>NC_083234.1:45297959-47797959 GCF_032191835.1 Heteronotia binoei | reverse complement strand
TAACCAGCACCTTGTAACGAACTTGGTACACAATTAGGTAACGGCTCAGCTGTGCCTTCTTAGATAATTTTCATTTACTCCTGTGCTGCTGCTGGTAGCTGCTTTTGTCCCTGCACAGGAAGTGAACTGGGTTTTCTCAGTCACCAGAGGACAACAACATGTATCTTCCACAGTCATGGATCAGTCAATAAAATAACCAATTTTTCAAGCACTCGCAGTTTGGCCCCTCCTTGAGAACATTTACCTTTGCTCAGGCGAGTTCAGCTGCATTGTCATATAATTGTTAATGCAGATGCTATGTGCCAGGAATGAAGACGTTGTGACTTTTGCAGAGAAAATGATCCAACTGTGTCTGTTCCATGTGAGCTGGAACTATTTTTGCTCATCAACACCGGATCTATTTTGCTCGACAGCATGCAACCTGAATGCCTACTGATCAGGTTTGCGTCAGGTTTTTTGTAAAACTGCACATGTGAAAAAATCCATGAAACCAAACTGCTCAGAAGCTATGAACATTGCTGATTTTTTTTTAAACATAGCTTATTTATAGCTGAGTTACATGATTTGCAACTGATTTAACTTCTGCTCAAACAGCCGCCTGCTGAGTGAATGACAGTGCAGTAAGGCACATAGAAGCTGCATCAAAATGCCATCCTCCCAAAGCCTACTGTGTGGTGCTGTACTGTTAGGAAGGAATAGTTGAAGTTGTGGGAGTGAGCAACGCAGCATGCCTGGACACTGGAGGTTGCTACATCACTCTAAGGCTGGGTGCAGACGGGCAGCTTCAGGCATACTGGAGGCATCCCAGACTGTGTCACTCCAAACTGAAGTGGCCAAATCCCAATCAGATACTCCCACATGATGCGCCCATATATGGTGCAGGGGATACTTTGGTGCATTCACACAGTTGTTGTGTGTCATCCCCTTAGCGCAGTTTGGGTTTCTTTTTTCCATTACATTTTTAGTGGCCATGCACTCATGCACACATGCACTCAGGTGCTCTGGACAGTTTATATATATACCAGTGAGCACCTAGAGTGGATTTCACACCACCAATCTGCCCCCCTTATGCACTCCTGTGGTCAGACACCCGGAAAGACGGATGGAATATGGCAGAAGAATTTGCTACCACTTGATCCATCTCAGAGACGTTGGGGGTTGGAGTGAGTTCAGGAGCAGGATGGGAGGCAGCTGTACCTGTCTGACCTTGCTTTTTTAATCTGCCTTAGGGCCGTGCCTATGTCGGGTCAAATTGGCTGTCTGAATTCAGCCATAGTGTTAGGTGTTACCTCCTTGAATGGGATGCCTCTGATCCCTCCTTCTCTCACTTCATATGTCCTTCCATGAAGACAAATCTCTCTGCAGGTCTCTCCTGTAGATACATGATGCTGGACAAGCTGGCCATTTGTGATAGGGAAAGGCTCTTTAGACTAGACTTCTTTCTCTTCCTTTGACTGCAACCTGAATGTGAATTGGATCTACTTAAATAAATGTGAGTTTACATTTTATATAAATGTACATTTACATTTGCAGTAGACTTCTTGGGAGATTTATTTGCTGCACTCAGTATCAAGCTTCTGTGGCTGGGCAAATTGTGTTATATTAACCAAATATCCAATAGACACAACCTGTCAAACAGCAAACTGGGATGGCAAATGGTCTGTGGAAAAATCAGCTCCTGTTAGCAGGGCCAGATTAACAGTTAGGCCAAATAGGCCTATGGGCCCTGGACTGGCTTTCCGCCCTCCTTGTAGCCCTCACAGCCTGCATGTGCAACCGGCAATTGAGCTGCTCTTTGCTCAACTGGCCTGGTGCAGCTGCTGCTGGCATCATCATCACCAAGTTTGCCTCTCTCTGCCTCTCCCCCACAGCTTTTTCATAGGGGCTTTTGAGAAGGTGCCTGCAGGCTGCAGCGGGGTCCACAGGTGCTCTTACTCTTAGATAATTTGCAAGGGAGCCCCTGAGATTTTGACTGCCTCGGGCCCTCCACAGGGTTTAATCCGGCACTACCTGTTAGTGACTTGTGTACATTTCTAACCAGGAACCTTGTGTTGCACCAGACCCTAACATGCATCCCTTTTAGTAGGTTTTGAAGTGTTTTTAAAAGCATTTTTTAAATAGACACAGAGGGAAAGCAAAATAAACTACAGCACTCATGAGGCAAAGTGAGATTGTAGAAGACAACTTGGCAGCTATTAACAGACAGCTATTTATTTCATTTATTTATTTATTTATTTCGATTTATATCCCACCCTACCCCACCGAAGCTAGGCTTGCTGTCATAATAAAGCACACAGAGACATCAGAGAAGTTAGCCTCAACACAAAAATAAGACATCTTTTAAACTGAAGTCAGTAGCAGTGCTAAACACAGGGTGCAATTACATGAGAGATTTGGCCCAACCTAGCCACACCTCCCCTCCGTATTTAATGTGTGTGATCACATGAGCACATCTGCTCCCCCAAGTCCTGCCTGTACTTACCTTGTTTTAGGATTGGCTGGGACTGGATTAAATCTCTAACACAGGCAGGGCACATTTCCTGGCTTTTTGATGGCCAAGGCATGCTATGCAAGCTCCCTGCACATGCAGAAGCAGTCTTAATGTTCCTCTTGCGTGTGTGTGGCCCATGCCTCTCCTGGCAGCAGGGTGGGGGCTGTGTGATTGCTGTGGCTCACGTCAAAGAGAACCAGCTTTGAAAAATACTGCCGCGCCAGATTCCCAGTGTGATCCCCTCCACAATGGAAAGTCAGGGTAGCTGCAAGAAAGCAGCATGTAATTGTGCATGCACGGTTGTCTTTCTCCTTGCAGCTGAGCATGTTTGAATGCAGACAAACTGCCTGTTGAAGGTTCAGCTCCCATGATTATACCCTCAAGTAAGATGCAAGCCAAACTGGTGGGTAATAGAGCATCTTGAGTTGTAAGATACATCAGTGGATAACAAAGGACTCAGAACAACATCCCAAGTCTTAACAAGGTTAATGTTGTGTAGTGGCTGTAAAGTCAGGTTGGACTATGACCCAACAAACCCAGGTTCAAATCCTCACCTTGCCAAGCAGTTCACCAGATAACCTTGGACCAGTCAGCAGCCTTCAGTGTAAACTATTTTATAGTATGGTTGTGAGGGCAAAATGCAGGAAGCGATATATGTTGCTATAAGCTCCTTGGAGAAAGGATGGGATAGTGTTAATTGCAGTGATTCCGAATTACTTTAACAGAATCTTTGTGTTGGATGTTGTCCTTTGGTTCATATCAAACTGGCAACAGAAAAAAAATCTTCTTGTTTTATTTGAGAGAGCAAAAGTATTATCAAATGAGTCACACTTCCAGTGGCTATGATTCCATTACCTCTGCTGTTCATTGTTAAATTTCTTTTATCTCCCTGGCCCTTCCCTTTAACCTAACAACAGGACTCAGTAGGATCTATGTCGTAGACATTACCGGAAACAGTACTAACTATTTAGGATGTTGGGAAGATAAGCCAGTTTCAGACTGAGACCTTTTGACCGTTGAGAGAAGAAATCAAAATGGCAGACCTTCTACTATGCAACATGAGATTACAAGTTGCCAGAAAATTCTGTGCTTCTGTTTGCTTCAATGGCTTGTACCTGAACAAGTGGAGATAACCCTATAGGTCAGCTCTTTTGAGCTCCCGAGAACACATTCCAAGAACACAAAATTAAATTTTGTTGGTCTTAAAGGTACCGCTGGACTCAAACTTTGTTCAAAAATGAAAATGGAAAATAATAAAAATTATATGTTTGCAAAAAAACCCCCCCACTTTGTTCTTTGCTTCAACACAGCTAGTAAAGTAAAGTAAGTTTATTTTTATATCCCGCCCTCCCCCGCCAAAGGCAGGCTCAGGGCGGCTCACAGACATGGAAACCATGATTTAGATAAAATACAATGTAAACAATGGAAGCTACCCACCTGAATCTAGAAAACCTTATTAAATAATTGAGGTCTATTTTAATTTGTTTTTATGCACAATTTAATTGATAGACCATTTTTAAATCTCTGAGCAATGTGCATAATGATCTGTGCTGGTCATAGACTGTAAGAAATAAATTGATTGATTGAATATTTGAGGTGTATTCTTCTCTCAGCAACAAAAACATTTATTGTACTGAATATCCACAATCAGATATAAACAACCAGGGGAGATGGGATCTAACTGAACAGGAAAGTCCACTGAAAGAGTGTATGGAGATGTTTTGTGTATGTAATATCATGGTGTGTCTCAATGTTTACAAAGCGGTTGTGATGACAACCCTCATCTACAGCTCCGAATCGTGGGTTTTATACCGTCATCACCTGCGACTCCTTGAGCGCTTTCATCAGCGCTGCCTTCGCACCATCCTCAACATCCACTGGAGTGACTTTGTGACCAACACTGAAGTTCTCAAGCGGGCGGAGGTTACCAGCATCGAGGCACTGCTGTTGAAGATGCAGCTGCGCTGGGCAGGGCATATTTCTAGGATGGAAAACCACCGCCTTCCCAAGATTGCCCTGTATGGCGAACTCTCCACCGGCCATCGAAATAGAGGGGCACCAAAGAAGAGGTACAAGGACTCCTTGAAGAAATCCCTTGGCACCTGTCGCATCAACCATCACCAGTGGTCTGACCTAGCCTCAGATCGCAAAGCATGGAGGCACACCATCCACCAGGCTGTCTCTTCTTTTGAGAACGCACGCATAGCTGGTCTTGAGGACAAAAGGAGATTGAGGAAGAATCGCACTGCTACAGCACCAGCCCTAAATTAGACTTTTCCCTGCAGCCACTGTGGCCAGACCTGCCTGTCCCGCATTGGTCTTGTCAGCCACCAGCGAGCCTGCAGCAGACGTGGACTATTGCACCCTTCTTAAATCTTCGTTCACGAAGCCAAGCCGAGAGAGAGAGACCATGGTGTGTATATAATACCATGCAGAGTGTTGGACATGTATTATATGTAATACAATGGTGTATTATATGCAGAAGGTATGGAGCTATTTATGTCCATTGTGGATTTAATGCATTAATAATACAATACAAGATTTATTGTTTAAAGGAAACTATTTAAAATTGCTTACACAATTAATAGACAGTCATTACAGTTATTATTTTTGCTTGTTTGTTTGCTGACTTGTACGCCATGATCCTGTTGCCTTTTACTTCCTCAACTTAAAGGACAGGAAATACAATGAGCTCAAGCATAGCTCATCTGAGAACAGTTTGCATCCTTGTTTGCTAATGGATTCAACTGGATGGAAGTGAAATACCACAACTAAGTTAAATGACCAGTAGATGGCAAGCGACTACAACAGGAAGAGAACTGAAAACTACTTCGTGATTTTTGAAAATGACTGATGCTTGCACAGGGGACCTTTCCTTTCCATCCTTTTGAAGCACTGAAGAGGCCCAGGGGTTGAATGTTCATTTGAAACTCCCCTTCTTTTCTCACTGCATCCTGTGCTAGTGTCCTATTTGTCTTGGTTGGATTATAAAGGATAGACTTCTTTGAAACTCTAGAGTTGCCTCCACCCAGAGGAGATTCCTGCTTTGCTCTTGGTGTCACTGCAAATGCTCCTGCAGTGGAGCTTTGCAATGGAGCTTCCATACTGGGGTCCCCCCCCATGCCCTTCCTCACATCATGTGGGATTTTTACAATAAAAAACCAGCAGTAAAATAGGCTAAAAGAAACAAAATACAATAATTCATGAAAAGCAAATGGAAACATGTTATCACTTACTGCAAACGGTAACAAAAATGATCTCACAGTCATTAAAATTACCTGAGCATTGGAAGTTACTTCTCTAAGTTCTTTGGTAACATGCTAAAAAATCAGTGCATTTTACTCTATCCCCAGGGGCAATGCTTCATAAAAAGTGACCAATTTTTATAATAAAAAAAATCAAATAAATACATTAATGGTCATAGCAAAAGCACAGGTGCAACTTTCTCCAGTGCAAACACTGGAACTTGTCACGTTTCCCCAAGGAATGTTTCGAGGTGTTTGACAGGAACACATCAATGTGATGTCCCTGGGGCATTACAGTGAGAGCTAAGCCAGGCACTGTGCCAACCTCTGGAGATAAGTCCATCCCTTTGACACCAGAGGCTGCTGGGGAGGAGGGGAGGCTGTTCCATGTACTCTATGAGATAAGCTGCCTTCCACACCTCATAGAGCACTTGCAACTGCCAAGCAAGCTTGAGAAAAAAGGAGTGAGGTGAGGAGGCAGGAGGAAGCCCCCTGCTCGCTCATCCACTTTGTAGTCAACGTGTACTCTGCAATACCTACAGTCTGCAATGTGTACTAGGCAATACCTACAGTCTGCCTATAGAATCACACAAAGAGGGTCATTGCACAAATGAGCTAAAGATGGAAGCCACATGTTTACAGATAAGAGTATGGTTGCTTGTCCACGTGTCTGGTTTTATTGGCTATGCATTGAGCTTATTTGGTCATATGATACATTTGTAATCAGTGCTGGCTCCGTAATTTTGTCCCCTAAATCCACTTCCACCAGCACCTCTGTCTTTTCCTCCTTCAGTTGTCAGATGCCCAGTGTTGGAAAGAAACCTCTGCCAGTGCCCCCTGCACCTCCAGTTCCCCACAGGTGCTTAATAGAGCAGTAGGTGGATAAATGGAGGGACACAGCATGATGCAGTGTTGCTTCTGGCTAGGAATCCAAAACTGACATCTTCACATCATTTTACATTCTAGGAATTTCTCTGTTCCCTATGGTTTTTTCACAGTTTTGGGGAAAATCCTGGAGCATTAGATAACACAATGGAATCACTTCTGGTTATGGAGTCAGAAGTGGTGTTATGGCATCACACTTTGGGCATTTTCGCACTGACCTTACTCGGGAGCGACGTCCCTCTTCACCACGCAGCGTCTGCGCGGATTTCGCACTAATTGCTCCGCAGAACCCGGAAGAGCCGCAAAGTCCCGCGGCTTTTGCGCCGCAAACGTAAACTGGCCAAAAACCAGTTTACATTTGCGACGCAAAAGCCGCGGGACTTTGCGACTCTTCCGGGTTCTGCGGAGCAATTAGTGCGAAATCCGCGCAGACGCTGCGTGGTGAAGAGGGACGTCGATCCCGAGTAAGGTCAGTGCGAAAACGCCCAATGCCATTCCTACCCATCTCCATCCCAGTCTCCCACCAGCTTCCAGCCAAAGTCTTGCAACCCTGCTTCCAGCAACTGCTCTGCCCAGAATTAGGATCATCTAATCCAGGGGTGTTGAACTCATTTGTTATAAGGGCTGAATCTGACATAAAGGAAACCTTGTCAGGCCAGGCCATGTGTGTCATAACATTTAATGCTAGGTAGTGGAAATATAAACACAAATACATTTTTTAAAAACTTAAAAGATGCTTAAAATATTAGCACTCTTGCAACATTTTGTCAGTTTCTGATAACTGACACCTCTTGCTCTGAATTATTGCATCAAAATCTGGAGACAATGTCTGTGCTGTAGCAATCTTGAGTGTGTTGTTCAGGTGTGTGTCTGTAAGTTGCAAACCTACTTTTGATTTATTGATATTCATTACAGAAATCTCATAGTCAATGGTTGAGCCTATGACCCAGAAGAAAACATGAAATGGCTGGGCATTGTGAGCTTTTGTACATAAATTGCTTCATGTGCTTGTCAGCCATTGGGAAATAGAGGCTTTGCTCTGTAGCTCCTGTGTGATTGAACAAGCCTGGCAAAGCAAGCTATGATGCAGAAGGAAGCAAGAGAGAGAGAAGGAAGCAGAGGACAATGAGTTGCTCAAGGGCCTGATAGGAGCCCTCTGGGAGGCTGATCTAGTCCTCGGGTCACATGTTTGACATTCCTGATCTAATCCCTCCTTGCCCTGTCTCCACAGCCATCCTTTAAAACTACCCATCCAAATCTTTTGCCTGTGGTAAGTGTCTCAGTTGGCTTCATGATAGAGCCAGTCCTAGAATCAGTGATGAACTTGGTGTGGGTAAACAAGCTAAAACTTAATCCAGTCAGTATTAAGATCATTCTTGGTCATAGCTGATGTAGGAATGGGCGCGGTACTTCTATTGGCTGGGATTGTACTTCCCTTAAAACCTGAGGACCACATCTTAAAGGTGCATCTGGATTTTTTTCTAGGTATTCCAGAGGCAACCTTGGCAAGGAATGACTTTAACTGGCTTTGGTTGGTTTGCCAGCTGCATTGGAAACAAACAGAAGAGACATAGCCAGTGACATTTAGACTAGACTATTGTAACATGCTGCACTTGAGACTGCCTTTGAAGAATAGTCAGAAACTGTGACTGGTCTCCAGCTAGATTGCCGAAAAGGACAAGATGATGAGAGCACATTATTCCTGTTGTTTCATCTACACTGACTGCTGGTTAGTTCCCAAGCATGATTCAGAGTGCTGGCTGCAGGGCTCTTTTTCTAGCAGGAGCTCCTCTGCATATTAGGCCACGTCCCCTGATGTAGCCAATCCTCCTGGAGCTTACAGTAGGACCTGTACTATGAGCCCTGTAAGCTCTTGGAAGATTGGCTACATCAGGGGTGTGTGGCCTAATATGCAGAAGAGATTCTGCTAGAAAAAGAGCCCTGGCTGGCTGATATCTGTAACATCTGGCACTGGAGTATTTCAAACATCTATCAGGTGTCACATTCAGAAGGACAAGGCAGAGAGATCTCAAGGACATCCATGAACAATAGGAACCACAGCGAAGAATGGAGAGCTGTATCAGATATTGAGAAGAGTACGTGCACTGATCTTTCTCTCCTTACCACCAGAATGTCCTGCTTCTGTTCTTCATAGGTAAAGAATTTACACCAGCAGGCAGCAGCAGGGAAGTCATGACTCAGCTGCTTGGCATTGGCTGCTCCTGGGCAGCCCAATCCAGACATAAGTGGTGGCCGTCCATGGCGTAGCTGCTGCACCACTAGTAGACTTCCTGAGGACTTTGGCACGCTGGAGCATGGAGAGGGGAGAGGCGTAGCTTGCCATGAGGGAGACGGTTGCCATGGCAATGGTGCTGGTGGAGGCACACAAGGGAGGCAGAGTCAGCTGGAGGGGAGGGCCAGCCCACCCCCCACCCCCCCATTGACCAGTCCTGGCGCATGTGCCGTGGCTCATGACGGTCAGGGATGGGGAGAGGCAGCCCCAGAGAGGCTGATAGCCATTCCCAACCCACCCCCAAACAGAGAACAGAGCCAATGATGGCCAGACAATCACAGGCAAAGGAGAGACGACCCACCAACACGGGGAGGGAACAGGAGTGAGGTTGGGCATGCGCACACGAGAAGCCTGGCTTGGTGGTGAAGCGGGCGTGGGGGCGAGACAGGGCCACATGGGACCATGGAGAAGCTGTCAATCTCCTCACACCCTCCCGCTATCAGAGACACTGCCAATGGCAGGCAGACAAGCAGAAAGTACCAAGTGCAGGAGTCATAGACAGCAGTTGGAATGTGTGTCTGGGAGTGAGCAGCCCAGAAGCAGACACCCTCCCACCCAGAGACCCCCTGTGTTGCCCTGCCATGTGCATGGAACACCCTCTTGGGGGCCACGGAAATCAGAATGCGAGTGCATCAGCCACAGAACTCTACGTCCACTTCATCAGCCCCCCCTTAATGCCCAGCATGCAACAGCCCTGTGGGGTTGGGTAGGCTGTCAGCCCGAGCAGGCTGAGAGGTGGCACTCCCCTCCCCTGTCCAGCCATGAAGGGGGCAGTGTGGTGGCTCATAGACCATTCCCCCCCCTCCACAAAACCAAGTCTGCCCACCCTCCCGGGCATTTCCTCAGAGAGGCCACTGACAGAGGGGGGAGTTGCCCAGGGAATGTGCAGCAGATGCCAAGCAGGAGAGACAACAGAGGGCACAGCTCAGACTTTATTTTTCCGGAACAGAGTGCAACAGTCTCCCTGGCATGCGCTGGACAGTCTCGCCATGGGTGGGGCTCCATTCCGAGCGGCAGGCAGAAACCGCTGAGGGAGTGGAGGGGCGGTGGAGTGACACACGCGGAAATCTCTGTGTTGGAATCCCACCTGCAAAACGGAGATAGAGATCAAGAGCACCTGCAGGGGCGGTGGCTGGAAGAGCAGGCTGCTTTTCAGCTGGGCGCTCTGTTAAAGGGACAGTCTCTCCCACTCCCCACAATGGGGCAGCTGCCACACACACACACACCATGCCCTTCCAGGGGTTGGGAACGTGGCAGAGGGCAGACCAAGGGAAGGGAGCAGGCGGCAGCACAGGGGAGTGGGATCAGCAAATGCCCCCTGCCGGAGCCCACTGCCTGGTTCAAGTGCCAGAGTTGCTCGCACACCAAGCAGTCAAGAGCGAGGGGAGGGGGAGGCTGGCAGGGGGGACAGTGAAACTTACCCAGCCATGGGCAACAGTCCTCACATGCAGAGCCTCCAGGAGCCCGAAACCTGCGGAGACCTGGAAACAAGAGCAGTTAGCCCCAGGGGAGAGAGAGGTCTCTCTCTCTCTCTTTGCAAGTCAAAGATATTGTCAAAGCAACCGTGCGGTGCAAAACCCATCACCAACGTGCCTGCCTGTCCCTCACTCTAAGTCTGCATGGCTGGGAGCTCGCCGGCAGAACTTCCTGCCACGCGCTCCTCTCCCTAACAGCTGAGTTGTGCGCAGCTAGAACAGAAGTATTTCTAGGAGGGGGGAGACCACGATTGGGTGCTGGGGAGGGGGCTCGTCAGCCCAAGGCATGAGGGGATTGGCAAGGCAATCATGCCGCTCCCTAAGGGGTTTGTGAGCTTCCACAGCAGCGGAGGCAACCTTTGTTTTTGGTTTCAACAAGTGCCTATGGGACACACCGCTATTTTTGCCTGTGTAACATCGCGCCTCTCGGGGGGGGGCGTGTCATGGGCCAAAATGCTCAGGAAGCTGCCTAAGCCTGGCCATGCCCCCAACTCCACCCCCTCCTCCACCTGAACACCACGCTCCGCCTCACTTCCACCCACACTCGGGCACAGCCCTCAGGCGCCGCTGCCCTCGGGTGGAGTAGCGCTCAGGTGGTTCCCTGCTCACAAAACTCCCCCCGCTGTGGTGGCACCGGTCGTACATCGGTACAAACCCTTTCTGCACCCATGTAGCAGCTTGTCTGCTCCCAAAAGACTTTCTGCCACCCCCTCTCTGGATTGTGCTGCAAGAGGCAGATGCACTGGCAGTGAGGACTCCAGTCTCTAGCATGAAACAGTGTCATTCCTTTCCTCTATGCATGCATGCAAGAGAAAGAGAGAGATCTGTTTGCACAGCAGCAAACTGATGGAAGCTGAGCTTCCTCTTCCCCTTCTAGCAGGCTTAGCAAAGTCTGGAGCCCTCGCAGCCACAATATTTCATACAATGCCTATTAGGGTAGTAGGCAAAATTTCACAGTTTGCTCATTCTTCAGTAAGAACAGGCCAACCAACCTGGAGCAGTTACCAGTCCATTTTAGCAAAGAGAATTAGCTGTTGCAAGGATGCAAAGAAACCAGTAGCACAGGGCAAACTAATCGGAGAACTCTACATATTGTTCTGAAAATTCTTTTGCCCCTTTATTATTTAAAGCTATGGCAATTATCATGTTCAACACAATACGCTAGTCTAAATTTTCATTGCTTTTCAGAGTGCTACCAAGAACTCATGGTCTCTGCAGGAGGTTTTTACTACTCTTTAAATATTTGCCATTGACAACTGAAGTCGGCATAATTAAAATATATACTAAAATATCCCTTTGCCAAACCATTAATACCCAACAAGTTCCTGAAGAATGAAATCTCCAGAGCAGATTACAAAAAAGACATGACTTGCTATAAAAACAGAAAAATCGCTCCTGGGAATTTTGATGCTGAAGAGTTCATGGAGTTTTGGATTGGAATTCTCATTAAGGATAAGAATGTGAGTCTTGAAATAGCATCACAGTCAAGGGAGACAGGCAATAAACTGGAAATTTGTGAAAAGAGTTTGGGCTGCTGTCTTGCTTTTGTCAATGTCATGAGAGATACTCTTTTCAGCTTATCTGACACCCAAATGAATACCAAAGTTACAATGAAATAATGGGTTGACAACAAGAGAATTCAAAAAATGTCAAATGAGAACTTCCTTTCCTTCAAGGAAAAAAAAGGGGGGGAGTTGTTGTTGTTACAGGTGCTTCCATTGACCAAATGAGTTTCAAATAATCTCAAAGGAAACTTGAAACCCAGTTCTGTTCCTTTTCCAGTCAGGGATGGATGGCAATGTTAAAATATCCCAACCACAAGCTTAGTGGCCTCCGGGCAGCAGCAGCAGCAGCAATGACAATGGACATAAGTTTGTCCATGGCCTCCTCTTGCACTAGCACTGATCAGGTCCAAGTCAAGCACCATGATGAGTTGGGTCCCATCCAAGTAGCACGATCTGTTGAGCAAGATCCTGCTGGTGGTAGCTTGGCAGAAGGCCTGGCAAGGTCTATGCTAATCAGCTTCTATGATATTGCTAGTCTTCTGGGGCTTGGCTCAGCTTACTCTTGGTTGGCTGCAGCCCTCCAGACCAATGGCCCACTGAGAATGATCCCAGTAAATTAAATGAAAAGTTTGCCCTTTCGGCCATTAATCATCCATTATGCTGGTTCATGCTGCATCAGTTAATTCACTATGCAATCACATGTCCTGTTTTTCTCATCTCCCTTTCCTCCCCTGTTGTCTCTTGTGTTGTCAACATTTAAGACCTGTGCAGATGGCATAACAGACCTGGGAAGACTTCGTGCATGAAGAAGGAAAATCATGCCCACACTAGCCATGTGTTTTGACCTCACATGTGGATTAGTTGTTCCATATATACCCTATATAATTGAATGCTCTATGCAGAACATCTGACCAGTATGTGGAGGTTGTGTGTGTGGTCAATAGGTATGATCTCATCCTCCCCAGTCCATGTATCAATAATTGCCTGTGCAGGCTATTAATTGTGAAAGGGTGGAGGCTTTTTGCTTTTTGTATTCTGTATTTGACTGGGGCCATTTTAAACTCTAACAGTTACCTTTAATAAAAGGTAGGAGTGGCCCATCTATGGAAATAACAGAGTCCAGCTATGAAATGCAATACATGGGAAGTCAGCTTCTGAGCAATAGAGAAATGGAAACTAATTTTAATTAGCCCGCCATGTACTCATCACACCGTCCATGTCACATCCTCTTTTATCTCCCATATCACATCCAGCGGTTACCTCATGCATCAGCTAGCTTCTGCTAATGTGCGATGGGAGGAATTTCTCCAGTTTCAAGCACATATTTTGGAAAACTTCATACCACCCATAGTTCAAGGAACTCAGCAATGACGGGTCATCTTCAAGTGATTATCCAGAGCTGCACATATATAGATATAAATATCATTGCAATCTGAAAGACATATGAACATTGAATCTTGCCAGCCAATTTGGGAAGGTCAGAATTTGCTTCCCAGACTTATGATAGGATTGCTTTACGACGTATAATAGAGAAAGAAGAGTCGTCCACATTTGCACTTCTACATGAGTCACTATTCTGGTGCATTTCCAGATTGAAAGGAGGCAAGTTCAGAGCAAAGACTAATATGAAGACAGAACAAGCAGCTTCCTCTGAGACCAGATGTTTTCTTTGCTCCTGAATTTGCTGAGTTCTTCAGTCACACCTGATACAAAGATGAACAAAATTGTTGTTGGTTCAAGGGCCACAAATGCCTTCCATCAGCTGCATCTGGATCACTAACACACTCTGTTCTTAAACTCAACTTTTCTTAAACTCTGCCAAGAGCCAATGACCCATGCTTCTGCAACCTCATAGTTGGATTACTGTAATGTGCTCTGCCCTTGAAGACAACCTGGAAACTCAGGCTGATTCTGCATTTGGCGTTTGCCCTCCTTTCGCTTCGGGGTTGTTCCATGCGGGCCAGATTTCCCGTTTCCGCATTAGAGGATTTTCCCCAGATTCAATTCCCAATCTGTTCCATGTTTTCTGATTCCGCATTACCGCTGCTTCCGGAGTTCCCCCCTCCCTCATATGTTTCCCTTTTTTTTTTCCCCATGCATGTGTGTTCACGTTACAATGTAACGTCTTTGCATTACAACGTAATGCCAGAGGCATAATACTGGCAAAGTCATGCGTTTTCCTTTCGCCCTGCCATTGGCAGGTTAAGCCCCATGAAATCTGAGTTGGCGATCCACCGTTTTTATCCGCACACGCTGAATGTTAAGCACACAGTTTTCCGTTAAAACCTATAACAAATTACAAACAGATGCGTGAAAGCGGGGGGGGGGGAATATACAGAGGGGTTAAGGGAGAAAGTTTCCCCAACCTATCAAAAATATAAAGCTGTAAACATAATCAAATTTCCACTCCCGTTTGAGGCCATGGGGGGGGGGGGGGATCGATAAAGGTGGCAATCATGCATGTTTAAAGTAGTTCATGCAACATCGCTTTTTAGTTAGTTGCATTGTAACAATCTTATTTGGAAAAAAAATAGCAGTCAGGATTGATTTTTTTCGGAGGGGGGAAGAACGTAATCACAATGTAATCACAATGCGGTGGCACATTATCAAATTCACATGTTTTCGCATTGTAATGCAAAATGAGTTGTTTTTTTAAAAAAAGTTAATCCATTTCAGGAAGATATTGCATAATTTTCAAAGGGAGTAAAATTGCGGAAGTATGATGAAATAACTGGGCGGAATCATGGGCGTGGAGTTATGTGGGTATGTTCTACTGATGCAAGAAGTTTGACAGCGCATTGGCACAAGTTCCGCACATAAAATTCCGAGCCTCGGAACCACAGCAAAAAAAAAAAAATCTGGTATTTTGCCAGTCTTCTTAATCCGGGGCAGCACCGCTTCAGAGGCGGGTCAAACTGCTGCCCCGGGTCAAAATGTGTGGAAACCAACATCTGACCAACACAGCGTCAGAGCCAGAGCAAAGGCTAATGCGGAATCACCCCCAGTCAGTCAATATTTATTACGATCAAAGACCAATCTAAAAGTTACAGCATCACATAAGACCATCTTACATTCAAAAACTTAGAGCTCTAAAAATCTATCTCAATAGTTTCAACTGTTTTTGCTTTCTAATTTCTGTAGCACACAATTTTGCTACCACATAAGTTACAGATTTCTGAGTATCTTCTAAGAGATATTTCCAGAGTACTTCAGTCCTAAAATTCTTATGTTTTCAAGGTATAAATTTAGAGAGGAGTGGATAAAATTCACAATGCAAGATGATATGCGTGACAGATTCAACCACTTTTTTTAGAACAGGAACAATATCACTTCTGCAATGGTAACTGAGAAAATCTGCCAGATTGGAGAAGAAAATGCATCAAAGTGTGCTCTCAAAAAAGTCCAACTGTATCTCTCATAGGTGATATTCAGGAGTAACCTGGAAACTATAACTGGTCCAAAATGCAGAACTGCTAGCTGATGTGGACATATGCTGCTCATTTTAAGGAGAAAATAAAAAGGCTGCACCAATCACTAAGAAATTTTAAAAAAAATAAGTCCAAGGCTGAATGTGCAAGTAAAGTAAAAAGTATATATATTTATCTCAGCTAAAAATTCCCCATGTGTTTTACCAACAGGCTTCTTCAGGGAAATCTGTTAGTCTTTCAATGTTCCTTCAACAACAGTACAAGATCACTACCAACTGCCAACAGAATGTCCATTTGGGTGCCAGTTTGATTCTGAGTTCCGTTCAAGGTGCTGGTTATGACCTGTAAGCCCTTCATGGCCTCAGGCTCATAGAGCTAATAGATTGTCTTCTCCCATATGTCCCTGTTTACCAACTATGGTCTTCTTACTGCCACATGCTGGTTGTTTTCTTGCTTAACGTGGCCTGACTAGTATTGGTCTGAGCTCAGGCCTTTTGTGGAAATAACTGCCTGAAAAGGCGAGGGAGACCTCTTCACTGGAGATCTTCAAGAGGCACTGCAAGGCTTGTTTGGATTCTGGGGGTTTGGGGGCCAGGGCTTTTGATTGGCTATGAGCAGCAGACATCTTTTCTTGTTGGGTTTGCTATTTTACTTTGGTTTTAACTTGTAATGTTTTCATTAGAATCATAGAGTTGGAAGGGACATCCAGGGTCATCTAGTTCAACCCCCTACACAATGCAGGACATTCACAAATACCTCCCTTCCACACACATATCCCCAGTGACACCAGCTCCATACCCAGAAGATGGGTATGGATCCCTTGATAATCTGGCCTGGAGAAAAATTTCTGACTGACCCCAAAGTGCCAATCAGCAAAGTGTAGGAAAGGGCCACAAGAACTAAGCACTGGTGCAACCCTTCCTACTCTCCTCATGATCTGCCTAATTCACAGAATCAGCATTGCTGTCAGATGGCCATCTAGCCTCTGTTTAAAAACCTCCAAGTGAGAAGAGCTTACCATCTCCCGAGGAAGCCTGTTCCACTGAGGAACCACTCTGTCAGGAAGTTCTTCCTAATGTTTAGACAAAAACTCTTTTGATTTAATTTTGACCTGTTGGTTCTGATCTGACCTTCTGGAGCAACAGAAAACAATTCTGCACCATCTGCACTATATTCTACCTACACTGTATTATTATAGTAAGCTTCCTTAAATAAAACAGGGTATAGATACTTATAATAATAAGTAAAAAGGTAAAGATAGTCCCCTGTGCAAGCACCAGTCATTTTCGACTCTGGGGTGACGTTGCTTTCACAATGTTTTCATGGCAGACTTTTTACAGGATGGTTTGCCATTGCCTTCCCCAGTCATCTACACTTTCCCCCCAGCAAGCTGGGTACTCATTTTACCGACCTCGGAAGGATGGAAGGCTGAGTCAACCTGAAGCCAGCTACTTGAACCAGCTTCTGCTGAGATCAAACTCAGGTCGTGAGCAGAGGGCTCCAACTGCAGTACTGCAGATTTACTACTCTGCACCATGGGGCTCTGTACATTAATAAGTACATATACATTAATTATACATAGATAAATACATTAATATTAGTGGCCTGTACCAGATGCAGATCGGAATGAGGCAAGGACAGAACAATGCATCATAGAGAGATGCAGTAAGCAATCTCCTCTGTAGTGACTGCTTTGGGCCACACAGTAATTACTTCATTCATTTATTTTCATTGCTCATTAGCAGATGTTTTATGGCATACTAGTGCATTAGCAGAAAGTTTGGTAATTACTGTGTTTATTTGTGTATAATGTACAGTTTTAGTCTGGTGACAGTAGCTTAAATGGAGTATGAAAATGGTGAGCAACTGACTTCATCTTCCTAAAAGTTCAAGACACAAAAATATTGAGCAGAGAGGATGAATTAGGTGACCTCTCAGTTGGGTGGAAAGTTTGCCCAAACTCTGAACAGCCATGAGCTAGTTTAGCCTCTGAACTTGGTGTATGCATGGTTGATTCTCAAAATGAAATCTAGGAATCAGTTGTGCAATTTGTACATCCAATAAAGATATCAACAGTGCAATCCATACAGCCTTCTAAGCCACTGACTTCAAAAAAATGATGTCTCTCCATTTAGGATGGCACTGGGCAGGGCGGGGGAGGAACAGGTAGCCATAACCTTCCCTGCCCACCACTCATAGCTGAGTCATTTCTGTGACTTTCTGTCATCCAGTTAGGCTCCAAAACATGACTTTTGCAAGAAGTAATAATATTAGAGTTTGAACTAGCCTTCTAAAATTAATTTTGGCACCTAGCAAGTCATGCCAAATATCATGTACCCAGCTCTCTTCTTCATCAGGCTGAAGAGCTGATAGAGAAGAAGAAGAAGAAGAGGAGGAAGAAGAAGAAGAAGAAGAAGAAGTAGAAGAAGAAGAAGAAGAAGAAGAAGAAGAAGAAGAAGAAGAAGAAGAAGAAGAAGAAGAAGAAGAAGAAGAAGAAATTGGATTTATATCCTGCCCTATACTCTGAATCTTAGAGTCTCAGAGCAATCACAATCTCCTTTACCTTCCCACCCACCCACAACAGATACCCTGTTAGGTAGGTGGGGCTGAGAGTGCTCTTACAGCAGCTGCCCTTTCAAAAACATCTCCGCAAGAGCTATGGCTGACCCAAGGCCATTCCAGCAGCTACAAGTGAGGAGTGGGGAATCAAACCCGGTTCTCCCAGATAAGAGCCCACACACTTAACTACTACACCAAACTGGCTTAAGGCATTTTAAAGGAAACGCAGTTTTGTATTTTGAAAGATATTTTAGGGAGATGAATCACAAGCTTTGTTATCCAGGTCTTCAAAAACTGAAATAAATTCTGAACATTCATGTAGATCTTGAAATTCAAAACACCAGACACAAGCTTTGATCTTCACATTTTGGACAGCTATAGTAAACAATATCCGAGAATCTCAGTGAGACCATCCCTCTCAAATAATCAGATCAGTGAAACTTACACCCTGTCTTGTTGAGAGCCACATTGACAGTTGTCATCAGCGTAAAAAGTGACACAACTGTGTACCCTGCACACCACCACACCAAACACACACACACAATAATGTATCTATTAATATTCAATATAGAACGCAGCCTTTGAAATTAAGAATATCTCTGTGTGTGTAGAGTTGTCTGTTCCCACCCCTGTTGACATTAAGCCAAGCCTTTGTATCTAGAGAAAGAAAAGGGCTTCTCTCTCAGCTTTCCCACTCTTTCCTCAGCGTGAGGCACAGCAGCTCAGATGAGGAAGTGAGATTGTCAAGGCTCCCAAAGAAAAGGGGCTGTGGCTCAATGGAAGAGTCCCTGCTTATTATACAGAAGGCCTCAGGTTTAATCCCCAGCATCTCCAGGTAAAGGAACTGGCTGGCAGGTAAAGTGAAAGAGCTCTTATTGAGATCTCAGAGAGCTGCTATGAGTCTGAACATACAAAACTGACTGTGATGGACCAATGGCCTAATTCAGTATAAGGCAGCCTCATTTGTGAGAGCAAGGTGGCCATAGGAATAGGGGAGTGAAATCACTACCAACCTCACTATAGCCAACTCACTCCTTTTCTGGGTAGCTGCTGGTTGGTAGTAGTTTTACTTTTTCTTCTCTACAACCAGTTTGCTTTCCTTTTAGATGGGAGCACATTGGCTGCAGAAAAGGGCTGGCGATTGTTGGAGGTTACTTCCATCCCTCATATGAGACCTGCAACTCTGGAAGGCTCACGGCTTATCTGCCCTTCATCCAGTCCAGCTTCAGCTGTATCAAGGGGGTAACCACCTGCTAGGCCCCAAGTGTTAGTGGGCAATGGTGTATCAGCCAATTTCCTACAATAGGAGGAAGTGCCTGGAAGAACTACATGTGGCTCTCAATCCTTCCATAAATAAAATGGCCATCAGTGGCTGTTATCTTATATAGGGAACATTTATTTTGAATGAAGATCTTTCCTTTGGAATGTCACATTTCCATTTTCTAAACATTTGCCACCCTCTTTTTATACTAATTTAAAGGTTTCTGTGAAGATGGATGAACCTGAGCCAAAACATTTCAAAGAAGGTCTACTTTCTTCTGTTAAATAGGTCTTGTTTCTGTTAATGCTAGCAGAAACTTGTTAACAACATGGAGCAGGGAAGTGGTGTTGTACACATATTTAGATGAAACTGTAACAAAGATACATGGTTTAAAAATGGCCAGCCAGGCCAAACAAAGCAAACAGCAAGGGAAGGGAAGGAGAGTCAAATCTTCTGCAGAAGAGAAAAAGTTGCTTTATTTCACAGTATCCAAAAGTGGAATGTTTACAAAATGCTCATTAAGAGAAAGGACTGTGAGATAGCAACAGAAAGCTGGTGAACAGCTTACACTGGAGGAGATAAGGGAGCTACCATAGAAGACAGAGCAAACCATATCCAATTACTAAGACCTCAGTGAAGGGGGGATGACAGAGGGGGAGGGAGACTGATCACAAGTTTCATGCAAAGAGTTTCCAAACTTGTCAACTGTCTGTGACACAAGCTGTATATATCCATTGCTGGGGATGCAACAGCCACTTAGACAGCACCAGAGCTAAAACTTGTTGAGTACTGTGGCCAGCTAGAACAAAGGAATGGATTCTGTAGCCTTTCAGATCTGGGCAGCCCTTACTTTTTTGGTCCACCTTGCAAACTGTAGTCCCATAATGAGCCTAGATGTACCTCTTTTGGAGGAAGACATGCCATTTTTTGATGAACAGGATGCACTTCTTCAAAATTTGCAAAATGCATTGTTGAAGGCACTTAACCTCTCAGACATTCCCACGCAAGAAGCAGTCAAGGTGGACCCTCCAGAATATATGTTAGAGCTCTATAACAGGTTTGCCACTGATAAGACATCCATGCCATCTGCCAACATTGTTAGAAGCTTCAAAAATGAAGGTAAGTTCTGAGATCCTCAGAGGACCAAGCATGTTTTTCAACTATTTTAATCCTCATCTTTGCAATAATTACATTATGACTAGATTGTATAGATGAAAGAGGACAATTGTTAACTTGAGATCAAGGGAAATGTTTGAGACACAATACAAACATAAATTAGTGGGTTTTCTTGCTTTATGATGAAATGTGAAATGATCTGCTCAGCTGGTTGAAGTTCATACTGCAAACCATTTGAAGCAGGAGCTGTTTTCTAGATCTTTCATTGCATGGCCCAGCTCTGATTTTTTTTAAAAAAAAAACATTTTTGGATGCTTTGATGCTTAGATTTTGGGAATTAAAACAGGGAAAGGGATCTTATCTGTACCACATTTAAGATGACTGTACTACAGAAAGAATTTTTCATCTAATTTAGAAGGCATCACAATGGCCAAAACCCACTCAGAAGTTCTCTCCAGCATACGACCCATAGAAATCATTGGAAGTTTCTTGCAATACAATTTTGGTCATCTTACACATCTTCCATTGATTTCAATAGCTCTTGGGTGCTAAGAACTTCCAAGTGGAGTGTGTCCATTGATTGGATATTTCCTTGTGATCAAATTTACATCAACTAATGGCATTTGTAGGCATTTTATATAGAACAATGTTTTAATGGTGGATAGGATGATGCCTGACAAAAATGCTAAAAGGAAATAAAAATCTGTTAAATGTCTGGGTAAAAAGAAATGAAGAATCAGAAAGTTCTGTTTAAGGCTTTGCTGCATGGAAATAGAAGAATGAAGAATTCAACATGTAAATAATTATATTTCACTTTTTAAAAAAGAATGGCATATTTTATCTATGCATGCATCTTAGATGTTGGTGATGCTGGAAATCTACATGGGATGTGTTCATGATTGATAGACTATTTCAGTGTAGATTATGGAAGTCAACCAAACTAAACTGACTTAAAACTTAGCATTGTGTTTTAATTGGTTTGTAATGTAGGCTGTTATTTGCAAATGCCTGTCTTTAAAAAATAATAACAACAACAGTGTGGCATGACAAACAGGTATTGTGGCTTTCTAATATGACTTAATTGCCACAGTACTCAATAATAACTAAGCCATAATCAAAGACAAGATAATTGAATCCTTCTTTAGGTATGTGCTTCAGTCAAAAAGCAATAAGAGTTTTTATAAACAAGGCCATACTAGACATATCTTCACACATCTGTGGACAGAACCCTTTTGTTAAAGTAGAAATAGCAGCTGGGGGTGGGTCTGAGGAAAGGGAATAGAAGGCTTTAACTCTGTACTATTTTCTCAACTTTAGTTGATCTCCATCAGTGGCTCTTTGCAAACACAAATTCTAAGGAGCCAACTGTAGGACAAAAGTTCTAGGGAGCCAACTGTAGGACAAAAATGTTAAACCACTTCCCCCATGCCATATTCCCTGTCTGATCCCCATGCCACGGACTGCTCTTTCCACTTTAATAAAATGAAAATCCATTACTAGCTTTCTCATCACATCTAATTTAGCTCGTACTAAAATTTTTATAACTGCCCAATCCATAAACCATTTCAAACTTACTCATGAGTCACCATGAATTTGTTTAGATCAAAATGTTCCACCTTAAGCATCTCATAGATCAGGTTGTTAATTGCCCATTGCTGCAAAACACACATATACATTACAAAATTATAATGGAATATATTATGACATGACAATTATTGAAGTAAAGAGAGCACTCATGATACGCTTCTGCACCTAGATCATCTTCTTGAAGTTTTTAAAATGTACCCCTCTCCACGAACCAGTACTGTCAAATGTCTTTCACTGTATTAAGTAATTTCTACAGTGACCATATCAGATGTTGGTTCACTGCTCATATTATATTTTTTCTATTTGTGACTTGATTTATCTTTCCTAGGAAAAATTGATTTTACCAGTTATACATTGTTTCAACTTTCTTGTAGAAATTTTCATTGTAAGCTCTTAAGGCAATTGTGACACAAATTAGTGGAAATTGCTTTCCTTTTGCATTGACCTTACTCCATTTTTTCTATGGCCACTAAGGCGATAATATAAAACAAAAATGTCAGAGTCCCAAAAAAGCAGAAGAAAAAGAAGAAAAAAGTCTTAGAATTGATCCTTGCTAAACTACTATTCCCAAGTTTCTTGAATGAGAGCCAAGGTGGATTCAATTTGATTTAAATTTGTAGTATAGACATGCCCTAAGCATACAGCCTCCTTATTGGGTGCATGTGCTCATACATTTACAAGACAGAAGTGTAATAAATATTTATTTTTAATCCCCAGAGCAGATTTTGTATCCTGTCCACTTCAATGGAATACGGAGATACCCTCTTCTTTTCAACATCTCTATCCCTCGCCATGAAAAGATAACTATGGCTGAACTGAGGCTCTACACCCTGGGGGAAGATGCAAGAATGCTTTATGGTGGTTCAGACAGGAAGGTCACCATTTTTGAAGTGCTGGAGAATGAACATGGTGAAGGGAAAAAGAAAGGAGAGAAGAAAATGAAAGTGCTGGCATCCAGACACATTCACAGCACTGACAATGAATGGAAAACATTTGAGGTCACAGAGGCCATCAGGAAATGGCATCACTCAGACTCAACCACTCATCGGCTAGAGGTGCAGATTGAGAACAGAGGGGGAGAGGAGCCTAATGGAGGAGTTAAAGTAGATATAGACATCAATGTAGAGGCCAAGAACGAGCCTTTATTAATTGTATTTTCAGATGACCAAGGCCATGACAAGAAAGAGGGGAAGCATGAATTGAATGAAATGATAGAGCATGAGCAGATGCAAGATCTTCAGGACCTGGACATGAATGATTTCTATACCAGACCCAGCGAAGAGAAGCTTCTTCAAATAAGATCCAACATCATATATGACTCAACCTCCCGCATAAGAAGGAACGCCGGAAGCAGCTGCAAAAGGACTTCACTCCTTGTAGACTTCAAGGAGATTGGCTGGGATTCCTGGATCATTGCTCCACAAACCTACGAAGCATACCAGTGTAAGGGAGCATGTTCTTACCCTTTGGATGATCAGGTCACAACCACCTATGCCATGGCCCGGACTTTGGTTCACTTGAATGATCCCCAGAAAGCTTCTCCAGCCTGTTGTGTACCTACCAAGCTGGCTCCCATCTCTTTGCTTTATTTAGATAAAGGTGTGGTTACCTACAAGCTAAACTACGATGACATGTCAGTATTGGAATGTGGCTGCCGATAGTAGCAACACACCCACTTGCATGGCACCTTTGGCCTTTGAGTATTTAATTTGTCCCATCTGTAAATTTGTACAGTTTTGATGTGTACATATTTAAATAAGCTTATTTAAATGAGGCATGTACAGATAACTTGAAGCAGAGGGAACAGGCAGCAGATTAGAGGTGATGTATATTTGGACTTATTCACATGATTCAAAGTTGACAACATAAAGGACTTTGTATTGAGTGAATTGGCCCTTTGCTACCTTCTTGGCTTGGGTGAACAGGGTTGTGCTTTATGCAATTTTATACAATCACCAGAATCCAGTGACAACTGTGTAAGTTTTTAAAAGTGTACAGCCTAAGGCAGGAAGTGGCGGTACTCTTTGCATGTCTCCCTACAAAATGAAACCTCCCCAGAACACTGCAAAATGGCATGTATCTTTGGACGTTTGCCGCCTCCTTCCCCAACAAGGTCAGAAAGCATTCTAATATTCTCCCCCCCCCACCCCGCCCCATCTGAAGTGACCTAATCAGGAGTTACCATTGGAATCTGCAGATTGCATAAAGTAAACTTTGAAGTCTGAGACGCTGACAGTTATTTTCCACTTACTTCCATTTTAGCAAATATCAAAAGAACAATTAACAGGTTCTTGTGAGCTTGAAGGATTCAATAAGAATTGTCTCAGTGGAACAACAATGCATTCAGAGAAGGGGGAAACTTCATGATTTTTCAGTGGGCTCACAGATGAGATCCTCGTGTTATTTCACTTTGTGTTTGTGTGTGCAAAAACTGTGCATTTCTTCCTTGTTTCAGTGTTAGGCAAAAATAGTTTCTTATTAGTCAGCCTGAACTCAGAGCCAAACTAGTATTTTTACTGGTAAATAGCAGCTATGATGTGTGTGATTTGAACTGAAAATGTGGTATTTGTGTGAAGGGAGGGGTTTAAACCACACATGAAGCTGCTATATAATTAATCAGACCATTGGACTACCCAGATCAGTATTGTTTATTTTGAACAGCAGCAACTGTTTTGGATCACAAACAGAGGTCTCTTGCCTACTACCTAAAATTTTGAATGGAGATGATGTGGATTGAACCTGGAACTTTTTGCATTCAAAGAAGATGAGCCACAACCCCACGCCTTCCTTCCATTTTCAAGACCTCAGTTTCTCATTTCCCAAAGCCTCTTATTTGCCCCAACTATCAGAAGCATACAAGCACCTTGCACAATGAAATTAAATATACTTGGGGTGTTTGCAAATGGCAGGTGGTTCATACCGCCTTACAGACAAGTATCTACTACTGTTTAAGCTGGAGACTGCAGAAACAAACCCCTTTGTTGAGATTCCCCTTTGAGAGATCCAGGTTCCATTGACTTCTGCAGTCTCCTCTTTCAGGTATGATGATCAGAGACAGAAAACCACTGAATAGCAGCTGCTGGAAGTCAGATAAAAGGAGGAGATCACCTTGATGCCCTATTTAGGAGATATTCAAAAGTCTTTGGCTACCCATTGTTGGAAACAGAATTCTGCAATAAATGAACTTTTGGTCACATCCAGTACCATTATGATCCTATATTGCAGCTCATTTTCTCCATACAGTTTTTCCCAGGTGTACATACATTAGGCCAATTAATAGGAGCAACTATGAACATGTGGCCCTCAAATAAGTAATGTGCTTTGCACCTTAAGTTTCTAAAAGCGAAGAATTATACAAAGCGTAGTCATCTATTGGCTAAATCTGAATGGAACTCCACTAGAGACAAAGAAAAGGACTCCTTATGAGGATGTTGAAGCTAGAAATTCACAAGGCCATTCTTTCCACCCCCTTGCTCCACTTCAGCCATATACGATGGAGTCACATGTCATGTTTCCGCCACTCTTCCCCAACAAATCGCTGTGATAAGAAGGTGTTGGAGCTGAGAAACAATAGACCTGATGCTTTATTTATACTAAGCTGGAAATTTGTCAGATTCCTTGCAAAGTGTAATTGATGCTGACTCTCTGCCCTTAACTACAGTTGACTGTACTGTCCCCTGCCTCCATTTTACACTTTTAAGGCAAAGCTATCTCCCCAGAATGCGATAAGGGACTTGTCTTTGAGAGAACTGACTATGACTCTTCATGGGAATCAACACCAAGGATGCCACCAAGGACTAATTCAAGCCAGCTTTTCCTACATCTGCACAGCCATTATTTATTGATCTATTTATTGACTGCTGTCCTTGTAATATACTGTAGAATACAAAATGTTTTATTTTTGTGCTTGTATGAAAACACACTTAGAAAATCTTATGTATCAAAACATAATGGAGCTGAATGTTAACTGCTGCAACAAATGCACAGATTTTCTCATTTTTTTTTGTAAATACATAATTGTCATTTTTTAAAATTTCTCCATGTAATACAAACTATAATGACATTCAGTATCTAATAGCTTTTTTTCTGGCTAGCATTAAGTACTTGGATAACACAGGCAGAAAACTAAATCCATGCACACTCTGTATCTTTCATCCCACAGGTTTATGGTTAACTGATGCCACCACCAGACACTAAACCTGGCTGATAATGTTGTCAAAGTGTTGTAAGTCACATTCTCCCAGACACTTCCAACTTGATCTGGAAGTGGTTGCTGGATACATTTCTTAGTTGCTAAGCAACCACAGTGCATGTCACAGCAAAAAAAAAAATCTAGCCAGTGATTAATGGTGGTAGGACAGGTAGGAGTAGGGCTTTTTTTTGTAGAAAAAGCCCAGTAGGAACTCATTTGCATATTAGGCCACACCAAGCCAGCTGGAACGGCATTCCTGTTCAAAAAAAGCCCTGGGTAGGAGAAGAAACATGCTAAATAATCACATGTAATCTGAACTGACTCATCTGTCTTAAACACCACCGTTTGAATACAATGTGCAGGTTTACTAATGAAGGAGTATGTTGCATCATAGCCTAGTATCAACTGGGAGGATTGAGGAACAAGATCCTTATAACATGTCACTGGACAACAATTCAGGAAAGCAGAGAGAAATTGAAGTGGAAATGCAAGGCCAAGTGGACTTATTGTACAGGAACTGCTACATCATATATCATGACTGCATCTGAGACTCTATTAGTCTTCATAATTGTCTCTGGACAATATATCCCAGCTTGGGATATATGACCAACATGTGTTGATGGTTAGACTAGCATTTTAATTTTTTAAATTTTGTTTTAATTTACTTTAAAATTGCTCTAAACTTGTGTGTTATGAGTTATAGGACTAAAGACACTTGGCTCATAGTTCATTTTCTTAACAATTATGATAGGTGAAGCTCCAAAAAACATCAAAGGTAAAGGTAGTCCCCTGTGCAAGCATCAGTCATTTGTGACTCTGGGGTGACAGCATATCACAACATTTTCATGGCAGTTTTTTATGGAGTGGTTTGCCATTGCCTTCCCCAGTCATCTACACTTTACCCTCAGCAAGCTGGTACTCATTTTACTGACCTCGGAAGGATGGAAGGCTGAGTCAACCTTGAGTCAGCTATCTGAACCTAGCTTCTGCCAGGATCAAACTCACGTCGTGAGCACAGCTTGGACCATAATACTGCAGCTTACCACTCTGTGCCTTGGCCAACTTTAATTTATGTTGACTTCTTGCTCATGGATGGTTGATGAGATTTTACCAATGGGGAACTAATAGTTCAGAGACAGTCCATTCAAGACAAAAATATCAGCTTGTCTAGAGTTCTACATTGGGGCAGGGGGAAGCAGCAGCTTTTGCATTAGAATTGACAGCAGTGAGATTTTAGTGACTGGCTTGAAGGTCTATGACTGGACTCAAACTTCATTCTGTGATAGGCACTGTTTGCTTTGCAGACTAAGGCTGTCTGCCTAGGGCCTTTGCAATAATTGTTTATAGATACACACACTGAGATTCTTCATATTCAATGGGCATAACAAGTTTCCATAAATCTGCATTTTTGTTCATTACACTGTGCAATTTAGGAGTGTTTAAATCACCCCTAGAACTTCTGAAGTTTGCTGAGCAAACCTTTCTAGGGGGAAATTGCTATAATGTAAACAGTAACATCAGTTTCATAAGTATGGCAATTTTAAGCCTACTTCGACATACTATTCTTCCAAAAGCTCCCCAGAACTCTACACTTGGACATATTTTTATCACATATGCTATGTATGTTTATAATTTTAGTAATCAGTAATTGGATTTTTAAAAAATACTCCGCATAATAACATCACAGAGAATGGCTAGCGTTACTATTTGGCAAAGTAGTTCTCAATCCACAAAAGTTTACACTGCAACAAATGTGTTGGATGCCACAAGACTCTTGCTACAGCAGTATGTGGTTTGCATGAAATACTGAAGTATTCACTATCACAGAGAAGTTAAAGTATCTGCTTGGCCTGAAAAACTGCAGTTATGGACTAATAGCAACTTTTTTACATGACTCAGTTTAACATTATGTCAATAGAAAGAGAGAATGATGGGTCACTTACTATATTGGGAACACACGCACCCCACCAGCCCAAGACAGAAGCTTTGTTTATTATAACACTGCTCCGTCTTCATTAAATAACTACCAAAATGTTAGGAGAGAAAAAACTTCCCACAAAAATGGTTCAACAGTATCTTTAAGACACAAGAGAATTACAGACTGAGGCAATGTGGAACAGTCTGCCTCATCCAGAGAAGCAAACCCTCTTTATAATAGTGCCAACAGGGACTAAGCACTGGTATTCAGAGGTCTGCTTTAGTCACCCCAGCTAGTAGCCATTGATGGACCCCTCTTCATCATGAATTTGTTTAATCATCTTTTAAAAACCATTTATGCTAATTCCCATCTCTATGTCCTCTGGTAATAAATCCCGCAATTTACCGTAAATGATGAGGAAACCTTGAAGCAACTGTTTGGCAAAGTAGTTCAATGAAGAAATATTTCCTTGTCAGTCCTGAATCTATTGCCTGGCTATCACTGAGTGCCTTTGAGGTCTAATATGGGAGATGGAGTAAAAATTACTTTTTCCTATCTTCTCTAAGTTATGCATACATCTCACTCAGCCTGCTGGGAATTTTGTTTAGCAACAGAAGTCTCTTAGGCTCAAACTACATGAGACTGGAGAGGCTTAATTCTTTCCTGGTACATAATTTTCTTAATTCCTCCAGTACTGAGATTTGCACTACTAGGAGAAACAAAGGTACCATACTGGCAAGAAGTCATAATCCAAGAATATAGGGTTGCCATCCTCTAGGTGGAACCTGGACTTCTCCCAAAATTACAATGGATTTGATTAATTTAGATTTGTATGCTGCCCTTCTCTGAGTTCATAGATTCAGGGTGGTAAACAGAAAACTGTACAACTTATCATTAAAAAATTAAAATAGGCAAAAATAACATCAGATGGCAACAAAACAATCATACAGTATGCATTACTGTCTCGCAAATAAGCAAAAGAAAGCAGGGTGGGGGAGAGGGGGAGACTGCCAGCAGTAAGGTGGTACCCACTGCTATCCTCAGCCGAAAGCCTGGTGGAACATCTCTGCCTTGCACACCCTGAGGAACTGGATATGGCCCCTCATGAAACATCTTTTTAATGTTGCAGGAGACAGCTTTTGCATTTTAGCTCTTTATGAAGTCACAGTGTATAAAGCACAGTGATCTTGTCCAGCTTTCATGTACTGAAATGGGGATTATACATGAAAACTTCCTACTGGATTTTACCCCAGATCAATAAATGGAAGGGGTACCCATTGAGATTTTCCTTCTCTGACAACAGAATGTCTCAGAGCCACCCAGACCCAAATTCATGCAGCCTTTAATATAACTTGAAATCTCACAGCAGCTTGCTCTGCCAGTGTCACTGGTGGTTCTGCCAACAAAGTTAAGAAGGGCATGAGCTGAAGTTTCTGTTGAAAAGTTCTGTGTTGAGTTAAATTGGGAGGTTTAAGACTTAAGCAGGGCAGTCTCTACAAGTACCAAGCTCAGCAGCTAATGAACATTCCCAGCATACACTGCTTTCGAGTTTGTTGTCTTTTGCTGTAGCAACTCCTTATCTTCACAGAGATTAAAGTATTTCAGATCACTTGTTGCAAAGATTTATTGTGGGATTCATTTCCTAAACTGTCACCACTAGCTAAAACAAAGTCAAAACCTGGAGCAAGATTAAACTACACTAGTACAAATACAATTACACTGTTACAGCCAGTATCCTGGGCTAAATTTCGGACAGAACACATAGCTTCCTTCCCTGCCAATGAGACAGGAGGTAGAACCATTATTTGCCAGAATTTACTGTAGCTTGTTTATTGGGAAGTAAAGACCCTGTTGAACTCAGGGGGCCTTACTTCCCAGGAAACATGCACAGGATCCATCCGGCTGTGTGTCTGTTTTCAGAAAGAGCAGTTCCAGAGACAGTTGTAGGAGCGCAAAAGGGAAAAGATGCAAGGAGTTTGTAGAATTTCCTTCACCAGATTTTCCTCCATACAGATGAGGCTCCTTCCAGATTGAAATTAAGTTTATCAAAATAAGATTTCATCAGCTTAAAATGTATAAAAATAACCAGTGCAAGCCTTACAATAAGTCAATTGCTTTACACATTTCTTGGTCAGCCCCTTCCAGTGAATTAACAGGATCAAATTTAAACAAGTTGTAGTATCCTGGCCCACATTATCAGGAAAGGATTGACCCACTTAATGATTTCAGATGATTTGATAAGAAGCATTGCATATGCATTGGAGAACTTCAAGGAGGCTTTTAAAGGCTTACAAAGGTGTAACCTATGTGTCAACAGAAGGGCTTGCAGTGCAGTTGTAGAGCTCATGCAGAAGATCTGGAGTTCAAGCACAGACTTCTAACAGGTCCCGGAAAGGGCTTTTTTCTGCTCATGATCCCAGAGAGCTGCCATCAGTCAGTGAAGACAACACTGAGCTTGTTGGACCAATAGCCTGACTCAGCAGGGCTTTTATTCTGGCAAAAGAGATGCCAGAACTCTCAAGAGGGAAATGAAGGAGAAACTCATTTGGTGCTGCTGGAGTGCCAAAACTGAATGTAAAGGACTAGGACTCTTGTACATATCTATAGGGGCTGTAGGTTTGTCTATAATCGGACTGTCTGATTTTCCAGCTCTCTTGACCCATTGGACAGACACTATAAACACATAGTATGCATATAAGCTCTGTGCATACAGTCTAGTGAGCATATATAGGTTGGAGCTTTCTGCAGCAGAAAAATCAGACATGCCCTAATGTCACTGGAGGGGGCTTGCAACATTTCTTTTAGCAATTGACCTCCCTTGATCTAGATTTATACTTGGTGGGATTCTTTTAAAATGGGGGGCAGTCCCCATCAGCAGCTTGAAGAGCTACAATCCCCATTATCCACTCAGACTCATTTTGCAGTGTGTATAGATTGTGATAGTGGTGGTAAGTGCCATCAAGTCACAGCCGACTTATGGTGACCACATAGGGTTTTCAAAGCAAGGGGTGTTCAGAGGTGCTTTCACATTGCCTGCCTCTGCATTGTGACCCTGGACTTCCTTGGTGGTTTCCCATCCAAATATTAACCAGGATCAACCCAGCTTAACTTCCCAGATCTGATGAGATCAGGCTAACCTGGGCCATCCAGGTCAAAGCATACAGACTGTACCTGCTTTGATAAATTTTCTTTGCTGTAGGGGCCAGCCCCCCAAATTAGGAGTCAGCCTCATTGTTCAGCCTCCAGGGCTTTGTATTTTGGTTATCATTTTATTATCACCATCACAAAATCCTTACCTCTTCACAATTTCTTGTCATTTATTAGAGTAATGACAAAAGTGTTGTTAACATGCAAGTAAATATAATTCCATTACTGTTCCATTTAGTTGAATAGCGGAGCCAGTATAGAAAGCCACTGATTTAAAAATGCATTTGTCCACCACCATTTAATGGGATGAATTTAAGCTTACTTATAAACAAGTAAGGGCAAGAAGGCACATTCTTTTTATGTGATGCAAAATGGTAAAAATGCTTTGTATTTCCAAAAATAATTGTTAAGAGGCATGAAAATAAAACCATTACTGCAAAATGCTATTACCAAAATGCTAAAACCATTACAGCACAAAATGCTGGCTGCCTTGAACTATGAGGACACCACAAAGAAAGGAAAGATGTGTTTTAATAAATAATAACTGTAATAATTACTACAATGAAATTTCTAAGTGTCATGGTGACCTTATTCCTGAGATTCGTTGAGCCCTGTCTCATAGCAAAGGGCATTTATTGGTCCAGCTGACTTTTGCTGCCACTGGTAGTTAGAGTTGCCAACTCTGGCTTGGAAAAGTCCTGGAGATTTGGGGTGGCCCAGCACTGCCGTAGAGCCCACCCTCCAAAATTGCCCATTTCCTCCAAGGGAACTGAGCTCTATAATCTGGAGATCATTTGTAATTTTAGGAGAACTCTGCCCCCCATCTAGAAACTGTCAGTACTTGCTGTTGTGTGTTACATCCTGAGCATCAGGCTTGTTTATCCAAGTTCCATTTCTATTCTGCCCCTTCTAAAGCGCATGAGGCAGGAAAAATCTGTTAACCACCCAGAGAACATATCCAATAAAATCAATTCCTGCCCCCCTATCACATGCTTAATCTGGGCATCAAATGTAAAAAGGGGAAATCTTTTGTTTTTCCAGAAAGTGTGCAGTCTGGGAAGCTGATGGATCTTTGGGGGCAGGGAGTGCCATGCACGCAGCTATGGAGAATCCATCTTTACACAACATAGTTGTATAAACTTGGTACATGGGTGGTATGGTTCTAATAGTCATAACCGTTCTTATGCAAGCAAGTTGCCTCTGAGCTTTTTAGGGCATAAATTGTTAAAAGCATGGCAGGTCAAAGTAAATAATACATTAACTTGTGCCCTGAAGATATCATGGATAGGTCACCTTACCAGCCATATAATAAGGACAACACCCCCTTTTTGGCACCCAGGCAGGCAGCCAGAACTGGGAGCTTATTGAGATTCTGATGGACACCATACTTGGTCAGTGGACTTTTCCAGCATAGTGGACTTTTCCACAGTGTGCAGGCTTGCCTTTTTTTGTCACTTTATCAAATTAGCACTTCCTTATTGCATCAAGATCCTTGAAATGGCTGTGTGTTTGGTGTCTCTCTGTGCCTCTCTTTTTAAAAGTGAACGTGAGCAGCAGTACAGTGATCACCTGATATTTTCATTCCCACAAGCTGGTGTAGCATTCTTGATTTAGTGCCAAGGTCCCAGCACTAGACTAGAACACTTGACGAGAAACATGTCATTTTGTTCCTCCTCTCATGTTTCCAAACCTTTATATTTCCAGATTTTCTGAAGGGTGTTGCTTACCTCAGTATAACGACAGCACTTGGTTCTAGTGGATGAGAAACAGCCTAATATTCGGCCTTATCTCATTTGCACTAGGCCTGCCATCTAGGGTTGCCAAGTCCAATTCAAGAAAAATCTGGGGACTTTGGGGGTGGAGCCAGGAGACTTTGGGGGTGGAGCCAGGAGACATTGGGGGCAGAGCCAGGAACAAGGGTGTGACAAGCATAATTGAACTCCAAGAGAATTCTGGCCATCACATTTAAAGGGACAGCACACCTTTTTAAATGTCTTCCTTTCATAGGAAATAATGGATAGGGGCACCTTCTTTTGGGGTTTATAGAATTGGACCCCCTAGTCTAATCGTTTTGAAACTCGGGGGGTACTTTGGGGAGAGGCACTAGATACTATATTGAAAATTTGGTACCTCTACCTCAAAAAACAGCTCCCCCAGAGCCCCCGAAACCTCCAGATCAATTCCCCATTATACCCTATGAGAATCGATCTTCACATAGGGAATAATGAAGACGTTTCCCTCCCCCGCCCCCCCCGTTTCTGGCAAATCTGATGCAGGGGATTGGTCTCTCTACTCACGAGTTGCTGCCAGCTTCTTCACAGCAACACAGACACACCATCCCAAATTGAAGCCTTTCAATCAAGCCTCCGGAGGTGTAAAGGCACATGGTCCTTTGCGGGCGGGGCGGGGCTTCTCCCCCTCCCCCACCAGCCAGCTGACTGGGGGCGGGAAACAGCCTGGGAAAATGGAAGAATGGTTGCTGCAATTGGGGCTGGGTGGGAAGGGAAGGGCAAGGAGAAGCTGCTGCGATCCGGGGTGGGAAGGGAAGGGACGAGAAGCATCGGGGATCGGTGGGAAGGGAAGGGGCGAGGAGAAGCTGCTGGGATCGAGGCTGGGTGGGAAGGGCACCATTCCCCCTTCCCTCCCGCTTTCCGGATTTTTGGCGAGCGGGGGGAGGAGGCTCCAAATCGGGGGTCCCCCACCCAGGTGGGGGATTTGGGAAGCCTACTGCCATCCTCAAAATGTGAGGAAGGTCGGCTTCCTAAGAAAGGGTGAGTAGTTACTAAGAGACTTGCAAACAACTCCCTGATCCCACCCAAGTCACCATATATAGATACTTGTGACTGATTCACCTGCTCAAGGGCATCACGATAATACTTAGGGAGTAGAATTGGAGATCTCCTGCTATTACCAATGATGTCCAGGTGACAGAGATCAGTTCACTTGGAGAAAATGGCTACTTTGAAAGATGAACTTTATGGCGTTATAGCCCAATTGAATTCCCTCCCCTCCTCAAACCCTGCCATCATCAGGTTCCACTCCACAAATCTCCAGGTATTTCCAGCCCAGAGCTGACAACCCTGCCAATGACTTCCCTGGCTGGGCCATCCCCTCACCTATTCTGATGATCTGCTGCTTGTCTGCACAGGCCCCAAGGGGTCAAGCCGCTGCTGGCTTCCCTCTCTCGTCTGTTACCAGGGACATCCTGCTTCCTGAGCCCTGGGGCCCTCTGAGCTCTGAGGCCACTGATAGCAGATTTCTGAGTGTGGCCTCACTCTTGTTCCTTGGTCTACAGCCCCTGGTTGAGCTGCCTGACTCAGCAGTGCCCAGGCAGGGTTGTCCAGTACCAAAACCTCTTATGCCCAACCTGAATGTCCCTCTGGACCAGGTACATATGGGGGTGGTGCTGCCATTCCTAGAGTTGCCAACAGCCTCAAGGTGGTGGCTAGAGATCTCCTTTAATTAGAACTTTTATCCATGCCATAGAGATCAGTTCCCCTGGAGAAAATGGCTGCTTTGGAAGGTAGATATGGCATTATACCCAACTAAAGTCCTTCCCCTCCCCAAATCCTGCCATCCCCAGACTCCACCCCTCAAAAAAAATCTCCTGGAATTTCCCAACCTGGAGCTGGCAGCCCTATTAGGAGGATACTTACCACAAGCTAGAAACTCAAAATCTGGTACACATCCTTTTTGTTAAAGGAGAAAAATTGTATGTCTCCCTTGAAACAAGGGACATAAAGCATATCTTCAAATGTTCAAATTAGAAAGCTGAAGCCTCACAATAGTTGACTTCAGCAGTAGGCCAAACAAATTTCTTTTCCAAACATCACCTCAACATCTTGGCCATTAAATGGAGAAGAATCTGGAGGAATTTTAGAAGTGAGGAAGAATAAAAGAAAGGCTGGTGAAGGCAGAATGGTTAAGAGGGAGGGTGTGGAGGAGAGGGAAGAACTAACAGTGGACTAGAAATGGAACAGGGGGGAAATACAATAGAGAAAAATGGGCTCATGGAACAGTTCTATAATTCATAAAACAACAAAGACATATTACAACGTGCCTGAAAAAGGGGGAAATTAGCAACTCATATGTTCATCAAAGAAAATGCCAAATTTCCTCACATTTTTTCCTCACATATTTTTCCTCACATATTTTTTAAAAATAAGCAATGAGCCAATTCCTCTCACTTCTGCTCCAGCTGTTTTTACACATGGCCTTGAGAAATTCACTAGTTCCAAAATAGCTCTTTGGCTGCAGCAGTAGCAAGCCAGCAGAAGCGATTAAGCCACGCTGTCTTGTTCCCAATTCCCACTATCAGTACATTGTGTCAAGAGGGCCTAAATATCGCATCATGTTTTTACGCATGATAAGTCAAATTTGCACAAGCTCTGTCAGCTGCAGCAGATGATATTGCTGGGCATAAGAAAGCAGCTTGCTATTCCAAATGTGCAGAGACAGAGGGCTCATTTGTATATTCATTCAAATAAAGTGGTACAGTCCTTTTCTAGGCACGTACCACTTCAGGCTACAAGTGTTTGAAGGGAGTGGGGATGCAGCCTTTAAATGCCTCATCCTGCACACAGAATTGCCTTTGCCCATCATTTTGGGCACACACCTGCCCTTTTTAAAAAATCTGCACCATTTACATTGATACAACTGTACAAAAACATATTAACTAAGACCCAAGTCCAACTAGAATCCAGTAATGGAGATTCCATTTGGTTTAGCAAGTAAGATGGCTTGGAATGTTCAGTTGCCCAGGGAACGTATTTGCCATTCAATTTCTGTGAGAGAACTGAAAGTTGTCTGCTTGGCTAGGATCACCAGCATAGTGTAGCAGTTAAGAGTGGAGATTATAATCTGGATAACTGGTTTTGATTCTCCACTTTTCCATATGAAGTCATCTGGGTGACCTTGGGCTATTCACAGTTCTCTCAGAACTCTCTCAGCCCCACCTACCTCACAAGATGCCTGTTGTGGGTAGCAGAATGGAATGATTATAAGCTGCGTTGAGGCTCCTTAAAATCAAGAAAAATGCAGTATAAAAACCTAATATTCTTTATCAAAACCTCACAAAGGACAGAATGGGGAAGTTCTCCTTAGAAAGCTAAGGAGAAAGGAACCCAGAGAGAAGGAAGCTGAAGGAAGAGTGTAAAGTAGGAAAGGGACCAGGGAAAGAGGAATTGGAAAGATGGTGAAAAGGATTAGGAGAACCCAAAGGAGATGCAAAAGATGATATGGCTCCAAGTACCATGGTTATTTTTCCCACTGATTTTAGGTATGTAAGAGAGAGTGGCTATTTACACTTTCCCTATCACACCATCTTCCCATCAAAAATCTCTACCCATAGCAACGTTTATCTGAGGCTTTACCACCATAAGCACAATCAAATATAGAGTTAGCTATGACAAGTCCAATGGAGCTTTTGTGACTAGTATAGCTGTGACATTTGGATGTTTAGAACCTTTATGGATAGCTTGGGCAGGGGATTTTGGGTTCTGCAGAGGGAACCAGTCTCATCCTTCAAAATACACTCTGGAGCTATATTGTGTTCAAACAACCATTGTGGTAAAACACTACATAACATGCGGTTCTTTCCTCACAGCCAGGGATAGGGTTGCCAGGTCTGACACAAGAAGATCTTAAGACAGAGTGCTGCATGAACAAATTAAGCAGTGTCCAGAACAGCAGGACCCTAGGGAAACAAGAAGAAACAAAAACTACTGATGTTGGCTGCCACTCCTGAGGCTGGTGCGAGAAAAATAGTGTAAAAAACCCCAACAACCTTAAGTGACAGTGTGATGTCACTTCTAGATAAACCCCAGAAATGGAATCTAGGACTCACCAGAAACACTATGGTTTTTGCTGGAAGCAATGTCACACCATCACTGATGGCCTGGCCAGTGCTGGCTGACAAGAGCTAAGGGAATGCCAAAATGAGAAAAGAATTAATGCAGTTGTACAAAATATTACATATACTGGCAAATGAGCCATTCAGTACAGGCATAATGCTAGGCTTCCCAGAGGGTATTCCTATCCTTCATTATTTCCTATGGAAGGAGGGCATTTAAAAAGGTGTGCTGTCCCTTTAAATGTGATGACCAGAACTCCCTTGGAGTTCAATTATGCTGGTCATACCCTTGTTCCTGGCTCCACCTCCAAAGTCCCCAGATTTCTTGAATTGGACTTGGCAACCCTACATAATGCAAATTAAAATAGCAACTGCCAGTGAGGGCTAGCCTATTACATATATCCTTGCACATGCTTCTGGGTTTAAGACTTTTTCAGAACAGAATGCAAAATGTCCAGGTTGGCTTCTCCTTATAACCAAATTGAGCCTCCAAATATTAATTTCATGTTTCTTAATGTCCACAATTATATCAGCAAAGTAATTTGATGATCTAAGGAAATAAGAACTTGACCAAAGAGGTTTGGAGAATATGCTGATAAAATAGACATTTGGTCCATAATAACAACAGTTATCACTCAACAACAGATCCAATAGGAGAAAGAAATCAGGCAATATGTCTTCCATAGTATTGGGGGATATAATTTCATCTACCAGATGCTGTGGTGCATGCTTGAATAAGGCCAATGACCCCAAACAATCGCTTCTCTATAAATATAACCATTAGCAGTTCAATCTGCAAATGGCCTGACCTCCGGTCTTTAAAGCTAACTTTTTACATTGGATTTTTATAAACACTGGATTTTGAGAGGCACAGAAATCATCCAGAGAGGTTAACACTGCTCTTCAGGAACAGATATGTTCTGACGCAGGCCTATCTGTAAAGGAAATGGTGGAATTTCCAGTTTATACTAAGTAGACACCAGCTTGGCCTGATCTCAGAGACTTTTCTTGCCCAGCCAAGCTCTGTCATGTAATGAAGATGCATCACTGGTCTATTAAGGAATGCATTTAGAAACATTAACAAAGTGATTTGTTTCAGCCCATCAGAGTCTGTAATTGTGCCTCCAAAGCTTTAAGCGATGGAGCCTAGTTCCTTGTACAAAGTTTAATGGAGCAAGTGAGTAAGATTCCAAGTGCATACATCACATTGCATTATCTCACAACATTTCTTATCCCAAGATATGGCTTTATAAATGACTAGGTTTAAACAAATTGATAGATTTCGATCCATTCTTCTATCTAGTAGCCAGCAGCTGGCCTCCACATGGATTAAAAAATGCCACACAATGGGGCCAGCCACAGCTACAATGCAAGGTTCTGCAAACCTGGTAAGAAAGACAGTTTTAAAAACTGGGGTATTAACCCTGCCCCCCCCCAAAAAAAAATTAAAAGCACTTTATTCACATGCTAGATGCTGAAAGAGCAAAAATGGCACTCAGACTGTAGGACAGGGCTGTAGAACCAGAGAGATCAGACGGGGCAGGAGCCAGTCAAGGATAGGGTGTCCAGGTCTGACAAGAAATATCTGGGGATTTGAGGGGGGGGGCAGGAGATTTTGGGGGTGCAGCCAGAAGAAAGGTTGTGACAAGCATGATTGAACTCTGAAGGGTGTTCTGGCCATCACATTTAAAGGGACTGTACACCTAATCTGTGTGTGTGTGAAGTGCTGCCAAGTCACAGCTAATTTACGGAGACCCTGTAGGGTTTTCAGTGCAAGAGACTAACAGAGGTGGTTTGCCATTGTCTGTCTCTGCATACCAGCCTTGGAATTTGTTGCAAGAATTTGCCTATTAGAAAGGAAAGGAAAGGTCCCCTGTGCAAGCACCAGTTGTTTCCAACTCTGGAGTGACGTTGCTTTCACAACGTTTTCACGACAGACTTTTTCCGGGGTGGTTTGCCATTGCAAGAGCCCTGAGGCGCAGAGTGTTAAAGCTGCAGTCCTAAACTCTGCTCATGACCTGAGTTCAATCCCCAGTGGAAGCTGGGTTCAGGTAGCCGGCTCAAGGTTGACTCAGCCTTCCATCCTTCCGAGGTCGGTAAAATGAGTACCCAGTTTGCTGGGGGGGAAGTGTAAATGACTGGGGAAGGCAATGGCAAACCACCCCGTAAAAAGTCTGCCGTGAAAATGTTGTGAAAGCAACGTCACCCCAGAGCTGAAAACGACTGGTGCTTGCATAGGGGATCTTTCCTTTCCTTGCCATTGCCTTTCCCAGTTATCTACACTTCCCCCCCAGAAAGCTGGGTACTCATTTTACCGACCTCAGAAGGATGGAAGGCTGAGTCAACCTCGAGCCGGCTACCTGAAAACCCAGCTTCCACTGGAGATTGAACTCAGGTCATGAGCAGAGTTTAGGACTACAGTACTGCAGCTTTAACACTCTGGCCGTTTTCGCACTTAGCGTTTGCTCCCCTTATTCCGCGGCGCAATTATGTCCGGATCATTTTTCTCGTTTTCCCACTAGTGACTCTTTGCGGAGTCGCCTTCCCTGAAGCCCCGGCTCAAATCGTTTTCCCACTGGCATCGACTTGAGTTCGATGCCCTGTCAATCATTTTTTTTTTAAGCGCAAGTCTGGTTGCGTAATGACGTACTAACGTACTAACGTAACATCGAGCTGTTCCCTCCCCTTCTTTTCGTGGACAAACCGCATCACGTGTGCTGCTGCTGCTTATGGATTGGCTGCAGCTGTAGAATCCTCCACAGCCCTTTATGTATTAACAGAAGCATTCACAGTGGAGAATCCTAGCACTAGATTCCCCCCCCAAAATTCTGAAGCACTAGATTCCCCCCCCCCAAATTTCCTCCGCTCTCTTTCCCCTCCCCGGCTGGCGCTTGCAACGGGGACCTGACTGATTCCTGCTGCCAGAGCTCCCCCCCCCCGCCCCATTCTCTCCTTCCCCTTCTGTGGCGCATGTGAAGAGCGAGCTCGCGTCTATTTTCTAACCGAGCGGAATGTAGCCAGGGAGAAGAATGCAGGACTCCAACTTCCCATTTTATACATGGCGATTTTGTGCAGGTCCAGAAATCCTGGTGGCACAGCTGAGGGAGGCATTCCCTTTTTAAAACACACACACATGAACGCTTTGGCCCGCACCGGCACTAGATTCCCCCCCCCCAACAATGGTCGTTTTCGCATTATCGAGATAACGCAACAGCGAAATAACGCAACTAAAGTCAATAAAAAAAAATTCTAACGAAACCAATTGAAGTGGCAATTGAGGCTATTCCAGGAGGGTTTTTTTTTTCTATTTGTTAATTTCGAAATATCGCTATTATGCAAAACTGTGAAGTTTAAAAAAAAAATGGCCGTGCCGGCACTTTGGGGAAGCGCCGCGAAAGGATGATGATTGGCCAAGGGGGTGGATGGGGTGGGAGGACGGAAAGGGAGAGGGTGCCGCCCACACAGCAGTTGATCCGGCGTGGATGGATTTCCCACTGCAAAGTCCGCGGAGTGGATCCGGTGTGGATCCGGAGGTTTTCAAAAACTCCGGCAGCATGCTGAAAAACATACTCCGGTGTGAAACCCCTGAAGCGCCGGAGCAAAGCGCAGCACCGGAGCAACAGGTGCGAAATCCAGGAAAAGATCCGGAGGTAAATGGGGCGCTACGCCGGAGCAAACGCTAGTGCGAAAACGGCCTCTGTGCCACAGGGCTCTTAGACCAAGCTGCAATTTAGTTGCAGTTCCTTGTAATGCTCTCTAGATGGCAGCAACTCAACTCTGAAATTCAACTCTGAAATACCTTAATATATCTTATTATATTTTATTTGTTTTTATGTATTTTAAATAACTATTTGTAATTAATGTCAAATTATTATGTTTTATGAATCATGGGACTCCCATGTCTGTTATACTGTCCAATAAGAATCATGGGATTCCCGTGCCTGTTAGCCGCCCTGAGCCCGCCTGGCGGGGAGGGCGGGATATAAAAATAAAATATTATTATTATTATTATTAACAGTATTAATTTGCATAAATCCAGGGCTTTTTTTGAACAGAAATGCACACAAATTAAGTTCTGGCTTGCTTGGCATCAGGAGGTGCCAAATTAGTTCCTGCTGGGTTTTTTTCTACAAAAAAAGCCCTACATAAGTCAGTATTCATTCCAGCAGGCATGTCTGGTATGAATGGGCCAAAGTTTCCTTCTGGGTGTGAGTGCATAGCTTTAAAGTTTAATTAGAGTCTTTCATCGCATATCTGTCAGGTTTACACGGAACTAGAACAATTTCTTCGAATCTAGAGACACAGACAGTTGGTCAGTATGAAAGTCATATATACAATATTTACAACAATATTTAGCATTCTACAGGTTGTCTGTGTGGGTATAGATGAAGTAGCAGGAGTTTCAGATGCATTCTTAATTTTTTTTTATGTGTAACTTTGGTATCCATGAACAACAAACATTGACAGTATCGTGGATGAAGGCCACTTAAGAGTTGCCAACTCTGGGTTGGGAAATACCTGGAGATGGGGGTGGGGAGGGACTTAAATGTGGTATAATATCATAGAGTCCCACCTTCCAAAGCAGCCATTTTCTCCATTTGAACCGATATCTATCACCTGGAGATCAGTTGTGGGATCTCTTCAGCCATTTCCTAGAAGTTGGCAACCCTAAGGCCACTATCTGTAATTCAAATCCCTGTCCTTGTTTGACACAATTTAGCAGAGGTACAATAAGGATTCCTTTAAGAAATATAATTCATTTTTCTTGGCAGGATTTTCCCCAAGGGCACTGAAGAAAGCTGTAATTTAACTACAACTGAAAAAAGCATTCTCTTGATTTTTTTTTTAAAAGAAGTCTCTGATTTGCCATTCCTGGGGATAATGACTGAGCAGGTGGTGTCAGGGCAACTCCAGGGTTTCCTGGATGACCCATCTTCCCTTGGCCCTTTCCCAACAAGTTTATGGCTCAGCTAGAGGATGGTATTCTGCCCGCAAGAATACTTCCCAATGTTCCAAGCCTTCCAAAAGGCATAGTCAGACATCTCTTTGAAGAAGGAGCAGCCACTGTGCACCTGTACTTGCCAATGTGTCCTTCCTTTGTGCAGAGGATTGTGGTTTTGCATGCAAAGAGATATTCTTTTCTCTATTCACTTTTTGTTTCAGGCTGGTTCATGGATTTTACGGAGTCCAGGATCTCCTGCTCTATAAGTTTATTCTTGTTCTCAATATCATTTCGAGAATGCTCTATATCTTGAAGCTTATGTTCCAGATCTGCTGATTTATTCTTTTCTTTCTCGATCTCTTTGTTGAGCCTCACCACTTTGGCCCAGACTTCATAGTTTTCCTTCTCGAGGCTGCAAGAGAAACAGGGTGAGACATGAGCAGATGTCTTCAAGGAGTGTGTCTAAGTGAATGGAGGAAAAAGATCTAAGACTTTCTCCCCTTACCCTTGTTAGAAGTTCTGCAATCAGAGGTGGACCTCTTATGAGGGCAAGGAAAAATGGCCACAGTAGATAGCAGATTTTTGAACATCATTAAGAACAAAAGAGTGGGGAGCCAAGAGACCTGACCTACAGGGTACAATTCTCCTGGAAAGTCACCCGTGCAAGCCCCACTGTACAAGCCCCATCAACAAGGCCTCTTTGTATCTGGTGTAACTTCTACCTTTAAGGGGCAGATTTCTGAACATAAGAAATTGCTTTATACTGAATACGACCTTTCACCAATCAAGGCCTAATGCCATTTAGTTTCACTGGCAGTAGTTTCCCAGGACCTCTCTTCTAGCCTTAACAACAAGGAGTGTTGTTGTAAAGTACTGGGGTCGGCGCAGTAAGAGACCAGAGTCGGAGAGTGATTTCTGCAAGCTTTACTTCAGGAACACACACACAGACTGAGCTCTATTCAAACTTCCCGCTCCTTTATACAATTCTTGCCCCCTTCTGATTGGTCCTTAACTATGTACATGGATTGGCTATTTACAGGGCCCTAAGGGCCCATCAGGGTACAGTATGAGCCTAGATGTTGATTGGCTACTTATGTTTCAATCCTTCCCCTGATTGGGCACGCTTAGGCCTTCTCTGGAACCCTGGTGTGGAGTACAAGCTTTGGCTTGTTCAGCTTCCCTCCAAAAGTAACAGTTCTCCCATTTGAGCCTAGGACACAACAGTTGTGACACCTTAAAGACTGATTAATTTATTGTGGCAGTCATTTTTGTGAACCAGAGCCTGTTCCATTACATGCAGTCCTTTAATCCAAGAGATACCAATAGCTAGAGATACCAATAGGGTTGCCAAGCCCAATTCAAGAAAAATCTGGGGACTTTGGGGGTGGAGCCTGGAGACAGGTTGTGACAAGCATACATTTAAAGGGACCGTATGCATTTTAAATGCCTTCCCTCCTTGGAAATAATGAAGGATAGGGGCATCTTCTTTGGGGGCTCATAGAATTGGACCCCGCTGTCCAATCTTTTTGAAACTTGGAGGGGCTTTTGAGAGGCATCGGATGCTATGCTGCAAATCTGGTGCCTCTACCTCAAAAAAACAGCCCCCTCAGAGGACAGAGAGGGCCAGATGGGGCTCTTCTTGAAAAGGGAATTCCAGAACCAAGGCATCAATGAAAAAGCCCCATTCCTGGTGTTTTCCACACCAGTTTTGGAGGGGAGCAGAATATGGAAGAAGGCCTCAGATGATCCAAGCACACAGGCTGGTTCAAATGCAAAAAAAGCCATCTTTTGAGAATGGGTGAGGCCAGGGCTGGCCCTGCCACTTGGCAAACTAGGCAATTGCCTAGGGCACCAGCCTTCTAGGAGCACCAAATTGAGTGCTCCCCATGTGGCTTGGTGACATTATCAGTACGGGGGGGGGGGGGGGGGGCACCAGAAGTTAGTCTTGCCTAGGGTGCCAGACAGTCTAGGGCCAGCCCTGGGTGAGGCACCAGAATCCTGTCAGTCCTTGTTGAAGTATTCAGGGAACAGAATATCTATGCCAATAAAGGTATTTGGATTGGATTGGAGATCAAAGAATAGCTTTACAGAAAAGTAAGCAAGTTAATATATATTTAACTTATCTGCAAAACATTTTTTTGAAGGGAAGCAGAATCTGGATTGTTTTTCATGCATGGAATTGAACAGACTCAGCTGTAACAACCACAGAAAGAAATAAGGTCAGCAGAGGTTTCTCCATTACCTGCTAATTTGCTCCTCATAATCTTTTCTCTGTATCTCCATCTCTTGTTTTAGCTCCACAATAATTTTCCTCAGGGACTCGAGGTCTTCCTCAGGAGGGGAGCTCTCACCTTCATCACTGGGTTTTGGAACTGTGGTCCCATTTTGCCGAGGACCAGTTAGCTGACCCTCAGCAGCTGCAACCAAAAAGCTCTCATGAGTCTGCTTTCCACTTACTTCCAGAGAACTACAGACATTGGCAGAGTCTAAGACTCGTGGAAGAGTGGGCAGCTTAGAAAGCCCCTCTGACAAGGTCCTTTTATGACTTCCCGTTGAAGAAATGGGTCTTGGCTGGACCACTGAAGGTGACCAAAATTCACCGCTGAAAAGTTCACTTTGCTTCCCTCTGTTGTGAGAAATATTCACAAAATTCTTCCTGTTCGGAAGGGTCTGAGTTCTTTTTCTAGACTGTGTCACACACATTCCTAGGTCTGTAGGCTGCAACTCCCCATTATCTTCTGCTGATGGATCTGAGCTACAATTTAATTCAGAGCTAGAAGCTTCTATGTCATCTTTCTGCAAAGCAAGAGCAAAGAAATTAAAGTAACTTCATTAAATTTAATTAGCGTCAAAGTAGAGTAAGGTCAACAGCTCCAGGTTGGAAAATACCTGGAGATTTTGAGGTTAGAACATAAGGAGGACTTCATTGTAGAGCACTTTATTGTGTGCTTCTAGCACACAAATCTTACGTTCTCAATAAAACTTTGTTGGTCTTAAAGGTGCTACTGGACTACAACTTACTTTGTTTTGTAAGTTGTTGTGTAACTGAAACTGTCATGATCCTGGGCCTAGCAAGGCCTGCAGGCCCCAGGGAAGCCTGCTTAGGAGTACTGGGAAGAGCCTACATTTCCCAGGATCCCTTCTATCCCTCTGATTTGGTGACAAGGGTTTTGGAAGGAAACTGGCCCAGAGAGAGATGGGGCCTGGGAAGAGAAGATAAAAGGGCCAAGCCCAGGAAGGAGGTGTTCTTTTCCTAGGAGGCAGAACTGAGGAGGAGCTGCTGCCAGGAAGAGTCCCTTGCCCTTAGAGGAAGGGTGAGTAGGCTAGGTCTGACTGAGACAGTAGGGACAGTAAGTTCACCCCTTTAACTGTTTTACGCACCTTGTTTGTTATATTGCACTGACCTTTTAAATAAACCTTTTCTCTCCTGTTGTTAACTCCGCCTGTTCCTCACGCCCATTATTTGGCCTGAGCTAAGGGAGGCCTGGAGGACTTGGAAGGGTACTCTGGGCCTTCTCAAGGGAGACCCTTAACCCAGGGTGGTGGCAGCAATTGGTAAGACCCCCTTGAGTTGTGATAGGAACTATCAACAGAAGAAATTACAGAGCCAACTGTAATCCACTCACTGTTTGCCACTGGGTTCTGTTCTCTCCTCTGGATGACAGCGGCCTTTCTACAGCATCCCAGCCTACTGAACTGCGAGGCACTGGGGCCATCTTGGAATCATTCTTCTGTAGGGGTGGAGAAGGAACCACATCTCTGGAGACAGGAAATAGTGTTGTATGGCCACTGATCATCACAGTCATCACTTTCTGGATATGGTGAGTGCCTGCAGTAAAAGAAAAGAAAGCAATAAGAAAGCAAGCTAAGAACATAAGAAGCCATGTTAGATCAGGCCAATGGCCCATCCAGTCCAACACTCTGTATCACACAGTGGCCAAAATATATATATATATATATATATATATATATATATGTGTGTGTGTGTGTGTGTGTGTGTGTGTGTTATACACACACACACACACATATACACACTGTGGCTAATAGCCACTGATGGACCTCTGCTCCATATTTTTATCTAAACCCCTCTTGAAGGTGGCTATGCTTGTGGCCGCCACCACCTCCTGTGGCAGTGAATTCCACATGTTAATCACCCTTTGGGTGAAGAAGTACTTCCTTTTATCCGTTTTAACCTGTCTGCTCAGCAATTTCATCGAATGCCCACGAGTTCTTGTATTGTGAGAAAGGGAGAAAAGTACTTCTTTCTCTACTTTCTCCATCCGATGCATTATCTTGTAAACCTCTATCATGTCACCCCGCAGTCGACGTTTCTTCAAGCTAAAGAGCCCCAAGCATTTCAACCTTTCTTCATAGGGAAAGTGTTCCAGCCCTTTAATTATTCTAGTTGCCCTTTTCTGGACTTTCTCCAATGCTATAATATCCTTTTTGAGGTGCAGCGACCAGAACTGCACACAGTACCCCAAATGAGACCGTACCATCGATTTATACAGGGGCATTATGATACTGGCTGATTTGTTTTCAATTCCCTTCCTAATAATTCCCAGCATGGCGTTGGCCTTTTTTATTGCAAACACACACTGTCTTGACATTTTCAGTGAGTTATCTACCACGACCCCAAGATCTCTCTCTTGGTCAGTCTCTGCCAGTTCACACCCCATCAACTTGTATTTGTAGCTGGGATTCTTGGCCCCAATGTGCATTACTTTGCACTTGGCCACATTGAACCGCATGTGCCACATTGACGCCCACTCACCCAGCCTCAACAGATCCCTTTGGAGTTCCTCACAATCCTCTCTGGTTCTCACCACCCTGAACAATTTAGTGTCATCTGCAAACTTGGCCACTTCACTGCTCACTCCCAACTCTAAATCATTTATGAACAAGTTAAAGAGCATGGGACCCAGTACCGAGTCCTGCGGCACCCCACTGCTTACCGTCCTCCACTGCGAAGACTGCCCATTTATACTCACTCTCTGCTTCCTATTACTCAGCCAGTTTTTGATCCACAAGAGGACCTGTCCTTTTACTCCATGACTCTCAAGCTTTCTAAGGAGCCTTTGATGAGGAACTTTATCAAAAGCTTTCTGGAAGTCAAGGTAAACAACATCTATCGGGTCTCCTTTGTCCACATGTTTGTTCACCCCCTCAAAGAAATGTAACAGGTTAGTGAGGCAAGATCTTCCCTTACAGAACCCATGCTGAGTCTTCCTCAATAACCCATGTTCATCAATGTGCCTACTCATTCTGTCCTTGATAATGGTTTCTACCAACTTTCCCGGTATTGAAGTCAGACTGACTGGCTTGTAATTTCCCGGATCTCCTCTGGAACCCTTTTTAAAGATGGGGGTGACATTTGCTACCTTCCAGTCCTCAGGAACGGAGGCAGATTTCAATGAAAGATTACAGATTTTTGTTAGAAGATCCACAAGTTCAACTTTGAGTTCTTTCAGAACTCTCGGATGTATGCCATCCGGACCCGGTGACTTATTAGTTTTTAATTCGTCTATCAGTTGTAGGACCTCCTCTTTTGTCACCTCAATCTGACTCAGGTCTTTCAACACCCCTTCCAAAATTAGTGGTTCTGGGGCAGGCAAAAAGTTCTCATCTTCCACAGTGAAAACGGAGGCAAAAAATGCATTCAGCTTCTCAGCCATTTCCCTATCCTCCTTCAGTAATCCTTTTACCCCATGGTCATCCAAGGGCCCCACTGCCTCCCTGGCTGGTTTCCTGCTTCTAATATATTTGAAGAAATTTTTATTGTTGGTCTTTATGTTTTTTGCAATATGCTCCTCATAGTCCCTTTTTGCCTGCCTGTGTTCCCTTTTGATTTGCCACAGCCTGTGTTCCCTTTTATTAATCTCACTTGGACTGGTTTTCCACCGCTTAAAGGAGTTCTTCTTACCTTTTACAGCTTCCATTACTTTGTTTGTTAACCATGCAGGCCTTTTCTTATGCCTATTTGTGCCTTTCCTAACTTGTGGTATGTATTTTATCTGAGCTTCTAGGATAACAGTTTTAAATAGTCTCCAAGCTTCCCAAAGGGTTTTGACTGTATTTACCTTTCCTTTCAGTTTCCTCCTCACATGCCTCCTCATCTCAGAGAAGCTACAAATGTGCAAGAGCTTAGGGATGATGTAAAATTATTTATAGTATACATAAAATTTTTGTAATTTTCTATTGAGTTGTTTCGTTGTATCAGCACAACAAGCAGGACAGGCTAAGAAGATATGGTAACTGCAAATGAAATGTGCTTTTTGTATAAATGGAGCACCTGGGGTTTTTTTAAATGGCATAACACAAACTGTTTAAATGGCAGCACCCTGTTGCACCTCTCATAATAGTTGCAGGATCCTCCATCTTTGGTCTGATGAGATTCACGCCAAACACGGTTGCCAGATTCTCCACACTCATCTTGTTGGTACTGGCGTTCTGCTGGATTTCATACAGGAATCTGTCAGAATCCAATGGTAAGACAGGCAAGTGATGGACGGCAGCCATGCTCAAACTTTCTACTCTAGTGCTGTGAGTTCATTTAAATTGAACCTGGGAGAGGGAGCTTGACAGGGCATCTCAGCTTTCTCCCCAAATGGGGACCCAAAATGGCTTGCATTGTTTTCTCCTTTTTTATCCCCATGACAACCCTGTGAAGTAGGTTAGGCTGAGAGTGTGTGACTGGCCAAAAGTCACTCAGCAAGTTTGCATGGTAGAACGGAGGTTCACATCTGGGTCTCCCAGATCTTAGTTTGACATTCTAGCCACATAAGGGCCTGCCATGCATACCCACCAACCCCACCCACAGCCACTAATCATGCTATCTGGACCTCCCCACCCTTCAGCAGAAGCCCAATGCTCATTAATGCAGTGGATTTTAAAAAACGTTCCGTTTTCAAATGCAATAAATGAGCAGGTGTTACTCGTCTTATGCAAATATTGAGGGTGCAGATACATCCCCTGAGGCATTGTTCATCCACCCCAGATGCCAAGGAAGTCACATTGACAGAAGTAGAGACCACTTTATTGCAGGTACCTGAAGACCACCCTGTAATCTGTAAGAAGTACATCTATCTTTCTCTGTAACTGCATTTACACGAGTTACATGCACAGAAGAAACGATATATTTGTTTCTTTCATTCCTTACAGTGTGTCATGAGAACATAACAGAAGCCATGTTGGCTCAGGCCAATGGTCCATCCAATCCAGCACTCTCACACAGTGACCAAAACCCAGGTACCATTAGAAGGTCCACCAGCAGGGCTAGAATTCCAGAAGCCCTCCCACTGTTGCCCTCCAAGCACCAAGAATACAGAGCATCTCTGCCCTAGACATAGACCGATTTCACACTCACCTTACTCTGCCCTCACATCTGTCTTCTCCACGCGGCGTCCTCCTGATTTCCCACTATTTGCATCGGGGCTGCAGCAAACATTGCGGTTTTTGCACTGCAAATGGAAACTGGTTTTTAGTGGTTTCAGTTTGCTGCATGAAAACCACAATGTTTGCTGCAGTCCCAGCACTAATAGTGGGAAATTGGAAGGACGCCGCATAGAGAAGACGGACGTGAGGGTGGAATAAGGTGAGTGCAAAATTGGTCATAGCGTTCCATCTATACCTTGTAGCTAATAGCCACACTGATGAACCTCTGCTACATATGTTTATCAAATCCCTTCTTGAAGCTGTCTATGCTTGTAGCTGCCATCACTAAAACATAAAGTTCTTGTTGCAATGAATTCTATGTGTTAATTACTCTTTGGGTGAATAAGTACTTCCTTCTGTCTGCTCTAAACTTATTGTTCATTTATTTAATTGAGTGCCCATGAGATTTTGCATTGTGAGAAAGGGAGAAAAGTACCCTCTCTATCCCATGCATAATTTTGTAAACCTCTATGATGCAAGAAATAGCCAAATTATTTAGTCTTGTCCTAGCAAAGGATGAGATTGTAAACCTCTTTCATGTCACCCCTCAATCATACTTTCTCCAGACTAAAGAGCCCTACCCTCTTTAACCTTTCATAGGGAAGGTGTTCTATCCCCATAATCATCTTAGCTGCCCTTTTCTACACTTTCCTCACTGCTATATCTTTTTTGAGGTGTGGTGTCATGCAATTGCAAAACTGTGCTCAGAAGCAGCTGTGTTCATCTTTAACCTGACTTGACTGAGCTGATATGTGGAACAGTGAAAAAACTCCAGGCATTGCTGGATAAACCAGGCCTGGCACCTGAAACAGGTTGTGTAGCTGCATGCATGACTTGCTGCCATCTCTTCTGCAACCAGCAGCCACTCACTGGAGGAAGGGCTCCCAAGTCAGAGGCCATGATTCCCAGTTAGGCTTGAGCCTCATCAGTTCTTTGTGAAGCACCATCTGGACAGAAGCGGAAGGATGAAAGAGACAGGCTCTTTTTCTTACTGGCACACTTAGGTCTCATTTCTGCCTACTCAGATTGCTGGTGGCTAGAAAATCTAGTTGGCACCCCTTGATGCATGCATGCCAGACCATTGGAAGTTCTGAAGAAATCTGGAAACCTGCTTTATCAACTCTATGGCTTTTTTGGAGGCCTGGCACAAAGAGAGGAGTAGGACTTCTACTGTTAGCCTGCAGAACCCAAGTGAAGGAGCCCAGGATTGCAACGGAACCTTAGACTGTATTGGTGAATTGAAAGTGATTCTCTGCCCAAAAATTCCTTTGTATGTAGTTATTTCACTTACACCAGTTTAAAATACTGAGGGTGTTTTCGCACTCACGTTTTACTGGCGCCACGACCCTCCTGACGCCGGCGAATCTGCATGGATTTCGCAACAGAAGCGCCGGCGCTCCCAGAAGCGCCGGCGCTTTCCGTCGCTAAGCCAGCGCAAACGTTTTCCTGCATCTTTGCGATTTCCGTTTGCGCTGGCTTAGCGACGGAAGTAGCCGGCGCTTCTGGGAGCGCCGGAGCTTCTGGTGCGAAAGCCATGCAGATTCGCCGGCGTCAGGATGGTCGTGGCGCCAGTAAAACGTGAGTGCGAAAACGGCCTGAGTTACAAAAGCATCAAGGAAGAGAAGAGAACCTACCGGCAAATATAACTGAGAAGGTTGTAATTGTCTCGGGGTAAGAGAGACAATTGCTTCGTTAGCTGTTGACACCCCTGGAAGAATACAAAAGTGATTTTTCAGCAGATAACAAGTGTTTGTAGCTAGTATAAAATACCAGCATTATTTTCATCATGGCTTCTGCTGCTGCTTTTATCAAATGAACAAATAAAGGGGGGGGAGGAAACCAAACATTATGGAAGGGTTAAAAGAGCATGGCATGGTGTAGTGTTGACTTCCCACTAAAGCTGTCAGACTCAAGTCAATTACCAAGAAAGATTTTGGGGGCAGAGCCTGGGGAGGACAGGGTTAGGGGAGGGGGGACCTCAATAGGGTATAATGCCATAGAGTTCACCATCTAAAGCAGCCATTTTCTCCAGATGGACTGATCTTTATTGTCTGGAGATCAACTGTAATAGTGGGAAATTTTCAGATGCCCTCTGGAGGTTGGAAACCCTAAATTGCAAGAGAGTTTCCCCCCTCCAAAGCTTTCCAAGGGACCTAGGTTTGATTTGGGTTATCACAAAAGTCCTCAAGAACAAAAATTAGCAGGTTACAAGGGGCACTTAGGGGTGCCTAGAGGGTCAGGAGCATAGCCAGTCAGATTATGGATGTCATTGCTATGATTTTCAAATCTGACCTTCCGCAATCTGCAAAATCTAGAGGTTACTTGCTTTTATCTTTTTTATAAATAGATGGTGGATAGAGGACGAACGGAGGAAGGACAAGTGACGACGGACGAGTGATGACAGACGGATTGACGAGTGACGACAGATGGATTGACGAGTGACAATAGAGGATAGATAGAGGATGGATGGATGGATAGATAGATAGAGAGGATGGAGAATGGATAAATAGAGGATGGAGGATAGAGGGAGAGAGAGAGAGAGAGATGCACACATCTATCTCTTTATCTATCTATCCCATGCTATGCTATTCTACTCGATGGGTCTCTGACTGTGTGGAAACAGAATGAATGAGTGTGTGTGTGGGTTTATGAAGTGTTCGTTTTATTGCTGTTAGCTGCCTTTCATCTCAGGGCTTTTTGTGTGTGACAGAGAGAGAAAATGGAAGGTTTATAAATGTTTTAAGAATATGAACAAGTTCTCCCTCCCCCATGCAATCCTCCTGCTAGGACCAAGGATACATTATTTGCCTTTGCCTCATCAACAGTCAAAAGCTGGCCACACGAGAGGAAGTCTTCATACTGAGTCCATGGTATGACTGGCTCAGGAAGTTCCCTGAGGTAGAGTTTGAACAAGGACGCCACCGTGTGTACATCTGTATCTCTGTAAGAGAAGAATGAGTTAGGCTTATTATACAACTTCCAAATGAGCTAAGGGAGTCAAAAATGATACTAGGAATGATTTAATAGTTTTCCCCATGATTGATTCAGTTGAGAGCTGAGGAATGGTGTCAAGAAGCATCCAGACAACTTTGGATTCTGAGTCAAGGAAATTCCAAAAGTATGCTAAAATATCTAAATAGAATTACATAAATATTAGCACACATTTACATTGTAGCTCCCTCCCCCGCCCAAAATTACCTTTCAATTGATCTATTCCAAAAAATGGCTGGAAAGAAGTGGGGAGGATTTTACAAACACTTTGAAAAGGTATGAAACCCTTTCAGTGATCCTTTCAAAGTGTCATGAATTAAAACATTTAAAAACACAACACTCAGAAACCAGTGGGAGAACATTTTAAACTTGCAGGATGTTCCATGGCTGACCTAAAAGTGGCAGTTCTCTGACAGAGAAACTTCAAAGGGAGATTACAACATGTGATTGCTTAACTAGAATTCATTAACAAAGTCAGGATATTGGACACCTTCCCAGGCCTGAATAGGGATATAGGATTCTTACCTTGTTGCAGATGCTAATTTTCTGCATTTCCCACATCTATGCATATCTCCTAGCTCTGATCAAGCTGATTACATTTTGCATTGCACTTCTGCAACCTGACAACCTTGCAAGATCCTTCCCCCCTTCTGACTTGGATATAAGTGCTGATGGATCTTCATTTCCATCTGTATATGATGAAGTGAGCTTCAGCTCAAGAAAATGTATACCCTGGAAAATGTTATTGTTTTTAAGGTGCTACTAGACTCCAGCTTTTCTACTTCTACAGATTAACAGTGCCTTGCTAATCTGTCTGGGGAGGGTATTCCATTGGTGGAGTGGGTTATGTCAAGATTAGGTCTATTTAGTCTTCCTGGCTTTAGCTGCCTGGCCAACTTGAAGGCAAAGTCTTTGGCTTCCCTTAATTATAGACTGTCATAAAACAAAAGACAAATAAAGTTCATGTTTCCTCTTGTACATGAGCTAAAGGATTTCAATAAATACGTCCCAAAAGGAGAAGACACACAGCAAGCTACCTGCATAGTTCATCTGTCCCAGTACAGCGGCTAATTGAACCTGCAGTCTTGGGTACTCTTGAGAAATAAATACAATGCCTACCGGTCAAATGATGGCCTCTCTCCTGCATCAAATGCATCCCTCAGTTGTTTCACCAGGTTGTCTTGGCCCGGAAGTCGAAAGATACCCTCTTCATTGAGACCGTGCTTCCTAATAAACTCTGCACATTTCTCAACCAGAATGGGAACCTGATGCTGCCCAAACCTCTGTTCATACATCATGGTCTCCACCAGCTGTTGGCCAAAAACCACTGGGTGAAAAAAGAAGAAACACAATGAAGAGAAATAAAAGGGTTTTTTCAGAGTGCCCCATGATGGTCAGAATCTAGAATAAACCTATAAGCTTAGCTAAACTTACATTCAATTGGTAAACAAAGACTAATTCTAATAAAATACTTCAATATACAGGGCTTAAGAGTATTCAAAGTACTTTGCATATATTTCCAGGAGTCCTTACAAACATCCTTAATGATAGGTTATTATTGTCCCTATGGTACAGATGGGGGTCTGATGCAGACAGAGATACCAATTTGCTTAAGGCCACCCAAGTTCATGATGGAGGTAAAGTATTGACTTGGGCTTCCCTGATCGGTTTCTTGGCTGCTAGGCTACAGCATAAAATTGCCTTTCTTCGCCTGGCAATTGAAGTACCGCGGCTTGGTAAAGCAAGAGCTTTTGATTGATTTGCTTGCACCATTTGTCTATAGACAGCAGTCCAATGTTAGGCTGTGCCTGGGAGGAACAGTTAAATGAATATCAGACCAAATGAAACTCTTGCTGTGCATCTTATGCTGCACCTATAATTTGCGATATTTAAGCAGGGACTGTACCTTTCCTTTGAAAAACGGGCTTCGTCTTCCTGACCTCCCAGCAAAAGAGCATCTCCAGAGCTGGACAGCAGGCATTTAGCACCTGGCCCTTCATCCAGTGCCCAGTCGGGGAGATGACAGCAGAGAAAATCCAACTTCCAGCCAGCTCTAGAAACCCTGAAGAAGGATTCCTGACTGTGATGCAGGATTTTTTAAGCAGCTTCTTGAGATCCGGGGGGAAATCTTGGTGTCTCTCTCCTTTCCAAGCCAGCATAATATTTGTGCTCCCTTCCTTTCTGGAACCTCAGAGGGGCCAGTCAGTGCCTGCCACTCAGAGGTCTGTTAAGAGCTTTTTGTTTTTCTGTGGTGGTGGCGGGGAAGATTTTCGATGCATTTACAGAGAGCTCTTTGGCTTGCAAGTAATCATCATAAACCTGTCATTGTACATAGTAAATGGATTCTTTTTCCCTGATTGCTTCAACAACTTCCTTTAATACTATGAAAGTTGATCTGAGAGAGAAAAAGCTTCTCTCTCCATGTCATGTCTACCTTCTCTCGGCGCCCAACAAATGCCAGATGAAGTCATCATTTTTCAGAATGTTACCACATACTAGTGTGGTTCAGCCTGGGATCACACCACACATTCTGCTGTGAAAATCACTGAACAGTTTTAGAAAAAGGGACTATTTTAACCTATCTCACACAGTTGCAGAAAGCACTTGGCAACATTCATATACCTGCTGAGAACAAGCCAGGAGCCCAGAGCCTCTGTAAAGGGACACAACAATGCCCATCTTCACTCTCTGCTTATTTTAAAACCAGGAGTCTGAAGCCTCCCAATTTGTCAGCCACAACAGTGGATAGCTGGAAGATCCTCTCTGAATGGACTCTTAATAAGTGGCCCAAGGCTGCATGCACAGCCATCTGCTTGTGTCATCATATCAAAGCCCTCTTGTGTTAGCCGCTAAAATGGTTGCCAAGGCCATGTTCTACTGTAAATCTTGATTTTTTTTTGTTTATATTCTGCTCTGGAGTCAATGTGTTGGAAAGGTCCGTGGGATATAAATAACATACACAAATAAAGAGCAACAAAGTAGGGATGAATAACAGACAGAAGGGAAGCTCAATCCAGCCTCATTTGGGTTACCTATCCAGATCCTCAAGTCTCAGTTCCTAAGGAACACCTTCCCAGCCCCTCACTTTTCATGTCATCCCTCAATCACTGTTTCGCCAAGCTAAAAAGCCGTAACCACTTTAACCTTTCCTCATAGGGAAGGCCTTCCATCCTCTTAATCATTTTAGCTGTCCTTTTCTGCACTCTTTCCAATGCTATAATATCTTTTTTGAAGTCAGGTGTTGTCAGTCTTTACCTCCTAATGGGGACCCTGCCACTCTTCGGAGCACTTTCACCCAGTCTTCCATTTCTGATTGGGAATTGGCCATCAGGAGATAGGAGTCTTGTCCTGTTCGATTCTGGTCTCTAGAGATCTCTGAAGGATAATAATAACAATAATAATAACAATAAAAAGCTAAAGGTAGTCCCCTGTGCAAGCACCAGTCGTTTCCGACTCTGGGGTGACGTTGCTTTCACAATGTTTTCATGGCAGACTTTTTACGGGGTGGTTTGCTATTTCCTTCTGCAGTCATCTATACTTTCCCCCCCAGCAAGCTGGGTACTCATTTTACCGACCTCGGAAGGATGGAAGGCTGAGTCAACCTGAGCCGGCTACCTGAAACCAGCTTCCACGTGGATCGAACTCAGGTCGTGAGCAGAGAGTTCAGACTGCAATACTGCAGCTTTACCACTCTGCGCCACGGGGCTCTAAAACAATAACAATAATAATGATGATAATAGCAGCAAAATTACAACCAGGGAGAGGGAGAAAGTTTATGCATTGATTTTTCTCTCTGTGAAGTGTGAAAGATACGTATTTATGGCCAATATATATATTTAATCATCTCCATTTGTAAAATATAGTAGCAAATCAACAGTAGTGTATAACAGTGTCATACCCAGCCATTTCCACTGAACATTTATGTAGAGCAACATATTTTCACCTCTGTGTCACTGTTTGATGAGAATTTATCCTTTTTCATTTTTAAAGATTTTACTATTGATTCTTGCAACCTCCCTGTAAGATAGGCTGTTAAAAGGATTATACTGAGGATATCTTTTCAGAAACAAAAGCTCTTTCACTTTTCCTTAATCATAAGCAGCACAAACTTTTTTTCTCTATGGCCAGTTGATTTTTCAAGGGCTTATAGCAGCTCAGGAGTTGCTATACTACTGTCTGAACCCTCTTCCACAGCATACTGGGAGCTGCAGAGGAATGTGTGGACATTTATTTTGCAATGTCATTGGGGTATAGGAAGTAGTGCCTCTGGCAGCACACAACAAAACTAACCACTGCTTTTATTCCTATACATGTAGTTTTAGATTTTTTAAAAAAAATTGCTAATGGTGAGTATTTGCTGGCTTTATTGAGGAGGAGGAGGACAACACTGGGTTTATGTTCCATCCTCCACTCAGTGTGGCTCACAATCTCCTTTATCTTCCTCCCCCACAACAAACACCCTGTGAGATGGGTGGGACTGAAAGGACTCTCACAGCAGTTGCCCTTTCAAGGACAACCTTCGCCAGAGCTATGGCTGACCCAAGGCCATTCCAGCAGGTGCAAGTGGAGGAGTGGGGAATCAAACCCGGTTCTCCCAGATAAGAGTCCATGCACTTAACCACTACACCAAGCTGACTTTCCAGGTCTGATTAAAATGCCCTAGGACGAAGCCAAGCAACCTCTGGTCATAATAGGTAATGGTTGCCTGCTCCTATGTTACCGCCAGTTAGACTTGACCCCCTTCCCTTGCACTGCAATACCACCAAGGTACGGAGGTCTAAACTTCACACATTACAAAACCCTTTTATTTGTTAGCAGACCCACAAAGGCTTTGCAAGTGCAATCGATGGTTAGTTTAGTTAACTGATGCTCACCTGGGATAACTTCAAAGATAAACCTTCCTCCCTCATTAGAGGTGGCAGCGACCTCCTTGATTGTGCTGCCGTGAAGATGGATCACACCCTACAACCAAAGACAGTAGCAAACTTGAAATGGCCACTAAAACACAAGCCCATTGATACTGGAAATGCTAGATGTTCTCTTTTGAAACAGAATTATCCCGTCATCAGGCATTAGAGTCAACTTTGCCTACCTGTTTTAAGTTTTAATGAGGGCAGTGACATAACCATGTCACTGCGGGGGGAAGTGTCAGAAACAACTCAATCCAAAGTGGGTCTGCTTCAGGGATGTCCCAGTTGCACAAGCAACCGCTTGTTTTGGAACACGGCCACGGTTTAAAGGTAAAGCATCTGGTTGTGTGCAGTAAGTCCCTAGTTCAATCCCTGGTATCTCCAGTTAAAAGGATCAGGTAGCAGGTGATATGTTATATCCATTTTCTGTCTACATAGTGACAAAATTCTTTTTCAGTCTTTATAGTGACACAAGTATAAATATTTTAACAGCTCCAAGGTAGGGATCTCCTTTTCCTAGTTTTATTACCTGTCTCATCTCTGATTCCATCCATATAGTGGCTCCAGTTCAGACAGAAGTAAAGCAAAGCCATTATTCATTTTATTCAAATCCAAACCAGGATTTGGCTTGCAGGTAATCATTCAAATTCTGGCTTGTTTCAGGAAATGTTGGTTTCTCCTCGCCCCATCTCTTTGCCAGCAGAGACCAAGGTCATAACCCAAGCTTACATCATGATGAAGGTGGCTCAATGGAACAAGCCAGGATGTCCATATTATGTCACAAAAAAAATTATTGAACAGCCAACTTCAGATCATGGTTTCCAGAGCTTTTTTTTTTAGAAAATTCCAGCAGGAACTCATTTGCATAATAGGCCACACCCCCTGATGTCACAATTGTGACACGTGGTTTTTGTAGAAAAAGCCCAGCAGGAACTCCTTTGCATATTAGGCCACACCCCCTGATGCCAAAGCCTGCCGGAACTGTGTTTCTGTTCCTGCTAAAAAAAAAAAAGCCTTGATGGTTTCAGATCCTGTCTTGAAAACATCTGACTAACCATAGTTGGTGAAGTGGCCTGTGTTCTAATGCTCACACTAGCCATAGTTGGTTGAATTAAACCATGGTTCCACATGATGTCTGAGCTGACCAATCAGTTTTAAACTTCCTTCTCCTAAAATGCTTCAGATTACTACAGGAGATAATCAAGGCTGCTATTCTAAATATTCCAAATAAAAAAGGTGCTAGAAGGGAAAAAACAGCCATGAATTCCCATCACGTTTAAAGGATGGATGCATATTCTGAAATGCTGAGGGTGGGACTGTAGTAGAAAAATGTAGTTTGCTCAGTTAAATAGTGGGTCTACACTGCAATCCTGAACTGGTTTAAGTCACCCTGCATTTTGGGGAAGGAGAGCTAAGGGCCTCCAGAGACTTCTCAAACAACTCCCACACTTTGTTGAAAGGAAGCTACAACTATTTTAAACAACTTGTATGAAGTAGTGGAGTCAGATTATTACAGATGCAGATGCTGCCCGGCCAAAAGTGATACTTGTGATGTTGTGAACAAATTTGATGCTGCCTCTCTTTATGCCCAGAAGCTAGCCTGGCCCCAACATGATGCCATGACTCAGGCCAGTCATGAGGAAAGCTCATATGACTTGGCCCACAGGGGTAACGGGAGGGCAGCTGCAAGCCTTCTATGGCTGTTCGGGGACACCTTACTTTCCAAAGACTCATTGCACTAAGCATGATAAATTGTGGGCATAATAATATATGTGTGGCAGAACAGGAGGAAGAAACACTGTGTGAGAGAGAGTTTCTGCCACAGGAAACAGCAACAATCTTAAAGGCTCAAGGAGATAAAAGTGGGCATAAAGAGAAGCCATAGAGGTGCTTGTGAGAAAGTGAGAAGTGAAATGTGGAGAAAGGAAGTGTGGGAGGGGATGGGCACATAAATCTTAAGGGCTAGGAACTTAAATGAGATTTGGAAAGGTGCAGAGTAGGCCTGTCAAGTTTTCAGTCAGCAGGATTCTATGCATGCGCCTTTAAACAGCAGCTTGAGCTTCATACCATGTAAATCTCCCAGACCCCTGCCATATCATGCAGGCTGGGCCATTTTCCCCCTTGATCAATCAACAAGCTTAGTGCAGCATTTTGAAGAGGATGTGGAGGGTATGTGGCTATTTATTTGTTTACTTCATTTATACTTTTACACCCTTCATTTTATCTTCACAGTCTCCTAGTGACTCCAACTTTGTTCTACCATTTCAGACCAACATGGATGCCCACCTGGATCAATCCCTCAGTGAGGCAGGCTAAACTAAGAATGTGTGACGCTGAGTGTTACCCAGTAAGCTTCCATGGAAGAGTGGGAATTCAAACCTGCGCATCCCAGGTCCTAATCTAACACTCTAACTAGTCCACCATAGTGGCTCTCAAGGACATCTTAAATGCATGCTGGCATTTAGAGAGACTATTTGGAGAGAGGGCTGGGTCTTCCACCTCACCCTAGCAATCAATCGAGACCAAGGGGGGGGGAGCATTGCTTTGTGGGAAAAGATAGCTCCATCTAGCCCAGCATTCTGCTTCCAGCAGTGGCTGACAAACCATCTTCAGGAAGTTCTCAAGGAAGCTAAACTGTTCTCCCTTGCTTCTTATGCCCTGGATCAGGTACTCAGAAGGACTGGAATGTGAAGATTCTCTTTCATTTTCTAGGACAGCAAGAACAAGCCTCTTACCCAGACTGTTCTTTGTACTTTTCTGTTTTACTAATGCCCTTTCTAAGTGAGGACTTTTTGGATGGCATGAAAGCAAATATTTTATTTGGAGGAGGAAAGGCATTTTATGGGGGCTTCTAAATTAATTTTTTGGGGCACAGGAAAGGGTAGGATGGAGATGCATCTCTTCAGTATGTGGCAGGTTGTGATAGAGGTCATCTCCATTCCCTTATCCCTGTCCAAAGATCTCATTGCCAACAACAACAATAACAACAAAAATCCCTTAAAGCCTTGAAAATTTAGATATTGGAAGGAGGGTAAATTGTGTAACAATATTCAGAATTCTGAGTTTGTATCTGATTGGAATCTCAAGAATACCTCAATGTAGAATTTGTTCTGTTTAGAGTCTCATTTATTTAAAGTAATGATCTAAAGGTTCCTCAACAGCTCTGGCCCTGGTAAGAACGCTGACTGGACATTTACAGCACAGCTGGTTTTAACAGCTGAAGCAAAAACCAGTGCAGGAGGACCCCCAGTCCTAAGTTTCTACAAATTATTAAAGCCCCACCCCCTGCAGATACCTGGAGTTTGCCATCGTCTTCATCCTTGTAGTAAGACAGGTATTGCCCTTTCAACACGAAGTACTTCTGCTGCCAGTTCTTGACTATGGAGCGCTGTTTCTTCAACCAGCCAGTTTTCAGAGGCCGCTCCAGAGGGCTGAGAGAATGGGGCCAGCTGCAGGAGCCCTTTGGGTCGATGGCCATCATGCTCTGGGAGCGAACTGGGGAGAGGAGGGAAGCAGAATGTGGGGCAAATGCAGAAGGTGAAGCTCCTGGAACAAAGCAGCTGAAAATCCAAGACAGCCTCTTGTCAAAAACCACATCTGTCCTTTAGGAGGGAAAATGCACCATGATCGTCACTGGGAGTCCTATTCTAAACTGAGCAAAAAGTTGACAACTGAAAGAGATGTCTGTCTGCTGGGCCCATGTCTTGCGGGGAACAGCTTTTAAAAAGGAAGCTACCACAGCTATTTGTCAGTGGACTTCCTTTTTCCTGTGTAGGCGATATTCTTTACAAAAATGAAAAAAAGAAACAAAAATAGCTCCCAAGGGGCACTATGCTATTGTGTGTGGAGGAACATGGGGGGGGGGGGTGGATTGCCCTTGCCTTGCAAACAGCTGCTGTAGAAAACCAGGACAGATTTGTGCAACCCACTGAAAACACCCAAGTTGTTTCAAAGGATATGTCTTTTAGGGTGAGGGACTAATATCCACTCTTTAACATTAACAAAATCAATCTGCCAGCTAGAGTTTTGAAAAGAATGGGAGCTGAACAAGATGTACTGAATGCTTTACAATTTGCATTTCATGTAGTTCCATGAATGACAGCTATTACGTATTTATTCTGAACTTCAACCTTGCAAGGTAAGTTAAGCTAAAAGAAGAACAAAAGTTTGAGTCCAGTTCTATATTTAAGACCAACAAAGTTTTATTCACATTATGAGCTTTTGTGTGTGTGCGAACGAAAGCTTATACTGTGAATAAAACTTAGTCTTAAAGGTGCCACTGGACTCAAAACTTTGTTCTGCTACTTCAGATCAAAATGGCTATGGCTTAGGGTTGCCAAGTCCAATTCAAGAAATATCTGGGGACTTTGGGGGTGGAGCCAGGAGACATTAAGGGTGGAGCCAAGATCAAGGCTGTGACAAGCATAATTGAACTCCAAAGGGAGTTCTGGCCATCACCTTTAAAGGGACAGCACACCTTTTCAATTCCTTCCTTCCATAGGAAATAATGAAGGATAGGGGCACCTTCTTTTGGGGCTCATAGAATTCGACCCCCTGGTCCAATCTTTTTGAAACTTGGGGGGTATATTGAGGAGAGGCACTAGATGCTATACTGAAAATTTGGTGCCTCTATCCCAGACCGGGGGATCCCCTGCCCCCACCTGGGGATTGGCAACCCTACTATGGCTACCCCACCCGAATCTAGCTAAAAGAGTAATTGACCTAGTGAACTTCATTGGCTGAGGGCTCAGCATCTCACACACAAATTGAATCTATGAAACACAAATTGCAGGCTTGTGCACCCTCAAGTTTGCCTTGGAGCCCTGCAGGGAAGGGAGAGGGAATTAACTCTTCAATTTACATTTGGTTTCTGCCATTCAAAACCAGATGTGCTATTAGGCTTTGAAAGGAGAAATGACATAGCTTTTAAAGGATATATCTTTTTTTCCTTTAAAATGCTCATCGCAGCATAAGGAAATGTGTTTTGAATAGCAAAATTAAGTGTAGGTTGAAGGATTAAACCCAGGATTCCTTTCTCTGCATGGTGCAGAAGCAAAGTGAGGCTATATAAGCTTTCAATTTGCATTTTTATGGAAATACTTGCCTGTTTGAACCCTGTAGGGTGTTGAACCCCAGTCTTTCAAGCTCTACTCTGACACACTAAGTACTATACCACACTGACTGTTCAGTGCTAAAAAGTAGCATGAGCCATGAATGGCTGATGGCTTTCATATTATATTATAGCTATCACATATGAGGGCGGGGGGACAGAACAAAGTTTGAGTCCAATGGCACCTTTAAGACCAGTAAAGTTTAATTCTGGGTATAGGATTTTGTGAGCATGTACACATACAGGCAAATAGATCCAAGTGGGCAGCCGTGCTGGTCTGAAGCAACAGAAAACAGCAATAGACAAGTTCACCTTGTGGATCTTGTGTTCCTTTGGACCAAAGGCTTTTCACTAAAATGTGATCCTAGGGTAGTTATATGGACTCTCCAGTACTTTTCACATATTTTTTTTAAACTGGTGCAGCCTGTGCTACGGAGTGGAGAATATACATGTGCCAGAGTCCTTTCATCTACACAGTTGCCTTACTTTGAATTAGGTCACTTTACTTGCTGCTCTGATCAGATTTTCCTGCAAAGGAGGATTCTGATGTGACGGTGGGCAGAACTTACTCCAGTCCAGCACAACATAAGCATGTGACTGGGTTTGTTTAGGCAGAAAAGACTCCAACTGCTGAACCAGAAATACAGCAAAGGGCCCTCTCAGATGCTTAGTAAAAGAACAAGATTGTTCATTAGAGTGTAAGGTTCCTTGAACCAGTTATTGCATACAGCATATTGCAAAGCATTCTGCAAAAAGGAAAGAAGTGGACATTACCTTCCTCTCCTCATTTGTTAAAGAGCTTGTGGTCTCAGCACAAACCAGATTCAGGCTTCACACAGCCCTGATGCTCCCTTGTACACCAGAACTCTGCTTCACATGACCAGAGGCCTCTGAAGTTGTGAGAGGGTGGTGATAATGCTGCTAATCATCCTGAAGGCCTTTTTGTGCAAATCCGTGTTAGTCTGCCTGCAGCATGCTCAGAGGGACTGTAGAATCCAGATTTCATAATCTGGTCTACTGAGGTGGGGTGGAGCAGAATCCAAGCCTGCCAAAATATTCTAGAGCAGGCCCAAGAGGCCCAAAATATTCCAAATATTTTTACAGCAACATACTGTATCTAGTAACAAAGGGTGGAAGAGCAATATTTAGGGCATGGTATTAGTGATTTTTTCACTAAGTCAGTTACCCTTAACCTTTCATGCCACAAACACTAAAAATAATATAGAGGTCTCTCCTGCTTCAGAGACCACTGTACATTTCAGCCTTTGTGCTGTTATCAGCATGTAACCAATGTCCAACATCCATTTAATTCACTAGCAAAACAGTCAAGATCTTCCCCAGATTGTAACCTACAAGCACTCAGCTGCATAGCAAAAGTACCTTCCCAGCCCTCCTACCAAAATCCTTTAACAGAAAGTGCTGAGATCCAAAGCAAAGGCTTAGTACTAGCTGTACCTACAAGGTGAAGCTCCACCTCTGCATTTTCTACTGCTAATTCAGCCTGTTTGTTTTCTTTAGAAGTTTTTTTTTTGGGGGGGGGGCAGTCACCACAGTGATGCAACAGGATGTTAAAGTGGAAATGAAACTGATTTGAGAGGCTGAGCTACAATTCCGGAAGTCCCCGGTTTGCATCTTTTGCCACTAACTAGCTACAGCAAACTGCTTTCACCAGCAGCCTGCCTGACCAGTCGCACCCCTGCACATTTGGCTCTGGCAAGGAACGTTTCTAAGGACTGCCTTGGAAGCAGGCAGAGAAAGCTTGAGGAGGCTGTGGAATTGCTTGGCCACCTTCTCCTCTGTCCTATTTGGTTGGTGTCCAGTTGTAGGTCCAGGGGCTTAAAGGGGGCAGATAGTGTTAAGGTTTCCAGCTGCCAGGTAGGACCTGTAGCTCTCCAAGAATTACAACTGATCTTCAGACAACAGATCCATTTACCTGGAGAAAATGAATGCTTTGGAGAGTGGATCCTATGGCATTATACCCCTTCTGTGGTCCTTCCAAACCTGCCCTCTCAAGGCTCCATACCTCGTTCTCCAGAAATGTCCCAATGTGGAGTTAGCAACCCTATTACCTAGAGATAACAGCCTCCCTTCCACCAGGGCATGGTGAGCTGAAATCGCAGCTAAATAAACCCTAACAGAAGAGTGGTTAAGGCCAGCATCCACCAGGGATAAAAGAATCTCAAAAACCAGTTCAAGTCCAGCACTCTGAGCTAGCGCACCCTGCTCCTGGACAAACTTAGTAAACCTCGCCCACTTGCTGCTGTAAGAGCAGCGAGCCGAAGGCTTTCTACTATTCAGCAGGACATGTCTAATCCGGTGAATGCTGGAAGCTGATCCTCCAAGCAGTTAACTTCAGATGAGGGACATGGTGATGAAACAGGGACCCCCCCCCAAGCTACTAGGAGGTCTGGTTCTGGAGAAAGCATGCAATACCAATCCCCCCCCGCCCCCGCAAAGCCAGGAGGATTGGAAACCAATTATGCCTGGGCCACCAGGGAGCGATCAGAATGCACTCTGGTCTCTCCTGCATCAGCTTGTGGAGTACTCTGGTGAGGAGAGGTAATGGGGGGGAAAGAGGAACTTGCTCCTCCACGTAAACAGGAGGCCGTCCCCCATGGACCCTGGCCCTTTCCCCCCTCTGGAGCAGTAGCAAGGGCACTTGCGAGTCTGCACTGCCACAAAAGCGTCTATCTGTGGATGTCCCCAAAGTTCGAATATGGGAGTCAGAACCCGCCAGTTCATTTTCCACTCGTGAGGAGTCGCTGCCCCTCTGCTCAGAGAGTCCGCCCTCACATTGAGCTCTCCCGGCAAATGCGTGGCCACCACAAAGATGTTTGCTCAGATGCAATCTTCCCACAGGTTCATTGCTAAAGCGCACAGCTTTCTTGAGACCGTGCCTCCCGTCTGTTGACATAGGCCATAGCAGTAGTATTGTCCGTCAGAACAGCTACAGTCTTTTTTTCCAACAGGGGCCTGATGGAAGTGAGGGCTAATCTGATAGCAGTCAGCTCCAGGTAATTGATGTGGTGCTGCGCAAAAGAACGGGTCCATGGACCACCAATGTTCAGCTCGCCCAGAGGTGAACATTCGTGGTGGCTGCCATCAACCCCAGGAGACGCTGGAACTGCAGCAATGTCCCCCTCTTTTGGAGTTGCAGATGAGAGTGCAATAATGTCCGATGCTCTGCCCTCTGGAAGGATGGCTAAGTGATGCGTGGTGTCCAGAATCGTGCCAATGAATTGCACCTTTCTTGAAGGCATCAAATGTGACTTCGCGAAATTCACCTGGAGACCTAAGTCCTCAAGGAGACTGAGGGTCAGTCTGAGGTGGACAAGAAGCTGAGTCTTGGAACCGCCCATGACCAACCAATCATCTATATAAGGGAAGACGACTACACCCTGCAGACGCAGGTGGGCTGCTACAACCACCATCGTCTTTGTAAACACTCTGGGTGCTGTAGAGAGTCCAAATGGGAGAGCCTTGTATTGGTAATGGTCTGGTCCTATGGCAAACCTGAGAAAGGCCCTGTGGCTCGGCCGGATGCCGATATGAAAGTTGGCATCCTTCAAGTCCAACATGGTCATCCAATCCCCTTCCTTGATCAGTGGTAGAATGTTCTGCAACATGATCATCCAAAATTTCTGGTAGGATATGAAGATGTTCAAGTTCCGCAAGTCCATAATTGGGTGGATCCCACCATCCTTTTTGGGAACTGTGAAGTACTTCAAATAGAATCCTTGCCCCCCGAGGGGAGGTGGAACCGGTTCTATTGCTTGCTTGGTCAAGAGGTTCTGAACTTCTTCCAGAAGGACCGGTGTAGGGTGAGTGATCACTAATTTTGAACATGGGGGAAGCTGAACAAATTCTATCACATAACCCTCCTCTATGATTGACAAGACCCATTTGTCAGTGGTAATAAGCCCCCATGCTGGTAGAAAACTGTAGAGGCATGTAGGGCCTGAGGAGGGGAAGGAAGGGTGGATGGTACGAAGGCCAAAGTCAAAGACCCTGTTTAGGGTTCTGAGAACCTTTAGATTTGACTGAATGTGAGGGTGGCGAAGAAAATTTTGATTTGTCCCCAAAAGAAAGGCTCTTGTTGTCCTGTTGTGGAGTACGAGGTTTCCTTTTTTAAAAAAAATAAATAAATATTTTTATGTTTTATTGACTCTTATAAAATTGACCATTACAACATATGAATGTTAGAATTACAAATAACCCTTCCCCCCCCAACCCTCCCCATCTTCTCTTAGTCTTTTCCCCTCAGCCAAGGGCACAAAGTCTTGATCTTCCACTGAATGTCCTTCCTTGTTTCTCCCGAGATCCATTCTAAATAAGGGTTCCATCTGGTCTCAATTTCCTTGACTTTATCTTCCCACGTGGAATCCTTGTTGATTGTTGCCACGATGTCAGACTGTATGTAATCAAACAAATAGTTGTGCCAGATTTCTATTGACCATTTACTTTTATCTTTCCACCCCAAAGAGATGACCGCCTTCCCCGCTAATATCATTGCCTTGACAAGGTTTTGAGTGGGTCTACTTAGTGCTGGACTTCCTATTGTGCTTAACAACATCATATTAAAGCCAATGGTTAATGGTACATTGCAGACTTTTCTAATAAATTCATTAATTTCCCCCCAGAAGGGTTTAACCTCTTCACACTCCCACCACATATGTGCAAACCAACCCTTAAATTGTTTGCAATGCCAGCACTTGGAACTCATTCCTGTGAATATATTGGCTATTTGTGCGGGTGTTTTGTACCATTTTGTGAAAAATTTATATTCCAGTTCTTTAAATTTGATTACTTTAATCCCTTCTAGTCCTTCCAAGATTTTCCCAGCCAACCTCTCTGTCAACTGACCTTCATGACTCCAAATCTTTTGTAAATATACTATTATTTTATCTTTATTTGAAATCATTTTTCTGTAGAGTGACCCCACTAGACCCTTCCTTTGTTTGGCCATTACTTTATATATCTCTTCCATTGGAGTGTCTAACCAAAGCTCTCCCTTTTCACTGATCTTCTTAACTATCTTATGTAAGCCTGCTATGTTTAACCAGTATTGATTACCTAAATCTTCTGTAATTTCTTGTAAAGGTTTTAGTTTACCACCCCTAAACATATCGCCCACTCTATAATTGCCTTTGTTTTTAAGCCTTTCCCACCATTTTATAGCATGTGCCTCCTTAACAATAGCTTCTAGGGGGGTCCATCTTGAAACCTTTCCTAGCCACTGTGGGTACCATTTCATCCGAGTACGAGGTTTCCATGACCTCTCTGGCGACTTGGGTAGATATGGTTTCTTGGACCATTGTCTAGGATTTGGGCGAGGTTGGTTGGGACAAGACGTAAATGGAACGCCAAGATTTCTGGATGTCTTGATGCTCTTATCCATTTCTTGGAGAACGGAGTCTGTGGTAGAACTAAAAAGTTCTTCCCCCTCAAATGGGAGATCCTCAACCTATGACCTCGTATCCAAATGTAGTGCCATGGAACAAAGCAAGGAGCGACGTCTCAAGGTTACTGCTGATGTCAAAGTTTTGGCTGCAGTGTCGACCATATGCTTGGATGCTGTCCGTTGCTGTTTTGAAAGGAGCAATCCCTCCTTCAGTAGTTTCCTTGCAGAGGCTTGCTTTTCATCTGGCAGGGAGGTTAGAAGCGGTGCAAGCTGTTCCCACAGGGAATAATGGCACCTGGCCATGCATGCCGAATAATTGGAGATTTTACCCTCCTTATCGGGAGGTGTAGAATGGGTTTTCTTGGCCTTAGATGAGGATGCGACAACAAGGGTGGATGCGACAACAAGGGTGGAACAAGGGTGACAAAATAAATACTCAGCCCCTTGCTCTTGAATCCTGTACATGTGGTCCAGCCTCCTGGAGGAGATGGGGGTTGAAGCCGGCTTTGCCCATGGCTCATTAATAGCCTGCTGTATGACCTTGGTTACAGGTAGCGCTATAGGTGTGGATGTGTCTCTTTGAATGATGTCAAACACCGTGTCATCGATCACAGGCTGAGGCTGTACCATGGGCAATGACAGAGTTTGAGCCAGTCTTTTAATAAGCTCCCCATAAAACTTTAGATCCTCTGAGGGAGAGATGGGAAGATCCTCCGCTTCTCTGCTCCGGAGATTGCTCTGAATGATGTTCATCATCCAACTCCGGTACCGATGCAGAGGAGGAGTCACTATGCTCCATGCATTCCGTTAAATGTGGCGTTTCTGGGGCGTGTTCTGGCGTGCGAGACTGGAGTGCTGTTTTTTCACCTGTAGTTTGCGTATTTAACAGCAGACCAAATAGCCCAGTTTAGTTTGGACTTGTCAGAGCTTGGAAGCTAAATCAAGTTGACCATTGTTAGCTCTTGGACAGAAGACCACCAAAGAAGTCTTGGGGTTGCTAAGCAGAGGAAGGCAATGGCAAAGCATCTCTGCTCCTCTCTTGCTTAGAACACTCCACTGTGGGGTTGCTGTAAGTCAGTTGTGACCTGACAGCATGTACTGCTTTTGGGGCATTTAATAATAACAAAGGAATCTTGTTGAGCAGGGCTTAAAAGTAAACAACCACTGATTTATATCCATGTTATTTTGATCTTTATTTAGCTGCCTTTAGTTCCTACCAAAAAGGGGGAAAACAGAGTGTATATTCCAATGCGACACAACATATGTAATACATCCTTTCATGTTTCTCTGCTTTGGCAGCCCATTTCCTCTTTTGCTTTAAAAGGCAGACTTGCAAAATCTATGGCAACAGACGATACCATAACAATCCTGTGAACTTTTGCTAAGAAGTTGCACTACACAAGTTCTATTGACCTGCTTCAAGCCCCAGTCTATCGGGATTGGCCAAATGGGATCTCAAGAATCTGAAGAGGCTGCCGGAGAGCCACATTGTGTGGTCGCAGTGTGTGTGTGTGTGGTGGTGGGGTGGGCGTGTGTATGTACAAGTAATGCACACACCCCAGCAAACAGCCCCCAGTGCTTCAGGTCTACTTTGAAGCATGCTACTCTTATTTTTTCTGGTTAAATATACAGGGAAACTAGTAAGAGAAATGGATGCCAATCAATACATTTGAAATATGCTCAGATATAAATCTGATATGTACAAAAGCTGAAGCTGTCCCCCCAAGCAACATGCAAAACATTTAGTGAGATATTTATATCCCATCCCCCCTCCAAATAATGTGGCTTCAAAACAGCTTGCATTATAATGTTCTCTTCCATTTTACCTTCACAGCAACCACCATGTGTTGTAGGTTGAGCTAAGAGTACAGCAGAATAGGGATTCTAATCTGTGTCTCTCAGATCCTGATCAGGTGCTCTAACCACTACCACACACTCATGTCTCATGTTTATACTCAACGGGCTAACTACATATCACACACAAAGATGTGACTGAGCCCTATGAGTCGACTTTTCAAAAAATGAAAACCCACCTCTGTGTGGAATAAATTCTGGCGGCCATTTTCTGGTCACCTCTCATCATGCATTTCCAAAATACAAGTTTGAACCAGCCATCAGGTTCTAAAAATTCCAAGCACTTTATTCAATATATATTTTTCCAGCTGTTTGCACATCAAGTTAAGTAAAAGTGGCTAAAAATGCTCCAGTGGAAGCAGCAATATTCTATATCAAAGGGAATAGTAATGTCTAATGGTCATGATATAGTTCAATAGAATGCCAATCCTGTATGTTTGATTTATATCCCCCCCCCCCCACCAAAGCAGGCTCAGGGCGGCTCGCAATTTATAACAGAACAATAAAAACATTGTAATTAAAACATTAAATTAAAACAATTTGGTGCTAACTTCAGTACAATTTAGAGATGGCTCCTAAAAGCCAAATACCCAAAGTGAATTCCAGATGCTGTGGGAAAAAAGAACAGAATAAGGATTTTGCCTGCATGTCTTGCTAGTGGGCTTTCAGAGGCATCTCCATAAAAAACACTAAATTGGCCAAAGAACAACTGATAAATCCTAAGAACTTTACCAATGGAAACTAATGTGAACCCCATAGGCAGAAGCAGCAAGACTTAAAAGGTCCTTAGGACATCATCTGGCTCGTGTTCCCTCTATGGCTCATTTAAGTGACAGAACAAAGGCGGAGTTCAGTGGCACCTTTGAGACCAACAAAGTTTTATTTTGGGTGTAAACTTTTGGGTGCACCCACACTTCTTCAGATGGAAGTGCTAAAAGACAGCAAGAGCTTGGAATAGATGGGATTATTTATTTATTTATTACTTTACATTTATATCCCGCCCTCTCCGCAAGCGGATCTTTGGGTGTAACCTCATGGCACGTCTATGCTCGAGCTGGTGAAAAATCTTTGGTCATATTACTTTATGCATCTTAATTGAGGCAGAAGAAAGCCTGTTTTCCCCTCTTCCAGCCCCATATCAACTAAAGTAATCACATACTACGCATGAGAAACCAGGGGCTGAACATCCTCTATAAGGCTGCTGGTTATCACTGGGGTTTACTCCCTGCAACCAGTGGGCATCCAAGGCCACTGGCCCAATGGAAATTTTCCTGCTAAGGGCCAATCTCCCTAGGAAGGTCAGGATTTGCCTGTTATATAGGCAGAAATTCTCAAGGAGCAGAAAACAAAGAGCTGGTGCCCAGAAACCTAAAGGTTGTACCTGAAAGTAAAGAGCTATAACCAGTACAGTTATTTTGCTCAAGTATGATCTCCTGTGTTTCAGTATGAAGCCAGCATTGGCAGACCTGCAGGACCTTAGCGGCCAACAGTCATTCAGATTCAATGGGTTGGCCAGAAATAGAGGTGGTGAATGGATTAATGTAGTTGGACAGGAGGTCAAGGGGTGTATGTCTCCCTCCAACAACAGAAACCCAGATGAAGAGATTATTAAGAAGTGTGGAGGTGAGAGAACAAAATTAAGACCATAAAGTGGGCAGAGCAGCCATTCAGAGTGCAGAAATGACACCACTTGTGCCTAGATGGCCTAAAAATTCTGCCTCATCCTTAAAAAAAAAAGCCTCAATATCTGAAATTTTCATGGAAGAAATTAAGGAGCCTTTAAGAAAATGAGAATACAACTTTTTTTTCACATAGTACATCTCAGCTGAACCTGGGCCTAAACCAACTGTGCAAAATTTGCGTCAGCAGTTCAGATTTGCCTACGGGTAAACACAGTTTCACTTTTGAGGAGAAATTACTTGACACCAAAGTAGACCTGCATATGCTTTGAGCAGAATATGAGGGAAATGATAACAGTACCTATTTTGGACATATTCATTTTCAGGTTGAAATCCCAGTTCCGTGGCAGCTTGAGAGACATTCTGGCTGCATGAAGGTCTGTGTAGCTGAGCGGATGATCTTACTCTCCTCTAGAGATCTTGTGCTTTGAAAAAAAAATCTTCCTCAACTGAAGTTGGTTTGCCAACAACTTCCTCCTGCTCCTCACAGTTTGATTCTGTGAGAAAACCCACAGAAGTACTTCCCTTCCATCTGTTTTTATTTTTACTATTTTTGATGCAATGCTAGCCTCTATTTGTAGTCCCCAAACCCCCTCAAGAACTTCGGAAAGCCTCTCAGGTCCCAGGAACTCTTCTGGCTGCATCACCCTCCATTCCACGATGCAACAACTAAAAAGACTTTCTGGCCACCATAGCCTGTGGGTTTAGTTACTGTGTTGCTCGGCTATGCTGTCTCTTCATGCATTTGAGGAAGTAGACCTCTTGGTTTTGTTACTGAGGCACTCGGGGAAAAAACACACCCTGTATTTTGTCTGTGGTTGGTACAGCTCAGCTCAGAGTCTGGGGAAATAACTAATGCAGAGCACATTCAAAATTCTGGTCACTTGTCTTCAGTTTTAAATCAAAGAAAGTCAGATTGCAGGGTCTCTCTACCATACAGAGGTAGGTAATAGAGCCTAAAGCTTGGTCTCCAGACCTGATTCTATGGTATTCTATGAGGGGAGGGACGGTGGCTCAGTGGTAGAGCATCTGCTTGGGAAGCAGAAGGTGCCAGTTTCAATCCCTGGCATCACCAAAAAAGGGTCCAGGCAAATAGGTGTGAAAAACCTCAGCTTGGGACCCTGGAGAGCCGCTGCCAGTCTGAGAAGACAATACTGACTTTGATGGACCAAAGGTCTGATTCAGTATAAGGCAACTTCATATGTTCATATGAGGTAAAGAACCCAAAAGACCCACAGAGTACACTGGTGCCTTCTAGATAGCCCACTGCTCTATGTTCCAGTGCCGTGGTCATGCTCAAGAGACTGGAATGTTTGAAGGGCAGTGCTCAGAGGTTTTTTGTGTTGGCGTTGGGCAGAAAGACTTCTTAACCCTTAATCACAGAAATTTATAGGCTGGGGTGGCCAACAGTAGCTCTCCAGATGTTTTTTGCCTACAACTCCCATCAGCCCCAGCCATTGGCCATGCTGGCTGGGGCTGATGGGAGTTGTAGGCAAAAAACATATGGAGCTACCGTTGGCCACCCCTGTTATAGGCAACAGCCCCCTTCCTGTACAACAGTTTATTATTCCAATCTTGTGCTTCCAGTCTGCAACAAAATAATTTTAAGGAAAAAATATCTTTGGAAGAGAAAAATATATGGAAATCCCTTGCAAAAAGCTCTCTGGGTAAAAATGCAAATACTCAATGTTTCACCATGTACGGCTAATGCATATTCTTCATCAACTTTTTTTTAAAAGACAATTGTACAAAATGGGGTTTTTTAACACCAGCTTTGTGAATGTCCTTGTTCTTCACTTTAGCCTTTTAGCACATTTTGCTTTTATATGGCATCTCTACACTGCAGATTATTATAATAGACACATACACACACAGAGATAACTGGGCAGTTATTCTGGTATAAAATTTAGGCAATCACCTGTTTCAAGTAATCTTAGTCAACACACGAGTTCTTTTTTTTTTAAATCATTCTTTTATTTCTCCAACATATAACAACTTACAGCATTAAATAAACCAAAAAAAAAGAGAAAAAACAAAACTACAAACTATATATACAGGAGGATTGTGGATGTGGCCAAAATATAAACAAGAGAAAAATAAATTTTCATATTTGGGATTGAGAACCAAAAGACATATTATAGACTTATATACATACCCACAATTACCCTGGTCATTTTCTCATCCCTCCAATTATTATTTCTTCATCCAGTTATAAAATTTTTCCCAGTTTTTAAAGGTATCACATTTCGGCACCCCTTTCAACCGATTAGATAAAACATCCATTTCGGCGGCCTGTAAGATTTTATCAATAATCTCCTCCTGAGATGGACACGTTTCCTGTCTCCAATACCTAGCAAACAAGATTCTTGCCGCCGTTAGGCTATAAATTGTTAGATACTCGTCTTCCTGTGGGACCTCATTTCTTACCAACGATAATAGCATCATCTCCGGTTTTAGTTGTATATTTATATCTAAAATTTCCTTTAACAATCCATGAATTTTGACCCAGAATTTTTTTGCTACTTTGCACAACCACCACATGTGATAAAAAGTACCTATCTTCTCTCCACACTTCCAACACATAGGTGATATTTTTACATTAATTTTAGAAAGCTGTATCGGGGTAATATGCCATCGATGAAATAATTTTAAAAAGTTCTCTCTATAATTAACTGGTTTAAGGATCTTGTAATTTGTCTTCCAAAAAAGGGACCACTGTTCTAAGTTAACACTTCTTTCTAGGTTTTTGGCCCAACTAATCATAGTTTCTTTTACAATTTCCTCTTCTAGCTTTGTTTGGTTCAGATAATTGTACACCTTTTTAATTACCTTATTTTTATCCATATAAAGTATTTTATCGAAATTGTCTTTAGTAAACCCTCTTATTTTATCCTTATTAAATTTTGACATGATCTGGTTCATCTCCCACCAGTGTATCTTTAACCCAGCAGCTTCCAAATCTTCCTTCCCTTTCATTTTATCATTATCATCCAATAAGTCCTTATATCTAATAGGCCTATTAAAATTCCATAATTGCGGTTGTATTGAAGCCTCCTCTGGTGATATCCACCTTGGTGTTTTATCATATAACTTCCTTTTTATCTTTATCCAAACCTCATATAACGCCCGCTAGAATCTGTGGATGGATATATCTCATCCACAGATTCTAGCGGATTCTGCAAAATTATAACCATGTCATCCGCGTAAGCAGCATTCCTCCTCATATCAGAGAGATGGTCCCTGCAATTGACTGCAAACATATATAAATTCCATTAATTAGATAAAGATATGTTTACATTTTGCTGTTAGAGAAGGCATTTTCAAATGGATAGAATGATTAATAAGATTGCTATAGCATTGCAATTGTGTAGAAAACCAACACCGTTTTGCAGTGTAGCTGTACCCATAAAGTCGTACAGCACCTTAAGACCACTCAGTCAGATGAGCCCACATATTCAATTTCCGGTCCACATCTGATGTTTTATGAACCAAAGTCCTATCATGGAGACAGAAATACTTTGTGTTTGAATATCAGAATCTTCCCAACTTTTGACCAGTGGGCTTTCAACTATGCAAACCACATAGGAGCTTAGTTTCAAATCCTAAAGAAATGCAACACACAAGTAATTAATTTAGATACATTTTTATTTAACAGTAACATACAGTATATAAATAGGGATAAAATACTTTTATACAATATTTCACATTCTGACAGTCAAAAAAAGCAAGTCTATGTGTGTTGCAAAACTGACACTGACCCCCCCTCCCAAAAATAAGACAGTGCACAGAGAAATAAGCAAGTGGTATGGAGAGAATAAATACATCTGATCTGGAGAGCAAGTAACCAAAGGGTAGGAGAGCCACAGTAGTACAAAACGTAGTGCCCAAGGGGACTACAGGCATCACGAGCTTCACAAGTTCTTATGGACACAGACGTGCTGACAAGTTAACTAGTGTTGCCAGCTTCAAATGCCGAGCCTATGCGATTTCTATAAAGCTACATTACCCTCCAAATGTATCAGAAGGGAGGGGCAGGGACTCTTACCAACATATTTGGGGAGCCAAAAACGGAAGTCTGAAGTGTGACTAGGGGACTGCTTTGAGTCACCAGAAACCTATCTTCAGTTAGGGAATGTAGAAGTATGCCCAAACTAGTTTTTGGCCTTTGAGGTCATGTTCATTCTGGGAACTGCTGCTTCCATTGTCATAAGGGGCAAAGGCTCACTCAGAAACAAACAGGCTAGATTCCAAAGTACCAGATCTCAACCTCCCTGTCTCTTTCAGTAGTTCATACATAAACCATCAAAATGCCAACATTTTAGGCCTCACACTTTCACATATGAAGCAAGTAACAATTAATGTATTATAGGACCTTCAGATAAAGGATGAAGAAACTTGAACCTGCAATCCACATTCCGGTTCCCAAGTTCTTCCATGCCCCAATTCCATTCATTGAATACTGCAAATCCTACTAAAAAGTTGCTGCTGGTTCTCACATGTCCAATATACCTGGCCTTAAGACATTCCAATCTGTTGCTCTACTGCAGCTGTTTTAACCCTAACCAAGCTTAAAGAAATATGAAATACCATTGCAGGCCCAGCTCCAAAGGGGATGTCATGGCTCTCCTTCCCATCGAACACTGTCAATAGATGGTCTCTCTTAAACGGTCCAGAGAGCCAGGTCTACCTCAATAAGGTAAGTCCCAACCACTGTGCCAATTCCTCTATTGCTGACCAAGCTAACAGTAGGTAGATGCCTAGAAGCCATACAGCTCAGGCTATAAACAAAAAGGAGACTGGGAGGATCCAACCAGATCTTTCCAGCATCTTCTAAAGCTTAATTACAGCTGTGTAGGGGCTCAAATTGTATTGGGGTTGAGCAGGAATAGCAGCTGAAGGATTAAGCCCTGCACAGTTTTGCACACTGAAACTATACTCCTTGTACTGTTGTAGTTATTTTTTAAAATGAAGGCAAAGTAGCTTGTCTTTAAAAAACCCTCTCACAATAGTGCAAGCAACACAGACAGGTTCGCTTACCAAAATTCTGACAGTGTTAGCTTCACTCCTAATGCAGCCATGATATAAACTGGAGCCTACACAAATGGAATTTGTCTTCCAGACTGAGGGAGATCAATGATTTCTGACCACTGATTTCTCAGGTTTGCAGTACAGCTCTAAGTGGTTTCCTGAGGCAAGAATGGGGACCAGCCTGCCAAGAAATTAGACATGTCTGGTCTGGGTGGGGGCATTCTAGTCCTAAAACATGAATGCCAGTGGTAGGTAGGGAATAATAATTAACTCCTTTGCAACCTCGACAAGCTGAAGGTATTCACGGGTGAATACAGCTTTCTGACAATCTGCAGTCTTTTGCTACCTGCCATTCTCTTGCAAGTTCACTGAACCAACAGAGTTTGCACACAGACATCAATGAGAACTACGCCTTTCTGTTTGGGCAGGAAAGAAAATGTCCTCTCTTGAGCAGTCTTCTGAGAAACCATTACTCCCCTCCAGTGGTTACAGTTAGCACTGCGGTGCTAATCACCTGCCAAATTTAAATGAAAACAATCCTCTTCTGAAGGTGTTGCTTGATCATTCCATCCTCTTAGATCTGCCACAAAGTGGGAGCTAAAATGCAATTTCCTTTTAAAGGGATTGATCTTTTAATGTCTTGGCATGAAAACTGTCTACATGAACAAATAGGACGGGCTGTGTATTCAGATGCAGTGACCTTGAAAGGATTCTAAGCCTTTAAACTCGCTCCTGTGCCTTTTCTAACATTTTCTATGAACAATGTGCATAACTGACTCTCTGAAAGACACACAAACATCAGAGTTCCAGAATCCAGACAGCAGTTCCCAACTCTGCCCTGTAATAATTCATATCACATATGTGTACTCTTCATGTGCACATATGCACATACATATAAGCAGGTTAGCATCCAAGGCCTGTAAAGCATAACCAAAGAAGCTGAAAAACTAAAGGGCAGTAAAATGGTACAGCTATTAGGCAGTGCAGTCCAACAGCAACTACCATTTCACCAACACAGTAGAAGCCTTGTAGGTAAAACATGAACTGTCATCTGACCTCCAACTCAATGTGATCATGCGCAGGGCCACCAATGCCCCACAAGTGATGCATGTCACCACAGAGACATGAAACGGCCACAAGTATGGGGCTGTGTTTGTTTCTGCAGCTACTGATACCTTTGAATTTCCTAAGCTTTCTTTCAAGGGCTAGCGAAAAGTATGCAGTAGTGGGTCTTTCCTCCCATGGGTGGCAGCATCTTGGCACAGCTAGGGCATGGGAGGCCTTGCTTCTCCCCTTGTCTGAAGCTCTACGGAGCAAATCCTACTGGCTTGGCTGTGACTGCTCCTCAAAAGGCTGCACTCAATCAGAAACCGAAAAACACCAATTGTATTGCATTGAACAGAGACCTGCTTAAAGCAAGCTCCTTCTCGAACTGGCCTCTCCTGAGCTCTGCACAAGCGACACCAGTGCCAAAACACTCTGCTGGGACAGGATCACTGCTGTCATATGCCTCGTTGAAGGCAACTTGCCAGCTTCCAGGGCAGTACAGAACTCTTTTGTGGCTCACAACTACCAAACACTTGTTTCTAGATTACAAAACAGCTTCTAGCTGAGGACCAATATAAAGTATCCAAACATTTTTGGTCTCTGTCACTGAGATGCAGAAGCTTCACTTTCCCAGTACTCTAATTTCCCCTCAGTACTTGTGACTCCCAAGAATTTGTAAAGAGGATGCCTCCAACTGGAGACTTGCCTGTTTGCTAACAAGGCATTCTAACCACAGATCATCCCTCCTCAACACCTCTGTGTTATTTGGTCTTTGATCAATAGTCCTTGATTACTCAGCCCCAGTGGCTCACATTGCTTCTTGTGGCTCCTGTACCAGGGGGTAGGGGGGTACTTGGGACAATCATAGCAAACTGTGGCATATAGCAGGTGGTATGTGAAAGCAACCATGTCAAGAGGCCACCAAGTACAGTGGATGTTGATTTTACTAAAAATTCAGTGATAAAGCTTGCTAGCATTAAGTAAAACGCCAGGTGCATAGTCTGGATTGGAAGAAAGGATTTCTCCATTACGCAATCCAGAAAGGAAATTCTCCACCACTAATTTCCTGAGAACCAGTTTAGGAAATCAGCTAAATCAAAAAGTAAAGCACTTCCTGACAGCAAGGACTTTTTTTACCTCACACATATTTGGATGCTCTTCTATGGCTTAACAGAGACATTTTTAAAAGTAACCTTACGTAGAAGGTTAGGCACAACCCATCTCCCCAACACCCTGTTTTCCTGCACTGTTTTTTCTGCTCATAAAGTAGTATTCAAGCATGCAAGCTCCACTCAGCAAACTCAAATGATATGCATCCAGAAAAATGCTTTAGACTATGTTGATTGCATGAATTTGTTGTCAGACTTACAAATGATGGTACAAAAAGAATAAAAGTGTGTAAACTTGGCACCTTTATATATGTTCCTGACTTCTGCAGACAGAAAAGATCTACAATGCAAAACAAACTCAGTTTAAACCATAGATCTTGTTTGAAATTTCAGAGGTTACTTTTTTCTTTTTAAAATGGCATGTTCAGAGAGATTTGGATATCCAAAAATAAGTATTCAAAAATGAATACTTATAAAACAATTTCACATGTTTCTAAAAGCAAGTGGAATATATACAGAAGGCAAAGCAGCATACAGAAGAAGAGGATGGAAACCAGTACTCCCACTGAGTTTAGGAGAGAGTAGCACAGTTTGAAGCTGAATGTTGCTCACTAGGTTGAGTCACTTTTTTAGCATTACTCCCTATCTAAAAACAGAAACGCAATGCACTGGGCTCCACAGTTCACTGCTGTTGCATTGTTGCTGAATTCAAGCTGCAATATCACATTTGCTCAGAATTGCAGAAAGGAAGGGCAACAACTTCGAATAGTCCTGTAGTCTTCAGGCCCAAAGCTGAAAAGCTACCCCAGTGGAAGTTCTTGACACTTACCTAAGTCACAATTGTAGTTGCAGACAGCACAAGACAGAACACACAGGGAAAGGGAAAGAGATTGTGTGTGCCCACAACACCCACGCTATACAACTGCATATAATTGCCTGTGATGTCACCTTCATCTTTGCTGGAGGAGAATACAAGATGAGGTTGGGGTGGAAGTGGCTCAACTAACTGCCTGCCTGTTCCACCCTCCAAATCATCCCTTCCCCAAATGGATTTCCCAACCCTTGTTTAGTGAAGGGGAAAGGAGAGTGGAGACAGAACAAGATGGAACAGGCAAAGCACAGAAGGTGCATACAGAAAGAAAAACTTCAGCCAACTGAGCACTGTCAGCACCACACACACTCCTGTGAGGAAATGCTGTCTTGTGCCCATTAGGTCTACTTGGCTTAAGTATTTGCTGTGCACACACACATGTCTGGAGGATGTGACACAACCTGGCAGGGCAGCCTACCTGCTTCAGGCCCAAAAGCCACCAACAGTCAATGTGATCACTGGCTACAGCCAATGGAGGTGGAGTTTCCATGCCATGACAGCCAATCCGAAGTGTACTTTTCCTACCTGGCAGAGGCCTGATTTAAGCATGCTGCTGGCAGAGGTAAAACAACTCAGCCATGGGACTTTGTACGTTGTATGTGCAGTGACTCACTTAAAAGGGGCTGTTAACCATGCAACGCAGCTATGCAGCATGCTGGTGTGAATGCAATGTCCCATGGATACGTTCTCTTCTCACCAGCATCATGTTTCAATCACACTTTAGATAGTGTATGATCTGGCACAGAGCAGGGGTAATCAGAACCCCAGAGGCAGAGGTTACTACCCAAGAGGCTCATTAATATTGACAGTCATGCATGACAGCCTGGGCTGGCTGGACTGACAGCTATAGAGTCTCTTTTTCCTAGACTCTCTGTAGGTTTCCATGTAACCAGGTTTCATGGTGGCTTTAGTATTAATTTTATACTCTGTACTCTTCTTTCCCAATTCTACTAAAATGAACAATCTTTTAAAATTATGGAGTAGGATTTATGAATTAAAAACTAACACTTCCCCCTTTCCCCTTCCCTGAAGAAAATACTCATTTGGTTTTATTTCAGCTGCCTTCCAGAGCAATTTGTTCACTCTGGATTCAGAAAGATAAAAATCTGCTAAATTTTCTCTCCAATCTGGAGGAATTTTTTTTAAAAAATGGCATTACAGTAACTGAATTCTTGATGCCAACAAGGTTTCATCATTGCAAGAAACAGAGCAATGCCATTGTGACAGCGGAAAATGCCTGTGTGTTCCTGCTTGTGTTTTGCTAACACGCAGCTGGATCACAAGCAGGGAGTTGCTTACCCATCTGACTGGGATTTTGCTGCCTGAACATGGCAATGAGCCCAGCTTCTCTTGCTACAAGTACAGCTCTGCTCATTCCTGCCATCCTTCCAGTTACCAAGCCACATCCACGTATGGAACAAAGCACGTTCATGCAACTGGGGGGAAACCACCACCACCAGGAATGCATGCCACAGAGGATCAATGGAAACTCCACGATACACTCAAAGATGCAAAGGGAAAGAAACTGATCACTTCATCACAAGCTGGACACTAATCAAGGCTCCTAAAGTCCTCATGAAACCTCTGTGTCAACTGCAACATGTGATGGATTTGCCACACCGTAAATGTGAAATGTGTATGTAGGACGCTAGCTCATCGTCTACCTGCATTACAGAGACCCTTGCTCACCTTGCTTCCTTCCCCACTGCCATTCCATGCATCCCCAAAGGGGGTGGGGGGAATGCCAGCCTTTGTAACTTTCTACTCATGCAGTCTGGAAGGTTAAAAAAGCCAACCCTGCAAATTCAAGGGGCTATGAAGATACCTTCCAGAAGACGTGGTCAGGTTTCTCCTTCAATGCCGCAGTTCCTTCTCAGCTAAAAGTTTCAAGTCGTTTGAAACCATAGCCATATAAATAATTTTTTTTTAAGTTACAGAAATGCAAACCTCTTATATGGGGGAAAAAAGAGAGATATGAGGCCTGATTATTGTCCTAAATCAGGTAAACCAAGAGGGGATTTCCTTGGGGGGGGGGAACTTGCCCACTTTCAGTCACATCCTGATGGCACAGCTGCCTATGAGTCTTCGGAACCAGCCAATATGCCCTTGTCGATGAGGTGTGCCTTTAATGTGTTGAAGATGTGCAGCTGCTGATCTGGCCGCAGAGTGAGGAACTGCTGGATCAGTTTGCTTGGATTAGGACCCCTTGTAAATGAGGAAAAACAGGCATTTGGATCACATTTTCAGGTGGTAAAACCTTGACAGAGGACACTCCCACTTCTGGAATGAGCAGAGGCTTAATTTCATGCTGCTACCTGAGCAAATGGTAGGGCTAAGATTGTGTTGCCCTGACTTGGATGGTCCAGGCAAGCCTGATCTCATCATCTGAGCAGGGTCAACTCTGGTTAGTACTTGGATAGGAGACCATCTAGGAAGTCCAGGATCAATGTGTAGAGGCAGGCAATGGCAAACCACCTCTGTTCATCTCTTGCCTTGAAAACCCATGAGATGCCACAAGCTGACTGTGACTTGACAGCACTAAACACACACACAGGACTGTAGCATCCGATATGGTCCTCTGAGACACACCCTGCAGTCTCAGGCAGATTCTCCGTAAGCTGAACAGGATCAGCCTTGGCTAGTATTTGGAAGGATGACCTTCAAGGAATACCAGGGTCATGATGCAGGGGCAGGGAATGGCACACCACTGCTGAAATGTTTCTTGCCTTTAAAACAAGTCTAGCTCACTGCCTAGTGGTGCATAATGCTAGAAGAGCTAGAACTTCTGGCTGCTAATCTTAGGATCTTCTGGCTATTCTACACACACTGCCATACTACTACTACTACTACTACTTTATTCCATGAGGGAGTAACCTTTGATGCTGGCCCCCATTTCTCCCCCATCCAGAACACAAGTTCTGGTGGCACAAAGTTAAAAAAAAATAAAAATGAAACAATGGTTATGAAATTCCCTCCCCAACTGGAGCCGTTTCCTGTGCATTTCTCTCCCTCCTCCCTTTTGCCTTTCTTGTTGTTCTGTTTTGGCCTGATTTTAATTTCCACTTTAATTTTATAGCAGCATTTTAAGTGAATGGATTTTAATGCTCTTTTATTGACAATATCATAAGTGGAAAACAGGAAAGGCACCTAAAATAAGTAAATAATTAAGAACACTTTACCTGATAAAACTTGCAATGTACACATTTACAAAAGTGGCCATCAGGTATTGACAGTCGAATCGGTCCATTATGCCACCATGTCCTGGGATTGTGTTGGCAAAGTCCTGTGCAATTAAAAAAAAAACCTTGCCACTTTAATAAGATTACTTTTTTAGCTTTTGCAGAAATGATATTCACTTACATATCACATCTAATTTCTCTGTTTGTAAGGAAAGTTTGGCAGATACTTATTTATACTGTCCAAAATCTTCCTGTGGACCCATCACCTCCCAGGTTCTACCCATTCTGTCCGCTTGGAACCCCACTGGCTCTTTCTTATGTAGGATTCAGCACAGCTTCTGCAGTTAAAATGCTGGTGGATTTCTGACTTGGGTTCTACCACAGAGGTGTTGAACTCATTTGTTAGAAGGGCCAGATCTGACATAAATGGAATCTTGTGGAGCTGGGCCATGTGTGTCATAAATGTAATGCCAGGTACTGGAAATATAAACTTTAGAAAGGGCACAGACAAACACCATTAAAGATTTTTTTAAACTTAAAATACAATCATGCTTAAAACACCTGTGATAGTATGTTTAAAACAGAAAAGTGGGGGAATAGTGGGATTCGGCAAAGCAATTTTTAAAATAAAATAGGGGTGGTCAATGGTAGCTCTCCAGATGTTCTGTGCCTACAACTCCCATCAGCCCCAGCCAGCATGGCCAATGGCTGGGGCTGATCGGAGTTGTAGGCAAAAAAAACATCTGGAGAGCTACCGTTGGCCACCCCTGAACTAAAACATCAAGAAGATGCACAAGGATCACAGCAGAAACTAAAAATATAAAATGCTCTGAGCCTAGGAAAACATGAAATGGCTGGGCATTGCAATCTTCCCCTCCAATTCCTGGGATCTACTCAGATTGGCAATGGTTCTCCAGTGTAATATCCTCCTTTGGCTGTGGGTTTCCAGGTTAGAGTACTCACTAGGCACCAGTTCTCAGGTCCATTCAGAAGAGACAAGCTGGCTCAAAGCATCAAACCTTTACTTGCAAGGACACAATTCCAGGAAGCAACAGCTTCAGGTGGCCATAGGAAAACTGGGAAGTGAGACTTGGCAGATTTTACTTGTTATTGATGTTTTATTAATCTAATTTTGTTACCTTCCACACATCTTAGGAGAGGCAGAGCTAGACATACAACAAGCTCTTCTGATTACTGATTATTTGGAATGCATAGAAATTAAAAATACCTCCCCCCATGTTGTTTATTTCAGGAGTTGCAACTGCAACAGGCTTGGTTAGAACAAAAGGAGGCTAAATTTTCTGACACTGAACTTTCCCTTTACCTTGATTTTGAAGGCTCTTTTAAATCCACTGGCAAAAAAACCTCCAAAGGGACCAATCAGGGAAGCAAAAGTGGAGAGTGCAATGCTGTGGATCTGGAAGGGATACATCTGGACAGTTTTCTAGAGAAAGGGAAGGACAAAGATCATGAGCTTCAACAGCATAGCATATCAATTCAGGGGGGTAAAAGAGCAGGAAAATGTCAGTGCTAATAATTTCTGCTAAATTGCACACAAATAAAAATTGTTCGGAGATGGATTGTACATTTTAAAAAACCCCAACACACCACTGTCAGGGTTCTTTTATATTGGTGGTATTGTTTCAAATTTTAAGTCCCCCATCCCCCACCAATCAGGATTAAATTCTCCAGGATTGCAGCTGTCAGAGGAAACTTCCCTCCCAACTTTCATGAAACTTGGTTCAACACACAGCTACTTTCTCACTTGTACAGCAGATACAGGTATGTGTTTAAGATGTTCCATCCTTTCCTGAGATCTTCGAGTGGAGGGAAAGGGATCTGGATTCCCAAGCCACTGAGAGGATTAAGTGACAGATGGAAAGAGGAAACACAGCTAAAAATGTCAGTTCTGCTCCCAATAGTTCCATCATGCACGTCTTTTTTTTAATTGTCCAAAAAAATCAAAGCCAGACAGCAGGCATCACAGTAACCATTAGAAATGAAGGCTTCTGCGTACTCTCAAATGTCACAAACGATTTCCTTTTGATTCTGAATACATCCAAGCCATTCTAAATAGGTTGGGTCAGACCATAGTTAACAAAGTTTCCTTGTTTTTATTACAATTCTCCTGGAACAGTATTCCCTCTAAGCTGAGTTAGCGTGAGCTAGCTCAATTTTTAGCCTCCAGCTCACACATTTGGAAAAATGGCTCTGGAGTTTTCAACTAAACATTAGGAAGAACTTCCTGACAGTTTAAGTGGTTCCTCAGTGGAGCAGGCTTCCTTGAGAGATAGTAGGCTCTCCTTCCTTGGAGGTTTTTAAGCAGAGGCCAGATGGCCATCTGACAGCAATGCTGATTCTGTGAACTCAGGAGGTGGTATTTGTGAGTTTCCTGCATTATGCAGGAGGTTGGACTAGATGACCCTGGAGGTACCTTCCAGCTCTATGATTCTAATTTATGCAGTAAATGCATAATGCCAGTAAACTTTAATGCCAGTAGCTCACAAAGTAGAACTTTTTGCTCACAAGATTCCAAAAGACTCCACAACTTAGATGGAGCACTGTCCTGGATCTAGACTCTACATTAAGGAATCAACTGGTTTTACTCTTTTCCTCCTGGACTATATATGGCTCTTAGATCTTTGAGTCTATAAACTTCTCTATTAAATGTCCCTCAACTCTTCCCTCCTTTCACATATCAAAATGTCTCCTCTTCTGTAATCCCCCTTCCACAGAAGCATAATGGCACAGTGACAAAAGAGCTTTACCACTTGATTCTAATGAATATAGGAACTGTTCTTTATTTAGCTTTATACTTGCTCTGTGAGAGAAGGTGTCCACAGCCATCCAGTAAACTTACTCCATGGGGATTTTCCACCTTTTCACCAGAAGCCCTGCCCAATTTACATTATTTTGGCCAAGCTACCCAAGCAGATGAGGGCCAAAGTACTGATCAGATATACCTCAGAATAATTTCAGTTAGAGGGGAATTTCATTTATTTATTAAAACATTTATATTCTGCCATTCCTCGCAGTTCCAGGTGGTTTAGAGCAATAGATAAAAACACTTTCAATTGAAAAACAAAATTAAAATTACAACCCCCAAATCAATCCCCCTTTAAAGAAATGCCTGTCAATTCAGACTCCCTCAAAAGCCCTGGCAGACAGGCCTTGTGGCACCTCCTGAAGATCCCCAAGGAGGGTTCCCCTCTCCTCTTCAGGGAATTCATTCCACAGAGCCACAGCCACAGTGGAAAAGACCCAGGCTTGGTCACTGCCAGATGTGTGGCCCAAAGTGTTGGGACAGCCAACAGATGGCTCTGTGATGACTCGAATTTGCACACAGGGACATATGAAAGGAATACATCATGAAACTGTTTACTTAGCTACTCCATCTGGTCACTGCAACACCATGCTTAAGAGGAATTTAGAGAACCCTGTCATTCAAAGCCATCATACACATCTGCTTTCAGAAATCAAAGTAATCCAAAACAGAAAGCTCAGATTGGGGTGCCTACCCAGCCGATGACCGACTGAAGCACTGGTGGAATGTTATACTTTTGTAACTGGAAGAGTTCGGAAGGTTCACAGTCTACAGTGAAGCTGTTGGTGTCATTGTTGAACTCCACAGGACACACAAAGCATCTATATCCAGACATCACATATGACAGCTTGGTTTGGGAAGAGAAGTGGAAGACAGATAAAGGTTAACTAGTTCCATGGAATTTCTGTACATAGACATCAAAGTGGACCTATAAAATGACTTTGACACTTGGGGAGTGGAGGGAACAAATTATATTATCTATTTCTGAAGGCTGTGTCTATCTTTACCACAATAATGGTTGTTCCTCCCTTATCCCTCTAGTGTGAACAAAAGAGTTTTGTTGTACATTTAACACATGCATTCCAGTTCTGTATTTTCAAATCTTTCCTTGCATCTAGAAAACTTAGTTCATAAGGTCAACTTGCAACTGTCTCTCACAATAGGGGAGGGATGGTGGCTCAGTGGTAGAGCATCTGCTTGGGAAGCAGAAGGTTCCAGGTTCAATCCCTGGCATCTCCAAAAAAGGGTCCAGGCAAATAGGTGTGAAAAACCTCTGCTTGAGACCCTGGAGAGCCGCTGCCAGTCTGAGAGGACAATACCGACTTTGATGGACCAAGGGTCTGATTCAGTATAAGGCAGGTTCATATGTTCTGATTCATTTTGGTGGACTGCAGGTCTGTCACACAGGGTATGCCTCCCATATTGTCATAGTTAATCACACCTCATACCTGCCCCTGTCCACTGCTCACCAGACAAGATCATGTGTGTTCATTTCCAGTCTCCCCCCCCCACCCCCGCCGAGGCCAGGTCTTGCAGAAAATCAGTTAAAAACTTACGAGGAGGCCAAAGACAACGGTAGCAAAGAACCCTCCAATAAAACCTTCCCAGGTCTTCTTTGGGGAAAGCTGCAGATAAAAACATAGGCAAGAATATTCAAAAGAAGACTGCAGAATGCAGTAGACAAGCTGTTTAAGATTTCATGGAACTCCTGGACATGGTGAATATTAGAGTTCACAAAGGTAGCTCAGCAAATGCTGGAAGATTCTGGGGGTGGTGTTTGGGGAAGGGTGGATAGGATATGATGTCACTCCTGGGGACACACACTAGACTGCCTCCCCTAGTCTCTATGGTCTTTACAATGGAGACTGGGAAAATTCCTAGAGAGTCCAGTAGGTGGAGGCCATTTTCTTCTCCTGCTCCCTGTTTTTCTGGGAGGTGAGAAATTGAGACTGATAATTTCCTGCCCTGGGTGGGTAAACATAAGGCCTAAGTAGGAATCTCAAAAGTAACAATTATAGATAAACTAAGCACCACCTTACACACTTGCACCATCTACCAGAGTGCCAGGCCAGCTTCCATTAACAAAATTTTGCAAGGATTTCAACAGTCTCCTTTAATGCAAAAGGTTGCTTACTTACAATATGTATAACTTATCTGTTTACATCTCTGTGTTTCAACAAACCTTAATCAGTGGAGTGCGCCCAAAGAAGAACCCAAACATGTAGGCCATGATGTCATTGCAGATGACACATGAAATTGGGACGATAAACCTGGAAAGCAACAGGGAAAAAACAAGGAAGTTGCTCAAAGCGGTAATCTGGATTTAAAAGGAACATTAATATTCTTCAGCCCCTCTTCATGTATCTGTTATAGCTGTAATCTGGATCAGAGATCAGCTTACCAGAATTCAGTGGTCACTGAACATTTAAAGGGAGCTTGGAGAACCTATCCTTTGATCAGCTGCAGATTCAAGTGAACGTATATGGAGGAAGAGATTCCATTTTGGCTGGTGTCAAAGATGCTGATGGACCTTCCTTATGAATTAAAAGATCTGCATCCCAAAAATATATTCTTATCTCTTACAGTATAAGGTTGCTCACAAAACAGTGATCAATTAAGATCATTAGCACAGAACATATAAATTAAAACAAACTAATCCATTATCACTCCCTACAATGCTAGCACCATGAAAATAGCAACTGCCAAAGCATCCCACCAACCCTTTGCATCAGCAGCAGTATGAATCTGGAGTTTGCGTCAAGAATCTGGGGACCAGGCCAGAGGTGAGAAACACAGTTAAGAGCAGGCTGAGGGTCAGAAGTCCAAATAAGCAGTTGAATGTGCAAAGGCCACAGGTAAGGAGCACAGTCAAGATCAGACCAATGGTCATCACTTGGAGACATCAGTCCAAAGAGCAAGAGCCAAGAACTGTAATCCAAGAATAGTACCAAGAGGGCAGGCTCATTTAAGGCAAGGCAAGAGGACATCCAACCTAATTGTAGGAAAGGTCCTTACTAGATTAAAGTTGCCCTTACTAAGGCAGCAGGGTTTTTTTTAAAGCAAGTTTGTATTTTAACATAATAATTTTGTGTTTGTCTGTGTCCTTTATAAAGTTTATATCTCCGCTACCTCACATTACATTTTATGACACACATGGCCTAGCCCCACAAAGTCCCAGATCTGGCTCTCCTAACAAATGAGTTTTACACCCCTGCCTTAGGGGTACCCAAGATAATTTTTGAATTTTATTTTGAAAGCAATATTAGAAAGATTTACCAGTCAAAATGCACTCTTCCCCACTATAAAGCAACTGAACATATTCACATAATTCTCTATTTAAATGGGCAACTACCACTGACCTCTGTTAAGCAGATCTCTTGACTATCCAGAACTATAAATATATTAAAACCTACAAAACTACAACTCCAAAAGATGGATTTCCCTTCATTATTATTTTCATGGTCTCAAGAGTTTAGCTACTCAAGTTGAGCTTAGAATGCGATTCAAGAGCATATTTGTTCTGAGCTAAATTCACAATGTTTATCTAGGCTAAAACTAAATTACTGTTTCAAGAAATATTTTGATAAGTTGATCAAGTCCCCACTAAGTTCAAGTGTTTATTTAGCAAAAATCTTCAGCAATCATAGATGGGTGGGATACATACATTTTAAACAATTCACGCCATTGTATCTGAACAAAGGGAATGGAACATGCGACAACCTATAGCCAGTGGCTCTCTTTCTGAAAGTATATGTAGAAAATTCTCCCCCTCCTCCCTAAAGGATTAGAATACTGGTCTGATTTGCTAAAAGATAAAACAATCTGTTTACAAAGAAAAACAGAGGAGGGAACACTAAAAGCCAATTTTGCAAACCAACCCCAGAATTACTGTGATAGCCATCCATCAGAAACTAATGTTACCTGGATCACTGAATCATACCTGATGTAAACATGTAAGCCAACTGTAAGTTGCATAACTTGACATTTTGTTAAAGTTATTTTATTTTAGTATTTCGTGCTGGTTTGTTGTTGTTAATAATTAAGATGCACAGGCACATGTCTGTATCCCCTGCTAACTCTGGAAGTCATGCCTTGTGATGGTTATGAGGACAGGGCATTGGAAGCATGTATTCTAGTGAATTTTCTCCAGCAAGTCTTGAATTACTGAGAGCCGGTGTACAGGTGATACCTACTTAGATATGCCTTATCCCAGCTAACAAAGCTCAATTTGCATGGGCTCATCCTTGCTAGTTTTAGTTATCATATGCTTTGAGATGCAATGTGTCATTGGGTTTTCTGAGTTACTTGCAGTTTTTTAACACCATACCCTATGCTTGTAGTTTACAACTCCTTTATATGTTAGGGAAGGAGTGCAAATAAACCACTCCCTAGTGAATGTCAGACTCTGGTAGTCTGGATTCTATCATATCTAGGGGCATATTCCTAGGAAAGGAATTTCCATTAACACTAGAGCCTGTTGTTCATGCTGAAGTAGAGGGAACAGGCATTGGTAATGCAACTGAGCATTTAGGTTCATGCAAGCGTTGCTTTGTCATTAGAAACCCAACTGAAGCAAGTGCTCAGCTTTAGGTTTTGCATGCCCAAAGTTTTGCTGAACACAGAACAGCTGCTGGTTTCAGCGGGCACACTATTTTCCAATTCAAGACCCTCTGAGTAGCTCTCTCATATTTAATTAGGGGTCACTAGTATTCAGACATTGCCTAGAGCTTTGCTTTTCCAAACCAGGAAATGCTTACAGGAAGATCAGCATGAACATCCCAGGGGACACTCTACCCAAAATCCAACCATGGAGCAGTGGGAGAACAATTTGTGGGTGTGGCCCATTTCTAATTTTTGAACTCTATAAGTCAGCTATAACAGTGCAGTTGCATGCAAGAGCACCCTCCCCCCCCCATGCTTGGCTTTGCTCAGCGTGACTCCAGTGACCCATTCCACACAGCACATGCCTAGAGAGATCTGTACGCAGTACCAACTCACCAGATCATTCCTTCAAACAGGTTGTGAATGATGAGGTGCGACTGGGTAACAACAATTAGCAAAGTCACATGGGTCCAACCAAACTGGAAAGAGAGAACAGCATGCAGTCCCAGTTTGCCAAAAAGAAATCCCAACATTTCTTTAAAAAAACAAGCCAAGATGCTGATTAAGAATATTACAAAAGCAGACACAACAAAAAAGCACCCAGACCCTTCAGAGAAACTGGCACTTAACATTCCAGAGTGAGAAAACTACACTAGCACCAAAGGAAAAAAAAAAGGGGGGGGGGGGGGTTGACCTTCACCAGTCATACCTTTTCCAGTACTATCCTGTACTTTACAGAACTCACTAGGTCATGTTGCTCTTGTGAGGGTAGCCTTAACAGGCTGGACCACCTGACTTCGAGAACAGGCTAGGTTTAGAAGCTTCAGACAATTTCACATTGCAGAGAGCTCTGGTCAACACCACATTTTTAACAGGGATCATTTTGCTGGCATCACTGGCTCTGCCTCCTGACAGGGATGGGGACTCTTTATTCCACTTGTTTCCGTGGGGAGGGGGAGAACAGAGCACTTCAGCTGCTCACAACCATCTCCCTGTGTCTTGGGCTACTGCATGAAAAGGAGCCCTTGGGTGTTCTGTGAGGAGAACTCTGCTAATTGCTCTTGTGGATTTTCATACTGGCATATTGTTCATCTTTCAGTTTGGGAGAAAACAGATTGTTATGTACAGGGCAGTCTGCGGAAGGGGCTGTGATCCTTGGAATCAGGAGCTACACTGAGGGCAAGATGGCTTCTAAGTACCTTGTACAATGGGAGCTTATGATGCACCATCCCCATCCCCATCAGTTAAAAGTTGTCAGTCATCAGGTCTAGGAGATACCATTATTAGTTAAGGTATTTGGTTTTTGCCAATTTCAACACTACCGTTTTGGCAACAGGAATGCCAGCCTTCACCATAACCCTTAAATGTTTTTACACCTGATAACAGTGTGGTGCATGAAATGCCTTCCTGTAAAGTGTCAGAGGATGCTGCAAAATCAGCCTTCTGAAGCCTCTTGCAATTTTTATCACCATGTCATACCATAACTTCTCTTAGCCATCCCTCTTCTAGCACCCTAATCGAATGGAAGGGAGATGGTGTAAGTGGCAGCTACACAAGCCTTGTCTCATAACAAATAGATCCTGGCTAAATGAGAAACATCACTAGACTTTCTGCCCTGTCGAGACAGACCATGTCTTCCCCACATGAGAGGCCAGATTTACTCCAGCCCAGCTGTTCAGCATAAAGGACCTTACATGGAAGAGAAACCAGTAGGATAAAACAGCACTGAAAGCTGCTACTGTACTAGGCATTGAAGTGTGGCATCCCCCAAAACGGTAGCTGGCAGCTATCATATGCATCTTTGCGTCAGCCTGGAGTGTTGTGCTACAAGCCTTCATTAGCATTAAGGCCACCAGACATTTTTATCTAGCAAGATGGAAGAGAAGAAAAAAGCAAGCATCTTTACTTGAACTACTTTGACTTGGAATATTCCAGTAAAATGCTCATCGCTGTTTGGGCACTGGGGTGTTCAGCTCTAATGTTTCCGGAAATTCATTGTTTAATGGATGCGGTATTAAAGGGGGAAATCATACCACTAAATCCCAAATCGGCATAAAATGCAGGGTGTCTAAAGGTGCCAGGAACTGCCATTCTCCTCATTCCTAAGCCCTTAACACAAAGGGAACACAAAGGGAATACAGGAATGCCTTTAAGGCTTGCATGGCTACAAACCAAGTACACAAAGAGCCCATTCATCTATATCACTTTCTCTTTTTCTGCCTCCATAAGCTACTAACTCTGCAAGTGGAAAATCCATTTTACTTAATCTTACCATGTAGAATTGGAGTCGATAATGCTTCTTGACCAGACTCAAGACAAACATGCAGAAGCCTAAAGAGAGAAAAAGGAATGAAATGAGAGCTTGGCTTTTCACAGGATCTTTCCCCAATTCTCTACACACCCAGAAGTGCAGAATTTCATGGCATCCAAGCACCTCCCTACCTTCCAAGTCTCCATCAACCTAAGCCTCACATAACAGAGAGCTAACCAAAACCTATGGAAAGCCCGCCATACCTCCCTCTTCTCAAAATCTTGGCATATAACCCTTGGGTCTACAACCATGGCACAGTGTGCTGACCAGCCTTTCGCATCACTGGCTCTCAGCCATGGAGAAATCACATGCGTGCTGCTTATCTAGAAGTTATAAGAGAAAGGGAAAGGAGGAAGAAAGAGTGGAGCTTCTTGCAAAGTACTGACTGGCTAGCAGACTTGCACCTGTCAGGCAGTGAAGCCCAGCCCAACTGCAGAGCACACTTCTCCCTCACTGCAGAATAGGAGATTACCCAACACATGGATTTCTCCTCCCTTCCTCTGTAGTATGGGTGTGCTATTAACCCTTGGGAGGCAGGAGGAAGGGAGGGGGCAGGAAAATATACGAAGCAATGATGTCATTGTTCTCTCCTTCTTTGCAGGGAAGAGGAGGGGGAACTTAACCTAGGAATATGACTTTCAGCACCAGCCCGGTACTCCCCCTTTATCCATGTTACTGACTGGTGCTGATGATCACACCCTTCCCTGCTTCTTTAACCATCCTCAGATGTGCCACCTGCTTTAGGCCTGCAGCAATCAGCCTTCCCTCAGAGACATCCTGCCAATCAAAAGGCAGAACTAAACATGCTGAGAACAGCATCCCTGTAGGGGAATTTCAGCTTGCCTTCTGGCATACAGTTGGTGAGTTGCACTTCTACAAGGCTCTGGGAATGTCCCAAGCATGAACACTCAGAAACAAAAGGAGGAAGGGTAGAAGCAGAACACAGTTCCACGCACCTGTTAAGTAGAGGGCAAAGGAAATGAAGCGATGGTATTTGCTGAGAATCCTCAAGGGTTCCTCCCTCTGGACCAGAGTGAAAAAATAATCTGTAACTGTCTCGCCATAGAAGAAGTAATTCACGCAGAGCAGAAAGTACCTGAAGAGAGGAGGAAAGAGCAGCCCAGCCTTGAAACACAAAGGCCTAAAGTTTCTTTCCCTAGAGATCCCACTACCAAGTCTTCAACTCCTCAGTAAGCTGCAGGCAGAGGTCTCACATCTTTTTAACAAAAGATGTCAAGAACCTTCTGCATGCAAAGCAAAGGCCTGAACACTGAGCCATGGCCCCACCCTATAATGAGGAAAGGGAAAGGACTGTCCAGCATCATCCGCATATAGAGTGCCAGCCACCTCCGGCTCACACATGATTTCTGTCACAGTGTGGTACAAGGACTGGAGACCAGGAAGCTCTATGTTTGGACTGACAAGCTTACTTGTCCAAGTAAACACAATCCATTCATACCTACATGAAACTTCTATGGAAAAAAGTAACAAGACTGTCATTGAAGTCATTAGAAAAGAATAAAATGCAGCTCCACTTACCAGCTGAGCGTTCGGAACCAAGGCAGCTCATATGAGTGATAGACATTGTAGCCGATTGTGATGATCTCATGGAAGCACTTAATCTGTACACACATCACCTGCAAGAAACAGGCAGGCCCTTTAACAAAATCCCTGGTCCCATTTTATCCTCAAGGGAGCAGACATCCTGCTACCATGAAAATCAGAGAAGCATGTATTGTAAAGGCTTTCCATCTTTTAGCTTAGCAGGAGCTGGTTGCCAAAACAAACTTGTTCAATGGCAGAAGTTTGGGAAGTAAGCTAGAAATTTTAATAAAATTAGCCGAAACTGTACCAAAGAGGTTATAATTTTATTAGATGTATTTTTGTCTGTATCTATAACAGGCTGATTTTACTGCATGAGAGATTAAGAACACTTGTGCTAGCATTGTCTCCCCTTATTTTCCAATGCAGGGAACCACTGGAAGGCAACTTCATTTTCCAATAATTATGAACCTTTCTTCTGAATGATCCCTCCAAGTGGCAAAAGCTGGTATTTACTGCACCTTGAAGACCAGCAGGAAAAGCAGAGTCCCTGCATCCTGCAACCATCACTAGTTTTCATTACATGGGAGACAAAGAAGAAAGATTCATCCTTGAGAATTACAGGGAAAGCCAGTGAGAAGAGCAAATGTGGGAATTCACCTCCAAGAACCAAGGGGAATTCTAGCTGGTCAAAAAAGCAGTACAGCCCATTAAACTCTTTGTCCAGGGAATTTCTTATTATCTTCATTTATAGCCTGTATTTCTACTGAGGTCCGAAGCTTACAAAATGAAAAGCAAAAGCAATGAAAAGTAAATCAATCAGACAGCAAAGACCTCCAAGTAAACAATGTAGTGGAACTAGGATTATGGGAATCAAGAAAATGCAAACAGAAACTGCCGGAGGCATTACATACCAAAATGAAAAAGGGGTTGCCAAGGGAAAGGACAGGGAATTTAGACAACACACAGTCCTTTTCTTCTTATTATTATTAATTATTTGACTTAATGAATTGCCACATCCCAACTGAAGCCATGCTCTAGGCGATGTACATCAATAATATAGTAAATACATACATTTAAAACCAATAAAACCATTTAGGCTAGATTATAAGCTCCAATGGCATCCTATTAATATTCTTCTGGTTCAGATTGCCGGAAGTTGTATCTCTTGAGAGGATAGAGGGGCAATCTCCATCACTGAAAGTGCCTTCTCGAGAAAGAAGCAGGGCCATTTACCCAGCCTTGAACATGCAAGGGCAGAAGCCTCCCACCTCCAGTAGCACTCTACAAAGCAGCCCCACATGGCAACATGATAAAACATGATAAAAATCAGAGTCTAACATGATAAAAATCAGAGTTCAACACAGTGAAACACCACCCTTCTGCCTCAAGTGGTGTGCCCATGAGTATAATGAAAGCATTCTTTGGTCTCTACTGAATGCAGGGATTTATATGATGTCAAAATTTCTTTCTCCTTTCAAAGAAGAGAGAGAGGATTCCCCCTCATCCCCAAGAAGAGTATGAACTATCCATCAGGACATCAGTACTCTTAAACGTTCTCCTCTCCCAAATCAAGGGAGGCTGGGTGAGTGGGCGTCAACGTGGCAGATGCGGTTCAATGTGGCCAAGTGCAAAGTAGTGCACATTGGGGCCAAGAATCCCAGCTACAAATACAAGTTGATGGGGTGTGAACTGGCAGAGACTGACCATGAGAAAGATCTTGGGGTCGTGGTAGATAATTCACTGAAAATGTCAAGACAGTGTGCGTTTGCAATAAAAAAGGCCAACGCCATGCTGGGAATTATTAGGAAGGGAATTGAAAACAAATCAGCCAGTATCATAATGCCCCTGTATAAATCGATGGTGCGGTCTCATTTGGAGTACTGTGTGCAGTTCTGGTCGCCGCACCTCAAAAAGGATATTATAGCATTGGAGAAAGTCCAGAAAAGGGCAACTAGAATGATTAAAGGGCTGGAACACTTTCCCTATGAAGAAAGGTTGAAACGCTTAGGGCTCTTTAGCTTGGAGAAACGTCGACTGCGGGGTGACGATAGAGGTTTACAAGATAATGCACGGGATGGAGAAAGTAGAGAAAGAAATACTTTTCTCCCTTTCTCACAATACAAGAACTCGTGGGCATTCCATGAAATTGCTGAGCAGAAAGGTTAAAACGGATAAAAGGAAGTACTTCTTCACCCAAAGGGTGATTAACATGTGGAATTCACTGCCACAGGAGGTGGTGGCGGCCACAAGCATAGCCACCTTCAAGAGGAGGTTAGATAAAAATATGGAGCAGAGGTCCATCAGTGGCTATTAGCCACAGTGTGTGTGTGTGTGTGTATATATATATTTGGCCGCTGTGTGACACAGAATGTTGGACTGGATGGGCCATTGGCCTGATCTAACATGGCTTCTCTTATGTTCTTCTTATGTTCTTAAATGCTGTTGCCAGAAAATTATCGGCTGCTGATGTAAAGGATCCGCCACAAAAGACTGCCTCCCCCTCAACTGTGAGTAGTTGGTCTTAGCGGTGGAATCTTATCTAGCACATGGCATGCTTCTTGTCCTCGCCAGGAAATGGTGATTTCCTGAGGGTGAAGACTTGTCTCCCCTGGGGGAAAGGAAAGCACTACAGAGAAAGAGACAGTGTACACAAACTTACAATCATCATTAACACCATTGGCCCCAAGTAGATTATGATGAAGAAAAAGACTATCATTGCCAATGTCAGGATGCCTCTCACCCACCAATTCTTCCATCTGCATGAAGAAGAGAGGAAAAAGATGGGCAGAAAATTACAAGGATTGCAGATTTTCATCACCACTGAGAGCAGCAAAATGGGAGAAAGACAATTCTAACCCACTAGGCACAATTCACTGGGGCAGTCCTCTCACCTGTGAGAAAACATGGTTTTTATTTTCAAACCTCAGTATTACCAGGAAAAAGATCTCGGGTGGGCAAATTAAGGAAGATGGCTGCCTAAGATCTCTGAGCACTACCTTTTGGGAAAGAATGACCATGCCAGTGCTTTGCACAGGAGTGGCATGCAAAATCTGTGCTTCTGTTTGCTTCCCCCATTAATTGTGCCTCATGGTCACTAGTGAGAAGAGGAAGGATTTTCTGCCTAAGAGATCAAAATGTCTTGGAAGGTGCTGGTAATGGAATAGTTTCTGACAGGGGTCATTTTGTAGAAAAATAGGTGGTGGAGCTCAGCCAAAATCAACACGATGCAAGAAAGGAGAGCCCTGGGCAAGTGAGGCCTGCTTGGGCTTGGTAAAGATCCAAGCAGCCCAAGCAGACCTCGCTCACCTGGGGCTCTCATTGGCTGCCCCCCCCCCCAGTCAAAAGGCCAGCAAGACACCTGTCACCCAAAATCACATAAGAAGTGGAGAAAGGGTGGCGTACGCTTCTCCAGGGGTTAATGAGGGCTACTGGGGGTGCGACAAAGCTCCTGGTGGCTGGCTGGTTGTCCACTCTCCTAATCCAGGAATTGATATTTAACTGCACCTACTATTCATTGGACACAGTAGGTGGGGAGGAGGAGGGGGAACCCTCAATGGTTCAGGATATGCATTTCTGTGAGCTTCTGCTGAATTCAAGGTCTGGTTTCTGAGCAACATTTATTTGGGGATGGGGCATCCTTTAAGCGCAAGATGGTAAAACAGACTGCTTGAACTGAGACCAAATGTGCACATCAGGGATCCACAGCATGGTGATCATGGGCACCATGGTGCTCACCAACAACTTTTCTGATGCTCACCAAGTGCTTTTAGAAAGTGGTGGATTAGGTGGGACTTTTGCCCAGTACAGCCTCTGACTGGCCATGCATCTTTTTAAACAGAGCTTCTGCTTACAAAGCTGAAGAGTTACTATTAGAATTATATAGATCCATGTTGGTCTGAAACAATAGAACAAAGCAGTAGACAAGCGCACCTTTAATTTACGGGACATTGTAAATAGATCCCTCTCAGAGGGACTTTTTCCAACACCTCTTAAAGAGGCTGTGGTCCGCCCTCTCCTGAAAAAGGTTACATCAGATCCGACCGAACTTGCACATTACCGACCGGTCTCAAATTTGCCCTTTTGGGGCAAAATTATTGAGAGGGCAGTAGCGTTACAGTTGCAGAGTTTTCTGGATGACATTTCCGTCCTAGATCCCCACCAGTCCGGCTTTCGCCCGGGCCATGGGACGGAGACAGTGCTGGTTGCCCTGGTGGATGATCTCCAGCGGCATTTGGATTGAGGCGGTTTGGCGGTGCTGATGTTGTTAGACCTATCACCTGCATTTGATACAGCCAACCATCAGTTACTGACCCACTGCCTCGCCGACAGGGGCTGGCCTTGCAATGGTTTTCCTCTTTCCTTGATGGTCGGGGACAAAGGGTGGCGATTGGGGAAGAACTGTCCCAAAGGCGTCCACTTAATTGTGGGGTGCCTTAGGGGGCGGTCCTCTCCCCGATGTTGTTTAACATCTACATGCGCCTCCTTGCCCAGAGGAATGGGCTGGGTTGTCACCAGTATGCTGATGACACCCAGCTCTATCTACTGATGTTATGTAAGCCGCCCTGAGGCTGCTTTGGTGGGGAGGGCGGGATATAAATTAAATATTATTATTATTATTAATTTCCCACCTGATGACAGGGCACAGTGAGTAATTTGTAAAATGCTTTGGGATTTCAATAAAGTTTGTAAAAGTTCTGCAAGTGTTTTTGCTTGAGTTGGTCACATCTGGAAACAGTGCTTTAAAGATTAAGCTAAGTCGCTGGGGCTCCAGAACAGTGGAAAGAGAGATGCATGTCTCCGGGCTGCCATTGTTGCACTAGTTGCTTAATAAAGCAGGAAGATGACAATAAAAATAACCTTCTGGTCTTAAAGGTGCACTTGTCTACTGCTTTGTTCTATTAGAGTTATATATAACCTTGTTCTGTGGCATTCTGTGTTGGGCACCACTCATGCAGTGGCCATTTTGTAGCTGTGCCCACCTCCCTGTGTCAGAATTCCAAAGGTGCCTGCAGGTTCAAAAAGGTTGTGGACCCCTGCTGTACATGATACATTACCAAATAAAATTCTGACTCACAAGCCTGCCACTGCTATTTCAGCTCCCAGTGGCTCTACAAAACTGTACTACAGTTATCAGATGAATGGGACTTTATGGTAAAGGCAAGCAACTTCTTGCAAACCCCCCCCCCCACAGAAACTGAATGTTTTTTGTGCTACCTTGATGACAGGTTAGACAGTGCCCTATTAAGAACTTCTGGAGTATCATCAACCGGGGGTGCTTGGGCTACTTCTGACTTGCATTCACTGTCTGATGCAGTTTCTCCGTCCAGCTTGTTTTCCAACTCCGATTCCTGCACAGCAAGAGACAAAATTTTACTGCAAATGAACAGGTTCAGCATTTCCTTTTTTTTCACGTAAAAACCCCAGAGAGGGCTGCAAACAAACTAATAACTTTTATTTTTTAAAAATATCAAATTCTAAATCACAATGTGATCTTATTTTTAGATTTCTAACCCTTTTTTTGCCCGAGTATGCTAAATCCAGTAAAGAAACATACAGAGCAACTGTGATGATGGGAAAGAAGAAAGAAAAGCGAAACTAGTTTGAAGAGCAGAATTATAAATACTGAAGCAGAAAAATCCACAAATATATGCAAGATGTGCTTCTTTGGCATAATTTATTCTACTACCAAGAAATGGACGTTCAAAGGCTTTGGATTTTTTCCAGGGGTACTTGGCAACCTGAAGACCTGCAGTCTGATTATAAGGATTCTTGTACAGTTTGGTGCCTTTGGTTATTTGGAAAACAGTTTGGTGAACTGCTTATTGAGAATTGTGAAGCTTATAAATTTCCTCCAAGGGTATTTGGCAACTAAAACACTTACAATCTGACTAGAAGGATTTTTGCATAGTTTTGGCGCCTTTGTTTTGCCTGGAAAATTACTTTGTGTACTGCTTGCTGAAATTTGTACAGTTTGGGATTCTTGTTTATTTACATGTACTGCACCTTTAAATAAGCCACTGTGCTTTGATATATGTTGTGCCTGGTTCTTGCCGTGAGCCATTGCAAACAATATTGCAAATACATATACAAATGCTTGTATGCACATTTTGAATATTTGAACTGTTTGACGGTTCTACTCCCCAGTGGGGTTTTTTTCCCCTGAAAGAAACTTGCCCACCATGGGCAGGCTTTGGAAAAATCAAGGATGAAACAAAATACAAACTGATACTGATTTTGGGGGGAAAATTTTTTTATATTTCTGTTTAAAAACATATCTCAAGATAGTTTCAAAGTCCAACTGAACATTTTAGTTCCAGCTTAATCTCCATTTTGGACCACAGTGTAGAAAATGGCATAATTCATGGCCACAAATGCCCTATTGATCACTACTAAACCAGGTAAGGTTAACTGGCTGCTGCTCTTATGTGTTCGTATCGTGAGGCTCTGCCAAGGAGACTATTAATGGAAAAATAGCACCAGTATACACTTTCTCATGGCTTAATAAGAGTTACAGCATTTCTCGGCGTCAGCCAAAAAACAATGCTCCAGTTAACATCCTGATGTGAGCAAAAGAGAGCCACAACTCCCAGATAAAAACCTAAGGGGAAAAAAGGACTAATTTGTGCATCTGATGGCAGCAAGTATCTATGGGAAGGGAATATCAGATTTAGAACCCCACCATACAGAAGACCTTATCTCTGTTGGCTACCCTCCTTACTTCAGAAGATAGAGGCACAAAGAGAAGGGTTTTCCCTGAACATCTTAGCAAGCAGACAACTACAATGGAATAAGATGGGCCTTGAAGTACCCTGATCTCAGACCTCTGATGGCCTTATAAGCAATCAGCAGCCCCCTAAGTCCAGAGGCAAACAGGTAGCCACTGAGCTCTTTAAAAGTTGGTGAAAAATGTTCCCTATGGTCAGTGCCAGACAGCTATATTTTGTACCCATTAAGGGCAGCCTTTACCTAGGGGAGGTGTGGCTATGGCTCATGAGCCACATGTGGCTCTTTCACACATATTGTGAGGGTCTCATAACCCCCACAACCCCATCGGTTGACTTGGAGAAGGCATTTCTCTCTTTAAATCACTTATCCAAGCCAAGCCAACCGGTAGCTAGGAGAATGCATTTAAAGTTAAAGTTGCTTTCTTTCTACCCCCCCTCTCTCCTCCCTCCCTCATCTATTTTTCTTCCTTCCTTCCCTCCCTCCAACATCTGACATTCATGTCTTGTGGCTCTCAAATATCTGATGTTTATTCTATGTGGCTCTTACGTTAAGCTAGTTTGGCCACCCCTGACCTAGGGAATGGAGGGGACTTTCTGTGGAAACTGTATCTGTTGTGGTCAGTATAGGCTTTTATAAAGAGGACAGTGACTATTCTCCACTAGAGCTTTATGATGCCCTAGCTGAGACTAGTGCCCATCGTCCATTACTTGATTTTAGGGGTATTTTCATTACAACTTTGATGTATTATAATTGGATTGGTTATGTAAAATGCTTTAGAGAGCCTGCTGGCTGAAAAGTGGGATTGAAATGGGATTAAAAGCACAAATGAAATATCCCTCCCTCCCCACTATTACCATCAGAACTTCAGCAATTTTTGTCAACACAACATGGCTCACAGGATCCTGATCTGGGGCATTCCAGGTTCAGCTCACAGACAAAGCTGGCTGGCTGGCTCACCATCTCTCAGACTAAACTACTTTTATCAAGAGGGCCTGATATATCTGCCCTGATCAGAGATCAGAGGAGAGGTGGGATAAAAAAGGGAGGGGTAGAGAAAGCAGGAGATAAATAAAAATACATGCCATAAAATTCTAATGTTAAGAGGCCTTTGCACACCTGTGCCATATCAGGGATAACCTGCTCCATACTCCTGCCGATGGTTCTCTGTACAAGAGTGGGTGGGCAAAAGGAGACCAGATAAGTGAAGGCCACAGGCCCCAAGAAGATGAAAGGGGGAGAGTTTCTCCAGCATTGACTTCTGGAAGTAAGAGAATTATAACATGCTCTTAATATAGGATGGGAGGAGAGAAGAAAGGAAGCAGGATGACCTGTTAATTGACACCATCTTTACATCTCCAATGCAAATCACACGTCACGACCTTCAAACCAGCAGCTTCTGAAAGCCAAATGAGCTGCTTACTGATGTGCTGAACTCTGGTCTAGCCAAGAAGTTTCTATGGCAACCACCTCTTCTTCACTCTGCCTTTCTTACACACCCACATTATTATCTGCTTCCCTTGTTACTGACAATTTGCACACAAAATCGTGATAACTCACATATGTGAAATATTATAACCTCATTGACCAGCTATGCTAGACACATACCACCGCTAATCATTCTGAGAATTCAAACAAGACAGTGCTTAAAATCAGAATTATAATTCAAAATAACTTTCCACTAACGATCTATTGGAAGACTCAGATATTAAACTAGGTCCTCACCATTTGCAAATTCATGACTCACATTATTTGTGGTCTGCAATCTGATCACATTGCATGGTCTTCAGTAGACATGGGCATGAATCAAAGTACAAATTGCAATTTGTGTTAAAAATGGCTGATTTGTGGTTTGTTACAAACTAGTTCAGCAAATGGTGCTGTGCACGAAAAAAAAATAAAATAGCTTGTTTTGGGGTGGTTCATATGTGTCATCATTGGCAGGGGATCTTCCTCACATTGAGACATGACCAGTGCAATGACATCACCAGGAAGTGATATTATCATGCTGGCATGTTGCCGGGAGATGCTCTGTCACTTGAGGGAAAACTCTATGGTTTTCATAGAGTTCCCCCCCCCCCCCAAATGATAGAGCACCCCCCAGAGAGGTGCCCAGGGCAATAATGTTACTTCCAGGTAATGTCACTGCACCGGGCATGTTGTGGCGTGCCTGTACTTTCTAGCCCTCTTAGGGGCTGCTCCATGTCTTTCCAAACTGAATGAACCAACGACCCACAAATTGTTCAGGAAATCATTAGATCAGATTTAACAACAGCCCATGGCCAGTATAGAAATATATAAATATCGGGGACTTCCGGGGTTGGAAAATGCCGAGCTGAATTGCTTCTCAGAAGGGGAGCAGGCTGGGGCTTCTGTTCGGGGTAGTGGAGGGCAATTTAATGCCTGCTGCCTACTTTTCTCAGTCAGAGATCAGTCCAAGATATGCACAGGAAACTCTGAGGAGATTTACCTTGGCTAAAAGGGAGTCCCGGGGGGGAAGCTCCTTTGAGGGGTCTCCGGAGACAAGTTGCATATTCATCATCTGCAGAAGTTTCCAGAGTCATTTATTTGACATGAGCTCGACAGGATCCTAACCTTCTTTGAGACTGCTAAACATCTAAAGCTATACAAGACGGGTGTTGGATCTGGATAACTGCAGAAAAAGGTACTGATGACTATCTTCATTCTGGGACTATTTAATGTTAAACAAAATAAAACCAGAAGGTTGGAAACAGAGACTCAGAAAGCTTGGAAGAAGGGGAGAAGCAGCGAAATTTGAACTTTTAAATTTAAAGGACAGTGCTAAAAAGTGGAAAGGAATTTATTGTTTTGTCTACTTGCAGTTTTGGTGAAAAAGCCCCATCGTCACAGATTTGCACCTCTCACAGTCAACACAGGAAATACGTCAAACATCGTGAGATCTTTTTACCAGTGAAAACGGGATTTGGTGACAAGAAAAGCAGGAAGTGTCGGATGGAAGAGGGAAATCATTGAAGCAGCTAGCCTCCTCTAGGACTATAATATCATAGAAAAACATCGGCGGCCATTGCTAGGAGGTCAAAGTTTAAATAAAGTTTTTAAAGTGTTCGGGACATTAGAAATAGGTGAAGCTGACAGAGGTGACAATTATAAGGTAAATACTATTGGACATTATCGCTGATAATTATTTTAGAAGCCTTTTGAAGGAAATTTTTTTTAAAGGGAAGCAGAAAGTCGCGATCGCCATTTTGGAAGAAATAAAAACTTTAAAAATTAATATCTGAGCCCAGGAGGCTCTGAGGACGGCAAAATTAGGCTTATTGAAAAGGGCACGCCTTACTCTATCAAACCTGATAGTTTAAATTTAATTTGGAGAGGTCAAAATTTTCGATGTTTTTTTTAAATGTCAGAGCATAAGTTAACCCGTGCAAGGACTGCCTCAATGGAGAAAATGCAAGAACAATTAGAAGTAATGGAAGCCAGGATGATGAAAGGGGTGAGAGACATGATAACTGCTTCTAAAAAAAATCAGAAAAGACATTGAAGAGCTAAGGAAAGATATAGAAGATCTCAGAAATGAGACTGTGATAACATCAAAGAAAGTGCAAGAGGTGGAAGAGAGAGTGACAGTACATGATTCCACCTTGCTAAAAATGCAAGAAAAGGTGGCAATTCATGACTGCAAATTGATGGAAACCCAGATACGTCTGAGAGGAGTACCTGAGGATGAAGAGCATGATTTGAAAGGATATATAATAAGAATAATTGCAGAATTTTTGGAGGAAGATCCTGAAGGAACTAGAAGCATGTATGACTATATGTATAGAGTGAACTCACTATATGCCAAGAAAAATAATCTACCAAGAGATGTGGTTATAAGATATATGACAAAAGAAATGCTGGGAAAAATCTTGAATAAAAATATTGATAGTGGGAGGCAGCAGAGTAAGACTCATGAAAGAATTGCCAAGACAAGTGATAAATGACAGAAAAGCATACAAAAAATTGACAGAAAAACTACGTGACAATGAAATGAGGTATAGATGGATAATACCTGAAGATCTGAGCTTTGAGCTGCAAGGAAAAAGGATTACAATTACAAGCACACTGGAACTGCGTAGGTTTTATGAAGAACATAAAGAATTTGCAACATGATGGATTACAAATTATTATCTTGGAATGTAAATGGACTAAATTCACCACAAAAAAGAAAGGCAACATTTCATTGGATTAAAAAGCAAAATTGTAATATAGTTTGTTTACAAAAAGTGCATATCAAACAAAAGGATTACAAATTTTTATGGAATAAACAATTGGAACTAGAATTTTATTCCTTGGCTGAACAGAAGAAAAGGGGAGTGATTTTCTATATTAAACAAGAATTGGAGCCGAAATTAGTGTTTAAAGATGAAGATGGAAGATTTGTAGCGGTAGAATATTAAATGCAAAAAACACAGTGCAAAGGATGCTTTTTTAAAAGGCATTATACAACAATTTGATGAACTGACTTATGACCAAGTTTTGATAATAGGGGACTTTAATGGAACAATTAAGAACACACTGGATAGGTCTGGGGAAGAAAAAATAACAAGGAAGGAAAATTGCCAGTCTTTTTTTGAATTGGTCAAACAAGAAAATTTGGAGGATATATGGATGAAATTTAATCCTGAAGTGCAGGACTATACCTTTTTTCCAGCAAGACATAAAACTTTTCCCAGAATTGACATGTTGTGGGGCACTAAAGACTTAGGCCTTATAACAAAGAAAATAGAGATTTTACCTAAAATTGGGACTGACCATAACCCAATAATGTGGATTACAAAACTGTCTAAATTGAGAAGATGGAGATTGAATGAAGATTTACTACAGAATAAAGAAATAGTGACATCTCTAGAAAATGAAACTAAAGCTTTCTTCCAAATAAACGATAAAGAGGATATAGAATTTCAGATGGTCTGGGATGCTTATAAAGCAGTAATGAGAGGAATATTGATTACACTGAATAACAAAGATAAGAGGGCAAAAGAAAAACAGATGTTGGACATTCAAAATGAAATAAAGAAAAAAGGGGAACTGAGAAAAGGCCAGGGAAAAAGAAAATTATAAGGGAGATTATAATATTACAAACACAAATTAGACATTTGTTAAAGAACTGGAATGGAAACTGAAAAGATTGCAGCAGAAATCTTTCAAGAGAGCAAACAAACCCGAAAAATATTTGGCCTGGGCAACTGAAGAAAAAGAGAAAGTAAAATTATTAATAAAATTGTGGTGGATGGAAGAGAGGTGGTAGATCAAGAAGGAATGGGGGCGTGGCGTCGCACGCATAGGGAATGGACGCCTGAAAACAGAGCTCCTTACTTACCCCTGCCAAATCCACTTAAGCAAGCGCCCAGCGTTGTTGTTTGTTTTCTTTCTTTTCTTTAATTAGTATGGGAACAGTAGATGGTCAAAAATCCAGATCAAAAAGAAACTCAAGGAACTCTGTTAAAGACTATTTTCCCAAAAAGCCTAAGGCTAAGGCCTCAGGAAAAGCAAGCAGCCCTGCAAGCAAGATGGCGTCGGGAGAAGGGGAAAACACAGCAGCAGACCTAGCTTCATTTCGTTCTGAGGTAATGGAGGCTTTTCAAAAACTGGAAAAAAATATGACTGACAAAATATCTGCCATGATCCAGCCCCTTTCTGCTCAGTTGGAGGGTTTCAAAACGTCCTTCGAGAAGGTGGCAGAGACTGCAGATTCTGCTTTTAACATGGCATGTGCTGTGCAGGAGGACACTCAGTATTTTTATAAAAGAGATGAATGGGCCACTGATAAAATTATTGCACTTGAGAACCAACTGAAAATGGGGAATGTTAAAATTCGCGGGCTCCCCGAGAACTCTGCCTCTCCCTCTGACCTAAAATCTCTTATAGCCTCCTGGCTATCAAAGGCATTGGGTTTTTCTGAATCTGATCTTTGTGCCCTGGAGGCTGCATATAGAATTGGCCCTTTGCGCACACAGAAAACTTCGTTGCCTAGGGACATTTTAGTCCGTTTCTCTTCTGCCTCAGTTAAATCCAAGCTGCTGCAAAAAGCCCGGGCTATAAATCCACTTCTGCTAGGAGATTACAACATCCAAATTCTACAGGATTTGTCTTCTGAAACCTTGCAAAGGCGGAAAATTTTGAAGCCAATTATTGAAATCCTGAACAGGGAAAACATCAGATATCGATGGGTTGCTTCGTACAAGCTGCAAGTTACTGTACAGGATCGGTCGTTTGTCGCTGGAGGCCTTGACTCAGGCCTAAGCATGCTGAGAGATTTGAATCTTCTTGTTCCCACCGGCCTTATAGAAGCAGTCTCACATGTTCACTCAATAACTTCAGACACTAGATGGCGTCGTGTGCCTATGAACCGTCCTGATCGGCCTGTTTCTCCTAGAAGCTAAACGCTGGAACTGTTGCTATGCAGAAATCTTCCCTTTTTTGTGTGGATTCTTGACGTCCCCCCCCCCCTTTTTTTTTTTCCTGACATATAAGCTTTGCCTACTGAACTGCTGACTTATAAGCTTTGCCTACGTGTAACTCTGTCACGGCTTAGAAATATGCTGATGATTGTTTCGTGCCTATGAAGCAATGTTTATATACGAAATTGGGGGGTTCCCCCCCCCCTTTTTTGGTTATTTATATCTTTTGAACACAATGTTATGAATGTGAGGGAGTTATTAATTCAAATCAACTCATTAAAGGAAATCTTCTTGGTTGATTGGGTATGCATGATTGGAAGAATGGGGTGACTTGGAATATATGGTTTGAGTAGGAGCTGGAATGGGGAGGCTGGGTGTTGAGTGAGGGAGTGGGAGAGAGGGAGGGAGAGAGAGTGAGTGAGGGGGGGTAGATCAGAGTGAGAAACTTGAATAGTATGATTAGGGTTTTATATCAATATATTTCTTTCTACTATGAGTTAATGAATTGTCAGGACCTTTTCCCTTCCTGTGTGAATTGTTGAATGGAAATGAATCTGTGAGACAGAGGGTGGGTAGGGAATGTATGTGTGTGTCAGTTTGTGCCTTATGCTACTATGAAGGTTTGGAAACTTGTTTCCATCACCATCATATCTCCCTACATAGGCTTATAAGTGGCTGAAGGATAGTTGGTGGGGAGTGTTTGGGGAGACCAGTATTTAATAGCGTTCATAGTTCTGTTTAAAGTTTCATTGTATTTTTATCATAGTGTCTTAAGTCTTACAATAACTTTGTGATCGAGATCTGATGCTGTTACACATGGTATATTAGTTTGCCTGTAATTATCTTTAATTCACTAACCTGAGTTGGTAAAAGGCACAGGTTTTATTATATGTGGCTTTCTAGGCATTTTAGCCTTGACTCGATCAGCTTTGTTTGGCCTTTCATTATAAACTTTCTATACATTCGGCTCTGTTATTCTGTTTATAAATTTTATTTTTGCTGGGTTGATAGTGTTAAATATAAGCATTTTTGGCAGAGAGGGAGAATGGAGAACTTCAGTTTTTTTTAATTAGCTCCATTTGGTAGTTGTTGCTAGTTGTGTGGTGTCTTCAGTAACGAAGACTTCCGCTTCAAATTTATCCTTTTAAGTAAATAGTTGTTGTTTTCCCAAGTTTGGGTTAACAGAGTTGGAGGGTGAGTTAGTGGCTAGTGTCTGTTAATGCTAGACCACTGGTGTTGGTTATGGTTTTTTGTTTGTGTTACGGGCAGCATAACTGTATTGAATTATTATGGATTTAGTTGGAAGTTTTTTAAAGCCTTTGATCTGAAATCTGTCCTCATACCTTTGAAATTTGATCTACAGGATTCGCCTCTAGCTATCCTGGTGGCACCTGGGTTCAAAGCTATGAATTGCAATAATTTTGATAACCTTGGTTATTTCCTCTTTCAATTATGGCAGAGTGCCACTTGAAATTTCTATCTCTAAACTGTAATGGGCTAAATAATTTAATTAAGAAAAAACGGGTTGCCTCTGCCATCTCTCATCAGAAACCAGATATAGTTTTTTTGCAAGAAACTCACCTTAAGGGTAACCAGCCCAAGGTCTTCCAGTCAAAATTTTTTGCTCATCAATTTCAAGCTTACGGGTCCTCCAAAGCAAGAGGTGTGGCCATCTTAATAGGTAAATCAGTCCAATTCACTTTTGAAAATTCCTCAATTGACCCTAGGGGTCGGTATATTTTTATCAATGGGGTCTTTAATGGTAGCCCTTATACTCTGGCATCGGTGTATGCTCCAAATGATGGACAAATTGCATTTATTAAAGATACGTTGTCACAACTTCAAACTTTTCATAAAGGGCCCATTATTTTGGGAGGAGATCTCAACTATGTTGTCAATCCTTCTTTAGATAGATCTCAAAAAAGCCTGCTACCTCTATCTGCCAATAAATGGTCTCAATCAAAAGATTCGAATGGCCAAAATGATTTAGCTCAAATCTTTCAATCCTATAATCTGTCAGACATTTGGAGAAGCAGGCATCCAAAAGAAAGAGACTATACCTTCTTTTCTTCTCGTCATCAAACTTATTCCAGAATAGATTTTCTTTTAGTTTCGGATTCTATTTCTAACCTTTTTTTTAAAGTAGACATTGGCCCAATGATTTGGTCTGATCATGCATGGTTGGAAGGTTATATGTCAGGAATCACTGAAAGATCTTTTTCTTTTAATTGGAGATTGGATAGTAAACTTCTGTCTATGAAATCGGTTACAGATTCCATTGAAAAAGACATTAAAGAATTTTTTCAATTCAATACTGAGTGTGGAGTACCTCAGCATATAGTTTGGGACTCGTTTAAAGCTGTAATTCGTGGCAGATTTTTGGCTATTGCCTCTTCGTATAAAAAAGAAAAAGACAAAATTAGATCAGATTTGGTTGCCAACATTACCAAATTGGAAGAGAAATTTAAAAAATTTGGTAGCAAAAAAACTTATTCAAAACTTCTTATAGAAAGGAAAAAATTAGAATCTTTTGACGTCTCCAAGATTCAAAAACAAATGGCTTATATAAAACAAAAATATTGGTTTCGAACTCCTCAATCCCTTAAACTCCTATCATGGAAGGTTAAAAAGAGAATATCCTCAATGGCTATTTCTTCCATTCATTCTAAATCCGGTACCTTGAAACATTCCACTAAGGATATTGTAGGAGTTTTTAAAAAATACTATTCATCTCTATATTCCTCCCAGCATCAGACCTTATTTCATCTTTTTTAGACACTCACTCAGTTATTAAGCCTGTTTCTCCTGAGGTTAAATCCCTTTTGGACAAACCTTTTACTGCACTTGAAATACAGGAGACTATCAAGTCTATGAAATCCAATAAATCTCCAGGCCGAGATGGCTTTATACCAGAATTTTATAAATTTTTTAATACTTTGTTGGCTCCCATCTTGGCGGACGCCTGTAATCAGTTTGTACAGTCTGGTTCTTTTCCAGTTACTTGGTCACAGGCAAAAATCATTCTTCTTCCAAAGAAAGACAAAGACTTGCTAGACCCTAGTTCATACAGGCCGATATCGCTCCTTAATTGCGATTACAAGATTTTTACAGCAGCCCTGGTGGCTAGGCTTAATACTTTTATAGGGAACTACATTCATCCTGACCAATCGGGCTTTATCCCACACCGTGAGTTAACGGACAATACTAGAATGGTCCTTGATGTTATTCAATACTGCTGGAAATTTAATATTGAGTCTTCCTTTATCTTGTCTATTGATTTTGAAAAAGCCTTTGATTCCGTTGAAGTTCCTTATCTTACAACCTTACTGCAGAAAATGAATTTTGGCCCGAATTTTCTGAAGATAATCCATTCTTTATATAAGTCGCCTTCTGCTATTCTTTCTATTAATAATTTGGATTCTGAAGAATTTAATCTTTTCAGAGGGACGAGGCAAGGTTGCCCCTTGTCTCCTCTGCTTTTTGCAATCGCAATTGAACCTCTTGCTAATGCTATCCGTAATACCAATATTATTGCTGGTATCCCTATTAGAAAGAAACAAATTAAGGTGTCTTTGTTTGCAGATGACCTAGTGCTTTTTGTTACAAAACCTAAGACTTCTTTACCAGCTGTCTTTGATTTATTATCTGTATTTTCTTCTATATCGGGTCTTCGAGTAAACCCATCTAAAACCATTCTTTATCCCATCACAATTTCAGATGCTCTCCAAGATTCCATCTACTCAAATTATCACTTCAAAAAAATGGATAGATATTGGACATATTTGGGGATCAATATACCTTTAAAATTGGGAGATATTTTTAAAGTCAATCATCATTTATTGATTAAGGACATTCTTACTATGCAAAAGAATAAAAATTCTTCACTCATTCCCTGGAATGAAAAAATTCAGATTATTAAATCTTTTATTTTTCCCAAATTTCTGTTTTTATTTCGAGCCATTCCTATTCTTATTCCTGAGGACTTATTTGTGGGTTGGCGTCGTTCGTTCTTAAGATACATTTGGAACAAGGGCTTATCTAGAATAGGGTATGCAACTCTTATTCGTTCTAAATCCTCAGGTGGTCTGGCTCTTCCGGATCTGCATAAATTTTATGAAGCTGCCATTTTAGGAGGCCTTGTCAGATACCATGATGCTGATTTAAATTCAGGCTGGAAGGTCCTAGAAGATACCTATCTAAATAACAAATCGTTTCAATCTACATTATGGGAATTTCCAAAGAAGAGACCTCCTAATATCTCCTCCAACCTTTTCCTTAAAGCCATTTTTCAGATTTGGGACAAACGCCGCCTCTTTTTAGCCCCTCCTATGTCTCCACTATCTCATTTTATGGATGTTTCTTGGTTTCAACCGGGGTTTTTTTACAAGTCTTTTCCAATTTGGAAAAAATATAATCTTTATAGGTTTGTGGATATTTTGTCCAATGGAAAAGTGCTCGACAAAAAATCTTTAGAAGAGAAAACTGGTGGGACAAAAATCCCATGGTTTGAATACTTGCAAATTAACAACTTGGTGACATCACTCTCAAAGAAATACAATTTCAATCGACCTCTTACTTTCTTTGAATCCTTGCTACAATCTCCTTTTTTAAAGCGGAAGGGACTGATTTAATTTATCTATAAGGGTTTGCTAGACATTGATGCTGTTGATTTGTTATCCTATCAAGAAATTTGGCAAAGGAATAGTTCAATTAATTTTCAGGAGGATGTTTGGCAACAAATCTGGTCATCTCCTTCGTTTGTTTCAAAATCATTGAATATACAATTACAAACTCAAAAAATTTTGTTCCGGTAGTATTTAACACCTCAGAGATTAAGCCATATGGCGATAAATCAATCCTCCAAATGTTGGAAAAATTGTGGAGAGGTGGGCACATTTATACACTGCTGGTGGTCTTGCCCGAGGGTGCAGTCGTTTTGGGCAGTAATTGTGGCAAAAATCAAGGATATCACGGGCTATAGTTTACCCTTAAGATTGGAACTCATTTTGCTTGACTGTTGGAAAGGTATTTCTATTACTTCTCTCAATAAATCCCTGATATCCCTTTTACTAGCTGCTGCTAAAATGGTGTTAGCCCAATTTTGGAAATCTCCCAATATTCCTCCAGTTAAAGCCTGGTATGCTAAAATCTGGGAGGTCTATACTATGGACAAGATAGCAGATAGTTTATGCAATATAAATAATTCAGAAGGTAACGATTCTCTGATGTACAAGTGGCTTCCATTTCTTAAATTTTCTTTTAGTCCTGTAGATCAGATGCGTACATGTATTCCTGGTAGATATTATGACATTATTAATTTGATGTAATTAACATATGGACAGAGTACTTATTTTTTAATTCAGCTGCCAAGTATGTATGTATGTGTGAATGTATGTATGTGTTGTTTTGTTTGTATTTTGTGTATATATATATATTCTGTTTTCTGCTGGTATGCTATGCTTATACACAAAGAATGATTGCAGATACAGTCATTGATTGCTTTATTTGTATGTTTACTAAATTCAATAAAAAAGTTTTTGGACATTAAAAAAAAAAAAGAAGGAATAAAAAGAGAATTCTTTAAGTATTATGTCAAGTTATTTAAAGGTGTTAAAATAAGGAAAGAAAAGATGGATGAGTATTTACAAAATATAAAAATAGCACCCTTAGCAGAAAATATGCAAAAAGTTTTGAACGATCCAATTGAAAAAATAGAAATTGAAGCAGCAATTAATGCAATGAAAAATGGAAAAGCACCTGGGCCGGATGGATATACAGCTAAATTTTTTAAAACCCTCAAAGAGGAGTTAATCTCGAAACTTCAGAAATTGATGAATATGATAAGAACAAAAGGGAAAATACCAAATACGTGGAAGGAAGCTGTTATTTCGTTGATTCCAAAGGAAGACAGAGATGTTACGAACGTAAAAAATTATAGACCAATTTCATTAAATAATGACTATAAAATATATACAAGAATCTTGGCAGAACGGTTTAAACAATATTTGATAAACTTTATAAAGGAAGATCAAGCGGGGTTTCTTCCCAAAAGGCAAATAAGAGACAATATCAGAATTGTTGTAAATACTGTAGAGTATTATGAAAGACATCCAGAAAAGGAAGTAGCATTATTCTTTGCGGACGCAGAGAAAGCATTTCACAATTTAAATTGGGATTTTATGTTTGCAGTAATGGAGAAAATGGAGCTGGGAGAAATATATAAATATCATAATGATCACGCAAGGAAAATGATTACACAATAAAATTATTAAAACTTACTAAAATTAAATACATAGATTTATAGCTCTAGTAAGACAGGTATGAAATTCAGCTTCCCACATTTCCTTGAGAAACATAAATGGAGCGCAATTTCATTGCTTGAGTACAGAATTTCGCAATTTTTTTTTTACTAAACTCCGGGTTCTCGTCAGAAAGAAATTTATTAAAAATCTCTTTGTTGGAGATTTTGGAACCTTTTGATAATATTGGAGAAATAAATATCAAACAAATATCATTATATATCAGGCAATGAAGTAAAACATGCATTGTTGTCTCTATTGCACCAACATTACAGGGACAAACTCTCTCAGCTCGAGGGATGTTATTATATCTACCCTCGACCACTGCTGATGGCAGTACAGCTAACCTTGCAAGAAAAAAGGCCCTTCTCTGATTGGCATTCTCCAGGCTATACAGATAGGGAGCCGGTTGAAGAAAGTAAAGTCTTTGGGAGGCAACAATGAAGTTTGGTAATTTGGAGATGTCAATCTAACGTTCCGTGTATTCCACTCTGCTTAAAAAGCTGTCTAGCTGTATCATGGCCCAAATGAAAAACTGTATCAGGGGAAAGTCTGAGCTGAGCTAACTTAGTTTGGACTTCTTTAAGCCAGCTTGACTGAAAATCATCCTGCAAAATTAACGGTTAAAGACCACAAGAGTTTTTGTATATCTTAAACCAAAGGTTTAATGAAGAAAGAGTTATTCTGGCAGTTATTTTCACCATCCCTGTTTCTAATCGAATCGTAGAACTTGAGACACAATTTGGGACCTTTAATACTGCTCTTAAAAATTTAGATTGGACCCGTTCTGAAGGCAAAAAACAAGACTAAGAAGGGCCTAGAAAAGTTCCGTACAGTAATTGTGGTATGATCTTAAATTGGAAAAGCTTAAGAGCAGCTGGAACAAAATTTCCCCCCTTTGACCTAAAGAACTTTATAATACCCAAAGCCGTCTTTTTTCCTTTGTCCGCCACATAATTACTATGGGCCTCCCTGGCACCGGAGGCTTGTGTCACCATCCCCAAATATCTAAAGGAGGAAACTTGGGACAGACATGGTCCATTCATTGACCAGCATCTCACTTTGGGGGATTTATTAAAAGACATTACCTTGGTTTTATCATAGTTAATTACAACTACAGTAATTAACATTACAATTACAATTACTGTCATGTGTATGGAAGTTAAGAACTAGAGGATATAAAATATAGATCTATTCTGTCTACCTGCTCTGCCTTTTAAACTTCAGTGGATTCCGGTCGGTTGTGACACTTTTTTATATTTTTAGATAACTAGTTCTTGGACTGTTTATCCCTGCTTTATTTTATTACTATGCCATTAAAGGTTTGTTTAATGATGATGATGATGGAGGAAAGGAGTATGATACAAGCTGCTTTGGGTTCCCATTGGGAAGAAAGGTGGAGTATAAATAAATTAAAGAAAGAAATTTCTCTTTTGCATCATGGAGGAGCATTCGGTTATGCATGTCCCACCTGCCTTCTGAAATGATCCAGCCCAGTTAAAGGTTTATAGCCTCAGTGAGAACAAAGTAGCAGCTGCATCCTAGAACATAAGCAGTTTTGGAAGCCTCTTCCACCCCGTGATAAATCACACTTGCACAGACAAGGCTTGTTTCTAGAGCCCACACCACTTCTGCCGGTTTGTTGACAAACCTGTGGAAACAACAAAACAAGCCATAGCCCGCATGGATGGATATATATAATGATATATAATGATAGCTAAACTGAAGGCCAATCATGGGGTGAAAATACAGGACCAGCAGGAAAAAAAATTACATTATACATCTGTGCCAAAACAGAGTAGTTTTTAAGATACCACAAGCATCTTCACCACAACACAGCAACATGGCTAACCCTCCACAATCGGTCATACTGCAACTTGGCAGGAACCTGACTACAATTCATAACCATTAGGGCGACTTTTTCTTACTGATCTGCTCTCTTTCTGCACATCCAGAAAAGCAGCTGCTGCTGACTCTTCTCTAAGTGTTAAAGCATAAACCAAAAACAAAAAAAGACTGCTACCACACCTACTCTGCGACCATTTCCTCCAGCAATCTCACAAGCACTAAAACCAGACTGCATATAAACCTTCAAGCAAAACTCCAGGAGAGCAAAATGAACTCATTTCCTTTTATAGCATTGATTCTTTTCTCTGCTACATCTTGGGGGAAAAAAGAGTTTGCCCACCTGTCTCATTAGAGACTCATAATTTAGCACTAAAACAATAGCTGTTGAGAGAGAGAGAATTTTTTGGCTCAATGTATTAGCCAATCAAAACAAGACCTCATCACCTACTCTTCTCCATATGCCAAGCTTTTGCCCCAGATCTGCCCCTGGAACTTCTTGCAGAAGCCTAGTGAGAAGAGGACTTTTGTGCTGGTCATGTGGGGTAGGGGTACCCCCACGAAGGGAATGGAAAGAGTAACACTCCGCTGACAAGCATTAAAGTGGATTAATGGAGCCCTGAAGCAGGGCTACCAGCTTCACCAGGAGATCAGTCAATTGATGCTTTAGTTGATTAACAGGCAAGGGGAAATGTTTTCTGGTTAGGACAAACATGGTTTATTCTCACATGCAGCTAGTTACATTTTGTGGAGTGTCAAAAACTGCTCAGTGTGCAATAAGCTTTTATGCAATTGGTCATTTGGCATTTTATAAAAACATACACACACACACCCAAAAAAGGAGGAGGAGGAAAACTGGTTCCTTTCAACCTTCATAACTTTATGTATTAGAAAGCACTGATTATTATCCCCTGAGTGCTGCCCATGGGTTGAATTTTCTACTTCCTTTTTTACCAGAGCCCTCAGCTAGGTCCAGACTTCAAAACCTTGTAGAAGACCAAGAGATACAAGCTGAAGAACAAATATAATGATATTATTAAGCTGCACCCTGTACCTTACTCTGGACAGTGTTATACATGAGTTCCTTGTTAACAGGCAACAGTGACACAGTTTTTGAGCGGCCATTTTATGAAGAGCTTCCTTTAGTCCCTGAAGACAATAACTTTAATATACACTAGACAAGGACAATAATTATTTGGTCGCAGTGGGGAAAAAACCTAGTTGCTAGAATTATAAAGGCCTCTTAGACCTTTGACAGTTATTACCCAACCTTGGACACGCTGGAAGCTCTACACTCAAACAACTTCCCATAGACAAAATCCTAACATCACTATGTACCACCATTTCCCCATGACCCTCCCCATTGTTAGGTATTTTCTAGCAAAAGGGGGAAAAGTAGGGTTCAGCACTTTCATTTGTGCCACATCATGGCTGATTTCATTGTGCAGAAAAGCTCACTGTATTTTTAGTTTATATTGGTATGAGACAACAGACAGTGGCTTTATTTTTTCACACAGTCATGATCTGGAGTAGTCCACACAACACCCTAAAAGGAAAACTGTCCCTTAGAATGCAGAGTTGGAAACTTATGTGACCTGACCCAAATGGCATGAACAACAGGGAGAAATGCAGGCAGTGAAGGAAGAGAGGAGAGCATTGCAAAGATGTGTGGAGACAGCAGGGAAAATGGTCTGCCAGCAACCCTCTCAGCAGTAGCTGAGGTATCAGTAACAAAATGACCCTTTTTACAAGCAAGAGGTTTTAGAAAACCTGGGCTACCAGGACCAAAAAGTGCTTCATCAGTTTGACAAGGGCATATCCCACATCCTCCTCCCCAACTGAAACAAAACTTCAGCGCCTATAACTGCATTTACTCAAACAAATCCCCTATTAAACTTGCCTCTCCTTATCATCTACATTCAAACAGCAAGCTTCTTGGAGACACAGACTTATGTGATTTTGGGGGGGGGGGGTTGCTTACAGTAGTCCAATGATGCTATCAATACTAATTTAATATTCTTGGCAGCAACAGCAGAAAGCTATTTATCTGGAAAGGCCATTAAGCCATTTCTACAGACCAAGTGCAAGGTTTATTTTCAACTTTTACCTTGTTTGCAGTGTGATAATCAGGGTCACTCAGACATAAAAGAAAGCCAAAACAACAACTACAGGGAGGGGCAGAGGAATGCTGTAGGGAGTTCTTCCTGAGAGTCAGAACTGCACAACATCCTGCCAGCACACAAAGACATTTCCTGAGAACCAGAGGAAGAAGCAAGGAACTCAAGAGTGCTTAGGTGGGAAAGACAACAGGCCATGGAAGTCAACCCCCTCTTGTTGCAGTCTGTAGAATTCTACCTTTTGGAGTGGAACTGGGGCTCTTATTGCAGGCAAGCCCAAAGGAAACCACAATATGCCAAAATAGCAAAGGATAACAGATTTTTAACAGTGCATATGAGGCCCGACCCCTCAGTTGGCAGGTATTTATATGCACACCAACATACAGGAACAGAGAAAAAGAACAACAACAGTAGAGTCCAAGAGCAATGAATTGGAAGACGTAGAGTCTGATACTTCTGTACAAAGCTCAAACAAACAAGGAAATGATTGTGGCCGGTGCCCAAAGAAGCTATTCACAATGCACCAATTAGTTTATAGGTAGGGTTGCCAGGTGAAGCCGACAAGTGGGCAGGGGACTTACCAGGAGATTCTGAGAGAGGGAAGGGAGGCTCTGGAAGAGGGAACTCTGCAGCAAGTTCTGGGTGAGCTGCAGATACATTTAAAGGGACAGTGTAACAATGGAGGATGGGGGGACCTTCTTCTGGGGCTCACAGAATTAGACCCTCTGGTCCAATCTTTCTGAAAGTGGGGGGTTTTTTTAGGAGAGGCACCAGTAGCTATCCTAAAAATTTGCTACCTCTACCTCAAAAAACAGCCTCCTGCCAGAGCCCCAGATATCAACAGATCGATTTTCCACTATACCCTATGGGGACTGATTTTCATAGGGTATAAATAGAGCACCCTTCAGCTATTCTTCTTTTCTCCCCTCCCCCGCTTTCTGATAGCCATGAAACAGGAGGAGGGGCTCCAAACTTGGGGATCCCCTGCTCTCAACTGAGCACTGGCAGTCCTATGTACAGGTGAGAAATGATCCAGCAGCAGCTCCCACAGAACTATGCTGCAAGTTAAAACTGTGATTTTAAAAGGATAGTCTACCCAGTCCTCAAAGAGCTGCACTAGTTCAAAGCCCTTTGGAGTAAACAGGACTAGCAGCAGAATGTTTTACATAGCTTACCTTGAACCAACACTGAAGCTCTGTCCCATCCCAAAATTCTGCACACAAGCCTTATTATATGAGCATCTGTCTTCAGATTGGAAGCCAGCATAGTGTAATGGTTAAGAACAGCAGATTCTAATCTGGAGAGCCAGGTTCAATTCCACCATCCTCCACATGAAGCCTGGGTGACCTTGGGTCAGTTACAGCTCTCAGAGCTCTCTCAGCCCCTCCCCTCATAAGTCTAGCTTGCCACCTAAAAGAGTTAGAACAGGGGTGGCCAACGGTAGCTCTCCAGATGTTTCTGCCTACAAGTCCCATCAGCCCCAGCCAGCATAGCCAATGGCTGGGGCTGATGGGAGTTGTAGGCAAAAAACATCTGGAGAGCTACCGTTGGTCACCCCTGAGTTAGAACTTAAGGCTGCCAGGCAATCTTCTGAACTCCTGGCTATACTACTCACAATGCCATACAATATTGTCTTCAGGTTTGAGGCAGAAGTGTATATTCTTATTTCACTTTTAAAACCCAGCTAATTTTACTTGATCTCAAAGCAGATTAGGACAGCAAAACTATAGTAAGCCACTTTTAAAACAAGATTGTTAAACACTGCACAAACAATCCACTCAAGACAAGGGCAACCTTACACATGGATAGACCTACAATAGAACTTCTAACTGCAAAAAGATGATAGGCAATTACTGACCTACAGATATCCCTATTCTACCTGAATCCGCTTCAGGCATGCACTACAAGCATGCAAACTTGGGTGGCTAAAGAGGATTCTGAGACAGGTCACATAAATGAAATTGAGAACAAACCATGGAATACATTATTTAAAATATTTTTATCTTCCCTTTTTATAAAATATTACAGAAGGCAGCTAACAGAACATAAAAGCAGTAAATGCAGGAACAGAGCAAAATTAACACTAAACAAAAACGCACTAAAATTTCAGTATCTACACCAAGCCATTAAGAAGGCAACAACAGAAAAATTATAACTTTAATACAATCTACTTCAATATGCTCTTTGAAATAAAAGTCTAAAGACAATATTGGGAAGTCAGGGACAAAGAGTCAAGGTGAGCTTTCAGGAAAGTGGAGAAATTTCCCAAGTCCAGGCCATATTCCACATACTTAATAGCCCACACTAGCCAGTTTGAAAGGTAAGAAAGATTGATCGTGGTCAGTGCTTGGATGCGAGACTATCTAGGAAGTCATGGGTTGCTATCTGAAGGATGAGTCTGCTCATCTCTTGTCTTATAAACACCATAGTCCTGGGATCACCAACAATTGGTTGCAAATAGACAGCATTTTTTAATTAACTGTCTGTTGGTACTACAGAAATAGGCCCTAGAAGACCTTTAATACTGCACAGATGTTTAAAGCAAATCCCATGGAACCTCGAGACTCCTCAGAAGGTTCTCAGAAGTTCCTCAGTGGGAAGGACCATGAATAACAAACCAGTTTTCGTGAAAGATGTCAGATCTTTCACTGCACTGGCTTTGTTCATCACGCATAGAAGACTTATAGGTCCGTTCTAGGTCAAGACAAGCTCTGAATTTGCATGGAGCAATGAAGAGGCCCAGTAGATCTGGGCAGTACCTTGAATAAACTGAGTGTGCCCAGCAAATTATGTTCCAGAACCATCTGCTTGGATGCCACAGCATCAATATGGAGAAGGGGTCCAAAGTACCAAGTCTGAAACAAGCTGTTGTACAGGACTGAGAAGTTCCTGTGTCTAGTATCAAAGAGGGCTGCTCAAAGCAGCTTAGCAATGAGTAAGGTTATTCCTTGGCTTCCGCATTGTTTATTTAAAGTTACTTTGGAGAAAGCAGAGTTCTATATTGGCCATATATTTCTAACAGGAAGAAGGATTGTATGTTCAAGCGGAATTAACAGAGCTCCCATTGGGAAAAACCTGAGAAATTAAATGCTATTTTTAAAAATAGTCCTTGAGCCTTCTTGGCCACAAACATAGTGCATACTGCAAAGGCACAGGCAGCTCCTGTGAGGCTTTGTACCCAATGATACTCATCAGCAATGATCTTCTGCCAAACTCCTACCAATACAGCCCTCTAAATTCCAGTCACTGAAGGTTTTTTTAAAAAAAATCGTAAGAGCATACTTTGGATTCTCTTTTGTGGTCGTTAACAGAACAGCGATCCTGTAACAACCTCTGGTTTGTCAGCAAACACTGAGTCATCATTTAAGTTTGCAAATGCTGCAAGGTGTTAAAAGTTTTAGTTCTTCCTTTTCAAAAAGAAGAAAAAGAGCTCATTTTTCACTTAATTCCCAGAGCATGCAATCTTGTAACAGCAAGGCTGCCTAATTTTCAGCTAGTGAAAAAGTACCATGGGACTCCATGAGACTTGCTTTAACATAAACATGGATGGGATTGCATATAACAGGAACTGAAATTAAAATTTTTCAGCTCCTGGCGACTCCCTCTCAGAGCCAAGATTTGTTTGGAACACATGCACATAACTTCATAACCTTCCTCTACACTGAGATCAGACTGACCTGGGAAACTGCATGCTAGATGGCCCTCTCTCCTATCAAAGGGGTAGGCCTTCAAATCAAGCAGCCAAACTTGGGCTGTACAACTTCCAGAAAGAGCTTCAAAAGGGAAATATGAAATCCCGCCCCCCCCCCCCCCTCCCGAAAGCTTGAATGGCAGGCAGAAGGGTTCATTCCATCTTTCTCTCTTGGAGGCAGTCTGGTGCAGTAATTAAGAGCAGTGGACTCCAATATGGAGAACCGGATTTAATTCTGCACTCCTCCACATGCAGCTGCTGGGTGACTATGGGTCAGTCACAGGTCTCTTAAGAATTGTTCTCACAACAGCAGCTGTCTCAGCCCCACCTACCTCACAGGGTATCTGTTGCAAGGAGAGGAAGGGAAGAAGACTGCAAGCCCCTCTGAGACTCCAAGTGAAGGACAGGGTATAAATAAGCCTACTCTTTCTGTTTTCTATAAAGAATGTTTTCCTACACATCCCACTCCCAAAGTGGTAGATCAGGTGTGACATCCACAGCTAGCCAGTCCAAGATATTTTTCTAGTTCAAGTTAGCTACATGATACAACCCAAGAGATGTGCCTAAGGTAGCCTCTTAGTGATGCATATGATGGGACACAATCCCCTCTTGTCACACTCAGTCAACTGCAGAAGAGGCCCAGTCTGCAGCATCATATGGTCCCCAAGAGCTGTGCTCCAACATCCTTCAGAACAATGTAAGAGATGCCAGATACCCCTCCCTCATGGTCCAATGCTCCCCTAAACTTACTGACAGCCCATCTGGTGTAGTGGTAGGGATCAGACTGAGATCTCGGAGACCAAGGTTCAAGTCCCCATTCTGATCAGCAGTTTACTGGGTGGCCCTCTATGTCAGCCTAGCCTATCTTGCTGGGTCGTGGAGAGACTAAACAGAAACGGGACAGAGTGCAATATACCAGTCTGAACTCTGTGATGAAAATGCAAGATAAAATGTGCTAAATAAGTAACTAATAATACCTTAGTACCCCCCCCAAAAGCCATCTTAGATAATGCACTCAAGCTGGCCCAGAAAAGAGTGGTAGGGAAATTATTAAGAGGCCACTCAGGCAATGCTAGAAGCCCTTTGGGAAGGGTCTGAGATTGTTCTGGGCTTCATCTGGAGAAATAAGAGAAGCAGATGGAGCAGCAAAACAGCCAACAAGTTCCCTGAATTAGATGTCAGAGAACTGCACTGTTCTTGCAGTGGAATTTTTTTTTTAAAAAAAACCCTCACACCAGTACTTGAATTCTACTTTTTCCCGTTCCAAACCTGTTTGGCAATTTTTGTGTACATCCTGGCCAAGCAAACGGTTGTTGAAAGCTGACCTTTCATTTATTAGGCATTGTTCTTAAAAACATTCCAGAGATTTAAGGTAGGGACCTCACATCTCCATTTCTCTCTGCACTTACGCTCTGTTATTAACTACAGGGAACAAAAAGACTAGACTAGCTGTGACTTGATCAAGACACCCTAGTAAGCCCACTGCTCTGCTGGGACTGGAAATCACATCTTGCATAAATGATCAATGAAATATATATTCACTGCAACAAAATAATAACTTAGCTTTTTATATGGTGCATTAGAATGTGCATGGATATTATCTCAGTACTCTGTCCAACAACGCTGTAAAGCAGGCTGAAAGCATTATTTCCCCAGTACCAACGGAAGTCAAGAATACAGTCAGTTAGTGAAGCTCACAGAAGAATAAGTTTCAAATTAGGGACAACCTACAGACTTTTGCATAATTAGAAGATAGGGTTTCAAACTGTGGTATTACTGAATGGAAAACATTAACCCCCTTCCCTTTCATATGACACGATTTCCACTTGGGTTTAGGCACATTTCAGATTAATGGGTTTGCAGTAAGGGTTCAAGAGGCAAAACATCAAGCTGCACCAAGAGCAAAGACCATAACCATTCGCCTGCATGTTTACTCAGAAGTAAGTCCTACTGTATTTAATGGAGCCTAGCCTCAAGTAAGCAAGCATAAATTCAGAGTCTGGAGATGCACCTTTGCCCTTTAGTGAAAAATGCAGATGGAATTTAGAGTTGCTTATTTAGGGTGATTTTCAATAAGCATTTAAGGCAATGCCAGATTAGAAACTGGACTTGTACAGAGCTTGTGTGGAGCAAACCTCTGTAGATAAGTATATAGTACTTAAAAACTAGATGGCTCAGAGCATTTCTGAATGATCAACTATAGATGCAAGCCTTGTTGGGTACTGACTCAGAAAAAAACCCCAACCCTACTGCTCTAGTCGTGAGTCACAAACTACTTCTTGAAAAACCCCAAAACACTTGATTATACAATAAACGTTTTAAAAATTTCAATCAAGATCCAGAGGGGTAGCCATGCATGCTACAGCAAGAATTTAGTTTCAAGCGGTCTTAGCTGCACGTTGCGTATGCAGGTGTTAAGGGATATTTGACAGTCCCTTTTAAGGAGAGAGAAAGGGGGAGACGCGCTCGTTTGTACGCAGGCTCTCTGAGACAAGGCTATTTTAGAAACTGCTGGTAGCGCACTGAAAGCCCAATATCCGTTATAACAGGTATTCCCCGGGTGATGGTGATGCAATCTCCCTAGGGTAAAATCTGCCTTTCAACAATGTGAACCGCTCCCCCTTCCATTCTCAGGCCTTCTTCCCACAATGAAACCTCCGTCGTCACTTCTTCCCACCAAACAACCCTGTCTCGAGCAAACTCTGCAAGCCACCCCCAACGTGCCCCCGCTGCCGTTTCCGCCTTGCATTCGCACTCGCGAAGTTTCCTTTGGGCAGACCTCCCGCATGCCCGCCAGCCTCTCTACCTTTTCCTCGGAGTCAAGCTGTCCGTCAGCATCCCGGCCAAGCCTCTGCCTGAGCTCAGACATTTTGAGGGCCCCAGCAACAGGCGAGGATGCTGCCACAGCTGCACCTTCAGCCGCTCACCTCGAAGCAACCAAGCGGCGGCACCAGCGCGAGCCACCCAACAAGCTATCCAGGCCCGGGAATCAAGGCGGCCCCAAAGAGCGCCAGTCCAATTAGGAGGCTAGGAACTGTGGAGTGGGCGGGACTCTCACTCTCGTGCGCCCCAACCTTCGCCCTGAGTGATTGCGACGCTCTCCAAACACCGCCTCCACCACGGGTTGCCCGGATGCGGGTCACCCTCTGCTTTTTGATTGGTTTGAGTTTATGCATTGGCTGATACGTTTTAGGCATCATCTCCCTCTGGGAGCGGAGCTTGGTTGGGTTATTGACAGCTGCCCTTTTCTGCAGAAGCGTAGAAAGGATAGCACGGGGGCGGAGCGGGGTAGCGGACCTCAAGTAGCCCTTACGGTAAAGAACATTCGCCTCCAGATCCCACACTGGGAACTGGGTTTCGGTAGGCTTTAAAAGTGGACCTCTTGGTCTAGGAAGCAATGGTCTCGTTTGAGATAATTCGCTATTATGCCTATAGCGCAGTACTAACAGTCGGTGGGCAAGCCCACACTGATCGTATTCTTGTGTCCTGCACAGGCTTAGCTCACACTTGAGGGGAAATTATGCTTTTTCTCCTGGGCACCCTTGCCTGCATTCGTCACTTTTCTGAGAATAAACAATGGAATAAAATGGGACTTTCTTCTAAGTGAACCAGTTTAGGATTGCTCCATATGTGTACATAAACATACACAAGCTACACAAAGGAAAATGGTTATTGTTTACATGTAGTCACCATGTGTAGTAAGTAGCCTATGAAAATCTGTCACAATAAAATGTATCATTATTTAGGTTTCTATTAAACTAATTGTCCAGCTCTTTCTAACACCACAGTTGGAGCTGATGTTATGTAGGCTTAAATTGGTACAGGATCAAGTTCTACGCACGCTTTCTTGGGAGTAATTTTCAGTGGACACCATGGAACTTGTTTTGTGAAGAAACATGCATAAGGAATGAACTGCTGAATTGTTTATTATTTCACTGATTTATAAAAGTACTATATATAGCCCCTTTCAGAATTTAACATACCGTTGCTTTTTTCATCCAACAATATGTTCACTACCACCCTCCTTGCAAAGGAATGCTTCCTGTTTGTAAAAATTACTTGTGCAAGTATAGGTGACAAGGCATTTCACCCCTACCATGTTCTGACCTTACTGCAAACAAACAAGGGACCTCTACACAGGAGGAAGCCTGGTAGATTAAAGCAGCAACTGTAAGGATATTATTACAGGGTAAATTCCATCGAATTTACTGATAATTTCTTCTGACTGTATACACTTGCAATTGTGCTGTCAGATAAGTGTGTTTCACGTGCATGTGTTTCAAAAAGGAAGCCGCTGACAAATTACCCAGCAGTTAACTTGGGATAGATGGCTTAAAAGAGGAGTACATACAAATACAACTAAAGCTTAAAAATAATTTGCACCAGTATTCAATTTTTCAGAGCAACTCTGGGATTTTCCAGAAACTTTTCAGGGGCTCAGTAATTAGATTACTAATGTTACCCATACTGTTATTGCCCCTGTGCATGGCATAGCCCCCTTGGAGGATCTGGTGTCTTCCATGTTGCACTGTCAGTTCATAGGAGGAACAAGAAGCCAGGACAGTGCACTGTGGAATTTTAGTGCACATAGTAGAGTATGTCCCAAGGTCTTCTGTAATCCAAAGGAGAATTCTCCAGTTCTATGACGCTAACATGAAAAGGATTCTCTGAAACTGGAAATTTTAAAACATAGTATAAATGGTTTTTAATACCACTGTGCTGGTGCACGATGCTACACATGTTGAAATTCTCCTCTGTACTTTGATTATAAACACAGAAGTCATGACAAAAAGCAAGCAATAATTCCAGACACCCTTGCTGTAGATAAGGCCTGCACAATTTGAGATCTACCAAGAAAAACACAGTACACCAGTCATCCAGGACAGACTCGGACCACAAGTCAGGTTTTTGTAAAGCCTATGGCAGGTTGCAAGCATCAACTGGTGCTCTATGGTCAGCCTTTGGCTTGGTAGGTCACAAGCAGATGCTTGCAACTATATTGTGTATGTGCACTTGAGTGCCTGGAAATCATGGTGACTTCTGGCAACCCCTAGTGGGGTTAGGATGTTTTTTTCAGAGGTGGATTGCAGTGCCTGCCCCTGCGTCCTGGTATCCCTTGGAGATCTCCCTTCCAAGTACTTGCCAAGGTCGGCCCTGCTTAGCTTCTGAGATCTTACAAGATTGGGCTTCCTGAGCAATCTAGGTCAAGGCTATGCTTGCCTCTTATTGGAGGCCCAGATCACAAATGTTGCCAGACTGGCATCTTTCCACCTACACCAAGACCGATCTCCTACTCACCTTACGCCACTCTCACGCTCCTCTTCTCAGCAAGGCTTCTGTCTGATTTCACACTATCTGCCCTGGGGCTGCAACTAGCATCGCCTTTTTCGCGTGGCAAACAAAACCTGCTTTTTAGAGGTTTCTGTTTGCTGCACAAAAAACGCGATGCTAGTTGCAGCCCCAGAGCAGATAGTGTGAAATCCGATGGAAGCTCCACTGAGAAGAGGAGTGTGAGAGTGGCGTAAGGTGAGTGGGAAATCAGTCCAAGCTCAGGAACCAGTTCCCTTCCTGTCTCACCCTGACTTAGCCACAGTGATCCACGCAACAGTCAATTCCAGGTTAAACTACTAACTTGCTCTACACAGGCCAGGTTACCTTAAGAGTGACCCGGAAACTCCAATTGGTCCAGAACACGGTTGCGTTTGCTTACAAGTACTCCATCTAGAGCCCATATACAGCCAGTGCTCCACCAGCTGCACTGGCTCCAAACGGAATACCAGATCAAATTCAAGATTTTGGTCTTAACCTTCAAAGCTTTACTTAGTCTAGAACCAACATATCTATGGGACCATCTCTCCTAGTGCACCCCAGACAGCACTGCAGTCTATGCACAACAACTTCCTGGTGGTCCCTGACCCCAAAAGTATTCATCTTGCCTCAACCCAAAAAGGCTCTGGTCCTAGCCTGGTGGAATGCTCTTCCAGATGTGATCTGGGCCCTACAGAATCTGATTCATTTTCGCAGGGCATGTAAAACAGAAATGTCCCACCAGGTATTCTCCTTCAGAGGTTGAGGCAGCCAAGTTTTCCTTCAAATTTGGCCTTCCCCACCTCCTCCACCCTTTAATTGTACTGCGTACCAGCTTTATAAACTGCACAGCCTACACAACCTCACTAGGATAGATTATGTATTTAGTTCCTAAAAGAGCCACCTGATTTTATTTTTAAGTGTTATGTTAAATTGTTTTAATGTGTATTATTAACTTATTATACCCTGCCTGATTATGCCCCTACAGTGCAGGGGAGAGCAGGCTAAAGGTCTAATAAAATAAATAAAATAAAGTACTGGTTTCTAATGCAGAACAAATAGCTTTTTCTTTATTTTCACTTTCATTGGTAGAATATATTGTCCTCAAACACATGAAACTGGCTTATAGTAAATCAGACCCTTACTCCATCAAAGTCAGTATTATCTACTCAGACTGGTAGCATTTCTTCAGGGCCTGTCCTTTGATTACAAAGGAAACTATGATCTAAAGCAGTATTTCCCATTTGCAGGGTCGTGACCTGGTACTGGACCACAGAAGCCTCACTACCAGGTCACAAGAAAAGCCAAAACTAGCCCCGCCCCCAGCAAAGCATGACATCTGCTCTGCTTCCTTCCTTCCCCCATCTCTCTGTTGTGCAGAAAAAAGCTAGCCTTGAAGACTGACACAGGCTGCAAAGTCTGCTCTCCATTTGGCTTCCTTCCTTCCCCCATCCTTCCCCGTGGCAGGCTGGCTCAGACTGAGCGGGCTGAAGCTGAATCCAACGAAGACAGAGGTCCTGTGCTTGGGTCGCGGTACCCTGGGAGGGGAAATCCCCTTGCCAGTTCTTGACGGTGTGCAGCTTAAAGCGGCACACAAGGTCAAGAGCCTGGGGGTTCTTCTGGAGCCTTCATTATCAATGGAGGCACAGATAGCGGCCGCTGCTAAGTCCGCGTTCTTTCATCTTCAACGGGCGAAGCAGTTGGCCCCCTTCCTGGAGCGCCGCGACCTAGCAACGGTGATCCATGCTACGGTCACCTCGAGACTGGACTACTGCAATGCCCTCTACATGGGGCTGCCCTTGTGCCGAATTCGGCGGCTGCAGCTGGTGCAGAACGCGGCGGCTAGACTGTTGCTGAGGCTCCCAAGGTGGGAGCACATACAGCCGGGGCTGCGCGGGCTGCACTGGTTGCCAGTGGCATACCGAGTTCGCTACAAGGTGCTGGTCATTACCTTTAAAGCCCTATATGGCCGAGGACCTACCTACCTAAGGGACCATCTCTCCCCATATGAGCCCCAGAGGGCACTGAGGTCATCTGGGAAAAACCAGTTGAATATCCCTGGGCCAAGGGAGGCCAGACTGAAGGCCACCCGGGACCGGGCCTTCTCTATTACCGCTCCATTACTGTGGAATCAACTCCCTGAGGAGGTGAGGGCCCTACGATGTTTAGATGGATTCCGTAGGGCCTGCAAGACCCACCTCTTCAAGATGGCCTTCAACTAGTGGAAAACTAGTGACAAACTAGGTATGCTGCTGGAAATGCTTTTATTCTTGAAATGCTTTTACTCTCTGAAATTTACTGAAACCTGTTTATAACGCCATATTGTTAAGTTAATTTTAATAATTTGTAATTGTTTTAACCATGTTTTATAAGTATAATTGATGTAATGTGTGTTTTCTGTTGTGAGCCGCCCTGAGCCTGCTCCGGCGGGGAGGGCGGGATAGAAATAAAAAATTATTATTATTATATTATTATTCCTTCCTTCTCTCTGTTGTACAGATAAAAGCTAGCCTTAAAGACTGACACAGGCTGCAAAGCCTGCACTCCGTTTGGCTTCCTTCCCCTGTCTCTCTGTTGTGCAGAGAAAAGCTAGCCTTGAAGACTGACACAGGCTGCAAAGTCTGAGCTCTGTTTGGCTTCCTTCCTTCCCCCATCTTTGTGTTGTGCAGAAAGGAGCTGGGCTGCCTCTCCTTCCTTCTCCCCCCCATTTTTACCAAATCCCGAGCAGAATTGTTGCTGGCTGAGGTCAACTGATGGTGAGGAAGGCTTTTTTTCTTTGCCCCCCCCTTCCTTCTTTCTTTCCTTGCAAGTGATGCTCTGTCTGTATTCTTGGTGCTGGGAGAGGGGAAGCAACAGTGGGAGGGCTTCTAGTGCCCTGGCCCCACTGGTGGACATTCTGGAAGTGACATCACAGGAAAAGGTGGAGTTTTGGTTCAGTGTACCCCAAAAGTGACATCACTTGGCCCTTGACCCCACAGGAAATGACATAATTCCTGTCTCCTGGCTCCACCCCCAAATTTTAGTGGGTCACGAAGGAGAAGTGTAAAAATAACCGGGCCACAGGAAAGAAAAGTTTGGGAAACCCTGATCTAAAGCCTTTCACATCAGCTACATTCTGATCATTTAACTAGAGATGCCCCCATGTTGGGTATTGCGACCATCTTCACACTAAGCAGATATTCTTCCACTGAGCCACAACTCCTGGCACTTGTATTACTATCTGCTTCTTTGAGGATGTGGACCTTCTGGAAAATAGCTTGCTACTTTCTCTGCCTCTGAGTTAACTCTTCACCTGATAAACAGCCTAGGTAGCATAACGGCCAAAAGGCTGAGTTTTTCCCGTTAACCTTTCCTGTGTCACGCACATACTATGCACCAGCTCTACCAAATATTTTGTACAGCAATAACATTGAAGGGTTGTTGTAAGGACGATAACCTATGTGAAATGCTTAGAATACTCTAATGCGCTACATCAGTGATACTGTGAATTAGCTCCCGAGATCCAGTAACTCCGCCCAAATCAAGGCTAGTCACTGTGAGAAACGCCAGTTCATGAAGGACTGTCCATGCACACGAAAGTTTATACCCAGAATTAGATTTGTTGGTACTAAAGGTGCCACTGGACTCAAACTATAATCTAAAATCGTTATAGACATCTCCACGGAAAGCACTTCTTCAAGCCGCCTATGAGCCACAGGCACAGCTGACATGCCCAGACAAGCTCAGAGACAGCTAACAAAGTGTGCCCTCTTCCGGGGTATCCACCTCCCCACGTGCCATCCAGACCTCCTGGGGAGGGAACGAGGGAGTCGACTGACCCGACTTTCCTTAATCATGATTGGCTCCTTTGAGGCATAAGAAGACCCGGAAGCAATAATATTGATTGCAGATTGGTTCCCGCTATTCTGACTTAATGCAGGATGGAAGTGCAGCTTGCCGAAGGCTCTTAGCAAGAGAAATCTATGACATCTACTTGTGGGCGGGACTTCAACGCGCGCGCCCTGAAACTTCTCTTTTATGACCGCCAGCGATTGGTTTGTGAAGGAGCGAAGGGTGGAGCTAAGCGGGACGGGGGCGGTGATCCGGTTCGAGGGCGGATATAAGAGCCGCTTTTCGCGCGCCATCGCCACTTTTTTCAGTGTGAGTTGATAGGGGGGTGATTTTCCAGGCAGTAACGTAACGCTTATTTCATTGCGGAGATGTTCGAGGCGAGGCTCATCCAAGGTTCTGTCCTGAAGAAGGTACTGGAAGCTCTCAAAGACCTCATCACAGAAGCCTGCTGGGACTTAGGCTCCAGCGGCATCAGCCTGCAGAGCATGGATTCCTCGCACGTCTCGCTGGTGCAGTTAACGCTGCGCTCGGAGGGCTTCGACACCTACCGCTGTGATCGGAATATTGCTATGGGGGTCAACCTCGTCAGGTACTGCAGGGGAAGGGAGAGAAATGGGTCCCCTTAAGAGTTGTTTTGCGACACCGGTGAAACGGAGGGGAGGGGGGGGAGAGAAATAAGGCTTTAAATAAGAGACGCTTCGTGTGAGGTGGTTGTCATGGCACTGTGGCGGGAATTCTCTTCGGTAGGCGACCCAAAAGTACTCGCGCCGGTCGCCTTCGTGACGTGTGGAAAAGTCTCTGGCTCTTTATGACGCTTTGGCGGGAAAAGGAGACACGAAGAGGCGTGGCGCGTCTCGCTGCCTGTCAAGGACCTTGGCGCGCGCTCCCACTTCCGCAAGCTGATTGGCTAGTCTGTTTCCCTCTTCGTGCTCCTTTAAATGCTATTGGGCGATACTATCTTTTGTATGTGCTGTTTGCCTCGAATATGGAAGGCCTGCAAACTAAGGCTCCCCTCCTCTTAGTCGCGAGTTCTAAATCACGATGGTAGCAGAGTCGGCACACACACAACGTTTTCTTTTTCTAAGCCTCCTCGTGGGCTTTTCTGCTGCAGGCCTAAAGCAGAAGTGGTCTGTTTTCCCCGCCTGTTAAATATCTGACAAGTATTAAGGAACTGAGAATTTAAGAAAGTTGATTTGTTTTTGCTGCAGTATGTGGATTAGTATATTTCTTTGCTAAGGGGAAACTAAGGTTTAGACCAGGGTTGGCCAAACTTGCTTAGCGTAAGAGCCACAGAGAATAAATGTCAGATGTTTGAGAGCCATAAGGGAGGGAACGAAGGAAGGCAAGGAAATAAATGGGAGAGGAAGGAGGGAAAGGTGTAAAGAAAGCAACTTTCAACGCATTCTCCAAGTTGCTGGCTGGCTTGACTTGGAGAATAATTGGGGTTGGGGGCTTCAAGAGCCACACAATGTGTGTGAAAGAGCGACATGTGGCTCCTAAGCCGGTTTGGCCACCCTGGTTTAGACAATAATCTGGTGCAGAACGTTGTTCTTAGTGATGACTGTAGATTCTCCTGTTGGGCTGAGTGTTCTGTGCTGAGTAGCACTTGCATTGCTGAAGTGTGTGTGTCAGGAGCTGCTCCTCCATGTTGCCTTTTTCTGTCATTGTCAACTCTCCCTGTCCTGGGAAAAGAATCCTTGCTGCTAATTATCCCATTATCCAGTCTGATATTCCTGTGTCTCAGCCCAAAGATTCTCAAGGTGGTTTAATGTATAATCGAATCAGTGGAACAAAACATACTGTGAGAACATAAACCATTATAATCCAGTAGCACTAATAAAAAAATAAACTTGCCCAACATGATTAAAACATTTACAAGAATGCTCTATTAATGGACAATAGAAGTGGAGGAAATAGAGCAATATGGATATATACAGGGCTGGCACACAAATATACTGTACAATTTGGCCATATTTTTAAGAGGCAATAAACAAATACAGCTAGTGTATGCATCTTTTCCTTGTGCTTAAATGCTAGTGGGCTTGGTGCCAGGGGAAGTTGCTTAGAGGAAAGATATTTCCTTGGGGTCTACCCGTTAAGAAGTGCTGCTTCTGATACTTCTGACGATTAATAATAGTGGAGTAGGATCTGCATATTAAATAAATGCTAATTTGTCATTGTACCAGTATGCATATAACCTTAATAAAATACCTTATGGAATGAATCTAACTTTTCCCCTTTTTTTCCCTAGTATGTCCAAAATTCTGAAGTGTGCAGGTAATGATGACCTGATCACTCTGAGAGCAGAAGATAATGCAGATACGCTAGTTCTGGTTTTTGAGACACCAAGTAAGTAGAATTTGGAATGTCTTTAATGCAACTGTTAGCCTCTTTGCGGTTGCCAAAATTATTAATCAGGTTATTCTGGGCAAAATGTGTCAACAGACAAGGTTGGATGCTCTTTACCCACAATTGGTGGAGTTGCTGTCTACTTGTGCCTTTTTTGTGCTAGAGCAAAACAGTTTACTTTTTGTAGAAATGGACCTTGAAACAAAGTGTGTCTATATGGACATATGAAGCTGCTTTATACTGAATCAGACCCTTGGTCCATCAAAATCAGTATTGTCTACTCAGACTGGCAGCGGCTCTCCAGGGTCTCAAGCTGAGGTTTTTCACACCTATTTGCCTGGACCCTTTTTTGGAGATGCCAGGGATTGAACCTGGGAGCTTCTGCTTACCAAGCAGAATCTCTACCTCTGAGCCATATATACCTTGACTAGTCATTAATCAAGTTGAGCTCTAGTGACACTCTAATGATAACCTGGCATGTATCTACAGTAAAAAATGCAGATGAAGACCTTCAAAGGCTGAAACTGTGATATAGTACTAGGGGTTGTAATTTTTGTGTGCATTTATGTACTGTGATAGTACGCATATAGGCCAGAGAAAACTATCTGGGCTGGAAACTTTTCTATTTTTATTTTCTAATTCTGAAACTTAGTGCTTGGTTGGGAAGTCAGTCGTGTAATATATTTGACTGACTTGTTTGTTACTTTTTTAGATCAGGAGAAAGTTTCAGATTATGAAATGAAATTAATGGATTTGGATGTTGAACAGCTTGGAATTCCTGTAAGTAGTTCAATTTCAAAATACTGTAATTAACTGAGCTAAATATATGTTTAGCGTATGCAGTCATAAGCTTGTGAAGCTGAATTAGAAGAATGTGCTTGGGACAATAATTTTGCTTAATGCCTTACTCATAATGTTCAGGTCTTGAAGCAACTTACATTCCATGATTAATCATACAATTTAATAAAATGAAAAACACTAGCTGATGATATAAAGGATGCTAAACTTCTGATTGCTTGTCAACAGGAGCAAGAATACAGCTGTGTGGTGAAAATGCCCTCTGCTGAGTTTGCACGTATCTGCAGAGATCTTAGTCACATTGGAGAAGCTGTCATAATCTCTTGTGCAAAGGGTGGTGTTAAATTCTCTGCTACTGGAGAGCTAGGAAGTGGAAACATCAAACTATCACAAACTAGTGATGTGGATAAAGAGGAGGAAGCTGTAAGTTATCAACTTAAAATTGGGGTATTTCTATACTTTCGATATCAATATTTTGCCTACTAATCTTCACATAGAGTAGCTTCTATCTCATGTGGTAAAGCATAACCCAAAGGGTGTAGAAGTTGAATTTGTATCTTATGCATATGCTTGCCTTTGGGATTTTAGCATGGCATGCTGCACAATATTTAATTTTATTCTTTGTCATAGGTTGCAATAGAGATGAATGAGCCAGTCCAGCTGACTTTTGCATTGAAGTACTTGAACTTTTTTACCAAAGCCACACCACTGTCTCCTACTGTAACACTCAGTATGTCTGCAGATGTTCCGCTAGGTAAGTTGTTTCATCAGGAAGTTGACTGCAAACTACATTGAATGTTGTTTTTAAACTTTTTAGACTTTACAGTATGAATTTGATTGGATTTTGTCTTCTACAGTTGTGGAGTACAAGATAGCAGACATGGGACACTTGAAATACTATTTAGCTCCAAAGATTGAAGACCAAGAAGAATCCTAAGAACTGGGGAAAAGGAACTTGTGAGAAGTGATCTGTGCTAGAAACCAGCAGCCGTTCAGTTTTTTTCAGTCTTGATGCATTGAGTTATCAGATATGTGTCTTAGACACCATTGTAGATATTTCTGTGTAAATATTTCTTCCACTTGTTATGCAAATACCATTTCTAAAATCTTATCGCCTTCCTTTTTTCTACCTAGCTTATATTCAATTTTTTAAATCCTGTTTTTATTACTACACTTTTACTATGTTTCACAGGAATGGTGATGCAATATTTAAAACATGCATGGCAGTCTCTTTAAAGTGAGATGTTGATGACTCCCAAAATAATAATGTTAAGGTAAATCTGTTTTTAATGTTTTGTTTGGAAACTGGAGATCTCTGACAAATGAACACATGTCAATAAAGAATAAATATTCAATTTCTTAGCTTGCCTCAGCATTGGTTGCAATTCTGTGAGCCTGTGCTGTTCAGATAAAGATTTTTACAGGGGTGTTTTTGTTAAATATTTACATTGTTTGGGTTCTTACCTACCTATTTTGAAGAAAATCAAGCTGTGAGTAATAGATTTAACTTGAACCTGTGCCAGTCACATACACAACACAGCAATGGAAGGAATATATTTTTTCAGGCATTGCAGGTAGTGCACTGTGACTGTACCCAAACAGTGGTTGTCAAAGATTTGAACTCTGAAGAAATCTGGACACTGCTGAGAAGCCAAAATACAACTTGCGCATTTAAGGTCTAAAGCTTTGCTTTGTAACCTGAAGCAATCTATTTTAGTATGTCCAGTGGGTATTGATTGCTTGTTCAAGAATGGAGCAAAGTTAGGACAATGTGTGCTGCCCAGTCCTCTGTTCATTCATGCCTGGTTATACCTAGCAAGAGAAAAGTAACTTCAGCAGCCAATCTCAAAGTTTCAGGAGATTTATATTGTCAATTATTAGGGCAGCCAGATCGCTGAAGGCTTGTAAACAGGAAGTGGAGCTGAGAACTTGCTGGCCTTCACAGAATTACTGCCTCTGAAGAGATGAGTAACAAGGAGTAGCTGTAATAGCCTGTTACAACAAACTTAAGCAGGTCCAGTGGCACCTCAGAGTAATGTGCTGTGCTTGCTTTGCCTCTACACTTTCCATTTAGCCAGTGTGGCTAGTAATCATTGATGGGCCATCCTAACTTTTAGAATAAACAGTAGTCATCACTATATTTTGTAGCAATTATGTCCACATTTTTGAGTGATGAAGTTCTTTCATCCTGACTTTACTGCCCAACAAATTGATGTGTGCTTATAAGTCCTGTTACAGGAGAAGAAAAGTTACCTAAATACTTTCTTCATAGCATGCTTAATTGTACAAATTTCTATTATGGCTCACCCATTAATATTTTCTTTGAAAAAACAAAGAAAACCCCACCAAATTCCTTAAGTCTGTTATCACAGGGAAGGTGCAGTGCTCTAGCCCTAATATTGGTTTCCCTTTTCCATTGATTATGCTTGAGGAATGGCAACTTTACACAGTATTCAAAATGTGGCTGTGCCATAGATTATTTCAATGCCTTTTCTAATAATTCTTTAGCACAATCTTCCTTTGATGCTATAACACACTGAATCAACATTTTCTTTGAGCTGTCAGAACACGAAGTTCTATCTTAATGAATTGCTGTCAGTTCAGATGCTATCAACATATTGTTGAATTTAGTTTTCTTTACCCCAATGTAGATAACTTTATTACCTTGATCAGTTTGGAGAGATCATTATTGGCCACTTCATAATCCACTCTGTTTCTCTCTATCCTGAATAATATGATGTCATCTGCAAACTGGACCACTACTTTACAACCCAAGCGTGAAACACTGTGGTCAAAGTGACTATCCCTCTCGACATCCCAGGACAAACATCTTCCACTACCACAGCATTCCCCTCCTTCCAAGCCACAAGAAGTTGACAGTTTGCAACCTGTGGAACAGGTTTCTTTTAGGAATCATTTCTCCCTCTTAGCCTGAATCCCGTCAGTGGAAGAGCTTTCACCATGGCAGTGGGAAGCCTCAAATGTTTCTAAAGCTTTTCTATGTACTCTGTCTCCAGGTCGGTAATTTAACTTCAAGACTGCACTAATTCTGTGTGAGCCTGGAGTATATTGCATCAAGCACAGCCAACCACTTCTGCCTGAGAGGCAGGCAGTTGTGTGTGTCACGAAATAACCCCAGCCCATCTCATAGAGGCTAGATGGTATGATTTACAAAATGAAGTCTGCCATTAAGGCAGACTGCAAGCAGCTCTATGTGGTCATCCCCCCCCCCCAAAAAAAAAATCATTTTAGGATTGAATACACAAATAGGTGCAAATTCAGTAGATGCATGGTGCATCAAAAGGTTGCAAGTAAGTTGTTTCATGCCATGTTGGCAAAAGCCTAGAGTCTGCTGTTGTAATAACCTGTATTCAGCCCATGGGTTGGGGTCCTGCTTCTCTTAGCTGCTATTCCTACATGAGACCAAAGGTGCTATCCTGTAAGGGTGGGGAAATACCTGGAGATTTGTGGGTAGAGCCTGGAGAGCAGATGGACCTCAGCAGCGAATAATGCCAGAGTCCACTTTCCAAAGCAGCCATATTCTCAAGGGAAATTGATCTCTGTCATCTAAAGATCAGTTCCAGTAGTGGGAGATCTCCAGGCCGCACTTTGGGGTTGGCATCCTGAGCTCTGCTTCCAGAGGAGGATCTTTTAGGGTCTCCAGAGAAGTGTTCAATTTCTTTATAGCCTGGTTTAATCCCCCTCCATCGCTTCTTTAATGCTCTGTGCCTACTTGTGTTATGACAAGCTCTTCTTCCTGTCATGAGTTTATATTTCAGTGGATGTGCTGTCACCTGGGGGTTAGAACCTTTCCAGAAAAGTTGAAGACCACCTGTATTAGGTGTTAAACAACCGGACAAAATTCAGATAAGATCAAAACAAAAAAGCAAAGAAGGCAAGCCAGCAGCTGTAATAAAACCAAAGTAAACAGCATTCAATTCAGTTCAGCTACTGAGTTTCAGAGGATAGCTGTATTGGTCTGCAATACAACAGCTGGATTGAAGTCCAGTGGTCCCTTAGAGGCTAAAGATTTTCAAGGAATAAGTTTTTTAGAATTTCAAAAGCCTATACTCTGAAACTCTTGTGGGCCTCTAAAATGCTACTGGACTCAAATTTAGTTTTTCTGCCCATTAGCTCAGCAGACATTGTGATTCGCTTGTGTGTGATCCCAATCCCTGGCGTGACTTTGTCCATGGGGTCGCAAAGAGTCAGACTTGACTGTGACTGAACAACAAACGATCCCAATCCCACCCTTTTCAATTTTGGGATCTGTCTGTTCTGGGGGAAATGATCTGAGAGTTTCTTGGGTTGATTCATATAATGATCTGGAGGGCTGTAGCCATTCACACATGGGTAAGAGTGATCCCTCTTTTACATTTGGTGAAATGTCCCAAGCAGAACGGAGCTTTGCTGAAGCAGATTTAACAAAACCACCAGGCTGTCCATTGCATGCAACTTGTGCAGTCTGTCTTACGGTGCTTTAAAGACTGGTAGAGCTGTGTGCAGAACAAAATGGGTTGAGAAAACCCAGCTAACCCATCTGCAAATCAAATCAGGGCAAGCCTGTGTATAGTTCTGGTCCCTGTATTAGAAAGGACATTGAAGAGCTAGGGAAAGTACAGAGGAAGGCAACCAAGATGATGTGGCAGAGAGCCTTCCTTATGAGGAAAGGCTGAAGCCTGGGACTTTTCAGTTTAGGAGACAACTAAGAAGGAGACATGATAAAGGTTTATAAAATTATGCATGGAGTGAAGAGAGTTGGCAAAAACTTTTTTTCTCTCCCAAAATCCTAGAAATCAAGGGCATCCAATTAAGTTGATGGACAGTAGGCTTAGGGCAGACAAAAGGAAATACCACTTTACACAGTGGCTGATTAAAATGTGGAATTTGCTGCCACAGAAATAAACAGCTTTAAAAGGGGATTAGATGGATGGAGGATAAGGCTATTGATGGCTACTAGCCATGGTGACTGAGGGGAACCTCCACATTTAGAGGCACTAAATCCCAGAGCTGGGAGGCAGCATCAGGGGGAAGCCTCAGCCCCGCTGTTGTTGGCCATCCAGAGGAACCGGTTGGCCACCATGTGAGACAGGATACTGGGCTAGATGGACCATTGATCTAATCCAACAGGGCTCTTCTGTTCTTACGGCCTTGCCGGGTCTCAGAGCGCCCTCTGCCGGTACCATTCCGGAACAGCCGGGCCTGGAGTCCGGTTTTCGAAGTCGCCTGATGCTGCTTCGGCTTCTGAACACAACGCCGTCAAGGGGGGTGGGGAACGAGCGCTTAAGAGTCATCATGCCCTGGAAGCGGAAAGAGCTTGCAAGGATCGTAAACTTCCTGGCTTGCAATCGCTCGGCTACCAGGACGGCAGGGAGAGAGAGAGATCCTGGGCAGACAGTGATGGGCTTGATCTTCAGGTAGATTGCTGCGAGCTACAGGGGGCTCATTTTTGCGGCACACGTCCAACTTCGAGAGATCTTTTCAGGTGGGTCAGGAACTGTATGAAGGCAGTCTCTGCGCTTCAAATCGAAGCAAGATTGCTCGGGTTTGCTGTGCTCTGTCTGCCTTTATCAGGCAGACTCTTCAGGTTTTCTGAAGGGACACCCTTTACTGAAGTTTGCACGGAGACGTGTCGGATGCAATCTTATTTTAAAAAACGACAGGGACCCATGAGTTGTTGTATCATGTCTTAGTAAGGGACGTCTGCCACTGTGGTGTTCTAGAATGAATGGAGTTGTTTTTAAAGTGAAATAAACCATTGTTCTCCCTTCTCACCTTAAAATACTTTACCTTAAAAATTCTCCACTGCAACGCGATTACTGTTTCAGTTAAGGGAAACCTCCTATCTCTTTTGCAGTGGTGTGGAACTAGTTTGTTAGGAGGCTGGATCTGACACAAATGTCACATTGTTGGGCTGGGCCGTGTGTGCTATAAATATAACCTGGGATAAGGGTGATCTAGGGATCGTGATTGCCAGGCAATTTACTTGGAGTCAGCAAAATGAAATGGATGCCTTTATTTAAAAAAAAAAATTCTTGTCAACCTGTCTAATTTGCTTGTGCCCCTTGCTTTATTATGTGCCTGTGTGGGAAGGGGAACTTAAAAAAAATTTCTTTTAAAGTTCTTTTAAATTGTTGACTTATTATCACAACCACTTGGTAAAGTAAGAGATCTCTTTCTTAACTGGCGTTTTGATTTTCAGTTGTGTATCTCTTCTGAGCTTGTACAGTTACATGAAGGGCTATCTGTCTGGATGTGGCCTGTGTATTATGAGGGTTCTTCTCCCACCATGACAAACCAGCTTGTTCCCTGAGATATTATGGAATTTCCTCCTTGTCTCCATTGGAACCTCACCCCTAAGAGTCCATCCAATTCTGACAACTGAAAAAATCATGTAGATTTAAGGTGGTGAACAAAGTGCTTTGAGTCTTTTTTGTTCTCTGTGAAATCCTAGCTTTTTAAAAAAAGATCTAGATTTAGCTTTTATGGTTGTAGGGGTGAAAGCTGGTGTAGTATACTGGTTAAGAGTGTTGGATTAGTGACTGGAAGATCCAGGTTTGAATCCCTACTCATAGATGCTCACTGGTTGTCCTTGGGTCACTCACACACTCTCAGCCTAATCTATTTCACAGGGGGTTTGTGAGAGGAGAGGCAAAATAATTAAGCTGCTTTGGTCCCCCATTTTGGAGAAAGGTGGGGTAGAAATGAATTAATTGAATAAATAAATGTGAAGCATTGGAAAACGTGATATTTGCATGCATTGGAAGTTAGAGAAAAAGGAGCAAGAATAATTTTCTCTGATAAGCTATTCCAGAATGAAGTCGTTTATGCAGTTTAGAGTCAACATGGTGTAGTTGTTAAGAGCAGGGGACTGCCTCATTTCTCTCCTCAGCCATTCACCAACATACTTTTCTATCTGCTTCCCATCTTCAGCTATATTTATTGTTTATTTACTTCATTTATATCTTGCTTTTCTCTACAGTGGAGACTAAAGCAGTATACATTCTTCTTTAGAGAGCCAGTTTGGTGTAGTGGTTAAGTGCGTGGACTCTTATCTGAGAGAACCGGGGTTGATTCCCCACTCCTCCACTTGCACCTGCTGGAATGGTCTTGGGTTAGCAATAGCTATCGCAGAGGTTGTCCTTAAAAGGGCAGCTGCTGTGAGAGCCCTCTCAGCCCCACCCACCTCACAGGGTGTCTGTTGTGGGGGGAGAAGACAAAGGAGATTGTAAGCCACTCTGAGTCCAATTCAGAGAGAAGGGTGGGGTATAAATCTGCAATTCTTCTTCTTCTTTCCTCCTTTTTGCCCTCAGAACAACCCTGTGAGGTAGATTAGACTGAAAGTATGTCCAAAATCATCTAGTAAGCTTCCACAGCAAATCTGGGTCTCCTGGACCCTACTCTGAAGCTCTAACTGTTTCAGCACACTGGATTTCATAGGATGGTTGCTGTTGAACAGTTGCAAGCAGCCAGGCCTAGTTGAGTCATACAAGTTGACCTTGAGTCTTTCCTCAGTAGCCAAAATAGTCCTGGAAAGGACTGTGCCCTCTCCCCCTGCCTAGGTCTTGTGCACAGGCAGGCAAAACTACTGGTTTGGAGGGGAATTAAAACCCCTGAGGTTTTTTTAAACAATGTTTTCAGATTTTTCTGCAAACCTAGGAAAATCTGTTTAGTGCCCATGTGGTCCAATCCGCGGATTTGGATATCCACAGACAGCCACATATCACTATGATAGATAGATAGACAGACAGACAGACAGATAGATAGATTTGTATGTGTGTGTATATTTCCCCTTTTAATAAAATGCTTGTATCTTAAATCTCATTACAAGCTGTCATGAATAAAACAGCCAATGATTTTCCCCCTTCACCATCTCAGGAAGCCTATTCCACAAGGGTGGGAGCTGCTATATGGAAAGGAGAGGGTTTGCGTAGGTGGCCAAACTAACCACGTTAAGCAGAGGAAAGAGCTAGAGGGTGGCAGCCAGAATCCCACAGCTGAGCGAGTTCCTTTTTCAGGCAGGATGCCTTCTCTGAGCAGCCTTTTGTCCGCTGCCTTTGTGTTTCTAAAGCAGAAGGCAGCAACTGCAGGCTTACCCTTTGCCCAGTAGCAGGGTGGCTGATCTGTGTCGTTCTGCACTCCTGTCCACTAGCATAAAAGCCACAGGCTTTGACTCACAGTAGGATGACAACAGAGCTGCCAAGGCAACGGGGCTAAATAAAGACTCTGATCGAACAGCTGCCGCCTTCGTAGTTTTAATATAGCAGAACTGGTGGAGGACAGGACTCTTTTTCCTTAGACATTTCCTCCTGAAATCAGCTGTCTTCCTGGCCCCATTCTGGCTTCCAAAGGCACATCCCATTAGACACAACCTGATTTTAAGCAAGAATGACAGTCCTGACTACAGATGAACAATCGGAGAGGGAGTGATGGAGATGGATGTAAGCTGCCATCTGTCCAGTGTTATTCTTGGCTTCAGAAGATATATGAGAGCTGTGAAAAAAAACCCCAAAACTTGTTCTTTGACAATATTGAAACATTATCTGTTAAATTGTAAAGCTGATTTATGCTTGGTCTTGTGGCTCAGTATTGTCTTCTCTGACTGGCAGTGGCTCCCCAGCATGGATAGCTCTTTCCCAACAGCCATTACTTAAGATTCAGGGATTGAACCTGGGGCTTTGTTCATACAACACATTGACTGTAACTCTGACCCACATTCCTCGCTTAGACTAAGCCCTGCCTAGGTACTTACCCTATTCAGTTCTCCATAAGCCTCTAACATTTTTTGAGAAAGGGAGTAGTATTCCCTTTCAGCCCCCTTCCACTGTTTTTTGACTGGTGAACCGACCAGCTTGCCAGCCCTAATATGGATTCTGTTAATAGTAAGTAACTTCTGTCCCCCGGGGCCTAGTTCTCACTGATGTAGTAAACTGGTTTCTAACCTTCAGTATTTCAGACTGTATATAAGGGGGCTTATGTAAACATTTGCTCTCCAATACAAAACAACTATGCACAAAAACCCAGGGGGTCACCAAAGAGAAAAACTGGGCTAGAACTCTTGTTAACTACTCTGTGTACAGGGATTTTTTTTTAATGCAACAAATTTTCCAAGCTGGAAGGTTCCACCTGCAAATGCAACAGCATAGAAACAGGCTTGTCAGTAAGAATGACTTATTCTTCCTTTTGTTTCTCTTTTGTGTCTTCTTTGAGGCAGAGACCTATTTATATGGCTGCAAACCTGATTAAGTGACACATTCTGGGTTAGTGACAGGATCTCTGTGCTTAACTTATCTAGCTGCTCTTTTAAAAAAAAAACACAGTTGTTATACTTTGCCTTCATTTCTAATGAGAGTTCTTATGTCTTGGTTGCAGATTCCACTTGCTGCTAACTATTTTTCATGGTGAACATGCCATCCAGAACAAATCTTGCTGCTTCAACGCCTAGTAGCAAAGTGAAATATTCCAAGCTTGCCAGTACTGATGACGGCTACATTGACTTGCAGGTAGAAAGGGAAGTTGGGCTGAATGTCCTCTTTGTCTGGGGAGCACTGATATCTTTGCCCTGCACTCCATCATCCCTTCTATTCCATGCTTCTTGATGGGCTGTCCTTAGCTTCAGGCATATATGCATGGCTGTTTGCTACCAGATGAAGAATTCAGGGTAATGGAAAGGCATTTGTACTTTTAGTGCTAACTTACTCAGTCAAGAGGCACATTGTCCTAGGTTAACCCACCCCTATATCCACAAACAAGGGATTCCTGGGGCTTTCTGCTCTGCCTTTTAGATGACTGCCTTGTTATCCTACTCCTGTGGAACTGTGAACTTGGCCCATCTAGCGCAGATTTATGCATACATGTTTTATCTTACAGTTTTATCCTGTCCTTAGTTCCCTTGTTATTTTACGTGATGCAGTTCTGCCCTCATCTCTTTTATTCTAGCTTCAGTTGTATGAAGTCAGCTAGGCTGAGAGAGGCTGTTTCTTGGCTGGGTGAGGATTTGAACCCAGGTTTTCCCTTGTCCTAGTGTGACAATCTGAATGCTATACCATACTGGCTCTTCATCTTTTGAATAGGCCATCAGAGATGTCTGTCATCTTCTGATGTAACTTTAAAATGCAGTGTTGTTTGGTGGAGCTGTTTCATGCATTCAGCCATACTTCATCCTTTTCTGAGGACTTCAAATGAGGAACGTGCATGTGTCAAACTATGGGCAGCCCTTTTATTTTTTCATAAAGCATTCTTTATGTGATCAAAGCGAGGTCTGCCCGTGGCACCTCTTTTTAAAATGTACTGCTGACTCTTTGTCAGTCACTGATTGGCCCCTTGAATCTGACTGCAAATCAGAATTAATGAGTATCCACCCCAGTTAATTCATCTTCTGTAGTGTACAGAGTGTCAGGCCAGGATCTGGGAGATCCAGGTTTGACTCTCTGTTCTGCCATGGAAGCTTGTTGGGTGACTTTCGGCCAGTCACACACACTGAGCTTAGTCTACCTCACAAACTGCTTTTGGGGGATATAAATGAAGTAAATAAATAAATAGATCTTTCTCACCCTGCCTAAGATTGGCCCTGTAAGACAAGACAGGCTCCCAAGTTTGTTTCTCTCAAGCATGTACTATATCAGGCAAACCATTTTGCCTTTTGATTCCTCCTGATAGAACCATTTGTCAAATTTGATTTTATTGTACCGCTGTTACTCAAGGGCACACCCTGCTGGAGGAATTTTCTTGTGTTGGCCCCACTGAAAATAATAATTTTTAATTTGTATCCCGCCCTCCCCGCCGAAGCAGGCTCAGGTGACAGTGTGCGTGGGAAGTTCTTCGGTTTGAGTACTCTGATAAGTGCAGCTGCAGCTGCTGTGCTAAAAAGACAAACTCCAAAACAGCCGTTTAAACAGATATATTTGGGGTAAAGGCGGTAGAGGCAGTTATAGGCAGTCCAAAGGTTCATACACAGATAGTCAGTCCAGTCAAGGCAACAGCACAGAATCAGTATCCAGTAGAATAGTCAACATACCAGTCCATACATCAATCCTTATCCAGTCTTTATCCAATCCTTCAGAGTAACAGTCTGAGTTCAAGATATTGCTCCTCTCTCACACACCGTCCTCCTCTCCTCGTATCACCCACAGTGGCTGAGAGTTAGACCTCTGCTATTATAGTACAGCTAGCCAATCACAATCATTGATTAGTAAACTAGCTGCACATGCTACTCTCGTGACATGCATTATCCTGTATAGCTGGAGTTACATAACTATTACTCAGCATTTTGCTCTCTTAAAGAACCCAATGCTGTCATCCTCCCCCTATGTAACTACATAGTCTATACAGCAACATATACAGTTTAACATACATAGTTAAATCACACAGTATAACACAGTATTACAGTACTGCCATCCCATTACTTAAGTCCTAACTTCAGACAACTTTCCTTATGTTTAACATGAGTCTGAGCCTTGGTAAACAAGTCGGCAACATTCTCATTTGTAGCACAATATTCTAGTACAATCAACTTATCTTCTAAGCTTTGTTTAACATTATGGAACCTGACATCAGTGTGTTTCGATCTTCCCTGAACACCAAGAGTGGTAGCAAGTTGAATAGCTGCTTGGTTATCTTCAAACACAGTTATGGGGTCAACATGATGTATTCCAAAATCAGTTAACAATTGTTTGTACCATATGAGCTCTGTACAAACGGTACTAAGAGCGGAATATTCTGCTTCGCAGGTTGACAAGGCTACATGCCTTTGCTTTAGTGACCGCCATCCCACCAGGACTCCCCCCAGGAAAATAGCTAAACCGGTGGTAGCTAAATGGTGGACCCAAGGCCATTCCAGCAGGTGCAAAATGGAGGAGTGGGGAATCAAACCCGGTTCTCCCAGATAAGAGTCCGCACACTTAACCACTACACCAAACTGGCTCTAGCTGAAAGTTACTAGAGAAAGGGCCTTCTCAGTCTCAGTCTCAGCTCCACACTGGCAGAACCAATTGCCAGAAGAGGTGCGGGTCTTGCGGAACCTTGCTCAGTTCTGCAAGGCCTGCAAGACTGCTCTTTTTCAGCTGGCCTTTATTTAATGATCCTACAGCATACCGGTGAATGAATACCGTCGCCATAGAAAAACTGCACGATGCATAACACCAAGTTTTTAATATTAATTTAATCTTAGAATGTTTTTAACTATAATGATGATTAATTTTATAAATGGTTGAGCTATAGTATGTATGTTTTAATTGTTGAAATGCTTATGTTGTGAGCCGCCCTGATGACAGCTGGCTGTCCATCAGTAGATAGAGTTGGGTGTCATCAGCATACTGGTGACAGCCCAACCCATACTTCCGGACAATCTGGGCAAGGGGGTGCATGTAGATGTTGAATAACATCGGAGAGAGAACCGTCCCCTGTGGCACCCCACAATTAAGCGGGTGCCTCTGGGACAGTTCACCCCCAATCGCCACCCTTTGTCCCCAACCATCAAGGAAAGAGGAAAGCCATTGCAAGGGCAACCCCTGAATTCCCGTGTTGGCAAGACGGCAGGTCAGCAACCAATGGTTGACCATATCGAACGCAGCCAATAGGTCTAACAACATCAGTACCGCCGAGCCACCTCAATCCAGATGTCGCTGGAGGTCATCCACTAGGGCGACCAGCACTGTCTCCGTCCCATGGCCTGAGCGAAAGCCGGACTGGTGGGGATCTAAAACAGAAATGTCATCCAGAAAACTCTGTAACTTTAATGCTACTATCAAAGATTTCAGGTTTTCACGGCTGGTAACATCATTAGGGTTTGTAGAATCTTTCGGGCTCAAGTGCCGTGTTCTACTGGAGAAAGTTTTCCTTCCAGACGTTTCGTTCTCAGCTGCGGAGAACATCCTCAGTGGCGTTGCAGCTGGAGCAGGCGCTCTGACCTTCTTTAACGCTACTGCTCTCTCAATAATTTTACCCAAAAAGGGTAAATTTGAGACCGATCGATAATGTGCCAATTCGGCCGGATCTGATGTAGCTTTTTTCATGAGAGGGCAAACCACAGCCTCTTTTAAGAGGTGTTGGAAAAAGCCCTTCCGAGAGGGATCTATTTACGATGTCCCTTATAGGACATCTAAGCTCTCTCTGGCAAGATTTAATTAGCCAGGAGGGGCAAGGGTCCAGATCACAAGTTGTTGGACGTACAGTGGAGAGGATTCTGTTAGCTTCCTCCAGGCTGAGCATGTGAGCTGTACAATAACATGGTTTGCAACCCAGGAGTAAGGCTTCCAATGTCCCCCCCAAAAAATGCTCTGCTGGTGTGTCAATAATTTCTGCTATTCTCAGTACTTCCTATCAATAAAAGCCAGCATGGGGTAGTGGTTTGATTGTCAGACTTGGCTCTGGGAGACCAAGCTTGCCTCCCCACTCTGTCAGGCAAGCTTGCTGGGTAACCTTGGGCCAACCACAGACTCTCAGCCTAGCCTACTGCACTGGGTTGTTATAAGGATAAAATGGAAGAGAACAATGTAAATCACTGGATTACCATTGGAGAGAAAAGTGGGGTATAAATGCAGTAAATAAATAAGCCATTGTTGTCATATGCATACATATCCCCTTTTCTCCAGTGTCTTTGCTCTTTGAGTTGCTGCTTCCTTAAAATTAGGGATTGTTGAGAGTAAAGATTTCACAAACTGTTTTGTTCCACTTGCTACCGGCTTTCTTACTTCTGCGTCGGAAGAACATCTACAGTATTAAAATATGTTTGTTTGGACAAGTCTACTTTTGCTTATGAAGACAGCAGAACCAACATGGGCTCCCCCTCCTACTGATTCTCAGGATTTTGATAGTCTTGAATCTTCACAAGTGGTGATTCTTCTCCAGGGAATTATCTTTAAATTAGAATTGGGACTTTTATATGTAACACTAGCATTAATGGAAATTTTATCATCACCCACAACCGGGTGAAACTGACATGCATGGAGGAGATAATTGGAATGTGTCTTCTAATCACCTTCTTGTTTTGTGGAGGGGGAGCGGCTTAAAGGTCTGCCTGTGAAAGTTATGTTCTGGAATCTTTTGGTTAAGGAATAAGATATGGGCTTGGTCCCAATTGCTGCCCTCAAAGATTTGGATTGCGGAGGAAAATATATTAATATATGTTAGTGAAACCTGGCTGAATAGAAAGCAAGCGGTGGCCTTGCTGTGCAGACTTCTGATATCCTTGGTAGAATTAACCTTCTTGCAGATCACATTTCTTTGTTATCATATTGGTTTTGTCCTGGTTGTTAAAAATGTGCAAGATAATATATTAAACTGACCAGTTTAACATTCATCTAACAAGGCTGTGTAAACATATGATAATAATATGATTAAATAGTACCAAATATTTAAAATATTCAAAACCAGCCTTCATATAATACATGTGAGTGAACTCTTGATATCCACAAGCGAGTGCCCTGCCCCTCTGGTGAGGAGGATTCCAGCAGCATACAGGTCCTCCTCCTCAGAACTCTCTACTGTGATGTGGTTCAAAGCCAACATGGAGTGGTGAGAGTTGCCTCTGAGCAGCAGGCGGCACTGCTTTTAGTGTTTAGCTTATTTGGTGCAGTGGTGGTTAAGTGTGTGGACTCTTATCTGAGAGAACCGGGTTTGAATCCCCACTCCTCCACTTGCACCTGCTGGAATGGCCTTGGATTAGCCATAGCCATTGCAGAGGTTGTCCTTGAAAGGGCAGCTGCTGTGAAAGCCCTCTCAGCCCCACCCATCTCACAGGGTGTCTGTTGTGGGGGGAGAAGATATAGGAGATTGTAAGCCGCTCTGAGTCTCTGATTCAGAGAGAAGGGCGGGGTATAAATCTGCAATTCTTCTCTTCTTCTAGCTTCTCCCAAAGCGTAAAGTGAATGGGAAAGTGCCCTGCCTGTCTCCCAGATCTTCTTCATGTTTCACTGGGGTGATGTTGTTATGGTTACAGCAGAAAAGGCCCTCTTCAAAGTACCCTGAAAAAGCATGACAAAGTACCCTGTCATGTTCCCTTATTTACTGTAGAATCAGGTGTAGATGGAAAGAGGATCAGTCTTGGGATGAAAAGGAAGAAAAAAACACCAGTTTCAAGGGTTAGTGTAGGAGTGGAAGTTGGGTGCAATTCTGGGAAAGGGCACTTTGGAAAGCACAGCCAAAATATTTCATCTGCTCTGTACTAGGGATGTTGTGTCTTCTACACTGTTGTTTGTATTTGAAGACACAGCATAGGATGCCCACTAGGAGGCAGAGCTGCCACACTGATGAGCAGTGTCCCTAAAGTTGCATTTCTTCCCTTTGATAGGGTCTGGATTGGATGAACATACGAATCTGCCTTCTACTGAGCCTAGTCCAGTACTGTCACTTCCATCTGGCGGTAGTTCTTTGGGATCTCTCATCTAGAGATCCCTGTTACCTGAGATTCTCTATAAAAGTCAGGGATTGAACCTGGGACTTTCTGCATGTAAAACAGCTGCTCTGCTATATCCACAAGTCAGGCTGGCTTTGAGAGCAACAGCTGCTGCACCTGAAAGAGATGACCTCCTTTTTTACCCCACCAAAGGGAGTCATCAGTTGTGATTTTAACCCGCAATCAAACTGTCTCAGTGCTCCACAGAGCATTTATCTGAGCAGCTTAACTGAGGCCAGAAAGCCACTTTTCTTCTTGATTATCTCACTTCATTGGCCCTAAAGAGCTATTCTATATGTATCTGGAGGTGTGAGATTCCAGCTTCTGTGTTCATGGAATCTTTCCTGCCTGCTCCCTTTCCCAGCTGCTTTCTTCCAATTAAAGTACACCTCTGTGGGAGGCTGGTTTCATCCAGAAGGGCAGTTCTTACATAAGAGGAGTAATGTCCAATGTCCACCTAGTCCTGTACTCTAATGCCTGCCACCATGATTCTTCTGGAAACTCAGGCACAGGAACACAATTTTGGCTGGCTTGGCATCCGGGGTTGTGACTTAATATGCCAATGAGTTCCTGCTGGGCCTTTTCTACAAAAAACTGAGAGACAATGGTGCCATCAGGGGTGTGGCCTAATATGCAAATAAGTGCATGCTGGGCCTTTTCTACCAAAAAAGCCCTGCTCACAGCAAGGGCGTGATGGTGGTAGAAACTCCTAATGATCTGTCTTCAGCCTCTCAAGATCAAAGAGGCATACTGACTCTGCTCCTGGAAGGGGGGGGTTCCATTTAAGCTAATATGACATTATAGGATAGACCTATTTTTAAAAGCCTCTTGATCTAGTGACTATCTGTGTTCCTGACAACATATTCTGGACCTTAGTGGCTGCATTGATATCATAATAGCTGAAAGCATCCAGTGAAGGCTTTTAACACTGCCTTTTCTTCCCTTTTAGTTCAAGAAGAGCCCTCCAAAAATCCCCTACAAGGCTATTGCGCTGGCTACTGTGCTGTTCTTGATTGGCACCCTTCTCATTATCATTGGAGCCCTCCTCCTCGCAGGATACATCAGCCAGGGAGTAAGTTGCTCCAATCTGTTGCGAGTTACTCTGTCCCAGATCTCTCAGAAAGCATGCGTGCATATGCACATGTGGGAAGCAGAGCCTGGGTCAACGTATAAGAACAGAAGCACGTTCATGGGGTATGAAGCAGGGAATTCGTTTTGGGTGCAGAAAAAGTGGAATGGCTTGTGATATAAGCACTTCAGTTTGCCAGTGCAGTTCAGTGTTGACCACTGTGGCCTCAGGGAAGTTCTGTTTATTTGATCCACTCTTCCTCCAAAGCAGCCCCGTGGCGCAGAGTGGTAAAGCAGCAGTTCTGCAGTACTGTGGTCTGAACTCTCTGCTCACGACCTGAGCTCAGTTCCGGTGGAAGCTGGATTCAGGTAGCCGGCCCAAGGTTGACTCAGCCTTCCATCCTTCTGAGGTCTGTAAAATGCGTACCCAGTTTGCTGGTGGGGAAGTGTACAAGACTGGGGAAGGCAATGGCCAACCACCCCGTAAAAAGTCTGCTGTAAAAACGTTGTGAAAGCAATGTCACCCCAGAGTTGGAAATGACTGGTGCTTACACAGGGGACCTTTCCTTTCCTTTTCCTTCCTCCAAAGAGGTTCCCAAGCGCTCTCCCCTCCAAGCATCTGACAAGCCCAGATTGGCTAAAGCTGTGTGACTTGTGCCTTCAGGTAATTCTGTGGGCAACTTTGGATATTTTAAACAGGCAGGGGGGAGACGTTAAGCCCAAGCAAATTCCTGAGTGTGTTTCAGATGCCCAAAAGTGTGCCTGCCAATCTCCTCGACATAATGAAGTGGCACCTCCATTTTCCCAAAGGATGAATGAAGGATGTGCATGCTCAGCTTTAGGTGTTTAAATTTCCTTCTACTTAACTGAAATAGATTAGGAAGGATAAAAACCTAACTGGCTGATCTTGGTATTCTCCCCCATCTCCTCTTGGGAAAATTCAGTGTGTTGCCTGATACAGATTTGTATCCAGTAAATTTCTTTATGAGGGTATTGGATCAGATAATTTATAGCCATAAATTGGTCACCATAAATGGCATTTATAGCACTTCTCTCTCCCATATGATTGACATTGGTAGGGAAGAATTGCATTAAGCATTTGGGGCTTCTGTTATGTATTGTGCAATGCTTTTTCTGCACACCTGCTTTGTAGCTGAGATTATGTGGGAGGCTATGGGAAGTGGGCCAACATGTGAGATTCCATCTCTGAAAGATGGACTTGATGACCACCTAAGTTCCTTAGGGATGGTTTGCACAAGCATATTCATTACTTGTTGACTGCTCATTTTGCATCCAAATACTTTAATTCTTATAATTAAACACCTGATTGAGATGACTTTGCAGATGTTCATTGTTGTTAAGAAGTTCTGTGGTTTTTAATGCAGCCCACATTTGGTTGCAGTGTTGAACAGTCAGAACTTGTAGTACCTGATGGGTACGGACGGCATCCAGTGGTGACTTGCATATGAGAATGGTCCTTTGTAGATGTAACTCCCCAGAGAGCATTTCCAGATCTGCACTTAACTCATCAATTGCAACATTTGTCAGTTCAAATATTCAGCTGCCAAGTATAGCAAAACTGAGAAATGCATGTGCCTGTGTGAACTAGACCTTATTCTTTTGTTTTCCAGGGAACAGACCGAGCTATCCCTGTCTTGATTATCGGGATCCTGGTTTTCCTTCCAGGCTTCTATCATTTGCGCATTGCATATTTTGCTTCCAAAGGCTACAGAGGTTATTCCTATGATGACATCCCAGATTTTGATGACTAAGAATATTCTGCTGAATAAGAACATTTCTTTAAAAGTTCTTTGCTGTGGCAACTTGACTGAAAATTGGGTCCAAGGAGCAAAAAAAGCCTGTGCACCTGATTTAGCCAAACAGGCCTGTTATTGCACAATGCAACTTGGCAAGTATTGAAAACCATTGGCATAGGTTTTCTGCAGAATTTCTCTTTCTGATGGAAAGATTAGGTGAAAATGTTGCAACATCATGCAAAGCAAACATGTAAGCAGCTGTCTGGGGAAACATTTCCTCTTTTTGAGAAAACGTTTTTGATGGTTAATAAAATGCAGCTGTGCTTGTTGCCCAATGGAATGGATGCACAGGTGTGTGTGAGTAAGAAAAAGAAATTCAGGTATTAAATCTATAGTATTTCTCAACAGCTTTTTTTTAAAAGTCCATTATCGTTTAGAGCAGGACACCTGCAATACTGGAATAAGTGTGTATCCCCTTTTGAATGACTACATCTCAGTAATATTTGTTCAGACAAATTAATTGGATGGAATCCAGCCATTGTGGCCACTGCAAGTTAACACTTGGTGCATGATTGGGACCCGAAGAGGACAATAGTTTGTGACCCCCTCCTGGGAACTGGCTCAGGGAAGACTTCAAAGTAAATAAAAAACAAGTAATACATCAAATCAGATTTGTGTTTTGAAGCAGAAAATAAAATCCTTTGCTGCACAGGCATACATCCTGTCTGTTCCTTGCATCTCATACACAGGCCAAGAAAAGGAAAAAGTCATTTCTCAGATCCTGCCATAATGAATAAAGGCACAGGTGTGATATCCATGACTAGCAAACCCTTTCGTGTCACCATTTGACTGTCTGGTTGATGCAGAATGCACCAGAGTTTCATGTCGAACAGACTGGAGTCATTGGCAGGCCTTGCTGAGCCTCCTCCTTCCCGGAATGAGATTGTAGGTGTGTAGCAAGTGCCACATCAAAGGTTCCTCAGTGTCAGTGAACTTCAGTGTACATGGTCAGGCAGGACCCTGCTTTGCCTCTGTTGTGGGCACTGCCTAAATGCTATGCAATGTTCCTGAATTAGATGCGTGGAAAATCTTATCTACCCATATACAAGTTATTCTTTGGCATTAGGTTTTTTGAGCTGCGTGATTATCTCTGGATCATTCAACTTTATTTTCAGTTTATAGAATGGAAGAAAGCATAAGTATGCAATGAGAAGCTGTAATCTACGGTTACAGAATATGTATTTAATACAAATAAAGACTGCATTTCATTTGATCTTGTGTTCACTTAATTTCTTAGTCCCAAGAGGACTCGTACAAGCAGTGTCCTACTGAGGAATGGCAGGGGAGAAAAGGGGGTTTAGAACCACTGAGTGGGGACAGGGAATGAGGAGGACCTTGCCCCCGATCTTTTAGACGTTCCACTGGATTCTCTTCTACTTCGAGAACCTTCAGCAGACCTTAACTTCAGCACTTTGTGAACTAGAAATGTGGCTTGTTTTATCTCCAATAAATCTGAGAGAAATGCTGGAATCCATACAGGGTCCCCAAATTTGTATTTGGGAGAGGGTGATCCTGGACTACCTTTAAGATATTTGTTACTGCCTTATACTTTTAGGGTTGGGCAGCCCTGGAAGTTCCAGTGAATGCAGAAGTTGTTTTCATATGGAGGCCTCTGCTGCTGAAGCTAAATGTGGAAACCTGTTGTGCTACCTATACTGTTATAGCTTGGAATCCTCAAACTTCTTCTTTCAGGGAAGAGGTCAGTGTTGTATGTGTCAGACACATCGCCTCTTCGCCACACCAGCAAGTTGGTAAAGGATTACAAACAAATCAGAAGAACTTGTATGTAGAAAGCAAGAGATCATATTTTCTAGCCTGAATCAGGTACAGACTTTGTGCATCTTGTGGTCCCGTGTGCATTAAAGTGGTGCAGCAACAAAATCTGAATTATGCAGATGAGCATAACTTCTCTTACGATGCAAATGTGAGTCAGACCCTTGGTTTATTAACTTCATGATGGTCTACTCTACTCTGTCTGGCAGAGGCTTTCCGGTCTTGGATAGAGGTCTTTCAGATCCCCTACCTTCTGATCCTTTTAACTGGCAACCAGAACTTGGAACTTCTGCATGCAAAGCAGATGCTTTACCACAGAACCATTTGGGACAATCCTACTAGTTAAAGGGAAGGACGTTACATCTCCTGGCCATGGGTAGAACCTGGCATTAAGTTTCACTTATATTAAAATTGGCTATCCCTACTGCTGAGAATGCTAAAGTCCCTAATTACAGCAGAAGTATTATTATGGCTGAAGGGAATCACAGGCTGGAGCCTCTGCCCCTTTCTACACCTGATTCCCTCTCCTTTACCTTTGCTTGGTTGTCAGAATTTTTGCAGCCCCAGACTATGATGGGAAGTACTGATTTTGTCTTGATTTACACTCTCAGTAACAAAAAGATTGTTCTATGGAATAAAATTAGCCCTGTGGCACCTTCAATACTCACAAAATTTATGCCATCATAAGTGTTTGTGAGTCAGAGCTTGTTTCACCAGGTGCACCGTAATGTAAATCACAACAGGTTGATTTACATACACAATGACAGGGGGCGGGTGTTACTAGAAAAGGCTGGTTCAAAACAAGATCTGATCCAAAGAGCAAGCATCAGCATGGGTGTGAGATACTTCCAATTGTTTTTAGATAATAGGCCTTGATTATTTGAGGAGGAAGGTTGCAAGGTGCTCCCACACTGGCTTTTTTGGCTCCCTGCCCTTAAAAATACAAATAATGCAGCCCATAGCAAGTAGATAACTTTTTGGCTTGGCTTGTTTTTTATTCATTTTATTGGCTTGGGTTGTTTTATTGACGTTGTAATGACATGATTGGTTTTTATTGACTACGTTTACTGTCTTGGGTGGCTGATTTTGTGTTATTGTGAGCCACATAGAGATGGTATGGCAAGGGGAGGCATACATTTTCTAAATAAATAAATGTTCACTGATATCTGCAGGCATAACACAGAACAGCCAGATTGATGAGAGTGAGTTTCATTTATTTATTTGAAACATTTATATCCCACTTTATATCTCCCCAGACTTCAGGGTGACTAATAGTGCCATGCCAGATTGGAAAGTCACACAGTATAACAGTCCACTAATAAGATTTAAAACGCACAGAATTAAAACAGACAGAAAATTATTTAATTAATTATTAATTATTATTATTAATAATAATAAATTTATTTTTGTATCCCGCCCTCCCCCCGCCAAAGGCAGGCTCAGGGCGGCTAACAAGGCATGGTAAGTACCATGGTTACAATACAATACAATACAATACAATACAATACAATCATTACTATAAACAGTTAAAATAAATTAAGTTACATTCATAAGTTAAACTAAAAATTAGATACAACAGTAAACCATTATGATTTATCAATTAAGGTGCTACAATTCAGAGTATGTATAGGATGGCTAGCTGTCATATCCCGAGTTTCATCCTAAAAGCAAGCTGAAAGAGGGCAGTTTTGCAAGCCCTGTGAAACTGATTTAGGTTAATTATGAGGACTGCAGGCTGAGAAGGGCATTTAAAGGTAATAACCACCTCGTTGGATTGATTAATTAGGTGCAGTATTTCTGCTGCCTGAGTCTGTGATTAGAAAGGAGAAATGTGATGCAAGTTGCTGCATCGTGTTGACCTACTTTTCCCATTCATGCATCTTTCCATTTCCCGTATCTGATCTCAGTGCCAGTTCCCAGATGCTTTTGCTTTATTGGTGTGATGACTACAAGTCATTGAGTAAAAAGCACTTCTGGGAGTGGAGCTGGCAAGGACAAGTAAGCAGCTGATGCAAACTGCTGAGTCAGGGTCCCATCAGCATTTTAAGTCAGGCTGCACAACTTCCATTTCATGAGAAGAAGTACTTGGAGGGAAATATTCTTGAATGTGAAAAATTAGAAATGGGCAATGAAAAGGCTTAATTTAATAATGGTTTATGTATTTAAATACTGCACGGAAGAAGACAGGGTAAATAGCAGCCAACTCAATTGACAGCTTATTTATTCACTTATACCCTGCCTTCCTCCCCAGCAGGAACCCAAAGTGGTTTACCTCGTTCTCTTCTCCATTTTATCCTAACAGCAACCCTGTGAAGTAGGTTAGGTAGTGTATGTGACTGGCCCAAGTTTACCCAGCAAACTTAGGTAGTTTGGGGAGTTAAACAGTGTCCCAGAAACTAGTCCAACACTCTAACCATCATACCACACTAGCTGTTTTCCTATGGCAACATTGGGAAGCCCCAGGCCACTATTGGTCTAGGCCAGGTTTATCTGCAACAAGCAAACCCACGACCTGCCAGTTTTGTCCAGACCTCCCTACTGGGAACCCTTGGTGCTACCTCTTGACTCCAAAGTGGTCAACACACCCTCTATGAGAAGCAGACCTCAGAGAGACAACTTAGCCGTGACACTTGGCACGTCACTGCTGGATACTGCTGAAGGGTGTTGACCTTCAGGGGAAGTTATGACCAGGAACACTGGAGGAGGAGGAGGAGATTGGATTTATACCCCGCCCTTCACTTGATATCTCAGAGCAGCTTACAATCTCCTTCCATTCCTTTCCCCACAACAGACACCCTGTGAGGTAGGTGGAGTTGAGAGAGCTCTGACATAAACTGCTCTTGAGATAACAGCTCTGAGAGAACTGTGACTGACCCAAGGTCACCCAGCTGACTTTATGTAGAGGAATGGCGGGGGGGGGCATAGTAAGAATATCTTCTATTTCCAGTTGGCCACTAGCCTGCAAGAGTGGCTAAGTAATGTTTTCTCCTGGTATGAACAGGAGACATGTAGATAGGTTTCCAGCCCCTTGCAGCATGAGTGCTGGGAAGTAATATTAGAAAGGCACAAAGCAGAACTGGATGCTGGCCTCCTTGGCACATGCTTCAGAGCGAGAGTACAGACAGGAAAGGGGAAGAAAAGTGAGATACTGAGGGCCTCCATTTTCTCCTGGTCTTTTGGAGAAAGGGACCTTGGGTGTCAGGTTCCTTTACTGAATCTCCTTCCAGGTATAACCCCAGTTGAGGGACGAAATTATGGGATGTGAGTTGGCAATTGAAATGGGGTGTGTAAAATTAGCAGTGCCTTCTACACCAACTTCCACTGCTCCTAGCCAAGGAGGAATTACCAGAGAACGGAAAACACAATTTTCAGTACAGATTTACATATTCTCTAATCACCTTTTACCCTTCACAAGTAGAACACAAAATACAAACAGGCTTTATTCAACAGAGGGATGGAAAATCAAAGTTCACTGCCCATACATAAAACCTCTGATTTAGGCAATACAGTTTAAAGTAGGAATGACATATGTGACAGAGCCTTTTACTGTCTCTCTGAGGCCTTGTGAAAGTATCTAATATTAGGCCCTTTCCTGCAGCTTGCATGGCTGTCTGTGGTAGCGCTGCTGTTGCTGCTGCTCTCAGGGCATCTGGTGTTGCTGTTAGTCTCCAGAGGCTACAACACTTTTTTGCCTTCTTATCAGACTATGCAGTTCTCTTTTAGGGCACTGCCCTGCTTTCTCTAGTCAGGATGCCTTGAGAGGATGCAGTACCCTAGGGCTGGTAGGATTTGGTTCATGAGGTTTGTGCCTAGTGGACCAGCTGATCCAGCAAGATAGCCTTCCCAAGCCTCAGCCTAAATAGACTGGGAGGTAACCAGGCTCAGATGAATTGCTGGCAGGTGTTGAGCTCCTGAGGCTGCATGTTGTGCTGTGGCCAGGATCCTGGGAAGCATTGCTCTCACATGGCTCTGGGATGGGGTTGCATGCAGCCAGTCTGGCACTTCACCTCAGCCTGGGCCTGCTGTCTGGGACTGGCCTCTGGAGGGCTTTGGGCCAAGGTTCACTTCCTGCCCAGTGGAGGCCTGGTGAGAGTATTTGAGAAGCCAATGGTGAGGTGTCTCTTGCAGGCTCTGAAGGGGTGGCCTCTGGTGCTACTGAAACATTGTCAGCAGTCATCTCTGCTGTGTTGGCCCCTCCCTGGTCCTCCTCCTTGGTCTCTTCACCTGAGGACTCTGAGTCAGAGTCACTGAGCTGGTCAAAGGTAGTCATGATAGGCCCTCTTCTCCTCAGACAGTTTCCTTCTCCATTTCTATACAGAAATCTCCCTTCCACTGAAAAGTTCTCCTTTATTTCTCTTTCCTCAGTCACCTCCTAGGATTCCAAACCTTTAGAGACATACACCCCTTTCCCTCACAGACTCCACCAGGGGGACCAGAGACCTAAGGTTACACAGGCAATTCTGGTTAATGCCAGGTCAGTATCTATTATAAAACATCTATCATCCATGATTTAATTCTAGATAAAGGAGTCAGCCAAGCGTGGGTGTATCACTTGAAGTTTGCCTGGAAGAAGCTGTGATCCATACAGATTATCTCTCACTCCCCAAGCTGTGTTCCCTCTAAGCTGAGTTAGTGTGAGCTAGCTCACAGATTTTTAGCCTCTGGCTCACACATTTTTGTCTCAGCTCAGGAAAAATGGCCCCAGAGCACACTAATTTATGCAGTAGCTCACAACTTTAATGCCAGCAGCTCACAATGTAGAATTTTTGCTCACAAAACTCCACAGCTTAGAGGGAACATTGTCCCCGAGTGTCCTACCAGGCTGAGTGATAAATGCAACACTGAGAGAGGAGAGTGTTCCATTGACCTGAGCCAGGCAGTGGCATGGCCTTTACTTTTTAAAGCCTTCACTAGATTCTACTGATGGAGGTAATGATAAACCCGAATAAAATCTGGTAGTTTGAAGCAAGGTTCTTAAGGGTAGTGATGTCCCAGTTCCTGCTGCATATGGATGATGTTAATTATCTTGACTCTACAATCAGGCTTCAAACTTGGTCTGAGGGCTCTGTCTGCTCTGTTTGATAGCCTTCTCTGGCAGAAGAAGTATGATTCCTTCCTGGGCCTCAGCAGCTTTGGGTGCCTTTAAGCATTTTTAGATCTAGGGGATGCTGTTTTACTATAGTAACAGTTCTAACTGGAGGATAAATCCCAGAAGGAAGCTGCTGTTCTTCTTCATGCTCTCCTATATATCTCTTTTGTCATGGGACTTGTCCCTAAGGGCTCCATCTTGTCTTTCTTGTCCTTGTTAACATCCACATGAAGCTGGCTGGAGAATTCATCAAGGCACTTTGGTATCATCTGTATCTTGATGATACCTCACTCTTTTCTTCTTTTCCTCTGAACCAGCTGGAGCTGTCTTTATCCAGAACAGTTATCAAAAGTAAGGGATGAAAGCCTCAATCCAGAGAAGATAGAAGAGATGTTGGCAGAAATTTCAGAGGAAGTTCTGTGGTAGTGGCTACAAGTATAGACAGCTTCAAGAGGGGATTGGATAAATATATGGAGCAGAGGTCCATCAGTGGCTATTAACCACAGCATATCGTTGGAACTTTCTGTCTGGGGCAGTGATGCTTTGTATTCTTGGTGCTTGAGGCGGGGGGACAGTGGGAGGGCTTCTAGTGTCCTGGGCCCACTTATGGCACCTGGGATTTTTTGGCCACTGTGTGACACACAGTATTGAACTGGATGGGCCATTGGCCTGATCCAACATGGCTTCTCTTATGTTCTTATGACCAGCTTTCAGGGGAGATGCCTATTCTTGATGGAATATCAGATTAACGAGGGGTGTTTCTCCTGTAGCCAGCTGAAAGCATATGAAGCTTTCTGCTTTTTACGTATGAAGCTTTCTGCTTTTTAAGTTCAGTTCATTTGTTGTAATTAGCCATTGGCTGTTACAGGTCTACAAAAATCTCAAGAGCCCTGTGGCGCAGAGTGGTAAGCTGCAGTACTGCAGTCCAAGCTCTGCTCACCACCTGAGTTCAATCCCAGCAGAAACTGGGTTCTGGTAACCGGCTCAAGGTTGACTCAGCCTTCCATCCTTCCGAGGTTGGTAAAATGAATACCCACCTTGCTTGGGGGTAAAATGTAGGTGACTGGGGAAGGCAATGGCAAACCACCCTGTAAAAAGTCTGCCATGAAAACATCGTGATGCGACATCACCCCAGAATTGGAAACTACTAGTACTTGCACAGGGGACTACCTTCTGCTTTTTAAAGTCTGCTGGTGGCACATCTTCTAGGAGTAAGTTAATAGTCATATGAAGCTGCTTTATACCGATTCTGACCATTGGTCCATCAAGGTCATTAACATCCATTCTGGCTGGTAGTGGTTCTCTAAAGTCTCCGTAAAAGGTCTTTCACGCTGTCTGATTGTTTTAATTGGAGATTGCAGGGACTGAACCTTTTGCATGCAAAACTGATGTTCTATCACTAAGCCACAGCCCTTCCCCAATGTTGTCCCAATGCTGTTGAACATATTCCCCGTTGATGTTCACCTGTCCTTGGGTTCTCTCCACAAGCTGTTTAAGACTGAGCACTTCAGACTTCTTGTGATCGACAGCTGTGGGAATTATTTTATTTATTTGCTTGCTTGTTATATTTATATCCTGCCTTTCCCAAACAGGCTCAGGGCAGGTAACATCAAAATATATAACAGTAAAAAACAGTCAAGATATAGAAAGAGTTATTAAAACTGATAGATTATAGCTTTATTTGCTTCTGCTATCTGTGCTATTGCTGCTGCCTTGATTTTATTTAAATGTCTGTTATAGGCAGTTATGAAAGTATAGCTTTATAGCAGTATATTAATTATTGTAAATAAATAAAAGATAAGGCACGGTAAGGTGGTCACTTCTGGGGGGAGTATATACCATTCAGTATAACTGTGAGTAAAATGTGTGTGAAGTTTTGTTTCAGCTCTGATAGAAAGTGCAAGCTACAAATGAGAACAGGATTTGGAGGACAGGATGGGGCTGGATCAACTGTATATGAAACAACTTTCCCACCTAGCATCCTCACTTTCAATCTTTAGGAGGCAGCCAAAGACTGTAGTATTTAGGACTGCATTTAATTAAAGACGTCCTAAACTGTGATTTTAAAATTTTGATGTTTATGTTTTTAATATGATTAATACCATGAGCTGCCTTCTAGCAAATATTTTAAATAAAATAAATAAATACTCCTGAGATCATTTTTCAAGAGCACAGTGGAGTGATCTAAGAGGTTCAGAGCTCATGTAACATCACACAGGGTGCTGAGGGGCTCTTTCCACATTGTGTGGTGGCACTGCCACTGGGCAGCAGCAGCAAAGTTTGTAGATGCAACTCTGGGAAAGCAAAATACTCAAAATCTAATCTAGAGAGTATATTTCTGGCACATTTTACGAAGAGACTGAGTGGATGAACTCCTGTGTTTTAGAGCTGGTGATTAGTCATATCTATCTCTATTTGCCATCAAGGGCTGAGAGCCTGGCAGCTATTTTTAAAGCAAGCATGTATTTTGCTGTGCATAAATAAGGACACAGAGACCTGGAGGACAGGAAAAAATGACTTGGCACTCCATCCTTGTCCCTTCTTGTTTCATTTCAGGCCACCAGCCTTTACTGTCTTGCTTTTCCTGTGGTTCTTCTGAGGGCATCAAATTAATAATGCTCTCTGGAGCTCTTGTGGTTGTTTGGGGAAAGGTGCTTGGTAAACTAATATTAGTGAAAGAGACAGCTGCAGGATCTGTTTTGGTTTTTCTTTTATACATCTCTGTACTGACATTACCAACAGTTCCAATTTCTGTCAGGTGACAGGGGAAGAAGCAACCTTTGTTTTTTAAAAAACAAACTTTTCCACTTGAACACATGAAACTGTCCTATACCGACTCAGTGATGTCTGCTTTTATTGATAGTGGCTCTCAAGAAGAGGCCTTTCACATCACCTACTTCTTGATTGTTTAAGCTGGAGACAGTGAGGATGGAACCTAGGAGTTTCTGAATGCAAAACAGATGCTCTGCCACTGAGTCACAGCCCCACAGCAGGACAGGATCTACATGTTTTTTTTTGGGGGGGGGTTTAAAAAATGATGCCCCCTTATGGGTCCATTCTATCTTAATGGTCCATAGAATAGAATGGACTCCATACCCAATTTGGCACCCCCCCACTCAGTGGTGTCCGGGGCAAGTGTCCCCTCTGCTCCCCCCTAGATCCGGCCCTGCCCCACAGATACTCTGCCATTGAACCCCACTTGCTTCTTCCTGTTCTGAGGGGCCAGAGACCGATGGAATAGGGAATTGCAGACAGTCCCTGGGAAACAGGCTTTCATCTCAACATTCAATATGCAATAGTGTGGGCTGCTGTACAAATTTAGATAAGCCAAGATATTTTCTTTCCAGGAAGACAGAGAGTAGGAGGCAATACAGGGAGTTGCAGTTTTGAGGTGGTCATAATCATGCTACAAATAACATTATAGTGACTCAGTAAGAATACAGGAATTGCCTTGATGGATCTAACTCGAAAGTCATGCATGCTCTTTCCATCATGTAGGTGCAGTTACATGTATCCCAAAACAGGAGATGCTATGCTGCTGCTCTTTGGGGAGTTGGCAAAATGCTAAGACACTTAAAGGGGCAGTTGTACTCTGCCTTTGGAGAGCAGCATCATGCACATCCTTTGTGGGGCCTGGTGTTATTTTTGCTGTCAAGTCACAGCTGACTTAAAGCAACCCTGTAGGGTTTTCAAGGCAAGAGACATTCAGAGGTGGTTTGCCATTGCCTGCCTCTGCATTGCAACCTGGATTTTCCCATCCAAGTACTAACCAGGAGCAAGCCTGCTTAGCTTCCAAGGTCTGACAACATCAAGCAAGCCTGGGCTATACAGGGTCAGGGCTTTGGCTTCTACAGCATGTTTTTAAAACTATATGCATCTCAAAGCCAGCCTGACTTTCCTACAGACATAGACAATTATGGAGAGGCCATAGCCTGCATTCTCTAGCAAAGTGGCTTCTGTCTTTGTAGCATCATGCTATGTCTCTGTGATCCTTCCTATAGCAAGAGAGGCTCTGATGTGATTGCTGTCATGCGGATTCAAAGTTCCTTTCCTAAAGCTTACTATTTACACCCTAGATTCTCAGACTGGGGTGTGTGTGTGTTTGTGTACATGCATGCAAGATACCTGGCAGAATGGTTTAAAATCAGGAGCAATCTGTTGCTGCTCTTTTAGGCAATCTTTAGCTTGAGTGTGTGGAACTTTAGCTGTACACAAGGATAAGGATGAGTTGGCCCCCTCAACAAACATTTGGAAGGGTTAGAAAATTCAATAAAAACTTAGAAGGGCTGGACTTCAAAGTTTAAGAATCTCTGGTAGCCTATCTTGCTTGCTTGTAAAGTTGTTGACACTGTTGATTTTCTCAGCACCTGATGGCTCCCCCACACAACACAGAATAAGAGGTGACAGTTCTGTTATATTGTTTCATTGGATTTGGCAGTCCATGACACATCAGGTTGTGTTACTTTAACTCAGCCTGGCTGAGAAACCCTTTGGATCAAAAGGCAGTCTGTCTCTTGCATGCTTTCTTTGACCCACATGAAACTAGCCATGACTTACCATGCCCTAGAAAAACTGCATTTGTTTTTTTTCCTTCCTAGAATGAGAGCAAGGGAAGTTTGGGACTGGATCTACATGTTTTTGAGGGGGGGAGGAAATTAAAAAAATGATGCCTCCTTCTGGACCTATTCTATGTTATGGACCCATAAAATAGAATGGACTCCATACCCAATTTGGTGCCCCACCTCTGGTGGCGCCCGGGGCAAGTGTCCCCTCTGCTCCCCGCTAGATCTGGCCCTGATAACTCCAGGGGAAATATAAAATGATGAAACAAAGGAGTTTACACTCAGGTGGCTATAAACCTTCCTCCTTCACTTTTCTGTATGTTAGAGATAGAGAATACTTTTTGCAGGTATATGGTCCCAAGTTCTGGTCCTTGAAATTGAAACTTTCTTCTGAACTAGTGTCTCCATAGTCCTTCCTCTTCCTGCTTCACTTTTTTGTTTTATGTCTCATCTCCTCCTCAGCAAATTAAATATTCATCTTATCAATCTTCCAGTCCCTTGTGCTATTTTTGGTCTCCCTGACAAGGAACTCTTTATCTTTGGACATTTGGCTGCCTCCTCTTTGTCTCATTTTAAGAATCCATTAAAATGAATTTCTCTTTCTTTTATTTCCTTCTAGAGGTTCTATTTGATTTCTTTGACCTGCTGTTGTATAGTAGTTTGTGTACATTTTTCATCCATGAAACATGAGATCAGATGGCTAGGAAGGCACTTGTTACAATTGTTTACTGGGTCCAGAGAAAGGATGTGGTTGTTTACACTGCAGTAGCCATACTTCCAGTGATATACAAGATAAGAAAGTGTTTGGGTTTTGGGGTTTAAATTACCCCGTTGTTTTTCTTAAAAAAAGAATACTAGGCTTGATTATTGGAATGACTTGGAAGTTTTAATTAGTACATAGTGTCCATTAGGGGACAGGAAGCCTTTGTTTCATCCCCTGCCCTGGCTGCCAGCTTGCTTCTGCACTCAATTAAAGAGGCTGGTTTTGAGTTTTAATTTTCTATGTGGCTTGGAACCCACAGCCCTGAGAAACTGTCTGATCATATACCAGCCCTGCTGCTGTCTATATTAGACAAAACAGGTGATCCTTCAGTTACTGTCTGCCTATATAATGCAATAAATGACCACTAGAAGCAGGGCCTTTATAGTTATGGCCCCAAAACTGCAATGCCATCATGTCTGCCAAGTTCCATCATAAGTGAAGTTCAGAGACACGTACGTTTTCAGTGTATGGCAGGAACATCATTTTTTAACTCTATGGAATAGTGTGAGAAACATTTTTATCTGATTATGATGCTTCCTTTTATTGTGATATTGTATAATTTGTGTATACTTTTAGTAGCCTTTGTATGGCTTACGAAGTACCAATGCTGCTTTAGTCTAAAGATAAAATATTTTAAACATCTGTCATGTCCACCCTTTGTCATCTTTTTATCTAATCTGAAAAACCACAAAAACCAATTCTTTAATTGTTTGGTTTAATTTTTTTCTGCATTTTTTCTAGTGACCAGAGCAGTACACAGTTCCAAATGCAGTTGCACCATATATTTTTTCCAAACAAGGGCAATACAATGCAGTTTCTTTTGTAATAAAACATAGCATACAGTTTGCTTTTCTCACTGCTGACACTGACCCACTCCACAAGATCTTATTCCTGGTCAGTCAATGCCTGTACAGGCCTTATCATTTGTTGTCCGCTCACCCAATTTGAAGAGATTGTTATGGAACTGTTCAGTCCATTTTGGTTTTCACCATTCAAAGTAACTGGGGTCATCCACAATCTTGGCTCCACTGTTCACCACTGGCTCCAGAACATTTATAAACAAATGAAACATCACTTGTCCTAATGCAGATCCCTGGCAGACCCCGAAGTTTACATCTGTTCTGAAAACTTTCCATTTACTCCTGCTCTCTGCTTCCTGTAATATAACCCATAATTAATTAAACTGCGTACATTTTTTTGCTGCTTGCTTCATTGAATTTTTTTAAGCATTGCTTGGTCCATAAGGTCAAGGCAGCGTCATCATGAAGACAGACAGCTTCTGATGGAACTGAAGAGTGACTCATGGTGTTTGTTTTGCTTTAATCCAAGCTGACTGTGTCAGTCTGAGGCTTCTACTTGCAGCAGAAAGTGCTTTACTTAGGCTGATTCTGCATTAGGCTTTACTCCGGCCTTGGTGCTTTGTTTCCCTCGGGGCAGACGTTGGTTTCCACATCTCTTGACCCAGAGCGGCAGTTTGACCCGCCTCTAAAACAGTGTCACCCTGAGTCTAGGAGATCGTCATTTTGCGAGAAGTTTATTTTTGATGCGGTTTCGGGGCTCGAAATTTATGTGTGGAACTCATGCCAATGCGCTGTCAAACTTCTCGCATCAGTAGAACACACCCACATAACTCCACGCCCATCATTCCGCCCAGTTATTTCGTCATACTTCCTTAATTTTACTCCCTTTGAAAATTATCCAGTATTTTCCTGAAATAAAGTAATTTTTTTTAAACAAATCACGTTTTGCGTTACAACACGAAAAATATATAATGATGTAACGTGATTTTCTTTTACTGAATACATCCCTTGCTTCCACCCGCCCCCACTCTTTATGGTATTCCATGTGATTTTGATAATGTGCATTGTGATTACTTTCTTCCCCCCTCCGATTAAAATCACTCCTGACTATTATAATTTTTTTTCAAATAAGATCGTTACAACGCAACTAAATAAACAGCGATGTTATACAAACTACTTTAAATATGCGTGATTGCCACCTTTATTGATTCCCCGCCCCCTCCGGTATGGCCTCAAACGGGAACAGGAATTTGATTATGTTTATAGGTTGGGTAAATTATCTCCTTCCAACCCTCTGTTGATGGTATGCAGAAATTATTTTTGATAGGTTGGGGAAACTTTCTCCCTTAACCCCTCAGCATAAACCTCCCCCCCACCCCTTCACGCATCTGTTTGTAATTTGTTATAGCTTTTAATGGAAAACTGTGTGCTTAACATTCAGCGTGTGTGGATAAAAATGGTGGATCGCCAACTCAGATTTCCCGGGGCTTAGATAACCTGCCAATGGCAGGGCGAAAGGAAAACATGTGACTTTGTCAGTATTATGCCTCTGGCATTACGTTGTAACGCAAACAAAGATGATTGTGTTGTAACGTGAACACGCGTGCGTGTTAAAAAACAAAAGGGGAAACGTATACTTGAGTATACCCTGCATGGAACAACCCCGGAGCGAAAGGGAGGCAAACGCCAAATGCGGAATCAGCCTCAGTGGCCTTTTCCCTGTGCCAAAAAGCTGTGTCTTGAGGGGGGTGGGGAGCAGGGCAATCTCCTTCCTATTGCCATTGTCTCCTAGATCGGCTGCTGCCACATTCAGTCTTCATTTATTTACCTGTAAAATAGGGATGACACATTTGGCTATCTCTTGATTGCTATTTAACTACTAGGAGACCTTTAGACACAAAATGTTCTTTTCAGGATGTCAGATTAACAATGAGCTATACTAAATGGACATGGGTATGAATGCTACTAAAAATGTAATCCTCTAAAATGTTGCTGTAGTCTAAATCCATTGCAGTAAATGGGCTTAGACGCACGAGTAACCCGGCATAGGGTAACACTGTAAACCACAGAGGCCTGCTGGTGTAGCTGATACTCTTACAGAATGCCACACCTATGTAAAAAGGGCAAACGGATAGATCTTCAAAGTACTTTGCTAGGTTACAGTAAGTTTTGCCTCAACAGCACAAAATTATGCCTGCAGAAGAGGAGGTGTAAATAAATCCAGCCCTTTTCCAATGAATGGACAGCTCCAGTTAAGTGTCCCCTACTTCCTTCCTTGCACTTCTGCTCCCCATCACCATCCCTGGAGAACAGGATTCCAACTAACTCAGTAGCCAGTCACAGCACAGCACACCAACAACAGTTCAGGAGTCCTAGCATGGGAATACAGTTCACCTATCAAGATGCACTGCCACCATTGTCCCCTCCAGGTCTAAAGCACTATGGGCATATTAGTGAGAACTTTGGCAAAAGGAAACAATGAACAGCAAATACAAAAAGGGAAGAGGAATAATACTTCTCATTTCAGACCTCTTACAGGTACTTGGTCTCAGGATTCCAGACAAAACACCTATCAGGAATCTTCAAGGGCAGAGCACCTCACACAGCAAGGCAGAACCCTTGTCTCCAAGCAAGACTATCTCCTCTCAAGTACTCCAAGACATGAGAAGCAGTCAATTATGTTCAAAGACTCCCCTCATTCCTCTATGTTGCTTTTATAATCCTTTTTTTCAACAGGCTCTAATCCTTTTTTTCAACAGGCTCTAATTGCCAGTCATTTGTCGCTGTTATATTTTTATTCATCCTGTCTTCCAGTAAGCTCAGGATGGAATACATGGTTCTGGATTGGTTTTCTCTTCTGTTTTGTCCTCACAACAACACTGTGAGACAGTTTAGGCTTAGTGGAAGTGTCTGGACCCAAATCACCCAGGAAGCTTTGTGGCTGGGTGTGAATTTGAACCCAACTCTCCACAACCTAGTCCAATACATTTCAGGATTATGCAGATGTGATGAAAGTGGGAAATGTTCTACCTTCCTAACAATTATACAGTTATGAGGTGACATAACTCTAGTCAAGTTAAAATCATGAATAATCCATGACCCTCAAGTTCAGTCACTTCTATTTACATCAAGTTCTCAAAACTGATTTACATACATATTGTGATGACTGACAAGTCTTTATTCCTAAATACATAAGAACATAAGAGAAGCCATGTTGGATCAGGCAATGGTCCATCCAGTCTAACACTCTGTGTCACACAGCGGCCAAAAAAACCAGGTGCCATCAGAAGGTCCATCAGTGGGGCCAGGACACCAGAAGCTCTCCCACTGTTGCCCCTCCTATTAACCAAGAATACAAAGCATCATCATCCCAGATAGAGAGTTCCAACAATATGCCACAGCTAATGGTTCTTTTGTCATTGTTTATTTTGTCATAAATCCTTTTTTGTTGGCCAAGGATGATCCTCCTTAGCAAATCCTTATTGTAGTTTTCAGTCCCTGGGAAGGTTGGATTTTTAATTTTTTTTTTTAAAGATCTTCAGGACTTACAAGGTGCAGACTTGGGGCTTGCTTCACCAGGATGGCTATACTTGCCGTCCTGGCCTGCTTAATTTTGAATGCCTATGCTAAAAAAGACTAAACAGTTGTGTGGCCTATGTAGTTTTTAGTCCATTATTACATTTTTTCCTGCTTATTACTATACAGGCCACAACAATTCTGGTTTTCCTTTCACAGTAACGATTTAAAATATTTTGATTATAATTTTCAGGATTTTCAGAATGCCCTCTCATCTCATTACTGTCAATTTGGTTCTGGATTTTTATCCTGCCCATTTCCCAAGCAGTTCAGAGCCGTGTGCTTTATTTCCTTCCATATAGTACAGATTTCTTCTTTTACAAACTGCAGATGTGCTATGTTAGTATAATTATTGGAACATCCAGTTGCATCACAGTGAATGTCATAATGTACCATGGAGAGCCTTGCCATGTGGAGTTGCTTAAATTATTCCTGAAGTAAATAATTGTGAGCACTGCAACAAGTAGGGTGGCCGGAGTTTTCCATGTTGCCAGCCTAATTTCATAGCCACATATGAAAATATGCAACTATCTATGAATGAGCATCGTCCTTTGGCATTTTCCATTCTTGGCAAGAAGAACTGTTGGCTATTGGAACTGGTATTCTTTCCATCATTTGAGCTGCGTCTGAGTAGTATCTACTCTGGAGTCAGCGTTCTTCTATCAGTTTATTTGAGTACTGCATTTGGATGTGAAAGACTCATTTATGTGTTTATGATTAGAGATGTTTCATTTATCTGTTTACAATAAGAGTGAATGAAAATAGTAAAGAGAGTGTAAAATTATTGAGACACTATCACACACGGTTTTTTTGTCAGGCTTTTTTCTGATCTTGACTGTGGTTTCCTTTGTGTTTGCTAAATCATCAGTTGGGGGCAGGGGTTTCCCCGGTTTGGAGGCCCTCCCCCTGCTTCAGGGTCATCAGAAAGTGTGTGTGGGGAGGGCAGAGGCACTTCATTATACTCTATGGAGACCGATTCCCATAGGGTATAATGGAGAATTGATCTGTGGGTATCTGGGGCTCTGGGGGGCTGCTTTTTAAAGGTAGATTTTCAGTATAGCATTCAGTGCCTCTCCTCAAAACACCCCCCAAGTTTCAAAAAAGATTGGACCAGTGAGTCCAGTTCTATGAGCCCCAAAAGAAGGTGCCCCTATCCTTCATAATTTCCAAATGGAGGGAAGGGAAGGCATTTAGAAGGTGTGTGGTCCCTTTAAATGTGATTGCTTTTAACTCCCTTCGAAGTTCAGTCATGCTTGTCACAACTTTGCTCCTGGCTCCATCCCCAAAGTCTCCTGGCTCCACCTCCAAGGTCCCCAGATATTTATTGAGTTAGACCTAGCAGCTCTACAATGGTCCCTCTGTGCTATAGAGATGCACAGCACTCTCAGGCAATTGGATGCCCATTGATCACCTAATTGTACCCATACAGGAGGCACTCCCACAGATTGCTCTGCCATCTTAATTGAATTGGTTTTAATCTGGTTTAAAATAATATGTTTTAACATTGTTATTATGGTATTTTTGTGTGTGACATTGTTGTGATATGACTGTTGCAACTGCTCATTTGCAGGGGATGGCAGGATATAAATAAATATATACATAAATCTTACCAAATGGATGCTTTTGATTGGTTCTTTTGTCATAAACTCTGGCTGTTGTTAGTCCAAGTTGTTCTTGTTAAGTTGTTTTTATGGCTGTTTGTTCTAAGTTCACAGTTTTATTGTGGAGATTTGATGTTTTGATTAGTTTTTTAGCTGCCTGAAATGAAGGATATGTGGGATATAAATATTTTAATACCTCTTGATGTGTTTTTAGAAAGAAGAACAGATGTGGTTTTGCATTCCTTTAATAATACTCCTCCCAAGTTATGCATTCCTCAGCAGATCTGCTTGAATAACTTTCACTTAAATTAATGGCACTTACTTCCAAGTGAATGCATGGAGATTAAGGAATAAATCTGAGCCCATTATTGCTTATTCCAACAATTGTGGCCAAAGGTAACAGTTTCCAGGAATTAATCAAGTATAGAAACATTACACTCTCCAAAACAAACCTATCATTATGTTCATTTATCTAATCAATTTCTTTGCTTATATCTATTGAGAAATGAAACATCTGTTTCTATCTATCCATAAATCCAGCTGCATTCTAATTTATCCTCAGCAATATGGTCTACTTCTTTCTCTATATGGTAAAACTAAGCTATTTAAAAGAGGCTTTAAAAAAGGATGACTGACAACAAAATGATAATCAAAAATAAAACACAAAATCTGTAATACTGGTGTGCATTTTAACATTTTTTTACTGTATTTGTTAAGGCATAACATTTTTGCTATAACGATCAATACTACTATAAATGACAAAATAAGCACATATACGGTACCTCCTTATTATCACCACTCGAATTAGCTGAATTCAGAAGTAAGTATACAGTATAATCTGATGTTTTGGTTAATAATAATGGGGTCAAAATAGGCCTGCATTTCCAGTTTTAACTGATGTGATGGCATTTGATGGGTCAATGGCATTTGCTAATCAATGGTAAGATTTGTAGTGATATTTACTGGAAATATTCAGGGAGTGCTTGATAATGAAAAATAACATTATTTTCCTTAGAACAGACAAATGCTAATATAGTCCTCTGTTGAGATGCACACACAAAGAAAAGAGAACAAGTGTTACAAAATCAAGCAACAACAATAACAGGAAAGTCTAAATGAATTTGATTTGAGCTGTCTAATATGTGATGATCAAGTCCAGAGTGAGTGGAAAGATTCTCATAATGTTGTAGAAATGGTAAGCAGTATTTTTTGTTTTTGACTGCCAATTTTCTCACCTAGTAATCAAATCAGTCTTGAGTCCAGAAGAAATTGCTTTTATTCTGTCAGTATGTAATTCCAACTGAATATTGCCAGTGCTGTCTAGCTAGAATTATAGTATTTCCATTTTAACCCTGCAATATTTGATACAATATGCAATGTACTTCCTTGTTGATGTTATTTGGACAAATGTGTGGGGTGCACAGAGCTTTGGAACAAGCTGCTTCCAATGACCTCATGGTATATGGCCCCAACCTCTGACCAATGCCCAATGGACACCCAACAACCCAGTCTTTCACAATAAGTGAATCACTAATTATAGACCTCAGAGCAGGTATTCTATGTGTTGTTTAAGTAGTTTTAGGGTCTGCAATTAAGGACTGTACTGCCTAACAGCGTCACACGCGAGAGGAGGAATGTCCCCCATATGACATCTCATAAAGGTTCTTTTGTATATTTTTCCTGTGTTATGCCACTAGAGCGATTCCCTTCCTTTTCTATGGGGAGTACAGCCAGGGAGCTGTGATCTCTGGCAATGTCTGGCTCTCAAGCTGACCAGTTGTGTCTAGACTGACTAGCCAAAACTACCCTTTGTGCTATCTTATCTTTCCCTGGCTGCTGTGAAGGCTTCCATTCTCCCTAAGGGTTGTGTTGCCTGTGTTCTGATCTTGATAGCAATATTTCACTTCTGGTCTACATAAGGAAATATTAAGTCAGGGTGACCAAGTGGACTACCAGTGAACATCCCATGGCACAGTGTTATGCTACTACCCATCTGGAGTACATTTTAATTGTGGCTCTTTAAATACAGACAAGCAGCTACATGTGAGGTGACTACAGATGTTTTCTGAGGTTATACTAGGCGGTATAAATCACTGGGCAATATTTAAAAAATCAAATTAACAGTCCGAAGGATAGATCAAGATGGGTAGCTGTATTAGTTGGCCTGTAGCAGTAGAAAAAAAAGAGTATATTGCACCTAATCAAATCCAACTATACCTTCTATTGTCATTTGCCTGCTAATATCATTTGGCATCTGAAATCACTCCACTTTTCAGTATATAGGTCAGATGGACTCACATTCTAGCTGTATCTGAAGAAGTGAGCAGTGAGCAGGCATACCCTACTACAAATCTTGTTAGTCTTTAAGGTACTGCTGGGACCAGGCTGCGGGGGGGGGGGGGCTTGCCCCCTACTTCCTGGCACCCCTCTCCCAATTTAGGGCCCCCAGCCTGTAGCCTTCCATCTCTGCTGCTACTGCAGCCTCCCGAAGCAGCCACCAGCCTCCCCATGCCATTACTAGCTGATGGGTGGGGTCTTTAAACTGCACGGAGAGGCCAGCGGCTATCTCTCCTGAGCAATTTGAATTGCGGGGGGGGGGGGGGGGGAGGGTTGGCCTTCAAGTGGCAGTGGAGGCAGGGAGGGAAAGCTGCAGGGGTTCCGGGGAAGAAGAGGCTGGGGGGTTCTCAGGTGGTGCTGCTTCTTCTCCTGCTCCATCCAGTTCAGTTTGGGTGCCCTTGCCAGGTGCATGGGGGAGCCAGCCAGTGCAAGCCAGCCTGCCCCCTTGGAATTGGATCAGTCTGCTTTTAGGGGAGGGGAGAGGGAGATGGCGAGTACCCAGAGAGATTTGAGCTAGTGCTTTGGGGAGGCAGTTGCATCAGGCAGTAGTGGTGCTGGCAGTGGTTGGATACTCCTGGGGTTGTATATGGTCCCTGGCTGGCTTCCAAGGCACACCCCCTTTTTCTGTCCACCCAGCAGACACAGCGAGACTCTCCTCCACCCCACAGGGCCGGAAAGGAAGGTTTGCCCAGTGCTGCCTTTTTAACTGAGGTCATTGGAAGGGGTAGTGGTGGCAGAGACAGGTAGGCAGGTGGCCAAGTCATTCCGGGGCCATGCACAATTGTGCTGCATTTTAGAGAGATGATGGCAGGGTAGAAGCATCACCCTCTCCTGAGCTGGGGGGGGGGAGCGGCTAAGTGATCCCTGAAAAATTTCACTGCCCCCGATTTAAAAATTTCTAGCTATGACTCTTACTCTTTTCTAGTCTGTAGGATAGTGGTCCCTGACATTATGACTATTACTAATGGACCAGCTTTCCAAACAGCTGGATGATAAATTATACCTCCCCCTCCTCCCAATTTATCTCTCTGTGTTCTAGGATATAGAGGCTAGACTTTAAAGAATCATACAGCTAGTTCTTTATAATCAAATGGTGCTGGATTTATATTTGTTAAATGACAACCCATGTGCCTATTATGCTGCAAACTGAACTGTTTTTTAAACAGGGGAATTTAAACAACAGTTTATAATGTTAAAAAGGGGGGTGGGGGGGAGTAAAAAATCCTACCTAGACAGTGCTTACCAACCCTGAGGTGCACCTAAAGTAGTTCTCTGGTTACTAGCCATATTGGTAACAAAGATTATTCCTCGTATTTTCTCCACACTGTTAGTTGAATTCAAATACAGTATTTACTCATTTTTCCCAAACATGTCATCAAAGGTGTGTGGGGTCATCTTACATTCACATACAAGTTACAGTTATGGACAGTAATGTGTGTGTGTGTGTGTAACATTTTCATGGGGGTTACATGGGTAGCTGTAGATACCCTGCATCTGGGATAGTATGAAATTAACATTTTCCTGAATCTACATGTCAACTTTGATTGGTCAACTATATTTTACTGTTCTTTTAGCACTGTGGTGCATAGTAAAGCAGACCCAACAGCCCAGTGCAGTAATCATCATCAGCTACTATCATGTACCCTTAATTTAGAAGTAAATCCTATTGACCTCAGTGGAACATCCTATAGGGTTGCCAGGTCTGGGTTGGAAAATACCTGGAGACTTTGGAGGTGGATCCAGGAGAGGGTGGGATTTGGGGAGCCCGCCCTTCAAAACAGCCATTTTCTCCAGGGGAGCTGATCTCTGCCAGCAGGGTATCAGTTAAAAGTGGGAGATTTCCAGGCTCCATCACAAAGCTAGCAACTGTAACATCCTACCAAATTATTATGGCAGAAGAGCAGGATCCTTTGTAAGTTAATAGGATCATTTCTGCTACAAAATGTCGAACCTGTAGTCCTTTTTTGTTTTCATTGGGTTTATATAGTCATTTCTCAAACACGGAGGGGTGCTTTGGTGTGACATCTTCAAGCAGCTCAGTGTCTCCTGAGAGAGTTGTGTCTTCTGCAAGTTTCTGCATTGATGTATGCACTTCTTGTAGTCTGATTCTTATGGCATGCTCTTATTAAGTTATAATAAGTAATAGTATAGAACTGAATTCTCTGCCAACAGCAAGTCTTTAGCAGTGGCTGAAAGATCAACTGAAGGTCAGAGCTGAATGATGTAGTAGTCAGAGATGTGTGTCGCTGACCAAGAGCATTTCTTCTTTTCCCCACCCTTTAAGGGCACTTCAGATATTACAATTCCTTTGCAGAGACCATGTCTAAATATTAAAATTAGTATTGTTTGAAATGTAGTGCTTACTGAGCAGCCAATACAAATGGCAGTTCTGAAGTGCCAAATGTATGCACTTACATGGGAAACAACACTTGAACTATGCTTCAGATCAGGTCTTGAATTCAGCAGGAGCTCACAGGAGTGCAGTTCCTGAACCTTTCTGAGGGTTCCCCTTCTTCCTCTCCACCTACCTACCTTCTCCACTGAATAGTAGGTGTAGCTGCGTAACAATCCCTGAATGAGCTCCACCACCTGTTTTTCTACAACATGACCCCTACTTCAGATTATATCGGGTGTACTTTTCCTGAGTGGGGATGAATCAGCCTCTAATTCAATATATGCAAATAACAAGGCACCATACTAAATGCAGATAAGAGAACAAACATCAAAGGACAGATTATCAGTGAGAAAGAGAGCTGAAGTCATTGAAATCAATAGGTTTAGAAGGGTGTAACTCTGTTAGGATAGCACTGTTAGAGACAGTCCCAATCCTATGGATATTTACTCGGAAGCAATCCCTCCGGATGGGGTTAATTCACAGCTAGTAGGTTTAAGACTGTAACCTTCATGGCTCAAATTACTATGAAGAATATGGACCTCATATTCCATTGTGAACTCCAAATCTTCAGGATAGCATTGATAAGTGGCAGCTCACTCAGAAATTAAACTTTTACCTTTACTCTGGCTGAATTGGAAGAGAAGGCACCCCAGCTTCTCCAGTCCATTTTCTGCCACTTCTACCTTGTGTGATAAAGAGGACTTTGGATATGTTGCTGCAGGATGATGACATACAGTTCATGAATGTGAGCTATCATGGCTGCCATGCCTCCCAGTTCTTAGACACACTGTAAGAGTCATCCAGTATCTAATTACAACGATCTTTCAAAATCTTAATAAAGATTCAAATATTTTATGAGAAAAGTATGTGTAATTTTATATTATAAATTAGTGAAATAACACACCTATACAATAGAATATCTCATTCATAATACTTGTAACATAAGGGGAAAACCACACAACAATCAATACTCTAAGCAGTCCATTTCAATTACAAAAATATCAACAAGATCCACAGTCCATGATATATCAAAGAAGTCCTCCAGAATATGTCAAAGAAGTCCAGCATGGTTTCCAGATATAATCAGGACACACATTTTGGGATTCCTCTTATAGTTACATCCATCAGTCAGTTTCATAACACTTTATTATTGGGCATGTTTATTCAAAAACCCTTCTGTTACATTCACAAAAAACCAAAAAAGTGCCTCCCGGTTCAACCACCAGAATGGGGGAGGCTGTGGCTTAATCAGGGGATACCTACTGATTAAGACATTTGCTAAAGGGCACTCAGACAAGGAGTTTTCCAAACCTTTTTGGCTGGTCAGTCAAATTTATCTTGGAATTCAAGAACAATGCTGTGTGTGGCCTAGAGGGAAAGGTTAATACTGAACTGGAATTCTTGATAGTACTGCTAAAGTGGGAAGGGCCAAATCCTAGGTTATCATGGGCTTTTCATTCTCTTGTGCAACTTGAAGGCACACTTCCAGTATTTGGGATTGAATTGCCCTAAAAAGGACAAATTCTCACTTGCTTAGTGTGCAATACTACACAGAGCTGGATCTAGGGTGGGGGCACAGGGGGGTGCTTGCCCTGGGCGTTGACTGAGGGGAGGTGCCAAATTGGGTATGGAGTCCATTGTATTCTATGGGACCATAAGACAAAATGGCTTATAAGGAGGAGTCATTTTTTAATTTTGTTCCCCCCCTCAAACAACATGTAGAGCCGGTCCTGATCCTACACTAAAACGTTTTCTGTAGTCACCTGAAATGCTCAGAAACTGTCATAACATAAAGAAGAACCCTGCTGGATCAAGCCAGAGATCCATCTCCAGCATCCTGTCTCACACAGGGGCCAACCAGTTCCTCTGGCCAGCCAAGCCCTTCCCCTGTTGCTTCCTTCTGGCACCAGTACTCAGAAATTTGCTGCCTCTTCATGTGGAATTCATTGCCAGAGTATGGAGCAATGGCCACAGGCATTGACAACTTTAAAAAGAGTTTGCACACATTCATGGAGTTTAGCTACTAGGCATGGTAACTAAAAGGAAACTCCACATTTTAATTGCTTGTTGTGTATAGAATTTCTTTTTGTCTGTCTTGAATTTACAGCCCATCAACTTCATTGGATGTCCAGAGTTCTAGTATTTTGAGAAAGAAAGAAAACTTCTCTGTGCCTACTGTTTCCCCATGTATAATTTTATAAATCTCTGTCATGTCCCCACTTAGTTGTTTTTTTTCTAAATGAAAAAACCCAGACTTTTCAGACTTTCCTCAAAGGAAGGGTGCTTCAATCCCCTAACAATTTTGGTTGCCTTCTCATCTACTTTTTCTAATCTCACAATGTTCTTTTTGAGATATGGTGATCAGAGCTGAACACAATATTCCAAATGAGGCAGCACCATCGATCTTTACATGGGCATTATAATATTGGCCATTTTCAATCCTTTTCCTAAAAATCCCAAGGACGGAATTTGTCTTTTTCACTGCTGGAGCACACTGTCTTGACACTTTCATTGAGTTATCCACTGTGACCCCAAGGTCTCTTTCCTGCTCAGCCTCAGCATGTTTGGACCCCCTTAACAAGCATCTGTAGTTGGGATTTCTTATTCCAACATATATCAGTTTACAACTTCATTTGCCATATTGCTGCCCACTAACCACAGTTGGCCTTGGTTTTCACCATTCTTAAGAATGTTGTTCACCCCCAAATTAGATAATATCAGTCCCAACTATCCTTGTGGGACTTCACTGTTTATTTGTCCTAGCTATTATTTCTCAACTAGATACTTATATAGAAGTTATTTTAAAAACCCTCGGAGTAGCCTGCTGTAATTTTCTGGCTATTCAAGATTTTTGTGAAGGCTTTTTTTTTAAAAAAAGGGGGGGGGCTAATATTATTTGTGTACTGTATCTTGAATAAATGCAACGTAGGCTGGGAGTCCTATAGGAGGTTGTGTAGAAGAGGAAACTGTGACAGGTGTAGCTTGAAGAATTCTGGCAGGTGTTTCTTCACCCGAACCCTGTATAGGAACATGCATGTTGGGTCTGTAATCACCTGTGAACCCAACCCTGCACATTGCTCCTCAGTTGTTACAGATACTTGCATCTTATATCTGAGGATGGCTATGGCAGATGAGCTGCCATAAGAATCTATGGACAAAAAAAATCCCCTGACGACGTGACTTCCAGATACTTTGCACTATATTTAAATACAAAACGACGTGACTTCCAGATACTTTGCACTATATTTAAATACCAACTGTAGTTCGTCTCACAGCAGACAAGATTCTTTTCTTTTGGGGTGCCTCTTAGCCACCCCCCCCCCCCCGGTCGCCTCTTAACAAGCAGAAATACAACCGGCGACGCTCCCCACGTGGGATCGTGTGCTTGCCTTCTCGCCTGCTGATCTTCTGGCTGCCTACGATCACGCGGACATCTTTTCAGCCGCGCCGCGAACGAAAAATAACAGGCCTCGACTCATGTCTTAGTGTCAACGGAGGCAAAGTTTAAACCGCCGCCATCACCTCGGCTGACCTGAGAATTTACCCATTTAGCGGAGATTTTTTTTTTTAAAGCAACCCTCAGGCGCACAAAAGTCGAGCCTGCTGGCGGCGTCGCATTCCCCTTTTGCAGCGCCCGTTGCAGCCCGAGGTATGGGAGGCAATGAGGCGAGAGAACCACGCCACCGCCGCATGTCACCATCACAAAGCGGAGCCCCGGCCGAGCGCTTCCCGTGTGAGCTGAGGGCCCATGGCGCGCGCCATCTTGCGAGGGGCGGTGCTTGGCCGGGCTCCCCCCGCCCCCTCAGCATTGCCTCAGTCTTCCCTCCACGCCGCGGCTGCCAGAACTGCTCGGCTGAGCTCTCGCATCGCCTCACTCTCCGCCACTGCCGTTTGAGGGAGCGCAACTCCAGTCCGACGACGGGCCTGCCTCCCTCCGCCGCCATTTCCAGCCGCTTCCAGCCATGGCAGGTGAGAGAGACGGCGGGCAGGGAAGGAGAGCTGTGGGAGGAGAAGGGCAAGTGGCGGAGACTCCCCCTTCCCTCTGCTCTTATTAGCGCCCACTGCTCACCTGCAGGGAGAAGGGAGGCATCCCCGTGGCCAGCCTCCCTTCCCTGTCCTCCGAGCATCACCCTGGCCTTAAGTACCTAGGAACCCCGGAATATCGAAACACGTCATTTTCTAGAACAAGGTGCCCTCCTTGCTCCCCTCGCTCATATTTCATTCCCTTGTAGACGTTCTCCATCTATTGAACATTGCTTTGTCTTAGAATGTTGCCCATGGCTTTAATGTTGACCTCCCCCCACCGCTATTTTATATCTGCCCTGTGTATTGGAAACACCCCCCCCCCCTTCCGCTGGCCTTTTCTGTTTTATCTCTTGCTATCCGGGGAAATGTCCGCCTCCTTACCCTCACCACCATGAGAACGTACATCTCTCGGTCCTCACCTGGATCAGTACTATTAGCCTTTTAGACAATAGTAGGTAATAAAAGCCTCCTTAAGAAAAAAAAGCCCCCCCCCCTCTCCTGGTGTGCTGCTAAACTTCATGCACCAATATGGCATGCACAGCTGTCCCACCCCTCTTGAAATTACCGTTCACGGTGTATCTAAGGATGCTTATTATCCCCCCTCCCCCCATCTCTCTCCTCCAAGCCATGGCTATCATGGCATCCTCTCCTGCTGTCGCCAGAAAATGCCAGAGCGACTCATGCCAAATTATATCATTTCTGGCACTACCCACTGCCCCATCACATTTTTCCCTCTGATAAAAAGCAGGCTCTGGTTCTTTTCCCCACCTCCCCCACTGATTATAATTCTTGTTTTGTACTTTTACCAGTGTGCCTCCTCTGCTGAGGGTTACTGGAGCATTTCTGTTTTATTTTATATTAACCTACAGTGTTAACTACACACAGCATCTAACCCATAAACCTTTTGTCCTATGGTAGATGGTTTGCTTTTATTTTTATTTTGCTTCCTCTCTCTTCCCTTTCCTGGCAGATATTTCTGTGCATACATTATATTGATTTGTTAGCATTCTAGCAGATATTAGGCTCATTTTGCTCCCTTGTTGTTTTTATATTTAATAATAGCATCCTAGCCTTTCCCTGTGTGATATAAGAGCAAGCATCTAGCTAATTACTGCAGAGATGTTGCTTTCAAATTAACTGTTGGAAAGGATAAAGGGATTGAAATGAGTTAGTCCCAATGTGAACCTTCTGTCTGATTAAAAAAGGGATGCTTTTTTTTAACATGTTGGTGGATATAACCTCTTTCTCTCTCTTTCTCATCGGCTTTTCTTTGGAACAAAATGGGTGTGTAAGACTTGTAAATTTAGGTTAATTCAACTGTGGTCAGGAAGAGCTAGACTGCTTTCCTTGTCTGATTCCCTTCTTGATTTGTGATAGATGTGAGTTTTTGTGTAATTTTCTGAGAAACACTGTTATCCTACCCAAACATTTTCAACTGTATTCAGTAAATATATTTTGGTTTATGTTTTAAGGACTAGGAATTAAGGGTGTAGATCTCTCTTGGATAGGAGCATGAAGATGATGTAGCCAACTTGTAGATCAAATGTATTTTGTAAAAGCTGAATGATACAGTTGATACCTAGCAGTGTTATTTTATTAATATCCATGCTTTTGAAAAGTGAGTCACACATTGTTCGCTTTTTATTCCTTCAGTTTGAACTGGCATTATAATCCCTCTGGTTTTCAAAGATAATCCTTTAACATAACCTTGATCTGTTCAAAAGGCTTGTTTTTTGTCATGGATGATGAGGTGCATAATTTCTGAGGCAAGAAGCTAATGTAGAAGTTATAATTAGACGCTGTGGAAGATTCTTGGATATAGGCAACATTTTCAGTCTCTGATGATGACCATTTTTAAAAAAAAAAATAGGCAACATTTTCAGACTCTGGTGACCATTTAAAAAAGATTTCATAAAAAAGTTCTTTGGGATTCTTTGTGCAATCACTTATGTCTCTTAATGTAGGACTAAGTAGCACATTTGAGTTTCATAGTTTTTTCATTTGTTCCACCCACATGCTACAGTTCTTACGCAAGTGTGTGACTTTTTCATTGACTATGCAGTCCTGTCTAGAAATGAAGGGGACAGGGGAATGAGTATCATTTTCATGGATTCGCCTTGAATGACAAATAATTGGTTCCCCTTGCTCTGTAAGAACCAATGGCATTGCCTCCCAGGGGTGTTTAGAGCTTATCTAGTTTGTGCCTTGATCACTCACTTAAAACTGGAAATTCAGGGGGACTCCCAAAGGCTAGGAACATTGTGAAGAAAACCAGAAGTTCAGTATGAACTCCTACCCTCAGTATATGCAGTGTGAGGATTCAGATTTGCATGTTCCGAGGTGGTGGTGCAAACAGCTGCATAGCCTTTATTCAGGTGAACATTTGCATCCTACTGTCTGACCATGTTTGGCCTTCAAGGAGGCTTACAAAATCTGTAAAACAATATAACAGATTAGCAAAACAAAACACAGAATTTCTATTGGAGTCCTTTTCTACTTCTAAACTGATGACCTCATTTATTAGCTCAGGACTGACTGGAAATGTATGAGGAGTAGATTAGGAATTACCCTCAAACCCTGGTGACTTTTTTATTTACAGTATTATCCTCAATGGTTAATTTTCCTACTCTTGCAGCAGTGGTGGACTATTACTATTAGAGGAATAATAATCTATGAATTGTGTGCTGGAATGCACAGGGAAAGATCAGCCCCTCAGGATGTTTTTCAGTATTACCTTCTCTCCACCAAGTAAGCAGATCTAACTAGAGTTGCTAAAGGACCATTTACTTAGCCTGCAGTGGTGTTTATTGGAGGCTTAGTCTGTGAAATGAAACAAAGCAAAAAGATATTTCAAGGACAAGAGTAAAACCTATCCTTGAATCAAGGGTTTCCATTTGGTTAACAAAGAGGCGTTCCATGAAACAAAGCTGGAGGTCAAAAGTTGATAGTACATGGATTTGTTTGGGGGATTTTACCAAGTTGGCACTGATGAAGCTAAAAAAAAATTGGGGGAGGGGGATGGTGTCCCATCCAAATACTAACCAAGGCCAACCTGGCTTAGCTTCTGAGATCTGATAGGATAGGAGCTAGTATGGGCTATCCAGGATGAAGCTTATACCAAACTAAATTTTGTTCATCTTTAAAGTGCCACTGGGTATGTTACTGGTGACTTGACTTTTTTTGCTCATGGGATTTTTTTGCTTATGTGAAAGGGCTATAGCCCAATGATGAGGGTCATAACTTAATGACATGCTTGTCAGCATTTCTTTGTATGTATTACAAATATTGGATTATAACTTCATACCATTTTGCATGCTTAACCACTGCCCACCAGCTATATGTAACTCTGCTCACTGTACACTATTCCGTCATTTGATGAAGTATGCATGCATACAAAAGTTTACATTCTGAATAAAACTTGGTTGGTTTTAAAGGTGCTACTGGACTCCAACTTAGTCTCACCCGAGTTACAAGAAAATGGTTACTATATACCAGGGATGGCTAACTTTTGAGGATGAAGTCTCTTATAAATAAGTCTAATCTAATTATTATTTCAACTGTAGTGTAAATGAAATCAGCATTGGGAACTGCATGACTAGATTTGAAAAGCTGCTTTTATCAAAGTTTGTAATTGTAATTCCATGTAAACAAAATTCCACCAACTCTACAAACCAATTAAATATGTTGACATTCTTGTTGAAAGTGAACCAACCTTCTATCTGAAAGTTTTTGAGCAGTGACCAATAGTCTTTTTTTGTTTTTTGATTTGTCCGTGTGTGTACTTGGAAGTCATGGCGACTTCTGGTGACTGACCCTTACTGGGGACCTGAAAGATATTATTTATTTATTTGATTTATATCCCGCCCTCTCCACCGAGGTGGGCTCAGGGCAGCTTACAACATAAAATTGAAGAGCAATACAATTAGTAAATATTAAAAGTACATATTCAATAATAATTTACAGTAATTAAAACAGAAAAAAACAGGACAGTCTTGCAGGCCTTGCAGAACTGCCCAAGGTTCCACAAGGCCCTCACTTCATCCGGTAGCTGGTTCCACCAGCAGGGGGCTGCGGTTTAAAAGGCTCTATCTCTGGTTGATTGCAGTCGGTCCTCCTTTGGCCCGGGGATTACTAGCAGATTTTGAGATCCAGATCTAAGTACTCTCTGGGGAACATGTGGGGAGAGATGGTCCCTAAGGTAGGTAGGTCCTAAGGCATATAGGGCTTTAAAGGTAATAACCAGCACCTTGTAGCGAATCCAGAATACTATTGGCACCCGGTATACTATTGGCAGCCAGTGCAGTTCCCGGAGTCCTGGCTGAATGTGCTCCCGCCTGGGAAGCCCTAATAACAGCCGGGCAGCTGCGTTCTGCACTAGCTGCAGCTTCTGGGTTTGGTACAAGGGCAGCCCCATGTAGAGGACATTACAGTAGTCCAACCTGGAGGTGACTGTTGTATGGCTCACTGTTGCCAGGTTGCCGTGCTCCAGGAAGGGAACCAACTGCCTTGCCCACCTAAGATGAAAAAATGCGGATTTAGCAGCGGCTGCTATCTGGGTCTCCATTGTCAAGGCAAGCTCCAGTAGTACCCCAATGCTCCTGACCCTGTGCACCATTGTCAGTGGCGCACCGTCAAAGGCCGGTATGGGGATTTACCTTCCCGGACCACCACAACCCAAGCAAAGGACCTCTGTCTTCGCTGGATTTAGCTTCAATCTACTCAATCTATTCAGAGAGGTGGCTGAAAAAAGCCTGTCCCTGTCCTCCTGACTTGGAGTTTCAAGGAAGTTTCCCATCCAGGTACTAACCAGAGTCAATGCTGCTTACCTTCTAAGATCTGATGAGATCAGGTTTGCCTGGGCTATCCAGGTTAGGGCAGTAGTAGTCTTAGACAAAGAACCAAACTTGAAATGTTGTTCCAGGAGGTAATATATACATTATGTGTAATTCATAAGGTTGCCAGCTCTGGGTTGGGAAATACCTGGAGCTTTTGAGGGTGGCATCTATGAGGGAGGGGTTTGGGGAGGGCCGATCTCAATGGAATATAATTCCATAGAGTCCACCCTCCAAAGCAGCCATTTTTCTAGGGGAACTAGTCTCTGTCACCTGAAGATCATTTCTGATTCTAGGAAATCTCCAGGCCGCACTTGGAGGCTGGCAACTCTGTTGACTCAGAATCTTCAACATGGTAATATTAACAACTAGGTAAGTATGGGGATGTGCATTGTTATGTAATGAAAGTCAGGAACAATAGAGAAGATTGAAAATTTAACCTTGGTACTGTGTTCCATTGCTGTTTTCAGTGCCATGTTTTAGTGAAAGAAGAACATGTTTTAGTGAGAAAGCTCATATTTAATTTAAATAAGAAGATATTGCATTTATATCCCACTCTATACTCTGAATCTGTAAATATTCTGTCCAGCAGGCTTTGTGTGGGGAAATTCAAGAACCAGAACGATTTTATAAGCTCCAGATGAAACATCTTTATTTCCTAGGCCTTTTGTTTATTTGTAATTTTTCCCCTTTACTGCCCTGCTTGTGTGTGTATGTAAGTGCTGTTGAGTTGCAGCCAACTTATGGCAGCACTGTAGAGTTTTAAAGGCGAGAGACTAACAGAGGTGGTTTGCCATTGGTTGCCTCTGTGTAGCAGCCCTGTAATTCCTTAGGGGTCCCCCATCCCAATTCTAATCAGGGCAACCCTGCTTAGGTTTTGAGATCTCACAAGACTGGGCAAGCGTGGGCCATTGTTTGGGTCAGAGTGGACTCCAGCTGGAGTCGCAAACAGTGAAGGCAGAGCATTGACCAAAGTTGCATAGTTGAGACTTCAGTCTGAAGGTTATGCTTGGGGTGAGTCAAGTGAGGGTCTAGAGAGCAAGCAAATCCAGAACAGGTCCATGGGTCAGAGCCAGGAGTTCAAGAGTTGCAAGGGGTATCAGGGTCCAGTGCAGTGGTTGTGGCGCCTACAGTATTGTGATGAGTTGCTCCCATGCCTGAACCATCTGCGGTTCCTTCCTTTATGGACGGCTCACAGCTGAGTCTTGTTGAGCTCACGAGTGAGCTATCCACTTAACTCATTCGTCCCAGGTGCTTCTCCTAACTTGGTAATTGTTGGGTGGCAAGGCATGTGCTTCATCTCCTCTTGAGGAGGCCCAAGCACTCCTGCTGCCTCCTGCATTCTGATGGCTCTGGGGAAAGTGGAGGCAAGGCAGCCTGTGGAGTCTCTTTAGGATCCCAGCCCCAGTTTGCTGGTGCGCTGCCTTGCAAAGTTACTTCCTTGGAGGTCCCAGTGTATGTGCTGTCATCAACAGCTTGTGCACTGGGACTTGTTTCTGCTGCTTCAGAGACAGGGGTGTTAGCAGCATCAGCTGGTTGAGCATCTGCTAGTTCAGACTGACCCGTGACAGCTATCCAGACCAGGGCACCTTGCTTATAGTGGGATATTTATTCCATAACCATTGATTATTACCACTTATGATTTTATTGCTGATTTTAAAGGTTTTAAATCAGTTTTACTTAGAGTTTTAATGTTATCACTGTGTTATAGTAGATTTTGAAAAATATATATAAGCTGTAAGCTGCCTCAGGAGTAAATTTTATTAAGAACATGGGATACAAATGTTTGTAATTAAAAATTATTGGCTCCTGTCATTCAGAACATAGTTATATATAGGTATTCACAAATCACTCTGTGACCATATTCAGATGTCACAATGAGCCTCTGTTCATAATGGGGCATAAATTCTGCTTGTCTTCCATTCCTGTGCTTTCTCCTCTGAGGTTTTGAAACCTTCAGCCAGACTCCAGTTTTATATGATTACTGAGTTCAGGTGGCTGGCTAAAATGGAGCTTGTTTCCTCTCTACCAGCTTGGGATTCTAAACCATGCCGGTTTCTGCGGGAATCTTGAGATTTGTGCAGCCAAACAGTGGTGATCTGGAGAGCAGCCGCAGGAAAGGCTTTGCCGTTATGTCCTTTCTGGGGCATTTGATCAGCCAATGTGGAAAGACAATGTATTAGTTGAATCATCGATGTGATTCAGCAGATCTTTTTGATGAATTGTCAGGTAACATTTCCTTTTGTTATCAATTATGCCTAAATTTTCAAAGGAATTTTATATGTACAGGATTATCTCTATGCAAGGGTTCAGACGTTTGTGACTCCAACTTCTTCCTGATTAATAACAACCTGATAGAGGTCATGCCCTGATGCTTCTCCCCCCCTCCCGACCCGCCCTTTTTAGCAGAAGTCTGTGTTGCACAGTATATGCACACAAACCTCCATAGATCATAGTATCTTTTTCCTGGAGCTCCTGTAGTCTCCTGCAGAGTGGGTAGGCTTGAAAGCTCTGTTTTAGGAATTTTCTGGGGAAGGGATGTGATACCATGGAGTCCAGTTTCCAAAGCTGATGTTTCCTCCAGGTGAATTGATAGTCACTGTAGTCTTGAGACAGTTGTAATTCTGGGAGAACTCCAGACCCCCACCTGCATGTTGGCAACCATTAGGGTGGGATCAGAAATATTCCTGAATCATCGGTAGTTTTTTTGATAAATGATTCTTATCTGTATTATAGTCAATATTTAGAATAGAAGCCTGTTTATTTTTCACTACTTTGAACTATTCAGGTTTGAGTCCAAGCTTCCTCAATAAAGTAAATACATGGTAACTCAAATGGTAAACATTTGAGGTGGTCATAAAGTATATTAACAATGATTAACTGATCAAAATAGCTCCCAGGGTTATTTATTTGTATTTTTACATGTGGTGCTCAAACAACACAGAGGGTTCTCTCGAGTCCATCCATCATGTGCCTATAACAAAAAGTTGTTGCTTTCCTGAACTGCTTTCCTGAACTGATGGTATGTCCAAATGTAACAATATTTACATAACGTATCTAATATACATTAACGAAGATATAATTAGTGCTAGGGAAATGCATCTTAAAATAGAATTGCCTCCAGAAATATGGAATACTGTCTGGAAATATTTTTCCTTTAAAATCAAATTCTGCACCAACCTCAGGGAGCTTTTTAAACATTTTGTATAGGTCAGTGATGGTGAACCTTTTAGAGACCGAGTGCCCAAACTGTAACCCGAAACCCACTTATTTATCGCAAAGTGCCAACACAGCAATTTAACCCGAATACTGACATTTTAGTTTAGAAAAAAACAACTCATAGCGAAATTAACAAACTGAAAGAATATTTGGTCTGAATAGCATTTGCTTAGGAAACCAACAAAATAGTAACATGTCAGAATTGGAAAATGATAGTGAGAGTGTCATAAGGCAATAAATGGTGGCTGTTCATTGCTCTGTTGCTTGCCAGTCTGGGTTAAACTGAGAACGTGTCTTTCCCAGAGTGTTTCTGTCCATCTGATTTGCTTTTCAACATGTAACATACATTTTAAACATTATTCTAGTTTGCCATTAGGAAAAAAGAATACATTAAAATATGGTGTGTTTAGTAGGAGCTTGTGGTTAGGGTGTCCAAATCAGACCTGGGAGGTCCTGATTCATATACCTACTCTGCTCTGGCAGCTTGCTGGGAAACCTTGGACCAGTAATATACTCTGAGTTAACCTGCCTCATAGGTTCATTGTAATAATAATAATAAATAATAAATTTTATTTGTACCCCGCCCTCCCCTGCCGAAGCAGGCTCAGGGCGGCTAACAATACGGTGACCAATGGTGCACCAACAATAAAACAGTTACATTAGAAACATTAAAGTAAACAATATTGTGAGGAAAAAAGAGAAGGGGAGAGTGTGTCAAACTACTTCAGTGTCCTTTGCGGGGAAGGAAGGCAGGGGCTACATGATGTTAGTTAATAAATTAAGTTGATGAAAGAAGTCCACTGATTTATATGGCTAAATCTGAGTCCAGCAGCACCTTAGAGAACAAGATTTTTGAGAGTCAAAGCTCCTTTTATCTAATCAAGGAAGCTCTAATGCTGGAAAGCTTGTGCCCTCTCCCCCAAATCTTGTTGGTCTCTAAGGTGCTCCTGGACTCTATTCTAGTTCTACTATGGACCAGCATGGCTACCCTTGGAAACTTCAGGGATAGTCTAAAGTGTTTTAACTAGAAAGTCTGATGTGAGAAAGGAGGGCCAGTTTGTGTAGAGGTTAAGTGTGTGGACTCTTATTTGGGAGAACAGGGTTTGATTCCCCACTCCTCCACTTTCAGCTGTTGGAATGGCCTTGGGTCAGCCATAGCTATCACAGAGCTGTTATTGAAAGGGCAGCTTCTGGGAGAGCTTCTCTCAGCCCCACCTACCTCACAGGGTGTCTGTTGTGGGGGAGGAAGATAAAGGAGATTGTGAGCTGCTGAGACCCTGAGATTCAGAGTGAATGGTGGAATATAAATCCAATATCTTCTTTCTTTAAACTAAAATTGCCATCCTGTGCATGTGTAGAGAGTAGGTTTCATAGTGCTCATTGTAGATTACTTCCAAGTAACCATGGAAAGGAAGCCCAATGAGGAAAGGCTAAGGGACTTGGGGATATTCAGTCTGGAGAAGAGGAGGTTGAGGGGGGGAGACATGATTACTCTTTTGAAGTGTTAGAAGGGCTGCCACTTAGAGGAGGGCAGGGGGCTGTTCCTGCTGGCAGCAGAGGAGAGGACTGGCATAGGAAAAACTTTTTAACAGTAAGAGTTGCTCAGCAGTGCAATTGACCCCCTCATTAGCAGTCTTTAAGCAGCGGCTGGACAAACACTTGTCAGGGATGCTCTGGAAAACCAGAACATCAATTCAAAAACAGCTTATCAACAATTTGCCTTACGGTCCCTATATCTTGAAAGAGCTCTGCTCAGATACTGCTTTCAGAAGCATCGCATTTGAAAGCAAAGAATCCTGCAGTTCCTCCCATTCTAATCCTAAACCAGAGGCTTTCCCGGCTGCTGTTTCTGCAAGATTAGTGGGATCCAACATTTCCTGTAATAAATCCACATCCCTTAAAAAAAACGTGCTTGATTCAAGGTCGTGATCTCTCTCCCCCCCGCCCCCATCCCCACACACCCATGCTCTCTTCTTCCCTTTGGCTTGGGCCGTGCCACAACAGTTTTAAAAAAATGAAACGCAACCGGGTCTTGGCCACATGAATATGTGAAACTGCCTTATACCCATCTCTCTAGTGTAGGGGTGGCCAAACTGTGGCTCGGGAGCCACATGTGGCTCTTTGACACACATTGTGTGACTCTTGAAGCCCCCACCAGAGAATGCAGTTGTCTCTTTAAACCACTTCCTCAAGCCAAGCCAGCCAGTAGCTTGGAGAATGCATTTAAAATTCAAGTTGCTTTCTTTCCACCTTTCCCTCCCTGCTCCCTCCTACCATCTATTTTCCTTCCTTCCTTCTCTCAGACATCTGACATTTGTGTCTGGTGGCTCTCACACATCTGACATTTATTCTATGTGGCTCTTATGTTAAGCAAGTTTGGCCACCCCTGCCCTAGTGCGTCCCATCTAACCCCCTCCCTAAAACTGCAGGAACACCTGCAAGGAATTTTCCTGTGTGTGTTGTGCTTGGGGGCTGCATTGTGGTTGCACCCCCGCACGTCAGAATTCCAAAGGTGCCCATGAGCTCAAAAAGGTTGGAGTGCCCTATTGTCTCTCTGAAGGAGGCCCAGTTAAGGTTGCCAGGTTTGAGTTGGGAAATACCTGGAGATTTGGGGGAAAGAGCCTGAGTTTGGGGAGAGGAGGATCTTCAATGACCCCAGAGTCCACCTTCCAAAGCAGCCATCTTCTCCAGGAAAACTGATTTCCTGTTGCCTGGAGGTTTGTTGTAATCCCAGGAGGTTTCCAGCTACCACCTGGGGGTTGGCAACCCTGTTCTGCACCCATGCTCAGAAGGATATAATGCCACAGGATCCACCTTCCAAAGCAGATTTTTTCTCCAGGTGAACTGACTTCCATCACCTGGAGATCAGTTGTTAAAGCCAGCAACCTCTCTTTACCACCTGGAGTAGGGGTGGCCAAACCGTGACTCGGGAGCTACAGATGGTTCTTTTGCAACTATTGTGTGGCTCTTGGAGAAGGCATTTGTTTCTTTAAATCCCTCTCCAAAGCAAGCCACTCAGAGCCCTCTCTGTGGGCATACATGCTCCCTGTCCCACCCCCGTGCACGAAGCTTGGCTCCCCCCTGCAGCCCCCCCGCCAACCCCCCCCCCACCTTCACTCCCTCCACAGAGCTGCAATGCAGCCATGCTCCATGGCCCTCATCCTCCTAAGAGGGATGCTGAGCCATGCTGCGCCGAATCTAGACCCTATTGGCTTCGATGCAGCCAGCACACCTTCTAACGCTTTGAAGCCGGAAGTGAGGGGGAGCGAAGCCTTTTCCTGTGTGGGCTTCAAAGAGTTAAAAGGTGTGCTGGCCACATCAAAGCTTGTTGGGTCAAGCTTCAGCGCAGCACGGCTCGGTGCACCTCTGAGGAGGAGGGGGGCCATGGATCGTGGCTGCATTGCAGCTCCGGGGAGGGAGGAAAGGTGGGGGGCGGCGGTGGGGGGCCTGCAGGGGGAGCCAAGTCTTGTGTGTACGGGGGAGCCAAGCCTTGTGGGGGGGGCAAGGGAGCGTGTGTGCCCACAGAGAGGGCTCTGAGTGCCGCCTCTGGCACACGTGCCATAGGTTCGCCACCACTGGTATAGGTGGTATGTTATACCAATAAAGATTAGTGACATGTATAAAGCCACCTCTGCAATATTGTTGGAGGGGCTGTGGTTTAAATGGAAAGTATTGGCACATGATTAATGCCCTCTGGAATTTAGTGTTTTTAGAATTTAATACATTTGATTTAAAAAGAGTTAAATAAAATTATCAAAATAAAATTAGCAGTAGACCCTAAATTGCAATTACTGAATTGATTTGGAGATTATTGAAATTTGGCATACAAATTGTATTTTTTTCTTTTGCCTGTTCACACTTCTATTTATTGATTTGCCAGGTCTGTGTTGGAAAATACCTGGGGACTTTGGGGGTGGAGCCAGGAGAGGGTGGGGTTTGGGAAGGGGAGGGGCCTCAGCATGGCACAATGCCATAGAGTCCTCCCTTCAAAGCAGCCAGTCTAGAGGAGTTGATCTCTGCCAACTGGAGATCAGTTGTAAAAGCAGGAGATCTCCAGACCCCACCTGGAGGCTGGCAACCCTACTTCTATGCCATCATTGGAAACTCAGCAGTTATTAAATGTACAGCAGTTTGTGATGAAACAAATATTTGCATGTGTGAAATTCCGCTAGCAGCTTCAGCAGAGCTAACTGGAGATGTACAATTTGACCTTTTTAGGTGATGTGACTGGCCATGGAAAATAAATATTTTACAGAAATCACCCCACTAGATTAAATTAAAAAGTGGTCACACAGGGGCAGAAACTTTTTGGAAACTGCTGTTTTGATGGCAAACTGCAGCAAAACATCAGGTAGAACCAACCAAACTTTAAATATTATGAAATTAGCATCTGCCTCCTAAAACCAGTATGCAAATATTTACAAAGATGCTTAACCTAAACATTTGGAACTTAAATTTCCAATGCCAAAATTCAGTTCTTTAGATCTTGAATGTTTTGTTCTCTGTCTGTTATGACATGTTCTCAAATTTTTGTTTTTAAATGCTACATTTAGAAAATATATTAAATTCCTTTGTTTGAAATCTGGAGTGCAGAGCCAGATTAACAATTAGGCCAAGTAGGCACTGGCCTATAGGCCCCCACACCTTTAGAGGCCCCAGGCCAGCTTCACCCCCCCCCCCCCGGTTTCCTCCTGCTTACATCCCTCCCAGCCTGCGTGAACAGCCAGCAACTGAGCTGATCTTTGCCCGACTTGCCTGGTACAATTGCTGCCGGCATTGTCACCAAGTTTGCCCCTCTTCCTCTCCCCCACAGCTTAGTAAAAGGGGCTTTTAAGAAGGTGGCTGCAGTGGGGGCCATAAGCGGTGGGATGGGCACTCAGACTCTAAGATAATTTGTTAGGAGGCCCCCAAGATTTTGATTGCCTAGGGGCCTCCACACAGTTTAAACCAGCACTGCTGGAGTGTGGTTGACTCTTCTTCATTCTGAAGTTCAATTGCCCAGTAAATTGGTTCAAACCTAGTTGGAACTGCTTCAGTTCTAGCTTTGTGCCAGCTACTCCAATAACACACTGTTCCAGTGGCCCAAAGTGATCTTGCTAATGTTGGGGTTATTTAAAATGGATTAAAAGAAATGCAGATTAAAATCTGCTTCTCAGGCAGTCTAATAAAATGGGCCTGGGCTAATTGTTGGTGTGGTACTCCTGAGGATTAAATTTATTTTCATGGTAAATCAGAAGCTATTCTTGATTTCTTTGACAAATTCACGTTTCTGAAAGCCAAGAGCAGCAAGGCATTAAATACTATATAAATATAACATATTATTCCTTAGCATTTTTGAACTTTGTTGCTCATATTTTTGTGGTGTCACATACGTAGCTGGCCTTTTCTGCCTAAGAAAGGGAAACAAAAGTAAGAAAGGCTGACTTCCTCTTTCTTTTATGTATGGAAGTTAATGCTTAAACTTACATACAAGTAATGGCTTGAACTCTGTACTGACATCCATTCCTGACAGTTTTTAGAATACTAATGGTACATACACCAGTTGTAACAACTAGTTTGAAAAGGGTATGGTGCATCACAGTCATTGTTAGTCCTGCTTCTGTGGGATATTTGAGAGTATTTCCATAAACCCCAGGTACTAAAGGAGCAGCACATTGTATGCAAGTCAACATCTTGATTAACATTAGTGATAATGTTGGCAGGGCTTTATCTCTCCTTTCTGTGAAAAGTGATATTTTGATTGCCAAACTAGATAAAGCATTTCTTGTTGGAGGAACTATCTACAAGGGAAAAATTGCAAGATCTCAACTGAAAAATAATTCTAGGATTTGAGACCAAAAGGTTTTTGGCTCTTTCAGAAATGTGCATCACTGACATTGACTTAGCATCAGATTGCACTGGAAAAAAATGAAAGTACTTTACATTTCATAATTGGTTGGGGTTTTTTTTTTTTAGTTTTATTGCCTGTTTACTCGAATGGCATGCACTGTGCAGTCTTTGTGTAGTTGCATTGGCATTTTGGCACTAAACTTAAAAATCCTTGCTTAATTGAAGAGGAATTGTTGTATATTGTATTGAATATTAATATTGTGTTTAATCCTGGGTACTTTTAAAAACCATAATGTGATTACGGTGTGAACTACTATCTTACAAGGTGGTTTTGAAACTAAAGGGTAAGAAGAAACAACATATAGGGTCATAGAGTTGGAAGGGACCTCCAGGGTCTTCTGGTTCAACCCCCTGCACAATGCAGGAAATTCACAAATACCTCCCACCTACATACATACATCCCCAATGACCCTTGCTCCATGCCTTGGAAGATGGCAAAAACTTCCGTTGCCAAACTGGCCTGGAGAAAACTTGCTGACTGACCCCAAAGTGTTAGTCAGCATTTCTCTGGGCATGTAAGAAAGAGCCACAAGAACTAAGCACTGATGCAGCCCTTCTTGCCCTCCTTCTCATGATCTGCCTATTTCACAGAATCAGCATTGCTGTCAGATGGCCATCTAACCTCTGTTTAAAAACCTCCAAGGAAGGAGAGCACACCACCTCCCAAGGAATCCTGTTCCACTGAGGGAGTTCTTCCTAATGGTGAGCCGGATACTCTTTTGATTTAATTTCTGGTCAGACCCTCTGAGGCATCAGAAAACAATTCTGCACCATCCTCTATATGACAGCCCTTCACATATTCGAAGATAGTAATCATATCACCTCTCAGTTGTCCCCTCTCCAGGCTAAATATACCCAGCTCCTTCAGTCTTTCCTCATAGGACTTGGTCTCCAGAACCCTTCACCATCTTTGTTGTCCTCCTTTGGACATAACAATAATATTTAATTTGTATCCTACCCTCTCTGCTGAAGCAGGCTCAGGGCGGCTCACATAGCATAACATAAAATACAAGGATTACAGTAATAAAAACTACTATTACACAACATTTTACAATTCATTTATATATACTATTACATTAAAACCATCTAATTAAAACCATCAAATTTAGTTCCAGCATTCTCGGTGCTATATTCTCTGTGTTTCTCATCTTACAGTTTTTCGTGACGACGGTACAGTAGAATCCACATTAGGAAAAGGTGTTCTAGCTTGTTTGTATCCTTCTTAAATTGTGGTGCCCAAAACTGAACACAGTACTCTAGGTGAGGTCTGAGCAGAGTAAAATAATATCATCACTTCATGTGATTTGGACACTATACTTCTTTCCTGCCCTAAGCCACAGCCTTCAACAGGAAGAACTGATGAAAACAAAACATGCGCTACCAGCTCATTCGCCTTTTGATCCAGAGCTATATAGTCTGTTTTAATACAGGCAGTATCATTTGTTCCCACATGAATTAGCTAGAAAGGATAATAATCCATGGGCCTGACTAGTCTTCCTACCTTTTCTGTCATATCCTGGATGCGTGCACTGGGTAGACAGCATACCTCTCGAGATGACAAGTCTGATCAGCACACTTTGGGCTCTACCGCTCTGAGTAGGGAATCCCCAATTACCAGCATACGCCTCTTCCTATATTGTACTCTGAGCTCATCAGAGGAAGTACAGGGGGACCCCAACAGTCCTTGATGGTTGTTAACCCCTAATACAAATTTGTGAAGCCAGGTAAGAAATGTTTCTGCCTGACTCATTGCTTTTAGTGGGGGGGGGGGGTTATGAGTAAAGATTGTAATCATTTTTATACAGTCTTTCTCACTAGGTAGGGATGCCAGCCTCCATGTGGGACCTGGGGATCCTCCAGGATTACAGCTCATCTTCAGACTACAGAGATCACAGTTTCCTTGGGGGAAATGTGGATGCTATGGCATTGTACCCCATTGAGGTCCTGTCCTTCCCAGGCTCCACCCCCAAATCTCAACCTGAAACAAGTTGTTTATGAACCTGGATCTGGCAATTCTATCCCCTCATCCCCTGCTGGCAACCCTATCACTAGGTCTAAAGGCAGATTACAAGTACGATAAAATTACTCAGCCAGTCAGTAAGCTAATTACAAAATATGATGACATTTGAAGATTCCTAGTAATAGGGGGCACCTCCTGAGATGATCCAGTACTCCACAGCTCTACTCTTTCTACAAGTGTGCCTACTGAATAATTTTGTTTTGCCCTGTTAAGAAATGCCTTTTTTCTTTGGAGGTTTGAAATGAGCAAAATCTTTGAATGCTGGTAGTGGTTCTCTGCACCACATAGACCTCCACCATCCACTATGATCTACTTAATAGGCATTACTGAAACTTGGTGGGATGACATTCACAATTGGAATTGAGGGGTAGAACCTATTTAAAAGGGATACACTATTTCAAAAGGAGTACTTGGGGAAAGGCAGTCAGTGGGCAAGCGACTATTCCTCCAAGGGTGCACAAGGCAGTAAACAGTTCCTGTGGTGACCAGGTTCTGGTCATTGGGAGAAACAGAGGTAAGGCCTCAGAACTTGGAAGGGAAGCTGGGAATCCTGGCCCTCATATTGGGCAATTCCTACAAAGGTCATGTGGTGGTGGCGGCGGCTTACCAGAGAGAGATAAAAGCTTCTCCAGGTGTTGGGAAAACCTTAGAGCAGGGGTGTTGAACTCATTTGTTATGAGGGCTGGATCTAACATAAATGAGAGCTTGTCTGGTCAGGCCATGTGTGTACCTATTTAAGATTAGGTAGCAGAGATATAAATGTTATAAAGGACACAGACAAACACAAAGATTTTTTTAAAAAAACTTAAAACATGCTTAAAACATTAGCACTCATTGGTCTTAAAGGTGCTTTCTTTGTATTTCTCCCATGGGATCCAAGGAACTGAGCAAAGGAAGCTCTGGCTTTTTCCTTCCTTCCCTAGGAAGAGAGGCTTGGCTCAGTGGCTCTGCTGTGTGATTGAGAGAGCCTGGCAAAGCAAGCTCTGGCTCCCCTTCCTCCTCAAGGGAGAAGCGTCAGCCAATGGAGAACATAGAAGTTTTGCTCTCTAGCTCCTGTGCAATTGAGCAAGCCTTAGCAAGGTGTTATGCAGAAGGATGCAAGAGAGAGGGAGAAGGAAGCAGATGACAGCTAGTTGCTTGGGGGCCTGATAGGAGCCCTCCGGGGCCTGATTTGTCCCCTGGGCTGCATGTTTGACATCTGTACCTAAGAGGGCAGGATGGAATGAGGCCTGAGCAGGCTCATTCCGCCACATGAACATTTTGTTAAACAACAGAAATATGGGGGCCCTTCTTAACAGCCTTAACCAGGCTGTTACACAATGTGGAATCCACCACTGAAAATGTGTATGAGTGGACAGTTGCAATTTTACCTGTTTGCTTAGTGGAAGAGATACACAGATTCCGCTTAGCATCTAAGAGTAGCCAGGCTGTAGCATTCTGTATCAACTGGATTTTCCAGGCAGCTTTTAAGGACAGACCTGAATGGAGTATATTACAGTAATCTAAGCCCTGAGGTAACCATAGGATGGATCTACATAGCCAGGTCAGCTGAATCAAGGTAGGGGGCCCTCTTCTAAGATAAGTAGAGTTGGTAGAACACTTTTTTCTTTTTTTGCAGCTGCGTTAGTTTGCTTCTCCAGCAATAAAGCTGGTTCCAGAATCACCCAGTGGCTCTTACTGAGTTGGTAACAGACAGTTGAACTCCATCCAAAGCAAGAAGCTCCCAGTCCTCCCTTAGGGCTTTGGCCTTTCTGCTCAGCATTGCTTCCATCTTATCAGGATTGAGTTTCAGGTTGTTTACCCTTAGTCAGGCAATGATTCAAAGTATCTGTAGCATTACAAAACAATTTGGGTAAAGAAATGTAGAGTGGGGTGTCACCAATATATTGATGGCACCCTATTCCAATACCATGGATGCTTTATTCCATAGCTTTCACATAGAGATTGAATAGCATGAGGAACAGTACTGAACCTTGTGGAACCCCAAGACAGATCTGTAGAAAACGTGTCTCCTACAGCAATCTTGTCACTCTTGCCCATGAGGAATGATTGACAGCAATCTAAAGCACATCCCCTTAATCCCTGCTTCTGTCTCCAAACATGTTAACGGGATGGCATTGTTCTCTGTGCCAAAGGCTGCTGATAAGCTTAGGAAAATCATCAGCGAAGCTTTGTCTACATTTAGATGGAGGCAGAGCCCCTTTTTTTGTAGTAAAGGCACAGCAGGAACTCATTTGCATATTAGGCCACACCTCCTGACACCAAGTCAGCAGGAACTGCGTTCCTGCTCAGAAAAAGCCCTGGATGGATGTCATCTACTTAGGCCACTGGCACTGTCTCTGCCCCATATGGCCTGGGCTGAAGGGAACTAGGGCTGGAAATTCTTCTGGGAATCTGGTCCAGCTTCCTGTCTGTCCTGTGGTTATTGTATATAGCAACACATAACCTTCAAAGTCACCTCTACTGGTTCAATAATCAGCTGCTGACCTACCAAGCGAATGTCATCAATCACATAAATCCTTTACTGAATGATGAAGACAGGTACTCTGATTTAAAGTAATCCTGTTGTAGTTGCTCATTTTAAGATCCTTGCAGATTGTGTATGAGAAGGGTTAAATGTATATCAGTTTCCCAGTAAATCTGTAGGTTTAGAAGAATGTCTAGTAATAATGCAATGAATAGATAGCATTTACTTGTAGATTGCTTAGACATAAGTTTGTTATTATAAATGATTTGTAGATGGTTCCTTTATAACTGATGGTATGGTGCTTGTTAATGTTCTGATGTACGGTTCTTAAGGTATTTGAATTTGTGGAAGAAAAGGTATATGCGCCACTTTGGGAGATCAGAAAACCACAGTGCTGATGTCCAAGTGTTATGCTTGAGAGATGTTCTAAATGGTAGGGAGGTTACATTGTCATTGTCATTAAAATGATCTGTACTGAGTTTCCCAGCTACTTAAAAGCTGTTGAATAGGGCTAGTTTTAGCAATAGAAGGCAATTTTCTTAGGAAGCAGCTTGGTTAATGTAAGACATGCTTGCTGAATTATGCCAAGGAGAGGTGTTCATCTATCTAGCATTCAAGACAGTGCTGCTAACTGTTCTATCTTTGTTTCACCACCTCAGCATTTTTCAGTTTAGAACACAGATCTTGAAACACTCATGAATGCAGAAATGTACTTCAGAATAATATTTTGACTTTTATCAGAAGTTTATGACATGAAGTAATGCTTCTCATATTCTGGAATAAAAACAATTCTGAGATAATTGTTATGTCTGTTGTGCTAATAAGATATTATGACTTTCCATTTTTGTGCAGATATGAAACTTGAACATATTCCTTATCTTATCTTTCACATAAGCAAGAAGACTGCTGCTTCTGGCACATGTAGAAATGTCTGTTGTAGAATTAAAAAAAACCCCTGAAATCTGCATCCAGGATTATCCCAAAGGTGTTGGGATGCTTTCTAGTGGGCTGTGTTTCACATACTCAATCCATTGCATTTCACTCTGCTGCCTTCAGTAACACCTAAAATCAACTACAGGTGACAACCACTTCACCTTACCTCCATGGTGGGACTATTTCTGTCAGCGTCTGATCTTGGTGGAATTGGGCAAATAAATAAATACCTCCTATGTGAGATATTTCACAACTGGCATATGTTATCCACAAGATGCTGTGTCTCAGTCTGAGTTGTCTAATAACACAAGCAAGATTGGTTGTTATTATGTACTAGTTCTCATTGTTGGGAAGCCAATTGTGTATCCTTCATTCAAGGACTGGCTTGCATAATCATTCTTTATTGGGTCATTGCCTCTGACCTGAATTTGAAAATATCTAATATTTTCCTTGTAATCCCTCTATGCTGTAAAACTGGGTCTGAATGAAATATTTTCTGCATAATGCATCCAGATGGCCTTGAAAAAGAGATCAACTCTTTCCCCTTGGAACTTATAGGGGTGTAAAGCCTCCTGAAATGAATAAAATGTGTACAGTGTCAAACTCAGCTAGTGTGATTTCTCTAAGCCTTGGCTGTTTTGTTTCTGAATAATTTATTATAGTGAGAAGTGGCCCATCCCTTTTGACACATTTCTGCTTTGTTTAGTATATTATAGCTGTCTCTGAGTGTGGTACTTGACAGGTGAGGTGCTGTTGGTGATAAACTTGAGTAGCACACCACTCTTTCTGCCTTGGGAAGAGCTTAAGATAACTTCGAAGACTGCATGCAATCTCACCACTGGAATTTGTTTTTTAAAAGGTACCTACTTAATTTTTTTTGTTTGTTCTTTTGGATTGGGTCATGCTTGCTTTTAAAGATAATTCAATAACATTTTCAGTCTTGGAACAAAGCATCTGTTGTACTAAATATAATCAAAATTGGTTTCTTCAGTAAGCTGTTGTGACAAGTTATTTGCAGAATGTCTTGAAGGTAGCACAGTATGTGTGTCTCTTCACAGAAGGGTATATCTAATTTTCCCCTGGATTTGAAAAAAAGTTTTAAGAAAATCTACATGTACAGGTTTTATTGAGATTGAGTAATATCACAGTTAAATATATGAATACATAGGGGAGGGAACCAGAAAAAGCTCCACCCACGCTTTCCCCCTTGAATGCTTTTTCAAGTTTTTCAACAGAGAAATTGGAAATTTGGGGCAGTATTGAGTGCTGAGGTTTAGCACTGGTCTGTGGCTGGAACTATATGGTTGGTGACAAACATGAGAGTCCTAATACTGTGTTTGCTTCTCACATGTAAAGTAGATTCGGCAGTGGAGATGAGCATTCATAAGAGAGAAGTGGTGAGCAGGAGATATTATACTTATCCTTCGCCTGCTTTTTTTTTTTGTCCCCCCCCCCGTCCCCCGTTCTCTATTGGAGAAGGTGGTAGAAATCAGCAAATCCCACCTATCCCTTCCTGTTTTTCTATTTTGCGTGTAATACATCATCTTGTGGTGACATCATGTTTTATTACAGTGCTATCCTATTGTTATTGCCATCGTTTAAGGTGGGCCTATAACTGGTTTTTGATATGCTATGCCCTGTCCACCGGTGATGCGTTTTATTTGTTTTTACTGTTATGTTTAACTTTGATATGTAAGTTTTTATTGTTATTTTTATATGTTGTGATCCGCCTTGAGCCTGTTTACGGGAAAAGGCGGAATATAAGCCTACTAAATAAAATAAATAAATAATTAAAAAAGAGGCAGTCATCCAGGAATCTTGTGTTTTCCAGATACCTAGTTCTGGTTTGAGAGCTGATTTGGGCACTCTTCTTTTCAGATGTATGCATGCAAACATGCAGTATTAATTCAGCAAAGAAAATGTTTGAGAATGCAAATATAATATATCCTCATGGTTGTCCTGGTTCTCTGTCAGGGATAAACCTACATTTTACACTTCGGTGCGAAGGGCGGGGTATAAATCCCAATATAAATAAAATAAATAATTTTCCACTGCTCAGTACGGGGATGGTCTTACCCAGTTCACTCTGAACAAGAATACTTTCTTTCCCAATTTACAAATGGGTGTGTTCCAGACATTTCTAAGTCAGGTGTTTGGAACTTGAAACATATTTTCCCATGTGAGATACATGTAATAGATGGTGGTTAGCTGTCTCAGTTGCTCCATACTGCTATTGCTCCAGTAGTGATTCTTAACTTGTCTCCTGAAACCCATCCAGGGTTCATAGGTAAATCTCTTCCCAACCTTCAGGAATTTTTAACGGGCTTTAAAAAATCTGTGTTGCTAGTCTAGTTGCCATAAATCTTTTGTAGAAAAAAGTTTTGTACAGCCATATTAGTCCCTACAAAATCCAGAAAACAAGAACAACATCTATGTAATAGATTTTATTAGGACCAACCAAATTGACCCAGGCTATACTGCAAGAATTTCAGATTACCAGGCTGAAGAAGAATTCTGGTATGCTCAAAAGCTTGCACCATGTTTTCTTTCAGTGTATTCCTAATAAAAGTTATTGCATGAGTTTTTTTATTTTTGAAGACGTTTTTGTAGCCTTGTTTTCCACTCAGACTTATAGCATGTACTGTCCAGGATGCACTTCACATAGGTCAGAACTATTTGAGCACAAGCTGTAGTAGAGATGTTGACCTCACAAGTGCTGTAGCCAGGACTGAGGCTATTTAAGAAGGCAAATGCATATAGCTGTCACCAGAGCGAGAATCCTTCAGGTACTTGCAGCTGTCCTGCATCCACCTTGTGTTGAATAGATAAATATATTTTAAATCTTCTCTGTGAGGTATGTGTGGAAACCTGAGTTCTCATCTTGCTGTGGTGGAGCCCCAGCTCCTTTCTTCAGTTATCAGTCAATGCTGAAGAAGTTCTGGATGGAGCTGTTGTATTTCAGTTTGTTTCAGATCTTCTGCTTGCTAGTACAATAAGAGATCTTCATTTTCTCAGTCCTGTTTTTGCTCTTATGAAAGCCAAACAAAAAAGTCTTTTTCTTTCACCCTATGTATTCCTACAATTAATATGCATTATCTGTTCAATCCAATAATAGTGACTGTCTTTCTGATCTGTGGTGGTGGAAAGGGCTGTTGAATCACAGCTGATCTGGTTGTAACCCTCAAGTGAGGTTTCAAGGCAAGAGATGCTGAGAAGTAGTTTGCCATTGTCTAACTTTATGTGGGAGCCCTGGACTTCTTTGGAGGTCTTCCATCCAAATAGTAACGAGAGCTGAACTTAGCTTCCATGATCTGATGAGATCAGGGTGAACTAATCTACAGTGCTGCATGATGAACAGGGTCAAGTGCACAAAAGTAACAGTCCTATTATGTAAACACAGCAGGTGTTGGAAGAGGCTAGGGGTGTGCATTCAGGTATCTGAGTTCAGCATCTCAAATGTATCTGGGTTTTCTCAGGAAAACTGGGGGGGGGGGATTTTGAAAAAATCCTGGATATATTCAGGAATTACCAGGCAGATTTGAAAACAGCGGAGAGGTGAGAGCAGATTGCTCCCGCTTCTCTGCTGCAGTCCCTTCAAAGTTTAAAGGGATTGAAGAAAACACCTTGAGGACCAGCTGTGCAGGTGGGGAGCAGACTGTTCCTGCTGGGGGAGGGCTGGCTTCTCAAGCAGCCCAGTTTAAACCAAGCTGCCAGAATCTCCTGGGCCACACGGAGCACATTGCTTCTAGCAGCACAGCATCTCGTAGGGGTTGCATCTCCTGTAGCCTGATTTAAACCAAGCTGTAGAAGTGAATCCAGCCAAGATCTCCTGTGTTCCGGGTGGCTGTTAATGCGAACCAAGCCAGGATTGACTTTGCCTACAGGGAGCAGACTGTTCCCCACTGGCTCACCTTTGTGCTGCCTTTCCCCCCCCCCCCCAATCAGTATTTTTCTTCTTGGGTCTATTGTACTTGAAAAAATTCAGGATGTCAGAAAAACCCCAGATTCAAATGCCATGCTGGTATTGTGAGCCAGGATTTTTCAGAAATCCATTTTGGGGGTGGGGGTGGGGGTCCGAATAGACCCAGCAAAAAACAAAACAAAACAAAATTTTTGCACACCCCTACTTTGGAGACCTTGGAAATGCAATGCAGGGAAATGGGTGTTCAACGTGGAGTCATGCGGCCAGTTTTCATGAATAGTTATTCTTTTGGAGCCTGCTCTGATGTTACAAAAATAGGTAATGGATTAGATCAAATCACTTTGGATTTGTGTAGCAGTATAACACAGCACCTGTGTAAATAACATGTAGAGTTCAATAATGTGTAAATAGGAAGTAACTTTTGCCTTTAAAAGAGTTTCAACAGAAGAGTGGAATGTTCCTTACAACAATGTGCAGCCTGTGACTTATATGTATTATCTCTGCTGATTATAGCTATGTTTATAGGATTTTACGTCATATAGTACAGTGGATATGAATATATGCCAATTGGCCTGAGATCTGATCAGAAGAGTTCTATAACACAGAAGGATGGTACAGGAGAAACGTTTATTCTTATAGCTCTTCCTTGCAAATTGCTCAATAACAGATCAAAAGCCAAATAACAGTTAGTGTGGGCGAGTGTCACAAAGGTGATTGCATTGTGTACTGGATATATTTTCTACGTACTGACGGTTGCAGCAGATGTTTCAAGTGCTTTTGAAGTTCTGTGTTGTAATAGTTAATGGTAAACTTGATGTAAACTTGATAAATAATTTGTTTCAGTTAACATTTAGAGCTTATCTATTTCAGGCCCATTTTAAACTGCTGCAATATATAATCCATTTTTATTCCATGTACACAAATCTATGCCTTTTTATTTATATAAATACAGTTTTGGCTTCATGGGAAACCAATAAAAGCCTGAATAGCTTAGATTGAGATATTGATTGTAGAGAACATGGCTCTGCCAACATCTTCTCTGTGATCTCCCTCTTTCCTCTAGTTCAGTAAAACAGTCCCAGGAATTTGAAGGCAGGAATTGAAAATGTGAGGGTGGCAGTTAACATCTAGCCTATTTTAATTTCTGTTCAGCTGTAACTATATTGACCTGATATGTTGTCAAAACTGCCACACAGTTTATAGAAATCATGAAGCAGCTTTGGTGCCTGAAATGATGATGTATGTTCTTTTCACTTGTCTTGTGTAAAATATCAACACAGGGCTTTGGGACAGAGGGACTATGACCTGTTGGTGGTGAGTGGCTAGGGATGAGGAGGATAGTATTTGTTTGGTATACTCTCTGCTTCCTCAGTTTTTGCATCAGCTCTTGAGTGGCTTTGCTTTTTTGCCTATCCCAGACATTCACAATTTATTTTGGAGAGATTATTAGGGGGATAAAGGAGGGTGAATAAACTGAAAAAAATGAAATTGATCTCACCCTTTTTGTGTATGAAACAGGAGCTGTTTCTCTCTATAGAACTTAGATTTCTTCCCTCATTTGTCTACCTCTCTATAAACTGTAAAGTTCACTGGGTTCTACAAGTCAAAAGGCTCTCATAGAGATTGCCTATCCAATACCATCCCAGATGATAGTCACTTGTTGTGTAATCTTGATGGGAAAGAAGTCAGTTATCAAGCTACTGGGATTTTCCTTCCTCCCACTTCCAGAGCTGGCAAGTGTCAGTGGAAGGTTGTGCCTACCCTACGTAGGATTTTGGAGAATCCTGCACTTGACTGTTGGAAAAATTTGTTTGGTAAACTTGTAGAAGAGCTAACAGGTGCTGGAGGTGTCTTGTTTAGACATTTCCCCCCCTTCTTGTGTTGCTTTATTTGCCAAGTGAGTTGCATAAAACGATTTCATCATGCTTTCAGTTGATGAATTTCTTGAAATACCACACACAACAGGATAATGGCACAGTATGTATTTATTAGTAGTTGGTTAGTGGACATTTAGTTGATTTCATTTAGTTTGGTTTTTGGAAAGACAAAATACCATAATTTTAGGGCTGTGATTTGTATTGTGTTGACTGGATAAATGGAGTGTGTTTCTAATTCAATTTAAAGCATTTCTTTGTGGAGAAACTGAATGAATTGTTTGTAACTGTCTTCACTGTGGAAAATGAACGGCAATTACCTACAGCACAGCTCTGGTTTTTAAGGAAGGCTGTCACAAAAACCAAGTCAACTAAAGGTGACTAAACTAGGTCAGATTGGCCAATTAACTTATAGCAGGGGTGGCCAATGGTAGCTCTCCAGATGTTTTTTGCCTACGCCTATCAACCCCAGCTATTGCCCATGCTGATGGGGTTGATGGGAGTTGTAGGCAAAAAACATCTGGAGAGCTACCGTTAGCCACCCCTGACTTATAGGAAAGGTTCCCAGTTGGCCACTATCCAGAAGGTAAAGCTACCTATCCAACTATCACCTAATTTCCTAAACAAATACAAGATGAAGATAACTAAAATATACACACCAAACACTTTGTGACTGAGTGTTGGAGTGGATGGGCCATTGGTCTGATCTAACATGGCTTCTCTTATGTTCTTAATCCTTTTCTGATCTTTCCTCCAAAACTGTTTGCACTGCCAAATAATTTTTCAGCCCCTTTCAAAGTCTACATAATATTAACAGTGGGTGAAGAGTTCGTAGCTAAAAAGCTAATTACAAGCTCCACCTAAAACAAAGCGGTAGAAAAAAATGGCCCATAGGTACTTAGATTGCACACATTTTAAGTGCCTCCATATATTCTAAGTGCCTCCAATTAAAATAGGCATACTTATCTTGTCAGGCTTAGTCTCTAGAACAGGGGTGTCAAACTCATTTGTTTTAAGGGCCAAATCTGAATAAATGAGACTTTGTTGGTCCGGGCCATGTGTGCCTTAAAATGTAATGTAACTCCATGTACAGAAGCAGTAAACATTTTAATCCCAGTCTTGGGAGGCAGCTTCAGGGAAAGGCCTTGGCCCTCTATGGCTTTTGTTCCAGGATAACTGGTTGACTGCTGTGTGAAACACCATGCTGAACTATATAGGCCACACTGTTCTTCATATCTGTTCTTAAATCACATTTTACCAACTGTTAGGGTTTAATAAACATACAGAAAAGTGTGATGAAGTATTAATATACTTGGATTTCCAAAAAAGCTTTTGACAAAATCCCTCACTAAATCCTTCTGAATAAACTTAGTAGTTGTGGAATAAGAGGTCAGGTGCTCTTGTGAATTAGAAATTGATTTTAAAAACGGAGCAGAGAATAAGAGAAAACGGATGAATCTTGGAGTTTCAGGAAGCAGTGGTATGGTGCTAGAACTGGTACTGCTTATAGACGTAAAATTTCTTGAAATTTTGAAATCATAGTGGATGAATGGTTTTTTATTTCTATTACATGGAGATAAAATTTTAGGGGGAAATTAAGTTATGTGCATTCAATAAGCATTTGTTATGTTGAGTTGTTTGCCAACTAACTAGTCTGCCAACCAACGTTAAAGCACTTGAGGCTCTTTAGCTTGGAGGTACGATGACTGAGGGGTGACATGATAAAGGTTTATAAGATTATGCATGGGATAGAGAAGGTAAAGAAGTACTTTTCTCCCTTTCTCACAATACAAGAACTCGTGGGCACTCAATGAAATTGCTGAGCAGCAGGGTTAGACCTGATAAAAGGAAGTATTCTTCACCCAAAGAGTGATTAACATATGGAATTCACTGCCACAGGAGGTGGTGGCAGCAATAAGCATAAATGGCTTCAAGAGGGGATTGGATAAACATATGGAACAGAGGTCCATCACTGGTATTAGCCACAAGGTATAGATAGAACTCTCTGTCTGGGGCAAGTGATGCTCTGTATTCTTGGTGCTTTGGGGGTGGGCAACAGTGGGAGGACCTAGTGTCCTGGCCCCACTGGTGGACCTCCTAATGGCACCTGGTTTTTTTTACCACTGTTTGACAGAGTGTTGGACTGGATGAGCCACTGGCCTGATCCAACATGGCTTCTCTTATGTTTTTATGTCATGTTAGGAATCTACCTGGGCACTTCCATTATAATTTGATGTGCTCTTCTTGTGGCTGATGGCATTTTGAACATTTGCATTATGTTCACAGGAGATTATGCTTTCAGCCATGTCATGTAAGTTGGCTGGGCACAGTGTTCTGATTCTACACTGTCTAAGAATGGAGACTGTCCAACCTTCTGTGCCTTTTCAAAGAATTGGCTTTGGATACAGCTTCTACAGTTAAAAGTTAGAAAGTTAGCAATGAGTCATGGGGATATAAAATTTCCAGAAGCACCACAATGAAAAGATTTTTGTTTAAAAATACTTTACACCCTTAGAATGCATATTCTCATCTGCAGGGAACAACCATGTAATGTCTATTCCCACCATTATTCTCAGCATTTTACCATTAAGGATATTTTGCCATATTTATTTCCTTCACTGTTTTTGCCCCAGAATTGAACCCAAACAAATGGTTACCTCATAAACTAAGTTTATTATTCCTGTTTGGTCCTTGAATCTGTTAAACATTTTCATTATGCTGTATGATAATTTACTGCTCACTCTCTACCTATGTGTATGGACTGGTAATTTCCAGTTTTGTTTCTGTCTCTGTCATTACTCTAATTGGCCATTCTTGGCAACTACCCCCCCCCACTTATATGTAATGGTTGAGGAAATTCTGTTTTACTGTTTCTGAAGAAGTGTGCTTGCATACAGAAGCTTATACCTTGAATAAAACTGTGTTGGTCTTAAAGGTGCCTCTGGATTTAAGCTGTGTTTTGCTACTTCATACCCAGGGCTTATTTTTTTGGAGCAGGAATGCAGTTCCGAGTGGCTTGGTATCAGGGGGTGTGGCCTAATATGCAATTGAGTTCCTGCTGGGCTTTTTCTACCAAAAAAAGCCCTGTTCATACCAATATGGCTGCCCACCTGAATCTATCAACCATGAATGCAGTAAGCATAACATTTAGACCAGGCATATGTGGTTTGCTGTGTTATGGTTTGTGAGAGGTTCTGTGGGGGCTGTGTGGTTAGCAGATACCTATATGTGCATTGTGATATGTCGCTCTTTCATAATCAAAGAAATTGAATCAAATTCCATTGACTGCAAATAGATCTCACTTGCCAGACTACTTTGCAAGATTCCCTGGGGTACATTATATGCCAGTGAGCTGACTGGTGCTATATTTTCAATATTGTACTGAAGCTTGTTGCAAATCATATTTAAGTGCTTCAAAGTTATGGTTGGTGGGTATTCTTTTGTATTTTTTTGGAGGGGGGAGTACAGAGATGGCAAAATCCCAAGTACTGATACTTTGAATATGAGTGGATTTTTCTGCATAGCAAAATGAAAATCTGTTACCGCAATACCATGCTTCTGCAATAGGCAGTTAAATCTGCATAGTTTATAATTTACATTAATTATGGTGTGAGTCCTGGATGATTACACATTCTTAAGTGTGGAAACCATAGTGAAACAAACTTTTCCTGTATTATTAAGACTTGAGTACAAACTGTATCTTGGTATAATCCATTAAAATGACTTTTGGTGACTGGACTAGGAACAATACTAAACATCTGCAGGTAACAGTTTTCAAATGGCTTACTTTGTCAACGTAGAAGTAAAACATTATGAATATTATATACTTAAAGCTGTTTCTTGAGGTCATTGGTATGTTTTACATGTTCTTGTGAGAGCCTAGATATTTTACAGTGATTGGAATGTCTACTCTACATTCTCAGCGAGCTTGTTGTTCAAAATAGCAACATGTTACGTATTAGTCTGTGGAATTAATTTAATCTGAAATTTATCTGGATTTTTTTTGAGGTGGTCAGTTCTGTTTGGTTGGAGTATGTGCATGTGCCAGTGTGTGTTCCTGCACATAAAATCCCATTGTCTTCCCTCCCCCAATCTTGTATACCTTAAAAAAAGACAAATTACTGGATTGCACTGTATACAATGTGCATTGCAAAACTTCTAGGAGATGAAGAAGAGGAAGAGATTGGATTTATACTGCACCCTTCACTTGGAGTTGTAGAGTGGTTTACAATCTCCTTTCCCTTCCCCTTCTCACAACGAACACCCTGTGAGGTAGGTGGGGCTGAGAGAGCTCCCAGAGAACTGCTCTTGAGAGGAACAGCTCTGGGAGAGTTATGACTGACCCATGGTCATACCAGCAGGTGCAGATGGAGGACTGGGGAATTAAGCCCAGTTCTTCAAGATTAGAATCCACACACTTAACCACTACACCAAACTGGCTCTCAAGAGAGGCAAGTTACTGACTTAGTAGAAAGAAAGAGACAGTTACTGACTCAGTATGTTCCTTGTGGAAGTACGTTTGAGTGTGTTAATGTGTCTCTCCACTATAATGGTCTTGTACCATTGTTTACTGAAAGCAGAATATATATTTCTGCAATTGGTAAAGTATGAGCACAGCTGTTTTGTTCTTATTATATAAGGTATATGGGCACTGTAAGTGGAAGCTAGATGGCACTATTGCCCTGGAGTTGTCTTTTGGTTTTGGTTTTTCCTACCATCAAAAAGTCTTGCCTAGAAGAAAAATTTGCAAGTCAAACAGTGGGGCTATATGAAAAATATTGCATTCTGGACAAACTCTCCCTGTTACTATAATCAGATGAACAAAGAGTTTTCTATAAGGTTTTTTGCCTCTGTTTAATTAAAGCAATATTTGTTGTATTAAACTGAATTAATTATAAATAATGTGCGAGAGAGGTATATCAAACAAATGATCATTGTTTACTCTTTTTAAATCCCTTAGCACATAGGTCTCAGAGCTACATTTTCATTTTCAAAATTGATCTGCTGTCCTAGTTGATTTTTTGTTCTTTTTTCCTTTCCAACAGTGCTGTGTGAATTGCCCAAGGCCACCAAGTTTATTTTATTTCCATTATTTATAATCAGCCTTTTTCACTGTGACTCAAGGCGGATTAAATGGAATGTCAGTACCAACCACAGTATGGGACATCCAAAAGCCAGTGCAATAGGATTTGACTTGTAGAAAATTGTAGAGGTGAAGCAAAGCATAAGTATATTAATGTGACAAGTTAAATGAATGCAAAAATTGCATAAAGGAATAGATGATTTTATTGCTCATTGTAGCACTTCCTTGAATTAGTAAGGAGACAGAGAGATTAGCTAAATAAATATAACTATAAAGCATGACTGCCTTTGTTTTGCCCAGATTGTACTACAGTAGCAGTTATGATGACAAGCAATAGTATGAGCTGTTGTATGGATGCTACCTTGTTGAACTTCATGATTAAGCTTTATGATTGTGACTTTTTTGTCATTACCTGCAATTTCAATAATAATGTTGATGGATTGGACTGTGTTAAGTGCAATTGATAAACTGCAATGGGTAAAGCAGGTGGTCTTTCTTACATGACAGTAATTTTTCAACACCTACGTGTTTAAGGATCTAGCTTCTTCCATGGTCTTTTACTGTACATATGCAGGATGCATACATTGGGTTATCATCTCTAATCCATCCAGCACTTCTGCAGCTTTATGTTTAGGTGTATTTGTTGCTACTGTAATGTTTACTTTTACTTTTCTAGTTATGTCAGAGGCATGTATTAACACCTAGTGACCATGTGGTGTGTCTTGGTATTTTTAGCAGTTGTGTAATGTAAAACAGTTATGCTGATTGGATAAAGTTTTGTTATACAATATCTAGTATATAAAAAGCCTTTGTTGCCACCAAATGATCATCTTTTCAACTGATAGTAGCAGATAGAAAGCAGATGAAACTGTAGCTCTGATAAACTGCTGCTGCCCTGAGGTAAAGTGGACTAATCAAATGAAGGATTTAACTAATGCAAATTAAAAGTTCAGCTAGAAAGTTATGGGCTCTTAATTTATCTGTGGGTTATGTGGCAGAGTTGAGGTTTGATTTTTGAAAATGGTACATCTTCATTTTCATAACTTGAAGCGATTTAAAAAAAACTTGTTCAGAAGTGGGTCTGCATCAGAATGTTTAAAGTTCAGAGTACAATCTACTAACATTAACACTGTCTTGTGAATCTGGTTTGATAAAATAAGTGCCACATAGTGACTGCGTTATAGACAAGGAAAAGTTTAAATCTTGCCTCTGCCATGAACTTTCTTGACTCAGCAATTTGTCTTTATCAATATTGCTAACTATCTGTTATTATATAGAAACAAGATAAAGCATGTGAATGATTTCAGGCACTCAGTAAAGCACTGTAAAATAAGAAATGACAATCTTTTATAGTCTTAGACATAATTTAGTTGATATTGTAAAGATAAAACGCAAGCCTGCTTGCAATCTGAATTCAAGTGTTCTTAGCTCACTGATTGAATGTCATGAATCTGATTTGTATACCACTGGACTGGTTACACATTTGGACACACAATTAGTATTTTTAAAATGCCCTGCTAGCCCTTGCTACTGGCTGAAAGTTTTGCCCTGCAGAAACAAACACAAAAGCGTATTCTAGACTTTATTCCAACCAGCACCTGTCTACAAAACCCTGTTAAGGCTGCAGGTTATAAAAGAGTACCCTCTTGTGATTGTGAGCATTAATTTCAGTGTGCTGGGGATTACCGTTAGAACCCTAAATGAGTAGGGACAAGAAATATCTAAAGGACCATTCACTGCCCTCCATCTGAAGGATCTTCCTCTGAGGTCCTCCTGTGGTTCCCTCCCTTGTTGGAGGTGAGATAGACAGCAAAAAGGAGTGAAACTTTTTCAGCTGTGGCTCCCCAGCTATGGAACATACGGTACTCACCTTGGATCCTCCCCAGGCCGTGATTTGTCACTTTTTGACACAAAACCTCTTTTCCCTAGGCTTTCAGAGATTTTTTTAAAAAGTTTCCTTTCCTCTGAAGCTGAATGATTATCTGAAGCAGCTTATTTATTTTCAACTAGATGATTGTTCATAGATCTTAGTGTTTTAGGAGAGCCAGTTTGGTGTAGTGGTTAAGTGTGCGGACTCTTATCTGAGAGAACCGGGTTTGATTCCCCACTCCTCCACTTGCACCTGCTGGCATGGCCTTGGGTCATCCATAGCTCTGGCAGAGGTTGTCCTTGAAAGGGCAGCTGCTGTGAGAGCCCTCTCCAGCCCCACCCACCTCACAGGGTGTCTGTTGTGGGGGAGGAAGGTATAGGAGATTGTGAGCCGCTCTGAGACTCTTTGGAGTGGAGGGCGGGATATAAATCCAATTTCTTCTTCTTCTTAGCTGGGTTTTTTTTGTTGTTTTTTTAAAAATCCTTTTGTTTGTTTTCTGCTTTTCATTCTGATTTGATTATTGTTTTAATGGATCCATTTACTATATTTTGATGTTTCTACTTGTTTGTTGTAAACTGCCCCAGGAACCAGTTTCAAAATTGTAAAAATATTAAAATTGTAAGGAATTTTTAGTGTACCCTTTGAGGTAGTATGTGGACTCTGTTTAATTTAAAATAATTTAGGTTTCTGTGGTTTTAGAGACATCATCATACTCTTTTGTGTAGGAAATATATTGATTTAAATTGTCCTTTTGTGGAGATTTAAATAACTCTACCCTGATAACAGAGAAACTAGAGGTTTTTGCTCTCTTTCACTTCTGGCCGTGCATGCAGTTCTGATTGCAGCTTTTGCATGTGGAATTTTCCAGTTGACTAGACTAGAGTTGAAAGAGTGGGCCCCTTGTATCTAATCACAGCTAAGATACAGCTGAGTTTCATGAGCCCTGTCTTTCTCTTTTAGCAATAAAGTACTGATTTGGTATCACTGGCCTGGCAGTTGCTGAGAAGTCACTAAAAAGCTGCCAGTCTGTAATGAACTGGAAACTGTGTGCATAATTGATGTTCTGGCAAGTGTTGACCCTGCTGTCTAAGCCATTTTGGCTAATATTACTAAAGTTCTATAAGTGTATCACTTGTTCACTGTGGTAAAAAAAAATCCCTCTTTTGTACAGAATGTTCAGTGTCTGTGGACTTCCTGGCCCACTGTGTCTGTGCAGAACTCTTTTGATATTGATCATAGAAGAAGAATTGAAGAACTGCAGATTTATTCCCCACCCTTCTCTCTGAATCAGAGACTCAGAGCGGCTTACAATCTCCTTTATCTTCTCCCCCCCACAACAAACACTCTGTGAGGTGGGTGGGGTTGAGAGGGCTCTCACAGCAGCTGCCCTTTCAAGGACAACCTCTGCCAGAGCTATGGCTAACCCAAGGCCATTCCAGCAGATGCAAGTGGAGGAGTGGGGAATCAAACCCGGTTCTCCCAGATAAGAGTCCACGCACTTAACCACTACACCAAACTGGCTCCCAGAATCATAGAGTTGGAAGGGACCTCCAGGGTCATCTAGTCCAACCCCCTGCACAATGCAGGAAACTCACAAATACCTCCCCCTAAATTCACAGGATCTTCATTGCTGTCAGATGGCCATCTAGCCTCTGTTTAAAAACCTCCTGAGGAAGCCTGTTCCACTGAGAAACCGCTGTAACAGTCAGGAAGTTCTTCCTAATGTTGAGCTGGAAACTCTTTGATTTAAGTTCAACCCATTGGTTTCTGGTCCTACCTTCTGGGGCCACAGAAAAACAATTCTGCACCATCCTCTGTATGACAGCTCTTTAAGTACTTGAAGATGGTGATCATATCACCTCTCAGCCGTCTCCTCTCCAGACTAAATATCCCCAGCTCCTTCAGCCTTTCTTCATAGGACTTGGTCTCCAGACCCCTCACCATCTCTGTTGCCCTCCTCTGGGCCTGTTCCAGCTGGTCTATAGTCTTCTTAAAATGTGGTGCCGAAAACTGAGCACAATACTCCAGATGAGGTCTTATCAGCAGAGTAAAGCAATACCATCATTTCATGTGATCTGGCCACTATACTTCTGTTGATACAGCCCAAAATTGCATTTGCTTTTTTAGCCACCACATCATACTGTTAACTCGTGTTCAGTGTATGGTCCACTAAGACCATAGATTCTTTTCACACATACTATTAAGACAAATCTCCCCCATCCTATAGCCATGCATTGGATTTTTACTACCTAAATGCAGAACTTTACCTTTATCCCTGTTAAAATTCATTTTAGTGGTTTTAGCCCAGTTTTCCAGCCTGTCAGGATCATCCTGGTTCCTGGTTCTGTCTTCTACTGTATTTGCAACCCCTCTCAATTTAGTATCATCGGCAAATTTAATAAGCATTCTCTCTATTCCTTCATCCAAATTGTTTATAAAGGTGTTGAACAAAACAGGTCCCAGAACAGATCCTTGAGGCACTCCACTTGTCACTCTTCTCCAAAAGGATGAGAAACCATTCATAAGCACTCTTTGGGTGTGATCTGTCAACCAGTTACAGATCCATCTAACGGTAACAGGATCCAAACCACATTTTACCAACTTGTCAACAAGAATAGTATGGGGAACCTTATCAAAAGCCTTACTGAAATCAAGATAAACGATGTCTACAGCATCCCCCTGATCCAGCAAGGTAGTCGCTTGCTCAAAAAAAGAGATCAGGTTAGTCTGACATGACTTGTTCTTGAGAAACCCATGTTGGCTCTTAGTAACCACACCCATCCTTTCTAAATGTTCCAGGAGTAACTGTTTGATGATTTGTTCTAAAACATTTCCAGGTATAGACGTCAAGCTGATGGGTCGGTAGTTACCTAGATTGTCTTTTTTCCGCATCTTGAAGATAGGGACAACATTTGCCCACCTCCAATCTTCCAGCACCTCTCCTGTTCTCCAGAAATTCTCAAAAATAATAGCAAGAGGCTCAGAAATTACATCCACAAGTTCTTTTACAACCCTTGGATACAATTCATCTGGCCCTGAGGATTTAGTTTCATTTAAGGAAACTAGGTGTTTATGTACTACTTCTATGCTGATCCTAGCTTGGAAATCTATACCCCCCTTATATGTTCTGTTTTTGTCATATTGAGCATTGTTTCCCTCAGAAGAGAAGGCTGGGGAAAAGTAGTAATTGAGCACTTCCGCCTTTTCTTCATTACCAGTTACAATTTCACTTTTCTGCCCTTGCAATGGGCCTACCATGTCCTTGCTCTTTTTCTTACTCTGAACATAAGAAAAGAACCCTTTTTTGTTGTTTTTAGCATCTTTGGCCAGCCTAAGCTCATACTGAGCTTTAGCTTTTTTAACTTTTTCTCTACAAGCTCTAGTGATTTGTTTATATTCATCCTTGGTTATAAGGCCCTTCTTCCAATTTCAAAAGGAGTCTTTTTTATTTCTCAAGTCTTTAGAGAGCTGTTTATGGAGCTGCATCGGCTTCTTCTATTTTTTCTTCTCTAAGGAATCATCTGTGATTGCACTTTCAGTATTTCGCTTTTAAGAATTTCCCACCCTTCTTGAACCTCCTTCCTAAGTATTTCTGACCATGGGATTTTACCCAGCATAGTTCTAAGTTTGTCGAAGTTTGCCTTTCTGAAATCCAACCTATAAGTCTGACTACATATAGCTTTTTCCCTTCCCTAAGACTGTAAATTCCAAAATCACATGATCACTAATGCCCAGGGTGCCCACTATTTCCACTTCTTCAATCAATTCTTCCTTGTTGGTGAGAATCAAGTCCAAGATAGCAAATCTCCTTGTTTCCTTCTTCACTTTCTGAAAAAGGAAGTTGTCAGCAAGACAAGTCATGAATCTATTTGACCTTTCATTTTTAGCAGAGTTGGACTTCCAACAGATGTCCGAGTAATTGAAATCTCCCATGATCACTGTTTCCCTTGAAGAATTTTGCATTCTGTTGTAGGAGTATCTCATCCACGTCCTCTGCCTTGCTTGGTGGTCTATAGCAAACCCCCACCATAATATCACTATTATTTCTTACTCCTTTTATTTTACCCAGAGACTCTCAACTGAGCTGCCATGCTCAGATGCACATATTTCCTCTCAAGCATATACGTCCTTCCCATATGCTGCTATTCCTCCACTCTTTCTCATTTGTCAGTCCCTTTTAAATGTTGTGCCCCTGAATCCTAATATTCCAGTTGTGAGTGTCATCCTACCAAGTTTCAGTAAGGCCTATTATGTCATAGTGTCCTTCCTGTATTAGGACTTGCAGTTCCTCCTGTTTGTTTCCCATACTCTGTGCATTAGTGTAGAGACATTGGAATCCATGTTTTATGCATCCTGAGGGTTTAATTTCCATACATACCTGCAAGTTAACATTACCTAGTGTATGTACCACTCTCTGCAAAGCTTTAGTATTCTTATCCCTAGTTTCTGGCATCATACAAGGCTTTGAATTATTGTCTCGCTCCCCCATACAATTTAGTTTAAAGCCCTCCTTATTAGGTTAGCAAGGCTATTACCAAACACCCTTTTTCCTACCATCATAAGGTGCAAACCATCTCCCGATAGAAGCCCACCATCTCGAAAGCATAAGCCATGGTCCAGAAATCCAAATCTTTCCTGGTGACACCATTGACGTAACCAGTCTTCGTTCTCCTTCCTTTCTCTTCTTGCAAGTATCTACCAGTTTGATTCTGACTCTGATTTTAGTTTGTTCTTGCTAATAAACTGTTGTAGAGTTTGGAGGGCTACTTTGTATAGAATGTGTCCAACCCCCCCTTTTTGTATATTGGGATAATTATAGAGTCAAGCCAAGAGTCAGGGATGGAGCCATGCAGATCGATAAAAGAGAACAATTTTGCAAGGGGCAAGAGCCACCAATCGGCAAACTTTGTGAATACCTCAGCGGGAAGGCCATCAGGGCCAGGTGCTTTACCCGCTTTTAAATCCTTCAATAACTCACTGATTTCCTCTAGAGTTACTGGAGGCCAGACCGGCATATCAGTAACTGAGGGGTTTGCTAAGATAGGAGGGGATACACATGGGGCAGCAGTTGGAGTTACCAGAAAACTTCCGCCCCATTAGTTTATTATCTATAGTGGGCAAATTGTATGCAAAACATTTAGAACTCCGATTAACTGACTGGATGCGCCTAGGCAACATCATAGGTCCTGAACAGATTGGCTTCTCCAAAGGCAAATCTGCTATGGATCACTGCTGCACTCTGGCCTTCCTTGCTGAAAAATATATGCATACCGGGTCAAAAAAATTATATGCTGCCTTCATCGATTTGAAGGGTGCTTTTGATTCAATAGATAGAGCCCAACTATGGATCAAGCTAGGTTACCTGGGAATGGACCCTCGTTTGCTGTTTCTCTTGAGGAAACTTCATTCTAATACCTTTTGCCAAGTGAAATTTTCTTCTAGCGGTGACTTGACTAGTAAAATCCCAGTGTTAAAGGGGGTAAAACAAGGTTGTGTGCTGGCCCCACATCTTTTTAATTTATTTTTAACTGACCTGGCACAATTTTTGACCCCTATCAATGGTCATCCGCCTAAACTTGCAGGCCGAGCGGTCCCCTTATTACTTTATGCCGATGACACTACCATCCTCTCTTGTACAAGAGTGGGCCTGCAAAGGTATTTGAACGCCTTTTATGACTACTGTAATTGTAATTCACTTACTATCAATTATACCAAATCTAAAGTAGTTGTCTTTTCAAATTGCTGGGGCCCACAGAGATGGTTTATTGGCAATTCAACAATCGAGCAAACAAAAAATTTTAAATACTTGGGGATCACTTTTAACCACAAGTTAAGCTGGGTTTCACATCGTAACAACACCATCAACTTGGCTAAGTGTTCAGCTGCTCAAATTAAACAGTTTTTCTTTGCAAGGGGCAACCAATTAGTTCCAGCAGCTATTAAAGTATTCAAAGCCAAAACGCTTGCCCAAATCCTCTATGGTATCCCTATATGGATCTCAGCTTTTACCAGGAAAGTGGAGGGCATTCAAGCCTCATTCTTTAGACAAATTCTTGGTTTGCCAAAATGTGTGTCCTACTTTGCTCTCTGCTCTGAAGTGGGTCAGTCTTTGGTGGAGACAAAAGCCTGGATTGCAGTGTTTAAATTCTGGCTCAAAATTCATTTTAGAACAGATCCCAACAGCCTTCTTGATTGTATGAAAAGAGACCCATATATTTCGTCCTGGACAGCAGTGCTTCTGTCTAAACTCAATCAATTGGGGTTAGAGGTAGATGATTTTTCCACCTCTGAAGAGTCATATATCTTCAGATGTATTAAACTGAGACTGTGGGAATTGGAGGAAACGAAATTACGGCCAACTCTCCCTTATACTTGCTCTCCAGCTTCCTTAGGTCTTTATGCTTTTTGTGGCAAAATGCCCAATTATCTATCAGACCTAACCACTCCAAGTCATCGCAGGGCATTTATGTTGGCCAGACTAAACGCGTTTCCCTCCAAAGTTTTACAAGGGAGATATCAGCGAGTCCCTTTAGCCGACAGACTTTGCTCCTGTGGAGCGAATACCCCTGACTCAATCCAGCATATATTGCTTGATTGTTCTTTTTACCATAACCTCCGTAAAGATTTATTTGGCAAGCTTTCTTTTTCTCCAGATTTGTCTATTCTGCCACCCTGTTATTATTTATTGAGTGATACTGAGGGGGTGGTTAGTGAGGCTGTGGCAAAATTTCTGGCTGACATCCTTAAATTTAACTCTGACCATGTTTGAATGTATCTGTAAGCTCGGTTTTATTTTGATTTTATCTCCAATGTTTAAATTTTTATATTCTGTGTATTTTTATCTGAATCTATTATGCCATTAAAGGTTTGGTATGGTATGGTATGGTATAGAATGTGTCAATAACTAATACTAATAATGCTTTTAGATTGTTGGTGGTAAGTGCCATCAAGTCACAGCTGACATATGGAACCCATTAGGTTTTTCAAGATGAGATGGATAGAAGTGATTTTAGGTTACAGCTTAGTATTCTAAATATGAAGTACCTGTAACTGAGAAGATATTTAAATTGTTTAGATCTTCAGCTGTCATTAAAATGAGAAGCAAATGCATGCTGCTAACAATTACAATAGAATCTAATGGTGTGTTCTTCTTGTTCGCCTGCACAATTTAGGTGGGGACTGGAGATCTCCCGCTTTTACAGCTGATCTCCAGTTGGCAGAGATCAGCCGTTTTGAAGGGTGAATTCTATGCTTTGAAGGATGGACCCCGCATGGGGCCTGGAGATCTCCTGCTCCTTTGGCTGCTTTGGAGAGTGGACTCTGTGGCATTGTACTATGTTGAGGCTCCTCCCCAAACCATGCCCTCTGTCTGATGGACCCTCAAAGTCTCCAGGAATTTTCCAATTCAGACCTGGCAGCCCTACTTGTAATCCACCAGGCCAAACACAGTCCATAAACCAGGTAATGTGGCCTGACACATGTTTGAGATCCCCAGGCAATTAGTAGCAATCTTATTCTCATGAGATCATAAAGCAATTTTTTCCTCATGGTGATTCTCAATGGCTGATCACTGTTTTTTCCTCAAGAATTTAGCTGCAAATGCTACAGGCAGGAATTTGGATTTTTTTTTTGTTTAAATCCGCCTCTTTTCCTTCTTTTTTGCTTATGATACTTGTAAAATTCTCCCTACAGGCTGTATGTGTGCCTTTATACAAAGGACATTATTATTGTATAGCAGATCTTGACTTGTTTGTTCGTTATTTGACCAACCTGAGCTTCTTCTGGTTTAATGAGGTATTCATCAGTCTGAAATTATGGCATTTTCATCAAACCGAAACTGAATAGCTGCTTTCTCTTAATATTGGACTTTTGACATTTTATTTCATATTTAAGAAATTCAGGGCATAAACTTAGTGCGATAAAACTTAGTGTGATAAAACTTAGTGCCTGCTACATTGTTCTGTAAGGTAAAGTTAACAAATGAATTACTTGTTTTCATCTTTTGTATTTGTGTGGGAACTGAGTCAGTCTTGTTCATTCCCTACCCCTCAGGACACCTATAGACAATTTTAATGTAAATCATCCCAGAGTTTGACTGACTGCTTATCTGCATCCAGTTTACTACTCTTAATTAACCTGGTTGTCTTAGTAAGACCAGCTCTGCACTTGCTTGGTATTTTAAGCTTCTGTACAACTAACCTGTCAGTTCTCTTGCTAATTTATTATAGCATCATGTCTCTTTACAAATAACAATTCCAACTTTGTCCCTTCCTTGAAGAATTTACAATCTACGCTTCAGCTACAGGAAAGGCCAAAAGAGGGAGGCAAAGAAGATGGGGGAGAAATTGTGTTCAGTTTATTTATAACTGCTTAGTCATAGTTTAGTGGAAAGTGAGTACTAAGGGGATAACTTGAAAGCTACAGAGAAAGAGGTATTTGAGCATCTAGGCATCACTATATTGCTGAAGAAATATTTTGGATTCCTGTTGCTAGGATCAAAATAGGTCTTCCAGCTCTGTTGTAAAGGAGGGGTAGACAACAAGTGATTGTGTTCTGTGGGTAAAAGTTGCTAATTGAGAGAAGTTTTTAATATAATATACTTGCCATAACCCTGACTTGCACTGGAGTTAATAACTGACTGAATATTGTATCTGTCTGTTGGAGAGTCACATGGCAAAAATACTTTATTGCTTTCTTTTTGTTTCATTTCTAGATATCACAGAAATCATGATTACTTACAGGACCTAATGCTGCATTGTGAATGTACGCGATGCTCTTCTGACTGTTGAAGGTGCTATCCTTTATATTGAAAACTTCATCCCTTGTACTGGCAACTTCAGTAACTGTGAGTTTCCTAAGCATTTTGGGAAACAATGGGGATTGGCAAGAACACCACTTCTAAATCTCTAGAAACGGGAAGCCCAACAGAGGGCAAATATGAGGATGAACCAAAGCATCCTTCTTTCTTCACACTACCGGTAAGTAAAAGTTTATCTCCTTTAGTGTTGGTGGGGCTGTTTGGATGACACAGTATAAGCATAAGCTAATTAAAAGGTCTATTTTGGCTTTGACAGTTAAACCTAAACATAGTATTGCATTGTTGAAGACTTTCCCAGATGCAAATTAAACTGCTTTAAAATTACTCACAAGATCCCTTGAGAGCACAGCTGCCCCAACTCTGTTTCCTTTTGTGAGGGGCAATGATATCTCTGTAGATGGCTGGTATTTGTAGAATATCAATGAGGAAGCAGAACCCTCTTGATGACATTATCCAAGTACTGAAACTTTCAGTGCTGCCCTGTTTGTGGAGTTCAGTCACATTCTATCCAAGGTGTATGTGTTTCCTCTGAAAGCTATGCAGCTGCTCGGTTGGTTTGTTCATCAGGTGTTACAGTAAATTGCATCTGTTGAAAGAGAGTTTAGGAGTTGAAGAGAAAATAGTTCCATGGTTGAAAAATGAAATTGAGAACTAATGAATTACTTCTCTTGTTCAGAAAACAGGCACAAATGTTCTGTTCAGTGTCTGGATTGCTCAAATGTACCTGTTTTTATCTTTGTGAGTGCAGTTGACTTGATAAGGGGGGTGGTTAATGCATGCAGTCTTGAGAATAATTTTATCACCTTGCTCTTACTGTAGTGCTTTCTATCTTTATTATGCTAAGTCAGGCCTTACACAGTTTTTGTTTATATTCTGAAATCCTAGTCCTACTGCAGTGTTTATTGGAGGTCTTTGTTTGAATTCATTTTTATATTTTGTAACCTGCTTTGAGTCCCTGAGAAAGATGAGCTGGAAATAAATAAATAATACAAATGTTAATCTTTAATGTTGTAGGTACAAAACCACTTTAAAATATTATAATACATTTAAGATCATTTTGCTTGACATTTATTGACTCTTCTCAGTTTAGGAAGCATGACTTTGCTAGATACATACATGCTAACCTGATTCTACATGCCATGGTTTGGCTGGCTTAGAAAGTAAATAGACTGCTTCACACAAAGGCGTTGTCTGGATGCCGTTTATTGTATAATCAGCAATAGCAAATAATGTGTAATTGTGTATGGATGCTTTTTACTTGCCCTGACCTGGTTACCTAGGCTATTCTAATGTCATCAGATTTTTGAACCTTAGCAGGGTTGGCCCTGTCCAGTATTTGGATGGGACACCATCAAGGAATACCAGGGTTAAGAACATAAGAACATAAGAGAAGCCATGTTAGATCAGGCCAATGGCCCATCCAGTCCAACATTCTGTGTCACACAGCGGCCAAATATATATATATATATATATATATATATATATATATACACACACACACACACACACATACACACACACACACACACACACACTGTGGCTAATAGCCACTGATGGACCTCTGCTCCATATTTTTATCTAACCCCTTCTTGAAGGTGGCTATGCTTGTGGACGCCACCACCTCCTGTGGCAGTGAATTCCATATGTTAATCACCCTTTGGGTGAAGAAGTACTTCCTTTTATCCGTTTTAACCTGTCTGCTCAGCAATTTCATCGAATGCCCACGAGTTCTTGTATTGTGAGAAAGGGAGAAAAGTACTTCTTTCTCTACTTTCTCCATCCCATGCATTATCTTGTAAACTTCTATCATGTCACCCCTCAGTCGACGTTTCTCCAAGCTAAAGAGCCCTAAGCGTTTCAACCTTTCTTCATAGGGAAGGTGTTCCAGCCCTTTAATCATTTTAGTTGCCCTTTTCTGAACTTTCTCCAATGCTATAATATCCTTTTTGAGGTGCGGCGACCAGAACTGCACACAGTACTCCAAATGAGACCGCACCATCGATCTATACAGAGGCATTATGATACTGGCTGATTTGTTTTCAATTCCCTTCCTAATAATTCCCAGCATGGCGTTGGCCTTTTTTATTGCAAACGCACACTGTCTTGACATTTTCAGTGAATTATCTACCATGACCCCAAGATCTCTCTCTTGGTCTGTCTCTGCCAGTTCACACCCCATCAACTTGTATTTGTAGCTGGGATTCTTGGCCCCAATGTGCATTACTTTGCACTTGGCCACATTGAACCGCATCTGCCACGTTGACGCCCACTCACCCAGCCTCAACAGATCCCTTTGGAGTTCCTCACAATCCTCTCTGGTTCTCACCACCCTGAACAATTTAGTGTCATCCGCAAATTTGGCCACTTCACTGCTCACTCCCAACTCTAAATCATTTATGAACAAGTTAAAGAGGATGGGACCCAGTACCGAGCCCTGCGGCACCCCACTGCTTACCGTCCTCCACTGCGAAGACTGCCCATTTATACTCACTCTCTGCTTCCTATTACTCAGCCAGTTTTTGATCCACAAGAGGACCTGTCCTTTTACTCCATGACTCTCAAGCTTTCTAAGGAGCCTTTGATGAGGAACTTTATCAAAAGCTTTCTGGAAGTCAAGGTAAACAACATCTATCGGGTCTCCTTTGTCCACATGTTTGTTCACCCCCTCAAAGAAATGTAACAGGTTAGTGAGGCAAGATCTTCCCTTGCAGAACCCATGCTGAGTCTTCCTCAATAACCCGTGTTCATCAATGTGCCTACTCATTCTGTCCTTGATAATGGTTTCTACCAACTTTCCCGGTATTGAAGTCAGACTGACTGGCCTGTAATTTCCCGGATCTCCTCTGGAACCCTTTTTAAAGATGGGGGTGACATTTGCTACCTTCCAGTCCTCAGGAACGGAGGCAGATTTCAATGAAAGATTACAGATTTTTGTTAGAAGATCCACAAGTTCAACTTTGAGTTCTTTCAGAACTCTCGGATGTATGCCATCCGGACCCGGTGACTTATTAGTTTTTAATTTGTCTATTAGTTGTAGGACCTCCTCTTTTGTCGCCTCAATCTGACTCAGGTCTTTCAACACCCCTTCCAATATTAGTGGTTCTGGGGCGGGCAAACACTTCTCATCTTCCACGGTGAAGACGGAGGCAAAAAATGCATTCAGCTTCTCAGCCATTTCCCCATCCTCCTTCAGTAATCCTTTTACCCCATGGTCATCCAAGGGCCCCACTGCTTCCCTGGTTGGTTTCCTACTTCTAATATATTTGAAGAAATTTTTATTGTTGGTCTTTATGTTTTTTGCAATATGCTCCTCATAGTCCCTTTTTGCCTGCCTGATCACAGTCTTGCATTTGATTTGCCACTGCCTGTGTTCCCTTTTATTAATCTCACTTGGACTGGTTTTCCACCGCTTAAAGGAGTCCTTCTTACCTTTTACAGCTTCCATTACTTTGTTTGTTAACCATGCTGGCCTCTTCTTATACCTGTGTGTGCCTTTCCTAACTTGTGGTATGTATTTTATCTGAGCTTCTAGGATTATAGTTTTAAATAGTCTCCAAGCTTCCCCAAGGGTTTTGACCGTATTTACCTTTCCTTTCAGTTTCCTCCTCACATTGCTACACAGAGGCAGGCAATGGCAAACCACCTCTGAATATCTCTTGCCTTGAAATCCTTGTGAGGTTGCCATAAGTGAGCTGCAAGCGTGGCCAAAAAAATGTTTTTTTAAATTTAATTATGGTACTTCACCCATTGGCATCAGCTGTACCAGCTGAAAGCTACAAGACGACCAGCTGTTCACTTCTGTGGTAGAGAATATAATTGGGTTAGGTCTTCTCAGGGATGGCAGTCAGACATCCACAGTTAATGTCTCACTTTGCTTCCACTGCATTGGAGAACACACAAACCAACTAGATTTCTTGAGGTATGATATGGTGTGGTACATATCTCTTTCTTCCGCCCTGTTGTGCTCTAAGCTTCTCTTGGCCAGATGGCCCAAATTTTAAGAACAAAATTTCTGTTACTTTCAGTGAGAATAGACCGAAAGGTCCATTAGAGGAAGAGCCATTTAAGATAAAGGGAAGGCTCCTTAGGCTGGAAAAAGGCATCAAACTTTGTTAAGCGTAGTGGCTGGATCCACTCCAACATCTTCCTGCAACTGTCTCTTCAGCACATGCTCAGGCCTTCTGTTCAAAATAAGCTTACTTTTCATGTGTACGTATGAGGAAAGCAAGATAAAGCAATTCTTTTCATCTTCCTCCTAATGTTTCCATGTTGCCTAGTCAGCATGTACTTACTGAGTTGATCAATCAATAAATCACGTAATTTCCAGGCATTAATGAAACAGATCTCCATTAACCACAAATCTTGCTTCCAGATAGGTACCCAAACGGGTCTTCCGGTGATGGATTTTGTATAATTTAACCACAATTTGGCCAATATTCAGTATAGTAAAATGTTGTTTACTTTTTATTATTTGTATATTCTCATTCTAAAAGGCACATGTCTAGAGATGTAAAATAATACACTCCTCCCCTTTTTCTTAGGTTGTAATAAATGGTGGTGCAACACCTAGTGGTGATCAAGACACAGAAGATACGGAGCTTATGGCAATATATACTACAGAAAATGGAATTGCTGAAAAGGTATCTTAACAATGTTAATTTTATGTAAATTATAATAGGAGATGCCATAGCCAAAGTAACTCACCTAACTAACTTGTTCAACTCAGGATGCTTGCACACAAAAGTTTACTCTTTGAATAAAATGTTCTTGGTCTTAAAGGTGCCACTGGATTCAAACTTTGTTCTGTTGCTTCAGACTAACATGGCTGCTCACCTGAATCTCTCAGGATGTTACTATGACTCTGAAACAATCAGCAGTGGATCACTTGGGGTTTTTTTTGTCAGAGTCACCATTTAAGGACATAGAACAAAATAGGAGTCAATTGCCCCTTTAAGACCAGCTTAGTTTTCTTCAGAAGGTAAGCTTTTGTGTGCAGTCACACTTCTTCAGACATGTGAGAGGAATACCTGGGTGCATGATTATGTGAAGATGATGCGGAAAGGCTTAGATGGGTGATACTCAGTGGCTCAGGAGCCGCTTCTGAGCACTGTTGCCCAATGTGGCATCTGTCCAGTTTGGTATAGTGGTTAAATGTGTGACTCTTATCTGGCAGAACCGGGTTTGATTCCCCACTCATCCACTTGCAGCTGCTGGAATGACCTTGGGTTAGCCATAGCTCTTGTAGAAGTTGTCCTTGAAAGGGCAGCTTGTGGGAGAGCTCTCTCAGCCCCACCCACCTCACAGAGTGTCTGTTGTGGGGGAAGGAGATGAAGGAGAACTGTAAGCCGCTCTGAGACTCTGATTCAGAGAGAAGAGCAGGGTATAAATCTGCGGTCTTCTTCCTCCTCCCCCTTCTCCCAGGTTCTAGAACAGATGACAAAGCCATTGTCCAGTAGGGCTTCTGAATGGTAGGTAGTTTCTTACTTGAAAAGCTGAAGAGACTGCAGAACAGATAAGCTGCAAACCTTCCTGAGCTGTGGGCCTTGTGCCAGAGATGGAAGCAAAAGGGCCCATCCTTCCCAACAATACCTCTTTCTGTGCAGCCTCTGCACTATCAACCTAGCACCTGGGCAGCTTTTGGGAGGAAAACAATCTGGCTAGGGGGGTTTGTAGCAGGAACTCCTTTGCATATTAGGCCACACCTCTGATGTAGCTAATCCTCCTGGAGCTTACTGTAAACCATGTAGGCTCTTGGAGGATTGGCTTCATCAAGGGCATGTGACCTAATATGCAAAGGCATTCCTGCTGCAAGAAAAGCCCTGAATAAAACCATCACTATGGCAGCCACCTGAGAAACGAGCTAGCTGGCTACAGTGGATGGTGGTGATTTCACTTCATTTTCTCCACAGACATCTTGCTCTCCTCTAGGTGCCTTGACAATCATGCACTCTCAGCTGAGCTACTGTGTCTTTTGTTGATGAGAGAGCAGGAAGGCCAAGAGAGAATCCTTTCCCCTCACTCCTGGTACACAAGGGTGGGAAGGCTAAGACATAGCAGTGGTGGGGAGAGAGAACTCTACATGCTCAGAGGTACTCTGGTAATCTAATAGATTATAGTTATATATGTAGTATTCATATATTTGTATATTATTGCAAGTATATGTTTGGCAAGATGGTGTACCAAGCACACAGTAGTCTTGTAGCTCTTTCTATTGACAGTAATTGCAAATGTGGCTCTCCATGAACAGTGGAATGAGTATTTAGAGAAATGAGATGGTGAAACAGTTGAATAGCAGAGCTTTCACATTTACAAAGATGCATCTCTAGATTTCATACCTTGCCCTGTCTTAGTGGTTCAGGTTGAGTAGTATAGGGTTTTCTTTTGTGGTGGGGTGAGAGTCACTTAACTTTGGTTAAAGGAGATTCCTATTTATGTGGAGCAGCATTATTGAAGGGTTTTAGTTAGCAAAACTGATTCACTTGACCTTGTTTGTTGTGTGATAAACTACATTTGTCAGTCACACAATAGAGTGAAATTGCCAATATACACCTCCTGTCATGGATAGCATTTCCTTGCTATATGAAGTATATCAACAGCAGAAGGAAATATTGATCAAATGATAACCTTAAAACTTGGTAGTAACTACCTTGACACAATGTTCCCATTTATTGCTCTGTCCACAATGTTCCCAGTTATTGCTTTATCCACAAGCAAGCATTCAAGGCAGTTAACAGTAAGAGAAAATTAAAGCATACTATAAGATATAAAATACAGTAAAAATCTTTTTAAAAAAGAAAGCATGGTGGCACCAGTGCCCCATTCCTAGTCCCAAATGGTTTTGCGCAGACTTTTAATCACAGTTAAGAAAAGGGTTGAAGAGCAAGTTTTAAAGCAGCAAGAACTCACTCTGTGTGTGTGTTTGGGTATGCTATGTTGTTAAGAACTGTCTGTCACACGGATTTCCCTTGCTGCTCATGCTTGGAAGGTGTGTCATGCGTGCTCTGTAAGTCTTTCTCCTCCTCAGGCAGGGAAGAATCTTGCCTTATATTCACACTTGCCATCTGTTGTGCCTCAGCTGCTTTTACTCATGGTATCAAAGCCTTGAGCTCTTCTTTGCTCTTTCTTTCCTGAGGTTTGGCATTTCTACTTTCTTGCTTGCTTTCCCTGTGATTCCTGACACCATCCCTGCCTTGTGTTAAGGCTCCAAGACCAAGTCTATATATATGATAAAAGCTAGCAAAATACTCAAGTTCCCTACAGTGTGGTAGAAGAATGAATTATGCTGCTCGTGTAGTTTTCTATGAATGTGCTGAATTTGCATGTTCATTCCATATTTTTTTTTGCAGAGTTGAAAATGTTTCAGCAAGGATGGGTGATATAAAATGTAAGGAGGCAAGTTTCATTCCATCTAGCTCATTTTTTTCCTGAACTTCTTAACTTTTTTTGCCATTATATTTTTGAACCTCTGTCTGCAACAAAGAATCATGCAGGAAAAATCTTTAAACAGAGAGCTACAGTTTTCAGGATTCCAGTGTCAAACGCAGGCTGTGTAATTCAGATCTGTGTAATCTGAAGAACTACCTTGCAGCTATTTTAAGCGCTGTGTTCTTCCTCAGTTTATTTACTTATTTGGTATAATTTATTTATTCATTTAATCGTTACAGCATACAAAGAGAAATCAGGATTGTTTGGCTTGAATATAGGTCATTCCACACAAAGTGGAAGGTCTGAACTAGATATTTTTAATGCTATCTACCATAATAATATTATTGAGGGATTATATTGCATTTTACATGATTGTATGTGCTGAGGTAAACAAACTGATATTCAGCCTTACAATATCAGCAATTGTCTAGTTGTAGAAAACCTTTTTTATAGTCTAGTTGTGAACACTAAGCTTATTCAAGAAGGCAAAAAATGCTTGAGCACTTCTGTTCCTAATGCCACCTTTGTTTCAGAGATTAATTTTGGCAGCCAAGGAGGTGGCTGGAAAACTATGCCAGCATTGGACCACCTAGATTACTTTTGAGATTGCTGCCTTTTGTAATCATAAAGCGATTAAGTAATGGCAGCATGTGTAACTAACAGGATAAAGTTATACAACTCAGTTACTGAGCTCCAGATTCCAAAGCATATATTTTGACTGACTAATCTGTCTAAAGTAATATTTTGTTCTTCAGACTTTGACTCATAGCATAGAACAGTTAAACATACATCTCCTGATAGTGTTGCTATTGTTTCAGTGCTGGCTATGTGCCTCTGGTAGTGGGGAAATGATTTCTGGTCCCTTTTCTAATGGATTATGATGGGTTACATTATCTTTCTTACTAAGGAATGGGGTCACCCGTATCTCAACCCTATCCATTACACTGCACTGAGCCTACTTAAAGAAGGCTGCTTTATGCCTCTACTCCCTGATGACTTTCAAACTTCTACGTGGATACTGGAGTGGTTTTTAAGGAGCAGCATACGTTCATCCTGCCTAAATTTTGTTTGTGTGTGTCCTGGTTAGGGTAAAAGGTAGCGATTCAGGGATTTGGGCTCCTCCACATTGAGGTGGTTAGTAGTGCTAGAACCCAATGTAACAACCATTGCCCCTTCTGTTTTGTAATTTTTTGTTACTTGGGCTTTTCCCTCATGAACCCTAACTCAAGTTATGGGCCATGTGTAGGCCTACTCTCTCTTTGTTGATCTTTTAGTTCCCATATTCGAGATTTTTGAGTACTGCTCCAGGATGTCAATAGAGCCCCATGATGCAGAGTGTTAAAGCTGCAGTACTGCAGTCCTAAGCTCTGCTCATGACCTGAGTTCGATCTCCGGCAGAAGCTGGGTTTTCAGGTAGCCGGCTTAAGGTTGACTCAGCCTTCCATCCTTCCGAGGTCGGTCAAATGAGTACCCAGCTTGCTGGGGGGAAAGTGTAGATGACTGGGGAAGGCAGTGGCAAACCACCCTGTAAAAAGTCTGCCGTGAAAACGTTGTGAAAGCAACGTCACCCCAGAGTTGGAAACGACTGGTGCTTGCATGGAGGATCTTTCCTTTCCAGGATGTCAGAGACTTGCTGAAGCTCCTGAAAGTGCTCTAAATTTTTTTGTTTAGATTGATTAACAAACTAAGAGTTATGGGGTGGAGGGTAGTTCTTTATGGAGCTTTTTGTTATTTTAATTGGAATTTGCCATGTTTGTGGTATTTGTGTCCTAATACAAGACAGACTAGAACCCCAGACATGCTTGCTTTCAGTCTTCTTCCGGTACCTAAAGACACCTTAACCTTGAAACTCCCTCAGCATGCTCAGGAGTTAACTGTTGATTTTTTCCCCCAGAATAAACTAATTCAAATGAAAAATCGCTGAAACATGTCCCTATAATCTTAGCCTTTCTGACTTTACTCAGCCCTAAAGTCTGCTCAGCGTGTTTAATCTTTTGCAATTTGGAACAGCCTCTAGCAGAGCTGTGGCCTTCTACTCAAAAGTCTGCATTCAAATAGCACTTTGTGCTCACTTCGTTGTGCAAAAGGAGAGGCTCTGAGATGGCAGGGTAGGTGAGAGAGAGACAGAGACTCCAGAGAGCCAGACCCTTGCTTCCTTTTCCCCCAGCATCAGCCTTGATTTCAGTGTCTATTCTAGGGCAAGAAAGAAGAGATGCTTTATACCCCAAGAAGGTTGTATGCAGTGAGTGGTGGGGTTGTATGCAGTGAGTGGTGGGCAATACAGAGACAGAAAGGAGCAGTTGCTTTCTGCTACACCCCCAAAATTGCCTACATTCATCCTTATCCTTTGACCACAGTGACATTAGTGCATTCAGGCACAATCCCACATGCCTTGTCCTTTGAATGAAACAATTCCTTGTGCATTTCTGGCAGTTTTAAACATGCTTTTGCAAAGCTTGACTTGCCATGACCAAAATAGCCAGAACCACAGGGAGAGTTTATAAATATGTTTTTAAAGTCAAGACATCTCTGTTGCCTATGTATAATTATTGGAATTCTTGTAGAGTCTATTATATGCTTTGCTAGTAAATTTGTAATGGTTGACTTGCCATTATTTTCTCTATTACTAAACACAAAATTAGTGTTTTAGAAAGTGGGTCTAACACAGGTAGAAAATTCACTATCACTATACATAGTTTAGAGTCTCAAGCAGTCATGTGGTTCTTGTCAAGGGTATTTTTTCTGAAGCAAAGTATGGATTAGGTTAGCACCTAATCTGCTATAAACCTTTCTTTCTGCAAAATTTGAGATGGGCAAATCAAGTATATCCTTGTTTCCAAGTGTTATTGCTTGCCAGTAAAAAGTATTAAGTAGATGTTTTGTTTTCCTACAACTTTCCTACTTTTTAAATTTTTTATTTGGCTGCTCATTACTAAAGGTTTAAAACTGCCTCTATGGCAAGGCATTGTGGCTTTCTTCAAAGGCTTAGCTTGTTCAGATCAATGCTGAACAACTGCTTTAGCCTCTGGATCTAAATAGGGCCCATCTTTAACCCTGCAGCAGAGAACTCATTTTTTATTTTTTTCCCTTACACATTTATTTATTTATTTTATTTTATCATATTTATATCCAACCCTCTCCTATTTTTGCCTTTACGGTATGTATTTGTCTAAATCTATCCTTTCTAAAACTCTGGTTTTTTCTCTCTCCGTATCTCATTCAGTCATCTCTTCCCAATCCACACGGTGGTGATTACTGGTCTTTCATATATTTGCTAATAGTTCCTGTGAATTTCTAAGCTGCTGAACTACAACTGGCAGCTCTTAACTTCACTATGGAAAGGCAATCCTAGTAAAACTCTTTGAAAATATCTTGAGAAATGCTTAGTTTGGCTAGCTATGTAGCAGTGGTTTCTTTTGTTTCTTTAATGCTTGATTGTCAATATTTTTACCGTTAAGCTCTGAAACATTTTTGCATTGACGAGAGGAAGAAGCTTACTTTTTTTGTTTAGAAAGCAGTGCTTGGATCCTCGATATATTTTTTTTCACTCCTGACCTGGATAGCCCAGGAAAGCCTGATTTCATCAGATCTCAGAAGCTAAGCAGGGTCGACTGTGGTTAGTACTTGGATGGGAGACTTCCCTGAAATACCCAGTCAAGAGGACAAGGGGTAGGCTGTATTCAGCCACCTTTCTGAATATCCTCCAGGCCCCGCAAAGGGATCAGTCACCAGAGGTCGACATGATTTCCAGGTGCAAACATGGACACACACACAAAAATATGCATAAATACAAAAAAAGAGATTTCTTTCCTCAAATAGGCGATCTTTCCTGCCCAGTTGTTAGATTTCATACTCTTCTGCCTTGAAAGGAACTCATGTTTAAGTCTGTCTTGGTTCTCATTCAGCTGTATTGAAAGAACCAAATTAGTAAGCTGAAGCACTTTTCTATATTGTGAAATCTCGGTCTCTTATACAATATTAGCTGTTGGGTTTTATTGACTGATGTGGCTTGGTGATCCTTGCCATCTCCTCCTCCTTTGTGTAATCCAGTAGGTCATCATAATCTTCCTTTTGGCATCATCTTGCATGGTTATATCACAAGCATGGAAATAAAGACCTGCTTATATGAAAAGGCAAGAGGTGGTTATATGAAAGAGGGAGAGAAGGCATTGCACAGCCAGTGCCGCTGATCATTTTGAAAGGTAAAACATTTCCTTTTCAGAAATGTGTATTGATACTGCCTTGGAAGGAACAGAGACCTTGTCAAAGGCACCCTGGAAACCAAGTTGCACGGCACTCTGAATCTAAGTAGATTCTTCTTCAATATTAAATGGTTATTGATTTATTTTCCCCAACAGAGTTCTCTGGCAGAGACATTGGACAGCAGCGGAAGCTTAGATGCACAAAGAATGGACATGATATATACAATTGAGGATGTTCCTCCCTGGTACCTCTGCATATTCTTGGGCTTACAGGTACATTAAAAAACATGGCATGATAAAATCTCAATTCTTTTTAATGTTTCTTGGCAGGCAAAAAGGACTAAAATAGGCACTTGGCACAGAAATGAAAGATTGCAGTACAGACGTTGGACTACAGCTACCATTTATCTTCATTTCTAGTTCACTGATATTAATTACCAAAATGTGTTGGGAAGATGAGAAGCCAGCTCTGCTTTCATATCGGTTCATTGTAGCAGCAAAAAGTATAGGTATACGGAAGCCTGAGCACTTTCCCCATATTCTGCTCCTGGACTTTTGAAATGCAGAGAAGCTTTTGTGCCTGCTGTTTAACTGGGAAGTTTCTGCACAGACTGTGAAAGGATTCAGGTTACCAAAAAATCCCCAGGCGGCCCATTGCTAGGTCACTTACAGTGCAATCCTAAGAACACTGTCCTGAGAGTAAGTCCCATTGAGAAGACTTTAGTAGAATTCTGAGTAGACCTGTTTAGGATTGTACTGTTAGTGCCCAAATAATAAATGTAAGCTACAGGTTTTGTCTGAGAAGCAGCAGTGGCCCCATCATGATATAAAGTAAGATTCTGAGCATCATTAAAGCTGGCAGAGTGAGAGATCGCTTTAACCCATTAATGGGACTTTATGCAGGACAACTTCTTTCACAAGATTCTTTGAAACAAATGAAACTTTGCAAATGTTTGTTTCAGTCGGACTGATTATTTATTTATTTGATTTATATCCCGCCCTCCCCACCGAGGCAGGCTCAGGGCGGCTCACAACGTAAAATCATAATAATTAAAACAATTATATTATAAAATCACAAATTCAACAGTTTAAAACAATTCAAATAGGTTTAGTGCTAATCTCATCATATGTTGTATATTTCCAGTGGCGACGGCATTTCTCCAGATTCCTACGATGTAGGCTGCATGTCAATTAAAAGCCAGCCAGAAGAGAGCAGTCTTGCAGCCTTGCGGAAATGAGCAAGGTCCCGCAAGGCCCTCATGTCCTCTGGCAGTTGGTTCCACCAGTGCAGGGCTGCAACCGAGGAGGCCCTCTCTCTGGTGGTCTTTAGTTTGACCTCCTTCGGCCTGGGGATTACTAATAGATTTTGCGATCCAGATTGAAGTATCCTCTGGGGAACTTGTGGGAATAGACGGCCCCTAAGGTAGGGACCCTGATGCAGGATAACCTCCTGCTACTTCCTTGGGAACTGGAGGAAGTGGGGTGCTGTTTGGATTTTCTGCCTTGGGATCTTAAAGGATCTTGAACTGCTCTGACAAAAAGAATCTTGTGTGGATAGAAGAGATCCTAAGTATCAATGTAATTCAAGGTGAAATACCTTCAGAGTTGCGTGTTAATTAGTAATTGTGCCTTCATCCTTTATAACACTTTATAACATTTTCCCAAAATGCTTGTGTAGTGCCAGTGAGGCTGCTGTAAGCTATTTATGAAAGTATATTAATATGAGAATGTAAAGCTGCCTTATACAAATTCAGGGCATTGGTCATTCTAATCTACAGTTGGCCAAGATCCTTTTTACTGGAAATAACAAAGACAGATGACAGAAAGCATGTGGTTTTTTAAAATTGTATGATGGTTAGGTGTAGCCTTCTTTGTTTGGTCTTGAGTGCCAGCATTCTCTTTGCCTCACTGGATGACTTTTGTACAGTTTAAGAATAATGCTTTAAAAATTCTTTGAATTGGAATGAAATCCATTTTTGCCTTTGTATGTTATCAAGAACTTGTCAGCATTAAATTAGAATAACCATAAAGAATTATCATTTTTCTTTAAAGAGTTTTAATCCTTGGATGCAAATATGGACATAATTAACTGTGTATAGGTGATAAATCAATAACTGTGAAAGTAGGTTTAGCATGATCAGAGACTACAAAATTTTCAATTTCTGTCAATTCAATTCAATTTATTGCATTAGCACATATTGCCATAGCATCAAACAACCAGATTCAGCAATAAAACAAAAGAAACAAGAAGAGAGAAAGAAAAAAACACACAGAATACCTTGTGCCTTAATACAATAAGATACAGTAAGACTGCAAAATATTAAGGGGAAAAAACCTGTTTTGGAAGTGAACAGTTATAATAGTGTGCGGTTATAATAACATAAACACATTGGAGACAATTATATTGGCTGTAAACAAGATTGCTCTTTTTATATTTGCAGCATTACCTGACCTGTTTCAGTGGTACAATAGCAGTGCCCTTCTTACTAGCAGATGCCATGTGTGTGGGAATTGACCAGTGGGCTACCAGCCAGCTTATTGGGACTATATTCTTCTGTGTGGGAATCACAACTTTGTTACAAACAACTTTTGGGTGCCGGTGAGTCTAAGGAGAATGTTTGATAGCTGTTTTGAAGGTTTATATCTTCCTGTCTGAAGCACTTGCCAAGCTGGTGAACCATCCAAGAGTTAGTACACCATTTGCAAAAACATCCACAAACTTATCCAGCCCACCAGAACATTCTTATGACCCTGTTCATTTGTGGTGGGGTGGACAGGATGGGTTGGATATGATGTGCTCCAATTTCAGAAATGGTTCTTTGCCTGGCTGTAAGTCTCTTAAATATTAGCTTGAAATAATTGAATTTTCTTCCTAATTTGTATTGTTCTGTACTTGAGAATAAATGTTAAGCAATTTTGAAATCTTTGCATTGCTGAACAAAGGTCAGATATTGCAAACACCCGTAACATATTCATCCTACATGGAACCAGTTCAAGAAAACATAAAATTCTTTGTGTTAAGTATGTGTTATTTTTCTATGGTTCACAATTTTTCCAAATAGCACCACATTTTGAAGGCTTCCCTTAAAAAACAATAAAAAGGTAAAGGTGGTCCCCTGTGCAAGCACCAGTTGTTTTCGACTCTGGGGTGATGTATCACGACGTTTTCACGGCAGACTTTTTTACAGGGTGATTTGCCATTGCCTTCCCCAGTCATCTACACTTCCCCCCCAGTAAGCTGGGTACTCATTTTACCGACTTCGGAAAGGTGGAAGGCTGAGTCAACCTTCAGCCGGCTACATGAACCCAAACAGTGAAGCCCCAAAGGCACACAACTGGTGATGCTGTAAAGACGTTAGAGATGCCAGCAGTCCGTGCTGAGCTTGAATTGAGCGGTGTGTAAATATTGATGGCAATATTAGTCCCTTGGAACAGGTAGCTTGGAGCACCTATGCACCTGAGGAAGCAATTCCGGGAAACCGGGTCTTACCGGTGTCCTGTCGCGCAAGACCTCCACTAAACGGGACTTTGGATCTTTTTTGGACTCTGAATCAACCACTGGGAACTCTACGAAGCCACTAGAAATAATTCCCAGAACTGTGTGTTCATGTACCTTTAAGGGTTTGTGTGAGACGAAGAGAGAGCCCTGTATGAATTGTGCCAAGTGTTTTCAATAGGTCAGCACGAATGAGTTATGCATTTATGAATATATCAAGATTTTGTAAAAGTCTTTGGTGTACAAGTCTTTGCAGCAACATCGGTTGTGTGCCTTTTGGGGCTTTGCTGTTTGTGCCTTTCTGCACAGCTGTCTCCTTTGTTTGTATTGGCTACCTGAACCCAGCTTCTGCCGCGATCAAACGCAGGTCATGAGCAGAGAGTTCGGACTGCAGTACTGCAGCTCTACCACTCTGCACCACGGGGCTCCCTAAAAAATTAATAATAATGTTAGTGTATCTCTTCATGGAACAAAATGTTCAGATGGAATTGGCAAATCTGGAAGAAAATTCTCTTGAAGAACCCCCAAACCCTATGCCACACCCTTTTAACTTTTTGCTTCAAAGGATGTGCTTTCTGAAGGAAACATTATCCTCTCACAAATCTTCAAGGAAAAATGTTTTGTTCTTTACTTTCTTTTCACATGCCAAAAATGCTGCTGCTTTTATCAAAGGTCAAGGTATGTAATTGCCAGCTGGAATTCTCAGAAAAGAGAGAGTTTGTTATTCCTTACAAATTTGTTGTGGCATCTTAAAAAAAAAAAGTTCGACCTTTGAATTGCCCAGCATTAGCCTGTAATTTAAAACAAACCAAATCTTAAGAATGTATTAGGTCTGAATAAAGCCAAACAGTGCTCAAATTGTGAGGGGAGAGGCCCTTAATGAGATCTCCAAGTTCTGCCAGTGGTTTTTATGAGAGACCAACAGGATTTTCAGCATATAAATATTTGAGAGTTGAAGCTCCCTTTATAAGATACCAACTTTGACTCTCAAAAGCTTATGCCCCCAAAATCTTGTCAGTCTCTAGAGTTAGGCTTCCCAATCCCCAGGTCCCAGCAGGGGATCCCCTGTTTTTACAGGCTTCCCCCTGCCCCCAGTCAGCTGGCCAACGGGGGAAGCCCTGCCCCCACAGTCACCATGAAGTTTTAGAACTCCTGCAGGTTTAGAAACCTGCAAACAGGTATGTGTGCCTTTAAGGCTGAGCAGGAAGCAGGAAACAGGAAGGGCTTCATGGGAAAGGGTCATTAACAGTTTCGTAGGAGAACAGCCCCTTCCTTTCTTTTGCTTTCAGTTTTCAGAGCAAGTAAAGTTCTGCAGGAACAAGACCCAGTAAGTATTTTTGTGTGTGAGAGAAAGGGAGAGGGCAGGGGATTCCCTGGTTTGGAGGCCTTCCCCCTGCTTTAGAAAGCGTGGGCAGGGAGGGAAATGTCTACTTAGGGTTGCCAAGTCCAATTCAAGAAATATCTGGGGACTTTGGGGGTGGAGCCAGGAGACTTTGGGGGTGGAGCCAGGAGACACTGGGTGCGGAGCCAGGAGCAAGGGTGTGACAAGCACAATTGAACTCCAAGGGAGTTCTGGCCATCACATTTAAAGGGACAGCCCACATTTTAGAATGCCTTCCTTCCATAGAAAATAATGAAGGATAGGGGCACCTTCTTTTGGGGTTCATAGAATTGGACCCCCTGGTCCAATATTTTTGAAACTTGGGAGGTATTTTGGGGAGAGGCACTAGATGCTATACTGAAAATTTGGCGCATCTACCTCAAAAAACAGGCCCCCCAGAGCCCCTGACACCCGCGGATCAATTCCCCATCATTCCCTATGGGACTCGTTCCTGGAGGTGCATAATGGCTATGGGGGTGGAGCTTCCCCCGCTGGCCAGCTGGCTGGGGGAGGGGGGAAGCCTGTAAAACCAGGGGATCCCCCGCTGGGACCTGGGGATTGGGAAGCCTATGTCTACTGGGCACTCTATTCCCTGTGGAGAACGATTCCCATAGGGAATAATGGGGAATTGATCCGCGGGTATTGGGGGCTCTGGGGGGGCTATTTTTTGAGGTAGAGGCACCAAACTTTTAGTATAGCATCTAGTGCCTCTGCCCAAAATACTCCCCAAGTTTCAAAACGATTGGATCAGGGGGTCCAATTCTATGAGCCCCAAAGGATGGTGCCCCTATCCTTCATTATTTCCTATGGAAGAAAGGCATTTAAAAAGGTGTGCTGTCCCTTTAAATGTGATGGCCAGAACTCCCTTGGAGTTCAGTTATGCTTGTCACACCCTTGTTCTTGGCTCCACCCCAGTGTCTCCTGGCTTCACCCCCAAAGTCCCCAGATATTTCTTTAATTGGACTTGGCAACCCTATCTAGGGTGCTACTGGATTTGAATCTAGCTCTCCTACTGTAGACATGCATGGCTATTCTCTGAAACTGACTTTGTTCAGTTTTAGTTGTCTTCCCTCCTCAAGTCCCCCATAAGCCACACCCACAACTCTGCTCCTATAGTGTGCTGTTCCAATTATTCATATAGAATGCATTCTATTAGTAGGGAAAGCAGGGATGCATTTGTGGAGTAATAACATTTGGCATAATTTATTGTAGTTGTTATTATACTGGATGTGGAAACAGCTGAAGAGTCCTAGGTATTGATGGCAAGGACTATATATTAGAAGTGTTGCTTTTACAATAAGTGGGCATATGCTAGTCCCATCCTTCTTAAAGCCCTTAATGCATATGACTTTTGTCTATGCAGACTCCCTGATTCCCAGCATAAAATTTCATGGTCAAAATTGATCCTGTTTTCACTTGTCTATCAGAAGAGAAGCTTTGTTGAGGTGAACTCATTGTCAGTACATTTACAGTGGAGTCCTAAACAGTTTCCTGGAAGTAAATCCCATTGAATTAAAGCTGCATAGGATTCTGTATAGGCCTGCTTAAGATCTCTGTTTTGGAAGCTGTCTCAAAAGAGTAAACTGTACTCAAATTACTTTTCAGTGGTGGAGCCTGTCACCTTTTCTACAAAGGAGAGAAGCAAATATATAAGGGAACTATTGGGGAAAGCAACATACATAGTGGTATGATTGGAAGTCATATGTATGACAGTAAAAAAAAAAAAAGATTCTAGGGGCCTTATGCCATGTTCAGTTCAGGCTACATGGTACCAAGACTGACAACTTCCTATTCATCATTAACTGCAGCGAAACAAGTAAACTGAGTCCATGTTCGCATAAGCACTTCTAAAATTTTCTGTTAATCAGCAACAATAAAGAATAGCGTTTTGGCAATCTACTAGCCATTCTGATTCTAAGAATCCAGGCTGTTTATTAATCTAAATTATTTAAGAATCCAGAGAAGTAACTCACATGGTTTGGAAAGCTTCACTGCATATCTGAAATTATTCCATGTTACAGAACTGTGGTGATAATTACACCACAAAGCTGATAATATCAGGCTACAACTGTACTTTTAGTTGGTTCAAATAAACTTTAATTATTGCTCTTCCTAATTACTTTTTTAAAAACTCTTAAGTGCATCCCATCATGGAATCTTACATGAAATCTTATTTAATAATACATTAGCACTGAAGTTCTACTGAATCTCATTCTTGAAGTTATGAAAATCTGTAGGGTGATCAAGTAACAAAGTAAGTAAATAGGTTTGTTTTATTTTTATGTGTGCAGACTTAGGCAGGTGTTAGCACGGGTGTTATGACTGTTTAGGATTTCTGATATATGACTGAACTGTTTGGATTGGATCTAGCAATCTGCTCATGCAAGGATAATTTATTATTTATTTATTTATTACATTTGATTTATATCCCGCCCTCTCCGCAAGCGGACTCAGGGCAGCTCACAGTATCTACACAATTAAACCAGTACAATATATAAAACCATAATTTAACATTTTCAGTTTAAAAAACATATTACAGTTAAAAATGGGATAATGGGTCTTCCCAGCTTTGCCCTCCTTCCGAGCAGTTCCTTGAGACCCAGGGAAAGTTGATTCTCAGGGTTTTGGATTCATCTGAAGTAATAGCCACCCAGATTCATAGGCTGCAGTGAGATGTGGAAAGGAGGCAAAGTTGTTTCCTTGTCCTTCTTCTGTCAGCAGAGACAGAAGGGGCAGTTTCACTCCCTGCTGCCCTTTCATTGAAGGCTCACAATACAAGAACTCACACAATACAAAAACTCGTGGGCATTCGATGAAATTGCTGAGCAGACAGGTTAAAATGGATAAAAGGAAGTACTTCTTCACCCAAAGGGTGATTAACATGTGGAATTCACTGCCACAGGAGGTGGTAGCGGCCACAAGCATAGCCACCTTCAAGAGGGGTTTAGATAAAAATATGGAGCAGAGGTCCATCAGTGGCTATTAGCCACAGTGTGTGTGTATATATAAAATTTTTTGCCACTGTGTGACACAGAGTGTTGGACTGGATGGGCCATTGGCCTGATCCAACATGGCTTCTCTTATGTTCTTAAGGCCTTCATAACTGTTGCTGCACCCAAGTCGCACTTTGGAATCAACTTTCCTCAGGGTTGAAGGGACTGGAGTGGAGAGCAGGGAAGATCTGCAACTGTCTGTGTGTTCTGCTCACAGATTGCTAGCTGAAGGCTGCTGGGAAATGGAAAAAATGCAGCTGTTAAGCCTGATGTTTCTAATGTATCTTAAATAGAAACAGGTGCACGATCCTGTAGAATGCTTGTGGAAATTAGCCTTGATCATTATAATAAATGAGCTCATATCCTAAATGGTCTAGTTTTAGTGGTATTAATGAAACAAATCTTTCCTCCCCTGCTTACATGGAAGAAATAGCAATCCAGAAATCTTTTCTAAACGCTCAGATGTGATTTCATTTTTCAAGAATTTTAATTACATTGGTTTAATTAGGGGATTTTGGAAAGCTAAAGTAATGCGTACGTGAAGGAGAGGAGCAGCAGCTTACCACTAACTTTGCTGAGGGCACAACACATGGGCCAACAAAACACGCATGAGATTGAATCATTCCCTCAGTGTATCTCTGCTTTGTTTTTGCCAGGTGTAAAGTTCAGATTTGTGCCTGAGTTGGATATTGGACACAATTGAATGTCCCCATAATTTGTACCAACAAAACTACTTTATTTGCTAATGGCTTTTGGGTTACATGGCCTGTATGATATGTTGTGGCCTGTGTTATATCTAAAAGTGAGTAGTTTGTGGGTCACTCATCCATCAACCAGGCTTGCAGTTTACCTCCTGAGCAAGCATGTAATTAAAAAACATAGTGATCTTTTGCCAAAATCACCTTTAGACATCATGCACGTTTACATGTTGAAACACCCAGGTGAGATCACAAATAATTAAGAAGAGCAATATCCATATACAGGATATGTCTACCTGTGGCGGCAGTAAACCTTTCAAATGTTAAAAACAGAAGTTTCTAAAAAGCCACTTCCTAACACATTGGGCAGGTAGCAACATTTTTTAGATATTGACTTAGTAGAGTGAATTCTAACCTCCAATAGTAAAATTCTTTTCTATATTAATCTCCATGAGACAGTGATTTTCTGTAGATTCTTGTCAGAATAGATAGAGCATAAAGGTAAGATTCTGCAGATATGTTTTGACATATTTAAGACTATGACTGAACATGAGAAGGAAGAAAATGAAATACACAGAACCAGAATATTTGGGCATTTTGAGGTTTAAAATCCAATATGTTTGAATTATGCTCGAAGAGGGCCTTGTTAAAATATGTACTGCTTTCTAGCAAAAAGCTCTCAATTAGTTTAAATGTGATGTTGCTTCCCTGCAATGCATCATGCATCTTTGTCAGCTGCAATAAATGGAAGGGGAAAGGAAGAGGTCTGGGGCAACCCAACCCACTTGGTATTCTATGTCTTGTGAGAAACTTCAGAAACTGGACTTGGGGGTGCACAAAATAGCCATGTGCCCAAAAGAAACAATTCTTCCATCATCTCTCACTTTCTTGTTCTGGCAGGAGCTACTAACTTGAATTTTAATGCCCCGTTAGAAAGGAATATGCCACCATAGTCTAATTTAGGATCTTTTTTTTAGCAACATGAAAATATTCTGGTGCAGTTGGATTGAAGATGGACAGGAGAATTTAACAGAATATTTAGAGAAGGTTTATTGAGAGAAACCAAAATAGCAACACAAAGTCAGGGTAATATTCAAGTGTCGCGCAGTATGCTGCAGTGCTAAAGAGCCCACAAATGATTGTCCCTAATTCCAACACTCACATAATATATATTCATACCAGTACATATCCGTATCATGTAATACGCATCTCACAGAAAGGGATGAAGGAGAAGGGACAGCCAGGAGACTGGAGGGAGGTATTATCTACTATCCTTTTATGCACTGCATTGTTGTTTGGCTGATAGCATTCTACAGTCCGGAGATCCAGGCAGATCTTGGACCTACACTGACTGAAAGGTTAGGAGTTCCAGAGGGGTGGTGGTGGTGGTGGTCAAGAAAGAAATAAGCTAGCTCCTAACCTCTATGATTGAAATTAACTCAAGATTATCCAAGATAGCAGAACAAATACGCTGATCATAGCTAGGGTCACAAAATGGTCATGGCAGCAGTTTCACTGAATTCCTGAATTTTTAAAGCTCTAAACAAATACGATCCTCTTCATCTTTCATTTCTTGCTGATTGTCAACCCTCCTGGTTTAGCATCCGCATTTGGCACCCATTGGCAAACCTGACACTAACTCCTAGCACCACAGTCATCCAGTCACCCCATCACGCAGGGGTCCCAGTTCCATGCACTAAGTCTGCTAGGTGCAAGTTCTGTTTTTTTAAAAAACTTAGTCCTTTGAGTTTTTTTTAACCTGAATATACCTTACTAACTGCTACCACCAAAAGAACTTTTTGGGTTTGAGTCAGTACCAGTATGGATTCAGGCTGCTTCTAGTCAGCCCCCCTCTATTTGTGTGTGTGCTTGGGGGAGTGAAGAAGTTTGCCTTTTCCCACCTTCCCTTTTCTCTGTGTATGCTGTCTGTTCCAGCACCTTTTCCTGATATGTCACAATCAAGAAGACTAAAGCTCTGGGGTCTCCAATAGTTCTTGTACTAGAAATCACTGATATTTGTGAACAATCTATAGATAGGTTATTATTATTACAGAGCTCTAGTAAAACAAAAGAAAAAGTTATTAGCTAGGTCTGCTTATAGTACCTCAGCATATTTCTCTGTAGATAAGGGTTCAGGGTACATCTCTTGTTGGAAAACTTACTGAGGTGTTCAAGGAGTTGCTGGAGACCTGAGCTTCCTGAACATGCCACACACATTGTCTTGAATAGGCCACAAACCATGAACAAAAAACTGCCCTTCAGGCTTCCTTATTTCTGGGATTCCCGCCCCCACCCCCAGGCTAGTCAGAATTTGGGATTCAGATTTTGATTCTACTTCTTGTCTTCCCCATCCATCAGAGTAAAACTGTTAGCTTACATCCTGGAATGCACTTGAGGTTATCAATGGCTATTCCCAATTTGCTGGAGGGAGGAGAGAGGAATTGTAATAACAGTTTGTCCACCAAGTTATTTTGCAGATTAGCTGGAACTGGAATCCCTCCCTCATTCTATTTTCTTGATTTTAGTGGTACTGCTATCAAATTTCAAGTACTTATATGAAACAAATCCTGGGGTGGCTCTTATCACTATCATGCTGTTCCACTGAGCACTGTTTGTTTATTCATGTATTTATTAAAGTAGTTATACCCTATCCTTCCTTTTGGCTCATCCTTGCAGCTTTCCCCCAGCATGTGTCTGTTCTGTTGGAGGAAGGCTCCTTAAGCTGGAGGTAGGCTGCTTGGAGGACAGCTGGATCCATCCCACTGTCTTATCCTTTCCCTCATACTAACAAAAATATTTATATAAAAATGATGACATGGTCAGGAAAATATCAGCTTTGCCCCCTTGTTGTTTCCCATAGGTTACCTTTATTTCAAGCCAGCGCTTTTGCTTTCTTGGCTCCAGCCAAAGCGATTCTTTCCTTGGACAAGTGGAAATGCAACAACACAGGTAGGCAGACTGCACGTTAGTCTGGGTTTTTTTATCTCTTTATCTTGTGACTAGGAATGGGCATGGACCAGAAAAATGGAGGTTCATGTAGGCTTGTGACTTTCATGAACCACAGTTTTTCACGGATCTTTTTGTTTAATGAACCGGTTCATGTGGTTTGTGACCTTGGGATTTGGTAGAATGCACCCCCCCCCCAGGTGCTAGAAATGCCAAACCTGCAGCATGTCTCCAACTAACCCTTCTTTACCTGCTCTCCAAGTTTGGTGAGGATTGGATTTAAGGGTGCTGACCAGGAAAGTGGGGAAAACACAACCGCAGGTTCAAGAGTGTGTCAAATGGACCCCCTGCAAGCTAGAGGCTTCAAACTTGCAGAGGACCTTCTCAGGATGCCTCTCAGCCTGCCCTCCAATCTATGTGCCAATGGGCTTTGGGAAAGGGGAAAAAAATCCCTACGGTCCAATGTGCAAAGTGGGGGAAGGAGTGTGTCAAATAGCCACCCTGCAAGCTACGAGCATCAGACTTGCAGCAGACCTCCCCAGGATGCCCCTCTACTTGCCCTCCAAGTAGTGTTCAGATTGGCTTCGAATTACAGCTCATATCCAGATGCAGTCTGCTCCCATAGAGCAGAATGGAGGTCATTTATTGGCAGCCAGAGCTGCCTGTCAAGCTTTGTAGGGCCAGTGTTGGCATTTTCAGGTGGCAGAAGGACTGTAGAAGAACATCCCACCTAGTTGCCTTGACAGTTAATGCCTAGACATCGGGTTGTCTGGCCCATGGACCAAACAGGCTGCTTAAAAAATTCATGATCCATGGGCAGACCATTGAAAACATGAACGCATGGCCTGGCCAAATGGACCATGAACTGGCCCCTGGTCTGTGACAAAATTAGGTCCGTGGTCTGGTCTGTGCCCATCCCTACTTGTGACACCTTAAAAATGAACTGCTGAAGCAAGCTGTGTTTCTTGAAAACTTACGCTACAAGAAAATTTGTCTTAAAGGTGCTACTGGACTCTTTACTATTTTGCAGCAACAGTCTAACATGGGTAACTCCTCTGGATCTTAAAAACGAATGGATTCCTTCTGACATAAGTCTTGTGGACTAGAGCCTTTTAGTCCATGAAAGTTTATTTCTTAATAAATAGGTTAGAGGTGCCACAAAATTTTTTGTTTTGCTTTGTTTTGGAAGTAAGTGAAAATGGTAAATCCCATATAGAATTCAGAGTTGGAGTTGAAATGGATGAAAGTCATCCCTTTTAAAATCAATGGACTTGGGTGGGCATAGGATTACATTGTTATTCTGATCATTTTATTATGGGTGTGTTGGATTTCAAAAGTATCTGGGATTCTTGGGGACTGACCTCCAGTCCAGAAAGATTCCTGTTCTGCCTCATCACAGCCTGCCAGAACAGCTTGGGTTGCCTGGCAGGCATGGCCAGCCCTACTCCCAAGTGTTGTTTGTTTGCTGGAAAAGCAAACTGGACATCCCCCGGCTGCCAAAATAATTCTGTAGGTACCAGTTATTTCTGTCCTGCAAAGCGGTGTATCTGCTACTCATTTACATACTGTGGCTAAATTCTTTTCAATCCTTTGGTGGCATTTTCTATAAAATGTTTGTAGTTTCGACTGTGAAAGCCAATCTTATTTCAGAACAGAGGCTTCTGCTCTCCCTTGTTTGCTGCGGCAATCTGAAAGCATTTGGGCAAGTTTAGACAGCAGGAACCTGAGAGATCCTTGTGATGGTATACCCTGTTTTGTTTGTCAGTTCTTTTTCTGGCACCCATTGATGTGAGCTGTATTCATTTAACAAGGTAAACAAGTCAAGTAGTGCAGAAGTGCTTCTGGAAAAACACTGGAACTTATGGATGACTGGAGGCTGGGAACAAATCTGTTACTTTAGAAGGGGTTGTATTGCCATCAATTTTAAGACTGACTGCACTTTCACAATCAGAGCTGTTTTGCAGGGAGCTCGAGTCGCAAGGGCTCTAACTTTTTGTTGGCCTTTTCTGAAAAGCCTGAAAAACCCAGAACAGTTTTTCCACAGAGGTGGTGGAAATTATGAAATGGTGTTAAAGAACCTGAATCGCTACGTGATTATTTGGGGTTTCCTGTTATATATTTTTGAATGCAGCACAGACATGGTAATAGAATAGAATAATGTTTTTTATGCATAATTGTCGAGCTTTGATGAGTTGAGATATTTTGATGTCGATGGTTGAAGCTCTTCTGGAGTCCAAATATTTGTCAGGCTCCCAAGAAATCACAAATGGATATTAAAGTCAGTGGTTCATTCTTATGTTAAGGTTCTTGCTTCAGCTTCCATACAATATCCCTGTGAGCAAAGTTGTTGCTCCTATTTTACAGCAGGCAACTGAGGCAATAATAAATGGCTTGCCCAAGGTACATTATTGAGTTGTAGTTCAAGTCCAACGTTACACACTGTGTCATTCTGGCTCAGAGGGTACTCAACACAACATCGTAGTAGGCACTATCCTATGAGAAGGGATTTCCTTCCTGTAAGCAGCTAAACATCTCTAGAAGAGGTTTCCAATCAAATTTTCTTTAAAATTCTCTCTATATACATTTAAAAAACCTTGCTATCTTTATTTAATGACTGACTTTTTGTGCGTTAACAAGGAGATGCCTATATCTCCTTTTTACTCAATTGGAAAATTGAGCATTTCCCAAGCAGTCTCTGTCATTTCTGTTATAAGAGAAAGACTTGTGTATCAAGCTGCCAGTCCTAAGCCGTGGAACTCCTTCCCATAGGAGATCTGATCATTGCCATTGTTACAGGCCTTCTAGCACCATTCACAAACCAGCTTTGTTCCAGAAGGCCTTTAGAAAAATTTAAGTGTTTACCTTGTATGTTAAATGTTTTGGTTTTCAAAATTCTGTTGCATGTTGCATTTATCTGCAGGCTGCCTTGAGCATTCTATGGATGGGGAAATATGGTTTTTTAAAAATGTCTAAATTTAATAAATAAGACATTTTAAACCTGGGTGTTTTTTAAAAAACTATTTAGCCGTTGATCTGCAACTTTGTACCTGATCAGGAAACACAGGGCAGTATTTAACTCAGCTTAGTTCCCAGTCACTTCACAGTGATCTAGGAACAGAAACCTTCTTCTAAAAAAGATAGTGAGTGATACAAGAGTAAAAAAAAAAAAAAGTCTCAAAGCAAGAGTACAGAGTGTTAGAATACATTTTTCTAATTTTCTCTGTACAATTAAAATTGCATGCTTTGGTTGCAGACCCTTTTTGTGTTCTTTTTTGGTGTAGCACTCTAGATTTTTCTGGGTATAGATCAGACTTGAGCATGCATTATTGTGTCTTTAATTGCTGTATAATAGGTCAAATCGCCTGACTTGATAGAATGTCATGATTGGGGAAGAGCTGCTGTGTCTAGATATATGGTGGTTAATCAATAGTAAAAACAGAACTTTTTGTTTATGAAAAGAGCCCTTGTTCCATCTCCTTTGGCCATTTCTAATCCTCATAAGGCATCAGATGGGAGCTACTATCATAATCTAGCCAGCCAAATTAATTGGTGACAAATTTGGAGACAGATTGCACAAAAGTCCATTTATCTATGCTCTGAAGCCATCCCTGTGTAGTGGTCAACAATTAAAAAAAAATTGAATTGTTTTTAAGATGTTGTAAGCCGCCCTGAGTCCGCTTGCGGAGAGGGCGGGATATAAATGTGAAGTAATAAATAAATAAATAAGTAAGTGGCACTGTGCCTCTTAGTGCTGATTGAGGTTACCCACTAAAGTTGAATTCCTCAAGGACTAACCGCTAATGCCACATAACGTGAGGCATTTGTGGTTAGTCTTTGAATAATGCAACTTTAGCACAGTAAATAGACTGTTGCAAGTTTCCTTACAGATCTTGTGAGGAACTATGAGGACTCTGTGATTAGCCTGCTGAGGATGGTATTAGTCAGGATGCCCAAAATAAGAGAGGGAATAATGTTTTTCCTGTCTACTTGGAATAAGACAACCAAGCAGCTGGGTTAAAACTGCTGGAAGGTAGATGGAATCAACTGCAGAAGCAGTTAATATGAATGTAAGAATTACCTGTGCCAGCCAGAGTCCCTTCCCAACAGCTAGACTCTAGTTGGCTGTTTAGAAGCAGGGCACGAAGGGGATGAGTTTCACTGTTGCTTGTGCCCAGCATCTGGTATTCAGGAGTAGACAGATTGTAGTATTCAATTTTCTCTGACCCTGAAGTTCTGCAATCTCTCCTTCCTTGGAAGTTTCAAAGGAAAGTTTGGGGTTGCTTTGGGCAGAATGTCCACGCTAGTAATGCTCTTCTGTGATTTTTAATGCAGAAATCAGCAGGTGGTGAGGGAAAGAGACTTTCCAATATTAGATGAGGTTAGACTGTCTCAAAATATTTAATTTTATGTTGCCATAATGAAAAGTGTTTTTTTTTTACCCTTCCAAGCTGTAATGATTACAAACGGAACAACAGAGCTGCTGCACACAGAACATATCTGGTATCCCAGGATACGAGAGGTAACTTACAGAGTGTATTTAATGCGCCGTCCTTCCTTCAGCAAACAGTTCTTATTTAGGCATCCAGCTACTCCAGAATTGCTAAAATTGTAATACCATTTCCTTGCTACCCTTTGCATGTGGCTTTTTCTGCAGTTTAATTGCACAGATTTTTAACCTTTTCTGTGTATTCATTGGTTGGCTACAAAGCTTTAAACCCTGGTAAATTACATTACAGTGTTTGTGAGACCATGCTGTCTTATATCAGAGACTTGGCATTCTGCATCTTGCAACATGTGCAACTGGTTAAAATCAGTAACAAGGTGCTGTCAGATCTCTGGAAGTTTCTTGCATGGCAATGCAGTCACCTGGTTTGCAGAAAAACAATCAATATTTAGTCTTCATGTATTTTTTTCTGAAAACCAGGCACAATTGGGAAGAGCAGCTAGCTTTTCCAAAACCACATCTTAACCTAGCTGCTCAGTTTCTCCTTCCTTTCTAATGTCTGCTCTTTAGATACAAATGCCATTTATCTTAAAAGAACCCACAACAGTTGTCTCATTACAGGGGGGAAAAATAGCTTAGACCCTAGTTCACACGTGTGTCATGGAACTTTTCTCCCATCCCATTGCTTTGGGCTGCCAGTTGTTCCTCAATTTAAAACATCCCCTCTCTCTTCCCCATCTTCAAACCATAGCTCCATCCTGCCAAGCGGCCTGCAGCCAAGGGGGGGCTGGCAGTCTCCTGAGACCACTGCGCTGCTCTATGCCAGCTTCTAAGGAGCACGTGTGACCAAATGCATCATACACTCTGCCCCTAGGAGCTAAGAGCATCACCTCCGTGGCACCACCAGCCCTTGCCGGTTCGATCTCAGAGCTTTAAAGGTTAGCTTGGAACCCAGGTCTTCCTGTATGACAGTGTGATGTGCTGTAGACACAACTGCCAGAGTGGCCTAATAACCCTATTGGGTATTAAACCTAAGCGATGTGCTTAAGCAGTAAGAGGGATCAAGTTGGTAACCTTTTCTATTGAATTCAGAATACACCTCTGAATGTCACACATGTTCTTTAACCTGGAAGACTTGCTGCTTAAGCACCGCACTGAATGACACGTGCTATTGTTCTGCTTAGTCACTGAATTCTTTTGATTTGCAGTTTATGACCCACTTGAAAATCCCCTCAGAAACTTAAACATCATGATTTTTTATTAAACAAATCTAACTAATCTGTTTCTTTCTCTCTGTGTGTTCAGATCCAAGGTGCTATTATCATGTCATCTTTGATAGAAGTGGTGATTGGATTTTTGGGCCTGCCAGGGGCACTCCTGAGATACATTGGGCCCCTGACCATCACACCAACAGTGGCTCTCATTGGGTTGTCTGGTTTCCAGGCTGCAGGGGAAAGAGCAGGCAAACACTGGGGCATAGCCATGCTGTAAGTATTTGTAGTATTTCAGAGGCTGATGGCCAAGCTGTATGTGCCTTTAATCTGCTTCTCTAGGGCTGACTGCATGACCTGTGTTCTTCTTGCAACTGAATTCATCTCTTGATAAGCCTGGACATAGGAAACTGCCAGCATCTGTCACCACCAAATGTTAACTTTTCGCCTCTTTAGCTCTGTATCCTGAAATGAAAGAATCTCCAGAACGGAGGCAATTTGCCTGGCTGTTCTTAGATTTTCCTTCCTTCCTTCCTTCCTTCCTTCCTTCCTTCCTTCCTTCCTTCCTTCCTTCCTTCCTTCCTTCCTTCCTTCCTTCCTTCCTTCCTTCCTTCCTTCCTTCCTTCCTTCCTTCCTTCCGCCTTTTTGTATTTATATGTACATGTGTTAGTGTGTGTGTGCACACACCTGGAAGACATGGTGACCTCTGGTGACTGACCTCTAAAGCTTGCCCCTGCCCGGATATTCCAAGGAGGTCTCCCATCCAAGTACTTTCCAGAGTTGACCCTGCTTTGTTTTCAAAATCTAACAAGATTGGGCTTGCCTGGGCTATCCCAAGTCAGGGCCTTTAATTATTCTTTTAAACTGTTTTATTTTAAATTGTATACTATCTTTCTAAACGCTCAAATGAGGCTGCTAACAATAATAAAATATAAACAAAGACATACTAAAAACAAAGACCACAAAATACCTATATACTATTAGTGATGTGTGGCCCCATCTGTGGATAGCTAAATCCGCAGATCAGGACCACACAGGATCAGCCTAGAGCATCTCTGACAAGTGTTCATCTAGTCATTGCTTAAAAACTGCCAGTGAGGGGGAGCTCACTTTTTATCGTTTCAGAGGTGCAGTTTTTGTCTCTGAGCCATATTTTACAGTCTTAGGCTCTTTTGCACATAATATGAACCTGTATGCACAATAATAGTTTAGTGATTCTGGGATGCTCAGCAAAAGTCAAGGATGACCCCTGCCCCTCACCCACAACCCATCTATTCTCACCCAACCCTCTCCGCTGCCTAGATGATGCTGGCTGGCTCAGCAGGTAAGCAGAAATCAAGCAGCACCCTATGTCATAGTTGAGAGATATTCCAGGCAATGTGGTCTGCTTTTTGCGTTTGCACATTGCAGGAGAGGGCACAGTCATATGTGGGTGGGATTTTCTGAGATTCAGGGAGAATGCTGAGGGGAGGGGGGATTGTTGGATAGCTCTGAGGCTGAGTTAATCTTTGCTATCAAGAGAGTGAGGAAGGCAGTAATGGGATACAGTCTCAAAAATGACAGAATGATCTCGGTCTGTATCCAAGGCAAACCATTCAATATCACAGTAATCCAAGTTTATGCCTCAACCACTGATGCAGAAGAGGCTGAAGTGGATCAGTTCTACAAAGATCTACAATACCTTCTAGAATTAACACCAAAAAAAGATGTCCTCCTCATCATAGGGGACTGGAATCCCAAAGTAGGAAGTCAAAAGGTAACCGGAACAACTGACAAGTTTGGCCTTGGAGAACAAAATGAAGCCGGGCAAAGGCTAATAGAGTTTTGTCAAGAGAATAAGCTGGTCATAGCAAACACCTTCTTCCAACAACCTAAAAAGCGACTCTACACATGGACATCACCTGATGGGCAACACAGAAATCAGATTGATTATATACTCTGCAGTCAAATATGGAGAAGCTCCTTACAGTCAGCAAAAACAAGACCTAGAGCTGACTGCAGCTCACATCATGAGCTACTCATCGCAAAATTCAGACTTAAATTGAAGAAAACTGGGGAAGCCATTAGGCCATCCAGGTTTGACCTTGATCACATCCCTTATGAATATACAGTGGAGGTGAAGAATAGGTTTAAGGAACTAGAGTTGATAGACAGTCCCTGAAGAACTGTGGACGGAGATTTGTGACATTGTACAGAAGGCAGCAACCAGCACCATCCCAAAGAAAAAGAAATGCAAGAAAGCAAAGTGGCTGTCTGATGAGGCTTTACAAATAGCTGAGCAAAAAGCAAAGGTGAAAAGGAAAGATTCACCCAACTGAATGCAGATTTCCAGAGAACAGCAAGGAAAGATAAGGAGGCCTTCCTGAAGGAACAATGCAAAGCAATAGAGGAAAATAATAGAATGGGAAGGACAAGAGATCTCTTCAGGAAAATTGGAGAAATCAAGGGAACGTTTTGTGCAGAGATGGCCATGATAAAGGACAAAAATGCTAGGGACCTAACAGTAGCAGAAGTGATCAGGAAGAGGTGGCAAGAATACACAGAAGAATTATACAAGAAGGATCTCAATGTCCCGGACAACCATGACATTGAAATCAATGACCTTGAGCCAGACATCCTGGAGTGTGAAGTCAAATGGGCTTTAGAAAGCATTACTAACAACAAAGCGAACGGAGATGATGGTATCCCAGTTGAGCTATTCAAAGTCCTAAAAGATGATGCTGTTAAAGTGATGCACACATTATATCAACAAATTTGGAAAACACAACAGTGGCCATAGGATTGGAAAAGATCAGTTTATATTCCAGTCCCAAAGAAGGGTAATGCTAAGGAATATTCAAACTATCGCACCATTGCACTCATTTCACTTGCCAGCAAGGTCATGTTAAAGATCCTACAAGCTAGGCTTCAGCAGTATGTAGATCGGGAACTACCAGAAGTTCAAGCTGGGTTTCGGAGAGGTAGAAGAACTAGAGATCAAATTGCCAACATTCACTGAATTATGGAGAAAGCACAGGAGTATCAGAAAAATGTCTATTTCTGCTTCATTGACTATGCTAAAGTCTTTGATTGTGTGGATCAGAACAAACTGTGGCAAGTCCTTAAAGAGATGGGAGTACCAGACCACTTCACATGTCTCCTGAGAAACCTGTAGAAGGGTCAAGAAGCAACTGTCAGAACGGGATATGGAACAACTGATTGGTTTAGAATAGAAAAAGGAGTTCGACAAGGATGTATATTGTCACCCTGCTTATTTAATTTATATGCAGAGTACATCATGCGGAATGCTGGCCTGGATGAAGCACAAGCCGGAATTAAGATTGCGGGGAAAACATCAACAACCTCAGATATGCAGATGACACTACTCTAAAGGCAGAAAGTGAGGAGGACCTAAAGAACCGCTTGTTGAGGGTGAGAGGAGAGCACAAAAGCAGGCTTGAAACTCAACATCAAAAAAACAAAGATCATGGCATCTGGCCCCATCACACCTTGGCAAATAGGGGAAGACGTGGAAGTAGTGATCGACTTCACATTTCTGGTATCCAGGATCACTGCAGATGGTGACTGTAGCCATGAAATTAAAAGACGTTTGCTCCTTTGGAGGACAGCTGTGGTGAACCTGGGCAGTATAATAAAAAGTAGAGACATCACCCTGCCAACAAAAGTCCATATAGTCAAAGCGATGGTATTCCCAGTAATAATGTATTGCTGTGAAAACTGGACCATAAGGAAGGCCGAACACAGAAGAATAGATGCTTTTGAGATGTGGTGCTGGAGAAGACTCTTGAGAGTCCCTTGTTCTGCAAGAAGATCAAATGAGTCAGTCTTAAGGGAAATCAACCCAGACTGTTCCCTGGAAGGTCAGATGCTGAAGCTCAAGCTCGAATACTTTGGCCACCAAATTAGAAGGGAGCACTCCTTGGAGAAGATCATGATGCTAGGAAAGACAGAAAGCAAAAGAAGAAGGGGACGACAAAAGATGAGATGGCTGGACAGTGTTACTGATGTAACAAACACTAATTTGGGCAGACTTCGGAGGATGGTGGAAGACAGGAGGGCCTGGCATGACTTTGTCCATGGGGTCGCAAAGACTCGGACTCGACTGTGCGACTGAACAACAACAATCAGGGAGATGGTTAACACATGCAGGAGAATGAGGCATAGAATGCTGCACCATGATTTATAAACTGATTCATTTCATCATTTAAATGCGGCTGGAAGAAATAACATGTTTTTCTTCCCAGAGTGGTTGGTCTAGTGCTTCCTTGCCCTGGTCCAGTTGCTTTGATAGATGCTTATCCATACCCATTTAATGCTTGCAACTTGTCAGCTTGACTAGGTGAGGCTGAGGGAGCATCAGCCTAGTTGCCATAGCAAAGAGAATGCATCACCCTCTGTCCACAAGGGCACTGTGAGGCAATTGCTCACCTTCAGGGATAATATTATTTAGCCAGATCAGATACATGGCCCCTGTGGTTCTCATGCCTAGATCCCAATCTTTGGCTGTAATAATGTTGTGAAGAAACCCAATAAAACAAAATAATGGCTAAGATGCATCAGCCAGTTGAGGAAACAATGTCTGCAAGCTGGCACAAAAGAGCAGAAAGTAAAGTTTTGGCAAGCTTCCCTGTTTCACAGCTACCTCTGTACAACATGGGTTCAATTTTACACTGAAAACTGAACCCTGAATTTGGCACAGCACTTGGTCAGATGTTCTGCAATAGAAATCGTATTTTAAAACTATTGTATGTTTTTGAAAGAGATCTAGATTCCTTTTTAGTGCAAATAAAGTACTGCCCCCCCTTTACTCATTCATACTTAACAGAAGGGTCATAGCATCGTGTGAACAAATCTTTGTGCCTGAACGGGAACAAAAGTCTTGACTTATTTTCTTTGGATTAAAGGTGGTCTTGGACAAGAAGGAGCTTTGCTCTCTGATTTGTGGGGCTGTAACCTGCCCTCCTAGAATTTCAGGAAATTTATTTAGGACGTCAAGGCTGTGTTCTTGATGGATTAGCTTTCCTCAGAGTTGTCTTTATGATGAATGCCAAAGATATCCTCTTGTTCCAGGATTGAAAGTTCAAATATGTGTAATGGCTCATAGATGTTTTGTTAGCGTGTTCCAATTATTTGACTACATGAACTGAAGTCATGGGCTTATTTGTAGAGGCTGTTTATTTGGGATTTCTTGCTTGTGTATGGAATTGATTAATTATGGTCCTTTCTCTCCCTCATTTTCCCCAAATAGCAAGTTTTCTTATTGACAACCTAACTCATCTTGAGTTTGCTACCAGAGGCTTTTGCCTTGGGTACCAAACCAAACTTGGATACCAAATCAGGCTGGTACAAGGAGAAAAACCACTTTAATCTCCGTTAGCAGAGACAGAATGGATCCTCTCCTCACCCTTTGTATTCAAATAGTGATCATAGTATTGCTTACTCTGCCTGAAATGACACCAAAGACAAAGATACACTTTTGCTATTCAAGGATCTATCCTTCAGTTTCACCATGTGTGTCACATACTGTCAAATGGATTCTGAGTTATGGCAACTATATGAATTCATGAACTCCATACTGCCCTGTCATTAATAGCTTTGCTCTGGTCTTGTATTACTTCATTTTGCATACCTCTGGCCCAGAAAAGATGAAAAATATTAGACTTCTCCCTGAGGATTGAGCAGGTGCTTTAATTCTGCTTAATTTCTCAAAATGAGGCCTTTTCTGGGACATTAGTGCTGCTAAAATAACCTTCAGTGAGAGTGTCATCTCTTTCAAAAGATGAAGGCAAATACATAGAGATGCTTTAATACATAAAGCTAGAAAGCCAAGTTTGTAAAATTTTGCTCATGTTTGTAAAGTGCATTTTGAAACAAAGGAGTAGCGTATTCAAAAGGTTAGCCTTTTGTTTTCCTTGATTTTAAAACTAAAAGGTCTTTCTGTGCTTATGTGATATGGCTCGAGTTGTTGTTTCTGTGTAGTTAAATTTACAGGTATGCTTCAGTATAGACTGTGCAAATGTGTTTGCCCGGTTAATTTTTACATGTTGTTAGTGGTTAATCAGTTGTTTCTCTCTCTTTTTCCTTAGGACTATTTTCCTAGTGCTGTTGTTTTCTCAATATGCCCGAAATGTCAAATTCCCATTACCAATTTACAAATCTAAGAAAGGATGGACTGCATATCGGTTGCAACTTTTTAAAATGTTTCCTGTAAGTACTCACCTAGGTTTTCCCACTCAGTTTAGGTGGTGCTTTTATGCTTTTCTTCTCTTGTTGTTATTCCAAATGAAAGCTTCCTAGTTTTTTGTTTTACAAATTCAAAGCTGTACTTGATTTTCTAATATACAACCACATCCCCAAATTAATACTCTAAACAAAACCATGAGTGAGCACTGAGGCTTGAATGGTAACTTCTGCTTTCTGATTCTGTTTTTGTTTGTGTTGTAACCCTAAGAATTTCAACCACTCGAGTTGTTTTAGGGTGTGCACCTTTTTGCAAATAATTTGAAGCAAAATTGGTGAACCTTGTGCGGGCCAGCTGGGAAAAACCAAATGTTATTTTACTAAATAATTTAATTACTGTAGCTAATATAATAAAAAAAAATAGATACTGAAGAGTGGAAAACAATGAAGGCTTTAATGCAAGTGTCTAGGAAGAAATTGATCACAGACTGATCAAGCTGTTCATTGTGAACACATGTTTCAGGCAACCAAACAGATGATTGTATATGTGGGCATCACTGAATGGGCAATACAGAAATCAAATAGATTATATAATTGGAAGCAGAAGATGGAGAAGCTAAAACAAGACCAGGAGCTGATTGTGGTACAGATCATGGACTGTTAATACCGAAAATTATAATACATTTGACATAAAGCACCAAAACATTCATAGTGCCAAAATACAATCTAAACAATATCCCTGAAGAATGTAAAGACCATGTAAAGAACAGATTTGAACTACTAACCTCAAGTGAACATGATCCAGAAGATTTGTGGATTGAAACCAGAGATATTATCAAGGAAGAATGGGCAAAGACTATTCCTATAGCTAAAATAAATGAAAAGTCACAATGGTTGGCTGATGAATGGCTTAAAAATGCTAAATGTAGACACAAAGTAAAAGTTGAATCTACATTCCAGTTTGGGGAGTGGGGAGTAGTCTTTGGCAACCAAGATGCCAAAGACTACAGCAACTATAAAACAATTGCGTTAATTTCTCATGCAGCTAAAGTGATGCTCACGATCTTACAACAAAGTTATATGAAATGAGAAATCTCAGATGTTTGAGTTGGATTCAGAAATGGAAGAAATAAGAAGAACTGAAAATTGTAGTTCAGATTTTTACATTCTTGCTGAAGCATACAAGAGGATTTCAGAAGAAAATCAGCTTGTGTTTTGTAGATTACAGCAAAGGTGTTGACTGTATGGATCATGAAATGCTTTGGTTGGTTTTAAAAGAAACGGGTGCCACAACATCTGATTGTTTTGGTGCCTAACTTATACTCTGGACAAGGTGCTACTGTTGAAACAGAATATGGAGAAACAGAATTGGCAAGGAGCTCTTCTATCTCCCTGTCTATCCATTTAATATGAAAAACTGGATCATATAAAAAGGAAAACTGGATTAGATTCATATGAAGGGAGAATGAAAACTGGTAGAAAGAACAATTAGCAATTTGAGATACACAGATGAGATGACACCACATTACTGGCAGAAAATAGTGAAGACTTGAAATGACTCCTGATTGAGGTTAAACCAGAATGTACCAAACTGAACATCAAGAAGACAAAAGTAATGACTACTGGGGTATTTCACAACTTTAAGATTGATGAAGAAATTGAAATCGTTCAAGGTTTTTTGTTCCTTGGCTCCTTCACCAACCAAAAGGGAGAATGCAAACAAATCAGAAAAAGATTGAGACTGGAAAGTTCCATCATGAAGGAGTTAGAAAAGATCCTTCTGTGTAAAGATGTGTTCCTGGTGACTGAGATAACTCATACTGTTGTATTCATGTATGTATGCGACAGTCAGAAAATGAAGACAGGAAGATGGGTTGATACATTTGAAATGTGTTGAAAGAGAATTTTACGGATACCATGGCAAAAAGACAAATAAGTGGATTCTAGAACAAATCAAGCCTGAACTCTACCTAGAAACTAAAATGACTAAATTGAAGCTATCATATTTTGGTCACATTGTGAAAAGAGAAAGCTCACTGGGGAAAAAATAATGCTAGGAAAAGTTGAAGGCAACAGAAAAAAGAGGAAAAACCAACATGACATGGATTGACTCAGTAAAGGAAGCCATAGCTCACAGTTTGCAATAAACTGAGCAAGTTTATTAATGATAGGATGTTTTGGAGGTCATTCATTAATAGCGTCGCCATAAGTCAGAAGCAATTTGATGGCACTTAACATACAATTTTAGTAAATTATTGGGAAATGGAATTCAACTGTTCATTGATTTGTTTATTCTATTAATTTAAACTTCACCTGTCTTCCCAATTGGGACCCAAAACAGCTACTTTCATCTTCACTACAATCCTATGAGGTAAACTAGATTGAGAGCATGTGACTGGGTCAAGGTCTCCCAGTGAGCTTTGCTGGCAGAATGGGAATTTGAACCTGGGTCTCTCATATCCTAGACTGATACTGTAGCCATTACACCTTGGTGGCTTGCATTATATAAAGCTGGAGTGTTAGCTGCTTTTAGAATATGAAGTGTGGTTCTGCTTGCCCCACCTCCAAAAGGATATTGTAGTACTGGAAGAGCTTGTGAAAGGGGCTAAAAAAAAAATCACCAGTGCTGTGGGAGCATCCTCCCCATGAATGAAGGCATTTCAAATGTTTTACAGAAAAGACTACTGCAGTGGCATATGGTGATAGCTTATAAAATGTATTAACTCTCAGATCACAAATGGGACCATTTAAAAAGACTGGTAATAAATTTGAAACAAAATTAAATATTTCCTCATTACATATTAATTTTGGGAATTTGAGATGCAGTAATGGCTACTTGTTAAATGGCTTAAATGGGTAACTGATCTATGTATCAGGGTAGCTGATGGTGATTAAATCCACCCCACTCCCCATAATCTATATAGAGGTTCTGTAGATCACTTCTTTTCTTGTTTGGTCCTGAGATCCACTGATTTTTCCTTTCAAGTTGATGAGTGTGTGTAGTATTAATTTTTTTTTTAGTTTTTATATTACAAGGATCGATGGCAATCCCTTAAGTGTTTATTTGGAGAAATTCCCAATTTTTGAAATTGTATAAAATATCCCTTTTTAGATTGGAGATGCATTTTTCAAATGGTTCCATTTAAAAAGGGGAGGGGGAGAATTTGATAAAATTCCTTTTTGGCTCAATTTTTTTCTGAGGTGTTGATAAAGTGTCCCTTTGAGCTTATGAACTTCCAGTATTTCCTTGCAACAGTGTGTCAAGTTGTTCTGTCCCCAAACACAGATCATTCTTGCCATTCTGGTGTCCTGGTTGCTGTGCTTCATCTTCACTGTGACAGACGTCTTTCCTCCTGACAGCACAAAGTACGGATTTTATGCACGCACTGATGCCAGGCAAGAAGTACTCTCAGTAGCACCATGGTTCAAGGTTCCGTATCCATGTAAGTATGTTTAGCAACTTTTTCTACCCAAAAATAGTATAGAAGTTATTGTCTTTCTGTAACTCCTTTGCTTTTGGCATGCTTACTTTAGCTTTACTGGTTTCTTCTTTTGTGTGTTGTGCATTAATACAGTAAAAATACTAAATTGGCTTGTATTTGTAGAAGTGAGTATTTGGAGCTGGACTCTGCATTAGTTCTCATTGTTTTCTGGAACTGAAAATGGAACTAAACTTTGCTTAGCCCCCATCACAAACCCAGTTTAAAGTTCAGGTCCTTGACTTTAAGCTGATTTAATATATACATGCCAGTTATCGTTTAGCTGGATAGGGCTCATAAGTCAGTGGTAGAGTGTATGCTTTGCATGTAGGTAAAATATAATGGAATTAGCTGCAGGTAAAATCTCCAGCTTTTCCTTCTAAAGGGTCACAGATCCCATAAGGCAAGATCCCTTAAAGAGCCCCTGCCAAGCTGCTTTTTAACATATCATTGGGTGTGCTATAGAAATAATTTCTGACTGGATTTCTTGGTGCAGACAAGCCAATTCAATTGTGAATGACTGATATAATGCAACATCCAGTTATGCAGCCAGTCAATTTTGAGTCAACATTATTGGATTGGGTTGGCCAATTGTGTAGGTTAAGCTGAAGGTTCTTTTGATAATCAAGTACCCTACTTCTCTGGATACCTTGTTTACCATCTGAGCATTGTAGCCTAGGAATATTTATAAAGTCTAAGATGGGGACAACCAGCAGGTCCAGTCCCCAAGAATTTTAACAGTCCCTGGTGAGCCTACTATATTTAAATCAAGGTATGTGGGAATGGAAAGTGTTTGTTATAGTTTAATTAAGGGGGAAAGATTGCATCTACTATTATATAGATACAACATATGTGTCTGCATATTATTTTTATTTTATAGATAATTACATGTACCTGTCTGCATGTGATGTCTAAGTGTATGTTGGAAACCCTTACCATTATGTGGCATCCACTTGATAGTGCAGCCAGAACACTATGGAAGAAGTCAGTTTTTTGTGTGTTGGGAGGACAGAGTGACACCCTAAAATACAGAGCTTAGCCCTCCCTCATCTTAAAAGACTCTTTGATATCTTAAGAGATCATGTTTAAATATGCCAAGAGAGATTTCATGGTTTTTGCTTTACAGTTCAGTGGGGATTGCCTACAATTTCAGCTGCAGGCGTTATTGGGATGCTCAGTGCGGTGGTTGCTAGCATCATTGAATCAATTGGTGATTACTATGCCTGTGCAAGGCTATCTTGTGCTCCTCCACCACCAATCCATGCAATAAATAGGTAAGTTTTCTGAGACATTAAAAAACAACAACTTATGCCCTCTTTGTTCTGTGGCAGCAAAGTAGGTACTGATATTTCTATCTGATTTTGTGAAAGGGTTATGCAGAATTCTGTGATCGTTTTTGGCAGGTTTTTTTTTTTAAAAAAAACTACTGCTGGTGTTTATACCTTAATGTAGCAGCATCACAGATCAGATACCACAAATGGCTTTTATTTCATTTAGCATCTCCTCAAGCATCTTTTCCCCCACTGGAGGTGGTTCACACTTGTATCTGCTAGTCATAAGGTAATCATGAAGTAATCATGAAGTTATATGTGACTCAGGCCAGAAAAGCCTTACACATCTGCCATGTAGGGCAAGGCTTCTAGGGCAGGTGGTGGAGTTTCTCCTCAGGCCTGAGCCCTATTACGTCTTTTGATATTAGTCACTACTCATTAGAGAATTTTTTCTGTTTTATTACTTCAGCACATTCCAACTAATTTTCTTGGACTCAGGAATATCCTGGAAAATACATTTCTGTGTCCTGTTGTTGCAGTGTTGGAAGTTCCACTCAGCCAGCTGTTGCTTTTTAAAAAGTGGATGTTACAGTTAAGATTCGCACGATATAAGCTTGAAAGAACAGATGGCTTTTTTTTAAAGGGTGGGGGGGGGGTTATGAAGGCTGAGTCTGAACAGAATGACCCCTCCACATACACCTGATCAAGAGTATATCCTAGACAAACCTGCTACCTACTGCTCGTGTTAATACCCTGAAAGGACTGGTAGGGTTTACCATAAACTCCTGCTATGTACATAGTTGTTAGCCAAGGTGCATCTTAGCCATACCCATCCATAGAAAATAAGACCAAGTCAGCATATGTGCTGACTGGTCTGCTTTTCGGTGGAGGGGTATGGCTATGATGTTCCCCTCCCTCCAGGTGGTGCCACACTTCAAAAAAAGAATGTGTGTTTAAATTTCCTTGTAATGAACTACACCAAAGAAAATGGCAGGATATGTAGAAAGTTACAGTAGATTTGATTGGCCGAAGGCACAAAGACCAAGAAGAGGGCTTGAAGAGGTTTACTTTTTAATATAAAAAGGTACAGTTTTTCTTGGTTGCTTGACTTGATCCTTTTTTTACTGCAAGTGGATGGGTGTGGCTTTTTCCTTTTGTTTGTGTGGCATAACAGTAGATCTCTTAGCTTTATTTGGTTAATTCTGAGTTATGGAAAAATTTGATCTCTCTCCTTATTTCAGCAGCTGAACATTCAGCCCATGTTACAGTTGCTGCCCAGTTTGGCATGAGTACCTGGCTGGTAGTACCTGCTTTCTCACTTATTATATATCTTCATCTCAATTTTTTTTTCAATTGTAGAGGCATTTTCATAGAAGGCCTTTCTTGTGTATTGGATGGAATATTTGGTACTGGAAATGGATCAACTTCTTCAAGTCCTAATATTGGAGTCCTGGGGATTACAAAGGTACTGGGTACATTCCTCTTAGCATTCCTCTTTGTCCATCAGATGAAACATATTGGGTACAACTGCTTTGGATGTTTCACCTGCAAATGCGTAATGAAGACAGGGGGATTGTTCAAGAATTAAACAAATTAAACTTGGATGGTGCTGTCTTAGTGCTGGCCCAGCAGGTTTGGGAGTCATTCTGGATGCCTCTCTTTCCATGGAGGCCCAGGTCATGGCGGCTACGGGGCATTTCTTCTACCATCTATGGCAGATCAGGCAACTAGCACCATATCTATCTCCCCAAGACCTGGCTATAGTGATCCATGCAATGGTCACTAAAAAGGTTGGACTACTGTAACTTGCTCTACGCTGGCTTGGCCTTGAAGCTGATTCGACAACTGCCGTGGGTACAGAATGCAGCAGTTCGCCTGCTGACTGCATCACCTGTAGGGATGAGCACTCCGCGACCTGCACTGGCTGCCCATAGAATACCGGGTCCATTTCAAGGTGTTAGTTTTGACTTTTAAAGCCTTGCGCAGCCTGGGACCAGCATACATGTGGGACCATCTCTCCCCATATATGCCCTGGAGGTTGCTTTGTTCGGCCTCCCAAGATCTTTTGACTATCCCCTGCCCAAGAGATGCCCATCTTGCCTCTACCAGGGCCAGGATCTTCTTGATCTTGGCCCCAACCTGGTGGAATCAGCTCCCTATGGAGATCTGGGCCCTACCTGGCTTGTTAGCCTTTCATAGGGCCTGTAAAATGGAGCTGTTCTGCCAGGCTTTTGGATGAGGCAGCGGGCATCTACTTGTTAGATCGATTGACCTCCCCTGTGGTACCATCTTACTATACCATCCTGCTGGACCATCCTGCTGTACTATTAACTAGTTATTGTAACTGATTTTATTGTAATTTTATTGTGCTTTTATTATTATCTATATTGATGTACTCCGTCCTGAACCCCCATGGGGGAATGGGCAGAATATAAATAATAATAATACTAACAATACTACTGCTAATAATAATAATAATTGTACAAAAAAGGCATGACTCTGATAGCTGTGAATGGTTAGAAACATGTTCAATTTCCAGATAGCTACTTGGAGTTCAAGTTTAGTCTGCAGGGTTGTGCATTTAGATCTACCCAAGCTGAAAATTAACGCCCCCCCCCCAAAAAAAAGTACTCTTTTTTTTGTATTTTTTTAGTATATTTTGGCATCCCAAATGTATCTGGATTTTCTTGGGAAAACCAAAGAAAAAAATCCTGAGAAAATGGTGGATATATTTGGGAATTATCATTAGATCTGAAAACAGCAATCTGCTCCTGCTTCTCACCTGTTTGTTGGGTTTCTTCAGTCCCTTATATGCTGCAGAAGACAACCCCTGCTGGCTTGGCTTGGGGGCCGGTTAACTTCACCTGCAGTCCAGTTTAAACCAGACTGCAAGAGAAGTCAGTGCAGGATCAGCCTCAGCTGGGGCTGGTTCCTTTTGCAGCTTGGTTTAAACATAACTGCAAGAGAGGATCAGCTTGGGCAAGGGGAGCTGGCAACTCCATACCGCCTCAGTTGGAGTTGGCTCCTCTTGCAGCTCAGTTTAAACCAAACTGCAACAGAAGTCAACTGAGGACCAGCTGTGTGTGTGAGGAACAGGCTGCTCTCCGCAGGCACAGCTTCTGATGTGCAATTTTTTTCATCTTTTTTTTCTTCTTCTTGGATCTATTGGATCTGAAAGAATTCAGGATTAAAAAAAAAAATTCCTGGATTTGATCACTGTACTGGTATTGGGATCTGAGATTTTTCAGGGAACCCCAATTTTCCCCCAGTTCATTATACCAGAACTGAGGGGTGGGGGAGAGAGGGAGGGAAATTGCACACCCCCATACTTTAGCTCCCTTAATGTGAATAAATTACCCCTTCTTGCATTCAGTACAGTTGATCAGCAAAATGATGAGTTATCACATCCATTCAGTTCATGTTTGAAGGTGGAACAGGAATACTCCTTGCTATGATCAGTTCTGAATATAGATGAGTTTCATTTATTTATAACTCACCTTTCTCACAGAGGCTCAAGGCACATCACAGAATTAGAAAAGAATGCAATAGAAACAAGCAGAATACATAAATCAAATGGTGCCTCAAAACCGGAATACAAAATTAGAGAACAATGAAATAAGAACAGTATAATAAGGAGAAACTCTTCAGTTTTTTCAGAAGTTGTTGGTGTAGTATTAAACAGAATAACACCCTCCTATGTTCATTGAAGTAAATGGGCTTAGAAGGATGTAACTCTGCTCAGGATTGCATTGTAAAACTGCAATTGTATTCCTTTTATAAAAAGAGCTCTCTTGAATAAGTCAGTTTTACTGGATTTCTGTTAATTAAGCAGAGTCCAAAATCATGATCTTATCTTTCTGACATCAATTATCAAAATCTGCGTAAGAAGAAGTTCTTTCTTTTGGCTGTGGAACATCTTTGAATTTCTTGGGGCTAAACAGCCTCTGATGATGGAAAGCCTGTGTGTTAAATGTGGGCCTGCCCTGATTATATGTTAAGAGTACAGGCATGTATACAGTTCTAAAGCATAGACATGTGCACAAGTGATGGGTCCGGTGAGGAGAACTAATTTCCTCCTCCTTTCCCCCTCAAAAACACTTCCCCAGGACAGGCTCACATCCAGAATTGAAGTGCTGGAGGTGGATCACAGGGGAGAGCAGTGGGGTAGGTGGGGCGAGTTCAGTATCTTCCATCTGTGCACTTTCTCTGCATCATCACCCAGCTCTGAATGTTGTTGGGGCATGTTTGTATTAAAAGAGCAGTTGCCATCATGTATTATTTGGCCCTTGGCTGCTTTTGTTCCATCAAGGGAAGGTAATGTTTGAAAGTATAAACACCGCCATCTGCTGGATGCGTCTCTCTTGATGATTTTAAGCAAGAAAATTGCTCAAGAAGACGAAAGTATACTTTGTTATTGATACCTTGTTATTGAAAAGCTATCTGTACCCCCTGACATATTTTCGCAGTCTAATTATGTCTTTTCTTTCCTTTAATCTGATTAAAACTCTTTAACTAAAAGTCTTGAGCAGTCAAAAACCCATCTGTTAAGTAGCATAATCTGGACACTACACTAAAGCAATTAAAAAATCTTGCAACAGCATGGGTACAAGTGAGGGAATTCTTAAGTATGCACACACATTTGGATTTTCCTCCATGTGATGTGGAACACCAAAGGCTGGATATACATCTGAATTGAGAGAGGGAAAATAATTTAAAAATGAAACAAAACCCTATGTCATAGAATGGAAATTCCACTTCTGTACCAGCCTAACAATGGTAATTAAAAGATGATTCAAACATAGATTGGAATGCTTTCTATTTTTACTGTGTCATGATGAAAGAGAGAAAAAGAGGTGGTGGCAATACACAGAGGTGTCAGACAAATATTTTCTATATTTTAAGATGACTTTTTAAGTGGTAAAGTGGCACAGGTACCTTATGTGAGGTGATATATGTTTGATTCTTGCTACATAAGATAGTTTTTTGACATTCTGCTTTTCTGATTGGTTGAGATTTTAAAAACCAAGTAAGAAAAAACCCCCAAGATTAATAGTTCTAAGGTAAAGGTCTGCCAGCAGCATCTCACCTAGTGCTTTGAGACTACCTGTAAGACAATGTCAAAGTGAAGGATTCCAAAGTTATCAGTCTGGTTGTTTTGGTGCAGAATACACATTGCATCTGTTATGTGATCATGATGAGTACTTGCAGCCAGATGATGGCCACAAACTCCCCATGGTAACTCAATGTAGAAGTGGTTCAGGGACCCAGTTTGGATTGGGTCCATGGTGCAGTTCCCACAGGGAGCTTACTGCTGGTGTCCTGTTGCAGTCCTTGTAGAAGTTATGTGGTTGGTGTAACATGCAGTTTGGCCTTTGTGTGTTGCTAACCTGCAGTAAAGTGATTAAAGTGATTAACATGCAGTAAAGTGATTAAAGGGTCCAGGCAAATAGGTGTGAAAAACCTCAGCTTGAGACCCTGGAGAGCCGTTGCCAGTCTGAGTAGACAATACTGACTTTGATGGACCAAGGGTCTGATTCAGTACAAGGCAGCTTCATATGTTCATAAAGTGCTGTTTTCCCATTGCTAGTTGGTCATTTTCAGTTTGCACTGGATGCATGTGCAAATTCTAGGCATGCCTATTCAGGTCTGTTTTACACACATGAATCCTGGCATATAGTAGTAAATGAAATGATGTTTTAAGAGAAAGCCAAATAATAAATGAAATGATGTCTTACGAGAAGGCCAAATAGTCTGGTCATTGGCTCTCCTGAGTGCTTTTTCTCAGGAAGCCAGATGCCATATGGACATCTGTAGACCTTGTTGGAGAAAAATATCCAGTCAAAGGATTGTAACCATATAGAAATAAAAGCTGTTTTACAAAATATCTCTTTGGAAACCATCTGCCTTGCTGTGTGTGTACCACTCCAGTCACTCATCATAATTTTTCCCAGCCAAAGAAACAAAAGTAGAAACAATCAAGCAGCTAGATTTGAATCCAGTAGCACCTTAGAGGCTCACAAATTTTCCAGGGTATACAGCTGTCTTTTTTCAGATCCAATTAAAGAAAATTTAACTGTTGAAAGTTTATACCCCGAGAGCCACGTTGGTCTGTTAAGGTGCTACTGGGCTTGAATTTAGCTGTTCTGCTGCAGACCAATACAGTTACCTTCTGAAACAGTTAAGTGGTGAAAGAGACCTTGTCCCACTAGAAGATTATGACACTTCAAATGAGACATGATTATCACATGCTCTCTGACACTAGTGTTTGAAGCTGCTCCACAAAAGCTTTTTGAGGACTGCATCGGTCCTTCTGAGACTGCTTGTTTGGAGTGAAACATGCTATTATTGAGTTATGCTCTTTGGAGAGTGTAACCTCAAGCAATGGAAATGTCTGTGCTTGATTTCCATTCTCTTGTATAACTCTACCAGAATAATCTTTTGTATTGAAATGCCAGTTAAAATGAAATGGATGCAGTATAATCTCTGCATCACCTTGCTGTCTATTCAGGAATACTGAGACCACGTGATCACAGAATTTGATGATAGCTTATCTGCAGTTTCACCCAGGCAAGCAATCACATGATAAATATGGCCATAAGTATTGCCTTTTTAAAATAAGAATGATTCGCATTAGTCTGGGATCCCGCCCCCCTTTTACTAAGTTTTAATGCATAAGCAGAGGGTGATGTTGGCAACATATTGTTATCTTGTGCTTTCTGTCTGTCTGTCTCTCGCTCTCTCTCAACCTTTTTTTTTTGCGCTTAAAAACTAGTTCCAGCACCAGGCTTTCTTGTGCAGACAGTGAAAGTGACACTGAAGTTTTTTAGGGCTAGTGTCCTAAATTTCTTTCCTTTTCTTCTACTGCCAGCTTAATTGATTGCTTCCTGTTTCTCAGGCTGGCTCTTTCTTATGAATTATTCAGGAAATAATTGTAAATCATCAGCTCTTGTTGTGGCAGGAAAGCTAAGTTGTTTTTTATTTTGAAAGCAGACAAAGCAACTTTTTATTTTGGAATTACCAGTATTTTGTAATCAGTATTACAATAATAATAAAATTGCAGAAAGATCATGAGAAGTGACTGAGGTACAAAGTGACAAACCGTATTCAAGCACCCTCTCCCCTGTCCCCTCCCTTCCCTAAAGAGAGCACACAGAGAATGCAGGAACATATATCCTTGCTTCTGTACATATTTAAATGTTTGTATCACTTCGCATCTCTTCCTACTGAAGGGTGTACTGCATGAAAATAATAGCCATCATTGAAATTTTCAGTGTGACAGCAAGAGATTAATAGAATAAAATTGCAGTGATTTAAGTCCAGCAGATCCCCCCCCCAGTGGTTCAAATATAAGCAAGGTTTTAAAATCCTTCAGTGGGGGACTCAGATTTGCAGCAGCAGCAGCAAAACTCCTGTTGAAACATTTCTAAAGTTTTGACCTTTTATTGTGTTGCAGGTTGGAAGCAGGCGTGTTATTCAGTATGGAGCAGCCTTCATGCTGCTGCTTGGAATGGTTGGCAAATTTAGTGCTTTGTTTGCATCACTCCCTGATCCAGTGCTTGGAGCTCTCTTCTGCACTCTCTTTGGTAAGGGATTCTGTTGACATTATTTTATGTTAGTGATAACACTGTAGGTGGCCATGCCAGACAACCCATGCCCAGCCTTTCCCTGGAATGGGATTTGTCATTGAATTTCTCCAGTGATAATACATTGGCTTTGATGGGTGCAAATCCACAGGTCACTATTAGCTGTGCTAAATTTTTCTCAGCAGCTTGTAGAATTCGGTGTGAAATTTTAGGTATAGATTCTAAATTTTAGAGCTATATAATAGGTCCAGGTTTTAAATTCTTATGTATGGATTTTAAATGTTTAATCTTAGAGATTTTCCTGTTATATTTAGATCAATTTTATTCTTAAATGTTTTGTTGAATAGTTTTTGCTTTTGACTTGTGCTGGTCATTGGCCGAATAAATTGATTGATTGATGCCAAGGAAATTTTGCTGTTTACCCATGATGATGTAGCTTTGTACATCTAATGAGTGTCTGAGTAGTCTCAGCCTCTTCTCCTCTTCCATCTTTGCTCTTTCCTCCTCTGCCAGTCAGAGCAAGCAGTCTTCCCATTTTACAGTACCTTCATGTACTGTAGGTAATTTATTTAATTTTACTGATTTCTTTACTGTGATATTGCTAGATTCAAGTTCAGTAGCACCTTAGAGACCCACAAGATTTTCAAAGTATAAGCTTTCAAGAGTGAGAGTTCTCTGATGAGTCAGGATGGTGATCTCTGAGTGTTATATTCCACAGCGTGATAGATATTGGCACACTTTGATGTAATAAACACCAACAGACAATCTAGCAGTTGGAATAATAGTATTTTTAACCAGGCTAGGGTCTGGAACTTTTCCCATACCTATTTTATTGTTTTTTTCTGGGACAATTACATGGCTACAGCATGATTTTCTATAACATGGCAGTTTTCAAGAATGCAAGTACTTGTTATGGCAGAACAAGCTGTAGGTCTTTATTATTCCCATATCACCAGTGGGGCTACAGAGGCCATGAAAGCTTTCCCAAGACCTTGCATATCACATAAGACAAAACTCTTAGACTTCCATGGTATCTCTTTTTAGTTGTATGATTCAGTTGGCCAGTTGTCTTCACTGAATTTTACTTTTTGCCTTCTGTTGGTAGGCTTTGGAAAGTTTTAGACCTCTTCCTCAAATGGAGTATTTAAAACATCTTCTGTAAACTCTGGACTTTTCCAATTAATTATTTCAGAATTTAACTTTTTAGATTTAATGTACTTATTTGGAAGAAGTCACATTAACACTTCATAGCTAAAACTTAACTTGCATATCCTTGTTTAGGGATGATTACAGCAGTAGGGCTGTCGAACCTCCAGTTTATAGATTTGAATTCTTCTCGGAACCTCTTTGTGCTTGGCTTTTCTATCTTCTTTGGATTGGTCCTTCCAAGTTACCTCCGGCAAAACCCATTGGTTACAGGTACAAAGTTTGTTTTCTGCTGTGTTAAAAAGTTCTTTTCCTGTGTTAAAGACTTCCACTCGAACAGTGACCAGAATTTAAAAAAAATATTCTGAAGTATGTGTTCATGCAAACCTTGAGCCATAACATATGCTTACACTGAAGATACCAGTCTGTGTTCTGCCGGCTAGGACTGCTTTTATTAATCAGCAGAAGCTTTAAATGCATGTTAAAGTTTGGCTTCTAGTTCTTAGGATTCCTGAAGTCTATGTAAGTGCTGACCAGAGGAAAATGATGATGATGACATTGGATTTTTATCCCGCCCTCCATTCCAAGTCTCAGAGTGGCTCACAATCTCCTTTATCTTCCTCCCCCACAACAGATACCCTGTGAGGTGGGTGGGGCTGAGTGGACTCTCTCAGCAGCTGCCCTTTCAAGGACAACCTCTGCAAGAGCTATGGCTGACCCAAGGCCATTCCAGCAGCTGCAAGTGGAGGAGTGGGGAATCAAACCCGGTTCTCCCAGATAAGAGTCCGCACACTTAACCACTACACCAAATGCTAGCTCACTGCCCATCTTTGCTTTATTTAATTACAAATACCTTTGTAAGCCTTAATGTTCTGCAATACTGACAGTGCTTGAATTTTTATTTTTTTTCTCGGGTCTGGTGAAAACTTACAGTATTGCAGAAACACTTTTATCTACAAGAAAAATAGCCCACATCTTGTAATTTTAAAAAGTGAACTGGATGGCTAAAATAAGATAGCTAATAGATTACAAAAAGAAGCTGAGTCAGTTCTATTTCTGATTATGTGTCTCAATTAGGGTCTTGCATGAGTTTTATGGTGGCTTTTGTCACAGGTTGTGTCCTGTTGCAATTCTGTTGTGGTGGGGAAAAAACACATAAGGAAACCACTTCAAGTGCCCATTATTCAAGGGTAGGTTAGAGCTGATAAGATGGAAAACTGACCAGGGGCCTTTCACTCCAGCCCAGTTGACTCCCCCACCTGTTCAGATGAGGAAATCAAACACCTTTGCCCTTCTGTGCACTATGTCCATGTGCTTATACTGGGAGAAAGATGTCACAGAAATCTGTGTGTGTGGTAGCAAATAGGTTTATGCATGCATTAAGTGAACCACTGTTCAGGCATCTATGCTGGCTTCTTTTCTGTCTGATGTTGGCTCTTCAAATACCACATAAAATATGATTGTTCCTAGGATTCTATAGTAACTTTTCTTTCTGTTTTGTTCATGTAGGAATAGCCAGTGTTGATCAAGTACTCAATGTTCTTCTTACTACAGCCATGTTTGTTGGGGGTTGTGTAGCATTCATCTTGGATAACACGATTCCAGGTTAGTCATGCGGTATACCTCTTCCCAACTCCTCTTTTCTGTGTGCCTCAAATATATTTTTATGCTTGACAGAAAATCCATATCTCTCCTTGCCTTCCCCTCCCCAAAACATAAATACATTAAAAGTCCAGGAAGCTCTTTTACATAACTTCACTGAACTGAATGAAAATAGGGTACTCTTGAGCAGCTTCTGCTCATTTTGGTGAGTGGGCACCCTGGAACCTCTCAGTAGATTGTGCCCTGTGAGACTGCCTTCGCTTTTCCTGCCTCTAATGGAGCCAAACAACTCTCTTGCTGAGGTGCTTGCCTTCTAGAAGGGCCGCTTTTGTTCAAAGATGAGAAAAATATGCCCAAAACCTACTTCCCTTGAAAAAATTAAAAGGTTTCATACTTTGCATAAAGAATACAAACCTCTCAACCAGTTAAATGGGCCTTTCTCCCAATTTATCATCACGATTGTAGCTTTAGAAAGCAGCACACAGAAGAGCCGTTTCATAAGCTAAAGCCAGTGTTTCATAGTTCTTTCCTTTTCATTTACTGACAAAGCACAGAAAGGCAGATCATGGAGCCACCAAATCAAGGAGGGCTTTGAGTAGCCTGTTCAGGTTATGCTGGTAGACACATGCTTGACAGTAGGAGGACAAGCCAGTTACTTTCCTTGTACAGAGAAGTTTGTGTTTTATGTGTCTCAAGTATAATTCTCAAAGCTGCTCTTTTCTTCCTTCCAAAATTCAGGAAGTCCTGAGGAAAGAGGAATCCGGAAGTGGAAAAAAGGATCAGGCAAAGGCAGCAAATCCATTGATGGCATGGAAACCTACGACTTGCCTTTTGGCATGGAAATGATCAAGAAGTATAAATGTTTCCATTTCTTGCCCATCAGTCCCACCTTTGTGGGCTACACTTGGAAAGGTTTCAGAAAAGGAACCCAGGAGGAGGACTCGGAGGCTACTGTATAGCCCCTGCTGAAAATGTCTCCCTTCCATTCTTGCTGTAGTAACAGACAGATCGGCAGTTATTTGCTGGCTTTTATTTTATTTTGTATATCTGCATTTTAAATTCTGGAACCAGAGCCGAGACAGATTCTAAAAATAGCTTTCCTACTGTGGGCGGTGATAACTATCTATAATGTCTCTCTTTAGTTAACACAATGCTTAGTTTTGTTTTTAAAACGTCGTTAAAATAGCTTGTCCTAAATTTTAGCATTGCTGCTGTTCTATTGGGAATTGTAAATCCAGCTCCAAAACTGGTACATAGCATTTCCATAAATGCAGCACTGAGACATTGCTTTATCTTTCCCATTGTACCAGATACATTCCATTTCTTTATCCCTCACAAACCTGCAGCCAATTTTTTATATTCCGGCAACTAATAGCAGAAAGTATTGTAGTGGGCAGTACTTTTAACATTTTTCCAGCAATAGGCATGGAGTTGCTGTATTGACAACTGGTGCCCTTTAGCACATGGTTTCGTTGCATAACAGCAGTATCTTGGAACTCTTTGTCAGACTGATTCGTAGCACAGCAGTTGCTGAATGTAGCTCCTTGTCTTGAGCTGTCATTCAGTTGCCACAACCCTGATCTGATAGTAGGAACACTAAGCAATTCATGTATACCTACTGCGCAAGCCTTATATATCACAATAGCTATTAAGCACCTAGAGTCACTAGTCCTCAATAGAATAATGCAGATAGAATCTTCATCTTGTCTCCAGATTTTTTGCAAATTTGTTTTTAGACTGTTGGAGGCTGAACAGTTCTGCCAGTCTTGAAAGCAGCCTATGATTGACATTGCCTTTTTTACACTTCTTCTTTTCTGAGCTGAACTGAACACAGAGCCCTTTTTAATAACAGACGAGACATTATGTATGACATCACTGCCCACTGGGTGGTTTAACGGGTATTGGGGGCCCACTGTGGGTGCCATTTGATTTTATTTTCCTGTCCTAGTCTTGGCTCTGATATTACGCGGCTGTTAATGCTCATCATGCATTCATAATTATAAACAAGTTATTCCGGTTTAATGTTCTTACTATTGCAAGTTAGTTTTTAGACATCAATGTTTTGTCTGTATGTGTGGCTTCCCCCCCCCCCCCCTTATTGTGACCCAAAAAGCAATTTTTTTTTAAAGCTGTGGAAAGATTTGTCAGGGAGGCATTAGGGTGTTATCGCAAGGCCAGTATGCTCTGAGGTGCTTGCTTTGTTGTATATTTTGTTTTCGAAGCAAATACTGTATATTACTTGGCTACTAAAAAAAAAGAGCAAAACAGCCTTTATTTTATCTTTGAAGCTTTTTTGGGTTGGGAAAAGGCAGCAAAGAGCCATGATGTATCAGTATTGAAAGGTGCTGAATGGAAATGAAGCAGTCAGTGGTTTGTATGTCAGCATGTTCCCTACCATTTCTGCAGAATTCTCCTTGTGCAATTTTGGTTTGATTTGGATCCACATTAGTTCCACATTTTAATTTCCCTTCAACTTACTTTCGGTAGTTTGCTGTCTTGGAATCCAATGACGAGAAGCCCACCAAAAAAGGTTAAATTAGGGCTGGCGCACAAACCTTTGGAGGTACTTCTTGCGATATTGGGAACTACTTGTGAGGTTTTTTTGACAACACTACAGTAATGATTCTGTGCACACTTACATAGCAGTAAGTTCCACTGAGTACAGTGGGACATGCTTCTGTGTAAATATATATAGGGTGGGCCTGCATAGTGCTCTTTTCCACCTTGTATTTTAAGTGCAACCAAAGAAATGGGGGAGGACAGCCACCTTGGTTGAATAGTGGTTATATAATCATGTCAGATGCCAAAGTCCATCCTTTTCCTATTTTTTTTCTTCTCTCTCTCTCTCTCATCCATTGGCAGAAATTAATTTATGCATGTTTTGATCATGGCTGGCCTCTTGTTTCTCTCCTCCACCCACTCCACTCTTTCTTCTCCCTTTTTCTCTCTTGGCTAAATTACCAGTTGTTTCTTAATGCAGAATCAAAATGTCATTGAATGTGATTTGCTGCAGGGTTTATTTGGGCACAAGTCCCCAAGAACTTGGACAAGAATAAGTCCTCAGTGGATTGCATCTAGCAATGTTAAATGAGCTATGTGGAGGCCTAGGCCGGACCAATGTGTTACAAGCACCTTAATATTGTGTTAATGTCCATCTCCTTGCTTGACTGTATGTATTGCAAAAACTCTCTGGGTGAAATGCAACCAACAGCCCATTCGTATACTACACAGAAGCGACTCACATTTCTTGTCTCACTTCAGTTGTGATGTGTGCTCAGGTATAAAGTCATATTTTTAGGGGATTCTCTGCCCTTCCTGGATGAGGGTTTTAAAAGTGCAAATCATGTAAAATTGTTTTTGAGTCAGGCCCCATTTTGTCTGAGATCCTCCTCTAACTTTTGAAAGGCTTGCAGTATTAACTGCACCAAACTGGCAGTATGCAGCAGAGGCAAACTGGTTTGCCAAAAGTTTGCATTGCTTCCAAACAAACTGGTTTTACAAAATGTTTCTGCAGGAAAAAAATCCCAGAGTTGTGTGAAGATGGACTTTGACTTAGAATCAAAGTGATGAAAGCAAAGCCCTGTGATCTTGCAAAAGCAACCACAAGAGGGTACTGCAACCACGGTCTGCAACATAGGACAGGGTTTAATGGCATGGGTGTTTCATCATAGACAGCCATCATGAGAGCAATCAAAATGTTAGCTATTTCTAAAACAGAGGAGAAACTGAATACCATTTTGTCTTGTGAAAAGGGGATTCCCACCCCCCCCGTGAGGAAGCTGCTAATCAAAGACTATAACTGTGTGATGGTTAGAGCTGACTGTAGCTTGAAGCACAGTCTCCTCAGAGAGCAGCTCTTGGCTGGCCAAATAACAGATGAGCACATGAGGCTCAAGCTCCCAGGGAAATTATCCCACATAAACACCACTGAAATGAAAGAACACAGCTTCCATTCATTCCATGAGAGCTAATCCACAGGAGAACGTCATCCCAATATCCTGTTAGTGGGGAAGGGGGTGTTCATCATTCGGTGTTATCCGTATCAGGCACTAGAATGTCTAGGCCTGCTCTGCTGCTTGCATTTGTACAGAGAGAATTCTGGAACCTCCTTTCTCTGTAAAAATTCATTCTGGTGTTTGGAGGTTAAATGGTGTGTTAACCTTGACTGGTGATTCATGGGCTTTAAATGTTTATCACTCTGAATGGAACTAACATAATATAATAGCTGGATGCTTACATGTATCCTATTGTTATATGTAGCTGGAAGAGAGTTTTAAAAAAAGTTGTGACTGTTTTCTATTATGTCTTTGCATGTAGCTGCCTGGCTTTTTCTATCCGCTAAATTAACCCAGACTGTCTAGAGAGGATGCCCAGTGGAAGGGCTGGGGAAAAAGCACTGACAAATTTCTCTTAAAAACAGTAAATATCCATGACAAAATAGAATTACTTTGTCATGCAAATGATGTATAAACAGTATATTCAAACTAAAACCAATTTGGGGGCTTTTGTATGTAAACTGTAAAATTGTGTTAATATTTTGGTTAAATTAAGTACTCTGACAAAGAACTTTGAATGTGTCTTATAAAATGATGCCTCTTGAATTTATATTTCATTGCTAATTTTGTCAGTGGTTGACAAAATGTGTTATTCAAATTGGACTAAGCTGCATCAGGGATGGCATTTTTAAATTTACAGTCAATTTGTTTTACACCGTTTAATACTAACTTTCAATATGGCAACTTTGTACATGAGTATTTCAGTATTTTATTTCCATAAACTTTAAAAAAAAAGACAACCAACCAACCAGTAACATTTCCTCCCAGGATAATTGCCACAATTCCTGGGTGGGAGTGATATGATTGTCATGACAATGTCATGTGGTGATAGAATTTCTTCATTGACGAATTCCTAGCAATTGTGTATACTTTATTTACCCGTGCTTATCTTAGTAACTGAAAATAAAAGGAGCTCTTGATCACACCTCCTTACTTAAAACATGTGGTGCCGGCAATGGAGCTTTCAGTAGCTGCAAAAGAAAAAGTTTAGAATGGAGCTGACTCAGCTTACAAGACAAGGTGTGCAGTCTCCTTGGTTGGTGGATTTGGCTTCTGGCCACCAGTCAGGTGGCAGCATGGGAGACAGGTTCTGATTAATAAGGTGCAATTCTTGGGGAAGTTCTGCAGTGTAAGCCTTGCAAACATTAACTGCAGTGCTTTTGTGCAGCCCCCCATCTGTTTCAACTGAGGCATGTGTAAGAGAATTTCCCAATAGATTGCAGCCCAGGTTAATTAGGGTGTGTGTGGAAGGGGAAATACCTTTGGCTTTAGGCACCATAACACCTTGGGCCAGCTTTGATTGAGAACCAGATATGCTACCAGAGATGTTAATTAATTGTGAGATTCAGCAGTCAGACCAAAATGTATCAGCTTCTTACTGGTGAAATAAACTAGACTGTGAATTTCTGCCATCTGTGAAGTGCCAACTTCCAGTTGTATGATTTTAGGCTGCTTCCAACATAACAGCTGAATGGTGGAGAATCTCTGACCTACAAGCTTGCAACTCTCTTCCCTCGCCCTTCGTTTCCACCTCACTTTTATCTCTACACTGATCATCACAGTGACGTATGGGGTTACCAAGCATAGGGCTTGGTGAGGTGTGAATAGGAGAGAGCACAGTGGTAGGAAAGGTATGGTATTAGAAACTGTTGAGTTACACCTTTTGCTCACCTGCTGCTGTGCGATTTTTTTAAATAGTTTTATTCCAAGGAAGGAGTGGGCTGTTTTTCCTTGCCAGAAGAGGAGTGACATAGCTTGCTTGTAGGCATGTGTCAGAATGCTTGAGGTACGCAGTTTGTACATAAGATTTTTTTAACCTACTGACCCATTTAAAATCTGGCTCTGAGCTCCCCAGAGGATCCCTCCACCTTTGCTGTAGATATGAGGTCAGACTCTCTTCACAATTGACTCTCACCTCTGTTGAAGTTGTGCATACCAGTTGGAGCAAAGAACACATGTAAAATGTTCTGATGACAAGTGTTCAGTCCAGGAGTGTGTGCTCAGTATAAACTGAGCCAAAAAATACCCAATAAATATCTTATTGGTATTGAGTATTTTCTCAGCCTGTCACTGAGGGGGTTAGTGATTTGGCTATCCAAAAATATTCAGGATTTTTGGGGCCACTTGATAGCCACAATTACAGGGCATTTAAAGTGCTCTCAGTCCCTTTAAATGCCTTTTGAATTAACTCTGCAGTTCTTTTAAACACCTTTGGAGTTCACTTGGTGCGGAGTTGTGCCATGGTGTGGAGAAGGCATCCCCCTCCCCCTCTACTGGAAAAAATGGAGGGTGAGGGCACCTCCTTCTGGGAGCCATAGAATTGGACCCACTCGTCCATTTTTTGTTAAAATTGGCGGGGGGGGGGGCTTTTTTTGATTACAGGCATAAGCAGCTATGCTGCAAATTTGGTGCCTCTACTGCAAAACACCCTGTCAACCCCAGATTCCCATGGATTGATTCTCCATTGAAGCCTATGGGGACCATTGACTATAATGGTCTCCACAGGATATAATGGAGCAGGAAAAAAAATCAGCAATCCTGAATATTTCCTGAATCTCAATACCATACTAGTATTGGGATTCAGGAATATCAGGGAATACCAATTTTTGAGGGGGGGGGGGGTTCCAATATACCTGAATCAGAAAAATACTGATTTTTTTTTTTTTGCACACCCCTAGTTGAGACTCAGCAGGGAGGTACTCTTTGGCGATAAACTCTTAACACAGGAAAGCAGCCCTTTGCCATTGGATGTTCACTTGCATTCCAAAGCATCTCAATATGAATGACAGACCAGCACAAAAAATAAAAGCTTTTTCTTTTTTCTTGTCAGTGGCCTTGACCTAAAACATTAAGTCATTAACCACCAGGAGGAAGCAGCATGGGGGAGCAAGTCCCTGCAGAAAATATATACTCAAAGGTTTTGTGTCTTCGCATGGTGCATGTTGCATATAAAGCTTCTCACTCAACATTTCTTAACAGGCCTGGACAGAGGACAGCAAATATGCTGGGGCTTCACCTTTTGCGGCGCTAGATCCTTTGTCCTTCATGCTTTGAGGAGGCCACGTATTAGCCAGTATTTAGCTTCTGCCCATTGTTTGGTCTCTCTCTCTCTCTACACCGTAGTAGTGCTGGGCTGCTTTAAGTATTGAGAATTCATCTTTGGCAACATCCAAAACATTCCTGTCTGGTTATTATTTTATTGTGGCTGTGATTAGTCATCAGTACATATTTGATAGCAGAGAATTGCCTTGTGTTATTGTTTGGCATCTTTCCAAATAAATCATCTTGCCAATCCAAACTATACTGTACTTTTTGTTTTGGCCTCTTCACAACAACTTTTGATGTAACAAACTTGACTGTTTTTAGACAGTAGGGGTAATTTTTTCCCATGAGTTTTGTGAATGACTTTGACTACACAGTCTCATGTTACATACCAAGTTGGGTTTTTACTTTGAGATGTGTAATTCTTTCCTTGAGATTTTTATGAATTTTTTTGGGTTTTTTTCTAACATTGCTTTATTAAACGTTGAAATATTTAAGAATATGTTAATATTTGGACCAGATGTTGTGAATAATAGTAGATAAAAGCTATTTTATTCTGTATTTTTAAAAGCTGTTCAGTATAAATAAAAGCTGACATAGATGCAACTTTGCAACTGGATTACAGTGCTTGTTTTTCCCCCCTCCAAAAGTTGTGATGCTGGTAAATTGGGAATATACATATGTGGTCTTTGATACTGTGTATCACTGACAGTAGTACCTCAAAAACTAGAAAACCTGCTTTCCTTTCATAATAATACATGACACTAAAACCACCACCAATAGAGCATGATATTAAAATGCATAAGACTCAGCATTAAAACTTAGCTTTGTGAGCTCACTCCAGCCTTTCTGGAAATATAAAGGGGCTCAGTAGTCTTCTCTAAGATAAAAACAGCTTGTGAGAACTTTCCTTTGGGTGCCACCTTAGATAAAGCTGTGCTCCTTAAAACTGCTCATCTAACTTCAGGTGCTTTTCACATTTGGAACAGCTTCTTACAAAATAACTGAAGGATGCATTAGGAAGGGGAAGAGGCTTCAGAAAAGATCTTGGGACAGTATCAGGGCTGACTGAAATGTAAATATAGATTTTTAAATCCCCCAATTTTTTTTTAAATGTTTCATTTTCTTTTAAAGACTATTAGGTCATGGCTCAGTGAAAGAGCATCTGTTTTAAAAAACAGAATGCGCCTGGTTTAATCTGTGGCATCTCTTGGTTCAAGTGATGCTGTAAATTCCTGTAGTTCTTAAAAAAAAATCCAAGACACTTTTTGCTCAACTTTTGCTTCAGGTCTTGTGCTGCCTCCACCCCTGAAAATCTTTTCCCTCCTTCAATTGATACAAGGACTCAAAATACATTTACCTATTCAGAGCACTCACCATGCATTTCTTTTTTCATTGAAGACCACATGGGAGGTTGGAGTATTATCCACATTTTGCAAACTGTAAAGCTGACAGCTTGCCTTAGGCCTGCAAGTATGTTGATGACCAAAGCAACATTTGAACTGGACATTGTGTAGTTTGCAGTGATTCCATTCTCTTTATAAATACCTGCCAAATGCAGTACCTTGGACAGCTACATGAGAAGCCAAAAACTCAATTTTGTGTTAACCCTTTCAGTGTCTTAGCTCCAAACCCAGTTCTACTGCTGATTTGTGATGCAGAAAATTTTGCTCAACCCTTGCTTTTAATTTGGAGACTTCAAACCTCATCTCTTCCTCACAACCAGGGCTCCTTACTTCAAAGCTAAACATTCAATACATCTGAGGGTTGCAGTTTACAGGCTTAGGGCTTCAATCAGAGTCCCCCTACCTCATGCTTAGCCACAAGGTTGCAAACAAGTGATGTGTCTTGAGAAAATGCAGTGTCCAACACGCATAGCTGCACTGCACAAACATCAAGCCCTTTAGGCAAGAGTGGCAACTGATCCTGATCTTTGTAGCTTTGTTTTCTAATTGGTGATGAAAGCTTTAATAACTACATCTGAAAAAAGTTTGTGTTCCACTGGGGAGTGGTCCAATATCTGCCTATCAACAGTACGCACATTTTCTTCCCAGTCTATCTCCTCCTTTACTGCCATCCACAATTCACCTCTTTCCACCCACGCCCAATGCAGACCTCTGTCATTTGCATTCTCAGTGAGCCCCTTATCTACACTTTAAAATGCATTTAAGAAAAATTCTTGTACTGTCTGTTCATGACCTAGAGGTTGAGTCTTAGGGGTGGCTGATTCTGCAGAGCCACAACTCAACAGGTCCTGTTCCAAGTTCTAATCAATCTCAGCTCGATTGGAAGAGACTCTGCATTGGAAACAGCTAGACACTTCCTGGGCATCAGCTGAATAGTGATGGGGAAAAACTTGTGGCTCAGTGGTAGAGGATCTGCTTGACATGTGGAGGTTGCAGGTTGAATCCTTGGCATCTTCAGCTAAAAGGAGAAGATGGTAGGTGAGAGCTACTGGAAAGCTGCTGCCCATCTGTGTTGAAAATACTGACCACTGGTCTGCTTTACTGTAAGGCAGCTTCATGTATTTGAATTTCAGAGCTGCTCACAGGGGAAAAACTAGCATTATACAAACACATTTCCAGTATTCAATTTGACCTGGGGCACACAGTGTCTCTCGCTTGTCTCCCACCTGAAATCCTTTGCCTTGAAAAATAAAGCCCGCTTGCGGGATAGGGCAGGATATAAATGAAAAAATAAAATTAAAGCCGTTCGGTTTTAGTATGATGACTTTGTTAGGAATTACACTCAACCAGATAGCTCCTTACAGCCAATCTGGGGGTTCCCAGAGGCCATCAGCTCTAAAGGAGTCTGGGTCTGGAAGCTAGGTGAGTGCAGGTGCTGCTAGCTTGGGAGCTTCCATTCTTCAAAAAGAGAAGCCTGTCCTATCCCCTTCCCCTGTTCTCATGCTGCTAGAAGGGCACAAGAAAAGTTTATTTCCTGTCCTTTAAAAGGAACTTTCAAAATCTCTGGAGTACCCTCAGTAGTGCCCTGTGGTCTTGGATCCTGCTCTGAGAAATGCTCAGCTAGTCTCTTTTTCGGGCAGTCTGAGCAGGTTTGCTAATGTCTGCTTGCACAATGCTTTCTGTATTTGTCAATAGCAGAAATAAGCCTCCAGTGCTGTCTTGTCTAAAGGAAACTTCTCAGCTTCCCTCTCCCCAGGTCCAGCTTATGAATAAATTTCCAGGTTTCTGTGCATGGCGCAGTTTTGTGAGAGCCATGAGTTTTCTGAAAATGAAGCACCTGGGAATGCAGGGTCTCCCTCTTAAAAAAACAACTCTTTTTTTCTCAAGTGCAATCCCTCCCTTCAACCAGAAAGGCCTGTATGTTGTTTTCTATAGGTTTTCATGGCTACTAACTTCAGACAAAGATAAACCTTGCACTATCAGGATTGAGAAACTGCTCCTGTCTTGTTGAAGCCATTCCTCTTCTTGGCTAGAAGACAGAAGACACACTAAAGGCCTATTTAGATCCTCAGTTTCACAGAATTTGGCATGAGTCCAGACCCTCCCACAACTATCTGCACCAGTGCACTCCTCCTATCCCCAGTCTGGCTCCCCCAGGACATCTACGTTTTGCTGTGGAGGAAAGAGGTAGGCAGGTTGATGGTGAACAAGCATAAATCACACATGCATACACACACACACCCCATCTAACTTAGATCTGTTTGGCAAGTTTGATCTTTGGTGTTCGGGCCTGTCAAGTTAAGGCAGGGAAGAAGCAGACGTCCTGGCTGAGGGCGAACAGTATTAGCAAAACCCCTCCTTGTTGCTTTCATGTCTTTGTCAGATCTGGGCAGATGACCCTATATATTTGGCCAGAACTTGGTGATGACCTATAAGCTGAAATTTTTTTTGAAATCTCTCTGATTCCAGATTCAAGTCTAGCCACACCAGGCTAGGCAAACACAACACAGTGCACTTCCTGTCTGTCTTTGGATCTTGGTAGGATGCTGTGAACTGTGATGGCCAAGCCAAAGCCTTGGTGAAAGTCCTGGATATATGATACCTGCATAGACTACACACCTGTGACACAACTCCAAAGTGTGTCCTGGGCACGGTTGATTCCGTGGAGAGGGTTCTCAATTAGTTAACATCATACCTTTATTCATTTCTTCTGTGTGGAACTTGGGCATGCTTTTTTACTTGAACTTGGCTGCCAGGGCCCTAAATAATGCAAAGAATGAGCTAAGTTATAGATATGTAACTGGTGAGGTTAGCTTGCAAAAGCCACAATAATTTAGCTGCATCTTTTGTTCATACTTGGAGTGGTAGTGCTGAAAAAGACATGCTCAAATAGAGCTATGTATTATGAATGTTTCATATTACACTATTTCACAAATCAGAAAACAGCCCTTTGTGGAGAAGAAAAGCTGGATTTTAGCCCCCAGTAATTGGATACCTGATATTGATAGCAGTCAGCATATTAATGATAGCGAATGCTTTGCACTAACTCAGCTGAAGGGCACCACACCGTAGGTGAGGAAACTGAGGTGCACTGTTACATCTAGTCACAGGGACTCCAGAAGGCAACCAGTTTATGATCTCCAGCCTGTTCTGGGGAGCCAAGGAAACTGATGTGTTCTGGATCACTTGTGCTCCCACAGGCTCATATGAACAGACTGACCATCTGGACCCATCCATGTGGAATTTTTCAGTACCCTCTGTAAGATGCTTTAGTATATACAGCCTGGAAGAAGCAGCTATAGCATTTTAACATTTGTATGTCTTGTATTCTGAGTGAAACAAGGCTTTTATCTGAAGTGTTCTCAAGTTGCTATGTGTTCATCCCTCCCCTGCTCTCAATTTTTCCCGCCAAAATGTTAACGTGAAGGAGCGAGCACCCATGTCCACAGTCCTTCAGTGCCACTGCCTGAGAAGCACAAGCCTGAGAATAAAAGCTCACCACAGGACAGGTGGGAAAGATGTGCGACTGACTTCAAAGAGGATCACTTGATAAACAGCTCTCACTGGTAAGTGCAACTCTGTTTTGCAGTGGTCTACGCACACAGCGACCCATACTTAGCCATCCTGTTTCCAATACAAAATGTAGCTTTTAGTACCGTAGTAGGATATGGAGAAAGAGAACAAGTGGATCAATCTGTAACTAATTGTGAACTACCAATCAATATAACCCATTGCCTTTAGACAAGGGATTTCCTGGTTTGTACAGTTTTTTCTTGGCCACAATGCTATATCATCTTCTTCCCAATTAGAATGGAGATGGGCATAAGAACATCAGACTAGTGGCATCAGACTAGTGGTCCATCCATTGAGTCCAGTATCCAGTCTGACAAAGTGGCCAACCAGTTCCTCTGGAGGGCCAACAACAGAGCATAGATGCCGAGGCCTTCCCCTGATGTAGTCATCTAGCACTGGTCTCCAGAGATTCACTGCCTCTGAATGTGAAAGTTCCCTTTAGTCACCGTGGTGGTCAGTAGCCACTGAGGGATCTCTCCTCCAGAAATCTGCCTAATCCCCTTTTAAAGCTGTCTATGACTGCAGCCATCACTAAATCCTCTGGCAGCAAATTCCACATGGCCTCAGATCGAACTGAGGCCTCTGAGGCTGTGATTAATTTTTTTGTCTTATGAATCACAAAGTTACAGAAAACACAAATCATAGTATTCATGGTTCTACAGATTTTACCTCAATACAATTCACAACCTGTTGCTAAATAGACTACAAACTCATTGTGATTCTTAGCTTTCTGTAAACATGTTAGCTTAACCATTAAATAAATTTGTTTTGTTCTATCTAACCATTCATAGATTTTCAGAATCTCCTTTAACTTCCAATGCTGTGCAAATAACAGTCATGAATCCACATTAGGGTTGCCAACCTCAGGTGGTGGCTGGAGATTTTCCACTATTACAATTGATCTCCAGGAAACAGAGAAAATGGCTGCTTTGGAAGGTGGGCTCTATGGCACCTTCCCTCCCCAAATCCCACCCTCCTCAGGCTCCACCCCCAAAATCTCCAGGTATTTCCCAGCCCTGAGCTGGCAACGCCAATCCACAATCTGTCATGGAGGTTCACAGCACAATGTTTTAGTCTACCCTTCCTCACAAGATTGTTGTTCTGAGAATTAAGTGGAAGTTGGGAAAACGATAATATCTCTCAGCAAGTTTCCCTGGCAGACTAGGGACTCAAACCTTCATCTCCTGTATTCACGCACTAAACACTACACCTCACTGGCTCTTTTTTCATTTGGAGCTCACATTGTCATTGATTCTGAGCTATATTCTATTTGTTACTGCAATGAATTATTATTTTTTCCCCTAAAATACAATTTAGCGCACATGTTTCTTACAAAGGAGAAGCAAAACTGAAACCAGGGTACCCCAACTGAACCAGTAAGCCTGGGGAATTTTGTTTCATTTTGAGAGTGGATTGAGAAAGTTGCTGCATCTTTATTTATTTAGAAAGCATAAATAACCTTGCCTCTCCAGAGACCTCCTGAAGGCAGCTCATAAAGTAAAACAATAACAATACAATAATAAAACATAAAATGCTATTGAAATACTCCTCAGGCTAGAAACATCATATAAACACTTTTAGAAAGATGGAATCCTTCCATTAAAAGCCTGGGTGCAAGGAAACAGTTTGGTCTCAAGGCTAGAGGAGGATAAGGCAGGTGCCAGGAGTACCATAAGGGGACAGCACATCTCAAAAGTGAGGTGCCAGGACTGAAAAGGCCCTATCCCTGGCTGCCACCTGCCTCCCTTATTTATTTATTAAAACATGTGTATCCCTCCCTCCTTTCCTTGTGGCTCAAGGCAGCTGCCCAGTCTCAGTTAAAACCAGTTTTAAATCCTTTCTCTCCAGCTACGCCTGTAGTTTAGGCTTTATTACAAGTCTTGCAACAAAGATCTTCCAGGAGGCTCAGCTCTTCAGAGCGCCCCTTTCACGGAGCAGGAACTGTAGTGGAAATAGGTGATGCTAGGTGGGCTACCTTGCGTGGGGGACCAGCCAGTAGGTGGCAGACTGAACACCGTAGTTGGCACACACGCACATTTTGGGAAAAGACGCAGTCTTTTAGGTCCTAAGCTGTGAAGGGCTTTAAAGGTCATAACCAGAACCTTGACTCGAACTCAGAAACAAAATGGCAGCCAACGTAGCTACTTTAAACGGGGCAAGATGCAGTCCCATTGGCTGGCTCCTGAGAATAGCTGGGGAGCCGCATTCTGAACTGGCTGCAGCGCTGGGTTATCTTCAAGGGCAGCCCAACAGAGAATGCATTACGGTAATCCAACCGCAAGGAGGGGATGCGGATGGAACGGAGAGCGGCGGGCAAAGGAGACCTTCACGAGCGGCTGGGGCGACAGGAGAGGACGAGGGCAGGCTGCTCTGTGTCCCCAGGTCACCCTCCCATTATTGTCGTTGCTGGACACCCAGGTTTGGGAAACAAGCTCTTCTTCCAAACCTGTTTGAACGGAGGTCACGGGGCGAGTAGGGAGTGGCCCGACTGGGCAGGAGGAGCTCCCGCTCCTCCCCAGCTCCCCTAGCCGGACCAGTGCCCTCCTCCTCGCTCTGTCTCCAGGCCGAGCGGCCCTCCGCTCCCAGAGCCCTCCCTCCACCCCCCTGCTTCCCCGCGGGGTCCCCACTCCAACCTCAGCGCAGACCTCGCAGCAGCATTGTCCGGCTGGACTTCCCAGCTCCTCCCTTTTCGCCCGGGGCCCTCCAATGAGAGGGCGGGAAGGCTGGGGAGCCGCGCCACGATTGGCGCTGCAGGTACCATCACTCGGAGGGGAGGACAGCGCGAGAGAGACAGGCGGTGGCTCGGGCGGCTGCCTCGGTCTCGTCGCGCGCTGCATGGGCTCGCGGGGCTGCCGGGACTCAGAGCAGGAGCGGGGCCCGGCTCAGCTTCGCCGCGCGCCACCTGCGCCTTCTCCCCACAGCTGACGGTAAGGCTGCTGCTCTCGCTCTTCGGCCAAGTGCCCCCGCGGCGCTGGGAAGAGACTTTGCCCCACAAAGCTTTGCCGGCGCCCCGGGGTCCAAGGGGCGGGGAGAGAGAATGGTGGGTGACTGCTGAGCGGCGGAGCCGGGCGGGGGGAATCGCTCCCCTTGTTGCCCACCCCGTTTGCCAAGCTGCAGCCTGAACTGGCCGCCTCCGAAGTGGCGAGGAAGGACGCCAAGACGGGGGGTGGGGACAGAATGCCCCTCTGCCTCGGGGGAATAAAACTTAGGAAGCGTTTTGTTAAAAACGAACGCAAACTCCCCCCCCCCCCCTTGTTGCTGCCTCTTTAACGACCCGGTCCTCTGTCGGCTTGCTCAGTAGTAAGTAGTCTGCTTCTAGCGGGGCGTGCTCCCAGGCTCAGCTCGCATAGGAGTGCCTCGTTGCAGGTCGGCGTGCTGCTTGGGGAGTGAACCCCTTGCAGTCGCTCGGCCTGGCTCCTGAGTGCGAAAGGGGAGTGGCTGGCTGGACTTCGAAGTGAGTTAGGGAAAGCTTGCGGGCGGCCACGGGGGAAAGACGAGGCGGTGCGCTGCACAAGCACCCATTGAAACGCATAGGAGAGCACTCCTAGTTTCCTGTTCGTTTCTGTGTAGTAGAGGAAGGCTTGCCTCTGAACTGTGACTCCCACTGTCTTAATGCTGAATCTTGATTACGAGCCACTTCCTCTTGCCATACTGAAGATGGGGTGGGGGGAGAGAGAGCCTAGTTCAAGATGCCTGGCTTCTCCCTTAGCAGTGGTGTGAATGCTGAAACTCTGTCGAAGACTGTCTTCCTCTGATTGTGGGACTGACACACACCCACCCACCCGCATCACCTTGTTTCTCTTCTGAGTCTTTGTACCCATCAATCTGATCTTCGTAGCTCGTTAAAGGCACACACTTGCCATTGTTTCTTTTTGTCGCAGGGTGTTAGGTACTCTGATCTATAGAGAATGGGGAAGTGGAGGTGGGGAGGAGGAGAGCAAAAAGAGGAAGCAAGAGGGCTTCTGTGTTTGTTTGCAGAGGGAAATCTGAAAAGGGAGCAGCTGAGTAATTGTGTCAATTGCTGCTAGACAAAGGTTAGATGGAACAAGAGAGGAAGAGCTTGTAATTGCAGCCCTTTCTGGACATGTCATGGGGGGAGATACAAGCACACAGCAGACACATACTTGACTGGAAAAGGATTCCCCATCATCTGAGCTGCCCACTGATTGGTAGGTCTTAGACGGTGTGCATGGACCAAACTATAGCTTTCTCTGTGTTGTACAAGAATCCAAGCTTGATACTCCCATCAGCCATTTCTGGCAATTTATTCACTTTTATGGGAGGAAGAAAGGAGAATGTCATGCTGGGGTGTTGCTTGAGCTGAGGGCTAAATGTGACCCAGGTGGCATCAGTGTCTGCGGTGCAGAGCAGATGTTGCTGCCCTTTGAGATTAGTGAGCGTTTGTGTTGCTCTGTAGACATTAGATCTGATTTCAGTGTGTACAAACATAAAGCTGCCTTCTGTTAGGTCAGAACATTGGTCTGTCAAGGTCAGTATTGTCTACTGTGACTGGTAGCGGCTGTCCAGGGCAAGGAGTCTCAATTTCCAAGGGGGAAGACAAAATGAAAAAGAGGGTTTTCACATAACCTGCCACCTGATTCTTTTAACTGGAGGTACCAGGGGCTGCACCTGGGACCTTCTGCACTCAGATCAGATGCTCTGTCATTGAGAGCCAGTTTGATGTAGTGGTTAAGTGTGCGGACTCTTATCTGGGAGAACCGGGTTTGATTCCCCACTCCTCCACTTGCACCTGCTGGAATGGCCTTGGGTCAGCCATAGCTCTGGCAGAGGTTGCCCTTGAAAGGGCAGCTGCTGTGAGAGTGCTGTCAGCCCCACCCACCTCACAGGGTGTCTGTTGTGGGGGAGGGAGATAAAGGAGATTGTGAGCCACTCTGAGTGAAGGACGGAATATAAATCCAGTATCATCTTCTTCTAAGTTGTGGCCCCTCCTTGGCCTCAGCATGATGCTGGCAAGGCAAAAGGACTTGCCTGTACAGCTTTCCCTTGCAAAGTGTTGTGTTTAAACTGGGCTGCTACTTGTGCCAAACAGCTACACATGCTTAGTTGGTACACTAAGGACTGGTAGCTTGGGTGGCTATGTGCATACATATGAACTAAGTATATATAGCTATTTGCATGGATATCAGCCCATTTTAAAAGCACCGCTGTGCATGTACAAAGTCCAGTTGCACGAGTTCCTTTGTTAGCATCACCTTTAATTCTCTCCTTGTTGCACTGAGAAGGGAGCCATTCCCCACGTTGAATAGCTTCATCTCCTGATCAGGATAGAAAGTGATGGGACCTTTGGGGTTGCTTTTCTAGAGAACCAAACCTCCAGCAAGTGCAGGCAGTAGACTACAGTCTTCAAGAAAAAGGTCTGCAGACAGGTGTCGGTCTCTCCTGTTGGAAGACATTCATGCTTTTCTTTGTTTCATGTTAGATTTGCATCTGGCTCTTGGTCCATTGTAGCACTCACTCTGCTTTTGTTTCATTTGCATTTGACAACTACTATCCATTCCCTCCTCTCCAAAGAATAATCTCCTCCAGATCTTAGTTACCTTCTAGACCTTCACTTCTGTTTAACTTGCCTTGTCCCTGAAAGCTGGAGGTGGGTGGCATGAATTTTCACTGGCAGTCTTTAAACAGTAGCTGGACAAACACTTGCTGGGGATGCTCTAGGACAGCGGTGGCCAAACTTGCTTAACATAAGAGCTACAAAGAATAAATGTCAGATGTTTGAGAGCCATAAGATATGAACGTCAGATGTTTAAGAGCCACAAGGGAAAAAGGAAGGAAAACAGATGGGGGAGAGGTAGAAAGAAAGCAACTAACATTCTTCAAGCCAACTGATGGGGTGATGGGGGCATTGAGAGCCACACAGGATGTGTGAAAGAGCCACATGTGGCTTCCAAACCTCAGTTTGGCCACCCCTGCTCTAGGATGATCCTGCATTGAGCAGGGGGTTGGACTAGATGGCGTGTGTGGCCCCTTTCAACTCTATGATTAATGCAAATACACTTTAACATATAATTGCCCGCATAGATGCATTCTTAGCTGCCCTTGGAAATCTTCTTCACCAGTGTGTAAAGGTGGGAGTTTAATATCTTTCCCTTGTGTTGTAGATGTCCTGTTGTGGGTTCTTACGCGGCACTGCAACCCCTCTCTGTACTTTATCAGTCTTTGGGCTGGAGAAATCCTAGATTTCTGTGTGTTCTTTCAGAGGTGTGACTTGCCAGCTCTGTTTTGTTTACAAAATATGTATCCTGCTTTTCTGCCAAGATGGCTAACAAAAATGACAGAAACAAAAATAGCTGAAATCTGACTCTATGGGTCAAGGATTAAAGAAATTAGCTGTAGGCTAAAATGGCAGATTTTGAATCACAGCAAATGAAGAAGCACTGAAGACTGGAAGAAGAAATATTGCAAGATGACTCAAGCCTGCGTAACGATGTTCAGGTTTGTTCTTTCTAGAAATGGTTGCAGATGATGTACTAGCAAAAAAACCACTTCTGCCCTCCTCTGCAAGCTGCTTCTTCATTAGCGATACTGGATTCAGGAACACTCCAAAACTGTAACTGTTCCCTTAGGGAGAAAGCAACACTGTTCACTCATACCTAATTGTAGATCAGTTCTATCTCTGAGCCACAGTACTTCCTTCTGGTCTAAATTAAACATCCTTGAACATCACTTCCAAGAAATGAGCTCAGCGTTACCCAGGTTCAACTTCCAAAGCCACATTGGAGTAAAACAGCCTTCCACGCCTTGCTCATGCATCTTATCTGGTTGGCTGTTTCAAGGAGTGGGGACAGCCACCAAGAAGACCATAGATCTTAAAGAGGCCCTACAGCCTGTCAATGTATTGATGTTTTCTTACCCGGTCCTGACATCTTGGGACAAGTAAAAATAATTGCATTTTTCTTTTATGAGTTGGTGTTTTTATCCTGCTTTTCTTCCAGCAAGCTTACGTGGTTCCCCTCTATTTCATCATCTCAACAAGTTTGGCTGAAAGTGTGTCACTAGCTTGAGGTCGCTCACTGAGATTCATACTTCAGAGAGGATTTAAACCAGTGTCTCCAGACCCTGGGCTGACACTCTAATTACTGCACTGTGCTCTTTTTTTGAATTATTACATGCATTGGTTGGTGTATGCCCTTGACACCAGAGGTCTTTTGCTTCTTGGGGGCAGGGATAGGCATTAAGCTAAATTGTGCCAGCAAAACTAATGATCACAAAGTCCTGGAAAGAGATTTTCAAAAGAGGAATGATTAAACAATGTCTGGGAACTCATAATGATGCTTACACTAACACGCTACATTAAGCCGAGAGAAGCTTCTTTGTTTCAGACCAAGCTCCTTTCCTGTCCTTTTGTACTGGGAGACATAAAAGGGCATGATCAAGATGCTTCATCGGATGCTTAGTGTAACTGAGGGACTTCAGATCAGTCTTGCTTGTAAATAACAAGGTTTTTTACTCACATCTGGTGAGTAATAGAAACCTCCGGGTGACCAGGCAGCAGAACTTTTGCAAACTGCGAGGTTCATTCTTCCTTTCAGGTGCTCAGAATGCCACAAGTTATTTGTATAGATAGGTGTATTTAGGCAGATGAGCTAGTAAAATCTTTTACTGGGTTGTGGATTTGGGGGACTTGCAATATTTCTTCTTCCAGTCATCATGCTATCACATGCATGATTCCCCCGGCATTTCATGTTCTTAACTTTCCCTATTTAAATAAAGAAGATTTACAGAAGCTTATCTTCAGATGGATTATGACCTGGGTTTGTTTTGTTTTAATCCAGATCTAATGCCCAATTAAAGATAACTAAAAGAGAACTTTTGGAAAATCTTAGGACAAATCCAACCAAAGACGAGCGTTTCTAAATCCCATTAATTTCATTGGAAGAGATTTAAGCATAGATTTAATTCTTCCAGAGAAATCAGTGGCCCTTATACAGTTCCCAGTTGTGTGAGAATTAGACAATCCTTTCACCTCCACCCAAACCAGATTGGACAAGGCCTGGACAAAGTTTGTGTGTGCACCGCTTTAAATCCAAGCACAAAGGGAGAATGCAAAGAATATTATATTACTTTTGCAGTTTTGTTTCGTGACACTCATGGCTTTTTCTAACAAAAAGTTTCTAGCCCCTTATTATTGTAAAAGCTAGGCTTGAGCTCTCAGATGATTTCCAGGAGATGATGATGATGGATGGTTTATTGCTCTGCGCTGCCTCTTGCCATGGCTACCAGAAGCCAAATGAGTTATGCAAAACAGCAGAGATTGCTTATAAATTATGCAGAACCAGCGAAAAATGTTTTGCATGTTCTGCCTTTGCATAATTGGTCCAGGCTGCAGGATTCTCTCCTGACTTCTAAACTACTTGCCTCTTTCAAAACTTGTTTTCATTGGCTCTTATTTTGTGAGTGGCTGCAAAGAGTTGGGTTTTTTGGGGTGGGTGGGGGTGGGGGAGAGGCAGCGCTTGAATACTCTAAATAATGAGGAGGATACATAAAAGTAACTGCTGGATTCTCACACTACACTGCTCTGGGCAAGCTGCTTGTTCAATATGTTATGCTTCATTTGGACTGAGCTGAATTTGAACAGCTGTTTCAGACCACCACAGACAAGATCAACAGCAGCCTGCTCAGAGATCCCACTACAGCAGTGGCTTGTGAAACCTCCAGAGGATCCATCTGACTTGCCTCTCTTGGGTTCATTTTTATTTTTCAGCATATAATATTAAAAGTAACTGAAATGACAAGCCACCTTTGAACCCACTTCACATCTTGTAAAAACTTCTGTCTCTGATTGTAGGCACTATGAACATGTAGTTATTTATTATTCATGGCATTTGTGTGCTGCTTTCCTCCCCTAAGGGACCCAAAGCGGCTCGCAGACAGATACCAAAATGCAAATTACCAAGTTAAATGATAGGATTAAACAAAGAGATCCTGGGCTGCTCTGCTGAACATTCGTTTCCAGCCTTTGAGCTCATGCCCCGGACTCCACTTACACTTGAAGTACCTGCAAGTAGAGGGAAGACAGACTTAGTCCAGGTGGAACTCAGCTGCTGCTATTGCTCAGGCTCCTCTGCTAGAAAAACAGAGCTCATTGTGAAAATCTCAAATTGCAGTGCTTGGATCAACTTCTGTGAATGAAAGAAGGCAGAACCACAGGCAAGATTATATGTAGCTGTGTCTTTGGGATATTACCAGGCTTAAGAACATAAAAGGAGCCTTGCTGGATTAGACCAATGGCCCACCTAGTCCAGCATCCTGTCTTGTACAGGGACTTTGCTTCTCCTTTACTCCAGCTGCTACCACTCAGCATCACCCTCTCTTATGGCCTTTCACTCCCCCTGCCCCCATGACTACTTTAGGGAGTGCAAAGAAAGAGGGGCCAGACTCATGAATATTCAGTCTTATTTTTCACATTGACACTGCTTCCCTAAATGGGTAGTTAGAATTAAGTTATTTAAATATGCTTCATGCTTAAATATATTCAAGTGGGGAAGACTCCTGGAAGGCAGTCTTTTTAAAATCACTGCTAAAGTGTTAGTCTCACCAAAGCAAAATCTTGTACAAAAGGGTCTTGTGCAGGTGGGAGGGCTTATCTTGAACAGCTGCCTGTTGGAAATGCTAATGGGGAAGCTTTTCCCAGCAGGTAGATGCAATGACATGAAGTTTCACCTTTTGAATTTCTGCCTGCTGCTGTACAGCTGTTAAAGGGGAGGGTGGGAAAAGTGGCAGCTGCTGGTCCATGTTGCATCTGATGGGCTTTGAGAAATGACTGGAAACACCGAGTGAGAGAGCAAAACGAGGACGTGATGACTTCCTGATCTCTTTTGGAGTTGGATATGGTGACAGAAAAAGTAGGAGTTAAGCATGTTTTGAAACAGTCATGAAAACTCGCATACCTAAAAAAATCACATCCTCTAGCTCTATTCAATCTGGAATGACCTTGTCCATGAGATCCTTTTGCCTCACAGTTCCTCTGGGTTCAAGGCTTTGGGGACCCAGAGCTGCCCTGGAGTGCTGAACCAGGGAAGATCCACATACAGTTGAGGAGGAGGAGGAGAGTTGGATTTATACTCCCTTTACTTGGAGTTTCACAGTGCTTTACAATCTCCTTTCCCTTCCTCCCCTCGCAACAGGCACCCTTTGAGGTAGGTGGGGCTGAGAGAGCTCTGACAGAACTGCTCATGAGAGAACTGCTCTGAGAAAACTATGAGTGACCCAAAGTCACCCAGCAGCTGCATGTGGAGGAGTGGGGAGTCAAACCTAATTCTCCAGATTAGAGTCTGCCACTCAACCACTACACCAAACTGACTCAAGAGGGAAACTTGAACTGAGCTCCCATTTCCTGAAATCTTGGTTCTGAAGCTGATGTCCTTGGTAGTGGCAAAGCCTTTCATTTTTCTTGGTCTTTTACTCACCCATGTGTTTTTTAAAACTATCTCTCCCAAAGATATAGGATTGAACTCCCTTCACTAAAACTGAATTTCACACATGGCATTGAAGATCTGTCACAAACAAAAAGATTCTCTGGTTCCAAATAGATGCTTCTGCTTCCTTGTGCTGAGGCTGGCCAGCAGAGCTCATCTGGATGATCTGGCAGGCCTGGCAGACTGAGGTTTCGCTTGGGTCCTGGCTGCTTCATCTGGGTAGCAGCTGTCAGCTTGCAAGGCATATGGGTTTGTTGGGATCAGAGACTAGTCTAAGAAGTTATTTTTAGCTGGGATTATGGCTTGGGGGTGCAGTTATCTTTTGAGATGACTGCATGAAATGGAAACGAGCTGTTAGATTCTGTCACTCAGATCCCCTGTCAGTTTTAGAAGGGTACAAAAATGTTGCTATCAGCTGCCCCTAGGTCAGGACTGCACACTTTCCATATGCCCACAGAATCTTAGAGCATATCCAAGTCTTGCAAACTTGCATTGGTTCTATGGTAGTTTGGGCTTCCGCACACAATAGTGGCAATGGTAGTTTGGGGAGGGTGCTTGCTGGGAATTATCTACAGATTCTGAGCCCCTCCTACAACTCCCAGGATTCCACGATGACAGCAAATGACTATTAAATCTATTTAACCTAGTGTCCATGCTGTCATCTGGTGCAAGATGTGGAATCCTCATTGTTGTTGATAGATGTGCCTGGGAGAATCTTGGAGCCCAGAATAGATCTGAGCACCAATGAATTGATCAAGGGCCATCACAACACCATGTCTTTCTTGGGTTTCTAGTCTAATGAATCTCAGTCTATATGTCCTTTCTGTATATCCAGTGGCAGATGTCAAATCAGTTGCCAAAGAAAGATCTTGGAGCAGCATCAATAATGTAAAACTTGAAGACTAGTGCAGACTATAATTTATTCTTAATGCTTCATTTGGGTCGTCTTGGTGAATAGGCTTGCCAACTCCAGGTTGAGAAATGCCTGGAAATTTAAGGGGGTGGAGCCTGAAGAGGATGGGGTTTGGGGAAGGGAGACACTACAATGAGGTATAATGCTATAGAGTTCACCTTCCAAAGCAGCCATTTTCTCCAGGTGAACTGATCTTTTCCACCTGGAGATCAGTTGTAATAGTAGATCTCTAACCACCACCTGGAAATTGGCAGCCGAATTACCTGGAATCCCCACTCCCTCCAAGCGATGTATCCACCTTTTCTGTGTACAGAAGCTGCATTAAACCAAGCCTGGTTGTTGGTCTGTCTAGCCTAGTCTGCTCTGAGTGGCAGCAGCTGTCCAAGGCCTTGAGGCAGAGAGAGCCTTGTTACCTTGGAGGTACCAGGGATTGGATCTGGAGCCTGGGGCACGCAGAGGCTGCGCTTTGCCACCAAGCTGCAGCGCTTTCTGTTTCTGAGGAAGCTATAACGTTATTGGGTATCTTTCGACGGTTGTTATCCATATCCAGTGAGTAAATCCTCATTCGCTGTTTTCTGTGACTTCTCATATACTGAGTTATCCATGGCCTCTGGTAAAATGAGAGTGGACTGCGAGGGAAGGAGCAGCCGTGATTAGTTTCCAGGTCAAGAAGTGCTGCTTTGAGAATTGCACCTGCTCCAGTGGACTCTAATTATTGAAGGCAGCCCCAATAGGGCCTGGCTTTTCTCCCCCAGGGAGTTTACAACATCAGTGCTCCCTCCCCCATTTTATCTTCACAGCAACAACCCTGTGAGGTAGGCTGGGCCTTCCACATCCTGGTCTAGCACAGAAGACTAGGACTGGAGAAACCCTGGGCTGTCAGCCTGACCTAACTCACAGGGTTGTTATGAGAACACAGCTAGGTGGGAGACCATGTACTCCCCCTTAAGTTCCTTAGAGGAGGGGTGGGATAAAAACAGGTAGACAGTTATGTCTGCATTGGCATCCTTCCTGTGCCTGGAGGGAGCTTCACTTGTTTCAGATTGATTTTCCAGAGACTTAGCTTAGCCTGATGGGATTGCTGCCTTCATACACCCTTTAGGCCAGTTGCCAGAATGAAAGCCCCCACTTGCCTGTTGGAGGCTCTTCCTCTTGATGCCTCCTCTCCATGTCCCTGGCCCCAAGGCCTTTAGAGGAGAAAATCACATGGAGACTCTCTTCTGGAACTGCAGGAGCAGTGTTCCTCATACAAGGCTTGAGCATTGGCCGTCTTTGCTGCATAGAACTTCTATTTTTAACAAGGTTGGGGGTTTTTTTTTGCATGGGATGAATAATCTTGTAACTTGGGTTCCCCCGCCCCTTTACATGGTGACTTCCTGTTTATTTTCCTTTGACAATTTCAAGTTCTTGATGGCAGCATACAGATTAGAAGTACAATTATCAAAAGCCCACTCCTGACTGTGAGGACTGAAACCTGTTCTTTCTTTTTTTAAATATCAGCTTTGTTTGCCCAGATGTAATTTTCAGCTGCCTATGAGAAGTGGATGACAAGGTACTTCCTTAGAGCCCTGATACAGAGGAGTGTTGGATAAAGTGCCGTTTGTCTGGTTTTGATAAGCCAACTTCCAACGAATTCTTGTGGGCCCAGTTTAAATGTGTTCCTGTTTAACTCCTTGAAACTCAAGGCTGTGTCCCTGGCCACCCTACTGCAAACCCACACTGCCAGTCCTCCTCACCATGCCACTCAGCCCTTTTTTGAACATACTCAGAGTAGGGATTCTGTCAGATAGGTCTGGTGGCACCCAAGGCCTCAGGGCATGTATAGTACAGTGGCATCCATTGTTGTCAGGAAGCACAGAAACTGTTCCGATAGCTTCACTAGGGAGCTACATTTCCTGTATCTCCTTGTTTGAAGGCTAGTAGAGACTCAAGTCCAGGGGTAGCCAAACTTGCTTAACATAAGAGCCACATGGAATAAATGTCAGATGTTTGAGAGCTGCAAGACATGACTGTCAGATGTTTGAGAGCCACAAGACAGGAAGGCAGGCAGGCAAATAGATGGTGAGAGGGAGGGAGAAGTGGAAGAAAAGCAACTTTAACTTTAAATGCATTCTCCAAGGTGCTGGCTGGCTTGGCTTGGATAAGTGATTTAAAGAGAGAAATGCCTTCTCCAAGCCTGCTCAGAGGGCAGTGGGGGCTTCAAGAGTCACACAATATGTGTGAAAGAGCCACATGTCACTCCTGAGCTGCAGTTTGGCTACCCCACTCTAGTCCTAAGCTCTTGCTATCAGTGGGCAAGGTAGGTCAGGGAAGAAAGTATAAGCAGTATGGCTCATGGCAAGGCCTTCCATTTGTGGGGCCAAAATGGAATGTGTTTTGAACCTCCCAGGTGGAAGACCTTGATACCAGTTTTATAGATGGAGAAGGAAACATTCTCTTTAGTAAAGGAAAGGCACTCTGCACATGTTCATGGGCTTTGTGAAAAAGAACATGGTTATGTTCACAGAGAGGTTAAATCCTTGGAGAGGGTAAGCAAACAAAAGATGGTAGCTCGAAGCAGGGTTAAAAGACATAGCTTCAGTGCTGTGCTCCATTGGTGTTGATTTGCTGAGCTCTTCCATGACTGACAAGGCTTCCATTGATGTGAAATGTGGGTCTTTGTCTTGGTCTGCAGTAAGTGGAATGGGGCTACTGCTGGGCTGGACAAAGCTTCTTTTGCTGGATGACTGGAGACAAGCGGAAAGTCCAAGGTCTGTAGCTAGACGTTTTGTGGGAGGTGGGGGGTGGGGAAGCTCAAGGCATTGTGAAACAGCTTAAACTTAAATCCATCCAGTTTAAAGTCTGTTGCAGTGTGATCCTGAGCAGAGCTATACCCTTCTATGCCCGCTGACTTGGGAAGGGCATATTTCTGTGCAGGATTGCACCATATCAGAAATCATGTGGATCAGAAGCTCTTTTCACTCCCATTGTGTTTGGACTCATTGGCCATTTCTTACTGAGCTCTGGGTGGTGTTTCCTTAAATATTAGTTAGGAGGAGGGCTGGCAGCTTTCTTGTCAGAGACAGCTGAAAGTTCAGGGAAGAGGCCTACAGTATTGTACATCCTGGCTACAACATCCACCCTTTTCAGGTGGCTAGAGATGTTGCCTGAGGTGTTTTTAAAGTGGCTGTTTCTTGGTTTTCAGAATTATGAGGAGCAGAGGATTAGACTAGGGCTAACGATCTCCTCAAATAGCCATGGTGTTGTGTTTGAGTGTGATGGGTATCTATTCTAGCTGTCATGTAAGTGCTTGCTCCATGCACAGGAGTGTAGGAATTTATGACACCACTGACCTCCTTAGATCATCATCATGGGGCCTCGTATAGGTGCCTGGCCCACAAATTGCCCACTTGCCTAGCACCAGAGCAAGGGCATTTCCAGTAGCTGCCCCTCTTTCTGGAACCAGCTCCCCCAGGGAAGTTCGTGCCCCAGGGGACCTTCCAGCATTCCATAGTAGGGCACACAAGGCTGTGTTGTCTTGGGCTGCCTTTGGGTAGCATTACAAATTGGGGAGCTGGCCAGTTGTTTTAAATCCTTTTGGATTGGCTTGTTAAGTTGATGTTTTAATTGGTTTTATCGTTTTATACTTGTATGTGTTTATATTAGGTTTATATTTACTGTATTTTTAAATGTTGTAAGCTGTCTCAAGTCCCCCCCCTGGGGTGGGGGTGAGTTGTAAATTAATTAAATAATGTTCTAGTAAGTGTTTGGCAGGCTTGGTTGTTTCCCACATGGCAGTGCCATCCCCCCTCCTTTTCTCTGTTTGCTCCTTTTCCTTCATTCCTCATTTCTGTGGAAATTGGAACTGCTCCTGTCAGGGAGATGGATGGCATTTGTGTCCCAGAAATCAGCCGAGCCAATGACAAATGAGGTGCAGTTCAGCAAGAACGAATGTAAAGTGTTGCTTACAAGAAAGATGGAACCAGCTTAGAGAAGAGTGGGATGGAGAGAGGAGCAGTGCTGTCCTGGTGGAGGACAAACAGAGCAGAGGTTCCTTGTGGTGTAGCTGTGGTAGGAGAGTTCTTTTTGAGCTACATTATCATGCTGCACGTCAGCAGTGCATCACAAGTGTCTTGCCTTTCACTGTGAGTTTTATCCATTCCACTTGCACCCCACCCTTCCTTTAACAAGCTCAGGGCCCAGTTATCGTGGCAATAGTAATTTGAGGCTGGGCAGGCTAAGAAAAGGTGGCTGGCCTCAGGTCAACCAGGGCATTTTGTTGCTGAGCAGAAGGGCACAAGATCTTTTCCCAAACTGTGGCATGTGGGTCTTGGAGCTCATTTGGCAGCACCCACTGAGCACTGATCCTCCGGTCTCTGACTGTGCTCCTGCTTTAAGAAAGCAGATATGAAATGGTAAGTATGACTCTGGTCATCTACAGAGCCCTTGTGCTTGGCAGCAGCAGTTAAGGAGCAGAGCTTTCTTCCAAGGCAGAAGCTATAGCTCCCAGTTAAAGGCTATTTGGATGCCTTGGTGCAAAAAGTTTTCTGAAACCTCTGAAGGTTAGGTGACTTTCCTCTACCACCAATGCACCATAGACCAGTCATCTGTTCTTGACTGTACTTGATCCTTGAACGCTGCTGATTTTGCCTCTGTATGAAGCCAGCTATTGTCTGAATCTGGGGGAAATTAAAATCTCCTAATCCCTGTTTTTTAGCTCAGTTGCTTGCAAATGGTAACCTTTGGGGGAGATGCTAGCTCCTCCCTTCCTGCTGTTACAGTGGGGCTGTCCAGAATTTTTATTGCCAAGAAATTCTTGGACACTGACTAGAACATCTGGAAGAGGATAGGAGCTGAGCTGCCCTTGTTAGGAAGCATGTGTGAGAACATGTAGAATCATTCTTTTACAGCCAGCCATTCTAGTAGAGCTAAATCGTGCACTCATGGGAAGGGGGAAGAAGATGCAGTGGGGAGTTCTATTCAAGGGCCTTGTGCTAACTTGGCAAGTTGTGGGCCTCTCCTTGCCCAACAGATTTGGAGGAGTGGCATTCCTGAAAAGTCTGGGGACTTGCAGAAATCCAGGCTCCTGTTTACCAGAGTGCTGCGGGAAGAATTAGTTTAGCAGATTATGGAATCCCTGTTTGTCTTGAGTATTTTAAAGGTAAATTTGGGGAGAGTTGTGATGGCCTGGGAAAACCAGACGGGGGTGGGAGGAGGACTATTTTTTCAGTTTCTCTGCTGGGAAAACTGGAAATTTGGGGAAGCCCTGAGGAATCACTGCTATAGAATATTTTCTTATTAGAATGCATGCTTTTAAAGACAACATTTTACACATTTGGAATATGCAATGTGAAGACTGTTATGTAAGACTGTTCCCAATGAGGATGCTGACAATCCCAGCATAGTATTGTTTAAAATGTTTAGGTTTCTTTAAACATCCACAGTGAATAAGTTATAATATGTATGATGATTCTGAAAGATGCCAGTGTTTTCAGTACCGTAAAGGTAAAGAATATCCAGTGTCAATATATAAATACGCTGCAAACTCTGGAATGATTGCATTGCACAGGATTCTGGGATGGGCCATTTAGATCCTGTGCAGCATCTCGTTTCCCACCTCTTTCCTGCCATTGCTTCTGTCTGCTTGGCTCTGCTTCTACAGTCAGGCAAAACTTGCATCTAAGGTTGGTCTCAGGGTTGCTAAAAATTGAATGTCCAAATCGCCCCTATTTCCATTAGTCACTGGGAAGTTTCCTTGTACAAGACTCTGCTGAAATGAATGGGAGCCACAGAAGAGCACTCTCATGAGCATGTGCAGCTTTTGTTCCTTCCAAAGGGATTTGCATGGGAGAACTTCCTGGACTGGGGCTTGTGCTGTGAGGGTTGCTGACTCTGGGTTGGGAAATTCCGGGAGATTTGGGGGTGGGACCAGGGGAAGACATTGAAGAAGACATTGGATTTATATTCTACCCTCCATTCTGAATCTCAGAGTGGCTCACAATCTCCTTTATCTTCCTCCGCCACAACAAACACCCTGTGAGGTAGGTGAGGCTGAGAGGGCTCTCACAGAAGCTGCCCTTTCAAGGACAAGCTCTGCGTGAACTATGATGACCCAAGGCCATTCCAGCAGGTGCAAGTGGAGGAGTGGGGAATCAAACCCAGTTCTCCTGGATAAGAGTCCACTCACTTAATCACTACACCAAACTGGAGGGACTACGGCAGCCTGGGTACAGTGCCATAGAGTCCTCCCCCCAAAGCAGCCATTTCCTCCAGGGGAACTGATCTCCTGCTGACAGAGATCAGGTCCCCAGGAGAAAATGGCTGCTTTGAAGGGTGGATTCTATGGCATTGTACACTGCTGAGGCCCCTCCCTCTCCTCAAATCCCACCCTCTCCCAGATCCTCCCCCAAGTCTTCAGGTATTTTCCAACCCAGACCTGGCAACCCTACTCATCTGCCTGCACTAGAATCATGTTGAAAGAGAATCAGGATCAGTGACTATCAAACTTGCATTATCTATTGGGTTGGTTATGAAACTAGGTAGAAAGAGGCAGGAAGTGTAAAGATTGGTCCTGCTGTGGGTTGGTTGCAATATTCTTAGTATGTGTTTCTTTTCAGTTTTTTCTTTCTTTGAAGAGAACAATGCATGGCGGATGGAGGGCTGGCTGTAAGTTTCTGAGCTTCCTGCCGTTTATGACTTTATTTCATGCATGGGGTAGCATCTTGGAAAATAAGTTTTCTGCTTTGTGGGCATCTATTAAATTCTGAAATCTAATGATCATATTATTCTATAGTATTGTGGAACACAGAAAAATGCTGAAAGTGGGGCTGCCTGCAGAATTTGACTTGCTCAGAATCTCAGCGTCTATTTTTTTAATTTTGAAAAAGCAAAGCTTTTAGTCCTTGTGGCTGCAGCAATAGACATAAAACCGTATGGGCAAAGCCTGTGGAAATTTCAAAAGCCAGAGCTGGCTTGATAAAACCTCCAGAATAAATTATGCAACATTGTTCAAAATGCAGAAAATGTTAAACAAAATAAAAAGGGATTATGCAAATCAGGCTGAATTTGTACAATTTAAACAGAATGCAGAATGTAGGCTGTTCTTTTTTTCTCAAAAAGCCACCCTTAAAATTCTAAACCACAGCCATCCAAGGCACTGCATGCAGAAAAGATTAATTTTGCAAGCTACGTACTTTATGTAAATGAAATGCCTTGCTTTGCAAAATTTATTCTTGAGTTGTACATGATTTGTTTAGGCTGTGCAAGGCCAGGGATGGGCAGGGAGCACTGAGGCCCCAGTTGAGGGAGTTCAGCAGCCAGGCCTGCTTTTCCTCCCATTGGAAGGTGAGGTGCTGCCAAATCTGCATTCGTTCCTCAAGACCACACTTAGGATTGCCAAATCTAACTCAGAAAATATCTGGGTACTCTGGGGGTGGAGCCAGGATACGTTCTCATTCCCTAAAATAGATAAAAATATAGCCGTTCCCCCTGAATAGACTTCATTTCCTTGTTCCCTAGCAGCTGGCTGCATTTTCACTAAATGAATCTGAACACACACACACACACACACACACACACACACAAAGCAGACAAATAGTTTTGCAAGCCCACATTTTTGTGATCTCACTGGGCAATTTACTCATGAGAGTTGTTGAATGCAACCGTCTGCTGTAATTCAGCCAAGTTCCTGAGACTAACACTGGGAAAAGAAAGGTTTTAGTTTACTCTTCTTTGCTATCTACTGTACTATGCAAACGACTTCTGAAATGAATGCAAAACTAACAGAGGGACTTGGCTTCTTCCTTTCTCACAGCTTCGCAGACTCACCAGGAAGACCCATGTGGCTCTGCCTGCTATCCCCACTCCCATATAACCTTTTCTAGCTGAGATTTAAAGGTACACACACCTTCCAAAACACAAGGAGTTTCCAAGCTTCTTCTAAGCCTGCTGAGATTTAAAGGCACATGGTGGCTGTTGGGGTGGGGCTCCCCCCACTAGCCAGCTGGCTGGTGGCAAGGAGGAGTCTGCAAAATAGGGGGATCCCCCACTGGTGGCTGGGAAGCCTAACTACACTTCTCCTATGTGGAAGAACACTGCATGTTGAGTCTTATTCAGAAACATGTGGGTGCAATCCTGACTGCAGTTTTTGTTGCAAGTCAGGAACTCAAGGCCCCTAAGCCAAATGAGGCCTACAGGGTTTGCTGCCTGGCCTCCCTTAATTGCCAACTTAGAGGGTAAAGAGATGTGAAGAAAATGAGTTTCAATACTTGAACACATGGAGCTGTGTGATAGTAAATCAGACACTTGGTTAGGATTGCCAGGTCCTCCCTGGCCATTGGTGGGGGATTGTCAGATCCAGGTTGGGGAACTCCTGGAGATTTGGGGATGAAGCCTGGGGAGGGCAGGGACCTCTGTAAGATACAATGTCAGAGAGTGTCTTCTCCAAAGCATCCATTTTCTCCAGTGGAACTGGTCTCTGTAATCTGGAGATAAACTGTAATTCTGGGGGATCCCCAGGTCCCACCTGGAGGCTGGCATCCGTACCCTTGGTCCATCAAGGTCAGTATTGTCTACTCTGACTGACCGCAACTTTCCCTGGTTGCAAGCAGAGGTGCATCACATCACTTACTACCTGACCCTTTCAACTGGAGATGTTGAGGACTGAACCTGGGACCTTCTGTATGGAAAACAAATGCACTGCCACTGAGCCATAGCCTTCCCAACTTACCAGCAGCCAACTAAGTAGGAAGGGGCTGAAGTATTGGCTGCCACTAAGTTTCCCTCTCACTATGTCCCTGCAGGCAGCCAAATGCTGATCAGACTGTATCCCTGGCATGTTCTGGTCCCTCCCAAAAGTAGCCTTTTCTTTCTTTTAAACACAGGTCCTAATGAAAGACTCCCCTGAGGATGGACTACAGCAGCGAGATACACTTGGTCCCTTGTGGAAAAGACAGATACATTTCAAAGTAAGTCACTGGAGGGGGGGAGTTGCAGATCCCAGAAGGATCTTCAATTCTTGCAACTGGTGTCGTCATAATCCCTCAGGACCTTGTCTGGTTTTTGTGTGTATGGGTGTGTATGTGATGGAAGTGATAGACGTTTGCAAGTCATGAAGCTGTGGATACAGGGGAAATGAGAACAGGCACAGAATGAGATGCAGCTGTTGCCATGTAATGGGTGGGAAGACCCTTGAAGAGAAAGTGGGCCCAGAGATGTCTATTAAACAAGTGAAGATGCTTGTGGGCCACTGAAGGTTGGTGTTTATATGTGAGTATTCCAACAGGAGAAGCTTAGTTGCACTTGGTTTCCAGATTCTGTTTGAGCAATTTTGCTTCCCGAGTCCACTGCAACTCAGAGGTCTTCTACTTTCCATTGGTGTGTAGGTTGTGTGTTTTGGCCTTAAGGAGGGAGGGGGGCACACCAGGCCTCCAAGTATGACTCCATATCAAGTTCTTAATCTGGTGGGTTCATTCCCTCCACCTGGAGGGAGGTATGCAAGCTTGGTGATACTTACCAGGAAGGGATTCATCCATTCCCCATTCGCTTCTTTTACCTCCTTTCAGAAATGAGTTGCTACTACACTTGAAGACGTATAACTTGTACTATGAAGGTCAGAATTTGCAGCTACGGCACAGAGAGGTAAGAAAGAAATTCTCTTTCTGGACTTGGCAGGAAGGTAACGTCACACAGTGTGCTTAAAACAAAACAAAAAAGGTTACAATTATTCACCATCCAAAGTCTGTACCAAAACAGTTGGTTTCTTGGATCTTTGTACATTATACAAAATGAGAACATGTGCATAACTTTTTATTATATGTAACTGACTCTGCAACTTTTACTCTCTCTTTTTTATAATTGAGATGTTGTTTGCTCTTACTGGGCATGAAGAGCAAACATGACCTCTGCAAGATACTGGAGCCCAAACCTCCCAATTGCTGCAATCAGCTCACTCAGAGGGGGAAGCATACATGGCTCATGCTCACAAGCCCACAATTGAAGAAGACTGCAGATTTATACCCCACTCTAATCTCTGAATCAGAGACTCAGAGTGGCTTAAAGTCTCCCATATCTTCTCCCCGCACAACAGACACCCTGTGAGGTGGGTGGGGCTGAGAGGGCTCTCACAGCAGCTGCCCTTTCAAGGACAACTCCTGTGATAGCTAAGGCTAACCCAAGGCCATTCCAGCAGCTGTAAGTGGAGGAGTGGGGAATCAACACGGTACCCCCAGATAAGAATCTGCATACTTAGCCACTATGCCAAACTGGTGTTGCACCAAAAAAGAGACCAGTGTGCTTGTACTGGCTTCCCTCCCTATGTGCACTGATTGAATGTGCAGAGGTGCATGTAAAGGGCTGCTATGAAAATGGGAGCAGCTTTGCAGAATATCTTCATAACAGCCCCCTTTAGGATTATTCACATGCCTTTCTCTTTCTTTCTCCCCCCTCCAGGAAGAAGGGGAATTCATAGTGGAAGGCTTATTGAATATCTCCTGGGGTTTACGCCGGCCAATTCGCTTGCAGATGCAAGATGACAACCAGCGCATCCGCCCCCCACCATCCTCCTCCTCCTGGCACTCCGGCTGCAATCTGGGGGCGCATGGGTCAGTGCAGGGTGCATATGCATGGACTAATTTTTTGCACCCAGATGCCCTCAGAGGGACTGGCTGCATGTTATATGTGCCAGGAAGGCCCAACTGCCAGTTGTTAAAAAGAACGGCTTTGGAAAGGAGTTATTTTTTGCTGCAAACCCCTCTCTGTAGGATTCCAGCTGTGCATGCAACTGCAAGGCTGTGCTCACAGTTAGCATGCTATAACCATCTCTAGCCTCACAGACCTTGATTAATTCAGCTTCTGAAACTCTGTAATCTAAATGATCACAGGCTGCAGCATAAATAAGAGTACAAAAATAAATGCCATGGGGCCGACTCGGTCACTTCTGCTGTTGCCACCATCTGTTGCTACCGTCACATAGAGCCGTTCTGTGCACTGCACAGAGTTGAGGTGACGGAGTTCTGGATTGCACCTGGTCAGGGTGGAGAAGACTATTGAAATATTCAGTTCATTTGCAAACAACCCCTTTGTTGCATGTACAAAATGAACACATCAAGGAGAGAAGCTTAAATTAGCATTCTCCCTGATGAGGTGACATTACATGTTGGCAGGATGTTTTTTAAGCGTGGGAGAGGCTGACCTACCTCCTCCCACTTTCTCTTTCCCCATCATATGCAGAATGCTTCAGAGGGTAATGCTGATGCTAGTTTTGGTAGGCTTTCCTTTAGTCTTTCACTGTGTAAATCAGGAAGACTCATTTCCTTTTTCTCCATAGTTTTCAAAGGCTGGTAACTGCTTTAGATGCTACTGGAACAATGAGAAAACAGACGGGGAGATGGTTGTTTAAATGCTACTGGGGCTATTATGCTGAAAGCTTGGGGTATCAGTTGTTGGGATGTTATTTTAATATGCCCTATAATGACTTAGCGCTGACCTGGATAGTCCAGGCTAGTCCAGTCTTGTCAGATCTCAGAAGCTAAGGAGGGTTCGCCTTGGTGAGTATTTGGAGGAGAAACCCCCAAGGAATACCAGGCTGAATCCACAGAGACAGGCAATGGCAAACCTCTGAATGTCTCTTGCCCTGAAAACCCTATGGGGTTTCATAGGTCAGCTCAGGGCTTTTTTTTTTGTAGAAAAAGCCCAGCAAGAACTCATTTGCATGTTATGCCATACCCCTGACACCACCATTGTTTCACACAGGGTTTATTTTGTAGAAAAAGCCCAGCAGGAACTCATTTGCATATTAGGCCACATCCCTGATGCCAAGCCAGCTGCAACTGCATTCCTGTGTATTCCTGCTTTTTAAAAAGCCCTGGGTCAGCTACAACTTGATGGGAAAAATGACTTACTGTGGTTACACTTGAATAAGTATAAATCAGCATCTGACAAAGGGACAGACATAAGACCATCATGGCTATTTTTGTAGGGAGAAAAGCAGCTTGCATCATGCTGCTCATGCCTGGCCAGCAAGTTAGGTGACTGTGGTATAGTCTCCACTGACTGCTGGTTGAAAAGAGGGAAGCAGGGGTCTCCACAGAATCATTAATATTCTTTAAAAAAACTGGCTTCTTTGTGTGTTTCATGATCAGGTCTGTTATAAAACCAAGTACCTTGCCGGACATTCAAGTAACCGATGCTGAGCCTTCAGCGGATGGCGATGAAACTGACAGCACAGTTGGTAAGGTGGCAACAGATTTTGGAGGGTGGGAACCTGTGAGGTTTTGCCAAGTAACTTTCAGATAGACTTCTGCTTATGAAAGCATAGATGAAGCTTTATTGACATGCTACTAGATAAAAACCTTTCCATACGAAGACTTTGCCAGGAGTGAAACTGAAACTTATGACATTAAATGTATTCCCAAAACCGCAGGCTCTTTCCCACCTCAGGTTTTTGAAGACATAACTCTTCCCTGTTCACAGGGAACTTGTCTCATCTTATTCCCAGACTCTGAGTGGTACAGGCCAAGGGAGGGGAGACCCAGCCACTAACGCTCTCTCTCTATGAGACAGTATGACAGTATATGGTATGACAGCAATAGGAGAAAGCAAAAGAAAACATGACAGGAGACACTCCATTAATCCTGAGAGAACTTTGCTGGTGATCAGTAATTGGGGTCCTATCACATTTTCATTCCATTCCAAGAAACTCAGAGCAGTTTACATGGTTCTGCCCCCCTCTATTTTGTCCTCACAACAACCCTGTGAGGTAGATGAAAGAGAGAGTGTTGTAATTGGCTTGAATTCACCTTTAAAGTGAAAATGGGGCTCTCCAACCAAGAATTGTTTTTGCATTATTTCTCAAAGGTGCAGTTGTGTGTTAGAAATCTAATCATGGTTGCCACCTCTTGGTTGAAAAATACCTGAAAATTTCAGGGGTGGAGCCTGGGAGAGGGTGGGGTTTGGGGAGGGGAGGGGAGGGGAAGGACCTCAGCAGGGTACAGTGATCGAGTCCTCCCTCCAAAGGAGCCATTGTCTCTAGGGGACCTGGTCTCTGTTGTCTGGAGATCATTTATAATAGCAGGAGATTTCCAGACCCCACCTGGAGGTTGGCAGCTCTAAAAAGGCTAGAGAAATAAGAGCTTGACTTAATGTCTTACGCTCCCTTCTGATTTCTGCAATAAACAGGATGCTATATTTGAAAAGGGTCAAAACGGACACTAGGCCCTGGGATGATGATCATGTGTCGTTTCAGCCCCCATTGGCATCCTCAAAGGACTTCCTTTTCTTTCTGCTTGCCACAGAAAGGAATGGTTGCCAGCATACCAGAGGACATGAAACTACTTCATATCAAGACAGGTTCTGTAATTCAGTGTTGTCTACTCTTACTGGAAGGAGCTCTAGAGTTTGGGGCAGAGAGAGTCTTTGTTGAACACCTGCTTCCTGAGAGTCCCTTTACAAGAAACACCAGGGACTTCCTGCGTGTAAAGCAAGTGGAGCAGTTCCATCCCATTACTGGTCAAGGCATAGGCTTAAGGGGCAGTTCACACTCAAGGTTTTAGCAAGGCAGCAAATAAGATTGTGTGTAGGTGCTGTGACACACATCCTGTGGTTTTGGGACATCCTGCAATTCTTGTGCAGAGCAGATGCAGCCGAACAGATCTTACTTTCTTCCTTTCTGAGTTCATGTGACCAACATCCCCCCACCACACACACACAAGGGCTGCTTTCTGCTTCCCTTTCCCTTGGCGAGGCAGTCCTTGCCTCTTTCACAAGAGAATAACAGAAGTCATTGTTAAGGGAGGTTACCATGAGGAAATAAACATTTTCAAGATGGGCTGTCCTCTCCGTGAGCAGAGATCAGCCTTCCTGTTTAATACAACAGGAGGGGAGGGAGACTTCACAGGAATTTAAAGGCTTTGTGCAATCTGAGCTAAGCCCTGTTCATTATTTTATTTTTTGAAAAATAAGCAAGGCCCACACCTCTCAGGTCAAAGCCACAGCATCAGTGCTACTCAAAGAAGCAGAAAGGAAGTACAGCTGCACATCCCTTAGAGTAGCCAAAGTTTGAGGTGTTGGGTGTGAACTTTCACATTGCATAAGATTCAGAACCAAAGTGAGGAAGAGCACAATGTCATAATTATGTATTTTTGCACTGCGGGTGAGTGTGTATGTCCCTTCATCTCCCCCCCCCCAAAAAACTGGGCATGTTTAGCATAACTGTAGGTGTTTATGGGTCTTGTGACTGAAATTCCGAGTTCTTATTGTGCAGACTGCTCTGGCTTGAAATTTTCTGCTGTCCACTGTAGCATGGTTACAACACCCCCTTATTTGGAGCTGAACTTTTTACTGGATGTAGGCCGAGTCTCAGGTAGAGGTCTTTCACATCACCTACTACCCTTAACCTTGTTTTGACCCCGCGGCATTTACTATCTTCCGTATTGTGTGCCGTGTCACCATAACAGTTGGAGAAACTGACAATCCTGGTGTTTGTGGCTGGTGGGAAGAGAGAGACCCCCTCCTCCAAAACAGATCCATCAGAGTCTTTTCACTTAATGTGCCACATGCTGGATTCTGACTGTAAAATAAAAAGTTTTTTATAAGCCAGCTTGTTTGGGGTCTGAAATAGGAGCAGATGTGGGAGGACTGCCATACGGTGTGATATAACGTTGAAGCATGAGTTTAAGGAGCCCATTAAAAATGGATTAAGAGGGATTTTGTTATATTTTGGGTCTGAGCCAGGCGTCCTTGAGGAGTTCTGCAGGCATGGTTTGCCTTCCCCACCCTTAGTTAAAGGATTAAAGTACTCTGCAAAAGCCATTTTAAATCCAGTTGCCACCTTTTTAATCTGGGAAAATCATGGGCAGCCCGCTCGGTCAGGCAAGATGAGTGTCACATGGAGGCGCTTGTCATGGCCTCATCAGAACCTCTGATAGCATCATATCATTTGAGTGACTGTGCAGGGCATTGCAGAATAGGCCTACTAGATCGATTTTCATTTTCAGAGAGAGTTCAGCAGTCATTAGAGATACATGTGAAGATCCTTTGTCTTGTATGTGGGGTGTCAAATGCAGGGCTCTTCCAAAATAACCCACAAAGTTGAAATGTGTTGCTTGTTGGGAGACAACCCAAGATCAGCATGTTTAAGGGACTCTGTCTCCAAAACAACCTACAAAACTAAAGCTGAAATGTGTTGCTTGTTGTGAGATAACCTGAGAACGGTTCACTTAGGAGAACCTGTTTCCATGTTCAGAAGAATAATATAATATAATGGGCTGTGCCACTTCACACAGCCATTGGGCAAAGCCAGATTTGTAAGTTTTCCCCATGTAAAACCCCCCCGAAACCCTCCCTGTACATATTTTTTTAAATTAGCACTTCAAGAAGATAAGTTCTAGCTTAGCTAGTGCTTGGCATACTATACTGGTTTTAAGAACATAAGAACATAGGAGAAGCCATGTTGGATCAGGCCAATGGCCCATCCAGTCCAACACTCTGTGTCACACAGTGGCCAAAAAAACCAGGTGCCATCAGGAAGTCCATCAGTGTGGACACTAGAAGCCCTCACACTATTGCTCCTCCCAAGCACCAAGAATACAGAGCATCACTTACCCCAGAAAGAGAGTTCTAACAATTCTCTGTCACTTATGGACCTCTGCTCCATATGTTTATCCAGTCCCCTCTTGAAGCTGTCTATGCTTGTATCTGCCACCACTTCTTGTGGCAGTGAATTCCATCTGTTAATCACCTTTTGGGTGAAGATAGATAGATTTTATTTACAGCAAAAGCCAGCATCCTAAACAAAAGAAATATCTATATATATAAGAACTATCAGTAAAACATGATAGAAGTACTATGGCATTATTAAAAAATAATAAGAAATAAACGGAAATGCTCATTAAGACAAACATACTCAGGCATTTTAAGCTACTAATAATTTTCTTGTCCTAAAGGCAAGCCAACCAAATTTAGCTATTTCAAGAGCAACTGCAGGATATTTGCCCTCCAGAAGACCTTTAAATTGGTGTATATTTTTTGACTGCTGGTAGGGGGAATAATCATAGAAGGCAGGAGGGTTTCCCTATGCTTACTATACACCTTGCATTCATAAAAGACATGAATAAATGACTCTATGCCATCATTACAGCAAGGGCATATACGAGCTTTATAGGGGATTTTCCTGTATCTACCCTCTGTAACTGCAGAAGGGAGGGCATCCCACCTCATAAGGGAGAAAATTCTTCTGTATTCATGGTTTTCTAGGTAAAATAAATATGGCATGGGAGATAACCTATGAAATGGCTCTATAAAGGTGCACCATTTTTGTGACTTATTTACATCAGTTTGTCTGGCAGTATCTAATATCCTATGTGCCACCATCTCTCTTGCCTTATTGTATGCCAAGTTGCTAAGGTATTGACTTGAGAGCCCATAAAAGGGAAGTCTTTCCTCTATAGCTTTCAGCCGTGGGGGCTCCAATTATCATTCTAGTTGTCCTTTTCTGGACTTTTTCTAATGCCATAATATCTTTTTTGAGGTGCAGTGACCAGAATTGTACACAGTACTCCAAATGAGGCCGCACCATTGATTTGTACAGGGGCATTTATACAGGTGAATGATTGAAAAGAAAAGTGGGGTACAAATGAAGTGAATGAATAAATGTATTACTTTAGAGAGCAAGAGGCGGGAGGGCAGTGTTTAAAACCTGTCCATCAAAGGTGCGGTTTTTAATCACATCTTTTGTATCCAGATGCCAAAGACCTTAAGGCCGAGCAGGAAGATGCACCGCAGCTGATGCGCACACGAAGTGATGTTGGAGTGCGCCGCAGGGGGAACCTCCGCACCCCAAGTGAACAGCGTCGGCTCAAGCGCCACCGTTTCTCCATAAATGGACACTTCTACAATCATAAAGTAAGCTCAAATATCCCTTGTGGGACTCCTGTCACAGTCTGCCTCCTCAGCCCTCATCTCTGTGCCCCACCCTGAAGAGGTGAGGTGGAGGACAGCTGAACAGTGGTTTTTTTTCCTGGTTGGGAGCCTTTGGAATTCTCTCCATTCTAATGCTTAACTGTCCTGGCCTAAGCTTTTCACTGAAAGGTTTTTATCTTTTTAAAGTTTTTTTATGGTCTCCTTCTAGCCTGAGGACAGTTTTATGGGGTTTTTTTTAAAAAAATGCTGCTCAATGTTTGTTTTTATGCCCTTAGTTTGTTTTTAATAAGAGCTGAGTGGTCTGCATTGCTTTGCTTTGTGGCAGGATCCAGCGTGGGTGCAGATGGTCAGGGGACTCCCAAGGGCCATCTGCCAGCCAGTAGTTTTCAAAGGCAAGCTGGGGGAAAACACCGAATCCCCCCCTCCTCATATTTTAAAAAATGCATTTTGTACAACAAAATGCATGACTTACATTCCTGTAGATGGCACAGACCCACAGAACATTGATGGTGATATGTAAACCAGCAATCTCAGAGCCCCATAATAATGGTTTTCAAAATATACTATCCTTTCCAAGTTGAACAAAGTAAATATTCCTGTCTGCAGTTTCAGTTTTTTTTCTTTTCTGTCTTGTAAAACCCTGCTTTGGCATTCTGAATGGTCTGCACATCTGGCCGTGGTGACATGTTCCCATCAATACACTCACCCCCATCGTTCATTTCTTTGAGATCCAGCACTTCCCTCTTCTGATACCTGGGATGGTCTCTCTTCTTTTCCCCAGACATCAGTGTTCACGCCCGCTTATGGCTCCATCACGAACGTCCGAATAAACAGCACAATGACAACACCACAAGTTCTGAAATTGCTGCTTAACAAGTTTAAGGTAAGTTTTTGCAGTGAAGTACCTGTCTCCTTCTAGCTCTTAAGGGCACTGGCCCAATAAAGTTCGGTACCTGAGTGGGGAAAATCCCAGCGGTACCTTCCCTCTCCCTATTTAATCCATCAGGGAGTTAGGAATAGTACAGAAGAGAGGAACCAAGATGATTCACTGGCTGGAGCACTTTCCCTATGAGGAAAGTCTGAATAGTGTGGGACTTCTCAGTTTAGCAAATAAATGACTAAGAGGGTGACATGATAGAGATTCATAAAACTATGCACAGGAAAGATAAAGTGGATAGACAGAACTTTTTCTCCCTCTGCCAAAATACTAGCACTTGGGGATACCCAATGAAGTTTGTGGAGAAAAAGATTCAGGCCTGACAAAAGGAAATACTTTTTTACTCACCTTAGTTGATTTATCAGTGAGTAATTAAATTGTATGATTCTGCTGGTGTATTTAGTGATGGCCACTACAAGTGTAGATGGCTTTAAAGGGGGTCAGACAGATTAATGGAGGAGAGGTCAATCGATGGCTACTAACTGGTGACTGAAGGAACTTGTATATACAGATGCAGCAAACCTTTGCTGGAAGGCAACCTTAGTAGGAGGTTTTGGCATCTGTGCTCTGTTTGTTGCCCTTCCAGGGCAGCTCTTTGACTGCTGTGTGAGACAGGATGCTGGACTGTGTCTGATCCAGCAGAGCTCTTTTGATAAGCTCTCTTATGCAAGACTTGTAGAAATGAACAGAATTGTGCAAGACACAGAAACCTTTGTGCTGGATTCTGTTGCATCAGTTGTACCTCTTTGGCTTGTCTGCTGTTGTCCTCAGTACCCCTGGAAATCTGCAGCCTGTTGTGGCAAGTCTTCCCTTCCTTGTCTCATAGCCTGGCTACTTTGGGTGACCTGTAGAGCAAAAGATCCCCAAGTCAGATCCAGATGGAATAGAACCGATGTACCACATTTCATTGTCTGACAAAGTGCATGCACATGAATGTTCACATTCTGAAAAAAAACTTCGTTGGTCTTAAAGGTGCCACTGGACTCCAACTTTGATCCTCAGATCTGTCCACAGAGAATGTGTGAGCTACTTTAAGCCCCACTGATAAGGAGAAAAGTGGGATTCTATATTCTAAAGTATTCTATATAAGGAAATATCAAATGCATTAGAAGAAACTGCTGGACTTCAGTATGTTTTCATTGGGAAGTTCTTTTGCGGGACAGTCTAGGCAAATAAAGTGTGTAAATTGAAAGTTCTCTTATATTCTTTACATTTTCAGATTGAAAACTCTGCAGAGGAATTTGCCCTGTACATCGTCCACACTAGCGGAGGTGAGCAGCCCACAAGGGTGTGCTGGCTTAAACAGGGACTTTAGAATGAGAAGTGGAGTAGCACAGCAAGGGAGAGTTCCTGGTTCAGTTCTCACCCCTGCCATGAACTCACTAGGTGGTCTTAGGTCAGAACGAGATGTTTACAAGCCACGCAGGGCTGCTTCCCAAAGCAGCTTTCCATCATATGAACACAGGAAGCTACTTTGTACTGAATCAGACCCTTGGTCCATCAAAGTTAGTATTGTCTACTCTGACTGGAAGCAGCTCTCTCAGGGTCTCCGTTAGAGGCCTTTCACATCACCTACTACCTCATCCCTTTAACTGGATGTGTCAGGGATTGAACCTGGGACCTTCGGTAAACCAAGCAGATGCTCTACCACTGAGCCACAGCATCATCCACTGATAAAATATGCCATGAGGTCACTGGACTCCAACTTTCCCTCACATCCCCCTATGCAGCAGGCCAATGAAAGTGAGCAGGGAAGCTCGGAGAACGATGATGTCATGTTGCCCATTTTCTACAAGGCTAGATCTATGTCTGCACTACAGTGAGGGAACAAATTCCTGAAGTGCCAGGGTAGATTCTGGACCATTCTGGATTGCAAGTTGGGAAATGCAGTGTTTGAATGCTCTCTCATGGAAAAGTTTCCCTGCAAGCAGAAGAACTAGCATAGCAGAAATAAGGATTTTTTCAAGTTCAGTCTTCTGCTTGTAGTGCTAATTCTCAATTTGGAAGGAGCTTTTATTGTTGTTTAAAATAGGCAGGAGAGGAGGAAAGGCAATATGGCATAGCCCAATCTCCTCAGATCTCAGAAGCTAAACAAGGTTGGTATTTGGAAGAGAGACCACAAAGGACGACTCTGCAGAGGCAGGCCATGGCAAATCACCTCTGCTTCTCACTTGCCTTGAAAACCCTGTGCTGGGGTCACCATCAGTCAGTTACAATGTGATGGAACTTACATACGTAAGAGCCATTCCCAAATGTGACTCTTTTTCACTTGTGCCTCAGCTGAGTTTTACAGTCTGTTCTCTGTAGACCAAGTCCTGTGAGCTAGAGGGCAAGAGATGTGGGCTTCCTCTTTATGGCAGGAACCACACACCCTCCTCTCACCTGTCTTGTGGAGGGGTGGGGTGCTGCACTTGGGACAGATAGGCCTTAGCTGGGTACTCTTGTGTGCCAGTTGTCCTTTCATCTAAGGTGACAGTTAGTACACACTGCTGTAGCCCAGAGGTACTTAAGAGAGTGAACAAGACAAATCTGAAACACCAGATCTCTCCGGACTGGTCTACAGGGAGGCTTCTTTAGGGGTGGGCAGGCTATTTAACTTGGAAATTTCCTGAGGCCACAGGTGGCCAAGAGCAAGCATAACCAACCACTAGCAACTCAGCCAGAGCCTCAGGGAGCTGTGTGGCCCAGACCATTCACTGGCAATGCTAACTGCTGTCAGTTCACCAGTTGTCTTGTCCCACACTGGTGCCAGTTTTCAGGGTGTGCTAGTATCCATTGTTTGCAATGCTGAGCCAAGTGGGCTCTGCAGTATTGCCTTGTAGCATCCTGGGACCTCTCAACTTTCATTTCCCAGCCCACACCAGGGTCTCTTCCTAATAGATTTCCCAGAACTGCAGTCTGTATGACAGAAGATTCACATTTCAAATGCCAAGAAAACATGAGCAGGCAAAACATTTGCAATAATTAACAAAGTTAAGAGATGTCAGGACTGAGCAAGGTTCATGTCTCTTCTCTGTGAGTGGCCTTGGGCAAGTCAATTTTTTACAGAGCCTACTGTAAGCTTTTTGAGGCTTGGCTACATCAGGGGGTGTGGCCTAATATGCAAGGGGATTCCTGCTACAAAAAAAATCCCTGGTTGCATGTCTTCAGTGTGATTCTCTCCTGTCTCTTAGCAGTGGCTTGTGATGCATCCCGACTCCTCCATGTCCTAAGTGCTTTGCCGTGTGGCATTTTGTGGTGCGGAAGCAGCTGCTATTCAGAGAGCACATATGCAAAGCCCATTTTGACTCTTTGGATCCTGGTTCTATGGATCCTGGATGCAGTTGAGAAATCTCAATATACGTAATGCAAAATTTGATGCAGTACCTTTCCCCATGCTTCATTAAACCAAATTGCCTGCACCATGTCCTGGTTTCCTGGAATGTTCTTGCCGCACTCAGCTTCTCCCACTCTTAAATCAGTTGCTTCTTGGAGACCTTTTTATAGATCAAACATGTGTAGATACCTGATAATTGAGTCAGATCATTCATCCTGGTAATGTCCACTCTGACTGGCAATGATTTTCCAGAGCCTTGGGTAGAGGTCCTTCACATCACCTGATTCAATTAACTGGAGATGCTGCAGGCTGAACCTGAGACCTTCTATAAACAACAAAACAGATGTTCTTCCACTGATCTGTGGCCTGTTCCCAATGGCTAAATGTGGAAGTACAGGGTGGAGTCAGGAGTGCTGCCTTGGGGTCCTCAATGACTTGGTTCCCTCAACCCCTTGTTGTACACAGAAAAACAGAAGCTGAAGGCCACTGATTACCCTCTGATTGCACGGATTCTGCAGGGGCCATGTGAACAGATCTCTAAGGTTTTTTTGATGGAGAAAGACCAAGTTGAAGAAGTCACCTATGACGTGAGTTGCTTTGCAAATATTTTACTTTCAGGGGTTTGTGCTGATTCGCCCTTGCAAGCCATCTGCAAGCCTCTCCTTTAACGTTTGTGCTTCAGAATCCAAAGAGCTGTCATTGCTTTGCAGAGTTCATGTCTCCCCAGTTCATGCACAGTCAGCCTTTGCGTATGTTTGGTCAGCATCAACCAAAGACGAATTTCCCTTTTTGTGTTCTGTGCCAGGGGCACTGGCAAGGAAAATACCCCTCTGCTTCCATCTAGTGGTTAGATTAAAGCCACTCTGTTCTACATTGATATTTCATAAGCATATACCCATAATGAAGGGGTGCTAGGATTAGATTTCACACATATAGAGAAAAGTAGGTAGAAATGTTTAAATGAAAACAGGACTTTTAAAACTGTGCTTAGCCAGGGTATCATTTTATGCAAAAGCTGATGCCTGGCAAAACCTGTGTGTGTTTCTGCATGTTATTTGCTATCATGTCGCTTCTGACTTAAGCTAACCCTGTGAATAAATGACCTCCATAATGTCCTGTCACTGACAGCTTTGTTCAGTTCTTGCAAATTGAAGGCTTCAGCTTCCTTTGCTTAGCAATCCACCTCATGTTGGGTCTTCCTCTTTTCCTACTGCCTTCAACATTTCCTAACATTGTTTTTTCCAGTGATTCTTGTGACCAAAGTAAGATAGTCCCTGTTGAGTCATCTTAGTTTATGGGAGGAATTCAGGATTGATTTGATGCAGAATCCACTTGTCTTTTTAGAGGTCCATAGTATCCGAACTTTCTTCCAACACCACATTTCAAATGAATCCATTTTCTTCCTGCCAGTTTTCTTCATTGTCCAGCTTTTGCAGCCATACTGTAATTTGAATTATCTTGGTCTCCAGTATCATGTAGTAGGACAGGAGCTGGTCTGATTTTTTGATGTTTGAGGAGAGGTCACTAATGGACTTCCTAAACTGTGCTGTAGCTGCAGGCTTTCCCTTGTTCTTTGTTTTATTTTTAAATCTCGGGATCCCCAGAAATACATTTTTTTTTCAGTTTAGAGGCAAAAGGAGGGGAAATGGCATAGGAGAGGGCCATATATTTTAATGTTTTAATCACTGATTGGTTTTAATGTGTTCTTAATGTTTTATTATTGTATTGTTCATTTTAAATGTTGTAAGCCGCCCTGAGCCTGCTCTGGCGGGGGAGGGCGGGGTATAAATAAAATTTTACATTACATTACATTACATATATAAAAAACTCTAAATGTAGAGAGAAGGGATTTTTTTTTCTCCAGCTCTCTTAATCCTAGAATTCTGGTGTCATAGAACAAAGTTAGTCCAGGTTATTGCAATTTTGTCAGATTTTGGAACCTATGCAGGGTCAGCCCTGGTTAGCATTTGGATGGGAAACCTCTATGGTATACCGGGGTTGTGATGCGGCGGAAGGCAAGGGCAAACCACCTCTGAACCTCTCTTGCCTAGAAAACCCTATGGGGTTGCTGTAAGTCAGTTGTGACTTGATGGCACTGTCCACCACCAGAACAAAGCTGACTAGTAACAAGATCAGGACCGGCAAAAGAATCTTTTAATATGCAGAATGTGTTCCCATATGTATGGCTAGCTGTTGCTAGGAGAGTGACAAAAGTCAGCTTGTTTTAACTTTTTTTTTTTAACTTTTGGCTTTTATGTATGGGAACTGTTTTCAGCCTTTTTGAAAAAGTGGTATATAAGTAAATTAGTAGGGGGGGGGGAGTTTGATCTGAGCCAGCAAGGCAACTCTTGCATTATCTAAGGCAGGGGTGTCAAATGTGTGGCCCGAGGGCTGAATCATGCCCCCAGAGGGTTCCTATCAGACCTGCAAGCTACTCACTGTCATCTACTTTCTTCTGTCTCTCTTGCTTCCTTCTGCATCACAGCTTCCTTTGCCAGGCTTGCTGAATTGCACAGGAGCTACAGAGCAAAGCCTCTATTTTCTTTATTGCCTTGCCAGCACATGAAGCAACTTATGTACAAAAGCTCACAATGCCCAGCCATTTCATGTTTTCCCCTTAGTCTTAGGCTCAAAGCACTGACCATGAGATTTATGTAATAATGTAAATAAATCAAAAGTTGGTTTGCAACTTAGACAGACACTTCTACAATGCCTGAACATACTCAAAATTGCTACAGCACAGACATCATCTCCAGATTTTGATGCAATAATTAAGAGCAAGAGGTTTCAGTTATCAGAAACTGTTAAATAAAATAGTGCAAGAATTTTCATTTTTAAAGCATATTTTATTATTAGTTTTTTAAAATCTTTAATTTTGTTTGTCTGTGTCCTTTATGAAGTTTATATCTCTGCTGCCTGGCATTACATTTTGTGACACACATGGCCGGGCCCAACAAGATCTCATTTATGTCAAAGCCGGCCCTCATAACAAATGAGTTTGACGGCCCTGATCTAAGGCATTATGGGCTAGACTTTCCTTATAAGCAGAGCCATTCTGCTTAGAATGGAAGACCATTTTTATTCATTTGTGGATATCCTTGACATTTTCCCTTGTGGCATTCTTAAGGGCAGGTGCCATTCTTTTGTTGATTCCAGTTGCATGCAATGAAATGCAGTCAGATCACTCAATAGCATCATGTGAAATCATTGCAATAATGCCTCTTACTACCAGCACCACCCTAAGCAGAGTTATGCCTTTCTATGTCCATGGATTGGGTATAACTCTGCTTAAGTCTCTTGCAAAGTCTATGCTGAAGCATTTCACCGTGGAAGTACTGCCTTGTGATGTGATTGAGCCTCCAGCTTGTATTCCGCCAGCCTCTTATCAGGACCTGGTTGAGGTTATGCAGGGGGTGCCCAAATTTAAACTAGGAGTAGGGATTTTGCAGCTCCATTCTCTGAGGCTGAAATCAGATTTAGGATCTTGAGCTGAGCAGGTGGACATTGAAGCCTGAAGTGAAGCGGATGAAAGACCAAAGGCTGAAGGCCAGGCCCTTGTAAGAGACATATCTGCCCTAGCCAAAGTCCAGAGACTGTGCAATGTTCCCCAGTCACAAGGTGATTGATGCTGTTGCACCCCTTCTTCCCAACAGCACAGGGCTCTGAGCACAAACAGCCCCAGGGAATTCCTGCATTCTCATAGTACCGAGCAACAATAAGGCCCCTGTTCCTGCTGAAATTGCTCAGGCAGCACAGGAAGGAATGTCCCTTTTTGGAACACAGTGCTTCAAGTGGCTCTTGATGGTAAGGGGTCATGACTCAGCAAAATTTGAAGCCTTCTGCTAGACTAAGGATGCTTCCCCTGGCTTAAATGGGTTCCTTTGGCCAGAAGAAGAGCCACTGAGGCTGGAGGAACAGTCCTTAGGCTGGAGCGAAGCCTTACACTTGGCTGACCAGCAGTAGGATACCTGCAAGTGAGCCACCTTTGGTTTCTTTCCTAGTTCTTCCTTGCTCCTGTGATGTGCACACTAAGTCATAGGTGTACATCTCAAAATTCAAGAAGTTTGCAGTTGCCTCAAAGAGCACTCCAGAGTATGCAAATGTTTATTCAGCTCTCCTGTGTTCTCAGATGGAGTAGAACTGGCAGAACTCAGTACTTGAAGAAAAGGCAGACTGCAAGAATTTTCCATTCTACTTTTCTCTTTTTCTTTCCCTTGCAGGTTGCCCAATATATCAAATTTGAAATGCCCGTCTTGAAAAGCTTCATTCAGAAACTTAAAGAAGAAGAAGATCGAGAAGTGAAGAAGCTGAAACGCAAGTAAGTTCTTCCTTGCCAGGGAGGTGGAACTAGTGGCTTCTAGTCCTCAAGGTAAAGAGTTTTACAAGTGCCTTACAGCACAACAGCAAAGGACAGAATAATTCTGGGGTGTTTTCACAGATCACACTGATGGTGCCTTCTGGCCTCCTACTGCAGCATATCTTCTCAGAGGTCTGTCCTATTGTGTTTAATGGCATTTGTTCTCAAATGCAAAGGGGCTTGTATTTATGGTTTTATTGTATATTTTGTTTTTATATCGGTCATTTTTACCTGTTAGCTGCCGTGAGCCCGTCAGGGGAGGGCGGGATACAAATATGATAAATAAGCATTCGTAGGATCATTTTGCTTTAAGACTTTTTTGCACTATGTGTATGTATACATAAAGAATGTATTATAGTCTCAAATGTCCAGGAATCTGTTACCACCTGCTCAGAGAAGCATGGAATGGCAAGTATCTCTGACACTTAATTTTTCAAGGCCTTCTTTTCCCCCCTCAAAGCGGCTTAATTTTTGAAGGCCTTCTTTTGTCTCCTCACAGCCACCAGTGTGAGAATCAATACTATGTGAGGCTCCCAGCCATTTTCCCCTTTTTATTTGCTGCAGACCAACCTGGCTAATTCTGTGCAATTTTTTCCAAGGTATTCAGTTCTGCGTGTAATGATTGAGCGGCGGTTAGAAGAGATCTCTGAAGGTCCAGTCACAATGTGAAGCCACCGTCCATGGAGAACTGTGCTAGAGCTTGACATCCAGAAGAGAGACTTCTCAAAGATTACAAATGCCCCGTGACAAGCAAAGAGGTTGATTCTTCCCTGCAACTGAACTTAGACATGGAACTCACTTTGGTTGTTGTCTCATCCTTGCTCTCCAGTTGTAGAAGGTGAACTCAGTGGGATCTGTAGATGTGGAGGCCCCTGAGAATAAAATGTGGGGCATAAGCTTCAGAGGAAAGTTACCACTTCTGTCTTTTGCTGATGAGCTTTCCAGAGGTGACTGTGGCTGCTTTGGGAAGCAGGGTGCTGGGTTAAATGCTCTTTTGCGCCTGATCCCTATGTTCTTAGAAGGCTGTTGGTCATAACTGTGTCTGGATACTGCCTCTTTGTCAAAAATGTCAGCCTGTCCTTCTCATCACACTTGTCTGTTCACCAGTAAGGTTTAGAGGGAAGCCTGCCCTGTTGACATTCCTCCCTCCCCTGACCTAATTAGGTGTTGATGTTTTCCAGGGTCCTATTATGATCCTCACCTCAGGAGAGTCTACTACAGCTCCATCCAAACCACAGGATGCTGGGAGTCCTCAAGCACCCGAGGGACTGGGGCCTCTTCTCTTGTTTTTTGTAAGCCTCCAAAGCAAGCTTTTCCACTTGTTTGGCAGAAATGCTACCCCAAGTGGGCACAGATGGCTGGAATGGCTACTTTCACGCATGTTGGATAGGGCACTTTACCAAATATTTGCAATTGGATTTTCCTGTTTCACACTGGAAAATATAGTTGCAAAAAATTGCTAAAGTGAATTTAGAGTGCTTTATCCATCATGTAAGAAAGCTGCCTAAATCTTGATCCCTTCCACAGACACCTCCCCAAGCACCTTTGCATCTGTCTCCAGGTAGTTCTCTCAAGTCCTTTCTCACACCACGCTACTTTCTTTGAGAAGAAGCAATAGAAGCCGAAAAGCCCAAGTGGAAGGTTTGAGGCATTCATCTTGGTCCGAGAACTTGCTCATTGGGTTGACTTTTGCATATGGCCAAGGTCATTGGTCTGAATGGTTCTCAGTGAGGTGTGGGAGAGGCTCTGGATCATTGTCACTGACAGCCCAGGTTCCTTACTCCTTGCGTTGCTAGGATAGGTTGCAGGCAAAAGGAGCATCACCACTGCTGATGACCTGAAGGGGGCATTGCAGCTGTCAGCAGGAATGAGGGGGCCCAAGAAGCCAGAAGGATTTCACCTAGTTGCTCAGTGCAGTCTGAGCCACTGCAAACGGCCTGGGTATGCTGGACCTCTGACCTAGCATGCCGTTGCTGTTCTTTACAGTGAGATGGGACATGTACAGGAGGGTTGGACAGACCAAGGGTACTCTCCCGAAGTCTCATCTTCCCCATTTCATACCATGTGTGACCCTTCCTCAGGAACACCAGTATTCCTGGCCAGCTTCCTGCTTCTACACTTTTGATGCCAATTGTTTCAAGCTATTATATGAGCTTGCTAAAGGCTTGGATCTCTTTGCTTAATTTGCAGAAGGGTGATGGTTGAATCTTGAATGAGTTTAAACTTGAATACATCCAAGAGCAAGGCGTAAAAATCTTGCTGTGAATCTCACCCTTCCTGTGGAAATCTCTTTGCCCTGTAACTGCACTGATCATTGAAAATGGTGGCCCTGGACAGGACTTGAGTGATTAAATACGATGCTGACTCTTGTAGTACTGTTTTCAAGAACCTTTTTGCATTCGGTCTATATTAAGGTCATACCCAGGGATATTGGCAGTAGCAGATGCCTAAAGAAGCATTACCTCTTGTTTAGCAATGAAAACTAGAGTGTTCTTTCCCCTTTTCTGTTTGAGTAAAAGAAGCAAGAAATCAGGATTCTTGAACAGGACTTAGAATGGAAGAGTATGCAACATTACTTGCAAATGTGTCTGTGTGTCTATGCATGCATGAGCCCAGAGGGTTTATCCCTGTCCTCACTTGCTGTTCCTTCCTCCTGATTTGCACTCCAAGCTGTTCTTCCCTGCCCTGCCAAGGACTTCCAGGTGTTCGGTTACCCTCTTAAATGGGGTGGGGGGAGGGAGGATATCTGCAACTTTTTATAATTAAAGGGCCAAACTCCATTAAAATTCAGCACAAGAAATCAACAGAGAGCCAGTATAAAGTGTATTTGCATAGCTGAAAAGTATACAATTTAAACATTACTGATAATTGATATATCAACCATCCATAAAATTCCTGCTGCCCAAACACTGGTTGTTGCAAGTCCTTTATTAGGAAGCGGCACATACAGAATCTCAAAATAAGCAATAAATACACGCAGCAGCATCCCATGTGACTGCGTTAGTGCACTGGCATTAATTGCACTAGATTATGGCAGATGTTCACCTATCATTTTGCTTTCTGTAAAGCATCTTTAAGTCATCTCATAATAAATCTTTGCCTGCTTTTTCCTTTATTCTAGTATCCCCTCCCTACAGTATACCTTAACATTAAGACTTCGTGTTAAGACTCCATGTTCTTCGAGCCACATTTCTTTCTGTGCTAAGTCATGTATGGTTCTAGAGCCAATCGTTGCTGACCCCTCCTGTGACAGGTGCCTGAAACCCTGCTGGTTGTCAGAAATATCTTTGCAAGGAGTTGCAGTGGGGAAGGCGCTGGGGGAGAGATGGTCTTGCCCCTCCCTTAAGTAATGGAAGTGGCCATCAGGTTTAACTGCTGGTTTCTTCTTGTTATTCCCCCCCTTCTGGCCTCTGATTATTTTGTGGTCCCTGTGGAATCTTGTTGACAAAAGAATTATGCAGATAAAGATCTGTTTTTACCACCCTGAAAAGAGTAGTTTTCCCAGTGTTTTGTATTACAGTTGGGATCTTAAGCATATTTACCGGGAAGTAACCCTACTGAGTGCCACAGGTCTTACTTCCGAGTCAGCCTGCTTAGGACTAGTCCTTTGTTCTCTCTCTTTGCCCTTCAACTAACCCTATAACATCTTTTCACTTCTAAATTGCACTAGATTGATTGTAGATATTTCCCCCTTCTGTTTCTTTCTAGTATTATCTATGCCAAATATCATACGCACAGGAAAATACCAGCAATAATTTATATATAAATAATGTTATTTTTAGAAATATTTGAAAATAAACCAGCTCAAGAGCAGCCTGACTTTTTACTAGTGACCTGTTTGGAGCGATCTCCAGCCTTCCTTTGTGTAGGTCAAATAGCACAAACCTCTTTGCCCTTGTGATTTGTTACCTTTCCACTGTGTTAGTCCAAATGTACATTCTGTTCCTTTAATGTTATCAGCACTAGTCTTGTTTATTTGTTTGGCCATGGATCTAAGAAAGGAGTTGTGTATCATTTGAAGCAGATGTCTGATGTATGGAAAGCAGTTTGTTAGAGTTCCAAGCATGCGCCTCTTATAGATATAATTCGTATTGTAAAACTGGTTCTCATTACTATGTCTGAGGGCTGGTTCATGCATATATCGCTTGATGAGTGTATGAGCTGAATGTATGAACTGGCTTGAAAACCACAGGTTAGATCCAACTAGCTTTTTCAGTTAATCTTGCCCAATTCCCCTCTTTATTGTTCCCATCACTTATTTCATGTCTTTTGTCCATGTAGTTCCCATGAGCCCCAGAAGAGCAAATGCTCACCAAACGACAGAAAAACTGGTTAGATACAACCCACAGTTTGAGTTGTCATGACCTATGGTATTTGCTTGCGATGTCATGTGACAAATCCACAGGTATGTGAACCAGGACACTGTATATGAGATAATAAAAAAAAAATTTCTGCCTGTGCCAGCTTATTTGCACATGCAATTCCTTGGTTAACGGTAGCAAACAAGGAATATGTATGAATCAATAGTCCCATCTTGAATGCAGACCACTGTAAGAAGTTCTACATACTAGGCAAAATGAACCACAGTTCCATAAAGTGTCCTTGTGGCCAATGTGTAATGGGTCTCTGTTGCACAGAGTAATTACCAGGGCTTTTTTTGTAGCAGGAACTCCTTTGCATATTAGGCCACACACCCCTGATGTACCCAATCCTCTTGGAGCTTACAGTAGGCCTTGTACTAAGAGCCCTATAAGCTCTTGGATGATTGGCTACAGGGGTGTGTGGGCCTAATATGCAGTGGAGTTCCTGCTACAAAAAAAGCCCTTGTAATTACCTTAATGGAGGGTTCACATTAATGTAGAATGAAGAAATGATCTCTAAGCTCATGTAGTAGAGAGCCTGAACTGTAAATTGAGAGGGGCCCAGATCAAACTTTTAATCTGCCATGAATGTAGGCCATGAAGGCAGTCTTCAGCAAGCAGTAATTTCTTGGACTTATGCTGCATTAGATAGTACCGTACTACCTTGTAAGGATGACTGAGATAATGCACGTGAAGTGTCTGGAACACTTTAGATGCCTGAAAAATATGCTAAATATGATTATTCCCTGGTGGTTAGTCATATGATCTAAGCAGACCTGTGGAGGCAGCTCTGGTAGGCTGGGTAGAGGTCTGGAAACAAGATCTCTCTTCAGGCCCGCGACCTGTGTCCTGCCACTCTGCTCAGCAGAATTTGAAGCCTTCCTCCTGCCTAAGGAGCCTTCCTCCACCTTAGGTGGCACTTCCACTGGTGGAAGTACCACTTCCATTGCAGGAACACTCCCTAGGCTGAAGAAAGTGGCAAATGTCACTAGGTAAAGTGACTGGAAACCAGTGAACATCACATAGGCAATCACATCTAGAAGAAGAATCTCTGTAAGTTGCAACTCTTAGATAATCTGCCCATGCTTGGAGGGGGACAATGATACCTTCTGCACTCCCTGCCTTCTCAAGGGGTAGGGTGCCCAGCAAGCACTGAGCAACCAGGACTTCCCTGGACTACATGGCCCATGATGCTGCAAGATTCATACTCTGAGCACAAGTAACTGCTTTCGCTTTGGATACAGTAATGAGCAATGTGCCAGAAGCAGCTTTATATGTACAGGAGTAAAGGCTTTGTATATGCAAAAGTAAAACTTTTCTTGGAATGTACCATTCAGGCTGTCTGAATGCACCCCTCCACCTTAAAAAAAGATACGTAGCATATGCCACACTAGTATTCCATGTGAAATGAGTTAGAGAAAAATACAGGTATGCAAAGTGGACATCCTTATCCCTGCCAGCCCAAGTGGTACCGTTCAAGACAACCTTTATCCCTGGATTCTTCTGAATGGCTAAATGGGCCTTGGTCTGCTGAATGTAGCAGTGGAATGGGTGCTCTTTCTGGTTTCCTCTCTTTTATATACAGGATTTTTTTGATGTCAGACAAGATCTGTTTGGAAGAGAACCTTTTTATTAGAAACTGCTGGTATCCATCCTTGGTGAAATGAGTTGCAACATCAGATTTGCAACAGGAAAAGCAATATCTTTTTCTGAAGCAATGCCTGTTTTTTCAATGAATGTTGTAGCCTTCAGAGTTGCACAGAACTATTCTTCGTCATACTGAAAGGAAATTGTCTGAGCCTGCAGGGCACTAAGCATATGAAATGCAAATGTGTGTGGAATCTCCGCCCCCACTCAAATATGTATAGCCTAAAACATCTGTCGTTTTTTGTTGAGAGAATGAGCAATAAGCTGATTGATAAAAGAAATGTTGGCTAGTGTTCCCATGTTAACCTGTAGTATGTTCTGAATTCCCATTTTAGATGTTTTGAAAAACTTACCAGGGTTTGTGTTACAGAGGGAAACAACAACATCACTGCAATGTGGCAGATGTCTTTCGATCATGAGTCTGATGATGTTTTATTGTTCAGTACTATTCCATAACAGTTCGATTAATAGTGTAAAGCACATGCAACAAGATTATTTTGTTTTAATTAAAAAAGCACTTTGTGAATAGAAATGTATCAGTGATGTTGAAGTCTGTTTCTTTTGTGTGGGGGGGGAAAGTGAAACAAAGGCCCAAATAAAGGGTATGGTCTAGAACTGGGCTAGGAGCCATGGAAAGTTTGAGGCTATATAAGGGGGAAGGGGTGGAGGCTCTACTCTGGGAGAACTGGGTTTGATTCCCTATTCCTCCACATGCAGCCAGCTGGGTGACCTTGGGTCACCCTCACTTCTGTCAGCTGTTCTCTCAAGAGCAGTTCTCCCAGAGCTTTCTCAGCTCCACTTACTTCACAGAGTGTGTCTGTTGTGGGGAGAGGAAGGGAAGGAGATTGAAGGGTGGGGTTATAAATCCAGTCTCTTCTTCTTCTAGATTGGAGAATTCAAATTAAGCCCTGGACAATGCAATAGGTTGATGGCTGTCATCAACTGAATTGACTGGATGTAAAACAGGCTTGTACAATACTCAAGGCATCAAGCTAACTGTAGTTCATCATCCAAGTAGTTTAGTAAGCTTCCAGCTCTTTGCTGGACTTGGAAAAAATCTGACCGTTGAGCATCTGGCAGCCTAGGATGCCTGGCCCCTGGACTACATTTGGCCTGGCTGGTCACACAACTGTATGTGCTGGGGTTGAATTGGAGCAGACTAGGCTCTTTTTGATCAGTCAGGTGATGATGAAGCTGCGGGCTTGCTTTTGTTCCCTGCTGGAGAGCCCCAACATCCCCTGACAATTGCATTAGCCACTGGCATGGAAGGCAGCTCCACCACACCACCCTCCTGTAGGCAGAGAGCGGTTGCTGCTGCGGAAGGTCTCCACCTCTAAGTGGCTGTTCCTGGGGCAAAGTAAGTGAAGCTGATTCCCCCCCCCCCCCTTGATGACTGATTGAGATCAAAAGTTTTCCAGCTCTCTTTGCAGCTCATGGGATGTATTTATGTGTGCTTTCTTTTCCTCTCAAGCCCCCACCTAAGTGGTTTCCCCAGTTTGCACTGATTCCCAGCCTCTTGTCAGGATCCATAATGGCATAATGGTGAGAAAAGAGGTGGTTTAAGTTGGGAGGTCATTGGCTAAAATCCCATCTTGTTTGCAAAGTAGGTAGGAGGTTTCAGATGAGCATCAGTTTCTCAGTCTCAGTAATGGCCTGCCTTACAGGCTGTTGTAAGGATTCAAAGCACTGAAAGTGTTCTATGATTGCCAAAATTCAGTTTACACCAATGTAACTGAACCTGCATTCTGTTTTCGTGATAACTGCTCATCTGTAGTCCCCCCCCCCCCATTTGTATAACAACTCCCTCTTTGCATGTTCTCCATTGTGAGCACTTAAGAAATAAGCTGATACAAATTACTATACATGGATATTATAAGTGCTAATATTATTTCACATGTTATAGTTTGGTCCTGTTTCTGGAGCTCATAAGTGGGAAAACACCATTGGGATAGGATACTGCTTTTCTCTGTTGCAAGAGATTTTCTGTGTTGCAAGAGATTTTCTGTGCTGCCATAAAAGTGTGTAAGGGTTTGATCTCCTCCCTCCTGGGATCATTTGGGCTATTGTAAATCTTGATCACATGAGCAGTGTGGGGAGCTGCTAATGGGGCGATTGCTCAGCACTTTCCCAGTTCTTTGTTCTGCTTCTATTCCTGGAAGGTTCTGCCATGTCATTTATATTTATCAAAGCTATCCTGATAGCCCACCCCCCACCAGTCCATCCAGGGCTGTTGACCAGTAAACTGCCTTCCATCAGGAAACTAGTATTTGGATCTGCCCAGATCTCCACCAGCATCTAAAGAAGTGAACTTTATTCAGATGTTACTATGCTAGTCTTTGTCACTGGACTTTCATTTTATTTTGCCGGCTATCATTTTTAAATTTTCACTGACATCATCTATGAAGTTATCTGTGCCTTAGACAAGACAGGTTAGAGTTGGGAATCCACGGATCTGTGTCCTGCTGATGGGCTGAGACCGTTCCAAAGGCTGGAAGGTTGTGTTTTCCTTCTAGAGTCCTTCTGAGAGCCAGTTTGGTGTAGTGGTTAAGTGTGCAGACTCTTATCTGGGAGAACCAGGTTTGATTCCCCACTCCTCCACTTGCACTTGCTGGAATGGCCTTGGGTTAGCCATAGCTATTGCAGGAGTTGTCCTTGAAAGGGCAGCTGCTGTGAGAGCCCTCTCAGCCCCACCCACCTCACAGGGTGTCTGTTGTGGGGGGAGAAGATATAGGAAATTGTAAACTACTCTAAGTCTCTGATTCAGGGAGAAGGGCAGGGTATAAATCTGCTCTTCTTCCTTCTTCTTCCTCCTTCCTCCTCCTCAGTATATAGCTCCAACCTCACCCCACCCCCAGCATTTTGTTTCCCCTTAACCTGACTCTAAATCTTGATTTCAGCCAAGATAGTTGGCTGAATAACATTGGGATTTTGGCCTGGTGTGTGTGTAGCTCAGCAGGTATGATATTTTATAGCATTCCTGCTTAGTCCCTAATTTCCCCTGAAGTGAGAGACTGATTGAAATCTAGAGGTGGTCCTAATTCTGTCTAGGCTCACTTTTTGCATTGCTGAGCACCAAAATAGGGGCAATCCATTCCACAGAAGTCTTGTAAGAGCTTTTGATATCCCCCAAGCAATCTTGAGAATTGTGGTAATGGTAGGGTTGCCAAGTCCAATTCAAGAAATATCTGGGGACTTTGGGGGTGGAGCCAGGAGACATTAGGGGTGGAGCCAAGATCAAGGCTGTGACAAGCATAATTGAACTCCAAAGGGAATTCTGGCCATCACATTTAAAGGGACGGCACACCTTTTCAATTCCTTCCTTCCATAGGAAATAATGAAGGATAGGGGTACCTTCTTTTGGGGCTCATAGAATTGGACCCCCTGGTCCAATCTTTTTGAAACTTGGAGGGTATTTTGGGGGGAGGCACTAGATGCTATACTGAAAATTTGGTGTCTCTACCCCAAAAAACAGCCCCCCCCCAGAGTTCCAGATACCTGCTGATCAATTCTCCATAATTTTCTATGGGAATAAATCTCCATAGGGAATAAAAGAGTTCCCAGCAGACATTTCCCTCCCCTCCCCCTGCTTTCTGATGACCCTGAAGTGGGGGGAGGGTCTCCAAACCGGGGGATCCCCTGCCCCCACATGGGGATTGGCAACCCTAGGTTATGGAGAGCTGGGGGAGGCAGGGGTGGACACTCTCACACCTTTCCTTGTAGAAGGTTTCACATACTAGATCAGGAGTGGTTAAATTTGCTTAATATAAGAACCACACAGAATAAATGTCAGATGTTTGAGAGCCACAAGACATGAATGTCAGATGTTGGAGGGAGGGAGGAAGATGAGGAGAGGTGGAAAGAAAGCAACTTTAAATGCATTACCCCAGCTGGCTGATGGGGTGGGGTGGGGTGGGCTTTGAGAGCCTTGCAATATGTGGCTCCTGAGCCACAGTTTGGTCACCCCTGTACTAGAGTCTGTGCTTGTGTGACATGGTACAAACTTCAGCATCTTGAGAATCTTGGATTTCATTTTTTCAAAAACAAGTTTTATGCTGGCAGAAATTAACTGAAGAACATGTGTCCATTAAGAGGAGTGCTCCTATTAGACAAATTCCTGGTGATTTGGAGTGTGTGTGTGTGCTGGGGGAGATGGTGGTGCTCAGTAACACAGAGTCCACCCACCACATCAGACATTTTCTCCAAAGGAACTGATCTCTATAGGCTGGAGATCAGTTTAATTGTGAGAGAACAGACCCCATCTGCAGATTGGTAACTCTTCTTACACATGGGGCAAAGTGAATTCCCACACTCTCCATGTGTGCGCTCTATAAGCAAGACAACATTTTATAGAAAATTAGCAAAATACTTTGGGTTTGGGGGGAGGATGTGGACAGTTCACAAAGCCTTGACCTTTTGACATATTATGCTGAGCTGCTTTTGGAATATTCAGATCCATGCATTCTTAACCCTGCCCATGTTGCCCATCCTCTATTTTTATTCCAGGTGAGGTGCAATGAGAAGAATGTGGACCACCTGGTGTTGGATCGTAATGCTCCTGATTGCTGTTTTCAGTGATGCTGCCACTTGCCGCAGAGGAGGAGGAGGAAGAAGTGGTGGTGGCAGCAGCAAAAGTGGAGGGTCATCACGTGGGGGCTTCCACTCCCTGCCAAAGAGCAGCAGCAGCAGCGGGCAAAGCTCCAGCCGTCATGCAAAGCTGGCGGGAGCAGCGGCTGCAGGGGCAGCGGTGGGCTACGGCCTGAGTTCTCTTGGGAGGTCTCGTTATTCCCGAGGAGGACAGAGCTCTTCAGGGGGGAAGCAGATGGCCCAACCTGGATTCCAGAACCCCAACTGGTCAGACCCCCTGGCAGAAGGAGAGCTCTACAGCAAAGCTCCTAAGGGGGCTAGTGTGGGGATTCTGCTGATGACCTTCTCCCCAATAGTGTGCGGGGTCACTTACATGGTGCTCCAGAGCTAAAGGCAGAGTCACACCCATCTGTTACAGCCAGGAGAAGAGTCTGGGTGGTGCAGATTTTGGTTTGGTTTGCTGTGAGGGCTGATCACTTCCACTTAGATGTTCACCAGTGGAGGAAGGAAGCAAACAGGCAAAGTCAGATTAGAATTTGTGGCGCACGCTTTACAGTGGTGTGAGAAGATTGCTGTACACTTTGAAGAAATGAATACCATGCTGTTGGCGTACTGGCAAGGAAGGAGGGGATTGCATTTAATTCTAGTGCTGGGGCTCAGGCTCAAATGAGGGCTCTGTAGGGTTGCCGTTTCTGGCTTGGGGCATGCCTGGGGAAGGTGGAGTTTGAGAAGCAGATGGATGCATGCCATCAACTGCAGAGGTGTTGTGCCATTGACAGCTGCTACTTCCTCCAGAGGAACTAGTCTCTGTCACCTGGTGATCAGTTGTCACTCTAGGAAAACTTTGGGCCCCACTTGGAAGTTGGCACCTGTAGTGGTCTACCACATGCCCTAACAGGAAACCATAGCTGAGGGGTAGAACACATGGGTTGCATGTTAAGGTCTCAAGGAGTCCCTGTCATCTCTACTTAAAAGTGACTTGAGCAGTTTTAAGACATGCATTCACTGCCCAAAACCCTGGAGTGCTGCCGTCAGTCAGAGGAGATGGGGCCGAACTGCATGGGCCAGTGGAAAGCAACTTCGTAGACTCAATGCAAAATGTGGAGGGACACAGTGCAGCTCTGAGAGGAAGGTAGGCACTCAGAAATTTATCACTGTTATAGTTTCCGCTCCCACTGAAGCAGAGGCTGAAAATGGTGGTAGTGGTAATACCTGAGGGTAGAGAAGGTGGGAAGAGGACTACACAACTGAGGCAACCTGCAAGAGATTCTCCGTTCATGCAGAGCCATTGTGAAGAGACTGTGAAATCCTGAACAGGATGATGCCCTTCTAAATCTGTTGATACTGGTGGGCTTAGAAGGGTGTGTTGAGGATTGCACTGCAATCTACATACCTGATAGTCCCCTGCTTCAATATTGTTTCTGCCATGGACTCAACTGGTGGCCTTGGACAACTCACGCTCTTTCCACCATCATCCTGCCCATCTACACTAGGTGGCTCAGAAAGGGGACGATTTTAATATTCCCCCCTCCATAGACTTTATCTGCAGGCATTTCCATATCCTGAGCACTTGGAGGAAGGTCATCCAATCTGCAGTTCAAGATGAGTCAGGCGTCAAGTCAGGGTCATGATGATCTCTGGGGCTTTGTCAAATATGGAAGTCTCTGCCCTAAATAGCAACCTGATTACATGGCCCACTAATGGAATGGAGGGAAGGGGCAGCCTTTTACCATTAGGGCACCCTTATGTGCAGAAAAAGGAATTCCAAGTGCAGATGGTCATCTCACTCAGCTTCAGGGATGTGAAAAGCTGCTTTTGGGCAACCATAGAGTGAGGGGCTGAATTCAGCCTGCTCCATGGCCATCTATTGGGTGGCTAGTGCCATCCTCAGTCTGACAGATCTGCAATCCTGGTAGCTGCGTGGGGCTGTTTGTGCACAGCAGCTGACTTGGAGGTGTAAGGGTACATTTTGCCTGGGTTTCCAGTAGTATCAGATTTGTTTGAAAAATAAAGGTAATGACCTTCCTGCATCATAACAGATCAAGTGTTTTGGATCCCCTCCCAAAACCAGAGACCTGGGTCTACCTCACATACCAGCCCTGAGTGATCTCATATGGATTCTGAATGCCTGGAAATTTATTTTTAAAACTGCTTTTTTTGGAAAGGGGCAGGATGGCTGTACTGTACCATGCTTTGTTTGGCTGTTTTAAGGAAACTAATGGTTGGGTTATGAAACAATAATGCAAAGAGCCCCTCTGCTCGGAAGCCTGAAATAAACACATAAGAATGCAGCCTCTTTCTTTACCACCTCTTCTGTTCCTGACAATCGCTACAGGACCAGCAGTCAGTCTTGAAAGGGAGTGAAAGCATTTGAGGGTAAAAGCCAGCACTGATCCATTCCTATTTTAACACAAAGCAACTTTGCTCAGCCCAGTTAATTTAAATGTGTTTTTTAAAAAAAATTATTTGAAGAACTTAACACTCAGCAAAGGTCAAAAAACCACACTGAAGAAAAGGAGTGATAGAAACTAGGGATGGGCATGAACTGAAAAAATGGTGGTTTGTTTCGTTTCACGATTCATATGCTTTCCGAACTGGTTCATGGTTTGTTGGTTCATTTGGTTTGGGAGTGTAAAACTCACTGGGAGTCTTCAACAGACTGTCTTTCACCTGTCCTCCAAGTTTGGTGAGGATTGGATTTGGAATGTCTGAGTTATAGCTCCCCCAAAGCAGGTGTTCCCAGGAAAGCTCACTTCAGCTTTCCTGACAATAAACTCATTTCTCTTCATGCTGCAGAATGGGAGCTTCGTGATTGGCTCCCGGAGCTGCCAATAAAGTTATGGACAACTGCTGTGAGTGTTTCTAGGGCTTCCAGAAGTCCACCCTCAGCATTGCCTTGGAATTGATTGAATCAGCACCAGGCTGTCTGGAAAAATGAACAGCAAAAATGAAGCAAACAAATCACCAAAGGCTAAACCAGTTTAGAACGAACCAAAAATTGACCTGATTCATGCGCAAATTGTGATTTGTGGATTGGCTCATGACCATGCCTAGAGTGGTAAAGCTGCAGTACTGCAGTCTGAACTCTCTGCTCACGACCTGAGTTTGATCCTGGCAGAAGCTGGTTTCAGGTAGCTGGCTCAGGTTGACTAAGCCTTCCATCCTTCCGAGGTCGGTAAAATGAGCACCCAGCTTTCTGGGGGGGAAGTGTAGATAACTGGGGAAGGCAATGGCAAACCACCCTGTAAAAAGTCTGCCATGAAAACGTTGTGAAAGCAGCGTCACCCCAGAGTCAGAAACGACTGGTGCTTGCACAGGGGACTACTTTTTTTTTTTCATGATCATGTCTAATAGAAACTGATCATTTGCCAGCACATACCATGCTGAACAAAGAGGGTTTCCATAATTTTCTCATTCTTAGGACCAGTGTCAACCAATGCCCCATCAATGAGACAAGTCAAGTTCACAATGGGCTTGCATATCTTTAGAGCAGTGGGTTTCAAGCTGTACTTAAGAGAGCCCTGTGAGCCCAAAGGAAGGAGAACCTGCTCATAGCCACTCGTTTTTCTCTGCTAGGACCATGTACCAGAGAACAGAGGTTCTAGAGCACATTCAACGATAATAGCAATTGAGAGACTAAAATTGCGGAACATTGCCCCACATGGAGCATTTGCCCTAGAACGTCATCCAAGATTGATTACTATGGTCCAGGACACTTCAGCAGACAAATGCTGACATTTCAAGCTGGAAAATGGAAAAGTGTTCTCTTTAGATTGACCCCCTTACTTGTGATGCACTTGAATCTTTAGCATCAGATGAGTGAGCCCTTTTGGAAACAATTTCAGGACAGCAGTCATGTTAGTAGCAGCAGAAATAAACGAGTGTACTGGCACCAAAATTTTATTCCAGCATACTTTTTTTGGACCACATCCCGTTTCTTCAGATGTAATGTAATGGCTCCTCACAGAAAGACTTTTTAATGCAAATACCCCATTGATTTGTTTGGCAAAACTAGTGAATGGTTTTTGTATTTTTCTTGATTCGATTTGAATGTTACAGAATTATATTTCAACCTGTAATCCCTGCATTTCACAACCTCCTTGACCTTGCTGTTCTAATCTTTTCAAATCTCCACCATAAAATGAATGCTTAGTGGAGTACCTAAAGGAGTGAGCTCTCATCCACAAAAACTGATCCTGGAAGAATATTTTGTGTCTTCAAGGTGCCACAAAACTGCATTTTCTGTGTATGGTTGATCTGTGTTGAGAACATAGGCCTGTACATATTCCTGTGGGGTCCTCCACAGCTGTGAATTGCCCTTCCACCAGAGACTCACCAAGGTCTGCCATTTCTGTGCATGCTGGATAGTCACTACCATGGAAAGTGGTTTCTTTAGCGCTAGTAACCAAGGTCTCACTGAAAATCCTTGATCTTGTGCAACTGAAAGTGTGAGCATAACAGGAAGCATGGTCCATGGTAAATAAGAAGAGTTGGTTCTATACCCCTCCCTTCACTACTCAAAGGAGTCTCAGAGCAGCTTACAATTTCCTTCCCTTCCTCTTCTCACAACAGACACCCAGTGGGGGCTGAGAGAGCTCTTTTGAGAACAGCTCTGAGAGAACTGTGACTGACCCAAGGTCACCCAGCAGGGTGCATGTGGATGAGTGGAGAATCACTCAGTTCTCCAGATTAGTGTCCACCAATCTTAACTACTACACCAAACTATCTTGCACACACAAAACTTGTTCATAGGATCTAAACCTACAACTCTGGGTACCTTCTGAAGCCACTTTAATACTGTCAAGTTTTAGAAGCCAGACGAAAACTGTTGGGTAATTTTAACTTGTTTTCCTCAAGAGTATGTTATACTTTCCATTCAAATTGATTTTTTTTTATTTGATTGATTTTTTGTGGTGTTGCTTTTTTCCACTGTAGGTTCTAAAGTCAGAGCAGTTTAGAAACGAAAAGTTGAAATGAAGCAGAAACAAAATACAACTTAACCAATTTTGGTGTCAAATATTTGCAGAGGATTTTAATATTTAGTGAATGTTTCATATATACATCATTATCAACGTTTATTATCACTGTGCACAGTGCTTGACAGGATGCAAAGCGACAGATCCCTGCCCCATGGAGCTTACAATCTAAATTTTTACATGGGCAAGACAACAAAGAAGGGAAAGAGGAAGAAGAGGATATAAACTGGCATTTTTCTTTCCACCTAAATTAATTCAATGCTTGATTTGATTTGATCTTTGACAAAATTTGCTTTGACAGTATTCAACAGGGAACAACACTCTTGGGCATTTGCCAAGTGACATGCAGTGCTGAGAATCTGGTAGTGGCATTCTGATAGGCGATTGATGGTTTATAGCTGATGGCATTTGGCAACGGCCAAAAAAAGAGCAAAGATCAAGAGAATGCTATTGATCATAGGCTGTGCTTCTATTCTCTTTACCTGGGAGAAAGTCCCACTGAGCATAATGGCATGTACTTCTGTATAAAGATTGTCCGGAGTGCTCAGATTGGAAATCCAGTCTTTAAATGTCAAAAAATGCATTCAAAATGATTTCCTCAATGTTTTCTTCCAGCTGTCAAAACACCCGAGTGAGGGCAGCCAGCCAAGTTTCCTGTCAACTGAGCTGTTATTTATTTGCAGCATTTTAAATCAGCTTTTCTTTCTCAAATTCAAATCTAAAGTTATGGTTCTTGGCTGTTCTGTACTTCTTTACTGATTATGTAGTAACTGCTTCTTCTGTTCCTACCTCCCTGTTTGTTTCTCCTGCACTCTTCTTTCCCTGGGTGCTGCCTGGATCAGAAAGGCGCAGGCCCTTGCTGGACAGCACAGGAGTCTGAGCAGAGGGACAGGACCTCACTATAGTGGGAGACCTCCCAGCTGGGCCTCCTGTTGTCCACCCTGCTCAACAGTCTAGTGGGGGGTAATTGGTATCCCACCCACCCCTCATACACATTGAAATGCCACTTCCTGCACAAATCAGAAGTGATGTCAGTGCATTGAGCGATTCACTAGTCCTCTCAGCCCCACCCTCTTCACAGGGTGTCTGTTGTGGGGGAGGAAGATAAAGGAGATTGTGAGCCACTCTGAGATTCAGAGTGGAGGGCGGGATATAAATCCAATATCATCATCATCTTCTACAGGGGTCCCCAGTCTTTTTGAGCCTGCAAGCACTTTTGAGATTCTGACATGGCACAGTGGATACAGCATAGGGTAGCCAGATCCCTTGGAACTGCAGCTGAGGGTAGGGGCTGCACACCTGGAGTGCGGAAGAACACTGGAAATTAATGTGATATGCTTATATAACCCAGAAGTGATGTGAGGACATCGAGGGCTAGTGCTCTGGCTTTGCGCAAAAACGCTATGGTAGAATTTACTTTTACGATAGAGTTTCCCCCCAAAACTAGAGTGTTCCCCCTTCCAAATCCCCCACATGCCTCCGTCACTTCCAGATCATGTAGGCACATCATGTTAATTTCCAGCATTCTTCCCTGTGTGGGGGTAATTCTGCCCCCTGCTGGCCAGCAGTTTAGAGGTGGGATCTGAAAGTAAGGACCCTGCCCCCACCGGGGATCTGGCATTTTTAGCACAGCAACAAAATGGCTGCCACAGGAGGTTGCGCCAGCCACATGATTGCTACAGCTGAAATTCAGTAAGACAATGTAGCTCCTTTTGTTGTAGTGGCAGCTACTGCCAAAGCAATTTTTTTTTAAAAAAAATCTGCACAGCCAATCAAATCTCCAATAATCAAAAAGAAGCCTAGCTGGACGAAAGCCCTCCCTGGTCCCACCCACTTCCTACTTGGCAGGCACCATGAAAGGTACTGATAGCCCCATGGCCCCTATGAGCACCACAGGGGAGACGACCACTGCTCTAGTATTCATCTGAAATGTTACGGTAAAATCAAAATCAGAAGGTCTCCACTCCCATCTCCTACCTCTAAGGTAGCCTGTGTCTGCCCTGTACCACTTCAGACTGTTGGCTGGGGCAGTAAGGCTGCCATATTCACTTTGGGAAATTCCTGGAGATTTGGAGACAATCCCTGAGGAAAGGTGGGAGCTCAGCAGGGTTGTGATGCCACAGAGTCCACCCTCTTAAGCTGCCATTTTCTTCAGAGATCAGCTAAGGGTTGCCAGTCTCCAGGTGGTGTCTGGAGATCTCCTGGAATTACAATTGATCCCTAGTTCTGGAGAAAGTGGCTGCTTTGAAGAGAGGACTCTATGGTATTATATCCCACTGAGGTCTCTCCCTTCCTCAACTCCCTAGGCTCCACCCCCAAATCTCCAGGAATTTCACAATCCTCAGCTGGCAACCTTAGATCAGCTGTAATTCTGGGAGAATTCAAGGCCTAGACTAAATGCCCCCCTGCTCTCTCTCTCTCTCTGTATAAAAATATCATTCTTATAAGAAGCTAGCATGTTAGGGAAAGAGCTCCTGTTTAATTAGTCGTCTCCCTGCCTTGCTAGTTTTTTCATGAAAGGGATTTTTATATGTGGAGTAGCAGGCTTGCAGTATGAAGCAGGCACAGCCCAAGTTCAGGTTTATTACCACTGTGAAAACTAGGGCAAAAACCGCCCATCTCTTCCCTCCTGTGCTGGCTGTTTCTCAAACAGACAGCCCACCAGGAGGCTCTGTCAGCACAAGGCACAACCCCTTTGCAAAGGCTTCCATTCCTCAGTCTGCAATCTACCACCCTCTGGGACTACACGGCTGCCTCTTTGAGTTAGTGTTAAGAAGCCCCTATCATTTATTTAAGCTCCTTTATATTTCACTGCAGTCCACCCAGGCATGATGGTAACGTGGGGAAACAGAGTAGGCAGAACTGCTGCTTTCTTTCTAACTTCTCTCCTTTTTCTTGCACAGCTAGGAGTTCTTATGATGGGCCTCTACATGATGAGGCAGCCTCTCCTCCAGGCAGCAGAATGGCTGCCACTAAGGGTGGCAAGACAGCAGGGCTGCCTGGGTGGCGGTTCAGTTGGGCAAGTTCTTATTTGAGAGGAGGAGAGAACTGAACAGGGAGTGGTCTGCAGACTGTGAGGCAGGGAGCCCAAGCAATTTGGACTGCCTTTTCAAATACATACCTCAGAATTGCAGTCCCTGCCTCAGACCACTTGCACACAGTCTTGCACACAGTCCCAGGGAAGGTTGCCTTTAGGAGTCAGGCTTCAGGCATTAATGCTATGAGCAAATACAGGAAGCCAACTTGTGCACATTTCCTGTATCTGCACACATGTTGTTAACACCCAAAGCCATTCTTGGGATGCTGTACTGAGCCCAAGAGCAGAACCACCATAGTGCTATTTCTGTAATCACCCCCAAATCAAACCCCATGAAGCCCCCTAAAAGCTGCTCAGAGGTGTTTCTGTTCCATTTAGGGGCAACCCCAGAACTTAGTAGCTTGTCCCAAACCTGCAAGGAAACAAGGTAAGATCTCGGGAAGGTGAGAACCCATCTTCACATAATTGGGCTGAAGTCTACTGGCTGGTCCTCTGCTTAAATGTGGGGCTGCAGCAGAGAATGTTGTCAAGTGATGGTCCTGAAATTCAGCATCTCTGGAGGTAACTGCTTGTTGCTGCAATTCTGATCTCCAGTGGCTCAGGCTTGATGATTTAAGAACATAAGAACATAAGGTAAGCCATATGGGATCAGGCCAGTGACCCATCCGGTCCAACACTCTGTTACACAGTGGCCAAAAAACCCAGGTGCCATCATAAGATCCACCAGTGGGGCCAGGACACTGGAAGCCCTCCCACTGTTGCCCCACCAAGCATCAAGAATACAGAGCATCATTTGCCCCAGACAGAGTTCCATCTATACCTTATGCCTAATAGCTACTGATGGCCCTCTGCTCCATTTACTTCATTGACACCTTGCCTTTCTTCTCATGGGAACCCAAAGAGGCAAAGATGTGGAATGCAAAGCCTGGGGATAAGATGTGATGCCTGGCAGATCAGGAGCCTGGCAGCATGGGGGGGGGGGGGTGGGGAGAACCTAGAAGTGTCTGGTGGTGAAGGTAAAGGATGGCACCGGTGTGGTCAGGAAGGAGTCTAGCTCAAGCTGGTGCCTCATGATTGAAGCTCGAGAGATAAGGATGAAGAAGAAATATAAAAAGTTCTTCTTGAGCCAGTCAGAAAACAAACCCATGTCTTTGATTTAGGCCCTTCAGCCTGAAATGTTTGTCTTTCCCCTATAGGCCCTGAGAAGAGACTACAACTCTGACATTTCAGGCCAAACTGATAGGGCTTTTCATACCTGCCAATTCACCACTTTAGTATTCTCAGGACTGGCAGATGTGGGGTCATAGCAGGAACTCTTTGCTCCTCACGTGACTCTACCCAGAAAGGAGCAGTGCCATTCCTAAGGTGCCACAAGAGAGACCTGAACCCTCTTTCTGACATGAGAGGAATTTATACTCATGTCAAGTGCTACTGAGCCTTTGGGATATCTTCTGTGATAGGAAAGGTGATGACCAAGGTCTTCAGCCTCTGTGGGAACTCTAGTTCAGTGGTGTGGGGATAACATCTCAGTATACATGCCTAAGATTTGTCTTTCAGTATGTGACAGAGGATGAAATCAGGCAAGTTTGTCCATTGCCTCTCCCTGTTTTTGGAGAGATAACTGCCCAGGTTGCCAAGTTCCAGGTGGTGGTGGGAGATCTCCTGGAATTACTACTGATCTCCTGGTGATAGATCAGTTCTCCTGGAGAAAATGGCTACTTTGGAAGGTTGACCATATGGCATTATACCCCATTGAAGTCCCTCCCCTTTCCAAACCCCATCCTTCTCAAGCTCCACCCACCTAATCTAGAGGAATTTCCCAACCCAGAGGTGGCAACCCTGCATCTGACAAGTATAAGCATATAAACTGATAAGTGATCTGGGAAGACAAATGGATTGTACATTGATACCTGGAAGATGTTATTGCATGAAGTTGCAACTCCTTGATTTCCAGGTTCATTTGACACCCACACTGAACACCTCTGTTCACTCACCTTGTTAAACCCAGAAAATGGGGACATGGCTGCAAAGGATGTTAACTGTAGCACCCAAGATGGAGTGATCAGCTGGGGACAGAAGGAACATCTCATCTTCTTTCCTCTGTATGGGAGGTATAACAGTTAGGTTGGGCTGTGAAAGAAAACAATAGAATTGGAACCAATCTACCATTCTGCATAAGTAGAGTCACTAAGGCCATGACCTCTGCTTATTTAACAATCAACCTCCTAACAAGTAGATGATATCCTCTCCCCATTTGCAAATCCACTGGATTTTGCCATAAGTACCACCATCTCACAATGTTTCCCTGCAGCACAACTTATTTTGTATCAGGTTTCTGCTCTTACCTGGAATTTTTTTAGGATGGCATCTAGGCCTTGGATGTTTCCCTTGTCCATTGTGGTGATGAAGCAGGCCTTTCTGTTCCAGGATTTGTAACCAATCAGTAGCTGTTGCAGACAGAGGACATGCTTTCATTCATATGTACTTGTCGGATGCCAATAATCAGGTAGGTCTTGGAGATGCATTAGAAGGAGGGTGGCTCAGTTTTTGAATTTTGTGTGGAATCTAGCAGTAATGCTAGGCTGGGCCATGTTGTAAATTTCCTCCATGGTTACCTAACTTTCCTCTGCTTGTTGATGGCCAGAGGATGCTCTGCTGAATTAAAAAGGCCCTAGGGTCCCAGCTGGCCTCACATAACTAGTGACCCTCAATGTCAGCAAGTCATGGGTCACAGAAGGCCACTGCTAGAATTCCTACTAGAACCACCAGCTCTCTCTGCTTGCCTGTGGGCTGCCAGTCCTGATTTTAATTCTCCAGATGTTCTCTATAATACTACTTTATTTAACCTAAATTATACATTAGCTATCCAGTTCCCTTGTTGGATAGCTAACACAGCCATTAGATGCAAGAATTTCATATCTGATGCTTGTGAAAATAGCCAAAAGGTGCCAACAACAAAAATATATTTTGCTATATTAATATTGAATTTTTTTCCAATTAGGGAACATTCATAATTTTAGGGATGAAACTAGGTAATGGACAATGGCAGATATTTTATTTCAGTTCTGCTTGAAGCAACCAAGGAGAGAATGGGTGGTGTGAACTAAACTGGCAGACAACCATTTGTGAGACTGCAGCCACACGTTGTCCATACACAATAAAAATGGCAGTGGTGCAGCCTGAATGACCAATGCCCCTCTCTCCCAAAGGCCCTCTTCTCCAGAGGCCTCTCATGCTCACCTTGCCAAAGTAATAAATGACTGTGGCTGGGTCATTGATTCCATCATCCACATGGAAAGTGGCCACTTCTTCCTGATCCATGGACAGATTCAGCTGTGACTCTCTCCCTTCCAGCCCTTCAATGGTCATTTGCAAAACCTAACAGTAAAGAACAGGACACACTATGGTGAGAATGCTTGCTTTCCATTTCCCCTCTCACCAGCCTGCCTGCAAGGGTCCCAGTTCCAGCTCTGGGAAGCAGCCAGATCTTGTGGAGATGGTAAGCAGTACTGAATCCCTGAAAAGAAGGGTAATAAGGCTCTCTAAACTCAGATAGTTTGTGGCACAATGGTATTTAAATTCTGCTGTAGAGTGTTCTGAATGCTCTTGTGGAATTATAGAGTTGAAAGGAACCTCCAGGGTCATCTAGTCCACTCCAACCCCCTGCACAATGCAGGAAATTCACACCTACCTCCCCACAGCCCCAGGGACCTTTGCTCCATGCCCAGAAGATGGAAAAGGGGGAGAAAAAAAAACACCTCTCCAGGATCCCTGTCCAAACTGGCCTGGAGAAAATTGCTTCCTAGCTCCAGAGAGGCAATCTGCATATATATTCATCTCAATAATCCTTACAACAATCCAATAAGATAGGTCAGCATTTTCCCAGTATGGTAAGTGGGAGCTGAATGAGAGTGTGTGGCTTGTCAAAGGCTATTGCATAAGTATACAGGAGAGATAGGAATGGAAGACTTTCTGGCTCACCATTATGCTCCAATGGTACTTTTAGCTGTATATGCATACTCTTGTTTCATGCATTGGATAAGCTCTGACATTGGAAAACTGATTTATTTTATTTTATTTGTATCCCGCCCTCCCCTGATGGTCTCAGGGCAACTCTGCTTCGTCCAGTATCAAGTCTATCTTTTTTTATCTTTCCCTTACTCCATGGAAGTATGCATGCTTCTCTTTCTCTATTTTATCCTCACAACAACTCTGTGAGGTTGATTAGCTGGCAGTTCAAGGTCATCCAGCGCACTTTAAGGCAACGTCGGGATTTGAATCTTGGTTTCTGAGATTCTGTTCTGGTGTTCTAACTTCTATATCAAGCTGTATCTGGATTATACCACTACAGTGCAAGTGGTTGCTTACAAGACAAAAATGTCCCTTCATTCCAAAAAGAAAAGAAAGAAAAATCCTACATGAAGAAAATTGTTCTGTTGTCCTCTTTGATATCTAGTTTTCTATGAGCAGAGCACAATTTTATATTTGTGAAGCCCCCATAGTTGCCCCAGACTCATGTTGACTGTTTGGGTGAGAAGTAGTTCTGGGAGTTTACTTCTGATATTGGCTTTTTCTTGGTGCCCTTTATCACTTAGTGTGTTTGTTGTTGTCCCTTGTGCCTTGTGACTTCAATCTTCGTACTGCCTGTGGAAAAGCGGGCAAACATTGCAGGCTGGACAAACACTTGCCAGGGATGCTGTAGGCTCATCCTGCATTGAGCCAGGGGCTGGAGGACTAGATGGCCTGTATGGCCCCCTCCAACTCTGTGATTGTATGATTCTAGGTAGCTGTGCAGGTATTACGCTACTGTGGAAAAGTTAAATATACCCCTTCATGGGATTTTTAAAAAGCCAAGCGCACTAAGAGAAAACAAAATACTGTTCTGCTGAATGTATTGCCTCCTTCCTCACCAGCCCCCACCTGCTTAACCCTCCACTCACCGTCTCTGTGTGCCCCTGAGTTATGAACAGCCCCATCAGGAGAGCACCCACGATGATCACCACGATGAGGATGACAATCACCACAATGAGCAAAAGCCTCTTGATGTGCACTGGGCAGCTGGGGAACTTGGGTAACTTGCACAGAAGACTTGGGAGGCAGCAGCAGATCCGGCAGCAGCAACTGCAACTGGGAGGGCAACAGCAGCTGGGGCAGCAGCAGCAGCAATTGGGACAGCTGCCGCAGCTGGGGCAGGAGCCACAGTCAGGCAGGGAACAGCAGTTGCAGCAGGGGCAGCAGTCACAGCAGGGGCAACAGGGGCAGCAGCCCAGAAGATCTGGATCCAAGGCATGGTGGTGCTATGGAAGGGGCGAGATCAGAGGGCAAAGTGATTTCCTGGCTGGGAGGCACTGGCTCCGTACACAATGGGGTGGATCCTACTTTTGTCCTGTCACTACCATTCGGAGCTCTCCTGCAGTCAGGAGTCTTCCTCCAACTTAAATGTGTCTTTCATTGGAGGAAGAGCCACTTCAGTTGGAGGAAGGGGCTACTAGGAGAATGGCTGGATCCACCACAATTTTCAAATACTTTACACATTACGTTATCCTTTAGCCATATAGCTCCAGAGGACTTCCCTTTTTCATTCACTGCACCACCCAGCCTGAATTATAGGGTGTGTGTGCGTAAAGTGCCTTCAAGTCACAGCCAATTTATGGCAACTCCTGTGATGGACTGTTAAGGCAAGTGAGAAGCAGAGGCGCTTGGCAATTGCCTTCTTCTGCAGAGTCTTCCTTGATGATCTCCCATCCAAGAAGTGACCTGTCTTAGCTTCCAAGATCTGACCAGATAGGGCTGTGCTATACCACCCCCCTGGAGTATAGGACCATAATTAATTATTGCTGAGATGTGACTGTTTTAGTCCTCTCCCTCCTCCGTTTCTTGTTTCCCATCAGTCAAGAGATATTCATGGCCTTGCAACTATAACTCATTTTAGAACATGTCACACAATCTAGCTGCTTATCCATGGTGGGAGTGCTCCAACAGTTCCTCTTTATCATGGATGCCATTTGCTGGTCGCTGTCCATTGTAGTTCATGGTCATTTTTATTTGGGGGGTGGGAATGCCTCATTAAATTTGTGTCAGCATTGTCAGTCTTTAAAATTCAGCTCTTCCCACCAAATGTCTAGAATTTAATCTCAGAATGGGAAATGCATGCATGTTATCTCTAATTGGTATCTGTTAGTACATGCACACTAAGACAGCAAGCAATACACAGCCTGCTGTACTTAGGGTTGCCAAAACCCCTACTGGTGGACAGGGCTGGCCCTGCTACTAGGCAAACTAGGTGATTGCCTAGGGCGCCAGCCTTCTGGGAGCACCCCATGTGATTTGGTGACATTATCAGTGCAGGAAGAGGGGGCACCAGAAGACAGCCTTGCTTGGGTGTCTGCCAGTCTAGGGCTGGCCCTGCTGGTGGAGATGGGAGGCTGTTCTACATTCTGTTGCTGCTGAGATAGATAGGACACTTATGTGCTTCAGGTTTACTTTTATCCAAAAGAACCCGCCATACCTTGATTTTTAAACCCATTAAGGGTAGGGTTATTTCAGGGTAAATTAATAAAGCATATAATAGGTGGCAAAGAGCTTTCAATAACATGTAACACAACAGCATGCAAAGTGTTCCTTGGAATAGGATTATAAAACATGTCCCTAGTGGTATCTGTGAAATACTGGGGAATACACTGCTTTGTCATGTCTTTTTTTCTTTTTTGTCTAAACAAAATTTACCAGCCAAATCAGGGTCAAAGTTATAAAACTTTTAACTGACAATTACTATGTAATTCAACAAGTCTAAAATTTAAATCCTTGCAGAGACAATGTCCTTCTGAAGTTTCCATTAAAATATAACATTTGTTGGGTATACAAATTAATTCTAGTAGCCAAAAATTCTATCGGGGGAAACGAAATTTGAATGAAATTCAACTGGTGATTACTGTGTACCTGTTTCTTTATGTTATCAGTTAACTTTGCTAATACGATATATCCTGCTATTCTATTATACCATGCTTCAATAGCAGGGCTATTTTTACTAGTTATAGTCATTCAGGCTCCTGCAAGTAAAAACATTATTAACTGTTTAGTAGAGTTTGCTAATGAATCCTTGATGCCATAATTTAACCATAGCATCTCTGCTGTAAAAGGCAATAAATGGCCCGTGATTTTTGTTGATTTGTAAAATAATTTGTTTCCAAAATTATGAGATTATTAAACAATTCCACCAACAATGAGCATATATAGCTTTAGATCCACAGTTCTTCCAACATACAGGTTTAATATCTTTATACATATGGGAAAGCTGCATTGAGGTAAAGTACCATTGCGTTACAATTTTAAAGTGATTTAACTTTAAGACAGTAATATTAGGTTTGTTTATAGATAATGCTCTAAGAACATCCTATTGTTGTTCTGTCAAGAAAATCTAACCTTCCTTTTGCCATGCTTTCTGATAACTGGGAGGTCTAGTAGACTCCATAAAAATTAAAAGCCTATATAATTTTGAGATCATTTGTTTTTGTTCACCAACATGCTTTGTCATGTCTGTTGAGACCAAGGTTCTTGCTCATCCCATTCCAAACAATAAAGAACAATTGTGCCTATAAAATATTGAATTGAAAACACCAACACAATAGGATATATCCTCTATCTCCTCCCTCACTGGCTGTGGTTAGCAGGACTCCAGAGCGTCCCATCCATTATCTGAAGTCCCAACACTTTGTGACCTTCTAAATGTTTTTGCTCAGACTTTGCAAAGGCAATTGATTACAATGTGTAAGTTTTCCAGACAGCAAAACTGCAATCATCAATAAGAATCTGGAAATGCTAGCAGTAACTTTTTGCATAACAGCTTCCACCAAAAGGCAGAATTAGCTTTTTATTTTATTCTTTATTTTATTTACTTCATTTATATATCAACATTCCCCTCTTCTCCATTTTATCTTTCCATCAACCCTGTGAGAAGTTGGCTAGGCTGAGAGTGTGTGACCAGCCCAAATTCACCCAGCAAGCTTCCATGGCATGAGGGGGGGGGGGAATTCAAACCTGAATCTCCCAGACACTCCAACCACTATACCACACTGGCTTTATATATATTTTTGCATTTGAAAAGCATGGTACCTTATAGCAACATCCCCCCCCCCCAAAAAAAAAACCACTGAAAAATCTATACAGTCTGTTGCACAGTCATTACAGTATTGTTTTGCATGGGATGTGTGTGCATGTGTGTGTGATGACAAATTCACACTCAAGAGATCTTAGAGGGACAAAGACTCTTGCCAGCTGACTCATATTTGGTGGGATTGTGCCTTTACTCTAATGGAGGTTGTTTTCATTTTCCATCGGTCATTCTTGCTCAGATTACTTTGACACTTATTAAAATTGGTACTGGAATTGCAACACAGAAGTGGGGAAACAGCAGGTTCATACAGCTGTTTATTATTATGGCTTTTTAAAAGAAAAACATTGTGCCCATAAAGGTGGGACTCACCACTGGTGGTGGGTGAAGAAGTACCTCTTTAGTAACAACTTCCATCTTCTCGCTTATCTCCATTGTCCTGCCAACTCTGCTGTGCTGCTTCTGCTCCCAGCCCACTCTGAGTGGAGTGTGTGTCATATATATGAAGCCAGAGGTGTCGTAAAACAGGTGAGGTGTCCACAGCTAAGAGGTTTTGAGAAGACGGTGGGCTGGGATCCAGATTTTCACTTTTGCTTTTTTTTTAATTATATAATTTGAGAACTTGATTCAATGCCTCTTCAGCTCTTAAGAACCAAGGAGGTGGCCTGGAGCCTCAGCATTAAGTAACATCTAAAGGCAAGTCCTTCACTGATATGGCCTCATTGTTTAGAGAACTGTAAGTGTTCATTTCTGAGAGCCAAAGTGTACCCGTGAGTCTGCTCTTGTGACATCAATATCCCCTTATGTGAATGAGGTGGCCTCTCTTCATCTCCTCAACTGTTTTGTGAATGATCTGAAATGTACAAAACAATAATTCAAAAATGATTTTCCTATCCTGAACCTTCAAACTAGGAGATCCTACACTCATTCAGAACAATGGCACATTTACTTTCCAGACATAAATACTGAGTGAGAGTTGTCTCATCATTCCTTTTGAACTCAGAGGGGTATTTTATCCACACAACCACCCTGCAATGTAAGCCAAGAAAGAGGGATTTCCCAAAAGTACCCAATAAAGTTTCATAATAAGTGTTTCATAACTGAGCAGCAGTTTACACCAGTCTGACTTTTGCCCTGAGTTTCCTAAATAGCTTCTTAAGAACAGAAGCATCTCATAGAAGTAGTTGTGTTTATTGTTCTTTTCCTAGCCTGTTCACAACACACAAAGTGGTCACCTTTGATTAGCAGTGTTTGCCCCTTTTAGGCTGTTTGGCAGATGATTTTGGTCACTTCTTTATGAGCAGCAGTCCTGCTCCTTGCATTTAACCTGTGTCATGTCTTCATTGAGCTTGTCTTCTCACAGCTGGCCTTGAACTTCCTTCTGTGTCCTTGGACTTGCCCTTTGAAAAGTCTGAAGTGGGCCTTGAAGAAATGTGGAAATTCTGAGTGCTTAGGAACACTATTTTTTTACACAAAGTCACGTCAGCAGGGTTTGAGGAGAGATGAAGTATTTGCTTTCTAGAATGTACCAGTTTTATTTGGTTTTGTAATTTTGACTGTATATGTGTCCTTTCTCTAGATAGTGTTTGTCAGCTGAAGAGAACAATCTTTTTGGCCTGGGTTCTCTTTGCTTTGGCTAATTTGACTTTTAAGGCTTCAAATGTTTCGTAAAGAGGCCTTTTATACAGGTAAGGGTTCTTGTGTTTTCCACAGTCACATAATAGAACTCTTTGTCAGCCAGGCCAAGAACACGATGCGTAATGCTAGCTGCCAAAAAGTGGGAACAGAGCTAAATGAACTGTACCCCAGGAACATCAGCTTATGGTTGTATTTACACAGCAGCCCACAGGTAGTGTGATGTTTGCTCCCCACTGATAAAATACAGAAAAATGCTGCACAATGCTGTTAAAATATGCTCAGTGGGTATTACATTAGTTAGACAGCCTCCATCTTTCCTGCAAAGATGACGCTTTCATGCCAGGTTAGAGACTGGGAAATAAAAGGCAGACTGGAGGTATGTTTTCTAGTTACAAGTTTTTAATGGAATCTATATAGAAAGAGCCCCGTGGTGCAGAGTGATAAAGCTGCAGTACTGCAGTCCTCACGACCTGAGTTCGATCCTGGCGGAAGCTGGGTTCAGGTAGCCGGCTTGAGGTTGACTCAGCCTTCCATCCTTACAAGGTCGGTAAAATGAGCACCCAGCTTGCTGGGGGGTGGGAAGTGTAGATGACTGGAGAAGGCAATGGCAAACCACCCCGTAAAAAGTCTGCCGTGAAAACGTTGTGAAAGCAACGTCACCCCAGAGTTGGAAACGACTGGTGCTTGCACAGGGGACTACCTTTACCTTTATATAGAAAGTGCGGGGCATGTACCCATGCCACAGCCCCTATTTTTAGGAAGGGAGTCTGAAGAACTGAGCCAAATTGAGGTGACTCGACATTAAATTCTAAACTGACTGGGGAAATTAAAATTGATTAGTCTCCAGGTCCTGATGGCAAACACCAGATAGTTCTTAAGGAACTCAGATGTGAGATTGTTGATCTACTAACCCAGGGGTGGCCAAACTTGCTTAATATAAGAGCCACAAAGAATTAACATCAGATGTTTAAGAACATAAGAGAAGTCATGTTGGATCAGGCCAATGGCCCATCCGGTCCAACACTCTGTGTCACGCAGTGGCCAAAAAAAATTTATATATATATACACACACACACATTGTGGCTAATAGCTACTGATAGACCTCTGCTCCATATTTTTATCCAATCCCCTCTTGAAGCTGGTTATGCTTGTAGTTGCCACCACCTCCTGTGGCAGTGAATTCCACAAGTTAATCACCCTTTGGGTGAAGAAGTACTTCCTTTTATCCATTTTAACCTGACTGCTCAGCAATTTCATCGAATGCCCATGAGTTCTTGTATTGTGAGAAAGGGAGAAAAGTACGGTACTTCTTTCTTTACTTTCTCCATCCCATGCATTATCTTGTAAACCTCTATCATGTCACCCCGCAGGCGACGTTTCTCCAAGCTAAAGAGCCCCAAGCGTTTCAACCTTTCTTCATAGGGAAAGTGTTCCAACCCTTTAATCATTCTAGTTGCCCTTTTCTGGACTTTCTCCAATGCTATAATATCCTTTTTGAGGTGCAGCGAACAGAACTGCACACAGTACTCCAAATGAGACCGCACCATCGATTTATACAGGGGCGTTATGATACTGGCTGATTTGTTATCAATTCCCTTCCTAATAATTCCCAGCATGGCATTGGCCTTCTTTATTGCAGTTGCACACTGTCTTGACATTTTCAGTGAGTTATCTACCACGACCCCAAGATCTCTCTCTTGGTCAGTCTCTGCCAGTTCACACCCCATCAACTTGTATTTGTAGCTGGGATTCTTGGCCCCAATGTGCATTACTTTGCACTTGGCCACATTGAACCTCATCTGCCACGTTGATGCCCACTCACCCAGCCTCAACATCCCTTTGGAGTTCCTCACAATCCTCTCTGGTTCTCACCACCCTGAACAATTTAGTGTCATCTGCAAACTTGGCCACTTCACTGCTCACTCCCAACTCTAAATAATTTATGAACAAGTTAAAGAGCATGGGACCCAGTACTGAGCCCTGTGGCACCCCACTGCTTACCGTCCTCCACTGCGAAGACTGCCTATTTATACTCACTCTCTGCTTCCTATTAATCAGCCAGTTTTTGATCCACAAGAGGACCTGTTCTTTTACTCTCGAGCTTTCTAAGGAGCCTTTGATGAGGAACTTTATCAAAAGCTTTCTGGAAGTCAAGGTAAACAACATCTATTGGGTATCCTTTGCCCACATGTTTGTTCACCCCCTCAAAGAAATGTAACAGGTTAGTGAGGCAAGATCTTCCCTTACAGAACCCATGCTGAGTCTTCCTCAATAACCCGTGTTCATCTATGTGCCTAATCATTCTGTCCTTGATAATGGTTTCTACCAACTTTCCCGGTATTGAAGTCAGACTGACTGGCCTGTAATTTCCCGGATCTCCTCTGGAACCCTTTTTAAAGATGAGGGTAACATTTGCTACCTTCCAGTCCTCAGGAACGGAGGCAGATTTCAATGAAAGATTACATATTTTTGTCAGAAGATCCACAAGTTCAACTTTGAGTTCTTTCAGAACTCTTGGATGTATGCCATCCGGACCTGGTGACTTATTAGTTTTTAATTTGTCTATCAGTTGTAGGACCTCCTCTCTTGTTACCTCAATCTGACTCAGGTCTTTCAACACCCCTTCCAAAATTAGTGATTCTGGAGCGGTCAAACACTTCTCATCTTCCACAGTGAAGACAGAGGCAAAAAGTGCATTCAACTTCTCAGCCATTTCCCTATCCTCCTTTAGTAACGCTTTGACCCCTTAGTCATCCAAGGACCCCACTGCCTCCCTGGCTGGTTTCCTGCTTCTAATATATTTGAAGAAATTTTTATTGTTGGTCTTTATGTTTTTTGCAATATGCTCCTCATAGTCCCTTTTTGCCTGCCTGATCACAGTCTTGCATTTGATTTGCCACAGCCTGTGTTCCCTTTTATTAATCTCACTTGGACTGGTTTTCCACCGCTTAAAGCAGTCCTTCTTACCTTTTACAGTTTCCATTACTTTGTTCGTTAACCATGCAGGCCTTTTCTTATACCTGTTTGTGCCTTTCCTAACTTGTGGTATATATTTTATCTGAGCTTCTAGGATTGTAGTTTTAAATAGCCTCCAAGCTTCCCCAAGGGTTTTGACCATATTTACCTTTCCTTTCAGTTTCCTCTTCATATGCCTCCTCATCTCAGAGAATTTACCCCTTTTAAAGTTAAATGTGGTTGTGCTGGTCTTTTGGGGCAACTCCCTATTTATACAAATGGTGAAATCAATAACGTTATGGTCACTGCTCCCAAATGGTGTGATCACTTTTACATCTCTCACCAAGTCTTGGGCATTACTTAGGACCAAATCCAGGATCACCCCACCCCTGGTAGGTTCTGAGACCATCTGCTCCATAGCACAGTCATTGAGAGCATCAAGAAACTCAATCTTTCTCTCGACCAGAACACATATCGAGAGCTGCAAGACATGAATGTCAGATGTTTGAGAGAAGAAAGGAAGGAAGAGGGGTAGTGAGGAGGGAGAAGTGGAGAGAATGCAACTTTAACTGCATTCTTCAAGCCACCAGGCTGATGGGACTCAGATAAGTGATTTAAAGAGACAAATGCCTTCTTCAAGCTGGTCAACAGGGTGGTGAGGGCTTTGAGAACCACAGAATATGTGTGAAAGAGCCACATGTGGCTCCTGAGCCACGGTTTGGCCGCCCCTAACCTGTCTCTGTAACCTATCACTAAATTCAACTGCTGTACCAGAAGACTGCCCCTTGGTTAGCTTAGCTCTCAAGAAATTAAAGCACACATAGTTCAGCTAAAAAATGGAACAGAGACCTGGCAACCCTACCTGCAGAGAAACTGGTTGGCCACTGGACTAGATGGACCATAGGTCTGATCCATCAGGGCTGCTCTTATGTTCTTATATTCAATGCCAGCACTTCCTTGTCTATCAATTATTTGTACTCCTGCTTTAATCTTGCATATACATATATATATTTATATGCACTTCTGCCTTACCTGGTCAGCCATAAAAGGCAAGGTTGTTGCATTAATAGTGATCAGAGCCCACTCAAATCTGAACTGAAGTTTTAAGAAGAACTGTTTCCCCCTAAAGGTGAGGAAGGAAGTTTTAAACTGAGAAGATATTGCTAACTATGAAAACAAAATACAGTATAAAAAAGTCAATGTAATAATCCCAAGGCCAGTGGGAGTGAAGAATACTTTTTTTTTTGTCTTTGGAGCCTTCTTGCAACTTTAGGAAGAGTCTGGACCTTATCTCTTTAAAGAGGCCAAGTGGGGTCCTTCAGGGTCTCTCTGGATGTGGGATATGTGTATAAGCTTCCCTCTTTTTTTTTTAGCAGGAACGCACAGGAATGCAGTTTTGGCTGGCTTGGTGCCAGGGGGTGTGGCCTAAAGTGCAAATAGGCTTGCCAATGCCCAGGTCCCAGCGGGGGTCTTCCGCTTTCCCAGACTCCTTCCTGCCCCCAGAGGACCATGTGCCTTTCAACCTTCGAAGGCTTCAGTCTCCGATTGAAAGGCTTCCTCTTGGGATGGTGTGTCTGTATAACTTTGAAGAAATTGGCAGCAACTTGTGAGTAGAGAGGCCAATCCCTCGCTTCAGAGTCACCAGAAAAGGGGGGGGGGAGGGAAACGTCTGCTGAGCACTTCATTATTCCCTATGTGGAGATCGATTCTCATACAGTATAATGGGGAATTGATCTGGAGGTTTCGGGGGCTCTAGGGGAGCTGTTTTTTGTGGTAGAGGTGCCAAATTTTCAGTATAGTATCTAGTGCCTCTCCCCAAAGTACCCCCCAAGTTTCAAAACGATTGAACCAGGGGGTCCAATTCTATGAGCCCCAAAAGAAGGTGCCCCTATCCTTCATTATTTCCTATGGAAGGAAGACATTTAAAAAGGTGTGCTGTCCCTTTAAATGTGATGGCCAGAACTTCCTTGGAGTTCAATTATGCTTGTCACACTCTTGTTCCTGGCTCCACCTCCAATGTCTCCTGGCTCCACCCCTAAAGTCTCTTGGCTCCACCCCCAAAGTCCCCAGATATTTCTTGAATTGGACTTGGCAGCCCTATGTGCAAATGAGTTCCAGCTGGGCTTTTTCTACCAAAAAAGGCCTGAATAAGAGTTATTTGAATGTGACTGAAACTTTGTGTTTGTGTCTTTGTTTTGTACTCTGCGAGCATGGTTTCATGCCTCAGCTTCTCTCACACAATTATTTCTCCTTCACATTCCCGCTAACTACTTAATGCTGTGCAGCCATTTGAAACTATTACACAACATGTATGTTTATGTGCAGCATAAGGATTCATGTGAACTGGAGGTGCCGTGTGCTATGTGCCACAGTCTACATGCACATGATATACATGGTATCCCCAAGAATTAGTGTAAGAAAGTTACAGATAAAATTAACCTGGAGGTAATAGGATACCGAGGAAGGCTATCTTTTCCTATTAGACCCTCTCTGTTTTAAATGTTCCTCCTATAATATTTTGGCTTCCTTAATCACTGTCAAGTGACCAGGGACTTTGTGAAAGAACTTTGATGGCTGTAGCCTTAACACCTATCAGAGCTGGGGGAAATGACAGCTTCCAGCTAAAGGCAGACGCAATTTTGAATTAGGCAGGGTGGAAGGAGCTGGAAGTTTCTAGCTGCAGCTGAAGTGGGAAAGGCATCTGGGGGTGAAGTGGAGGAGAACTGCACATGCAGTTCTTTCATGCAGGATGAGCAGCTATGCTACCTACTGTACAGTCTGCTCCTTGTTTACTTGTGCCACTGTGTTCAACTTATATATAAAGATGCCATGCATTTCCATGCCTGTCTCCAAAAGGGGTTGCCAACAGACTTGGAGAAAAATGTCCTGTAGCCAGAAATGTGGATGGTGGAGGGACACTTCCCTGATGTGATTACATCACTTCTGCCAAGCCTTCATAACCTGCAGCCACCATGAGCAAAGGGAGACAGCCCTGATTAGGAGCCCAAGCCTGGGCTGGCGCAGGCGCTATCATCACTGGTCATCCCAGGCTCCACTTCCCAGGGGATGGCAGGGGGTACCAGGAGAGGGCAAGAGGAAGTGAAGGGAAGGCACATTTGGTGGGGACATCACCCTCAAATGTACCCCCATGGCTACAGGCTCCCATCCCTTTTAATAGAAACTTAATGGGATATGTTTACCAGGTGATATCCTTTAACTCCATGCCAGGGTAAGCTTCAACTGCCCATTTCTGCACAATAAACCTATACTAAAGATACAGGAAATTTTCTCCAGATTTGCAATTCCAAAGAAAACAAAATCTGGCAGTGATGCACATGGAACTGCTCACTACTTAAGTGAAAAGTGCACCACAATATATTGACTGGGCAGCGTACTAGTTCCACCTTCACCAAGGAGGCCCAGATTATCACAAAGGTCAATGCTTTTAGCTCCAGGCAATACACTCTAGATTGGTATTTGAGCTTCCCTGTAACCATTGTGTCCCATTCATTTAGGAGCCAATATAGTACAGCTGGACTCTGCCCCTCCTTCCCACAGATTTTCACTAAAACATTCAATATGTCTGTGAAATTACTCAGTACTATAAATGATTCTGTCACTAGGGACTTGTGCTACATAAAATAATTTAATTATAAAAGAATTCTACTGTTCCTCAATGAGTGCAGAGGGTACTAAGGGAGGGTGCCTTGTTGGCTCGGTTCTAGCATCCATCAGAAGTTGGAGACCTTTCCTGTCTGAAGGAAAGTTTCAGGGGTGCACATGTTTTAGAGTGCTGGATCTATTCAGGATCTGATACGGCCTAGCAGGTCTGCTGCCATGAAGGAGAAATGCTTTGCCTCCCAGATGCTTTGCTTGTGGTGTTATGGATCAAGCAAATATCACACAAAACGACCATCATTATCTCCCACTGAACAGGAACCAATTTGGATACTGCTCTTGGAACTTTTCATCACTCATGGGTGTATTGTATTGTTTGTAACAATACTATTCAGCGGTGAACTGTGGTTTCCTCATGTTTGTATAGATTTTTTGGTGTGCACAAGTTGAGTGTGCAGCAGTCTCTTAATAGGGCTGCCTCATTTTGATTTCCAGTATATAACCTATTAGGGAGGAACCTAGTAGAAGTTTCGGTGAAGTCTAGCATGATATGGGGTTTACTCGCTTTTCAGACCCTAATATTGGTTTATCTTTCAGACTGTGGTGTTATTGGTTCGATCAACACAATCCTAGCTGGGAGATAACTGAGTATAAGAAACTGGAATACTGGCCTGAAAAGGGATGGATAATTATGAGATAAGACCAACCTAATTTTTTGTTCTCTTTTTGCCATGGACAGTTCTCACTCTGTTTGTAGTTACATCATGCAATTGGAAATCCTGCTAATTGGAAATCAGGAGACTGACCAAATCCAGTACAAGAAAACTGGTTCATTTTATTGTACAATTCAGGTAATGAATAGCCCCCAAGTGCAGCTAGTACAAGATTAGGTAGGAAGCAATTCTAAAACACCATCCAGAATATCTCAAGCTAATTGGAATAATGTTCCAGGTCTGGTTCTTCAAACGATGTGTGGTAATTATTTTTGACTTCTCTGTACCACATGAAAGTGCTTCTCCCTTGGGTCTACTCAGCATGTGGAAAACTCCCAGAGATACCAAATTAATTAGTGACACAATATTCATAGAGCTCATTTGTTCTCAAGAGTCAGTGATTAAATCTTGACAGTCAGCAGTATGAATAATCCATATGCAGCAGGCCAGTGTGTGTGTGTATATGTATATATGTGTATATATATGTATATGTGTAAATACACACATACACACACATATAAATGAAATCAGAGATCCTCAAAATGTTTAATTCTGTGCTGACATGGGGGAGATATACCATGACAGCACAGAATTAAACATTTTGAGGATCTCTGATTTCATTTTTTAAAAGAAAGCCCCTTGCCTCTCTTCAGGTCCAGTTTTGGACCATTTCAGCCTGCTCTCCCAGGATGAAATTGACAAGACCCTGGCTGCTGTGAAACCTACCACTTGAAGAAACCATCTCTGGACCCTACGGCCCTAGCAAACTACCGCCCCGTTTCAAACTTGCCATTCCTTGCAAGGTAGTGGAGAAAGCAGTGGCAACGCCATTTCAGGCTTTCTTGGAGGATGCTGTTGTCCTGGATCCCTTCCAGTCTGGCTTCTGCCTTGCCCATGGGACGGAGACGGTGTTGGTCGCCTTGGTGGATGATCTCAGGAGGCATCTGGATCGAGGCGGTTCGGCGCTGCTGATCCTTCTTGATCTGTCAGCAGCATTTGATATGGTCGACCATGAAGTGTTGATCCACCACCTCGTCCATGCAGGGATATGGGGGCTGGCTCTACAATGGCTGGTCTCCTTTCTCCAAAGTCGGGGACAGAGTGTGGCACTTGGGGGTGAACTATCCCAGCGGCACCCATTACAATGTGGTGTGCCGCAGGGAGCAATTCTCTCCCCAATGTTATTCAACATCTATATGTTCCCCCTTGCCCAGATCATCCGGAGATGATGACAATATGCAGATGACACCCAGCTCTATCTGCTAATGAATGGCCGCCTGGATTCAGCCCCAGAGGAATTGGGTACAGCATTGCAAGTCGTGGCTGGTTGGTTGCAACAGAGCTGGTTGAAACTGAATCCATTGAAGACGGAGGTGTTGTGTCTAGGTTATGCGGGCTGGGGTCAGGGATCAGGCTCCCATCCTTTGATGGGGCTCCATTGATGTCCACATCGAAGGTGAAGAGCCTGAGGGTATTTCTGGATGCCTCTCTAACTATGGAGGTCCAGGTTACCACCACTGCCTGATTGGCCTTTTTCCATCTGAGGCGGGTCTGGCAGTTGGTCCCGTATCTCGACCCCCACGACCTGACCACAGTAATCCATGCAATGGTCACTTCCAGGCTAGATTATTGTAACTCTCTCTACATAGGGCTGCCCTGGACCCTCCTCCGGAAACTCCAGCTGGTGCAGAACGCTGCTGCACGGATATTGACTTTGCCACCTATATGGGCATGGATCCATCCTGTGCTGCGTGAACTGCACTGGCTACCCATTGAGTACTGGATCTGGTTCAAGGTGTTGGTACTAACCTTTAAAGCCCTATACGGCCAAGGGACAGCATACCTTTGGGACTGCCTTTCCCTGTATGAGCCCCGTAGATCCTTACGGTCAGCAAACCAACAACTTCTGGTAATACCTAGCCCCAGAGATATCCATCTGGCCTCAACGAGCCTGCCTGGTGGAGTGAGCTCTCCCTGGAGATCCGGGCCCTGTGGGATCTGCTTCAATTCTGCAAGGCCTGTAAAACAGAGCTCTTTCACCAGGCTTTCAGCTGAGGCAGTGGGCGTCACTTGTTACCGGCCTCTCCACCCCCTTATTCCATCCCAGCGCTGCAAGATCTGCTGGACTAGGATAATAGGTCACATCTGTGAGGCAGAATCTGCCATCTTAATCTTTGTAATCTTAGATTTTATATTTTAAATTGGTTTTTTACTGTTTTTATTATGGACCGTAGAAAGAGGAAAGTCCAGGCCATGTCACCAGTCTCATACAGAAAGTAATGTCATCACATTAGTGACTTCTGTGACACTCTGGTAGTTGGGCAAAAGACTGTATGGTAGAAGCTGATTTTACCATGGAGTTTTGCCCAGATACCAGTGTGTCACTTGGAAGTTACTGCCTTGATTATGTCACTTCCAGTGCAACACAAGCAATATGGCCTGGGCCTTTCTCTTTCTCCTGTTAAGTTCCCCCACCATTCTCTGCCAGTTGCTAAGAGGATTGGCAATTAGAATAGGACATAAAATTTAGTAAGCCTGCCTAGGAATGCATTCTGTAGTATTAATGAAGAACCATCAGTTGTCTTGCAATGTTCCTTCCTTTCATGCCTCCTCTTTCTTAACCTGAAACTCAGTTCTTAAAAAAAAAAATCAGATTTTTTGATATGATACAAATGACACATATGTAAATTTACTTGTTTTGCGAGTGTAAGCACAGAACCATACATGGTTCTGCTTGTTATTTATTTCAGTGTTTACTGCTAGTGAGTTATTAGATCTGGGTTCAAATCCAAACTCAGAGGCCGATTTCGCACTAGAGCTTTAATCCTGATTTAACTTTGTCCCCAAACTGACTTTCTACACTAAAACCATAGAATCATAGAGTCATAAAGTTGGTTTCTCTGACTCTATGATTCTAGTGTAGAAAGTCAGTTTGGGGATAGAGTTAAACCAGGATTAAAGCTCTAGTGCGAAATCGGCCAGACAGTTTACTTGACATCTGCTGGGAGGAAGCTGCTCTCTCAGCAAATCTACTCTACAGAGCTGTGATGACAAAATGGGATTGTCCCACGTAGAGTGAAATACTAAAAAAAATATAAAAAAATGGTTGTTAGGATTGGCAGCCCTGTACTTTAAATCTTGAGAGTTTTCTGTATTTCCTCCCACACTGCTGATAACCCTCACTCAGCATAAAGTTAACTGTGAGTGAGTTATAATTCAGTATTGTAAATTATACATGTGGCTAGGCCTCTCCTGTTGCCATTAAGACAAAGATATTCCTTATGTACTCACAGAAATCTGCTCTTCTGCATCCAGAAATGGGACACTAGTACATACAGTGGTTAGAGTTGCCAAACTCCAGGTGGTGGCTGGAGATCTGCTAGTATTACAAATGATCTCCAAGCGACAGAAATCACTTCACCTGGAAAAGCTTTGGAAGATAGAGTCTATGGCATTATACCCTGCTGAGGTCCTTCACCTCCCCACACTCCCCTCCTCAGGCTCCACCCCAAAAATCTCCAAGTATTTCCCAACACAGAACTGACAACCCTAACAGTGGTAGGTACACAACTGGAACTCCAATTGCAATAATCATTCTATCTTTAATCAATGTATAAAAATAGCTATCATGGATTGTTCCCTCTTATCCTGCCTAGCATTTCCCTAACTGTATAAGTAAAAAAGAGAGATGACATATATTTGTTGTGGCTTAAATCTTTCTCCCTGAAACTGGCCCCTTCCACAATGGCTCTTCTGATGAGGAACCCCTGCAAAGCTGCCACTGAACATAAATTTGGGTAGTGTCTTTTTGGGCACAGTTCATGCAGCCTTTTTACACTTCACTATAATTCGCGAAGTCAAGCCGAGAGAGATAATTCCTTATGGCCATGTTTTTATCTGCACAACTAGGCAGGCGTTCTTCAGTTGGTAGCTTGTCCACCAATACTCATCTTCTCTATAAGTTTCCAAGAGGGTTCCAGAAACATAGTCTGAAAGCTGTAGGTTTTCAGAGGGGGGGGGGGGATCTCAGAAAAAAAAAATTACAGAAAGGGCAGCAAGGTGAGATGTGATTACAGTGGAGCCCAGGTATATTGGCTTGGGCACCACTGTTGATACCATGATTATTCTTTTGTCTGTTGTGTGATAAATTATTAACAACAGCTATCCACTGCTCAAGATTGATGTGTCATGGAGCTCTTATTTGATAAATGGAATGGAAAGGATACCATGGTTATTTTGACTCCATATCACTTATGCTACACAGTTCACCCACAGCAATATGAAAGCTGGATCCTTTGTGACATAATGGAGACTTTCCCCCCCCTAAACTCATCTTTTGCTTTTCCATGCTTCATTTATTATAGGCGTGGGGTTTTTTTGCAAGCAGCATAAAAACACAGCATAAGACAGCAGATCAATAAAAATTATAAAGGAAAAGGCCTGTCGAAGTTTGGTTCACATTAGGTACCATCAATAATGATTCTAAAAGACAATTATTTAAAATTTAGGCAAATAGACTTAAAAGGGTCTAGTGCATTTCCACTGCCTTGAAATCTTGATGGCTTAGAAGCAAGGTACATAGTCTACAGCCTTACCTGATGCTGGTCTGTGCCACTTCAGACTGTCTGGGGAGGTCTGAATGTTTGAGTGTTCCTTGATATCAACAAAAAATCCCAGCTCCATAACTGCTGTTCAAAGCCCAGATATGCCACTTGTGTATTTTTCTATACAGGAGAAGCACTCAAGCACTTAAACTCCCATTTTCAGTCTGAAGTGGTATAATTTGACCACATGACTCTGCTGATCATGTCACTTGGGCCTTCATGTTGGGGGAGATTTAGCATTTGGTGGGGGGTTAATCAAGTTCATACTCAAAAACAAGACTCTAGAAAAAGGCTTCAGAATTGTGTGGGAAGAGAGGTACCCTATGAGTCATCTCAGGACTCTTTCTGACAGGAACATTGTTAGAAGACTTTTTTGGAAGTTGTAGTTGGTGGGTAAGTTAGGTTTGGTTGTTGGCCTTGACATTTGTCAGACTTGCTTGTCACCCACCTCTCCTCTAAGCCCAGTAGATGGGAACGCTGCTGCAGAGGATGTTAACTGTGGTGCTCAGGAGAGAGCGATCAGTCAGGAAGACAAGGAGCCCTTCTTCCTTCTCCTCAGTCTGCTGGTGGGGGGCTGTAGGAAGCTTGCACTAAAGGAGAAAAGAAAAAAAAATGTTGCATTCTCAGAACATGACCTGACAGCACCCCGTTGCTATCACTTTCCATTATGCAGAGCCAGAATTGTTCTCATGGCTATTCACCCTTCAGAAGAGATATTGATGTTTTCGTTTGGGCTGGTTTTGAGGAGAGGATAAGCCATCTGTTAGAGAATATTAAAGTGGAAACCTCTGTCAATCTACGGGAGTGAGAGGGCTCTGATAAACTCAGCAAGCACTGCCCCTTCCTCCAGCTCCTCTTCAAGATAAATTAAAAGAATTAGATAGTAGTGTCATTATGCCCAGAAACCCAGTTGTTCATATTTTAGCAGTAAACCTACTGTCTCCAGATGCTGGGGATTAAGGACAGAGGATTGGTTGTTGCCATGGTGCCCTGCTTATGAACTTTCCCATCTGGTTACTTTCAGTGGAGTTAGTCCACACAACTAGATCACATGGGCTAATTGTTCTTAGGCTGTCAATGCAATCCTAAACAGAGTTACACTTGCCTGAGTTCATTTAAGTCAATAAGTTTAGAGGGGTATAATTCTCTTTAGGAATGCACTGTGTGTTCCTTCAGACTGCAAGTTGGATGTGTGTGTCTCCCCCCTCCACTTAAGAATTATGTGTGCATGGAAAATAGATGTTAAGGAGAAATCTTTAGTCTAACTTTCTCCTTGGTTTGTTTCTTTAGTGCAGAATAGAGATCCTTGGATCTTGACCTTGTTGAGTCTTTGGGCACAAAATGCTGACGTTCCATCCAAGTGTTCCCCTGTGAGGGAGACAACTCTTTTTCAACGGGTGCTCCCTGAAATCACAATGGTGATGCCTTCTGGTTGACCTCACCTGAACTTTTTGGAAAGACTTGGTGATATCATCCAGGCTTGGGATATTCTCCTTGTTCATCTTGGTGACGCAGCAGGACGGTCCTGGCCAAGATCTGTACCCAATCAGCAGCTGTGCAAATACAGAATTCATGGGTATACTATAAAACCTAATGCACAGTCTCAGTCAAATCACCTTCTCGCACACAATTCTGTTCCTGCCTTCCTGTCAAGGATCCAGATTCATGTAGCTTCTTCCCATGTCCCTCTTACATGTAGAAAACCAAAGGATGCAAAGATTTGAGATGTGTGGAATTTTCAAATGTCTTGCAGTTCACACCAGCTCCTTTGCCAAAGTAGGTCCTTCTCCACTTAAATCAACAATTCTTGTACTTGACATTAAGACAGTATGCAAATCCTAGCTAGGGAAGGGCACAAACCGGTCCACAAATTACACTTTATGATGAATTTTGGCCAGTTTGTGGTTTGTAAACTGAAGTTCGTAGCAGGTCAACCGTCATGAACTTTCAAGCAGTTCATGGCAGTTTATGGATACATTTCCAGATAGACTGTCTCCAGTTAGTCTAAATGTTTACCAAACTTCAAAGCAACAGAAGGGGCAGAACTTGGAGGAGCATCCACAGGAGGTCCCCTGTGACTTTGTTGTTTCTAGCTTTTACAGGATTCATTCTGTACACTCCTGAACCTATGCCTGTCATTTCCCCAGAAAGCACTTTCCTGGGGGCACCATTTGGGGGTGGGGTTACTCAGACCCTGTAAACCCAATCCTCACCAAAAATGGAAGTCAGGTAGAGGAGGGTCAGCGGGTGATCCCTGTGATTTTGGTGTCTCTACAGGCTGAGGGGGCTGTTCTATCACATCACAAACCGTTCATTTGGCTCCTGAAATTTCATGATGGTTCGTGGTTCATGAACCAGGCATGCCACAAACCAAGCCACATTTTCCCAGTTCATGCCCATCTCTAACTGTAGCTCAGTTACAATGACACTAGGCAAGTCAGGAATCTTTAAGCTTCAGTTTCTTATCTACAAAAAGGGAATAAGGAATCATCCAGATTTCCCTGCCTGTGAATGAATTGTTGCAGAGATGATCTAGTTGAAATATTTTAAAAATTGAGAAGTGCCATATAACTTAATAAGAATAATTTCTGCAGCCTTAAAGATGAGAAATTTCCTCCAAATGAGGAGAACCTATGCTTCCAATAAGGGCATGCAGGCCATGAAAGCATGCATCTGAAAATGTGAAGCAGCAGTTGTGTGATGCTCACTCTTGCCCCTCAGGGATTTCCCTTCAAAAGATGCCAAACACATTAAGCAAACCTTACATTGCTGTAGTCATACACCACAGTGGCGGAAGTATTGCTATCCACACGGACATGGAATGTTGCCAGCCGCTCTTTCCGAGTCATGGAAAGGTGCTGCAGAGAACCATCTCCATCCAGACCTTGAATGGTCATTTGCAGGACCTAGATGGTACAAGAGAGCAACAAAGAGCAAAGGAAAAGAAGTGTCTGTGGATCAGAAGATAAGAGCAAGGAAATAAGCATTCTCTTGAAAAGCTAATAGTTAAAGAAGTCGCTCAGTCGACAGATCTGAATAAGCATCAGTGCCTTCTAAGGATGGGTGATTACTAGCTGTTGAGCACATTCCATCAGATTCAGCTGGAGAAGCCAGCAGAGCAACCAGAAGTTTGAGTTTCTTCACCTGTTGGCTGGGCAGCAGCTGTTGGGAGGGGGTTGGGGAACTGTAAAGGAATGCTGTTGGCTTAACTATCTGTCAGGGTTCCTGTCCAATCCTCTGCTCCATCTGCATATTTGTAACAGAACAGATATTACAACAGCATCATAATTCACCTGTATTCTCTTCTCAGAAGGAAACCCTTTGGAACTTCCTACAACTAGAGCAACTGGGAAACTGAAGAGTATATAGCAATTGCTTTGTCTAAACTGTGCAGGGATCAGAGTTTCTCCTTTTTCTCACAGCAGACGTTTTGTTGCCTTACATGATTCAACCCAAGACAGTAGGAGACAAGGAGGTCTTTGCCAGAGCACTTTGGCTATCTTTCCAGTGGGAAGAAGAAAAGACAGAGCTATTCCTGGTAAATTAGGTGGAAAGAAACTGTGACTCCTGACTAGCATAATTTCTTCTGGCCTTAAAAACCTGAAGCACTTACACATCTGACATTTGCAGTAGCTGCAAGATTTGATGCATTGATAGGGATGCCGGCCATTGATTGGAACACAAGACTGACATCGGTGATCAATACATTGATGAAGATCAAAATCATGTTACCTTGTGGAACCTTTTTTTTATTGATATGGATTAGCTAAGCATGCTTTTGAAGGTGATGAAAGAAAATCTGGGTATCAGCCTGCTCTGAAGCTTTGGGAGGGCAGTGAGCCAGGCCAAATAAAACCACTGCAGCTCCTCAGTGGCACTGTGCCTGCAACCTAACACTGTTCAGCACATTCAGCCACTGAACACAACTGGCGTGCGCGCCTGTGTGTGAGCACTGGAGGGAGAAATGAAAGAATAGTCAGCCAGAGTAGTGAGAATGGTGCATTTCAGCAGCAGCACCCTTTGCTTTCTTTAACTTGCTCAAATGTCAGTTTCCAGGGGAGAGGGTATAGAGAACACAGAGCCTGCACTACGCATACAAATTACGAGTTAAGGCAGGGGTGTCAAACTCATTTGTTATGAGGGTCGGATTTGACATAAATGAGACCTTGTTGGGCTGAGCCATGTGTATCATAAAATGTAATGTCAGGTAGCGGACATATAAACTTTATAAAGAGCACAGACACACAATTAAAGATTTTGCTTAAAATAAAACATGCTTAAAATATTAGCCCACTTGCAATATTTTGTGTTACAGTATCTGATAAATGTCACCTCTTGCTATGAATTATTGCATTAAAAACTGCAGACGATGTCTGTGCTGTACCAGTCTTGAATATGTGCTGTTCAGGTGTGCACATCTGTAAGCTGCAAACCTACTTTTGATTCATTGACATTCATTACAGACATCTCATGGTCAATGCTCTGAGCCTAAGACCCAGAGGAACATGAAGCAGCTGGGCATTGTGAGCTTTTGTACAGAAGCTGCTTCAAGTACTAGTCAATAACATGTGAAGGCACCACGGCACAGACTGAGGGCTATGTGCTTGTCTACAAAACTATAATTTTCCCCAGAAAAATGACTGCAACTAAAAAAAAAATACAACTTCCCTCCCCCCCCCCAAAAAAAAACCAACTACAAGAACAGAGAAACAGCCATGTACAGCGGTCAGTGTCAGCCTACTATCTGGGAAGTCTAAATTCAAGACCTCCAATCAAAGGAAAATGTGAAAGAAAAAAATAAGGAAAATTTGCTGGGTAAACCTGGGGTGGAAAACACTCTCAGCCTAATGCTGATATTTCTCTTCTAAATAGTTCACATGCTTTCCTATTGAGAAAGAGTGGCAAGGGAAAATGAAGCAGATGACAGCCAATTGCTGGAGGGCCTGATTGGAGCCCTCCGTGGGGCAGATCCGGCCCACGGGCCGCACGTTTGACACCCCTGAGTTAAGGGGTACTGTGAAGAGTGTTGGAATATAGCCATGTCTTTTGTACAAAAAAATCCTCCAGGGGGCAGCAAGCTCCAGCTAGGTAGGAATGTAGGGGTCGTACCTTCTTTCTAAAGGGGCTTTTGTCAGCAGATGCTACTCTTAGGCTTTTCTGCTAGAACAGTCTCTAGAACTTTCTCTGAGGTAGCAAGGTTTATCTCTTCTGGGTCCTATCCTGTTTGTTAGTTCCTAAATAAAGCTTTCTTTACTTTTAATCAGTTCAGTGTTCTGACTGCTGTTTAGGGTCGCTAGCAGCAGGAAGTAACCAACTCTACACTTCTAGGAACTAGTCCATAATTTACTGGAAAATTTCCCAGTGTGTAATGTTGTTGCCGTGGATGACTTGCTCCTGGTCAAAATTAAGCTAAGCTCAACCACAGTGGCATTAACAGCACTGCTAGGTTGCTCAAGCCAATCACATACACAAGCTTGCTTGTTGGCTCCTCCCCCTCTGATGTCAGCAGTGATGCAGACAGAGGCAAGGGGCAAGCTCACTTTTATCATGGTCACCAGGTGTGAAAGTAGCTGACATTTCTCACTCTTGTTTTTTTTTGAGGGGGGGGAGGCTCAGTGTAGAATACTGGCGGTACAACTTTTTACCCACTTATTTTTACTTAGGGCTTTTTTTGAGCAGGAACACATAGGAATGCAGTTCCAGCTGGCTTGGTGTCAGGGGGTGTGGCCTAATTTGCAAATATGTCCCTGCTGGGCTTTTTTTTACAAAAAAGTCCTGCTTTTACTACAGTTGTCACCAGCCACGTTTGCATGTTACAATGAATACACAAACAGCCTGCATGTATATGCATACACCTGTCCATAAAAAAGAGCCAATACCCATTCTTTACAAATGAAACCAGAGATCAGTACCTGGATAAACGTGCTTTTTAATCACACATTCAGTTGTACATGTGTTGAATATAACATGAGAATTATTCAACACAGGTATAAAGAAAAATCAAGTGTATACGTCACATGGATTGTACATGCAAGCTCTGTAACATGTGAACAGGGCTGGTATTATAGTAGGCTGGATATGAGCCAAGCAGTTCCTGCCTAGCAGCAGAGGAACCACTGGGCCATGGAGTGTTTTACTGTCGCAATCAGCACCTGGAATTTCCTGTACCTGCGGCCATTTTATTGCACTTACCGTTTCAGTGTGCTTCTCAGTTATATGCAGGCCCATCAGAAGGAAGCCCAAAACAACCAAGACTATCACTACCACCACAACCACAACAATCAAGAGCTTCTTGCAAGGGAGCCCAGGAAGTCGGGGGGATGCAGTATAATCCTGCAACAGTAGAAAGAAAGATGGAAATGGAAACACAGTTATAATAACGAATGTTGTTTGTTTCATCTGAGGTATAACAATTGGCTTGAAGTAACAATTTAAAACTCCATTGAAAAACAACAAACATAGAAAAGGTATGTAAGGTAAAGTCTATACTGGATCCTTTCTCCCTGCTAGCTTTCTATGCCAAGGGAGTATTTTTTCACATCAGCTATTCAGCCATGAGAGCCCTTCGTGTAGATTGAAGTGGCACAACCAAAACACAGTTTTACCACCCTAAGTAACAGGGGAAAGCAACAAGAGCCAAAGCGTATGCTTTGGAGGAAACTGTGGGAGGTTGGAATAGATTCACACAACCTTGGCTCCCATTTTGTCTTCCTCCAATTGACAGGTGACCCTACTAAGTGGAAGCTTGGGTGGCGGATGAAGAGTGCTGTTGAAGGCGGACGAATGGGAGGTGGACAGATCTGACTCAAGGGGCACAATCCAGTGGAAGTTCTTTTTTATGAGTCCTACTGAAATTAACTTGCACTGTTTTGTGCAATTCCTATTTATTTTAACAAGATACATGAAGGGGAAATTCCTTCTGGATTGTGCCTGTTGGAATTTTGGACCACAGTCACTAAAACTCCATGGGTCAACTCTAGCTGCCATTGCCATGGCTTGGAAGCCACACCTGCCATGATAAGAAATAAATTACTTCAGAAGGAGAGACTTACAGGTGGTGCCTCCATCAGAAGAACCTCCTTGCTGTCCATTGCCATCCTTGCCAACTCTGAGTGGGTTCTGCTCTGCTCTGCTCTTTGGAAACTTTCTAATATTTATATCAGATGGTGGGAACTAAAGCTCTGTGGGTAACACTTGTCTCTTTGAACCTGCTGTTGGCTGAGAGCCATATTTGGCTTTTGCCCTTTGATTTGGGAACCTGTTTTTCACTAAGTTTTTTCAAGGACAAGTTTGATAAGTGGCATTTGGACTTAAGTCAGCCAAGAGCCTATGAGGAAGCTTACCAAAAGCACAAGGGCCTCTTAGCAGCAAAGGGTCTCTTTGTCTTCTGAAGGCTAAAGTCAACTTGCTCTGAAAGGTTTGTCATGCTCCCATAAAGTTACAGGCTCCACTTGTCAATACAAGCAGGATTAAGGGCCCTTCTCACTTTTGATCAGTTGTGTCACAAAGTTCTTGAGATGTTCTAAGTAAGAACACAAGAACTTGATGAGAGGTTTCAAGATGCACACACTACTTAGCTCCAGGTACAAGAAGGATATTAGGAAGGGAGGGGCACATGTCAGGATTAGTGATGTTGCAACTTTTGCAGTGAATATGGTCAAACATATCTTGTTTAAAAGCCACAATCACCTAAACATCTGATTTGTTCACTTTGAATGGCTTTGCAGCTGTGGAATTTCATTTCCTTGTGGTAGAATTTCATTTTCCTGGCTTTGGATGAGCTTTTGCATCTCTTCAGTAGATGAAATTAGTTCTACTAAAAATCATGAATAGTCAAATAAGGTAATTAAATGATTTGAGGAGAGAACTGTGTCTCCCTTAGGGCTATGTGAAAATGTGCATGTGTAAATAATGTTGATAACATGGATTTCAAGAAACACCAAGCAGTAAGACTCGGGCCTTTTTGAGCAGGAATGCACAGGAAAGCAGTTCTGGCTGGCTTGGTGTCCAGGGTTGGGGGCCTAATATCCAAATGAGTTCCTGCTGGGCTTTATCTACAAAAAAGCCCTGTGTGGAAACAATGGCTATGTCAGGGGTGGCAGACTGATCTATGTTCACTGTTGGTTTATACCATAGGCTTCAAGCTGCAGGAAGAGACAACAGGTCTGTTGGTGACAGATGTGTAGGAAAGGGGGGGGAAGTAGGACTACCATCATGCTCAGTGAGAAGGTACACGTATAAACATTGCCAATTGCTGTCTGAATGCTTGAGAAATGTAACCTGACAAACAGGTCTGAACTGTTCACAAACAGCAAATTCATTGCTGGATAGCTAGCTCCCTGTTCATGACTGGTGAACAACCAGTTAGCTGAACCTGCAGGCGTTTGGTTGTCCCCTGTTGAAATGACAGTTAGACCCAATTGAAGGAAGCAATATGAAACAAGTGGCAGTGTTTGTCTTCATTGGTGGAAGGAAAATTTTGACTCCTGAGGCAGAAAATCCAAACAGTGCCTCCATAAATATTTCGGGCACATTTCCCCAGGAAATTCTGTATTTTCTTTTTTGCAATGAGTGGGAAGTACACAAGAGCATAACGTCATGACTGAAAGATTTCACTTATCTTTGGATATTATGTTATTGTACTACAGTGACCATTTACCTCTTGGATTATCTTGTTCATGCAGGTAAAAGACAGTTGTGAATTACTGCTATAGCACCACATTACACAATACTACAGCAGCATAATGCCTAATGTGTGTGGATGCGGTCTTATGCCAGAGTTCAGCCTGCAAATAGCAAATGTGCATGAGACAGGGGAAGGGAGAAAGTTATCCTTCCCTATCCATTATGCTGCTGCCTTTAAATCATGATGATCCACAGGAGGGTTACATGTGATAGAAATGCACTTTGAAGCCGCTGTCTGTCTGGATAATCTGCTTTATTCTCTCCCTGCTGTGTCCTCCCTGAGATGTGTATATTCTCTCCCCTGCAGAGGATGGCACAAGTCCTGTTCTTCTTGGGAGGGCCTGCGTCTTGTTTGCTCGTGACCATCCCGGCCCTTCTCCAAGAGGCTAAGAATGGCCTTCGTACCCTTTGCCTTTTGTTGTCTGGGACTCAGCTGTGCCTGGAACGAGAGTTGTTTGTGACCGTGCCACACTCAGCGCTCACAGGCAGCTCGTGTGCCATAAATTATTTGACAGCCACTTGAACCTGCTAGGATCACTGGGGATGAAAGAGATGAGGCAGCACAAAAGGTTGGGGGCAGGGAGGGATGGGGGAGCAGCAGCAGGGTGAGATGCAGAGATTGTGCCTGTTACCGGCTTTTGTGCAATATTGTTTATCTGTGACTAACACAATGCTCATTGTTTTGACGTGTTTATGGGTAGGAGGGGCTGAGTGTTGCAGAGACACTAGGAGTTATCGGGCATCTCTACACAAAAGCACTTAGCCCCTGTGGAATTCCTGTTAGGGACAGTTTAGCCAGTTGAAGAGTGGAGGACAGTTTGTTTTCACTGCAGCTAGGGTTGCCAACTATGAGTTGTGAATTTCTGGAGATTTGGGGGCAGAGCCTGAGAAAGATGGGGTTCAATGAGGGAAGAGACCTCAGCAGAGTTTAATGCCATAGAGGCCACCCTCCAATGCAGCTATTTTCTCTAGGGGAACTGATCTCTGTAGTCATCTGGTGATCAATTGTAATTCTGGGAGATCTCTAGGCCCTACATGGAGGTTGGCAACCATCACTGCAAAAGGGTTCCCAAGTGAGGTGCTGTAGTCTTTTCCTACAGCTTTTCTCTAGGCACCCAAAATAGAGGCACTAATGTACCGTTTGTGAGAATTTCCTGTGACTAAATCAACTTGTTTTTCAGCTTCTCTCCGTTCCCCCCTCAAGAGATTTTGACAAATTTCACTGACCAACATTAGGAGTTGTATTTTTTGTACTTCAAATATGAACTCTGCTTTTTTTCAATTTGAGAAATAGTTTGTTTACTGGAGTGAACACTGGAGAAATCACACACCTATACAAGTTTAAAAGTGATATTCTATGACAAACATTGGCATGGAGTAGCTCATAATGTGCATCTTTGAAATGACATTTGTTCACTGGGACAGAATCCCCCCCCCCCCCCCCGCAATGTGTACCTATATATTTCTCAGGACTAGCAGTCCAATAAAATATGACTTAAACATGTTAGCTTAATTCATATATGGTCACTCTCATATGCTAGCTTACTAACAAAGGAAGAGTGACCTGCTGGTTGTCCTGGATCTCTCAACAGTCTCATACTATCAACCACATTATCCTTTAGTATCACCTGGTATAAATAGATGGATGGTGTTGTGTTGGAGAAATTTTGGTCCTTTCTGGGGGGCAGAAGGCCGAAAGCAGTGCCAGTGGTCTTCTGTCCCTTCGCCTTTAGTTTATGGGCTCCTTAAGGTTCTCAATTGTTCCCTCTACTGTTTACTATCTACACTGAGAGTTAAAGGGAACTCTAGTGAAGGCCCTCTTGGTGACCAGGTGTAGACTTTGAAACTCTTCTAGGAGTTATACTTCATCCCCTCTTGACAGGCCTTCTGAGACCAGCTAAAAACCTTTCCAAAAATGTGTAGGGCTTTCAACTAGAATCTGTCCCGCACTTTAAAAATGTGGTCTTAATTTTCCAGTATTTTAAAAATTCTGATGCTTGCATCTTTTATCCTCTTCATTCCACCCTGGATAAGGCATCTTGGACCGCTTCTGATGGCTACAGCTATTCTGAGCAGCTGTATACTGTTCCATATGCAGCCTGCCTCTTGTTTCTTCTCCACCCCCTTAGTGACAATCCCCATGGTAGGGCTGCATCCTTAGCAATGCTCTCATTCTCCCCCATCACTCAGAAGCCTGGTGCTCTGCCTCCCCCTCCACCCCACGCACAAGGCTGCTGTATGTAGCAGCCTGCCAGTCTGGCTTCAGCGGCAGCCTGAAAACACACAGAGGTTGTCTGTGGAGGAGAAAAGAGAGAAGTCGAAAGAGCATCCTGTTTGGTGGCTGCAGCAGCAGCAGCAGCTACAACTGCTGGTTTTCCCTGGGGAAACTCCTTGACAGAGAGTTGGAGGGGGTTCTCTTCACTACGAGAGGAGAAAGAGGCCAGGAAAAGGCCATGACTGAGCTGCAGCCATTGGGGAAAACCTCCCTGAGGGGATCTCTTCTTCTCTTCTGCCTGCTGGGCCTGGCCTGTTTTTGGCTGCCTGCCAGCTCCCGGCGAGCCCCGAGACCACCCCCTTGCCCCCCCAGCTGTTCTTGCACGAGAGATACTGCCTTCTGTGTGGACTCGAAGAGCATACCCAAGAATCTGCCCCGGGATGTCATTTCACTGTAAGTGGCAAATCTGGAAATCACTAGCAGAGACAAACTGGGAAGTATGTATGCATATGTATGCATGGTGGTGTGTGTGTGTGGGGGGTGTTGCTGGTGCTTGTAGATAGCTACAAAGAGAAGTGGTCACCCTAGTGGAGGTCAGATTGTTGAGGGTAGAGGCCATTGGGTCTGGAGCCAGCAGGTGGAGAGATGAGGTTAGACTGAGGTGGGGTGGGCTAGATCTGCAACACTTGCTGGGAGCATCAGTCCAGAGTTTTTCAGAGTGTTGGGTTGTCATGTGGCAGCTTGTTTTCAGGAGTTACTTTGCAGTTGGGTAATGACTGATTTGTTCCTAGGGAAAAGGAAGCTGATTACAGAGCTTGCAGGGTGAAAAGGTAATCTGTGAGTTGGAGTATGTGAGATGTTACAGGAACTCTGTGGCTATACAAAGCTTTGCTAGTTCACACATGCATTGATATCAATTGATCAATGATGATGGGAGGATGGGGAAAAGGAAGCAGAGCAACGGCTTTGGCGAAGTGCTGTCACATCTCTTTAAAATGATTGTCTATCTTCAGCCTTTCAGAGCAAGCCTGCAAAATACTGAGATCTGGTTGCATCTTGGCTTTAGGCACACATTCAGTTTGCCAGTATTGTCTCAGCACCAGACAGTCCCCCATAATGGTGGAAAGAACAATACTAGCCTACTGTAGAAGTCTGTTGTACAGATTTTTTTGAGGCCATGCATGTCCTTTGAACACATGCAAATGCTATGTACATTTGTAAGTACTTATTACTGCATCACTGAACATGTGAGTATGCATATGTAAAGTGTCCCATGTGGTGGATAAACACAGATAGACAAATAGGAAATACGGGCGCATGTGCATAAGTACACAAAAGGGAATGCTTGACCCTTATGAAGCTGGATCCTGGCATACCTGTGGGTAATAGGTGGTACACAGATGCCTCAGAGGAAGCTGCAGCAGCCTAATTCTGACCACAAGCTTGGCTGAAAGTCTGTGTTAAGAAGTGGCTTCAGAGATGGAAAATGAGGAACCAGAGGAGATTCAAGGGAAATTTGTAAATCAGATCCCGAAGCTCCTACGCCTGGCAAAATATTTTCCCATTTTCAGTAAATCTAACACTACGGTGTCAATTAGGGCTATTCTATGGGTGCTTATCTCACACCTAAATCTGAGTGAGCCAATAAGTGGAGGTGGCAAAATGTCCAACTGCACCAATTCAAACTGCATCTTTTTTAGTGCTTCCTCATTTTTAAGGGAAATCAACCCTGACTGTTCCCTGGAAAGTCAGATGCAGAAGCCGAAGCTCATATACTTTGGCCACCAAATGAGAAGGGAGCACTCACTGGAGAAGAACTGATGCTGGGAAAGACAGAAGGCAAAAGAAGAAGGGGATGGCAAAAGATGAGATGGCTGAACAGCATTACTAATGTAACTAACACAAATTTGAGCAGACTTTGGAGGATGGTGAAAGACAGGAGGGCCTGGCGTGACTTTGTCCATGGGGTCTCAAAGAGTCAGACTCGACTGTGCGACCTAACAACAACAACATTTTTAAAATATGTGTGTAATAAAATAGCTATTGGAGAAAGAGGCATACAATAGGCCATTCATGGTGACAGTTTACTAAAGGGTTTGCTGTCCTTGTTGATCCCTCTGGGCATGTTTGCAATTCTGAAAAAAAGACATTGGGTGCCACCTAAATCTCCCCCATAATTTTTTGAAAAAATAGTTTCAGTTCCATTAAACATTCACTTTTTTTAAAAAGTAAAATTTCAGTCTTTGTAAGGGCCAAAGAAACTTTCAGATAGTAATTACTTAAGTGCAATTGAAAAAAAATGTGGTGAATAGCCTTTGCCATCCTATGAAAGTCTGCAAATGGGTGAATCCAGCTGAATTTAATACTGGGGAGTCCATAAGTCTGTTTGGTGGATTTTGTGGTTGTGTGTTGGAGAGTTTGTGGGGGTGAATATGAGAGAAATTATTCTGGATGTGGCAGGCACTAAGAGGGCAGGGAAGGTTTTCCTAGCTGGAATAGGGGTAGCATAAGTCATCCTTCTCTGGGCTAGGGTTGCCAGTCTCCAGAAGAAGAAGATGATATTGAATTTGTATTTGCCCTACACTCTGAATCTCAGAGTCTCAGAGCGGTCACAATCTCCTTTACCCCCCCGCCCCCACAATAGACACCCTGTGAGGTAGGTGGAGTTGAAAGAGCTTTCATAGCAGCTGCCCTTTCAAGGACAACTCTTACAAAAGCTATGGCTGACCCAAGGCCATTCCAGCAGGTGCAAGTGGAGGAGTGGGGAATCAAACCCAGTTCTCCCAGATAAGAGTCTGCACACTTAGCCACTACACCAAACTGGCTCTCCAGGTGGTGGCTGGAGATTTCCTGGGATTACAAAGGAGCTTCAGGTGGCCAAGATCAGTTCACCTGGAGAAAATGGTCACTTTGGAAGGTGGGCTCTATAGCATTATGCCCTATTCAAGTCCCTCCCCTCCCCAAACTTTCCTCTCCTCAGGTCTACCTACAAAATCTTCAGATATTTCCCAACCCAGATCCAGCAACCCTACTCCCCCACCTCTACTGGATATCTTTTGGCTCTTCTAATAGCTCCTTTTCATTTTGTGGGAAACCCTTTCATTTCTGCTGGCATTAAAGCTCTCATTGTGGTGAAATAACTTATTTTTATGTATATATGATATTTATTATCAATCCACAGGATAGTGGTGAGGTGAATGGAGTGATATAGTTTCAGTGGTGAATGGAATGAAATACTGGTGAAATAGCTTCAAGCAGCCCACTGTCTCCATGAAGACAAAGTTTAGCTGAGAGCTCAGGCATTCTTTCCCTTTTATTCTGCAGCTACTACCCAGCTTCACAAGATGAAGCTAGACCAGAACCCCGCTATCCTCCCATTACCTTTTGCATACCTCAAAGCTAGCTGGAGAAATGATGTAGGGTAGATCAAGGACAAAAGTTGGGCAGTGGAAGGGGAAGGAAGGTGGACACTGTCAAAGGAAACAGTAGAAAAGGAGGTGATGTGGACATGGTGGGGGAGGACAAAGAGAAGGAGAGGAAAGGGGAAAGGGATCAGGAAGAGGCCAGAAAGTGGGGTACCAGGAAAGAAAGTGGGCAGGTGCCAGGGAACACTGGTGAGTGCCAATGGCTACTAAGTGGGTTTGCTTCATGTAAGAGGATACCTCTGCATGTGGAAACAAAACAATACATTAACCTCTCCAAACAAGGAGTACTGAAATGGTGTTGTCCAAGATTCTATCACCACATTCTGAGTAGCTTGGGAGAAGTCTGTACAAGCAGCGAAATGGGGTAGTATCATCCTGCAGTGCCAGGCTGGACTGTACCACTTGAAACTGCAGATGGAGAGGATATCATTGTAGATATGGTTTGGAGCCATACAAAGGGTTGAATGCTTTCCATGTCAAAAACCCCCTGCAAGTAAATAAACAACATATCTGGGAGGGAGGCTGCAACCCTGACTGCTGTCCTGTTTCTTTTGGAGTACAGATTTTTTTTTAAATGCAAAAATATGATCCCATTCACTTACATCTCATCTCGTTGCACTGTTATTCTGCAGAAGGTCTTGGACACAATTTAAATGATACCTTAGTGACATAGGAGCCTCTGCCCTGTGGCTGCTCCTGTGTTTCCAAGAAAGCACATAATGGCTCCCCTCACACAGGATGGGCAGCTTTTGTGGTTCTGTACCCTACCTATGATGGTTGCTGGGTTGGGTGTCCATTGTGGGTATAGTTTGTACCCATACAGCTGTCGTTTTCTTCAGAGGAACTGATCTCTGCAGTCTGGATATCAGTTATAATTCCAGGAGATCCTTAGGCCCCACCTGGAGATTGATGGTGGCAGCTCTTCAGCATCTGCATGCTATTGGAGGAGGGAGCTTGCTGCAGGGATGTAGCCTTATTTCAGTTCAACACTTCTTTTAAAGGATAAACTAATTGAGTTTCATCCAGCAAGCCTCCAAAGTCTGTGGAAGACCATAAAATGAACTTCATCTCCCTTTAAGCAGCAAATCCTGCAAATTGACCCCCTCCATATCTCTTATCAGGAATTTCTGATACTCTGGCAGTTCCTGTTGCTTGCTTTCTCTCAAACTGTACTGGCTAGATCTGTCTGCTGGCCAATGTTGATGCCTGCATTGATTTGTTTAAGTGGTTTCTGAGCCCTTCTCCAGCTAGCCCTCATTAATCACAGCAAATGGAGAGATCTTTCAATACATACCCCCCCTGCAGGGATTGTGTAGTAGGTGCAATTCATTAGCTGTGCTGAGCTCCCATTCGTGAGCAAGCTGTGCATGTATGTGCATGAGTGTGTGTGTGAGAGAGAGCGAGTGCACCATTATCAGACGGATATAATGGAGGTGGGGTGATGCAGGACTGAGAAAGTCACTTAGGTGAGGAGATGACAGGAGCAGATGATTAGAAGATACTCAAATATGTACTGATGGTTCTTGACAGCTGGTGATTACAAGATACTGGAAATAACTTTGCTTGAGTTGGGGCAGTTGTAATTTATACACTGACAAGAATGGCATCCAAGACCCCTATCAAAACTACATTTGCAGAACTTTTATTCCATTTTAACACTCACAGCTTTCCTTGGAGAGTCCTGGGGGTCAAGTAGTTATGTGCTAAGAATTCTTAGAAAACTGTAGTCTCTACTTCCACACAGATTTACACCCCAGAACTGGATTCATGTGCAAACTAAGTAAACCACAGTTTAGAGTCTCAGATTATGATGGACCTTTAAATAAATAAACTCCTAAATATGACTAAAATTAATAATGTTGTGGACCTTTTAAAGGGGGCTCAGATTGTTCCTAGGTGATCGTAACATCCCAGTCTGCCCCTGTTTGTACAAGAAATTTCACAACAGGAGCATCAGCACTATGGATTAACCAGTGATTCCCTCTCTTGAGGGTAGTAGAGTTCACGGGGCTATGTGAACTGCACTGGCTGCCGATTATATACCGGGTCCAGTACAAAGTGTTGGTCATTACCTTTAAAGCCTTATATGGCCGAGGACCTGCCTACCTGAGGGACCGTCTTTCCCCATATGAACCCCAGAGAGCACTGAGGTCAGCCGGGAAAAACCTAATGACCATTCCTGGGCCGAAGGAGATTAAATACCAGAATACTAGAGCACGGGCATTTTCAATCGCGGCCCCTACCCTATGGAAACGACTCCCCGAGGAGGTGCGTGCCCTGCGGAACCTTGATCAGTTCCGCAGGGCCTGCAAGACCACCCTTTTTAAACTTGCACACTTGGACTGCTAAGAAGATCGGTAATTAAAGATCTGCCAATGCAGTTTGAAGACCTATACCGCTGAATAACTGTACTTATTGGATTGGTTTTAATGTTATTAAGCTTAATGTTTTATATTGTTAAATCTAAAGGTTTTTATCTACTATTGTATGTTTTTATAAAATGTTGTTAGCCGCCCTGAGCCTGCCGAGGTGGGGAGGGCGGGATATAAATAAAATTTATTATTATTATTATTATTATTAGAGTTCAAGGTGTGATAGAAAGCTGAGAACATTTCTCTGTACCTTGACCAAAGTACAGATCCTGGGATTCTTTGTGAAAGTTAAACTGGCAAAGATGCAATGTAATTTTGTAGGTAGATCTATATCCTACACCATCACACCAGTGTTCTATGTTGAACACAAACTATGCACTTGTTGCTGTTGTTATTACTACTATTACTACTACTTATGATGCCAACGTTCTGTGGATTAGGGATGTATTCAGTCTCAGCCTTGCTATATCAACACTTTTGAAGTTCAAATGCTTCCTTGTGACAGGATAAATCTTCTCCCCTATCTCTTGCATCTCGCTTACTGTTTCCTTCTCTTTTGCAGGACACTGATAAATGCAGCATTCAGCGAAATCAAAGAAGGCGCCTTTGCTCACCTTCCATTTCTGCAGTTCCTGTATGTTCTTCACTCTCACTGGGGTGTTCTTGGAATGGAGGGTTTGGGAATTAGTCCATATCTAGTCTTACTAGGGGAATGGCTTCATAGGGCAGCACCCACTCTACTTGTTGCAGCAACTGATGGAAGGGCTCATTCTTTCTCAGATTGCTTTAGAACATATGCTTTCACTGGCCAGCAATAGTAAGCGGTGGGGGGGAGACTAGATCCCCTCCTAGTGGGGCAAGAAAGACTAACAAAGAGCCCAGTATTCCTGGTATTAGGGTGCAGATCACTAAATTCACTCAGCTGGAGTAGGAGATATTATTATTAAATTAAAAACAAGTTTCTGTCTACTTACTGTAATTTACTCTGATTTTAAGGGTATAATCAGGGCTTTTTTTGTAGAACATTTTGCTGCATGTGTAAAATGTTGTGCCTGCTTATTTTTAGGGTATTCTTTTATAGATCCATTTTGTTTTAACTGTAGAACTCTGTTGTCTTAAACTGCCTTGAGCCTCCTGATTCTTCCAAAGGAAACTTTAAACAAAATGAGAACATGATCCTGGTGGTGGTGGTGGGTGGTTAGTGATCCCTTTTGTATCTAATGTCACCACTTTAACACCTTCTCTTTTTTCCCTTTGCAGGCTGCTGAACTCCAACAAGTTCACCTTGATTGGGGACAATGCCTTCATGGGACTCCCGCACCTGCAATACCTGTATGAACAACGGGGAGTCTTTGTCTAGCACCCAGTCAAAGCAGAGAGGGGATGGTGTAAAGTTGGCATGATGACTGGGCAGGGAGGGCTGCTAAGTGGCAAAGCAGATGCTACTGTGGGCTAGAAGAATAGGGATATTCTGTGAAGGGTAGGAAGGAAGAGGGATATTCTGCTCCTTGAGGGGACTGATCTTGAGGGGGATAAGATAGATGTCCTAAGGGTATTAAGCCTTGCAAGAAGTGCTTTGCAAGCAGCTTCCGGGCATTTTAATTTTTACTACCACTTATGCCTCCAGATAGCCATTTATCTGGAGGGGGGAAGTGCTGCAGTGGCCTAGGAGCCAAAAGGCAAGGGAGGAGAGGGTGGCCATGCACATCCAAGGCTGGTATAGAGAGCAGGTGCAAGGGAGAGTGTGCCAGTAAGGCAGCAGAGGGAATCCAGCCGAGACCCTGCCAAAGGAGATCAGCTCTGAGAGTCCTGCCAGGGAAGTGTTGGCATATAGGCAGCGTGTACACCTTGTTGTGATTGGGGTGGAAGGACAGATGTCCCTCTGTGGAGCAAGAAGATTCCTCAAGCAGCATCAAGGCACAGAGCAGTAAGACGACATTTTGTTCTTTGCCCTCAGGTTCATCGAGAACAATGACATCCGGTCTCTGTCAAAAAACACCTTCCGTGGGCTCAAATCCCTGACGCACCTGTGAGTTAGCACTGGCGCAGAAGCATACTTTGCGTGAGCCTGGAGCATAAGCTAAAGGGTGTATGACTAGTTAGTGTGTAACATACCAGTGAGATTAGCATAACGCCTGTCAATCTGTCTGGAGGAAGGGACAGCTTTTGTATTGCAAGGCCCCCAAGGGTTGCCTGCCGCCTCTGTGCTTTGAGCACAGACGCATTGCATGCTGCTGCAGGATCTCTGCTCGTGAGAGAGAGGTCATCCAGGATCAGTGTGGAGAGCTGGGTTGCCCTGCACCACAGTGGTGCATCAAGAGAGGTCTTGGAAAACTATGCATGTCTATGGGAGAAACTAAAGAGGTCCAATTGGAGATTCCCCTGGAATAGAAACTAAACATTCTGCTTATGGCCTTGACTTTATCCTGCATATTCCATCTGAGTTCAGTTCAGCTCTTATGGCTATGATTATTGGATTAGGAATGTGTAGGAAATCTCAGGAGCTGAGATGAAGGGGGCTGAGCACATTATCTACTGGTGAGGAGGCAGCCCCACATAGTGTGATGCTCCTCCCCATGTCTTTAAGAAATTATGCAAATCAAGTCCTCGATCTCTTGTTATGATGACAGTGGTTCTCCTTGAACTGAGCTGAAAGGGGAGACTGTTTTCTGTGAACTTTTCATCAGCATGAAAAGGTGCCTGTTTCCCTTGTCCTCCTAGTTGGCTAGGTTTGCCCTCAGTGATGCATCTGATTGGCTGTGTAGTGTTGAGATGACTTCACATTTGCTGTGTGATTGCTGACTGGGTAGGATCACTCTGCAAGGAAGAAAGAAGCCCCAACCAAGAGGAAAATTGCACTGAAGAACCAGCAGCAGTAGACAGGGAAGACAATACCTATACACAACTTTGAGAAATGGTGAATGTTTGCATGTTTGGGGTGGGGTTTCAGGGAATATTTCTGCCTCCAGTTTCACAAAGTACTTCTTTCACTTTGAAAAAATAATGGGCAAGCATTCAGCTCAGGTCTGCCTCTTTCTTTCTTTCTTTCTTTCTTTCTTTCTTTCTTTCTTTCTTTCTTTCTTTCTTTCTTTCTTTCTTTCTTTCTTTCAGATCTTTGGCCCACAACAATCTGCAGACGCTGCCCAGAGACCTCTTGAAGCCGTTGGACATCCTAAGTGATTTGTAAGGTTTTCCCTTACCTTGTTTTTAGTAATTTACCTTTAGAATGTGAAGATCCACAGCTGTTGTGTGCTTTACTTCCCAGAATCAGGGCAAATTATGCAAATTCACCAAAAAACAACTGACCTATAATTGTACCCCAAAGGTTCTGCAACTTAAGTAATGCAAGGGCCTGGGGAAAACAGAAGATTGTGTCCCACATGTTACAATTCAGATATATGCTAAACAAATGTACATACTATGTACTGTAAAATGACTGGGTTTACATTTGTCTTTTTGTCTGTGATATGTATGCAAGGACATTTAGCATGATCATTGGCCTGAAAATGAGGTGTCCAATAAACTGCAAAAGCAAGGGCAGTATCATTTGGTGCATGTGAGGGAAAGTTATGCAGAGTTCACCAGTAAGGTGTGATCCCTTTATTCTCCTAGAACTTATGATACAGAGTTAATGGTAATGAGTTAATTTCCCAGAGAAGACAGAGACTCCTGCCTACAAGTGTCCTGTAGGACAAGACTGGCAAGGAACAGCAGTAAAATTCATTTAGAGCTGCGCAGATTGATGAATCATCGCAATTGCTCTAGCCGCTGCTGGGGAACAGATGACTCCAAATCAGCAGCACATCTAAGCCTCAACCCAACCCAGGTGTGGTCATGCACTCAAAATACATTTGATTGACCAGTGACCAGTTCAGATTTTCCAGTCCTCTCCTGATGGAGATTAAGCACTTGTTTCTATATATGGGGAATACTCAGAGACCGTACAACTTTATTCTTTAGAACTGAAGGGAAGAATTCCCAATCCTCCAGCGACTGTTCTTGAATTGTCTCTCCCCAACAGAGATCTCCGAGGCAATTCCTTGACCTGTGATTGCAAAACCAAGTGGTTGGTGGAGTGGATGGAAAGCTCCAACACTACCGTACCTGCTGCCTTCTGTGGTAGCCCCCCTCAGTACCAAGGGCAAAAGATCCGGGACTTGCCACTCAAGGATTTTGATTGCATCACTACAGGTTGGAATGGCTGGAATGTGTGTAGATGATGGAGCAAAAGTATGGAGAGAAGCAGAAGTGATAGAGCAGGATAAGAATCAGGAAAATACTTAGATTTGGTGGGCATTTCTTTCTTTCTTGAAAAAGTTCACATATGTTTGAAGAGGCATTTGAAAAACATAGCGGCATTTCTTACCAGCTTTTTCTGGCTGCCTGTAACATCTGTGAAACAGAAAGGAATTAAGCAGCTGAAACTTTCCCCATCACAGTATCTCTGAGGTAGAAAAAGCAGCCCACTGTGTTATTGGTGAGTTGACTGGCACTACATGATTTGAATGGGTTATATTGGCCTCTGTCCAACATAATCAAAAATGTTATAAAGCACATTTGAAGAGATCTGACCATAAGGAAGAAAAAGAAGAAGACTGCAGATTTATACCCCACCCTTCTCTCTGAATCAGAGACTCAGAGTGGCTTACAGTGGCTTACAATCTTCTATATCTTCTCCCCCCATAACAGACACCCTGTGAGGTGGGTGGGACTGAGAGGGCTCTCACAGCAGCTGCCCTTTCAAGGACAACTCCTGCGATAGCTATTGCTAACCCAAGCCCATTCCAGCAGCTGTAAGTGGAGGAGTGGGGAATCAAACCTGGTTCTCCCAGATAAGAGTCTGTACACTTAACCACTATACCAAACCAAAGGGTCAGCTTTAGTGTGAACAGCCATCCTTTAAGCTACAGTCTGGGGGGTGATTATAAGGGACCAGGAAGCCATGGGCTTATTAGGCTGCATTACTTCATTTTGTTTCTTGGAATCTTTCCCTTATCAGACTTTGTGGTGCACCAGGTCCTGCCCTTCCAATCTGTGTCTGCTGAGCCCTTTGTCTATGCCAGTGACCTGTACGTGGCTTTGGCCCAGCCAAGCTCCAGCAGTTGTACCATCCTCAAATGGGACTATGTTGAACGCAAGCTGCGTGACTTTGACCGCATCCCAGGTAAAGATGGAGTGGGCAGGGTAGATAATAGGAAAATCCAGGGCTTTTTTTGTAGCAGGAACTCCTTTGCATATTAGGACACATACTCATGTTATAGCCAATCCTCCAAGAGCTCACAGTAGGCCCTGTAAGAAGAGCCCTGTAAGCTCTTGGAGGATTGGCTACATCAGGGGTGCGTGGCCTATTATGCAAAGCAGTTCCTGCTACACACACACAGAAAAAGTCCTGGAAAAAATCTTTCCCATTTCCTATAGTGGAGTGAAGCCTCAAGATCAATGCCATGAAGAGTAAGGACTTGGAAATACAGCAGAAAGAAAGACGCCTGACTGCTTCCTCTACACCCACTAATGGCTCCACAGAAGGCAGATAGAAAAAAAAAGGGGGTGGGGCTCAGATAGTTCTGGCTCTAGGCAAAATGGATATATTTTTTTAAAATAAACGGATTAAGAAGAAGAAGAGTTGGTTTCAAACCCTGAAGGAGTCTCAGAGTGACTTACAATCTCCCTTCCTTCCTCTCCCCACAACAGACACCCTGTGAGCACTGTTCCCTGTAAGCTGTGGAGTCTTATGAGCTAAAATTCTACTTTGTGAGCTATTGGCATTAAAGTTGTGAGCTACTGCATAAATAAATTAGTTTGCTCTAGGGCCATTTTTCCTGAGCTGAGACAAGAATGTGTGAGCTGGAGGCTAAAAAATTGTGAGCTAGCTCACATTAACTCAGCTTAGAGGGAACACTGCCTGTGAGGTAGGTGGGGCTGAGAGAGCTCTGAGAGAGCTGTGACTGACTCAAGGTCACCCAGCTGACTTCAAGTGGAGAAGTGGGGAATCAAACTCAGTTCTCCAGATTAGAGACCACTGCTCTTAACCACTACACCAAACTGGCTCTCTTAAAGAGTTGGTGCACCAGCATTGTGGCTAACATAGCAATCTATGAACCATGTCACCTAGGTGGACAAACTGCAGACCTGAACGTTATCCTGGCGGGGTGGGGCTTCTGTGTATTTTTGATCTGCCTGGGGGACCATCATTGTCTATTAGACATGTGATCATATTAAGTCCTTGCTGTTTTGCAATGACTGGTGGTAATTTACCCTGGAGCTATTGCCTTCCCCACCACTGCCCACTGGCCAACATATACACATAGAAGCTGTATTTCATTACAGACATCCATTACGAACTTTTGAGGACTCACCTCTTCCGTTCAAATTGATTCCAAGGCTTCATTTTTGCGCCTAAAATAAGTAAAAGCAGGTAGTGTGCTTTATAAGAGAAAGCCTGAACCAGATGTCTGTAGCCATTCAGATTGTCATAAAGTGTACCTGCCTAAGATACAATGCTGCTGATTTCCTTTTATCTGCTGACTCTTCTCAATTCCTCCATTACAGCTCACTCAGCTGTTTACTGCAAGCCAATTGTGGCGGAGTTGCAGCTGTATGTTGTGGTAGCCCAGCTCTTTGGCGGCTCCTATATCTACCGCTGGGACACCAACATTGACAAGTTCATCAAGATCCAAGACATTGACAGCCAGAAGATCCGAAAGCCCAATGACATTGAAGCCTTCCAGATTGAGGGTGAATGGTTCTTTGTCATTGCAGATAGCTCCAAAGCTGGCTCTACCAGCCTCTACCGCTGGAACCAGAATGGCTTCTATTCCCACCAAGACCTGCACTCTTGGCACCGAGACACTGACGTGGAGTATGTGGAAATAGATGGCAAGCCCCGCCTCATCATCTCCAGTAGCTCCCAGGTGCCCATTATCTACCAGTGGAACCGCTCGCAGAAACAGTTTGTCCACCTGGGTGATGTGGCAGAAGTGATGGATGTACAGATGGTCAAGCATTTCCGGATCAAGAGGGACAACTATTTGTGCCTGAGCCGCTACATTGGTGACTCCAAGGTGGTCAAATGGGAAGGGCTGAGATTCACAGAGCTGCAGACCTTGCCCTCTCGAGGTTCCATGGTCATGGAGCCTTTTCGAGTCTCGCAGCACCAGTACTTGGCCCTGGGCAGTGACTTCTCCTTTACCCATATCTACCTTTGGGAAGAAGAGAAGCAGAAGTTTGTCAAGTTCCAGGAACTCTCGGTCCAAGCTCCGCGAGCATTCCACCCGATTCCCTTGGAGGGCATGGATATCCTGCTAGCACCCAGCTTCAAAGGAAACACATTGGTCTACAAGCATATTGTGGTGGACCTCAGCTTGTAGAGTGGGTGGATCACTGTCCTCCCCCTATAAACACAAAGACATTATGCCTGATGAGTTGCCCCTCTGCTGAAGGGCATCAGAGCACTATAATCACTCAAAGCAAAGCTGCTTCCTCACAGTCCTTTAAATACCCTCCCCTATATATGTTTCTCTCTTTCGTATGAGTAAACCAATGCCCTCTGTGATGCACAGGCTTCTACTGAGTATGAAAGGGAGCCAACACACACACACACACACAAAGAAAAACACACACGCTCTGTTGGTGTGAGTGCTTATGCAACAATGCATTCATAGATTTTATAACTCCATATCCATGTCCCCTCCCCCTAAAAAAATCTAAAATGTAGCTGGGATAAAATTTTGCATTAATACAATTTCTAGGGGATTTTCAAAATTGGAAATGCAGATTTTTAAGGTGCAGATTTAAAATCTGAGGATTTACTTGACCATTCCCCTCTCCAAATTTCTTTCGGTGTCAGTGAGCGCATAGGAGAGTCACCTACCACACACAAAATGGACTGTACTCACCGGAAAGAAAAGTCCAAAATATGAATCGTGACCTTCCATGAACTATTTGAGGTCTGATGATGAGAATCTGATATTTGAACAAGTGCCATATTTTTTTTTCTTGGTTGAAACTCCTATCTTGGTGCCAAGTTTTGGTCACTGGAACAGCTATGCATACCTAATTGCACACCAAAAGCTCATCACAATATTTAGCATATGTGTACTTCCTTTGTGAAGTGATCCATTGAGTGTGCATGTGATGAATAGCTAGATGGCCACTGAATGGCCACACGGGTTCTGCTTCTGTCTGGAAATTTTTCTGAACGTTTCTATGTCCTCACAGGATGGCTTGAAGAATCCATCCTTTCGGTGCCAAATTTGTATGCTAGACAAAGCCATTTAACATCCCAATTATTCAAATTAAAACATTTCCAGGTGCCTAAATCAGTCTGTAATGTGCATGTAAAACCTACATTGGCTAGAATTTACATTCAGTTTCTCTTCCACTAAACAACATGAACATGTGGCACAAATAGTATAAAAATGATGCTCTGATGTACTTTTTGGAGTCAGCTGTGAAAGTCATACAAACCAATTATGTACATAACCTTTGCTCAATAGGTCTGTATTACATCAGATGGCATGTAGGAGGGGAGTAGTTTTGTATGATCCATCAAGAATAATAAAATCTATGCATATAGAAAATGAACTTGCCAGGGAAATATTTAGGCTGGAATTAATCTCCCTGAATCTAGTTTTCTCTGTGCAGAAACTTTTGTTTTTAATTTGTGGGAGCATTGAACCCCCTGCAGCCTGGTGTAGCCCAGGAATAGGTTTAACGTGATTAAAACAACCCCCCCCCAAAAAAAAGTGATGTGCACACTGGCTGTTAGGTCACATCAACATAGCTCCAATTTAGAGGTTTTCTGTCAGAATATCTGCAAACCAAAGTACACATTAAATGAAAATCTATGTTACGGTATCCTGGCAACATTTGTTTTACAGGAAAAACTGCTTTGGGATATACAGTTGAGAGCAGATAAACTATGGTGAAGTGCGGGAAAGGGAGCTTATTAAATAGCTCCCCCCCCCCACTGTTTCTCTGCTCCAAATCACATTTGCATGCTTTTCCATTAGGCTTTCCTCATGGAGTTTTTACATGTGTATGATGTATAATTTGGCCTTTATTCCCAGAAAATATGACAATTAACAGAGTTTGACACTAGCTATCTGCCTGATTTACTTCATGTTACCTGTGTGGGATGGTGGAAAAGGATATCCCCCACCTCATTTTTTGCTTCTCTTCCAGTGCACTAACTGTAGTGCAGTCAGCCAACATTGGGAACAATGTTCCCTCTAAGCTGTGGTGTCCTGTGAGCAAAAATTCTACTTTGTGAGCTACCGGCATGAAAATTGTGAGCTATTGCATCAATTAGTTTGCTCTGGGGCCATTTTTGTGAGCCGGAGGCTAAAAAACTGTGAGCTAGCTCACGCCAACTCAGCTTTGAGGGAACATTGATTGGGAGGTGTCAATTAACAACACACATTTGTTGGCAAGTCACTGATCATGAAATATGATTATTGTGCAGGCCACAAGCATAAGGCGAGCTGCTGACTGGTCATGGATCCTGAAACCAACAGCAGCTTTCTATTTAAAGAAAGTAAGTTTCTAACTCTCACGGTTGCAGAGGTTTTTGAAAATGTGATGGCATGATAAAGCAAAGCCATGGGGAAATTCCACTGGAGGTCTTCAGGGACTGAGACTAGACTGCCGTCTGTCGGATGCTCTAGTTGTGGGTTCCCTGCACTGAACAGGGGCTTGGACTAGGTGGTGTCTGAGGCTTCTTCCAATGCTGTGATCTTAACATAGCAAGTAGGAAGAGGTATATTTCATTTCTTGATTCCGAAGCCCATTTCCAGAATTTTGAAAGCCTAAGCAAGGACTTTCCACATCTTAGGACTACCCCACAGAATATGAGCAAGGGCCATCAGCTGCAGCCTAACATTCACCGTGCTAGAGGAGCTGATGCATACTGATTATATGCAGTTCAGTGATAACTTAAAATAGGTGACTTTAGTAGCAGCCTCCATATCTTCTTTACATTTTTCAAAAATGTTGCTCAGTTCCCATATCAGTCTCATTTCTCACCTCTATCTGGATCAAGGAGAAATACATTTTTAAAAAGTGTGTGTGGGCAGGGGCGGGGGGGGGGGGAGAAGGCTGATTTCTGGTCCTGCAGGCACGGATGACTGACAGCTCTGCCACTTCAGTTTGGCTAATGGGTGTGAAGGGTTAGCTGACTGGGACTCTAGATTCTATCCTAGCTTGACTTATTTAAATGGACAGCTAGTTTATCTTCACTCAGCTCCTTTTAATCAAAGTTGTCAAGTTCTCTAAACCTAAGAGTCTTACGAGAAATGAAAGGAAAGCAGAAGCCAGGACTTGCTGGGATTCAATCCTAGAATATGTTAAATGAAATAGATATATTGGGATCTCCCTCCAAGATCATTCACTGGTATGAATTCTTACAACCATAATCTCTGCCAAACTCTTGCCAGCTAGGTCTTTTCAGGATCAAGTTCTGGCAGTGGTAAGGGACATCTGGTGATAGTGGCAGAACTGGCAGAGAGTTAGGTAGAATGTCCAAAGCTTACAAAAAAGTCCTAAGCAAAGTTAGGCCCTTCTATTCTTATTGACTTCAGTGGATTTAGAAGGGTGCAGCTCTGATTAGGACTGCTAGTCAGGGCTAAACTATATGATTTTTTTTTTTAGGGAATTGGCTTTTCTGGACCTAACATGCTTTCACTACAACCACGCAGCACCTGCAGGGTCATTGACCCTTTGGCTTGAGAATGTTGTGTTACCTCTGACTAGTAACTCCTGGAACTGCTTCCTCTGGCCAGTTGTTCTGATGTACAACAAGAAGGAAGCCAGAGTCTGGTCTGCAAAGATACCTTTAAAAATAAAAAAAGGTTACATCTAAAATTGTTAGGTGCCATTAAGATATGTGGTAAATATGGTTCACACTTTCCCCTTCAGTTTGTGTCCACAAATGATGAGTCCTCCATTCCTGTGTGAGGTAAACTCATGGACATCAAGAAGCCATTCCCCATGTCATTCACCGTGATTCCTTCGAATTGTTAGCCTCTAAAATTGATGAGGTATGTGATTTTATTGTGTCAAAATTTAAGTCTGAGAATCTACCTGAATGATTGCTAGTTCTGTTTTCTTAAAATATAAGACCTATTTATCACACAGATTGTTGCCCAGGGAGGAAGAGTTTCTGTAACATATTCTCTTGTGATTATCATGATAAATAAACCACATCAGTACTGAATTTCAAACACAAATGTCAAGCCTGGGGACCCAAAAGTAGATGTGATGGGATGCAGCTCTATTTGCTTTCATTATGTCTAGTTCTCCCACATGGAATGAAATCAGGAAATGGAAGCTTAGTTTTTATAGAAAAAGATGTGCACATATAAGTTGGCCCCTTGGTTCATCCCTCTAGACATTTTTTCCTTAGCCCACCAGAAGTAGATTTGGCCTGAGAGAAAAGTACCTGAAGCCACGGAATGAAAGGAGGCAAGATGGGAGATAGGGTTGCCAGCTCTGGGTTGGGAAATATCTGGAGATTTTGGGGGTGGAGACTGAGGAGGGTGGGGTTCGAGAGGGGAGGGACTTTGATGCCATAGAATCCACCTTCCAATACATCCATTTTCTCCTGGTGAACTGATCTGTGTCACCTGGAGATCAGTTGTATTAGATCTCCAGCCACCATCAGGAAGTTGGTAACTCTAGTGGGGGAGGACATATTTTATTATATAAGTTACATATTTTATTGTATAAGTTAGACCCCACCACCTTCTTTATAAGTGGAATGAAGGAATCTTAAGGGGAAAATCCTGGGGAAAGTTTGCAAGAATGCTAGTGCATTTTCCTTGTCCTCCACTCCAATAAATTATTTATAGGTGAAGTGTGGAAAGGGGTGTCTCTAAGGATATGTGTGCATTTGCTAGGGGAAGCGCAAAGAGAAGCAGAGCGAAAATAAGTCCTTCCACACCATATTTTCAAGAAGAAATAGAGAACTTCGTGGGAGGGGGGGAGAGAAGGGGCCCAGAAAAAAGATCTCCTTAGTCTTGCTTAAACACAAGAAAGGCATCAGTTATGTATTTTGTGAAACTTTTGCTCTTCACCCTTTTAAATATGATTCAGAAAATACAATTAATTGTAAAAATGTACCCTACTATATATATGTATTGATGCTGTTTGAAAAACTGGACAATTTCTTTTTAAAAATAATCCCATCCACAGAGATAAAACAGGAGTCCTGTGGCACCTTACAGACTACAAAGTGGTCTCTAGTCCAGAAAAGTATGTACTAAAATAAAAGATTGTTACTCTTCAGCCCACAAGACTCCTGCTTATTTTTTACTACAACAGACTAATATGGACAAAAACATAGGATTTGTGTTTACAATTTCCATTATTTATTTCTACAGTCACAGAGGATATATTCAGTACATCATTTATAATCTAGAGTATTGTGTGGAAACTAAATTATACAAGACACATACAGAGAAACACAAAGTGCTATCAGTATCCATAGCACTTTGCATAATATGTTTGTGTGTGTGTGTGAAGTGCAAGGGGTTTTTCAAGGCAAATGAGATGTAGTGGTGCCTTCCACTGCAGAGTCTTCCTTGGTGGTCTCTCTTCCACGTACCAACCCTGCCTAGCAGCTTAGGGTTGCCAGTTCCAATATTCAAGAAATATCTGGGAACATTGGGGGTGGGGCCAGGAGACTTTGGGATGGAGCCAGGAGCTTGGTTGTGACAAGCATAACTGAACTCCAAAGGGAGTTCTGGCCATCACATTTAAAGGGACCACACACCTTTTAAATGCCTTCCCTCCATTAGAAAGAATGAAGGATGGGGGCACCTTCTTTTAGGGCTCATAGAATTGGATCCCTTAGTCCAATACTTTTAAAAACTTGGAAGGTACTTTGAGGAGAGACACCAGATACTATGCTAAAAATTTGGTGCCTCTACCTCAAAACACAGTGCCCCCAGAATCCCAGATACCTGTGGATCAATTCTCCATTATATCCTATGGGAATTGGTCTCCATAGGGAATAATGGAGTGTCTATCAGACATTTCCCCCCCCCCTTGCTTTCTGATGACCCCAAAATCCCCCACCTGGGGATTTATACAAAAAATACACATGATGTCTGTGATATGAATAGGTTACCAGACTTTTTAATACTTTTAAAATATATTAAATATATATTAAAATATATTTTAAAAGTATTAAAAAGTCTGGTAGTCTATTCATATCACAGACATGTTGTGTGTTTTTTGTATATATCCTCACTGTGACCTCCTTGTTGATTATGCTAATGCCCACCTGGGGATTGGCAACCCCATTTGGAGGGGAAGGTTCAGAAGGAAGCTTTTTATAGATTTCAGTTTGGCCAGAAGCCCGGAAGAAAACAAGTTTAAATACAAGTCAAGCTTAGAAGCTATAAAGCAGTTGATGAGCAGAAACTGAAGGCCAAACTACACATTAGGGCATTTTAATTGTTCAGTCTAAATACCCAGACCCAGCTCAGGTTCCCTGCAGCCACACCGAAGCTGCAGGGAATGGTTTTTTTTAAGAAAAATAAAGTAGAGACCAAACAAGCTTGGAGTGCTACCCCAGGGGGAGGAAAGACACCTGCCTCTCACTCCCCACCCCCTTCTCATGCAGAAACAGCAGGGAGGAGTTATTGTCCCATCTTTGCACCTCCACATGCAAGAATATTCTGTGTGCAACGGCAAATACAGGGGGGGAAACTACCTCCCAGTGTTTTTTCCATGCAGGAAAACAGCTTGGTGGGAGGGAAACAGGACTCTTTCTTCCCTCTGTAGGGGCATTCCAAGCCTGTTTGGGCTCTCCTTTATTTTTTAAGAAGCCATCCCTTGCAACTGCTGTGGCTGCAAGGAACCTGAGTTGGGCCTTGGCAAGCTGGACCCAACTCTAAAAACCCAAAATGTGCAATTTGTCCCTGAGCTCCAGCACTTTTTGAGGGTCACAGTGCAGGAAGAGGCTGATGTTGGTTGAGTGCTGATCAAAGGAAAGCAAATGAATGAGCCTTTTGTACTGCTGGGAGGAGATAGCTGTACCTTTTGTACTGCCGGAGGGACGTCCCTGAGCCTTTTGTATGGCTGGGGGAGATCTAAGCCCGGGAGAGATCATGTGCTTTGAACTTCTACATGGAGAGAAAAAGATAGCATCCCATCCTCCACTGTGGCAAGATAAATTGTGCTAACCAAAATTCTCCTTTCTAAGATCCAGGACTTCCTGTTGGCAACTGCTGGCAAGACAGAATGCTGCCTCCTTAGTCAACAGATTAGATAAGACAGCATTCTTATCGCTGCCACAAGGATGCTGCCACCAAGGCTTTTTTGTGTAGAAAACCTCCAGCAAGAACTCATTTGCATATTAGGTCACACACCCCTGACATCACCATTGTTTTGCATAGGGGTTTTTTTGTAGAAAAGCCCAGCAGAAACTCATTGGCATATTAGGCTACACACCCCTGACGCCAAGCCAACCGAAACTGCATTCCTGTGCGTTCCTAATAATAATAATAATAATAATAATAATAATATATTTTTTAAAGCCCTGACTGCCATCATTTAAAAATCACGTACGAGTGCTCAGAGGGGCCAATCCTGATGAGTCCGTAGTATGAAGTGCCTTCCCCCCCCACACACACACACATTTTGTAAGGTGCGGCATGAAAAACAATAGTGTCTTAGCCTGCCATGCTGTGGATCCTCACAACTAGGGTTGCCAAGTCCAATGCAAGAAATATCTGGGGACTTTGGGGGCGGAGCCAGGAGACTTTGGGGGTGGAGCCAGGAAACATTGGGGCGGAGCCAGGAACAAGGGTGTGACAAGCATAATTGAACTCCAAGAGAGTTCTGGCCATCACATTTAAAAGGACAGCACACCTTTTTAAATGTCTTCCTTCCATAGGAAATAATGAAGGATAGGGGCACCTTCTTTTGGGGCTCATAGAATTGGACCCCCTGGTCCAATCGTTTTGAAACTTGGGGAGTACTTTGGAGAGAGGCACTAGATACTACACTGAAAATTCAGTGCCTCTACTTCAAAAAACAACTCCCCCAGAGCCCCTGAAACCTCCAGATCAATTCCTTATTATACCCTATAAGAATCGATCTCCACATAGGGAATAATGAAGTGCTCAGCAGACGTTTCCCTCCCCTTTTCCTCCCTCCCCCACCCAGTTTCTGGCAACTCTGAAGGGGGATTGGCCTCTCTACTCACAAGTTGCTGCCAACTTTTTCACAGCAACACAGACACACCATCCCAAGAGGAAGCCTTTCAATCGGAGACTGAAGCCTCCGGAGGTGCAAAGGCACATGGTCCCCTGGGGGCAGGGCTTCTGAATGCTACTTCAATAGTAAGATTGGTGGAGGTGGACAATACTTAAGAACCAGAGAATGATCTCTTGGCAGTGCTCATAGTTGGAAGCAGGCTGAATGTGATGCTTATTACCAGATGCATGCGGAAGTTCCACAGTGAAATTGAATACTCAGGTATGTAGGACTCCAATTTGGATCAGGACTGCCACATGTGGGCTGCTAACAGATGGGCAGTTTGGGGTGGTTGGGAGATGTTCCAAATTGAGCCAGCTCAAAAACGGCTGCCCTGAAGCTTCCACATGCTCTCCAGCGAGGCGGCCCCATCTCATCTGCTAGGTGACTTGGTGCTTTCAGATGGGGAGGCACCTCAGAAGCTGAACTGCTCTTTTTCTCCCCTGAGGAGTCAGGCACTTGTGTGCTCATGCACTCAAGTGCTCTGGTTAGATTTTACAAAAACAAAAAAACAAAACCAGAAAGGGCAGATTCACACCACCAAGGCTCCTCCCTTGTGCCCTTCCACTTCCAAACGAAAATGGAGCAACTGGCTGTTGACTCAGAAATTTGCTACCACTTCGGAAGTGTTAGCTTTTTGAGCTAGCCTGCAGAGGCCGGAGGTCTGGGTGAGTATGGGAGTATGGGATAGGGACAGGTGGCAGAGGTTTGTGTGTGGAAGGACTTTTGGGGGTTGATTTCTGAAGCGTCTCTGAGCCAGCCCAAAGTGCCAGTCTGTAATCACCTGTGGAAAGGGGGAATTAAACTTTCCCTTGCATCATTTTTTGGACCTGTAATTACCCAGGGAGCCACTATCACCCCTGTAGGGAATCTTACCATTTGCCAGTGGGTCACACATGTTCCAGTGGGCTACACGGAATTTTCCCAAGGGAGGCAAATATTGGCAGGCTGGAACTTAGCAAACTTTTTTTGTGTGTGGCATAGTCTGCCATCAAAATTAGTTCACAAGTCAGCTGATGTCCACAGGCACATTGACTTGCACACATGAATCAAATGGCATGTCTGTGCACAGGCATTTTCCTCTTATCTGGAAACTTCATTATGACCAGGGATCTTCTCCAGAGATATTGCTTGCTACATCCAAGGAAGCAGGCTGCACTTTGAGGAAGTCACTGCCCTGCTTATTTCATAGTACTTGATCAGAGTATCTCTGTGCCTCCTCCATACTTATTGTTTTGCTCCAGAGAAAATGTTTGCTTGTTGCACAGTTAGTGTTTTGCATGCTGTAGCATCTGTTGAGGTCTCTTTTTCTCACATTGCCTAAAGCAGCAGTCTTTCCTGAACATGCCATTTATTTATTTCTTGTCCTGCAACCAGAGGAATGAAGGAATAAAGTTAAATATTAGAACCAGATAATTTAAAATATTTACTCTGGTTTCCCAACCCATTCCCTTCGCACCATACAAGCCAAATTTAGATCATAAACCTGGTAAAACAGGTTTTTAAAAGTTAAAAGGAAAGGAAGAAGGCATTTTCATCCACCAGTCTTGGTACCCAGCTCTGCAAAACACCCTACAAACTATAAATTGCAGAAAGTCACAGAACAACCAGTACATTCCACAGAACAATCAGCACAGTCAACAACCATCTTCCTTATCTTCACACCCCTTTCAACCCTCCCAGCAATTAACACAGAACAATGGGCACATTCAACAGCCAGTTTCCTTATCCACTACCCTTCCAGAAAGCCCCACCAAAAAATGGGCACATCCACAAACCAATTGCCCTTTCACCACACCCCCTCCAGCCTAGAAATAGCAGTTCTCCAGCAGCCCTGGCCCCACTCAATGCAAAGCAGCCAAGAAGGTCAGAGCGCATGCTCTGGCTGCAACACCACTGAGGATGTTCTCCGCAGCTGAGAATGAAACGTCTGGAAGGAAAACTTTCTCCAGCAGAACACCGCACTTGAGCCCGAAAGATTCTACAAACCCTAATGATGTTACCAGCCGTGAAAACCTGAAACCTTTGATAATTATTGTTATTCCTACTACTACCAGAAATTTTGTTAGTCTTTCAAGTGCTACTGGACTCTTACTCTTTTTCTTTTCTACTGCTACAGTCAGACTAATCCGGTTACCCATCTTAATGTTACTCCTAGAATTTCAGGAATTGAGGGGATCATTTTGATAACCCCAAATGGCTAATTTCAGGTATATTTTTGGTTTTGAATGCACACCTGTAATTACTGAAGCTCCCTTGGTTCCCAATCAGTTTGGCTGGCCAAGAGCACAGTTCATATCTCTCTATCCTTCCGTCTCTTCTTTGCCAGCATGCCAACATCATCACATCTTAATGTTGCAGATCTTTTGGAATTATGCCCCAAAAGATTACCTACTTCTGCTGTAAGATATATGAGAACAAAGCACACTGTACTATGTGGTGGAAAAATATCTGATAGATCCTGAGTCCCTGGGCCAGATGTGGAATGGCAGGAGATCAGCCCAGTGGGAAAGAGATAAAGACAAAAGCTTTCACTTTGTTCTACTTTATTCAGCTAAAGACGAAGATAACCATTTACTCAAAGCATATGTCAAACAGTGTACACATATTTATCAATAATAAAGAGATCTCTTGGATGCCTAAAAGGAGGTCCCAGCTGGCCATCAGAAAAGGCAACACCCAGCATCTAAAATTAACATCTTTCATATTCTTTTGTTGCTAAGCATTTCCAATGCGAGTGTCATGAAGAATGTCATTCTAGCAACAATACACAGACCCTTTCTACTAACAATATTATAGACTATACAGAACTATGGAACAGATCAAGAATCGTTTGGATAGCACTGGCTGGCCTGTCCTTAATTTATAACCATTTGCCCTTGGTGTTGGTGCACTCTATTCTTGAGGAATATAAACTATCTGGAGGGTAAAGTTTGGCTAGTTACCGGGTGTTTGGTGACACACAGGCAGACCTGGACTGCAATGCCTTATAGGGCAGAATTAGAGTCCATTCTTACTCGAATATGGGCCTTAGCATCTTTAGAGAGTATATTGAGAGGAAGAGAAATTCTCTTGTCTCCACTTTTGGAGTGGTTACACCAGTGGTTACACCAGTTTGGTGTAGTGGTTAAGTGTGCGGACTCTTATCTGGGAGAACCGGGTTTGATTCCCCACTCCTCCACTTGCAGCTGCTGGAATGGCCTTGGGTCAGCCATAGCTCTGGCAGAGGTTGTCCTTGAAAGGGCAGCTGCTGTGAGAGCCCTCTCCAGCCCCACCCACCTCACAGGGTGTCTGTTGTGGGGTAGGAAGGTAAAGGAGATTGTGAGCCGCTCTGAGACTCTTCGGAGTGGAGGGCGGGATATAAATCCAATATCTTCAATATCTTCTTCTTAGGGTTGGCAAGTCTTACCTGGCTTCCAGTGAGGGACTTCTGGGTCCGTTCCTGGATGTTCCTGCACAATGATATCATGTAGAAGTGATATCATCACATCAGGCACATAATGCAGGGATGCTCTAGCATTTTGGCGCAAACGCCAGGGTAACCATAGAGTTTGGACCAAAATGCTTGCACATCCACACGCAACGTGCCCAGTGTGATTATGTCACTTTCATGTTAAGTCATTGCACTAATGACGTCAACACAGGAGGGGAGTGTTTGGTTTGTAGTAAAGGCTTGTAGAAATCATAGCTGAGATCAGTGTTCCCTCTAAGCTCAGTTAGCATGAGTTAGCTCACAGATTTTTAGCTTCCAGCTCACACTTGTTTGTCTTAACTCAGGAAGAATTACCCCAGAGCACACTAATTTATGCAGTAGCTCATAACTTTAATGCCAGTAGCTCATGAAATAGAATTTTTGCTCACAAGACTGCAGCTTAGAGGGAATATTGGCTGAGATGCTGCAGTTTATTGATCATGTGTTCGTCAAGGGTGTGTTCTACTTACAAGGGTGAATGTCAGGAGTCACTCCATCTTGTTCCTCTTGTCATGTGCATTCAATTGTACAATGCTATGCTGTGCTTCAATGCTATGCTGCGCTTGCTATGCCTTTGATATAACTGTAACTTGTTGCTTATCTGAAGGGAGGATGGCATGTCTGGGAATTGGCTAGTTGCTAGGTAACCAAGGTCAAGGAGCTGGAGGAGATGCGAACCATGAACTGATAGTGGGCACCTGCGATGATGAGAGGTTAGCAAAAACCCCGCGCAAAACCCCCGCTTTTGCTTGGCGCGCTTTGGCTTGAATTATAATGGTCAGGGCAAAGGTTTATAAGTTGGGGGAACTGACAAAGAGGTCAGTTCCGACAACACGTGTGTATGCCCATGAAGCTGGAATAAAGATCTTGAATTTTAACTGTCTTTTCCTTGACTCTGGGTCTGACAGTGAGCATCACTAGGAATTCATTCGTTCTCATGATCATGGATTTGAAAATATATATATATATAAATCTACAAAATGTCTATAACTAAACATAAATGCAATGTTGAAGCTGTGGTGCAACACTGCCAGCACAACCAACACAGGCAATTCATAGATTCCTCTGAGCTCAGGTAGCAAGACACATGCACATTAGATTATATGCATCAAGTGCTAAATGACAAACTTGCAGAATTACACTTTTGTTAATTGCTTTCAAGCACTCACTTTACTGATGCACAGTAAAGGAATACTTTGTCAACCCTACAATGTATTAACCATCACTACGTATTCTTTGCTTCCCCAGGCTTGGCCCATTAATTTACAATGGTCCTGCTATATTGTGTCCAGGATATGCCCCTTCCTCTCCCAAATATCCCAGTAATTACACACAGCTGAGTTCCTCTCTCCAAACCTTTTCCGTTGCGGCCCCACAACTCTGGAACCAACTCCCAGAGGAGGTGCGGGCCCTGCGGAACTTAGACCAGTTCCGCAGGGCCTGCAAGACCGCCCTCTTCAAACAGGCGTTCACCAATAACTGAATTAATGTTTACCGCCAGATTAATAACGTTTACCGCCAGTGTTGATTTAGGAATGTTTTAATTAATTATCGATTATTGACTGATTTTAATGTGAATTTTAATGTGAATTTAATGTTTTTATTACTGTATTGTTTACTTGAAGTGTTGTTAGCCGCCCTGAGCCTGCTTCGGCGGGGGAGGGCGGGATATAAATAAAATTTTACATTACATTACATTACATTACAAACCCCACCTTCTTCAGGCTACATGGCCAACTCTTCAGGAATCCTGAAGCCAGGGGTGGAATTCTAGAAGGACCTCCTTTGCATATTAGGCCACACACCCCTGATGTAGCTAATCCTCCTGGAACTTACAATAGGCCCTGTACTAAGAGCCCTGTAAGCTCTTGGAGGATTGGCTACTTCAGGGTGTGTGGCCTAATATGAGGAGCTCCTGCTAGAATTCCACCTCTGCCTGCAGCTCAGAGTTGGCAAGCCTATCACCATCACCAAGTAATGGCATCACTTCAAAGATAAGCTCATTGTAGGCTGTGGTAAACTTATTCCTGCTTTTTGAGAAGCTTTCAGGAGACCTTGTACCAAAGGTTTAGTGGAAAGACCAAGTGGACAAAATCAACTTAGTCTTTAGTGGAAAGAGAAAGCAGACTGCACAGAGCTAAGTGGCAATTACTTAGGAAATGATCTTCAAAATAAAGGACTCAAGTTTGAGCTCTTACTAAAGCAAGGGCCTCAGCTGTGGATCTCAATCCCAGGGACATAGAAAAAAACCAAAGAACTGGAACAGTAAGTAATTATAAAGAAAAGGGGTATCTTAATATTAGCATGTGCAGAATGCATTCAATTTGCCATGGAATCAGAGCCGGATCTAGGGGGTGGGGCAGAGGGGGGTTCTTGCCCCGAGTGCCAATGGAGGGGGGAGTGCCAAATTGGGTATGGAGTCTATTGTATTATATGGGCCCATAAGATAGAATGGGACCATAAGGGGATGTTGTTTTTAATTTTGTTCTCCCTCAAAAAACATGTAGATCTGGTCCTGCATGGAATAACATAACAACCCATCCATTCTATTTGAGGAGTATTAACTTCATTCAAGACAAGGAATGGGACATCCACACAGGATAAAGATCTGGAGTTTCTCATTTTGCAAAATAAGCCAGATACATGTATTAAATTGAATATCCCTTCTTATGTTCTACCATCCCCCCAATATTTTGTGGTCATTACAATGATGCTCCCCTTCTGAATTGATTATTCAGTCCCACTCTATTGATGCAGGAATATAACTTAATGATCAATTAGAACGTGCTTTTATTATCTTCATCACATTGAAAGATACCTAGTAAAGGATTTCAAAGTACTGTATAAAATGCTGATTATTATAAAACCAGACAACAAAATAAGAAACTAGTACATTCAGAGCACTAAAAGCAATGTTCCTGAAAGAATATTAGCATGACACTTTTGAAGCTCTAACATAAAAATTAGCTATATCTAATCATGAAAAATGCATAATTACTTTACTTTTCCTTCTTACTGTTTTTACAACCCAAGTCATAAACAGCAAACCCACATCCCATGGAAGGAGAACCTAAAAGTTATCACGTAACTTAACAATTGCTGCCAAAAATTACACCACACTCAGAATGTTTTGTTTATCTTTGTCTCTGAGTAGCCAAGATTATTTAGCTTCTGCAGAAGGAGTGTTCTGATTAAATAATGGGGAGATCAATTCAGCTCTTGGTTTTGAATGCATAATTACAGTCCACAACACTTGACAAATATTCCCATTCCCTTTTCAGAACCGCGGTTGTTTCCGATTCTAGCCATTAGAGGAAGCCAAAGAGCTACAACTGAAGAAAAGAGGGAAACAGCAGCCAGGTCTTTTAAGGTTGGTTTCAAAAATGGATTGGATGGGAAATCTGAGCAATTCTCTTTTCATGCCACAGAAATGACAAAGCGATGAGGCAGAAACTCTGTTTTATGGCTCTTAGGATTCTTGCTTAATATGTGAAAGTATAATCAGGAATACCTGCACTAGGGGAAAATATGCAGGACTGAACCAAGAAGCTGGCTGGATCCAGCTCCTTGACAAGTTACGTCCTCCCCTCCCCTTTTTTTTTTTACAACTGGGGTTTCAAAAATATTAATGTGCTCATGCTCTGTGGTAGCATAATGCAATGGAGGAAGTAACTCGGCCTGTGCTTAGCCTGTTAATGGCCTAGGATGCTGTAGCCAAAGGCATTGGCTGTGCCCTTAGTGGGTAAGATGGTTCCATCTCATGACAAAAGTGTCTAGGCAGGCACCCTGCCGGAGGCCTTGGTTCATGAGATTTTAGCTGGCAAGTCTGTGCTGGTCTTTAGGAATGCCAAAGTCTCACTTCAAGGCTTTTTCTTGCTTGGTTGCTGGGTCACAAGTCTTCCATTTAACAGGCTGCAGTTGGGCTATCTCATTTTCTGTGTAGTGAAAGACATGTCTATATTCTCTTTATTTGCTTGGGCTGTTCAATATCTCCAAGAAGTCAGTTTCAAAGATGTATATTTAAAACATTGCAAGTCACCAGCTACAGGGAAACTGGCCACCAAATTTATAGTAGTAATAACCTTCAGCTTTGATCTATCGATTGGTCAAAGTAGTGTAAGATTTTCAGAATCCAGTGTGAAGAAATGACCTCGCTACCATTGACTATTTTTTCCTTTGGTTCTTTCCCCATTTGCAATACAGAATCATGACAAGGTCTGGTAGTTCTTTTCCCTAGATAGTGCTGCTACTCTTATTTCATGAATGGAAATGGAGACTGAAATCTGTTTTTCTTGTTGGTCCTCATCCAAGGTTGCTTTTATATACAGAATACCAAAGCCATTTTCAACCTTTAACCTACATTTTGTCAGACCTGAGATTTTAGAAGGTTTAAAACCTGAAGTTCCATACTATACATTAGTTGCTGACACTTATGCCCCTGGAGCTGGAAGCTAACTGGAATGTATACCCAAGCATGCACAGAGTCACTGAGGCCTCCCTACTGAGTCACTAAGGCCTCATTGTATGTTTCTGGTTTTGGAAAAGAGACCTTCTGAGTCAAGTTTTCAGGCTTCCAAGCCCCAGTCTTTTGTAGTGTGTTTATGACACAAAACAGATTAGAGCCACTTGTTTGGCATGCCTCAAAAAGCCGCTACAGATTGATTCTTTGGATAAGGCAGTAGATAACTGCCAGTCTTACTAGAAAATGAAATGAAGTGGCTTTGCATGACATGTCTAGAAAAAGAGCTTTTTCACTGCTTCCTAACATCCACTAATTTTACTTACTTACTTTTAACAAAAAAGTACAACATAGAGTACTATTTTGAAATTTCACCATAGGTGCACCTGACAACTTTAAGGCTAGCACCTGACAACTCACAATTCTGGTAAGGATCAAAGGATTCAGAGGACGTCACCAAAGCAAGGCACTTTGCAGTGGCGGGAAGTTTACTATCTCACAGGACTTTTTTTGAGCAGGAATGCAGTTCCAGCTGGCTTGGCACCAGGGGGTGTGGCCTAATATGCAAATGAATTCTTTATGTGCTGTATTTTTTCTACAAAAAAGCCCTGTATGAAACAATGGTGACATCAGGGGTGTGTGGCCTAATATGCAAATGAGTTCCTGCTGGACTTTTTCTACAAATAATGCCCTGCTATCTCATATTGGTTGCCTGAGTATACTAATGTGAGAACCAGCACAATGTAGTGGTTAGAGTCTTGGAGCATGATTTGTGAGACTCCAGGTTTGAGGCCCCATTCTATCATGGAAACTTGTTGGGTGACCTTGGACCAGTCACACACTCTCAGCCTAACTTACTTCACAGGGTTGTTGTGAGGATAAAATGGAGACTAGGAGAATATTAGTGTAAGCCACTTTGGGTCTCCTTGGTAGGCAGGGTTATAAAGGAAGTAAAGAAATGGTAGTGAGCAGTGTTGCCTTTGGCAGTCTTACAGTACCACTCTGAGTGAACCTAGGCTGTGCCAGGGTGGATGGCACCGCTGGATGTCTTTTATGGAAACGATGGCTGCTGTGACTCGCCAACTCAATGCAACAGAGGAGCAGAGATAAGATTTGAGGGAAGGCTGCTCAATAGCAGCTGGGGAAAGCTCTTCATTCACTTTTCCACTCCACCAAGTGTGGCTGCTCCACCCTGCCCCATCCCGCAGGCTGGAAAGAGGCGAGGAGCTGCAGCTGTGAGACCTGTGTCGTCAGGAGGCATCAAACTTGTTGAGCAGGTTTTGCTTTTTTGCCTTTGGAGGCATTTCAGCGGCAGTCAGAGCTGATCTGTTGAAAGGGGGGGGGGTAAGTACTGGAAAGAAGCAGCAATGCTTTGTCTGTTTCTCCTTGTTCTCTGCTCTACAAGCAGGGCTTGGGAACGCTGAGGAGCAGCTAAGGAGATCCAAGTGCATGAAGAAGGAGCTTTCCCTTTGCAGGTCCAAGGGAAGACGAGGAAATTGCTGGGGAGTCAGATCTCATTCTGAAGTACTGGGTTCTACCACCCCTTCTGTTGTACCTTCTGTGCCTGGGCATTATTTCTGGACCTGTTCGGGATTTATTGTCTTGGAGAGTCCTAGAGCTCTAAGATGGGATTTCTGCTGCTCCTGTTATTGGCCTTCACTTTCATTCCTCTGGATCCAGCCCGTTCTCAGCAATGCTCAGGAGGCCCTACTTCACTGATCCTTCAGTTTGCTGATGTGGGCACTGACCAGTGGATTCCTGCCCACCGACGAGCCCCTGGATCACTGGATCCCCTCTATGACCTTGTCCAAAGCTACCTCGATATAGTTCAACAGAACCCTCTTCCGACAGGTAAGCATGTTTCTTCCAAAGTTGAGAGCCAGGCAGGATTGTTAGCCAGATTAAAAATCACTCTGGTCTGCTCTGGTGCCTTTCAAAGCAGCTTGAAGTGCAGAAATCAATAGGTCAAGCTTTCCATAGCTAGAAATTTAGCTGTGTTGAAAGGTTCAAGAACAGAGGCTGGTAAAAAGTTGGTTGACCTAGGACCAGGTAAAAAGAGGATTCCCCCCCACTGCCCCACCGCCAAGAATAGATCCCAGAAAAAGCAGTGCTCAAAAAACCAGACTAGAGAGGTAATTTCTAGAAATTTAGAAACTATGAAAAGAAATTCCCTGGATTTTTTTTTTTTGGGGGGGGGGTACTGAAATATATGCAATACTTTCCTATGAAGCCTACAATTGTTTTTCAGCTTCAACATAATAAAATGCATAATTTATAACTTAATTGGCATATAAATGATACTGTTTCACATATTTATGAAATATACAAGCGTAAGGATGTATGTTTTTTTACTAGCAAAATTCCAAACGTATTCCAGAGTGAGAGAGAGTGCAGCTCCCGGTGTTCCCTTTGCTCATGTATCTTATTTTTTGCTGTCTGAGAGGTAGAAAAATGTTGAAATCAGAAAACATACTGTAGCAAACAAAGAAGTATATTATTTAGTCAGAAACAGTCTCATGCAGCCACAATGGAACTACCAACATATCTGGCTATCGAGTTACTATATTTATTTATATGACATATTTATTTATTTATTTGACATATCCTGCCCTCCCCACCTATGTATAGGGTTGCCAAGTCCTCTTCATCCCCAGGCGGGGGACATTCGCGCAAGCATTGCACGTGAGACAAAATGACTTCACCTGGAAGTGACGTAATCAAAATAGCGCCCTATTGTACCATAGAGTTTTACCTCCCAAATGGCTAGAGCATCTGGGAAAACCATAGAGATTTCCCAGAAACGTATAAAGCGGCCCCGCATGGGAGCTGCCACTTTGATGGCATCACTTCCGGGTTACGCCATAGTGCCAGCAACACAGGGGGAGGTTCCCCCTGCTGGGCCAATGTGGGAGATTCCCCACCCAGACTGGGGGCTTGGCAGCCCTACCTATGTAACACTGAAAACAAAACTTGTTAACAATTATAAGGCACATTATAGCATATTAATTATTGCCTAGATCAGGGGTCCCCAACTTGTTGATTCTGTGGGCACATTTAGAATTCTGACATGGCATGGTATGTGCAGCAACAAAATGGCTGCCCCATGAGGTGGCGTCAGCCACAAAATGATCACTGCACCTACACTTCAGTAACACAGCATAGATCCTTGTGGTGTTGTCACAACAGCTGCCAAAGCAACATTTTTAAAAAAAAATCTGCACAGCCAATCAGAAGCTTTGCAGGACAAAAGCCCTACCTGGCCATGTCCACTTCCTAAGAACATTTAGTGGGTGCCAGAAAAGGTGTTGGTGTCCTAGGGAACCACTTTGGGGTGCCTAGGCCTTGATTCAGTTAAACAGTAAATATACCCTTGAAAATATGCTGTTTTATTCCCACCACCACCATGTCATTGGGGGAAAACCCCTTTTCCCTCCCCCAATTTTTACACATACCCCTCACCCTGTAAGTATTCACATCTCTAGCCTAGAGTACATACCTCGCCATGTTTTGCATTTTCAGCCCCTCTCTCTCCTGGGGATGTAAAAACCTATGCATAAGAACATAAGAGAAGCCATGTTGGATCAGGCCAACGGCCCATCAAGTCCAACACTCTGTGTCACACAGTGGCAAAAAATTTTATATACACACATACACTGTGGCTAATAGCCACTGATGGACCCGTGCTCCATATTTTTATCTAAACCCTTCTTGAAGGTGGCTATACTTGTGGCCGCCACCACCTCCTGTGGCAGTGAATTCCACATGTTAATCACCCTTTGGGTGAAGAAGTACTTCCTTTTATCCGTTTTAACCTGTCTGCTCAGCAATTTCATCGAATGCCCACGAGTTCTTGTATTGTGAGAAAGGGAGAAAAGTACTTCTTTCTCTACTTTCTCCATCCCATGCATTATCTTGTAAACCTCTATCATGTCACCCCGCAGTCGACGTTTCTCCAAGCTATGCACACACACTCCAGGTTCCTGTGGTCCTTTGAGGTCTGTAACTCCCATCCTAATGAGTCAGATACCTTAACCAGGATCTTTCCCTCCCTTTATTTATTCTTTAAATTGAAGGTGTATTTTGCTATTCCTTCCCAACACTTTCTCATCCTGCTGCAAGTTAAATACAACCATAATTTCTTTTACATTATATAATTTCTGGTCTGTTTTCCTGAACAAGAAGGTATTTAAAGTTAGATACTATAATTCCATTAAGTACATTAAACTTTCTCCCATCTGCTTCCTGTCTTTTTAAATACATGTATGGTCTTAATTTTGTAGAGGTTGTAATGCCATGCAGACAGGCAGGATATACATATTTTAAATAATGATGTTTTTAAAATTAGCATTTTCTTTAAAAATAAATGCATCACACTTTCACATTCCAGAAAATTGTAATGTGTGTGTGTGTATTCTGGTATACATTACTCAAGGAAGGTAATAAACCAATTTATATCACTTCGTTATTATGAAAAGATGAATAAGGCAGTGCTGTGATATATGTAGTATATGAGTATATTTTCTTCACCAAAAAGCAGAGCAAAAACCTATCCTACCTACTTTGCTAAGAATAGTCCAGTCCTGCACATGCCATTTTGGTAAAGGAGTCCTGACATATGCTAAGGTTGGTAACTAGTGCTCCTTTAGAGCTGCCAACACCATGTTGGGAAATTCCTGGAGATTTTGGGGTGGAGTGTGGAGCCTGGGGAGGGCAGGATTGGGGGAGGGGAGGGACATCAGCAGAGGATAATGCCATACAATCCACCCTCCAATGCAGCCATTTTCTTGAAGGGAACTGATCTCTGTAGTCTGGATATCAACTGTAATTTTAGGAGATCTCCAGGCCCCACCTATTTCTGTCCATTAGCAGCTTCCTTTGGCTAAGCCTTATTTTACATCTGCGCTGGCTCAACTGCACCAGGCAACACCCTCTTCTCTGGGGTTGTGATAAAAGCCTCAGAGTAAAAACAGATAATTTTAAATATACATTTTTAAAATAAAGATTTTGCCTCAAGTCTATCCAGGTTACTCGGTCTTTCACCAGTCACGGAGTAACGGGCGGGGGGGAGGGGTGGCATTGCTCATACGGGAGGCTTACTCCTTTAGGGCTCTCCCGGCCCCAAAGATCGATGGCATCGAGTGTGTCGGTCTGTGGTGGGATGTTGGGGAGGGGTTGGCGATCTGGCTGGTGTACCATCCGCCTAACGCACCAGCCAGCGCCTTACCATCACTATTGGAGGCAGTGGCGGGCTGGGCATTGGAGAGCCCGGGACTTATGGTCCTGGGTGACTTCAATGTCCATGTCGACGACACGGCCTCCACTCAGGCGATGGACCTAGTGTCTTCCATGGCGACACTAGGACTCTCTCAATTTGTTACAACACCCACGCATCAGGCCGGACACACACTAGACTTGATCTTTGCGTCTGGGATTTTGGTGAACGATATCGCAGATGAAGCGGTCCCATGGTCGGATCACCTAGCCCTTAAGGCCCGTATGGAGATGCCGCCCCAACCCTGTATGGGCGGAGAGCCTATTTTGGCTCGCCCTCGGGGCCTGATGGACCCGGAACGGTTCCAAACGGCCCTGAGGGACCCTTGGCCCACTGGCGATTCCCTCGATGACCTGGTGGAAGTCTGGCAAGATCAGCTATCCAGGGTCATCGACGAAATCGCACCCCGGCGCCCTCTGCGCCCTCGTATGAAGCTGGCTCCATGGTATACCTTGGAGCTACGCCAGCTGAAGCAAGGGCTCAGACGACTAGAGAGGCGGTGGAGGCATACTCGGGACGAAGTGACGAGAACATCCTATAGAACGTTTATGAAGTCATATGAGATGGCAGTCAAGGCTGCAAAGAAACAATACTTTGCAGCCAAGATTGCATCTGCAAACTCGCGCCCAGCACAATTGTTTAGGGTAATTGGCGATCTTATAACACTGCCACAAGGCAAACCAAACGTTAGAGAATTGGAGATAGGCTGTGAGGCATTTGCGAAATATTTTGCAGATAAAATCTCATCACTCCGCCAAGACCTACCTATCACATTAGATACAGTAAGTCAGACTGAGGCTCCGCGCCTGTCTTCGGATTTATTGCTGGACCACTTCGACCCACTCAGCCTGGAAGAAGTTGATGGAATTCTCTCCGCTGCTCGCCCAACAACATGTGATCTGGACCCTTGCCCCTCCTGGCTGATTAAATCTTGCCAGAGGGAGCTTAGATGTCCTCTACGGGACATCATAAATAGATCCCTCTTAGAGGGGCGTTTTCCAACGCCTCTGAAAGAGGCCTTGGTCCGCCCCCTCTTGAAAAAATCAACAGCAGACCCGGCCGAATTGGCGAACTATCGACCGGTGTCTAACTTACCATTTTTAGGTAAAATCATCGAGAGGGCAGTGGCGTTGCAGCTACAGAGATTTCTAGATGACGCTTCTGTCCTAGACCCGTGCCAGTCTGGCTTCCGACCGGGCCACGGGACGGAGACGGTCTTGGTCGCCTTGGCAGATGACCTCCAACGGCAACTGGATCGAGGCGGTGTAGCAGTGCTGATGTTATTAGATCTGTCGGCTGCATTTGATACGGTCGACCATCGGCTACTGATCCACCGCCTCGCCGACATTGGGGTTAAGGGGTCTGCTTTACAATGGCTCTCCTCTTTCCTCATGGGTCGGGGACAAAGGGTGGCGATCGGGGGTGAACGATCCCAGAGGCGCACACTAGATTGTGGGGTGCCTCAGGGAGCAGTCCTCTCCCCGATGTTATTTAACATCTATATGCGCCCCCTTGCCCAGATTGCCAGGAGGTTTGGGCTGGGCTGCCACCAATATGCGGATGACACCCAGCTCTATCTGCTAATGGACGGCCGGCCCGCCTCCCCCCCGGAAGACCTGGATCGGGCGTTACAGGCTATCGCAACGTGGCTTAGACTGAGTGGGCTGAAGCTGAATCCGGCAAAGACAGAGGTTCTCTGTGTGGGTCGCGGCGCTCCAGGGAGGGAAATATCCCTCCCGACCTTCGATGGTGTGCAGCTAAAGGCGGCGCAGCAGGTGAAGAGTCTGGGTGTTTTACTGGAGCCTTCATTATCAATGGAGGCCCAGATAACAGCCACTGCCAAGTCAGCTTTCTTCCATCTGAGGCGGGCAAAGCAGTTGGCCCCTTTCCTGGAGCGTCGGGACCTAGCAACGGTGATCCATGCGACGGTCACCTCACGATTGGACTACTGTAACGCCCTCTACATGGGGCTGCCTCTGTGCCGGACCCGGAAGTTACAGCTAGTGCAGAACGCGGCGGCCAGGCTGTTACTTGGTCTCCCAAGATGGGAACATGTACGGCCGGGGCTACGCGAACTGCACTGGTTACCGATTGTATACCGGGTCCAGTACAAAGTGCTGGTTATCACCTTTAAAGCCCTATATGGCCGAGGACCAGCCTACCTGAAGGACCGTCTCTCCCCGTATGAACCCCAGAGAGCACTGAGGTCAGTAGGAAAGAACAGACTGACTACCCCTGGGCCAAGACAAATTAAACTACAGAATACTCGCTCTCGGGCCTTTTCGGCCGCAGCCCCACATCTCTGGAACCAACTCCCAGAGGAGGTGCGGGCCCTGCGGAACCTTGATCAGTTCCGCAGGGCCTGCAAGACCACCCTTTTTAAATTAGCTTATGAATAACTGAAAATCCGCCATCAGCATCAACTAGAAGAGTGTCAAGGATAGCGTCATAAAATGTTTTAGTTAATTGTTTTAATTCAGGCTTTTAAGGTTAGTTTAATGTTAATTTAATGTTTCTAGTGTAACTGTTTTATTGTTGGTGCACCATTGGTCACCGTATTGTTAGCCGCCCTGAGCCTGCTTCGGCGGGGGAGGGCGGGGTACAAATAAAATTTATTATATTATTATTATTCAGAACTGGGGACTTTGTTAGCATTTGAATTGGATACATTCTTAACAAAACAGCATCTCTCAAATGAAATGTGAAAAGTTGATATCTTTATTTCCCTTCATAGCTGTTGTTTGGCCAACTTGTTTTGCTCCATGGACAGATTTACTCACTCAGCAGGGGTGTGTCTGACACCTCACGGAGTGTGTGACATTTTAGAACCTCACCTGTTGCTGTGGTACTGAAGTGGGCTTAGTTCTCAGGGAAGAATCTGTCTGGGCTGGCAGAGTGTAGGTGGAGGCTCGCACAATGGACAGCTCTGCCATCCCAAAAATCTTCCACCAGGTAATGGGTTGTCTTATGCCTGATAAAATGGTAATGTTTTCCATGGAGATTTTTTTTTGTGGGGTGGAAGGTGTATGAAGGGACCACAGATAAGGCAAAAGAGGACTAGAGTCACACAGATCTTAAAGTTGTGGTAAAAACTGAAAGCTAACATTGGCCATAGGGTTGTCAGCCTTCAGGTGGCAAATGGGGATCTCCTGCTATTAGGGTTGCCAACTTCCAGGTAGTGGCTGAAGATAGGGTTGCCAGCAGTGTTCCCTCTCAGCTGAGTCAGTGTGAGCTAGCTCATAGTTTTTTAGCTCAGACATTTTTGTCCTAGCTCAGGATAAATGGCTCTAGAGCAAACTAATTTATGTAGTAGCTCACAAAGTAGATTTTTTTGCTCACAAGACTTCACAGCATAGAGGTAATATTGGTTTCCAGACAACCTGGTCCATGTGGGGGTCTCCCATTTTGGGGCGCTTCTTACCCACTCCAAGAAGCTGGAAATAACTGCAGTGTGCCTACATAACCTGGAAGTAACAGGCACATTGGGGATGTTAGGTGGTGATGCCTTGCATTTTGGGCAAAACTCTATGATTAGCAGCTAATTCTACCATAGAGTCTTGCCCAAAAACCATTGCTGCCTGATCTCCCCAACATGCCTATGACACTTCTGGGTGACATAGGCACATCATATCACTCCTTCCCCATCCTGGAAAGGTCCCTCCCACCCACCCTTGCCAGCTCGTGGTATTACAGCTGATAATCTGGGTGACAGAGATCAGTTCACACCTGGAGAAGGTAGCCACTTTGGAAGGTATATATGTAAGAGAGCCAGTTTGGTGTCGTGGTTAAGTGTGTGGACTCTTATCTGGGAGAACTGGGTTTGATTCTCGACTCCTCCACTTGCACTTGCTGGAATGGCCTTGGGTTAGCCATAGCTATCGGAGGAGTTGTCCTTGAAAGGGCAGCTGCTGTGAGGGCCCTCTCAGCCTCACCCACCTCACAGGGTGTCTGTTGTGGGGGGAGAAGATATAGGAAATTGTAAGCTGCTGAGTCTTTGATTCAGAGAGAAGGGCAGGGTATAAATCTGCAGTTTTCTTCTTCTAATTGAAGTCCCTCCCCTTCCTAAACCCCACCGTCTTCAGGCTCCATCCCCCAAAACTTCATGTATTTCCCAGCCTGGCAACCCTATGCTATTAAAATTGATCTCTAGATGGCAGGGATCAGTTCCTCTGGAGAAAATGGCTGCTTTGGAGAATAGACTCTATGGCATTGTACCCAGCTGAGGTCCTGCCCCTCCTCAAGCCCCTCCCCTGGCTCCACCCCCAAGTCTCCAGGTATTTGCCAATCCAGAGCTGGCAACTCTAACTGGCCATGATTTTCTGGGGGCATATAATGGCATTGCTTCACTCACTTACACATGGGAAGCCAGGTTGGAAAATCAGTTCTGTCAGGATGGACCATGTTGGGCTTGTCTCCCCTTTAGAGGTCCACAACAAGAACTATGTAGTCTGTAGTAGTACAAGCTAGACTCAGGGTTATCCTGGGCCTGAAAGAAAAAGGTGGCAAAAAATCTCCTGCTTAGATGTTGTCATACTGTTCCCTCAGGAGGTGAAACTATCAGTAGTGTCAAAGCCTTGCTGGTGGGAAGGGGGAGTCTCATGTTGCAAAGTGCCAGCCGCCTTACAGTAAGACATATAGCTGGACACACATGATTTATGGAAACCAACCCAAATAATATGGCAAACTATGTAAACCTGAGAAAGAAACCTTGCACACTGTGATGTGTTGTTTTGGTTGCTCTTAGAAAACATATGTCATGGATGTTACTTGTAGTTTGTGGACCTTGTACCTTCTAACAATGTACTGGTGAAAACAAAAAATTAGTAGCTTGGGCTAAAGGCACAGCTTGGTAGCCTAGCTCCTCTGGACTCATGAATAATAGTAGGCCAACTCAATTAGCCCTGGATATAATACACACAGAAAAGTAAATTTGCATGCACAGTATGGTAGTCAACCTCCAAGTGCAGCCTAGAGATTTCCCAGATTTACAGCCAATCTCCAGATGGCACTTCCCCTAGAAAAAATGACTGCTGTGGAGTGTGGATTCTATTGCATTCAGGGCTGGCTCGCCAACTAGGCAAATTAGGCATTTGCCTAGGGCGCCAGGAGGAAGGGGTGCTGAATTGGGCTCTCCCCTCTCCCAGTACTCAAGACAAATGCCTAATCCCCCCCACTGCTGCCACCGCCATTTGTCCCCCACTCCCCCAGGCTGGGCTGCTCGCTGCAACTGCCAAAAGGAGGGGGAAGCGAAGCCTCCTCTAGTGCTCACTTAAGAGAAAATGCTCATATGCCTGGGCTGCATCAAAGCAGGTAGGGCCAAACCTAGTGGTGCTCCTCTGAGCACGCCGGGGGGTGGGGCGGGAATGGGGTGGTGGAGTGCAGCGCTGCAGAAGGGGGGAAGGAGGGGGCAGTGGCAGGGTGTGTGTGTGCATGGGCCTAGGGCCCCCAGGGGCATGGGGTGGTGGGCAATGAGTCTGCCTGGGGCGCCACACACCCTAGGACTGGCCCTGATTGCATTATACCTGACTGAGTTCCTTCCCCTCCCCAAGCCCCATCCTCCCCAGACTTCACTCCCAAATCTCTGGGAATTTCCTAACCCAGAGTTGACAACTCTAAGAAATGGCTCCAGGTGGCAAAAGCAGTGAGGCAAGTCATACATATATAATACTCAAATATATGCACTGTTTTGCATTTGTAGAAGACATTGGCCCCATTTCACAGCTGAGGATCATTGAGGCACAGTAGTACATGAGTAGCTCTCAGCAGCATCAGTTAGTGTATCCATGGCACACAATACAGGCAATTGTAAAGGAAGTACTGCTGAGCATTTCCTCTCCTTGAGAAACAGCAGCCCCCCCCCACTCCCATATAAGAATTAGAAACCAAAAGTAGAATGATGGAATACTTTCAGCACCGTTTAAAATGCTAGCTCCTCTGAAATCACTGAGACCACTTCCATGGCTATCAAAATATGAAAAAGGTAACACATGCAATATCTTCCCTTATAACTAACCCATTCTCTCTGTCACTGACTCCCTGTTGCAGCAATATTTTGCAAATTTACATTTTCAGTTTTCCTCACAACTTTCTTCCTGTCCCACTTTTATATATGCATTCTTGCATATTCTCTCTATCCCCCTCTAGAACTATTGTGTGTGTTAACACTTTACCAGGGCTTAGCCCAGAAGGTTGTTTTCAACAACATGGCTGAGTCCTCATGCTAAATGGGAAGAAAAGTACCTCTGAGCTGGGAAGCTTTTCCCTCGCCACAGAATAACAGATGACTCCCCACAACATGTAGAATACAGAGGCAAATTACCTCTGAGAATAAATCGGAATTTCAAGTATAATGGCAAAACATACAATCCCATTTTATAAGAAGAAAAAAATCTACTCCTGAAGACTTCACCAGGGGTGGGTGTTTGGTATTTTTTTTTTTAAGTGACAAAGAGAAAAAGTCGCTTCAGGACATGAGAAAGTCATGCAGACTCTATGGTGTGCACTTTGTCCTGAAACTTCTTCCTCTCCTCCCCCCTTTTTATTATGAATATCTAGCCAGAAGAAGAATTCCACAGAATAATAGCTTGCTCATTATTTTGTGATACTTAGGTTAATTTTAACAGTAAGTAGTATACAACTTTCATGTTCAGAGCTATCTACAATCTTAACTCCAAGACAAAGGTCTCCTAGCATCATCATCATCAACAACAACAACAACAGCAGCAGCAGCAGCAGCAACAAAGTTAGGATTGCCAATCTCCAGGTGGGGCCTGGAGATTGCCCAGAATTATAATTAATGCCCAGACTATGAGATAAATTCCTCTGGAGAAAATGGCTATTTTGGATATGGGATTTATGGCATTATCTCCAACAGAACTCCATCCTCTTCCAAAACTTCAACCTCCCCACTCTGTCCCCAAACCTCCAGGAATTTTCCAACTCAATCCTAGTATGAGCTCTTCTCTCCCCTCTCTCTTGGTGCTCTGTCATGTGTAAATCCTGTTCCAAGATTTATTTTGTACATCACTTTTCGGCTTAGATTAAGTGTGTGTAGTTCATTTTGTATGGACATGAGGGTATAGGAGATCAGGATTGTGCTTGCCCTGCGGTGAGCAAGGTTTCAGGCCTCCCAAATTGCTTCATCAGGCTAGATGCTCAGTAAAATATGAAATAAAAATGGAGGAGAGAGAAAAGTGTGTTCCTTAGAATGCTGCAACTGCCCTAGGTCTGCATCTTGGGATACAGGATATCTTGCAGACTTAATTAATTAGGTGGTGCTGGGTGCAAAACAGGTTGCACTAAAATGCTCCTGGGAGTAAGACAAAGTAGCATAAAAAAACAAATACAGCATTTTCTGTTTGGAAATACACAAATGATTACAGGGTTGGAACACCTTCCCTATGAGGAAAGAGTTTGGGACTTCTCTGATTTAGAGGAATGATGGCTAAGGGGAGCCCTGACAGAGAATAAAGTTATGCATGGCTCTGGAGGCAATGGATACAGATAACCTTTTCTTGGAGCTAGTGTGGTGTTATGGTTAAGGTGCCAGATGAATGGGGACAACTAAGTACAAATCCCCATTCAGCCATGCTCACCTTGGGGGGGCCCTCTCTTTGAAACCAGGAAAAGTTGAGATATTTTAAAAACTAAATTATTGTAATTTCAATATACTCTAAACAAATAAATATACTTTAATAAATGTACAGTAAATGTAACAAAATAATCCTAATGTATAAAATTTCTATTATCGGTTGTAAAATAATCTATCTTCAGAGTAAGCTGTATAATTTTTTCCTTAAAAGTACAACTGATTCTTATGCAAAAAATAGGCCAAGCACAGAAATTATTACATGCATTGTATACAGAATTAAAAGATCAATATTATGAAATGTACATATCTCATTGGACAATGCCCAGTGACTATTACTTTAAAGGTTCATTTTCAGTAACTTAAATATACAGATAAAATTATTTTAATTTTATACATATTATTAGAAATTGAATAAAATATCAAGCTAAAATGCATTTTGCATTGGCCACAACTTCATCAATCAGTTTACTAGACTGAAGATGTTTACCATGTTCCCAGGCACCGAAGAAGTAAAATCACTCAGCATATATAACTTTGCCCTTGTCTAAATATCTAGACAAGACAAATCCTATGACATTTCTACTGTCTTAACGCATTAACAAAACCTTACCAGGTCAAAAAGTATTAGCTCATCCTTTAAGTAAATCAGTTTGGTTAATGGTAACAAAAGAAAGTCTTCCAGATTATCAAAAACTCATAGTATACTTTGGTGTTAAAGGGTGGAAGCACCAGAGGGAGGCTTTTCTCTTCCCCCCGCCCCCCCAATTCTGTGTCATCTGGTAAACTACTGTGGGATACTGGACTAGATGAACCTTTGGTCTGGTTCAGCAGGGCTTTTCTTTACATCCCAGTGTTCTAGTTCCCTGTATGCATGGATTGTAGGTAAGGGGGAAAAGATTTTTTGAAAGTAATTGTAGAATTAAACAGTAATTTTTAAAGGATGTAAAATTATTGCTTGGCTAGGAAGAGGTGAGGCTGGTGTGAAAATTGCATGTTTGAATGTTCTGTTCTTTGATTGTCATGCCTCATCTATCCAACACTCTGCTGCCAAAACCATTCACTTCTCTCATATGTCACCTCTAGTTAAGGCCATGTTATTTATTTTATTCCTTTAGTCTTTAGACTTATATTCTGCCCTCCCTGCAAACAAGTTTAGAGCAGAACTTCTCAAGCCCTACTCTTTTTGTCCTGAGGGAAAGGAGTGGCACTGACAACCAGTGCTTGTGGTGTCCCTTTGCTTTTGGAATGCCCTCTCTTTTGTGGTTCACCTGGCACTTACCTTCCTAAAACTTTTCCTTTAGCTAGACTTTCAGTTATAGGTTTCCATATAGTCAAAACTTTTGTGGTCTGCTGCTTTTATATCAACATTATTTTAGACTGCTCTGTTGGTTTTATAGACTTACCTTATTTTTATTACTTTATTTTTATTGGCATGGTTTATTGACTTGGGTGGTTTAATTTTATTGACTTGCACTATTTTATTGACTTTTTTGTTTTCATTTTGACCTGCCTTGAAAAGGCCTGGAAAGGTAGCATGCAAATCTTCCTAAATAAATTAATATTCCAACATGAACTTGCCAATGACATTGCCCTAGTCCCACTATTCCATGAAGATTTCCCATTCCCACAAAGAGGTCTGTTCTTTCTCCTTTGCTGACTTTTATACTTGGAACTCCATTCTGAAACACTTTTCTGGTAGCCCTGGAGATCTTCAAATCACTCCTCAAAAACAATCCATCTTTTCTGTGAGATTTTGACTCAACTCCTGGAATCTGGTTACTCTCAGTTCCTTTCTGCTTCCCTGCCTCTATTTTCTCACCTATGTAATTGAAGCTGTTTGGGGCAGGGAGCTGTTCTGTGGATATTAATCTGTTAATTGTCATGCAAACTGGTGATGCGATGTATAAATAATAACAATAATCCTGAGACTTTGTCTTATTCCACAGAGCTGTTGAGGGAAGCCTTGAATGACCCACCATCTGCTAGTACTTCACAGGTGAGAAGCATGTGAGAGCAAAGTCCATTTTGGGGTGGGGCAGCTGTTTTGTAAACCCAGAATCTATGCTGGATATCAGTGTTTTCATTAGGGTTGCCAATCCCCAGGTCCTAGCAGGGGTTCTCCCACTTTTCCAGGTTCCTTCCCACCCCCAGTCAGCTGGCCGGTGGGGGGAAGCCCGGCCCCCACAGCCACCATGTTGCTTCTCACTTCAGGAAGCTTAAGATGCCACTTGGAAAGGCTTCCTTTTTGGATGGTGTGCCTGTGTCTTTAAATATGTAGGACCCAGGCTGAATGGGGGTGGGGTGAGCAGGCAGAACAATATGGCTGCTCCTAGTGGCAGTGAAAGCATCCCAGAGACTCTGTTTGTTGCACAATCTTTTCAGAGTTCGTTTGTATAGTAAAGGTAAATTTTAACCTTTGGTTTCCCTGTGTTCTTGTGAAGGACTTGGAAGTTTGGCAACTCATGAGTAAATTGCCCCAGTTTTGTAACCTCACAAGTGTGGGATTGCAAACTTTTATTTTTGCTGCTGTGTGTGTGTATGCAAGTCATCTCTCTGTTTAAAAACCTCCAAAGAAGGAGAAACCCCCCCCCCTCACCTCCTGAGGAAGCCTGTTCCACTGTGTGTGTGTGAGTGAGTGAGAGAGAGATGACTTGTAGCTGCTTGGGTGAGGAAATAAAGACTGTATTCTGGGGAACTGCACTGCTGTATTTTTATTTATTTATTTTAGGGGAAATCTCCTGGCTGCACCCCCAAAGTCCCCAGATATTATCTGAATTAGACTTGGCAACCCTAGTTTTCATCTAGGCATTTTCTGTTTGGCCTCCCCAGGGCTTTCTTAGTAGAAAAAGCCCAGCAGGAACTCATTTACATATTAGGCCACACCCTCTGACATCACCATTGTTTCACATAGGGCTTTTTGTTGAGAAAGCCCAGCAGGAACTCATTTGCATATTATACCACACCCCCTGATGCCAAGCCAGCTGGAACTGCATTCCTGCTCAAAAAAAAGCCCTGGGCCTACCGATCTATTGTTCCTCAGTTGTGTTAACCACATAGGAAACATAGCCTCAAAGGGTCCATATGGCAATGGAATTATGGAGGAATGACATTTGGGGGCAGGATAGGTTTGTAAAACTTTACAGTGATTTGGTATCAGTGGAAAGTGAAATGTGTTGCTAGAAATTTGTATGATTGGAAGTAATGGGCTGAGTGAGAGTGTTAGTGGAAAAAATGGATAATATTTGAGACTCAGTATGATCCGGTTGATACGTGAGCCTTCCTTCAAATCCCAGCTCAGCTAAGGATAGTTATACACTACAACTTTTTTGTGCTGTTCAATCATATGGATACATGAAGCTGCCTTGTATTGAATCAGAGCCTTGGTCAGTGTTGTCTACTCAGATTGGCAGCAGCTTTCCAGCGTCTCAGGCAGACGTCTTTCACATCACCTACTGCCGGGTCCTTTTAACTGGAGATATGAGGGATTGAAACTGTGACCTTCTGTGTGCAAAGCCGAAGCTCTTCCACAGCCCCTCCCCATCATTCCTTCTCTGCATTCATTGACTAGCAGAATTACAAAGTGGATTCATATGTTGATGGATATTGCTGCTCCACTTACAATCCACCACCTCTTGGATTTTCCCTTTTATACCAATGCATAGTTGTGTTCTAATGACTCCACTCTTCCCACTGGTTACTAGTATAAAAGTTTACCTGCATTACCGCTTTCTATAGAAGTTACCTGATTTACAGTATTAGTTCATGTCATCATATCACTGTTCCCCAGTCCCTATCCAACTATTAAACAGTAAATCCACTAACCCTGCAGCCAGCTGTTATGAAACAGTGTATAGACCTCCTCCCCAATAAGGCTGCACCCCAGTTACAGCTCACTGTAGCTCAAAAATTTTCCTTTCACATCCAGATTTTCTACAAGGGAAACACTGTGGCAAACAGTGCAAATTCTTAATTGTGTTATAATGCCAATAAACTTTTAAAAAATAACCTTGAAAATGTGTCAGCTATTGCTGCAATGTCAAGAGGTTGCATATGAGACGAGAAATTATAATATAGAGCAAAGGTCATCTACATACCATGAAGACTGCACTTCTGCTCCAAGCAGTGAAAAATTGCAACAATTTTGGAAAAGTTGGGGCCAGAACGGAGAATGAATGGGAAAAGAAACTGAAGACTGTGTTGAACCATATACAAATTATGATAATTGTCAGGGGCAGGGCTTTTTTTGAGCCGGAACACACAAGAACGCAGTTCTGGCTGGCTTGGTGTCAGAGGTGTGGCCTAATATGCAAATAAGTTCCTGTTGGGCTTTTTCTAGCAAAAAGGCTCTGGTAATTACATTGCATTTGACAAGTGTGGGACTTTCGTCAGTCTTTGCTGGGGAGCCTTGGGCAAGTGGTTTGTCTCTCCTCTGTGGCTCTTTATAAAATGCCTTTGTTTTATTCAAGGTGTCAGTCACACCTGATTACACAATGTGTGGAATGAGGGATGAGAAGAACTGATGAATGTGTCTGAAGGACTCTTTCTTATTCTCCAGATCCTCCAGTATCAAGCAGGATACATCGTTTGTGCCACAATTGCTGTCATCTATTTCCTGGCAATGCCCCTGATTGGACTGAGCATTTGCTGCTGCCAGAGAAACAGGCGCTGTGGTGGGCGGGTGAAAGCATACCGCCGCTCCCTCCTCTGCCAACGCAACCTTCTCATCTTCAGTCTGCTCTTGACCACCCTTGTCATCCTGTAAGTGGGGAAGGATAGGGTGGGTGGGATAGGTCATGACATGAAAGAGCTGGGACAGAAAGCTGCCTGTATGAGATATGGTGGAATGATGTGGTAGAAAATTAAACTCTTTCAAGAAGACATGGTTCCAGGGCACCAACATCTACACAAGCTTCCACATGTATTCAAGGTGCTGTTTTTGTTTTTAACTGGGTAGTTATAATCTATATAATTCTAAATGGCTGGAGCGCATAGATTTCCTGCACTGAGCAAGGAGTTGGGATTAGATAATTTATAAAACTACTTCTAACTCTACAATTCTACGTATTAGACTGCAGTCCTATACATTTTCTTGGGAATACTTGGAGGCACATATTTTTTTTGAGTAAGCATGTAGAAGACTGTACTGTGTGGCTCCAGTTCTGTAATTAATTAAGAGTAAGTCCCATTGAACACTTTAAATGGGGTTAAATGTTATAATTGTAAACCTATGCCATGGTTAAAAGATGTGGAGATATCATTTGAGTGGACTTGCAATTTATTTTTATTTATTTGGTAGATTTATATTCCGCCCTTTCCCATAATGGACTCAGGGCGGATTACAGATTAACAGTTTGTGTTAATCATGGATAAATGTTAAATCTGCTCTAAACAAACTAAGTTTATATTGGGGGGAAGGGGGTTACTGGTGCTTTGCCTCCAGAGTCAGTGGAAGACCTCTTGCTGCCCAGAAATACTCCCCATAGTGCCATTCTAAACAGAGTTACATCCAGTTTTGAGGGGGCAAATGCTTGGGGTGGATGAGATTGTTGCCTCGGCACTTCTATTCTGAAGTGACAGATTGCAAAAGGAAGGGATGGGGAAGCAGGGACAGCTGTGAGTGCTTTAGGGATGGGGTCATGTTGACCCCGACCCCCCAGATTCCACTCCACTCACTACTGCTCCTGCAGCTGGGGTGCCATTTGTAGCTCCACATGGAATGCCCCAAGGTGATTTCTGATGTGCACATTCATTCAAGATCTCTTGACATGAGTTAGTTACCTCTTGGCAGCCTAACACAACTCTCATATTTGAAGTCAGGGTGGTTCAAAGATTATTTTTCCTTCCAGCCTTTAAATTCATTGTTACGGGTGGAGTAGGATTTTAATCTTCATTAACTTCCAAATTGACGGCTGGATTTAATATTAAAGCAAAATTCATAAATAAATAAATATTATTGTGGTTTCTTAAATACTTCAGGTTATGTGCTATAATCATTTTTATGTGTGTGAAGTTCCCTTCAGCAGAGGCATCCAAGGGGCCCATAAAATCTTACACCAAAACAGGAAATAAAAAGATAGGTCTATTACATTTTTTAAAAAATTGGCTCATCTTGCAAGTTGGGGTTAAAAAGTGGGCCCTGTGACTGAAAATCTGAAGACAGACTAGAGTGCTAGGAGCTGTACAGAAGTGAAATGAATGTTGTCTAGTCGTTTTTTTGGTCTATGGCAGTGGTACTCTCTCTGTGGCTCACAGCAAGCTGCATACACATTTGCCTTCAACTCAAAGAGCCACATGACTGCAGTATGCCTTGTGTGCCCCACTCCACCACACATACAATAATCTAAGACATAGCTTAATGTTAAGCATGTAGCTTCAATTTTTTCATTTTCTAGAGCACACAAGTTGACTTTCCCTGTCACTGTTGAACCTGAGCCAGCCCTGGTGTATCTGGAGGGAGGGGAAGGGCTTCTCTCAGTCTTCCCACCCTCTCCTTGACACAAGAAACAGCAGTTCAAGCAAAAGAGTTACATCCCTGCTGAACTCTCTCCTTCCCATACTCTGCTCTCCCTAGACTCTTAAATCTCAAGGAATTTTCCTAGCCAGAGTTGGCAACTCTGGAGGCTGCCATGGAGATGGTTTACTTTTGCTTCTCTAATGTCAGCTTTCTTTGCTTCTGACAGCCTACCAAATGCTGGGATGAGAGCACAGAGGCTATGGAGGAGGGTTGCTGGAAAGAGTGAGCCTTTATTTCTGTCTCTGGCTGACAGCTCAGGGTGGCTTGCCCCTTACCTGTCCTTCAGTCCTTGCACTGATTCAAGGTTGCATACTCAAGCCCTGCCATGCATTTGCTTTGCCTGGTTTCCTGAAACCTGGGGTGGGTACCCTATGAAGGAATGGTGCTCAAAAGAGCCTTAATAAATGGTAGAGTTACATGTGGCTTCTGAGCCACTGAGAGAGTGCCACTGGTCTGTGGTATGGTGAGTGCATATCTGTCCATCCCTTGATGACTATAATATGATACGAATGATTTAGCACAGATTAAATAATACTGACATTTTTAAAAAATCACTCTTTTGCATGGACGAAAAGTGATTCATTTGGGGCCTAAGATACTTTTCAAACAGTTTAGACAAACTGCCTGAAAAAATTTGTCTGCTGACTTAAACTGTTGCTAACTGATGTAAAGTTACCATAAATCAAGTGCAGAAATGCTATAAATGGCAACAAAATCAAGTGATGTTATGTACATGTGTGAAACCAGCCCTAAGACAGCTAGAGGAGGTCAGTTCTTGTGCTGTATGTATCCCCTTTTCTTACAGGGTTGGTGTTATCTGCGCTTTCGCTGCCAACCAGAAGGTGAAAGAGGAGATGGAGCCTGGAGCTCGAGATGCATTGAACACTGTGCAGGCTTTGAGGCACCATGTGAGCGGAATCTCCCGTGTGAGTTGATGTTTTTTCTGTCCAGCCTCTAACACAGGGCGGCCAACGGTAGCTCTCCAAATGTTTTTTGCCTACAGCTCCCATCAGCCCCAGCCAGCATAGCCAACGGCTGGGGCTGATGGGAGTTGTAGGCAAAAAACATCTGTAGAGCTACTGTTGGCACCCCTGCTCTAACACTTGTAGTCAGTGCACATGCAATGTCATAGTGGGGCAAATACCACCCCTTTGCTTATTTAGCTCTGGAAAATGTCTCCCACTAAGATAAAAGTCTTCCCACTGACAACACAATCTTGGACCAGTGTTGCATGTACCCTAAAATCACTTTTTGGGAAAACCAGAAGTGATTTCATGCGTTTGTAGGGGTCACTGGAAACTCTATGGTACCATAGATTTTCCAGTGATTCTTAGAGTGATATTGCCTGGTTTTTCCTGGAAGCAGTGCCATGCTGTGCAAGTGTGAGTGCCCCCCCCCATCTCCTGCTAGTTGCCAGGCATCAGCTGGCAAGCCTACATGAGAGGGAAGGCCCCATACTCCCTTGTGCTGTATTTTCAAGCTGAATTGGGACCCTGCATGCCTGGGAATATTAGTTCCTAAATGTCACAACTGTCTTGTGTCAGCAGGAATATCTATTTTGGCCTTATGAGATCTGCTAAGTCAGAATGGCAAGGAAAGGCTTTTGTTTACTAACAATATTCCATGGAAAGCATGGCCAGAAAAATGAGCTTTTGTGACACATAAATTATTCCATAAGACTCATGTTTCTGTATGCACTAGCAGGTGGATGTCATTATGATGGATGTGGTGTATATGTTTACATATTGCCAGGCTCCGTGAGAATATGTGTGCAATTGCATTGTTCCTTGAGATCCTTGTCTATGAGTGCTGTGCTGGGTCATTTAGTAGGGCTGTCGGACTCCTGCTGCCAGCTGGCATTTCCTGATGCCACTGTGAGAAAAATAAAAATTAAAAAATAGCCACCAGCTAACAGTGTAACATTACTTCCAAGAAAACCTAGAACTGACATCACACCTCTCTAGGAATTGGCTGAAACTCTATGATCAAGGTGTTAGTCTGTGAGTTTTGCCCTTACTTTCAGGATTCAAGACTTTCAGGTCCAAGGCTTGCTGTAGGCCTGATTTCCAACCTTCATTTCTCTATTAAAATTTGGGACACTAGGCTGTTCCCTGGAAGGCTGATACTTTTTAGTGGAATGTGAATCCTATGTGATGGAGAAAGACATGGCTACACTTCAAAATATAGTTCAAATTTAGCATCTCCCTTTTCTCCTCTCTCTCCGCCTCCTGTTCCAAGTGAGTAGAAGAACAAAGATCCCCTTAGCAGAAGTTGAGACTGCTTCCTGGCCGCCACCACATCTAGCAGCTGGTGTAGGAATGCTTCTCAGAGACTTGTATGCTAATACAAGCTGGCAGGCGGGTGTCCTTGGAGACACAAATCCAGGGCACTCTGAAAGCAGCATGAACATCTTCTGCAACTGGAAACAACATGTACCCTTTGTAAATGCAGAGCAGGGGGAAAGCCAAGAAACTACTTAACAGCTCAGGAGGCAGGTATTAGTGTGCCAGACTCCAGGTGGGACCTGGGGACCCCCCATAACTACAGTTTATATCCAGACTACAGTTCCTCTGGAGAAAATGGCTGCTTTGAAGGGTGAACTCTATGGCATTGCACCCCACTGAAGTCCCTGTTCTCCCCAGGCTCCACTCTGAAATCTCCAGGAGTTTCTGGATCTGGCAACCCTACTTTCCCCATCCCCTGCCAGTGGTTAATGGCACAGATGGGAGATCCAAAGGTGAAGTAAACTGCTGTGCAGTTGGGCAAGGAGCAACTAAAAGGGTTTATTGACTGGGAATGGCAAATGAAGGGGAAAGCAAAGGTTAAACTGCACCCAGGAAGCTTTAATTTGTTTGTCATATAAATTAATTAGTATTAATTAATATTTTATTTTGTTTCTTTTAGGGTGCTTAACAATACAATCCTAAATTGAGTTACATCCTTCTAATCCCAATGTCCCCAATTAATTTAGAAAGGGTTTAACTTCAAATAGAAGTTGCACTTCAAAAGTGTGAAATCCTTAGGTGATTGTGAGTGGACAAGTTGCAAATCTGAGAGTAAATATATTCTGGAAATCTTCACTGAAACATGCCATTTATTCACTTAGTTAACACAAAGTTTTTCATTGTTTTATTAACATATGACTTCTAGCCAGAACTATTTTTTACTGAGTATCTGTTGTTAACCCCAGTGTGGTGAGGGAAGGATGTTATTTATGGAAGACATTTTATATGCTGTTACGGCTGAAAAGTGAGACAGGACCTTTTCCTTCTAGTGTTCTTTTTTTGGGGGGGGGGGGGGATAGTTGTAATGTACAAATATAGAGGGTAATGGCTCAGATTCAGAACACATGCTGTGCCCGTAGAAAGTTCCTGACTCTATCCCTGGCCTCTCCAGTTAAAGGATTTCAGATTGTCAGTGACCTTAGAAAACCAATCCTTGTGAGAATATACAGTAATTATCCTAAATGACCCAATGGTCTAACTCTATAAAACAACTTTATGCATTTTATGTTTAAATAGTTTCTTAATAGGCACTGATGTATTTTATGTTACATAAAATATGTATGTTATGTTACATATGGGGAGGGACGGTGGCTCAGTAGTAGAGCATCTGCTTGGGAAGCAGAAAGTCCCAGGTTCAAGCCCCGGCATCTCCAAAAAAGGGTCCAGGCAAATAGGTGTGAAAAACCTCAGCTTGAGACCCTGGAGAGTTGCTGCCAGTCTGAGAAGACAATACTGACTTTGATGGACCAGGGGTCTGATTCAGTATAAGGCAGCTTCATATGTTCATATGTTTAAATAGTTCCTCAATAGGCATTGATGGTGAGATGATACTGATGGCTGTAGTTGCTATAGAGACCACCTTCCAAAGCATCTACTTTCTCCATGGGAACTGATCTCTGTAGTCCATAGATAAATTCCGGGGGAACCCTAGGTCCAACCTGGAGGCTGGCAGCCCTACTTTGACATGGAAAATACAGGGCTGCCTCTTTACAGCCAAGCTGTTGGGCCTGATGGATTCCTTTCTGTTGCCTTTTGCAAACAAATAAAAACTGTCTACTTAATCAGCCTTCTGTGGTGCTGTTTGCTTATTCCTTATTTCCAGTATCTTTGTTTATACACCTCTTATAAACAGTCTGCTTCTATTTGCTTGCAGTTTTACTTATGTTGTATTATTCTGAATAATAAAAAAGAGCAGTGTACCAGAGTGACAGAATAGCTAGCCAGATTGTTCAGTTACAGGCTTAAATTCATTATAATAATAGGTATTTATGTAGAGTGTTTATACATTATCTTGTAATTCTGAAAACCCTGTATGTAATATCCTCATAGGCAGATGAAGCTAGGGGCTGAAGCTTAGTCCTTTAACCAGCTCTGCTATAAAGCTTTACACTAAACAAACCAATATTTGGCAAGCCAGTCGTGCATACAACAATCAGTCCCGAATCCTTCACAGTATCTCCCTAAATACCAGAGCTTAGTTTGTGGCTAGGGTAATCAGTGTTCAGGTATCCCTATTTAGCGCTTGGGTTGATCTTGAAATGTATCAAGTATTTCTCTATGGGAACTGATCTCTGTAGTCCATAGATAAATTCCAGGGGAACCCTAGGTCCAACCTGGAGGCTGGCAGCCCTACTTTGACATGGAAAATACAGGGCTGCCTCTTCATAGCCAAGCTGTTGGGCTTCATGGATTCCTCTTCACAGGAATAAGACCTGTTGTGGGAATAAATACAACAGGCTCTAGAAAGAGGCTCTGGGAAAGTGCCCTGGACCTTGGGCAGTCAGGGTCAGTTTGCTGTGGCATCATAGAATGATGACAATCACACAGACATTGAAGCTCAGCATTATTTTCATCTTCCGTGTACCGTTGCCACCTTTTCCTGTCATATTAAGCTTTTTAGCATTTAGCATCAGCATGTGCTTGTGGTGTGATCTGTTTTTTTGGCCTGGCCTGGTATACCATAGAGTATGCATCTTAAGGTGGCCTATTTCTATAGGGGAACTGATCTGACTTCAACTTTCCATCTCCTCCCCCCTCTCTGCAGCTTCTACCTAGGAAAAGTGCAGTCTTTCCCTGTGGACCAAAGCAGGAAGGAAGCAACCTCAGCAGGGTGTAATGACACAGAGTCCACCCTGCAAAGCAGCCAGTTTTTCTAGGAGAGGTTATCTCTGCCACGTGGAGAACAGCTGTAATTCTGAGTGATTAGCAAGAATGGTTCCCCTGGAGGAAATGGCTGGTTTGGAGGGTGGAGTCTATGACATTGTACCTGTTTGAGGTCCTACCCCTCCTCAAACTCCACCATCTCCAGACTCATCAACCCCTCAAATCTCCAGGAATTTCCCAATGTGGAGTTGGCAACCCTATCTACTTCCTAGCCAACCATCAACCTACCTTTATCTGCCCCTCTGATTTCAGCTTTCCATCTCCTCCCCATCCCTGCAGCCTCTACCTAGAAAAAATACAGTCTTTCTCTGCAGTGGGGACCAAAACAACTTACATTCTTCTCTCTCCCTCTTTTGATCTGCACAGCAACCCTGTGAGGTAGGTTAGGCTGAAAGTCTGTGACTGGTCCAAAATCACCCAGTGCACTTCCACCGCAAGAGTGTGTATTTCAGTTTATTATTATTACGGCCCATGGCCAGCATAGATCAAAACAAACTACTGCTGAACAGTAGAAAGCAGCCTAGTTAAGTCATGCCAGTCAGGTGGGATCAAGTCACTCAGAGGATGCTGCTAGCCAACCTCCAGGTGGAGCCTGAAGATCTCCTGGTATCACAGCTGTATTCCAGACAACAGATCTCTCTTCCCCTGAAGAAAACAACTGCTTTGGTGGGTGGACTCTATGGCATTATAGTCACCTAAGGCCTCTCCCCTCCCCAAACTCTGGATTCCTTAGGCTCCACCACAAAATCTTCAGGAATTTCCCACCAACTTGGAGTTGCGATACCCATAGTATTTGTATTTTTTCCCTGGGGACAGCTCTTGGGAAGTTTATTGAGGTCAGGGAAATGGCATAGGAAAACCATTAAAACTCTCTACTATGCCCTAGGCCATGATTTAATGGCAGGGGTAAAAATTGGGAAATTTTCAGAAGAGTCCATTCATGGCTATCCTACCAAAGTATTTGGTTTTGCCCTTTGACTGCTGCTGTGAAAACAAAAACAATTTTATTGTGGCAGGAGCTTTTGTGGACGAGAACCCTCTTAATCAGATAAATGGGGCTCTCTAGTCCTTGAAAGCTTCTGCAACAATAAACCAGCTAGAACAAAGTTTTTGCTGCAAAAAAAGCCCTCACAAGACTCGTTTGTTTGAAAGGTGGGGTCCCATCTATCAGTACACTGTACTTTGTGCCCTCCTCAGGCCAACCCACTTAATTGTAAAAGGGCTGGACACATTTGAGGCAGCCCTAACTTCCCCATGGGCTTGCCAGCCTGACTAATTTCTGCCTTCTGCCTGTTGGGCTTTTTATTTTTAAAGCCTGGCCTTATTGAGTCATCTGACAAGCACGCATTTCCATGCATCCATACAAATCAGCAAATTCTTTCTTTACTTTTCTGGGAAAGCAGGAGGAGGGTTGTGATGAGTAAATGAGCAGTGATGATTGTCCTCAAAAATATGTGTAAGGAACAGCATCTGTGACCTCTCTTGGGGTGAAAGGAGAGAATTACTGAGCAGACCACCTAGGAAGTAGAGGTTCATTTATTTATGGGAAACTTCCAGATATTTGGGGGGGAAGTTAGAACCTGGCAGAAGAGAAATGTTAAGAAGCATAACAGAGATGTAGGCAGGAGGTAATGCAGAGGAAATGGTGGCTGATAGAGGAAAGTGCATAGAATCCCCTGAGTGGATGCTTTGTTGCCTGTGCAAATGCCACTATTTGGGGGGCAACAGTGACAGGGAAATAGTGGATCTTTGCCGTGTGGAGGCAGCCTTTGTGTTGAAGACTGCTGTGCTCCGTTTGCCAATGAAAAAATGGGACAGAGTTGTTTGTTACTCATCACTGGCAGTGTTCACAGCTTCTGTGGTGGAAATTCATGCATGTTTTGTAAAAACAATATGTTACACTGTCTGGGAGACTCCTTGACATTTTTTTCATCGCTTTGAACAATTATATAAGCACTGAATTGTGACATTATATTTTCTTATTGGCATTGTTTATACATTATTTGGTTACATTTTCTTCCCACCCTTCCTCCAAAGATCTCAGGGCTGCATAGATGGTTCTTTCCTTCTCATGCTTTTATCCTCACAACAACCCTTTATGCATCTGTTAATTCCATATCTGTTTGTTAGAACCCCTGAACAAAGACAGATAGCTTGGACTAGAAGAAAGAATCTGTTTGTCAAGTTCCTTACTTTGTGTTTTGCAAAAAGATAAAACAAGCAGTCCATTCTCAAAGGCTTATATAGCAAAGAGTGGATCAAAATCTGGACAATGTTTGTGGCTAAAGTTGACTTGAGGATGTAACTTGGGTCAGTCCCAAGTCCCGTCAAGCCAATATGCACTGGGTCAAGACTGTGGGGACAAAGGCTTAAACCTTCCACCCTATGCCATTTTCCCAACATGAAATGGCCCCAGGGAGCCATTATTTGCCCTACTGGGGAAACTTACATGTACTCTGAGGCACATGCATATCCCATCAGTACAAAGAATTTTCCCCAGGAGAACAGGTAGCATCTCCCTAAGTCTATTTCAGATTAGGAAAATGGTGCAGAGTGGAAGGCTCTAAGCTCCTTCTCCCTGCACATGACAGTCCTGCTAATGCATCTGGAGCTTCCAAGCACATGCCTATTAGAAAGGATATAGGAATAGTGTTGTTATGCAATTAGGCCCAGAGATATGAGGGCTCTTAAAAGCTTTCCCCAGAAGGTGGAGATTGCAGGTGCAGTGTTTTCTTCAGCTGTGTAGTAGTTGCTCTCCTTTATCTCTCTCCAATAGGGAGTTCAGTTGGCTGCGGAGCAGTTTGCAGTTCCTAAAGAACAGATCATCAGAGATCTAAACAGTGAGTTCCTTTCCTTGTATGTGTTTCCTTATGTCTTGTAGTCCATTCACATGACATTTGTAGCTGTACCCTAGGGTTGCCAGCTCTGGGCTGGGAAATACCTAGAGATGAGGGGGTGGGGGGGTGGGGGCTGAGCTTGAGGAGAGTAGGGCTTTGGGAAGGAAGGGACTTCAATAGGGTATGAGTCCACCTTCCAGAATAGCTATTTTGTCCAGGTGAACTGATCTCTTTTGCCTGGAAATCACTTGTGATCCCAGGAGATCTCCAGGCACCACTACCCTGAAGATTTTTTAGGTATAATTAAACAACATAAAGTGGTGACTGCAGTACGTATTTCCAAATATTTGTGTCATACTTTGTTCAAATGCCAATTTGAATCCAGGTTTTGCTGCAGCTTTTGTTGAAACAATATCCTGGGCTTCTTCCTGCTGCTTGCTAGAGAAACGAGTGTCTCGGGAAACTTTCCTGACTCGTCCTTCCATTCAGTCAATAGCTTTCCACATAATCTGTGCCAAAAAGGTCAATTAAAATTCTCTCTAGCAGTGTCAGCATCTGAAGGAACCCTCAGTCCCTTGAAATATGCTGCTTTCTCCTCCCCTGTCCTCAGTTGCCTGCCCAGAGTGCAAAGAGCCATGATAACTGTAGCAAAAGGTCTACCAATTACCTGGAAGCAGGAACACCTCTCCTCTCTGCCCCCCCCCCCCAGTCTTTTCAAGGTCACAGAAAACTAATGGCTGACGAGGCCTTTAGGGTTCTTACTGCTCCCTCAATAAAGAAAAGGGGTCTATGACCTGGCTATTGCATTTTGAAATTTGCTGAAACTGATTTCTGCTTTGGCCTTGCAAATGCTTTCAATCAGCTTTGAGAGAAGGAGCCATTCTAGCATTCAAGACCCTGAACCAGTCCCCTCCGGTTTATGAGTTATGGCAGGTCTTAGCCCAGACAGTTTAAAGGCTATCTGTATGATATGGAGGACTGAAACCCTCCTTTAAAAGTTCTTGTGGGGTCAAATTCTGGGCCTGAGTAGTGCAGCCACAGTGGCAAGCAGAACTTGCATAGGCACATCTCTCCTTGAAGCACCTTCTTTGGAATCACCCAGGCTTATCTGATGTGCGTTATTTCTGTGCTTTTCAGATGTTGGTTGGAATCTTGGTAGCACCATTCACTTGGTGCTGAGAGGGTCTGTATATTCTGCTATAAATGCCATGAAGAGTAGAGTGCAAGGTAAGGTGAAGAAGATGCATCACCTACTGTTAGGGATTTTAATTTGTACTGCATGTAGCCCAGTTTTAGGCAGGTTTACTCAGAAGTAAATCCCATCATTCTCAATGGTACTTACTCCTGAGTAGATGTATATAGGATTGCAAAGCTTATGGTATAATCCTGTACTGAGTGACTCCAGTTTAAGTTGCAAACTAAATATTACTAGTTTTAAAGAGTTGAGTCTGGGTTCCCCAGATCCAGCTTGTGTTACCTGCAGCCTCACAGCAGCTGCAAAGAACAGTTTTGTTTTTGTTTTTAAAAGAGAGCCCAAATGGGAGGAAACAGTCATGGGAGGAAAAAGGGCAACTGCTTCTCCTCCAAGCTGCTTTTTTGGGAAAATAACTCCCCCCACACTCACCCATGCTTTTGCATGGGAAAATGGCTTGGGGGAAGATGAGGAGTCCTTCCTCCCCTACAGCCACATTCCAAGCTCATTTGGGCTTCCCCACCCCTTAAAAAAAAAGAAGCCATTTCCCACAGCTGCTGTGAGGTTGCAGGGAACATGAGTTCAGGTTCCCCAGACCCAATTCTTTTAAAACAGTAATGTTTAATTTGACTATTCCTTTAGTAAAGTTTAGTTACTACCAGGGCTTTTTTTTTGTAGAAATAGCACAGCAGGAACTAAAAAAGCTCAGCATGAGCTAATTTGCATATTAGACCACACCCCCTGACACCAAGCCAGCCGTAACTGCGTTCCTGCTCAAAAAAGGCCCTGGTTACTACTAAGCCTGTAGTTATGCCTAAGTGTGGAGTAACTCTGTACAGAATTGTAGTGTAGCTTAACTAAGCGATAAGTAAAATTGCCACCTGCCTAATGTAGTGGTGTGAACTCACCCTTCTCATAGAGCACATATGCCCGTATGAACTTTCCTTCCTGGTGCAGGAAAGGCCGTATATCAGATAGGATCTTTGCTCTTTGATTCATTAAGTGATATGTGATCTTTGTATGTTTCCATTTTTTAAAAAAATGTTAGTAATCAGTTCACTACTTTGAAACGTTGCTGAAACATTGTAAATAAATAAATAATACACGGCAACAGTATCCATACCTCTGATTTTTGCTGCCTTGCATTATGACTCATATTCCACAGTACAAGTTGGGACAAATTAGTTTCCTCCTGTCTTCCATGATTAAGTTCAGTTGCTTTTGGAAAGGTGTGTGGCTACAAGCAGATGATTCAGGATGTATTGGCTAGTTCCCAGAATGTTCACATCATAATTACCCTCATGCTTTGAAAACTGTGACCCTAAAAAATTAATCCAGACAGCAAGGAATAATGGAGGGTGAGCTTGTCAATGTGGGAATCACTTTAGCTTTGCACAGAATGCACAATACAGAAAAAAAAATTAGTGTGGATGTCTCTTTTAAGACCTACAGAACTCCCTGCACCATTTACAGATTATAAAAAAGACTGCCCAGAGCCTGACCGAGTACCAAGATGATCTGGAATCTGCACTGAGAGAGCAGAAACAAAACATCGTCTCCCTTCTGGAGGATTCACGCTGCAGCTACTGTGATAGTGCCTTAAGCAGAGCTCAGGGCTTGGAACTGGGAGTGAACTATTATAAAGTGAGTTAATCAAGGGGCTGGCAACTCTACAATGAGACTGTAGCTGCAGAGCTTCCAAAGACATGTCACTGACACATGGGTTGCTTGCCCTGCTTTGGCTGCTGCTGGGAAATATCCCCCCCTCTGCTTCTCCATTGCATTGTGGTGCCTCCGTGCACCTCCTGGGTTTTGTTCCCATTTTCCCTGCCATCTTCCTTTGGTGTGCCATGCAGTGATGTTTTGGGAAAGATTTCAGCAAAGCTGGGGTGGGTAGCACCTTGGCAGACAGGGACATCTGAATCTTCCAGATCCCACCCACAGGTCCCACCCTCTTGTTTCAGTCCCTCAAGAGAAATTTCCCTGCCCTTGGTGAAATGGGAAGGGGAATGGCTGCTACCAGGGAACAGAGGGCAGGAAAATGCAGGGAAGTTTGCCATGTGGCAGCCTTGCTGCTGTTATATTGTATCAGCAGCCTCAAAAGCAATGGGGAACCCACTCAAGCCTGTCCTTGTATTCTCTGTTGACTGCATCCCTGAAAAAATACAAAAGAGGCACAGGTGTAATATCACCTCTGATGGTTTAAGTGTTTGCAACTTTTTGACCTTTCTGAAACTCTGTATTGGACAGATCAGGATGTGTAGAAGTGTTATACCGTTTTCGCACACAGCTTACCTCGCAGTCACAATTCTGTTCCCTCTGCAGCGTCCGGTCGGATTTCCCACCATCTGTGCCGGAGTTACAGGAAGTGCCGCGGCTTTTGCATAGCAAACGTAAACTGGGTTGTAGTGGTTTACGTTTGCTACGCAAAAGCCGCGGCACTTCCTGTAACTCCGGCACAGATGGTGGGAAATCTGACCGGACGCTGCGGAGGGAACAGGATTGTGACTGCAAGGTAAGCTGTGTGCGAAAACGGTCTGCGTCTGCCTGTAGCAGTAGAAAAGAGCAAGAGTCCAGTAGTACTGAGTCATTAGTGACCCATGGGGTGATGTCACATCATGATGTTTTCTTGGCAGACTTTTTTACAGGGTGGTTTGCCATTGCCTTCCCCACTCATCTATACTTTACCCCCAGCAAGCTGGGTGCTCATTTAACCAACCTTGGAAGGACGGAAGGCTGAGTCAACCTTGAGATGGCTACCTGAACTCAGCTTTCGCTGGGATTGAACTCAGGTCATGAGCAGAGCATGGGCTGCAGTACTGCAGCTTACTGCTCTATACCATGGGGCTCCTAGCACCTTAGAATAACAAACTGGGGTCTGTGCTCACTTCTTCAGTTACCACAATGACAGGGACTTTTGAAAAAGTGAAAGCTGAGAATTCAAAGAACTCCGGGTATCTGAATATGCAGAGAAATAGCTGTGTTTGTTTAGGGGTCTGGAGTCAGAAGGGGCATGGGAATGAAATGTCTCTGTCTCTCTGCACTCTAGCCCTGCTCTCAGCCTGCAAAGTTATTCCTGGAAACAGTCTTTCTGACAGTCAGAAGGGGCATCAGAAACTGTGAGGAATGCAGGGAAACTGTCTTCTGTGTATGAATGTGTATGAATGTCTGGCTACAGGCTACTGGTCTAGATACCCAACTTATTCTCTGGGATCAATATTTTGGGAATTGCCTATGAAACTGTGAGGTTGCCAACATTCCTGAGAGATAGGGAAATAAATTACTATTCAGTCTCACAGATAAGTTAATTAGCTTAAATATGCATACATTTTTATTTTATTCTTGAGGCCTACACACTGATGTTCTATAAATGCTTTCTTCTCTCAGTTACCTTCAGTGGAAAGGGTTTTGAAGAATTTGCATGGACTTCCAAAGGCTAACTTTTCAGAAATGATTCAGCAGGTAAGTAATTAACAATACTGAAGGGAGAGAAGGAACTACTGCTCCTTCTTTTGTAAAATTCATGTCTGGTCCAACTTGGGGATATAAAAATTGGTTTCTGTATTTCTAGGCCAATCACAGTTTCAACAGTTTCCCAGACCGAGTTGCAGTGAAGATGGCTAATGTTGTCCAAGGTGAGTTAAACACTTTCAGAGTCACTCATGGGTTGCAGGTACAAATTCTTGCTTATAGTATAAGTTTATGTAGACATAGCTTACCTGAGTTGGGGCTTAGCCATTATATCTGTTTTTAGCATCAGTGCTCAGCCCAGAACATGTGAAATAATTTTTTTTTAAAGATAAGTGGGTGTTTTTGAACATTTAATCTCATATTATGTAAGGGGGGAGGGAACCCAGATTTATCACTATGACACAAAAAGTTATGGGACACATATTATGGCCAAACTCTCTGACAATTTATCATTTTTTATTTCTCAAAAATGTTCATCCAATTTTGAAGCAATCTGGTTCCCCATAATGGAATATTTATCAAAATATGATGATATTCCTGATTTGATGGATATTCTGTTTATGGTAATCTTACTGGATTTTAAATTCCTTAGACTATAGACTCTTTATTGAGAGAAAGTGTTTGAAACAACTGTAATTTAAACATTGAAAATTACTAATATATGTTTAAAATAGATATATGTTAGTTAAAATGCTGTATTTTTATTACTGTATTACTATTAATTTATAACTATCGCACTGTACTATATTTTATTTTGCTATGTTTATGTTATGTTACAAAAATGGTTAATTTTAAAGGGGGGGCTCTGTGTGCCTAAGATTACTGGGAATGGCTTCCAGGTCAGCAGGTTTGAGTAGAATTGTGATTATTCTCTAAATGGTTCATATGTGCAGAATTTAGTACTGGGTGTAGAGAGCTTTCTGTTCTACTGCTGAAGCTAGTAGCTTTCAAACTGTCTTCAGGAACTGATTTATGCATTGACTTTTTTGTTTTTTTAAGCAAGGAATCCCTGCATGTCTACCATGAGCAGAGGATTCCAGGGCATAGTCTAGACTAGCGTGCACTTGGACTGATTCCTCACCAGGCTTCTGCTTGAGCCGGCTCAAGTGATCAGTTCCCCACCAGTTGTTGCGCAGGTGCCTTTTGATCTGCAGCTACCTCCCATTCCCCTCGCAGTGACTTAATGTTCTAAACTTATTCAATCCCCATACCGAGGCTAACGATTCCTGTTCCATAACGCTGTATCTTTTCTCCCTTGTTAATATCTTCCGGCTGAGATATACCACTGGATGAAGATATCCACTGCGGCTCTTTTGCATGAGACCCACCCCAACCCATTTTTAGATGCATCTGTTCTTACTATAAAGGGTTGTTTGTAATCTGGGAGTCTGGGCTTGAACCAGGTGTTGTTTTAAGGCCTCAAAAGTCTGTTGGAAATCAGGCCTCCACTGGACTCTGATGGGAGCATTCTTTTTACATAAATCTGTGAGCGAGGCAGCTAATTCACTAAATCCCAGGATGAACCTGCAATAAAACTCACACACTTCTAAAAAGCTTAGGACCTGTTTCTTTGTTTGATATTTACCTTGCAGACCTAAAGAAAGAAATGGAAAAAGCTATGAAGAAAGTCCAGTCCGTTGCAGATAGCTTTCCAATCTTAGATCATACCCATCCCATATATGATGTTCTGGTAAAGGCAGAGAATATGAGCCACACATACTTCAAGGAAGTGAAGCGTTACGAAAAATACAGGTAAAATTAACCACCTCTGAGACTTTGTAATCATCAACCTCAGGTCTTTGCAGGTTACCTACAAAATGCAGCTTCCTGAACACAGAATTCACTATGCAAACCAGTCTAATTTCTGTAAACTGGCTGAGTCAATAGAAGCTTGTTCAGCAACAGTAGTCCTAACAGACCGTGAAGTTTTTGTTAGTGGTGTGGAAGGTGGAAATTTATATAGAGACTAGATGGGGTGCACATATAAAGCAAATGTCAAAAATGTGTTGAATTTTGATCTTTATCTGAACATTGACAATCCCAGATGAATTTAGTGCATGTCTGAACACTGATACAGTTTCCCCATTTTTGGACATAATCCCAGTGAAAATTGACTAATTACTGTAAAGTAGCTGTTAGCATTTGTTGAGATGTCTCTGATTTGTAAACATTCACAAATGTTATCATAACATTCCCTAAACTCATTCATGTTATAAATGACAGATTTTAAAATAAATAAATAAATTACATATCATTGTACTTCCATGCAGTTTTCAAAGTGATGAGACAGCAGCCAGAAAAGGAAACTCTCAACTCTGGCTCATGTCTCTTCCTCCTAAACTTCCTCAGGTCCATTCCTTATTTAGAAGACACATTGGTTTAGCACATCTTTATTCTGCCAATCCTGCAGGAATGGCTTTGGGTTAGCCATAGCTCTCGCAGAGCTATCGTTGAAAGGGCAGCTTCTGTGAGAGCTCTCTCAGCCCCACCTACCTCACAGGGTGTCTGTTGTGGGAGGAGAGTACAGGAGATTGTAAGCCATTCTGAGATTCAGAGTGAAGAGTGGGGTATAAATCCAATATCTTCCTCCTCCTTCTCCTCTTCTTCTTCTTCCTTCTCTTCTTCCTCTTCCTTCTCCTCCGCTTCCTCCTCATTTGCCCATCTTCCATTTTATCCTCACAAGAATTGCTGTCAGCAACCCTGTGATGTAAATGAGGGTGAGAGAGACTGGCCCAAGGTTGCCCACTTTAACTAGGGTTGCCAGCTCTGGTTTGAGAAATACCTGGACATTTTGGGGATGTAGGGTGGGATTTGGGGAGAGGGGAAACTTTAATGGGGTACATGGCTATAGAGTCCACCTTCCAAAGCACCCATTTTCTCCAGGTGAATTTACCTCGAGGTCAGGTGTAATACTAGAAGATCTCCAGCCACCACCTGAAGATTAGCAACTCTAATAACCACTGCACCTTTAAAAACATAACAACAGTTAGCATTTGTAGATTCATTTAGATCAGTTCATTAGATAATTAATCCCGATTATCCTAATTTATTAAGATCATCAGTTTATTAGATTACATAATGCATTATCATGTTGGAGCATTTACAGCGATTGTGTAAAGTAACTCAACATAATTATCTTTATATTGCAGGGGAAAGTGAGTAGCTGAAGCTGGAAGTGGTCTGCCAAAGGGCTCCTTAATAAGTTATTCACCCAGATGAGTTTTAAACTGAGGGGATATCCTGTTTTGCAGTTCAGTTTCTTTATCAGTTCATCTCACCCTCTACACTCTTATTACTGACTAGCATACTATGGCATGTTATATATGCTTTTATAGGATTATGAAGGACTTTCTGCTGGAGAGTGATGGGAAAGCTATCTGCTTAAAACCACACAGTTCATGGATGAGCTGAACTTGAACTCAGACTTTTGGGTGACGTCCATCTGTTGGACTTTCATTGGCTTCAGCAACTGAAACATGAGCCTTGTCTTGTTTCTTAAGACCAAACTACACAAGATACTGGGTGTTTGGTGAATGAGCTCCAAGTGATTTTTTTCTTTTACAAAGCGGGCATACATGGCCATAATTTGGACCAGGACTGGGGACAGGGGGGTAAATGTTCCCCCTCATACTGCTTTCCCAACCTGAAATGGCCCTGCTATTTGTCCTATTGGAGTTCACATATGAGCCTCAGGGCAAAAAGTAGCCCTGCAAAGCCATTTTCAGGTTAGGAACACTGGACTCAGGGAGGGGCTTAAACCTGCTGCACAATGGTCCCAATCCAAGTCATAAATCAGCTTTAAACCCATAAATCAGCTTTTAAAAAGTCTAGTTGGAAACTGATTCATAGAACTCCCAGTGTCTCATGTAGTACAACCCTTTAAATACCACAAACATTGATAATGTTTTCCCACTTCCTTTGTATCTTTCTCAGGTGGATTACAGGTGTGGTTGCATGCACCGTTGTTCTACTGATCGTTATCTGCAACATCCTTGGGCTTTCCTTTGGGACTTACGGGCTGACTGTGCGAGAGGATCCCAGTGATTATGAAAGCAGAGGAGAAGCTGGAGCCAAGATGCTCATTACGTAAGACTTCCTATGTGTGTCTGAGTCCGGGAGCTATTAGTATAGAGCGTTGGTTCCCAAAGCCTATTCTATAAAAACCCTGGCAATCCTAAAAAGCTTATCAAACTTCTTGAATAAGAAGAACATTTGTGAGAGAGAGGAAACATAGTCAGTCAGTGCAGGGAACTTGGTGTTACCATCAAGAACTTCTCAGGGATGTAGCTTGAGATTCCTTTGAAAATCTTAGTATGGTTCCAAATTGGGAATTATTTACAGTGAATATATCAGCCCATAATTACCATTTGACTGCTTCCAAGATTAAGATTGTATATAATAACTGGTGGGGCTGGTTCACACATGCTGACCACCATGTGACTAGAAACCAAATGTATGAACTCAGTTGCACCTGAGGAAACATGGAAAATCTGTCTGTAATGTGATATATATGCCCATCCACATATGCAGATCATCACTTAATCTACCAGTCACCAAGTAACAAGCAAGCATATATAAATTGCCTCCTTGTCTGAGAGGTCAATCAGCACATTTTGCCAGCAGTCTCAGCTGCCAGTCTCCACTTCTATTGGGACCCTTATTTCCTTACCCCCTATAGACCTACCAAAGGAGACTTCAGGCACATCTGGCCAATGGGGCAGACCTGGGTTTTAAAACATTTCAGTTGCCACAGCTGCCCCAGGGAGCCAGACAATTAGTTTTGTAATAGTGCCAAGAATTCTCAGTTGGCGGCGGCAAGCCCTCTGACTGAACTACCTGCCAGACAGGCTGAAGAGCTTTTTGCATTTGTGAAATATGTACTTAATCAAATTGAATTGCTCTTATTATTCATGAGCTCCGCCCTGAATGTTATTGCTAAAATGACAATAGGAAAATGTCATTTGCACACAATTTATGAACTTCTTGCTTAGTTGTTGGCAAATGTCGATCAGTATAAAGGCTCCATGGTTTTTCATCCTGACATAGCAACCAGTCTCTGTGATCAGGCTTCTTATGCCTACGTTTCAGTAAACCCAGGGACAAGCAAATTAACAATCTTGTCACCTCATGGGTAAAGACAGGCAAGGGCCTAAAGCTAAGCAGAAAGGCCAGGCAAGTTCTTACAGACCTTCTTCCTACAAATGTCTACAAAGGTAGGGATGCTGCACTGAGAATAAGGATGGGCATAAACCACAGAAATGTGGTTCATCCCCCCACGAACCCAGTCTGCTCACATGCCAACCAAACTGGGATTGTGAAGTTCATGCCCAAAACAGCTGAGATGCAGGCAGGGCCGGCTCACCCACTAGGCAAACTAGGTGGCTGCCTAGGGCGCCGGGAGGGTGGGGGCATCAAATTGGGCTCCCCACTCACTCCTAATGCCCCAGGCAAGCACCTAGTTTTCCTGCCTCCTCTGCTCACCGGCCAATACCGCCGCCCGCCCCTCCATTTCCTTCGCCCCCCCCACAGCTCTGCGTCCCCCTCTCCCCCTCCTCCCCTCCCTCTATTCCCCATCCCATGTCAATTTCAATGCCAGAACTGGCTCTAGCGCCATGTTCCGGCTATCTAAAGCCGCCCAGGAAGTGGGGAGGGGAGGAGTCAGTGGCAGTAGGGCCACCCTTTCAGAACGCTGGTTCTGACAGACTGCAAGTGAGGCCTCGCGGTGTGGTTTTACTCGCTGAGTGAGTGATCAGCAAGGGGGGGAGGGGTTTAGATAGCCGGAATGCAGCGTTAGAGCCAGTTCTGGCATTGACATGGGGAGGAGGAGGAGGTGGGGAGGGGAGGAGGCGCAGGGGGTGCAGAGCCACAGGGGGGAGGTGCAGGGGGGTGCTTGGGGGGACCAGGCAGCGAGTCTGCCTAGGGCGCCATAGGGCATCAGGCCACCCCTGGGTGCAGGGGCAGCCTGTTCCCATGGCTCAGTTGTTTGGGGCTCTAAATAGCTAAGCTGTGGGAGCAGATGACCCCATGGCTCAGCTGTTTTGGATATTTAAAGGGGCTTTCTTGGGTGCTCAAGAAAGCCCCTTTAAATAGCTTAGCCACAGGAGCAGCCTGCCCCCATGGCTCAGCTGTTTCCCATCTAAACAGCTGAACTGCACAGGCAGTCTGCTCAGTGCTGCTCAGCTGTTTAAAGGGGCTTTATTGGGACACCATCACTGCCCAAGAAAGCCCCTTTAAACAGTTGAGGCCCATGGAGCAAATTAGTCCTGTGGCTCAGCTATTTAAAAGGGCTTTCTTGGGCAGTACTTGGAGCTTTCTGATCCCCACAGCTTTTCCCGGGGAGCAGAAAGCAGTGGCTTAAATGGCTCCCCACCATTTAAATCAAATAGATGAGTGACAGGGAGCTCCCCACCGCTCGCTTGTTTTCTATGAAAAGCAGAAAGCAGGGGTTCTGCTCTTCATGAACCACAAGGAACTGTATCAAAATTCATGAAAGTTTGTGGTGGTTCTTCAGTTTATGAACACTGCTTCATGAACCACCAAAATCTGTGAACTTTAGTTCATGAGCCGGTTCGTGCCTATCCCTAGCTGAGAAGGTCAGGCAGCAGATCTACTTGACGCTCTATTTGTTCTTTGGAGAGCCAGTTTGGTGTAGTGGTTAAGTGTGCGGACTCTTGTCTGGGAGAACCAGGTTTGATTCCCCACTCCTCCACTTGCAACTGCTAGCATGGCCTTGGGTCAGCCATAGCTCTGGCAGAGGTTGTCCTTGAAAGGGCAGCTGCTGTGAGAGCCCTCTCCAGCCCCACCCACCTCACAGGGTGTCTGTTGTGGGGGAGGAAGGTAAAGGAGATTGTGAGCAGCTCTGAGACTCTTCGGAGTGGAGGGCAGGATATAAATCCAATATCATCATCATCTTCTTCTTCTTCTTTCTTTTTCAGTGGTGTCTGCTTCAGCTTCCTCTTCTCCTGGCTGTTGATACTCTTGGTCTTTGTCACATTCTTCATTGGGGGAAATGTCCAAACACTGGTGTGCAAGCACTGGGCCAATCAAGAGATCTACAAGGTGAGTTTGTGTGGCTGAAAAATCAGGGTGGTAAATACTACTATGTATTTTACAGTAAGCCAAATTCACTGATATTGTTCATAATCATGTGATCATAAAAATATTATGAGCACTGACTTTGGCTCACTACAAAGTTAAGAAAATGTAATTATGTACTGGTTTAAGATACATTCTTACACGTTGTGAGGCACAACAGTCTGTTTTTCTCTCACTGTTTTGTGGAATGCACCTTGTGCATAATCTAAAATTCAGCTCTACTTTACTGATATAAGGAATTCAATATTTTTCTTTGTTTCTGCTCTCTGCCTTCTTGGAACCATGCATGTTGCTATTTATTACATGTACAGGAAGTCCAAATAACTTCTGAGTTTAATATTTTCAAAAGGACAGTAGCCATTAGGGATATGAATGAACCGGAAAAATGTAGTTCATTTTGGTTCATGGTTCATGGCTGAATTATGAACTGAATAAAACTGGGAGGTTCATTTATGAACCAAACGTGTTCATGTTTTGTGGCCTTGCAAACCCAATTGAAAAGGACTGCAGTCCCTTTAAACAGGGTTTGCAGAAAGTCCAAAAAATAGCTGAGTAGTGGGAAGCAGCCTGCTCCCCCCGCCTCAACTGTTCTAGGCTTTCTTGTGCAGTTCCTTTAAACTATAAAGGAGCTGCACAAGAAAGCCCAAAAAAACTAAGCAATGAGGAGCAGGCGGCTCCCCACCATTCAGCTGTTTTTGTGGCTTTCATGGGGAATGTAAATCAGTCCCTTTAAACCCCTGCTTTCAGCTCTATCCATGAACCACCACAAACTGCTTTAAAAGTTCCGTGGAAGTTTGTTAACAGTATACCTGTCATGAGCTTCAGTTCACAAGCAAGCAAAATTCATGATGAATTTTGGTTTGTGGTTTGCTTTGTGCCCATCCCTAGTAGCCATTCCTCTTTCTTTCCAATATCCATTAGACTTTTTTTTCATCTTAATTACATCTGCATGATATCGCCTTCATTCTTTAAGATTATTGCAAACTGCAGACTTGTCAGATCCAATTATTGCTTCCTGTCTTTCCCTCCCAGTGTAGCTCTTAGACCTTCCTCAAGGCTATCCCTGCATTTCAGGGGATCCTCAGATGCACTGTTGGACACAATATGGAGATCCATGGTGAGAAGAGAAAGGTTAATATTAGATCCACTGTTATCCATCCACAGAAATTCCCTTGCACTTATGGAAATAACTCAGTGGAATTCAATCCCTGGGTTTTTCACTATGCCTAGCAACATCCTCCCCCTATGCCCTGCTGTTTCTGCTTTTAATATCCAGCCTGGAAAAGTTTCTGGTAAAAACACTCTAATGAGTGGGTGGAGAAATGTGTTTTACTTTGGAGGTTTGGAATGTACAAAACCTGCAGCTTGAGTTTTAATTTTTTGTTCTTGTTCTTAGTAGAGAAGTGGGGGGGGGGGGGGAATCAGCTGCTTTCCAGCCTTGCCTGGCCAGACTTTCAGTGGGATATAATGCCATAGAGTCCACCTCCAAAGTAGCCATTTTCTCTATGGGAAGTGGTCTCTTTTCTAAATCAGGGTGGAATGTCAATTCTGATGTATAGGGGGTTGTATCCAATTTGTTTAAAATTTACACTGTTGTCCTATCACAGCTGCACAGCAGCATTCAACAAACACCTTCCGTTTAAATCTTCATGGTTCAGGTTTTGCGCATGCCTTTTAGCATTAGTTCATTGAATGAAAGGGGACAGAAAGGAACCCAGGCAGAGAGGGAAAGCCCATTGTTGAAACTGACCACACTTTTTTTTTTTAAGTGACAAGTAGCTGCAAAGCCCTGTTTTCCATATTGCCCAGCACCGGGGATTTCTATGGCAGTTTTTAAAAGTCTGTCCTGTGTACTCTTTCTCCAAATGGATTGATACCAACTGATTCTTAAGTTGGGCAGTTCGCAAAAGGTCCATGTGGCTCAGCTGTCATGTTAGGCTTCCTGAGCGTGTTCACTAAAGCATTAAAGGGGAAAATGTCTTCAAAGCTTTAGGCTTCCTATCCCAGTCTCCCTCTCTGACTGATTCCCCACTAGGCTTGTCCCGGTCTCACACTCCTCTTCTCCATGGGCTTCTGTCCGATTTCACGCAAGCTGCCCTGGGGCTGCAACTCTGCCTCTTTTGAGCAACAAGCAAGATCCTCTGAAAACTGGTTTCTGCTTGCCACACGAAAGAGGCAGCTTGTGCAAAATCGGATTGAAGCCATGCGGAGAAGAGGAGCGTGAGACCGGGACAAGCCTAGTGGGAAATCACTCTCTCTTTACATCTCAAGTCAATTTCATTCTATGCTGAGGATTCCCTTCCCTTTATTTTGTTTGCATGCAAACACTGACATACGTTGGTTTTTTTTGCACTGGAGTTCATGTTTTGTGGAGTTCATGTTTTTTGTTCATGTTTGCCTCTTCTCTGATCCCCTTTTAGGACAATATCACCAGGGAACTAAATCTCATGCAGCTCCTGTAAAACTTGTTTGTTTTTTTTAATTTAGCAATCCAAGACTAGTGATAGTCTCATAATGCTAGACTAATACAGTTTGTAAAAAAAATTAAATTTAAAAACAAGGGGAAAATGGAGTGTGTACACCAGTGAAGGGAGAAGGGTGGCAGAAGGTGCAGAGTGGGCTGAATGACCTCCATGTGGGCAGGGAATGACCTCTGAGGGGTGGTGAAAGGGCAGAGGGAATCCAAGGGAGTCTGTATGCTTTTAAATTACTTTCAGCTTGGAAGTGAAACAAGAGAAAAATTGGCACAAAAGCATTCTTAAAAAAACACAGGGAAACAGCGACTAGAAAGTGAACTGAGCACTGAAAGAAAGGAAATCAATGCAAAACGACAAGAAAACACAATGGACTTGCACGGGAAGGCTAGGGGAAACACCAGTGCATAATAGGCCTCTGTTTTGACTTTGAAAAGGGTAGAATGACTCAGTTCAGGATTCCCTCCCCTTCTGCTAAGCAGAGGCTATGCTCAGCAGAGATTCTCCTCTCCTAGCTTTGTTGTTCTCTCTGTGTCATCCAGTATAAGGTGTCTGCCACCCACTGTGTGGAATGATCTAATTAGGTGATCTCCTAGCCCTTTTCATTCATTCACTCTCTGGGCACAATTGGCATTCAAATACCATGCCAATGAATTAATTAAAATCCTATCAAAGAGTGATTAACACTTGAACCCAATTTAGAACTGATATGCCTGTCACTGTATTCTCCCTTTTAGCCAACTGCTTTTCAGGCATGAAAAGAAGGGAAAGCTGTGAATGAGGGTTTTTTCATAAATCATGAAGCAGAAGACAAATAGTGGGTTGCTTTCAGACAAAATGGATCTCCAGTTGTTGTTCAAATCAGCATCTCTGTACATGGAAAGTACTGCTGAAACTGTTGAAAATTACAAAGAATCTGCAGAAAATATAACAAACTCTTGTGGGCAAGGTGCCTGGTTGCTGTTAATCAACCATACTGATTAATCATACCAATTGATCACTGAAAGCCTTCTTAAAATCACTGGGAAAAAAAGGATGAGAAAATCAGTGAGAAAAATGGCCCTTATGCGGTGTTTTGCAGAATGAACAATGGTTTGTTTGTTTGAGGGATATTTGGTAGGTTACTAATAAGAAGAATTGAGGTTTGATTTTGTTGCAGAAGGTGCTGACACACTTTGGCTCCTGCACATTCAAATCCTTTGTCAGATCGTGGTTTGGCTGTGATCAGAACAGCTGCAACAGGAGCCAGAGCTGAATCATGTGTTCTCCAACCTCATGTTCTTTCATTAAGGAGCAAGAGCTTCGACTTGAGGGTTGCCAGTCTCCAGGTGGGGTCTGAAGTTCTCCCAGAATTACAGCTGACTTGTCAGCTGAGGACTGCCACCCAGCAGAAGTGGGGGAGGGACATAGGGGGCAGTATTGTTCATTGCATGATATCACTTCTCAGGAAAACCAGATGTCACATTGCTCCAGGTGCATACCTTGCCTATTTGGTGCCCAGGGCAGATAATTTTTTAACACCCCCTCCTCTATTTTTTTGGGGGGTGGGGGCATTGTCACAGCTGACTTATGGTGATCCTGTATGGTTTTCAAGGTGATTTGCTATGTTGGCTCCGCTTAATGTCTGAAATCTGTGGTGGGGTGGGGGAACACAGAAGAATTAGGTGATGGAAGACAAAAATGAATGAGAAACATGTGAAAAAGGAGAGAAGTTGAGAGAAAGGTTGTTTTATCTTGCTGCAGCACTCTAACTACTGTTTTGCAAGATCTGCCTGAGCTTGGTTGCAAGGAAAGGGAGAGAGAAAAGGCTACATCAGAGGTGTTGAATTCATTTGTTACAAGGGATGGATCTGGCGTAAATGTTACTTTATTGGGGCTGGCCATGTGTGCCATAAAATGTAACACCAGGAGACATTAACTTTATAAGGTGATTTCAGATGCTGAATGGCAATAGCAGGTGAATGACAACAGCAGTCTTGATTGGATTTGGTGTGATATGCAGAGAGGTAGTAGGTGTGGTGATATCAGCATTGGTCATGAGACCTAGGTCTCAATTTGGTCCAGGAGGATTCGGTCCAGGAGAATGCAAAGAATAAATGGACATAAGTCTGACATTAGAAACCACATTTTAACCTTCCAAGGTATTCAGTTGCTGACCTAAGAGCAATTCTCTTACAAAGGACTTTCAAAGGGAGATTAGAAAGAGAAGCTGCTGAATTGTAACTGATAATGAAGCTCAAGATAATGCATCCTCCTGGTCTGAATTCTTAGGTTTCCTGTCTCATTACGAATGCATGCTATTGTCATTCAGCATCTGAAATCACTCCACTCTCCAAGATAGACTCACATTTTAGCCATATCTGAAGTGATTCTGAGAAATGAGCACACACAGTAGCACAGCAGCCAAGAAGGTCAGAGCGCCCGCTCCGGCTGCAACGCCACTGAGGATGTTCTCCGCAGCTGAGAACGAAACATCTGGAAGGAAAACTTTCTCCAGTAGAACACGGAACTTGAGCCCGAAAGATTCTACAAACTCTAATGATGTTACCAGCCATGAAAACCTGAAATCTTTGATAGTATTTTGTTTTGTTTTTTGCTTAGTTTCTGATGGATATCTTTCAGGAATTGCCTTTTCAAAGCTTTCCCCCCAAACCTGCTTTAGTATAATAGTTCTAGAAAGATTTTCTCAAAACAGATCTGCCACAGTGTAGATAGGAAGGTGTAGAGTTTTGAACTTTCCAGCCCACACCTGGCATCCCCATATCACCTCATGCCTGCTATCACCCTCCAACAGGCTTTTTGCCAGCTTTTTTTAAGGAGCTAGGTATATTGCTGTAGCATCATAAACACTATAATAATTTATCTTAATAACTGACAAAAGCAGGCGTCGTTGTGTAGAAAAATAGGTGGAGCTCATTATCATATGCCACCACCACCCCCCAGCCAAAAGCAACCCAATGCAAGAAAGGAGAGCCCCAGGCAAGCGGGGCCGGCTTAGGCTGGCTAGAGATCCATGTGTGAGTCAAAAGGCCAGCAAGCCACCTGCTGCCCAAAATCACATAAGAAGCAGAGAAAGGGTGGTGTGGGCTTCTCCAGGGGTTAATGAGGGCTGCTGGGGGCATGGCAAAATCCCTGGTGACTGGCTGGCTTTCCGCTCTCCTAATTCAGGGATTGTTATGCAGCTGCACTTACTATTCAATGGACAAGGTAGGTGGGGAGGAAGAGGGGGAACCCTCAGAAAGGTTCAGGAGCTCCTGTGAGCTCCTGCTGAATCTGAGGCCTAGACAAAAGCATTGCAACAATGATGGCAAGGGGGAATGGCAGGCACAAGGAGGCAAAACCCTGTATAGACCCTTTGTGGTTGCTGCAAATGCCTTTGCATTCACATTGGAAATTACAGCACAATGAGGAATCAGCCTAGAGTGCTTTTATCATCACCTTTTCAGTCAGCTTCAGCTAGGGTTGCCTGCCAACCTCCAGATGGTAGCTGGAGATCTTTCGCTATTACAGTCGATCCCCAAGTGACAGAGATCAGTTCACCTGAAGAAAATGGCACTTTGAAAGGTAGATTTCATCAAAGTCCCTCCCCTCACCAAATCACACCCTCCTCAGGCTCCACTGCCAAAATCTCCAGGTATTTCATAAGAACATAAGAGAAGCCATGTTGGATCAGGCCAACGGCCCATCAAGTCCAACACTCTGTGTCACACAGTGGCAAAAAATTTTTTATATACACACATACACTGTGGCTAATACACTGTAATTTCCCAACCCTGGACTGGCAACTTTAGCCTCTTGCTATGCTCTTGTTCCTGACATGGTGAGCTTCTTGATGAAGACTGCGAGGGGGTCATCCCTACAAGGCAAACATTACTGAGACTTAAACTATGCTTTCCCCCCCTCTTTCTGATCTCCAGTTCATTGACACACCTGGCAATCTGCCTCCTTCCATGAACATCACCCAGCGCCTGGGCCTGAAGAAGAACCTCAACATCACAACTGCTTATCAGTGAGTATTTTGCTGGAAGGCTGTTCAACAGAACTCCCTCTTTGTAAGAATTTGGCTCATAGAATCATAGAGCTGGAAGGGACCTCCAGGGTCATCTAGTCCAACCTTCTGCACAATGCAGGAAGTTCCTCTGGCTGCTTCCTATCAGGCTGTCTCCTCAAGAGTTGTGAAGGATGCAATGTTACAGAGCAGAACAAGATTATTCTGGCACTGCAAAGTGATGGAAAGCAGCCTAGAGTTTTGTCTCCTTTGTATTTCAGGCAATGTAAGAATGGTGCAGGCCTCTGGGAAGTTCTACAGCTCGAGGATAGTTACAGCCTTAGTGACCAGCTCAGTATCACAAAGGTAAGGAGGCACTGATCCTGTGGTCCTTAAATTGCCATTTTGGTAATCTCATTTTGCTTAGCAAGGGCCAATTTCACAGAGAAATAAAGTTTCCAGTTGACTGTAGCAGCTATTGGTCCCAACAGCTTGTTACCTACTGCATCCATGGCAAACCTCTATCCAGCTCTCTTGCAACCTTGCCACAGAGTGCATGCCTATTTTTTTCCTGGCTCATGCTGTGCAAAATGTCCTAAAATGGAGCCATAATAGTTTTTAGGTGCAATAGGCTGGCATTCTAGAGTTTTGATGACTAGTGCTTAACAACATTGTCTTTTCAAAATTATATTAAGCAAATCTTCTCAGCTGGTATACTTAACATAATCTGCACCATGTTTGGAAAAGCTGCAAAATGTAGAATTTTGTATAGATCTTTTCTAAAAAATAAAAACCAAACTTTCAAAATTGTTCAAAGTAAATTACTATGTTGTGTGAGCAAAAATGATCTGTTAAATAATCCCCAACTTTTATGCCATTTTTTAAAAATGTCTTTTTGCAGCCAAAATTTCAGCTTAATTTTAGAATAATCTCTAAACATAACAAGGTTCACTTGGAACTACTCTGTACAGAGCTGACTTTAAGCTTCTTAAACTACGGTATATGTTAGACAGAGAAACATGATTCCTCTGTGGATTCCCTCCCACAATAACCTGGGCAGGTTGTAAGTATGGAGAGAAGGTCAAGTGGGCTAATTCTTTTTCTCTCCAGCCTCCCAAAATTGCCCTCTACTGCCCGCTGTGGGACCCACTGAGGTCCCCAAATATCCTCCCTTACCTTTCCCAACCCCATCCCATGATGAAAAAGCAGTTTGGAAAGGACAAATTCTGAGCTGAAAAATATTTAGCACTAAGCAACATCTACCTTTCCTTCTACTATCCCAGGGCCTAAGTGCACAATACACAATTCCTGGTTCTGCCCTCAGGGACTGTCAAGCAAATGTGCACCGCAGGTTCCTGGGTGAAATGTAAGATTCTAAGATGCACAAGGACCCAATTCAGATGAGGACCTCTGCGGGAGGGGTATGCCTTCCTCCTCACCACATACACACAGTTTTCAGTTTTCTTGACCTAAACCAGTGAGCCACAATTTGCTCAGTAGATGTGTGACTCTCCAGGCCATTTCATATTTGGAAAACAGCAAAGGGCTTCTCTTACTGCAGTCAAGCTTTACCTAGGAATTTCCAGCACAAGTGTTCTTGACAGTCCCTGAGGCAGACCTACAGATAGACTCATGAGCGTTTCATTGTAGAGTTAGTCCATAAGATTTGTGGCTTGTCAAGCAGTTAAAACTGTGGAAGACAGCATCATGGAATTTTGTTTAATAATAAAGTAAGCATGAGACAGTTTTGGGGAAACTATGAAGATATGACAAAACACCTGCTGAGTTGTTTTTTTTAAACTTGTGGATAGTGTGGGGAGGGGGGGGAATGTGCTCTTTGTATTTTCTGTCTCAGGGTCCAAAATATCTGCATGCAACAGTAGCCTTGGCATCTCTGCAGGGAACAGGGACTTTTGACATTTCTATCTTTTGCTCTAGTACACTGCTGAGTTTCAGAAGCGCCTGGATGATTTTAACATCACCTTTGAAGACATTCTGTTAAAAGCAGATGGGAAGAAAGACCTACAGACCTTCAAGGAGAGTGGAGTTGACCAGATAGATTATGCACGCTTCCAGGCAGAGGTGAGAGGGAATGTTTGGGAAGATGTCTTATTGAAGCTAGAACAGCTATAAGAAGTAGAAAGCTTGCTGCTTTATAATTTCTTCCTTCAGTAGTCAAGAACCACATAATCATTTTTAAATATGGAAATTCATAGACTTCAGCTGGGAGCCTAATAAGCTGCTTGGGTAGGACTCTGGTTGCTTCCAAATGAAGCTTTACTCTATGCTCTCCTCTCCAGCCCCAAGGGCGGCAACAGTTTTAACCTGGGATCCTGCATGACATTATTTACCAACCTTCAGTTTTCCCTCACTCCACTGCAGGTTCTCTCAAAGTGGGTTTGGGGAAAGTCCAGAATAATTTTCTCCTTGTATTTGCCACTCCCCCCCCCCAAAAAAAAGCTTTCTGTGGGCTTTTCCCATTTTTTTTAAAAAAATAATATTATTGGGATTATATAGTGAGATTCCTAATACCAATAAAAAGGCAAAAAGTACACCTGAAGTGAAAGGACAAGCAAAAGAAAATCTCCAAGTAGAGGCTCAATTTACACAGCAAATATAGCTTTGCGTTTGCTGCAGCAATGAGAGCAATACAGGGAATCTAGCCCCCAGGCAACGCACTTGGAGAAGTGAGCCAAGCGCTTAGAGCCCACTTCCAGAAGAAAATGGAAAAGGGATGTGTATCACCAACATATATTTTATTCTCCTGCTTCCAGCTGAAACCACTGACCTCAGGGATCTCAAAATGAAAAAAACACCCTCCTGATCTAAATCTGAGTATTGTTGTCAACAGGCCAGTGTATTCTCAACACTAGCAAAGACACAAAAAATCTTTTCAATCTTTTACAGTACAATATTCATATTTTTTGTCTCTTGTGCCCTGTTTGTACATCTTCTGTGATAGAGTTATTACATTCCTTATATGGTGGCAGGAGGTTGTTCTGATCTCTGGACAATACCTCTCATGGGATCAGAAGGCAGGTCTTCTCCATCAGCCAGTGCTTCTCTGATCCTGATTGGTTGCCTCTTAACTCCAGAAAAAGTTGGGTCTTTAGGATCTTGGAGTTATTTTTCCTTTGTAAGAAAATAAGTCATTTTGCCTGGAAAGTTTCTTAGCAAGCCATGTAGATAATAAGCCATGTAAATAACCTACTTCACCACCATCTTGCTTAAGCAAACAACTTTCAGAATGTGTTACATATGTATGTCCATTTTTCCCAATCAAAAGCATAGCAACAGAATAGATAATTTTATGAATCAACTCAGGAAGATTGAGATACCTACACTAACACTCCCATTTTCAAGCACTTGTTTCTCACATTGCAGCGTTGTTTCAGGTGATCAAGAAGTACCCAGTACAAGTTGCGCCCCAGCCATGAATTCATTGTATTAGATAAGCAGCTATTCTCAGCCTCTGCATTTGCGATAATAACACTGACCATCCATTGGGACAGTTGTAAAGACTGAGATGTTGTTGTTGCCAGTTCGGTGTAGTGGTTAATTGTGCAGACTATGATTTTGGAGAACTGGGTTTGATTCCCCACTCCTCCACTTGCAGCTGCTGGAATGGCCTTGGGTCAGCTATAGCTCTCACAGAGCTGTCCTTGAAAGGGCAGTTTCTGTGAGAGCTCTCTCAGCCCCACCTACTTCACAGGGTATCTGTTGTGGGGAAGGAAGGTAAAGAAGATTGTGGACCACTCTGAGACTCTGAGATTCAGAGTGGAGGGTGGGGTATAAATCCAATATAATCATCATCATCAATATCATATTGTTGTTGTTCTTTACAACATTTGATAAAAACATCAAAACCAGAGGATAGAATATATAAAAATGTATGTGAAATGTTTTCAGTCCTTGAAAATGATGGTTGTTTTTCTAGATTCGCAACCCTGTTGTGAGGACCAATATTGAAAGCTTGGCTTTAGAGCTTGAGAGGCTAAGCAAGGTTCAGGTAAGTAAACAGAGAAGTTAGAGGGAAAGGGAGGCCATATTCTTTGTTGGGTATTACTGGAAAAGAACAGATCAGCAGAGGGGAAGGTGGGATCCACTTTTTCAGATTCCCTCCTTAGCTTCTAGCTGATCTGTGATTTTGGTCTTCCCTGCAGAGTGACAGAACTGTGGCGGAAGAGCTGGCTAAAGAATCACAGATGCTCCTTAAGATTCAGATTACCACAGTTGACATCATGAAAGACGTGGTAAGTGTGCAGAAGATTCCAACAAAGAACTGAAGCCTGTGCACCACTTTGGAGCTTCTTGTGCTTGAGGAGCTGAGTCAGGGATCTCCTGTTTGTACCCCAAGTAAAATTTCACTGATTTGAAACTCATTTATTTCCTTAGCAGTTATTCAAAGATTGTGCTTGAGGAGGATACTTCCCGTATTAGCTTGGTGACAACCCTAATTCTAACTCTATGGCTTTGATCAGCACTGACCCCCTTTTAAGCCAATGAATTCCAAACCTACCTGGAGTAATAGATAATCAGAGGCTACAAATCTTAACCCACTGAGTTAGGGTTAGGTAAAGCAGAGTGAATATTTCTGAACGTCCTTTCATAGAGGGGGTAGTTGACTGTCTCCCATCAAGATGCAGGGAATGGCTTACATGGTATAGTTCACTTTTTTTACAGGAGAACCTCAAAGAAAGTGTCTACTTCTTGTCTGCAATGGCGCCAAACCTACAGGTATTGTTACTACGGGCTGTAAAATGGCTGGGAAGTGGGTCTTTATGGGGATGCTAAGTGAACCCAAACCTTTCCTCCAGGAGAAAAACAAGTCTGCCCCAGCCCAATACTGCATCTGAAAAGTTTTTTTAGTTACATTTAAATACAGTCAGTTACATTTAAGTACATGGCCCTGTTGTCCAGATCTCATTATAAACTACAATAAGAAAAGGATATTTTGTTTAATTTCTTTAACAAGTAATTTTAATTCTTTGTTTATATCTGTTCTGGGAATCTGAAATGCAGAACATTCCCAATTGTGGTAACCAGTAACATAACAGAACCCAGTAGGTTTCAAAGAAATGTGCAACTTCAGATTAGTACTGTGGAAGATCCAGATTAAATAGATACATTTTGCTTGGCTCCTGTAGCACACATAAGTAAGGATGCTCACGACATAGTTCCTCCCTATCCTTGCTTCAGGGGACCCCTAAAATGCTGCCAGTGGGGGTTGCAAGACTCATGTGGACTAAAAGGCAAGCTGCCTTGGGAGCTGTGGTGAGCAGGGGAAGGAGGCAAAATCACACTCCCCTTTCTCTTCAATCAGCTGTGTCAGTCAGTTTATTTATACGGCACCAAGCCAACAAGAAGCTTAATACTTAAAGAAATTTAAACGTCAAATGGCAAAATTATCCGTGGTTAAAACAGAATAGTAAAATTAATAAAAGTATCAATAAAATCAAGAGATATATGCCTTTTTGATACAGAGACAAGCATTACAAAACTTAGCTACCTGCAATCAGCTGTGCTTTTGCTGACGCAAGAAATTCTGTTGGTCCAGGACTGGTGTCAGCCTAAGTCCCCCTCTTCACTGCAGCATCTGAGGTGATGTAGCTTTTTGTCCACTCAAATCCACAACCTCCAGTAGCAGCATTTGGGAGATCTTGGAGAGGCTGGGTGCATGTCTATGTGTCTATTCCACAGTCTCAAGCCATTACACTTATTTTCAACCATAATTATCTATGGTGTTTAGTTGGTTTCACCGGGAGAGCCAGTTTGGTGTAGTGGTTAAGTGTGTGGACTCTTATCTGGGAGAACCAGGTTTGATTCCCCACTCCTCCACTTGCACCTGCTAGCATGGCCTTGGGTCAGCCATAGCTCTGGCAGAGGTTGTCCTTGAAAGGGCAGCTGTTGTGAGAGCCCTCTCCAGCCCCACCCACCTCACAGGGTGTCTGTTGTGGGGGAGGAAGGTAAAGGAGATTGTGAGCCGCTCTAAGACTCTTAGAAGTGGAGGGCGGGATATAAATCCAATTTCTTCTTCTTCTTCTTCTTCTTCTTCTTCTTCTTCTTCTTCTTCTTCTTCTTCTTCTTCTTCTTCTTCTTCTTCTTCTTCTTCTTCCACTGAATGGAAAGTATTTCCTCATTTGGGGTATAAATTGTGTGGAGGGGGCTATCTTTCTCTGTCTTTGCTTACCTTGCACAGCTATATGGCCTTCTGTATCGGGTTTACCACTTAACTGTGGGAGGCAGGCAAATTTTTATCTGGCACTTAAAGCTCTAATTGATTTATCCAGTGATTAAATAAAGTAAAACTTGTCATCTCTTATGTGTCAGTAAGCCTCACTCATGCAAGTATGTTTAGAACTGCAGTCCTCACAAGTTGATTAATGAGTTACGCATAGCTGTAAAGCTTGGTAATCAGTCATCTTCCACATAAATTATTTCTACTGCCTACTGTGTTCATCCTGGTTTCCTTCTTTGGTAGAGGCAATATCTTTCTTTCTATTTCATCTCCACTGTCTTCATTGTCTAACAAATTGGGCTGTGCTTCATCGGTAGTGCACGTATCATTGTCATCTTGTGTATTAAATTCTTACTGAAAGGCTTTGGCTCTTCAAATCCTCGATCTCCATCTGAATGCAGGCAATGCCAATTTCATTCCTCTCTTGTTCCCATTTAATTGGTCATTGAGGGATTTCTGAAAGCTCTTTCAGTAGATTCTTCCTTACAGAGTTGTAGCCATGACAGGATACATAATTCCAGCCAAGGCAACTTCCAACAAAAGCAAGACCTTTTTGCAGTTACAGGCTGCCCCAGCTCAGAAAATGAAAGTGAACTGGTGGTGCTGGACTATAATTATGAAGAGGTGCCATAAGAGGGAGGAGTTCTGCATTTCCAGCATATTATCACACACTGTATGCTGCCATTATACAGAATGCAAATCCTAGCAAGAAAAAGTATAAAACTAATACGCAGATTAATCCAGAGAGGTAGCATGCTTAGTTTGTTGCAGCAAAATTAAACAGGAACTTAAAGACTAAGCAAATTAGGGATGAGCCAGAGCTCATTTGATTGGATGCATGGAGTGCATATCCATTGGATATATCCCTTCAGTAGGCTTTTTCTTGTTCCAGATAGCAGCCAATAATGTTGAGCAGGGACAGGGGAAAGCATGTAGCCATTCCTGTCAGATATTATGAAAGAAGACCAACATGAGGTGTTATTGCTGACAACCTTCAGATTGTCAGAATATATAGTTTTGGCCTGAGACTTTCCTGGTCAGCACTATCCACGTCACACTCTTCCTTTTATGTTTTCTTGATAGACTCAAATAAATGACATGGAGAGCAAAGTTCACTTTGTTGAGAAAACTTTCCCCATTGACGTTCACAAGATCATGAAGAAGGTGAGTAAGAGAGATGCTGCTGCAGCAGCACCAAAGAGACTGAGTGGCTTGGCAATAGAGAATGATGGGGTGGGGGAAGCAGAGAGAGAGAGAGAGAGAGAATGGGTATGTGATAGGATGGGATGAAGAAGACAGAAAGAGAGAATGAGTGACAGTAGACATTGGGGGGAGAGACTGAAAGTTAGAGAGGGGTGGTGGGAGAAAGAGAGGCACAGAGAGAAATGGAGGAAGAGGGGAGGAAGCAAAAGTGGGGGGAATGGGATAACTGCTCCTGCAAGTTTCTTATGGGTCGCCACTTGTATATTCTAATAGCCAAGTCAGCCAAAATAGGAGGATACTAAATCCAGTGATTGGAGCTGTGAACAGACAAGATAGATGCTTCTACAAACATGAAAAATCCCCCAGGTTTGCATAAAAATGTGAAATCTAAAAACAATCCCACGCATTGGGATATGTGCAGCCTTCTCCTTCTGCTCTAAAAGTAAAACGCTAGCCAGGTTTTCACAGGCTTATTGGAAATTAATCATTCTTATTGCAAATTTACAAATGAGATCCATTCACACAACATGGAGACCATCTTCATTTTGGAAAATATTATGGTCAAATAATGCAAAAGCAGAAAGGCAGAGTGATTATCACCTTGGAAAGCACATGTAACCTTTCACTTTGCATCTTATTTATTTTCTCCCTAGGAGTTAGCTTGCTTTGTAAGAAAAGAGGTGGGGTACATCTCCATGTACCTGAAATGGCTAAGGCATGTGGTAAGTACTGGCTTTTCTATTGCTGTCCATCATCTGTGGGCTACCAATAGAGCATGATGTACTGCAGTGAGCACTGAGGCAGCATTGACTTCTGGACAGTTTACACCCATAGGGCTTTTCATGTGCCTTACAAAAGGCTGTATATTAGTTAAAAGGGAAAAGTCAGAGACTGTCAAACACCGAGTGGGAGAAGAGTAGGATAGTTGTAAAGTTGCAAATCTGGTGGCACTTGGGTAATTCATAAAAATGTTTGTTAGGAAAAAACCTTTCCTGGGGGCCTTGGTGGAGATGGGTCTTCCAGCTCTATGTCCTCATCTCAAAGCCCCAGCACTATTCACTGAGCCTCACTATTCACCCACTCAGTCTCATGAAGGAATGCCAAATGAGGGTTTCCAACCCTCCACCCCCCCACCCCCGCATTATAGTTGATCTTCAGGTGACAGAGATCAGTTCACCTGGAGAAAATGGCCATTTTGGAAGGTGGGCTATATGGCATCAGACTCCATCCCCAAAATGTCCAGGTATTTCCCAACCAGGAGTTGGCAACCCTACACATGATTCAGGAATTGTACCTACTTGTATGATGTCTACATACCCTATTTAGCCAAACTGATTTTGTGAATAAGTGCTGTTCTTTTCTGTTCCAGCTAACAGGGGATGTTGCTTCATGCCAGCCTCTCTCTACTGCTCTGGACAATGGCCGGGTAATCTTGTGTGATCGCATTGTGGATCCCTGGGTAGGAACTCTAAGGACTCATCTCTTTCATGAATGCAAATGTGCTTCCTGCAGTTCATTTGCAGACTTTTTTCCTTTTGCCTTTTATTCTATGTGTTTCCAACCTGATCTACTGCAACTCTTTTGGTGTCAAGTATTCTTTTGTAAGGCACTGCATTTCTCCCTTGTCATTATTTCAGAACCTCCAGGAGAATTCCCAGGTGCTCTAGAGACCTTTGTCTAAAACTGCTCATCTGTCTTGATCTCCAAAGCAACCAAATGATGGTTAACCTGCCTTTACTGTCAGTGTTCTTTGCAACCTTGCCCGTGGTCTTAAACATCTTGGCCCTTTCTTCCTTGCTTCTCCTTAACACTTGAAGGTCTGTGCTCTGCATCTTCATTAGGTCATCTCTTTTTCTTCCAAATTCAAAGCCAATTTTTGCCCTTTCTTCCTTGCTGCTTTTTAGAACTTGAAGTTCTATGCAGAGTATCTTCATTTTGCAATTTCTTTCTTTTTTCTGTCCAAATTCAAAACCCACCATCATGACCAACCATTATAAGGGAACTCTAAGCTTAGCTATTAAGACTTCACTCTCAACTAGAAGGAAGCCCAAATATGTAACTGCACATGGTTGTATGAATCACTTACTATACTTGCCTTTCCCTCCACTCCCTGTGTTATCTTGTCCTCTGTAACTTCTTGGGGCAGAGACCTCTCTTTTTGGCTTCTAGTACTCTGTAACATATGATGACATTAAAAATCAATCAGCTAGTTATCATAACTCTGTCACATGCCACATTTGGAATACTTAATACAGTTCTTGCCACTTCATGTGGAAGTGATGATTTGGTGGGGGAAATGCAGAAAAGTGGAATTAAAATGACATTGAAGCCCCTTTTTTACAAGGAAAGTCTATTTAGGGCTTTCTAGTTTTGGAAAAAGGTGAAAAAGCAGAGGCATAATAGAGATTTGTAAAATCATGAATGGCGTGGAGAAAATAAATTGGAAGAATTTTTTTTCTCTCTTAAAGCAGTGGTCACCCGGCTGATTGGCAGTAGCCTGAGAACCAACCCGGGAAAAGGATTCTTCACATAATTAAGTTGTAGAATGTGGCAACCGCCACTGGCTTATGTAGCTTTAAAGAGGACTGAACAGATCCATAGAGGATAGTTCTGCAATGGGAGTTCCCAATGTGGTGCCCACTGATACCTTTTCTGATACCCACCAACTGTTTTTAGAAAATGGGTGGAGCCGTGGGGTGCCAGTAAGGGTTCTGATTGTAGATTTGATTGGCAGTGTAGTTGGCAGCAGGATCTTCACTGTGTGACTGAAGGTAATCTGCAGCCACTAGTTTCTGGTTATCTCTACCTTCCAAGGCAGCCATTTTGCAACAGCCATTTTGTGGCTGGGCCTTCCATGCTGTGTCAACATTTCATACTGTGCTTAAAAGTGTTGGGGATATCTGATCTACAGTATGGCTACTAATCATTACGCTTCAGTTATTATTATACTTAAATGAAGCTTTCTTGTTCAGACACAGTCTACTCCTAAATACTAGATAATAACAAGGGTTGGTGCTTTCCCATGGGCCCATAGCCATTCTTGACAAAATCCTTGCAAAGCTGCCACTGAGATATGAAAAACAAGGTTTTTAGCCTCCTAGAATTACACTTGATCTCCATACTACAGAGAACAGTTTCCCTGGAGGAAATGGCTGCTTTGGAGGGTGGACTGTATGGCATTGTATCACCACAGAGTTCCCTCCCTTCCCAAACTCTGTCTTCCCCAGGGTCCCCACCCACCAACCTCCAGGAAAATTCCCAACTCAGAGCTGGCAGCCCTAATGAAGACATGGAGGGGGGCGGGGCTGAAGCCTTTGAGGCCCATTTGGAGCCATCTTATTGTTAAAGAGCCAAGAAATCCTGATCCAGAACCAATGTTTGTTCTTTGTAATAACTAAAAAAAAAGATAAAGGTAGTCCCCTGTGTAAGCACCAGTCATTTCCAAATCTGGGGTGACGTTGCTTTCACAATGTTTTCACGGCAGACTTTTTACGGGGTGGTTTGCCATTGCCTTCCCCAGTCAACTACACTTTCTCCTCAGCACCAGTCATTTCCAACTCTGGGGTGACGTTGCTTTCACAATGTTTTCACGGCAGACTTTTTACGGGGTGGTTTGCCATTGCCTTCCCCAGTCAACTACACTTTCTCCTCAGCAAGCTGAGTACTCATTTTACCCACCTTGGAAGGATGGAAGGCTGAGTCAACCTCGAGCTGGCTATCTAAACCCAGTTTCCACCAGGATTGAACTCAGGTCGTGAGCAGAGTTTAGGACTGCAGTACTGCAGTTTTACCACTCTGCACCACAGGGCTCTTCTTGTAATAACTAGGGGTGTGCAAAAAATTTATAACCAGTATTGTTCAGTTTGGATGTATTAGATCTGAAATTTTTGGGAGGGGGTTTCTGAAAAATTCTGGATCCCAATCCCAGTTCGATATTCAGATCTGGGATTTTTCAGAAATCCTGACTTTTTGGGGGTCCAGTAGACCCAAGAAGAAAACTACTGGTTAAAAAAAAGCCAGCACGAAGCTGAGCTAGATAAAACTGGGCTACGGGAGAAGCGAGTCTCATAAGTTGCTGTGCCACATGGAGCACATTGCTCCATGCAGCACAAAAGATCCTGTAGCTCAGTTTAAACCAGGTTGTAGGAGAAGCCAGTGCAAAGCCCAGCCTTCAGGGAGCAATCCATTCCCGGTAGCATGCAGATCCTGGGGCTGGTTTCTTCTGCAACCTGGTTTAAACCAGGCTGCATGAGAAGCCAGCCCCAAACTGAGCCTACAGGAATAGTCTCCTCCCCACTGGTATAACTGATCCTCAGGCTGTCTTCTGCAGGCCATTTAAAGTTTAAAGGGACTGCCATAGAACCCCAACAAACAGCTGAGAAGCAGAAGCAATCTGCTCCAGCCTTTCTGCTGTTTTTGGATCTACCCAGTGATTCCTGAATATATGGGGAAGGGGGGGGGGGTTCCAGGATTCCGCCCCCCCCCCCAATTTTTGAGAAAACCTGGATACATTTGGGGTGCTGAAATCTACCCAAAATTATCAGGAAGGCATTTTGGGGTAGATTTTCAGCTTGGGGAGACCCAGATGCACACCCCTTGTAATAATAAGGCAACATGATAGATTCAGGTCTTAGCTTGCATATTAGAAGGGGAGTTGTGCAGATCTGTGGGAGTCAGGAATGTAGACTGCAATCTAGCTTGGGCTGCCCTTGGCTTCAGAACAAGTCTCCACTCGTCTGCTTGAGAGCATGCTGACCATGGCGTTCACCTTGAGTAGGAGAGTCTTGGGTGGCTGCTCCTGTCTGACAAAGCCAGCAGCACAGACTGAGTTGTAAAAATGGCATGAACGAGTGCTCCCTTTCCCCGTGTTTCTACTCTCTTTCTCTTTTTTTGATTCTGCTTGGTCATCAGCACACTTTGCTGTTGTGAATTCTATAGTTTAGTAATGGGTAAAGAAATACCTTATTTTGACTCTCCTGAGTCTGCCAACTCCATCAGGTGTTTCCAAATTCTAGTATTTATTGATCTGCTTTGGTTTACATTCCACCTTTATTCTGAGGATTAAGGGCAGCTAACAGCTTGTATGAATTGCATACATGAGTCCCGAGGTCTGGCAGCAGAAAAACTGGCAGCTTAACCAAGAAAGAGAGGAGAAAGAGGAATAATGGGGGGAGGGGCAAGGGGAGAGACAATAACTGAATTTTAAAATAATTGAATTTGAAAACAGTTCTTCTATGCATGGAAGGAGAGACAAGAGGAAGAGAAATCTTGCCTTCTTGCCACTCCATTTATCTCTTTATAAAGGCCCATTCTCAATATTCCTTTACAAGAAATAGGACCAATTATTTATTCTATACAGATAGGTGCCAGCTTGATTCCTAATGGTGGAGCCATCAGGAGTAGATGGCTGGTAGTCCCCACAATGGTGGAGTCCCCTTTACTTTGTTTAGTGTACTAGAAAGTGCTTTTGAGACCTTTGTAATATAGAAGCCCTCCTTTCCCTGTCTTGTCTGTAGTAATTTTATAAACTTCTCCTGAGGGAACAAACCCTGTATCAGAGTGGATCTCTCTCTCTTTTTTAAATTCCAGAATGCCTTCTGGTTCAGCCTGGGTTGCTGCACTTTCTTCCTCATCCCCAGCATCATCTTTGCCATCAAGACCACCAAGCATTTGCGTCCAATCAGGCACAGATTGATGTAAGTGGTGGCCAGAGATGTGCAGCAAACTTTGATGGCAGCTGCACATATCCAGGCTGTGAATGGTTCACATGATAGCTAAATGAAGCTTCCATGTTGACATAGTTTGTTTCTGAACAGTAGTTGTGTGGCAGGTGGAATGGAGGGTGGACGTCTAGATAAAGATGTTGCCTTTGCACTCTGTGGGATTTCTGGAAGCATCTGCCTAGCATAAGCAGAATTCTGGACTAGATGGATCCTTGATATGACACAGCAAGGCTCTCCTGATGTCTTGTTAAATGAATGCCAGATTCTTTGAGGGCTGATAAAAGCCTTTTTCACACTGGTCATTTGCTTTGGGTTCAGTGTAACAGACTCCAAAATCCTATTATGCATGAGTAATACACAGGGCTTTTTTAGTAGAAAAAGCCCAACTGGAACTCATTTGCATCCTCGGCCACACCCCATGATGTCACCACTGTTTCACATAGGGCTTTTTTGTACAAAAAGCCCAGCAGGAGTTCATTTGCTTATTAGGCCACACCCCCTGCTGCCCAGCCAACCAGAACTGCGTTCCTGTGAGTTCCTGCTAAAAAAAAAAAGCCCTGGTAATACACCTTTTCAGTGGTAGAACCCATTGTCTTGAGAAGACTTATGCCTTCTCATATGAAGCTTTTTTTCCAGTGCTGGCCTGTTGATCCATGTAATGTAATGCCTCTACTCAGTCAGTAGTGCTCCAAGGTCTCAGGCAAGGGGCTTTTCCAATCCTGTTGCATGAGATCCTCTATAGCTGGAAATACTGGGGATTGAAGCTTGGATGCAATGCATGTACATGCACTCTGTTTCCTAGGTATGCCTTCCCACTTTGTCCAATCCTTACTGCTTTTTTCTTGTGTTGTCTGTAGTTCTACAGGATCAGAGGAGACTTTTCCTTTCCATATTCCACGTGTCACATCTCTAAAGCTATAGGAATTCTCCATACAAAGCTCTCCAGGTAAGAGCATGTGTGTTCCTTCGGCTGTCTGTTCTATTCTTCTTTCTGCCAGAGATTGCCAAGCCAACAAACTGCTTTGAGGTGTAGAGAGGCAACTGAGTTCTGTTATCCATGTGCAAATGCAATGTTTTTTGTCAACTTTCTAGCATTGTGCATTGCTCTGACTAACATTGAGAGAAACATAATAATCAGCTACCACTACTTCAAATGGGAACTTAATAGTTAATACTTTCATTTCTGCTGTCTAGGCATTTGGAAGTGTCTCAGTTTCTCATATAAAGGTAAAATGCCTGTTTACCAGTATATAGCACAACAGAATATCTGTACCTAGGTGCACAGAATTCACATCCAAGTTAGCATGATAAATGAATAAAATAGGTTTATTATTAGGAGATCAAATTGCTTAGAATTCAGAATATAAAAGATATTTCTTAAAAGCTCTCTGTGCTAAAGTAGAAGCATACATAATTGCATGGAGTCCAGGGTTTAGATTTGAGTTAAAGGGATAAAGGAGACTACCTCTCTTTGATAATGGACCAATCAATATCGTACACATCACAGGAAATTCAAGAGGTATAGCTTCTGAAAAGCCAAATCAGGAAAGCATATTCTAAAATACTTCCATTCCCTGCGCAAGCAAAGGTCAGCTTGAATTTATCATTTGCACCTCTTTGGAGAGTTTCTTTCAGTGTACTTGTATGTACATAAGGCAGATGGAGAAACAGATGGAACAGGAGGGTTTTGCTGTCTGGGTAACAGAGAAAAAAAAAGACTGGCTGCTTTGCTGACTGTTGCCCAGAATAAAGTTTGAGCCTACAAAATGGCAGCAGCCATGTCTAGCAAACCTGGAATCATTTCAGAGGCAAACTACATGATACACTTCTTTACTTGTTTACACTAGTTTGCCCATGTTCCCCACAACCACACAGCAGCTGCAGGGAACTGCTTCTAAAAAAGAGAGAGTCCAAATGGGCTTGGAATTGCTAGGACTCCTGCCTCCCATCCACTCACCCCAAAGCAGTTTTTTCATGGGACAACCATGCTGGGTGGTGGCAGGGGAGTTATTTCACCAGTTTTGCTGCTCTGTGTGCACAGATATGCCACGTGAAACAGCAAAATTGGCAAGATGTCCTTCCCCGGGGGCTTTCATACAAAGAAACTGCTTGGGGAGGTGGGAGTAGGGTTGCCAAGTCCAATTCAAGAAATATCTGGGGACTTTGGGGGCAGAGCCAGGAGACATTGGGGTGAAGTCAAGAACAAGGGTGTGACAAGCATAACTGAACTCTAAGGGAGTTCTGGCCATCACATTTAAAAGGACAGCACACCTTTTTAAATGCCTTTCTTCCATAGGAAATAATGAAGGATAGGGGCACCATCTTTTGGGGCTCATAGAATTGGACCCCCTGGTCCAATTGTTTTGAAACTTTGGGGGTATTTTGGGCAGAGGCACTGGATGCTATACTAAAAATTTGGTGCCTCTACCTCATAAAATAGCACCTCCCAGATCCCCCAATACCTGCGGATCAATTCCCCATTATTCCCTATGGGAATAGTTCTCCATAGGGAATAATAGAGTGCCCAGTAGACATTTCCGTCCCCCCCTCACACTTTCTAAAGCGGGGGGAGGGCCTCCAAACCAGGGAATCCCCTGCCCCCTCCCTCTCTCTCACACACAAATACTTACTGGGTTTTGTTCCTGCAGAACTCTACTTGCTCTGAAAACTGAAAGCAAAAGAAAGGGAGGGGCCATTCTCCTACGAAACTGTTACTGACACTTTCCCATGAAGCCCTTCCTGTTTCCTGCTTCCTGCTCAACTTTAAAGGCACACAGACCAGTTTGCAGATTTCTAAACCTGCAGGAGCTCTAAAATTTCATGGTGACTGTGGTGGCGGGGCTTCCCCCGCTGGACAGCTGGCTAGAGGCAGGGCGGGGGAGCCTGTAAAAGCAGGGGATCCCCTGCTGGGATCTGGGGATTGGGAAGCCTAGGTGCGAGCCGTTCATGTGGTGCTATTCTGAGCCCATTTTGGCTCCTTTTTTAAAAAAAGAAGCAGCAGCAGCAGTCCCCCACACCTGATGTGTAGCTGCAGGAAACATGAGCAAACTAGTTAAATGAGTGAAGAAACATATTGTGTAGTTTGCCTATCAGCTACACCTTACTGGTTAGAGGCCCCACATTTATGCACAGTGCTGGGTGTTTTCCACACAGAGACAGGTTTGTGCAGTTTCGCTGTTGGTGTTGCAGCTGCTAATAGCAGTAACAACAGGGCTTTTCACACAGCACCTCCCAGCACTATTGAATTTGAGGCAAATAACCTGTGTGGAAAAATCCCTGCATTAGATGATCTAGTTTGCCTTTAGCCTCATTCCAGCTTGTAATCATGCTTTTCAGTTGCAGAAAAATACTGGAAAGAAACATTATATTGATATACAATTATACCAACATATGTATTGGGTTCTCTGAATTCCCAGTTCTCATTTTTTAAAAAAAGTAAGTAGCCCATTTCGATTGCGAAGATATGCTTTTCCTCATATATCTCTGCAAAGAAACGGACTTGAGCTTACTTTAAAAAAAATGAAAGCTGAGAATTCAGATAACCTGATGGCAGAACTTTTGGTATAACAGTAAATCAATATAGTGGTATTGAATCGCCAATTTTTTAAAAAGGAGAGGACATGCAGTTGGGAGCGGACATGGCTACCATGGTGAAAATGGCTGTTGTGTGGGCAGGACCAGGAAAATCCAAACTTGTTCACGCCACATGGCAGCCATCTGGGCTTTGCATTACAGCAAAGATTGGAGAAAAGCCCAAATCCACCACAATGCTGTGGGGAATCAAGGGGCGGGGGGAAACCCACCTCCCAGCACCATTGGACGTGGGGCAAATAACCTGCACGGAAAAAACCCTACTTTAGATGATCTAGTTTGCCTTTACTTTTAGCTTCATTCCAACTTCTAATCATGTTTTTCAGTTGCAGAAAAATACTGGAAAGAACTCTGGATCCATTCTAAGATGCATACTCTTCATGCCCATCAGGCATGCCACTCATGCAAGAAGGCCTTCACAAGACATAAACCTCTATGGGGCTGATAAAGACCAATTGTTGAAGAGACATCTTATCCCATGCAAAACTTTCTGTGCCATCACTGTTGCTCACCTCGCTATATATTTTTCTTTCTTCCAAGATTCCCTTACTGGTGCTTCTTGCTCATCACAGAGCAAGCAAATTTGCAGAAGACATCCTCTTATCACTTTGCTCCTATTTCTGATGCTACCTGGGGTATCGAATTGAAGACTTCGGAAGCAATCTGAGCCTTGCCATAAAGTGGTGGGAAGGGGAATTAACTTTTAAAAGGGTTCCAGAAAGGAATATCACAGGAGCTTGGACTGCCAGGGTGGAGCTTGGTAGTGGAACACCAAAATAAAATTACGAAGAAAGAGATTTTAAGCACAAGCAAATAGGTTTATCATATACAAAATAAAATAAGTAAAAATGTGAAGAAGCTACACTGGGCACATGAGAACTAATTCCCTAAGTAACCACACACACACACACACCAACAAGAGGGCATGCTTATAAAAGGTAGGAGGGAGGAAATTGGGAAGCTTTAGGGAAGGGACATATGGCCTGAAATCCTGGGCTTGAGGTTTGGAGAGGAGCCTGCAACATAGCTGTAGGGATGTCCAGGTAGTGAAAATCATGGAGTTGGGATGGTCTTTTTATGGGGAAGTGTCCCATAGCTAGGCATGGGAACCCACTTTCCCTGCAGCCTGATCAGTCCAAAATGTAAAGTTTGAACCTCATTGGCTGGTTTAAAGTTAACTATTATCAAATTTTGGCAGGAAATATTGGGGGAAATATCTTGATTAGGGTATTGTGAGCAAAATCTGCATGGACACAAAGAGCCTAGGTGAGGCAACATGATTAACATTATTTAATTAGGTTGAAGTGAGCCAGATCTGCATTGACACAAAAGTTTGTGTCAGTCAAGAGAACTCCTAAAACAGGATGGAACATAAAGACTTGTGTGCTCTTCTTGATTGATTAAAAAAGGGGAAAGAGGAACCAGGCACTGGTTAATGAAATAGCAACTTCCACAGGTTTCAGAAAGGAATAATGCAGGACCTTGGCCTATGTATACCTTGGCCTATGTATACCAAGGTGTATCTCAGTAGTGTTTCCCCCAAATAAAATTACCAAGAAATAGATGTTCCAGTGTTGCAAACTCTTTTGTTATTGAGAATGAAGTGAAGTCTTATTGTTACTGAGAACCCTAAGGTGAGGAGATTGCACTTAATCAGCTTGTGATGCCAGCACACCCTTTCCTCTCTTGTATCTGATAATTTCCAGTGTCATGGCAGAACCCAGGTCCCTTTCTGAGACTCTCCAGTTTCAGGTCCCCTTAGCACTTAGCACTGTAAAACAGGGGCGCCTATTAAAACAACTAAATTCAAAATAAGACGGGAACCCCACTAACCAGGGGGGTGGTCTCAACTGGAGGAGGGCTCAGGGTTATCACAAATGTGTAAAAGGAGGGGTTGCTCCAAACTAGTGAATGGCAAGAACTGTAAGTGCCTTGGAGTGGTTGCTGGAGCTGATTTTGGCCAAAGCCGAGGGGAGTTCAGCAAAGTACAACTAGTAACAGTTTCAGATGATGTCAGTAACATCTGAAGCTGCAGCTTCACTTACTATAACCAACTTCTCAATCTGGAGAGCTGTACCTTCCCCAGCCAGGTTGCTTGAGGGCAGAGGCTTCCCCACCTCCCAGCAATAATGTCCTTATGGCTTCAAAAAACTTGGCCAGAGAAGATCTGAAACTAAAGAACTGGATGGGAGTTCCTTGCAATGCTATAGAAGAGAGTGCAGCATTGTTGCCAAGGCCTCTGGGCAACTCTCTTGTTTGAAGCTGGGAATAGCACCTGTCAAGGAGGGGGTTTAGCAGAAGGTGAAGTCTTTGTGCAGTGACCCAGAGGCCTGTTGGGCATCCATTCATTTTGGGCAAAGAGGGGTGGACCACTTCTCATATGACTTAGGTTGGGCCAGGAGCTGGAAAAGTTAGGCTAGAGGCGAGATATGGCACACTAACTGGCTCTCCCTGCACTATGGGAATCCTGTACTAATCTGCTTCTCTGTAAAATATACCGTCTGGAAATGGTGCAATACAATACACAGAAATGATGGTCTGCTTATGAGACTGGTGTGCTTCTTTTGCCATGCTGAATACAGTCTATGTAGGAAATACTTTTTCTGTGAAGTAGACCTAGGGGGCCATTCTATAAATTTTGTGACTAAGCCTGGGTTCACAATCAGATGTGTACAGTGTGAAGAGAGACAGTATTACATTATGGTTAGGGTATTGAACTAGGAAAGGGGAGAGCCTGTTTCAAATTTTTCCTGTCATGAAGCTCATTGGGTGACTTTAGCTAGACACTTTTTAAAACTTACTTCACAGGCCATTTGTGAGGCTAAAATGCAAAGGTGGGACAAAAAAATGTAATCAAGGTGCTTATATAATGCCTGTTGCTTCAAATCGATGGTATGTCTTTTCTGCATGTTATATTTTTAGGTGAGATGAGATGTATGAAGCATTCTAAGACACATCAGTTTTGCACATGCATTTGGAGCTTATTTTCTTTCTGGGTGGTTCTCCATAACAGGCAGGGAGAGGTTCATGAACAAAGGGATATGCAATGCCTATTTTTAGCCATTTTCAGTGGTGCTATAAATGGAGATGTAGGGGCTGTGGTTCAGTTTAGAGCATCTGCTTTGCACATAGAAGGTACTAGGTTCAGTCTCTGGCATCTCTGCCTAAAAGGATCTCTGGGGAGAGATCTTTCTGTGCCTGAGGCCCTGGAACATCATTGCTAGTAAAAGCAGACAATACTGAGCTAAGGTGGGTCAGCATCATAAAGTTTCCTTTACTGCAAATGGACGTGTGTGATCAAATGGAGAGAAGCATTACACAGAGAGAAAATTTCTCTGCACTATGCTTAGTGTGAAGTGCCCATGTATCGTGAGCCCTTCAGGGACAGTGATCCTGCCTTTCTTAAGTTTCTTTTGTATGAATGATTACTGTCATTTGCCCTCAACTTTTTTGAAAGTGCTGCCAATAAACAAATACTGACACTCTTAAAATAAGATGTCTCCACTGTTAGCTCTTCCTTTTGCTGCTGAATGGGTCTGCTTGGTCAAGGACATTAGGGGACCAGGGGCTGAAGTGTTGCTGTTACTGAAGATTGCCTCATTGTTTCAGTAGTGCAGTGGCCTTTTTCCCACAAATGAAAGTGCTTCATTTTGAGGGTTTATTAGGTTTTTCTCTCAAGTAGCTTTGCTAGATAACAAATAGAGAGTGCCATTGACAAGTGCAATTTCTCCTTCTTTTGCATCACTGTCAGGAAAAAAAAATAAACTTGAAAGAAACTCTTCCAAGCAATGATCTTTTTAATTTGGGGATCCATCTGGACCACCAAAAGATCTCTGGGCATTGACAAATGACCAGTTTTGTTTACTTCTGGCACTGGTTTATCTATGTGAACTAGAATTGCCGAAATGCACTGTGGGACAGAACTTCTGTTTTCCTTCTGATGAGTGGGATAGGGATTTAAATATAAATTAGGTTTTTCCTTGAGCTTCTGATTATTTATTTGTGCTCCAGATAACAGCATTTCAAAAAGAGAAAAGAACTTTGAAAAGAATGCTATTTTTTTTAATGAAAACTAATCCTACATGCTCAGAAAATGGCAGCCCAGGGGAAAACCTTTTTATCACCTCTGAACGGTCTCCCAGGATTCTGCTCAATTTGGTACTTTTAACAAATGGGATATTATTACTTATTATTTTCATGCATGGCAAGGGCAATTGCAATCATTATTCATCCTCCATGCTTAAATAGGTCACTGTTCCTTACTCCCATCCTATTTCTCTGCTCTGATTTTCTGTGGTATCTCTGCTTGTGAGCTGTGTGTGTTACAGCCGAATCTTAAAACCCCAATGCCGGTGCACTGCCAATACCAGCTTGATGTCAGTGCATCCTCTGGCTACGTTGGTGTGGCTTAAGCATCACTATGAGCTAGGGTTGCCAGGTCCAATTCAAGAAATATTTGGGGAGTTTGGGGGTGGAGCCAGGAGACTTTGGGGGTGGAGCCAGGAGTAAGGTTGTGACAAGTACAATTGAACTCTGAAGGGAGTTCTGGCCATCACATTTAAAAGGACCGCATTCCATTTAAATTTCTTCCTTCCATTGGAAATAATGAAGAAGAAGAAGATATTGGATTTATATCCCGCCCTCCACTCCAGAGAGTCTCAGAGTGGCTCACGATCTCCTTTACCTTCCTCCCCCATAACAGACACCCTGTGAGGTGGGTGGGGCTGGAGAGGGCTCTCCCAGCAGCTGTCCTTTCAAGGACAACCTCTGCCAGAGCTATGGCTAACCCAAGGCCATGCTAGCAGGTGCAAGTGGAGGAGTGGGGAATCAAACCCGGTTCTCCCAGATAAGAGTCTGAACACTTAACCACTACACCAAACTGAAGGATAGGAGCACCTTCTTTAAGGGCTCATAGAATTGGGCCCCCTGGTCCAATCCTTTTAAAACTTGGAGGGTATTTTGAGGAGAGGCATTGAATACTAGGCTGCAAATGTGGTGCCTCTATCTAAAAAAACAGCCCCCACAAGCCCCAGATACCTGCAGATCAATTCTCTGTTATACCCTATGGAAATTAGTCTATATAGGGAATGGACTGCCCAGCAGACATTTCCTCCCCCCACACTTTCTGATGACTCTGAAGCAGGAGGAAGGGGCTCCAAACTGGGAGATCCCCTGCCCCCACCTGGAGTTTGGCAGCCCTACTATGAGCTCTTTGGAGTTGGAGCTAAGGTTAGTAGTACAAACCTAAGCAGAGTTACACTGTTCTAACCTAATTGACTTGAAGGGACTTGGTAGGGTGTGACTGTACTTAGGATTGCCCTTTTGGCTACCTAAAAGACACTGCCCTGTCTCCTTTGCTGCCCTCTGTGCCTGAAAGCTGGTCTCCAGTCAAGCTACATGTTGTTGCCCCTCTCTGATCCATTCAAGCTGACAGACTCCTTTGGTTTAACCCCTTTATCCCCATCCCACTCACCACTAGGAATGTGTATGCATGTTTACTTCATTTGCCTTCATCTCACCCATTCTTAGTGTTTTGTAAGTTCCTCAGGGAAGAAACATAATTTATTTCAATTTACTTTGCTGTGTAAATTTACTAATAAATATCAGGCATTCCCATTTTACATGTAGAAAACCTGAGGTTAAGATGGTTTGTTCAAGGCCAGCCAGTGTGCTAAGCAGCGAGTTTGAAGCCATGGTCCATCAATTAGTTTTGGGGGTTTCTCTTAGAACATGGGACATTCAGCCAAAGGGACTCAGTACCTCCTGCTTAAGAGAATATGAGAAAATAAATTTTGCATTAGATAGCAGGGTTCACATTATTGTGGTTGTGCCCTCCCCATGCATATCAATGTATTTGCAAAATTGTGTATTTAAGAAATATTGCATATTTGTGAAATGCCTCCATTTGGACAAAGATGTGCAAAATGGGAGAAGGAGCAAGTATTAATTTTGGGGGTAAAAACAGAGGCCTCTGCATTTGATGTTCTTCTAATCAAACATCAAATGCTCCTGGACTGAGCTGCCAATTGAGCCTGCAGGGCAGTGTGCATTACTCATTTCCCTTCTGTGACCCAGCGGTTGTTTCATTCACACTTGAATAGTTAATGAACAGAACAAGATTGTGGGCAAATCTAAATGAGTATAGTTTAGAGCAGACTTTCTGTCTTCTGGGAATGTTTCCATATTGGCTTGTATGCCCAGAAATCTATATGTTTGCCTTGAATCCTGTATGTTGCACAAGATTCTGGGGTATATATTCTAGAACAGACATGCAGAGTGCGGTTCTTTTACATGAATGCTTTTCACTTGAATTTGTTTGCTTCATACACAAATCAGCTACAGATAACCACATTCTGAATCAGGTGGGAGAGTGAGGGAAGATCTCTTTCCATGTCGGCTGTTTTTCTCTATGGCCCCTTCTGAGCTGTCCTTGGGGAAATAAAGGTACAAAAAAAGGTACCACATGTAATTAACATAATCAAAGGTAGCATAATCAATAAAAGTACAAATACTGTTCACCCCCCTCCCTCAAATATCCTTTCTTTGATGCACTGTCCAAAAGAAGAGATGAGTGGAGTCCAAAAGAAGAGATTTCTGGAAATCCACAGTTCTCATCAGGCTAGTTTTTATAGAGCCCCCCTCCCTTGTTTAATTTACAAAGCTATATCTTTGTAGGAACCTCTGGGATGTTGAAAACTTTCCCTTATTGTGCCACTTTCATTATCTAGTGAGAAAAGAAAAAAAGTACTTCTTTCTCTACCTTCTTTATCTAAACTCTGATTTGCTTTCAGTTCCCTTCATAATACTGCCTGTTTGGTTCCCATAGCTGTAAGCCAAAATGCCCTCAAAACGAGGATGGGGAATTGTCAGGTGGGCACCTGGCTTAATCAGGATCTTTTACCTGTGTATACAGGATTCCACATCCAAAAATTAATGCTTAAAAATATTAGGGACTCTAAATAAGTAAAACAATTAAAATTTATTCCAGAAAATATAGGCTTACATACAAGATAAAATACTCATCAAATCATCCATACAGTCCTAGGAAAAATAGAGAGAGATGTAGAGACAACACTTGGGTAAACAAACAGGGTGATAATTACCAATCGTAGTCTTCAGGGAAGGCTCCAATGGCGACGTAAGAGGACGGGGAAAATGGGACCCTCAACTGGCCAAGAATCGGGGATGGATCTAGACAGCGGAGATAGGGTACTGCTAGATTCACACCTGAGTGGAGCTGGGTCAGAGGTTAAATAGACTACCTTGGACCCTCAGGGAATGGGAGGTATAAGGGAGGAAAAAGGGGAGGCTCTGCAGTGACCATAAGGGCTGGACTTCTGCAGTAGTCAATAGCAGGTTAATTGGTAGCACCTAATTGGGTGCCCATAACTGACCAATGAACAAGCTTGGGCCCGGGTTACCTGATTGGCTGTACAGGTAACCATGGGTCAAGGGGGAGGCTCCAGACTGACAGTTGGGAAGAAGAATGGGAGAAATTACTAGGTGGAGGGGTGCTTAAGATTATTATACTTATCTAAAAAGGTGACAATAGATGGCTAAATTACTACCTAGGTAACACCCGGTTTGCACAAAGGAACTTGGCTCTGGATGAAGATGGTCTTCCTCTTCTTCAGTGTTCTTCTTGCCACCAGTCTTTGTCCTGGGTTCCATTGGACAAATGCTTGGGTGATTCGGCAGGGTCCACGTCTGGATAAGCTTGATGGCTCCATGGGTGGGTAACATCTGTTGTGTATGTGTGCTTCCCATTGTGCTAAAATAGAGTCTTGGCACTGCTGGAAGATAGCAGGTATTAGCCTCCCAAAGTGGATTCTATGCTCAAGGCTGAAAACCGCAAGGCCTGGATAGCTCCTAACAGCGCACTTTCTTCCGCTCCAAGACAGAGATGGCGTTCGCCCGAAAAGACTGGAAACCATCCCTTCTCCTTGCTGGTGCTCTTCCAGAGACATGGAGCACTGCTTTAGCATTGTGGCTGTTAGTACTCATAAATCCTTTCCAGTCTGGTAGGCAAACCCACGTCCTTCTGGCAGATGTATGAGAGCTCTGTCTCCAGGCACCCTGGCAACCAGATGGGTGACTACAATGTTCTGGAAATTAGGGGCATTTCCTTACATTGCCCCCTAGGTAGCCATGCCATATACCACATGTAATTAGCATAATCAATTAACACACTCTCTGTGAATCTAACAGTAAACTAGCTGGCCCCCATTAAGATAATGAAAATGATTTGGCTTCCAGGTTGCAATTGATGGAATCCTTTGTTTTTTATGTTTTATTTCCATATTTTGCTCTGCAGACAGAGGATTGCAAGAGCGTTCAGAGAGCAATCCTAAGGCTATTGACACAGCATCTCTCTTAGCCACTATTGGACAATACAAGAACTCGTGGGCGCTCAATGAAATTAATGAGCAGTAGGCTTGGGACAGATAAAAGGAAGCACTTAGTCACCCAAAGAGTAATTAACATGTGGAATTCACTCCCACAGGAAGTGGTGGAAGCTATGAGCATAGGTAGCTTCAAGAGGGGATTAGATAAATATATGGAGCAGAGGTCCATCAGTGGCTATTAGCCACAAGGTATAGATGGAATACTATGGAGCAGTGATGCTCTGTCTTCACAGTGCTTGGTGAGAGAGCTTCTGGAGTCTGGCCCCACTGGTGGACCTCCTGATGGCACCTGGTTTTTGACCACAGTGTGATAGAGTGCTGGACTGGATAGGCCATTGGCCTGATTAAACACAGTTTCTCTTATGTTCTTATGTCCCTAGTACCCAGATATGCACTTTGCCTCTGAACTCTGTCCAGAGCTTGATTCATAACAAAGCCATGGTCAGGATAAACTAGTATCTGTGGTTTGCAGACTGTGTATAGGTGCCTTGCATACTTTTGGGAACTTGCAGAAATGTTGTAAAAAGCTTAATAATAATAATAATAATAATAATAATAATAATAATAATAATAATAATAATAATAATAATAATAAGTTTTTATTTATATCCCGCCCTCCCCGCCAAGGCAGGCTCAGGGCGGCTTGTGCATCAAGACTTTCCTGATTCCTTCTCTTATTTTATTTATGAACTTAATAGATTGTTTAACTTCCACAGCAGTTTGCAATAAAAAAATAAACCACAACAAACAATAAATTGCATACAACGTGGTTTGCAAAGCCAAGCAAAGATTTATAACCACCTGACTCTCCAGGTTAAAATGACAGCAGCCTGCACAGAGTAATGACATGTCTGTTTACTCACATTGCAGCCTTAGGATAAAATGAAATTCACCTGCTTCGAAAGAGCCAGTAAAGAAGAGCAAAGGCTAATGGCACTGAGCAACTTGGCTCTTATACTTTAGCCAGTGTGAAAGAACTTACTCAGATCTCTAGGGATGAGGTAGGAGTATTCCAGGGATGGTATATCTTCAGATAAGTAGAACCCATACCTGCTACAGATCTGAGAAACAGGTAAGTGTGCCAGTGGTTCTCCTCTGATGAGTCATATTCATGTTCTAAGTTTGCCCTTGAATTCCATTTTTTAAAATTAGATTTTCAGATTGCCCTAAAATCCAGTTGCGGAAAATGTCATTTTTTATGAACAAAGCCCCAAGGACAAAATCTTTCTTTTTCTGATCTAGAGCACTGGTGACCTTGTGGCAGCTTTGTAGGCACTAGGCAGTGACCTGATAGCCTGAGTATGTGTACATGGACCAGTTTTTTTGCATTGGAATCTACTTTAAATCCCATTTTGTCAGGCTGCTGGGAAACAACCTGCCAATATCTGGAAAGCTGAGTGGGTGGGTTGCTAATGCCCTGAGCAGCAAATACAGTACATTGCAGTGCTTCTGAAAGGGTCCGGAGGGTTCCTTTGTCATAGGCACAGCAGCAGTTAAGCTGCATAGACTGAAGCAGACAGAAGGGAGCATACATGGTGGCTTTGTGTGGCAGGGTTGCAGATTAAGCACAGCATTCACTTTTTAATCTGAATGGGAGATTAGATCGGATTTAGCTGTTGTAGGGCGTTTCTGCATGCAGGCTTGGGATGGGAATGTTTCTGTGTCACCCCAGGGAAAGCAGCAGGGCTTGGGAACATGAGCCAGCTCATAGCCAGTGACCCACAGGCTGGATGGGGCTGCTAGATTTTCCCCAAACCATTCCTGGACAAGAGTCTACTGGAAGGAAAACATCTCAGCAGGAGTGTTTGCTTCCAGAGCTTGAGAACAAAACAAATCAGTTTGAAAGACAAAGGCAAATTGTGAACACAAGCAAGACCATTTGTGGCAACACTCCACCATCTCAAGATTCTGTCCAGTCCTGTTAGGACTCTCTCACACCCCCCACACACACTCCTGAGAATTAACCTCTCCAGAACCACAAACCAATACCTCCTTGTCTCTTGCTACTTTTGAGGATCTTGCCATGGAAATCTTCATTCCAAAGTCAGGAGAGAAACGGACTGGCAATCTCCCTGGAGGCTAGACGCTCATCTTCAAAGGGAAAAGAACAGCCCCTACATCTCTTCTGAAATAACGCACTGGCTTGTGCATTGTAATTACAGCTTTGATGTCATTAAAAAATGGAGCAGCACAGAATGTTAGCAAAAGAACATTTCTAGAGAAGAGACAGTATCCTGTTTGGGGCTCAGAGTTTGCAGATCTGCCTGTGCTGTTTTACATATTTGTTTGGTTATTTTCCCCCAAATTTTGTAATGCATTTATTAGGATTATTCCAGCATGCCTGTCTGCTTGCTCTTCAATGTAATTTCCTGAATCTGTTCCCTTAATAGTTCCAGGAATATGAGTTATCTTTCCCCCTTCAGCTTCACAATTCCATGGTATGTTAAGGTGTCCTCCTTTTGGGGATAGGGAAATCTAGGTTCTAGTCAGGGCTCAGGGGCAGAGTGACAAAAGATTATCTGCTCATCTAAGGTACCCAGCTGTTACCTACACTTGTAAGTCCCTTGCAGCCACCAAGCAGTACTGTCCATACAATATCTGACTCATAGATCACAATACAATACAGGCTATAATTGCTAAATCAGAAACCAGGAAATAAAGAGCTTACCTGCATATCATAACTCAAGGAAGTAACCCAAGCCTTCACAGGTGAAGTCACATAGAATCATAGAATTGGAAGGGGCCTCCAGGGTCATCTAGTCCAACCCCCTGCACAATGCAGGAAACTCACAAATACCTCCCCCTAAATTCACAAGATCCTCATTACTGTCAGATGGCCATCTAGCCTCTGTTTAAAAACCTCCAAGGAAGGAGAGGATTATATACTCAAACCACTAGAAAACATGGGTTACTGGGGGTTCTCTCCCTTGCCCATGCACACATACACAGGAATGTGAGCCTGACAGCATAAATCCAGCCATGGATTTATGGAGCTATGGAATCTGTGGAGCTATGAAATCTCCCTTGAGTCCCAGTGAGACAGACAGATTATAAATAATGTAAAATAAATTGTGGGGGCAACAAGTATCACATAATCATGGAGCTGGAAGGGATCTCCAGGGTTTTCTAGTCCAACCCCCTGCACAATGCGGGAAATTCACAAATACCTCCCCCACAAACGTACATCCACAGTGACCCCTGCTCAGTGCCCAGAAAATGGCAAAACCCTCCAGGATACCTTGCCAAAGTGGCCTGGAAGAAAATTGCTGACTAACCCCAATGTGTCAATGCAATGTTGTTCAACAGCTCAGCTGTACATAACTCCTGGAATAAACTGAACTATAGATAGTGGGGCTTACTTTTGAATACATACACATGCAGCAAAACGCTGAAGCAGCCTTGAAATCCTTGGTGATATTCATTGACATTCCCACCAGTTATTACTACAGAATCTCAGGCAGCTTCATATCAGCATTTGCTGCTCACTTTTCATGGAACTGGACATATATGCTACTGTCTCCTCACACACATGCCTGAGCCTCACAATGCCATCACACAACCTGTTGTGAAGTTCACTCTTTCCCACATAACTTCTCCCCTTCCTTCCAAAGTTCTCCTCCCCCCCACACACATATTCAGTTTTATTTCCTCCACCTGACCTTCATTTTGCATCCCAATTTTATATCCTTTTACAATCGAACCCTGCCTGGCCCCAACTCACCTTTATTCTTGCCCCTCCTTTCTCTCTCTATGTACATGTGTCAGATAGGAGATCAATGACTGCAGCTCCCAACACATTTCTTAACATTAAAAGTAGCCATGAGTTAATTTGATCAGAACAGTTATGTTTTCCCCATCTATTTTCACTCTCCCCTTCAAATGCTTTTCTCACATAAAATGTAGTTCAGCCTTTGGTTTCACGTGTGGATTGGTCCTTTAGTGCAAACAAGTTAAATGAAGAACAAACAAACCATGGTATTTTCAACACATAGGTGGGCTCGTGATGTGCTTTCCCTTCTGTGGCAATACAGTGCTGCAGCATTGGACTTCCATAGAGTTGGCAACTCTGGATTGGTAAATTCCTGGAGATTTGGTGGTGGACTCTGAGGAGGATGGGATTTGCAGAGGGGAGGATCTCAAGGGGGTATAACACCATAAAGTGCACCCTCCCAAGCAGCCATTTTCTCCGGGGGAACTGATCTCTGTCATCTGGAAATCAGTTGTAATTCTATGTGATCTGGAGGTTGACAACCCTAGGCTTCCACATGGCAGGTTTCCCTACATTTTCCTTGCCCTAATCTCTCGGGGTTACTCCCTCCCCTATTCCACCTCCTGGAATTACAAATGATTTCCAGAGAACAGAGATCAATCACCCTGGATAAAATGTCTGCTTTGGAGGGTGGACTTTATACCCTGCTGAGGTCTCTCCTGTGACTGTCTGTCTGCAAATGTTCACCATCCTCAATGCCCAAATCTCCAAGAATTTCCCAATTCAGAGTTGTCAACCCTAATTGTCATATATGCTGGGGACAGGGGTTGCCAACTCTGGGTTGGGAAATATCTGGAGATTATGGGGGTGGGGTCTCAGCAGGGGGTGTTTTGTGGAAAATAGGTGGTGGAGCTCATCCAGGGATTGTTATGCAGCTGCACCTACTATTTAATGGACAATGCGGAGAGGAGGAGGGGGAACCCTCAGAAAGGTTCGGGAGCTGTGCTCCTGTGAGCTCCTGCTGAATCTAAGGCTTGGGTCTCAGGAAGGTGAGGTTTGGGGGGACCTCAGTGGGATATAATGCCATAAAGTCCACCTCCTAAAGTTGCCATTTTCTTCAAGTGACCTGATCTGTCATCTGGCATTCAGTTGTATTCCCAGATCTCCAGAAACTACCTGGAGGTTGGCAACCCTAGCTGAGGAACAGCTCTGTGTGTATCTGAGGAGTCTAGGGGGCATATTTGAGGGATCACACATTTCCAAGGCAAGTGTTATGCTGGTCTGTTGGGCCTCAGCACTGCCTGTTTGAACTGGGAACACACCAAATACTTTCCTGTTAGTAAAGGAAGCTAGCTGACCATTACTGTAGGAGGAAGTCCTAAGACCTCTGGGAATTTCCCCTAGGGTTCCCAGAATTACAACTGATCTCCAGCCAACAGAGCTCAGTTCCCCTGGAGAAAATGTGTTATACCTGCTGAAATCCCTCCCCTTTCTAAACCTGCCCTCTCTAGGCTCCACTCCCCAAATCTCCAGGAATTTCCAAACCCTGGGTTTCCCAGCTTGTCATTTGAAAACCATCAACACCACCATTTTATATTTCTGGCAACATTTTATATTTTCTTGCAGAAAACATGGGCTGTTGTATAAAGTACTCTAATGGGACAGAAAACAGGGACCTCCATGCAAGGGTCTCTTTCACACTGAAAACTGTTAGCTTAAATGTATAATTATTCACTGACCCTAATCCCATTCTCTGCTAATGGGCAATGTCCCCTTTAAATCCCCCCTGGCTAGAAAGGAAAGGGATGGCACTGGTTTGGTGGGGTTCTTCTGTGTTGCTTAGTTATGTTGGAACAAACAGAGAAAAAAAAGAGGGAGAAAGACTGAGGGGAGGGGGTTGCTGTGGGTTAGGTTGCTATAGAAACTAGCAACCCGGAGGCTGGCATGTTGCCTGTCACAGAGGAGGAATAATGGTTCAAAAGGTAAACTTGGCATAGGGATGTTTTCCTTTGTTGAGGATGTTTTCACAAGGACAAAGGCAGTTGGTAGCACCTCCTTAGTTCCAATTTTGTGCCTCTTCCCATCGGCAGGCCTGGAAAGAGCAGCCACGAGGGAAGACCTTGGAAGACAGAAGCAACAGCAGCCACTGCCTGGATTTTCTGGGCTGACTGGAGGCACAAGCTGGCAAGAGTTCCTCTCCCCATTTCTGGGCTCCATCTCTGGATCTCCACTCTGTCTTCGAGAAATCATCCATCAGTTTCTTACACAGAGATGTTTGCAGATATGGTGAGTAAATGAACAAAACTTGCAGGTGGAATTGTGTACACTCAGCCTTGCAGGAGAGGATTTCTGTGGGAAATGTATTGGTTTGTTTCAGTTTCAACGGGCTGTGTTGTGCTCTTAACATTTCTTGGCATGTGTGCTTTGCCTGCAGCTGCACTGCATGATGGGTTCCATAGTCTGAAAGTGGCACCTAAGCAGTTTGGTTTGTTTGCACATGTGTGTCTCACATGTGAGAATTCAGGTGGTTTGGTGCAGAAAAGTCAAAGTATTGCATAACTAAAGATATTGCACCAATGTATATATAAGCAAACTGACCCCCAAATTGTTCAGGAATGTCTGCTTCAAATTTCTGATTGAAATATGGAACTGAAGATACTGCAAAACTCATAGAACATTCTGGTGTTTTTTTGTTTTTTTAAAAAAACCAATTTCCATAGTATTTATTAAAAGTGCATATTATGCATTACAGATATAAAGTCTTACAACTTCCATATCACCTGAAATACAATGCTTTTAAATAGTCCCTTCACACATTCATCTGACAGTCATTCAGGGCTGCTTCACACATGTTTGGCTCACTTGGGTTTGCGATGTGTGAGCTGACTCACTAAGAAGATCGGGGTCCGTAGTGATATGAATGTTCTGTGCCAGTCCACTCATCCATACAAGTAATTACAATCACCGAAGGACCAATTTGCCTGTGGGAACAGCTCCTTGCCTACAGTAATCAAGAACAGGGAAATCAAAAGATGTCAACTTGTCCATGATCTAGAGTCACCCAGTCCAATCAAGCAACAAGCAGTCATCTCTAAGTCAGCACTTTGCTTCCCTCATTTAGACCGCAGTCCTAACAGCACTTCCTTGGGAGTAAGCACCATTGTCTAAAATGAACTTCTTAGTTTAGGATTGTTCTTGTAGATACTTGGTCAGGCTTCCTCACTCAGGAACATCCAATCAGGCTGTACCACTTACATGGGCATGACAGACCTTGCTCCTGCTAGAAGATGCAATACTTTCCCCTCACCTGAACTTAGCCATCCTGTAGCTGAAAGTCGTGGGATTCTTCATGTGCTCAGAGATTCACATGTTTCCAAAATACTGCGCTGAACTGCTCTAACAGCTCAAAAACTGTCAACTCAAGTCAGGAGGGAATGCATCACAGAAGACTGGGAAGAGAACAAATTAAATATCAGAACTGGGCAGGAAGAGAGACAAAAATAGTTCTGCTGAAAATATAGACCTTGTCACAACTGTCAGTGTTGAGATTTTCATATAATATTAAACAGAAAAAGCAGGATGAGAGGTCTTTGAAACTGAAAATAAACCCTTTTATGTTAGAAGCAGAAAACTCCACCTTGAGTCATCTGAAATTGGCAACTCGTTTTCTAGACAGGCCTGCTCACCAACTCCCAAATTCCTTGTGGTGGCCTGTGGGGTTTACAGAGGTCAGTTTTTCAATTTAACTTTAACAGACTTTGTCACCTGGGCAGCATCAGGGAGAAGCTCATGATGAGATCAGAGACAGGGGAGTCCTAGTAGCAGAGCATCTGCTTTGCATTCAGAAGGTCCCAGGTTCAATCCCCAGCATATCCAGTTAGAAGAACCAGACAGTAGCTGATGTGAAAGACCTCTGCCTGAGATTCTGTAGTAGACAGGACTAACTTTGATGGATCTATGGTCTGATTCAATATAAGGCAACTTCACGGGTGTTCAACTGTTTAACTGAATCTTACTTCCACATAATAATAATAATTGTTTTTTTTAATTTTTTTAATAAGTGCATGTAAACTGCAATCACAGCACAAGTGTGCTTTTAAGTCTGTTGGATCATGGATAGTCTATTTGGGGAAAGAGACGTAGGTTTGCCATCCCCCCAGGTGGGGCCTGGAGATCTCCCAGAATCACAACAGATCTCCAGGCAACAGACATCAGTTCCCCTGGAGGAAATGGCAGCTTTGGAGGGTAGGCTTGATGACAGGCCTTTTTTTGAGCAGGAATGTACTGGAATGCAATTCCAGCTGGCTTAGAATCAGGGGTGTGGCCTAATATGCAAATAAGTTCCTACTGAGTTTTCTCTATAAAAAAGCCCTGTGTGAAACAATGATGATGTAAGGGGGTGTGGCCTAATATGCAAATGAGTCACTGCTGGGCCTTTTCTACAAAAAAAGCCCTGCTTGATGGTATTGTGCTGACCCTGCCTCAATTTCTGCCCTCCCCAGGATCCACCCCCCAAATCTCCAGGAATTTCCCAACCTGGAGCTGGCAGCCCTAGCTTGGAGAGAAGGGGGCATGCAGTTCACAGCGATGAGCAGCAACATATAATTTACAGTGCTCTGACTTGTTTTATCATTCCTATGCTTTGTAAGCTGATAAGGTCCTAAAATAACTACTGGGCATTAGTTTCAGGTAGATAGCTGTGCTGGTCTGCCGTAGAAGAGCAAGAGGAGTCTGGTAGCACCTCAGAGACCAATAAGATTTCTGTGATGAGCTTTCATGAGGAAAAACTTCCTTTGTCAGATATTGGGCATTAACGATCTCTTTGGTGGTGGTGGTGGTGGTGGTGGTGGTGGTGGGAAGTGTCATCAAGTCACAGCTGACTTATGGTGACCCCACAGAGTTTTCAAGGCAAGAGATGCTTAGAGGTGGTTTTCCTGCCTCTGCATAACAACACTGGACTTCTTTTGCGGTCTCCCATCCAAATACTAGCCAGGGCTGACCCTGCTTAGCTTCCAAGATCTGACAAAACTGGATTAGCCAGGGCCAGGGCTTTTTTTTCTGGAAAAATCAATGCTGGAACTCTCAAGAGGGATATGGAGAAACACACGGGTGCCCCTCATGAACTTTTAAACATTTTTTGGGGAATTTTGTTTCCATGAAGAGGTTCCAGAACTCAGTTCTGCTCGTTCCTCCAGAAAGAAAGCCCTGACCTGGGTTATTCAAGTCAGAGCTAAATGACCCCTTTGCTGACACCATATTTAATCAACAAAATGAACCCATGATAACTTTGGTCCCAATAAGTTGCTTGGTATCACCTCCTGATTGTCTGGGCTGCCCATATTTTGCTGCATTAAAAGGTCATGGTACTTGGGCAGTGGTGAGAATGTGGTGGTGGCTCTGGAGAACTTGCTGGTGGGTCATAGCTTATGTTATTAAGTGGGAGGGGAGGTTTTAATTTGCCTTTCCCGCCTCAGCTGTCAAGCTGTTTTAGGCCTACCTTGTCTGAAACTTCCTAAGTCTGTGCCCCTCTAACTGGCTGCCCCAGAAGGACTGCTGTGCTTTAGGAGGCCCTCTGGTGAATGTTTCAAGAACAAAACAGCAGGGGAAGTGTTAGGGCAAGAGTGCCTTTTAATAATTTCTCTTTTTTTCCAAGCTCAAAATAAAAGCATTCTCTGCTGGGAACCTAGCTGGGGGTTGGTTTCTCCCAGAGATTTCCATCTGTGCCTGAGTAAAACCTGACAGCTGCTGCTGGTGGATGGAGAAAGAGAGAGGGGCAGCGAGAGACACACATTGTAATTATAATTAGATCCCAGAGTCCAAATAAATGCGTTCAGCCTGCCAGATATGAATTGCCTATTCATGGCGCTTTCATCTCTTTTCCCCTCTTAACCACAAGGCGAAAGTGAAAGCAAGGAGGAGTCTTTATTCATTTTGTAGGGAACACCTTGCCCAGGAGAAAAATTTGAAGTACTGGGAAAAGGAAAGATGACTCAGAGAACATTCTTAAGCAGGTCTGTTCATTATTCTATTTGGGTCTTTACAGTGCAGATTACTGTCAGGAAAGTGTTCTTAGGATTGCCCTTTAAGGAGGAGGAACACATTAGATGCTTATACTGTAACACTGTAAAGGGTTGTGGGGGGAAATGAATAGAATTTTTCCCGCTTCCACAAATATTAGAACACATCAAAGTAAATGGAAATACAGTAAGATTCATAAAAGACTAAAAGGAAACACTTCTAATAACCTTATGAAACTCACTGCCACAAAATGCGATGATAATCACTTGCTTAATTGCATTTAAAAATAATTGCCACTATATGGTGCTTCATCATAGTATTGAAAGTACAGCATATATATTTTCTTGTAATCATAACAATTCTGTCAGGTAGGTCACTATTTTTAACTTCATATTGTTTTGAATACACTGAAGGTCAGCAGCTGCTAGAGCAGGGATGGCCAAACTGTGGCTCGGGAGTCACATGTGGCTCTTTCACATGTATTGTGTGACTTTCAAAGCCCCCACCACCCTGTTGGCCAACTTGGAGAAGGCATTTCTCTCTTTAAATCACTTCTCCAAACCAAGTCAGCCAGAGAATACATTTAAAGTTAAAGTTGTTTTCTCCCCCTCTTCCCTCCCTCATCTATTTGCCCTTCCTTCCTTCCAGCTCTCAAATATCTGACATTTATTCTGTGTGGGTCTTGAGTAAAGCAAGTTTGGACACCCTTGCCCTAGAGCATTTGGACCCCCCAGGCCTTCTAGCTCAACACCCAGGGCCGGTTCTCCATACAAGGGATGGAGGTGAGCCCCTGAGGTTCTGTTGTTGTTGGGGCTCAGTTTGCTCCTGGTATGTCTAACCAAGCATAACTCCCTCCCACCCTTTGTTTGTCAGGATACCACCATTTTCAGTTAGATACTGTGAGCTTTTTGACATTTGATTTAAAAAAGGTTGCCTACTTCTGCTAAGGATGATGATGATGGAAATATGTGCGTATGGCCAAAGTTGCAGATTCCAGGTAGCTGCTACCTGTAAGTGGACATCAGAACCACTGTGAATTCAAACCCAAGTACTCAGAGTTTTTGACAGTCTAAGATACCATGGAATGCCAAAAAAGACAAATAAGTGGGTTCTACCTCAAAGCAAGAGCCCCATGGCGCAGAGTGGTAAAGCTGCAGTACTGCAATTCTAAGCTCTGCTCACGACCTGGGTTTGATCCTGGTGGAAGTTGGGTTCAGGTAGCCGGCTCAAGGTTGATTCAGCCTTCCATCCTTCCGAGGTCGGTAAAATTTGTACCCAACTTGCTGGGGGGAAAGTGTAGATGACTGGGGAAGGCAATGGCAAATCACCCCGTAAAAACTCTGCCGTGAAAACGTCACCCCAGAGTTGGCAACGACTGGTGCTTGCACAGGGGACTACCTTTGCCTTTTGCCTCAAAGCAAGCCTGAACTCTCCCTAGAAGCTAAAATGACCAGACCGAGGCTATTTTATTTTGATCACATTATCACAAGACAAGATGCACTTGAAAAGACAATCATGTTAGGAAAAACTGAAAGCAGCAGGGAAAAAAAGACCCAACATTAGACAGATTGAGTTGGTCCAAGAAGCCATGGCTCTCAACCTGCAAGAACTGAGCAAGGCTGTAAAATAGGGCATTTGGAAGGTAATTCATTAATAGAGTTGCCATCAATTTCTTCTGGCCAGTAGAAACTACTTAATGCGCACACAATAATACACCACTGACAGGCAGCATTTCCCTTTTCATTGCAGTGTTCCCAATTAAAGAATCTATCTAGGTTCAGAGAATTCCCCCTGCCCAGCAGGTGTTTCTAAAGATCTCTGTGTTAGTTAGCAGGGCAATTTTAATATGAAGCTATGCTTGTTGAGTTTTGAAAATAGAGTTTGTCCTGACACTTCTTCAAGGCATCTAGGAAAAGGATTACAATCACAGAGAGAGGGTTCATAACCAGGAGGTCCAGTTATTCATGGTGACTAGATAAAGCTTTTGCTATGTGCTCTGTCTCACTTCAGATGCACCAAGCATAGCTAGATTCCTCCCCTTACCCACTAGTTTCCATCCTGCACTCCCACCATCAATTCTGCCCTTTGCTCCAGATCTGCTACACACTACCCTTTAACTCCAGGAGTTCACCTTTATGACTTAGGTTCTGAGCATAACAATAGTCAGCATCCTGAGATATATAAATGAAAATGTGCACCCTGGAAATTTTCAGAAAAAGGAGCTGGCACTTTAAAACTTCTTTGAGTCTTCCAAACCACTGTGTGGAGTATATGTGCATTTAATAGTTGTATAGCTCCTGTGGCTGTCTGCTCACTTGTGCTTTATCTCCAAAGGCTGCTTCCACACATAGGTTTCATGTTCAAGATGGAATAGATTATTTTGGAGCATCCACACAACATTGTCTCCTAACTGTCCACTTTCTGTTTTTCCCTGTTTTCTTGCAGCCTTTCCTAGACTTGGTTTGGTATGATCTTTTGTGATAGATCACAGTCAAAACATCTTTGTGTGCTGCATGGATGGCAAGTTTGGCCACCCCTGTTCTATAGCCATAGGTCAGTAATTGAGTACAGGTTCTGGGAAAAGCCCTTCAGTGGTGAGAGGTGGAATTGGTGACCACAGGGTATTAAGGACAAGAAGAATTCAATGGAAACTACTCTATGGATGCTCCCTTGCCACCCTAAATGCCTCTGTATTCTCAGTGGCAATGCAAGGAATTATTGTGTGAGATGAGTGTGTGCGGGTTGTGTGGACGGAAGGCTGTCATTGCAAAATTGTTGTTTTATGGATTCATCCTTGAAGATCAAGTGCTGAATCTTGTTCACATAAGCTAAAATAACTGTAACCCCCCCCCCCCCCCCAGATATACACAGACTGAGGGTCAAATGCTGGTGGGTATGAAATTATAATAGCAATTAACCTTAGAAACCAGAAAGCAGAAATGAAGCATTCCGAGAAATATCCCAAGAGACTTTGATGGTGCTTTGAACTGTTGCATAATTAGGTTCTTGGCTAGACCTGATTCCTCTCTCAGAGGTGACTTGAAAACAACAGGAGAGGCACAAATGGTATTTTGGCTGTGTGTTGAATAAATTCCAGATAGGCTTCTTGTTGCTAAGAATGCTTTTCTTCCTCGGGCCTTGACAAGGTTGTTTGATGGATGGAGCAAAGGCGGTATTACAAACTGTTTTGCAGTGCAAATTGGAGGAAGTGGGTGTTTGCAAGTGAGGAGGCAGGGAGAGAGTTGCATGTCATTAGAACACGTTTTGCTGGATTGGGTCCTGTTTAGCTGCATAGCGCTTTGTGATATCAAACCCAGTTTGAAGAATGTTTAAGAGTACTTGCTGTGGTTATAGTACAGCAAAGGGGTATCAGCTTAAAGCACAGGATACTTAGATTTGCAGCAAAATAGTAGTTTTGCCCATTTCTCACACCCACACAAAACCCAAAACAAACTGCTGATAAGAATGCACTGCGGTCTTTGAAATCTCCCTAGGTCTGGCTAGGCTGCAAGAACTCTGGCTTAAATTAATAAAAGGAACCTTCGCTCAGCTGCTGGAATGTTATGGATTTTGTATGAATATTCCATCTTCTCAAAGGTTTAAAGAAGCTGTGCAGTGCACAAGGCCCAGGAGCAGATAGCGTAGTGTGTTATTAATGGGCCCACTGAAGAAGGGAATGAATAGCACTATTAAAGGGTTGTTCTTCTTGGGGCCTGATGTCATTTTACATTTTTTTTTCCTTGGGACATCCCTGGGTCATGTGGCCAGTACACAGACGAAAGGGGCTTAGCCTTTCCATGTGTCATTTCTCCATCCTGAAATAACTCCTAAAGGAGCTCTAGCTTTATGCTACACTCCCAAAACAGAAAAAATAATACCTCACCCAAGGTTATGTAAAGTTGGGGGAAATGGTGTGTTTGGGGCGGTGAGATTAAGTCCCCTCTCTCCATGTAATATGGTTCCAAATAGTTCCAATCCAAAACCGGCCCATACATGCCTGGGAAGCATGGGACTTCAGAATGTGCCTCTCTACTGAACTGGGGGGGGGGGGGGTTGGGGGGGGACATAATGTGTAGTTAGGACCTTTAGACAGTGTGTGGTGTGAATTTGTCATGTCTCCATGTGTGCTTGTGCATCCAGATACTGTGTGTGAGGGTTGTGTGGACAGAAGGTAAAAGCATACTTGCAAATTTATAAAAGGTTCCTCCTTTGAAAGAAATTGGTGTTATGTTTATTCTTTAATCAGCCAGGCTTTCTGCAAATTCTTATTTTCAGTCATTTGTGATGCTCACTCTGTTTAACTGCTAATGCTGTTTTTGATTTTCATGTGAACCTGAAACACTGCTTTAAGTGCGTATTGAGGGGGCTTGTATACACATTGGCTCCCTGAGCCCCTAATCTGAAGGACACTAAAAATGCCTTTTTGCATTTGATGTGGATTGCCTTGTCCATGACTCATTGCAGCAGAGAGTCAGTGCAGGCAGGGATTTTCAGAAGTAACCATGTGATGAAAACCTTTTTGAATTAAACTGCAATGGGTAGCATTCCTGAGTCCAGCACTCATGGAGACCTTTAAAGCCCTTAAGGATTTACTTCTTTTGATAGTGAGAGAAGAACCTTTTCCAGTTCACATCCCTCCTTCAACAGGTGTGCCTTTGCTACTGTTATAAGGCTTACAGCTGTGAGGATCTGTGAGGTCTTTGGTCAGAAAGAAAGCAAAAAAAGGAAAGATGGATGCGACTCATCTTAACACTACTGTATATACAACAGGAGAAAGTCACAAAGTTAGATAGCAACTCTCTTGCCGTAAAAAAGAGAGCTTCTATCTCTCTCTCTGTGTGTAATTCCACTTATCTCCAACTAGCATTTGGTTTTTAAATAGGGAAGCACTGGAGCTGAGGCCCACCTGGGAACCACACGCTCCCTTCTCAGATTTCTTCCTTGCTAATGAAGATGTGTTAGTTCTCAGTGATGGGGGAACGGCATTCACAGCATAGGCTGGAAGGCATTTGCTTTCGATTACTGCTTTTACGTCTCTAGCATAGAAAAGAAGGTTCTGGGGGCGAAGCTTTGGTTAACCCAAAGGTCGTTGGTAGCGCCTAGACTTGAAAGGAAAATCAAAAAGGGCCCCACTCCGCGTCTCGCCTATTGTTAGGGAAGCTCTTTGTCCCATCCAAGGTGGCAGGTGAATGGCAAGAGGCGAAAGGGTGCAGGAGGGGCCCCTAAGCAAGATCAGGGCACGAAGCGGAGGGACTGTTGCCAGGAGCAGCTCTGGGCGGACGGCGTGAGCAGCCGCCAAGGAGGAGGATGCAACTTTTCCGAGCTGGGCGCCACAAACTTCTGGCTGCTGCGCCCGCCAGAGCAAGGCCAGCGGTGGCTTTTTGTTTCGTTTTTCAAGCGGGCGACTCGAGTCCGAGCATTGCAGCGGCGGAGTGATGGGAAGAAGTCGGGATTCCTCCTCGCCGCGCTGCCCTGGGCTCTGGCTGGTGGCCGCCGGAGGGCGCTGCCAAGCAAGGCGGAGGCAGGCAGGGAGGGAGTTAACGGCGAGCAGCAGGCAGAGCGCGAGAGCCCCGCTGCATTTTGGCTCCGAAGCGCTCAGCTGCCGGCTGGGGAGGGGGCAGACGAAGCCGCGGGGCCGTCCTCGCAACCCGGCCAGCTCCCCGCCCGGCGCACCTTCCGCTCCCTGCTGAGCCTCGGCCAAGTCAGCCATGCAGGTAAGGGCGGGGGGGGGGGCAAGGAAAGTTTCCCTCTTGTTGCCTTGCAGCGGGCACGACGGGGGCAGCAGTGTCCTCGCGAGGCCACCAGGAATGAGCTGGAGGGGCAGCTGGGAGAGCGACGCTTTCCAATTTTTGCTAACGGGCTGTGTCTTCAGCCGGCTCCGAGGCGCAAACGACGGTCCTCCTCCTGATCTCAAGTTCACCTCACAATCGCCCCGCAAGGTGGACTTGGGGGTGGGGAACTGCCCCAGTGAACTCAGTGGCTGAGTATATCTAACCCCTTTAGCATTCCTGTCTAAACTTGCCACAGTTGTCTGTTATCCCCTACAGGGTGGGTGTGTGTGTGAGGGGGGGGTCCCCTTTCCCCTAGATCTGAGAGGCTCAAGGTTGGTGATGGATTTAAACCCGCCCAATGGACGTGCCAACAGAGACCCTGGCTGAGTAAGCTGGACACAGCAACTGGTCCTTGACACTCCAAGGAGATGGTGTGCCGTGAAGGGATGGCTTCAGACAGAGCTAGAGCAGCTTAGACTGGCCGACAGGCTCAGTGAGAAGTGGGGGAGGGGGGATCCCTGGTTCGACTGTTGTCTCTGCCACAAGCTCACTGGGTGGCAGGGCTGGAGGCAAGCCAGTGTGGAGGAGTGAGAGCGTGTCGGACTAGGACAGGACGGGGTGGCCAAACTTGCTTACCATAAGAGCCACATAGAATAAAGGTCAGATGTTTGAGAGCTGCAAGACATGAACATCAGGTGTTTGAGAGCTGCAAGGAAGGAAGGAAAATAGATGGGGGAGTGAGGAAGAAGTGGAGAGAGCAACTTTCAATGCATTCTCCAAGCTGGCTTGGCTCTGAGAAGTGATTTAAAGAGAGAAACGCCTTCTCCAAGCCCGCTCACAGGGTTGTGGGAGCTTTGAGAGCCACACAATATGTGTGAAAGAGCCACATGTGGCTCTTGGACTAGGACCTTGGGAGCCTTGGGGGATGACCTCCAGCTCATCTCTTTCTCTTGTTCTCAGCCTAGCCTATTTGCAGGGTTGTAGTGAGGATAAATTGAAGCAGAAAAAACAATGCACACAAGCATGAGCTCCTTGGAGGAAAGTGTATGATAAGTTAGGGCAGGAAAAAAATGTACTCTGTCTAAGTAAACCACCTTGATTCATTTGGAGGTTTCCTACATATATAGGGAGGAGATTACCTACTTTGCAGGGCTGTTGTAGGGAGATGTTGCAGTAAATCTATCTGAAGATCTCTGAATGTCTGACAGTAGTGTAAGTATTGGGAGAATTCTGGGTGTGCATGGTGCAGGGATTTGAAACACATGGGAGGGTGTGAAGTTTGTAAGGGGTGCTCAGATCTCCACCCTGTGTTGTCAAGCCCACTGAACAAAAGCTTTGTTTGCTGCTGAACTGTACTGCCTCCCCAGTCACTTCTTTCTGTCTTCTCTCCATCCCCCTCTGCCATGGCAGCTTGCTGTGTGACCTTGGGGCAGCCACATAGTAGCCACCTAACCTACCTCACAGGGTTGCTATGAAGATACAATGGAGGAGGCCAGTTTATGGTGCTTTGAGTCCCCATTGGACAGAAATGCAAGGTATAAATAAAACATAAATTAAACAAGGTATAAATAAATTAAACATAGACATACAAGTGGCAGAAGTGGGCGTCAACGTGGCAGATGAGGTTCAGTGTGGCAAATTGCAAAGTAATGCATATTGGGGCCAAGAATCCCAGCTGCAAATACAAGTTGATGGGGTGTGAACTGGCAGAGACTGACCAAGAGAGAGATCTTGGGGTCGTGGTAGATAACTCACTGAAAATGTCAAGACAGTATGCAATTGCAATAAAAAGGCCAACGCCATGCTGGGAATTATTAGGAAGGGAATTGAAAACAAATCAGCCAGTATCATAATGCCCCTGTATAAATCGATGGGGCGGTCTCATTTGGAATACTGTGTGCAATTCTGGTCACCGCACCTCAAAAAGGATATTATAGCATTGGGAAAAGTGCAACTAGAATGATTACAGGTTTGGAACACTTTCCCTATGAAGAAAGGTTAAAACGCTTGGGGCTCTTTAGCTTAGAGAAACGTCGACTGCGGGGTGACATGATAGAGGTTTACAAGATTATGCATGGGATGGAGAAGGTAGAGAAAGAAGTACTTTTCTCCCTTTCTCACAATACAAGAACTCGTGGGCATTCAATGAAATTGCTGAGCAGTCGGGTTAGAAAGGGTGATTAACATGTGGAATTCACTGCCACAGGAGGTGGTGGCGGCTACAGGCATAGCCAGCTTCAAGAGGGGGTTAGATAAAATTATGGAACAGAGGTCCATCAGTGGCTATTAGCCACAGTGTGTATATATGTGTGTGTGTGTGTATATATATACACACACACACACATTTTTGGCCACTGTGTGATACAGAGTGTTGGACTGGATGGGCCATTGGCCTGATCCAACATGGCTTCTCTTATGTTCTTAAGGTGGCTTAAACAATGAGAGGAAGAGACAGCAAGAATGTTATGTGGGTGTTGAATATCCAGGTGGATTTTATAGGAAGATCCATGAGCAGGTGCTGATAGGAATCGAAGGCAGGTGTGGGTTTTTCAAAATCAGTTTAACATTTTTTTCACATTACCCTCCCATGGGGAGGGACTCTTGGAATGTGAGAATGAGGGGTCACAGCTGGCCCTTACTGGTCAGTACACTTGTGGAATCTGCAGCTCAGAAGCTGCCTTGGAGTACCAAGCCCCCTGTTGGTGAATCAAATGATGCACACAATGGAGGATGGGGTGGAGAAGCCAGGGTGGCCCAGCTGCAGTGCCATCCCAAGCAGAGTTGCACTCATGATCTTAGAAGGGTGTGAGTCTGCTTAGAATGGTGCTGCCAGGCAGCTTGGGGTAGAAGTAATCTGAAACCCCACACAGGGTTTCATGTCCCACCTCCCCCCTCTCTCTCTTTTTCCCTCCCAATGGAGACAGCTTTTCCTTGCCACTTATTATTATTGTTTTATTACTTCCCAGCTTTAAATTATCTTCTCTGCAAGTCTGCAAAGTGCATTTGGCAGGGAGCTCCTGACAAGCTCGGATTGCTGAAGTGGCAAAAGAAGATCTTGCTTAGAGCCAGGAGGTCCCCAGAGCTTTTTCAAATCTTGCCTCAGTCATGAATTAATCAGGCAGCTGTGGGCATCTGTAGCCTCAGTCTGCACTGTCTGGGATATGGGGATGATCACCTGCTTTACAGGGTCGTTGTTACAGGATTAAGAGCTGGTTTGGTGTCATAGTTAAGAGTATCAGTCTTTGGGAAACCCAGGCTTGAATCCCAATTCAAGCTTGTTAGGTGACCTTGGGTTAGTCCCACACTTTTGATCTAACCTACCTCTTAAGAGAGAGCAAGATGGGTAGCCAGCTTGGAGCATTTGTCTCTTTAAATCTCTTCTCCAAGCTGAGCCAGTTGGCAGCTTGGAGAATGTGTTTAAAGTTGAAGTTGCTTTCTTTCCACCTCTCCTCTCCCCCCTCACCATGTATTTCCTTCCTTCCTTCCTTCCTTCCTTCCTTCCTTCCTTCCTTCCTTCCTTCCTTCCTTCCTTCCTTCCTTCCTTCCTTCCTTCCTTCCTTCCTTCCTTCCTTCCTTCCAACATCTGACACTCATGTCTTGTGGCTCTCAAACATCTGACATTTATTCTATGTGGCTCTTAAGTTAAGCAAGTTTGGCTACCCCTGACCATAGCAGTCTGTCCAAGGCAACCCCCAATGGCATGCCTAAAGACATGACTGAATGGAGAGCTCACTCCTATGAAGTGCTTGCGTGAGTGCTGCTGCTTGCCAGTTTTGCTCAGTGATAATTTACTCTACTGCTGAGCAAAATGCAGTCAACAGGGTGGGTCGTGCTTCTCTTACGTGCTTCTCTTGGTTGGCTCTCTCCTCTGGCCAGCCAGCTTGCTGTCATTCATAGGAACATCTTTTTATGCTCAGGAAATCCTGACACACAGACTGTGCATAGGCTATCAGGGCTGGGGAACCTCCGCCACCCATTGTTCTGGACTTATTCATGGCTGAGTGTACGTTGCTTAATGTGGAGGTCCCAAAGCTTGTTGAGCCTATGAACATGAGGATTTTGAGGTTCCATGAAAAGGTTGCCAAGGTGGAGTGGCACAGCCAGCCACAAAATGGCTGCCTTGGGGTTGAGGCCAGTCACAAAATATTGGAAAGTTCCTAGCTGAGCATCCTTTTGCAATGGAGGCAGCTGTTTCTTAGCTGGCACTCCCTGCTGGCACAAAGGTGATGCCACCTGGGCTTTTCTGAAGCACCACTGAAGTGGGGGCAAGCTGAGATTGGTTTTTTGCCTTGAGGAAGAGATGGTCTGGTGAAGAAGCAAATGGACATTAGGAAACACGTTGGTGGGCACCTTGTTGGGGATCACTAGCAGCATCTTGCCATTGAATCTGCGAGCTTCTTTTTCCAAGCTGAAACACAGCTGATTGTCTGATGTTTGACACATGATTGCCACTTCACACATGCAAGTCATTCACTTTGTGCTTTTAGCCATCCAGCAGAGTCTACTTTGCACAAGAAAATTTACTTTTAAGAATGTTCTGGTTTGTTTTCACAAGCGCTCACTATGCCCTGTGTCCTGAAAAGCCTTTAGAATTTTATTTTTTAGGTTCCATACCCTAATTTTCCATTATAACTACTGTTCAAAGCAGTTAATACCACCAACTTACCAATCAACAAATGAGCAAATACTGCAAGCATTTAAGTTTTAACTATCATCTGAAAGAACCATCTAAAACAAAACAGCAAATGGTAGTGAAAATTAAAGCAATTTTTAAAAAACAACAACATCAAAATCAACCATTTTGCCTTCCAGTCTTAAATATAGGACAGCATGAAAAAATGTGATCGACTATCCAAAATGGTGCAATCTGCTTCATGTTGGTCTATTTGTAAGATCAGTTCAAAATCTTTAAATAGTCCTGTTCTAGCTTGCACCTAGGACCACTGCACTCATGTTCTCAAGAGGCTGCAGCCCTTGTTTCAAATCACACCTCAACCGCAAGCCTGCGTAGGTGTCCCTACAACACCCACAGTCCTCATCTTGTATAGGGATGGTAATAATGTAGGCCTACCTTCCAAAGTTGTTGTGAAAATGAAAGTACCATATATATGAAGCACCAAAGGAAAAGCTGTATGAAAATGTTGAGTTGTCTTATTACTTTAGCCACAGATTCTCTCGTTGGTCACGACTCATGAGTATCTTTTTTTTTTTTACCTCATTGCAAAAATTAGCTAATGCGAAATTAGTTTATGATGACTGACCACCCAGGGTAGCTGTGAGGACAAGCTAAATGGAAACTGTAGAGCACTTTGCCCAACAAGAGAGCCAGGATAAGCAATTGCAAATTTCACCATATCAAAAGAGTGATGTGACTTGCCCTCTTTGGAGATTTCCTTCCACATCTCCCCATCTCACTGTGTTGCTCCCGCTGCTTCTGTTTTGCTTCACATCATTCTCCAAAGCTCCCTATTAACCTCTGACACCATCACACCACTATCTCCTCCCAGCCCCTGCCAGCTGGCCAGCTTGGGAGACTGATGCCTTTCTTATCTCCAAGCACAGCTGCCAGCTGGAGCAGCTGCTATGCCAACTTCCCTTCTGCCTAGAAGGACAACTTCTCTTTCAGAGTGAGGCAGAACGACCCTTTTTCACACATGACCTGTTGGTAGCATATAGCTGAAAGCACTAAGTGACAATGCAACAAATAGCACATTGGTCAATTAATGTATCAGTCAGGTGCAGATTTAAGGGAGTCCTTGTCAGCTGGAAACTCTCCTTTGAACGAGCGCACAGTGGCAAACCTGTGAAACCACTCAGGCAGTACTCTTGGAGATATATGGAAATGGCTGTTCCATGAAGCAAGGTGAGTGGGGAACCCATTTGGGCTGTTTTCCATCCCAATGCCATGATGTTTACTAAGACTGTATCATTCAGCCATGGGAAGCTCCCTGCCAGATTTAGTATAGACAGAGGAAAGCATCCAAGCTTTTTGACAAAGGCAAAATGTATTCATTGAGTTGGATCCAGCCAGATTTGTCACTTAGTCTCACCCAGTTCCCCACCATATATCAGCCCCCATGGCTTTTGTACCTGCAGGTCCCATGTGATTGGAGAATTAGCCTTCTTGGGTGGTCTAAGAGGACACCTGCTTTCTTTTTCACCAGCAGAAAAGCTGGTCAGATCCGGCCCATTTGTTTACTGCTGTTCCTATTTGGTTGTGTAACCCTACCAAATACCACAAACCAGGATTTTCCTTTTCTTTTTCATTCATTTAGAAATGAATACAGATCCCTACACTGTAGTAGCTTTATCTTTAAGGAGAATAAGTATCTTTAAGGAGAACAAGATCATAGGCAATGTGAAAAGACCAAGTGAATAGCAAGGTAAGGGGGCCAACCTAGGATGCCTTGCCAAAGGACTCCCCAAATTCTGGATCTGGCATAGGCTGACTCTTTGTAGGAGCAAGAAGGCTTGTGGAAAGGGTTTTTTGGGGACACACCACCCACCTCCACTCCCAAGGACTAGATCAAGCCTCTTTACATCGAGACAGTTCCCATGGTTCCTTCACATGCTCCATGACTCAAGAGAAGAATGTGCAAGTGAAGGAACGGGGAAATGCAAACAGAGGCAAGAATGACTTTCAAAGACTGGGTTTCCCAGAACGGGGAGCAGGCGTGTGTCTCTCTTTATTGTTCACTGTAATGTGACTGGCAATCATTAATTTATTGTGGAGAATTGAGAAAGTTGGATCTGGGGACATTTTTGCAGTGAAATCTATTTTCCATCTCTGATTCTGGGTGGCCTTGGCTGTCTGTGACAATGATCCTAGGGGTTGTGTACAGTATTCCATCGTGCATTCCTCCCCACCCACCCCAAATCTGGGCAAATGTTGTCATATATTTTGTTTGCAGAAAAAGAAAACAATTTGAACAGTGGAAGTAGATACTGATTTTCAGGAGGAAAAACACAAAAGTCTTTCTTTACTCTTCCACTATGCTTGGTAATCTAAGCTCTATGCTTCAGTTGACATTATTGCTTTTCTTGAGATAACAATTCTTGCAGTTCATCAGCCTCTGAGGTTTTCATTCCCCCCCCCCCCTTTTTTGGCTTTTTTTAGCATCATCACTGAACCCAAGGTGGAAATGAACTAAAAAATAAATCAATAACCTTTTGGCAAGATTTTAAAAAAACTTCCTTTGACCTCAGGATAATTGATAGTGTAAATAATTAGAATTCAGACAATGGGTGGTTTGAACATTCCTTGGCCTAAGTGGAATTGTGATAGTGATACCATCATCTTCTTCAATTTATTTAAGAGGAGGAAGATACACTATTAGAAGCAGATTGTTGATTTGGTCATATGGTCCCAACTCTGAAAAGGTTGATGACCATTAATGTAAACAATTGAAGAGAGATTGTTTCTGGGAGTGGCGTTCACAGTTCTGTGGAGAAACACCATAACCTGTGCTTGATCCACAGTATAAATGCTTGTGCTATAATAACAGCTTTGAATGCTTCGCAGGTAGATCTCTCCATCTCAAAACAACAACCCTTCAAGTGCAACTTTTAAGTCTTAATTTCTAAAAACAAACCAATAGAACCACTTGCCCTCCACTAGGGAGGACAGTTTAGTATAGTGGCTAAGAATGTGGACTCCAATACGGGAGAACCAGGTTTGATTCCCCACTCCTCCAAATGCAGCTGCTGGGTGACCTTAGGTCAGTCTCAAGTTGTCTCAGAGCTGTTCTCTTAAAAGCAGTTCTCAAAAGAGCTGTCTCAGCCCCACATACCTCACAGGATGTCTGATGTGGGGAAGGGAAGGGAAAAGAGATTGTAAGCCACTCAGAGTGAAGCGTAGAGTATAAATACAATCTCTTCCTCCTCTTCTCCACATCCCCCCACAAACAAGGTGACTGTTGGAGATCCAGAGGAAGACTTAAAAACATTTTGGAATTTACCTTTAAGAAGCTGGCTGTGTTGTCAACACTAATAAAATGCACATTTGTTTGGCAGTCAATTTATGTTTGTACACTGTCTCACAAAATTAGATTGCTAGGTGGATTTAAGGCAAGGCACACTTTTTTTTTTATTAATCTTAGCACAATCCCATCCATCAAAACATTGCACTGAATTCTTTTGTCCATTCTAGTAATCCATTTGTTTTGAGTAACTCTGGCTGCCTAGTGTACTCCAGCTCCCTAGTGTACTGCTACACTTTCTGTCCCAAAGATTGCAATCTTCTCTTGTAGAGCAAGAGTTTCCACTTGTGTATGCGGGTGGGGTGGGATAACAGCATCAACAGCAAAGAGAGGTATAGAACCTCCTGGCTTCTTTGTCTGCAGGAGTCTGTAGATGTGCAAGCTCTGTCCATGGTCCTAATTCTTATCACGAAACTGGAGGTCTCTTGGGAAACTTCAGTTTTGCACAAGTTCTCAGTGTGTGGTATCTATCTACCCTTCCTTGACCAGACCTTTCCCATTACAGTATCTGCTGACTCTGCATTTATTATTTTTAAAAATGAGATCTTGGCAAGAACAGGCATATTAGTGGAATGCAACAAGACATGATGGGAGGATCCCTAAATTTTGAAACTCACAGCCACCTCTTCACTCAGGAGGAGCAGAGGGGGAAGCCCATGTTGCTCTCCTTTTCCTCCTTATGGGGACTTCTGCACAGAGCCTTTGCTCCACTTTTTTCCCCAAATGTTTTTGTTTCCGCACAGCATCATGCTCATTCTAAGCATGGTGTGTGTGATTCCCCTTTTAAACCAGAGCAAAAATCACATACACACCCTTTGCTCTGGCTCAAAGAGGATCCAGTGGGGTGGCTGTGGGTGAGCATCCATGTGGGTGCTTGGCCTGCAGCCAGTCCAAGGAGGTTGGGTGGAACTAAAATCTGCTTTCAAAATGGCAGTGCTAAGTATGACCTTTCCTCCCCCTTCAGCCATTTAATGGCTTTTAAAAATTAACACCTACGTAGGTTGTGTCTCAGCTGTGAACTGCAGCTCAGCTCGTAAGAGGGCAGGGGGGATTTGCAGGGCTGTGGGGTTCTTGGCATGTGGGCATTTTTGTGATGAAGGCCAATGAGGAAACAACATGGAGAAGTTGCTCCTGGTTCCACAGCAGGGGTGACTTTTCCTCCCCCATTTGCTTTCAACACTTCCTTTCCAGCCTGGGTCTAAACTAAAGGTTCCAACCTTTTGGAGCTTGTTGGTACCTAGGAATACTGACACAGGATGGCTGCTGCAGCAGATGGAGCCACACACACAGAGGAAGCTCAAGTGCAGAAAGGGGGTAATAAAAAAAAATACTTGGGAGAAGAAGGAGGAGGAGATTGGATTTATACTCAGTCGTTCACTACCCAAAGGAGTCTCAGGGTGGCTTACAATTTCCTTTTCCTTCTCTTCCCCACAACGGACACCCTGTGAGGTAGGTGGGGCTGAGAGAGCTCTTTCAATAACTGCTCTTGAGAGAACAGTTTTAAGAGAACTGATGGACCCAAGGTCACACCGGCAGCTGCATGTGAAGGACTGGGGAATCAAAGTTGGTTCTTCGATATTAGAGTCCACCATACTTAACCACTACACCAAACTGAAAGAGGAGGGAGAGAGAATAAAAACACACACTGTAGTGGCAGCTGCTGTTTAATCTGCATAGGCAATCAGATCTTCCATGACAAATCCAAAGTCTTGTAGGGCAGCAGCCCCGCTTGGCCCCCACGTAGTTTCTAAAAATGTTTGGTGGGTGCCAAGAAGGGTGTCAGTGGGTACCAGGGTGCCTACAGGCACAGCTTTGGGAACCAGGTTCTAGACTGATCCCAAAGAAAGGAGTAGCAATTAGAAGTACAGGAGAGGCAGAGGGGACAGGTCATAATAGCCCAAACGGTGAGTTAAGGAAGTGAGTTAACAGCAGAGCTGGCTTAAAAACCCTGTCCACTATTACCAAGAGCAGATCCACTCTGATTTCAAAGCCCTCATCAAATGCTTGCCTGCACTGTGCTAAAAGGCTAAAATAAGGCTAAAATAAAATCCTGCTGGTTTAAAAATCCATAGCTTAGCCTGGTGGGATGCAAGGCTCTCAAATGGCATTCTTCCCTGCCCTCTCCTAAGGTTGGAAAGGTAGTGCAGAATTTCTGCTGCAGGACTCCTGAGGAGTTATAGCTACTTGTCCTGCTGCCAGAAGCATCAAATCAAGAGTCTGGCAAAAAATCAGCACACTGATAATCTCAGGTTATTAGCCTACAAGGCTGTAAAGAAAGCTTGACATAGGTAATATCTGGCAAAACCTTTGAAACCAGAGAAGGATGGGGGGAGACTTTCAATTTATCACACACTGGAGCTTTAGAGCTCCTTCGTGACCCATTTTCCATATCCTTGCTTGCTTCTAATGTCCAATTTCCACCTTCTCCCCTCATTCAATTCTATGCAAAAAAGAAAAATCCAAATTCCACAAACTTTATATACAAATTAGCAAATCCTGTCATGTTTTCACTTGTATTGTGTATCCCAGTTTAGATTTTTGGGGTTATGTGGTGCATGCAAAAATGTGCCATTGAGCACTAGCCTAATTTTTTTTCCCTTTTTACATTATCAGTTATCTAACTGCACTTCTCTGCATGTGTGATGGAGCTCACTAGCAACAAATCCATTTGTTTAGCTATTAATACCTCAGTTTTCTCCTCAATGGGGACCCAGAATGGCTGACAGCAACATTCTCTCCCCTCCATCTTATCCTCACAACAAGCCTGTGCGGTAAGTTCTGTTGACAGTGACTGGCTGAAGGGCACCCAGTGAGCTTCCATGACAGAGTGTGGATTTGAACCCAGGGCTCCCAGATCCAAGCCTAAGCATTCAGACTTTTCTGATACAATCATACCCAATGTGTATATAGAGCAAAAGTTCTTACAGCTTGGTGCGAGAGTAAGGTAAACTCAGAACAGACTCACACAGAGAAACATTTTGCTGTGTTTTTTACGAAAAACATTGGTCACAGTTAAGATAGAGATGGAGCAGAAGTGCTTGCCACCAGTGGACGCTGATAAGAAGGAAGTGAGGTCAGAGGACAAGTTCATGCTGTTAGTCGTTGCTGTGATCAGGTGCTTTGGACTCAAAGGTAGTGGTGGGAAATGCCGTCAAGTTGCAGCCAATTTATGGCAATCCTTCATGGGGTTTTCAAGGCAAGCGATGGTCAGAGGTGACTTCCTGTTGCCTGCCTCTGGACTCATGGGAGCCTTTATTTCTCAAATGTACTGATTTCTTGAGGCAAACCATTTGGGAATTGCTGCCCGACTGTACACCATCAAGGCCAATGGTTGTGTGAAAAGCTATGGGCATTTCTTATCAGGCAATAGACACTCATAGCCAAAATCTTCCTGTGGCCAGAATCTTCCTGCACTTCTGGAAGTCATGTGACCCTGAGGAAGTCAGTCCTACCCCACTACCTGCTGCAAAACATAGAGACTTTCATATATGTTAGATGTATGAGAGAACATGAGAACAGTCAGTAAGCCTATGTTAAAGTCTCCCTGGCCTTAGTTGCTGGGTTTGTGCTCCTGGGTGGTGGCTGTCTGAAACAGGTGTGCCAGCCAGCAGCAGTGAGCCAGCACCTATAAATAATGAACAACATGTGAATGCTGCAAGCAAAAAAGGAGATGCTCTGAATTATTGATGTGTGAGGGGGAGAAGGAAGGGGATTCAGTGAAGAGGTAGTTCATGCCAAGAGAGATGTGACATCTGTTCTTACTATCTAGGGTCCCTAAGGTTGCCACCTCAATGTAGAGGTGTAGTACTTCCTTCTTATATAAGTTAGATATCTGCAGGCAGAGTGGTGAACAGACTTGGTTAGTTTATTCAGAGGATTATATTGCAGAGGTACTGGTTTAAATAAGCTTTTAGATTACATATTACAAACGGCGTACGTGACCTTGCAGGAAGCAATCAGTTTGGAGAACAAAGACAAGCTAGTACTCTTGAACATGAATTGTACATTCCCCATGTACAAGAGCCAGTTTGGTATAGTGGTTAAGTACGCGGACTCTTACCTGGGAGAATTGGGTTTGATTCCCTATTCCTCCACATTCACCTGCTGATGCGACCTTGGGCCAGCCACAGGTTCTCTCAAGGCTGTTCTGCTCAAGAGCAGTTATGTTAGAACTCTCTCAGGCTCACATATGTCACAGGGTTTTTGTTGTTGGGAAGGGAAAGGAGATTGTCAGCTGCTCTGCGACTCCTTAGGCTAGCGAAGGACAGGATATAAATCCAATGTCATAATAATCTTCTTGATTAAACCATTTTTAAATTAATCCACAGTTCAAAATTTGAGCGGAATCTTTCTTTGTAGCATTAGAGAGAGGTACTGCTGTTTGGGAAGCTTGAGGTCTGAAGGACATTGTATTTCTCCATTTTGATGGATTTCAGCTGATCCTTGCTGTCTCAATTAAGAACCCAGGGGTTGTACTGGACCCAGCATTATTCTTGAAGAAGCAAGCTAATGCAGCTGTAGTGGAGCTGCCACCCAAACAATGAATGATTAATTACAAGTGTTAATTCTATTTTTTCCTAGCTATTTCTTGCAAAGTTTTCTTCCCTATTTTTAAAAAGTAAGGTGCTCCATCCATCCGGCATGGCATCTGCTACATTTTTTGTGCTGAATTGTTGCAGGGTTTTTTTTTTTTTAAACAGCTCTTTGGTACATTTTAGAAAGTTAAAGAGTTAGGACCAATGTTCCCTCTAAGCTGCAGAGTCTTGTGAGCAAAAATTCTACTTTGTGAGCTACTGGCATTAAAGCTGTGAGCTACAGCATAAATTAGTGTGCTCTGGGGTCATCCTTCCTGAGGTAAGAGAAAAACATGTGAGCTGGAAGCTAAAAATCTGTGAGTTAGCTCACGCTAAATCAGCTTAGAGGGAACATTGGTTAGGACTGATGGGTAGGTGTGACAGCTCCCGGTCTCATCTATTATCTAATTCAAAGGGGACCAATAAATGAGATGGAAAAATTGGAAGCATTTTGCAGTCTTAGCAGTGCCATAGAAATTGTGCTTGCAAATAATATTGGCACCTGTTTTGTGCTGCCCCAGAAACATAAACTAACATCGCAGTGAGGGGGAAGAAATCCAAATTTAAAGTCGATACTTCATCCAGCAGGGAAAAGAAAGAGACATACACTTTTCAGAAAAGTAATGCATATCCCCACCACCACCTATCTGGGAACTAAGTTTGCACTCCTAGCTATTAAAGCTGTTTCAGCCGAACATAAACCCACTTCATAGAGTTGAATCATCCATTGCGTCTCTGCTGCTAGACGTGTAAGAATCCAGGACATGTATAAGCGGCAACAACACAGTGGCCTATTTTTAAAGTGGGGTACACAGGAGGGGAGAGAGGCACATGGCTGGTTTGCTTGCATGGGGTGCAGTTGGCATCTGTCACATTTTGACCTAACAGAATTCAAGCCCGAACTGGATGGTATTGGGATAATGAGATGGTTATCGGAAAGGTTTTTCTTTCCTGGTGAGTGAAATTATTCAGCTACTTTTTTCTTCCTAGTTAGGAAGATGTTTGAATGCTTGTCAGTCATAACCATGCAAAGGATAGGAAAGAGAGACTGGCCATTATTAATCTGAGGGCCAGATACCAGCTCTATCAAAAAAGCTAAAGAGGTGGAATCTGTCAGGCTGGCAGGTTAGAAAGGTACTTGTAAGGACAGAGAGCACAGGAGAAGAACTAAAGGGGAGACTTCCCACCTCTTCCACCATTTACCCACCTGTGAAAAATTTTCCTTCTTGATCTGTTGGCAGAACTGAAGGTTGCAAAGCCAGCCAAAGTTCTAGCCAGGACAGCATTGCTATACGCTAGGACTGCCTGAGTGGTCAAAACTATGAGGGGTCAAGTGAAGACTTGGGTTGGTGGGATGGTGTGTGTGAATGTCATTGTGTACACAGGGAGCTGCCAACCAAGAGAATGGTCTCTTACCAAGGAGGAGGTGGCTGGAACATTTTGCTTGCTTGGGGCTGGGAGGTGGCTGGGGCATTTTGCTGGGTGCATTCAGCAAGCCTCCTGGGCAAGTTTACTGTGGAGTCTTGTGAACAAAAATTCTACTTTGTGAGCTTCTGGCATTAAAGTTGTGAGAAAACAATTTGGCTACTGCATAAATTAGTTTGCTCTGGGGCCATCCTTCCTGAGCTCGGACACAAATTTGTGAGCCGGAGGCTAAAAGGCTGTGAACTAGCTCATGCTAATTCAGCTCAGAAGGCTAGTTTGGTGTAGTGCTTAAGTGTGCAGACTCTTATTTGGGAGAACCAGGTTTGATTCCCCACTCCCCCACTTACAGCTGCTGGAATGGCCTTAGGTTAGCCATGGCTATCGCAGGAGTTGTCCTTGAAAGGGCAGCTGCTGTGAGAGCCCTTTCAGCTCCACGTACCTCACAGGATGTCTGTGAATGATTTTAGAATGATTTTAAAACTGATATACGTAAATTATGGTTTTATATATTTTATTCGATTGATTGTATTTTATGATGTTGTAAGCCGCCCTAAGTCCGCTTGCGGAGAGGGCGGGATATAAATTGAAAGTAATAAATAATAATGATGATGATGATGATGATGATGATGATGATGATGATGATGATGATGATGATGATAATGATAATAATAATTGTGGGGGGGAAAGATATAGGAGATTGTAAGCCGCTCTGAGTCTCTGATTCAGAGAGAAGGGCAGGGTATAAGTCTGCAGTCCTCTTCTTCTTAGAGGGTACACTGGTCCTGGGCACTGTGTTGCCCACAAGGTGGTCTGTTCAAAGTGGAGCCTGATACACATACACCCCTTGTCGAGTATTGGACAGCTGAATCCTCCAAGGCTGTTTCTCAGCTAGAGAGAAAGACACTGGCCCTTGAGCTGCTGTCTTGGGAATGACACTCACCAGAGGTGTTGACTGCTTTTGAGCATTTACCTTCTTTATTTATCACACTGTTGCCATGGCTTCCAAGTCCAACCACAGGAAAAGTGACTAGCTCATAAATTCATGGACTGAGTTACCTCTCTGCCATTGTATGTGCTTATATAATTTCCTAAAACAATGTCATTTACAATTCAGATTCATTTGTAATATGAAGGTGCCTGATATTAAAAAGCACCATTGTACTCTGTCTCAGTACTGTCATTTCTGACCAGCAGCAGCTCTCCAGGATCTTGGACACCTTTCGCATTCATTGCTATCAAAAATTACTTACTTGAAAATGCTGAGGTGGAATTCCTGACCTTTTGGACCACTGAGGCATGGCCCCTGACCTTCTTCATGATGCCACGGAGACACTTGTGAGCCTTTTATCACTTCAAGCAACAACTGTGGAGGCCTCTCAAGATGGAACTCCATCTACAGTATTTCAAATGGTCTTCTGAGGTTCTCCTGTCTTCTGCTGTTTCAGGAGGACAGCAAAGAGACAGATGGCAGCCTACTGGGTGACCCCAGCCAGACGCCCTTTGAGAAGATGGAGAACGTGAAATGGCAGAGGCCACGGCTCACTCGGAAGGCACTGATGAAATGTTGCTTGGTAAAGTGGATCCTCTCCAGCGCTGCCCCCCAGGGATCAGGTAAGGAGAAAAATGGATGCATTGTGTGGTTTTGTTGGCTGCATTTCTGTGTTGGGCAGTTGCCAAAGACACAGGCGCAACACCAGGAAAGAAATGTGTGGCAACCTTAGGTAAATTGGTTGGAGAATTGGGCAGAGTCTGCTTGGAAATGAATACCTTCCATTCTCCTACATGGGAGCTAAATGGCCTTTATCAGCATTTTTAATACTACCAACCGGTTTAACTGCTGAAGTTGAGGGTAGGTGAGTTCTGTGGTAGAAATGCAAGATGTTTTGTATTGGGAGAGGAAAGACTTTGAATTATTGGTTGATAGCTAGTACCCTCTAGTGGCAGTTGTATGACATTACTTGATGGAAATGAAATGTCTTTCCCTTGCAGCTTTTGGCAAAGGAATGTATGTACTCACCATGCCAGAACAGCTACCTAATGCAGGAATTCAAAGCCTGTTCATCATACACAGGACTATCGTGGTTTTTACAGGCCCTGATCTTGTCCCTAATTGCAACCTGACACATACAAGTTTAATAGGGAAACACTGTCTGTACAGCTTTTAGGACTGGTAAGAGCCACCATGGGCCCCCAGACAAAGATTTCATCTGCCCCCTGATCCAAACTAAATATCAGAACAAAACAAAAAATGTTGCTGGCTCTTACCTTGCAAAATAACAAAAAATAACAAAAGGATCTGCATGTCAATCTCTTTGTCCATTTGTGGTAGGCATAGTTTTTTTAAAAAAACAATAGAATTAGGAACTTCAAAACTGGCAATCAGCTTCAGGATGATTGTGAGCAGGGCTTTTTTTTTGAGCAGGAACTCACAGGAACACAGTTCCAGCTGGCTTGGCATCAGGGCTGTGTGGCCTAATATGCAAATGAGTTCCTGCCAGGCTTTTTCTACAGAAAAAGACCCCCATGCTATTTGCAACAGAAGCTAACCTTGTGTAGTGGTTAAAGTGTTGGTCTAGGATCTCTGAGACCCAGGTTCAAATCCCCACTCTGCCATGGAAACTTACTGGGTGACCTAGGGCCAGTCACACTCTCAGCATAACCTACCCCACAGGGTTGTCAGGAAGATAAAACAGAGGAGATGAGAACGATGTAAGCCACTTTGGGTCCCCCTTGGGAAGAAAGGCAGGATATAAATAATGTAAATAAATAAATATTCTAACTTCTCTTCATCATTTGTTACCACTAAGGCAGATTAACACTCTGCCTTAGTGGTAAGGCAACATGCTTTTACTACTTCCCCTAGAGGGAAGGAAGCATGCTTTTACTACTTTGATAGATTATGGAAAATATTAAATATGCTGCCATTAAATAAATTCTAAGTTGCCAAGCAGTATTATAGATGAAGAGTACAGACTGAAAAATAAAGGAGGGAGGGTGAGAAATGAGAAGTGGGGATTGACAAATTGCAGATCATGAAAGGAAGAGAGCAAAATGAAGGAGGAGGAAAGTGTAGGAAAGAATTAGGGGAATGTAGGAAAAGACAATGAAAGGGGGATTTGGGGGAGGGGGTTGCTAACAGGACTGCCTTTTGCCAGATGAGATCTGATTTTGCAGCAGCTGGGTGAAACTAAAGATGAAGAGAAACCATCGAGTGACTCTGTGAGGAGTCTGCATCTTGGCAATGAGTAGCTTGCCCTGGCCGATCTTGGCTTGCTCCAGTGGTGGCTTGGCTGATGGGTTTAGCAGGATCTAGTCCCTCAGCCTGGTTGTAAACTTAGCAGAAAGGCTCTGCCTTCCCACTTCCCCAGTGGCTGCTCTCAGAACTGCATTAGAATTTTTTTAATGCATTTTGTGAATACAGCATGAGAGGCCCTTCAGCTGACTTGGGCCCTCTGAATTTTGTCCCCCCACCCCACCCCAGTCCCCCACTCTTGGTGGTTCTGCAGCTTTTAACTACTAATATTTCTCTCACACTGTATAAAAGATACATACTGAAAATGAGTTGTCAAATGTTTTCCAGCAGGCACAAGCCAGCCAACATTTTAGTCTTATAACATTTCCTCAAAATATGTACTTCAAGATAAAAGGTATATTCTATGTAGAGGCTATTTCAAGATTCAGTTCTTTGGTATAAACTTTATTGTGCTGTTTCTGTATCTTATAAACATAAACTTTACCCATATGACATAAAATTTGCATCTGCTCATCAGTTAAACATAGACTATATTGAATTGCAGTTTGATAAATTAGAAAACATGGTGTTTTTTTCTTGCTAAAGTTTAATATACATTTTACAACTTGAACATGCAGTTCATCAACAATAAAAGCTTCAGAAATTTGCTCTTCTTCCTGATCACAGGGGAAGTTCATAAGTTCCTGCTGTACAGCCAGAACATCACCAATAGAAGCTTTCTGGATTTTAGTAACACAGACATTAGACAAAGATAGTTGCTAATTTGTGGTGTGATTTTATACTCTTTTGTTTTGCTTCCATGAGAAAAATCTACATTAAAGTTCCATCCACCCTCAGACACATTCCAGCTGCAAAAGAAACAATTCAATTTTTCATCACTAGGAAATGTACAATTAATTTGTCACTTGATTTTTAGACCACATGGCAGTAAGTGACTGCTCAAAATAAGTCCTGTTCAAAAAAACAGAAAATCTTACGCATTTCACAAAATTATTCATTAGTCATTGACCTGAAGAAGATACTTTGTCCATTTTCATGCCACTCTTGGGGCAAATAAATATTCTTTGACTCTCAACTAGTTTGGTGTAGTGGTTAAGAGCAGCAAACTCTAATCTGGAGAATCAGGTTTGATTCTCCACTCCTCCACACGCAGCTGCTGGGTGACTTTGGGTCAGTCACAGTTCTCTCAGAGTTCTCTCAGCTCCACCTGCCTCACAGGGTGTTTTTTGTGGGGAGAGGAAGGGAAGATGATTGAAAGCTGCTTCAAGACTCCTTTGGGTTGTATAGGCAGGGTATAAAACCAGCTCTTCTCCTTATTCTCCTCATCCTCCTCGTCCTCCTCCTTCGCCTTCCATTTTGTAAGCACTTGGCTAGAGCTTGAATTAATTTCTCCTCCTACCTCATGTGCTGGCTGTTTTCCTAGTCATCTTGATACTGAACAGTACAAAAGAGAACTGCTTTAGCACCTCCACACCTTCCATACATATTATATCCAGAATCCAAAGTGGTTATGTTTAAATACCATTTAGCATACCCATTCTCCCTTGCATTTCACTCAGAACATTCACAATAGTCTGCTCTGATCTCCTGGGTGGGCCATTCTCTACTAGTCTGAAAACCCACAAAATAACAGTGCCTGACATTCTCGTAGCACATAATTTCTTGATAACTTAATTGTTCATCAGGGCCACCAAAAGGAATTTCACAATAAGGATTTTCTTTTTTTCATACTTTCCATTAATTGAAAATTGCCAAGGAAAAACCCAGGACTTAAAATTCATTGTGAATGTTGGAGCTCTCTGTCTGAGTTTTCAAAAAAAAAAAAAAGCATTCAGAACAGGAAAAGAGAACTCTTTGTTTAAGGCTGAATTCATATTCCTTGTACTCATTTAACTTTTTGAAAAGAACGTGTTTTTCTTGTACTTCCTCTTGATCAGTGATTACCTTTTGCAGGTAGAGGGAGCAAAGCTCGGATTCCTTGTGAGCACACAGGCGCCTTTGCACTGTAAGAGACCTGGGTTCTCAAATGAGGTTGCCTAACCATGCTCTACTCTGGTACTTACCAATGCAGCTGGTGAGAAGAGATGCAGGGTGTATTTCTTTATGTATTTAAAGCATAAAAACATAAAATCATTAACAGCCATTGAAGAGCAGCCACAAAGCATAAAAGCACCTAAAAGCCTAGAAGCATAAAATTGTACTAACGTAGCAGTTGTCAGGGGAGCCAATGAGCTTTCACCTGGCCTTGTAAATCCTCAGACTTTCTGGTAGGATCCTGAATAGCTTATCCCTTGAGTAATGACCACTCTGCTGCCAGATGCTGATGCCAGTGGGCCTGCTCTGTGCCTGCCTGGTTTGCCCTCTTGAGCACTCCCTATCCAGAGATACCTAGCCTCTTGTTTAATGCTACGGAATGTGGCTCTGCCTCAAAACTACCAGCTCGGTGCCCAGTTAGCTGTGCTCTAAAAAGCTCTTGGTCCACAGAGTTGCCAAACTGGAGATACAGCTCTGCTCCTCATATTACGGTAGTTCCCCAATCAAAGTAGCACATAGAACAAGGATGCTTCATTATGCTGAAGGACTTTGCCCATTTCCTGTGTACTGTGTTTTCTGCACCAACAACTAGGTCAGAAATGTACAAGTAGGAAAACAAAAGGCTATTTGCATATTCAAGTGGTAGTAATTACCACAATTTACATATTATTTCAATGACCATAAGCGCTGCTTGAAAACTACATGTGGCAGACATGTTGAGCTTATTCCACAATATTCTTATTTAGGAATTGCCATCTCTCAGACTTGGGAAAACACCTAAAAATATCAGCAAGAGTGGTCTTGGAAATCATGCATTAAATCGGTATTTTTTTAGATGTAGCTAATTGTTTTTTTTGTTTTTTCATCATAGCTAAAGCTTTTGTGACCATGTTTCTAGAACAGTTAGAACCGATTCCTCATTAGCAGTTGCTTCTTCCACAGGTTTTCACTTTCCCTGACTCAAGTGATTGATTCTCCACCAGTTACTGTGCGGACATGTTTTGACCCACGGCTCCCTCCAGTTTCTTTCTCTGCTTCCTGGTTTTGTTTTTTAGAGATCAGGAAGCCCCAAGGGAAATTGGAGGGAGTCATATGTCAAAATGCGCCTGTGCAGTAACTGGTAAGGAATTGATTGTTTGAACTGGGGAAAGCAGAAGCCCAGGGGCAGAGCAACTGCTAGTGAGGAATCGGTCTTTAACATTTTTCCATATTTTCAATTTGCCATCTACTCTGAGAGATGGAAGCTTTCTTTAAAAGGGTGGGGGGGAGAGAATACGCTGGGATCTAGGTGGTTCCAAACAAGAGATTCAAGGCCCATTCAGTCCTGGCAAACTGTAATGCCAAACCATACATATGAACACATGAAGCTGCTTAATACTCACTCAGGCCATTGCCCAGTATTGTCTGCTCTAGGGTTGCCAGGTCTGTGTTGGAAAATACTTGGAGACTCTAGGGATGGATCCAGGAAAGGATGGGGTTTGGGGAAGGGGGGGGGGCTCGGCATTGTACAATGCAATAGAGTCCACACTCCAAAGCAACCATTTTCTCCAGGGGAGCTGATCTCTGCCAGCTGGAGATTAGTTGTAAAAGGAGATCTCAAGACTGCACCTGCTCTGCTCTGACTGGCAGTGACTGTTAGGCTTCCCAATCCCCAGGTCCCAGCGGGGGATCCCCCGTTTTCACAGGCTTCTCCCCACCCCCAGCCAGCTGGCCAGGGGGGGAAGCCCCGCCCCCCACAGTCACCATGTAATTTTAGAGCTCCTGCAGGTCCGTTTTTAAAATATGTGCCTTTAAGGCTGAGCAGGAAGCAGGAAATAGGAAGGGCTTTGGAGAACGGCCCCTCCCTTTGTTTTGCTTTCGTTTTCAGATCAAGTAAACTTCTGCAGGAACAAGACCCATTAAGTATTTGTGTGTGTGAGAGAGGGAGGGGACAGGGGATTCCTGGTTTGGAGGCCCTCCCCCCGCTTTAGAAAGCATGAGGAGGAGGGAAATGTCTACTGGACACGATTATTCCCTGTGGATTACGATTCCCATAGGAAATAATGGGGAATTGATCCGCGGGTATTGGGGGCTCTGGGGGGGCTATGTTTTGAGGTCGATGCACCAAATTTTTAGTATAGCATCTAGTGCCTCTCCCCAAAATACCCAAGTTTCAAAATGATTGAACCAGGGGGTCCAATTCTATGAGCCCCAAAAGATGGTGCCCCTATCCTTCATTATTTCCTATGAAAGAAAGGCATTTAAAAAGGTGTGCTGTCCCTTTAAATGTGATGGCCAGAACTCCCTTGGAGTTCAATTATGCTTGTCACACCCTTGTTCCTGGCTCCACCCCCAATGTCTCCTGGCTCCGTCCCCAAAGTCCCCAGATATTTCTTGAATTGGACTTGGCAACCCTAGTGACTGTGCAGGGTTTCAGGAGGAGGACTTTTGTATCACCTGCTGCCTAATTTTTTAACTGGAGAAACAGGGGACCAAACTTGCCACTGAGCCAAAGCCCACCATGTACAAAACCATGCAGGGTCTCCAAGGCATCTTTGCAGTGTGGCCAGTATGGAGAGCTAGTGTTGGCAATCGGTAATGAAACATGCAGCAGGAAGTGGCATCAGTCCATCCATCCCTGAGCCAGCCTGCCTTTATCAAAGGCATCATAGTAAGGTTGGTATTGCTTTTATCGGCTGTCCTCCATTTGGATAGCAACTGGATACCTATAAAAACCTCCTTCCCAATGCATGGAAAAAGTTACACCGCAGTCAATGCAGGCCTTGCCTCCCTTGTCTCACATCATATAACCAGGGTTTGTAAGAACTGGGGAGCTGAAATCTCAGCTTTTCTCAGGTGCTGGTGTCCAATTACACAGGTTGAAGCAGGAATTGATATGTCTCCCTGCAGAATTGCAGTCTGTGGACACAGCATTTCCCAAGAAGGAGCTGTGCGGGTTGTACTATTAACCCAGGAAGGTCAGGGGAGGGGAAACAGAGTCAACTTGCTATCTTGGTGGGCACTCAGGCAAAATGGTGGACCTCCATGCTATCTTCCCCATTTTTTCAGCAGGCTTGTTTCCTCCCTTGTCACTTTTCTTGTTCCTCATCCCCTCTAAAGTCAGAAAGGAAGAAGGAGTGAATTAATGGCCAGTTTTGGCAAGGGAGAGCAACAAGAGACTCATGGTGGTGGAGGCCTGAGAACGCCAGCCTCCAGCACCAGCTGTGAAGGTGGGGGTGGAGAAAGCAGGTTCTTTGTGTGAATTGAGGAGTTCCTCTAACCCCACCAGCACCCACTGAAGTGCAGAGTTTGGATAAGGAAGGGAATGAGCTCCTTAGAAGTCAGAACTTGGGTATGGAAACTTTCTGTCTGCAACAAGAGGGTGAAAAACAAGATGACTTAGGTTGTACTCCTAAGTGGAATTCATGCAACCATTAGTTATATGTTGACATGTTGGCTGTTTAATTAATTAATTAATTTGCTTGAATCATACTCTGCTTTTCTTCCCAGAATGGCCTGCAGCATTCTCCCTGCCAACAGTTTAGCCTAACAACAACAACCTTGTGAGGTAGGTTAGGCTGAGAGTGAGTTACAGGCTGAAAGTCACCCAACACGGCTCTGTGCCAGAGGTGGGATTTGAACTTGGCCCTTCTAGTTTGACATTCTAATTGCTCTTGAAAAGCTTTACGTTAGGTCCAGGTTACAGCATGTGTCAAGTCTAGAGAAGTAGTCTGAAACAGGATGTTACCAGGTGCCATCTGGCACTGCGCAATGTTCAACTCCTCTGAATAACCCAACAAGTTAAGAACAGCTGGGTAATCCTCCCCAGTAGCCATATACAGAATGCAGCAATTCCCAGGATGTGTGTCAAAATATCCTGCAGTGCTGCGAGAGGTTTTTTTTTTTTTAAATGTAAATGATAAAATAACCTTGTGGATCTTGAAAGACTAAGGAATTGGTCATGGCAGGAGTTTCTGTTGACTGAGTGGGCTCTGGTTCACAACAGTTTACATCACAATAGAAGATGATGATGAAGAAGAAGATGATGGATTTATGCCCCGCCCTACACTTCAAATCTCAGAGCAGCTCACAATCTCCTTTACCTTCCTCCCCCACAACAGACACCTTGTGAGGTGGGTGGGGCTGAGAGAGCTCTCACAGAAGCTGCCCTTTCAAGAATAACTCTTGCAAGAGCTATGGCTGACCCAAGGCCATTCCAGCAGCTGCAAGTGGAGGAGTGGGGAATCAAACCCAGTTATTTCAAATAAGAGTCTGCGCACTTAACCACTACACCAAACTGGACATCAGACCTTCTGTCATTTTGGCTGCAACAGACTAATCTTATGCAGAGTTACTCTATTCTAATCATATCGAAACCCCTGGGTTTAGACTGCAGTAACTCTGTACAGAATTGCACTGTAACATGGCTACCTCCCTACAATATGTCTTTTTAAAAAAATTAAAGGTCATCGGGAACTCAAATTCTGATACATTTATATAACAGGAATGGTTGAGGAATCCAATTAAAATACAGAGAAGGTGTGTGCTCTCTCTCTGCATGAATCACTGCTCTGGAATTGGCTTCTTTCTATTGGCCCCTGCTGATAGCATGGTTATTCTGCCACATCTTTGCACCCAGATACAATTGGATCCTTCAACCACTCTCAATGCAAAGGAGCAACAAGTGACCTGCCCTCTGAAAAGGCTGCCTGTTGTATCTCTGCATGAGTCACTGGTCTAGGCTTACCTTTTATTCAAGAAGACTACCCAGATCAAACTCAGGGAATGAGTTCCTCTGAAAACAGGTAATTTTATTCTAAAAGTAGAAGTACCTTTCTGATGTAAATATGAAATGTGCCACTACATAACGAAAGAAAGAAGTTGGTGGTTTTGTATAACAATTTATTCTTGAACTTTGCTTCAGTCAAAAGAAGGTCGACACAGAACATGGTGGTGGCTGGCCTACAAAGCCAGTTTTTACGTCAGGATTAGGCTATCCTTTATATCTCAGCCAATGGCATTAGGATGGTGGGGCTTAAATGCTTTGAAGTCCAGAGGCTTTGGCTTTAGACCTTAGCAACTTTAATCCACAAACCAGCAAGGTCTTATTTTACCCACACAAGAGTAACTGATAGTGTGATTTAGGGGAAGCTGAATTGGTGCTGCTGCTTCTATGTGGTCAATTAAGTGTTGCTGCAGAGTAAGATCCTGTTTTGATTGATGTGGGCACAGGGACAGCGTAAGTCTCGTGAGTTTTTATGCCATCATGAGAATGTAGGTGACGGGGTCTAAATCCAGGTGTGAAGGTCTAGGATGGTGTGAAGGCCCAGGAGCTGCTTTTCCACCTGTATGTTTCATCCATCTTGAACCTCTGCATAAACAGGCAATACTAGGAGGACAGGCAAAGTTGGGGTTTATTGCTGTTTCCCAAGGTCTAGTTATTTATCTTCTCCACCTGTCTCTGTCAAGGCTTTGGTCCTGCTTCCAGGTCTGGGTTCCTTCCCAGTCCCAGTGCACCCTTACCACAGGCCTAGGCTTTCAAGTAAGCAGGCCTTCAGAGAGTAACCTGCTGCCCTCCAGGCCTTTCCAGCTGTCTGTCTTTCCGCTGGTGTGCAACCTCTGTGGTATGAGGGTGCGGGAACAGGGGGAAATGGTACTAAGCTTGGCAGCAGGACAATTATTGTGTGTGTGTGTATATATATATATTTGCATTGGAAATGATGTATTCCTAGAAGAAAGGTCAAATCTATGACTGATCAGATGGTTGCTGGGGTGGGGAGGTTAAAGGCTAGCCCAAAGACTGGCAGTCTCCTTTAGCCTCAGCGCTGTATGAGTAGCCCTTGTGGAAGAGAAGGCTTTTGAACCTGAGATCAGCTCTCCCTGCTGGTGGCCAGGTGGCAAATGGCAGAGGCAAGAAAACAGCAGATGGCCACCGAGTCTTGAGACACTCAGCTGAAGGGGAGAGAGTTGGGGGGAGAGAAACCGTGCTGGGCCTAGGTGCAAGAAGCATGGCAGGAGGCTAAAGAGACACAAGAATGTAGCGTAGAAGAACAAACCAGCAAGCAAGTTGTACAAGCATGCAGGACTCTGAGGGTTAAAATGCACAGAGAATCTTTTTTCCCACTTCTCCCTGGGGGATAGCAGAGGTTGAGTTTGAGTTACGTGGTAAGCAGATCCTAGTCAGAGGGAAAGCTGGGATTCAGGGGCACAGCAAAGCCTGCGGACGGAGAAAGCGGACTGATGGGAGCAAAAACTGCCCAAGCCGAGCACCCCAAGAGCCCCAGGCCACTGGGAATAGTCAGGGACAGTGTGCCAAGGGCAAGTGGAGTGCCAAGCTAGAGTTTAGGTAATATCCAGGGGGACAAAGGACTCCTGAAATCAGGGAGGGAGGGTTTACAAAGACTGGTGTGTGTGTTTGTGTGTGTGTGGAAATGGAAAGCAGCCAGGTTGAGAGAATCCAAGTTTGGGAGCAACCTGAGGCAAGAGAAGAGACCCGGAGAGGCAGGCAGGTGAGAGAAGAGGAGAAGCATACGCAGGTAGAGAAGGACGAAAGGTCAGTGCAGCAAAACATAGCGATGAGGCTCTTGCCAAAGAAAGCCCAAGCAACTTTGCAAGTGAGGGGAGCACAAACAGAAGTTGTGGCAAGCCAACAAGAGAGATCCCGAGCCCCAAAGGAGTACAATGGGTCTCCCCTAAGTGGAGAAGCTAAGCAGTCAGGAAAGCCTGTGCGCTACCTGGAGGTGCGCCTCAAGATCCGGGACTACCGGCACACCTGTAAGAAGCAGCTCTTCAACCTCATTGCCTGTTTCTTTCGCCTCATATCTGGCAACCTGTCATCCGAAGGTAAGGAGCAAAAGTATAGTTCAGAGTGGAGGTTGTGGGGGTTGAAGGCCACCTCCCTCCATGGATTTTACTTGGCTGTTTTGCCTTGGGTGGGCATTTGAAGTCCAGCTTCAGTGGGTAAATTTTAAATTTACACATGTGTAAATATATTATCCCTGGAATAAATTCCCACCATAATTGTGATCAGAGGCTTCCTGCACTGGAATTGTTTATAGGAACTGCAGAGGAAAAAACAGAAAGCTGGAGCAATGGGAAAAGAAATCAGAGCCTATACATGATTATTGCATTTGTATTTTTTAATGTTTGTGTATGCGTGTGTGTGTGTGCACCTGGAAGTCATGGTGACCTCTGGTGACTGTCGCCTACTGGGGGCTTCGAGGATATTCAGAGAGGTGCCTGAATAAAGCCTGTCCCTCCCTCCTGACTGCTGGTATACCAAGGAGGTCTCCCATCTAAGCCAGAGTTGACCCTGCTTAACTGCTGAGACCTGATGAGATTGGACTTGCCTCAGATATCCAGGTCAGGCCACCTATGCATGCAGGACTCTTTTTTTTAGCAGGAACATACAGGAATGCTGGCTTGGTGTCAAGGGGTGTGGCCTAATACGCAAATGAGTTCCTGCTGGGCTTTTTCTACAAAAAAGCCCTGGCTACATGTGTCTTGCTTCTTTCCCACTGTTCCTGTATAGGGATGCCATCTTTTTATTGGCCTATAAGATATATTAAATAAATGAAACTATCTGTCATGGAGATAAAATGATGGAGAATGGTTCATCTGCTTATTTTTTCTGCTAGGGTGTTGTCAAAGGCACAACAATAATAGAGCTAGAAATGGTGAAACCTAACCCAGACCTGCTGTAATCAAAAGAGCAGCGGCTCAGATCTTTGCTGAAAGCTGGTTGTCAGTTTGTTTGTTTGTTTGAAGTTTTTTCCTTATTACAATATCAAAATCAAGTCATGCCATTTCTTTCATTTGCTAAACCCCACGTCCTTCCATGAGCAGTGTGTTCCACACAGAAAAATGACCCCTCTAATCTGCACAGCTCAGCATCTTGGAAGTGCACCAGCAGTGTAGAAAATTACTACTGTATTCTGATAGAACTGGTGAGACAGAAAACAAACCAAGTGCTATTGGAGCCATATTACACTTACTAACCCAGGAGAGACCAAGATCAGCCAGCTTGATTGAATAAAATCCCTTGAATGAGCTTTTCTCATCTTAGGTATGTATATTTTCCAACACATTTTTGGGTTCCTTTACCAGCCATTCTGTTCCTGTACCAGCCATCCTGTGCCCCATATTCATAACACTTTTGCCCCTAATAAATCCTGTGATGTCATGGGTGCTTTTCACCTGGTCTAGAAGAGGAAATGGTAGCACTTCGGACCTACAGGGAGTTTTACACTTTTTAACAAGCAGAGAAGGGACAGCTCTGTGCAAAAGTTGGCACAATGATTACCCCCCCCCCCCCCCGCAATGTAAAAATAATTGTAGGTGCGACATATATGGACCTGTCTATCTACAGGACTGCCTTTCCCCATATATCCCCCAGAGAGCACTGCGCTCAGGGACAAAAAATCTGTTGTCCACCCCTGGGCCAAAAGAAGCCAGGTTGTGTCTAACGAGATCCAGGGCTTTTTCTGTTGCAGCACCAGAACTTTGGAACACCCTTCCAGAAGCCATAAGGGCCCTGCGGGATTTGTCTGCGTTCCGCAGGGCCTGTAAGACCGAATTGTTTAAGCAGGCATTTGCTGTTTAATTGAAAAAGGGCTGCCACCGGACATCTTATAGAATGCTGGTGATCACAGTCGAGAATTCAATATCGCTTATATTGTACTGAAGCAGCGCCATAGAATGGTTTTAAAACTGAAATAAGTAAATTATGGTTTTATATGTTTTATTGGACTGATTGTATTGTATGATGTTGTGAGCCGCCCTGAGTCCGCTTGCGGAGAGGGTGGGATATAAATTGAATGTAATAAATAATAATAAATAAATATATAATATGGCACCAGTTGGATGGTTTGAAGGAAAGACTAGGTTTCCATCTGGAAAGAGAGAATGAGTGCCTGTCTTGGAAAAGATAGATATCATCAGTTGAGGATTCACAGTGTCAGGATTCTGAGTAGACCTGCTTCGAATTGCTCACTCACTGTTTCTTGGCTGGATGCGGTGCAAGCAAGAATCTGGGTCAGTCACCATGAAAGGAAAGTGATGTAGCTAAGACCTCCAGGTGTAAACTGAAGTAAATCTTGGTTGGCTGTCCTTGTTCTGTTGCAGAATAAAACAGAGGGCTGGTTCATACATACATAGTCATCCTTTGATTTGTGCATACCCATGTATGCTGGCAACTGAGGTGGCACCATTGCAATGCCCTACATTTGAGGCAATGTGGAATGTTTGTGTTGTCATATACTCCTATAGCTTTGTTTTACATGTATGTTGTTGCTCACATTGTAGTTATCGAGTGATGAAGAAATGTCTGTTAACGACATAGAACTCATCTTCCTTAAGGAGCTTCATAACTGGAGGTTCTAATTTGACTAGTTTGGCCAGCACATAAGAATTGCATGAACATTTAGGAATCCCCAGAAGCCACCAAGCTGGTCAGCAAGTAGCTTTGCCAGACTTTGGGAGAGAGTAGAAGCACATTTGACAGAGCTTCGTGGTGCAGATGGTAAAGCTGCCATACTGCAGTCGAAGCTCTCTGCTTATAACCTGAGTTCGATCCCAGCAGAAGCTGAGTTCAGGTAGCCGGCTCAAGGTTGACTCAGCCTTCCATCCTTCCAAGGTCGATAAAACGAGTACCCAGCTTGCTGCGGGGGGAAGTGTGACTGGGGAAGGCAATGGCAAACTACCCCGTCAAAAGTCTGCCATGAAAACATTGTGATGCGACGCCAACCCAGAGTTGGAAATGACTGGTGCTTGCATAGGGGACTACCTTTACCTTATTTTTTGGAAGCACATTTACCCCCTTCTAAAGCAGCCTTCTGAAAAGGACTACCTAATCCAGGTTTCTTTGCAAACAAAATCCTACAAACCAGCGGGTATTATGTACCCGCCAAAAATTAGCCATTGGCTAACCCACAAGCTATCTTCTGCTCACTACCACAGGACAACTCCAAGGGGAAAAGGCAACTTTTTTCCTGTGCTATTGTCATAGTTTTAACTCTGGAACATTATCATCACCCTGGTAACAGTCCACTAATTGTGCTGAGGAGTTGGCTGCAATGTGGTTAGCTGTTCTTGAAACCACACATATGTTGGCAATATCCTCCTTCCTTGATGAATGTATAACCTAATTGAAAATGTTTATTAGATTTATTGACTGTTTCTTAACTGATCAAGCAATTGGTGGAATTTAAACATGAGTTCCCAAAAAGTCAATGTTGGGTGTCTTTAGAAGAACTGAAGGTTGTTTGAGATGCTGTTGCAGGTTGTGAAGCGAACTCCAACATGTGTTAGACTTAGAGGCCATTATAAGCTTTTTGTTCATCCAGTTTCATTTCTCCATAACAAAAACACCCCCTTCCTCAAAACTGTACCCATCATGCCCTACCAGAGTTGGAGGGGCACCAACCAGTCCTGTCACACACCCCTGTGGTGTCAGGATCTTCCCCAGGAAGCACCCCTGACCCCAGTGGGTGGCTCTTCTTATGGGGAGACTGTTCCTTCCCTCCTTTCCTTTGTCAGAGGGCCATTGACTAGGGCAGACCTTGTTCTCCCTTCTCTCCTTCACAGCACAAATGGGGGAGAGGGTGAACTTCCCCTGTGGCACAGGAGGGGGCAGCAAAGTCATTCACCACTTGGGGTGTCAAAAATCCTTTGGCTGGCCATGCACACGCTGACTCAGGCAGAGTCCTAATGGTGGGCACTTTTCTAGTTCTTATGTAGATGTCATGAATGACCCCTGATTAAAAACTCAAAGCCATTGGAGAGATTATTCACTTCTGTGGAAGCAGATGAAAGGCAGCCGTTGAAACCAAAGTGTCCTGTACGCTCCAGAGTGACAAAACTTCAATAAGATTCAGGTGAGGTAGCCATGTTGGTCTGAAGCAACAGAACAAAGTTTGAGTCCAGTGGCACCTTTAAGACCAATGAAGTTTAATTCTGGGTATAAGCTTTTGTATGCATGCATGCATGCAGAATCTGAAGTGTGCATGCACATAAAAGCTTCTACCCAGAATTAAATTTTGCTTATCTTAAAGGTGCCATTGAACTCAAACTTTGTCCTAATACTTCAATAAATCAGCAGTAGCATCAGCTGTTTTCATTGGCCTCATAAATGTGGGAGGGGGCTGAGAGAGGACAAAGGGAAAGCTGTAATTATGGAGCTGTGGCACATCTTATACTTCATCTTTGGTCTTTTAAAGTATATTTGCAAAATTAAAATATGTGAACATGTCATCTATCAAATTTGATAAAAGTATTTTGCATTTCCAAATACCAGTAAATGGGTAATAGATGTGGGTGGGAATGGATGTCTGTCTTTTGTCCTTGCAATGTAACAATTGCTTTTGGGGGCAATAATTCCTAGACTTTTAAAGTTGTATACATATGGGCTTGGTAGATCTACTACTTCCTCTTGCATGTTTTAGCTTTACATTTTCTCTGTGTGCCCGTATGCATACATACCATACATGCATCTTATAGCATAGTCTGTCTGGTCCAACAAAAGCCGATCCATATCAAATCTGTTACAGTGCTAAAGTTTGCTCTGTTGTTTTTGATGTAGCAGCCACCCCTCTGAGATTTGTCCCAAATTTCAGTAGTCTGTACTTTTCCAGATTTGTATCAGATCTTTGCTATGGTTGTTTTGGCTAAAGTTAGTAAATTTGTAATGAAAGGCTGCTGTACATTTTGTTCTGCATTGTCCAATAAACCATGCACAGCAACTTCTGGATTAAAGAGCAAGCTATAATTAGCTCTTCCTTCAATCTCTTCTGTTTTTGTAAACTACTCTCTTAGAATTGATGGGCAGTTACATATTTAAAACAAAAAAACCCCAACAACAACCCGAACTCACTATGTAAGCAGCACTCTTTTCACATGAAACACAATAACTGTTTCTTTGATTGATTTTTGGCTTTCTAATAGGTCCTTAGGGCAGCTGTAAAATAGGAAGATTACAGTATACACCATGCAATCTACAAAACAATTAATCAACTGATAACAAACAAGGAAGCAAGTAAACAAAAACTTTTAAAGATAATACAACAGTGTGTGGGGGGAAGGGGTCTTCAGTTTTATTAGTGCAACAAAATCTCTGCTACAGAGACTCTTTTGCTCCTGTTTGCATAACCCCCTTGTCTAAAAAAAAAAAATGCACTGGTGCACCTGCTGAAAGGACACCATACAGAGCCCTGCTTAGTCTCCCCCCCCCAACCATGCAGCCCATCAGATTTGGCCAATTTTTTTTTTAATTCCATCAGGAGGATCAAAATTGTGGGAGCAGATTGCAGTGTAGCCTTGCAAAGAAGTGTGGGAATTGGGGGGGGGGGCGGGAATGGAGATAGAAATACCCTTTATTTCTCCTTTCCCCTCTGACTCCTCCTCCTCCACCTGTCCCTTTTCAACTTCTGCTCCAATTCACTGACACTCTATTGGAACTTGTGAGGAGGAAAAAGAAGGAAGAAAGCACCACTTGTTCAAGGATACTGGTTGGACCCCCTTGGATGTTTATGGAACCCAACAGAAAATATCCATGCTTCCCAAATCCAGAAACACACATACAAGGCCTGCTTCTTTATTGATCATCTCCATGGGAGGGTAGCTCTTCTGAAAGCCCCACACCTCTAGAAGCTTTTTAAAAACCCTGAAACGCCTTTGATCCTAAAAATAATCTTTTCCTTTTTAGAACTTGATATAGATTGTTGTACTTTATGTACATTGTTTTATTTTATGTGCTGTCAGACCAGGTAGGTTTGGAATTTAGGCCTGGTGATCTAGAGACATATTCTGGTGGTCTAGAGACAAAGAGGCAGTCAGGGATAGGTTGTCTTTAAAATGTTTTGTAGAACTATGTGGAACACCATTAGCTCCTAGTGTCATCTGGACCCTGCTGATTAGTTAGCTGCACTACCACCCTCTGGCCACCTGGAGTGGTAGCGCTACAGTGATGTAAGATCAGAGCAGCAATTCCATCTCCTGGCAGGCTTCCACACTAGCACAGATTATTATTGGGTTTTATTGCTAGAGTCCCTTGATTGAGAACAATGATTTTCTGGGTTTCTTCTGCAAACAGAAGTATTCATATTGAGAACAGAGTGTACACAATGTAGTTTCTTCCTGCATTTCCTTGCTCAAATATGTCAGTTACTGAAGTACCACTTTGTCTTAAAATCAGTTGTTGATGTAGCACTAAAACTGAAACTATAGTGATAGTCAATTACCTTTTTCAGTTACCTAAAGGCTTCCTGTAGGGGTGGGGATGGTCACAGAGGGCTCAGGCAGGACCTGCAAAAAGGTGTGCCCCTGTCCACACAGTTTGCAAGGGGCCTTGTTTGTAATCTTTCCCAATAGATCATACCAAACCAGGTTTGAGATGGATTTGAGCAGCCAAGTGGGAGAAAACACAGAAAGCAGGTTGTTAACAGGACCCCATCACATTGACATTCTAAAAGAGGCCCCACTCCAGTTTATTCATGATGCTCAAACAAAATCTCCATGTGGAAGCAGCCTCAGACTGAGCAAGTTTTGATCCGGGTGGACACAGCATGAGGCCTGGCATGATGTGGGTTCTGATACAAGAGCAGACAAGTCCTGTGCACTGCAGAGGCTCTGACTGAATATTGTGGCAATTCTTTACCCCCAGGTGAGCAGGGAAGTACTACAAAGACACATCATGCCATTGCTGTAGTTTGACAGAACCCACTCATTTCAGGCCCTTATAATGGGCATGGTGAGCTGCCTTTTCCCCTGCCTTCTTTCAGGGACCTTTCCAATGTTTTCAGCTTCAGGATCCACTGACCTTCACAGAGCGGTGTATAGGTCATGCTCACTTTTCAGAGATGTTTCCCTTCCCAAAGCACCCTGGACCACTGCTGCAAGCTTCCATGTGCCAAGGAGGGGTGGTAATTTTCCTGAGTCATGCACCCCTGAGTGACTCATTCTGCTGTTATGTGCGCCTCAGCTCTGGTGACTGACAGGTGGAGCTAAAGACCTGCACAAATGCAATTATTGAATTTGTATGCTTGACTAGATCTCTGCTGCATCTGGAAGTGAGAATGGTTAAGCAGAGAGGCAGGTGAGGTCAAGGTGGGTCAATTTGAGCACTGAAGTGTGGCTCAGAGGAGGAAATCAAGGAAGGCATCTTCACAGTAGCTGCCAGCAATGACCTTCGAGAAGCTCAGTCCCTTCCCTGGGCCTTTTAAATCTTTTCCACCCTGTGGCTGCTTCAGCCTTATGCAATACATGCAAGTCTCTTTCATGCGATTAAGGACCTGTTGAAATGGGGCAAAGGTGGACTGCTGGCAGAAAGCAGCATTTTGATGTAGCGCTTTTCTTCCAAGAAAGAATAACTGTGCAGAGAGTCCTGTGAAAACTGTTGTGCTCAGAAGATGAATGCTACAAAGATTTTTTTAAAGGGACAAGCCATGTACACAGTAGAAAAAATAGACAGTGTGGAGAAAAAATAGAATTGTTTCCCAGTCCCATTCCTAAGATTTTGTTTAAGCGGAGTCTGCATGATTTTGCATTTCAATATAATCTTTTTTGGTAGGGTATTCTTAGAAATGATGAATAAATCTTTTCCCTATTTCCTTTTCTGACGCTGAAAAAGTTTGGACATAGCAAGTTTGTTGCTCAAAAATCCAAATTATGTTTGACCTGGTATTTGGACAAACAAAATGGCTTCTGTATCCCTTAATGTTTTCTAGTATTTTTCCCCACAAAACATGGGAGAATAACATGCATAAAGCAGAGAGATTGAAATCTTCATCATGCCGTTGTGGCCACATAGGAGAAAGTAATTTAAAAAGTATGATGGGAGTAGGGTTTTATTATGACAATTATAATTCAAAAAGCATTTTAAGGTAGATGCTGAGCTGACATAATTTAGTACACCTTTCATGATGTCAGGGGTGTGTGGCATATGCAAATGAGTTGTGCTAATGAGCTCCAGCACCTCTTTCTACGAAATGACACCTGCTAGTGCTGGGTCAGCATTACTCCTGGATTATTGACTAAGTCAGTGAGTGTCAGCTGGATCCCATCAAATGTGGGCAGTGCCATGTCCTTCAAGACCTCAGCCTTCCCAAGTAACATCACAGGGACCCTTAAGCTGTTAAACATTTTTTCAGGAGTATCAATGGATACTTCCAACAAATCGTTAATCAGTTTGAGGTTGAGTAAAGATCAGGTCTACTGATCTGGCCGTCCCTCATACAAAGATGGATCCTCATCTACTTCACCTGAGCATGTGGATAATTCCTTCTTACAACCCAAAACGACTACTGTATATCTAGCTCCTCTGACCTCTCCAGGACACCTAATAGAATGTATGCTATGACATCACAGCATTCCACAGGTACCCACCTGCTGCAGCAATATGGGGTGGGGAAACAGCATGTCCTGGCATCATGCGGCACGGTATATTCTCACCAGAGGGACAAGAGGCATGTAATGGTTCATTTTCTGTTAGAGCTAGTTAGGCCCTTAGTCATGACCAATCTGTTTTCTCATAGGGGTACAATTTTGCAAAACAGCTAAGATTGTCAACACTTGAGAGATTTCACAACATCTCTACCACAGAGATACACATTGTCCCCACAAAACAGCAAGACCTGGCTTGTTATGTGAACATTTGATTAGGTCCCTTATCTTCTCTGGGCTCTTGTGCTTCCTGCTTATCCTCATTAAACTGTGCTTTGTAAAAGGCTTTCAATTACTGCTGGTTAATAACAATCCAAAACCAAGCTGTTGTCCATTTCCTGTCTGCAAGCCATCTGTCTGGCTATGGGAAAAATCTGCTGCAGAGCCTACGAACTGGGGAACTTTGGCAGATGGTGAGCTGGAACACAGGGGCCCCAAGAGAACTGAAGTCTGAAAGAGCAGAGGTATTAGCCCATTTTAGGGGCTTGGAACTACAAGAACTTAGAGCCATTGTAGTTAGGAAATAAAGGGAGATGGGGAAAGAGTACTTTTAGACAAAGCCTGGGGAAGAACTGGGGCTGCCAGTTGGTGCTAGGGAGGGTGGAGTTCTAAATATTGTTTCAAATCAGCAAGCTGAAATTTATTTCCAGGCAGTAGAAATCCTAGGTACCTGCTTGCTTTGCCTCCTAGAAATCTGATGGCGATAACTAGGAACAGATCTTTTTTGCATATTAGGCCATGCCCCCTGACACCATGTCAGCCAAAAGTGTGTTTCTGTGCATTCCTGCTCAAAAAGAGTCCTGACTAGGAAGGAGACATGTTTAAAGTTGAGGGGGAAATGTTGTCTAAATGAGAATGTGAAGCAAAATTTGAAGAATGCTTCTTAGGGGGAAAAAATCTGAGACATTTCCAGGGTGGAGTGGCCAGGAAGAATGCCCCTGTATAAATCGATGGTGTGGTCTCATTTGGAGTACTGTGTGCAGTTCTGGTTGCCGCACCTCAAAAAGGATATTATAGCATTGGAGAAAGTCCAGAAAAGGGCAACTAGAATGATTAAAGGGCTGGAACACTTTCCCTATGAAGAAAGGTTGAAACGCTTGGGACTCTTTAGCTTGGAGAAACGTCGACTGCGGGGTGACATGATAGAGGTTTACAAGATAATGCATGGGATGGAGAAAGTAGAGAAAGAAGTACTTTTCTCCCTTTCCCACAATACAAGAACTCGTGGGCATTCGATGAAATTGCTGAGCAGACAGGTTAAAACGGATAAAAGGAAGTACTTCTTCACCCAAAGGGTGATTAACATGTGGAATTCACTGCCACAGGAGGTGGTGGCGGCCACAAGCATAGCCACCTTCAAGAGGGGTTTAGATAAAAATATGGAGCAGAGGTCCATCAGTGGCTATTAGCCACAGTGTGTGTGTGTGTGTATATATATATATAATTTTTTTTTTTTTTTGCCACTGTGTGACACAGAGTGTTGGACTGGATGGGCCATTGGCCTGATCTAACATTGGCCTAATCTAACATGGCTTCTCTTATGTTCTTTAGATTCTTAGGTTATCAGTAGATGGTACAGTACCATATTGTTTATTGTTGGAGTGTCAGATTAGATCTGGGAAACCCCAGTTGAAATCCTCACTGTGACCGTAAACATTGGTTGTTTTGAAATTGTGTCCCCGATTGGCCCTTTTAGTAGAGGTTGAGCAGTTAGAACTAAGGACACTCAGGCACGCTCTGTGTCCGGATTTACCTAGGCATGCTGAAGGCCATTTCTCCACTAAAAGAAGAGTTGCTCATTTGTGAACATATTTTCAGATAATGAAATAATTGGGTCCTTAGGCAACCATGTCTTTAAAAAGTTTGATTAAGACAACAAAAGGCAGAAAAACGTACAAGCACAGTCAATCATAATAGGGCACAGTTAAAAGCATAACATTCCACTGTCCTAAAATACTGTTCTCCCCCACTTTAAGAGGCGGGAAAAGCATAGCCTTGAGTCACCTGCTCTTGGGCACGTCTCCTTATTAAAGACTGGAGTTTCAAAAGCCCACAAAGTTTAGACTCACAGCTCAGTGGCTTCTCAGGAAGGAATGTAAACCAAATCAGTTCTGAAAAGCAAGCATGGATGCTCATGCAGATATTAGTCTGGGTCACCGATGTTATTCTTTTCACTGAAATAGTCACAGCATAGAAGAAGTATATCAAAGTTCTTCTTGGAAAATTCCAGCAGAATTCTGTCCATCACACCTGGACTGAATGGTCCTATGGGGGAGAGATTTAGACTGAATAATTCAAATGTAAAGTTACAGCTTTGTTTTGGGGCCCATGAGCCAGCTCCTGTATTCCACCCCCCCACCCCCCATCCAGCCCTGGACGAACTTTACTGGATGACCTTGGGTCTGTCTGACTCTCAGCCTGAGCAAAGTTTGAGTCCAGTGGAACCTTTAAGATCAACGAAGTTTTATTCTGGGAATAAGGTTCCCCATGTGCACACACACTTCTTCAAGATAGCCTCAGCCTAACCTACTTCCCCAAGTTGTTGTCAGGATTAGGGAGAATCACACATGCTGCTCTGAGCAACTTGGAAGAAGGGTGGAATGGGGATGTACTAACAGACAGATTACTTAAAATTTGACCCAGACACAATTTGGAAGTTTCTTCTTGCATAAACGTTCTGAGGAATTTAAAGGAAATGCCAAAGAGTTCTGATGTCTGATCAAATTAGTGTGGGTGGGTGTATGCTCATTCTTATTCTGCTGACTTGGGAAAGCTAGTATTTGAAACAGTGTAGTTAGAGTGTAATTTATTTATTTTAAAGTTTGTTTATATCGAATTGTACCCCACCACTCCCTCGACAAGCAAGGCTTGAGGTGGCTTCCAACAAGTAAAATACAATTCAATATACAATATTAAAACCAATAAGAATGGTAAATGTATAACACAAATGAACTTAATAAGTTTTAAAGTGCTAATTTCTAGAAATCTGAAATAGTAGTCTTATCTGGTGGTTTTCAGACTTCTGTATTGATGGGTGAGAGAAGTTCTTTCACGGCAGAGACAAAGGCCCTTCCATCCTTCCTGATCTACCCCCTCCCTCCGGTTCATGTAATGAAGAGCGCTCTGATTTGCTGTGAAACCACATATCTTGTGCCAGCAGTAGCAGAAAGGCAAAGGACGTACAGTCACCTTCTGGCCCAGGAGCCCTCAGGGAAGTGAGGGACAAGCAGTGGGACCTTGGCAGTGACAGGGGGAAGAGAAGTGACCCAGATGTGAGACATGACAAGCTCCAGTGGAGTGGAAAAGTGCTGGGGATGCAGAAAAGCTTTGGCTGCCGTCCTGTTGTGACTTTTGAAATCAGTTCTTGAATCAATGGAAAGGCATGGGAGAGGCAGGGGCTTGTCTTTTGCAAGAATGTATCATCCAAGAGAATGCAGAATCAAAGTGTTAACTGTTCTGATCACCGTTTCATGCTTTTAGATGAGCAAGTAGCTTTGATGGCTCTTGATCAACTATTTTAGCAGACTAATTTCTCTAGGGTGGTGAACAAAGAAGAGGGTATCTTTGTGTGTGTGTGGGGGGGGGGAGTTGTCCTGCTATCTCTATCAGTAGCCAGACAGCAGACTCATGAATGCAACAGTTCTCCCTTGTTGACTGACACCGCCAGCTTCAGATACATTATTTCTGAACACGGAGGTTTCAGATAGCTATCATGGCATGTATGTTATCTTCTCTTAGACATCACATCTTCCACTTTGTCAGCCTTGCCCCCAATGTGACATCTGCCGTGGAGTGTGGTGGTGGTAAGTTTGTAAGGAATTGGGCTGAACATGCTTAATCAAAACCCTACCACCGAAAGATGGTAGCTTGGTGCAAACAAAGTCCTCTTGGGATGGGAAGCGTTGGTGGGCTTTCCATGTGTCCGTCAATGGAGCCTTGTCTCTGTTCAGAAATAGGCTTACAATTAATTGTTTGGAGCCTGGGGAGATTCTGACTCTCTCTGATGGGCACACTGAAGTTTGCCCAGCGGTTCTACTCATGTTCTGTGAAGTTGCCCACTGGCTTCAAAGGTTTTTGTTTACCTAACTGACATTTGATCTTGTTTGCAGGAAGTTACTGTTTGAAAGAGCCAGTTTGCTGTAGTGGTTAAGTGCGCGGACTCTTATCTGGGAGAACCGGGTTTGATTCCCCACTCCTCCACCTGAACCTGCTGGAATGGCCTTGGGTCAGCCATAGCTCTGGCAGAGGTCGTCCTTAAAAGGGCAGCTGCTGTGAGAGCCCTCTCCAGCCCCACCCACCGCATAGGGTGTCTGTTGTGGGGGAGGAAGGTAAAGGAGATTGTGAGCCGCTCTGAGACTCTTTGGAGTGAAGGGCGGGATATAAATCCAATATCTTCTTCATCTTCTTGAAAGGGGGGCAGAAGAGGGCAGGTAATATTTGCAGTTCTTTTGGGTTCAGGCTGATGCATAAGGTCTTTCCATTGATCCTTCTTTGACTAGTCTACCATAACCTGCCAGTAAAGAGGCATTAGCCTGAATCCAAATTTACAGATCAACTGAAATCAACAGTTCACAGTAATAGCCCAAAGTTGGTGCCCATCCAGCAAATCCAATATGGCACTGGGCATTGTGAACTGCTGTTTTTCTTGTGTGTGTGTGGTTAATTTTGAATTGTTGATGCTCTTTGTGAGTCTTGAGGTAATTTTTGCGTAGAATTTGGAGATCTCTATCAAGTTGCACAGAATAATTAAGAGGCAACATCACTGGGCATCTGTGGCTATGTCAATACTATTAGCTTGGTCTGGGCCTATCTAACTCTTAGGGGGATTGTCCCTGACTGTGTTCAAGCTTCTCCTAACGAAATAGTTGCAGCTCTTATATTTTCTGATATTACGGCAATTGTTGACCACCACAAATGATGCTCCTGCTGCTTTGCCCATGTGATTTGAATCACTGGTGGGGATGGAAGCAGCCTTCAAGCTGAGGCTGCCTCTACTGGTGATTCAAATCACACTGGAAGAGTGGCAGGAGCAGCCAATTGCCTTCCTGTGCAATTTAAAGAGCCCATCAACCAGCTGATAAGTTGGCGCTTTCAATTGCAGGGGGAGGCTGCAGCTGCTTCTGCCAGCCCTCCCTCATGATTTGAATTGCTGGCAGGGTGACTCTCAAGCTCCTGCCCCCCACTGGTGATCCAGATCATGCAGGAGAGGCGGCAGAAGCAGCGGCATGCTTCCCTGCACAATTTAAAGACCTTTTAAAGACTCTTTAAATGGAGGGGAAGTCAGCCAGCTGCTTCTTCCAAAGCTCCCTGTGCCGGTGAAAGGTCCCACTGATCAGTGGTGACCTTTCACTGGTGCAGGAGGGCAGCAGCTCAAGATCGCCTAGTGGGTGCACCGACCCTGAGTTCTGGAACCTCTTTGTGGAAACAAAATTCTCAAAAAATGTTTTGAAGTTCATGAGGGGCACCCATGTGTTTCTCCTTCATTTGCCTCTTGATAGTTCCAGTACTTCTTTTTCCAGAAACAAAAGCCCTGGTAGTCCTTAAGAGTTAATCTCCAGTTTGTCCAATTTCTGGGTATTCCCTGCTTTGATACAATCTCTCATGGGTCAGGGTGGCCAAGTTAGAGAGGTACTTCCTGTCTCTGTCTCACTCACTCACGCACACCAAAGAGTCCAGAGTTCAGTTCAAGGGTCTATCAGCCAGAGGTATGTTACCAGGGTCATTCATAGAAGATCATAGTCAGGAAGTCCAGAGGTCATTCATGAGTCCAAGGTGGGTATAGCCAAAGCCCTAATCACAAAGTTCAAGGTCACACAAGTAGTCAAGATTCAGAAGCTGCAAAGTTTATCAGGTTGACTTGTCACTTCCACATGGTCCACTACCATTGACTGGCTTTTATAACATCTATAAAATAAGCCTCCACCACAGCCAGCAGGTTGAGCCTCACGCTGCTGCTACTCATCTTCATCAAGCAGCTGGTATCGAGGCCAAAGATATGCATTCCACATTTTCTTCTGAAACTCTGCGATAAGTCTTTGCCTCCTGAATTTCAAGGCTGGTGGTGGAGTAGAAGGGCTGGTAATAAGCACCTGAGTCTCATTTGTCAGAGCAGGGCTAGGGAATGCAGATGGCTCTGTGCCAGCTGTCAACTGTGAGTTCTGACAACCCTGTTGCTTGCCAGAGTCAGCTTCCTCAGATCTGACTTTCTGAAACTCTCCTCCTGAGGAGACCTCTTCTCCCAAGGAGTCCCCATTGCTGTGAAGTTCTGGTTGGTGATCTGGCTGACACACGACACAATCTTTGCCCAAGTCTGGTTTGAAAAGCGGGCTTTGGAAAGATTACAGTCAATGAAATTTTGCATGCTGTGTGGACAGGTCCCACCCAATGGGCACCATTTTTCTAGCCTAATATCTCCACAAGGAAAAGGATTAGAGACTTTTTAAAAAAAGAAAGTATGGAATTTAGGGAGGCTAGTAGATTGTGGTAACAAATGATTAAAAATTGTTGTGTGCTGTAATGATCCAGCACTTGCTGATTTAAAAAAAAAAGGCCAGAAAAATATACTCTGGTAAGATGGAACTGGCAGGGCAGGGACCAACATAGGGAGACTGAGGCTAGAAAAGCGCAAGGGAACCTGCCATGTGGACAGTCTACTACTGCCGCTGTAAACCCCTCTGCATTCACAGCAGCAATGAGAGCTGCATAGAGAATTGCTGCTGTGTAAAAGCAGATGAAGAGAACTTTTTGTCCAGAGACACAACCCCTCACACATACAATCACAGTTTTATATCACCTCACCTCATGCGTTTACTCTTCCCTCCCCAGCTTCAGGTTAGGAAATAGCTGTAGATTTGGAGGGTGGGGCTTGAGGAGGGACTTTAGTGGGAGTGGAGCCTGAGCAGGGCTGGGTTTGGGGAGGGGAGGGACGTCAGTGGGGTATAAAGCTTCCAAAGTGGCTTTATACTGCCTCCAAAGTGACCATTTAGTCTAGAAAGACTGATTTCTGTCATCTGGAGATCAGTTGTAATTCCAGGAGATTTCCAGTCACCACCTGGAGGTTGGCGACCCTGCATTCTTATAGCACATTCAAATGTTCAGAGAACATAAACATATTATGTTGTACATATTATGTCAGTAATCTTAGAACAGTCCTGTAAGAAAGGCCTCTGCACTTTTCCTGAGGGAGAGGAGATTTCAGAAGTGTGCTTGCTGGGACAATAGTCAAGAACAGCTTTTTAGATTTAAAAAAATACATAGTTGGCAATCTATAAACTTCACCAATAATTCTCCAGAAGTAAAAAGGGGCAAGGATCAGCAGTCCTGGAATTTTGCTTTCCTCCATTGGGGGGCAGTGATGTACACTGTCAGCAACCATGTGGCATCGGCCCTGCATTTGGCGGTAGCTACCAGGATGTCGTGTAACTGAGTATCTGAAAATTATTTTTAGCAGCAGCAAGTGCACAAGACTCCTCAGCCTAATGCAAAAGATGGTGCTGTTCCTTGTGTCAAGTGGCATTCTATTTACAGTGAGCTCCCTGTAAAAAACCTTTGTGTGGTCTTCCTGAAACAAGCAGGATCCATTGTGGAGCTGCATAGATGGTAACTGCAGATGGTGAGAATTTCGTCTTTGTATCTTCTAGTGATTTTTGACTCAATGGTCTTGAATAGATCGATATCCAACTCTCTTCCAGGCAATCACTGCAGCTAAATATTTAGTGACTGCTTATTTTTTTCTGATTCTCATCTACAAGGAAAAAATGGTGAGAATGTCTGTGATATCAAATCTCCTTTCCTGAGGTGGCTGATTCGTGTTGTTCTGTATGTAGAGCGATTTTATTCAAAAAGTTTGTGGTATTGACCATAAGAGGCAGGCTTCTTGCTTGAGAAAACATACAATGAAGATGAACATTTTGCTCCAATATTGTCAGCACTAGTGGGAGTAATGCTAGGACATATCTGCAGTACTGACAAACCAGAAGAATAGCCCTCCTTTCTTCCCCAGTGAAAATTGGGAATTATAGTTCTGTGTGAGAAGGCTAGGGATTAGAGAGTGTTCTCACTAGGCTACAATTCCCAGGAATCTTTGAGGGAAGACATGGCGCTTAAGTAGTGTAAACATACACCTTTGGTGGTAGCTTTCTAAAGCAGCTCCCAAACTACCAGCAGCTGCTTAAAAGTTAAAAGAAGAAGCAAGGGTCCCATGGTGGGATTGCCAGCTTCCAAGGATTACAAGTGATCACCAAACTACAGAGATCATTCCCCCCCCCCCCCAAGAAAATTACTACTTTGGACTAGACCTTTAATCCTGGTTCAGCCCTGTCCCCAAACTGACATTCTACACTTGAATCATGGAATCATAGAAACCGAGTATATGATTTTGTGATTCTAGTGTAGAAAATCAGTTTCAGGACAGGCCTGAAGCAGGATTAAAGGTCTAGTGTGAAATTGTATGTCATGGTATAAAGCTGAGGTCCTTCTGCTCCCCACACCTGCCCCTTTTCAAGATCCATCCCCAAATCTCCAGTAATTTCGCCACCTGGAGTTGTCCCACTTGACTTTCATAAATGCAAATCCCATAGGTTGCCAGCTCTTGAGGTTTTGGGGGTGGGGCCTGGGAAGGGCAGGATTTGGGGGAGAAGAGATCTCAGGGGGGGCAGAAATGGCATGAAGTCCACCTTCCAAAGTGGCCATGTTGTAATTCCAGGAGGCTGGCAATCTTAAAAATCTCAAACATCCTTTTGGGGGTCAAAGGGGACACCCTACTCCCTTTTACCAGTGGCTGGATTCACTCCCTGCTTTTGATTTTTTTGTTTGGACTCTGAATCCCACTCAAGGTCCTTCAACCCAGTTTACCTCATATGACTGTGGGAGTCTAACAGTGCGATTATATTGACAGCAGTCTGTGATGCTTGATTTCAGAGGGTATAGACCAGAATAACCCTGTTACCAACTTCTAGTTTGCTTGACTAGGGGAGGGACGGTGGCTCAGTGGTAGAGCATCTGCTTGGGAAGCAGAAGGTCCCAGGTTCAATCCCTGGCATCTCCAAAAAAGGGTCCAGGCAAATAGGTGTGAAAAACCTCAGCTTGAGACCCTGGAGAGCCGCTGCCAGTCTGAGAAGACAATACTGACTTTGATGGACCAAGGGTCTGATTCAGTATAAGGCAGCTTCATATGTCCATATGACCTCTATCAAAATAACCAACAGTCAAAAATGCAGGTCTTTTTAAATTATGGTTTCTTTGTTGTTAACTCATGTTATGTATAATGTTGTGACTGGGGGGGTTCCATTAAATAAAAATATACCCCGGTCATCTATTTCAGACAGCCCAATCCCAGCAAGATGGTAACTAAACTTTTGTCTTGCAGGAGCATGTTATAAAACTCTTAAGGCTGAAAGGCAAAACTGTGTGAGAAAGGCTCCTTGCTGCAGTTAAACGGCCAGTTAGTCAACCTTAATTGCACCTATTCATCACTGTGATCCTCATAAGTAAAGCAGAAGGCTGTTGATTGGTTTTCCTGCACAGCTGCCAATAATTTTGCAGTGAGAACTGAGCAGAGCTTTCTGAATTATGTCTTGTATATCAGATCTGTCCATCCCCCATTCTGACATTCCTAATGACATCCCAAATCTGCCATCTCACTACTGATGTTGTGCTAGATTATATTGAAGAGGTTTGACAATAATTTGCCCCTCCTCCAGGTTTGACCCAGGACTAGGGATTTCGATCTCACTATTTGTTTGAAATATTTATAGGCATGTCTTTCTCCCAAACAAATGGGACCCAGGATGACTAGTGCAAATGAAACACTTTATAAACAAAATAACATAATAACATCAAGCAACTTTAAAAACAAACTTAATAAATCATAACCATTTACAAGAACTTTACTTCACCGAAGTATAGTACAACTAAGTGACCCCAAAGGGCTTCCTAAAACATTCCTGATTGCAGCCCTTGCAGAATTGTAACAAAGTTTGCCTTTATTAATTAATATGGGATACTACCGTAGGGCAAAGGAAGCCACTGAAAAAGCCTGGGAGCTGGGCTAGCTCTGCCACTAGGCAAACTAGGCAATTGCCTAGGGTGCCAGCCTTCTGGGGACACCAAATTGGGTGCTCCTCATGTGACGTGGTGATGTTATCAGTGCAGGGGTGTGTGTGTGCGCCAGAAGTTAGCCTTGCCTAGGGTGCCATACAGTCTAGGGCAGAGGTGTCAAACATGCCCCCAGAGGGCTTCTATCAGGCCCCTGAGCAACCGGCTGTCATCTGCTTCCTTCTCCCACTCTCTTACTTCCTTCTGCATCACAGCTTCCTTTGCAAGGCTTGCTCAATGCACAGGAGCTGCAGAGCAAAACCTCTATTTTCTCCATTGGCTGAGGCTCCTCCCTTAAGGGAGGAATAGCTTGATTTGTCAGGCTCTCTCAGTTGCACAGCAGAACTACTGAGCCAAGTCTTCCTTCTATTGCCTGAGGCTCCTTCCCCTCCTAGTCCCCTGGGGAAGGAAGGAAAGAGCCAGAGCTTCCTTTGCCCAGTTCCCTGAATCCCATGAGAGGGATACAAAGAAAGCATCTTGAAGACCAATGAATGCTAATGTTTTAAGCATGTTTTACGTTTTTTCAAAAAATTATTTGTGTTTGTCTGTGTTCTTTATAAAATTTATATCTCTGCTACCTTATATTAAATAGGTACACACATGGTCTGGCCCGATGTGGCTCGACCCAACCCAACATGGTCTGGCCCAACAAGGTCTTGTTTATGTCAGATCCGTCCCTCATAAAAAAACAAGTTTGACACCTCTGGTCTAGGGCCAGCCCTGCCTGGGAACAAGGGGTAGTGGAGTAAAATTGGTAGGGGTCGGAACAGCCAATAAATGCTGCTGTGCGAAAAGCAGTTGCCACAGAGGCTCATATATACTAGAGCTGTTAAGTAGCAGAACCTGGGACACAGAGATCACATTCAGGCAGCCCTTTATGTGCTGCCATTGCTCCTCCAGAACAGATTTGAAATGAATGTTTAGATGGCCGCATCTGTCAATAGTTCCCCAGTCATCCACTTCCTGGGTTCACCCCTCTTCTGGAACATTTCCTTGGGAGCAGCAAAGATCTACCACAAATAGATCTGGCACACTTTTTCAGATGTCTGACCGTTCCAATAGAAACAAAAGTAGACCCCTGCTGGATCAGATCATTGGTCCATCTTGTCCAGCATCCTGTTTCACTCAGTAGCCAACCAGATGTCTGGGAGCGCCAAGGGCATAGAGGATGAGACCCTCCCCTGATGCTGCTACATATCACTGGTATTCAGAGATTTGCCGCCTCTGTTTATGGAGACCGTTTCAGAGGATAGTAGTGATGGTCTACAATAGAAGGGTTAGATTTAAGTCCAATAGCATCTTAGAGACCAACAAGATTTCCAAAGTATAAGGTTTCAGGAGTCTCCTGATGAAGGAAGTTTTGACTCTTGAAAACTTCTGCCTCAAAAATCTTGGTCCCACTGGACTCAAATCTAGCTCTTCTGTAGCTAGATTTGGGCTCCCTTCAATCATATATGGATAAACCTCTGAATACCAGACTTCCCACTTATTAAAAGTTAACTTGTGAACAGTCCCTCTGTATTTCTTGATGACATTTGAATTATATGTAATTACATTTCACCCTGTACTTTGCACGTTTCATGGCCCCTTAACTCTGCTATTCTTTTTCTTTTCAAACCTCCTACATGATGGGGGTCAATTCATTGCATCCAAAGAAATACTCTAGTTCATGAAAACTTTATGGTGGGATAAAATGTTCTAAGCTACAAAACTCCTGTTAAAAAAAATAAAATATCTACATGTATTTATCCCACCTTTCTTCCAAGAATCTCAGAATGATATACATGGTATCCCTCATGATGGGGAGGTCCAGACATCACCCAGCAAACTGGGGCTGAATGGGGATTTGTATTTGGGTCTTCCTCATCTAGCAATGCAGCCCTAAGCACAGGGCCAACCCTGCCACTAGGCAAACTAGGCGATTGCCTAGGGCGCTGGTCTTCTGGGTGCAAAGAATTGGGCAACCCCCATGTGACTCGGTAATGTTATCAGTGTGGGGTGGGGGCACCAGAAGTTAGTCTTGCCTAGGATGCAAACAGTCTAGGGGTGGCCCTGCCCAAGCAGACTTGCATCCTGCTAAGCCCATTCAAGTCAACAGGCTTAAAAGGGTGTAACTCTGCTTAGCATTGTGCGGCAAGTTGCACCTCACAATGAAGGGGATGCCCATGGTGATCAGGCTAACATTTACCCCTTTGGTGGCAAGAAGCAGCACTTGGTGGGGTGAGGGTTACCAACTATCCTCAAGGCAGGGCCTGAAGTTCTCCCAGAATTACAGCTGGTTTGCAGACTGCAGTTACCCTGGAAAAAATGAGAGTTTCTGAAAATGGACTGTATGGTATGCCACAGAGTCTAGGGGAAATGGCAGTCATAGAGTGATACCACATTCCTACTGAGCTACCTTGCCTCTTCACACTCTGCCTTCCCCAGACCCTGGCTCCAAATCTCCATCAGTTGCTCAAGGCACAGTTGGCAACCTTAGCTGAGGTCCCAAAACTTTGTGTGGAGTACTGATGAGGCAGCAGGATGAGACCATTCTAATTCTGCTTGCGTATTTCAACAGGGACTGGGAGTGAGGGCCTCTGCATAGTGATGGCTCCTCATCCCTTCATATGGAGTCCAACTGGCAGAGCCTGACGGCTGCAGCAAGGGTCACTAGTGTGCCAAACTTAATGCTCCAGGCTTTGCCAGATGTTGACCTGGGGGAACATCCTCTAGGAATGATCCAGATTCCACCCTTGTCCCATGCAGCAGCAGGAGAGGGCAGGGCGGGTCATATGTGTCATGCTGGCGTGGCAGCTGATCTCTGCACAGCAGCATTTATTGGTTACTGACTGATTTTTGCAAAGGTTTGCTCCGCTACCAATTGTTCAAAGGCTTCTTTGGAGGCTGCCCCAACTTTATGGGACAATCTCCCTGGAATAAAGGTATGGGTGAGGAAGGCTGGGAAGAAAGGGGTTTGGAAGTTCCTGCTCTCCTCCTTGTTTGAGTCCAGGCATGTAGAGCATTAGTAACAGCAGAGGACAAGAAAGAAGCAAGTGGAATGGACCTGAAGAAGGAAGAGAGTGGGATCATCCTGTCCTTTTTACAGAAGCAACTTTAGTTGAAAATGGTTTGCTGGACCAGGTGGATCCTTTGTCTGATCCAACTGGATTCTTCTGACTTTCTTATTTTATTTATAAATTAGATTTATAAATTGCTCAGTTCCTGAGTACTAGGGGCTCTGAGTTATGAACAACAGTAAAAACATCATTTTAAAACATTCCAGTAGTTAAATAAACTACTTAATTAAAATTCACAAATAGCATTATTCAGATAGTGCTAATATATTAAATTCCAAACTGTGTCTCTGCCTCATAGATGGGCAGGGTGGGAGTGTAGTTGAGGAGAGGGCAGAGAGGAGGGTGCCCATCTCTGTCGTCAACCAAAAGCCTGGCAGAACATCTCTGCCTTGCAAGCCCTGCAGAATTGCCTAAGGCCCCTCAGGGCGTGGATGTCATTTGGCAGAGTTCTGCCAGGCAGGAGCCAGGGCTGAAAAAGTTATGGAATGCAGCATACAGAAGCAGAACTGGAAAGGTTCAAATGCCTACTCAGCCATGGAGCTCACTGAATGTCCCTAGCCAGTTACTCTCTAGCCTACTTCGCAAGGCTAAAAGGCAAAGGTCAAAGCAGGCTATACTCTCCAATAGGCAGCCCTGGACAATAGCTTAGGGTGCCAGATAGGCTTCCCAACCCTCCCGCCCTGGCGGGGGACCCCAGAATTTCCAGCCTCTTCCCCCGCTCCCCAAAAAAACGTAAGCGGGGGGAAGGGGGGAAACGGCGCCAAGGAGCGTGGTGAGCCGCCCCATCTCGGAGCGGGCGATGCCGCTGCGCGGCTGCCACCTCTTCTCCGCTTCATCTTAGCTGCTCCTCTGAGATGGGCTCAGGCTGAGCCCATCTTGGAAAAGCAGCTAAGATGAAGCGGAAAAGAGGCGGCGGCAGCGCAGCGGCATCGCCCGCTCCGCTCCGCCTCTGAGGTAAAATCAGAGAAGGGGAGGGTGGAGGCAGGCCAAGAGCATGGCGAGCCGCAAATCTGGGTCCTTCTAGGATCCGGACTCGTGGCTCGCCACGCTCCTGGCCTGCCTCCACCCTCCCCTTCTCTGATTTCACCTCAGAGGTGGAGCGGGCGACGCCGCTGCGCTGCCGCCTTTTCTCCACTTCACCTTAGCTGCTCCTCTGAGATGGGCTCAGGCTGAGCCCATCTCGGAGGAGCAGCTATGGTGAAGCGGAGAAGAGGCGGCAGCAGCGCAGCGGCGTCGCCCGCTCCGCTCCGCCTCTGAGGTGAAATCAGAGAAGGGGAGGGTGGAGGGAAGGGAGGCATTTAAAAAGTTGTGAGGTCCCTTTAATTGTGATGGACAGAACTCCCTTTGGAGTTCAATTGTGCTTGTCACACCCTTGCTCCTAGCTCCACCCCAGTGTCTTCTGGCTGCACCCCCAAAGTCTCCTGGCTCCACCCCCAAAGTCCCCAGATATTTCTGGAATTGGACTTGGCAACCCTAGTGCCAGAGGAGGAGAGTGCTAATTAGTCTTGTCACCCCCTGGCCCCAGTGGTGAGAGTACACTCCCTCCTTCCCTCCCTTCAATGGAGGGAGGGGCAAAAGCTGCCTAAAGTTGCTGGGTCAGACTCAGGAAATATCTGGGGACTTTGAGAGTGGAGCTAGGAGATTTTGGGGGTGGAGTCAAGAGGAGGGCTGTGACAAGCTTGATTGAACTCCAAAGGGAGTTCTGGTTATCACATTCCTTTTAACTGCCTTCTGTCTATTGGAAATAATGGAGGATGGGGGCAGTGTTCTCTTGGGGCTCATAGAATTGGACCCCCTCATCCAATCTTTTTGAAACTTGGGGGAGGGGGGGTTGATTGAGGAGAAGCACCAGATGCTATGCTGAACATTCTATTCCATGCATCCCATAATCTATTTTGTTAAATCTTTGGCCAAATCATAAACTATCACCACCACTGAAGTTAGAACTGATTTCATCATTATTATTAGCAGGTAAAACAGTGTTGGCCAGTCATTGGAGAATAAAGAAAAAAACAACTTTAAGAAATTGGTTTGCAGAGTTTAGGACATGGTTGTTCAAGACAAATTAGCAGCACAAATAATACATCAAGATAATCCAAACATCGCAAATGTTTTTTGTTGAGCAATGGTTCAGGGGTTTTTTAGATATATAAATGGAAAAACTTCTAAGGATTGTATTATACTAGCTACATATTTGAATTTTATCATGTATTAATAAGGTAATATTGATATAGAGTATAAACAAATTTGTACTGTTACGTATTAAGGTTGGTTTTATATTCTGTACGTTTGTAAATTTTTCCCTTAAAAAACCAATTTAAAAACCTGCATTTTCAGGCTGGAGTGGGTAGAGGGCTTCAAGCAGATCCCTTCAGCCTGCCATTCCAGTCCAATATCCTAACTTGGCCCGTGCTGTTTATTGAATGTCCGTGTTAAGTACATGATTGGCTCAGGCCCAGGGACACAGCTAAACACACACCAGTAAACTCAAATAAATATCTCTAGCCATTAAAATGGCACAGAGATGAGGGACTGATTGATTGCCTTCGATTGCTCTTACCACAGTGGAATAATACCTGCTTACTCATGCTTTATTAAAAACAGCCTCTTTCCTTTCTCAGCCTTTAATAATTCATGGCACTAATTGTGTAGAAACGCAAACTTTAAAATGCCAACTTAGTGAGTTCCTCCTTCTCCGCACACCCCGCCTATTCTTCCCTTGCTCACTGATCCATCACTGCTTTTGCTCGGCTTCTTTTGACAATTCTTCTCCAACCCATTTAGTGGAAAGAAACAAAAGGGGTCCCAAATCTCTTTGAATGCATTAATACTTCTCCCCTTTTCCTGCTCCCACAAACAGAATTATACCACTGGATTCCAGCTGAGCCCTGACTCTGCAGATCCAGTTCTGCAAGGCTGAAATGAACCTCTCTCCAATTTTGCTTAAATGTGCAACTTGCTAAAGGATTAAGAGGCTTCTGCAAGGAGCAAGGACTGATGAATTTGGGCTCTGGTGCAGAAAAAGGTCATTAGAAATCAGGGGCTGGATGGGTTTTCTTGGCCTTTGAACATCTTTCCTCCTGTCCTTCAGCAACTGCAACTGTTGTGGGTTCAGTGAGGAAACACAGAGACAAAAGACTTCTGGCCCTTTAAGGAACGTGAGACATTTCCCATCTCTATGAGAGCTGAATCAGTTATTTTTCTGAATTATAGACATACACTCTCCCTTGCATCAGAGGTGGTTTCTTTTTAAAGCTTGGGAAGTAAGAATTATCCATCCTCAAAGGAGTATTATGTTGGAACTGCCTCCTGTCTGGGAGTGACTCATGCAGAGGTAGATTGGCCAGCCTCCTTTGAAGGCAGGAAATGCTGTGGTGCCTCTGTGTCAGGAATGATTGAATGATCCAGTTGCCCCAATGCAGCAGAAATTTAGATTCCCCAGAGGAGGCTGGCATTCTACCTATGCATTAAGGGGCAAGTACTTAGTAATGAATCATTCAGAGATACAGCAAGCATCCTCCTCTAGATCCTGGCAGTTCTTTTGTAGCCTGTTAACCTGCCTGAGTATGTAGTTTGGGGAGTACTGCTTTTGGGATAACCATGGGAAAAATGTGACTAAGAGGCTGTGGTCCTCCAATTTCCCTCACTCATGCTCCTGGATTAAGAGTCTTCTACCAGCCCATCTGCAGGGTTGGAAAATGGAAGCAGTCATAGGGTCAACTAATTTTATCCCACCTTTTGTTTGAGGAGCTCAAAGAGGAGGATTCTGTCCTCCATTTATCCTCACAATATCCTTTAAAGTGTAAAAGTTTTTCTCAACCCCTCATAAGAGTGGGGGTGGGGAAGTGCTTGTGCTGATCTTATACTTGTTTAAAGTGCTGAACTTGGGTCTCCCCAAACCTAGTCCAACATAGCCACTACACCACTGTAGCTGTAAAACTGTCTTTTTACAGCTTCAAAAACACTCCTTTCACAATAGTTTTTCATTCAGACTGTCTTGCATTCACCTTAAATTGGGCCAGGCTGTTCAACCTTGTGTGGGACCTCTTTCTCTTAACCTTTATCCTGAAGTCTTGGTAGGTTCTTATAGAGCTGAAATAAGCAGAACTGGATACAGAAGCCCAGGGTCAGACTTTAGGTCATTGATTTTGAGATAGTGCTGATTCTCCCCAGCATCCTGTCCTTTGGAGAAACACAAGCTGCAGAGGTACCATGTCAGGTGTAAATGGGGGCGGAGGGGGGGGGAGATTCACAGCAAGATAGATTCAAGATGTTTTGATACATTCAAGATTCAATCTCCATCCCCAAGGCAGCCATCTATTTAAAGAACATTTATTGTGGTTTCTCTTATTATACTTCATAATAATGAGAAATTCAAGTGTGCCTGATGAATAAGCACATGTGTAAGTATAAGACACAGAGTGAGTGAGTGATGAAATGACAGGACGGCCGACTTTTGAACTAGCTAAGGATGACTCTGGTGTGGCATATTCTTAGATATTTAGGAGTGGCATTTAGGAAGGGCTTTGGGAAGGGAGCTCAGCAGGGATGTGATACCATAATGTCCACACACATGCACTCAACTGCCATTTTCTCCAGGGGAATTGACTTTTGTAGCTTGGAGATCAGTTTTAACTCTGGGAGGGCTCCAGGTTTCACATGGAGACTGGCTACCCTAGAATCATCCCTTGTAGATGTTTGGTTTGCATTAATTAGCAGGCAATCTTGTTAGTTTTAGGCCACTGGAAAACTTCACTTGCTGCTTCACACAAACCAAACATCTGTTAAAGGCAAAGGAGGAAGGCGGGATAGGTCCATCCCCTGCCCCATCCCTGAAATTCAGCCCATATGTTATATTTGATTGGTCCCAGCTGGGATAGAGGCAGTTCTACCATGAGAGAAGGTAGCTGCTGTAGTGAAGGATTTGGAACACCATTAAAAGCACCCAAGTGGGAAAGGGACAACTTGTGACTCACTATATGAGACACAATATTTTGGGAAGTCCTCCTGTGTAAATCCCACTGGAATGAACAGAAGCTGTGTTAAGGCAGAAGCTTTGTTGCGATCAAGGATGATAAAATGGGCTTGCATCACATGTGGCTCCTGTTATTGGAAGAATGGCTAAAGTGCAGATATAAAAAGTAATAAACTTAGGGAGTGCCTGTACTGCAAATGGAGACGGGCTTGACTCTCACAGCTCTTGCTCAAAGAATCCTGAAATCCAGTTCCCTGGGTACCAAAATGCTGAAACAAACAAAAGCCAGTAGGGTAGAAAAAGTCCTCAGTCAGTGTTCATTCTTCCTCATTTCCACTGAAGGAGAGCTTGGTGGTACAGGGAAGCCTGCATATTCTCATTAACAGAAGCTGGCCCAACAAGGAGATGATATTGTTAGGTTAGGACTTCCACCTTCCCAACTCCATATATCAAACAGCTTGATGGGTGTTTAATAGGTAATAGAAGACATTTGCATAAATTAACATGAATGCCTCTTGAAGGCTACTATACACTTTCCAGCATATCACTGGAGAAAATTAGGGATGCAGTTGTATGTTTGTAACAGACTTGCTGTTATGGCAAACTGGCCATAATAACAATAAAAAATCATTTAAGAATGCTTAATCACAACTGCAGCACATTCAGGAACAATTATGATCTTAATGGGTAATAATGTCCTGTAATACTTTATCATACTTAAGACTTCCAAATGAACCTCACCAATCATAGCTGTGAAAGGACAGGCTGCACACTCCTGGGTGTTCTAGTGCTCCCATATGGGTATTGACAGAATCTTTGTGCAATAGAGACAGCATGCCTCCAGAGGGTTACCTTCTGGGGAAGGAAGGAGGATGAATCCTCAGAAGGAACAACCTTAATGCAAATCTGTGAATGCATACACCTGCACCTGCTTTACTGGGTGGGTGTGTATGAGTGAGAAAAGGCTTGGTGGTTGGCTCCTAGATGGTGAAACAGGTAGGAGCTTGGGTTGTGATACAGGGATGCCAGACTCCAGGTGGGACCTGAGGATCCCCTGGAATTACAGCTCACCTGCAGATTACAGAGATCAATTCCCCTGGAGAAAATTGATGCTTTGGAGGATGTACCCCACCGTGGTCTCTGTCCTTCCCAGACTTCATCTCCAGATCTCCAAGAGTTTCCTAAGCTGGATTTAGCAACATTCCACCTCACCCTTCACCAGTGCCCAGGGGGGCCTGGTAACCCAAATGGTGAAGCTGGCTGGTAGCTCTTGGGGCAGGAGAGCTGTTGCTGCATGCTGATTGCATGTTGAGGGGCATTGCTGCTTTGTAAGCCAATACCAGCTGCCTGAATGCTTGCCAGCTCCCCCTGAAAGGTGTAATATTTGTCATTTCTCAAACTCTGCTAAGTATTAGGAAGCGGTATGCATGAGGCCTCACAATTAGTAATAAGCATATACAGCAATGCCATGCACACTTGTTTTAGTGTATTGGCACAAATCTGCCATATATTTGCACTTGGATAAAAGGCAACTGTTCACCTCTACCATTTCCCTTTCTGTAAAGCATCATCTCCAATAAGTCCTTCAGTCCCATAAAAATCTTTTGCTGCCATCCCCTTCCCATACCAGTTATTCTAGCATTCCATCTCCCCTGGAGTATACATAACCTTTAAAAAGAGCCATATTTGCCTCTGGGTTCATAGGCTGCAGATTCTTGCTGTAAAGTGTTTCCCTTTGGAACTTACCTCTGCTTGGGGGTTAGAGGACTGCCATGAAGTGTTATTAAGAGGGGTCAGTAAGTTATCATGGTCTCAGCAGAAGTGGCTTCTAAAATTGAAGGAAACTCCTTTTCTACGGTGGCAGTAATTTTTCTTGGGCAAAGAGGGGGGAGAGGGAAGGGACAGTTCTGAAAATGGGCACTGGGAACCCCACAAGTGTTTCAGGCTGGCTTTGGAAGAACAAGAAGGTGAACTGGAGAAGGACAAGCAGTAGCAGATGGAATGAGGAAATGTTGGATAAGGTTCAGCTAATTATCGGAGCTGTACACAGCTCACCCCGACTCAGCCATGCCATCAGAGCTTCTTAATGAGGCATTCACCACTATGTAAATCACTCCTCACATCTCTCTGCGGTACTTCTTAGAAGGCAATGAAGGGCAGGTGACAACTCCACCAATAGCTGCCACTGTTAAAGGGATTGTTGTGAAACTCTGGGATTTCCTAAGGTTACCAGTCCTGGGTTTGGAAATTCCTAGAGATTTGGTGTTGGAGTTTAGGGAGAGATCTTAAAGGGATAGAATGCCATAAACTTGAGACTATCCTCTAAAACATCCGTTTTCTCCAGAGGAACTGATCTCTGTAGTCTGGAGATCAGTTGTAATCCCAGGAGATTTCCAGACCCCACCTGGAGGTTGGTATCCCTATACCTCCACCTCCCAAGGAAGCCTGTTCCACTGTTCCTCTCAGGTAACTAGAGAGCCATTTCACATCCTCACTCCATGTCAATAAATAAAAGCACTGTGCCATGACCTGAATAGCCCAGGCAAGCCCGATCTTATCAGATCTCAGAAGCTAAGAAGGGACAACTTGCGCAAGTACTTGGATGGAAGACCTCCTTGGAATACCAGGAGTCGAAAGGTGGGGGCAGGCTTTATTCAGCCACCTCCCTGAATATCCTCCAGGCCCCTAGTAGGGGTCAGTCACCAGAGGTTGCCATGACTTCCAGATGTGTGCAAATAAATATATAAAATACATGCAAATAAATATATAAAAATACAAAATAAAGAACTACAAAAAGGCCAGAAGTTTTAGGTAGAGGTGCTAGCCTCTAATTGGGACCTGAATAACCCCCAGAATTACTGCTAATTCCCAGACCACAGAGATTAGTTCCCCTGGTGAACATGGATGCTTTGGAGGGCGGACTCTTTGGCATTGTACCCCCCATTCTCCCCAGGCTCCGTCCCCAAATCTCTAGGAGTATCCCAGACTAGTTCTGGCAACCCTGCTCCCCATCTCCTCCTAGGGGGGAGGTGGTAGCCCTAGTTTCAGGTTATACTCCTAGACAGCACAAAGGCCCTTCCTTTAAAAAAAAAGTGTTATAGCTGTTATGCTTTAGGGTTGCTTGACAGATTGCAGAGGCAGACTGCTTTCCCTTTCATCCAGTTTGCTAGTATTCTATGCCAGGGGTGGCCAACGGTAGCTCTCCAGATGTTTTTTGTCTACAATTCGCATCAGCCCCCGTCATTGGCCATGCTGGCTAGGGCTGATGGGAGTTGTAGGCAAAAACATCTGGAGAGCTACCGCTGGCCACCCCTGTTCTATGCCATACTTGGGAGTACTGACGTATTTGTTTTCATTTACACGTATAAACTTTTGCCTGGATTTTATAAATAGTTTTTTTTTTCCTGGTAAATGAATATTTAAAGAAACACCATAATGGAATATAGTTACCATGTACTTTTGTTCAGGAAATGTGTGAACTGCAAAATAGAAAAGCTGATATAATTTTTTTTAAATAGCCTCAGTTGTATCCAGTGTCCCCTATGTTCCACAATGTGGTTCAGCAGAATCCTATGTCTGCAAGATCTTCCTAACCTGCCGAAATTTCCCCCAGATCATTTTATTCAGAAAGACTGTGCTTTTGCATTTAAATACTATGGCTTTGTTGGTTTGATTAATGGTGTTTTTTTCTTTTTTTTACTGCAGTTTGAAGGTTGCCTTTATGTTTTGGAAGTCCAGCTGGGCTAATAAAGCAGGGCAGGCATGGATGACTAATAAATAAACAGCCTGTGTCCTTTCCAGGTCCTTAATGAAATAAGTTGCCAGGATCATTGGTTGCGAACAAATATCAATTTGTTATTGGAAGATAATATCAATTCATTAGTCAGTTAATGAAGTAGATTAGACAGTATTCAATTGCTGGAACAACCTGGTGTCTAGTTAAGCCAAGTTTAGCCCACTGAAACCAATGGCATTCAATATACTTAAGTTTGTATTGATTCAAAGCTGATGTCCACTAATATCTTTCAGGGTAAAACAAAGACCCACTGGTGGCATTTCTCACCTTCTGTTTTTATGTGCCGAGTCTGCATAACCCAAGCTTAGGCCATGAGGAGAAGCCTGTGTAGGAGTAGCTACAGGGCCTATATCTCCCAGGATCCCTTTTGTTCCTCTGATTGGGTGAGAGCAGTTTTGGAAGGAAAATGTGCCCAGAGTGGTTGGACCTGGGGGGGGGGGGGAGCATAAATAGGCCAAGCTGCAGGCAGGGTTGTTCCCTCTGAAAGGCTGCTGACAGAGAGAAGTGGTTCTCTCTGCAGTGGCTGCGGTCTGATGAGAAGGCAGCAAGAGGGTTCCCTTACCAAGGAAGGGTGAGTCCATTTGGAATTATAGAAAGGGAACATCTAGTTAGATGTGTCAGGGCTTTTATTTCTTTGTACCAACTGTTTCTTTATTCACTGTTGCATTAAATGTTTTACTACCCACTTGTTGTTCTAGAGCACTTACAATAAACTTCTTGTTGTTACACTGCCTGAATCCTCACGTATCCTCCCCCAGTGTTATCCTCACAGCAAACAGACTGGAAGAGAGTTACAGACTTGAGGTCACCTGGTGACCTCAGCAGCTGGGCTGAGCAGGCAGGGCTTTCGTTGTAGAAAAAGCCAAGCAGGAACTCATTTGCATATTAGGCCACACCCTCTGATGCCAAACCAGCTGGAACTGCATTTCTGCACATTCCTGCTAAAAAAAGCTCTGTGAGCAGGGATTTAACCTCAAGCCTCTCCTGGATTTGACCTCCTCTGGATTTGTCCTCAAGCCTCCAAACACTCTAGCCAATACATCCCATTAATTGTGGTGGAATGATGATGTGAAATTATAGTTGTGCAAAAAAAACAACAACCCAGAATTGGGCAAGTTTTGCAATTTGAATCTTGATGTAGTAATTTAGCTTCAATATTTAGTGTAGATTGCAAAATTAAAATTTGGCATCAGCATCTTCTGGGGATGGAGCAGGAGTCACTGGGTGTGTGTGGGAGGTATTAGTGAATTTTCTTAATTGTGCAGGGGAGGGATGGTGGCTAAGTGGTAGAGCATCTGTTTGGTAAGCAGAAGGTCCCAGGTTCAACAAACCCCGGTATCTCCAACTAAAAAGGATCCAGGCAAGTAGGCGTGAAAAACCTCAGCTTGAGAACCTGGAGAGCCGCTGCCAGTCTGCGTAGACAATATTGACTTTGATGGACCTGAAGGTCTGATTCAGTATAAGGCAGCTTCATATGTTCTTATGTTCATATATGCAGGGAGTTGGATTAGATGACCCAGGAGGTCTCTTCCAATTCTATGAATTGAATTGTGACTATTCTGTTTTTTTCCTGCCCAATGGCAGCTACTTCCTGTTGGATGCTGTCAAGTACAGAATTGGCTACAAAATTCTCAGACGTCAACAAGGGTATGCAGAAGCTCAAAATAATTGTGTGCTGAATGACCTGGAGGTTTGTTTCAGAGGCCGTCTATGCTTTCTTCAGCCTGTTCTTCTGGCTGAGAAGCCTCTGAGAGCAGAGTGTTGCTGAATGAACAGTGAGCTGAAGGAAACTGCAGATGGGATGTTGGCTGCCCGCTTGCCCTGTGGGTGCTTGTCAGTCTGACCTGTGGCCACAACCTGGTGCTTTTGCCAGCACACTGTGGTGAGGAAGAGGCATATGTGCAGGGGGCGGGGGCTGATTGAGGAAAGAGGAATGATTGCAAGAGAGTCCATTTCTCCTCAGTGGCTTTCTCTGCTCGCTTCTGAATGTAACGATGGCCATAGATGATCAAAGTTAGCCTTCTCCCCTGTGGCTGCTCTTGTGCGTAGGACTGTAGGCTCCACTTTCTACTTCTATCTCTGTATGCTAACTGAGGACTCTTGTTTTTGTCTAAAGATCTATGGGGGACACATTTCCAAGACTGGGACTTGGAGACAAGCAGTCTTTGTGTTCAGAGTACTGAGAGAGGTACATAAAGGCATGTTTGGTTCATCTTGCTATTGCCTTTGATTGCCACTTTTGTTCTGCTTCAAAAAAACCTTGTTTGACCAAAGATGATAACTAGGGCTTTTTGACTCCATACCCAATTTGGCACCCCCCCCTCCTTCAGTGCCCGGGGCAAGCACCCCCCTCTGCCCCCCCGGTCCGGCCCTGGTAGAAATGCCCAGCAGGAACTCATTTGCATATCAGGCCACTCCCCTTGATGCCAAACCAGCCGGAACTGCGTTCCTGCTCAAAAAATTAAAAAAGCCCTTATGATAACTTGAGGAGTGTGGAGAAATTAGTGTGTACACCATGGGCCACAGTGGTTCTATTATATCTCCTTCAACTCCTTTACCAACAATTGTGTGTCTTCAGAATCTGTGAGCTGCAGTAGTGGGATTTTGCACTGCTCACATTTCATGATGTATGTTGATTTTATACCTTAGACATGAGGTAGCAAAGCAGCTGGTGAGCAGAGATACTGCAGACGTTGTGACAGTCACCAATCACTTGTGAAATCTCCTTGCTTTGCCAACATCTGACTTTTCCCAGCATTTGACTTGAACACCTGTTGACCAGCTTTGTGGCTGCATAAGTAGCAGTAGTGGTTAACTGTAATTTCCTTCTGTCCTGCAAGCCTCTTTTGCATCTACACAGTAGGTAAAAAAGGGGAGTGCTGCAAGACCCATAGGCTGTTCAGGGATATGCATGCGTGAAATAATCTCAGTGATCACATGGACTAAACACCACATGGTAAGGCTTCTAAAAATATATAGTGTTTTAATCACAAACTGATTAGCCAGTCCACTTACTGCTTATTCATAAAAATGGTTGGTGAGCAGTTATGACAGGACTGTGAGCAAGGGAGGGAACAAGGATTCTCATCATGTGAAAGAAAGCATCTTTAAAATACTACTAATGGCACTATACTGCTAGAATACACAAAGTGTGACCTAATGAACAGCATAGAGTTGCTTTAGAACAGCAAAAAATTAGCTCCCTGCTAATAACTAGTGAGCAGAACGTGAACTGAACTGGTGGGTGTTTGAACATCCCTAGTGCCAAGAAGTCCTGTGATGGCAGCTCATGGCAAGATTGCCAGTTTTTCATTTTAAAACAGTCTGGGCCCTAGATTGGGTTTAGAACAGGCAAAGTCTGTAAAAATGTGAGGTCTTCTGAAGGAACCTGGGGGAAATTGGTGGGTCTGAGCTAGAAGGGTCGAAAGAGACAGTGCAGGATGGATTGCAGTGGAACCTTCTGGCACTGGCAATTCATGGGCGGAGTGTCTTGGATTCCAAATTTCTTTAAACTCAGTATTGGTTACATGGCTGAACACAGCCATACCACTTGGCACAGTAAAATATTAACTTTTCAACAAATCCTAATTCAAGTTTAAGCGGGTGACAGTGTTTAAAGCAAACTGTGAGCACTCCATTAGCCTGGACATTTCTCATTCTTTGGAAGAGGTTTTATCTATCCGTTTTTAGCAAAATATATTCCAGTGTTGTGTGCTCCTTCCTTATTGACTAAGCAAAAAAGATGGTGGTGTGTGAGGGGGCTTCAAGCAGGCTGTCTGACCACCCAGCAGGCTGTCAAGTGCCATCCATTAAGCCGATTGGCCAGTTCTTGCTAATGCATCATGGATGGGAAAGAATGGAGGCCTAAAGCTTTTATCCATTTAAACATCTTTAATATTTTACATTGAGAGAAATTGGGATCAATGTCTTGTTTATACAGCAGCATTTATGGAGAAGTCGGTCAACATTTTCCCTTCCTTTCTTCCCCAGCCAAACTAGAATTCTCAGAGGATGGGAACAAATGACACAGGCAAAAAGAATAAAATATCAGCAAATCTGTTTGCCTTAGGTGTGAGGAATGGGAATATTCTGAAATAATCTCAAATTATTATTATTATTATTCAAGGTTTTTTACCCTAAATGTAGGATGAGAGAGAAAGGGCCTCTTTTGCATCTGGGTAGGGGTGGTTCTGAGATATGTATCCCTGATGGGTTTTCCAACCAATAACAAAATCTGATGCAGTATGCATGTCAGTTGCTGCATCTCTGAATAGATTTTTGCAGGGGGGAGTTTGTAGAAAAAGCCCAGCAAGAACTTATTTGCATATTAGGCCACATACCCTGATATCACCATTGTTCTGCATGGGACTTATTTGCATATTAGGCCACATCCCCTGACACCAAGCCAGTCAGAACTGCGTTCCTGTGTGTTCTTGCTCAAAAAAGTCCTGAATTTCTGGATCCCTTGATTCCAGTCCACCAATCATTCCATCCATGGGATGCGCAACCTAGTAAGTATTCCAATGGGTGCAAGATGAAGATTCATTAAACACAACAATATTTCAGTTTTGAGCACCCCACCCTTTTGCTTCAGAAGGAATTTCATACACAAGTAAATAAATGAAGTTTAGTAAAATATTTCGTTGAGACTCAAACTGTGGTTATGCTTGATAAACCTGCTTTCTGTATTCATTGGGATAGTTCTATCCTTTTCATAGTGCCACCCTTTTCAATGTGAAACTGCAGACGTCCTGATGGGGAGAGTTCCCCAGTTCTGACTAGAACAAGACCATCCTCAGTGGAATCTACAGTTAGTTGACCTAACTGGACAAGCGTCTATAAATGGTCATTGGTGGGGGATAGGGCTGCCAGCTGTGGTTTAAGAAATCTCTGGAGATTTGAGGGCGGTGTTTTGAGAGGGCAGAATTCAGAGACAGGAGAACTCTAGGTCCTACCTGGAAATTAGCAACCTGGGGAGGCAGGATCACTTTCCCTTCTTGAAAATAGAACTCAAATCACAACTTTTCCAGACTAACATTCAGACTAACTTCAGCATATGTTTTCATTGTGTCAGCTGCTTGTTTGGATGAATAGCATCCCCTATAATGTTGTGTGGAATCCTGAGTGTGCTACATTTTGACTGCAAGATGCTTGTGCAGGCAGGCTCTATATAACATAGATTAGTAAGAGACAAGATAACAATATTATGACCTATATGCAAAATTCTGGACTATGAGCAAAATTATTTGCAAAATGTGGTGGTATGTTCTTTTTTTTTACAAAGTAGAAGATGGGTGCATTTCAGGGTTCATCAAAATGCAATTTGTCCCTCTCCCCCCCCCCTACACCTTTGCAGCATGGGAGGTAAATAATCCATATACTTCATTTCGTCCTTGTGTTAAGTATCCTGCGGAACTGCATGTCACATGATTTTGCATTGGGACAGGGCTCCTTCGTCTATCACAGAATGAAAGGATATTTTAAAAAGGAATGAATTGGATTTATGGTGCCTGTTCAGCAAATTGCTTTTTTAAAAAATGTGTGACTTTTTCCATCATTGCTGAGGTTAAGAATGGTCTTGAGTCTACCACTCAGTCAGCACTTAAAATGAATAATTAAAAAACCACTGCATAATTGAAATAGATAAAGGACATAAACCTTCTGAGCCACAGGACATAAAGCAAAGTTTCCTTATGTCCCCTGGATGAATTATTGAGGTTTTTTACACCTTCTCCATAAGCACTGAAGGCAAAGATGCTTACATTTCCAAAGGTTCATCAAACTGATGCTCAAGGGCAATTGCCCCCCAATTTCATGCACGAGTGGTAAGAGTTGTAGTATTGTACACACATGAAACCGCCTTACACTGAATCAGACCTTTGGCCCATAAAAGGCAGAATTGTCTAGTCAGACTGTCAGTGGCTCTCTAAGGTCTCAGGCAGAGGTCTTTCACATCATCTACTGCCAGTTCTTGTAACAGGAGATACTGGGGATTGAATATGGGATCTTCTGCATATGAGGCATCTGCTCTACCACTGAGCCACAGCCCCTCCCCCTTGTGAGGTGTGGAGTAATTTGGGTTTTTTTTAAAAAAAAAATCCCATTGTCCACAAAATGGTGGCTTTGAAGACTGGATTCTATGGCATTATATACTACATTATATACCTCTCCAAACTCTGCCTTCCCCAGACCCCCAACTCCAAATCTTCAGGAATTTTGGAAGGAAGTTGGAATAAAGGCTGGCAGAGCAGATTGGAATAGATCCAGGCGAGATCTGAGCCAGGTGGACCACAGCTTGCAGCAATGATAGCCATGAGTGAATGCTTGCCCATCACCTCTTTCTGCACTACTGTCAGCCAGATTCAGCTTTAGCATACTAGCCACTCAAGTACTAAAGCAATGAACTAGACTTCACCCATCAATCCTTGCCAGGCTCATTTGTGCATCCTGGGAACAGCCAGACCAAATGACTAGGTTTTCAGACCTCCAACATAGTTTCACTAATTTGCAGATTCCAAAAGTCATGTAATATCTTTGTATTAATGGTATGCAAGTTTTGGAGTTTCTCAAAAGCCCTTCAAGGGAGGGTATAAAAGTCCTCAGTCTGTAGGAATCCAGAATGCATTATTAGCCTTAGGGCAGGTAAATAATATATTTTCATGCAGGTAAATAATATATTTTCAAGCCACTTTTGATGCACTCTAGCAATAATTTGCAAGTGGATTTTGCCCTTTCAGAAAGTCAAATCTAGTTGCAAAGATAATTGAAAGTGCATGATGTTGCGTGCAAACAGGTATCAGGATGCACCAAAGGGCAGGGAAGAGGAAAATCAGCCACACTTGCACTGAGAATTTCGAGGCTGTCAGTTTTACTAGTGAACTACTAATTGGTTAGTAAACTCTGTTTTTATGTTAAATGTATGTATTTATTTCTGTTATTAAAACCTCATGTCACTTGCTTTTTCTAAATTTCCTCTCTATGAACTAGGGTTGCCAAGTCCAATTCAAGAAATATCTGGGGACTTTGGGGGTGGAGTCAGGAGACTTTGGGGGTGGAGCTATGAGACTAGGGGTGGAGCCAAGATCAAGGCTGTGACAAGCATAATTGAACTCCAAAGGGAGTTCTGGCCATCACATTTAAAGGGACGGCACACCTTTTCAATTCCTTCCTTCCAAAGGAAATAATGAAGGATAGGGGCACCTTCTTTTGGGGCTCATAGAATTGGACCCCCTGGTCCAATCTTTTGGAAACTTGGTGGGTATTTTGGGGAGAGGCACTAGATGCTATACTAAAGATTTGGTGCCTCTACTCCAAAAAAACAGCCCCCCCAGAGCCCCAGATACCCGCAGATCAATTCTCCATGATTTTCTATGGGAATAAATCTCCATAGGGAATAACAGAGTTCCCAGCAGACATTTCCCTCCCCCCCCCCCGCTTTCTGATGACCCTGAAGCGGGAGGAGGGCCTCCAAACCGGGGGATCCCCTGCCCCCACCTGGGGATTGGCAACCCTACAATGAACTGGGAACACTAATGAGAACCAGTGAATTCATGCCATAAAATCTACAACAGCCCAAGACCACAAAACAGCTGCCATTGGCAGGAAGTGGCATTATTCTCTTCAAAAGCAACCAGAGCAGAAATGCTCCAGAATTCATTATGTGGACAGCTCTACATTGGGGGAAAGGAATGGTTTTCCCATCTCATTTTGTTTTGCTACTAATAGAGTTTAGTATCTGAAAAGAATCTTACCAGTCATGAGAATTCATGCTGCCAGTTTCAAACTACCAAAATTGTGTTTTTATTCCCTTGCTTTCCATGGTTTCAAAGAGATGGTTCCCATCAGGGGTCGTTTTGTAGAAAAATAGGTGGTGGAGCTCATCCAGGGTTGTTATGCAGCTGCACCTACAATTCAATGGACAAGGAGGTGGAACTCTCAGAAGGAGGAGGTGGAACTCTCAGAAAAGTTCAGGAGCTGTGCTCCTGTGAGCTCCCACTGAATCCAAGGCCTGGTTCCCATTATGTATCAGTGGAAATAGCACCAAAGTTGTTAAATTTATGTACTATGGTTTTAATATTGTTTAATAGGTTTTATATTGATATTGTTTTATGTTAGATTGTTGCACTTTTATGATGCCATCTTTGTCTTGTTAGCTGCCCTGAGCCCACTTGCAGGGAGGATACAAATAGAAATAAACAAACAAACAAACAAACAGAAAGATGTCTGCACATGCTCAAAGGCATTGTGTCCTTACACTGGTTTTTTAAAAAGAAGAGAAAGGCACCTTGCTCATGCTCAGAAGCATGTTGTCCATAAGCCTTTTTTTAAAAAAATACCCTACTGTTTCTCTTTAGAAAAGACACTATGTACATGTTCCAAAGAATTCTGCTATAAGTTGCAGAAAATTTTTTAAAGATAGCAAAGTTCTATGATGAATTCTCAAACTTAGACCCTGGAAAAAGAAGCAAACTGGCAGAAACAGACCATTCATTTGTATATGAAAGCACCGAAGCTGTTTTTCAGAAGGGCACTTGTGGCTGGCTTCTCTGAAGTGAGGCTGGACCACAGCGTTGTTGTCATGGCGATCCTCCTCTTCTCCGGCATCCTGGACTGCCCTGCCAGAGGAGCAAAGGAGACACTCCCAGCACTCCTGCTTCCTCCCCCCTCCTTCTGTGGCTTTCTCAGGGTGGGAGCTGATGATATTTTATAGCTGCCCTTGTAGCCAATGGCATTGCAGACGGCCGAGATGCCAGCACCCTGGGAAAGCTCTCCGCTCCGTCATCGGTGCATTGCAGGGCGTGGGGGATGCCCCATAGGAACTGGGGCTGACCCTGCTGCATGTACCTGCCTCCTGCACAGAACCAGGGCACCGACATCCTTGACTTAGCTGGATCCAGAAACGCTTTTAGCGATGACATGATCTGCCTCTGGGAAGGAGCTCGAGCTGTGCCGGGAACTTGCTACAGCAGCTGCTGGGGAAGTTTTGCTTTCCAAGTTGTGAAAGTTTTGGCGTTGCTTTTTCCTTCATGATCCAAAGCAGCAACCAGCCCCTCTTGGGTGCAGCCACCTTTCCTCTCCTTATCCCTGTCTCCTTCCCACCCCCTCTGCCCTGCAAGGGGCAAACCTGAAGGGAGGCAGTGGCTCGTCAGTCTTCCCAATGTGAGGACTCCAAGATGTGAGGCTGCCGGGGGAAGGAGGTGAGGCTGTTGTTTTCTGCTGCAGACGGATTGCTCCCTGGCAGGCACTTTATCACTCTGGTTCCCAGGGGAGCTGAGCTGGCCCCGGGGGCTACAAGTCGCATGCCCCCAGAGTTGCACTGCCCATCGCAGGACACTGGCCAGCGATGGCAATCCAGGGGATGGAACTTTGCGCCATGGCGGTGGTCATTATCCTTTTCATCGCAGTCCTCAAACAGTTCGGGATCCTGGAGCCCATGTCCATGGAAGGTAACTAGTTCCTGTACCTTTGCCTGGCTCCCTCAACCACCCAAGCCCCCCCCCCTCCATTGCACCCATTTGCCTTCCCCCACTGCAACCCTTCTTCCTTGATCCCTGGACAAAGCTCTCCCTGGTGCATATATATGCTGGTTCTTGAAAGCAAGGCTTTCCTGAACAATTAGCTCTGCTTTAGCCAATTCTTCTATTTCTTGCCAAAAACCATTTCTGGGTATTCTTATAACTTCCCTTTGGTTTCTTGATAACATTTCCTGGTAGAAGCTTTTTTCTTGTCCCTACTAACTGCTCTTCCTCTTGTGGTTTCTAAAGAATGTTCTGAGGGGAGGAATTGTCCCTCTGGAAGTCTGTTATTTGCAGCGGGACTTTTAGGCAGAGAACTTAGGAGGAGAAAATGACAAACTGCCAGAAATATTCCTCCTTGATAGTTAAAACTTAACTTGGTTCTCAGGATAATGTCCCTTTCCCCTCCAAATGCAGACCTAACTAGTTTTATTACTGTAAACCATGATCACAATGCATGGTTCAAGCATTGGAAGTTAACAGAACGCAGGATTTTAAATAAAGCCCCCCCAAAAAAGTAAGAGAGAAAAGATGCTTGAAGGATAATGGTGCTGAGCTGTGCAGTTTGAGCCTGCAGATAAAGCTCGTGATGGAGGAAACCCCTGTAGACTAATTAGATGCATAAGGATCTGAGCCTTATGCAGAAAGAGCCAAGTGACCCATAGGCAAGCTGTCCTGGAAGAGTCATGTTATCTTCAGGATGCTTCAGTTAAGAAGGTCTGCCTTTGGGCAGGGCTTTGATGGGCGATTACCTGGGAATACTGCATCTGCTGTTTAGTGGAGGCAAGGTGGGATATTCACAATCACAGTAATACAAGAGAGGGGGCCTCTTTCTTTGAAAATTCCCCACTGCTTCCTTTGACACTGTCAGGTGCTTCACTGATCTCACATGGCCTGTGCTTGATCTTTTTACTTAGTGCCAAGGATGCCCAAAGCTCCCCTTAATCCAAGAACCAATGAATGGCACAGAACATGGTGAGGAGTCGTGTCTTGCATGGCATCTCTCAGCCCAGATAAGCATGGCCTTTTCTAAGTGATGAGGCAAAACCTGGGTGAATATAGCATTCCCCAACCCCAGGCTGCATGGTGAAGTGGTGACGAGACTGATTTACCTGATTTAGATTTGCTACTATATCGGCGCATAGGTCATGTGGTTTCAGCATATCACTGTGATTGAAACATGATGTGCAAAAGCAGTCACGTGATGCTCACTTGTTTCCAAGAGAGCTGAAAGTGCTTCCCTTGGGGTATGAGTGCATGTCCCGCATCACATCTGATCCATTAGGTTTTGCAGGTTTTCAAACAACAGAAAACCCTGCCAAAACTGTTAAGAAGAGGCAACAGTGGGGTGAATGCACACATTACTAGCAGTGATCCCTTTTTGAACATGGTCTCTTCTACTTAGAAGTCCCTTCTAACCTCTGGAAAGTTGATTTGCAGGGTAGCAGAATTTACATGGACTAATAGCCATGTGGGTCAGGGAGCTGCAGTGAGGAGGAGGAACAAAGTAACCCTCTCCTCCCTCTTCTGCAAGCATAGCTTAACTGATGAGAAAGGAGGAAGGAATATTTTTGCCCTCTGACATGCAAGGACCATCAGTTTTCCAGGTATCGGGGACTGCTTGAAGGGCGGGAACAACACAAAAATCCACATCCACCTGCTCTTATTACTATCAGATTGCTGGATTAGATCTCTTTTCTGCTGGGCTGTATTCAAGGTGCTGACTTCGGCCTTTAAAGCTTTACCTGGTCTAGGACCAGGTTACAAGAAGCAGAGCCTTTTCAATCATGGCACCCCAACTTATATATCATATCTCAAAGCTATTTGCCTAGGAGTAGATTAGGTGAGTTTCCAATGGCAGGCAAAGATGTTTCTGTTTACCCATGCTTTTTGCCATTTAGGTTATGTAGTTTGTTAGGACTTTAGATTTTGCAGATTTTGGTTTGTTTTCTTCTGGTGTTTAAAATCCCAAGTGTTGCTATGTTTACTTTATAGTTAAAATTCTTTTTATTTATGTTTATTTGATTTTTAACAAGGATGTTTTGAGTTAAGGGAGACTAATGGGGTTATGGCTTTAATATCTAGCTTTCCCTCCTTCTATCCTCACAACTGTTCTGGCTCTGATTGCAAAGGGCTGAAGCAGTCGAAGGATTCCTCTGCAGCAAGGGGTTTCCCAAGTAGCTGGAGGGCAGGTCCAGTCTTCTCAAGAGCACTGAGGTCAGACTCACAGGTGAGCGGTCCTGTAGCCAAAAATGTTTGGTTGATGGGGCAGGGGGTTGAGCACAGAGGGGGCAGGGATAGGGGCTCGCTTGATGGGGCATGGCTTGATACTGAGGGGTGTGGCCCTGGGCCTGTGGGCCAGTAGGTGGGTGCTGGGTCCAGGCTCACAGAAGCAAGTTAGCCATACAAATGACTGAACTAGCAGTGCTTGATGCTTAGCCCAGGGGCTAAATATCATAGAGAGCAAGAGCCCCACCTGTTCCCAGGCTTCATCTGGCCAGGGGTTAATCGAGCCCCAGTCTAGCAAAACACTGTATGCACTTAGGCAGTGATCTGGCTCAGTAGCTGGAACTGAGTTGCCTTCTTGCGGGCCTGTCATCTCTGTCACTCCCAGTGAGTGGAAGGAGAACTTGGGAGTCTTGGAGTCCAAGATCTGGCACTACAAGGCAGGGGGGGTTGGCTCCCTTGAATCTGGCATGTTGGCAGCATTGCCTGGAGCTAAGCCTTCAAGGGCAGATCCTTCAACTGAAGCCTTGGGATCTAGAGGCTATGGGCTGGGTGTCCCAGGGTCATCCCCCAGGGTGCTCTCTGGTTCATCCTGGTTATCCTCTGAGGGATCTGTTCCTGAGTCTGAGTTCAGCTCAGGAGGGCTCATGACAACAACACCCCTGTGATATGTCAGGTGAGGACAGACTGAGACACCATCATGCAGTCAACCTGAACTTGGATCTCCCCAGCTAGCATCCAACAACTCTGTCCACTTTCTCACACAGCCTTTGATTCCCTTACAGATCCAGTAATAGAATGTAGGACCTCTAAGCAAGAGTTTTACTCCAGGTGGGCATCAGCCATAACACCTCTCTTTTTAGGAATTGAACTCCCAGATTGATACATGTGCTGCAAGCAAGGGGAATGCAGTTCACATAGGAAGTGGGGCATTTCTTTGTCACCTGTTTGAAAAATCAAGTGAGCTTTGTTGATCTTTTGCCACAAGTGGTACATTCAAAATTCATTATAGATTAGGGTTACCAAAAACCTGGTGGAAAAAATGTTTTGTCTCTTTACCAGAGGCTTAATGGGATGTTATTTACCACATGGTATTATTTACCTGTGTACCATGAAAAGCTCCAGGTTAACTGGCCATTGTCACATATTAAGTCTCCATTTTCTTGAATGCTGAGGCCATGAGCACACATAGACCTCTGCACTAAGAAGGCAGCCATTGACCATGTGCTTGCCTGGAACTTAAAGGTAATTGTAACCATGTAGAGATCTGTAACTTCTTAAAGCTAAGGAGCCTGTCCTATATATTAACATCTGATAGGTAACAACGGCCAGGTCCAACTTAGAAAATATGTGGGGACTCTGGGGGTGGAACCAGGAGACTTTCCCATTCTCTAAATTAAATAAAAATATAGCAGTGCAGTTCCCCTCAATAGTCTTCATTTCCTTGTCCCCCAGCAGCTATGCTTCCACTAAATAAACACACACACTATCATAAAGCAGCCAAAAATAAACACAGTTAGCAAGCATACACTTTTGTGATCTCAATGGGGCATTTACTCACATTGCTGAATATAATCATCTGTTGTATTTCAACCAATGTCTTCAGGAAAATGAAAGAACAGCCTAGAGGGTGGAATTTCCCTCCAAACCAACAGAGGGGCCGAGAGTATCCTGGCTCTGCTTGCCCCACCCCCTTGCAGCTTTTCTGCTGATATTTAAAGATACACACACATTCAGAAACAAATGGTTGCAAGCTTCTTCTAAACCTGCTGATGTTTGAAAGCACATGGTGGCTGGGGCAGGGCTTCCCCCCATCAGGAGTTGGTGGCAGAGAGAATCCTGAAAAATTGAGAGATCCTCTGCCCAGACCTGGGGACTGGCAAGCCTACTGATAGGGCATATATATAGAAAGGGACAGGGGATTTATGTTTTGCCTGTTTCTTTTGAAACGCCTTGCTCAGTCTGGTGCTGTCCTAAAAGTATGCTTGTAAATATTTTCTTTTTAATAAATAATTAATAACTTTTGATGCTGGAACAGTTCTCTTTACCACATATACCTCCACCATCTCAGAGACACTATTTTATAAGGAGCACCAGGGGAAAGGAAGGCAGTTGGCAAGCGGCTATTCCTCCAAGGGCGCACAGGACAGTGAAATGACCTGTGGTGCCCAGGTGCTGGGCAGCAAAAGACATGGAGGCAAGGCCTCAGAACTTGGAAGGAAAGCTGGGAGTCCTGACCCTCCCAGTGGGCAATTCCGTATAAAGGTCAGGTGGGGTGGTGATGAGTTACCTGAGAGCAGAAGCCTCTACAGGAGTTGAGAAAAACTTAGTAGGGCAGGGCAGAATAGGACCTGCAGGCAAGAATGGACGCATTCTGCCACAATAACTGAAATGTAAAAGTAAGAACATAAGAGAAGCCATGTTAGATCAGGCCAATGGCCCATCCAGTCCAACACTCTGTGTCACACAATGGCAAAAATTTTTTATATATATATATATATACACACACACACACACACTGTGGCTAATAGCCACTGATGGACCTCTGCTCCATATTTTTATCTAAACCCCTCTTGAAGGTGGCTATACTTGTGGCCGCCACCACCTCCTGTGGCAGTGAATTCCACATGTTAATCACCCTTTGGGTGAAGAAGTACTTCCTTTTATCCATTTTAACCTGTCTGCTCAGCAATTTCATCGAATGCCCACAAGTTTTTGTATTGTGAGAAAGGGAGAAAAGTACTTCTTTCTCTACTTTCTCCATCCCATGCATTATCTTGTAAACCTCTATCATGTCACCCCGCAGTCGACGTTTCTCCAAGCTAACAATTGTGATCTATTTAAAAGATTCTATGCCTGAAAAGTCAAGAAATACCTTGATGAGGAACAAACCAAAATCAAAAAGTAGTTATGCCGTGTGTGGTGTTTTTCAAGCTATTAAGCAAAGGGGGGGGGCAGGGAGAGAAAGGAGGTGTTTCGGAGGTTAGATGCAGATGACAACTTCCATTTATGTCCAAAAATCACATTTTCTCTTTGCCACTTTTATACTTTGTTTCACATTCACCTTTCCTTTGTCAGAGTAGTCGCTTAGACTGTAAGCCTGAGAGCAGGACTTGTGTCTTTCATGTTGCTCATGAGCAGTGCCTGAGTTCTGTAGGCACTCTAGAAATTATAACTGACATTGTGCTTCATAGACACCAGTTCAGAAATCCTTAAAGCAACTCTGTAAGGTAGGGCAGTTCAATCATCCTGATCAAACCAGAGAGTAAACCTGCTGAGAGGACAGGTAGCTTTTCCCTAAATTTGTATTTCCCTAAATTTGTTCCCTAAATGTGAATTTGTAGCCTACCAAGATTTGAACTGAGGAGGGCCCAGCTCACGCAATGCCCAGGAGCGAGCCAAGGGGGCTTTTTGGTAAAGTCCCCATATCTTCCTGGAAATCTCTGCAGGTATATCCAAGGTATATCTTTTCAGTAACCACAACATCATTTTAGCAGCTGATAATAAAATATTAACCAAGAAGTAAAACCTGCGTGTTGGAGTCTTAAATCAAGAAACTGGATCCCTTCCCAAGACCCTTCAAGGACACCGTGTGATGGCCGGTATCTCCCCTGACTCTGTTAAACTTCTCTGTCTGTGTGTCTCTCTGCACCATGGCAAAAGCCCAGCAAGTCCCAAAAGAAGGAGGAGGAAGAGGAGGAGGGGTAGCAGGAGAAAGCCAGAGAACAGGCCCCACTCCTCCCATCCCCAAATCCCTCTGAGAGGCAGCAGGGAGGGAGACTCACTGTGAGAGTCAGATGCCCCTGGATGGAGCATCCCACTGCTGAGCCAGAGGTTTGGGTGACAGCTCAGGCTGGGTTTAGTGCTGTGCCTGCCGTTGTTCGTCCTATTTTTAAAATACGCTCACGATTGCTGCATCACATCCCAGCCTTGTTCTGACCTTGCTGAAGGAGACAATATCAGGCTGCATCTCAGCTTTTGGTGGATGATGATGATGACGACGACGACGACGACTGCAGCAGCAACAACAACAATAATTTAAAAATCTGTTGGACAGAGATTGCCCTACTGTAAGAAGAGGTGCAACAGCCAAGACTGGATCCCATTTGGGTGACAGAACAGGAGGCAGAAATCTGACCTGAGAGCAAAGACAAAAAGGATTAAAAAGGTAAAGGTAGTCTCCTGTACAAGCACCAGTCATTTCTGACTCTGGGGGTGGACGTTGCATCATGATGTTTTCACGGCAGACTTTTTACAGGGTGATTTGCCATTGCCTTCCCCAGTCATCTACACTTTACCTTCAGCAAGCTGGGTACTCATTTTACTGACCTCAGAAGGATGGAAGGCTGAGTCAATGTTGAGCTGACTACCTTTACCCAGCTTCTGCCAGGACTGAACTCAGGTTGTGAGCAGAGCTTGGACTGCAATACTGCAGCTTACCACTCTGTGCCACAGGGCTCTCGATAAGGATTGCCAAAGGTCTAAACTAGCTCAATGCTTTAATAGTGGTTGGCTTGATGACCTCAGGGAAGCTGATGGTCATCTTCTATTGCTGCCTCTGTGTGTAGTGTCCACAGGTCCTTCTAGTATGGGTTTAGCTGCTGAGCAATGCCACAGCCAAAAGCTTCAGAATTCTGCCTTGCCAATAGCCTGGAATTTGTCCCAAGCTCCCCCAGTTCCACCAATTATGAAACTAAATGGAGATACAACAATACTCTGCATGGCACTGCCTTTGAATATGTCTCAAAAGCTTCTGTTGCTACAGTGTGCAGCCCAAGCATACAGTCTGAAGCCAACCACTTGGAAGATGCAACTCCACTGCCAGCTGCATCAATCTCACAGGTTACCTGTTGGTTTCTGAGCCCATTTAAAGCCTTCACAGTCTAGGGCCCTCGTCCTTATTGAGCCACATTTCCCAGTATCTTCCCTGTACCAGCTTTGTTCTTCATGGCAAGAAGAAAACAAAGGGCCCCACCAACTGGAACAAAAAGATGAAGAAAAAATAGTGATGCAGTGGGAAGAAATTTTTATTTCAGTATCTATGCTTTTACACATGTTAAATAAAGAAGTTTCAGTCCACTTCAGCGACCATTTGCAATTGGATTTTGCAGTTTCACACAGTAAAAAAGAACTTATTCTCAAAGTGTGTGGGCCCTGAGTGAGATCAGAACCACGGTACTGGGGAAGATCTTCAGCTTTTCCCTTGATTCTGTTCTCTGGAGCTGAAGGTTAGGTTAGGTTTATTTGATTTATATCCTGCCCTCCCTGCCGAAGCAGGCTCAGGGTAGCTAATGAGGCTAATAATGAACCTTGAGGGGTGCTTCTGTCCTGTTGGGTAATCTGTCAGTACACATGCAGTCCCACAATGGGGTTAATAACCCCCCTGCCCAGCCCTCCTGCTGCAGCCCCCCCATTTGGTCCAGCCAAGATGGAAGAGGCAGGGACTTACATTTAGAGGAAGCAATCAATGGCTTGAGTACGATGACATCACATATAGTACAACCCAGAAGTGACAACATCATACTGAGTATGTCAATTGCACTCCCCTATTTTGTCTTTGAATTTCCTATTGCCATCCAGCTGACCAATGAGAGCAGGGGACAGGATATCTCCTACCCCTATTCCTAGTACAAAGGTGCTTGGAGAACAAGCCCCCCCCCCACATTTGAATGTCAGAGTCAGCTGGGGGAAACACAGGCCCTAAATATTACAAATTGTAGAGTGTAGTTTGTAGGGGTCAGAGTAAGTAGGGTTGCCAGCTCTGGCTTGGAAAATTCCTGGAGATATGTGGCCTGTGCCTGGGGAGGGGAGGGAGTTCAGCAAAGATGTAGTGTCCCTCTAGAACTTCAATTTACCTAGACTCTATGGGATACAATTTCAATGTGGCTTCAGACTAAGATTTGGTTACCTTAGTTGACCTCTATGGAGAACTAGACAGGGCAAATGTGACCCTACTAGTTCTGCTGGATCTCTCATTGGCTTTTGGCTGGGACTGGGGGGAGCATCATGTTTGGTGGTTTGAGTCCTATTTTGGGGGGGGGTCTTTCTCAGAAGGGGTTGCTGGGGGATTCCTGCTCTGCTCCATGGATGCCCCGTGGATGGGTTCCACAGGGTTCAGTCTTATCCCTCATGCTATTTAATATTTCTGTGAACCCACTGGGAGAGGTCATCAGGAGGTTTGGACTGTGGTGTCACCAATAAGTGAATAATACCCAGCTCTACCTTTCTTTTCCACCTTACTCCAAGAATGTTTTTGATGTTCTGAATCAATGGTTGCAGTCAGTAATGGGCTGGATGAGGGTGAACATGCTGAAACTTAATCCTGGCAAGACAAATTCTCTGGGTTAGTAGAAGGTGGACCAGGGGCTTGAGATCTTTCCTGAATGGATGGGGATATGCTTCCCTTAAAAAGCCAGGTTTGCAGCTTGGGAGTGCTACTTAACGCAGCAGTCACTTTTGAATACCAAGTGGTTGCAGTGGTTCAGAGCGCTTCAGATGACTGGTGCATCAGCTGCATCCATTCATGGTTCAGTCAGATCTAGTCACAGTAACCTATGCCTTAGTCACATCTAGACTGGATTATTGCAACTTGCAGTGTATGTTCTTAGTGCTTGGGGGGGCAACAGTGGGAGGATTTTGGGAGTTCTGGCCCCACTAGCGAACCTTCTGATGGCACCTGTGTTTTGGCCACAGATGACACAGGCTGTTGGACTAGATAGGCCACTGGCCTGATCCAGCATGGCTTCTCCTCCAACATGGGGCCAACTATCAGGTGCATGTGAGCCTAATGCTATGGCAACTACACTGTCTATTGATCCACTCCTTAGCTCAGCTCAAGATCTTGGGTTCATCCTTTCAAAAACTATATGTCTTTGGACCAGAGTATCTGAAGAACTCTTTTCTTCCATAAGATCACAGGGAGAGGGCCTCCTGACTGTTCCATCAGTCAAAGAAGCTTGTATTGTGGGTTGATGATAGAAGGCCTTTTCAGTGGCAGCCCCATGATTATGGAACAACCTCCCCAGGGGGGTATGCCTGGCCCCTTCACTTTTGATCTTTAGGAGCCAGTTGAAGAGGGTTCTATTTAGGACTGCATTTGATTAATTTACCAGCAGTCCTAAATTATTGTTTTAAATTTTAATGCATTTAATGTATTCATTCTCTATATTTTATCTACATTTTAAGCTGCCTTGAGTTCCATTAGGTTAAAAGACTATTTCTATATAAATAAATAAACCAGGAAACTGTTTTCCTGGTTTATTTATTTATAAACCAGGCCCTACTTTGAGGTTGGTAATCCTACTCATAAGGACTGCCCTACTCATAAGGATTGCTCCCTCCTGTTTCTACCCCCATGTGCTTTCAGATTCCCCATGTTCTGAATTAGACAGGTGGGTGCAAGGAATATGGTCTTCTCAAGAGCCACTCTTTTCTGTGCGTGTGTATAGAATCTGCTCTTCCAAGAAGCCAGCAGGCCTCTTGCTGTGTTGGTCATTTAGTCAGATGTTTGAGGCTGAAGAAGAGCTGTTGATGGATTGGTTTGACTTAATTGTATTTTTGGATGGCTGCTGATTTTCTTTATTGTACTTATTGATCTTTTACTGTGCCGTGTATATTATCTTTAAGTACTTAAAGGGCCCTTCTGCACTGTAAGATGGGACAAATATTTAATGAACAACTAAATAAAAGTATTGCAGCTTCCCAAAGAGAACTGCATGTCCAGAGGTTCTGAAAGACAGCAGGTTCCAAGTGATTCTGCATGGGTTGGTCTTGTTTTTAGGATACAAATGCCAGTTGCAAAATAGTTTGTATTTCTGCTAAGACAGTTTCAAATTTAGTCTGCTAAGACAGGTTCAAACCAGGAACTTTCTGCTTGGTACCTCACAATGCAATCCTAAGCAGAGTTATACCTTTCTAAACCCATTGGCTCCTCTTAGGATCATGCTGTCAGTCTCTTAGTTACTAGACCTATACCAGTTTCACAAAATAATCTTCTTTGTTAGGCCGCTTGGTTCCATTTTATGGCTGGGAACCTGGGGCTAAAACTTGGTGTTTGGGTCATGGTCTCCAAATGAATCTGAGGCCAAGTTTGTTAGGCATCTGGGAAAGACATGGGCCTGAGCTTTTCCCCTTCTGCTGTGAAGTCAAGGTTGCCACTCTTTCTCTGGCACCATGATTGGTAATAAAAGTTAGAACTTTAGTAAGCAATTTTGTTGACAGTGCATGAGATGCATTAGGAGGCCCTTGCTCACTCTCTCACGGCTCGGTTGATCCTGCAGACATAGCAGAAGTAATGAGTAAGAAAGACTTAATCATCCACAAAAGTCTTTCCTTGGGACCTTGAGTCAGGGTAGATTTTTTTTTCCTTTGATACAAATAATGATTGCAGAAGAACAACTCTGATTGTGTCCTTCATTGGTCCTAGAGATCTGTGAAAAGATGTCAGGTTTGTTCCATCACAAACAGTGAGCTTTTTCCTCTGATTTTCTTGTCTCCTTCACCTTGTCCTTCTAAGGCAAGCAAGCTAAAGCAACATCATCTGAATGTTTTCACGTGATAATGGAGTCCAGCAGTCTATGTGTGGAAATTTGTGATTAGCCCAGGTCCAGGATGGTCTGCAGCCCAATTGAATAATACTTTCTGGCAGAGTAGGGGGTAACATACATCATCCCACAAAATTGCTTTAAATCAAGTCAGACTACTATTGGTCTATCAAGGTCACACTAGCAGCAACTCCCCAGCATCTCAAGTGCAGGTTTTTTATGCCACCTACTTCCTGATAATTTAACCTGGAGATGCTGAGACCTTCTGTGTGCAACTCAGGTGATCTACTATTGAGCCATGTCTCTTGCCCAAAATGTATCCTTCCTGGTTGCTCCTCCTTGTACATAATTGTTCTTGACTCACGCTCCCTAATTTTGGAGACCCAACTCCTGAGCATAGACTGCTTCTGTTCTTCATTGGTTTCTTGCAGCTGCTTCTCTGGAATATGTTCCACTGTTCCCGGTTGGATCGCTATAGGAGCTATTGTAGTGATGCAAATGTTCAAATATGCAAGAAAAGCCAGGAAGAATTTTTGTAGGCAGGTGATGTCAGTGGACTCATAACTTATGAAAAGGCTGCATCATGCATTACTAGATAAGCATTATTTGTTTGCTTATTTAGGAGATTTCTATGCCACCCAAGCAGGGGACCCAGGAAAATTAGAATGTCTGCTGCTATGGGCACTTTTCTTGGAGTCCCCTTGTCACATTTCAGGCTGGCCAGGTCAATTGAGGTGGCAAGTAATAACCAGCAGTTGCAGGTGGCAGACATCAAATTATGGCAAGTTCCACAAACAGCAGCAAGATCTTCAGCACCAGGGACAGCTCCACAGGAGAAAGCTTTGTTGCATAGACTGGAACCATACTTGTATATCTGCCAGAGCCCCTAGCCTTTCCTTCATGTTTATTCCCAGCATCAGGTGTTCAGCAGTATACTATCTCTGTATATGGAGGTTCTGTTCAGCTTCCCTGGGTCATATCCATTAATAGATCATGAATGTGTCTCATCCTTTTAAAAACAAAGGCTATCATGCCAACTTGTGGTGTTTGTCAGGAGTCATCCATCCTTAGCACTGCCTTAGCAGAGCCAGCTTGGTGTAGTGGTTAAGTGTGCGGACTCTTATCTGGGAGAACCGGGTTTGATTCCCCACTCCTCCACTTACAGCTGCTGGAATGGCCTTGGGTTAGCTATAGCTATCTCAGGAGTTGTCCTTGAAAGGGCAGCTGCTGTGAGAGCCCTCTCAGCCCCACCCACCTCACAGGGTTTCTGTTGTGGGGGGAGAAGATATGGGTGATTGTAAGCCACTCTGAGTCTCTGATTCAGAGAAAAGGGCGGGGTATAAATCTTCAGACTTCTTCTTGCCTCAGATTGCAAGCTCAGCTGAGGCCCTCAGCCTACCCTGAGTGCTCTGCTTCCAGTTTCCCAGAAGGTCATAAAAGAGGCAGCTGGCAGAGTGGCCTCCAGTTACAGTTTCTTGGTTATATCTCAGACCCACATCTAGTTTCTGCTATCCTTCACATTTACAGGAATAAATACTACAAGAGCTATAACAAATCCAGTATTTGATCATTTTGGGTATAAGCTAGTAAAACTGCTTAGTCATAATTGTGATCAAAACACTTGCCATGTCTCAGTGTAGTTTGCAGCACTGCTTAGTCATCAGATCACAAATGCACTCCTGACATGAACGATCACTGCTAGTGGGTATGCAATAGGGGTTACAGCAATGGGCAGGGTAATTTGTACATTTCCAGCCTTGCTTCTGTTGAAGTTCTAAATCAGTATATATGAGCTGGGGAAGGGTCATACTGAAAAGTGAAGACTGATGCTACATTGCAAGTCTGGTGGAAATGGTTTGAACTCACTGTGAAAGCATTTTGAGGAATTTGTTTTTAGGACAGTGAATTGTGTGCAAACCACTTCCACAACACTTAAAACGTCATGTCTGTCTTCTCCCTAAAGGAAGTGTGAGCTAGAAAGTTGCAGGTGCAAACCTCAGCTCCACCATATGTTCAGTGGCCTTATACAAGCCCCTCTCTCACCAGCCTCAGACCCAATCTGCAATATGGCTGGGAGCCAGGATGGTGTAGTGCTCAGAGTGCTAAGCTAGGTTCAGGGGGTTACAGTTTGAATCTGCACCCTGCCATGCAAGCTCTCCAGGTGGCTGTGGGCAAGTTACATCCTCTCAGCTTAACCTACCTCCCAGAATTGTTGTGTGGATAAAATGGAGGAGGGGAGAACAATGTAAGCTGCTTTGGATCATCATTAGAGAGAAAGATGGAGAATAAAGAAACTATAACTGTATAAAATCATAATATTGACATACCTTATAGGTAAGGTTGGCAATCCCCAGTTGGGGCATGGGAAACCCTGTTTAGGAGGCCTTTCCCCCTCTTCAGGGTTATCAGGAAGTGGGGAAATGTCTGCTGAGCACACCATTATATCCTGTGGAGACCGGTCCCCATAGGGTATAATGGAGAAGTGATCTGTGGATATCTAGGGGGGCTGATTTTTGAGGTAGAGGCACCAAGTTTTCAACATAGCATCTGTTGCCTCTCCTAACCCACAAGCTTCAAAAAGATTGAACCGGGGGTTCAATTCTTTGAGCTCCAAAATAAGGTGCCCCCATCTATTGTTTCCAGTGAAGGGAAGGCATTTAAAAGGAGTACAGTCCCTTTAAATGCAACAGCCAGAGCTCCCTTCAGAGTTCAACTGTGCTTGTCACAACCTTGCTTCTGGCTCCATCCCAAAAGTCTCCTGGTTGCATTCCCAAAGTCTCCTGGCTCCATCCCCAAAATCCCCAGATATTTCCTGAGTTGGACTTGGCAACCCTACTTATAGGGTTGTAAGGATTCTTGAGCTAACATATGCAAAATGCTTTGAACACTGCTTTACATATATGTTACCATTTAGGCTGTGTGCTTTAAGTGATTTGCAGATGAAAGTAGTCCCCTCTGCAAGCACCAGTCGTTTCTGACTCTGGGGTGACGTCGCATCACATTTTCAAGGTAGACTTTTTTATGGGGTGGTTTTCCATTGCCTTCCCCAGTCATCTACACTTTCCCCCCAGCAAGCTGGGTACTCATTTTACCGACCTTGGAAGGATAAGCCAACCTTGAGCTGGCTACCTGAACCCAGCTTCCACCTGGATCGAACTCAGGTCGTGAGCAGAGAGCTCAGACTGCAGTACTGCAGCTTTACCACTTTACCAGAGTTACACCCTTCTAATGTCACTTACTTCAGTGTACTCAGAACAGTGTAGCTCTATAAAAAATGCACCATCGATCAGTAGAATAATCGTTTTCCTTGATTAACCAGTGGAGCCCTTTGTAATCAGTGAATTTAAGAGTTGAGGGAGTACCTGTTACATGTTTGGAAGCTATTTGGGTACCGTTATCCCTAGAGAGAATGCCAAAAAATAAAAAATAAAGATGAGCTTTTTTGCCAAACAAGAACAAATAGCTTTTTGTTTTATTAAACTAATTTCTCTTGCACGCCCTTTGATAACTCCAAGAGGCACCACTGTTGATGTTTCTGTCATATGCAAATGTAGTTAAATATGATTGATTAACAGATAAGAGAAGGATGATCAATCAACTGTAACTGTTTTAATGGGCTATAATACTTATAAGAAATAATTAATAATAATTATAATTATGATCATGAAAACGACTGGTAGGCTGAATGGCAAACTCCCATAGGCAATGTTCAGATGGATTCCCCAGCCAGTTCTTGTAGCATCTCCTACTTGATTTTCCTTTAGAGAAACAATTATGGAACAGGTAGGCATTCTGCAGCCTCAGGTACATGAACATGCTAGGGTATCTTGGCCTCTTGCCTGCTGGGCTTTCAACCTGAGAATGGCATTAGTGGCTTTGATCAATGAGCTTGGTTCAGTGATTGACAGGAGAGGCTGTAAATAACTGCTCTTGAGAACTCTCTGTTGATTATGGGATGTCAGACTGGCTTCCTCTTTTATCTTGCACTGGTTTTTATACTTCTTCTGCTTTCCTGCAAAACTTTTGCTCTTTGTGTCTTCTTATTTCTCTTCCTTTCTTGTCTCTGTGCCCCCACTCCCTGCTTTGCTTTCATTTCTGAAGTCTTCCTTTTAATTTCACCTAAAAGAAACATGGGCTGGACCCATTTCACCAGCAGAGGCATGTTCCTCCAGTTGAAGGAGCCTTCCCTTGATGCAGGATGCATTGTGTATTGGGGGCAGACTCCTTCCACCAGAGCAAAGTGCCTCTGCTAGCAGAATGGATCTGTAAGATCAAACCCCAGATCTTCATCCCTTTCTCTCTCACACTCCTAACCACAGGAATTGGTTCCTTCTGTCACTCCATGTAAATACCTGTGGAAATTCAACCTCTTAAATCTGGCCTTTTCTAATTGATCTGTTCCTTAGTTCCTTTTCCCTCCATGTGTCCCAAATGAATGGACAGTGATCTTGTGTTGAGCACACAGGGCCCAAGGCTGCAAAGGCCCTGCAGCAGGCAGTCATATAGTCTTGAAGTACAAAGGAACGGTCTGGAAGTTTCTTAAGAAATGGGTTGCCCAGTTTGGAGGGTGGTGTGTAATAGATCTGGGAGCTACATGGCAGGTGGTGGAATGTGATCGGTCCTCTAGGATCACCTGACTTCTAGGACAGGAAGATTCTGGTCTGTGATGCTAGTATGCCTGTTTGAATTGAACTGCCATGTCAGAGTCCTTCTAGCGTGGCATCTTGTTTCCAGCAGGGGACAGTCACATGCTCTGGGAAGCAAAACATGAGAGGGTTGACCCACAGTGCTCCTTTCAGTACCTGAGAACTGATATACCATCTCTGTACTTGGAGATTCCTTTTATAGCTAATAAACACTCATATGATATGTCTGTCTTTCTCATTTTTGTTCTAATCCCCTTTGAAAATCATCTGAGCTAATGCCCATCACTGTGCCTTACAGCAGTGAGTCCCATAAGCTAAAGATGCCTTATGTGAAGAAGTTCTTTATTCTGTCTATCCTAAGCATATTTCTGAACCACTTCATTGTGAGATCCTGAGTTATAATAATAATAAAATTTCATTTATATCCCGCTCTCCCCGCCGAAGTGGGCTCAGGGCGGCTAACAGCATATTCATATAATTATCTCTCTCGGCTTGGCTTCGCGAACGAACGAAGATTTAAGAAGGGTGCAATAGTCCACGTTTGCTGCAGGCTCGCTGGACCAACCCTAAATCAGACTTTTCCCTGCAGCCGCTGTGGCCAGACCTGCCTGTCTCATATAATTATACAAAGGTTTAAAATCACATTAATTTTAAAACATTCCAATTTAAACCGAATACAAATAAATACAAATAAATTCCAGGTGCTAATTCTGTTCATAAGATAATGGTGACAGAAGTCACCCAACATCAGTCGCTCAGCCGGCAAAGGCCATCCTGAAAAGGGTGGTCTTGCAGGCCCTGCGGAACTGGTCAAGGCTCTGCAGGGCTCGCACTTCTTCCGGGAGCTGGTTCCATAGGTGTGGAGCTGCGATAGAGAAGGCCCGTGTGTGAGTTCTACTATCATACAAGAAGGAGTAAACAGCTTGCAAGAAGGTCTCTTTCATTTCATGTCAAAAATCTGTCGTAGACACTATAATAATTTTTGGTTGCTCACGTCTCCAGAACCTCCACATTGCATGCATTCCAAAACACATTAGATGATTTTGTTTGCATCTAAAGGCTTGACTTAATTTCCAGGGAAGTTTTTGTACTCTCATGCAAACTTTTGTTCTCCTGTGCACTTTAAAGATCCTCCAAGATATGTTTCCTGCTTCTTGAATGATAACTCAAAACCATGATGCAGGATGGCCACATCTGATTGTAAAGAATTAGAAAGAAGACTTTGGCCAGAAATAGCTGCACAGCTTGAGATGCACCAGGCCAAACACATCCCATCAACTGTCTATGGTGGCCAGGGACTCAATACAAAATCCAGTTTTTTGCTGCTTACTTGGGAATGCAAAACTGGGATGAGTTTGGTTTAGTGGTCTATGGATCTGACTTAGGCCTGCCTGTTGTTAAAATTGACTGCTTGTGTAACATCAGCTGTGTGCCTCTAGAAAATTAGGTGTCATTATGGAATGATCCATAAAACCTTGGAAAAGGAGGTTAGCGATTGACTAGAAATGGGTGTTTTGTGGGGTTCTTCACATATTGGACCTTGCTTTTAAAAAAAATATTAATAATACTTTGAGCTTGAGCTGTTTCAATGTGAACTGAAAAAGAAGTTGCACTCTGGAGATGAAGTTTAGGCTATATTTTGGACTAGAATTTGTGGATTGAATATAATTGAATATAAATCTTTTACAGTTGTGAGTTCAGTATTTTAGCTTAGAATCTTCCCCTGATGGTTTAGGTTTAATGTTCATCTTCCATGAATTTGTGCACTTTTGTCTTCTGTCTATGCCTTATATTCTCTTCTCTTAATAAGATAGTCTGATTGTTTGAATATCTAATGTTTTGCCTGTGTTTCCCCTAATGTATTTTCTAAGCCTTAAAATATTACTAGAGTTAGGTGGCTATGGAGCAATTAAAGAATGTGCGGAGAGACAATGGACAGTCCAGGTGTTCTAGAAGCAAAAGAAGTGAGTGATCTAATTGCTCAGTGGTACAGTACCTGCTTGGCACACAAAAGGTCCCAAGTTCAGTCCCCAGATCAACAGGTGAAAGGGTTAGAGAAAGCTTGTAATGTGAAAGACTGCCATAATATGAAGCTACTGCCATAGACAAACTGGCTTCAGTGGGCTGATGGGCTGATTCAGTATAAGGCAGTTTCATGTAGTCAACTGATGTCTTGCCCAGGAAAAGCAGCAATTTCACCTGGACAAACACCAAAGTAGCAAGTAGCCTGAACTGTACATGGAGCTGGCTAATCAGGAACACCAGCTGCATGGGCAGCCTGCAAGATTCAAGACCAAATGCCACTATTTTTGACTGCATATGTGAATTTGTTTCCTTTTTGTGCCATGGGCTCACTCACAACCATTTAGTGCAGAGAGGGAAACAGCCACACACAAAGCCTAAAAAGGAAGCACTCAGAAACTGACTAGCAGCTGCCCCAGTGTCTAGTCCTTTAGCTAGGAAATAATACATCAAGGCACCCAGGTGAATGCATGTGTTTCTCCTTCTCAGCACCTCTGGCAGTGCAAAAAAGGAAAGAATGTATAGACAGCAACCCAGTGTATCACAGGGGGCCAGTGTGCTGCACGATAACAGAATCAGGAAGGAGCAAGCCATCAGCCAGGTGAGGGCCAGGGGCAAGTGGTGTGATTTAAGAGAATGCACAGGTCAGGTGCCCAAAGCTGCAATTAGTAGGCAAGGAACAGAAGAAAGCCACTGCTAAGGAAGCTGGTGACAAGGAAATCCATCTGACAGGATCTTCTCTCTGCGATACTAGCTGTTCAGACTGAAGGGCAAGCTTGGGAGTCTGCTGGGTCACCTAAGCAGGTGCTGAGTAAGCTTCTTGTGATTTGTAATGCTGCCCTGGTGGTGCCTCTAAGCAACATGCTTCTACCTGTAATGACTTTGGCAGGCATGATGGCACAAGGAAAGCTGCTAAAACCAGGCTGCTGGGGAGAGGGGAGGTTTGTGGTCCTGACTTGAGATACCTGCCTAGTTTCTTGGGAGTCTTTTTGGTCTTAACTGCAGAGTACCTGCTAATCTTAGCGCTGCAGTCTTGGCGGAACAAAACCCAAGTGGGTGAGCAAGGCATAGATCACCAACTGCTATCTTATTTGTAGCCCTGGAAATTAATTTGATGTTAATTCCTAGTTTTGGCATCTCTTCCTGGAAATTAATCAGCAGAGAACTTTTCCATAGATTTGAACCAATTGAAACTTGGTATCCAAATCCTTGTAGGTAAGCAGATAATATCTGCTGGATCGATCCACATCCCATGAGTCCTATCACAGATCCATCACAGTGTATTCCTCTGATCTTTATTTGAAGTCCTTTTTTGATGTTGACTGGCACCTGGTTGCAAAGACTTCCATGAGTTATGTAGTCTTTTGAAGAAATACTTTGTTTATAGTTCCTTTCTGTTAAGAATACCCTGAACCTTCTGACCATGAGAGAATTCTACAGAAGAATCTTTTTCTCCTGGGGTTTGCCATGATCCAGTATTTCCTATGGAGTTATGCTTATTACATGTTTATGAAGACTAGAAACCTGTGGGTGTCTAGAGCTGCACTTCCCTACAATGATCCAGTGTTCCTTCTTTGCTAGAAGATACTCCAAGTCAGCACATGTGGGTGGGATTCCTATTTTTAGGAGAGGATATGAAATAGTTGGCTGGTTGGAACCCTGGCAGAAAGTCCTTGAAAGCTGAGCTTGCTACAGAAAGTGATACAGTTATCCAGAGGCTGAATAATGACTTTGCCTGCACCTTTGGACTAGATCTTCTGAAGGGTTCTCTTCTGTCAAAATATGAAGTTGCATTTTCACAACAGCTGGCGTCAGATAATCGTGCTTGGATACATAACCATAGCTCTGAGTTACATAACCATAGCTCTGAATAAAAGGGTTTTTAAAATCATTTTCAGTTCAAATTCTACTCAGATTAGTGAGACAAAAATTCATGGGGAGAGTGAGTAGATTCTAGCTCAGAAGTAATCACAGAAAATCAGCCTGCCACAAATGTTTCAGGCACAAGAATAAAAAACAAATCCAACATTTTAAGAGATGTGCTTAGGAAATTACTGTATAGATTTTTGTCCCTTGGGCAGCTCTTACTTCTTGCAAGACCATAAAAATCAGTGAGAAATGTTTTCTGTTCCATCAGTAAAATTTCCAGTATTTTTCCTGGACCCTCACATCTTGAAAGTTACTTTATCAGCATAAGAAGTACCGACGCTGCCAAATTATATTAGAAGGATCATAACTTCAAATAAAGGAGAAGAGGAAGTATTTAGATACCATCACCTCTTGTGGCTTTCATGGTTTAGAATTCACTACAATTTTAATATTAATCTGTTTTTAATGTTCTGTCATTGCCTTTTATGTACCTTGAATTAATTTAAGATTGTAGTAGCCTTAGGCCACATGCAATTAATGTTATTAATACTTACTGTTATTTTAATATTCACTTATTTCTATAAGTGTTTGGATGAAGGATATTTGAATTCAGGTCCCACCTTACCTGATATATTTTCATAATCTTTATGGACTGTTCATATTTGGAAGGCTTTGTCTATATTAAGTTTAAAAAATTATGGAGGGAGTTTACTGAAGTTTTCTACAAAATTGTGTGACCCCCTTACTAACTTGAATCAATCCTGTCTTCACTTTCAAAAACAGGTATGGAGTTGAAGCAGAGATGGGGTTGGCCTTCTGGAAACTCAGATGTACTTTAAACAAGATTTTTTAGCAGCTACATATCATTGCAGAACCATAATGCTGTTTGTTTTATTCTAAAACTGAGATTGCTGCTCAGGCTAATCAGAAGCTATGCTGAACATTAGACATTAGTGACCGGCTTCCAACTCCATCAGTTTCCTCCTGAGTAAAGTTACACCCTTCTTAAACCCACTGAAGTCAGTGGACCTAGAAGGAGGCAACTCTGCTTAGGTTGGTAACGCATAGAGGTGGAACATTAAAACAACATGATCTCTGTGGTTATATTGTGACCTCAATGGCTGTGTTGTTAAAATGTGTCTATGAAATGCTTTTCTGTTCACAGCACACAAAGGCAGTATGAGAAATCAAATGATAATAACAGTAAAACTGACAATCTGAAGGGAAACGTTATCACTGTTTAGTAACAATAATAATAAAAAGGTGGCCTATCCTTCTTCAGGAAAGCTGTCTCATAGCAGCCAGCTTTCAGTTACACAGTGAAAGGAATATTGTGATAATATACACAGATGTTGTAAATTCTACACATTTTGCCCCATTTCGATGTGAACAACAGGGAAGGTCCAGAAATTGCCAGATTAAATGATGCCAACTCTGACTACCCTGTCCCTGAATGGGTGATTGACCCTGTCAACTTTGTTCATACAAACAGCCTATTGAAGGAAGGAGCTAGAGTCAAGTCAGTGGCACCTTAGACACCAATAAGATTTGTGGGGTATAAGCTTTTGAGAGTCAAAATGCCCTTCAACAGATACCCTCGGACTTGAATCCAAATTTTCTGCTGCAGACCAACACAGCTGCCCTGTGAAACTATCCAAAGGATATTTGTGCCCTGAGTGCATCAGTACATGCACACAAGGACCTTGGATGACGGCCCATGTATATAAAACCCCTGATAGTCATCTGAGGATACTGGAGTATAAATTAGCATCGTTTATAGATCTGTATCCCAGGCGCTCTTGCAGAGTTAATACTTACTTAAAACAGTTCCACCTTGTTTATTCAACTCATCCAGAATGGACATTGCAGTCTCTGCCTGTGTGGACTTTGGAATGTCCTTTCCAGCAGAAGTGCTTTAATGACTTTAAGAAGTTCATCAAGCATTTCTGTCTTTTCTAAAATAATGAAAATGATGTCGTTCAGCATTTAATTTTTAGCAAGGACGACATGCTTAACTGTCCTTATCTTACTGGGGACCAGGGAGTTGGGGAATGTAAGTTGGAGGAGATTGTTCTGCTAAAGCTTTCCCTTTTGTATAAGGGCATTTCAAACAAAGCATGCATCAGAACAGCTCCAACACAATCCTACGGCCAAACTGGAAACTGTCTAGGATAGCATCTAAGCCCCACGCCAGTCTAATTTGAGGATAGGCCACCATAATTCAGAGCTACATTGGTGCATTTAGAGGTCTGCCATCATAGTGTCTTGCCAATGCTGTGCTGTTGTTTATCCCCTGGCACCAGTTTGGCTGCACAGCATAGCTGCCAGAAATTAGTGGTGCTGGGGATATGCTGGGGAAAAGCAGGGCTTAGTCAGTCTCCTAAACCTTCTTACATTACTGAACATATCACAGTCCTTTCTATTTGGTGTAGTGGTTAAGTGTGCAGGCTTAACTTGGGAGAACCAAGTTAGTTTCCCCACTACTCCACTTGCAGCTGCTGGAATGGCCTTGGGTCAGCCATTGCTCTCATAGGAGTTGTCCTTGAAAGGGCAGCCACTGTAAGAGCTCTCTCAGCCCCACCTGCCTCATATGGTGTCTGTTGGGGGGGAGAGGTAAATGAGATTGTGACTGCTTTGAAACGCTGAGATTCAGAGTATAGGGCGGGATATAAATCCAATTTCTTATAGTAGAGGGGCCTGTGTTTCCTATGGTCTTTCCTGCGTGGGCTTCCATGGGCAGAGTGGCATCAGAGTGGTGTGCTGGCATTGTTATGCACTGATGGGCTGCTTCCACATATGGCTGGCACAAGGGTCTAATTGGCATGCTGGGCTGTGATTGGTGGGTGCTGGTGGTGTTGATGCGGTCTCCACTACTGTTGGGATTTTCTTGGTTCCCTAGAGCAGGATTGGCCAACAGTAGCATGGCCAATGGCTGGGGCTGATGGGAGTTGTAGGCAAAAAACATCTGGAGAGCTACCGTTGGCCACCCCTGCCCTAGAGCTGGGTCTTTGGGGGCATTTATTTAATCTACTGAGAGAGTACAGTATACTAACTAGCTACTCTGGTGCTTGGCCAGTGTCAGCAAATGCCCTGGCATCTGGTGTTTAGGAATAAGTTATTCTTTTCTTTAGTATAACTAATATAATTAAAAAGGAGAACAAATGTTGAGTCCAGTGGCATCTTTAAGACCATAGAATCATAGAGTTGGAAGGGACCTCTAGGGTCATCTAGTCCAACCCCCTGCACAATGCAGGAAACTCACAAACACCTCCCCCCTAAATTCACAGGATCTTCATTGCTGTCAGATGGCCATCTAACCTCTGTTTAAAAACCTCCAAGGAAGGATAGCCCACCACCTCCTGAGGAAGCCTGTTCCACTAAGGAATCGCTCTAACGGTCAGGAAGTTCTTCCTGATGTTGAGTTGGAAACTCTTTTGATTTAATTTCAACCCACTGGTTCTGGTTCTACCTACTGGGGCCACAGAGAATAATTCCACACCATCCTCTATATGACAGCCCTTCAAGTACTTGAAGATGGTGATCATATCACCTCTCAGCCATCTCCTCTCCAGGCTAAACATGCCTAGCTCCTTCAATCTTTCCTCATAGGACTTGGTCTCCAGACCCCTCACCATCTTCGTCACCCTCCTCTGGACTCATTCTAGCTTGTCTATATCCTTCTAAAAATGTGGTGTCCAAAACTGAACACAATACTCCAGATGAGGTCTTACCAGAGCAGAGTAAAGCATCATGTGATTTGGACACTATACTTCTGTTGATACAGCCAAAAATTGCATTTGCCTTTTTAGCCACCGCATGACACTGTTGACTCATGTTCAGCGTATGATCCACTAAGACTCCTAGATCCTTTTCGCACATATTACTGCTAAGACAAGTCTCCCCCATCCTATAACCATGCATTGGATTTTTCCTACCTAAATTCAGAACTTTACATTTATCCCTGTTAAAATTCATTTTATTGGTTTTAGCCCAGTTTTCCAGCCTGTCGTCATCCTGTATCCTATTTCTGTCGTCTTCTGTGTTTGCAACCCCTTCCAATTTAGTATCATCTGCAGATTTAATACGCATTCCCTCTATTCCTTCATCCAAATCATTGATAAAGATGTTGAACAAAACAGATCCCAGGACAGATCCTTGAGGCACTCCACTTGTCACTCCTCTCCAAGAGGAACCATTCACAAGCACTCTTTGGGTGCGATCTGTCAACCAGTTACAGATCCACCTAATGGTAACAGAATCCAAACCACATTTTACCAACTTGTCAACAAGGATTGTATGGGGAACTTTATCAAAAGCCTTACTGAAATAAAGATAAATGATGTCTACAGCATTCCCCTGATTCAGCAAGGTAGTCACTTTCTCAAAAAAAGAGATCAGGTTAGTCTGATATGACTTGTTTTTGAGAAAACCATGCTGGCTCTTAGTAATCACATCCATTCTTTCTAAATGTTGCAGGACTGACTGACTGATGATTTGTTCTAAAACTTTTCCAGGTATAGATGTCAGGCTGACGGGTCCGTAGTTACCTAGATCATCTTTTTTCCCCTTCTTGAAGACAGGGACAACATTCGCTCACCTCCAATCTTCTGGCACCTCTCCTGTTCTCCAAGAATTCTCAAAAATAATAGCCAGAGGCTCAGAAATTACATCCGCAAGCTCTTTTAGAACCCTTGGATGCAATTCATCTGGCCCTGAGGACTTAGTTTCATTTAAAGAAACTAGGTGTTTATGTACTACCCTATGCTGATCCTACATTGGAACTTCATACCTTCCTTATATGTTCTGTTTTTGCCATGTTGAGCACCATTTCCCTCAGAAGAAAAGACCAACAAGAGTTTATTTAAGGTATGCTTCCTCCACTCTTTTTTAAATATCTCCAAATCATAGTCTCTTAATGTTCTAGTTAATTTATCCATTTCACTCCACGATAGAACTTTCATAGTCCAATCCCATTTATCCGGTATTTTTTCTTGCTTCCAAAGCTGCGCATACAATGTCCTAGCAGCTGATAGCAGGTACCAAATTAGAGTCCTATCTTCCTTTGGATATTTTTCTAATTGTAATCCGAGCAAAAATGTCTCTGCAATTTTCTTAAAGTCGTAACCCAATATTTTGGAGATTTCTTTTTGTATCATCTTCCAATACTCTTTCGCTTTTTCACATGTCCACCACATATGGAAGAAAGAACCTTCATGTTTTTTACACTTCCAACATCTATCCGACATTTTCTTGCTCATCTTAGCCAATTTTTTCGGGGTCATATACCACCTGTACATCATCTTAAAACAATTTTCTTTTATGCTCTGACAAGTTGATATCTTCATTGAGTTCTTCCAAAGGTATTCCCATGCATCCATTTGTATTTCTCTATTCACATTGATTGCCCATTTGACCATTTGAGATTTTACTACTTCTTCTTCTGTAGACCATTTCAATAATAACTTATATACTTTTGATATCAATTTTTCATTATCACCAAGCAGGACCCTTTCCAATTCTGTTTGTTCTCGTCTAATTCCTTCCAATTTTATATCATTTTCCAACAAGCTTTTGATTTGTTGCATTTGAAACCAATCATATTTATTGTCTAGCTCTTCCGAAGATTTTAATTCAATTTTATCTCCTCGAATCTTGAGCAGTTGGTTATATGACATTTCTCTTTTATCGTCGGATTCAGCTGTTATTTTTATTACTTCTGCTGGCACTATCCACAGCGGTTTTCTCTCGTCCCCATATTTCTTATATTTTATCCAAGTACTTAGTAAAGTGTTTCTAACATAGTGGTGAGAGAAAAGACCATCCATTTTATTCTTCCCATAATACATATACGCGTGCCAGCCGAATTTATTTCCGTGAGCTTCTAACCATAAAGGTTTTTTATCTAAAAAAGAGTGGAGGAAGTTTAAAAAATACATAGAGAAAGAGTCGAATGTAAGAAGAAATTGGACAATTTTTTAGTAATAATGGGGGGGGGGGAAACGAAGAAGCAAGAAGGGAGGGAAAATATTTATATAACGAATTTTGATTAGTCAGATGTATCTTTAGTATTGAATTAGAATCTATAACCTCGGGGAAGTCTATATTGGAGGGAGGGGGGATTGAAAAGTCATATGGGTTAGTATTGAAGCAACGAAGGGAAATTAAGTTCTGTAACCATATGCTATCAATAAATTGGTTAAAACACACAAGAGTTTATTTAAGGTATGAACTTTCATTTGCAGGCACACTTCCTCTGATACATAGTAAGTAAATAAAATTTTATTTGTATCCCGCCCTCCCCCGCCAAAGCAGGCTCAGGGCGGCTAACAACATCCATAAGCAAGCAATACAATAGATAAAAACATTAAATTACATTATTTAAAAACCAGTCAATACTTAATTAAAACATTAAATCTAACATTAACATTGTTGTTTGATGCTATCCCTGTCAGTTGACATAATAATAACAGGGTCCCTGAACCAGATCGTTTTGGCGTTTTCCTTGTTACAACTATAATTCAGCAATTCATGAACGCCAGCTTGAAGAGGGTGGTCTTGCAGGCCCTGCGGAACTGATCAAGGCTCCGCAGGGCCCACACCTCCTCTGGGAGCTGATTCCAAAGGTATGGGGCCGTGGTAGAAAAGGCCCGAGCGCGGGTATTCTGAAGTTTAACTTCTTTTGGCTCAGGGATGGTCAGTTTGTTTTTCCCTACTGACCTCAGTGCTCTCTGGGGCTCATACGGGGAGAGACGGTCCCTTAGGTAGGTCGGTCCTCGGCCATATAGGGCTTTAAAGGTAATGACCAGCACTTTGTACTGGACCCGGTATACAATCGGCAGCCAGTGCAGTCCGCGTAGCCCCGGCCGTACATGCTCCCACCTTGGGAGACCTAGCAACAGCCTGGCCGCCGCATTCTGCGCTAGTTGCAATCTCCGGGTCCGGCACAAAGGCAGCCCCATGTAGAGGGCGTTACAGTAGTCCAGTCTTGAGGTGACCGTCGCATGGATCACCGTTGCTAGGTCCCGACGCTCTAGGAAAGGGGCCAACCGCCTCGCCCGCCTCAGATGAAAAAATGCTGACTTGGCAGTGGCTGTTATCTGGGCCTCCATTGATAGTGAAGACTCCAGTAAAACACCCAAGCTCTTTACCTGTTGCGCCGCCTTCAGCGGTGCACCATCAAAGGCCGGGAGAGATATTTCGTTCCCCAGAGCGCCACGACCCACACAGAGAACCTCTGTCTTCGCCGGGTTCAACTTAGAAATGGAAGTTAATGTTTCATGCACACACACCTGTCTGTTTGTCTGTCTGTCTATCTATCTAGCAATCATCCATCCACCCATCCACCCAAATGCTTTTACATAGGTGAACAGCCAATCAGCATGCAACTTAATGGTCCTAAGTAATACTCAAGACTTGATGAGAGATGTAAAAGTTATCGCACCGCTTGGGAGCAGTGACCATAACATTATTGATTTCACCATTTGTATAAATAGAGAGGTGTCCCAAAAGACCAGCACAACCACGTTTAACTTTAAAAGGGATAAATTCTCTGAGATGAGGAGGCATGTGAAGAGGAAACTGAAAGAAAAAGTAAATAGTCAAAACCCTTGGGGAAGCTTGGAGGTTATTTAAAACTACAATCCTAGAAGCTCAGATAAAATATATACCACAAGTTAGGAAAGGCACAAACAGGTATAAGAAAAGGCCTGCATGGTTAACGAACAAAGTAATGGAAACTGTAAAAGGTAAGAAGGACTCCTTTAAGTGGTGGAAAGCTAGTCCAAGTGAGATTAATAAAAGGGAACACAGGCTGTGGCAAATCAAATGCAAGACTGTGATCAGGCAGGCAAAAAGGAACTATGAGGAACATATTGCAAAAAATATAAAGACCAACAATAAAAATTTCTTCAAATAGAAGCAGGAAACCAGCCAGGGAGGCAGTGGGGCCCTTGGATGATCAAGGGGTCAAAGGATTACTGAAGGAGGATAGGGAAATGGCTGAGAAGCTGAATGCATTTTTTGCTTTCGTCTTCACTGTGGAAGACAAGAAGTGTTTGGCCACTCCAGAACCACTTATTTTGGAAGGGTATTGAAAGACCTGAGTCAGATTGTGGTGACAAGAGAGGAGGTCCTACAACTGATAGACTATTAAAAACTAATAAGTCACCAGGTCCAGATGGCATGCATCCAAGAGTTCTGAAAGAACTCAAAGTTGAACTTGTGGATCTTCTGACAAAAATATGTAATCTTTCATTGATATCTGCCTTCGTTCCTGAGGACTGGAAGGTAGCAAATGTCACCCCCATCTTTAAAAAGAGTTCCAGAGGAGATCCGGGAAATTACAGGCCAGTCAGTCTGACTTCAATACCAGGAAAGTTGGAAGAAACCATTATCAAGGACAGAATGAGTAGGCACATTGATGAACACGGGTTATTGAGGAAAACTCAGCATGGGTTCTGTAAGGGAAGATCTTGCCTCACTAACCTGTTACATTTCTTTGAGGGGGTGAACGAACATGTGGACAAAGGAGACCCAAATAGATGTTGTTTACCTTGACTTCCAGAAAGCTTTTGATAAAGTTCCTCATCAAAGGCTTCTTAGGAAGCTCGAGAGTCATGGAGTAAAAGGACAGGTCCTCTTATGGATCAAAAACTGGCTAATTAATAGGAAGCAGAAAGTGAGTATAAATGGGCAGTCTTCACAGTGGAGGATGGTAAGCAGTGGGGTGCCGCAGGGCTCGGTACTGGGTCCCATGCTCTTGAACTTCTTCATAAATGATTTGGAGTTGGCCGTGAGCAGTGAAGTGGCCAAGTTTGCAGATGACACTAAATTGTTCATGGTGGTGAGAACCAGAGGGGATGGTGAGGCACTCCAAAGGAATCTGTTGAGGCTGGGTGAGTGGGCATCAACGTGGCAGATGAGGTTCAATGTGGCCAAGTGCAAAGTAATGCACATTGGGGCCAAGAATCCCAGCTACAAATACAAGTTGATGGGGTGTGGACTGGCAGAGACTGACCAAGAGAGAGTTCTTGGGGTCGTGGTAGATAACTCACTGAAAATGTCAAGACAGTGTGCGATTGCAATAAAAAAGGCCAACGCCATGCTGGGAATTATTAGGAAGGGAATTGAAAACAAATCAGCCAGTATTATAATGCCCCTGTATAAATTGATCGTGCGGTCTCATTTGGAATACTGTGTGCAATTCTGGTCACCGCACCTCAAAAAGGATATTATAGCATTGGAAAAAGTCCAGAAAAGGGCAACTAGAATAATTTCCCTATGAAGAAACTAGAACACTTTCCCTATGAAGAAAGGTTAAAACGCTTGGGGCTCTTTAGCTTGGAGAAACATCGACTGCGGGGTGACATGATAGAGGTTTACAAGATAATGCATGGGATGGAGAAAGTAGAGAAAGAAGTACTTTTCTCCCTTTCTCACAGTACAAGAACTTGTGGGCATTCGATGAAATTGCTGAGCAGTCAGGTTAAAACGGATAAAAGGAAGTACTTCTTCACCCAAAGGGTGATTAACATGTGGAATTCACTGCCACAGGAGGTGCTGGCGGCTACAAGCATAGCCAGCTTCAAGAGAGGGTTAGATAAAAATATGGAGCAGAGGCCCATCAGTAGCTATTAGCTACAGTGTGTGTGTGTGTGTGTGTGTGTGTTTATGTATGTATACTTGTGAAAGAGAAAGAGAATTTTTTTGGCCACTGTGTGACACAGAGTGTTGGACTGGATGGGCCATTGGCCTGATCCAACATGGCTTCTCTTATGTTCTTAGGTTTAAGTGTTTTGACATATGCAAAGACTAGCAATAACAAGCTAAGTTTATAGCTCACAATGTGTTTGGATTTAATTACAGGGTAACATTGGAGCAATAAATATGTCAAAGTAGGAGACTAATGTGCAAAAGTATCTTTCTCAATTGTTAAGAGTAGTTGAGACTCTGCAGTTATACTCCATTTGTCTCCTCTCAGGCATGGAGCTAGCTGACAACATCCTTTCCTTTGAGGTGGGGTGCTGTGTTATGTCAGAGGAACACGTTCCAATATCCACTGCATTACATTACATTCGTAATTCCAATATACTATTCAAAAACTGAATAACACTAAAATACAGAGGATGTTTAGCCCTTCTTGGTGAGAATACATATATGAGGACTGACTGAGTTCAGCATATGTAATGAGATAATAAACCTATATCCTTATTAAGTCCTGGAGGGGTTGTTCTGAGTTTTGTAATAACTTGTAGTTCAGCAGTTTCCATTTCCATTCTGTTCCTGAAGTTACTTTGCAATAAAACAACTACTTTGAGGTCACCCACTGAATATCTTGGAAGGCTGAAGTGTTCTCCTACAGATTTCTCAGTTTTCTGATTCTTGTTGTCAGATTTCTGTCCATTTATCCTTTGGTGTAGGGTTTGTCCTGTTTGCCCTATGTAGGGAACTGAAGGGCAACTGTTGGCATTTAATGGCATATTCAGTGTTAAAAACTGAGCAAGAAAATGAGCCTAAGGTAGTGTAGTTGATGATGTTAGGTCCAGTGATTGTGTTGTCTGGGTGTATGAGGCAGCAAAGTTGGCATTTGGGTTTATTGCAAGCTCTGATACCAGCATCCATGTTCAAATTAGATATTGCATTATTGAGGGTGAGGAGTTGTTTGAGACTGGGGAGTTGTCTGTCTGCAAAAAAAGGTTTACCCCCCAGTACTTGCAAAAGGGAACTTATTATTATTGTTGTTCAGTAGAGGTTGTTGTATATGATTGATTTTCAGACCAACACAGCTGCCCACCTGGATATAACTAAAACAGGTTTGCCTGGAGAATTTCTTTTCTTATTTGCTTACAGAAAAGCAGTCAGTGGAGAATAAGAAAGTGATATGTTGTTTAGAAAGGGAGATGTGAGTTTCACACCCTTCCCCAAGACCTGATGATGTATGGAGATTCTGTACAACTATTCAGCAGTGAAGGAAAGACACTCTGTAGCTGCTCAGAAGCACTTCACAAGGCCTTATCCTGAAGCCAGGTGAGGTGCTTGCCTAAAGACTGGAGTTGTCATTAGGGGTGGCAGAGTGGGATATGGCCCATGGGGCACAGTTCTGCAGACAGATCCAGGGGGGTAGTTGTGTTAGTCTGAAGCAATAGAATAAAGGTGCCACTGGACTCTAATTTAATTCTGCAGATGGCTCTCTCAGTCAAGCCCTGTTGATATCAACAAAAGTGCAAGTAACTATTGTGAAACAATTAAATATTAGCCATTGCAATGAATTATTATTTTTAACTAGCATTGTTACACAAATTATAATTATATGTGAATGATAAACAAGGGAGTATATCATTCCTAAAATCTCAGAATGCCCCTGAAATGACAAATTTTGTTTAAATTACAGCTAAACTAAATACTATAACTTATACAATTCCATGGCAACTAGAAAAAGCAAAACTTGTTTTTCAGATATGGTTGCATGGCAGGGAATACCTGCTTCAAAACGAAGGGAGGGGGTGTGCACTCAGACTCTTATTCCTGACTTTGCTATTCAGCCTGAATTATACATTACATTGAAGAATGTGTAACCGAAACTCCTTTTTTCCCTTCAGGGAAAGCCTCTTTGAGAATCAGCAATTTGGAGCACAGAAGTATAAACACATCTATGAAATCTGGTAGAGGAAAAGTGGCTTAAGAGTTACTATCCAGAGTAGGGCCCTGTCAGGTGAGAAGAAACCTGCCCACATAGAATCTCTGCTCTAGCTCACCCTTTTTGAGGCAGGTTTTGCTGAAGGAAAAAAATAGGGCTATCGGGGGTTGATTCTGTATTTTTGTCTGTAATATGCCATTCAGCCTTCAGCTGATCCTGTAAAGTGGTGGAGATGGGAGACCATAGATGCGGTGGCTAAATGTCATCAGATACGTCAGCAGTGAAATGATAATTGACAATATTTGACCAATTGCTAGACCAGTGCCCCAGTCCTACAAGCAGGCAGTCTTGCTCATCAAGAGGATTCCCGCATAAGCCACCCTGAACTGTCACAGAATTTGTCTTTTCTTTCCACAGACAGCAGCGACAGTGAGTTTGAACTTTCGACCATCCGGCACCAGCCAGAAGGGCTAGACCAGCTCCAGGCACTGACCAAATTCACCAAGAAAGAGTTGCAGTCCCTCTATAGAGGCTTCAAGAATGTGAGTGTGATGGCATATGATGCCGTCTGGATTCCTGTCTTTCACTGCAAATTTCCCTCCAAAATAGGAAAGTTTGTGGATCCTTTTATAGGGTTAGGTTTCCTCATGAGAAGACAGGAAATGTACAGTGTTTCTGGTACATTCTGTTTGCTCACAACTGTAAAATCTGAGCAGAAGGGAGCAGGCAGGTACCAGACATGCTGCTCTTGTTTTCAGGAATCAGTCTCCAAACAAATTGCACTCCCCAAGTTTCATAACCCTACATTTTCAGCATAATCCCATTCTATACACTGAAATGCAGGATGAACTGATGTTGGACCTTGCAGTTGAGAAACTGTTAGCTTGAACAGGGAAGAAGCAATGGAGATATCTCTTAATATTCGGTTTTTTAAAAAAATTGTGTACCATTGTCTCTCCCCACCACCCTCACCCTGCCATATAAGTAGGACCTGCCAACCTTCAGGTGGAGCCTAGAAAAATCTCAAAATCAGGGCTTTTTTTGTAACAGGAACTCCTCTGCATATTAGTCCACACACCCCTGATGTAGCCAATCCTCCAGGAGCTTACAGGGCTCTTAGTACAGGGCATACTGTAAGCTCTTGGAGGATTGGCTATATCAGGGTGTGTGGCGTAATATGTAAAGGAGTTCCTGCCAAAAAAAAAGCCCTGCAAAAATTACAACTGATCTCCAGAGATCAGTTCTCCTGAAGGGTAGACTCTAGGCACCATATCCGTAATGAGTTCCTGCCTCTTCCCAAAGCCTGCCCTGCTTAGGCTTCACCCCCAAATCTCCAGGAATTTCCCAACCCTATGTCTTCCTTTTTAACTTTTCCCCTGAAAAGTAGGCATATAGTTTTACCACCTCCCTGCTTATATTTTATTTCTTAAGAATTCATTTTGCTAGTTATAAAAAGAAAAACTGTAATAAGTTTCAGACAACAATAAGAAGCAGAACTGAAGCAAAATAAACAAAGCAAACAAAGCAGCAAAAAAGATCAGTTATAAAAAATAAAGGTAGTCCCCTGTGCAAACACTCTGGGCGTTTTCGCACTCACCTTCAGCCAGCGCGCCCCCCCTCTTCACCGTGCAGGATCTGCGCGGATTTCGCACTAAATGCCGCGGAGCAGCCGGAAGAGCCGGAAACTCCCGTCGCAAAAGCCATGCAAACGGAAACTGCTTTTTGGCGGTTTACGTTTGAGCGGCTTTTGCGACGGGAGTTTCCGGCTCTTCCGGCTGCTCCGCGGCATTTAGTGCGAAATCCGCGCAGATCCTGCGCGGTGAAGAGGGGGGTCGCGCCGGCTGAAGGTGAGTGCAAAAACGCCCCAGTCGTTTCCGACTCTGGGGTGACGTTGCTTTCACAGCATTTTCACATCAGACTTTTTATGGGGCGGTTTGCCATTGCCTTCCCCAGTCATCTACATTTCCCCCCCAGCAAGCTGGGTACTAATTTTACCGACCTTGGAAGAATGGATGAAAAACAAAAAATATTAATTATTAAACCTAGGGTTGCCAGACTTGTGGAGAAATCCACTGCCTTCAGCTTCTCTCCTTGCCTTCAGATTTTTTTTAAAATGCCCTTTAGGCCAACAGTGTGGCATTGTCACCAACTTCCTGGTGAAGCCTGGAGAACTGGAATTACAACCTATCTCCAAGCTACAGAGGTCAGTTTCTTTGGAGAAAGTGGCTGCTTTGGAGGGTGGACTTTTTGGCATCAAATCCCATTGAGGCTCTACCCAAACCCTCCCCTAATCAGGCTCCACCCCCAAATCTTTAGAAATTTCCCCACCTGGAACTGGCAGCCCTGCCAGGAAGGCTGATGGTTTGGCTTTAGGAAAATTTTAGGCAGCCATCCAACATTTAGAGCCATGTTTGCTTTAATTATTTCTATCCTGCAGTCTGTTCCTGGCGCTTAAATAATGGCATGAAGTTTATTGTTTCCCCGGCTCATTTTATTCCATTTCTTGCTATAACTTCAACTCTGCTCTGACCATCAGGGACCATCCCAGGATTGATTGATGAATCAATCATCTTTGCTTTTAGTGACTGCTCCACATTACAACTTCTTTAATATTGCTGAATGGAGGATATCTGGCATCCCAGCTCTGAATGCATTAAGCAGGAATTCAGCAAAGAGTCACTTTTATGAGCACGGGCCTCAGTGAAGTCTAAGGTAAAAGCTGGCCTTCCTTAGCTGGGAAAGAGAACCCTGCCACTCTGCCCTCATTTAGTATAAGAAGACAGAGCAGTAGGAAGGGGCTTTCCCAAATAGACGGTCCATCCCAGTGATGGCTAACAGGTGCCCTACAGGGCCCAGATTGATATCATGGCTATGGTATGGATGGGAAAGGGTTGTCAACTCTGGATTGGGAAATTCCTGGAGATTTGGGGGTGGAGTCTGGGAAGAGTGGGGTTGGGGAGGAGAGGGGGGGATCCCTTTGCAGAGTGCAATGCACAGGGATGGAATTCTAGCAGGAGCTCCCCTGATGTAGCCAGTCCTCCAAGAATTTACAAAAAAGAGCCTTGTAAACTCTTGGAGGATTGGCTACATCAGGGGGTGTGGCCTAATATGCAAAGGAGCTCCTGCTAGAATTCCACCCCTGGCAATGCCACACAGTCTGATGTCCAAAGTAGCCATTTCCTCCAGAGGGACAATGTCATCTGGAGATCAGCTGGAAGTCAGTAACCCTAGGATGAGGGTATAACCCTTCTCTCCCCATAGAGTTATGCTAATAAAAACCACTTGCATCAGCCCCTGCACAATTGTTAGACATGCAGAGGAATTACTTCTTGCCCATTGGTTTTCCTTTCCTTGGCTATTAGCAGCACTAGGGAGAAGAGGTGGTAGCGGTGGTTATGACTGGTGAAACTGCGAAGTGGAAGGGTTAATCCCTTCCCTCTGCCTCATCCATGGCCCTGCTCTGAAATGCAGTTGAACAGAGCATGAATCTATGCAGCAGCTATTAGTCTGAGAAAAAATTCTGAGAAGATCCAGCCCTGGGTCTCCCAGTATCACATCTGTCTTGGTCCTGGCAAAAATACCACAAAACACAACCCCTGTATTGAATTCTTCTTCTGCTCCTGTGTATGAGGTAACATCCCAGCAATATTTCTACCTCCCTGCTCCATATCACTGGCTGCCCTGGATGCAGATCATGCTCTATACAATGAGACGTACTATCACAAGTTTGCATAGAAGAAGAAGAAGATGATGATATTGGATTTATATCCCGCCCTCCACTCCGAAGAGTCTCAGAGTGGCTCACAATCTCCTTTACCTTCCTCCCTCACAACAGACACCCTGTGAGGTGGGTGGGGCTGGAGAGGGCTCTCACAGCAGCTGCCCTTTCTTTCTTTCTTTTTTTTCACCTTTAAGACCAACCCATTTTTATTTAGAATGTCAGCTTTCGTGTGCTCTTAAGCACACTTCATCAGATGAGAAATCTGGCACAGTGGAACCAGCTGCCAGAAGAGGTGAGGGCCCTGCGGGACCTTGGGCAGTTCCGCAGGGCCTGTAAGACAGCTCTCTTCCGGCTGGCTTACAACTAACTGACAGTGGAAACCATACGGAAGGTTGTAGTATAGCATTTTGGCAGATCGTTGTTCTATATGTTTTCTATTTTACTGTTTTAAATTGTTGCAAATTGATGTATTTTTAAAACCAAACTTTATGTTAGATTTTTTTTAATTAAATAAATTTTCCTTTATTGTACACCAAAAGTGATCACCATATTACCGTAAACAAATAAGAACAGACAATAAGCAGTCATCACACCAAACAAGACATCCAAGTGTGATCCACCCTCCCTCCACCGTACAATTATACTCCCATTCATCCCGGGAGCATTCAGAGATTTTCCTTTTATGTTTCTATTATTCCAATATCAATCCTTTACTTTTCACCCAACTATATATTGGATCCCAAGTCTCTTTACATTTTTGCAGATTGCCATCTTGTACCTTGTAGTCAATAAGTCCAATTCCGCAGCTTCTAGAAGCAGCTGCCCTTTCAAGGACAACCTCTGCCAGAGCTATGGCTGACCCAAGGCCATGCTAGCAGGTGCAAGTGGAGGAGTGGGGAATCAAACCCGGTTCTCCCAGATAAGAGTCCTCACACTTAACCACTACACCAAACTGGCTTGTACACCACTTGTACACCACTGTACTTTTTCTTGTACACCACTGTTAAAGCTGTGTAGGAGTCCTAATCTTTTTTCAAAATTGTATTTGTGTATGTGCATGTGCATGCCTGAAAGTCATGGTTGACTTCTGGTGACCTCTAGTGGGGCTTGGATGTTTTCAGAGAGGTGGCTTGCTTGGTATTCCTTGGAGGTCTCCCATCCAAGTACTTGCCAGGACTGGTCCTGCTTAGCTTCCAAGTTCTGACAAGATCAGGCTTGCCTGGCCTATCCAGGTCAGGGCTGGGAGTTCTAATCTTGAAAGGCTGGCCAGTCCTGGAAGGATGAGCAAAAAGACTTTGACCTCATGCTCTGCATCTGTCCACTTATGCTGAAACCAGAGGAGGGAGATTTTTTACTTCCTCCACAAGATATGGCATGTCTCCACCACTGAACTCACCTGAATTTAAAATACAAGTCTTAAAACCCCACTTCCCCAACAGGCTTCATCCTGGCTATTCAAAAGCCACTCAAATATAAAGGCCGTATATATTGTACTTCTCAAAGGGTTTGTGGAGTTCTATCAAATGGGGGAACTTCATAAGCTGAGAACAGGTCCCAGGATCCCCTTTAGGGGAAGCTTCCTGTTTTCCAGAGTGGGACTTTGAAGAAGTGGCACAGCAGTGTTCTCAATAAGATGGTGCTGCAGGGATGCAGAGGGATTGTCATGATTGATATTGGTGGCTGTGTTGTCTACATTTGAGAGAAGGGAGAGAGCACAGCCAGTCCTCTAAACAGTCACAGCCTTCTAAGAAGTCCCTTGTATCTCTCCTTTGGATTGCACTGAAATTGTTCTCTATGTGGAACGCAAGCTATTTGGGTCTTCTAGGAAGAGCTGCCAGAGGGATAAGAGCAGATGCATCAGGGAGTATTGCCTGGGAGGTACTTGGAGGCAGGAGTAACACCCGGTGAGTGAAGATAAGCACCTGGCTGAGCTTGGTGACTAATGCAGGGGTGAATTGCAAAGCAGAGGTTCTCCAGGCAGGGAGAAAATGGCCTGTCCTTTGCTTCTTGGCTCCTCACCTTGTGACTGTATTCTCAAACTCTGAAAATGAAGTGGAAATCTATATGAAAACAGCCACCATGCTCCTACAAGAGGAACAGCAGGGGCTGTGGCTCAATGGCAGAGCATCTGCTTGCTGCGCAGAGGGTTCCAAGTTCAATCCCCAGCATTTCCACTTGAAGCATCTGGCAACAGCAGAAGCGAAAGACCTCAACCGAAGACCCTGGAGAGCTGCTGCCAATCTGAGTAGACACTGACTTTGATGGACTAATGGTCTGATTGAGTATCAGGCTGCTTTGTGTGGACATATGAAGCTCCCTTATACTGAATCAGACCCTTGGTCCATCAAAGTCAGTATTGTCTTCTCAGACTGGCAGCGGCTCTCCAGGGTCTCAAGCTGACGTTTTTCACACCTATTTGCCTGTACTCTTTTTTGGAGGTGCCAGGGATTGAACCTGGGACCCTCTGCTTCCCAAGCAGATGCTCTACCACTGAGCCACCGTCTCCTCTGTCCCTCTAGTGTGCATGAGCTAGAAGTGGGTTTACTGGCCCTGGCTCCTCAACACAGAACTTTAGCCAATGGAAGGTCTTCCCATCACTTTATAAATAAATAAGTATATCTCCTTGCCAGGAACAGTTTCATCTGCTTAATTTCATTGTGACAGGCTGTTGTTAAAGGCACAGGAGAAGGGTTGTTAACAAAAAAAAAAAAGTGGCAATGCTACGCCAGGAGAGCAAAAAGAAGTTGGTAGTCACAAGGGAGCATCTGTGTGATTTCAGTCTATAGCTGTCATTATAGGACTGTTGCACAGAGGCAGAGGGTGCAGCTGCCTTGCCATGAAATCATTTTGAAGATAACTAGGAAAAAGCTTCATGGCTGGCCCTAGGACCACAGGAGGCCAGTCCTGTGGAGTAGCTAGCCAGAATGGTTTGGGGAGGGGGGAGGGCACAATGCTTAAAGGATTATTTTTGCCAAAATGGAAAAATTTTGGAGGAGCAGGAAAAGAGGATGGAGAATGTCAGGGCTGGGCTGGGATCTTTTTGACCTTTCTTCTGAATGCTGGATGCCAAATGACCAGTGTCTCTGTCTTGTGATTTGCTGTGATAGGAATGTCCGAGTGGCTTGGTGGACGAGGAGACCTTCAAACTCATCTATTCTCAGTTCTTCCCCCAAGGAGGTGAGTCATGCAACTCTCCAGCTCCCAGGGCTGGCTCGGATGTTACACACAAACACCAAACCATAAGGCCAACCTGAAGCATTTTGGTGCTTGAAACAGAAAATCCAGTGGGTGCCCCAACACAGAGATACACACAATCTGGGACACACAACCTGCATAGAAATTATCATATGTAAGTCCCACTGGCAAAGACTGAGAGGAGGTTGGCTCTTGCACAGCTCTGGCTCATTTCCTGCAATGAGGGGCACCTTGACAGTTGTGGGGTAGAGCTTCCAAGATGGTGCCATCCATGAATTTTGTATTTCCCTTGCATCCCTAAGCAGTTGATTGAGAGTATGCAGGCCCAGTGTTCATCAGGTTGCCATGAACAACCTGACTGTCCAAACTTTGGTTCCCTCCAAATTGCTCCCCATCTGCCACCCAAACACACAGCCCTCAGCCCAGTTTATCACAGAGATGACCTTCCTTGAAATCTTGGGTGCCAGATTTGCATTGAGAAGCATAAACAGGTGCAGAGCACTTCCCTCCACCAGTAAAATACCCAAGCACTAACCCATCATCTGGAGCTGCTTCATGGGGAGTTCTTGTTGCCTGCTGCTGTTGGCTTTGAAAGGCAGAGTCATCCTTAGACTTGCTCCCCGAAACCTTTTGAATTGAAGATAGCAGGAACTAATTCTGGGATCTTTGACAGGCCAAGCAGCTGCTTTGCCTTTTGCTAAGACCTCTGCCCATTCCTCAAAGTGTTAGGTACATAAATTAATTTCTGGCATCTAAAAAGTCTCATGGGGTTTGCAGGTTTACATGAAGAGGGCTATACGTTTTAATGTAACATCATCTAAGAACAAAGTTTGGGTCCAGTGGCACCTTTAAGACCAACAAAGTTTTAGTCAAGATATAAGCTTTCATGTGCATGCAGACTTCATCAGATACCAACACGGCTACCTACTTGACTATATTCATGGAAGTCATCTGTGTCAGTCTGCGTGTATCTCCAGTTAGGTATTTGGGGCTCGTTTGAAAGGTACTGCTCGTGTGTAGAATTAAGCATATCTACACTTAAAACTTGTATTTGTGTTCTGTGAAATCTGAGAACTATAGCTCTGTAGATCTGCTGAGGATTCTCTTTTGAGATCCTGAACTCCACCCTGAAAACTGCAATTACAGAATCCTCCAAAGCAAGGGAACCACCATTAACCAATGTGAACTATGGAAGCAGTGTATGTACATCTTTGCCCTGACCTGGATGGCTCAGGCTTGCTCAGTCTCATCAGATCTTAAGCAGGGTTGGCCCTAGTTAGTACTTGGATGAAAGACCATCAAAGAAATCCGGGGTTGCTATGTGGAGGCAGGCCATGGCAAACCGCCTCTGTTCGTCTCTTGCCTTGAAAATCCTATGGGTTGCCATAAGTTGGCTGCAAGTTGACAGCACTTTCTACCACAACTACTTCTTGAGGTTAATAGACTGTGGGACCAAGAGAACCTGAGTTTAAATCCCTGCTCAGCTACAAAGCTCACAGGCTGGCCATGAGCCAGTCACTCTCTCCCTCTCAATCGAGCCTGCTTCACAGGGTTGTTGTGAGGATAAGATGGGATGTTTCCTATTTTAATCCTCATGAGCTTTTTGGAGTAAATGCAGGTAACAAATGCGATGAAGGAATGTCTGCAGCATTACAAAAGCATCTTTCCCACACTGATCCATTACTGTGGGTGAGGCAAATAATGCAGACCCTTTCCCACATGATTCCATCCTACAGAAGCATAGATCCATGTGGGAAGGCAACTTATAGGGAAGCAGCTCCCGTGCAACTGGGGCAAAATGTGAATTGGGTCCTAGGGAGTGAGCAGGATTCTCTGACTGTTTGCTTCTACCATTCCCTTTCCAGATGCCACCATGTATGCTCATTTCCTGTTCAATGCCTTTGATGTGGACCGGAATGGAGCCATCCGCTTTGAGGTAAATTTCTTTGCCACTGCTGGGGTCATGGTTCTATTCATAATTTTGATTCTTCTTGACCATTTGGAGAGAGATATCTAGAGACAGACAGCAGCTGAAAGAGCTTTGAGGGAAGCATTGTTTTATTCTCATGATGTCATGATTTTAGGAAATGCATATAATCTTTTGATCAATCAGGTTTTACAAATGAAACAAAAACCTAGCAAACCTGTTCACCAGGGCCCTGACCTAGATAGCCCAGGCAAGCCTGATCTTGTCAGATCTTGGAAGCTAAGCAGGGCCAACTCTGGCAAGTGCTTGGATGAGAGACCTCCTTGGAATACCAGCAGTCAGGAGGTCATGGGAGGCTTTATTCAGTCACCTCCCTGAGTATTCTCGAAGCCCCCAGTAGGGGTCAGTCACCAGAGGTTGCCATGACTTCCAGGTGCATGCGTGACCACACACGCACATATAAAAATAAAAAAATAAATGAAAGGACTACAAAAGGGCAGAGGTTTTATGTAGGGGTGCCAGCTTCCAGTTGGGGCCTAGATAACCCCCCAAATTACTGCTCATTCCCAGACTACAGAGATCTGTTTCCCTGGAAAATATAAATGCTTTGGGGGGTGGACTCTATGGCATTGTACCCCACTGTGCACACACACTCTCACACATTCATGCACACACATGTATAAATACCAACCCCTCCCCCAAAAGTAAACCTGTTCACCACAGACAAAAAAAAAAAAAATCTAATGAGCAGAAGTCCCTCTTTCAAATTGCCTTCAGTATCAAAAAAAAAAATGCACCTTTGTCCTTATATTGTTGGGATGAATTTCCTTGTGTTGGTTAGCCAGTATTGCTAACCAGGATTTGGCTGGCAGAGGAAGGAGGAGGCAAAGCAGGTCTTCTTGGCAGTGCCTGCACACTGCTAGATACATTGAAAACAGCAATAATAGTACTAAGTAGCCCTTGCCTGCTGAGTGGCAGTGGGGTTGCAGATAAACTTAAGCCAGTGGTATTGTCATGACTTCCTCCAAAGAAAGGAAGTGGCTTAGCATGCTGGGCTCTGGGGCAAATGGACCATTGGATCTCGCCTGTAGAGGCGCTGGTGGTGGATCTTGGTTGGTAAAACAGTAGCTGGATGCATAGAGTGTTCCAGCACCACATGTATGTGCCATGTTGAGAGGGTGTGTATAAGAAAGGTGGATTATGCTGACTTTCACCCCCTCAGCTGTTAATTTTGAAAAGTATTGTGTTGAGTGTTTAATCATATTTTAATATGATTTAATCTTTGTGGGTTTTTTAGTTGACACTTTGATTTTGGTTCAAAGAAAGATGTAATTATACTTAACTAAGCAAATTCCCCTTTGACACAGTCCAAAACTCATTTCCAGCAATAATACAGAGTTAGTTTTGCTTGAGCAGGGGGAGATAAACAAGAATGCATGTTGCAACATAGTTCCTTCCCACCACCATCACAACCACCCACATTTTGAATGGCTGTCCTTTTATATTCTAAAAGTCACCCTGAACTTACGAGATAAATGAATAAATAAAAGAGCCATTGTCTATTGAAGCATCACAGACAACATTTGTGGTCTGTTGTTGTGGCCACTGGTGCTGGGATTGGTTGACTGGTATAAAAATAGATTCTAGAAAATAGAAACAGTAAAACCTGCTTCTAAATTTAGCTCTAGAAACCACATCTGTAGGAAAAAATTACCCCGGAAGCATCACAACCAGTATTATTCTGCTTTGTCCTTCCAAGGGTCAAGGTTATGGTGTAATGGTCCACTTCCAGAAAAACTAGATGTAAAGCAGCCATTTTAGAGTGTAACGGTTTTTCTTCCATGTCCTCTTGTGTGATTCATTTGTCTTTGCTCCATCCTTTGTTGCAGGATTTTGTCATTGGGCTCTCCATCCTGTTGCGTGGAACAGTGCATGAGAAGCTCAACTGGGCATTCAATCTCTATGACATTAACAAAGATGGCTACATCACCAAGGAGGTACCTTGCTGGGGGTAAAGACAAGGAGTGCTGTGGCAACCAGGAAATGTGCTTTTTTTAGTCCAGTGTGAGCAACATTGTGGGAGGTATTAAGTGGGGTCAAGGTGTCTGTGGAATTGTTTTCTTTCTTTCAAGAGTGGTTTAGAATTTACATGCAGAATGCTCCTCTGTCAACTGCTAATGAAAACCACCAGCCCTCTTGAAACAAATGCACTGCAATCTCTGACAGGCTGGCTTGGTAACTCATATGAAAAGCAAAGGGGGAATGGCATCAAGGCAAAATCACATGAGCTTGGAACATAAATACAATTTTCATTTATTCTACAAAACACAACTTTTGTGCCAAGGAAAACTGATCTCCTATTATTTTATATTTGCATTATGATCATATTTTGCCTAAGATAGCCTCCCTCTTTTTCTGTTTGCATCATTTGCTCTCTGTTTGCTCATCATATTTCCAACCACTTGAATTCAGCAACACACCTCTCCTGCTCCTTTGGCATGGCACATTTCAACAGGTCTCCTCTGCATGTTTTAAAACATATCTTCTCAATCACACAAGCAAGCTGAGATTCTCAGAAAGCTGATTTCTGCACCCTAAAGTAGTTTATACTTGTGCAGATTTATTTATTTATAAAATTTGTAGCCTGTCTTTCTGCCAAGGTGTCCAACTGGAGCAAAGACCCAGCAGCCTTGGTAATTGATGGTGACAGCAACAACTTCCTGGCAGTTTTGAGTCAGTCAGTAGGGGAGCCAAGGGGCTTAACTGCATGATATGCTGTTCCAGAGTCTAGTACTGAAGACTGTAAAGAAACACAAGGGCCCTGATTTTGATCAGGACTTCAGCACACAGGGAAAAAGAAGACTTTGGCCACCCCATACAAGCCAGTTTCTCATGCTGAGTCAGCTCTATTTGCCCTGTTGGGGGAAATTAGTTTAACCCATAGATCAGGGGTTTCCAACCCTTTCCCCTTTTTTCTTTTTTTTTTTTTGTAGTTTCTGGGCTCCTTCGGAACCTGGTATAGGCACAAAATGGCCATTGCAGCTTAATTTTAGTTGTCCAGTAGCTGTGCTGTGGAAGCAGCTACTGTCTAGTCAACTTAAAAAAAAAAATCCAGGCACTGCCAATCAGATCTCCAGTTTGGCCAAACAGAAACCATGCTGGGCAAAAGGCTCACTTGGTCCCACCCACTTTCTCTGCTTTTAAAAACACTTAGTGGGTCCCAGGAAAGGTGTTGGTGGTCATGATGGCATCTATGATCGTCACACTAGGAACCCCTCCCACAGATATATATGTAACTCCTAATAGTGCTCCTACAAGATTTTTCAGGTCAGGAAAATTGTGCAGGAGGGAAAGAGAAATCCTTTGTGCTGTGATCCTCATCTGAATCAGGCTCCTGCAAGTCTGAGAATCAAGTTTCATCTGGAATCTCCCGTCACATATCAGATGAACCGCCTTGGTGTTGGACCCAGCAACAATGTCTCATGTAGTCAAGGCCCGAATTTTCCATGATAGAATTCTGAGAATGGCCAGCCACAAATTTACCATGAGTTCCTTGATGAAAGTATTGGTTCTGATCCTGCTGAGGCTGTGATGCCACCATCATTCACAAACAGGGCAAGAATTCCAAGCATGGCAGGGGGCCACGAGGGAGAGAGGGCAGAATCATTTAAGAGAATGGATGACTTTGGGGGTGACCATTAAATGTCACAGAATGAGAAATAAGGGCTGAAAGGCAAGGCATGTGAAGAGAGAGGTGGCAAATCCCTTGCTTCCCTTGAGTAACTTGCTCACTAGCATCTTTTTTCCCCCTGAAAAAGCTGGCTCAATCTGGCCTGTGGTTCATACTGACAGCTTGGCTCTCTTTCTCTGCCAGGAAATGTTGGCAATAATGAAGTCCATCTATGACATGATGGGCCGCTATACCTACCCAATCTTGAGAGAAGATGCTCCCATTCAGCACGTGGAAAAATTCTTCCAGGTAGGAGAGAGGACATCTGCAGTTAATTTGTTAGCAAAGAAAGCATCCTGTCCATTGAAAGGTGGGGGGAGTACCCTATATATAGCCTGACAGGCACATAAACACAAGAGAGAGGCGATGGGAAGAAACCCACAAGATATTAAGGTAGCAGAAGTCTCAAGTTTCTGCACAGAAATGGACATGGCAGGATTATCTTAAGTCTTCCAGGAACCTGCTCTGCATTCTTCCAGAGTGAGTATCTGCTCTGTAAATTATGAAGGAGAATGTTTTCAGGCAACATAGTATGAGCACACACAGAATGTATTTGGGTTGGGGTTTGAATTTGGAAAAGTGCCCTTTCCATAGAAGAACTTAACAGCTCATCAAACAGCAGGCAAAAGTCCAGTGAGGGGGAAACAGCAAATGACATCCTTGGATGGCTGTCTGTGGGCTCAGCTTGCAAAGCAGGAGAACAAGAAGCATCATGGGGGCGAGGGGGGGCGCTGATTTGGGCTGAGCACTGTATCCTGGGATTAGGTGTCCACCACTCACTAGGGTTGCCAAGTCCAATTCAAGAAATATCTGGGGACTCTGGGGGTGGAGCCAGGAGACTTTGGGGATGGAGCCAGGACAGGAGACATTGGGGTGGAGCCAAGATCAAGGCTGTGACAAGCATAATTGAACTCCAAAGGGACTTCTGGCCATCACATTTAAAGGGATGGCACACCTTTTCAATTCCTTTCTTCCATAGGAAATCATGAAGGATAGGGGCACCTTCTTTTGGGGCTCATAGAATTGGACCTCCTAGTCCAATCTTTTTGAAACTTGGGGGGTATTTTGGGGAGAGGCACTAGATGCTATACTGAAAATTTGGTGCCTCTACTCCCAAAAATAGCACCCCCCCCAAGAGCCCCAGATACCCGCAGATCAATTCTCCATGATTTTCTATGGGAATAAATCTCCATAGGGAATAACAGAGTTCCCAGCAGACATTTCCCTCCCCTCCCCCCGCTTTCAGATGACTTTGAAGCGAGGGGGAGGGCCTCCAAACCAAGGGATCCCCTGCCCCCACCTGGGGATTGGCAACCCTACCACTCACAGTGTACCGTTTGCATTTCAGAAAATGGACAAAAATCAAGATGGGGTGGTCACGATAGAGGAATTCCTAGAGACTTGTCAAAAGGTAAGCTCCACTCAGCCGTTGTCAAACGTGCCTTTCACAGAAGGCATTTATGCAAGGCCTGCAGTGTTCTTTAAAATGCTGCAGTTTTAAAACACATTCTGAAATGTTCTCATGCAGGACCCATCAAAATGAATGGAGTCAATGCAACATCACGAAGGTGCCAGAGCAAGAGAAAAACAATCAAAAGTTGTGTGTGTGTGTGGGGGGGATTGCTGGGCATTTCCTGTGGTGCCATCTATTAAGTTTCCCTGGCACAAGTGTATCCAAAGGAAGGGAAACTCATACTTCTTGTGGGTAAGGAGCTTGGGGCCAATTCACACAACACAAAATGTCCTTGCAACTGCCACCTGGACTCTGAAACACACTTGTGGTAGGAGTTTTGTGCTTCTCCGATATGTCTGGCCTTGATTCTGACGGCAACCTCAGCACAAGGGAAGAGTAGGTGTCAGCCTTTCCCATTATATCATTTTCACACCCTGAAACGGCCCTAGTGAATAGCTGTTTGTTCTGGTGCAAGACTTATGTGTAGCCATCATTGCATGCAGGTTAACCAACAAAGCAAATAGCGGCTCTTCAGGGATAATTCAGAATGTAAAAATGGGGATGGGGAGCAGAGGCTGAAGTCTTCCCAGGTGCTACACATGCAATCAAAATCAGGCCAGAGTACAACTGGGAGGCACTGAACTCCCACTGCATGTCTGAGACAAAGTCCTCATTGTAGCCACTTACACTTTTGAATGGTATGAACTGGCTCTTCTTGGGTACGTTGCTTTCATTGCCAGGTACCAGCAATTCCCCCATAACAAAATCCTTTACTGGGGCAACAAGATCCATGACTAGGGATGGGCACAAACTGCATTTTTGTGGTTCATTTTGGATTGTGGTTCATGGCTGAACCACAAACTCATGAACCAAACTAGTTTCTAGCAGTTTATTATCCCTGCTTCCTGTTGCTTTCCGTGGGGAGCAGAAAGCAGGGGTTTAAATGTCTCGGGGCTATTTAAGCCTCTGCTTTCTGTTCTTCATGAACCACCATAAAATTTGTGGAAGTTTGCAGCAGCTTTTAAGTTTGCAAACCATGAACTGACCAAAATTTATCACAATCTTATGTTCATGGGCCAGTTTGCTTACAGGAAAAATAGATCTACTGAGGATGCTGTTAATACTGTTCTTTATACTGCTTTATCGCATTTGGATAAAAAGGGGACGTATGTTAGAATGTTGTTTGCAGATTTTAGTTCTGCTTTTAATACAATATCACCCCATAGATTGTTGTCTAAGCTTAAAGATTTGAAGCTGTCGGACTCTATATGTGAGTGGATTTTGAATTTTTTGTCAGGTCGTTCACAAAGGGTTAAAATGGATGGATATATTTCCTCCGTGAAGATCTTAAATACTGGCACCCCTCAGGGATGTGTCTTGAGTCCACTTCTTTTCACTATTTACACATCTGATTGTGTTTCCAGCAGTCTGAGTAACAAAATCATTAAGTATGCAGATGATACAACGTTGGTAGGGCTCATCTCTGAAGATGATGAGTCTGCGTACAGGAGGGAAGTTCAACAGCTGTCCCTTTGGTGTAAAGTAAATAATCTTATTTTAAATATAAATAAGACGAAGGAAATTATAGTGGATTACAGGAAGAGTAGTTTGGACACCCAGCCGTTGTTTATTGATGGTGTTATGGTAGAACAGGTGACAGAATGGAAGTTTCTGGGAATTACCATGAAACAGGATCTAACATGGGGGGCAAATACTTTAGCTCTAGAGAAAAAGGCCCAGCAACGACTATACTACTTAAGACTCTTAAGATCACTACAACTGTCAGGGAGTCTGCTGGTTGCCTTTTATCGTAGTTCCATTGAGAGCATTTTATCTTATTGCCTCTGCGCGTGGTTTGGGAGCTGCACGGAAGCAGAGAGAAGGGTGCTCCAAAGAGTGACGAGAAGAGCACAAAAGATTTGTGGATGTTCTCTCCCCTCATTGGTGGATCTGTATAATATGGCATGTAAAAGGAAGATACAAATGATCCTAAGGGACCATACACATCTGGGCCATTTGCTTTTTGAGATCTTACCGTCAGGTAGACGATATAGAGTGTTGAAGGCTAGGACAAACAGATTTAAGGACAGTTTCTATCCAAGTGCTGTGGTTAGGTTAAATGCAGGGTTATGAAGGATTATCTGTTTTAGATGTATTTAATGGTTTAAATGGTTTTAATGGTTTTATGAATGTTTAATGGTTTTATGAATGTTTATTTAAGGGTTTAAATGGTTTTAATGGTTTTATGAATGTTTATCCGTTTTAGATGTATTTAAATGGTTTTAATGGTTTAAATGGTTTAATGGTTTCAGATGTATTTAAATGGTTTATGAATATGTGTGTTTGATGTGTTGGTATGTTTGTGGAAGAGCACCTCATTTCGTTGCTCTCTTTTTGTTGAGAACAATGACAATAAATTCATCTATCATCTATCTATCTATCTATCAGTTCATGCCCATCCCTATCCACAACCTTCCAGTTAGAAGGGCATTTCCCAACTAGCCAAAAGCCAAGGCACACTTGTTTTCCAAATTAAAACTGGGAGACTCTCCTTGATGTTAGAATTTAAAGTATTTCATTTTAGAATATGTAAAAGTTACATGTTTTCAGTGATGCCTTGCCTCTGTGCTGCTGCATGACTTACTGATCTCAGAGGACAAAGTCCAGAGCAGTGATCCATGCAGACTCACGACAGGCAGCCTTTATTGCAAGAGTAAGTAATTTTATTGTGTCTTCATGAATAGTGTATGAATGATCCAATATGATGAGTCAGAATTAGCCAGCTGTCTCCCTCAAGGATGGTTGGAATGAGCCAAGCCCAGAGCTGTGACTCTTGCAGAGATGGAACACAAAGCCTCCTTGGGGGACAGGAAATTCCGAGGTGTATCTGCTCCAGGAATGACTGAATAATCCAAGCTCACCCAGTGCAGAACCATGACATAACTACTTGACCCTACTGGAAGAAGGCAAGGTCCTTGCAGTAAAATATGTAGAGACAGAGTAGGCAGCACCTCTGTGATTATTTTGAGTTTGCAGAAACTTTACATTATTTTAATTAATTTATTTCTCACAGCACACCATTTGGGAATTATCTTGTTATATCCACAGGCCCAGGGGGATAAATAACAGGAAGGTACTGCAGCTATTCCTTTTAGTCTGAACCACAGAAGTCTGGCACTGATACCTCTTCTCTCTCTTTCTCCTTCTCTCCCTCTCTGCTTCAGGATGAGAATATCATGAGTTCCATGCAGCTGTTTGAGAATGTCATTTAGGAGTCTGCAAGCCCCACCAACCTCCTCTCTCCCGGCCCATGTGATTTCTCCTGGCCTGCACTTGGATGGATTTATCCATCTTTCTCATGAAGCACACACACATCTTTCTGAGAAAACAAAAACTTTTTTTATATTTAAAGGAAAAAACAAACAAAAGAGAAAAAATGGGGGAAAGATGCCATTTGCTTGCAAGACTTGCTGGAGCAGGAGAGAGAAAGACCCAAGGGAGAAAATTGGCATGCAGGGGACTCTCTGGCACAAGGATAGAAAATGTCACTAAGTCAAGTGTCACTGGTCAGTGTGTGGAAACAAATCCCTAGCAGCTTAGTGTGGAAGAACCTCCTTTCTGAGAGTGAGCAAAGCTGCCAATTGGTAAAACTCCAGCCCTTAGACAGCAGATCACTGTTTATTTACATTACAGAGTGCAGTCATTTCAATGGGGCTTGCACAGGAAAACTGCTAGAGAGGTTGCACCCTAGGTGTCGGGCCTGTCAGCCACGTTGAGCACCACTCCTTCTGGCTGGGAGCTGATGTTCTAGTTTATACAACAAAGCAAACCTAGACATTAAATTCTTTTAATCCCCACCCCCCAGTCTTCATCTAAAATGTGAAAAACAGGAGGAAGATAAACTGGCTTGTCTAAAGTTGTCCGTGTGTCACAAGGCCATGCCACACAAACAGTGCTGCTGATCGCATCACCCCCGTAGGCACAGCTAATATGACTGGCTCTGTCTGCAGCAGCAAAGGCCACTGGGAAAGTGAGTACCTACAATGCAAATGCTGCCAGGTGTGCACAAACATTTCAGAATGCAAAAGAAGTCTATTGAAACTGCAGGTGTGCAGAGCCACAAGCAAGTCAGCTACAGATTTTGAATTCTTCTGTCATTCTCATGGAAAGCAGGACATTCTCAAAGTACTTGGGCATGTCTATGGGACAGGCAGGCCTAGATGCCCCTGTGCAGGGGGTCTGAAGCTTTATACTCTCAGGGGACCTTTTCCACATTAGGCTTGCCTGCCCAACAACCCCTGAGCACTTACAAAGGTTCTGGGTGTGTTCTCAGGCACAGACTCAATCATGCAAGGGTGAGAGAGCTCTGTTGCCCTGAATGAACAAATTGTGCCCCCTTATTTCATCCCAAAATGCTCTGCAGTGCCCAAACCAGGGGAAGATCAAGTCATGGTAAACAAGCTGCTTTTTGGGGGAAATCTTGTTCACTATGATGAATCTACTTATCAGAGGAATGAGTTCCAAAGAACTCCAGGCTCCATAAAAATACTGAAAAGTGAGGACCACCAGATTCTCTCCAATCAGTTCTTCTAGCAGTCCCTGGTTTCCACTGCACCTTGCTTCCCATTCTTATCTGCCAGTTTATCATAGATTCCTTTCAGAATTGGTGCATGTTTCATTTGCTGCTGTTTTCAATTGCTTCTAATTTCCTTCCTGCATAGATGCACAAAAGGAACCTTGTCATGATCACATGAGGATTACTTTGTGCCCTGTGATTTAACCCATGTGTATATGTGTCAGTGGCATGTTGGTAACTCAAAAAAAAAAGGAAACTTATGGTAGGTAAGAGGCACATATGAAGGTTAGAAAGCAGTTTGGACGCACCCACCCCCCATGGAAGAATGGTGGATTGTTAGAGCGAGTTTGCTGTAGTGGTTAAGTGCACAGACTCTTATCTAGGAGAACAGGGTTTGATTCCCCACTCCTCCACATGCACCTGCTGATGTGACCTTGACCCAGTCACAGTTTCTCACAGAGCTGATCTGCTCAACAGCAGTTCTGGGAGAGCTTTCTCAGCTCCACCTACCTCACAGGGTGACTGTTGTGGGGAAGGGAAGGGAAAGAAGATTGTAAGATGCTCTGATGCACCTTTAGGTAGTGAAGGGCAAGATATAAATCCAGTCTCTTTTTCTCTTAATACATCAGTGCCGCTCTAAAAATTAATGCTGGAACCAGCAATCCAGAAATTCTGATGGGATTTCCTAAGCATGCATATGAAAATGACTGTCCTCTGCCATCCACCTTAAATCTGATTGGACTTGCCACTTTATCAGTGCCATCCTAAAGTAGAATTACATCCTTTAAAGCCATTACAGTCAATGGGCTCAGAAGGGCATGACTCTGCGTTCAGTTGCACTGAAAAGCACTCGTGTCTGTTACAGCATAGCCCAGGTTTCAAATTTCTTGTTCTCTTGAGATCCAAAACAGTGGCCAACAGTCTCTCCCCATCTCTTTCTCCCTCTCTGCTCCGGCTGCCCCAGGACAGACAATGTCTCCTGTTGTCTACCAGGCTATGAAGTGTGGTTTTCTTGTCCTCTCCAGCTCACTCCCCCCAGTCCCTCTCAGGATGTTGTGAGTTTGCACCTGATGCTTCCTGACGTATGTGCAGTATAAGGAATGGCCGCATGCCTCACTAGCCTTTTTACTCCAGCATCTCCCTGAACCTCCTTTCACAGCACAACCTGGGGAGACAGTTGCCAGTTCCTGATCTCTGTAACTACTTGATATTACTTCAGTCACTGTATATTTTAATAAAATAAGCTTGAAAAAGACAAGGAGACTTTTGTCCTAATTGCAGCATATTACTCAACATCTGGGTCAACTAACACAGTTGCCCCCAACCTTTTTGGCACCAAGGACCGGTTTTGTGGAAGACAATTTTTCCACAGACCGGGGTGTGTGTGTGTGGCAGTGCTGGGGGTCTTTCTTGCCACTCCAGGCTCCCCCCCACCCATGCCACATCCCTGCCCCCCATGGGGATCTTTAAACGGGGGGGGGGGGGGACTGGGATTGTTTCTGCCTCCCCCTCCCATTGAGTCTATAAATGAGGGGTAGGCTAAGGTCACAGCAGCACTGTCCCTTCTACTGGTCTGGGACCCTGCAAAGGGAGACAGCCTTGGAGTGAGGCCGTGCTGCCTCTTTAGTCTGGGGCTGCTCTGCCTCACTCCAAGGCCTGGTTGCTAACAGCCATGGACCGGGACTGGTCCATGGACCAGTGGTTGGGGACCCCTGAACTAACAAATAAGAAAAGATAAGGAGCTACAGAGTGACAGGAAAGAGGGATGAGGGAGGACCTGATGGATTTGAGTGCTGTTGGGACAGGCAGGTGGGACAATTAGGCAAGACAAACTAGGGCTGGGAAATGTGTGTTTGATGGTATAATTATACTTTGCTCATTAAGATGTGACAACAAACAGTTTACAGTCTGGGCATACCAAAGCCCATCTACATCAAAGAATCCTAACAGATGCAACTCCTGCTGAATTCAAGGGGACTTATTCCCAAGTGTCCCTAACACTGAAGCCTCAAGTGGACATTACCTGTGCATTCGATTAAGGCCATTATATGCAGCACACTTTAGCAATTGTCTATTTTTGTCCTAAGTTCTATTTACAGCTGTGTCGGGAGGTAGGCTGGAGCGAAGCAGCTAAATCTGTAAGAACTTGAGGCCACCTGGTGGTGCTCCATCCTCTTCACGCAGACCCACACACTGAAGCCTTCCTTCTGCAGCCTCCATCTGCATCAGAGTGCCAGGCTAAGGCATTAGATTATTTCAGACACTTCATAACAGTTGTGAAACATGTTGGTATACTTGTCAATCATTTAATGCCAATTCTTAATCTGCCAATTGGTCATCAGAATGCGTATACACACCTGCATGTTACCAAAACCTTCAGGAAACAGATGCCTTGTGAGCCTATTTACATTTCAAAATGCACCATTCACTATGAGAAGGAAAGGCCACTTTGAATGTTATATCATTCCCTAATGACAGAAATAGCCTTTAAAAAGTGCCTTTAACTCATAGCCTTAACAAAATTGTTCCTTCTGAAAAGTTATCCATACAGTTAATTCACCTATTAAACTTTATAGCCTTAAAAGATCAATATAACTGCTCATATATTTTGTACAGATTTTTCAAAAGCATTTTAGCTTCTGAAGCATTTGCTCAACTCACATTAAGATGGACTCTTTAGCAGACTAATTCATGCAATTAATTTATAAAGCAAACATACAAAATTGTTAGCAAACTGGATGGTACTATTATATTAATTTGTACTTATTTTCTTTTGTTTGTATCCCACCCTCCCCATGCAATAGCCTCAAGGTGGCTTACAGATCACATAACTGTGATGAGAACCAGAAATAAAGGTTTTTAATCCAAGCATTTGAAATTCAATTCCAAGCTTAAAAAGTTACCAACAGCAGTAACACAAAAATAGGAACTTTCTGAGCAGCTTTACTGCTTCCATATTATTTTCATTTTGGAAAATAAAAGATTTTAAAAAACAAAACAAAAACAGCCTTTCTCTGTCCACACACAAGAACGCACCTTACAAGAAGTACAACCATACCAAAGCAATCACTGACACTTTCACACATACTGAATAACGCACTTTCAATTAGGGTTGCCAAGTCCAATTCAAGAAATATCTGGGAACTTTGGGGGTGGAGCCAGGAGACACTGTGGGCGGAGCCAAGAACAAGGGTGTGACAAGCATAATTGAACTCCAAGAGAGTTCTGGCCATTGCATTTAAAGGGACAGCACACCTTTTTAAATGTCTTCCTTCCATAGGAAATAATGAAGGATAGGGGCACCTTCTTTTGGGGCTCTTAGAATTGGACCCCCTGGTCCAATCGTTTTGAAACTTGGGGGGGTACTTTGGGGAGAGGCACTAGATACTATATTGAAAATGTGGTGCCTCTGCCTCAAAAAACAGCTCCCCCAGAGCCCCCGAAACCTCCAGAACAATTCCCCATTATACCCTATGAGAATCGATCACATAGGGAATAATGAAGACGTTTCCCTCTCCCCCCCCCCCCCACTTCCGGGCGAGTCTGAAACAGCGGATCGGCCTCTCTACTCACCAGTTGCTGCCAGCTTCTTCACAGAAACACAGACACACCATCCTAAATTGAAGCCTTTCAAGTCAAGCCTCCGGAGGTGCAAAGGCACATGGTCCTTTGCGGGCGGGGCTCCCTCTCCCCCCCCCAGCCAGCTGATTGGGGGCGGGAAGCAGCCTGGGAAAACTGAAGAAAGGCTGCTGCGATCGGGGCTGGGTGGGAAGGGAAAGGAGAAGCTGCTGGGATTGGGGGTGGGTGGGAAAGGCCGCCATTCTTCCCCGCTTTCCAGATTTTTGGCGAGCGGGGGGAGAAGGCTCCAAATTGGGGGTCCCCCGGCTAGGTGGGGGATTTGGGAAGCCTACTTTCAATCCACTTTTCGTGCACTTTGCAATTGGAATTTACTGTGTGAAATGGAAAAATCCACTTGCAAACAATTGCTAAAGTGCATTAAAAGCACATTATTCAGCCTATATGAAAGCACCTACTATTATTACCAAATAGAAGAAAGTGGAGAGACAGCCCTTTTTGCAGGAGGCCAGATTTCCTGTTTTTGCTTTTTGATGCCATGATAAGTAAGCAGGGAGTCTTATTTCCCCAAATTCTGCAAAAGCTGTCTCTGCATAGGAGGTGTAGGTCATTGTCCCCTTACTGCAAACCGGGGAGGGAGGGCCTCCGAGGCAGTGCTCCACAGCAACCCTGCAATCGATCATATATCACATAGCTCTTATGGACACAAGTGAGTTCCATTATCGAACATTTATAGTGCACCTTTCTCCCTCAAGACCTCACAAAATACTAAAAAATGCAACCAGACTATTTAAGGTGGAAAAGTGCAAACAAAAACAATAACACATTACATACTACTGTTTGTATTGCTCATTGGTATTACAAAAATAGAAGACAATGCAGTAAAAACATAGTACATACAATAACAACTAGAGCAGACTACATGCATTCTTTTTATAAAAGCATCCTTCTATAAGTCTCCAGGTAGGGTTGCCAGTCTCCAGGTGGGGCCTGAAGATCTCCCGCTTTTAGAACTAATCTCCAGTTGGCAAAGATCAGCACCCTTGGAGAAAACGGCTGTTTTGAAGGGTGGATTCTCTGGCATTGTACCCTGCTGAGGCCCCACCCCTCCTTAAACCCCGCCCTCTCCCAGATCCACCCCCCAAATCCCCAAGTATTTCCCAACTCAGGTTGCCAATCCAAAGTTAGGGGCAGGTGGTCCCCTGGTTTGGAGGAGAAGGGAAATGTCTTCTGAGCACTCCATTATTCACTATGGAGACTGATTCTCATAGGATATAATGGAGAATTGATCTGTGGGTATCTGGGGTGACTGTTTTTTGAGGTATAGGCAACAAAGTTTCAGCATAGCATCCAGTGCCTCGCCTCAAAACACCCTCCAAGTTTCAAGAAGATTGAACCAGGGGGTCCAATTCTGAGTCCCAGAAGAAGGTGCCCGTATCCTTTATTTCCAGATGGAGGGAAGGCATTTAAAAGGCATGTGGTCCCTTTAAATGTGATGGCCAGAACTTACTTCAGCGTTCCATCGTGCTTGTCACACCCTTGCTCCTGGCTCCAGCCCCAATGTCTCCTGGTTCCACCCCAAAGTCCCCAGATATTTCTTGAGCTGGACACGGCAACCCTAGTCTACAGCTGCAGTCCTAAGCAAAAAAACATGTCAGGCCCTCTAGTTCTTCCGCTGCCTCTTCTATTTTGAAACATTCAATTCGGTGAGGAGTTGTGGAGACCTCAAAAGTCTGCCCAGTGTTTGGCTAAGAAAGACCAACGAGAATAACATAAAAAGCATTCCATAAATTTTGCTTCAGACCACCGCTGCCGAGGGATTTTTCCCCATTAACCACAACAGGCACACGCACAGGACTCTGAGTGTCACCAATCATCAGATTTCAAAGCAATCGCCCCCTAAATCACCACGAAAGGACTCCGTTCACTCTCACTAAAGCCCGCTTCCGCGACTACACTCTTGTTCCATAGCAGCGAGGCAAATCTCGCGATAATGGAACGCAGAGGATGCTGGGAACTGTAGTTTTTTTGGGGGGGTCACTTAAGTACACGGTAAACAAATGGTGTCGCGTCCAAGGGGAACCACGTGGAGGACCGTCTAATTTCCTCAAGGTGAGAGCCTCCTCCCGGCGTTACAGGCTCGCAAACTCAAAGCCAGCATGTAATGCAAAATATCCTTACAATGCCATAGAGCCAAAAGAGGTAAAGGAGTTAAATTTAGGATTACTTGCTAGTCTACCCTTTTCTATTTCTGTGGTGATGGTGGTGGTGGTGGTGGGGGGGGGGGGGTGTTTTCGCCTTCTCTTAACACTTCCCGATTCTCCAAGGGAGTATGGCCGCAACCAAAGAGATAGGGGACATAAGAAAAACCTGTACAAGCACCACATTGCAGGTGGGGCATGCGGGAGATGACAAGCGAGAGTCCAATAGAGCAAAGTTTAAGTCTAGTGGCACCTTTAAGACCAAAAGAGTTTTATTTCAGGCATGAGCTTTCGTGTGCATGCACACTTCTTCACATATAGTGAAATAACATAGAAGAAAACGACAGTATAGTACAGGATAATACTGTACCTAGGAACATCATGTCTTGTTCAATTGAGATAGAGCAGTGTGCTCACTCACAAAAAAAAAAAGTCTTAACTGCTCAAAATTCGTTCGCGGGAAATCACGTCATAGTTTTCCCATTCGGGCCGAACTCCAAAACAAACCGGAACAGATGGGTCGCACATGACACTGCTCTATCTCTTAGCCTGTGCCATAGACATGAGAAGAGGTCGAGCAGGCGCGCTCACCGTCCTCTTCATTCGCAAATTTGGTTTGGGTGATTTTCGCGGTGCTTTCTGGAACTTGTAGTTTGCTAACCCTTGTTCTGGAGCTGTTGTGCTGAGGCTGCAGGGAGAGAAGCGCAGGAGCTACTTGGCAGGTAATGCAGCAAGCAGTATACTGAGCTTGACCTTTTTGAAAGGAACTCAGGTAGCATGTGTGATTCTCTTGTCATTTTATTCTCTCAACAGACCTGTGAGGTAGCCTAGGCTGAGTGTTTGGGACTGGCCCAAGATCACCCAGCAGACTTTGCTGCAGAGCACAGCAGGCAGGAATCTGTTGCCTCCACTCCTGTAGCTTTCAGAGAAAGTTGATGAGGCGCGGTAAAGCGTTAGACTACTGGACTTGGAGCAGAATCCACATTTTCCTGAAGGCTACTGAGTGAGCATGTGACCCTGGGTCTGTTTTAGAAGAAAGCAATTATAAAAACGCGATTACTGAATAGATAAACGAACCAACTCTTGGCTGACACTTTTGGGGGAAAGAGGCCCATTCTATGTCAGCAAGTTATATAAAATGCATAAAAGTACCAGGAAAAAGTCAATCCCCCTTCATAACTTTATCTCCCAACTTTTTTTTTTTTTGCATTTGAAAAATGTTCTTTAAAATGTAGGAGCTGCGCCAAGAAAACAAAGATGGTAACCCTACTTGGAAAATAACTAACTTTTCTTATGATTGCCTAAAGATGTGTCCTGGGATCAACCCACACTCCTTCTGGAGGAAGAGAGAGTCAATTGGGCTTTGCAATTAAGAGATTAGGGCTGGAAAACTTCCCAGTGCTTTATTTATATTATATTTATAGCCCAGCTATTTAAGTTCTAGTACTTTATTGCTGTTTAGGGCATAACATTAACACAAAGTACTTTAAAAATATTGTTTTCTAAATGTAAATTATCATGCAAAATCAGATCACTCTCTCTTGAAGATAATGTAAAAATTTCAAAAACAGTTTCTACTGGAAAACCTCAGTGCTGGTTTGTTGCTAGCTTAATCATTGTGGTGATCTGTGAATGCCTGGGACATTTTTTGCACTTCCTGTGCTTAACTTCAATTCTTTGCAGCTCAGCTTTTCTGTCACCCTCTTGTCACCACAGTCTGTTGTTCATCTGAAAGTTACCCCTTAGTAACATGCAGTGGGCCCCAATCAGATCTCTGCATAATTTTCTTGACTCTTTCTTTTCTCTCTTGAATTTTCCTCTCCCTACTCCATTGCAGGGCCTGTATTGATACATACTTTCCAGTCCATCATTTCCCAACAAACTCCTTCCCCTACCACCTTTCATTTCTCGCAGGTGCATACAACACTCAGTCCTTTGGATGAATACGCAGACTGTGCCTATTGAGCCTAGACAAGATCTAATTTGATGAGTTTTCCTGTCTGTTTAAACATCTGTAGATAACATCCGTATGGCATGGTAGGATTTGCATCAGGATCACAGCTCTGGTGAGAAGAAGAGGTAACTCTCCCATGTACATATGCCCTTTTCTTGATATAAACCTGCTCCAGAAAGAAAATATACATTTCTCCTGTATATTTCCTGTATTAGGGTAAATCCAGCACCACCAAGCCAGCTGCTATTTAAAGAAACAGGAGATCTGTCAATAAATTTCCAATGTGTTATATGTCCTTCAAAAACATTGCATTTGAGGGTAATGTCAGGTGTGATCCTAAGCAGTTACTAGAAATTAGTTGCATTGGACTCAATGGGATTTACTTCCAAATTTATGTGATTAGGAGGTAATTTCTGAGTATCTGAAATGTCTCCATGTGTACTTTCTCTGTAATCCTTGGGCCTGGTTTACACAAATAGCTGATGAGATGGTAAAACTGCCTTTGGACTACAAGATGGAAAGCTTGCCTGACACATCATACAGTATGCAGCATTACTTCAGTCTAAGTCCATTGACTTCAATATTGCTAGGATTGCAACATTTGATGAAAATGCATGCAATTTATTGACTCAATTTATTAACTGCACAAGTCCACCTATGAATAATGCGCACACACAAAATTTTTTGTATGTGTGGGTCACAACCCGAGGGGACCCTTAATGGCATTGGCAGAGCCATGGGAACCACTTGGCTCAGACTCATATAGAAATGATGGGTAGGCTTGTAAATTGCTACATCCTATACAGCCACCAATGGGGGCTAAGTGGAGCTCCCAGCTCAGACCTTGCTGGCAGCAGCGCAGGAGAAGGTGATCAGAGAGCTTGCATCTCTCCGCACTTTATCATCCTTGCTGCTGGCCAGAGGCCATTCAGACTGGTTTGCTGCTGGACTTTTTAAACATGTCACTTTGCCCATGTGGGTCACAGTCGACCTGTCTTCGGAGTTGTATCCCCTCCTCTGCTAGGACAACATCTCTGAACTGTAGGTTTTTATTAACCTATTAAAAACAGTTGACACTTTAAAAATACATTATATTCCCCAGGTAATTGAGGCACATATTTAGTCAATCTGGAGGCTTTTAAGTGATTCCCCAATGAATAGGCTAAACAGTGCACCCCTTTTTGCAATAACTCCTCCATGCTCATAGAAACACTCTGTGTGTGAACTAAGCCTTAAGACTGTACTGTTAGGTTGGCCAGCTTTATCACTGTGGTAATTATTACTGCATCCCATCCCACTTCTGCATACAAAGCAGGGGCTCCCTGGTTCCCAGCACACATTCTTATCTATCTGTGATAGCTGTTCCATATGTACAGATTACCACTGGAGGCCACAGCCGAGAGACACACATCCTTACTCTCTTTTATTTTCAGTCTAGGAGTTCATCCTTACTCTCCTTTATTTTCAGTCTTGCCCTGTTACCGGCACTGCCATTCTCTGCCTGGTCTCCAAATCCCTTCCTCCCTACGCATGCTAGACGCTTCAGCCTGTGACTCTGCTTTTCATCCCTACCGTAGGTTTGCATTGTGTTTTAATGGGAACTCTAATGCAGGAGATACACTGATAGAAGTTGTGCATATCCTGTGTTAGATCTGTGACAAATAAGTGCAGATAATCCCATAGAGATTCACTTGGGGGTGGAGATCTTTGAAATGCTTATTTACGATGCTCTGGCAAAGATCCCTGAGTCAGGACAGGTGTGCTGCTGTCTTTGACCTGCAAATAGCAGCTTGTGTGTTTGGGTCTTAGGTCTATCTGGGCAAAAGAGTCTATCCAGAGTTTTGTGTTGGGTAATTCTTGGCTTCTGTCTCAGAAGTAGAAGTGATATGAATAGTCTGTTTCTACTGGTTGTTGCAGCTCCTAGTAAGGCAAAGAATGCAACAAAGGCAAAATTGCTACTCTTTCCATTAGCAGAATCAAAGACAGTTTTAGGAAATGGACTAGGAATGGAATCAATGGGAAGCAAAGTTGGGTGGTGTTGATATAGGCCTTGGTATCCTATTAGTTGGTGGACTGTTTTTTTTTCTTCTTCTCTTGTAAAATTTCATCCTCTGTACCTGTGGTCCCTTTCTGAGTGCCTGCTTTCTCTCTCTTCCTGCAGATTTTGATGTGGATCCTGTTGCAAAGAGCCCTTCCAGTAGGTCTCAGGCTGGGCTGGGCAGTGCCAGGGAGCCAGAGCTGTTGGAAGTTGGAGTCCAGAGGGATTTCCCATCTGCATAAGGCCATGAGGTTGGTCCAGTTCCAAGCCAAGGGATCAGCAGCTGCACCCCGAATTGGGCTAGAAGAGAAAGATGGAGGCAACGTGATAGACCTGAATGCTTTTGATCCATCTCTGCCCAGGACCATGAGGGCATTCCTGGAGGAAGGAGATGCAGCATTTGCTGTAGCTAAGAGGTATGGGGGAGCAAGAGGTAAGGCAGAACTGGATGGCACAGAGAAAGGCAGAATAAAATGAAGCAATGAACAGTGCCAAAATCTCACTTTCAAAGTGGCTGCAGTTTTGTGCCATGGAGGGGTGCAGTTGAAGAGGGAAGTAGGAGCACAGGAATATTTCAATTCCGTTCAATAACCTTTATTGGCATGATATCGAACATACCATAACAGGGAACCAATCCATCCATCAAATGGCAATTTGCAAATACATTAAGCGCCTCCTAGATGCTAGATAAGAGCTCAGTGGCGCAGAGTGGTAAAGTTGCAGTACTGCAGTCTGAACTCTGCTCACAACCTGAGTTCGATCCTGGTGGAAGCTGGGTTCATTCAGGTAGCCAGCTCAGGTTGACTCATCCTTCCGAGGTCGGTAAAATGTGTACCCAGTTTGCTGGGGAGAAAGTGTAGTTGACTAGGGAAGGCAATGGCAAACCACCCCATAAAAAGTCTGCCGTGAAAACATTGTGAAAGTGATGTCACCCCATAGTTGGAAACAACTGGTGCTTGCACAGGGGACTACCTTTACCTTTTTTTAGATGCTAGATATAAAAAATTTGCACAGGGATAGAAGTTTAATGGGGAGGCTTCAGGAGCTCTGGAGCCTTAGCAGTTCATCTCTTTGCCTCTTATGACGGGTGGTCACTCCCAGAACTCTTTTGTTCTCCCATCTTCTTTCATATTGTTCCTGAAAACTCAACTGTTGACTTAGCCCTCAACCAAAACCAAGGCTAAATGGATGTGATTGCATTTGTTCCTCTGCATCTCCTTGGTTCATCAATCCCTTTCCTTCTCTCTTCACTGTGTTGTTGATATTTAGATTAGACTCCTTGGAGCATCCAAGAACTTTCCTCTCTCTCTTTTTATTGAACATATTTTTTATTTCAAAAATAAAATTTTACAATATGGCACAGGATCACTTTTTTCATTTTGAAAAAATGTTGGTATTTGTGTTGTTGATATTTAGATTAGACTCCTTGGAGCAGCCAAGAACTTTCCTCTCTCTCTTTTTGTTGAATATATTTTTTATTTCAAAAATAAAATTTTACAGTATGGCACAGGATCATTTTTTTTCATTTTGAAACAACTTGTCCTCAAAAATTACAAATCAACAATTATTACAATGTTACAAATACAAAATTTAAAGCTTATTGATGTAACACTAAATTAGCTCTCGGTCTTGACTATTTACTCTTTTTCATTATCCTTTTACTGTAGAAGTGAGGCACAGTTATCTTTTTAATGTAAAACTGGGGCACAATCTAATGTCATATTTAATTCCTTCAAAACTCAGAAAAAGATTTCCAGCTGTCAGAACAATACATGTTTAATTTGACTGTCATAGCTGAACCGGTTCTGATAATTTTGATAGTTTTCCAGTACCCCATATGTTCTGAATTCAGATGTTGATTATATTTACTAGTTTTCCAGTTTCTTTGCTAATAGCAGTTTTGCAGTTGTAATCATGTCAATATTAATCCTTATATTGTTTAGACTATATACATTAGCTACTTCCAGTAATACTACCTCGGAATCTAAAGGGATGATAATCCCTGTAATTTGATAAATTTCTGTAAGAATCTTAGACCAGAATGTTTTCACCACTGGGCACCACTGGGCATGTTTTCACCACATATGCAAAAACATATGTATAAGATCAGCCTTCTTTTCGCCACATTTCCAACATGCACACTGGTTTGTGTATTACATCATTTAATTTATGCGGAGTTAAATCCCAATTATAGATGACCTTTAAAAAATTCTCTCTCATACTTACACTTATTGCTATAGCCCCAGAAGAGAAGATAGTCTGCTATTCCTTTTTGATAATGACTTAATCAATATTCTGTTGCCAATTCTTTGCAGAATTACATTTTGATATTTCCAAAACTGCAGATAAACAGCCATATTTGCCTAAGTCCCTTTTGTACTTTCTTATTATATACTATAGCCTCAAATTTTGTCAAAGATGAATTCATATTGTTTGCCAACTGGTTTGTCATAACAAAACTATGTATTTGAAAAAATTGAAACCATTTTGCTGTTCCATTTTTCTCTCTCATTTCCATATAAGACAGAGGATTCCCAGACTTTCACTTTCCCCCTTCTATTACTTTGCATTTTGCAAAAGCACCTAATGCATCAGGCTATATGTTTTCTTTGCTCCTCTTCTTGCTCTGTAGACTTTATTGAACAATATTCGCATCTTATGAAGCATTTCTCTGGAGTTGTAAGAACTAGAAACTTTCACTTTTTAAAATTAAAAATAATACTTCTGTATTTGTGTTTGAAATAAATCTGTCTATCAAAAATCCGTGAAGTGCCTAAGAAAGCTCCAAAGCACACAGGACACTGCGGCCTGTATCAAATACCTCAAACTTCATTGCTGTACATCAGACTGACAGCGTCGGGACTGAGGCTTGGTTTTACAAAAAGAAGCCAGGTGATGCAAGAAGCAATTTATAAATACTGTTGTAGGATAGCCAGCTTTTATTGTTATCCTGTTTCCATGTCTTGAATATCAACACATCCACAGCAATTAAGCAGGTAAGGATTTTCATTCTGTCTGTGGGCTTGCTAAAAGTCTGCCTCTTTGGGCTGGAGGTTGACACAGTCCAGGACCTGGATTGAAAATGCTAGAATAGGAACTTTGGTGCATCCTCTAGGTTCTCCAGTAAATTGATCCCAGCCAGCTGTGAAGGAATGCAACAGATGTATTTACATGTTTTATAACTTGGATGTAAAGGCCCTAACTGCAACTGCTCCAGCGGCCATCTTAAGAACATGAAAGCTTCCCTTTCCCTTTCGACTCCACCAAGAGTCGAATATTCTTTCTTTTAAAAAGTAACTCTTCCTTAACTGTCATCCTTTGTAACTCTTTAACCACAGGGAAAATGTGTGTGTGTGAAGAGCCATCAAGTCCCTTCCAACTTATGACAGCCCTATGAATTAGTCCTCCAAAATGTCCTTTTGTTAACAGCCTCGCTCAAGTCTTACTGAGGGCTGCAGCTTCCTTGACTGAGACAATCCATCTCATGTTGGGGCTTCCTCTTTTCCTGCTGCCTTCAACTTTTCTTAGCATTGTTGTCTTTTCTAGTACCTCCTGTCTTCTCATAATGTGGCCAGATTAAGAGAACCTCTGTTTATTCATTTTGGCTTCCAGGGAGAATTCAGGCTTGGCTTGATCTAGAACCTCCTTATTTGTCTTTTTGGGTGGTCCACAGTAGCTATTACATGTTCCTTCAACATCACATTTCTAATGAATGGACTTTCTTCCTGTCAGTGTTCTTCATTGTCCAACTTTCACAACAATAAACAGTAATAGAGAATACTATGGTATGGATTTTTTAAATTTTTATTAAGTTTGACTATAAAAAGGGTAGGAAATGTGGGGTTACAGAAGCAAAAAAGGGAAGGGGGAATACAAGATAGAAAAACATAAACAAAAATACAAAGAGAAGCAGTATATATACCTGTTAACATTTCTACCTCAAGACAAAATACCAAATTATTTCTACCTAAAAGCCTTAAAATTTTACCCATTATAGCCCTTTAATTCTACAGTCTTCTTATTTTGTTATATACTTTTAACTATTCTGTAGCTTATAATATAAATCTAAACTTTTCATCTTCAGTACATACAAATGAGAAAAGTAGAAGAACCAACTCTGAAACAGAGCTGACTGGTTAATTTTAACATAATTAAAAATAAAAAGCTAACTAACTGGTTTAACAATATTAGCAGTTAACATAAGCATAAAAGGTAAATATAGTTCCTTTATCCTTAATGTTAATTTACTTATTTTTAGCAGAGAGAGGAAGCAAAAAAAGAAAACACAGTGGTTTATCTATTTCGTTATCGACGGTTTCTCTTATCAGAAATGTCAGGAGCAGACTTAAGATTACAAAATATTTGTGTAGCCTGTCTTATTACCAATTTACCCAAATTGACTTTTTAACTACTTTAAACATTTAGAATTCTTTAAAAAAAATTGAAGACTATAAATCCTATTTTCATAGTGCTCTGAAAAACACAAGTTAGTATGCAATAGTTACCTCACCTCCCATACTTGTTTATTTTTAAGTAAATAAAAACCCATACAATCTCTTTAGCCCTCTCTTAATTACAGTGTTCTATTTAACTTCCATAGATAATTATAACAAACTGAAAAAAGGCATCCCAATTCTTAAAACCTCATTTGCCATTATGGAAGCATTTATTAGCCCCATTTATTGATTCAATATTAACCAGCTAGATGCAAAAAAAGAGGGCGAAGCACAAAAAAATACAAAAACAGTTCAAAATCTCTTCTTTTGAGCATTTTCCAGAATTTGATCCTCTTGCTGAAATTTGCCTTTTCTCCTCTTCATATCTCCCTTCGTTTTGCTGAAAGTGGTACAATCACCGCTTCGTCACTTCCTCCTATGCAAGCTTTAGTCGATGTTAATTTCTGTTTCAGTTTTATAACTATGCAGGCTGTCTCCATTTTGATTTTCTTCCAGACCTTTCCCAATGGATCTTTAGCTTTTTTTCTCAGCTTGACAGACATCACTGGGGACTCTTTAATACTCAGCTCATGTAGATTTTCGTTTTCGCTGTATTTCAGAATAAAAGTCTCCATCTGTTGTTGCAACAATTCCACTAAATAACCAAGTTCCTGCTTTAAGGAGTTTATGTTAATCATAATATCACACGCTTTGGTTTGAACTGCCATTTCTCCCACAGAAAAAACTCAGTCTGTTAATCAAAGTTAGAGAATAGTTCAAAGACCCAGTTAACCTGTTTCTTTCAGCTTCAAATTTTCCTCTTGCATTTCAATTGTAACCATTTTAGTCCTAATTAAGCATCACATACATTTCTCTTGTAAGCATATCCCGCTTTTGTTCAGACCGTGTTGTAACCAGAAGGTGATCTCCTTGATGCTTATTTATTTATAAACCAAATCAGTTCAAATATCTTTGCTCAGTCCAGTTTAAATTGTTGAAAGTTTTCCAGTTTGTTCCTTGCTTTCTGAAGCCTTCCTTGCAGAGAAAAAGGGGGGGATTTCCCTCCTCTTTACCTTTCTTTTAGAACAGTTCCAATTGTTGTTATGTTAAAAGATCCATTAACTGGTATTGTTAGAAAGATCCATTAACCGGTATTGTTAGAAAGCTGACTTACTTTCATGGTAGAATTTCAGTGATTAAGGGTGATGAATGATGCATCAGAAGCTTATTGAAAGAGAAAAGCAGTCGGGCAATCACCTCTTGCTGACATTATGGCATTCTTGGCAGCAGGAGCACCGGAGCAGATAGGAAGAACAGGGAACAACTGCCATTGTTTCTCTGGGTCCTGTGAAGTTCCTTGCTGACAGGAGGCCCCTCCACAAGGCCCTCTTCAGGATGTTACGGCTGTAGCACCCCTCCTACCGCCCGATTGGGGGGGGGGGGCATTGGAGCCGAGCTCCTCCGACCACCTCCGAACTCGAGGCGCTGAAACCCAGGAAGTCTAGAATACTATGGTATGAATTATCTTGATCTTGGTTGCCAGCAACAAATCCTTACACTTATGAATCTTCTCTAGCTCCCATTGGCTGTGAATTATTTACCAATTTTGTGCATCCCAAACAAATTTCATGGATTTTAGATTTTTTTTAAAAAAGGAAGAAAGGGATTCAGAACAAGCCACAAAAATAGAATGAGTATACATGGCAAAAGAAGGGATCCATTTCCAGCCTCCATCCTTAAGTGTGACACTGTCACAGGTTCCCTTGGAAGACTTTCATAGCTCCCTCTTCTCTGTATTCACAGGGCACAAGAGTCCAGCCAACATGTTTTACCCCGTGCTGAAGTCTCCCTCTTGGCTCCCATAACTAACCCCGATAAAGTGATCTGTGTGGGAATGAACTATGTGGACCATTGCTTGGAACAGAATGTGAAAATCCCCAAGGAGCCCATCATATTCAGCAAGTTCCCCAGCTCCATTGTGGGACCCTACGACGAGATCATCCTCCCAGTAGAGAGCAATGTAAATGCCACTAATGTTCTGGGTTGTTTCCTCCAGCAGGGATCTGTTCTCACAGAAGCAGGAAGTTACCTAATTATTGAAAATTCAGGCCTGGACAGCTACCTGCAGAATGGCCAACTGTGTCTGAGCCCCCAGTTCAAAAACAAGGAGTCAAATTCCCTTTTGTCTATATCCTCCACTCCTACAAAAAAAGGTGTTCATTAAAAAAAAACTGTTTCCAGTCATTATAGTAGCATGGATGGTATGGGTGAAATCTCAGGAACCAAAAAAAGGAATTTTGAGGAGTCAGGGTGTTCCAATGATTTCTTTACATCCTTGCCTCTCTGTTGCTGGCTACCAGCCCCTGCCTGTGTGGCTCAACTTCACCTCTTTTCGTCTCCCACTCACTGATATTTTATTGAATAGCACAGAAACAAGATCAGTAACAAGAACAGTGTAGCCACTCTAATAGCCCAGACTAACCCTATATCATCAGAGCTTGGAAGTTGAACAGAGTCAGTATTTGGGTGACAGGCCACCAAGGAAGACTGGGGTTGCCATGGCAAGTAGGGCAATGGCAGATACCTCTGCTCATCTCTTGCCTTGGAAACCCTAGGAGGTGGAACTTCACTGGGTCACTGTGAGTTGGTTGCAGCTCGATGCCACACTTTACCTTTAAGAAGAATGGCTATTATGTTAACACATGCTTACTCTACATACTGTACTCTGGTGGCATATTTTTACTACTATATAGGATTAGGCGGAGTTTAATTGCTGATCTTTAGGTGCCAAAGGTGGTAAAAAAATTATGGTATGGTATAGGTGCCAAAGGTAAATTTCAACTTTGCCCTTTTTTTCCCCTCTAGGAAGTAGACTGGGAAGTGGAGCTAGCCTTTGTCATTGGGAAGAAAGGAAAGCACATCCAGGTAGTCTTATCAAAGCATTTTTTGTGTGTTTTGATTTCGAAACCCACCTTATCTACAGTGTCTAGGTCAGGGGTGTCCAAACTTGCTTAACATGACCCACATAGAATAAACATGAGATGTTTGAGAGCCATATGACTTGAATGTTAGATGTTGGAGGGAAGAAAAGCAAATAGATGGAGGAGGGAGAGGTGGAAAGAAAGCAACTTTAAATGCATTCTTCAGGCTGTTGACTGGCTTGGAGAAGTAATTTAAAGAGAGAAATGCCTTCTCCAAGCTGGCCAACAGGGTGGTGGGGGCTTGAAGAGCCACACAATGTGTGTAAAAGAGCCATATATGGCTCCCAAGTTGCAGTTTGGTCACCCCTGGTCTAGGACAAGGTTAAAATAATCTTATTTAAGTATAATGACTACAATGAATGCAGCATCGTTAGTGTGCAGGGGACTTGGCAATGTCATTAATTTTTAATGGCCCCTGCCCTGAGGAGCTTACACTCTAAATTCTGGTTGCAGGAAGGACCATTAAGTGAGTAGTAAAGGGAGGGATCAAAGGTAACAAAATGGAGAGAGGAATAGCAAGGTCAAGAAGGGAGGCATAAGAACAGTGATGGAAATGCAGGATCGGGCCCTATCTCTTAGCTCCAGATGAGTTCCTAAGTGCCGCTGGTTTCAAGCTCCCAAACCTGGAGACCTTGGCAGGCACCTGCTTGAGAGAGAAGCCCTGTTTGTTATATGCATCTGTCTTCCCCAGGAGCCGGATGCCATGAGCCATGTTGCAGGGTTCACCGTTGCCCATGATGTGAGTGCCAGAGACTGGCAGATGAGGAAGAATGGGAAACAGTGGCTTCTGGGGAAAACGTTCGACACCTTCTGCCCTCTGGGACCAGCACTGGTCACCAAGAACTCTGTGTCAGGTGTGCAAGTGGCAAAGCCCTTTTGTCTTCCTGTTTCCCATGTTTGTGGAGATGACAAAGCTGCCTCAGGGCAGCTTTCACAGCCAGCTGCTACAAGAGGAACTCCCATAATCCTTTTAGGCAGCCCTTGGGTCTGGCAATGCTCTTCAGCACCAAGCTGTTTCCTCTTGCCCCAGCCTACCTGCTCCCATCCGTTTCTGGAGCATCACACATTCCCTCACAAGGCTCACCAGTCCTGGCCACCCTTGTCCTGCTACACATGATATACAGAACCATAAACTATGTGCAAAGGTAGTCATTCAACAAAGCACACTTACAACAGGCAACAAGGTGTATATTTAATGTTTTAATACAAACTCAACCATATATCACAAAATACCAAATGATACACCTGTTGAACATCCATCTGCAAATATACAAAACAGTTCCAAAGTCCACTGAGAATCTTCACAATAAGACTGTTTTCACAACAATTTCCTATAAATCTGACAAGTTTTCTATATCCTTCATCAAGTTTGAAGCACTTGCTCCTTGTTGGAAATGAACTGTTTAAATTAGTGGTTCCAAATATAGAAAATTGTTTGTTGTAAAAACAGCCTCTGAAGAAACTAAAGTGAAATACCTAGAATATCCAGGATCAGCATTAGACTGTTTTCATTGTTATCCATTGAGCCCCATTGTTTATGAACCTATGCACTGTATCCTGGTGGAGACAAAGTACCCACTTCACTGATTTGTGTATCAGTTCAGGATTGCAAGATATATAGACTGATATACTGTGAAGATTCTCAGTGGATTTTGTTTGGAACTGTTTTGAATACCTGCAGGCAGATGTTCAACAGGTCTATCATTTTATATTTTGTTATATATGGTTGAATTTGTATAAACACATTAATAGACACCTTGTTGTCTGTTGTAAGTGTACTTTGTTGAATGACTACTTTTGCACATTGTTTATTTATGGTTTCAGTACTATACGGTGTGGTCCCAGTTTTTGTACATGATATACAGGCACTTGTCATGACAAATGTTCTATACCAGAAGCACTTCCATGAGGGAGAGCCATCTAAGTACTGTGCAGTAGCTGAGTAGCAACTGTATGCACATGTGTATAGCGCTCAAAATCTGGATAAGCCCTCAGCAGGCCCAGTTCCTGCAAAAGACAAGCCTGGTGCAGACAAAGGACACTGCAGATACCTCTGTGTAGCATAAACACGTTGGGCACTTAAGGCAAAAAAGCCATCATTGAGAAATAAGTGACCCTTCAGTGTTTCTGGCTAGTAGTCTTCCTTAAGAATAGTTTTCTATGCTCCTTTTCTTGGGCATCAGCCCAATCCAGCAAGAGAGATGCAAGCACACAAGCAGCATGTATGACTCCAGCCACTTTGTGATGATATCCAGGGGTGGGTGCATCTTTTGTTGTGAGGATGTCTTAGTCAGTTGTTACAGATGAGCAGTTGCCTGTCACTACACTCTTGTGTAGTTAATATCTGCTTCATAGGATCTGCCTGGGACAAATGCTTAGGGATGCAGGACATCAATCGGAATGTATCTGGCCACAGCAATGGCCAGTGTCTGTTACCTTAAGACATCAGACTTAACCAGGATTCTGCAAGTGCTCTGACTTGCAGCCATGCTGTGTAGGTGCAGCAATTGGCAGCATTTGAGAATCTTAACTTCTATTTAAAACAAAAATGCACACAAGCCTGAAACTGATCTAAGCCAGATTTGCTAACATCTCTGCCAAGGAAGACTGCCAGTGCTGAGCGTCTGGTTGTTGTTTTGCACAGCTCCTTCTTCTGAACAGCAAAGTAAGTATGACTGCAACTTTTAGTTAATTAACCGGCAAGGTCTACTGATCGATTTTAAAAGATTAATAAACAACACAAGTACTAAAACCCCCCTTGAGTGACAGGCCTCGTTGTGAAAGGAGCCAGATCATCTGGCCAGCATTAATTTGCTTGATTTAAATAACTGATTTAAATAATTGATTTCAGGTTTTCTTGACACTGAATTTGAATTTTTGCCGCATTTAGATATTTTTTTCAAAAATGCATTGATTCCTCAGCCCTGGACTTCTGATCTGTGTTGATCAGAGGGCATCTACCCCCCACGTGCAAAAGTCTCCCCCACTTGCTTGGGGCTGTGTGCTCTCTACTCCATTTGAGACCTTAATGTTGCTTCTCTTTCTGTCTAGACCCCCATAACCTGGGGATCCGCTGCAAAGTCAATGGGGAGCTTGTCCAAAACAGCAACACTAACCAAATGATCTTCAAAACTGAGGCACTCATTGCATGGGTCTCCAAGTAAGTGCTGCTCGGTCCTTGTCTTTTTAATCACGGGTTTATGTAAAATGATCTGCAGACTGCACTGCTGAAATCTGGCAATTGCATTGCTAGTTTCTGACCCAATTCAAAGTTCCTGTTTTGACTTTCATAGCCCTCCATAAAATGAGGCCTGCATATCCTTGAGAGTTCACTTCCTAATGCACCCCACTACACACAATGTGAAGACCTACCTCCTACAACTCCTTTCAATTAAGGAAGCAAGTAGCAGCTAGGAGCAGGGCCTTGTTAGTTACTGCCCCATAACTCTTAAATGAGCTCGCAGAAGAGTATCAATATATCTTCCCTTTTGTGTCCAGAAACAGTGCATGGTCCATCATTAAGACAACTTTGGTGGTTTGCTGCTCATTGCTGGTGGACAAAGGACTGCAATAGAGCTCTACTTTCCATCAAGGCCTCTAATGACTGGTCGGTCAAGTAGGAAGGGAAAGTGTAGTTCTGCTGATCCCCAACAGGATCTTTTGCATGCAGCTATGCATCGTGTCTGTCTGTATTTGTCTCCTTCTGTATAACTTGTTTGTTCTACACCAATTCCTCAATAGCAGTTGTTCTACCTCCTCCTCCGCGCCCCCCCCCCCCCCCCCGAACCGGTTTCTGCTTTCCTCAGCTCAAGCAATTGATTCCCTACCAGTTCCTGTGCGGTCACATTTTGACTTGCAGCTCCCTCCAATTTCCCTCACAGCTTCTGAATCTCCCCCCCCCCCCAAAAAAAAAAACATAACTGGAAACTACAAGGAAAATTGGAGGGAACTGCAGATCAAAATGCACCTGCACAACTGGTGGGGATTTGATTGCTTGACCCGAATTAGTCCTAGTTTTTATATTTCTCAACCTTTGAATGTTAGAAGCCACCTTGAATATAGGCTGAAGCAGGGATAGGCAGGACCACTTGCATGCTGGGAGTCCAGAATGGCACGCAAAATTCAGCTTTCACATGAACAGAATTAGGTTTCTAGCTCTAATGATCACAAAGATCTATTTGGCTTGATATCAGTGTTGTTCCTGGCAGGTTTGTCACACTGTACCCAGGTGACATTTTCCTCACTGGGACTCCTCCAGGTGTTGGAGTTTTCCGGAAGCCTCCAGTGTTCCTGAAGGTGAGTGCTGCTTTCTCTGGAGCATGAGTGATATTAGCTTGTGAATTAGTCCCACTGCTAAGGCAACTTCAGTGTTTACTACTTCCCTATAGTATTTTTAAATTCAGGGCTTTTTTTTGTAGCAGGAACTCCTTTGCATATTAAGACTACACACCCCTGATGTAGCCAAATCCTCCAAGAGCTTACAAGGCTCTTAGTATAGGGCCTACTATAAGCTCCTGGAGGACTGACAACATCAGGAGTGTATGGCCTAATATGCAAAGGAGTTCCTGCTACAAAAAAACCTGTTTATATTTATAGCCTGCTCTTATTAGTTAGGACATTTGTATTTTTGGTCTTGTTCCTCTCCTGAAAGATTCACTACTTTGACGAGCGAAGTAAAGGGCTAGGGGAGGCCATTGTCTGCTGCCACCAGAACCATCACTATGAGCTTTGTAGTATACAAAGAGAAAATAAATGTTCCAAGTGGCAACTTACAAAAGCTGTGAAGTCCCATTGTTGCCCCAAATCTCTCCTCAGCTACCCATTTATTCTCCCAGCCTCAGTCTCACCTTCCCTGCCAACACAAAATAGGGACAGAAATAACCTCCCTTTAAACACCTGGTGAGGGGGAGGGCAGCATTATTTCAAGTAATTGGTTTGCCCACTGTTTAGCAGCTGGCCAGCAACCTCTCTCCTTCCCAGGCAGCTTTTTTCCTGGGAGCAGCAGCAGCCACTCACAGTCCAAGGGAAAGAAGAGGTCCCCTTTCCAGCCTACATTAGGATAGCTGTTCCAAGCCTGACAAGAATTGGGAAGCTGCTTGGGTTCCTTGTGCCTACTCAGCTGGTTTCTGGAGCATTCTGCAGCACTTCCATGCTCTCCCTCCTGACAAGTTTGAAACAACATGCCCACCAAGTGGAGATGGCTGCTGAATGCAAGGAGAGGCTTGTTCTTTCACTGAGCAAGGAACTGGTGATCCTACACCCGTTTCCCCAGAAGTCAGTCCCTCAGTTAGCTTTTTTCTAAACTCAAAAACTAACAAGCACCAAGAGCTGGCAGTACCCGACAGGGGGTACATATCTGTGTTCATACTGAAAATGGTGCTTTAATGCTTTTGAATAACCATGAAAGGAGGGAATGGGTTCATCTCAGATGACTTCTGACTTATTTCTTTCTGGTGGCTACATACATGGAAATGAGACCACTGCAAATGCTCTTGTCTTTATTTTGTGATACAACTTTTTCACCACCTTGAAAATGTAAGTGTATGCTTTGAAACCTCAATTTTTGATTTTTTGTAAAGAGTGGGGGACCACACAATCTTTTTTTTTTTGGTGGGGGGGGAGATTCTATAAGCCTGTTCACCTCCAAGGGGACTAACCCAATCCTTGTTCACCACAGAGAGGAGACGAAGTACAGTGCGAGATTGATGAACTGGGAACCATCCGGAACAAGGTGGCGTGATTGGGTAGCTTCTGATCCTGAACAATTGCAGCTACAAATGCCTTAATACTAATTTCAAATCAGGAACACAGATTGGCCTAAAATTTCCATAAAGGTTCTGATTGATTGCCTCTTCTGGAACTACTCATGGCCACAGGACTGGAGACACAGCCAACCACAGACCAAGTCCCAGTCAGTAGTTTGTGGACACTTCAATTAAAGAGAGAACTCATGGAGGCGTGTACATATGATTCCCGGTGGACCTGCTTGTCCTGCTTCTAACCATGGGCATGGGAGGGTTCTTCTGTTCTGGTGTCCAAAAAGCTATGGTATGAGTGCATAGGATGCACATGTTAATAATCTAAGGCTAAAACAAAATGGAGCTGGGACAAAAAGGTCAGGATACAGGAAGGAGGGGTATGTCAGACTGACTGAGATTTTACAAACTGATCTGGTTGAATTTGGGCATGCTCCACAACTCCGCCCTGGTCTTTTATGCCGCAAATGGCCAACGTTCTTCCCCCAGTGGCTTCAATTTGTGTTCCATGTGGCCCCATTATCTGTGCAGCTGGTGGAGTGTGAAGAAGCATTTCTAACCCAGGGAGGAAAAGTACAAGGTGTACTTTTTCAATGTAGAAGTTAAAACATTTTTGAACTTCCATGCTGGGTGGAAGTTTTGTCCACAGGGGGAACAAGCAGGTGATCAAATCCAAGACGTTTCAGACACTTCAACATGTGAGCTCTCCAAGCACACCAGTCACAACACTAACACCTTTTATTCAGTAATAACCTCTACTTTAAACTCTCTGGGATCTACCAACTATTCAACTCTGGGCTTCAGCATGGGACAGGCATCAAGAAAGAGGAGGGCAGGAGGTTGCTGCCCTACTCTAGGACAGGGTGATTGCTATTTGAGCAAAAGAAAAAGGAACTAGTAGGCTGATTGCCAGATAAACTGCTCAATGAATTTTCCCAGTTTCTCTTGATTTTCTTTGGCAATGAAGGTCTCAGAAAGGTGGAAAAGGGGTTCTGTTTTCCCCGGCAGTTCTCGCAGTACCTGGAACAGAGATCAAGGTCAGCGCTCCTTATTTATTTATTTAGAATTTATATCCCGCCCTTCCCACGAATGGCTCAGGGCGGCTTCCAACAATATCTGGGGCAAACAATATCCTGGGGCAAAAGGTCATCTTTATGGAAACAAACCTCCATCCAACTTCACAAGCATCAGCTAGCAAAATGGAGGAGGAACGGAGGGAAATTTGCTGTCCCATAGCATCTGGCACAAAATGGCATAGAACAGGGGTGGCCAATGGTAGCTCTCCAGATGTTTTTTTGCCTACAACTCCCATCAGCCTCAGCCATTGGCCATGCTGGCTGGGGCTAATGGGAGTTGTAGGCAAAAAAAATCTGGAGAGCTGCCATTGGCCACCCCTGGCATAGAAGATGCCACTGTGGGGTTGCAACCAAATGACAGCCCTTTTATCATCTGAAGTCTCCCAAGAAAAAATTAGGCTGATGCCGAACATGATGAGTTATAAGCCTGACCACTTGTGGATGCATTCAAAAGAAAGAAAAAGCAACAACTAAAGGAGACCGGTTGGAAAGACAACATTTTCTTGTTTGCCAGATGAAACTGTGTAAGCTCATCGTGAAGTGATGTGGCAAACTTGTATACATTATTCTTTTTCAGGGGCTGCAGTTAATGAACCCAGCTGAGATCCTGTACAGTTTTCCCCTTAGGAAGTAAAGATGCAAGACACTGTGGTGATGCAAGGCTGTTACCTCATTCTCAATTTGTTTTTCTTCTCTAGGCTTTAGGTGCATCTAACTACTTCCAGTCCAATGAAACACATAGCACTTAATATGCACAAGTCCTTCAAAGACACATTTGAACCTATGGGACTGTCTGTTAGGCTCTGCTAGTTCTTAAAACTGTAAAAATCTATTTGAACAGGGAAGCGGGGGCACTTTGTACAGCTGCCTTACTACACAAACCTCCAACTGGGTGCTTGCATTGCAAGTGATGTCCCACAGGGTTGCCTGTGTGCTGCAGCACAGATAAGGGGCGCTTTGAGCTGTATCAGAAGTTATCCTGGGAGTTGGTGGAGAGGCTGAATTTGAAACCCACATCTCCTAATTCAACACTAATTGGATACGCTGCACTAGAGGGACAGGATGATGGGATCTATAGGGAAGGAAAGGAGGCCATACTGAAATTCAAAACTGCCCATGCCTTTTATTGTTACTATGAGAACTAGGATATTGTTCTCTTGTTTAAAAAAACACTAGGATTCTTGGGGATTTTAGGAGGTGAGGGTAAGGAACTAGGATCATAGAATCATAGAGTTAGAAGGGGCCATACAGGACACCTAGTCCAACCCCCTGCTTAATGCAGGATCAGCCAAAGAATTGTCCAGCCACTTTAAAGACTGCCAGTGAGTGAGAGCTCATCACCTCCCTAGGTAGCTGATTCCACTTTTAAAAAGTTTTTCCTAATATCCAGTCACTACCTTCCCACCCTTAATTTAAATCCCTGACTTCTGGTCGAGCATTGGAGGGAGGCAAACATGTGGCTCTAGAGCACTGTAATGATAAGTCTATGATAAGCCTCTTTCAATTTTAAATTTAAACCCCATTATTGCAAATCCTATCCTCTGCTGCCAACAGGAACATCTCCCTGCCCTCCTCTAAGTAACGGCCCTTCAAATACTTAAAGAGAGCAATCATGCCCCCCTCAACCGCCTCTTCTCCAGACTAAACATTCCCAAGTCTCTAAGCCTTTCCTCATAGGGCTTGGTCTCCAGGCCCCTGATCATCCTCATCGCTCTCCTCTGCACCCACTCCAGCTGTCCACATCCTTTTTGGAGTGAGGCCTCCAGAACTGCACACAATACTCCAGGGGCAGCCTGACCAATGCAGTGTACAGTAGGACTATGACATCTTGCAGTTTGGATGTTATGCCTCTGCTGATACACCCCAAAATCACATTGGCCTTGTTTGTCGCTGCATCACCAGCTGCTTATATTTAACTTACAGTCCATCTATACCCCAAGATCTTGGTTCACTCACATAGTTACTCAGAGTGTATCCCTCATTCAGTATGTCTGTTCCTAATTTAGTTACCCAAATGTAGAACTTGGCCCTTATCCTTGTTAAATTGCATTTTGTTCACATCTGCCTAATTTTCCAGTATGTCCAATCTCACTCCTCCCAATTTGGTGTCATCTGCAAATTTAATGAGTAGCCCCCTCCACACCTTCATTCAGACCATTTATAAAAATATGGAAAAGTACTTTGTTCAGAACTGAGCCCTGTGGCACCCCAGGGGACACTTCCCTCCCTTCAGATGAAATGCCATTGACAACTACTCTTTTGAGTGTAGTTCTCCAACCAGTTCCCTATCCACTTAACTATCCTAAAGTCCAGTCCACAGTCCTCTAGTTAAGATCAGACAAGGATCTAAATGCAGTAAGTTAGGCCTATTCTGGAAAAGCAATCTAAAGTGAAATGGAATTAATAATCAGCATCTGAAGCATGCTTTCATTATTCAAAACATACATAATTCTTACAACAGTCCTGTAAGGTATGCTGGTGATATACTGCAAAATGGGGGTGGGGGACTAAAGCAGGCAAAACCCCTTTAAGGCCACTTAGTAATTTTAGGGCAGAGATGGCATTTCAGTTTTCATCTGGATTTCATCTCATCCTCTAAACCCACACAATAATCAAAGATGTGGAATGAGAACCAGATGAAATGAAGCATGGACAGCAAGGAACATTCAGGGGTGTGAATTTCAACAGCTAATACTACCAGCATTTCAGGAAAGCACCAGAGAAGGACCCTTACCCCCAGTTCCTTATAGATGGAGATTGAGACAGCAGCCAGAGTCTTGTTGGCACATTCTAAAAAGAAGGAAAGCATTATAAAATGAGACAGGCGAAGAAAGAAAAGAAAGTCTGGTTTCCAGAGGAATCTTGTGGCAACAAGTGGGAGGGAAGGTGGCACTAGATGGGCAGCACTGGCTGGTATAAGTTGCTTGTCTAAATATAGGGAGTCATTCATAGCGTTGCCAACGTAGCACTAGTAAAATCACCGATACTATATAACGGTAGTTCTGCAAGGACTGTGCTGCAGCTTCTCTGCCTACTGAACTACAATTCCCATGCTTCCCTAAATGAAATTCTGACAATTCTACCAGTTCTATTTTGTTGTCCTATTGATCTGCAATGAGGGGAACAGCAAGTGATGGGCAGCATAGTAGTAACATCTTTAAATGTTTTCAAATATCACCATCAGCATATAATGAGAAAGACATCAAGAATGGGGGAAAGGCATGTTGTGGTGGCAAAATACATGTGAACAAAACAAGTGACTCTGTATTGATCAAAATGCCTGGGAAAATATGTTTCAGTCTGGTCAAAAGATAAGACTCAGTGCCAGGCAAATGGATATGGGCAAGGCTTTTTAATGGTGGCACTCACTGGTATAAGGTACCAGCATCTTTTTGGGTCTGTGCCAAGTCCTGAGGCGGCAAATGGTGGAAATCAGTGCAATCTTGTATATGAGTACTAGCACTATTTTCTTTTCTTTTTTTACACAAAACAAGAACCTGATATGGGAAAGCATGTCATAGGCTGGGGTACTACAACTGAAAAGGCAGCTACCTATCTAAAAATGAGGACAGAAGGGACAAGACCTCCAAAGAAGTTCTCTGGTGCACAGGTTCCCAGAACAGCAAACAGTCTTTTGTTCATTGCACATTAATACAAAAACTTTCCAAGCCATTCTGTACAGAGAGGAATAAGAAGAATCTGCCACACAACAGGCATTAATCTTGTATGTACATGAAACATGCATAGGGTTGGTGGTTGGGGGAAGCCTTTATACCATTCCTGTTCCGCCAAGAATCCCATGCAACTCAAAAGCATCACCTTCTGGACTACTATAACCTCTTCTTGTGGTAACACTCATCTCATCTTAACACTCTCAAATCTTTGTGTAGTGGGACTTACCAAGGATGAATTGGAACAGAGGAAAAGGCAAATTAAAGAACCAAGATCAAATGCCATCATTTACTGATCAACAAGACTTCTACGAGCTGCCTACAACTCTTGTCACTGAATCCTCCCTATGCCTTCACACCTACCAAAAGAACAGTCTTCATTTGCCTTCCTCACCAAGAACTGGTGCAGTTTCTCCATGTACCATGACTCTGTTGGGAGAGGGGAAGCATATGTAGTCAGAAAAAGACCAGGAAGCATCCTCCAATAAGCAAGCCAGCTTTTCTAGGGTCACTAACAAGTCTCTAACATCACCAAATAAAATCTACAGGCAAAAACTTGCAAGACAAGTATCACCCAACTCTGCCTATGAAATGCAAACTGCAGGCTTGTGCAGCGCCGCAGTTCGCATTGGGCTATACACAGAAGGGAGACAGAGTTTAAGTGATCAATCTAAGCTTGATTTTGCTAATCAAAACCATCTTGCCCACTCTATTAGCATTTTTTAAAGTATCCTTTAAAAACAAATTGTGTCCCTTTAAAATGCTAACATGGCCTCTTTGCATATTGAGGCTGCATGACCATATAATGTACATTTTCTAGAAGAACAGAAAAGCATGGTCTTCATCAGTTTGCTTCCCCCCCCTCAAAAAAATATCATACTGGGTCAACATTTAAATACAAAATAACAGTAAGACATCACATCAAAGGAGGAGCAAATAGTATCTCAGACTGCATTTTTCCTTTATTGGAAAAATTACACCCAACCCTTTATACCAGTCTCAGGATAGTCTCAGGATAGTTTGCCAACAAACTTACTCCTGAATGGCAAACAGATGAAATGGGATATAGCACCATATAAGAAAATAAAACCATGAACCAGTAACATATTAAAAAATGACTAGAAATATATAATGCAAAACTGGTAAAAACACAATCCAATTTTATATTAACATGAGCATGCAGAACAACGACTAGTAATTCATATACTCCAGGACAGGACATCCCTGATGAACTGCTTGTCTGACATGACTGCTTTTTGTGGGGTGTGGTCCAGGCTGTGCTCTCACTTCTGAACCAACAAAGCATCCTAATAAACCAATTCCACATGAACTGTACCTTATCATCCTCTACAATGAACAGAGGTTCTACAGTAGATAAGCTGATATGTAGGAAGTGTTTGTCCAAAGACAGAACGTTTGGAAAGCTTTGTTCTAAGGGTCCAGGGGAAAACTACTAGTCTGTAATCTGTTTAGCATTATCTTACCATGGAACAACATGCAAAGAGTTTGCCAAAACAGAATCCATACACACATCCAAAAAATGGATTAATGTTGGAACCAGATTGGAGAGACCGTGCTTTTAGTTATCACCAATGTTCAAAACTTTTCTCACCATTTGGGGAATTTTACCCCCAATTATGGAGGGGTTGAAAACTCAGATCCATTTTAAACAATTCCTCCTCCCCATTCCCCAACCCACCCAGAGGAAGCAGGAAGGAAGGGAGATAGCAAGTGGAAGCTGGTCTTGCTGAACAATAGTGTCTAAAATACCTGTCCCCCCTCTGCCATTCATAGGAAACAATGGCTTCATTATTTCTTATGCATGGCGGACCCAGCCTCCTAGACCATGTCTACCCAATCAAGACCATGTCTACCCAAAGTCTCTAATCCCTTTACATTTTAGGGGCAGACCTGGCCTCCAATATCAGAAGACAGGTCTTATACTGGCCATAGAAGGAGATGTCCCCAAACAGCTGTTTCATGGACCAGCTTCCTCTCTCTCCCTCTTGGTTCTCAGCACCTGAAGCATTCTTGAAATTCTACAGGATAAATTTCATTAGTCCCAGAATTTGGGAGTGTTCTGAATCATGTTGGATATTCCGCAGCAGGGAAAAACAGGTTTCCTACCTGTAACTGATGATCTTCAAGTGGTCATCTGTGCATTCACACTCATGGGATGAAGCGCCAGCACCAATCCCCGATTGGTAATACCAAAGTCCGGGATTTTTCACCGCCTGACCCCGATAGGCATGCGCGACAGCGCCTGTGCGCATGCCCACCCAGTGGGCGTGAATATCCCGCCAGTTCCTTCCTGCCACCACCTATCAAGAGTACCATGACCGGCAGCAGAGGGGAAGGAGGGCGGGTAGTGTGAATGCACAGATGACCACTTGAACATCATCAGTTAACAGGTAGAAAATCTGTTTATCTTCTTCGTGGTCTCTGTGATTCACGCTTATGGGAGATTAGCAAGCTAGGCTTACCTGGAGGAGGGAGCTGGCGGTTATGCAGAAGTAGCAGCTTGAAGGACCAGGGCACCCAGCTGTGCTCTGCGACGCTTCCGGACATCCAGGGCATAATGTCGCATGAAGACATGAGGAGATGCCCAGGTTGCAGCCAAACAGATGTCCGCCAAGGAAGCATCCTTCAGAAACGCTGTGGATGTAGCCATAGCCCTAGTGGAATGCGCACGGAGCGGCCCTGGCAAGGGACGCTTAGCCAACAGGTAGCAGAGTTTAATGGCTTCCGTGATCCACTTAGAAAGCCTCTGTGCAGAGATCTTGGAACCCAACCTACAGACCGCATAGGAGACAAATAGATTGGGATCCTTTCAAAAAGTTTTGGTGCTATGCACAAAAAACAACAACACCCTCTTAACATCCAGCACGTGCAGACATCTTTCTTCTGCAGAAGGAGAAGGGTAAAATGTAGGCAGAAACGCTTCCAAATTGAGGTGGAAACTGGACACCACCTTAGGGAGGAACGAAATGTCCAGGGCCAAGGATACCCCATCATCCTGAAAAGAGACGTATGGAGCATCACACCGCAAAGCCACTAACTCACCTGCCCTCCTGGCCGTAGTGACGGCTACTAAGAAGGCAGTCTTCCAGGCAAGAAGATGCAATGGGCAGGTAACTAAGAGTTCAAAGGGTTGCCTCGAGAGCCGTTCCAGGACCAACGGCAGATCCCAAGCAGGAGGAGGAACCTTAGACAGCAGGTGAAGCCGTAGGAGACCCTTCAAAAAACATATTGTATGCTGGTGTGTGAAAATCGATGCGCCATCCACAGGGTCGTGATGAGCCAAAATGGCAGCCAGATATACTGAAATCGAGGAATGATTAAGCCCAGCATCAACAAGAGTCAGAAAGAACTCAAACATAAGCTCAAGACCAGCAGAACGTGCACTGATACCCTTGTCCCGCAGAAAGGAGAGGAACTTCGACCACTTTCCCGCATAGGAGCAGCAAGTTGACAGCTTTCTACTGTTCAACATCACATGTTTTACTCTGTCAGAGAATTCTAAAAGCTGACCCACCAAGTTGTTAATTTGTGATGAGGGATGTTGTGGTGAAACAGGCGACCTCTTTGAGCCAAAAGGAGGTCCGGTTCCGACGGAAACTTGTGACACTCCCCTGCCATGGCTAGGACAGGAAACCAGTTCTGTCTCGGCCACCAGGGAGCAACTGGGATGCACTCTGGACGTTCCTGGGCCAACTTGTGAAGCACTCTGGTGAGGAGAGGCAAGGGTGGAAACAGGTAGAGGAACTTGTTCGCCCACGGAAGTAGAAGACCTTCCCCCTAGAAACCTTGGGTCTGTCCCTCCTCTGGAGCAGAATTGTTCGCATTTTCGATTGTCTGCTGTGACAAATATGTCTATTCTGGGATGACCCCAAGCTCGGAACAGAGGTTTCTCCAGTTCATCTCCTATTCGTGATGGGAAACCTCCCCCCTGCTCAGGGAGTCTGCTTGAACATTGAGCTCCCCTGGCAGGTGGGTGACTACAAGGAAGGTCTGGGAGGCTATGCAGGTCTCCCAAAGCTGCATCGCCAACGCACACAGCTTTCTGGACACAATCCCCCCTTGATGGTTTATATAACTCACAGCCGTCATGTTGTCTGACATCACAGCTACAGTCTGACCATTGATCAGGGGTAGGAACGACTTTAAGGCTAGATGAACTGCCATGGGCTCCAAGAAATTAATGTGATGGTGAGTCATTGACGGGGGCCATGGGCCGCCTATGCAAAGATCTTCTAGATGCGCTCCCCATCCCCACAGCAAGGCATCCGTCGTTACCGTGATCGAGGGGAGAGATGAAATGGAGCTCCTCTGCAAAGATTGGGCTTCATCCTCCACCAATCTAAAGAGCATAGGACCAGCGAAGGAATTTGCAGAATCTTGGATGGGAGATCTCTCACCAGATTGTGATTTCTGAGGAACCAGAGCTGAAGGATTCGCATCCTCAACCTCGTGAAGCGCAGAATATTGGTAGTAGCCGCCATGAAGCCCAAGAGACGTTGGATCTGCAGAACAGAAGCACATCTCACCGTCTGAAGGAGTTGAACCAGGGAGACATCCATCGCTTGGGAATCTGGAAGAAACGCTAGGTGCTAGGTGGTGTCCAGAATCGCTCCTATAAACTGAACTCTTTGCACTGGAACCAGGTGAGACTTCTTTACATTCATCAGAAGTCCTAGTGCGCTCAAAAGATTGAGAATCACTTGTAAATGCGCTCTGAGAACAGCTTCGGACACAGCAACCACCAACCAATCATCTATATAGGGGAAAAGGATGATACCCTGGAGACGAAGGTAAGCCACCACAACAACCATGGTCTTTGTGAAGACCCTGGGGGCTGTGGAGAGCCCAAAAGGGATCACCTGGTATTGGAAATGGTGCGTCCCAATGGCAAAACGAAGAAACCTCCTGTGACTGGGGAGGATGCTGATGTGGAAATAGGCATCCTTCAAGTCCAGGGTAACCATCCAATCTCCTTTGTTGATGAGTGGAAGAATGCTTTGCAGGGTCAGCATTCTGAACTTCTGATAAGCAATGAATTCGTTCAGGCCCCTCAGATCCGTGATCGGACGAAGTCCACCATCCTGCTTGGGAACTATGAAGTATCTGGAGTAAAACCCCTGACCCTTGAGATGATCGAACAGGTTCTATTGCCTGCTTGCTGAGAAGATTCTGAACTTCCTCCAGTAGAACAGCTGTAGGGTGTGTGATCACCAATCTAGGATGAGAAGGGGGCTGAACAAATTCTATCCCTCCTGTATGATGGACAAGACCCACTTGTCAGTGGTGATCTGCTGTCATGCTTGCAGAAATCTGTGGAGGTGGGTGGGTCTGGAGGAGGTGGGGTGGAGAAGGGAGAGTGCCAAAGTCAAAGTCCCTGCTTGGGATTCCTGCTAGTCTTCAACTTCCCTATTTGAGAGGAAAAAGAAGAAAACTTGGCTTTTCCTCCTGCAGCGAAGGAACTCTTAACCTCATGCTGGCCCATGCGCAGCTTCCACGAACTTTCAGAGGATATGGTGTGGTAGGGCTTCTTGAACGAGGCTTGCCAGGGTGAGAGGAAGATGAAGGTACTCCCAGATTACGTTGATGTCTTAATACTCTTGTCCATTTCTTGTAGGACTGCATCCGTAGTGGAGCTGAATAGACCCTCACCTTCAAAGGGGAGATCCTCAACCCAGGATCTGGTGTCTAACTGGAGGGCGGTGGAATGAAGCCATGAGTGACGACGCAATGTAATGGCTGATGTAAGTGTCTTGGCTGCAGTGTCCATCACGTGCTTAGAGGCCTGCAGCTGTTCTTTTGCCAGGAGCATCCCCTCCCTCTGGGCCCTTTTTGCCTGGTTACGCTTATCCTCAGGTAAAGCAGCTAACAGCAGTGAGAGTTGCTCCCAAAGTGAATACTGATATCTTGCCATGCAGACAGAGTAATTAGAAATCTTTATCCCAAGCATGCCCGTGGAATAAAAGCGCCTGCCAAAAGTATCAGTCCTCTTCCCATCTTTATCTGGAGGCAAGGCGTGGGTCTTCTTGGCCTTGGACGAGGACGACACCATCACAAAGTTGGGGCGTGGATGATTAAAAAGAAACTCTGCACCCTGTTCCTGGATCCTGTACATATGATCCATACATTTGGAAGAGATAGGTGTTGAGGCAGCCTTGGACCAAGGATCCTTAATGGCTTGCAAGATAAACTTGCAAGGATCCTTAATGGCTTGCAAGGACTACAGTTGTGGAGGTGTCCTTCTGCATAATGTCAAAGACTGTATCATCAATGACTGGTTGAGGCTGGACCACTGGCAAAGACAAGGAGTTTGCCATTCTTTTAATTAGCTCCCCACAGGATTTCAAATCCTCAGAAGGAGAGATTGGAAGATCCTCAGCTATCCTGGATTCTGATGAAGACTCTTCCTGCTGCTGGCCCGACTGCTCCTGCTCATCTTCATTGGAGGTCAATGGAGAGGAAGAAGCACTCTCTGCAGATGGTAAGCCTGGGACATCTACAATAATCCTAGTCGAGGAAGTTTGCTCGACGTCTGGACCACTGGAACGTGCCAGCTTCCTGACCAACTTCGGGGTCGAAGTCGGCATCGATGAACCTCGGTGATCAGGTCGTGAATGTGCTGAGACTCTGGAGTGGTGAGGGGCCTCAGAATGTTGAACGCAGTCTGGGTTCTGAGGAGGGATAAGGTGAATGGTAGGGGTAGTCCCCAAAGGGATAAGCCCACGGTCATGGATCCCAGTTGGGTAAAGAATGCGGACGTCAAAAAGGATCCCAAGTCTCCACGAACCTCTCAGGCTGGAGCATCAGTGGCATTTTTGGTGTCGACTGGTCCCTCGGCTGCGAGACTTCAAAGTCTTATGCCGAACTAGGATCGCCCTCCTTCGAATCAGCCGACCGCTCTGTAGGGTCAACCTCCCGATCAGAAAGGGAGGTATGCATAACATCCGTCGGACCCGAGGAGCTCTTCGGTCGAATCGGTGAAGCAAGGATTTTTTCTGGAGGCTCCCCCGAAACGATCGCCGGGTCCTTCGGTGGCGGAGAAGGGGTCTGCCAATCTTGATGCCTCTTCTTATCCTTATGCTTCCTGGACTCAGCGGAGCGAGAGTCCCATATCCCTTTGGCCTTCTTAGTTCGGACTGGGATGCTGAGCCCGCACACTTGTGGGGGCGGTCAGTTCCCTGGAGCAGTTGAGTTGGTTGGCTCGATAACAAGGCCAGAACCGATGTCGATGCTGGGGCGGCCATCGAAGCACCAGTCGGCGCCGATGTCAACATCTGCAGCGCAAGAGTCAATTTCAACAGCACCGCCAAAAGCCTTGCAGCTCGATTCTTTTTCGTCTGCTTAGAGAATTTCAAGCAGTGATGACAGGATTCCACTCGGTGACCTTCCCCAAAGCACAGCAAACAAAAAGAGTGTCCATCTGGAGGAGGAATTTTGCTCCTGAAGTTGAAAAACTCCCAACGCTTTTCCATAGACAAGGAGTGGGGGGAGGAGGGGGGGGAACCCTGAAGGGTTGTAACAACTAAAAACAGGTTGCTTACCTGTAACTGATGATCTTCGAGTGGTCATCTGTGCAGTCACACACATGGGTCTTGCCGCAGGCAACGGATCCATACCTCGGAGCTCCAATAGCTCGTTTATAACGTCTTTTGGCGCGCTTTCCTCCCGCCCTGGGGAGCAGGCAGCGACTGCGCATGCCTGGAGCGGGGGGAGAGCGCCCATTCCACTCAGTTTCTTCCAGCCGCCACTGGCACTGACACTATACAAAGTTAAGCAACAATTACAGGAGACCAGCAGCGGGGAAGGCTGGGTGGGCGTGTGTGACTGCACAGATGACCACTCGAAGATCATCAGTTACAGGTAAGCAACCTGTTTATCTTCTTCGTGGTCTCTGTGCAGTCCCACACATGGGTGACTAGCCAGCTGAATGACCTGGAGGAGGGTGCTGGTAAAAAAGGGAGAATTAGTCACATAAACATATCATATCATAGAATATCACATAGTGATGGAAGCAGATGCACTCACCCATAACTTCAGTGGAAGATGGATTTGAGGACCGCTTGGCCGAAGGAGGCGTCTCGTCTTGCACGAACGTCTAGGGCATAGTGGGAGACGAACGTGGATGAAGAGGACCACGATGCAGCAGCACAGATGTCCTCTAGAGAGACGCCCTGCAGAAAGGCCGAAGACGTCGAGACCGCTCTGGTAGAGTGAGCCTTAAGGCCTTCAGGTATAGGCTGCTTAGCCAGTTCGTAACACAACCTAATGGCACTAACTACCCATTTAGATAGTCTCTGGGTAGAAATCTTGTGTCCTGTATGAGGTTTACCGTAGGCCACAAACAAATTAGGGTCCTTACGGAAAGGTTGTGTACGAGCAAGATAGAAAGACAAAGCCCTTCTAACATCCAAGGAATGTAGGGCGCGTTGTCCTGGGTCGGCAGGGTTGGGGAAAAACGTTGGTAAAGAAGTCGAAGTGGATAGGTGGAACTGGGAGACAACTTTAGGAAGGAATGCAGGGTCAGGTCGCAGGACAACCTTGTCTTTGTGGAAAATGGTATATGGAGAATCGTGCCGGAAGGCGCATAAGTCACTTGCCCGTTTACCCGAAGTAAGGGCTACTAGTAATGCCGTCTTCCAAGAGAGAAGGTTGATGTCTATAGTAGCCATGGGTTCAAAGGGAGTTTTCATTAAACAGGAGAGAACTAAAGATAGGCTCCAAGCCGGAACAAAGGGTTTGACAGGCGGGTGCAGGTGTAACATGCCCTTGAGGAATGATTTGGACAAGGAATGAGAGAAGACAGTCTTGCCCTCAACTGGGTGATGGAACGCAGAAATGGCAGATAAGTGGACTTTTAGAGAAGAGTAGCATAGTCCTGATTTCTGTAAAGACAGTAGATAATCAAGGATCAGGTTCAAGGGTGCTGATTGTGGTTGTAGATGATTAGATGATGCAAATGAACAGAAGCGCTTCCATTTGCGTTGGTACGAAAGTCTGGTGGAAGGCTTTCTTGCGTTCAGGATGATGTTAGCTACTTCCGCGGAGAGACATGAGGGTGTATCCTCCAGGCTGTTAGGGCCAGAACCTGAGGGTTGTGATGTAATACCTGGCCGTTCGCCTGAGAGAGGAGGTCGCCCACCAGAGGGAGGCGGCGGTAGGTGTGATGGGACATCTGCAGAAGCCTGGTGAACCAGGGTTGCCGTGGCCACCAAGGAGCAATGAGGATGCAGTCCGTGCCGTCTCGTGTGATCTTTGTCAGCACCCGTGTCAGTAGGGGGGTTGGAGGGAAGATGTAATGAAGAGAACCTCTCCAGATATGTAGGAAGGCATCGTTGCCCCTCCTGCAATAGAATCGAGGGCACTTCGCATTGTCCCTGGTAGCAAAGGCGTCCACCTTGGGCGTTCCGAAACACCGGAAGATGCGACGGAGGTAGGTTAGATTGATGGACCATTCGTGGTCGTCTATGCGAATCCTGCTGAGAGAGTCGGCCAGAAGATTCTCCACACCCGGGAGGTGGATGGCAGTCATGTAGATGTTGTGCTTGACACACCATTCCCAGAGCAGTATGGCTATACGGCACAGCCGGAGGGATCTGGTACCCCCCTGTTTGTTTATGTAAAAAACTGTTGCCATATTGTCTGTGGAGATCTGAACGTGCCGACCCTTGATCAGTGGAAGGAATGATTGGAGCGCTCTGTGCACAGCAATCAGTTCTAAGCAGTTTATGTGCATGACCCTCTCCGAGGGAGTCCAAAGCCCTCTGACAGTCTTGTCCTCTAAGTGGGCTCCCCATCCCCACTTGGAGGCGTCTGTTGTTACAATAGCCATCGGAGGAGTCGGTAGAAATGGCATGCCTGCGAGGAGGTTGTCGGGTACAGTCCACCACGTGAGAGAAAGAAGTGCTCTCTGGGGAACGGTGAGTAAAACGCTCTGCGGTTGCAGTTGAGGATGATAGGCTCGTACAAACCAGAGCTGTAGCTGTCTCATTCGTAGCCTGGCAAAGTAAAGGACCGATGTCGTGGCGGCCATAAGGCCCAGCAGGCGTTGGATGGTGAAAGCAGACTGAAGAGGCTGCTGTTGAACTGATCTGGCTAAGGCAATGATTGTCAGCGCTCGATCCTGTGGGAGGAAAGCTAGATGGAGAGAGGTGCATAGACGGGCCCCTATGAATTTGAGGTCCTGGGTAGGTGTGAGGTGTGATTTGATGGTATTCACACGAAGACCCAGGGAATTCAGAAGGGTGAGAGCTGTGTGAAGGTTGCTCTGCAGTTGATGTTGAGACGGTGCTATGAAGAGCCAGTCGTCGATATATGGGAAGACAGGGATGTTCCGAATGCGAAGGGCAGCTGCCACCACTGCCATGCACTTGGTGAAAACCCTGGGTGCAGTGGATAGGCCGAATGGCAGGGAGATGTACTGGAAATGGTCGTGGCCCATGGCAAACCGGAGATACTTCCGATGCTGAGGTCGGATTGTCACATGGAAATAAGCGTCCTGAAGATCCAGGGAAGCCATCCAGGAGTTTTTGGGGATCAGAGGCAGAATGGACTGTAAGGATATCATTCTGAACTTCCTGTACTCGATGTATCTGTTTAGCTTCCGGAGATCTAAGATAGGACGCTTGCCTCCATCCCTCTTGGGGACCAGGAAGTATCTGGAGTAGAAGCCGGTCCCTCGATGTTGAGGAGGAACAGGTTCTATGGCATTTTTCTGGAGCAAGTCCAGAATTTCCTGAAGGAGGAGTGAAGAAGGGGGGGTAGCAGTGAAGTAGTGGTGGCGAGGTGGAGAAATGAACTCGATTGCGTAACCTAGGCGTACGATGGTAAGCACCCAGGAGTCGGTTGTGATCGAGTTCCAGGTCGGGAGAAACGGAAAGAGACGCGTGCGGTAAGGAGGTGGAATGTGAAGAAAGTCAAAGAGACTGCTTGGAGGGGAGGGAGGTCTTCTTGGTCTGCTGTGACCGAGGCCTTTGTTGGAACTGAGGTTTGTGCTGCACGCCCTTCCTCTTCCAGTAGTCCTGTTGCTTAGGGGACCGTTGGCGCTTCTGGAACGATGGTCTCCAGGGCTTTGCGCGGCTGAATTGTTGGGAGGGTGGTTGGTAAACTCCCAGGCGCTTGGCACGCTTCCGGCCATCATCAACAGAGGTTAACACTTCATCTGTGGAAGCATGGAAGAGTCCCAGACCATCAAAAGGGAGATCTTCGATTTTCTGCTTGATGTCTGGTTGCAGGTTAGTGGATCTTAACCAAGCGTGACGGCGTAAGGCAACAGAGGCAGCGAAGACCCTGGATGAGCAGGAAACAGCATGGCGGATGGAGTTGATCTGCTGTTTGGATACTCTGGAAAGTTCAGACACCAGGTTGGAGGCCGTTCTCTGTGAGGTCTCGGGAAGAGATGGAATGAGGGGTGTGAATTGGTTAGCCAAATTGAAGATGAAGGCTGAAAAATAGGCCAAATAATTATTTAACTTCGAGTTGGTAGAGGCTAGATTGAACATCTTCCTAGCCAGGGTGTCTAATTTCCTGCCTTCTCGATCCGGTGGTGTGGGATGTCTGGAAGGCTTAGCTTTAGTAGCTGAGTGAACGATGATAGAGTTCGGTGCTGGGTGCGAGGCGAGAAACTTTGCATCAGGTGCATGAACTCTATACAGGGATTCGAAACGCTTAGAGGTGGGTGGGACTGAGGCAGGTTTGTCCCAAGCCTCACGGAGGCCCTCGAGATGCACTGGGAGCATCGGTAGCAGTGATCCTGGAGGGAAATCAGCCTGGACCAGGTCATGTACAATGTCAGAGACCTTGGGAGAGTCAGAAGGCAGAGCGATTTTTAAAGTCTCGGCCATGGTGGTGATCAAATTTAAATAAGCCTTGGAGGCATCCGATGGTGAGAGGCGGGGCTGAGGTGTGGAGTCGGAGACTACGGAATCCTGGTTTTCTGAGTCCGATGATGCTGAAGATTCGACATCGGATTGGAGGTCCTCCCTGGCAGGAGAGTGGCGCGGTGATACCGGACCCGTAGGGGCAACCTGAAGTTTGGTCTGAGGCTGATGGTCTCCGGGAGATCTGGGTTGAGCCGAAGTTAGTGGCGGAGCGATGGAGACCGTTGCAGGGGCCGTGCGAGGTATAGTGTCTGCATGGCGATAGTCTCGGAGTGACTCCGTGTGGAGAGATGGAAAGTAATCAGGTTCCGTGATGCGATCCTGGTAGCGGATTCGAGGCGAGTCTCGGGTTCGATCGTAGTCCCGGCGCCGAGGAGAATCGTAGCGGATTCGAGGCGAGTCTCGGGTTCGATCGTAGTCCCGGAGCCGAGGAGAATCGACATGTCGAATCCGAGGGGGAAGGACCTCACGGCCCAAGAAGGGAGCTGGTTCCCGGGGGCGGCGCCTTCTCTCGTCAGAAGGAGAGCGCGAAGGGCGATGGAGATACCGGCGTCTAGGTGAGGGAGATCGCGAAGGCGAGTAGTCATAACGATCTCGCGGAAAGTAATCCTGATAGCCGTAATAAGTGGAGGAACCGGAATCGTGGCGTCTACGAGGGGAGCGAGACCGGGTTCGAAGAGTCGAAAGATGCATTGGAGAGCGGTGACGGATTCGATGCACGGGGGCGCGATCGGTTGGTGAACGAGAGTGGGTGGAAACCTGAGTTGCTGATTCCCTGTATAAGGGAGAAACCGCGATGTCCCGGAAGGACCCGGCTCGGAGAGATGACTTGAGGTATGCTTGGGTTTGGTCAGTGGTAGGGTCGGGCTCGAGGAACTCAGACGGCACAACGCTATGAACCGAAGGTGAGCGGGAGTGGATTGGTATTACCTCGAGCGTAGGAGAATGGGGCGTCAGCTGCGGCATGTCAGTGATGACATCGGAAGGCGCCGATAGCTCAGGCGGAAGTAAGAGTTGAGCTGAGGCGGAGGTCTTTGGATCCATTACTCCGGAAGTCGAAGTCGATTCCCTAGGTCTGTTGGAAGCCGAGCGCGACTCTTGGACCTTTCTCGAATCCGAATCAGCCGAATCGGTGTGACGAGATTTTTTTGGCGCCGAATCCGATAGTTCGGAATGACGCGCCTTTTTCGAAGTCTTATGGCCGGTATCGGCGTGCTTCGATGATCTCTTTGCGGACTTGTGCACCTTCTGCTTTTGTGAAAGAAGGGCGTCCGAAGAAGCCGAATCTCCCGCTCGTTGTGGGGGAGGCGGCGAAGGCGATGCAGGCATAGCCCTCAAAGACCGTACAAGCAGGAAGCTCTGTAGCCTAGCTGCGCGGTTCTTCCGGGCCTGTTTGCCGAAATTGGCACAGTGTGGGCAAGAGTCCACGCGATGGGCTTCCCCGAGACAGAATAGACAGTAGCTGTGGCCGTCAGTAGTAGGAATTTTCGCTCCACAGCGCCTGCACTTTTTAAACGTCACCTTCCCTTCCATACGCTCCGGTCAGGGGAGGGGAGGAATGGAGAGAAAAGGGGAAAGAAAGCGCAGAGACGGGTTCTTCTTCTTTTTTTTTTTTGGTTTTTTTTTTTTTTAGGGACGAAAGGTAAAAGAAATATTTAAGAATATGTAGGAAAAAGAGTGATAGCGGATGATGAGGAGAAGAACGAGCTAAGGAGGAAACGCAGCGAGGTAGGTGTTGACCGGGCGGCGGTAGAGAAGAAACTGAGTGGAATGGGCGCTCTCCCCCCGCTCCAGGCATGCGCAGTCGCTGCCTGCTCCCCAGGGCGGGAGGAAAGCGCGCCAAAAGACGTTATAAACGAGCTATTGGAGCTCCGAGGTATGGATCCGTTGCCTGCGGCAAGACCCATGTGTGGGACTGCACAGAGACCACGAAGAAGATCTAAAGTCTCTCTCTCTCTCTCTCTCTCTATATATATATATATATAAATAAGGAAAAGAAGAACAAAACAGGGTTATAACAACTAACTAAAGTCTCTTTTTTAATATATATAACAAGGAAAAGAAGAATAAAGAAAAAAAACGAGAGAAATCCAGAGAAGAAAAAGGCTAAGTAACTACCAACCGGAGTGATGACAAAATGTGTCTATCCGACGTGGTGGTAAAGAAGGAACTGGCAGGATATTCGCACCCACCAGGTGGGCATGCACACTGGGGCTGTTGCTCATGCCTACCGGGGTCGGGCGGCAAAAAATCCTGGACTTTTGTATTACCGATCAGGGATCGGCGCTGATGCTTCATCCCATGAGTGTGAAGCACAGAGACCACGAAGAAGATCAGGTAATTTCCAGTTCTATATAGCAGCCTCACAAAGCTAGCTGAAATACATCCAAAAACATGTATTGATGAAATATTCAAGAGAAAGATCAGATACACAAATAGCCACAGATATATCTGCATCAACAAAACTACTCAAAGGATATTTTTTCCCGAGTCAGATATATTTTTAGGAAAAGTTTCTCCAAACATTGAAAGAAACTTGTCTGGCTTTATTTGTCTACTTAATTTGTATTCTATAAACTGCTTTGGACTCCACTGAAGAGAACAGTGGGGTAAAATAACTTGGATAGAGCGATGGCCACCTTCTCATAAAGCATTAATGTTGCAAGAAGGGAACTTCGCAACAGGCAAAGCAGCATACCTGTCTGGAGGCCCTCAGCCTCCCCGAGGAAGACCAGAACTCTCCTCAAGGTCTTCAGCAAAGGGCCCAGAAGGCAGCAGAGAAACATAAAGGCATTGATGCAGTTTTCCTCGTGGCTTATCTGGAGCAGGGGGAGGTGGACAAGAATGGGTGTCAGGCATAAATAGCTTCCCAAAAGAACTCCAAAGGAGAAGAAAAGATAGGATTTATACCCCGCTCTTCATTTGGAGTCTTAGGGCAGTTTACAATCTTCTTCCCTTTCTCTTCCCATAGGCATAACAGACATCCTGTGAGGTAGGTGGGGCTAAAAGAGATCTTAAAGAACTGCTCTTGAGAGAACTGTGGCTGACCCAAGGTCACCCAGCAGCTGCACTTGGAAGAGTGGGGAATCAAACCCAGTTCTAACAGATTAAAGTCTGCACACTTAACCACCACCAAACAGGTTCCTAACAACTGGGAATTTACATTTTTGTGGATTGCCAAAATACAATCTGCCACAACCATTCTGTGGCTGACTTGTTTCTGGTCTTCAAAGATGCTTACATTGTCCCCTCAGCTTTTTATCTGGCATGCCAAACAAAGCAAAAAAGCTTCTAAACGGTTACTGTAGATTCATGAAAAATAAATACGTTTACATGAAAAAAGAGCAGCGACTTGTAGCACAACCTGTGCAATTGTGCCCACGCTACCACATTAGGAAATGCAGCTAAATGTCTTAAATATGAAGTGCCACTTTTCAGCAGGGCGGGGAAAACAGCCATGAAACCAGGGGAAGTTTTCCACATCCCCAGAGGAATCTATGCACACTGAGCAAGACAAACTTGAAGAAGCATCCCTGCGCCCAGGAGATGGCAGTGCACTTCCAGAAGTTTGAGATGGAAAAAAAGATAAGGGAAGAACCAGGCAGGAGTCTCAGTGCAACAAGCAAGAGAAGCTCAACGGGCCCATCTTCAGCCCCAGCCGGCTAATTACACAGAATGCTGCTCCCCTTTCAAAAGCACAAGAGAAAGGTTTTAGAGCTGCAGCCCACACAGCTGGCATTTGAAGAGACAGGTTGTGAACTTAGAATGTGTCATGTGAGTGCCGAGAAACAAAAGAAGCAGGAATTTATATGGTAATTGGATGTTCCTCTTTACAATGGGGATGGGGAAAGAAGGAGGGAGGCTTCCTTCCCACGTCAAACCAAACCTAGGAGAGGAGTGCAGCAGGCCCCAGAATGGCAGGAAAGTGTAACAGCCCAGCAGCTGACTCTTCCCCACATCTCACCAACAGGAGATCCCTACCCTAAAATGTGACAGCTGAACAAAGGCCCAGCCAAGCTGATGTCCTGGCACACAATTAGGAAAGTAGGAAATGGCAGGGCAGACTGATTCCACTGCGTTCATAGTGAAAAGATATGTGCTACTTGCCTTACTTATAGTCTATCTACAGGGCTCTTCTACCTTTTAACAGTTGTATAGAATAACAAATTTCAGGAGGTACAGATTGTCATATGGGGCCAGAAACAAACACATCAGATAAATTTCCCTGCTCCGTACAACTGTCTTTTTCATACAACTCCTGAATTAGCTCTGTCCCCTTAGCACAATCTTCTTCAGGGTCCTGATGTATCAACCAAAGAGTGATACTGGAGACCTTGGGCTCTTCCACACTAATTCTCATCATTTGTGTGCCCCACTGCTTCTTTTTCTTTTCCACGTGTGTTTTGTTTCCCTCTAGTGGTTGCTTCAATATTACATTGCTGTTATCTCTGACATATTTCCCTGCTTGATGTAATATCAAAGTGACCACTAGAAGCAGCAAAACATATAAAAAACTAACGGGCTGTGAAGTTACCCCCAAGGTAAAGTACCTAGGGGTGGAGATAACAATGAAAAACATTGATCTGTTTAAGAATAATTATGAGAAGTTATGGCATAAAATGGATGAAGATATGCTAGAATGGAACAAGCTTAATTTGTCATTGCTGGGCAGAATAGCTGCAATTAAAATGAATATTCTAACAAGGATAATGTATTTGTTTCAAACTATTCCTATTGTGAAGGATGCCAAACAATTTGATAAATGGCGTAGGAAAATTTCAGAATTTGTGTGGGCTGGGAAGAAGCCAAGGATTAAAATGAAAATTCTGTCAGATGCAAAAGAGAGAGGCGGATTTCAACTACCAGATTTAAAATTGTATCATGAAGCAGTTTGTTTAGTATGGATGAAAGAATGGATAACATTGTTAAACAAAAAACTTTTAGTGTTGGAAGGTCACGGAAATAAATTTGGCTGGCATGCATATTTATATTAAGGAAAAAAGAGGATGGATGGTCTTTTCTCTCACCATTATATAAGAAGCAACCTATTAAATACATGGATAAAATATAAGAAATATGGAGATGAGAGAAGACCTTTATGGATAGTGCCAGCTGAAGTGATAAAGATAACGGCTAAGACAGGCGAAGAACAGTGGCTGTCATATAATCAATTATTAAAAATACAAAGTGGGAAAATAGAACTGAAAACTGCTGAAGAATTGAGTCATAAATATGATTGGTTTCAAATGCAACAAATAAAAAGCTTGGTGGAGAATGATATCAAAACTGAAGGAATAAGGAAAGAACAAACAAAAATGGAAAAAGTTCTGCTTGGAGACAATGAGAAACTAATTTCAAAAGTATACAAATTACTTTTACAATGGTCTACAGAAGATGAAGTAGTGAAATCTCAAATGATAAAATGGGCAATTAATGTAAATAAAGAAATAAAGATGGAATCTTGGGAATATTTGTGGAAGAACTCTATGAAATTCGCAACATGTCAAAGTATTAAAGAAAACTGTTTTAAGATGATGTATAGATGGTATATGACTCCTAAAAAATTAGCAAAGATGAATAATAAGATGCCAGACAGGTGTTGGAAATGTAAAAAGCATGAAGGTTTTTTCTACCATATGTGGTGGACTTGTGAAAGAGCTAAAATGTTTTGGCAGATGATCCAGCAAGAGATGTCTAATATCTTGGGATATGAGTTTAAGAAAGTTGCAGAGACTTTCTGTTGGGATTATAAATGGAAAAATTTCCAAAAGAAGATAGAACTTTAATCTGGTACTTGCTCTCAGCTGCTAGGACATTGTATGCGCAGTTGTGGAAGCAAGAAAAAATACCAGAGAAATGGGATTGGATTATAAAAGTTATGTCATGGAGTGAAATGGACAAATTAACAAGAATATTAAGAGACTATGATTTAGAAGTTTTTAAGATGGAGTGGAAGAAGTTCAGGAGATACGTAGAAAAAGAGTGGAAAATAAAAGCACATTGGACAATCTTTGATAATGATTAAGTTTTTTAAAACAAGAATATAACTTTTGGTTTTTTAATAGTTAAGGGTACCTTTAATATTTGTTTTTCTTTAAGTAAATAACACTGGCGGGGGTCAAGTAATGGGGGGAGGGGTGGGGGAAAAAGTAAGGTATGGGGTAGATAAATCTTTCCTTTTTTAAGTTGTAAGATATAGATATAGATTTGCTACCATATGTTACCAATAAAATTGTTTATTGCCAAAAAAAAAAGAAGCAGCAAAACGTATGGAAAAGGGGGAAAAAACCAAAGCAATAGGGGCACAAGAGCAACAAAAATCAGAATATGGAAGAGTCCTGTGGGGTGAAATAGGCTGGGTAATTGGTAAAAAAAAGAAATGGTGGAACCACAGCTACCTTGGTGCTTTGTGAGACTTCCAGCTTCTGTCCAGACCACTTACCTGGTCACTACTGGCAAGTAAAACCCACCTCCAGATGACCCAGCATGGACACTTTTCAGTACAGAAAGGGAGCTGAACAATGTTCCCTCTAATTTTCCCCCCTACTGAGCAGAGCAGTTCACATCCTGAGCAGAATATAACTGCTGTAATCTTAAAAGGGGGGATATGCAATGCAAGACCCTGCGCAACTCCAAACTGCTGCTGAGCAGAGCTTCCTGTGTTATTCAGCAGCTGCTCAAACACAAGGCTTAGAGGGGACAATGGAGTTGGCTCTAGCAATATGCGACAATGGGCTGAGTTTAAGTATGTTTAGACTCGTAGGAGAGTAACTTTTGGTAAGCCATCTGCACACCTGGCTTTGACTTGCCCCTGCTGTTGGTAGAGTATGCAAAGAGAAACAGTTCTTCCTTCTCTCCTTTCAGTTATCTCCTGCATCCATGACTGACATTGTGTTTTGTTAAAACACACACAGACAGAAGTTGCAAGGCCTTGTAGTTGGAAAACAGACTTGAAAGCATTAGGACAGGCTATAAAAGATACATCACTTGTCTTTGCTCTCCTTCTTCGGGACCAACACAGATAAAATTACACAAAACAGCCAACTATAAATATCTGCTTATTGTTATCAAGCCACAAAATTCAGCTTTCTGAATACAAAACTAGGGCCTTGCATGCCTCTAGAATTAAGACAGTTCTGCTACTGAAGTAAGGAAGGGAAGAGCAATTAGCTGATGAAGCCAAGGGAGGGTCCCTGAGGGCTGAGGGAGTTCTGTGAAGGGCCCACATTCAGAATGGCCTCACGGTACTTTAAAGCACTGCTTCCCAGCCTCTTCATCATAGTCACTGTCACTGTCTTGAAAGTCATCCGTGGCCTTCCAAAGCAGTTTCTTGGCAAAGTTCTTCTGTGATGTGTCACACACCAAGCGATCGCTGACCACCTGCATGCAGGAAAGATGTCCACAGCTTTCAATGAAGGAAAGAAGGTATGGGAGAGACCCTGCTGTAGCCACTAGGTCTAGATTAGTAATACCCAAACAATGTGCTGAGATAAGGAAATAAAATATATCGGTTTAGTAAGTACTTTTATTAAATCAAAGACTCCTGTGAGCTCAAATGTTGCCCAATGTATCTCTGCATGATTCCCTGTTCTGGTCTTGCCTCCTTCCAGATTTTTTTTTGGGGGGTGCCTTTTTGATAATTCAATTGATCCCAAGCCAGGGTTGAAGCAGAATAGCTGGGAACATTGCCTGAGGTGCCTCTCTGCATACTGTGTTCTGGGCTTATCTCCTTCTTGGCACATCAGTACTTCCTGCAAAAACAGAGGATGGGCTCCTCTAAGGATGTCATCCTTACTTTTGCATACTCAGGAAAATTTTCCCATTTTCAGATGCAAGGGCATGTTTCTGATTTTAATTAACATGGGAGAAAATATTCCTTTGCTATCTGAGCCTTGAGGAAATGCTGGTCTCACTATCGCTGCAAAGTCTTCCTGAGTGGAGATTCTGCAAAGCTGAAATGCTATGGTGATGCTGCTCTTCTTACTGTACTCACTACCCCTTTCCCCCAAGGAATGACTTTTCCTACCTCTTCTGCAACCAACAAGCCATCCTGGATCAGCTTGTCCACAGCAATCTGGCAGTAGTAATACACAGACTGACATGGCTGAGAGAAAGCAAATAAATTTATCAGAGGCAGGTAAGGGCTTTGTGATCCAGCTCAACATAGGTCTGATTCACAGAACAGACACTAACTTTATTTAAGGTCACTCTGGACTGTGATCCAGCATTCCTTCACTTTTGACCCCTCTTAGTGCTTACATACAAGACACTATACAGCTATAGCAAAACATCTGTAGAGTTCATAGTGGCTAGGCCAGTGATAGGAGTCCTGCCAACTTCTTCCATGGAATCCACCTCCCTCTGTGGGGTCCCTTCCCTTATAAAACCTATTTGCATCACCAAGCACGCTGTCTCTGCTGGCTCAGCTTGATAATCTAATAAAGAGGTGCGGTTGACCTACCCAGTCTTCCAGTTCTAGGGTTTCAAACTATCAAGAGGTAAAAGACACAAGCAACACTGGTTTTCCTACCTGGCGTAGGACGACGTCCTTGGGCAGCAACTGGACCAGTAAAGCAGTCTTATTGTGTAGCTCTTCCTGGACGAAGACAGCATCCCTGAGCTGCTCGGGGCTTCCCAAGTACGGAAGCAGCTCCATCAGGAGGGCATTGATAGCGCAGGCTGCAGAGAAATATCAGACAATTGTGTAATTCGTACCCCTTGTAAACACTAAGCAGAACTATCCAGAACTGTATTTGTGTAGTTCTTCACCGGTCACTCTTGTTTTTTGTGTTCTCTCTTCCCCAGTGGTTTTCTTCCTCTGTGTGAAAATGTGGATTGTAAACACCTCAGGGCAAGGATCTGAATTTCTGCTTATATTATACTACATGCAGTTAAATGGCATCAGGACATCAGGTGCTAAATACTGAGATGCAACACTATTCTGTTTGCTGACTTTCTCATCCTGTCTCTATGAATGACATCTGGAGTTCTGATACTATTTGCTGTTCTGCGAAATACCTTTACAAATTTGTGCGCATATGTGTCTTCTGTTTCGGCAAGTGTTATCTGAAAATCATGCAGAGGTACAGCTTCATGTCCCTCTTCACAATTGTATGAACACCTGAAGCAGCAGATCATCCAATAGCAAACAAACATGCAAAAATCTATCCACGACTGAGCCACTGACCCAAAAGACACTCTTGGAGAAACAGCTCCAACTCACGATAAAGGGAGTCATCTTCTCAGCTTCACCACACCACGTCACCTTCCACAGACACATTAAAGTATGTGCACAATTCTGCCCTCATAGAATCATAGAGTTGGAAGGTACCTCTAGGGTCATCTAGTCCAACCTTATGCACAATGCAGGAAACTCACAAACAGTTCCCCCTAAATTCACAGGATCTTCATTGCTGTCAGATGGCCATCTAGCCTCTGTTTAAAAACCTCCAAGGAAGTACAGCCCACCACCTCCTGAGAAAGCCTGTTCCACTGAGGAATCGTTCTAACGGTCAGGAAGTTCTTCCTAATGTTGAGCCGGAAACTCTTTTAATTTAATTTCAACCCATTGGTTCTGGTCCTACCTTTTGGGGCCACAGAAAACAATTCCACATCATCCTCTATATGACAGCCCTTCAAGCACTTGAAGATGGTGATTATAACACCTCTCAGCCGTCTCCTCTCCAGGCTAAACATCCCCAGCTCCTTCAACCTTTCCTCATAGGACTCGGTCTCCAGACCCCTCACCATCTTCGTCGCCCTCCTCTGGACCCGTTCCAATTTGTCTATATCCTTCTTAAAATGTGGTGCCCAAAACTGAACACAATACTCCAGATGAGGTCTTACCAGAGCAGAGTAAAGCGATACCATCACATCACGTGATCTGGACACTATACTTCTGTTGATACAGCCCAAAATTGCATTTGCCTTTTTAGCCACCGCATTACACTGTTGACTCATGTTCAGCGTATGATCCACTAAGACCCCTAGATCCTTTTCGCACATACTGCTGCTAAGACAAGTCTCCCCCATTCTATAACCATGCATTGAATTTTTCCTACCTAAATGCAGAACTTTACATTTATCCCTGTTAAAATTCATTTTATTGGTTTTAGCCCCAGTTTTCCAGCCTGTCAAGGTCATCCTTTATCCTGTTTCTGTCTTCTTCTGTGTTTGCAACCCCTCCCAATTTAGTATCATCTGCAAATTTAATAAGCATTCCCTCTATTTCTTCATCCAAATCATTGATAAAGATGTTGAACAAAACAGGTCCCAGGACAGATCCCTGAGGCACTCCACTTGTCACTCCTCTCCAAGAGGATGAGGAACCATTCACAAGCACTCTGGGTGTGATCTGTCAACCAGTTACAGATCCACCTAACAGTAACAGGATCCAAACCACATTTTACCAACTTGTCAACAAGGATAGTATGTGGAACCTTATCAAAAGCCTTACTGAAATCAAGATAAACGATGTCTACAGCATTCCCCCGATCCAGCAAGGTAGTCACTTTCTCAAAAAAAGAGATCAGGTTAGTCTGACATGACTTGTTCTTGAAAAAACTATGCTGGCTCTTAGTAATCACATCCATTATTTCTAAATGTTCCAGGACCGACTGTTCTGATGATTTGTTCTAAAATTTTTCCAGGTACAGACGTCATGGTGATGGGTCGGTAGTTACCCGGATCGTCTTTTTCTCCTTCTTGCCCTGTCCTAGATAGCCCAGGCAAACCCAGTCTTGGAAACTAAGTAGGGTCAACTTTGGCAAGTTCTTGTATGGGAGATCTCCTTGAAATATCAGTATCTTGGAGAACAGGGGCTTTATTCATCCACCTCTCTGAATATCCTGCAGGCCTCCAGTAGGGGTCAGTCACCAGAAGCCACCATGACTTCCAGGTGCAGGAGCACACACACACAAATACTCCTCCCCCCCCCCCCCAAAAAAAAGGCATGTGCAGTCCCCAGAAATACCAAGTTCACCAGAGGAGCCACCAGGATGTACTGATAGAAGGAGGAATAATAATTTGAACAGCAGCCCCTAAATGGCTAGCAGCACTGATGCCAGAGAGCTCTTGAGTCAGGCCTTGGTCACAGGCCCACAGAAGCTAGCAAAGCCCATTTACAGATGACATTACTGGCCTGAGGTTTTACCCCTTGTGGGGAAGGAAGAATGGTGACTGCAAGGGATTTTTATTCTTCTGTTTCGCAACTGTCACTTTGCAACCCTTCCTTTTTTCACAAGGCACCTTTCAGCAGATTAGGTGAAAAAAAGCAAAAGACTGGAAAGGCACTGACTGCCTCTTGTGTGGCAGCCTTAAAAACCTCCACAGTTGACCTTGGGGGAAGAAGGAGGCGGCTAGTTTCAGGATACTGGTTGCCTGAGAAACAGGGCCTGTTAGAGAGTGGGGTAGAATGAAGCCTTCTGAAATACGGCTGCTCCTTTCCTTCTGCAGTGCTACCAGACCATCCTGCTCTCACACTCACCCCCAATAGCTTCCTGGATGAAGACAGGCAGAAGGGCAGCACTGTGCCTGCTCAGTTCTGTCACGGCAGCCTCTGTCCTCCTGGGAGCTATGAGGACATCCCCCAGTGAGAGGCGGTGGAGGGAGATGCAGTGCCGCAGCAGGAAAAGGGTGTGTAGCACCACATGCCACACCTGCCCAGAGAATCCCACATCATAGTTGTGCAGCAAGATCTCCTCAGTGAGCCAAACGAAGTCCTTCATCAGCTGTGACAGAAAGACTCCCTGTCCAAGTGGAGAAAGAAAGAGAGAAGAGAGCCAGGAGAATAACGGAGGAATGTCAGCATTGGGAAGAAGGGAAAACTCCCTCAAATACAACCCAAAAAGAGAACTGGCAGGGTGTGCAGTCATAGCCACCCTGTGAGCCACTTTGGTACTTGTCTTTATGAAAGGTGAGACCTCCACCTCAAGTGCTAAATGAAAACAGGGGTGGCCCGACGCCCCATGGCGCCCTAGGCAGATTCGCTGTCTGGTGCTCCTGCACCTCCTCCTTCCCTTCGGACCCTTCCCCATCCCATGTCAATTTCAATGCTGGAACCTGCTCTAGCACCACATTCCGGCTATCTAAAGTCCTCCCCTCCTCCCCAGCCAATCACTCAATCACGGGTAAAACCGCAGCGCGGGGTCAAGAGGCACTTACAGTCTGTCAGGATCAGCATCCTGAAAGGCCGACCCCGCTGCTGCTGACTCCTCTCCCATCCAGGAAGTGGGGAGGGGAGGAGGCAGAGGGGTCTCACTTTCAGGATGCTGTTCCTGACAGACTGTAAGTGCCTCCTGGCCTCACGGCATGGTTTTACCTGCGATTGAGTGATTGGCTGGGGGGGGGGTGCTTTAGATAGCTGGAACACGGCGCTAGAGCCGGTTCCAGCATTGAAATTGACATAGGGTAGGGAAGGGTCTGAAAGGAGGAAGGAGGAGGCGGCGTGGCAGGGAGGGGGGGAGGTGTGGGGGGCGCAGCGCTGCAGGGGGAGAGGGAGGCGAAGGGAAAGGAATGGAGGGACGGGCAGCGGTAGCAGGTGGAGGAGACAGGCAAACTAGGCGATTGCCTGGGATACCGGGAGGGGGGTGGGGAGCCCAATTTGGCACTCCCACCCTCCCGGCATCCTAGGCTACCTCCTAGTTTGCCTAGTGGGCGAGCCGGCCCTGAATGTAAGCAATGAATATTAATTCTATGCTTCTCCACCCATGTTCAGTTCTGGATGCTGGAGCTTCCTGTCTCTCCAGCTACTTGGAAACCAGTCTGTTCAGAGTGCTAGGCTGAAATCCCAGCTCAACGACAGACCAGGAACTGTGCAGGTCACCAGTTCACACATTACATGGTCACAGATCCAGGACAACTAAAATGGAGCCAGGGACAATCCCATTCACCTGACAAGCATTCCTACACAATACACATGCTTGCAAGTGTGCGTTTAATTATATTCACATTTTTAACTATAAGTGTAAGATTAGGGTGGAACAGCCCTTCACCTGACCTCAGTTTCTGCATCTATAAAATAATTTACAAAGTCTTAGGAAGGAAAAATGAAATCTATATTAGAAAGTATAACATAAAGGATTGCACTTACGTGTAACCTTTGTTCATTGAGTGGTCTTCTGTAAAGGCACACATGGGACTGTGCTTTTGCAAGGCCACCACAGAGCGAAGCCAGTCAGCTTTTTAACTACTTTTCCAGAGTCCCAAGAGCGATCCTCCTCCCCTCTCTGTTCAGCATGTTTCCAGCCCCAAAATCACATTATGTGGGAGGGGTGAATGCTCCTCCCTCAGTTCTCCTTTTGCCATCGTAAGACATGAGCATACAAACAATGAAGAGAACCGCAGCAGGGAAAGGAAAAAGAGATGTGTGCCTACACACAAGATCACTCAAGCAAAACTTAAAGGTATTTATTTATTTGTGTTGATTTTTATTCCACTCTCCCTGCAAGCAGGCTCAGGGCAGATCACAACAACAACAAATAATAGACACAATGTAGTCGGTAGAAGTTAAAACCAACATAAATATAAAACAGATCGCTGTTAATAAATACAGTAATTACAAGGTAAGAGCCACTGGGTCATTAAGATCTCCATCTGCGCCTCCTGAAAGTGGAGGACTTCAGCAGGGGAGGCCGACTTGATTTGATGCCCACCGCCTCATCCATTTTACAGGCCCTGCAAAATGGTAGAAGGTCCTGCAGGGCCCTGATCTCCGGTGGGAGCATGTTCCACCAGGCTGAGGCCAGGGTAGAGAATGCCCTGGCCCTAGCTGAGGCTAAGCACAACCCCTTTTTCATCTTTGTGGCTTCTGTGCAGTCTCATGTGGGACAACAGCAAATTCACTCACCAAGGAGAAGGGTGTGGGCTGAAAGTTGACTGTAGCACTGCTTTCCCTAAAGCTGTCTCACTTCTGGGGTCAACATCCATTGAATAATGTTGGACGAATGTCAAAAGCATCGAGCAGGTGGCTGCTTTACAGATATCCTCAAGTGGCAGGCCAGCAGAGAAGGGTGTTAACAAAGCTGGAGCTCTTGGGGAGTGTGCTGACACCAAGAATGGGCAATTTGTACCAGACTCAGTATATGTTATTTTAATAGCCGAGACTATCCACCTCAACAAAGTTTGTGTAAAGGCAGCCTTCCCTTTATTGCGGCCTCTGAAGCAGACAAATAAGATTTTTGTGTTTCCTGAAGTGTTGCGAAGGTGGAGAAAGAGATTGGATTTATATCTCATCCTTCACTTGGAGTCTCAGAGCAGCTTACAGTCTCCTCTCCCTTCCGCTCCCCACAACATACACCCTGTGAGGTAGGTGGGACTGAGAGAGCTCTCCAAGAACTACTCTTGACCAGAACAGCTCTGGGAGAGTTATGACTGGCCCAAGGTCACTCCAGCAGTTGCATGTAGAGTGGGGAAGCAAACCCAGTTCTCCCAGATAAGAGTCCATGCATTTGACCACTGCATCAAACTGGCTCTTTCTCATACCCAATGTGTGCAGTGTTCTCTTGTTGAAGAAACTGAAGCTCACTGAAATATGCCCTCTGTTAGCAGCAAGAAAAAGAGAACTGAAGGAACAGTGCTTGCCCCTCCCACATCATGTGATTTTTGAGTGGGAAACACATGCTAAAAAGAGTGGGGAGCACTCTTGGAACTCTAGAAAATTATTTTAAAGCTCACTAGCTCCCCACCAGGGCCAGCCTGTGGAAGTGCAGTCCCATGTGACACTGCACAGAAGCCACAAAGATGAACAGTGGTATTACGACCCTGCAATGTAAATGCTCTTCAATAAAAAAAAATAAAGACGTATTACACCCTGTGCCAAGACCACCTCCTTGAAGCCTCAGAAGCAGGCAGAGTCTGGAGTCTTACAACAGGAAAGCAGAAGACCCAGACACCTCACAGATGCCCCGTACTGGAAAACTGCTCCTGCTATCAACTCTTGTAAGGAAGAGAGAGCTATATCCTCAGGCCACATTTTCACACTCACCTCCCAATGCTTGTGCAGCAGAAGCGCAGAGGTAATCCCCACAGCCATGATGGCAGAGCAGGACACTGCAGCTAAGAGAAGAAGGGGTAGGGATTAGCTCATTGGAATCCAGAGCTTAATATGTTCAGCTTGGGGGGGGGGCATTGGACTCAGGTGCTAGTGCAATGGAGCTGTGTAATATCTTGCATTTGCAAACAAGCTGTATCTGATCACCCAAGTAGTTGGCATCTCAGTGGCTGTGCAGGTAGGTATGTTCCTTGCCCCTCATCAGCAGGCTGCAGTACAAAGCAGTACAAAAAAGGGACCACCTGCCTAAACACCAGATAAAACAGCAGAGATGTGAAAACAAATAAGTCCAGATGAACTCTGCACTTAAAACATACATGTAAAAAATTCTGGGTCCAGGCAACTTGACATGCCATAACATAACCGTGCATACAGGCATTAGTTGTTTTCATTTTTCATTTTTAAACTCTTCACAGCCATATCCCTATTTGGAGGAGGGTGTTCAGGAAGCTGAATTCTGCAGCTAATAACAGACTATGAAGCACATATACAGCCCTAAGATAAGAATAGGTGGCCCTGACCTGCACAGCTTAGGCTAGCCTGATCTCGTCATATCTTGGAAGTTAAGTTAGTATTTGGAGACCTCTAAGGAATACCAGGAGCAGGATGCAGGAGGCGGCAATGGCAAACCTCCTCTGAATGTCTCTTGCCTTGAAAACCCTATGGGGTTGCCATAAGTCAGTCATGACTTGACAGCACTTTCCACCACCAAGAATAGGTGAGGCACACCTGAATTTTAGCTGAATTCTGTAATTACTATTTTGGAAGCAGAAAGGAGTAGTCTAATCTGAGCCTGTAAACCATTTAGGGACTTTCAGTTTAGCTCTTATTTTATGGCAATAAGAAACCTCTATGCATATTTAAGGCTTCAGGAAGGGCAGGGTTTGCCCAACAGCAAAGGAATTTAGAATGAGCAATTAAACTGTCCTCAGCTTTTTGCTGAGAGAGGTGTTTTGTGTTTTAATCACACAGCATCAAAACAATAGAAGGAAATCTCCCGCCTTGACCCCAAAGGGAACCAAGGCTGGCTTAAGGCCCTTGTCATTAATCTTGTCAGTTCTCCTGGCTCAAGGTCTATTCACATGGAGTGGGATTTTGCAAGAGCAGAGATTGCATCCTTGTGCAGAACCCATTCATTTAAAGGCTTCACACTGAAAAGCTTCTCAGGGAGTCATGTCCCATGAGTCAGATGCGGCCCCTAGTGGTAACCCCCAAATACCACAGCCTACACCTCAAAGAAGGGCTACCTTTGGAAGGAATTTTACTCTCTAGACTAGGTCTATAAAGTCTAGATTAGACCAAAGCTCAAAGCCTTGGCTTGACACAGACACTGATGTATCACCTTGGTCCCACCAACGCAATATTAAATACACACACACACCAGTTGGCAGTTTTCCAAGTCATATCTCAGGAGCCCACAGAGTGCAGACTGGATAGTTGCCTTCTGTGAACTCATACTGTAAGCCAGGTGAAGCAATGACAGCCAGGTGGTGGAGTCTGGATGGTGGAGGTGGGGGTGGGGGAGAATCAGACTGGATCATGCAGACAGAGATAAATGGAGGCTGTGAGGCAGATGAAGATTGCAGGAGCCCTGGCTGGTAAAGGGGAACTTGAAAGGGCTGCTTCCTCCTTGGGAAAGTTTATGCCTCAGAAGTGAGGCCTTTCATTGCCTGCTGATTGTCCCTTTTGTCCTGCCACCTAGATGTCCTCCAACCTTGTGTCCAAATGGCAGGACCAAGAGGGGAGCAAGTGGGGAGGGCATGATACTTGGGGGCGTCAAAGGGTCAGACAGAAAGAGAATGAGATCAGTGACAGAGACCTCAGGCTGCTCATAACATTTAGAAAACTGCAAAGCACAAAACAACGCAACTACCCTTTGTTAAAGGTCACCAGCAAAGAGAATACAGAACCAGAGCTGCAACCACTTTGTTGTCCCTCTTTACTGGAGATTCAAAAGGGAAATTTCATATTATTTTCTTCCACTGCTTGTTTCTTCAGTATGGCAATATGAAGCCTTTAAATCACCATTAATAGAGCTTTACAAAGGAACAACATGGGCTAGAAATCTGAACATACAAAAAGCCCAACTGGATAAGCCCAATGATCTCACGTTCCATTTCCCACAACAGCCAGCCAGATGCCTCCAATGAGACCCTGGCTGCTTTCCCTTGTTTGTTTCCAGCATCTGGTTCTCCAAAATAAACTGCCTCTGACTACAGAGATTCCATGTAGCTATCACAGCTAACAGCAGACAACAAGAATTATCCTTCAGGAATTTTTCTATCCCTTCTGGAACAAATCATATAATGGATGTTGCCACATTCTGTGGCAGAGTTAATTATGTTTTACAGGTTGTGCGAGATAAGTGTTAAGAGAGAATACCTTTTCTCTTGCCCCTAGAAGTCAATTTAAAGAGAAACAACCTCTCACAAAAGGACCTTTAACAGAGTGAATAGCTAGGTGAGTAACTTTGGGGCCTACTTCACCAAGCTTTGGAGAGGATGTCATCCTACCAATTTAGTTCCTCTCTCAGCAGCAGCCCTTCCACTGGCTCTATCAGCCATACACAGCACTACCCTGGAAGGCACAATCCTCCAAGACAAGTTTGCAAAGCAAAACTATTCTACAATATCCCCAAATCAGCAGTCATTATGGGTTCATTTATTCAAAAGGTGCATAAGCCACTTGCTCACAGTAGGGCTAACAGCATGGTTGCTTGCCAGGTGAACACCCTTGAAGTGGCTATGAAGGGGGCATTTGCATGGGAAAATACAGACATCCCAAGGAGGGGGAAAAAGCCTTTCTTTTAAAAGGAAAACCTGGGAGAAACACTGTGGCACAAAGGCAGCAGCAGAGGCCAGAAGAGGCTGCCCTTCCTGGAGCAGAGGCTCCAGGAAGGGCAGGACATCACACAAAAAGACAGACAGTAGCAGCCACCTTATGCAACCCCAGAGAACAACAAGGCTCTGACAAGAGAGGGGTGGAGCCGGATTTGACCAGCAAGAGCAGAACCCCAGGGATAAAAAACAGCAAAGTAAGAAGAGAGGGGAGAGGTCAGGAATGCAAGCTGGCTGAGTAAAGCTGAGGAGGTGGCAATGGAGAAGGAAAGAGGAACTTAAACCAGGAGCTGAAGCCTGGGGCAAGATAAGGCTACCCAACTGGGACAGGTCCGGTGGAAATGTGCCCAGACAGAGGCACAGCTCAGACCCTTGAGGTTTGAAGATCAGGAAGGTGCGGGGGTGAAGGGAACTGTGCATGTGAGGAAGCCTGTGTGGACTTTCCTGTATCCAATACAGAGGCAACAGAACAAAGTTTGAGTCCTGTGGCACTAACACTCGAAGTTTAATTCTGGGTATATGCTTTTGTGCGCATGCACACTTCTTTAGATACATGTGAACGAAAGCTTATATTTAGTGTCACTGGACTCAAACTTTGTTCTATTATTGCTTCAGACCAATGCAGCTACCCACCTGAATCAATAAAAAGGCAACTAAGGAACAACATTGCATCTGGTGAGTCTCTGCTAACCACATAAGTCAATTATGATATCTTGATGCCCCCCCACGGAAGGGGCACACACACAAACACACACCTCCTATAAAAGTTTCTTTTTCTGTAACAAGTGAAATGCTTTTTAGAACAAGGCTTTACTCAGAATATTTTTGTAATACAATAGCTCCTATTTATATTGTAGAGTCAACATGTATAATGTTTTCAAGGCTATAGTAAACATGACTAATTCTGTCCTTGGTTAGTATATTATAATATACAAGAAGATGAATTCATGGTCATGTGTTATTAGTTCTATTGTGACTGTGACTTTCTGTCCAATAAATACATTTTCCTTTGTATTTGTGTCTTCTATTTTAAACTTTTTGTTTTTTTCTGCCTCTCAAATGGCACACATGTGGCAAAGATATCATAAGATAACAACAGCAGCAGCCATCTCTCTTGCATTATGTATGTTTATAATTTTGCTTGTAGAAAACTAAAGGATTCATACTTTTAAATTTCCAAAATATGCCAAGTAGTACAATTTCATATGCTAAATTACAAATTAAGTATTTTATGCTGTTAAAGCAGTTAAATTTAGGAATGCTAAAAAGTATTGCATATTTTTCCCAAACAGAACCAAACATTTTCCCCATAGATTCAAAATTTCCAGAAATTTTACATTTTAGGAAAGAATCCACATAATTGGACCTACTCAAATGGTTTCTGCACCCAAAATGGCACTGCAGTGTCATAGGACTTTGAAACATACAAACATATGAACCTGATTTACACTGAATCATATCCACTTGCCTCATCAAAGTCGGTATTTACTCAGACCAGTTGCAGCTCTCCAGGGTTTTAGCTAGAGGTCTTTCAAGTCACACACTAGCTAATCCTTTTAACTGCAGTTGCCAGAAATTGAACCTGGGACCTCAGCTCCAGATTATTTAACATCCTTTGCAGGGTTTTTTTTTAGCATGAATGCACAGGAACGCAGTTCCAGCTGGCTTGATACCAGGGGGGTATGGCCTAATATGCAAATGAGTTCCTGCTGGACTTTTTCTACAGAAAAAGTCCTGATCCTTTGCAATTTACCTGAGGAACTAACTAGCTTATTTTCTCCTCTCCTATCCCCTTGAATAAGTTCCAAGTTGCTTCTTTAACTTTTCACCTACCCCATATTCAGAGAAACTGTTTTCTATGACCATGAAGTTGTTTCTGTTTCTGTGTTGTCTGGCTTTGCTTTTTGGTTTAGTATTTTAGAATTGTTCTCAATCTCCTCACACTATTTTTTTATAGCTTTTAAAATTAAACATATATTTTATTTCTTTAAAATGGAATCTAGAGCATTTTACAAATGCCATGAGCTGGTTTAGGGACTCCACCCAAGAATCTGAATAGAAATCTAAAAGACATTATGCCAACTGAAAAAACAGACTTCACAAGCAGGGGATGATAATGTGATCATACCCTGCAGGGAACAGGAACATGCATAAGATTGTTTGCAGAAGTGCCCTGATGGCTGAACCTGAATGCAATCAGGTTCATTTCCACTGATCACCTTTTCCCCTAAAAGGAACATGCCTTAGTAAGGCAGGCTTTCCCCAGGCAAAGTTCTTTTCTTTCCAGATTATTCTTTTTCAAAGCATGCTTATGAGCCATTTGCAGAAAGTCACGCAGCCTGTGCATTAGCACAGACAGAGCAGTTCAGGTATTTTACTAAAATAACCGATAATTGGAAAGTTACATCCACAGTCAGAGAGAACAGTGATAAACTAAAAAACACACCTTGACACGTGAGGTGCATCATTTATGTAACAGGGAGGCCGTGCTTGCAGCTCAGAGCCACTTGGAGCATTTTTCGCTTGGAAGAACATTTTGGCTACCGAAGGTACTGAGCAAAGGAGAGTCTCCCTTGGGCAAGGAACAAGAAAATCACTTGCCAGGATAACTGTGATGAGCCCCTCCTTCCCTCCCCCCAAACTGGGAGCTGGCTAAAAAGGTAGAAGATTGCTCCTGAAGTCACGCTGCGCAAGAGCTCCTCAACTATTTCCAAAGTACTATGTGATTAGCTCCCGCCCTTCTTCTGAGCTGAGAAATGGAGAATACAGTCCCTGACTACAGGCACTCTGAGCTGCTCCAAAGCTCAGGGAGACAGGCTCTACCCCTCCCTCCACATCAGGGAAGGCTCTGATCATGGCAATCATAAATCCGTTGACCTCTGGCAGGGAACATTATTTCTTTCAAATATATATGTCCATGTATGTGTGTATACATTTATTTGATTTATAACATTTTTACAAAACACAACTCTTTACCTCAGAATCCAGGCTTCAGAGTTACAAAGACGCCTCAGTGGTTGCTAACAGTTAACGTTCACAGCTATGCCATATTTGCAGCCACACTACTTTCTTGATGCGTTTGGACAGAAGGAACCTCACGCTAACAAATGGCTTGTGTCTGTATACAAGGATGTCTGTGGCCCTGACAAAAAAACCCCGTGTCTGCTTTGCCAACTACAATACAGACAGGAACACAGATGGTGCATGGGCAAAATGAGCAGTACATACAGTCAGCCACATGGCCAAGCAATCCAAAAACAAAGATGCTCAAGATAATCTGTCAATGCTGGATGAAACAGAGCACCCTTTCTTCATGTTCTTTCATCTCCTGTTCTCCCAGCAGGGAACTGCAATAATATGAATCATGCTTAATGACTACAAACACTTTTTTTCTTACAGCTAGCAGCTCTCACCTGAAATTTTTAAATTTAATTTAACGCCTCTAGGTAACTGGCTTGGGACTCTGGGAGCCCTTGCACCCTGATCCTCAATCTATGAGTGAGACTGCACACACACTTCACCTACATACCCCAACCCAAGAGATTTTTACAGTCTGTAAGGAGTAAGAATTTCCTGTTCTGTGTTTGTGCATGAGTCACTGTTCTGGGCAAGTCTTCCAACTGGAGAGACTTGCTGAGAGAAGCAACTCATGTAGAGGCACAAAAGGCCTATGTCAGGAGCAGACACTAGTTCTGTTGCATCTCTGCAATGGTAATGACTGACCTGAGCACATCGGACACAAAGTTGGCACAGAGTCCTCACAACGGGACAAGAAAAGACCCAAGCAGCAAATCATGCAGACACAAAGCAATCAGCCTTGTCTGCGGTTAACTTATCTTGGGGTTTGTGGGAACCTTTTGATTATTTAATTCATTTCCTTCTCAGCGGCACAACAGCAGTTCTCTTACAGCACACAATGTGGGAATTATTAGCTCAGACACACACTCCTTCTAAAGATAAGACATCAAGTCACATGAATTAGCACCTACTGCTCAGTGAATGGAGGATCAAATTGTCCACCAAGGTTTGCTGCTTCGTGTTCAGCACTACAGCACCACAGGAGTTTGATGACCAGTATTCCAATTTCTCACAGTCCAGGATCATGGGGCTAGAAGAGACAGAATGTTTTTTTTTTAATGAAGAGTGCATTAAGATGGTCTTACTTGGTCACTATCTCTTCTCTTCCAACTATGCCCCGCTCCCATCTTTTAGCCATGCTCCTCTTCCAGACATAAGGGACACCCCCTCAAAGCACATACAGATTGTATTTTTCCCTCTATTGCATTCCTCTTGACCATGTTTTAAATCTTATCCATCCTCCAAGAAGCTCAAGGCAGTTTACATGGTTCTCCCTTCCTCCATTTTGCCCTCACAACAACCCTGTGATGTAGCCTTAAGAGTCCACCAAATAATCTCAAAGAGTACCAGGTTGGCTAACAGGCTTTGTTTTTCACCTTTAACCACCTTATTTTGGAAGTTACTAGAAATTCTGCAAATAGATTTTAAAAACTGCTTCCTGTGAATTACCACAGAGAAGTCCCCCTTCCAGGAGTGTGGATCCAGACAATAATCCTTAGAATATATCCTTTATATTCATACTACATTCTATACTAAACACCCATCAACTGCTTGACAAGTGGCAGACACTTCTAATTTGCCTGTCAGCAGAGGGTTACAGGAGGCTGAAGTAGTTTCTTCCAAGTATATAAGGTGTACTGCCTGTTAAAATCAGAGTATGCTTCCAATGAGGGAGTTTAAGAGAGACAGTCCTTGCAGAAGCTGCTATCATGAGAAAGCCACAAGCTTTTCCTTATGTCAATCACTGATCAAAATTATATTTGGGCAGAGACAATAAGAAACACCATTTCCCCCTAAAACTACTCTTCCAGTTGATTCAAAGCATCCAGGATTATTTCACTGTATCCTTAATATACATCAAGATGCTGCTCAGCAGAAAGTATATTTTAAATTTCCTGCTCAAGAACATCTTATTATTTGTGAATTAACCTTTCCTTCAAGCTCATGCATGCAGTTCTAAAATGTAACTGGAAAGCTGACATGTGCAATTTTTGTGATTCTGTAGGATGTGCAAGTCTGTAAAAATAACTATTAACTCTCATCTCATTCTCTACAGTCTACTGAATAAGCCAAGCAAGACTATTTGTGTCATCTGAGGCTTGTCTGTCACAATGAGGGAACCATGCATCTCTAAGGGTCAAAGGTGGACAGTCAACTGACGTGTGCCTGGTGTTCTGAGATAGGAATTTGATTCCTAGGTGCACAGGAGCCTGATTTGTATGGGAACTGCAGTGTGCAGCTTCTCCCGTATGCTGTTTTCAATAACTGAAACAGTCCTTGGAGCAATGTGCCCCATTGTGCCCCATTGGGAAAACTTTCATGGCTACAGAAGGTTTTGCCAACACCTCCCTTGGGCCATCTCTGGGCAGGAAAATGGCAGTGAAGGAGGGGTTTATGCCCCTCTCCTCATACACCACAGTCCCAATTCAGGCTGGGCCACCACATGCCTGGGAATAGTTCCCAGCCTGAAACTCCAGGAACATGCCTTATCCAAAGTCCTCATGGTGACCACATGGGAATCATATGCAAGTCAGACAGCCAGAGGGCACTAGATGCAAGAGAGAACCCCTGTTCTGCAAACTTGCTAAAACAAAAAAAACAAAGCTGCCAGGATTAATGCAAAAATTCAGAACAGTCTGCCAAAGGTAATTTAACTGAAGCAGCTGATGCAGCATTTGGTAATCCAGGACTTTCTAGTTAGTAGCTATTAGGGGGGTCTTCTGGTTCTTTCTTTGTTAATTTATCCCACAATAAAGAAACACCCCTTTTCAACTTGATCTAGAGCAAGGATGACCAAGAAGTATATTTCTGGAATCACCATTATTCTCTACACACTGGATTTTGCCATACCCCCTAGCCTCCTTCTAAGTCAGCATAATCAACCAGAAAAAGCTTCACAGTTGTGGAGCACATGCAGTGAGGCACAGTCATGGATACGGTATACAAAGCTTAGAGACAGAGATGTAAGGACACTGTGCATCCTCTCAACTTTACATTCACTCCAGTGCATACAATGGTTCCTGTTTGTAGTCACATCTTCACAAAGCCACAAAAAAACCCAGGCAAAATTTCTTTGGGGCACCAGCTCAGCATGCCTGATTTAGAGCATATTTACCATTTGCCAAACACTTCTGGTAGGATCAGTTCTTCCAGATATTTTCCCGTACTGCTCTGTCTGAAGGTGCTATTTGCCATATACTCCTAGATATAAAAGAACATAAGCTATTTAGGCTCTTTTCTTATTTCTACTACACTGAACAATCTCTATAGGCAAGTAACGCCCCATTCATTAACAGGGAACGAACAAAACCCTTTGCATCTGGAGAAGGGATAGAATAATGATAATTGCCAGATGTAGGATGCTGAAAAAATAACTTATACTGAAAATCATCTGTGGCGGAAGGTGCCTGCTCTGGCCTGCAGGCTCTATTCTGCTCTGCCTTCTTAGGTTTTTCTCAACACCTGGAGAGGCTTTTCTTTCATTCTCAGGGTAGCTCATCACCACCACCTGATCTTTGTATGAAATTGCTCACTGAGAGGGTCAGGACTCCCAGTTTCCTTTTCAAGTTCTGAGGCCGTGCCTCTGTGTTTCTTGCTGCCCAGCACCTGGTCACCACAGAGACAATTTACTGCCCAGCACACCCCTGGAGAAATAGCCACTAGCCAACTGCCTTCCTTCCTCTGGCGCACTTTTTAAAATAGCATGTCCTAGATCAGGAGTGGCCAACGATAGCTCTCCAGATGTTTTTTGCCTACAACTCCCATCAGCCCCAGCCATTGGCCATGCTGGCTGGGGCTGATAGGCAAAAAAAATCTGGAGAGCTACCATTGGCCACCCGTGTCCTAGATGGTGCAGGTCTACATGGTACACAGAGCTACTACCAACCTCAAAAGTTATAAAATATTTATTTAAAATAAAATGTTCACAAGCACGCTTTTAGCACAGCACCAGATTGAGCAAGAGAACCAAAAGAAATTGGAAAAATGCAAATCCTCTGTCCCTCTCCCTATAGTATACATGCCCTATCTGATGTTAAAATAGGACAGGCTCCTCCATTTCACAGAAGTTTGCTCCAGCCCTTGAAGCGTCCACATGGTCAGTGGCTGCCTTCCCTGTGGAGAAGTCTATATCCTCTCATGGATACAGCACCCAAGAAAAAGAGACCTCCTTCCTGTTTCAAGGAGTTTTTTTCATATCTGTTTCTCTGAGCCCCGTGGTGCAGAGTGGTAAAGCTGCAGTACTGCAGTCGGAGCCCTCCACTCACGACCTGAGTTCAATTCCAGCGGAAGCTGGTTCAAGTAGCTGGCTCCAGGTTGACTCAACCTTCCATCCTTCCGAGGTCAGTAAAATGAGTACCCAGCTTGCTGGGGGGAAAGTGAAGATGACTGGGGAAGGCAATGGCAAACCATCATGTAAAAAGTTGCCGTGAAAACGTCGTGAAAGCAACATCACCCCAGAGTCGAAAACGACTGGTGCCTGCACAGGGGACTACCTTTACCATTTTTATCCACTGATCAGGTCATGCCAGGTCAAAGAAGCATTTCCTGAAAACTGTAAACATTTCATTTCTGGTGTCCCTCTGGCATTTCATTCCTCCAAGAATCTCTGTTCCCTGATTGAAGGGGGGAACTTGGCCATCTCATTATCTTTAGCTAGACCTAAAAGCATTTCTTAAGAGGCAGCTGAGGGGAGCCTGGAAAGCCACTGACTGATTTCTTCCTTCCCAGCCTGGTCTCTGGAGGGGGGAGGGGGGGATGTTAAAGCACAAAGTGGAGGTTTCACTCCTGCCAGAGTTCTCAGAAAAAGATGCATTTCTTCACACCAACAAGTGTCAAGCTGCCCCCATCCTAATGGGATTTGATAGCTCTTCCAGTTTCAAACTATACATAAGCATCTGGGTAGCAACCAATGCCAAGCAAACTGGGTTTGCACCATGGAGATGTGCTGCTTAATCAAATGGCGGCTTTCAATTTTTTCACTAAAATATGCAGGACTATGTGTCACACTGGTTAGTCTTTTTTTTTTAAGCTCTATTGTTGTGGGTCAGCCAGAGCTCAGGGATAGAGAGGATTCATCAGGAAAAGAGAACTCCTTGGAAGACGAGGAGCCCCATGTAGCCAGCCTTGAGTTAATAGATGCTGAAAATGAGCTGGAAAATTAGATGCAGGCTTGTCAGGATTCACTGCCAACAGCTGGTGCAGAGCCACTGAACCCTCCAACCCTGATTCAGCAGGTAAACCTCAGCTGGCCATTCCCAGCCCACCAGTATCATCCATGCCCTTAGAGCCCCACTGATGAAGGCTGAGAACAGAGCTACAGACAAGATGGCAAAGTGCACATCTCCTGGCCCCACACCAGCTGCTTGCTGAAACTTCAGGACTGCTTCTGAGCAGCTGGCTGCAAGCATGACTCTTAAGCACGGGGCTATAAAACCAGCCAAGGGAGGCTGTTAGCATGGACACAACAGGTACAATAGATGCTAAGCCACCAACTCTGCCTTGTCTGACTTCTGGATATCTGATCTGGGACTGAACAATTCTTCCTTGAATCTCTGTTAGATTCAGTCTTGCCAGGTAACAGCTGGTTGTAGCTAACCAATTATTGTAAATGTGCTTGGATTAGGTATTTAGCTATATTTTATCCTCACTGTTCACTGCTCATATGTTCCTGCACATTCTTTTAATAAACTACTTTAATTATATTTTCTGATGCTCCTGGATTTTGGACCTGCAATCTGAATCCAGTACTTTATCCCACACTGGTACAGATACCAGAAAAAAAGTGTTTTCTGGAACTCACCTTGTAAGGGTCCTACCTTGCAGGGCTGACTTCTTGGTCTTCGACCCAGGAACGCTAGAGACTTAGTCTATTGGTCTCTGGCTGACAGGCTATTAAGGGGATTAGTGGTAAATTACCCTGCAGTTGTGAGGAGTCACACCTCAGCAATTTGTGGTTTTGCCTTGGACCAACCTATCACTCTTAAGGACACCACTTATTCCTATGATTTGGAAGCTCAACACCTCATGCTGATACACAATACCTGCAAAGAGAAGGGCTGAGCAAAATCCACCCTAACACAGCCTAGTCCTCGATAAGCAGCTTGGCAGATGGTCCAGAGCAACATCCAAAGACTACATGGCTGGGTGGGGTTCTGGGAAGACAAAGAGAATGTTCAAACTTTATGGGCTGCTGAAGCAGTTGGCTCTGTCTGAATTTCTACAGCTGACTTGTTTGATGAGCCATAGCTGCTAGCACTGAGGACACCAAAGACAGGACACAAAACAATACTAAGAAATTTTACTCCACACCTGAAGAGATGTGTTGGGAAATGGTCAGAATAACAGACTAGGATCTGGAAGACTCAGGTTCGAATCCCCATTCTGCCATGGAAACTTGCTGGGTGAATTTGAATTAGTCGCATACTCTCAGTCTAACCTACTTCACAGGGTTGTTGAGTCCCCAATCAAAACAAGTTGGGGTAGATAGATCAGATAGGCAAAGATGAAAGGGAGAAAAGATGCTCCCCAGGTAAAAGGAAACAAGATCTAGGCCTGAATACAGATAAAGCATTGCCCAAAACCCAAAATGTGTTCCTCTACTCTCTTTTTCTCTCAACTACCAAATACACTGTGGGTGAATGTGTCTACCTTCAGTCTTCCCACATTACACTGATAAGGATATTTAGATGTCTGCCATCCCACATTAAACTGATTATATTTTTCACAGGTAGGCAGGGGTCTGTTCAGCAACACAGAAGTCAAAGCCCTGAGGGCCAAACTGGCCACAAGTCTGACCTGTGGATGACAACACCATTTAAAAAAAAAATTGGCCATTTTAAAATGCCAAGAGGGCCCACAGCATTTTAAAATGGCCAAGTCTTTCTCTAAAATGTTGTCAGCAGCCACAAGTTGGCCCATGGTTGCTGTAGCAGCTCATTTGGCCCTCAGTCTGAATATGGTGGCTCAGTATAAGAACCCAACAACTACCCAGCAGCAAGTTCTCTCCCTCCCCCCACTAAACGAAGTCAACTTATCTGAGAGCTCTACATCAGTCAGGACCAGCCACATGATACACATTTCATGATACAAGTTCAGAACTTGATTCTGAGACATGCGGGAGCCTGCTGGCATTTTCTGTATGTAGACGGTGAAGTGGGAGATGAAAATTAACTTAAGGGGTTGACTCCACAACTCCCCCCCCCCCCAGTGTACTGAACATAAACCGCTTGTGTTTGTCAGGTGTCATGTACCTACAGGGTCTGCGAGATTCTAATAGTTGCCTCCCTCATTACCTTCCTCCCCACAAAAAACCTTGGACGTAACTATGATTACTCACCAAAGAGCTGGTTCATACAACAACAGAGACTGACCATACAACCAAGCTTGTTGGAAGAGAAAATATTTTCTACTTTAACTAGGGTCTCTTAAACTCCAGATGGTAGCTGGAGATCTCACACCATTAGAACTGATGACCAGGTGACAGAGATCATTCCACCAGGAGAAAATGGCTGCTTTGGAAGATGGATTCTACAGTGCTATACCCCATTAAAGTCCCTCCCATCCCCAAACCTTGCCATCCTCAGACTCCACCCCCAAAATCTCTAGTTACTTCCAGAGTTGGTAACCCTAACTTTAACTTGTAATTCCCTCCTTGTCTCATAATCAACTGACGTATGGTTTCCCAGATTCTTCTAACCATAAGCATAGTTCTTACCACTTGCCCCTTGCAAATCAAATCAGGGGCCACATCATAGGAGAGTCCAATAGGCACAATTAGGACATCTGGGACAGTTCCTGTCTGTAAAGCATTGAACACCAGGGCTAGCCATTCCCTACCAGAGGCAGAGCGTTTCGGTACACCAGAGAAGGGCTCTTCCAAGAAGATCAGCAATCGTTGCCTGCTCTGAAGCAGTTCCTCAAGATACTGTGGGGGGTAAAAGGAAAATCTCATGAAATCATAGAAAAAGAAAAGCATAGAGAAAGAAAGGCAGGATCACTGTTTTCTACAGATAAATAAGCACTGAGTGAGGAGGGTGAGAAAATTTATTTCTCTATTGTCAGGGTCAAACCAAGAGCAAAACACGACCAAGCATTGTGGCATATTAAAGATTAACAGGTTTATTATGACATCCATGTTTATGGACTACAGCCCTTTTCATGAGATGCATATTGTTCTCACCTGGGTTTTATATACTTTTCATATACATGTAACATACAAGCTCTGACCCAGATGGCCCAGGCTAGCTAAGATACCACTCTCAGACATTTAGAAAAGAAATACATGATGTGTTATTGGCCTCAGTATATAGCTCACTGAAAATCTCAGATATCCACAACAACCACACAGATGCTTGCAAAGATATGTGGCCAGTGCCTGCTGAAATATCAGAAGACACCAAAACAGTGGTTATCAGAGGAGTTTTAATGCCTTCCATAGCTTTCTGCCCTCTCCCCAAACAAAAATTATGCTTGATATTTTTAAAATGTCAAACAAAGCAGAATATTACACAGATACTTAGTTTGCATTATTTATACAAAATCCACAGTATCTGGCTTATCTTGGCAAAGAATTTGGGACTGCGTGGGCACAAGATTGTAAATTTTTTGGCATGAAGTACCCACACACACAATGATGCCCTCAGCCCATCCAGATGTTCAGGAGAGGCTACTGCGATTGTCGCAAAATAAGGCAAACAAAGAATTACACCATCAGGGCAGTGTCGCCACTATCTTATTCTGTTTCCTGACTTCCCATGGGCATCTGGTGGCTGGGGATGAGCCTTCCCACTTAACACTCAAGTGAAAAGAAAAACATCCATAAAAATTGAAGCAGTTGGTGCACGCAACCCAGGGGTGCCAACCAATTCGTAGGCATCAGGCCCCATCAGTCTGCCACATAGAACCGCCAACAGGATTTCATCGGCAGGCCTTCCAAGCTGATCAAATGAGGCAGGAGCCTGGCTGAACCAAGGGGCTGCTTCCATGAGCGTGGGTGGCTGTGTTTGCGCTTTTCCCAAGGTGTCTGGAAGGGGGGAAGGAAATGATACTCACAATTTGCAAACACAATTGTCATTTTCTGGCTGAGACAGCAAGTCATGAAAGTTTTCAATCTGCTCTCAGTTCCAGAGAAAAACATAAATTGATTTGCATTTTGCTGAAGAGACCACGCAGACTAAATTGAGGCTGGTCTCTTGAACGACTGTGGTCATTCCGTTGGCCTCTCCCTGCCTGCATCTCCTCCCAAAGCAAACAGGAACAAATCATAATAGATTATGCACCCTCTGTACACACACACACGGGACTTGGCAAGATTCAGCTTCACCAAGTCTCATTTCCTTTCTAATGAAACATAATAGGTAGAAATGATAGCACATGCAGTTATGCCAAGATTGCAAAAAAGACCAATTTTTGAACATAATGTAGGTTTTCCTCAGGCATGGGGGAAGACAGACAAAACATTTACAATCAATAAGACTTGCTTTTAAAAATTAAGATAGAAACAATTTAAGAAAACAAAATTACAATGCATGGTTCTAACAATTTCAAGATGTTACTATGGAACTCTACTTGATGACATGAATCCAGTCTTTATATTTGACCCTCAGGAAAGCTACATTCATCAACATTACTCACCGTAAGCAGTATAAATTCTATAAACAATTAAATTACATTTGACCTACTATCTCTTATCAAATATTCAACAGTTACCAATCTCTTGAAGGATCCACTCAACTCATATTCTCAAGAAATCTTTGTGAATCCACCCAAGATGCAACTTAGCATACATTATAGCCATTCATCATCAACACCAAAATGGGGTTTCAGAATCCTGACTGTTCATAGGCAATAGCCATCAGGGCTTCCATTTCTTCCAATGGTAAAACACTCAACTTACTGAAGCTAGAACAGCTCTGGACAACACTCCCATCTTGCTGTCTGATACCTGCTCCACTGCTGGTGGCAGAAACACTCCTCCTAAGCGAGTCAGGAAAGTCCTAAACAGGTATAAGTAGAGAAGGCTCTTAGTTATGAATCAAAATCAGCTATGTGCATTTGGAACTTGAAGAGCAAGATTTATCCTATGGAAAGTGAAGTTTTTAGCCTGGCTTGCCTTGAGATAAATTTGAAAACACAAGAGTAGTAGCTGGTAGAAACTCTGATTGGCTGGAAGGAAGCCAAGAATATCTTCAAGTGACCAAGAAGCGATAGTTCAGTGTTCCAAGTGGTTAGCTATAGAATGAGTTATGTAGGTAACAACAAATCTAACAACAGAAGAGTGTGCACATTTTAGCCAGTTTGCAGACTCTTTTGCAAAGGCAGAATTTAATGTATCTTTAGGGGGTTTTTTTTACTTATGCATTTACATTTAGAGTATTTTGAGATCAGAGGGGAGTCAAGTCCACCCCCACATCAGGCCAACTAAAAACCTGGATTCTACAAGTTTTTTGTGTGCAGAACATACTAAGCAAATTTAGCACATTTATTAAAATATTGTTATTTCACTTAATAGCTTTTATGAAATTTGATTTATTAGACACAAATGCCATTCAGTATCAGCAGAACTGGTAAAAGCTTTTTCAAGACAGTGCCACCCACGCTAATTGCAAGAAAGGGATGGAAGAACTTTCCATGAGAAATTAAACTGTTGGCAAATCTATGGACTCATAACAAGGGCAGGGAGTAAAAAAAAATGTCAAATGTGCAGAAGTCCCCGTGCTCAATCACTGCAAGCCCATCAAACACCAGCACCGGTGTCCAACCCTTTGAGAAGCACTGTTTTTCTCTACACAAGTAATAGTGCTGCACATACTGACATTCGCCAAGTGGTCCTCTGTGCAGTCACTCATGGGACTGCTGCAGAAAAGTCAAGACTCAAAATAAGAGATGCTCCCCTACCTCAGGTTTTTCCCTACCTAGGAGGGAGAAACCCACCTTGGTCCCTCAGATTTCCTGAGTTGCTGCAAACTTTCCTCAGCTGTAGTGCTAGGAGATCCCTGGGTGGAGTAAGGGGAAGGGAATTTCAGTGGAGTAAGGGGATCTTTCCTAGCCTTTCCATTTATTACAGATTCAAGTAGTAGGTGGTTAGAAAGATTTCTGCCTGAGACCCTGGAAAGCTCTGCCAATAGGCAATTCTGACCAGCTTTGAGAAGGTGTGATTTAAAAACTGGACCTGGAAATTATCCCAATCCACAGCTAGAGCAATGTAGTGAATTGCAGGTTGAGTAATGCCCACAAATGAATGAATGATGCCTCAATCACATTTGCAATCATTCAGATCCATTCACAGAATCAATCCATTCTGTGGAAGGGACTTCCAGGGTTATCTATTCAAACCCCTGCACAAGGCAGGGAGTTCACAAATACTTCCCACACACACATAGATTCTCAGTGACCTCTGCTCAATGCCCAGAAAATGGCAAAAACCTCCAGGATCCATTGCCAAACTGGCCTGGAGAAAAATTGCTGACTGACCCCACAACCCCTTTCTTACACACCCCAGCATTTCCCTGGGTGTGTAAGAAAGGGCCACAAGAACTAAGTACAGATGCAACCCCTCCTGCTCCCTCCTTCTCATGATCTGCCTTATTCACAGAATTGCATTGCTGTCAGATGGCCATCTAGCCTCTGTTTAAAAACCTCCAAGGAAGGATAGCCAACAGCCTCACAAAGAAGCCTGTTCCACTGAGGAACAGCTCTGTCAGGAAGTTCTTCCTAATGCTGAGCCAGAAACTATTTTGATTTAATTGCAACTCTGACCTTCTGGGGCAACAGAAAACAATTCTGTACCATCCTCTACATGACAGCCCTTCCAAATACTTGAAGGTGGTGATCACATCACCTCTCAATTGTCTCCAGGCTAAACATACCCAGATCCTTCAACCTTTCCTCATAGGACTTGGTCTCCAGACCCCTCACCATCTTCGTTGCCCTCCTCTGGACACGTCCCAGCTTGTCTATATCTTTCTTAAATTGTGGAGCCCAAAACTGAACACAATACTCTAGGTGAGGTCTAACCAGAGCAGGATAAAGCGATACTATCACTTCATATGATCTGGACAGGATATTATACTTGTTGATGCAGCCCAAAATTGAATTTGCCTTTTTAGCTACCACATCACATTGCTGATTCATGTTCAGTGTACGGTCATATCTAAGGCTGCGAGATGAATTGCTCATAGTACCTCCTGTAACCACACAGGGCAATGTTACTTATTGGCACTAATCTAGACACTTCCCTAACTTCCATGAGATGTGGAGAGGGTACTAAACATTTCTGTCTCATATTCTGGAGGTGAGGTGAGTCCATTAAAGTAACTGGTATTTTCTCTAGCATTAGCTGGCGAACTGTGCCCTGATTGAGCCAGGGACAATGAAACAACAGGAACATCTACAACAATGGCAACAAAGACTTGGCCAAACCCAGCTCATTACAGGTGAGAGACTATTGCAGGGCCTACTCTAGGTAAGGATGAAGAAGAAGAAGAAAAACTGCAGATTTATATCCCGCCCATCTCCCTGAATCAGAGACTCAGAGCAGCTTACAATCTCCTATGTCTTCTCCCCCCACAACAGACACTCTGTGAGGTGGGTGGGGCTGAGAGGGCTCTCACAGCAGCTGCCCTTTCAAGGACAACCTCTGCGAGAGCTATGGCTAACCCAAGATCATTCCAGCAGGTGGAAGTGGAGGAGTGAGGAATCAAACCCAGTTCTCCCAGATAAGAGTCCACACACTTAACCACTACACCAAACAGGATGACCTGTTTGAGTTATGGATTTTGCCTTTGCTTTTCTCATGGAACTAGCCTCTGTTTCAGTTTGGTCTTGGGATCTTTTTTCTGTTGCTGGTTCTGACTGGCTGGCATGGTGCCTTTGGTATACTGCTATGAATTCTTCAAACTGAGAGGGGCTTGAACCACCAGAAATCAGGATGGTCTTGAATGTTCCCCTGAGGCAGGTGTCTCCATCGGTCTCACTAGCTGCTGAAGTCTCTTCCCAAAGGGCAGCTTTTAAAGCAGGAACCTCCATTATTTCTTGCTGTAGGTGTCAATTGTTTGTACAGAAGGTATTTGGTGACATCATGGCCCTCCATAAGGCAAATGTGGGAAAGGAAATGGTCATCCATTCAAGCTGTTTTTCCTCTATATCCTGGACATTTTTTAAAAATGGTGTTTTTCAGCCATAGTGATAATAGAAGACAACAGAATTTGGAATTTCTGTGGTCCTCCCCTTCCATTTTTTCTGTCATTGTTCGTTCATTAATTCATTCATTCTCATTCTTTGCAGGATACAGACTCTGAAGCTTACTATTCTGATGGTGGCCAAAAGAGGACTGAGGGAAAGACACATGCCCCATGGGCAGGGAAATACTCACTGAGGGAGAAAATTACTTGTGCTATTAAGGGCTCTGAAGCCTTGTGCACTGCAGTTCCCACACAAGACTGAAAAGACCATAATAGCAAACCTACCATTCTAGCAGCAAACCCAACAGCCACCCTGCAGGGTAGGTCCATATCAATCCCATACTGCAGAGGACAGGAGTGGCTAAACACAGGATTAGGATATAACTCACTGGAGCTTCTGAATGATTTCAAGCAGACTATCAGTGAAGAAGTGGGGGTGGGGGAGAAGTGTTGGTTTTAATACCTGCTGTTACAAATCCACTATAAGCCGTACCTGTGCTTTGAGGCATAGGCTTTATATTCCCAAGTCACTCTGGGCATGCTGAGGCCCTGAGAAACCAGAAGAAGTGGAAGCAACAGACCATCCAGCTCAGATCTGTGACTTGATAGAAAAACCACAGGGACATCAGCCTGGAGGAAGGAAAAGATTCAAGTCTTGTAAGGAAAGCACACTGACATTATAAACACACACACACGCACACTCCTTGTAGAGTTCAACCAAACTATGACAAAATTAACATTTCCTACTTCTCTTTCCAAGAAGCAAGAAAGCTCTATTATGAGAGAAAAATACATAGCATTTACAGTACTGCAGACTATTCAAAAGGCTTCCTCCATACACATTCTTGCAGTTAACCTTAAAAAATCCTGCAAAACCACTGGTGAAAGGGCTAAGTGTACACACAGAGCCATGCCTGCACTCAGCCTCCTGTTTCACTGTCAGCACAGCATTATGTATACCTGAATGCAACACGAAGATTGCTCTTTTGCCTCTGCACTATTGTCAGATCTACCCAAGACCTCCCAGAGAGATAGAGCAAAAATGAAAAAGTTGATTGTCTTCCCTTTCCAGAGGTTTGGAGGTGGGGAACCTAGAAAACTGAAGACAGAACTGTACACTGTAATTTCAACTGAAAGTGGGAGGAGAAGGACTTCTTAACTGTTTTCCTTAAACATCTTGAGCTAAAAATCCTCCCTCTCTCTCACACACACACACACACATCCTGATGAGCTTTTATCTTTGTGATGGAAAAGATAAGGACAACTGTATCTTTTCCCTTGCATGTGCCACCACAGCATCAGAGAAACATTTTTAATAGGAAAACCAGGTATGAGGGAGAAGCAGCCGCTCACTCCATGAGCCATCTCCCTGTTCAGGCACTCCATCAGCAGCTTCCTGATTTCAAGTACACATGCTGGTGCTGGAATCAAGGGACAGACTGGGGATCCTACTGGCAAACCACTCAGCCTGGTGCCCAATAAGCTTCCCATCTCAGCAGCACAAGTGATCTTGGAAATGGTATGGAAGGCTCCCAGGTTCATAGAGCTAGGGGACTTTAACAGTCACACTGAACTCATTTGTCTGCAGTGACTCACGGTCTGTCCCAAACTGTACCTCGGCCACCTGGATTTAGTTTTCTGTTCTTCAGAGGATGGTAGTCTGAGAACAGAAAAATTATCAACAGTCCCTTTGAACTGATCAGACCATTTTCTGGTAAGGTCTAAATCTGCAGCTTTCAGTACCGTCTACAAGAGTGGCAATCAATGTGGTAGATTGTCAAGCCCATTTCAAATCTGGATTTGGCACTAAAAAGGCTCTGATTGTTCCAGATGATTATCTGAGCCTGAAGATGTAGTCTCCAGTACCTTCTGGAGTGCCTAGATAGGATGGAATTAGGAGACACCATGCTGCAGAGGTGGAAATCCTTTTTAGAGAGTAGAATGCAGTAGGGGCAGTGGAAGATTACTACTCTTCTCCATGGCCTTTAGGATTGTAATGTACTGGACAAAACAAGGATCCTATAAATTTGCTAGTTAATGTGCAAGTTAGGGAAGTTTGTTAGGAAATCGTCTGTTCAGTGTAATCAATATAAGAACATAAGAGAAACCAATGGCCCATCCAGTCCAACACTCTGTGTCACACAGTGGCCAAAAAAAAGGAGGTTCACAAGTGGGGCTAGAAGCCCTTCCACTTTGCCCCCCCCCAAACACCAAGAATACAGAGCATCACTGCCCCAGACCCAATAATATGCTGTGTACTTATTCATCTTCCACATCAGCAGAACCACCGTAAGAAACAACCTCTGTCTTGTCAGGATTAATTTTTACTTTGTTCATCCTTATTTATCTCATCATTCCAGATACTGGTGAAACAATAATATGCAGATGGTACTTATTTATTATTATTTACTACCTTAAATTTCTATCCCGCCCTCTCTGCAAGTGGACTCAGGCAGCTAACAGTTAGTTCAGACATTTATATTTACAATTTAAAACCAATAAAATGCAATTGCATTTAAAACATTCTATGGTGCTGTACACGTCAATATCGGCAAGCTCTAGCCCTCTTTTTATTTGATCCTAAGGAGGCTATGGATTTGTTTCACCAGTATCTGGAATGATGAGATAAATAAGGATGAACAAAGTAAAACTTAATCCTGACAAGATAGATGTGGTTTCTTATGGTGGTTCTGCTGATGTGGAAGATGAAGTTCAACCTGCAATGGATTTCATGCCCCCGGAGGTCCCAGGTATGCTACGTGAATAAATTACTGGATCCAGCATTACCCTAGGAGGCTCAGGGAACAGCTGTGGTCACAGATACCTTTTCCCAGCTTTAACTAGTACAGTTGTGGCTCTTCCTAGAGAAATATGACCTGTCACCTGGCCATGGTCACATAAGCACCAGTGACTTTCTGTTCTCAGACTATCATCCTCTGAACCAGAACAGTGTTCTACCTGAAGCTGCCTTTGAAAACGTCTCAGAAATTCCAATTAGTTCAGAATGTGGCTGTTTATCTATTGACTGGGATTAGTTCTGGTTTTGACAAAGCCCTTACATGGTTTGGAATTAGGATATCTCAAAGACCCACCCTCCTCTTCCAGTATGAACCTATTGACACACTTAGGTCAGCTGGAAAGGCTCTAGTCTGTGTCCTGTCAACTTTAGTTGGCACATGTGGCAAGGACTTCTTTGTGGTGGCACCATGAGTCTGGAACTCCCTCCCCTGGGTGTTTTAGGAGTAATGCCAGAACTGGCAATTTGTGGATAAGGGGAACAAACGGGTACACCTTTTGTTTATAGTGTACATGGTAAATTTTACAAATCCTATTTGCAAGACTGTAGAGTCCCTGGTAGACCTACGTATTTATTTATTTTAAAAATATATATCACAACTTTCAGTGATGCTAGCAAGGCACATTATAACAGTTTATAAGAGAAAAGTTTTAAAATTCCCTCCAGAGACTGCAAGCAAATAAAAGTTATACAATTTTAAAAAAACAGTTGCAGGTAAAAATAATATTAAACAAACAGTGGTTTATGCATATACCCCATCACTCAATAAGGGTAGTTTCAAGTGGTTTTCACATGGGAATGAGCCAAATATCACAGACAGAATTTGCCTACCTATGTATTGTTATCCTGCCCATCCTCTAAGGATCTCCTCTCTCCCATTTTATCCCCAACACAGCCCCATAAGATGGGCCAGCCACTCTTTCTCAGCTTAACCTAAGACTGCCCTGTGAGCTTCATGGCAGAGTGGGGATTTGAACCCAGGTCTCTGAGGTTCTGATCCAATGCTCTATTACACCACATTCTCACTTATCTCTTCCAACATAATTATCCTGAACAAAGCCACTGGCACATTAAGCTGTAAATCAAAAGGTTAGTTTCTCATCACTTGAGTACTTAAGTGATGATCTCACATCAATAAATACAAACTGCAGTTCTTCAGAGTAAGCTGGAATAAATACAAGCATTCTCACGCATCCTACTGAGCCCACTTGTTTTTCTGCTGGATTTTTCTGTTTTTTCTACAGCATTCATCAGAACTGCAGGAATGAGAAACCACCTCTCTAGTAATGCTACTCAGACCCTGGAAGACTGCACCCTCAGGGCTGTCAAATATGCAGCCCGTGGGCCACATTCATCCTGCATAGGGCTCAAATCTGGCCCCCAAGCAACTTCCTTCTCCTGTTTTCTTTTCCAGGATTGCTGCTACAGTCGCATTCTAGTTTGCTTTCTCCCAGCTCCCTCCATGGCTCTTTGCTTCTGTTTTCTGCCTCTTGCCTCTCTCCCTCCTCCTTCAAACATATACACGCACACAGAGCTGAGCTCCATGGCTGCTTCCTGCTGGAGATATAAAGATGAGCCTTTGTCTCTCTCTGGCATGCACACCCCCCCCTGCTTCCTTACAGCTTCAAGACCAACATTTTATTCTAAGTATAAGCTTTTGTGTGCAAACACACTTCTTCAGAGAGAGGGGAGGGTGGGTGGATTCTTCTGACAAGCACAATGTACATTGAGAAAATTTTGGTTTATTCCAAAAAGTTTTTTTTTAAAGACTGGGTTTCTCTATTTGTATCTGGATTTTTATTTCTTTCAAAAAGACCCTGATTAAGAATTAGAACACCCAGATTGGTCCTTATATCTTGGAGAGTGAGTGATTTCAGATACCAAATGATAACAGTACACATTGGTAACGAGACAGGAAAACTAGCTCTCAGTTCAGTCCAGGAGGATGCATTGTCTTCTTGAGCTTCATTATCAATTGCAATTTAGCAGACTCTCTTTCTAATCTCCCTTTGAAATTCCTTTGTAAGAGCACTGCTACTCTTAGGTCAGCAACTGAATATTGCAGTTTCTAATGTCAAACTTATGTCCATTTATTCTTTCTATCCTCCTGGATGGAATTGAGACCTAGACTTCCTGTCTCATTACCAATGCTGGTTATCTCCACACCTACTACCCCTCTGCATATCACACCTAATCCAATCAAGCCTGCTATTGTCATTCACCTGCTATTGCCATTTGGCATCTGAAATCACCTTTATAAAGTTTATATTGCCAGTACCACATGTTACATTTTATGGCAAGCATGTCCCAGCCCAACAAAGTGATAATTATGCCAGATTCAGCCCTCATAATAAATGAATTCAATACCTCTGCCTTACCGTTTTTGCAGCCCTGTGCACCATCTCCAGCTGCCCTTTGTGGAGTATCACATTGAGGAACATCTGAATCAGGAATTTTAGCAAAGCCCAGCTGCAAAGCCTGAAGGGAGAAAGGGTTAAAAGGGGAGGAAGAGGGGGGGGGAGAAGAAAGGCTAGACAATGCAAGTGCCCAGTTTCACTAATGACTCCTTCAGGAGCTCCATGTGGCTGGGGAATCAAAGTGCTTGGATTCTAAGGAGTAACCGAAAGCTGCAGATAGAGGTACAGACACAATAAGCATGGAAAGCTTACTAGAAGGAGTACAGATATTTTAACTAATAAATAAATAAGGCAGGAAAGATCCCTTCTCAGGCAATCCTGGTTGGAGCTGAGCTCTAGAGATGAGGCACAGTGCTATGTACAGATGGTCTATGGATGTCTCTGCAACGGCTGAAGTGCCTACTAAGCCACAACATAAAGCAAAACCCACCATTCTTCAGTGTTTCCTCTTCCTGCTTGTCAGCTTTCTGGTCAGGACCAGGTGTGGAGGTGGGGTGTTAGCGCATGCATGTCTGTCTGCTGCTGAAGGTGTTGTCTAATACAGCTCCAGCAGGCCTCACTAACAGCAGCCAAATTCTGATCACCCCATACTAATCCTCTTCCATTTCTTTCCCCCAAAGGGAAAGAACCATGCATTTCTCAACCCAAATGGGAGTGGGGGCTGGGAGAAAGCAGGATTCCCCCCCCCCCCCCTAGCTACTGAACAGACCTGTTCCCTGAGAAGATATTCCACTCAGTTGCAGTGGGGGCTGTTGAGAGGACTGAAGAGGTAAGAACTGTGTTTGGAGCATGGAAGAGGCTGAAGCAGGATGTGTGGGCTGGGGGACTCATTGGGGGTTCATGCCTGCAGGCAAAGTGAAAACAATAAAAAAAATTCTCTCTACTTCAGAAGAGAGAGACTAAGACGTTTGCTTTGTATTTGTTTTCGTGTACTTATTTGCTCAAGAAGGCACAGGTTGTTCCACTTTTTCCTCAGTGTGCTATGGCAAACCCCCCTTGCCTTTCCCTTTCACTTTCCAAAGCTATACACAGAGACCCTACACCCTCCTCCCTTCCTTTTGGGAATTGCTGCTTCTGTGAATGGAATGACATACCTACAATGATCATCTGCTATATGCAGGTTTGGCACCAGCAGAGAAGCCCCTGCTATTTTAAGAAGCAGGTTGTATTTATGGATTGAAGTGTGCATATACAGCTTTCAGAACTGTGCTGTGCAGGCATCATTCAGTTGGAAGGTATGGTGGCAGCACATGTGTGCACTGGGGGGGGGGGGGGAGAAGGGAGCAATGTACGCAGGTGCTACTAGCCAAAAGCTAGCCAGCACTGAGGGGAGAATGGCTGCTGAGCTGGAACTCCAGGCCTTTGCACTGAAATCTGCTTCTGACTTTGCCACTGCTACAACAATGAGATGGAACAGAGCATCTGTGTAAAGTCACTCATCACTATGTTCCATTTGAATCTAGTTGCAATTACCCAGTTCCATTATTTCAAAGGGATTTAGCTATATCAAACTATATTGTGGTTTCTGGTGGGTAGCCCTGTTGGTCCAAAGCAGAAAGACAAAGTTTGAGTCCAGTGTTTTTATTCTTGGTATAAGCTTTACATTACATACAGGTGGAGAGATCTTGCCACTGGATGCAAACTTTTGTCTTTCTAATTAGCTCTTCTTGACAACTTTAATGTTTCAATGTATCTGAAGAAGTGTGTTTCTGTTTCAATGTATCTGAAGAAGTGTGCACGCATACAAAAGCTTATATACCCAGAATAAAACTGGACTCAAACTTTGTTCTACGTTATGGTTTGTCATGTCTTAGACAGGTTTCTGCTTTGTTTACATTGCTTTCTAGATAGTTTATTGGATGTCACAAGCTGTCTGTTTGAACTTCTTGTTATATTCTGTAATCCACCTAGAGTCTCAGCAAGAAAGGAGAGCTATAAATGAAGTAAACATCAGCTGTATGGTTTCATCCTGAATTTCAATGCCATAATTATGTATATAGTGTCATTAAAATACATCATGGTTTGCAAAATAAGCACAAAGAATGGTGGCCCTTGCCTCAAGATATATAGACGGACACCCAATTAGGGGAATCTAACTTTCCGTGAAGTTTTAAAAACAAAACAAAATACAGAGAATCCCAAAATTAGCTTGTTACCAGATACTTCCCCAAACACTTAACAATTTGCAATTGCTACCTCTGGATATGCATTGCCCCCCACCCAAAGGTACAAGGCCTTGTTTCCATCTGGGCTCTTTATAGCACAGAATCCTTATTTGGAAGGGGGAGGGGAAGCAGAACAGGAGAAATGATATGAAAACTCTACAAAGAACTTACTTTAAAAAGAGAGAGAGAGTCACATGGGAACCTGGCAAGAAGCTTCTTCCCCATCATCAACCCAACCCACTCAGCCACTGTTTCTCAGATACTGCCAGGGAACAAGAGCTTTAGTGCTAATCAGCTCTTCCTCTGAGTTAACAGCACATGTGCTTCTCTTGGCTTCCTATTAGTTCCTAAAGTGTGTTAATTTGAAGCTGATGAAAGGTACTGGGTTAATAAGAATCCTCCCTTATGCTGTGGCTTTCATCTGTAGGTCTCAAAGCACTTCCTATACGAAGTTCACTGTCATTATCTCACATTTTTGTTTAACTGCTGGGGAAAGAGTGTTTATCCAGGGCTAGGCAAAAGGTCACATCTATAAGGGCAGGAAGAAAATGCAGGTTTCTGCTTCCCTCTGCCCTATCCCAGGTGCTCCCAACCTTTTTTTAAAAAAATATTTCCGACTACTATATCAAATTACAAATGCAAGATAAAATGTCTTTACTAAATTAATTCCAGCAAATAAATGGAAACCATTTAACTACAAAGTCATATACTATCTATTATAGTAATTTTCAATTAATTTCTTCGTATCAGTTATCGCCAAGTCTTTCCTCCACAATTCTGACATTGTCAGGACCCCCTGCATTTATCCTCTCTTGCTAGAACACTTTTAGCAGCCACTATGAGATTCACAGTAGGAAATTTCTCTCCTCCTTGAAATGAAAACATTCAATGGCCAGCAGGAACTGCAGGCCAATAATTTAATAAATTATAGCCTCAATCCAGTTGTACAATGACTTTACATAACCACAGTGCCACCAGCTGTTTTTAAACCCCCAGAGCCAATTTGCTGGCAATGGGATCAGGTTATGATGCTCAACTTCAAACCACAGTATAGATCCATAAGTTGTCTGCACACTACCGCAGAGCCAGTGCACAAGCACCTCACACAACAGGGATGGAGCGAACATGCACTGGTCTGCAATCTACCATCCTTGCAACCTTCGCATGAGCCCTTTACAACTTGCCAGTGCAAAAGTTCTTTCTGACGCTCAGACCAAGACCTAACCAAGGGCACAAGCAGTTGGCTCCCCAAACCCCTTATGTTCTCCACATCACTCTTCTCAGAAAATGCCTGTCCACCAGTTGGCAGAAAGAATACTATTCCTCCCACCTCCTTGCCATCATTATGTAGTTAAAATACACCTGCACTGTGAATAAGGGACAACCATGCATTTGACATATTAGTATCTATAGTATTGGAATAAGTGTGGCAAGTGAGGCTCATTTAATTAAAACAAACTGCTCAGTTGGTTTTTGTTAAAAACAGAGTAGACTCCAAACTGTCAGGTTCCCTGACAATATGTTATGTTTTTCATGTATTCACAAATCTATTCAACGGGTGTTGTAGTGTCTGCCTTGCGTGCTTGCTTGTAACCATATTTTTCCAAGCTGTGCAGGAGGGTGGCTGTCTCGGGAGCTGGTTTATCTGGTAGTTATGGCAATAGAATAGCAAGGGAGGGGGGGTGCATTGTAACCTTGAAGACCCAGGAATGTCTTGTGTTTACACTAAAGCCTGAGAACTATAATGGACGTTGGAGGGAACTTAACTTTTCTGCATGTTTTTTGTTTCCTATAATAACTGCCATTATGTGTATTCAAATCATTCAGCAACGGCCCTTCAGCGGAAGGTCACTGCTCTGTGCCTGATTTCCAATAAACCTTCACCATATTTATATGTGCCTGGATACTTTGGGTCAGCAACTGACAAAACCTTACACAAACATGATCTGAAAAAGTAAAACGCTGTGAAAATGAGTGCTCTCTCACACACACACACACACCCCCACACACCATATGACCAAAACTGGGAAAACCATCCATTGGTGAGTGATTTTCAGACTGGGCTGTAGGGAACCCTGGCTCCTTAATAGTTTATAGGTGTGGGGTTCTTCCATGACAAGTGCAATCACGGTGGCAAAGCAGCCACATAAGATTGGTTGCCCTGCAATGAACACCTATACAAGAACACTGCATGAGTTCTACACCTCACTGGCAGCTCAGAGGGTGAAATATACAAGGCCCAAAAGACCAGGCCACTCAAGTGCTAACCCAAGAAAAGATCCCAGAATCTTCTTTAATAAACCGAGATTCCATGGCAAGATTCCCTGAAGACAGAAAATTTAGAGACAACTGCTCCAGCTTAGAAATCTGATGATTCCTTCTTTATTCCATTCTCCATTTTTATCTGATTCCCACAGCCTAACTTTACAAGAAGACCACTAAGTGCACTCTGTTGTCTGCAACACCATACCTCAGAAGGAACGGGGAGAGAGATGACTGTATCTGGCAGAGAATCCTGTGAATGCCTTTCATCCACTGAGCTGCAGGCACACTGACTACTGGTGCATCTCCCTTCCCTTGGGTCACTTTCTGAGATACAATATCCTGTACCCTAGGGAGAGAAAAAGAAGACATAAATCATCTGAGAAAGACACCCAAGCAAAGTCATAAAGTCGTAGCCTGCCACTCAGTGTGTGTTTGCATTATGATGAATATTGACGGGAACTAGCAGTATAGGTCCCATGGCTGCAGCCAGCAGCCAGATTAAAGTAAAGCAAACACTGGCAGTTAACATTGGCAAACATTACTGTGGTGTAGTGATTAGAGTGCTGGATCAGGATCTAGGTGACCTGGGTTCAAAGCCCTGCTCTGCCATGGAAACTTGCAGGGTGACCTTGGGTCAGTCACTCTTTCTGTCAGCCAACTGTTTTGGGTCCCTATTGGGGAGAAGAATGGGGTATACAAGAAACAAATAAATTTACACAGATTTCTCCTTACCATTAAAAAAAATCATTCTTTGAAACTGGATATGATTTAAGAAAAAAATTGAAAAGTTACAATTGAAGGATCAACTGCTGCAATATAAATCACTCTTTCCATTTGCCCTGCTATTATCCTTTGTCAAATAGGTCATGTTCCCTAAGACATACAGACCTAATCAGAGTGGCTCTCCTCCCTCAGAACTTAGAATTTACTGAAATGTTTTTGATCTGTAATACCCACATTTGTCAGCATACAGACAGAAGAGAGAGAGATCCAAGACCCTTCCCTGTCTGTGAGAACAGGAGCAGGCAGCTAATAAGCCTAAAAGAATCTCTTTTCTAGAAGAGGGCTTGCTTGGATCAGCAGCTCAGTGCTCAGAACATTAAACCTTCTGCTCCAGAGCTAGTTTTCATATGCTGCACTAAAACTGAAAAGCTCTTTCTTGAGTATCCAGACACCTCATAGACACACACACACACACACACACACAAGTTTGCATCAACATAAAACACAATCTACCTACGGTTAGCTTTGGTTGTACTGACCTTAACAACGGGTTCTAAATCATGATATGAATGTCTTTTGGTAAGCCTCCTGGGGGCTGGTTGGGGAAAAAAATTACTATACATGTACGCAATGAAATCTGCAGTAATATATAAAACAGGCAACTTTTCTGTAAACAGATGGAGAATTATAAACACACAGTGGGTAGGTGGGGATGAGCGTTGCCGTTTCAGATAGTTCCATTCATATAGAGGAAACTGCTTTACATGCAGCATTTAATTATTTATAAAATGTTAGAGCCTTTAGGCCCAAATAATTAAAGATTCCAAGTTATATTCCAAATTATATAAGAATAACCCATTTTTGTTCCCTTAAACTTTATTGCTGAATGGAAATATTAAAAGCTATTTGTTACAAGTTAGTTCTGAAACAAATAATACAATATAAAGCACCAAACCATAAATTATATGAGCATAAGCCTTGGCTCCTGTGGACTTCTGAGAGTTGCTGACAAGAGTTATGTTGTTTTATTTTCCTGTGAGTGAGGGGGGGAGAGGAGATCAGGAAAGTGATGTAAGGAGTAGAGAGAGCAAGACTAGTGCCCTGTGGTTGAATTCGTGCACCCCACCCTCCCCTTCCCACTCCAAAATAATTACTTTTGTGGACACCCTTGGATATTTCAAAAGCACTCAACAGCAGGTTCTTCACTTACAGTGTGAGTTTTATAAATAGCGTAACGGATGTACTTTCCAGTAAATCCACTCAACTGGGGGGGGGTCCACCTATCTAGTGCAGTCCATGTTTATTCATTTCATTATGTTCACTTCTCACTTTTCCCACCCCCCCAAACCCTCCACATGCAACCAAAATATTTTTACAAACAATTAAAACCTGTTTTTAAAAGAGTGGGGTTGGAAATGTCACAGTCACTAGCCAACAGGCATTCTCCCCAGCCAACATTCAAGCTGAACCATTCTGAAGATGCACAGTACCAGTTCTTTTCCATAGCTTTCCATAGGAGAATGAAACGCATATCAGCTTACAGAGCTGGTATCGAACTGCCTCAGCTACTCTTAGAACATTACAACTGCTTTCACCCGATTTTTCACTTTTTCCGCAGCTAGCAGGATACTTAGGCTGAATGAAAGCACATGACCCAGAAACCGCCTTGTCCATACGTCCCACAAAAATGCAGCCTTTCCCTTTCAATATATTGCTGTAGTGCATTTGCCTTCCATTCTGTCACTTCACTATTTGTGCAGACAAGGAAGAAAGGCAACATGCCATCAAATATTTTCAGGAAGAAGAATATGAATTGGTTTTATGCCCCGCTCTTCACTATCCAAAGGAAAGCAGTTGTAATGTTGTAAGAGTAGGAGACAAAAGAGACACAAGTCAAGCCCCAGGAACACAAGCCAAGGGTCAGGGCTACAGTGGAATCCAGTCTCCACCACAGAGCAATCCAACTTTGCTGTCTTGCTTCTCTTCTCTGCATGCTTGCCAAGAGGCAGGAGGCTAAGCAACCATGCTCTTTCCTCAGCAAGTCCTTCCAAAGACAGCAGCAAGAAGCTGCAGGTCTAGAAAGACTCATGACCCAGCAGGAGGAGCTCCACAACTCACCTGAGGGCCCAGATCCTTAGGCTGAAGACTACTGGATTTCAGGAAGGCTTAATAAAATAGGGCATAAGGCCAACTGAGGGTGAGGAATGATCTGCAAATTGCCTGAACCTACTGAGGAAAGTTATTTTTATTTATTATAAGGCTCCTTTATTTATCAGGATCAGAAAACACAATTTAAACTTTGGGTACAACTTGTTGGTAGTCTGATGGACAGCCTCTAAAACATACTTTATACTGTGCCACCAATCCATTGCTCATTAGTTTCTCCCTAGCCAGTCATGGTCCTTATGTTCTCTCAATTTTTATTTATTTAATTTATTTATTGGATTTATATCCCGCCTTCCCTGCTGAAGCAGGCTCAGGGCAGCTCACAACAATAAAAACATTTACAATTCTAAACTTTAACAGTTAAAACATTGAACAAATTATTGTGCAGGGGGTTGGACTAGATGACCCTAGAGATCCCTTCCAACTCTATGATTCTATGAAATTAAACAATAAACAATTAAAACAGAGTAAGACAATTTGGTGCTAGCTTGCCTCAGTCCTACAGACTCTTCTGTTGCTACCTGAATCTTCATGTCTAGTCTTCCAGGACACTTGGGCCTAGTATAGTCTACTCCATGCACCTAAAGAAGCAGGCTACCACCTACAGAGTCTCATGTCACAGTCCGACAAGCTGCTCCCGCAAACAACCTTAAAACTTTTTCGCATTTCTTGCATTAAAATTTTTAACCAAACTGCACCAGTCTGGAATGCACTTCTCCCACTTTCTGTGGTACATTAACCATTCACAAGAGACGCAATATAGAATTAAAAGCATTTCTGGCATCACTTGTCAAAACACCCCAGTCTCCAAGGAATCCATAGCAGCTTTTGTCTGAATAAGTTTTGATTGTGACAATCTGTTTTTGGAGACTTATCTGTGCTGTTATCAGCATGCTGATGAAGTCAGTGCTGTACGCCGTCATTCTGCCCATTGGCCGTGGATGCCAAATCAGCTCGGTCACCTAAATTCAGCAGGCTGACACCAAAGCTAGAGCTGTGGCTAACATACTAGAGCAAAATGATTGGGGGAGGGGGGGAAAGGGATGCACAAGCTAAGTAGGGACAGATGGAAGACGTGTGCTTCTCTTGTGACAGGAATGGCCTTTTCTACAAAGCCTGGCTGTTTCGCAGCAACTCAAACCAACTTCAGACAAAGAGTCAGCCAAAACACAATTGCCTGGCACAGATTATGGATCATTCCTCCAGCCTTTACACCAGAGAAGCATGGAGCACTAAGCCAGAAAAAACAGATGGAGAAACAGATGTGAAGATACCTTGAGTGTATTGAGGTAAGAACACACACACAAGCCAGAATGGATAGCTTCCAACTTGCAAAGACAGTTCACTGTTCCCGCAAACTAAAGAACCAAGAACAAAGCACTATAGCAGCATCTTTCCAAATTGAAGAACAGGATGTCTGAGGTGTGGCGATATAGGGCTACATGAGAACAAATCATGTTAGGAAAATGAGTACAAATCATAAATTAGGAAAAAGAGGGAGGGTGGGATCAAGGCTTGTACCCAGTCTATCACTCTGATGGGTTGCCTGGAAAGGAATGTAACAGATTACAGTTATCCCTTAGGGCCCCTTTATATTCAGAATTAGGGTAGTAAAGGGTGACTGCACCCTTTCAGTGCTTTCTTACTGAAGAACACAATTTTTAAAATTGCATTGCGGGTTGTGGGTATGGAATCAGGAGTAGATCCACTTCTGGATAATTAATTTGGGGCTCACAGATGTAATGCTGAGTATACAGCGTGAGGGGGAAAAGATTCCAAGGCTCCTGCATTCTAGAAATAGGGGATGTGGTGCACAGTTGCCCAAAACAGAATAAAGATAGATATAATTCTCTTGAGAGGACACAAAAGGTTCTTCACTTGCAGGGCAGACCTCACCTCCCAGTCTGCCTCACACACAGAACATGCCTTGTAAGCTGGACATCAGCTCTCCTATTTGCCCCCTTCCTTAATGCTTCAGGTAGCCAGATAAGAAAAAGGGGAAGAAATTAGGTAGAATGCGTACATCTTGAAGTTCAAAAAAAGCAACTAATAAACACTAAATTGTTTTAAAAAACAACTGATAGTTGAATGACACACAACTGAACCCTCTGTGTAATGAAGAGTGCTGACATATTCCTATAGCAGCCAAAAATGAGGTAGCTGCTTTGTGAATTGTGCAGGTAGACAAGATATCATAAACGCTAGCCAGTAACCATCTATCATATGCAGTTTTTGAACAGCACACTGAAAAGTTCCAGAACTGTTTTCTCTAACACAATCCCTAAGCTCACTCCAAAACAGAATGCAGCGGGAAAAAAAAATCCATCAGTGGTAAGGTCAGGATCCATCCAGCTCCCACCTCTGATCCAAAAGGTCTATTTCAAACCTGCTGTGAAATACCATCTTCTGGATGAGAAGCCCATTATCAGATGCTGCAGAGGCCCGGCCACTCAAAGCACAGTAGGATTTCTTCCCCACAGACCTGCACAATGGGTCTGCTAGGCTTCTGTCAAACCAAACCTTTCAAGACACTGCTCAAGTAACCCAGATCAGTCAGATGGTTCTGAGAACAAAATTTAGCTGTTACAATCCCCAAGTAGGATACCCACATAAAAGCAATACCTCTTGCTGTGAAAAATTCTTTCTTGCAGATTATCAGGAGTACTATTGGAGAACTGCCAGTCACATACTGCTAGGAAGCAGCAGAGTCTTCTTACCAGCCAGCCTCTATACCTGGAAGAGAGGTAAAAATCACATAAACTGATGCAGAACAAACAGTAGCACTTCAAAAATTATGATATTCCGAAGAATCGCTTCTTCAACAGGCTGAAAAAAAAGGTGGTGGTGAAAGCAGATACCCAAAATAGGGCTTAAGGCTCACTCCCCGTCCCTTGCCAATTATCATTTGCCATATCTCCTCTCTGGTACACAGGAACTGCTATTTTGTATCAGTCCGAGGTCCTTGTAACCCAACAAATTGTACAGTGACCAACAGGATGCCTCTGAGAAGCTTGTTATAAACAGGACATGAAAACAGCAGCCATTTGTAGCTTTCTCCCTCCCAGATCTGGTAATTAGAGGCATATTGCCTCCATACATGGGAGATTCTATTGACATGTTAGTGTACCATATATTTATCTAATCCTTTTAAAAGCCCAGATTTAATTCAGTGGCTTTCCCCACTATTGGTAATAATTCCCCCAGATATATCCACAAGCTCAACAACACAGCACAAAGGTGGATCATCCCATTTTTCTTTCAATAGCTACACATGTATATACATGTGGTACTCAGGATATGTTATACTCAGATAACATTCACTTCGTTTTCCTGTATCTAAGTTCCATGTCTGCATTCAATGCCAATAAAATATAATTTGTAAATCTGGGCTTTTTTAAACAAGGAGCTAAACAGCATCCAAAGTATCCATTACAACAGAAAATTGGCATAATATTTGCATAAGTAAGCTTTAAACAGCAGAATGTTTTTCCTTGGTACAGAATTGAAGACTGCCCTACTCTAATTTGCTAGTCCTAAAAAAAGAGTTATACAAAATGATAATGAGGCAGGCTTACGTTATCCAGATTGTACTGTGATTGATTTCACACTCCTGGTCTTGTCGCACTTCAGAAAACCATAAATGTTTGGTTTGGCTGTGATATTAATCAAGTACTTTCTCTCTTCCCTGTTGCTAATAACACTTAGTACTTCGGGGATTTCAGTTTTCAAAGAACTTTACAAACTACAATTAAAGTAATTAGTAATCAGGCTAATGAGAATAAAGTCTTTAATCCTCACACAACTCCTGTGAGGTAAAAAGCTTTGTTATCTACTTTTTTAATTTGGAAAGGAAGGGGTGGGGGAGAGACAGGAGAAATAAGGGACATCAAGATATGCACAGTAAATAACTAAACCAAAATAGCACTCATTGAAGAACCAACCTAGGACTTTTTGAGACTGGGAGGGGGGGGAATCAGAACCCCTTACACCCCCCTCACAATTAACAGAGGACAAAATCCACCAGGAGATTTTCCTGAGCAAGCCCCACTGAAACTTATGCAAGCTGCACAAAACCACTATTGTTCATTTAAATAGGATTCACACCAGAGGACTACTCTATGGACTTGCAGTTTTAAGACATATTTTCCCCATTTTGCTATCCCTAACAATATACAAAATCTACTACATAATGCCTACTGAAGGGCCCCCCTCTGAACTGCAAAAGGCTTTGCTCTCAAGATGCTCACCCCACAATTCCTCCACAAGACTAACACATTGTATCATGCCATACTTTGCTCAAAATACTTCAGAGGTATTGCTCAACCAAGAAAATGGCTGCCTCTGTTAGCTCCACTGTGTCTCTCCAGTTTGTACAACTGAAACAGTGTAGACAGACCCTTAGTCTACCCACTGCCATTTTAACTGCAGCTCCGGAGATATCATCTACTATTAAAGTGTGGTATTATGATAAATTTGCTCCATTAAGGGGATTGTTGTCAAAGGAAGTAGGAGATAAACTGAAGAGGATTACAATTCGAGAATTGAAAGAGGTTTGGGGTACAGATGGGATGAATAAAGAGGAGAATAATATTTTGAATAATATTAATTGGTTGTTAAAAAGTCAAATCTCCTCATTGTTGAAGGAGGAAGAACTTAAAAATATTGGTAAAAGAACTACTACTCCCTTTGAAAAATTGGTGAAAGAGTATGGAGAAGATAAGTCAAAAGTAGTTTCAAAATTGTATAAGATTTTATTAGGTACACGGAAATCCCCGAGAGAATTTTTGAAGGAATATTGGGAAACAGATATTGAAGATAAAATTTTAGAGGAAGATTGGGAAAGGATTTTTAGATTACCTCCTTTCGTCACAACATCTAGGTTAATGCAGGAGCAGGGATTGAAGATGATACAGAAATGGTATTACACACCGATTAAGTTGTATTGTATTTCTAAATCAGGGAGTAAAAATTGTTGGAGGAAATGTGGAGAAATTGGAACTTTCAGTCACACATGGTGGGATTGTCCTTTAGTGAAAAAGTTCTGGGTTCAGGTTGGAATAGAGATGACAAAGATTATGGGAAGAAGAATAAGTATATCTAAAGCAATGGCATTTATTAATTTGGATGGTGTAGGGTTAAGATCAAAAGAGGACAGTAAATGGATTAATTTGATGTTAGTAGCAGCAAGACAAGTGATAGCAAGGAATTGGAAAGAAGCTGAGGAACTGACAATTAATCATTGGAGGGATAAAATGAATAATATAATAATTTTGGAGTATCTAACGATGAAGATACGAAAAATGAATGGATTAAAGGTTATGGAACAGGAGGAGGGCTGGTTTAGAAAGATGGTGAGGTATTTGGAAAAGATTAAACAATTTAAGATGATTGGTTGGTTAATAAGAAAATGAATGGATAAGAAGTTTAAATGGAGTGATGGAGTTGTACTTGGATGGAAAGTTAATGGTTATAAATATATGGAATATCATTATGTATCTATGGCCCGGGATTCTCACAGAGGTGGAGTGGTGTTGGAATATATAACAATAAAATTTTAAAAATTAAAAAAAAACCTGCAGCGATGTCCATGCTTACCTTTGTTAGAGCTTCCAGTAAACATAGAATCCAGTGACAAACCAAAGCAAAAAACACTAGGAGGAAATGCTTACCCCAGGAGCACTAGGAGGGGAAGTCTGCACAGTTGAGAGAAGTAAGCAGAGTTTCCAACTTTGTGGTATTGCTAAGAATTTCTGGATATTCCTGCACAAGAAGCTAAATAAACTTGCATCATGCCATCACAAGAGAGCCAGCATTGTACATAGGTTAGTGTCGCAGCGTCTGGATAATGCAGGCCTACGTTCCTACTCTGCCGTGGAAGCTTGCTAGGTAACCTTGGGACAGTCACTCTTTCTCAACCTGACCTAACTTACAAGGTTCTTGTGGGGATAAAATGGAGGAGAGGAGAATGATATCTGCCACTCTGGGTCTCCAATAGGCAGGGAAAAAAGGGTAATTAAAAAAATATACTACAGAACAATGAAGATTTTAAAATGTAATTCATTTTTCTCCACTTTTCTCTCCAATGGGGATCTAAAACAGCTTTCGTTACTCTTCTACTTTATTTTCACAACAACCCTGTGAGGTAGGTTAAATGGATATTGTGTGACTGAATGTGACTGGCCAAAGTCACCCAGAGAGCTTCCATAGCACAAACACAGATGAATATAGCTTCCTTATCCATAACAACATGGAACATCTATTAAGTGGAATGCAAGACTCAGGTACAGTCCAGATGTCTATGTAAACTGGAAAAATGTGCGAAGAAGTGGAACAGATCTTGGGCATTCTTACCCAAGCAACTTTTCCCCTCCTCTGCTTACCTGGTGTTTTCTTCTGTTATCTTGATTGCATTGCAAAATCCCAAAGAGGTAAGGTGCTTGTGAAAGAAGGACTTCTAAAGATATACAGAGAAAAGGTTCAAGTGCAGTAGCATTCCCTACACAATGTTATCATCTCACTTCAACAGTATTTTATACCATCTAATAGGGAGGACAGTAGTCCATCACATCTTAAAGACCCAGGGTTGTCTGTCATCACTATCAGTCCAGCATTCTGCTTCCAATGGTAGCCAGTCAGCTGGCTCTAGAAAGCTTAAAGGTAAAGGTAGTCCCCTGTGCAAGCACCAGTCGTTTTTCGACTCTGGGGTGACATTGCTTTCACAACGTTTTCATGGCAGACTTTTTACGGGGTGGTTTGCCGTTGCCTTCTCCAGTCATCTACAGTTTCCCCCCAGCAAGCTGGGTACTCATTTTACCGACCTTGGAAGGATGGAAGGCTGAGTCAACTAGAGCCAGCTACCTGAACCAGCTTCCGCTGGAATCGAACTCAGGTTGTGAGCAGAGGGCTCCGACTGCAATACTGTAGCTTTACCACTCTGCACCACGGTGCTCTTCAAAAGCTTATAATCTAATAATCAAACACACTGCCTGCCAACTATGAAAATTCCCTTCAGTTGTCATTGTTAATTATCAGGGATGGATCTCTCTTTCATGAATTTGTTTCCATTTTTAATAAAATCTTTTGTGAAGATGTATTATTTATTTAAAATATTTATTAGCCACCTTTCTTCCTTACAAAGATTAAGGCACCTTACAATAGTGGACATGTTTTACACTTTAGTTTTTCTTGAACCTATCGCTAGTACACTTCACTGGATGTTCCTGATTTTTTTCCCATTAAAAGATAAGTCTCTCTCCAATCATTCCCTTCTAGGGAACCACAAACCAATAGACCAGTTTACACAAGTAACCAGTTCATATTGGTTCATAAGCCACTTAAAGTTTAAACACCTGCTTTCTACTTCCTGTGATAAGCCACAAGGAGCAGAAAGCAGGGGTTTAAATGGCTCAGAGCTTCCTGCTCCTGGCAGCTTTTCACTGGGGGCAGAAAGCAGTGGCTTGAATGCCTCCAAGCCATTTAAACCAAACAGCTGAATGGCAGGGAACTCCACCAACTACTCAGCATTGGTCATTGTAGCTACTCCTTTAGATCCTTGTTTAAAACCTGGACAACCAGGATTGTCCACCATAAATTTATAGAATGGCATTCAGATACTCACTGTTTTATTCCCAGTCCCTTTCCATAATAACCTGTTCACATGTCACTGTGAACATCCAGTGACAGAAACTAAAAATGCACATGTAAGACTGTGTGTGCATGAATAAACTCAAACACTGAACTTGCTTAGGTGGGAATTTGACAAAGTGTGCATGCACACAAAAGCATATACCAGAATAAAACTTTGTTGGTCTTAAAGTTGCCACTGCAAGGGTTTTTTCCCAGTGAGGGACTGGCAGGCATTCTCGCAAGGCTTAACTCTACCACTCAAGCTATTGGCAGAGTTACATAACACAGCTTAAGTGGATTCTGTGTGGGTGGTTCATACCCTACCTGCTTCCTGGCAACAGGACTATCTTCATGTTCCAGCTCTTCCTGCACAGCAACAGCCCCATCAGAGCCCCTGCTCTTCAGTCCTTTCTGGCTACCCCTGCTAGGCCTGCCACCCTCCAGTCAGATGTTGATGGTTATACCACCAACCTGGCCACAGCACAAGATGTCAAAACTTTTTGGGGGGGGGGGGGTGCAGAGAAAAATTTGCCCACGTTTCAGCTAGCAAACAGCAGGGAGGGAAAGAGAGCCTCTCTCTCCATTGTGCCATTTCCTCCCTCAAAAAGCAGTCCCAGTGGTTACGTTTGGCAAAGTCAAACATGGAACTGTGCATAAAGTGCATTTCCATAATAAAACTGTCTAGTGAGTTTATGGTCATGGTGAAATTTAAACCAGGGACTGCCCAAGGCACAGCTCACACTCTTGGGCACTCACAGTGCCATCCTAAGCAGAGCTACAGCCTTCTAAACTCATTGACTTCAATGGGCTTAGGAGAGTATAAGTGGGCTAAGGATGAGACTGTACCTGCGTCAGCTCTTTAGTTTACCTGTTTTGTCCAGGTACAGTTGATACGGTTATTACTATGGGAAACCAGCTAACCCACTGATAATACTAATTTGGACAACACAGAAGCTATTCTTTAGCTATACAGTGAATATTCATTAAGTGTTATTTTTAAAAGTAATTTTGCACATTTGCATGAATCCTTAAGGCAGAGAATACTGGGGTTCAGTGTTTGCACACACAATCTTCACCCCTCACTAGTGCAGAGCTTGTGTGGATGTGTTTGCATAGAAGCTCTCAGATTCCTAGAACCAGGGCTTTATTTTCCCTAGGGGAACACAACAGTATAGGGTTCCGGAACCTCTTTGTGGAGACAAAATTCTCAAAAAAATATTTAAAAGTTCATGAGAGGCACTCATGTGTTTCTCCTTCATTTCCCTCTTGAGAGTTCTGGCACCTCTTTTTCCAGAAAATAAGCCCTGCCTAGAATCATGCCACATCCAGAAATCAAACCTTCCTTTTCTACATGGATGGCTAGGAGAGGGCAGAACCACTATATACTGTGCAAGGCCACACAGATTAGGGACATGTGAATTAGTTTTGGTTGCCAGGATGGCTGACACTCATTAAACGCCAAGTCAAAAACAACCGACCCATTATTAGCAACAAACTCTGCAATGCTTTCCAACTCCTTACCCAGCTCTCTGGAGTGCATCTTTGGCAGCAGCGTCCAACAACTGGACGGTACTTGCCCAGAAAGGGTGTGACAACTTCCAGCTTGCTCCCCATATCCATAGGCCAGGTCTTCATCTGAGAAGAAAAACAAACAGCTAGTTAAGGCAAACATTTCCAAAGACATTTTGATACAGAACACAAGCAAGCAGATCTTTAATACTAAGATGGTTACACACCAGGTGTAATAATGCTCTACTGAAGAGTGTGGTTCTTTTGCGGCCTTAAGCGAAAACCAATGAACCAAAAGTCCTGCCCCTTTAATTTTTCAATGGGATGTTATTTACTTCTATGCCATGAAAAGCTTCAGTTGCCCATTTTCATACATTAAGTTTATATTAAAAGGACAGAATTTTTTTGTCCAGGCCTACTGGCAAGCCTATGTACAGGTTAGTTGGAAACTAACTGTCAGATGTTTATGATTTGCAAGGATCAGAGTTTCACTCTCTATACAACTACATAGCTTGATGTTTGGGAGGAGCAGAATGATTCAAAAACAACAAAACTGCCTTTTTTCACTCCAACATTTTATACACATTGCCAAGAAACCTGTCTTATCTAGCCATTTCTTGGACTTTCAAATTTTGATTCAGGTTTTTGGGCCTAGCCAAGTTACTGAAGGCTCCTCTGTGGGAAATTAATGTCATAATGACTTGCAGTTTCAAGAGAAATAAAGGATGATGGAGCCAAGCACAGGTGCAAGTGAGATAATAGGCCTGGGAACTTCAAGGCCAGAAGGAGTTTTGCACTCACGTTCCATTCCATTAGTGCAAGAAACCCTGAGAGTCGCTTGATTTTAAGTGCCAGCTACAGATGTGTTTGGTCACAGGTCTTAGCAATACATCTGGTTGGCAGATCACTCCAGCTGTGGGTAGTCTGGCATAAAGCAAGAGCATTTGGCCTAGTTTGAACCTTTGGGCTTTCCTTCCTTCCAGCCACCCTTCCGACAGTAGGCTGTGCCTTGTCAGCTGAAATACCTTTTTTTAAATTCTGGAGTTCTATTATGACTCTGCATCTTAGAACATAAGAGAAGCCAAGCTGGATCAGTCCAATGGCCCATCCAGTCCAACACTATGTGTCACACAGTGGCCAAAAAACCCAAGAAGTCCACCAGTGGGCTAGAAACCCTTCCACTGTCCCCCCACCCCCAGCACAAGAATACAGAGAATCACTGCCCCAGAAAGAGAGTTCCAACAATAAGCTGTGGCTAATAGCCACTGATGGACCTCTGGCTCCATATGCTTATCCATTCCCCTCTTGAAGCTGTCTATGCTTGTAGTCGCCATCTTTAATCTGACCAAGTAACATCTGGGCCAAAGAACTAAAGCCCAAATCAGTATTCTATTATAGTTATTTAGTTTTATTATTTTCTTCCATTCTGCACTGCTGCTATATTTGTAAACTTTTGAACATTTATTTTAATAAACTTTATTAATTATTCTCCTTTGGTGTAATCTGGATTTGGGGGCTAAACCCAGAACCTTGGCCCAGGGCTTTTTTGGTAGAAAAAGCCCAACAAAAACTCATTTGCATATTAGGCCACACTCCTGACATCAAGCCAGCCGGAACTATGTTCCTGTGCGTTCCTGTTCAAAAAGAAAGCCCTGCCTTGGCCTATTTTGGCTACAGCTACCAAATAACTGTTTGTGGAACTCAACTTACAAGTGTCTTCCTTGCAGGGCTGACTTCTTGATTAACACCCAACAGGGTTGGAGTCTTGATCCCTCAGTCTTTCAGCTGTGGGTTAGCTTAGAAGGGCTGGTGGTGGCTCATTACCCTGGACGGTGATGAATCAGTCCCCAGTATTCTACATTCTGCTCTTGACCTTCATCCAAAGCCTTCTTGCAGGACAAGAGGGCTTTGATGCACATTGCAGAATTCATTTTTTTTAAAGCAGAATTTAAGATGGTGTCCGTAGAAGTGCATGCTTTTTGCTGCTATTATTTAAGCATATGCAACCTTTAATCTAGACATGGAAATAGGTAGACAAGCATTACCTTCTTACCCACCATCAAAACTTCAAGTCTAACAGCAGCTTGCATAGCAAACCTGTCACAAGTTGCCTGCTTGGAAGAAATAGTTGCTCGCTCCTAGCAAATACCTAATCACTTTGCTTTACCCCAACCCACCAAATTCACAGAAGAAAAAAACCAAAAACGTTTAACTCAGGCTATTCCAAAGAATTACGTACTTGTTTCTGGTGCTGTAACGTGTGTTCAGTTTGCAAATTGTTTCCAGGCAAGCCTCCATAAACCAGAGCCATGGCTTAGCAACAGGTCTGGAAAAAGGCAGACACAAGTCCTACTCAGCACTCCTGAATTCATAAGAGACAAAAAAAAAAAAAAAATCAGCACAACATCAAGAATACACCAAAAATACAAGAAACAATTTGTAGGGAAGGATGGACTAATCACACTTGGAAATAGGTGGAGAATGAGATTTTGAACAACCCATGCAGAAATAATCAGATTAAGCACTAGGAGGTTAGAGAATGATGGAAATTTGCCAAAGAAGCCAAAAGGCACATGCAGTGCCAACACTGTCCCTAGGCATGTTAGAGGTTGTTAGCCCATTAACCTTGGAACCCATAAACCAGGGGTATCTAACATGCAGCCTGGGGGCCGAATCAGGCTGCCAGAGGGCTCCTATCAGGCCCCCAAGCACCTGGTTATCATTTGCTTCCTTCTCCCTCTCTCTTGCTTTCTTCAGCACAACAGCTTGCTTTGCAAGGCTTGCTCAATTGCACAGGAGCTAGAGCGCAAAACCTATATTTTCTCCATTGGCTGAGGCTCCTCCCTTGGGGAAGAAGGGGGGGGAGGGAGAGCTTGCTTTGCCAGGCTCTCCCAATTGCACAGCAGAGCTACTGAGCCAAGCCTCTCTTCCTTCTATTGGCTGAGGCTCTTTCCCCTCCTGGTCCCCTGGGGAAGGAAAGAAAAAGCCAGAGATTCCTTTGCCCAGTTCCCTGGATCCCATGGGAGAAATACAAAGAAAGCACCCTTAAGACGAAGAAGTGCTAATGTTTTAAGCGTGTTTTATTTTATTTTTTTAAACCATTAATTGTGTTTGTCTGTGTCCTTTATAAAGTTTATATCTCTGCTACCTAATTTCAAATAGGTACACATGTGGCCCGTCCCAACATGGCCTGACCCGACAAGGTCTCATTTATCCAGCCCAGGGTTTGAGGAGGGATAGGACCTCAGACAGGTACAATGCCTTTCCTCCTGGACAACCAGTGGAGATCACTCAGATTTACAACTGCTCTCTAGATGGCAGAGATCAGCTCCCCTTGAAGTGCAGGGGAGTCAATGTCTACACTTGGGTGGGTGGGAAGACAGCAAGGGTGGCGGGCACTCACCCAGAGCCTCTTTCTAGAGCCTGTTGTATTTTTTCTTCACAATGGGCCTTACTCCTAGTAAGAACATAAAAGCCTTATTGGAGCAGATCAGCATCCTACTGCCAACAAACAAACAGATCAGCATCCTACTGCCAACAAACAAAGTGCAGAGGCCAAGGCCTTCCTGGGATGTTGCCTCCTACCATTGGTTTTCAGAGGTTAACTTTCCAGGAATATTCTCTCCAAATGCCGGTCCACAATAAATACAATAAAGGTGGACTGTCTTGCAGGAGCCATGCTTTTTTAAAAAAAAACCCAGAAATCCCTGGTCCACTAATGGGTCTTTAACACGAAAACAAGAGTTATGTGCATGATCTCTTAACAATTACAGCATAACTAATCTGTATTGAGATCTTAAATAAACTGAAGAAGCGCTTATTTATTTATGTTAGAGAATTTATAGTCTGCCCTTTCCCTGGAAAGGGCTCAGGGCGGATCACGACATTCTAAACAGTATAAAAATGACAGTTAAAACCAGAGCAATGTGAACACTTTGGCAGATCATAACAAAATTATAAATGGCAGCTAGGTTGGTCACATATTATATGAACTGAAGATAGTAAATAAAATAAATTTATATTACAGCAGAGGTGGATCACCACATAGGGCCAGTCGGTAGAGTAGGACACCATAGGATCAGGCTTGTAGGATCAGACTAAGACCCATCCATATTTTCTGTAGGAATACTAGCAACCAACAGGCAGTAGATCAGTGGTCCCCAACCTTTTGGAATATGCTGGCACTTTTGGAATTTTGACACAAAGCAGTGGACACAACCACAAAATGGCTGCCAAAGGAGGTAAAGCCAACTACCAACCACAGACTGTCAAGGAGTAGGGTTGCCAAGCCCAATTCAAGAAATATCTGGGGACTTTGGGGGTGGAGCCAGGAGACATTAGGGGTGGAGCTGTGACAAGCATAACTGAACTCCAAAGGGAGTTCTGGCCATCACATTTAAAGGGACGGCACACCTTTTCAATTCCTTCCTTCCATAGGAAATAATGAAGGATAGGGGCACCTTCTTTTAGGGCTCATAGAATTGGACCCCCTAGTCCAATCTTTTTGAAACTTGGGGGGTATTTTGGGGAGAGGCACTAGATGCTATACTGAAAATTTGGTGCCTCTACCCCCAAAAACAGGGGGGCCCCCAGAGCCCCAGATACCCGCAGATCAATTCTCCATGATTTTCTATGGGAATAAGTCTCCATAGGGAATAATAGAGTTCCCAGCAGACATTTCTCTCTCCTCCCCCTGCTTTTTGACGACCCTGAAGCGGGGGGGGGGCCTCCAAACCGGGGGATCCCCTGGCCCCACCTGGGGATTGGCAACCCTATCAAGGAGTGAGTCATGCATAAAACTAATAATTTATCTTCAATATTTCAAGCAGAAGTTCTACTTAACACACTGTCTTTTAAAATGAACATATTATTTAAAACATTTTCTTGCAAACATACTGCTTAACTTCAGGGACACAACAAAGTTCCTTGTGTATTAAGCAACTTTAAAAAAAACCTATGCACAGCCAATCAGAAGCCTTGTTGGGCAAAAGCCCAACCTGGCCCCACCCACTTTCTAAAAACACTATGTAAGTGCAAGAAAAGATGTTGGCAAGCACCACAGCACCCACGGGGATCCCTGCAGTAGATAACCTATTGGAAACTAGTTAGTGGCCTATCGGTAGATCCTTTATTTCAGTCTGAGAAGTAGACAGAAAAATCTTACTATTCCACCCACTCATACATATTTCTGTACCTTTGGCCCATCCATTTTACATTTGCTGAATAAATCTTTAAGAGCACTAAGGAGGCCAAGCCACCTTGCTGTGGAACAAGAAAAGATGGGAGAGCCCTTCTTTTCATAATAGCTGCAAGCAACTACTTGAGCAGCACCGCCTACACACAATTAATGTTCCCAATGCATGCACCCACAAAGCAAGCAAGCAAGAAATGAAGTACATTGCTTTAATCCCCTATACTTACTTATACCCCTGGCCCAAGAGGCAACAGAAACCTGGATTAGTCAAGAACAAGGCCTTCCACAAACCCTCCAATCTTTTTAAAGACAGCCCTGGCAGGAGGAAAACTCCTCTTGCAACTTAAGACATTTTAGAGAGAGAGAGAGAAAGCGAGACTTTTGCCAAAGAAATCAATTGTTCTACAGGCTATATCCAGCATAAAGAAGAAGAAAAGAGGGGAAGAAAATGAACTAAACAACCCATCTGGCATTGCTTCCAAAGCTCTCCAGGGAAAATAAGAATTTATTCCTTTTGTACTATTGTTCCAATATCATTACAATTGACTTTTCCCTCCCATAGCCTCAACCTGCCTAGAGACACAAGTCAGCCAGTCCCTTAACATGAAAATCCAGCTCAACCCAACTGCTTCCATAATATGCTCAAAGGTCAGCAGCCTACCTGCTTACTGGCACAGAGTGCCCATATTTAGGGACTGACAATATTCTGAAGCAAGTTTGTTTAGTGCTTAAAAAAAACAAAACCTTCAGCCTTTTCAACTTTACTTTCCCAGCAGCATGCAAGATGGAAGCAATACAAAATTTACCTAGATACAGGGCTTTTTTCTGGAAAAAAGAGATGCCAGAACTCTCAAGAGGGAAATGAAGGAGAAACACAGGGCTGCCCCTCATGAACTTTAAAACATTTTTTGAGAATTTTGCTTCCACTAAGAGGTTCCAGAACTCAATTCTGCCGCATTTCCCCAGAAAAGCAGCCCTGCCTAGACAGATCTGAGAACCGAAAAATTCTTCACTTGCCAGTTCAAACTGGGGTAACAACTGTACTAGTAAAGCCTGAAACCAGTCCCCGTTCCATCCATTGCGTTACTTTATTTTTATATATTTCATTTATACCCCAACTTTTTCCTCAAGGAGGACCCGAAGTGACTCACATTGTTCTCCTCTGTCTTATTCTCACAACAACCATATGAGGTAGGTTAGGCTGAGTGTGATCGGCCCAGTCAACTTCACATCAACCTCTTTATGTTGCTATGGCAATGTCACTCCTATCCATATAGACCTAACACAGGCCTCCTACCTCAAACCACAGGCCTGCCATTTCAAAATTCACCACCTGCCTTCCCTTAAGTTTAAGAGCCACTTTACCACAAAAAGGCAATGCTTATTTTCTCTATGTTTATGGGAGTAATATGACAAAAATAAAGCCTAAAGAGGCCACAGTCTCCTCCCATATGCCCCTGTGTGCCATCTACAGTTCTCAGGCTGCCACCAGCTGACTGTTCCTCCTTTTAGGGTAGCCCACTTTGCACCGAGAGCCCATTTTTACCTTTGTTGTAGCTCCCACTTTGTGAAAAGAGCTCCCTAGGGAGGTGAGAAGTGCATTGTCTACAGAAATTTTGGGAAAGCACTGCAACACTATGCTTTTTTATCGGGCTTTTTAATGGTATAAACTGCAGGTGTCTCTTGTGGCAGAAAAGGGATTATATGGGAGTTTTATTTTGTTGGTTTTAAAATGTACTATTTTTAATTATGGTTTATAAACTGCCTTGAGTCATAAGGAAAGACAGGGTATACATATTTCAATAAATAAACAGCAGGTCTCCCCATTTTGAAACACCCATAGGACATACACTGACTGGTTCCTATACCAATTAAAACATACCGGTTTGCAAACAATGATAAATAGAGCTTGTGTACAACGAGGGAGCATAAGCCAAAACCCTGGGTAATACAGCCCACATCTTTTGTACTGCATAAAAAAGGGACCACACTGTATGCAACCATTCTATGCATAAAACGCAAAACTTTTCTGCAATCCCCACCATTACTACGGTCCCTTCTGACCCCCCTTAAAAAAAAAAAAGAGTTGGGAGAGCTGCAGGTTTGGGTAAGAAATTACTCTTTCTTGTAGGCCTGCAAGTGCTGTTCCTCTAAAGAAAGAGGTCTATATATCATCCTCTCCTCTCGCAAACTCAATGACCATCATGGCTGTTCCTTCACACAAATCCCATGATGTAGGAATGATCTTTCCAGGCATAGCAATAGGCTGCAGAAACAAAGAGGCATGTATAGTGGCTTTTAATACTGAGCCTCCTGGAATGCAACAAACAGATTCAGTCCTGATCAGGGCAGTGTTTTCTTTTTTATATACAAACACACATTTTGCAAACAAATATTTTTATATTTATCTGAGGAATGCAGATATCCTAAAATATGAAGAATGTACAGCCTTTAGCATGCCTGTTTTGTATTAAATTCAGATTCAATCACTTTTCTTTTTAAAAAATGAATCATTATTTTAAAAATATTTTAAATGTTTAAATGAGATTGTATTCACCCTGATGGAATCGTGATGGTTTGGAAAGTAGCTGCCTCAGTAAGAGAAGCTGGGTCACACTACAGTTTCTCCAGGCAATCAATAACCTGAATCACATGGAGAAAATAAATGTCACTCGTTTGTGTGAACAGCCATCCTGGCTCATCTCTTCTCTTAAAACTCATCCTGTCTCCCAACTTTTCCTCCTTCTCTACCCTGAAACTTTGTACTTTCTGCTGTACTGTTCCTTAATACTAAACAACCAGGAGGATGGTGGATCAGTGGCAGAGCATCTGCTTGGGAAGCAGAAGGTCCCAGGTTCAATCCCTGGCATCTCCAACAAAAAAGGGTCCAGGCAAATAGGCGTAAAAACCTCAGCTTGAGACTCTGGAGAGCCGCTGCCAATCTGAGTAGACAATACTGACTTTGATGGACCGAGGGTCTGATTCAGTATAAGGCAGCTTCATATGTTCATTTGTTCAACCAGTTGTCAGGCTATGCCTCATTCTTCCTTCTTTAACAAAGCCTTCAGATAGGGCAGTGGGGTAATAAATCAATGGGGTAAAGGATTAACGTGCACCTTAGACAGGGGTACAAAATTAGCAATGAATGTATGTAAGGTACTGACAACTATTGCAAGAAAGACAGGCTTATAAATGCTTTAAATAAACAATGAACCCTTTATTTTCAAAGCAAAGGGCAACTAAGCATGTTTTAAACATGGCAGAAGAAAAAAAACAGATACTGGCTTAAGGGCATCAGGCTAGGCAGACTAGCAGTAATTAAGTACAACTATCCACTGAATAATGTTAGTAGGAAACCTGACACTGAATATTTTCCATTCTATTAATAAGTTCTTATATGGTCAACTGCAGCATATTGCCCCAGCTCACTACAAGTTCAATCTTAAACAAGAGGGCATAACTACTACCACCACGATTGCATTTAATTTTTATTTTGCACTAAGAAAGTGAAATTATTTGGGAATTAACTAAATTATGGAGGGTATTTTAGTGAAACACATGCCCAATTAATATTTTTTTAATTATCAGGTTATATCTAATCAAAAGGCAAATTCAAATCTTTTTCTGGGAAGAACTCAGGATAATAGATCCAGTACTTCATAGTGGATCCTATTTATGCCAGGATTAAATTATATAAAGGTAAAACGTGTGGAAAGGTATAGAAATCATCTCCCATCCACTTTACATCCATCCATCATATCTAGCCAGGTTACACACCATCCCTCCCCAAAATGTTTTTGCAACTACACTGGAATGATATTAACTAATCAAAATAAATTCCAACAAGATCCCTCTCACAAAAGATGTTCCAGTGCTTACATAACAAAAAAGCATGTTCTGAGAGAAACTGGAAGTACTGTTTCTATTAACTTTTAAAATGGAAGAGAACACCCAAACTGGTCTATGAGAATGCAAGAAAGTCTATGCTGTAGCAGAAACACACTCTGAATGGGACTGTTAAGACCTAGATTCAAATCCTCTTTCAAACACTAGCCATCAAGGACTGTCAGCCCTGAAATAACAGCCTTTTTCTATCCCAAAAAGAATTCCACCATCTTTTATCCACATTCCCACCAGGTTGGGTCTTTCATAGGAATGTCCAGTTGACAAATTATTATCATCAGTGCCTCAGCAGTTTCAGTTTTTGTTCAGAACTCTGCATCTTCAAGTTCCAAAAGCCACTGTCCAAAATCTTTCCTTCTTACCTTTGGGCAGCGCAACCCAGGCATCTCAGCTGTACATATATCATCTAGTGCTGCTGTTTACAGGAGGGGGGAGGAAGCAACCTAAATTCCCCTTTACATAACATACCACCCATAACTGGGTAACAGTGGCAATGAAGCAGAGAAAACTTACTTGTTGCTCAGCAGCCATCTAGAACACCCCCCAACTAATACTTCCTTGAGCTTTGATGACAATGTCAGGAACTGCTACCACATTGCCCAAGCCAGAATCCTTGAAAAAGAAAGCACAGATCTTTCTTTCACTCTTACACATGCATAACTCTCACACTTCTGACAACACAAGGCCATAACAGAGCTCCTTAATTTGTAAAAATATTCTTGAACCAATACCGGGCCCTGCGGAGTCTTGATAAATTCCGTAGGACCTGCAAGACTAACCTTTTTCAAATGGCCTTCACTTAAATGTGGATTGATCCCCTATATTTGGCCATCATAACCTACTGAGGAGAATATCTAGAGTACAGCACTGAAAATGTTAATTCTTATTGTAATTTTATGCTTTTAATATTGTAATTATATGGTTTTAATTAGTAAATTGCATATACTGTTGGAAAATGTTTTATATAGGGTTGCCAAGTCCAATTCAAGAAATATCTGGGGACTTTGGGGGTGGAGCCAGGAGACTTTGGGGATGGAGCCAGGAGACATTGGGGGTGGAGCCAAGATCAAGGCTGTGACAAGCATAATTGAACTCCAAAGGGAGTTCTGGCCATCACATTTAAAGGGACGGCACACCTTTTCAATTCCTTCCTTCCATAGGAAATAATGAAGGATAGGGGCATCTTCTTTTGGGGCTCATAGAATTGGACCCCCTGGTCCAATCTTTTTGAAACTTGGAGGGTATTTTGGGGAGAGGCATTAGATGCTATACTGAAAAATTGGTGCCTTTACCCCAAAAAACAGCTTCCCCAGAGCCCCAGATACCCGCAGATCAATTCTCTATGATTTTCTATGGGAATAAATCTCCATAGGGAATAACAGAGTTCCCAGCAGACATTTCCCTCCCCTCCCCTCCCCCCCCCCGCTTTCTGACGACCCTGAAGCGGGGGGAGGGTCTCCAAACCGGGGGATCCCCTGCCCCCACCTGGGGATTAGCAACCCTAGTTTTATATTGTAATTGTAAGTTTTACATGTTGTGAGCCGCCCTAAGCCTGCTTCGGCGGGGAGGGTGGGATATAAATAATGGGTGGGATTTCTGTTAAAATGGAGTAACCTCAAAAGGTACAATACTGCCAATGCCTGTCACAAACTCCAACTGAGCTGCACCATGCAATAAAATCACACATCATTCTGGATAAAGCCACATAAGATATGTACCCTTTTGGAAAAGTCAAAAGCTGTATAATCTTCACAGGCAGGAATATTCAATTTAATATCTTGGGCTTTCCTACTGAAACTGGACCATAAACTATTCTTGTGTGTCCAAAGAACCATAAGCAGAAAGAAAATAGTGGTTCTAATTTTCTGAAACGCACTAACATTCTTCTGTGGATGCATTTACTTTTTTGTACAGAAGGGAACATCTGAAACCAGCCCATTATTGTTTCTACCTAAAAAGTGGAGTCAAGACCTATGAGATATTACTGACTTAACTTGAACGCTAACCAATTGAGCAGTAAATTTTCTAAAGTCCTCACCTCTACATCATTCAGATATCCTTGGGAGTTTTTATAATTTCACCATTTCTGTAGGCACTTCAGCTAGAGGGCTCATACTTGAATGAATTCTTCTCCCCATAGCAGCCCACAGACAGGTCAAGTTCCAGCCACAGACCCTAACCACTGTGCCAATCAATAGTTTCATATAAAAGCAGCAAAAGAATCCAGTTTCCCCCCCCCCCCTTGTGGCCATCTTTCTGTTCTAGATCAGGGCAACAAAATTCCTCATGACCTTTCATAAAGGTTGCCAAACTTTTCCTTCTTTAGGGTTTGTAGAATCTTTCGGGATCAAGTGCCGTGTTCTACTGGAGAAAGTTTTCCTTCCAGATTTTACATTTGGTTGTTTTACCAATGCATTGTAGTTGATCTTTGTCATGGTGTATTATGAGATTTTATAGTTTCACAACCCACTTTCAACATCTTGCAAACGTGGTTTAAAATATTTAGATAACTAAATGTTTAAAAATTAAATAAGGGTAAACCATCAAATGATTATGTACTCCACAGAGCACAGGTCAGACCAGCTGAACGGCAACATGCCCCTCTCCTATCTGGGGGTTAGCAATCATTCTCCTTCTGAACAATGTCAGAAAGTTCCTGAAGGGGCAAGCATAGACTGCACCTAGACTGCAAGAAAGTTCTCATTATCATCTGGTTCATCTTTCTGGTTAAGCATTTCAGCTTTGTCCTATATGCCTCTCCTACTTCCATAGCTGCTTCTAAAAAAATCTATATTGTTTAGAATATTTAAGACTCTAGGGTTTTAAAACTTCCTATCTGATGCATTTTTATAGTATTTTCCTCCTTTAAACAGGGAGCAAGTTGTTTCTGCTCAAAAGGTTCCAACCACCAGACCCACAATGCCAAAGAAACCACTCGCAGGTATAGACAAAGTGGAGCATAGAAGTCATCTTGTGTTTGTAGCATAATCCTTGCCCCTACAAAACCAGAGTGTGACCCCCGTCAAAGCTAAGCGTTTTCAAGTCCCACTGAGCAAAACAAATGGGCATTTACCCAATCATCACACACAATAACGAGAACTTCAAGAGTTCATCTTTGCCTGTATCATATTTAAAGTCTGTATTTGGATCAATTGCACAGGAACTTCAAACTGCCACAAACGGTAACGCTACTTCGCATTGAGTGTCCAAAGCATTTCACATACGCTATATCTTGCGAAAAACCCTCCTAAAATGCCTTCTAAGTTGGCTCACTATCGCCTTCCTGCATATTGAAAATATCTTGGAATTGACGACACATACAAAGAAAACAGCTGTAAAATCAAGAGTACAAAAAAAAAAAAAAAAAACCCACCCCACGGTCAAGAATCATTGCTTTATTTTAATTTAAGTGCATGAATCCTTGCAATTTCTGTATAGGACCTGAGTGGGGGATTCCACCGCGCACAAACTTCCACAGAAACCGGGCAGGGGATTTACACCACCAGAAGTTCCGCGACACACTTCAAAAGCCTGCTCGCCACAATGGACTGTTCTCCCAATTTCAAGAGCCCAGCTCCCGCTTTACTCACCAAAGCGAATCCAAACAAAGCGCAGCCCCGCCCCACCTCCTTCTCCTCCTCCTCCCGCGCTCTTTCGAGCGCTTGGCCCAGGCGATCCACCGTACCGGATTGGTTAGAGCCGGACAAAACCAATGACGTGCGTTCGAGGTTTGCGCAAACTGAGACGAATTCAAACCTGGGGGCGGGATAGAGGAGCTGGACCGCGATGGAAGAGAGGAGGTGGACCAGCTGGGAGCTACCAAACTAAATTCAAAGTAATTTACTCTCAAGTAAACCGATACAGAATCGGATTGCGCCGCTGCAGTTTTATGCATATATATACTTGGGAGGACACTCCAGGTGGGCGCTATTTGTGATACAAACGAACACGCACCTATATGTATGATCTATCTGTAAGCTGACATTTGGGGGTGATAACGCATTTGACAAAGGCGGGGGGGCGGCGGGTGGAGTCCATTGAAGCTGACGCCACAATAATACACTTTTGTTTCTGATTGCTGCACCAGATGAAACACAGCTATGCAAATATATAAGTACAGGGCACTTGACCAGATAATAACAGCAAAGATAAGACCTGCCAGGAAGAATCATAGAGCCAAAATACTGTTGAATCAACGCCCCCCCCCCCGACTGTTTTATTACAGACTTTTATTCTGCCTTTTTCTTTACTTGGTCCTCTCCTAGCAAGCAAATTTCCTGCCAAAACTCATCTAAGTATCTGAAAGCCATCAGTTCTTCAAACCTATACATTTGGTGATGAACATAAGAAACAATAACTTTCTCACAGTTTCACTCCAGGTCCCTGCATCTTGCAAATACTAATTAAGCGTTCTAATAATTATTATTTGCTTTGCTTTCACCTCCAGAAGGGCTACTCAAATCATAATTGTCCTGAGGCCTGAATTAATTATCCACCCCAGGGAAAATAAAATAAGGCCATTTAACAATGGTTCTGGGAATGTACAAGGGAGAATATTTGCTTTTATGGTTTGATAAGTTTCATTTTTAATAGGGGTTTTAGAAATCACAAGATGTTCAATATTCTGTTATGTTTAGCTATTAGAATTGAAAGCAAAAGTTTAGAAAACACAACTTTTGCATATCTTAAAGGCTTCAAAACTTAACGTCTAATGGAGCACATTAATGTATTGATTTGAGATCATAACATTTCTTTTAAAAGTTAAAACCACCTATTTCTGGGGACTGGCTGTCAGTTCTGTAGCATATAGTACTGAAACCTGCAAACAGTGGTGTGTCTAAGAAATTTCCATTTTTAAAATGATCACTATACTTCATTTCCCAGTTCAGCAAAAGTTCTGAATGCATCATTGCTTATATTCTGAAAAATTTTGCCCACAACCTCACAAGAAGAATGGCTGCAAAAGACTAGGAGCTGTGTGGGATTTTCAAATGCCACCATGTTTTTGTATCTGTTAACTGACCAATCAGCCAATGGGAATCACAGATCTGTTTGTTTACCCACTCCAACATTGAGGCAGTGCAAGCCAATCCCTGCCAAAACTTTTGCATCACTGCCATCTCAGAATCCGAACATGACAAGATGGGTTCTTGATATTATGGATTCAATGGGATTTATAAGCCAGGTGATTTAGGCAAGACTATTTGCTTGAGAACAGAAGTATTTATGATCGGGGTATTAGCATCACAGCCCTGTTTTGTTTTGAAGTCATCAGAAAAAGTATTGACTTCAGCTAATGCTAGATCAAGCTCTACATGGGATCAGCTCACAGGCTCTGCAAGCAAACCATTTAAAGATAAAAACCCTTGTTAAACCTCTGGAACAACTATCAAGTTTGTACAGCAACTCCTGTAAGCAACATCAGTACTATCCATGTGTTTGAACTGTAAAATTAAAAAGAAAGTTAATTAAAAACAAAATGCAGCCAAAAAAAGCACAATTCAGTAGTATTTGGAATTATCCAACACAGCCATCAACTTTGAAATTGTCATTGACAATGAGCCTATCACTCCCCACACACACTGCTGCTCATCTTGATTGAAAGACTGCTTTATAAAGACACCAGCAGCTCTTTCTATGCCAAGATCCAGGGAACAAATCTATTACAGCCAAGTTAAAGGATGCTTGACAATAAGGTATTGGAAATGCTGACATGGTTGCCTGCACAGCAAACAGCGCTTCTGGACTGGTGCTAGCATAAATTCCCAAAATAAATGGCAGGGGAGAGTAGATTTCTTCATTTTCTGATGGAATGAAATGGTGTGGAAAATAAATGAAGGGAGAAATTATATACTACAAAAGTCATGACAAGAACAAGCCACATGACAACTGTCCAAAGTACTGAGAGATGCAACTGAATCCCAGGACTCAAATTCAGCACCCAAAATGGCCCCCAACCCTAAGGGATGCCCTACACACACACACACACACTTTCATACAGTGCAGCCATTTCCTCACAATTTGGCACACAGATGAGGGTCCCAGACAAAGGGATGTTTACGTCCCTCTTCCTCAGGATGAAAAGCAACAGAGGCTTGGCAGGGTTCTACCATTATGCTCTCGCTCTCATGCATGAAGCCAAACAAACAGGAGGTGCTGTGCCAAAGCCTCTCTTGCAGTTTACAATGGAAAAGAGCCCTTTGCTGGTCTTGTGGCCTGTGTGGCAATGAATCAGTGGGAGGAGCCAATCTTCCTTTCAGAACCCTCTGGTCCTTCTGTTCAAAATATGGCCCTGTGAAAATCAGGAGATCTGGAGCTAAGCCTAATCTGTTTCAGAAGGAGAAAGAATAATCTATAAAGCAGAAATTTCCAAATGTGCCACCAGAACACAGTGAAGGTCCATTGAATACAAAGTACTTTCTTACAAAAGAGCATCCATGATATAGCCTTACGTCTTTCTAAATACTTTCTAAACTTAAAGCTTAAAACATTTAGGCTCCCAATAACTGGCAAAAAGCTTGAATTAAGACACTTCTGCAACTTCACACAAGGCAGTCTATCAATATGTTCTTGTAATAAACCATAAGACCATAGGTCCCTTGAAAGTTAGGATTTCAGAGCATTGTAGCAAAATAAGTATCTGGCAGCACCTCTTATACCTCATTTTTTTCTGTTTTTGTCACTGAAAGGCTGAATGTTTACAAACATACTATAATATTAATAGAATCTTGCAATATGCAGCAGGAGTCATTTTGTAGAAAAATAGGTGGCGGAGCTCATTAGTATAAATCATTAGCATATACTGCCCCCTCACAGACAAAAGGCCAGCAAGCCACCTGCTACCCAAAATCACATAAGAAGTGGAGAAAGGGTGATGTGGGCTTCTCCAGGGGTGTATGAGGGCTGCTGGGGGTGTGGCAAAGCTCCTGGTGGCTGGCTGGCTGGCTGCCTGCTCTCCTAATCCAGGGATTGTTATGCAGCTGCACCTACTATTCAATGGACAAGGTAGGTGGTGAGCAAAAGGGGGAACCCTCAGAAAGGTTCAGGAGCTGCGCTCCTGTGAGCTTCTGCTGAATCCGAGGCCTGGTATGCAGCCTTGAGGCTTGAATGACGCTGGATTTATTTCCCTTCATTTGAATTGTTGTTATAACTAGCACTCTTGATGAGTAAGCGTGAATCAGCTAACAGCTGTAACCTTAAATTATATGTGGGCTGTATAGGGTTGCCAACTCGGGTGTGCAAATCCTGGAGATTTGGAGGGGTGGAGTTTGGGGAAAGGCAGGGTTTAGAGAGGGGAAGGATCTCAGGGTATAATGCCATAAAGTCCATCCTCTAAAACATTTTCTCCAGGGGTACTGATTTCTGTCTAGAGATCAATTGTCATTCTGGGAGAATTCCCAGGCCCCACTCAGAGGCTGGCAGTCTTAAAAGAGAAAACTTGTAATTTGGAGTTCTGTACTTTAATAGTTTAGAATAGGTTTTTAAGGTACTTTAATGGTTTAGAATAGGAAAGCGCCTTTGACAAGGCTGCATATTGTTACCTTGCTTATTTAATTTATATGTATGCGGAATGCCGGCCTGGATGAAGCAGAAGCCGGAATTAATATTGCCGGGGGCGGGGGGGGGGGGGGGAAACATCAACAACCTCAGATATGCAGATGACACCACTCTAATGGCAGAAAATGAGGAGGACCTAAAGAACCTCTTGTTGAGGGTGAAAGAGGAGAGCACAAAAGTAGGCTTGAAACTCAACATCAAAAAAACTAAGATCATGACATCCGGGCCCATCACACCTTGGCAAATTGAAGGGGAAGACGTGGAAGTAGTGACAGGCTTCACATTTCTGGGATCCAAGATCACTGCAGATGGTGACTGTAGCCATGAAATTAAAAGACGTTTGCTCCTTGGGAGGACAGCTATGGCAAACCTAGGCAGTATAATAAAAAGTAGAGACATCACCCTGCCAACAAAATTCCATATAGTCAAAACGATGGTATTCCCAGTAGTAATGTATGGCTGTGAGAGCTGGACCTTAAGGAAGGCTGAGCGCTGAAGAATAGATGCTTTTGAGCTGTGGTGCTGGAGAAGAATCTTGAGAGTCCCTTGGACTGCAAGAAGGTCCAGTCAGTCAGTCCTAAGGGAAATCAACCCTGACTTCCCTGGAAGGTCAGATGCTGAAGCTCAAATACTTTGGCCACCAAATGAGAAGGGAGCGCTCACTGGAGAAGACCCTGATGTGCTGGGAAAGAAGGCAAAAGAAGAAGGGGACAGCAAAAGATGAGGTGGGTAGACCGTATTACTGATGTAACTAACACAAATTTGAGCAGACTTAGGAGGATGGTAGAAGACAGGAGGGCCTGGCGTGACTTTGTCCATGGGGTCGCAAAGAGTCGGACTCAACTGTGCAAATGAACAACAATAACTATAATAGTAATTAGGCAGCTTTGGATACTACTGGACCTGTTATTTGTTAACATTTCATTTGTTATTGTTGGTTTATCATATTTTCATAGTCTACTTAAAATTATCAAGATAGGTTGCCAAATTAATCTGTCTGTAGCAGTAGAAAAGAGTACCTTAAAGACCAACAATATTTGTGGTTGGGTATGAGCTTTCTGAGTCACTGTTCACTTCTACAGGTACAGCTGTTCAGTAGCACCTTAAAGACCAACAAAATTTGTGGCTGGGTATGAGCTTTCTGAGTTACTTGTCACTTCTACAGATACAGCTGTATCTGAAGAAGTGAGCAGTGATTCACAAAAGCTCATACCCTACCACAGTTTTTGTTGCTCTTTAAGAAGCTATTGGATTCTTACTCTTTTAGGCTTGCCAGTCCCCAGGTTCCAGCAAGGAATCCCCAGGTTTTGCAGGCTCCTCCTTCCTGCCAGCCAGCTGGCTGGTGGGGGAAAGACATGCCCCACAGCCACCATGTGCCTTTAAACCTTGGAAGGCTTAGAAGATGCTTGCAACTGTGTGCATTTTGGAATGTGTGTGTTAGGCTTCCCAAACCTCCCACTCTGGCGGGAGACTTCTGGGTTCGCAGCCTCATCTCCCACTCTTCAAAACTCTGGAAGCGGGGGTGGGGGGTGGAGGTGGGGGAGAACATACCTTTAGGCTTCATGTTGTAGAGCTCCTGAGCCATTTGCAAAATGTCTGCCCCTTTAAGGCTGGGCAGGAAGCAGAAAGGGCTTCTGAGAACGGCCCCTCCCTTTCTTTTGCTTTCGTTTTCACAGGAAGTAGAGTTGTCCGGAGGAAGATCTGGTAAGTGTGTGTGTGTGAGAGGGAGGGGGCAGGGGATTCCCTAGTTTGGAGGCCCTCCCCCCCTTTAGAAAGCGTGGGGGGGAGGGAAATGTCTACTAGGCACTCTATTATTCCCTATGGAGAACGATTCCCATAGGGAATAATAGGAAATTGATCTGTGGGTATTGGGGGCTCTGGGGGGGCTATTTTTTGAGGTAGAGGCACCAAATTTTTAGTATAGCATCTAGTGCCTCTCCCCAAAATACCCCCCAAGTTTCAAAACGATTGGACCAGAGGGTCCAATTCTATGAGCCCCAAAATATGGTGCCCCTATCCTTAATTATTTCCTATGGAAGAAAGGCATTTTAAAAGGTGTGCTGTCTCTTTAAATGTGATGGCAAGAACTCCCTTGGAGTTCAATTATGCTTGTCACATCCTTGTTCTTGGCTCCACCCCCAAAGTCTCCTGGCTCCACCCCCAAAGTCCCCAGAATTTTCTTTAATTGGACTTGGCAACCCTAGTGTGTGTGTGCCTTTATATCTCAGCAGCAGGAAACCAGGGGGTGGGTAAGCAGGCAGAGCCACCAGTGTGTGAAGCTGTGAGAAAGGCGGAGAGCAGAGTCCTTCTGTTTTGCATTCACTTCAGAAGTTTTTTCTATAGTAAAATGGATAGGAAAGAGTTAGGTAGAACTGGATTATGGACAAGAGAAAAACTTCACCCCCTGGGTTGCTCTCCTTTCCTGTTCCTGTCTGAAGAAGCTGGCTGAAATATGACAGATGGTTACATTCAGCAACTCCCATGAGTAAATTGCCCCAGTGAGATCAAAAAAGTGTGGGCTTGCAAACCCTGTTTATTTTGGCTGCTTTGTGAGTGTGTGCATGTCCCTAATTTTAAAAAAGAGAATAAAAGGGGGGGGGAAGGGAAGCCATGCTTGGAAATGCTTCCAAAGCCTGACAAGGGGACTTGGAGGTATGATAAATTTCACTTTTATTTAGTGGAAGTGTAGCTGCCAGGGTAGGCAAAAAAAGAGGATGAGGAAATTAAGACTGTATTCAGGGGAACTGCACTGCTGTATTTTCATGTATTTATTTAGGGAATGGGAATACCTCCTGGCTTCACCCCCAAAGTCCCCAGATATTTCCTGAGTCAGTCCTGGCAGCACTATACTCTTTTCTACTTAAAATTATCACAGTAATTGATAGCATTTATATCTTTGAACATCGTAGTGGATGTTTATTTCAGAGCAGTTGATTTATTTCAGCATTTTTTAATCAAAATTATCTGAAAAAGACTACTTGAAGCAAAATTTTCTAGCAAACCACAATTTTTCTGTACTTTTGCCTTTTGGACTTCTGACAGATTTGTATTGGATTATGTTTATTTATATTGTATATCGTTATTTAATGCACTGTTATAGTAGTTGTGACTAATGGTATTGTCATATTTATTGTATGTCTTGTTGGGAGACATTATTTTTATTAGTGTGCTCAAGGTGGTTTCATTGCTTGCTTTTTAGTCATAAACATTCGCACTGCACAGGAGAAACTGAGTATAACACTAATGAGACAAGCAATGTGAAGAAATTGAAATGTCTGATTTTCAAAATAAGTTTTCAAAAGGCCTGGGTTAGGTGGTGTTTTCAAGGGAAATGGGAAAGAGGCAAAGAAACTAATTGAAAGAGGGCTCATGTGGCAGGGCTGTTAAAGACTAGGAAAGACGACTGAAAGAAGATTGATAGAGAAGACTGATAGAGTACTTAGAAAATGTTTATGTTGCTTGAGATTACTTATAAAGTAAAAGCAATGCAATAAAATAATAAAAACAAGAAGAATGATCAACAAAGCATAAAAATAAGCCAGGAACATTTTCAAAATATAAAACATTTAGCACCCTGACATAATATCCGTAAAGTCAGTTCTCACGATATAAGCTGACCAAGGATGCAATCCTAAAAACACTTTTCTGACAATAATCCCTGCTGAGAAAAATGGGGGCTCACTTCCAAGTTGCTGTGAAAACCCTAGGCATTTAAGGCAGGATGGGGAAAAAGTTTACCTGCCTCTTGAAGTCATCTACAATAAAACTGGATATGCTAAATGAGTCCTTTTATTTGCTGGAAGAGTAGTGTGGGTAGATTTGCTTGATTTGACCTGAAAGCTACAAATCTACTTTCATTATCCTCCCTTTCTCATTACCTACTCCATTCTCTTTACTTCTGTACTCCCCCCCCCTTTCCCCTCCCTTCTTTTCCTCTTGCCTCTGTCTCAGTGAAATAGTCATTGGTTGTCCAGAGATCCATTTCATTGGATGGCTCTTCTTTATCAGTTTCCTCATATGGAAAGAGTTTTGTAATTGTGCAGCTTGCTGTATCTTGGCTTTGCATCCTAGCTGAGAAGTTCCACTTTATCCTTATTCTCAAGCATTCCAATCATCAGATGAGGTTTCTCAAGGGTGCAATAACTTCTGGAATACAGTGTTTGTCTCTGTAAGGTTTATGTAGGCCATAAATTTCTTCACTCTTGGCATTCAGCTGTTCCCCACTCTTTGGGTGCCTCATCACTAATTCCAGTAAGTATTTCAGTTCCTCTGTTTACAACTCAAGTCAAAGCAACTTTACTTAGAAGTGAGTGCTATAGATTTCAATGGGACATTTTCTTGCAAATCTTAATATTAGCCTTGTAATTGAATCTTTCTTTCTTCAGTGTATTTAATCAATCAACACTTAAGAGCTTTCAACAGAAAGTACACATACTCATACACACAACCGTATTGTATGAGGAATGGAGACCCCAGAATGATATCAACTTTCCTGTTTGGCCAATCAAAGTCAATGTGGGATACACATTTGGTACCATTCCCCAAAGGAAGCTTGGTCTTCCATTTTGCTAACCAGACTTCTTCTTTGTATAGATTGGTAGCCCCAAGAAATTCAAGAGAGATTTCATATTGCTGACGTTCATACTTGTATGAGGAATGGAGACCTCAGAATAATATCAACCTTCCTGCATGGCCGTTCAAAGTCAGCGTCAGATACAGATTTGGTACCATTCCCCAAAGGAAGTTTGGTCTTCCATTCTGCTAGCCAGACTGCTTCTCTCTATAAATTGGTAGCCCTAGGAAATTCAAGAGAGATTTCACATTGCTGATATTCATAGTTATATCATGGCTCAGTGTACAAACTTTGGCACCAGTCTCATCACACTCATCAGCAAGCCTAGGCTAGCATTACAGTCCCCAGAATTCTTCAACAGCTGTAAATGTCATTGTCACTGAAAAAGAACTGCCTGCCTACCTGCCTCTCTGGCATTTTCTCACTTAGCTGGGTAGTGGAGCAATGGCATCTCACCAGAGCCTGCTCCGTGAGGCCTCCTTCCATTCCTGATGCCTTAACTGCAACAGCAGCATCCCAAACACCAGGGCAGAAGGCCTCCAGTGAAACATCCCTGCTGCCGCCAACAGGAAAAAGAGCACTGGTAAATGATTCGAGGGACTGAGGGCTCACAAGAAGTAGAGGAGGCCATTCAGCCCAGCTGTAATACATATTCTTGGGAATATGACTAGTTTTGAACTTGGAACTGAGCTTGGAAAAAGTACTTGGGGATAAAATTGCTTTTTTTGGTGGTAGTAAATGGGACAGGCCAGTTCATTTTGCTAAGCCAAGTTCTAAATTGTGCTTGAGGCGATAGCAATTTACTCATTACTAGCTGAACCTCAGGTTGCCACTCTGTAGGTGGGGCCTGGAGTTCTTTGGGAATCTACTGTGGGTGGGTTCTGTGGTAGGCAGGGCGTTTTTTTGAGCAGGAATGCACAGGAACACAGTTCCGGTTGGCTTGGCATCGGGGTGTGTGGCCTAATATGCAAATGAGTTCTGATGGGCGTTTTCTACAAAAAAGCCCTTTGTGAAACAATGGTGATGTCAGGGTGTGGCCCTAATATGCAAATGGGTTCTGCTGGACTACAAAAAAAAGTGCCATGTGACATCCCTACTGAGCTCTGTTTCCTCCCCAAACTCCACTCTCCCCCATAGGATTGCTTCCAGCAGGGGGCTCCCAGGTCTGCACTGGGATGTTTCTGCACACTCACAAAGTGTGCATGATGCAATGATTTCATCCAGAAGTGTGTATGCTCTAGCATTTCATCTGAAAACTCTATAGTAACCAACTTTTATGGTAACCGTAGAATTTTGGCCAAAATACTAGAGCATCCATGTGTAATGTGCCTAGTGTGATTATGTCACTTTAGGGTGGCATCATTGCACCAACTATGTTGATGCAGGAGGGGTCTAGCTGACAGTGGATTGGAGCCCCCAGAATTGGAAGGAACCCTGGCCGGACCAGGGGATTGGCAACCCTACTTTCCTAGGCTCCACTCCTAAATCTCCAAGAATTCCCCAACTCAGTGTTTGCAATTGTATGTAATTCACATATAATGCTACCTCAAAAATCTACAATATATTTTATTATCATTCATGAAAATTGCTTCCAAAATATATAAACATCTGCAGGAAACAAAGGTTCCACAATCGGTTTGAAAACATGGTCTCATATGTGGTCTTTACCTCTTCCTCTTTGAATATTCAGTAACTATCATATAGACAAACTGAGACATAGTTATGTCCAATATTCTTCATTAAGTTGGAATAAATGGGGCAAAATGTCTCAATATTATGTCTCAGAATCAAATGATTCCAGAACATAATCAAAACACAAATTCAATAAGATACCATCTCATAACAACCAGTATCTTACCTTTTGGGATACACTGATAACCAGAGCTCTTTTTTTGTTGTAGAAAAAACAACAGGAACTTATTTGCATACTAGGCCACACCCCCTGAAATCACCATTGTTTCATGCAGGGCTTTTTTGTAGGAAATGCCCAGCAGGAATTCTGCATATTAGGTCACACTCCCTGATACCAACCCAGTCAGAACTGCATTCGTGTGCGTTCCTGCTCAAAAAAAGCCATGCTGATAGCAAAATACACCAGTTAAGATACTTTGGGATACACTGATAGCAGAATACACCAGTTTTAATTTAACACTTATAAGAAATGAGTAGTTAAAAACTGGCCACCATCTCAGATTTTTCACTACACCTGCATCTAAATCTAATCCAGTTTTCCATTCTGAATATAGATTAAAGAGGAGATATTTTATTTTGAAAGATTACTGCTTATTTTATTTTAGATCTTGTATCCATACCCAAAAATCTATAATAGCTTTGTCACTATAAACAAGCATGAACTTGAAGTAAAATTTAAAACACAAGGCAAAGAAAAAAGTTAAGAACTTCACTTTATTTGAGTATTATCCAATTTGTATCACCTTCAATATCAACAAGATTTTGGGGGCCATAAGCTTTCAGAAGTCAAAGCTGCCTTCATCAGTAGGTCTTCTACTGCAGACAAACATGGCTACCCTCTGAAACTATCCAATGTGTATTTTCAGTATAGCACACCTCTCCTCCCTTTAGTCTGTAGGGAATATAATTCTCTTAAATTGCATTATGAAATTCTGATTGTTTAAGTTCAAAAAGTTTAAAATAAAAAAAGTAAAACAAAAGAAATTGCAGTAGTGCAGAAGACTGAATGAAAATCTTGGCCTCATCTCCAGTCAATGCAACCTGACAGAATTACTTCAGCCACAACCAGGATGATCCATTTAGTCATCTTGCATAAGCAAAGTCCATCCATATTCTCCCAAGAAAAGTTCTTTTAGGGAGTGTAAAGACATGCATGTTTTCCTTTGAAAGTCTACTCTACGTTCCTTTCCACCCCACCCCCGGACAGTGAACAGGCAGGAAGAGAGGAAGTCATTTTGATTGCTTTCCAGACTTACCTGAGAAACTGATCTCTACAGTCTGAACATTAGCTGCAGTTCCAGGAGAACTCTAGATCCCTCCTGGAGGTTGGCAAAGTTAGGCAAAATATACTCCCAGTTTCTGGATTGCTGCCTGGAGACCATAGCAGCCCAGGAATAAAGAATGGCTAGGCCTGAGAGAAGTGGGGAAGACTGATTATATGATCTATTAATCCTGGATACAAGGCCAAATTAGTGTCCTCTTGACAGAGTTTACCCAGGTATTGTAAACATTTTGAAAAAATTTACATATGACTCAAAAAGCAATGCACTTAACATTTTACTAAAGCAGTTGCCAATTTAATGCTGCCGAATGCTTCAGCTAATGGAAACGGGCCTGGTTGATGAGGTTCACCACTTATCTCTAACACGGCAGCTGCAAAACAAGCTTTCCACATGCTTGCTTTGCTCATGTGACAAATAAATTTGCTCCATTATTAATATAATGTATTATAACTATAAAAAGAGGCAACCTGTGGAGATGGGAGATGCTGCAGGGGGATAGTGTCCTAGACCCACAGCCAAATTATACTATGACCATGTACAGTGGCACATAGGGTTACCAGCCTCCAGGTGGGGCCTGGAGATCTCCTGCGTTTACAGCTAATCTGCTGAATTGCATAGTTTGCCCCGTTTGAGGGAGGTGAATATAGAATTTGTTGTGTAGATACTGGAATTTTTTTGCCTGGGATTGCTAGAAGAGGGAGAAAGGCTATAACGACTAAAAAGGCTAGGATTGCCTCTGGATTGGGAAATATTTGGAGATATGGGGGATGGAGCCTGAGGACGGTGAGGTTTAGGGAGGGAAGGAACTTCAGTAGAGTATAATGCCACAGAATCAACCTTTCAAAGCAGTCATTTTCTCCAGGTGAACTAGGGCTGCCAAGCTCCCAGGCCGAGTTGGGGTTCTCCCGCTTGGGAGGTTCCAAACCTTCCATGTGGGAGGTTTGGGGTGGGGAGATACTCTCCTGATGTCCCCAGCAGGATGATGTCATTCACCAGCCACTCTAGGAGCTTCTGGGAAAACTAAGTGGTTTTCCCAGATGCTCTAGCAATTTGGGAGGGAAACTCTATGGTACCGGAGGCCATGGGGGACTTGGAAACCCTAAGGTGAACCAATTATTTGTGGATTAATAAATCAACAAAAATGCCCTGACCTGGATAGCCCAGGTAAAACCAATCTCATCAGATCTTGGAAGATAAGCAGAATCAACTCTGGCAAATACTTGGATGGGAGACGTCCTTGGAATAACAGAAGTCAGGAAGGCAGGCAGCAGGCTTTATTCTACCATCTCTCTGAATATCCTCCAGGTCCCTAGTAGAGATCAGTCACCAGAATTCACCATGACTTCCAGGTGCAGATACCCCCACACAAAAATACAAGTATACCAAAAAGAAAGAAGAAATCAACTAAAACGAGAAAGAAGTCATATATTCATAGATGGATTGTTGAGAATATGGGTTACACACCGGAATTTATTGACCCCTCCAAATTCAATGGACATGTTTCCAGTAGAAGCTTACCATGATTTTAAAAAAAGATTTTGTATTGTAATACATAGTATTATGATAAACAATCAGGGGAAATCAAGTAATGGCAAAATTAACAACTCATTTCAGAAACAAATCAATTACAGAATCTGAGGAGAGATGGAGTGTACTATGCAAGCTGGAGACAAATTTAGAATTAGAAGTAGCCTAAAATATTGCATCAAATGTAATGAAAAAGCAGAATGAGAATCAGTTTTAAATGTAACATTTATATTCAAAACAAATGTAAGAAATAAATGGGATTTGGAGAGAAACATTTTTTATTATGGGATATTATGGGACTTTCCTTCTGTATTTTTATTCTATTACCTACTTGTTAAAAGTAACAGTGAGTATGCAGAAGTGGCAAAAATATGTAATACTGAGTATATAGTAATGGTGAAATTAATAATTCAGCTGCAAAATTTATTAGTTATGAAATCTGAAATGTAAAGTGTTGAATTTAAATGTATCCCAACATAAGTAAGTATCATTGTATCTTATAGAAAGTGTCCCAAAAACTTTTCAATGTAATAAAGAGGATGTTGGGGAGAAATATTTTCTTTTTTAACACCTTGTTATATATAATCATTTTTGAAATATATATAAAATTATGTTATGTATTCCTTTTTCCCTTTTCTGTATTTCCTTTATATTGTCTTTTTGTTTATAAAATAAAAAATATCTATATTAAAAAATGATCACAGAAAGCTACTTTGCTCTGGTTACAGTGCAGACCAGTACAGTTTAAATGTGATTCTGGGCCAGTGCAAAGTCATATACACCAACTTTTTGTAGGGCTGCTAAGCTCCCACTGGGGACGGGGTTTCCTCCAGTTTTGGGGCTCCCAACCTGCCGGCACAGAGCTGACTGGCAGGGAGATCTCCACTTCCAAAGAGCTCCATCAGCACACTATGTGCCTGATGCAATGATGCCACCCAGAAGTGGCATCATAATGCCAGGCATGCTGTCTGGGGGACGCGCTAGCATTTGGGTAAAAAACATAAGTACCGTACTTCTTTTTTTTTTACCCAATTGCTAGAATGTCCCCCTGTGCTACGTGAGCTGCACGATGCCGTCATTTCCTGGCAAAGCACATGCAAGAGAACGTCCACCGAGTCAAAGGTAGGACTTTCTTTGCCTTGCCAGCATCACATTGAAATCAAGCCCAAGATGCAGAGGGGGGGGGGGGTGAGTCTTCAATTTTTGGCAGGAGCCAGTCTCCTTCATGCCACCTAGTTCTGGCCAGATATTTGCTTCTGACTGTTGTACATCTTCACTCATATTACACTTTGGGATTACATAATGGTCAAACAGCAGTACTGTAATCCCTCCCAATGCTCTCTTAGTGCTGAAAGAAAAGGTGCCTGATTCTTTTATTAAAAAAAGAAAAGAACTTGCTAATACAAGAAAATTAGGGCAAGAAAAGAGAGCAGACAGCAAAGCAGCAGCAATCAGATCCTCTTTCATAGCTGCCTTCCTCCATTCAAAGAGGAAAAGACTGGATTTCTATTTCAGCATTTTAAAGTTCTGAAATTTTGTATGACTTCATTTAAAGTAAGGGACCAACTGTGACAAGATTTATTTTTTTTAAATTATATAAGAAACTCACATCTTCCTGGGGATGGCGGAAGTCACCAAAATAATGTTGAGAAATGGGATTCTGAAAAAATATGAGGGAGTCTTAAAAACAAAATTGGAGCAATCAGGAAAATAAGTGGTTTTTTTTTTCCTTTTTAAATGCAACTGGTTCTGATTCTGGAATGCAATGGCAGCGTTGAAATAAGCAGCAATTTGCCTCCTGACTCTTGAAGGCGTTTTAACCATCTTGTGGGATGCAATTGAAATGCCTTCAGTTAAGTGCTGCTGGGAACATTTTTAACACCGTTGCAAGCCTTAATAGTTACCTTTCTGGAAAAAATAAATACAGTAACTCAGCTTATTTACTTGGCTGTGGGGAGGGGGGAGGGGGTGGTTGAGAAGAGGGGTAACTTAGTACATAGCAGTCTCTTGATGTGACTGGCCGACAGCTAGAGGTGAATGAAGGCCTATTGCACAAATGTTTCCCATCTAAAGGTTTGCCTTTGTACAAGACTCCCATGATCACTTAATACATGTTAAAATATAGTATGTGAAGCACAATACTCCTAAAATGCAAAGTGGGAATGCAACAAACATGTGAATTAAACAGGCACACTCATCAGGGTGCTGGGAATGGCGGCAGCTCCTCCTTCACTGTTCACTAGATGGCAAACCCAGGTTCATCAATAAGTGAAATGTAAAGAGAATAGATTTCCCTCTTGAGATGGAGGCCTCCCACCCTCTCCCTGCTTCGCCTACTACCACTCAAGGTAGGCAGCAGGAGTAGGGGGAACTGGAGGAGAATCAGCGTCATGCCAACACCATGGTGTTACTTCTGGATCATTCCAGAAATGACATAATGGCATCAGCACAACACCAAAAAGATAAGTCCCTGCCCCCTGTGATCTCTCACTGGTTTCCAGCCACAGGATGGCAACCCTAAATGGCCCAGAGTCGGCCAACAACAGCATGATGCTCTGCCCGGTGAGTGACCTACATATGATTGACAAGCATATGAGCACAAATGGCTTCCCCCCCCCCATTCATTAAAGTTTTATTTAATGTTAAAATTAATAAACTTTTAAAAAAAAATTACACACATTAATACTGCAATGCTATAGAGAATCACTCCAGTCTAATTTGCACCTAAAGCTACTTCTATTTAAGTTTTTGCTATTTCACATGAGGTGGTGGAACCTACAAGCACAGACAGCTTCAAGAGGGGACTGGATATGGAGCAGAGGCCCATCAGTGGCTATTAGCCACAAGGTATAGGGAACTCTGTCAGGGATAAGTGATGCTCTGTACTCTTGGTGCTTGGGGGCAACAGTGGGAGGGCTTCTAGTGTCCTGGGCCGACTGGTGGACCCCCTGATGGCACCTGGTTTTTTGGCCACTGTATGATAAAATGTTTTATTTATTTATTATTTATTTATTTATTTTAGTATATTTCTACTCTGCCCATTTCCCGTAGGGCTCAGGGTGGAGTACAACATATGATAAAACAATAAAAAACAATTAAAATATTTTAAAAACAGACAACTCAACAGCATTCAGAGAAGTTTACTGTATCATATTGCCCAGCCTGGCCATCTCACATCATGATATTTCATAGAGATGGCAGATGATACTCCATTTTGTAGCACAGGTGACAGTGCCGATAGGGGAGGCCAACAAGATCAAGAATAGATGCCTGCAGCCTCAACTAAAAGCCTGGTGGAACAGCTCCATTTGTTGGACTGGATGGGCCATTGGCCTGATCCAGCATGGCTTCTCTTATGTTCCTCTTTGCTTCTGAAGGATCTACTTCTTTTAACAATGTTCTGAGCAGTACACACCTGCTTCAGAAACCATTGTAGGACAAACAATTGCAAAGGAAATGAAATAACATAAATAGCAGACAGAAAGTGTGAGAAGGGGAAGGACCGTCTCAGTCCTGTTTTTAAAAAAAAAAAAAAAATCGTAAAACACTGGAGTGTGCATCACTTTCTGATTTCTGGCTCCAGGCCTTCTTCCTTTCCCACAAAGCAATATCCCATGCAGTCTTTTCCAAACTAAAACTTGCATGAGACTCTAAATGAGAACATTCATTGAAATATCAGCTGATGAAGCTCAGGAGCTGAATGCCATTTTAAACAGATTAATTTGCCTCTCTCTCTCCCCCTCACTCGTGCCCATCCTTGCCTGGCTCTTCCCATTGTTCCCTTGTGAAGAGCCAATTGTTCCAACATGATGGCTAAATAGTGCTCAGTTGCTGTGTGAAGTGAGGGATGAAAAGAAACAAGAGGAGAGAGAGAGAAAGAGAGAAACAATACCTGGCTCCCATCCCATGTAGAGGGTGCTGAATCATACCCAATTGGGTGGGCTGTGTTCATGCCCAGCTGAAAAGTGGCACTCACAAACAAAAAAGAATCAACCCACACACTTGATTAACACAAAAGTCACTTGGGATAGAAAATGCCACAAGATACACAGCATGATGCACAGCCTAATTCTCCTTCAGCAACATCTGCAAACTCTCTGGGACAGGGATCTATCTTTTGCTCATGTTACTCTGTAAATGGTCACAGAAGAAAGTTTGAACAAAAACTATAAGCAGGGATACAGCTGTTTTTTCAGGCATATGAGGGCGTTCAGTTTGGAAACACTCAGCTTTATCTCAGCTTTGGATGGTTTTTCTACAGGAAATATATTCCAAGTCTGAAAAATTTCACTCCTCTAAATTGCTGCATCTGTTAATGAGGTTACTAAGATGGCTCAGTCGTGATTTCTGAAATGGATAGAAAGCTCTGCAGTCATTTTCCCAACATACAGTATGTTTCATGTAGGACATTTGCAGTCTGCATAACGGTTATAAGTTGAGACCAGCAATAAAATGTTGCAGATTGATTTTTAACCAGCTCTAGGAATGACTAAGGAGCCCTGTGGCGCAGAGCGGTAAAGCTGCAGTACTGCAGTCCAAGTTCTGCTCACGACCTGCGTTTGATCCTGGTGGAAGCTGAGTTCAAGTAGCCTGCTCAAGTTTGACTCAGCATTCCATCTGTTGTGTCTTGCATTTCAGTCCCGAAAGTACAACACAGCGGACGCTACGGAGGTGACTAGTGGAAGTCCACTGGTCCCCGGATGTAGCTCCGCAAATGCACTCCGCCAATCAAGATCTGTGGCGGGAAGTTTAACTGGCCAGGATTGGACCTGGCCAGACTGAGGGTTGTTCCGGGGTATGTATATAATTGGGACCCAGCCCGCGTTCCCTTGCTTTGTGATGTACTCGCTAATAAAGCATGTTGCCTTCAACATGTCTCGTCACTCAGTACATTACAGTGGCGACGAAGGTGGGATGCTAGCCAGGTAACCCCCAAGCGGGACTTCGCTGACCTGGCCGGAGACGAGAAAGGCACGCATTCGAGGGAGACGGAAGCACCCGCCACCACCATGGCTAACCCAAGTGGAATGACGGGCCACCTTGCAGAGTTCGACCCCGGCAACCCAGATAGGTGGGAGATCTACACAGAGCGGGTCGACTGCTACCTACGAGCGAACATGATTACAGACGACAGCCGTAAGAGAGACGTGCTCCTGAGTGTCTGCGGGGAAGCCACATTTGAGATCGCAAAGGGTCTCTTGGCCCCTGCGAAGATCACGGAGAAAACGTACGAGGAGATAGTCAGACTCCTGACCGGGCACTTCTTGCCCCAGCCTTCCATCATCGCCCACCGATTCCTCTTCCACAAGAGGGATCAAGGGGCAGGAGAGACAGCCGCCGTCTACCTGGCCGCCCTCCATCAAATCGTGGGGAAATGCAGCTTCAACAAGCTGGAGGAAGCCCTGAGGGATCGCTTCGTCTGGGGCCTCCGAGACGAAAGACTGCAGCAAAAGCTCTTTGCAAAGAAAGAGGTCACACTCCAACTCACCTTCAATGAAGCCACCGCGTTTGAGAGAGCAACCAAAGCTTACAACAACCCGTGAGCGGAAGCCATCCACCAGGAGGAGATGGCACCGGGCAACCCAGAGGAGAAGGAGGCAAACCAGCTACGTCGCCAAACAGGAATGGGGCCGAGAGCGCCCACTCCGCCACGAGCGACAGAGAGACCAGCCAACACCAAGTGTGCCAGCTGTGGGGATCCACACGAGCGCCAGGACTGCCCCTATCGTAACGTGGGCTGCAGGAACTGTGGAAGAGTGGGCCACATAGCGCGGGCTTGCCGGGCCAAGGCCACCCACAGATGCCAGTCCGCTAACCACGACTCGACCGATGCCTACTCAACCACATCAACTAGCCTGCAGGTAATGAACTTGCCCCTCACCACCCCAGATAAGGTCAGGGTTGTCGGTGCGGGTGTTAGCAGAGTGAGCGGTGTGATGTGTGCAACGATGAGCCCCAGTACAGAAGTGAGCCAGATACCTGCAGCTAGTGCTAAAACAGTGTATTTACAATATATATACAACGTGCTCACTAGTGCAGAAAGATACATCAAATACAGGACCAAAGTGCTCCGCCAGCATGTGTCTACTCGAAGAGAGGCCTGTGCATTGCTAGCACAGTCCATATATAGTTCCTTTAGCCAATCCTGGCAGTCCACAGTCATGCTGACTCAGCAGGTCCTTTCCACCTGTCCTCTGCCGGCTAGAACCGGCTTGTAGATAAGGTCACTGTGACCTAGCTTGCCAGCTAGATCATCTGCTGTCACAATAGAGCTGTCAGACTGTGTAAAGATAGATTCAATACTGACAAGGGTGTCGGTCCAAATCGAGGGCGCTTCATGCCTAATGGAGCTGGACTCAGGCTCCTCCATCTCCATAATTTCGGAGGAGTCTCTAAGAAAACTTTGTCCCCGTGGCCGGCCCCGGCTGCGACCGGCGGACTTCATACTGCGGGACTTCCAAAAAAACTCTGTACAGATTTTGGGTTGGGCCACTGTAAGGGTAGAGTTTAAGAACTTTAAGGGCAAGCTGGACATTCTCGTGGTCAAACGCCAGCTCACCACATTACTGGTGCTGGCCTGGTTTCGAACACTGAGTATTCAGATAGTGGAGGTGCAGCAGATGCGAACGCAAAATTTCGAGCACGTGTGCCGGGAATTCCTGGAAGTGTTTGATGGGTCCCTGGGGTGCTACAAGGGGCCTCCCATCACCTTACCCCTTGATCCCCACGTGAGACCGTTAAGGCTGAAGGCCAGGCGAGTTCCGTTTGCTCTTAAACCAAAAATAGAAGCAGAGCTGGACCGCCTCACAGCCCAGGGAGTGCTAGAACCAGTATTCTGTGCTGCATGGGAAACACCCATAGTCACTACAGTGAAGCCGAATGGAAATGTGCGCATATGCGCTGATTACAAGTGCACAATAAATAAGGCACTTCAGGACAACCAATACCCCATTCCGGTGGTCGGCCACGTACTGGCAGCCCTAGCAGGCTCTAAGGTTTTTGGGAAACTGGACTTGGCCCAGGCGTACCAGCAACTCCCGGTGGACGCCAAGACAGCAGAAGCCCAGACCATTGTGACTCACAGGGGAGCTTTTCGGGTGCGACGGTTGCAATTTGGGGTTAGTGTGGCTCCGGGGATTTTTCAGAGCATAATGGATTCTCTTCTCAAAGGGATCCCCGGAGTGCAACTGTTTTTTGATGGCATTTTGATCACCACCCCAGACGCTGAGGAGTTCAGCAGCCGTCTGCGTGAGGTACGCCGCCGTTTCCAGGCAGCGGGACTTAAAGTAAAGCGGGAGAAGTATTCCCTTGGGGTATTTAGGGTAGAGTTCTTGGGGTTTGCAGTAGACGCTGTGGGAATCCACCCGACGGCCGACAAGACCAGGGCTATTGTCCACGCCGCGGCCCCCACGTGCAAGACGGAGTTACAAAGTTTCTTGGGATTATTAAATTTTTATCATTCATTTTTGCCCCCAAAAGCGGCCATCGCAGAACCCCTTCATAGGCTCCTCGATAAAAACGCCCCATGGATCTGGGAAAAGAAGCAGGCCACCGCTTTTCAGGCAGTCAAGGACCTCCTAGTTTCCAATGATGTGCTCCACCATTTTGACGAATCCTTACCAGTGATTCTGGCTTGTGATGCTTCCCTGTACGGGGTGGGCGCCGTTCTGGGGCACCAACTCCCGGACGGGAGGGAGGTTCCCATGGCCTATTATTCGAGGATCCCGACCCCCACGGAGCGCAACTATGCCCAGATAGACAAGGAAGCCTTGGCAATAGTGGCGAGTGTGCATAAATTCAACGACTACCTGTACGGTAGGCATTTCACAATCGCCACGGACCATAAGCCGCTACTGGGCCTCCTCGCCCCAGACCACCAGACAACGCAAATTCTGTCACAGCGCGTCCTGCAGTGGAACCAGTTTCTCAACTCATACACATATGCCCTGGTCTACCGCCCCGGCAAAGCTATGGGACACACGGACACCCTCAGCCGCCTGCCGCTGCCCTATATGGACCCGGATCCTGCCCCCACCCACCATGTGATGCTTATAGAGACTCTACCAGAGAGGCCCCTCCACGCAGCTGAGGTAGCTAGGGCCACGGGTAGAGACCGCATCCTCGCATGCGTTTTAGACTGGGTGGGAAGTCCCGTGGGCAAACTGGACTCAGAATTTAGGGCATTTGCATCACGCAGAGAAGAACTGTCCATGCACAAGGGGTGCCTTCTCTGGGGCCCCCCCCCATTGCGGAAGCAAGTGCTGGAAGCCCTACATGAAACACACCAGGGGATAGTGCGCATGAAGGCCCTGGCACGTAGCTATGTATGGTGACTGGGGATGGATGAGGAGATAGAAGGGTGGGTTCGTAGGTGCCAACCCTGCCAAGAGTCCCAACCTGATCTGCCCAGTGCCCCTGTCCACCCTGGGGAGTCCAACAGGAGGCCATGGTCCCGGTTACACCTAGACTTTGCGGGGCCATACCAGGGCCAAATATTCTTTATCTTAGTCGATACATACACCAAGTGGTTGGAAGTGATTCCCGTAGCTTCAACCTCCACCGCAGTGGCGGTCAGAGCCTTGCAAAGGGTCTTTTGCACTCATGGGATTCCCAAGACCCTCGTCACGGACAATGGGACTGCTTTCACCTCCCGGGAATTCCAGGAGTTCTTGAATCGGTACCTCATCCAGCACATTCGGTCCACCCCTTTCCATCCAGCCACCAATAGCCAAGCAGAGCACATGGTGCGCACCACTAAAGAGGCCCTGGGTCGCATTGTACAGGGAGATTGGGATCACCGCCTGGCAGCCTTCCTATTTGATAACAGAATCACCCCCAACCCCGTCACCGGGTTAAGCCCTACTGAGTTACTAAGGGGGAGGACGTTGATCACGAGGTTAGACAGGTTGCATCCTGACCGGGCTACGGACCTCCGCAGTTCTTTCCAGGGGATCCGGTATACGCAAAGAACTTTGCAAGCGGGCCGGAGTGGTTAACCGCCCGGGTGCTGCAGGTCACTTGGTCCTGCTCCTACGAGGTCTCGTCGGAGGGGGGCCAGATCCTAAGGAGGCATATTGACCAGCTGCGCCGTCGCACATTGCCGAAAGAACTGACAGTGATCGGGAGAGCGGGAAGCAGGGGAGTACTAACAGCAACACCCCCAGAAGCTGCCCAGCCTATGCCGGCCGCACCGACTGTGCGGGCGGAAGAGCACCACAGCGGAGGGAGCACCCCCCCTCAGAGAGGAGATTCCAGAACAGCAACAGGCGACAGACAGCCCTTTTCTGGCGTCACCCCACCACGAGGAACCAGCTGCCCTGTCAGCCACAGTGGCCGCTCCAACTCCCCAAATAATCCCGAGGAGGTCGACCCGGGAACGCAGGGTGCCAGCCTACTTGAAAGACTTCGTGTCTTGAACTAGGGGGGGGAGGATGTTGTGTCTTGCATTTCAGTCCCGAAATTACAACACAGCGGACGCTACAGAGGTGACCAGTGGAAGTCCACTGGTCCCCGGAAGTAGCTCCGCAAATACGCTCCGCCAATCAAGATCTGTGGCGGGAAGTTAAACTGGCCAGGATTGGACCTGGCCAGACTGAGGGTTGTTCCGGGGTATGTATGTAATCGGGACCCGGCCCACATTGCCTTGCCTTGCCTTGTGATGTACTCGCTAATAAAGCGTGTTGCCTTCAACACGTCTCATCACTCAGTACATTACACCATCCTTCCGAGGTCAGTAAAATGAGTACTCAACTTGCTGGGGGTAAAGTGTAGATGATTGGGGAAGGCAATGGCAAACCACCCCAAAGAAAACATCACGATGTGACATCATGCCATGTGTCAGTAATGGTGCCTGCACAGGGGACTACCTTTATCTTTTAGGAATGACTGCAAATATAGGAAATGTACCATCTTTGCATCCAGCCAACACTCTGTACCTCCCAAGCATGGCTGAAAAAAGAGTGGGCATTCTCTTGCCCTCTGCTTCACAATCTCTGACTTTCCCCCTCCCTTTGTCACTTTTCACAGCATCAAATACCATCATGAATGACTGTGCACTGGAACTGTTGGTCAAAGAACCAACCAGAGGGGCAGTGATCTTGGACTTGTTTCTGAACAGGTCTCGACCTGGTGACAGATGTAGATTGTTACACTATTTGGGAACAGTGACCACAGTGGTATTAAGTTCAGCATTCAGGTCAATGGAAAGTTACCCCTAAAGTCCAAAATGGTAACATTTGATTCCAAAAGAGAGAACCTTACAAAAATTTAGGGCAGTAGTAAAAAGGAAGCTGAAGGGGAAACACAAGAGAGTCAAATCCGTAGAGGATGCTTGGAAGCTATTTAAAACCATGCTAATTGAAGCCAAAATAGAATGTGTTTTCCAGGTTAGGAAGGCACTGCTAAGTCTAAAAGAAGGCTTGCGTGGTTAACAATGTGAGTCAAGGAAGCTATAAAAAGAAAAGAAGCTTCTTTTGAAAAGTGGAAGGTCTGCCCCAGTGAACTGAAGAGGAGGGACCATAGCACAAGAAATGCAAGTCAATAATTAGGCATGCAAAAAGAGATTTTTGAGCAGGTTGCTAAAAGCATCAAGACAAACAATACACATTTTAAAAGATATATTGTTATGTATTGGTACTGAAACATTTGTGGGTGTGCTACCAAAGACTTTGCTGAGCTTGAGGCTCCAGAACAATAGCCAGGTGGCCAATCAGGAATCAATGGATCAGTACTTGTACCATAGTTAAGAGTCATTGGGTTTTGGGTGGGGCCATTTGTATGCATTTAAGCAGAGCCGTTGGCCTTAAGTTCCAGTCTTAGTTGAACCTTTGCAATGCTGTAATCACTAATCAATCACTATTCACTAATGACTAATCACTAATGAATCAAGGTAAGCTGGATGTGGTCAAACAAGAGATGGCAAGACTGAATATCGACATCTTGGGAATCGGTAAACTAAAATAGTCAGGAATGGGCGAATTTAACTCAGACGATCACTACATCTATTACTGTGGGCAAGAGTCCTGTAGAAGAAATGGGTGGCATTTATAGTTAAGAAGAGAGTGAGAGAGACAGTAATGGGATACAATCTCAAAAATGACAGAATGCTCTCGGTCCATATCCATGGCAAACCATTCAAGTCTATGCCCCAACCACTGACGCAGAAGAGGCTGAGTGGACTAGTTCTGTGAAGATCTATAACATCTTCTAGAACTAACACACACACAAAAAATGTCCTCCTCATCATAGGGGACTGGAATGCCAAGTATGAAGTCAAAAGGTAAATGGAACAACAGACAAGTTTGGCCTTGGAGAACAAAATGAAGCTGGGCAAAGGCTAATAGACTTTTGTCAAGAGAACAAGCTGGTCATAGCAAACACTCTCTTCCAACAACCTGAAAGGCAACTCTACACATGGACATCACCTTATGGGCAACACAGAAATCAGATTGATTATATACTCTGCAGTCAAAGATGGAGAAGCTCCTTACAGTCAGCAAAAACAAGAGCTGGAGCTGACTGTGGCTCAGATCATGAGCTACTAATTGCAAAATTCAGGCTTAAACTAAAGAAAACTGGGAAAACTATTAGACCATTCATGTTTGACCTTGATCACATTCCTTATGAAGGGAGCACTCACTGGAGAAGATTCTGATACTGGGAAAGACAGAAGGCAGAAGAAGAAGGGGATGGCAAAATATGAGATGGCTGGACAGCATTACTGATGTAACTAACATGAATTTGAGCAGACTTAGGAGTATGGTGAAATACAGGAGGGCCTGGCATGACTTTTCTGGGAGAACACAGTGGAACAGAGTTCTGGAACTCTTCATGGAAACAAAATTCTCAGAAAGTGTTTATTTAACACTTTGACATTTGACACCTCCCAAACCTTCCCCCCCCCAGCCCCTAAAAGATGCCTGCCTCTAGAGATGCCATCTTCCAGGTGAGACCTGGGGATCTCCAAGAATTACAGCTACAGCTCATCTCCAGACTACAGAGCTCAATTTCCCTTGAGAAAATGGATGTTTTGGAGGATGGACTGTATGGCATTGTACTCAATGAAGTCTCTGATCTCCCCAAATTTCATCTCCAATTCTCCAGGAGTTTCCCAATCTGAATTTGGCAAGTTTACCCCTCATCTCCTGCTGGTGGCCGGAGGGGTCCTGGCAACCTTACTGCCTAAAATGGAGAGGTGGGAGAATAGTGGGATTTGGCAATGCACTTCTAAAGAATAAAACATCAAGAAAAAGCACAAAAATCACAGCAGAAACAAAAAATATAAATTAAAAAAGTATAAAATACTCTGAGCCGAGGAAAACCTAAAATGACTGGCCACTGCAAGCTTCCTCTCCCCAACCCTACTCACAGCACCAAAGGCTCTCCAAGCAGCCAAAATAAGCAGGGTTTGCAAGCTCACACTTTTTTTATCTCACTGGGGCAATTTACTCACGGGAGCTGCTGAATGCGACCATCTGTCGTATTTCAGCCAGCTTCTTCAGACAGGAACAGTAAAGGAGAGCAGCCTAGGAAGTGGAGTTTTCCTCTAGCTCATAATCTGCTTCTAGCTAACTCTTTCCTATGCATTCTGCTATATAAACAGCTTCTGAAGTAAATTCAAAACAGAGGGACTCTGCTCTCTGCCTTTCTCACAGCTTCACACACTGGTGACTCTGCCTATTTACTCCACCCCCTGCTTTCCTACTGCAGAGATTTAAAGGCACACAAACAGCTGCAAGTGTCATCTAAGCCTGCTGACATTTCAAAGCATGTGGTAGCTGTTGGGGCAGGGCTTTCCCATGCTGTTCAGCTGGCTGGCAGCATGGAGGAACCTGCAAAACCAGGGGATTCTCCACTGGGACCCGGGGACTGATAAGCCTCCCAGGGCTTCTTTTTTTAGTGGGAATGCACAGGAACACAGTTCCATTTGGCTTGGTATCAGGGTGTGTGGCCTAATATGCAAATGAGTTCCTGCTGGGCTTTTTCTACCAAAAAAAATCCCTGAGCCTACCCATACAACTTGTTTTTATTCCCCATGTGAGATCTGCAGCACATGAGCACAGATATAAACACACATACCCTTTAGTTTTCATTCTTCTCTACCTTTTCCTCAAAGGTTACCAAATGGTGGCTCTCCTTAACTGCAAGATGATCACTAGGGGATGCTGGATGAAAGCCTACCACACAAAAATAATTAACAGTTAAACCCTAAACAGTGTTAGATCCTTCTAAGCCCATTTACTTTGAAGGGTGCAAACTCTGCTCAAGATTGCACTGTAAACATTCCTTGTTGTCATCTTCCCCATCTTTAAGGGATTTTCTGGATTGCCGAGATGCCTGGTGAATCATCTGTCCAATGATAAGAGGAGGATATTCACTGTGGAAAGAATACGCTTCTGGTTCATGAGTTCTTTGGATACAGTGGAATTTGGGGGCACAACTAAAAGGAAATGTGATTATTTCTGTATCCTCCGGCATCTCATAGAATAAAACAGGGCTCTATTTCCAATTATCCCTATTCTCACACCAAGGATCATGGCCCAACCCTGCTCCCCCACCCCCATCATATTTTGTCTGCCTGCCTGTGTGCTATATTCATTTTACTCTCCAATAACCTATGCTGCAGTGATTTAAAAGTCAAGCAGGTGCTTTGGGTAGAGGCATACTAGGGAAACAATTGTTCAACAGTGTAAGAGCTCAAAATGTACCATCTATGACAGGGATGTCAAACATGCAGCCCAGGGGCTGAATCAGGTCCCCAGAGGGCTCCTATCAGACCCCCAAACAACTGGGTGTTATCTGCTTCCTTCACCTTCTCTCTTGCTTCCTTGTGCATAACAGCTTGCTTTGCAAGGCTGGCTCAATTGCACAGGAGTTACATAGCAAAGACTATGGGCGTTTTCCCACAGAACTTACCGCGGAGCGACGTCCCTCTTCACCGTGCAGCGTCTGCGCGGATTTCCCACCAACTGTTCCACATAACCAGGAAGAGCCACAGCTTAGGGGTCCCAACCCTCCCGCTCTAGCGGGGGACCCCAGGTTTTCGAGCCTCTTCCCCCGCTCCCCCAAAAAACAGAAGCGGGGGGGAGAAGCGGTGTCCTCCTGGTGCTGCTGCTGCTGGAGGCGTCGGGGGCTGCCGGGGAGGATGCTGGGGGTGAACAGCATCACCAGCGGGGGTTGAGGGGGCCGCCTGCGCTCGCGCTCCATGTGCTCCTCGTCGGCAGCTGTGCTGCTGGAGGCGGCTGAACACGCGGTCGGTGTAAAGGACGGGCTTGAGGGTGCGCGAGCACTGTGGCCAGCCGTAGCAGAAGGTCTCCATGCCTCGCCCGCTGCGCCCGTAGCGCTCGTGTACCCTCAAGCCCGTCCTTTACACCGACCGCGTGGTCAGCTGCCTCTAGCAGCACAGCCGCCGCCGCCCCCGCCGCGGCGCGTGGTTTGGGGGGGCAGGATCGTGGGCCCTCCGGAAGTGCAGGGCTGGGCCGGGGAGGGAAGCCAGCATCAGACCCTTCAAGGGGGCAGACCCTCCCCACCCGGCCCCGACCAAGGAAGGGCAAGCGGAGGAGGTCTCCCCGGGAGTCAGGGGTGCAAAACATGCGCCTCCTGCCCCCGAGCACCACTTACCGACGGGGGCTGCCCGAGCAGGCAGACGGCGGGGCGCAGGTTCCGGCCCGAAGGGGCGCCCAACTCGGAGCAAACTTTCCCCGGTGCCGCGCACCTCCTTCTCCGTCAGGTGAGCGCACGCGCGGCAGGTGAGCCCTTTGGCCCAGGTGAGCCCTTCCTCTCCCGCGCGGCCGCCTCCTGATTAACCCCTTCGCCTCTGGGCCCTCCCTGGAGAGCCTGGGAAACTCCCCGAGACCGGGCAGGCCAGCTGGAGCCGAGCCGCTCCCCTGCCTGCCCCCCCGCCTGAATTAAGGCTTTGGCCCAGGGCTGGCCAAATTGTGGCCACGCGTGGCTCTTTCGCACATAGCGTGTGGCTCTCAAAGCCCCCCGCCCCATCAGCCGGCTTGGAGAAGGCATTTGTCTCCAGAGGCTCGGAGAATGCATTTAAAGTTAAAGCTGCTTTCTTTCTGCCTGTCTCCCCCATAGGGTTGCCAATCCCCAGGTGGGGGCAGGGGATCCCCCGGTTTGGAGGCCCTCCCCGCGCTTCAGGGTCATCAGAAAGCGGGGGGAGGGGAGGGAAATGTCTGCTGGGAACTCTGCTATTCCATAGGGAGATTTATTCCCATAGAAAATAATGGGGAATTGACTTGGGGGTATCTGGGGCTCTGGGGGGGCTGTTTTTTTTGGTAGAGGCACCAAATTTTCAGTATAGCATCTAGTGCCTCTCCCCAAAGTACCCCCTAAGTTTCAAAAAGATTGGACCAGGGGGTCCAATTCTATGAGCCCCCAAAGAAGATGCCCCTATCTATTATTTCCTATGGAAGGAAGGCATTGAAAAGGTGCTGTCCCTTTAAATGTGATGGCCAGAACTCCCTTTGGAGTTCAATGATGCTTGTCACAGCCTTGATCTTGGCTCCACCCCTAATGTCTCCTGGCTCCACCCCCAAAGTCTCCTGGCTCCACCCCCAAAGTCCCCAGATATTTCTTGAATTGGACTTGGCAACCCTACTTTTGTGTCACTAACGTAAACTGGTTTTTAGCGGTTTACATCTGCGACGCAAAAGGTCCGGCACTTCCTGGTTATATTTTCTCCATTGGTTGAGGCTCCTCCCTTGGGAAGAAGTGGGAAGGGAGAGCTTGCTTTGCCAGGCTCTTTCAATTGCACAGCAGAGCTACTGAGCCAAGCCCTTCTATTGGCTGAGGCTTTCCCCCCTCCTGGTCCCTTGGGAAGGAAGGAAGGAGCCAGAGCTTCCTTTGCCCAGTTCCCTGGATCCCATGGGAGAAATACAAAGAAAGCACCTTTAAGACCAACAAGTGCTAATGTTTTAAGCAGGTTTTATTTTAAGTTTTTTTTTAAAAAAACCCCTTTATCTGTGTTTGTCTGTGTCCTTTATAAAGTTTATATCTCTGCTACCTAACCTTATATAGGTACACACACATCCCGGCCCAACATGGCTCAGCCCAACAAGGTCTCATTTATGTCAGATCCAGCCCTCATAACAAATTAGTTTGACACCCCTGATCTATGGTCACAGGACATAAATTCATAGGCCCTGCTAGTAGCTTAGTGTTCCTATGCTTTTGAGGGACCTGAAGAATGACAACATAAAAGAAGAATTGCAGATTTATACCACACCCTTCTCCCTGAATCAGAGACTCAGAGCAGCTTACAATCCCCTATATCTTCTCCCCCCACAACAGACACCCTGTGAGGCTGAGAGGGCTCTCACAGCAGCTGCCCTTTCAAGCACAACTCCTGCAATAGCTATGGCTAACCCAAGGCCATTCCAACAGGTGCAATTCCAACACAGGCAATTCGTGTTAATTCTCTTAAAGGCATTCCCAAATAAAAAATGGTGCAGTGGTCTATCAGGAACATCTACAAGAAAAGTGTGTTCTCTTACCATGACCCATAAAGCGGGAGCATTTCTCTCTCTGGAAATCAAAGCAGACTGGGACATGACAATGACCCACAGGCAGACCCCAGGGACCCATCATTCCATCTTGTGGCACCAGCCATGTCCAAGCCTGAGCCACTTGGCTCTTAGCCAGCCAGCCAGCCATTCCAGAGGAGGCAGGCTGTTGTAAAATGGATAGTGAAGAGTTAACGGGGACCTGATTATGGGTTGGAGGAAAATTCCACCTCCCTGCACTGTTCTCTTTTCTTGCTTTCAGTTTTTGTGTTAGTCTGAAGTTAGTTGCTATACAGCAGTTGTGTTACATTCAGTAACTCAAGTGAGTGCCAAGATTTACTTAATTACCACAGTGAGATCACAAAATTGGTGATGAGGGTACAAAGCAGGGCCTCGTATGGAAATTTAATCTAGAAGAGGAGGGTTGGCAGCAATATATTGAAATATGGGCCACTATTTTTTGGCTAATGAGATCACAGATGCAGCTAAACAGAAAGCAATATTTCTCACTGTCTGCAGCAATGCCCTTTTGCAAGGCCTAGTGCACCCGGAGAAGCCTGGAGACAAAAGTTTAACAGATTTGCAAAAGATTTTGCCTAAACATTGCACCGCTAAACCTAAAGTCATTGCAGAACGTTTTAAATTCCATAACTGAATGAGGAAAGAAGGAAAATCTATATTAGACTATATAGCAGAGAGAGAAAAAAAATTACTGAACACTGCTCATTTGGAAATGTTCTGGAGGATATGTTAAGAGATAGATTAGTGTGTGGAGTGCAGAATGAGAAAATTCAAAGGCAGTTATTGTCAGAAGGGAACCTGACTTGGGCCAGAACAGTAGAATTAGTGACAGCCATGGAGGCAGCGATGAAAAATAATGATTTACACCTAGACAACAAGGACATTCAGGTGAACCCCTTAAATAAACTACAAAGCCAGAAGCAAATAACTCCAACCTTACAAAAATGTTTCAGATGTGGAGGAAGTAACTTGGTTTTGGTTTGTCAACACAGAGGATCCCAGTGGGTTCTGGTAAATGACTGTAATAATAAACTGAACTGTGCCATAAATGGTTAAAAGTGGGACATCTAGCCAGAAAATGTGGAGGCAGTTCTCAGAGAGTGCAACATGCCCAGAGAGAGAGAGATTCCTAAAGACAAAGGAAAGAAACTGGAAGCTTGTTATTTGGAAGACCAATCAAAGGAAGACTGTGTGGCTACAAACAATGTGTGAACATTGTTTTTACAACATCATCATTTACAAATCAGTCATATATTCACAAAATATCTCACAAAGTATCATATATCATCAAATAATATACACTGTCAACTCGTGTTTAATCTCTTTTTAGTTTATTATTCAACATTCATAACTTCAAATATCTCAGAAACAACATAAGCTTATGAAAAAAATTTCATGGAAGTCCACTGTTGTTTACTCTGACACTGGTGGAAGCATGGGGACATTCACTGAGACCTGATTTCTGGGTTGGAAAACTCCATCCCCTGAACTGTTCTTTCTTCTTGTGTTCAGGTTCTGTGTTAGTCTGAGGTTGGTTGCAATAAAGCAGTTGTGTTACATTCAGTAAGGTATGTGAGTACCAATATTTATTTACAGTGAGATCACCAATCAGTGAATTGATGCCATTTGCCGCTACTGGAAAGTCCAAGCCAAGTGGCCCCGAGGCTCTGTCAGCACTGCTGGAACTTGGCTTGCTCCTGGCTGCTTGGATGGTGGCCTATTGGGGCTTTTTCTAATCAATGAAAAGTGCACTCCACTCCTGAAGGACACCTTCACATATAAGGTTGCCAATCCTGGGTTGAGAAACTCCTGGAGATTTGGGGAGTGGAGTCTGGGGGATGGTGGGGTTTGGAGAGGGGAGAGACTTCAGTGAGATAATGCCATAGAGTCCACCCTCTAAAGCAGCCATTTGCTCCAGGGGAACTGACCTGTCACCTAGAAATCAGTTGTAATACCAAGCGATCTCCAGCCACTACCTAGAGGTTGGCAACCCTAACAGTTCTCATCTCCCTCATGTCTTTGTTTTGGTGCTTTTGCAAGACATGCTCTAGGGCAGGAGTGGCCAAACTTGCTAAACATAAGAGCCACATAGAATAAATGTCAGATGTTTGAGAGCCATAAGACATTAACAAGGAAGGAAGGAAAGAAATAATAATAATAAATTTTATTTCTACCCCGCCCTCCCCGCAAAGCGGCTCAGGGCGGCTAACAGTAAGTAATATATTAACATAAATAGTAAAACATTAGATTAGCAATTAAAATTACACATATAAAAACCCGTTAATTCAGTTAAAATACTTAATTTTACATTACATTATATATATATCTGGCAGTAATAGCTGTTCTGGCGCTGAATCTGCCAGTTTAAATGGTGTTAGAGATGGCGGTTCTTCGTTCATTGCAACTCAGCAGTCCGTATCATTATAGGCGTGTCTAAAAAGGGCAGTCTTGCAGGCCCTGCGGAACTGGTCGAGGTTCCGCAGGGCCCGCACCTCCTCCGGGAGCTGGTTCCACAGTGCAGGTGCCGCAACTGAAAAGGCTCGTACTCTGGTGTTTTGGAGTTTGGCCTCTCTCGGCCCAGGGATGGTCATTTTGTTTTTACTTGCTGACCTCAGTGCCCTCTGGGGTTCATACGGGGAGAGACGGTCCCTTAGGTAGGCAGGTCCTCGGCCATATAGGGCTTTAAAGGTAATAACCAACACTTTGTACTGGACTCGGTAGATAACTGGCAGCCAGTGCAGTCCGCGCAGCCCCGGCTGTATGTGCTCCCATTTCGGGAGCCCCAGTAACAGCCTGGCCGCCGCATTCTGCACTAGCTGCAGCTTCCGAGTCCGGCACAGAGGTAGCCCCAAGTAGAGGGCATTACAGTAGTCCAATCTTGAGGTGACCGTTGCATGGATCACTGTTGCGAGGTCGCGGCGTTCCAGGAAGGGGGCCAACTGCCTTGCCCGCTTCAGATGAAAGAATGCTGACTTGGCAGTGGCTGCTATCTGGGCCTCCATTGATAATGAAGGCTCCAGTAAAACACCCAAACTCTTTACCTGGCGCACTGGTTCCAATGGTGCGCCGTCGAAGGTTGGGAGAGCTATTTCCCCTCCCTGGGCGCCGCGACCCACGCAAAGGACCTCTGTCTTCGCTGGGTTCAACTTCAACCCACTCAATCTAAGCCACGCCGCTACAGCCTGCAAGGCCCGATCCAGGTTCCCTGGGGCGGAGCCAGGCCGGCCGTCCATTAGTAGATAGAGCTGGGTGTCATCTGCATATTGATGGCAACCCAGCCCAAACTCTGGACAATCTGGGCAAGGGGGCGCATATAAATGTTAAACAGCATTGGGGAGAGAACTGCTCCCTGAGGCACCCCACAATCAAGTGTGTGCCTCTGGGATCGCTCGCCCCCAATGGCGAGAAAATGGATGGGGAAGGGAGGAGGCAGAGGTGGGAAGAAAGCAACTTTAAATGCATTCTCCAGCTGACTTGGTTTGAAGAAGTGATTTAAAGAGAGAAATGCTTTCTCCAAACCGGCCGACAGGATGGTGGGGGCTTTGAGAGCCACAGTTTGGCCACCCCTGCTCTAGGAGTTCTGTGGTTGGAAATCAGGCCCATGTGCAGTCCAGGTTTCAAGTATGGAACTCCCAGAGCATGGTCCGTCACCATAGCCTGTGGGGGATGCAATAAGGACTCTGTAATGTTTGAATTTTTGTCAGGGTGTTGACTTTCGCAAAAAAGGGCCTTTTTTCTGTAACCAGAAGAAATAATAAATAAAACCTACCTTGTATTTTGTATTGACCTGGATGGCCCAGCCTAGCCCAATGCCATCAGATCTCCAAAGCTAAGCAGTAGATCCACTGGTCAATACTTGGATGGGAAACCATCAAGGAAGTCCAGGGTTACTATGCAGAGGCAGACACCAGCAAACTACCTCTGGTTGTCTCTTGCCTTGAAAACCCTATGGGGGTCTCCATAAGTCGGCTGCAATTTGATGGCACTTTTCACCACCACCTTCTGTTTTATAGCCTTGTAAATGTTCAGAGACTGAGGAAGATGCAGTGTCATGACACATTCCCTTTCGTTTTCCAAGCCCCCATTTGAAGAGTAGCTGTTTGCTCAAAGTGGCCTCCATCTACTCCCCTTCCTTTTTGCTACACTTCCATTGTATTCAGCAGAACGAAGTTTGAGTTCGGTGACACTTTTAAGACTAACAAAGTATTTATTCAAGGGATAAGCTTTTGTGTGCAAGCACACTTCTTCAGATCCAGCAGTTAGTTTTTCCTATTGATGAAAATCAACCTGTTGTAGCATTATCACCTCCTGTCTTTGACCTTTAATTTTAAAAGCTGCATGCTAAGGCAGAATGTTTTTACTGCAATACTCAGAAGATTTCCTGTGATGCCATTGTGAGATGGGCACATTAGACAAATCAATTGTATGATTGCTTTGTTTCATTTCAGGAAATTATCTTGGGCGACATAGAAGCTGTGATCTTCGTTCTGTATTCAAATGGACTAGTAACTCACTATAATGACAACGTGACATCTCAAATTACTACAACTGGCACCTGAAAATACCTCTTTATACTTCAGATATAATTTTAATTTTGTGAATAGGTTCAGTTCTGAGGGATGGAGTATTCTCAGGCTTTGTCTTGATTTGCTTTGGATGGCAGGATTCCAGTTTAAGCAAATATGAGCATCGGTGGATTGACTGTAAAAACCCGTGGTTAACTTGTTTAGCTCGAGGGGAAGGAGAATGTCCAAGAAAGGGAAGCATGAATTTTTGATGCATTGAAATTAGGCTGTGGGATGGCCAGAGAGCTGATTTAGTTGCATTTCTCTGAACTTCCTTAACTACTGATCAAGATTGCAAGCAAATGTATTGTATCCAGATGGACAGTTTGTAGGTGGGCTCTGTAGCGATCTTTTTTTCAACTTTGCTCATGAGGAAATTGGCATAAGATGGAAATGGCAAGGGGGAAGGAGTCTAAAATGTGGCCATGATTTACTCAGTGGCAAGGGAGATTTCTCTCTTCTTGAGAAGCTGCTTCAAGGTTTAGGAAGCCCTGGCTGCAAGTAAGCTGTGTGTGCATAAATTTGCTTGGGTGGCATGTGCTCTAGGAAGCCTGTCTGGAAACAAACTCAAGTTGGAATGGATTTTTCATGTTCTGTTGCACAAAGAGATATATGTTAGACTTAACAAGGCTGTTTGTTTACATTCTCCAGGGCATTTGGGGCATGCAACAGGCTAAAAACAGCCTAAGGAAATTGCAGCTCTCTGTCTCCTCAGGAGGAAATATTTGTTATGGTTATGTAAATGAACTTTCTGCTGAATCCCAGCTGAAATGTGCAATTATGTCCCCCCCCCCCCCCATTTCCCTGACCTCAGTTCACTAAGCATTCGAGCCAGGGAAGGCAGAATAAAGTTGCATACTGTCTAGAATCTTGTCCGGTTGCAGAACTTCAGGATGCACGTGTCAGAGAAGTATACTGTACTCAAATCCACTGGCTCCTCTATGTGGAAGGGCACGGCACAGGCATTGCAAGTTGGTGAGATGTCTGAAAACAAATCTCGGTAACTTTAAACGCCAGTTTGGTGTAGTTGGTTAAGTGTGCAGATTCTTATCTGGAAGAACTGGGTTTGATTCCCCACTTCTCCACATACATTTGCTGATGTGACCTTGAGTTAGTCACAAGTTCTTTCAGAGCTGTTCTGCTCAAGAGCAGTTCTGGGAGAGTGCTCTCGGCCCCACCTACCTCTCAGGGTGTCTGTTGTGGGGAGGGGAAGGAAAAGAAGATTGTAAGACACTCTGAGACTCCTTTGGGTAGTGAAGGGCAGGGTATAAATCCAATTCCCTCCTCCTCCTTCATGGCAACCATCTTGACACACTGAGCATCCAGAACGACACATTTCAATAACGTCTTCAAATTTCATATGGCAATTGTTTTGGGTCTGAGGAATACTGATAGTACACCAGTGGTTTTGTGGCAAACATATGCAGTATGAAATGATAGCAGTGCAATCAGGTTAATGCACTGGAAAGTCCAGATTGGGCCACAGCATCCTGATTTATGCCCCTGGACATACACACCTGTCATTCACATGATCCATTTTTGTTGCAGGAAGGATGGGTGTAGCACCTATCCTTTGATGAACACAATTTCAGGAGAAAGCATGAAGCTATCCTGTGGATGACTTTGCATATTGCAGGAAGTGTGAAAAGACAAACATCTGATCCTGCTTTGTTCCATCTCCCCCTGATTGGGAGCCCTCCTCTGCCTCTCTAGTTCTCCTGTGATCAAAGTCTTATTCTTCATTTAGCCCCTTTCAGGCGTCTTGTTTCTGGTGCTCATGCTTAATGTAGTGGGAGAGCATGCCACATGAAATCATCTTCATATGTGCAATTGCCATTTTGTGTGAAATAGGCAACATGTATATTTTCAAGTCATGGTACATGCAACCCAAAATATGGATTTTCTTTTTTTTAAGTATGTTTTTTATTATATAGTTGAAAGGGTACAGAAAATAAAAATGAGGGTGTCAAGAAATCAGAAAAATCTACATTTTCAAGGCTTGCAAACATGGAAGCTGCAAAATACTCACATTGCCCTTTCACACAGAAAAGCAACCATGTGTACTGATCATGATCAGACATAGCACACTCTCCCTGTACACAGGATAGGAGCATTAGAAACATAATTCCTAAAAAGGGCTCTTTGAGAGGCCTGATTCCTGCCTTCTTTTGTTACAGTGATTCTTGGTATGCACAGATGTGCCATGGAGCACATCACAAAGCCCATAAATATTGGAATTTGAGGGCCAATCTGTTTATAAGGTTGTTAACTAGATGACTTTACTCACTTGACTGTTGCATGTTAGAAAGGTGAAACCTTTCTGCAGGTTTTCAACATGTCACACTTGAATGGAGAAGATTTGCCTGGGGAAGCTGACCTATTGGCTGTTGTCTGGTGATGCTATGAACTCACCTTACTCCCTTTCCACCCCAAAGCAGTTTTACATATATGTTTAAAATATTTCCCTGTGTTGTGTGTTATAATAATTGAAAGTCTTTTCTAAATAGAGGGAGCTGCTGCAGAGAAAGCTCTGGAATGGTCACTGGCAATCTTGATCAGTGTTCTCTCTAAGCTGAGTTAACGTGAGCTAGCTCACCGGTTTTTAGCCTCTGGCTCACACATTTTTGTGTTAACTCACAAAAAATGGCCCCAGAACAAGTTAATTTATGCAGTAGCTTACAACTTTAATGCCAGTAGCTCACAAAGTAGAACTGCTCACAAGACTCCACAGCTTAGAGGGAGTATTGATCTTGACCTGTCTCCCCAAAACAGCAGCCTCCATGGCCTCAGCCTTGCCAATCAATTTCATTTCCCATCTTGTTTGCATTTTTGTCTTTAATTCCGCAGGCTCTTTACACCTTATTGGCATAACAGTCCTTTCAGAACCTGCCATTGTTGATGGCTCAAATTCCATAGTTTGTGGAACCAGAAAGATGACCCCCATTTCGTTTAGGACAGATGAAAAGAATAACATTTCATATAATGTATAATTAACATATATGATTCACCAGTAAGATGTACGGTGAGGGCCATTGGCTTAGATGGCTTTTAAAAGGGATGTAGACGTATTCATGGAGGATAGATCTGCCAACAGCTATTTGCCATGATCACTGAATGGATTCTCTATGTTTCGCAGCAGTCTACCTTAAGGCCAACTCACATATTATAAAGGCCATGTGGCAGACACATGGAGTCTCAGTGGACATAGTCAGGGAGTTTGGGGGACAATTCATGGGTACCTGGGCACTCAGTTTGGATCAGAACCTCAGCATGCAAAGAGGGGGAACTTCAATTCCAACTGAATGGTCACAGGAGCCATAAATGTTCCCAGTGGGGCAAATAGCTCCCCTGGGCCACTCCAAGATGGGGAAAAGACAGTCTTAGAAGCAGAGATTGGAGGCCTGCAAAATTTACAAGTGTCTTTGACCAGAAAGGGGTAAGATGCACATGCAGCTATTAAAAATATTGTGCTTCTCCAAAAAGAAACAGCAAAACAAAGCTAGAAAGCTAGTTGGGAAAAGCTCATACTTTTCCAGTTTTAGTAATCCAATCTGATATTTACAAGTAATATTGGGAAGACCTATGCTGTTTCAGGAGCAGGTTTATAATGTATTTTGAACTCCCAGTTTCATATAAACTGCTTTAGAGATATGAGAAGGGTACCTTCTGTTCTCTTAAATGGCAGCAAAAGAGATTATACGCAGCCTCTGCTCTAGTGTCACCAGACCCTGAGCTGCAATAGAAGATGGGGGAAAACTTAATATGCAAGAACTACAACTTTTTTAAAAAGCAAAAAATCTCCAAGCTAAAAAAAAGCTGATTTTGTTCCTAGGCAGTAAATCCTCTTCACTCATATTCTAGCAGTTTGGGAACAGCACATATTGCCTCTTCGTATTGAAGGGCATGACACTGTCTCCTTCTGATCAGGTTGCGTGATGCTACCATAAAGATACAGGAGGAAATTGTGCATGCCATACGCAGAGTAGAAGTGCACATTTGCAAATCCTCCAACATTGCCACTCAGATATGAAATGTGAATGTCGAATGGAAGTGATTCTTTTGAATGTAAAATGTTATCACAGCAAATTAAGCTTCAAGTGCCTTAGGTTTGCATCTTGCCTTGATTGACAACGAGAAAGGAGGACTGCAAATTAAGTAAAAAAAATACATAAAATTGCAGGCATCTCTAGACAGTACTGACAAGCATCAAATATAAGGTCTTATGAATGAACAGTTACCAGGTACTTGACCAATGTATGTCATCTATCAGATACTATTTCTTGCTTATTAGTCACCATCCAATACCAAATACCATGATGCGTCAATGATCTAATAGTGACAAATATAATCTCTTCATCATAGGTTAAACCCAGACAATGGACGACAGCAAAAATTCTTTAAAATGTGGAAATTATTAAACATTAGTATTTGAGAAGAAAATCCAGGAGAATATTTGTTTCAGCTCTAGTCATGTAAAACTAAATTAAATTTGGTTTTCCACTAGACTTAGAGGGCTGCACCAGACATGTGCAGGAAGTTCCAGCTAAAGCAACCAGCAGGTTTTAAAAATCCAGTTTTCAAGTATGCAATTCACAACCTTCCCCTCTGTGCCATTTTCCAAATCTGAACGGGGACAAATATCATTTAGGGAGGATCTCAGAACTGGAAAGCAGCATCAAGGGGAGGAGGTGTAAACTTGCCCCACAAAACCAAACTGAATTGGGTCCCTGATCATTGAGTTCTTTAACAAAATTAACGGGAGCTCTGCGTATGATGCACATCTGGTCTGGTGCTTGCTATAATGAGTGGGAGCAGACGTAACTCAGGGGCACAGCCAGCATCAGGAGTAGACACCCACAGATAGCTGGCCTTGGGAGGGTCTGGCATTCTGTGACAGAAACCACAGCACTCTCTCTTTCTCTGGGTGGTGGAAAGGGGGGCATCAACCCCTCCCCTGCCTGGAAGGTCTGGACTGCTAATCCCTTCTTCCTCCCTTGGCATGTATAACTGCTCCTCTGCTGCACCAAGTACCCAGATGGAGGAATGCTACTGGCCTCCATTTGCTCTAGGAACCACTGCCAACTAGAGGGCAAGGGCTGGTGAGCAATGAGCAGCTGCTTCTCCAAGAAGCAGAAGCATCCAAGCAGGCAAATGAAAAACAGAAATCTTTCATTTGCTTGCTTTTCCTGTGTGTTGGTGTCATGGGAGCAGCTGGGATGGGACCCACTGGAGGCCATCTTGCCTGGAAAGAGCCCTGAGAAGGAGAAATCCCAGTGGCATTACAAGCCAAACAGATACACCTGAGAATCCTCCTCCATTCCTTCTGAAGCTTGCTACTTTCTGGTCCAGTTGACAAAATGTTATTACAAGGCTCCCCGCAGGAAGGTGCCTGAAATTGGAAGTATCCTACCACCCTGGGTAGCAGCTGCAGGGTGCTGTGTGAAATTTCCCCCAGCAGTGCAGGAAGCAGCAGCAAGGCAGACTCAAACAAGGGAGAGGAGGAATGCATGGGGAGAGGAAGGCTGATGCCTGAAACAAGCATTTGATTGGCTCATCTTTGCAGACTGGCAGCTTATCATAAGAATGTGTTTGGAAGCCCAATCTAAATATCACATTTCTCTTCTTTCATAATTGGAGAGGCCAAACCTAGCGTAGGCTGGTTGCCACTGCAAAGCAGCCATCCCTTCACCTCCCTGTGTTGCCAGCCTTACGGAACCTTAGTATTTACTGCATATCTTGCATAACGTTAGCCTCCATCTAGTATAATTTCGAGGTTTAATGTGCCTATTCCAGTTTGGTTAAACCAGGGGTGTCAAACATGCAGCCCGGGGGCCAAACCAGGCCCCTAGAGGGCACCTATCAGGCCCCCAAGCAACTGGCTGTTGTCTGCTTCCTTCTCCCTTTCTCTTGCTTCCTTCTGCATCTCAACTTGCTTTGCAAGGCTTGCTCAATTGCAGAGGAGCTACAGAGCAAAATCTCGATTTTCTCCATTGGTTGAGGCTCCTCCCTCCCCCCCCCCCCCCGGTCTCCTGGGGAGGGAGGGAAAGAGCCAGAGCTTCCTTTGCCCAGTTCCCTGGATCCCACACAAGAAATACAAAGAAAGCACATTTAAGACCAAGAAGTGCTAATGTTTTAAGTTTTTTTAAAAAAATCTTTAGTCATGTTAGCTAGATCCAAGTAGTCAGCCGTGTTGGTCTGAAGTAGGAAAACAAAATAGGAGAAGTTGCATCTTTAAGACCAACTCAGTTTTATTCAGAACGTAAACTTTCGTGTACTCTCTAAGCACACTTCATCAGACGAGGAATCTGGTACAGTGACAAAGCCACACGTAGCTGGTAGTCAGTGGCTCAGAATGCAAACTGGTACAAATTTAAGAACCAATGACAGTATAGTAAAATTAACTGGTAGGGAGTGGTTTAGAATGCAAAATGGTAAAAAAAAAATTAAGGTTCAATGACAGAATAGTAAAATTAACAAATTGAGCAAACCTTTGATCTGAGTAGCATGAGCATGCAAAAGCAATAAAACAGTAATATGTCAAAATGTAAGAGTGTCTGTTAATGACTATATTGTATTAAGCCTGGGTCAAAAGGAAGGTATTTATATCTCAGAAGATTTCCCATCCAATTAATTTACCTTTTAACGTGTAACATATACGGTATATAGTTTGCCATAGGAGAAAAATACATTAAAATTAGTGGGAGATGGGTTCTGTATATGTAATGGGATAAACAGCCAATATCCCTGTTTGAGTTTGTCAGTACAGCTAAAAGAGAATTGCATTGGATAGTGATGTTCTTGTCCACCTAATTTACTTTTTAACATGTAAACATCATTCTAGTTTGCCATAGAAAAAACAGAATACAGTAAAATATAATGAAAATGGGCTAAGTATATGCAATGAGATTAACAGCCAATATCCCTATTTTGAGTATGCCAGTACAAAAAATCATTCTGATACACTATTCTAAAAGAGAAATACATTGGAATACTGTGGATATATAACTTACTCAGTGAGAGTAAGTTATAACTGTGGATGTATAACTTACTCAGTTTTTGACATATTGCTGATATTTTGACATATTACTGTTTTATTGCTTTGCGTGCTCATGCTACTCAGATCAAAGGTTTGCTCAATTTGTTAATTTTACTATTCTGTCATTGAATCTTAATTTTTTTTTTTACCATTTTGAATTCTAAACCACTCTTTACCAGATAATTTTACTATAACTGTGGATGTATAACTTACTCAGTGAGAGTAAATTATAACTTACTCTCACTGAGTAAGTTATACATCTACAGTATTCCAAATTAGGTACACAAATGGCCTGGTCCAACAAGATCTCATTTATGTCAGATCCAGCCATCATAACAAATGAGTTTGACACCCCTGGGTTAAATGATGCTGGAAGAGCAGCTCATATTCAAGTCACCATCCTTGTTTGGAGCCCCAGCCAATAGCAGAGCATTAACAGCCCTCCAGGGTACTTTGGTCCACAGTGCATTCTTCAAAGCTGGGGGTGGGTGGGTGGGGTTTGTGTGTGTATGTGTATGTTTGGCAAATCCAGCACCCGTCACTCGGGCCTAGGGTTGCCAAGTCAAATTCAAGAAATATCTGGGGGCTTTGGGGGTGGAGTCAGGAGACTTTGGGGGTGGAGCCAGGAGACATTAGGGGTGGAGCCAAGATCAAGGCTGTGACAAGCATAATTGAACTCCAAAGGGAGTTCTGGCCACCTTTTCAGTTCCTTCCTTTCGTAAGAAATAATGGAGGATAGGGGCACCTTCTTTGGGGGCTCATAGAATTAGACCCCCTGGTCCAAACGTTTTGAAACTTGGGGTGTATTTTGGGGAGAGGCACTAGATGCTATACTGAAAATTTGGTGCATCTACCCCAAAAAACAGCCCCCCCCCAGAGCTCCGGATACCCGCAGATCAGTTCTCCATGATTTTCTATGGGAATAAATCTCCACAGGGAATAACAGAGTTCCCAGCAGACATTTCGCTCCCCTCCCCCCTCTTTCTGATGACCCTGAAGCGGGGGGAGGGTCTCCAAATCGGGGGATCCCCTGCCCCCACCTGGGGATTGGCAACTCTACTCGGGCCTAAACTGCCATTTAATCTCCCACTGACAAGTTAATGGTTTTTCCCTTGGAGCTGGATTTCCCTTTTGATGCAAAACTGTCTTTTGAAGGCGAACAAACACCAAACTGCCAGGGCTTGATGCCTGCATGATTATTTCATAGAGTTGAGTCAGATCCTTTGGATTTTTTTTTTAATAGAGACCTGTGGGCAACCATCAGAAATGCATTTGGCCTGTAAGAAAAGATGTGGCAAAAAGTCCTGAGCAAAAGATGAACTTTCTTTTCTGCCCCAATTAGCTGCAACCTCCCTTAGAAAATTCAGCTGGAGTCAGAAGAATCCTCCTTGCCTGCAGCTGTTTTGTCTCAGGCTGAGAACGTGCCAGACATAATAAGCTACCAAGAAGCGGCTTGGGTGATAAGCTTTGCAAAAAGGGTAATATCTAAGAGGGGGCGAATACATTAGTAAGTTGGTTCTCTTTTTCCCTGAAAGCTGTTCTGTTGTGTGGTTTGGCTGGCTGGGCATGTAACCTGCAGCAGAAGACCCTGACCATGCATGGTATATCCCAGCACTGCCCCTCTATTGCTGTACTGCCACCTTTTGGCAACCAAAAACAACAACAGTGCAGTGCCTTAAAATATAAGCTGCAGCTGAAAACTTGGACCATGTGCACATCCCAGCACTGCCCCTCCACTGCTGTACTGCCACCCTCTGGCAACTAAAAATACAACAGCATTGTGCAATAAAAGGTACTTAAACATTGTTAATAATACAGTCAAAGACATTACCTTTGTAATGTGTTACTGGCTTAAAGGATGGTTTGAGAGGCATCAAAAGGTGGCTTATTTGGAAAATGTGTATGCCCCATCTCTAGATATGACCAAGACAGTTCAAAGTAAAACATTACCATGAAAATATAAAAACAGTATAAAATTATCAATAAACCACAAAACATCAGGGTCCAGGGTCATAAAACAGCATAAAATTGCATTGCTAAAATAGTAAACAGGCTAGAACAGGAGTGGCCATAAGAACCACACAGAATAGATGTTTGAGAGCTGCAAACAAGAGGGAGAGAGGAAATAGATGGGGGAAGGAGGGAGAGGTGGAAAGAAAGCAACTTTAACTTCAAATGCATTCTCCAAACCGCCAGCTGTCTTGGCTTGGAAAAGTAATTTAAAGAGAGGAATACCCTTTCCAAGTGAGCCAATGGGTCAGTGGGGACTTTGAGAGCCACACAAAGCCTTCTGGGCTAGAATCAGACCAGAAAACTCACTTTAAAAGATGGAACCCCTCAGCTGAAAATATAATCCTTATTATTATTTTATATAATGCCATCTGTATGTAAAGAAGGACAGAACCAAAGAACTGGGCCTTGCCAGTCTAAAGTGGGAAGGGGAAAGAAAGAAGGAGGTGAGGGAAAGCAGGTGAATGGAAGCCAAGGCAGCTACCTGTTTGCGTAGCTTCATTCCAGTGGGGATGAGAGACAAGGAGGCTGAACACCCTTATCTTGGCTACAAAATAAGTAGCCTGGGCCTGCTGTTTTGAACTTTGGGACTAAAAGTTCAAGCTTGATTTTTCCTGACTGTTGGCAGTTCTTCCTGCCCCACTCCCAGATTAAGTATCTGGACATGTTCTAAAAAAGGCAGATAATTTAAAAAGGAAACCCATACTGTGCATGTTTGAAAATCCAGAACAATTTTCTTGCATACATATGATACCCCCAAAGTTCAGTTCAAATCTCCACTCAGACATGAAATCTGGATGTGATTTTAGACCAGCGAGTCTCACTCAGCAAAACCTACCTCACAAGGCTGTTGTGAAGATAAAATGGCAAGGGCACTGTGTGCTCTGGGCTTTGTAGAGGAAGGGTGGGGTAAAATATATGTTTAAGCATGTGAAACTGGCAAATTAATTAGTTCTTATTGGGCATTAGTTGGTTTTTTTTCTGGCAACATGATCCCCATTGAAAATGACCTGCATTAAGGCTGAGCAAATACAGTGGGGAAGGAGAAAGAAAGGAACATTTGCATAAATTTCCAAGGATTAAAACCAAAGGGGGGGATGCTGATCACTTTTGCTAAGCCAGCAACCTTTTGCCTCTCCCTTCATATTTTCTCAATCTTTCTACACAGTAGTAAGATTTTGCTGCTGGGATCTTTGTAGAGGTCAAAAGAGTATTCAGAATTCTTGGGAAGAGGATAAATATTCATGTTCCAAAGTTGATCTTTTAATTCTGACAGCAGTTTGGAAATGTTCCCTTTAAAATCAGTGGAGAAATCTGACTAAGAGGTTGTTTTTTGCTTTAATCACACATCAAGATCACAGTTGGCTTGTTTCTAATCCACAAGTGAAATATTGGGTTGAGGCACATCAGTAATAACTTCAGAAAACACAAATTGCCTTCCAAAAATTATAAACATTATTTTAATTATGCCTTTATTTCCCAAATTTTGTTGGCTGTTCACATCCTAGCAGTCAAGTCAGAAATGAAAACTGGGTGAAAGAATGTAAATGGTGCCATGAAGAGGTAGGGTTGCCAACAACCTGGAGAGAGCTAAAAACGTTGTGCCCTCTTAACTGTTTCATATGCAGTTAAAGCCGTTCATGGCACAGAGGTAAATAACGTCATCATCTGTTAAATAACATCCTATTAATTCTCTCTTAAAGGAGAAGAGCATTTTTCCTCCAGATTGCTGCCAACTTGTGCAGAGGAGGGGATGAGTTGTAAGCCACATGCAGCTCTAATGTGTGGTTGCCACAAATCTTCCCGGCCCTCCTCCTATGCCTTTAATAGCTGCATGATGCTCAGATGATGCAGCTGAAGCTTTTGTTGACCTTATCCCAGGCCAGGAGTTGAGCAGCTGGCTTTCCAAGCTGAAACTTGACTTCTTTGAGCGGCATGTGAAAGTGCTAGGATGACTGACACCACTTGGCACTGCTTACAGTACCCATAATGCTGTTAACTGATCACTGTGGTTCTTCCAATGTCATGGCTATGGCCTCATACACGAAACTAGAAGATCTATATCTCTCAGAGGGCTTACAGAACAGAACTGTTCAGAAGAGCCTTTGGCTTCTCAAGAAATTGCTTTACGCGTGCCTTGAATTTTAAAGCTTCCCCTTCCCAATGGTTGTTTCATTGTTCGAATTTGTACTGTTTTTAATTGCTACCTACCTTGGGACTCAGTTCTCTGGGAGAAAGGCAGGCTTATTAATGTTTTAAATAAACACAGGTAATGTATTTTATTTACATTTTTAAATAAATATTTTAAATGTATTCAGCTACTGTTATTTTTGGTTTTTCCAACCACTTTATTTTCCATGGATTTATTTATGCTCCCCCCGCCGGTCCAAGTTTCTTACACAGGCCTAATTAAGAGATGATGCCTTTGCTGGACTTTTCCAGGTCTTTTCACTATCCATCATTGCATTAGTTATCTGTTATTATTCTCTCCAAATGTAAACTGGAATGTGCAAATCACCCTTTCCCTCCTGATAGCAGCCTACACTTTTGTACACCCACTTAGTTGATTAACTGTTGGGAGTGAGGACATGATACCTGAATACAGGACAGGAAGAAAGGAATAGCTTATGCCTCACTAATGTGTCATAAAAGCTCATTTTACACAGCTGGGTCCTTTGGAGAGCAATGAAAAGACACCAAAATCTTAAGCAACAATGCTACAAAGAGTGTAGTAATCCATGGGTGTTCCCAAAATGGAAACCAGTGGGAAATGGAAACCTAAAAGGATATAATATCGTAATCTAAGCTGCTGGGCTAAAAGAGCAGAACCCACCATCTGATATTTCAAGCACCTCACAAGAATTAAGGTATCTTCACACAATTTCCATTCCCCCCAAATGGCATTCTCTTCAGTTCAGTCTATATCCAACTCCTACCTGGAATAGTTCATATTATCATTACACCAATCCCTGTAGACTGGGAGGATTATTCTGTTTCAAAAGGCCTTGTTTAAAGAGTTGCCAGTCTCCAGGTAGTGGCTGGAAATCTCCTGGGATTACAACTGCTCTTCAGGCAAAAGAGATCAGTTCACCTGGCAAAAATGGCCACTTTTGACTCCTATGACATTATACATCACTGAAGTCCCTCTCCTCTCCAAACTCCACTCTCCTCAAACTCCACCCCCAAATCTCTGGGTTATTTCCCAATCTGGAGGTGGGAACTCTACTAGTTTAATTTATGAGGCAGACTGTTGTCATAAAGCGTTGCCAGCTCCAGAAATTGCTGGAGATTTGGGGGTAGAACCAGCGGAGGGCAGGGTTTGGGAGGGACTTCTGCAGGTTATAATGCCAGAGCCTCTATGCCACACAGCAGTCATTTCCTCCAGGGGAATGGATATCTGTTATCTGGCAATCACTTGTAATTCCAGGAGAAAGTATGAAAAAAATAAGTGGTAGGTTAAGCCACAATCATAAACACAAGACGATGAAGAATTAAACATGTAATGAAACACAGGCTTTCTCACTCTGTCCATGAACATGTGCCACGTTTATATACCAAGTCAATAAAACCAAGGCCTATATTCCCACTCTGTGACATACACACATGCATACACAGGATGAGCCTAGTCTACACTGTGTTGACAAGTTCTTCACAGACGTGTAGGGTGGCCAGGTTCTCCCTGGCCACCAGCTGGGGATGGGGAGGCTACGGTTCCCAGATCCAGGTTAGAAGATTTGAGGATGGAGCCTGGGGAGGACAGGGACCGCAGTGGGGTTCAAGGCCATAGAAACCACCCTCCAATGTATCTATTTTCTCCAGGGGAACTGATCTATGTAGTCTGGAGATGAATTGCAATTTCAGGGGATCCCCAGGTCCCACCTGGAGGCTGGCATCCCTACATGTTGTTCCAAATATAAAATAAAAAAAACACAAATGCAATTCATGTCAAACCTCTTGTTAGGACCAACCCAGTGTACAAGCTTTATTTGGAAAAGAGGGAAAAGGCAGATTTTTTTTTTTTTAGGTCATGATCTTAAGATCTTGTCAGACTAACACATGGTAGATCTTCCGCCAGGCAAAGAAGAATCACATTTCAGGTTGTTGCAGGCCAAGGACCATAAAAGCAAGAGATAGCAAATAATTTAAACAACATAGCAACAAGCCCTTCCTCCCAGTGTGCCCTCTTATGTTGCCCATGTTGGCTTCAGGCTGCAGTATGTTCCTCTGAACCTCCCTGTCTTTATTGTCTACTACTCCATCTTAGTAAGGAGAGAAGGATCCAGGCAGGTATGCATTTGTCTCACTTGCTAGCATCTTTGCTGGCCTTCACTTCACTCAGCCTCTTGGATGATTTATCTCAGCAAGTGAAAAAAGACAATTAGTCCACCCCTACCAACAAGGTAAGTGAGCCCATTAGGTTCTACTGAACATGTTATGAGGCAACAGCTCTGCAGACTGCCTTGAAATCCGTTGGATTTCTTTCCAAGCTACCTACTCCAGAAAGCACGTTCTCTTCCTTCAAACTACTGCTTTAATGTGTAGGCAAATGTGTGCACATGGTAATCAATTGAAACAAATATGATCAATAGACTAAGCTTTCTTTAATTGGATAATAGCCTTACCAGTCCTGCAGACCAGTCTGGAAGTTGCCTTCTGTAGAGTCACGTATTCCCCACTTACAAGAAGTAGCAACAGTTAGCAGCCACGTGCTTGGCTTGGATGTGATACTCAACAGTCTTAGGAGAATGGCTGGCCTGGCTTAACAGCTGTTGGCACTAATTGGGCATAATAACAGAGCTGGCCACTGAGCAAATTGCCTGTGTACACAACTGCAAAATCAGCAGCTGAGGGCTCAAAGGTTAAAGAGAGACTAAGCATCACCAGTCATTGATGGATGACCCTTGATAGAGGCACTGGAACCTGTTTGTATCTCATGGTTTTATGTTTCCTTCCTGTTTGTATAAGTTTATATGAGCCAAGTAATTAAAAATATAGAGAGAGAGACATTGAAGAAGAGCAGCTCACAATCTCCTTTACCTTCCTCCCCCACAACAGACACCCTGTGAGGTGGGTGGGGCTGGAGAGGGCTCTCACAGCAGCTGCCCTTTCAAGGACAACCTCTGCCAGAGCTATGGCTGACCCAAGGCCATTCCAGCAGGTGCAAGTGGAGGAGTGGGGAATCAAACCCGGTTCTCCCAGATAAGAGTCAACACACTTAACCACTACACCAAACTGGCTCTCCTGTTTACATTTTGAGCCAGTTTGGTGTAGTGGTTAAGAGCAGCAGACTAATCAGGAGAACTGGCTTTGATTCTCCACTCCTCCACAAGCAGCTGCTGGGTGACTTTTGGCTGTTCTCTCAAGAGCAGTTATTTCAGAGCTCTCTCAGTCCCACCTAACCTCACTGGGTGTCTGTTGTGGGGACAGGAAGAAAAAAAAGATTGTAAAATGCTGAGACTCTGAGGGCAGGATATAAATTCAATCTCTTCTTCTCCTTCTCCTCCTCCTCCTCCTCCCCCAACCCCGATTCTGTACAGGTGCCTGAAGTTGCAATGGCTTGATGACAACGTTCTTGAAAGGCTGAAAGTCTCCTTTACTATGGTACATACACAATACTCCCATTGTCCCACTGTTATCACTGCTGTGATCTCATTCACTAACATCAGAGCTCACATCAGGAAATTTCTCAGCAGCTCAGGCCCCAGAGGTCAGATCTGTCGCTCTCCCAATCTATTGCTCTTAAGTATGCCTAGAGTCCAAGGCAGTTGCCTCCTCTTGTTTCATGAGGGATGCCAGCTTGTACACTGATCCCTCTAGCCATCCCTTTAATAACAGTTTGATTTGTAAAGAAATAATCAGGCGATGTTATTTATCTCCATGCTGTGAAATGCTTCAGCTGCCCATTTTCACATACTAAATCACAGTTAAAAGGGCAAGGCGGTTTGGTTGCTGGCCAGTTGGCAACCTGTGCTTCCTGATAGAGACACCACTGCTGTTGGAGACCTCCAGTTTGTTTCAGGTCCTATATCCCCACAAGCTCTGAAAAAGATGCCAAACACTTCTCTCAGCTTCCTCAACAAGACTTGTCCCCATTATTCCCAGTGCTCATATCTGATTGTGTGCACAGCTTCAAACAGGCAACAGTCTGTAGGGGTGAGGTATCAGAGCAGATAATTTGCTCTCTAAAGGGGACAGGATGCAAGCAATACTGGCCTGTGGTGTGGTGCTGCCATTCTCTAATTGAATAATCGCTTTTCAGATCTTTGAGAGAAGCAGCTGTGGATACAGCCCTAGACATTCTCTGCCAAGGACGTGAATCAAGATTCAATTGCAGCCTCTCCCTTAATGAGTGGCAGCAACGGCTGGTCAGCTCCGCTAATGGCAGACAATGAGACCTTTTGATTTTGCAGCATGCAGTTCAACCTGGTCTTGAACTTGGGCCAGGGAAGTTTTAATACAGTCAGTCGCAAGTTCCACTTATTATGGAACAGGATAGATGGGAATAAGCAGGCAGACAACAGAGATATGAACAACGGGAGGGAGGGGGGAAACGACATTTTACATGCAAAGGTCCTTTTGTTCTTGGCTGCTTCCACTCAGAAGGTTTTTGCTACCCTCAGGGTTTTTTGGGGGGTGGGGGTGGTGGGGAGAGGACATTTATACAACATCATTCCAGTTTATGGTTGCCAGCAGTGCCTCAGCATCTGCTAGAAGATTCTGAGGATGGTACCTGAGGAGAATATGATGTTCCCTCCAGGTGATTCCCCAGGAATTTCCCCTATGGTACTCTACTCTAAAGACCATAGATACATGGGGAAATTCCCAAACATCATGGTGGAGGACATTTCCCAGCCATTTTTTCCTCCCATTTCTCAATTGCTTGAGGGTAGAGGATTGGGGTGAGAGTGGGAGACTACCTGTTGGAGGTGGGCTAATGGCAAGTCTATTCCATGTCCCCCCCCCCCCCCGCTTTTCAGTGCACTCTTTCCCAAACCTGCTTTACTCCAACCTTTTTTTTCTGAATGAGCATAGTCTCCAAACACATTAGCACGTCATGTGGAAGGAATGATGTGCACTTTCTCGCTGCAAAGATACCACTCACACTGAGCACCATTTCCACATCATCAGCCCCTTGCAGGTGTCCTTTTCTAAGCACTTTCCTTCCTCCTGGGCCTCTGCAGGTTTTATGCTTATTTGTTTTTTAAAAACTAGTAATTGCTATTGTGCTATAATGATCTATCACTACATATCTATTTCTTTTGCAAATATTAGTTCCTCTAAATTTCCAGTTTTCATATTTAAAAAGATGAAGCCTCAAGCCTTCCCACTGCAGAGAGATGCAGGCAGGTTTTGTCCTCATTGCTTGGAAATGAACGGGGAGGGAATGCTATTTGTATGTTGATCTTCTACTATAGCATATGGGCAAAGAAAACAAAAACAGTGGAGAGTTGCCATGTTGGCCATGATCACCACTGTGGCAGTGGGCACCCTCCTACCTGTACCCTCATCCCCCTGACCATGGGAGAAAAAAATGGTGGGAGCTCTAGCAATGCTGCTGTTAGGGCTTTGATACACTTAGTTGCATGTAATAGTTAGCTTGCCCTCCAGCTCAAATGTCGTAGCCATTAATATCTGAGTTGAAATGGGAAAAAAATTAATCTTGCAGGGGGCCAGAGACTGCCAACTAGCTTGGATCAAAGAGATCCATGCAAGGCTGACTCTATCAGAAGACACTATCTCAGGCAGTGAAGGTCAAATGCAATGTTCTGGACCAGTTTTTCCAAAGTGTACTGTCCTTAGGCCCCAAGTATATTGAGTCTGGGCTATGCCACAATGATGGGAAGGGTAAATGGAGCAGAAAAGACCTTCAAGATGTTGCCTGCCATGGCTGTCCAAAAGACAAATACTCAAATGAAGCCGAGGGCTTTACAGATTCTATGAATCTGGCAGTTTCTGAAAAACAATAATTGCTTTCAGAGTAGCTAAATGACACATTTTTGCACATTTTCATAAATGTTTCTTCAATTGTTCTCCTCTTACAATTCCATGTCTGTACTGGAAAAACACAAAAGAAGTCTCCTGTGACACTGTAAAGACTAGCAAATTTATTCTGGCACAAGCTTTTGTGATCCTGAGCCCCCTTTGTCAGATGCACAAAAATCTTGCTGATTATACAGAATACATATTTTAAAAATCTCACCAACCAGGGATTTACTTCACTACATCTGACAAAGGAGGCTCAGGACAGAATAAGTGTGATAATTTTTTAGGTGCCAGTTTTTTGGAGGGTGCCACGGGGGACTTTTGTTTTTGCTACATAACTCATACAGCTGAATTCTTATTGAACATTTCCCCATCATACAACAGTGCTTTGGAGAGCCAGTTTGGTGTAGTGGTTAAGTGTGCAGACTCTTATCTGGGAGAACCGGGTTTGATTCCCCACTCCTCCACTTGCACCTGCTAGCATGGCCTTGGGTCAGCCATAGCTCTGGCAGAGGTTGTCCTTGAAAGGGCAGCTGCTGTGAGAGCCCTCTCCAGCCCCACCCACCTCACAGGGTGTCTGTTGTGGGGGAGGGAGGTAAAGGAGATTATGAGCCACTCTGAGACTCTTCGGAGTGGAGGGCGGGATATAAATCCAATATCTTCTTCTTCTTCTTTAGAAGACAAATATCCTGAATAAAAGAGGGAGGACACCCTAATCCTAGGCATAGGAAAGCAATAAGAGAGGGTGAGTAAGAGACCCATCATTTGATCTCTTAACGGCAAGACACACAGGCTGAGGGAGAGTTGGGTGTTCCCTTTTCTGGTTCTTCCATGTGTTCCCTCAGAGTTCTTTGAGCATCAGAAAGAAAAGTAGTCAAGTCCATGGCCAGGCACTGTGTTCTGAGGCAGACCTAAGAACACAACTGAAGAGACTGAGAAATCAGTGTACAGCAGGCAGGGATAACTACATTTTTGATGATGATGACGATGGTGATGATGATGGAATTGTCACTGTCAGATATTTGACTGGTAGACAGTGTTCTGCAATTCAAGATCTAGCCAAGTTCTCTTCTTGGAAACTGCAGATGTATCTTCACAGCATTCTTGCTATTCCAAACAATATTGACTTTTAGAGCTGAATTGGTGTTATTTGTTCAATGCCCAGAATGTCCAGGGGTGAGGTCAGACGTTCATAAAATCCCGCTACGGGCATGAGTGAAGTCCAGAAGCAGGTCGGATTTTAAGCGGTTGTCCAAACGTTAGCATCTGCGAATGGTGGTTAGCTCACTCAAGTCCCACATTGAGACAACTAGGGCGTGGACTAATTTGATACTGCTTTAAATCCGGAAGAAAATTCTTCTGACGGTTCCTGAGCGGAATTTCTCTGTTTGAACGCTCCATCGTTGGCGACTCGTCGGAAGCGCACCACCGCTTCCCTCCCAAAGCCCCCTGCAAGTGATATCACTGCGCCAGTGAATGAGCAAGCGAATGTTGGCTCGATAAATCGTTTACCCGCCCCTATGTCCGGAAACAAAACTCACTTTTGAAAGTAGATGTGAACTAGATGTGAACTGATTTGAATTCCTGGGTTTTTTTCTGCACGCGTAGTGCTTGTGCTGGAAAAGTAGTGCCAATGGACTAGCAAAACTGTTAGTGATCTGACCCATTTAAAAGCGACGCGCTGCAGATAGCGGGCATCACTGCGCCTGCGCTAATGCAGATTGACGTCTCATGAAATGAGGTCCGGTAGAACACTCTGATCGACCATTGACGGGACCCACATAGGATAGAATGGGAGCCTGGCTGTTGTCTGATCAGAAAATTGGTTGTGCGGATTATAATAGAGGCGTGTTGCAGATGGATTTAATGGTGAGTGTGACCGCACCCCAGGTGTCTCTTGCAACTTCTAGGCACTGTTTCATGGGCTCCAATGACAACTGGCAAAGTAGTAACCTTCTTTTCCCAGAGGTGGTCTAACTCGATTTTTAATTGGTATTATTGTTGTTGTCAACTATTCCTTTCATCTGTTTTTCCCCAATTATAGAGCTCAAGATAATAGGACTGTTAGAGAGATCTTCCAGCCATGCACTGACCAGACACAGACTTGCTTAGCATTAGCAAAATTCCTAGATCATAAGAACACAACAAAAGCCCTGTTGGATCAGACCAGTGGCCCACTGGATCAGACCAGTGCAGCATCCTATCTCCCACAAAAAGGAAGAATCAGGAATCCACTGCTGACTTTCTTCCTAACTTCACAAGTTACACAATGCTTAATTTCTTTTTAAAAACAGAAGTTGAAAATTCAGGGACACCCCAAAAGGTCCATAAAACCCAAGTCCCCTGTGGTAACATTCATAATTCTGGGTCAGTGTGTTCCCTCCCTTCATGTCATCCCTCATTCTGTTCTGCCCCTCAAAGGCTCCCCCACTTGAAATGCCAGAGCAACCATCATTCAGACCCCGGGTGATTTGTACCTCTCCCCCCACACCGTGCCAATCACTGATTATTGCAAGTGGGAGCCAGGGAAAATATACCATGTTATTGGCCCAGCCTAAGAGGCACCCCACCACAACTATTGTTAACTTAACAAAGATTCTGAACAATTTGAAAACAAAACCCTCCAACAGTGGTTATTACTAACCTTACAGGAACATATGAGAGGGTTGGCATTTAACTGATTATCCGGGATCATAACAAAGTGGGTGGGAAAGTATTTTTTTGTCTAAGCCCTAACTCCTTTTCTTCTTTTCTTAAATAAAGAAATCTGATTATATTCCACCTTCACAAAAGAGACAAGCAAACAGCACAAGGAGTCTCAGCACGAGTCCCAAAAACCTTTGCTCAGTTTTAATGAGTTAACTGTTTTGTATAGCTGAAAAGCAAAAAAAAGCAGTGAGCTGAAAGCAGAAAAAGGCAACCCAGGAGCCTAAATGGGAAGGGGGGGGCTTATTCTTGGTAGGCATTGAGGGGGGCTTGTCCTTGGGCCCTATGACTTCTGGATGTTTCCCAGTGAATACAGAGTAGAGCACCCCATTCCTCATCTTGAGCCTGCTTTAAAATGTTCACACCTCTCAGGCTGAAGCGAGTAAGCTTCTGTTTCTGATCCAAGCTCAAAGCATGTCAAGGGTCAGATAGTATGTATTGACTTTTCCCTGAAAGGACGTAATGTGTCTCATGCATGTGGGAAAGATATCCTTATAAGACCTATGTCTTGACAGGGGGCAAGAGGACTTGAACCTCCCCTGGGGTTACCAACTTCCAGGGGGTGCCTGGAGAGCTCCTGGAATTACAACTGATCACCAGTTCCCCTTTGAAGTGTGGGCTCTACAGCATTATACCCTGCTGAGGTTCTTTCCCCTCCCTAAACCCTGTTCTTCCTGGGCTCCACCCTCAAATCTCCAGGAATTTCCCAACTCGAACTTGGCAAATCTTCTGCAGACTGAAAGAATATGGGTTCCACAGTACTCCTTTTATTTTTGTGGAGTCATGGGACAAGATTAACATGAGAAGATATATCTTTTGACAGGACAGTTTTGAATTGGGGTGCTTTTGATGACCACCCCAGTAATGATTGTTCACCAAAAAAATGTGTTTCTGGCTATACTAATAAAACAGTGGTTGATTGTCAGCTCTGCAATATATATCAAACTGGTTGGGGTACATGAAAAGACTTGCCTGGCAATGGAAACAAAATCATCCATGTAATCCTTCCCTTTCAGTATCTCTGGACAGGGATTTCAGTTTTTGAACAAAAATGGCTAATATGCCTAGCAAAGTGTTAAAAAAGTATTTTACTTTTGCAAATATTCCACTACTTTAATATGCAATTTAATCTTAACACACAAAAGACATTTGTTAAAGATGTCAGAGAGCTTCAGAGAACAAACAATGGCTTCCCATGTTTGGCAGAGCCGTCAGATTCAACGTTTATCAGAAAATGCTTTATATTCTGTTAGGTCTTCTGGTCCCTCAAACATTGTTCTGCTCAACGGGGGCAGAAAGTCTTTAAGAAACTTTTAAAGGAAGATCTCTTCAGGAAAGAGAGGAAAAATACCAGATGGATGTGGTGTCCATTTTGTTTTCATTTTTAAAACATTCTCTGTGACCGTTGAAAAGACACAAAGGTTTTTAAAAATTCCACTACGTTTCTTCCCACCTTCCTTTGTACCTTTGGTGAAGCACTGCTCAGTTCTAGGAACAAAGAACCCAAGCAAAAGTGAGCAAAAAATTACTCACGCAGAAAACCTAACGTGCCGTCCACTTCAGTGTTTCCTTCCTGCTTAACAGCTCTTTAAGAATTCTCTGTAGGGAAGTGCCTTTATTTCTGCCACAATTTGACAATAATTTTTTTACAAAGCTAAGTAAAGAAAGAAGGTATTTACTGGAGAAGAGAGTAATTTGGAGGCTGAGATGACAGTAAGAACAGAAAGAAAGAGGGTTCAGATGACTGATTTTTAAAAAATGTAAAGGCATTAAATTTAGTAAAGACATTGTTTACTTTAATGTTTGCATTCATTTCATCCTATATCGATATGGTCAAACAAGTTTCACAGTTTTTGAAGCACTACAAAAACACTATACTAAACATACTAGGCAGTAATTATAGTGGGACAGCAAAAATAACATGAACTAGGAAATAAAACTGTAAGCCACAAAAATCCCAATTTGATCCAAAGACACCTTGGCACGTGCCAGAACCTGGAATTCTGGTTCTCTTTCTGTGTTACAGGAAGCCCCCTATGAGAGTCACTCATGCACCTGATTCCAGGAACAATGTGGATGAAAAAGGGGTAGAAGTCATGCTAAGAAGGTGCAGCACTCATTTGGAAGCAATGGCTTTTTTACCCTGTGCTTCCAATATCAGGGTCTCCAATGATGGACTAGATAGCTACAAGATCTGCACTTTTTATCATATGTATTGTTGCTTTTATTGCATTTTCTTCTCTTATAATCCAGTGTTCACATTGTTTGCAATATGCATTATACTTTTTATTGCATCCTTTTCTAATTTTGGAATCTACCTTGAGTCTCAGAGAGGAAAGTGGACTATTAATACAGTAAATGTGACCATGTGCTAAACTTCCCTCTTTGAAAAACATTCTTATCTGATGAAGTCTGCAACACTTCCTGTATTCCATTTATAGACTGCTACAAGGGGCAGACTTGGGGCTTTTCCATTATGTCTTGAAACATCTTTCCCTCTCCCTTTTTTAGCCTGATGAAGAGTTTTGGGGCATTCATATGCTTGCCACCACTTTGAGACATTTAAGCCTGGTTCCCACATGCAGGCAGTAAGGGGGGACAGCCAGTGGTATAATGGAAGCGACTGTACCCCTTCAGACTGCAGTGGTGCATTCCAGCTTTGAATGTTTCTTCACATAATAAACATGTTAACACAAAGCTGGTACAATAAAGAGAGAAGGTTTTTGTTTGCTGTGCTTTTCCCATTTGATTCTAACAGTACTTCTGCAGGCAGATCTGTTCTGTTGGCCAACAATGACAATCTACAATCGCAGTATGTAAATTCTGAGATCATTGATAAGTCATTAATTTTTCTTCTTTTTTTACTATGAATTCAGGCCTTAATTTTTTCATTCACCACCCACCCATCCTACTGCTGTAGTTTATACTATCCTGTGGTGATCCTCAGATATTATTGGGTTTCTTTTTATAACAAAGTATTGTAGGAAAAATCTAGCAGCAGTCTGGTGAGGTTTATGATCTCCTTTCTCTGATGTAGGGTAGAAGGAGATATGCTCCACCATCCCATCATAAATACTGGCTAGGAATCTCTAAGCAATGTATGAGAACATACCACCTGCGGTTATTGTAGCTTGGAATGAGAAAGAATAATAATAAAATTATTATTCATATGACATTGTATGTGGTGTAGCAAGGAGATCCAATGTTTTCTGGCAGAATTAAGTTCTAACTCTTTTAGCATTATGTACCACTAGGCAACAAGCTAGACTTATTTTTGGGGGGCTGAGAGAGTACTGAGAGCTGTGACTGACCCAAGGTTACCCAGCTGGCTACATGCGGAGGAGTGCAAAAGCAAACCTGGTTCTTCAGATTAGAGTCCACCACTCTTATCCGCTTCACCATGCTGGTTTTATTAAGGGATAGAGACCTGTGATCGATAACATAAATATGAAATCTATTGCACTGGGGACTTCTGTACTGTTGGGTTCTCTCCATGAAATTGATAGGTCCAGGATAGGTCAAAGGAAGAACTTCTTTATGCATAATGTGCAACTCCTTCATGGAATTCACTGCTACAATATGTGGAGATGACCAATAGTTCAGATGGCTTTCAAGGTGGGTTAGACAAATGCATATTGGTTGTCTGTCTATCTAGAGCTAGTATGGTGTAGTGGTTAGAGTGTCAGACTAGGAAACCAGAGACCCAGGTTCCAATCCTCACTCTGCCATGAAGCTTTCTGGGTGACCTTGGGCCAATCACTGTCTTGCAGCCTACCTTATAGAGTTGTTGTGAAGATAAAATGGAGGAGGGGAAAACACCACACTGGGTTCTGGTCCTTGGAAGAAAGGCCAGGTAAAAATGTACTAAATATCTCAGGGCAGTATAGGAAAAAGAGCAGACAGCAGTACAGGAAAAAGAGCAGACAGCAATTGCTTATGTGTTTCAGCTTAGGAGTTCTGAGGCTTTTGGTTGGCCACAGCTAGAATTAAGATAGGGTACTAGATGGACCTTGGTGTGATCTAGCTGGGCTGCTTTTCTGTTCCTAAGCAGGAGAAGCAAAGCAACTGTAGGTGGAAATTGGCTCTGGGCCTGTCTGCTTTTTCCAGATTCACTGGTGTGTGATAATTACATGATTTACACACTCATTCCCTCTCCCTTAGTTACCCTTCATCGTGTGGCTGCTGATTAAATTCACACTGCATTCACAGCAACATAATAAGCTTCATTATTCCTCTGCATTGTCCTATTTATTGCTTATGAAATAGAACTTATTAAGCCAGCAAAATAAAAGAAGACAGAACTGCAAAGGATAACCCTGAAAGCAGAGTCATGCCAAGGACTTATCAGGATCCCCCCATGACACACTTCAGGCCAAAGGCTCAGTAACCTTGAAAGCCAAAGCAAGTGGGTTGCTTGCTTTATATAAGTACTAGGAATAAGGTCCATTGTGAATAAAAATACAATGGACTCTAGAAAGAGGCTCTGGGTGAGTGCCCCCCCCCCCCTTGCTGTCTTCCCACCCACCCAAGTGAAGGCATTCACTCCCCCTTCCACACCTTAAGGGGAGATGATCTTTGCCATCTGGAAAGCAGTTGTAATTCCGAATGATCTCTAGCCCTCACCTGGAGATTGGCAACAGTGTTCCACAGGAGGAAATGGCACTGTACCTTTCTGAGGTCCCATCCCTCCTCAAACCCTATCTTCTCCAGGCCCCAATCCTTAAATCTCCAGGAATTTCCTAACCTGGAGTTGGCAACCCTATCTGTAACTGTAAAATGTAACAGGAACTGTAAAATGCGTAACATCAAGATTTTAGCTTTAGACCAATTTAAATGGTTTTAATGTTTGATTTTTAATATATGATTTTAATGTATGATGTATAATATGTATTAATGATCTATTATATGTATTGTGATCTATTTATGCTGTGAGCCGCCCTGAGCCTACTACGGCGGGGAGGGTGGGATATAAATTAAATATTATTATTAAATTAAATATTATTATCTCCTTCCCTTTATCTGCCCCTCTGACTTCAGCTTTCCATCACCTCCCCCCGCCCTGCAGCCTCTACATAGGAAAGGACAGTCTTTCATCACACTGGGGAGGACCAAAGCTGCTTACATCATTCTCCTCTTCCTGCTTTGATCTACACAACTCTGTGAGGTAGGTTAGGCTGAAAGTCTGTGACTGGTCTAAAATCACCCAGTCAGCTTCCCCAGCAAGAACCTGGGTCTGGCAGGACCCACTCTGAAGCCCTAACTCCTATGCTGTCCTCAGATTTCACCACAAAATCTCCAGGAATGTCCCACCAACATGGAACTGGCAGAGCTAGTCAGGACTGGTCCCAATGAATTCTCCTTCAGAGGCCTTTAGTGATACCTTTCAGACCAACAGTGTCTCTGATAAAGCTGTTGGTCTGATAAAGCACAGGATTTCAATCTCTCTCTGTCCCTCACTTTCCTTCCCTATGTCTCTCTGTACTTGGTCTGCTGCTATGGGATGCCATTCTTCCCCCTCCCCCATCTCTGGCTGTTTCCCTTCCAGAGGAGGAGAGGGAGGAGCCCTCAGCCAATCAAGGGAAGGCTTTCTCTGGCTTTTTCCCTCCTTCTCCCTCCCTCAGCCAATTAGAACATAAGAACATAAGAGAAGCCATGTTGGATCAGGCCAATGGCCCATCCAGTCCAACACTCTGCCACACAGTGGCCAAAAAATCTATCTATCTATCTATCTATCTATCTATCTATCTATCTATCTATCTATCTATCTATCTATCATCTATCTATCTATCTACACACACACACTGCGGCTAATAGCCACTGATGGACCTCTGCTCCATATTTTTATCCAATCCCCTCTTGAAGCTGGCCATGCTTGTAGCCGCCACCACCTCCTGTGGCAGTGAATTCCACATGTTAATCACCCTTTGGGTGAATAAGTTCTTCCTTTTATCCATTTTAACCTGACTGCTCAGCAATTTCATCGAATGCCCACGAGTTCTTTATTGTGAGAAAGGGATAAAAGTGCTTATTTCTCTACCTTCTCCATCCCATGCATTATCTTGTAAACCTCTATCATGTCACCCCGCAGTCGACGTTTCTCCAAGCTAAAGAGCCCCAAGCGTTTCAACCTTTCTTCATAGGGAAAGTGTTCCAACCTTTTAATCATGTCTGCTTGCGGAGAGGGCGGGATATAAGCTTAATGTAATAAATAAATCATTCTAGTTGACCTTTTCTGGCAAATTTTTCAGCCACATCTGGGTCTTCAGCTAGTTGAGAAAATGCTGTCATTTGATCTTAGAGATTGTGACTGAGCATACAGTAGGCTAGGGCTCTGCAACCTTTTTGAGCTTCCTGGCACCTCTGGAATTTTGATACAGATTCACAAAAATGAATGGATGCCAAAGGAGGCAGAGCCAGCCACAAAATGACTGTCACAATTCACTTCAGTCAAGCATTTGAAGATCCTTTTGTTGTTGTAGCAGCTACTGCCAAAGCAATTTTTTTAAAAAATAATAATAATTGCACAACCAATCAGATCTTTGATGATCAATCAGAAGCACTGCTGGGCAAAAGCCCCCACCTGGCTCCACCCACTTTCTTGACAGGCACCAGGAAAACTATTGGTGGGTGCCATGTCACCCATGGGCAGTTTTAAGCACAGAACTAGAAAGGCACATATGATCAAAAGACTTCATGGTGAACCTCTTTGAGAAGGACATGAGGAAAAATATAATAATAATAATAATTTTTATTTATATCCCGCCCTCCCCGCCGAAGCAGGCTCAGGGCGGCTGTATTTATATCCCGCCCTCCCCGCCGAAGCAGGCTCAGGGCGGCTTGTGTATCTCAGGTCCTGACAATATGTCAGGACCTGAGATACACAAGCCAGTAGCCTGAGAGCATAAAGCAACTTCATATGTTCAGATGCCCCCAGGAGATGGTTTTTCAACACTGCTACAGGAAAAAAACCATGTCTTTTCAGTGTTCCCATACATTTTTTATTTGCCTCGAACCACCCCTCTGCATCCTTCAACCTTTCTCCCTATACATTCTTAGACATCTTTTGAAAGCTGAGCAGTTTCAATCACTGGCACATATCTGGAATCTCCAAAACTCCACAGGACTTTAGATATCTTGGACGCTGGTTGAAGAACTTTGGAATAATCATATCTCAACACCACAGCCACACCACATTCAAAAACAAACAGGAGACAGTTTGCCAACTGCAATAGAGAGAACAAATCAAGCACCTTCACTAATGAAAAACACACCAAGTCCTTTCAGAATGGGAACAAATCCTCAATTACACATATATCCAATGTTGAAAGCCCAAAGTTTACAGAATGTTTACGCAACAATATATCAGAGGCAGACTGCTGAGAATCATTTACTATCACTGGGAAACTAGGGCAGCTGCTAACACGCTCTTCAGTATTGCCATCCTGTCAACAGAGAAGAGAAAGCAATGCAGGGATGCCCACACTTTTTACAAGAAAACCGCTGCAAATCCTGTTTGCTCACAGACTGGAGGTGGGAAACTTTAGCCTCCTCTGAGATAGTATTTAATTTCAGTCAGGACTGGTGCCTTGATGTGGGAAGAAGAAGAAAAAAAAGAATTGCAGTTTTATACCCCACACTTCTCTCTGAATCAGAGACTCAGAGCGGCTTACAATCTCCTTTATCTTCTCCCCACACAACAGACGCCCTGTGAGGTGGGTGGGGCTGAGAGGGCTCTCACAGCAGCTGCCCTTTCAAGGACAACTTCTGCGATAGCTATGGCTAACCCAAGGCCATTCCAGCAGGTCAAGTGGAGGAGTGGGGAATCAAACCCGGTTCTCCCAGATAAGAGTTCGAACACTTAACCACTACACCAAACTAGGGACAAACTTGATTGTCCTGACTGATGACCTTCATTGGGAAAGTGACAGAAGGAGTGTGTCCCAGATGGTTCTCCTGGCCCTTGGTATCATTGACCATGGTATACTTCTGGATAGGTTGGCTGCATTGGAAGCAGAGGGGAGGCATCATGCTTCAGTGTTCCACTCTTGCTTAATTTCTTCTACTGCTTCAGACCAACATGGCTGCCCACCTGGACCCTCTTACTTGACTTGGGTGATTCCAAAAGGTGGTGCGGAGGGTCTTCTTCTCAGTTCCATGGCATTTATACTGTGGGGTCTCACAAGGCACCATCTCGTCCCACATGCTGTTCAATACTTACATGAAACTGTTGGGAAAGTTTGTTCAGAGATTTGAAGTGAGGTGTTACTATTATCTTTCCAGCTGTTTTATGGTCTGCTTCTGGTCTGGTATCTGTTTCATGGATAATTTAATGCTGTTTTATGTCTCTGGACTTTAAAAATGATGTGTTTGTTTTTCAGTAATGATAATTTATTATATTAATTGTGAGCTGCCTCAAGCAGGACTCCGGAGAGGCATCATAAAATCTCCTAAATAAATAAATATTCCAGATCCCTTCACAGATTTTTCAGCTTGCCTTTTGGAAAAAGTAAGTTCCAATCCCTTTGACTCATATCCGTTTTTAAAAGGGCTACATCCAAGACTAGTTCAAAGTTGTCAGAGCTCACAAGCTAAGCTGGGTCAGCCCTGGTTAGTATTTGGATGGGAGACCACCAAGGAAGGCAAGGGTTGCCATGCAGGGGAAGGCAACTGGCAAACCATCTCTGCTTATCTCTTGCCTTGGAAATCTCAGGAGGCTTGCCATAGGTTAGCTGCAACTTGATAGCACTTAGTTATATTGAACTGAGCAATGGCTATAAGGCCAGCAACACTGGCTCCATGAACTCCCTCCCACACCAAGACACAGTCAAAGGGCTGTTTGACCCCTCTCCTAGTGTAAACAAAAACAGAGAAAATATGGCCAAACCTTTGTTCGAGTCCCCTCAGTTGCTCACTCCTGTTTCCTCAATGACTTGGCTTGAACGTGGGAGTGAGCAGCTAAGAAGCATCAAGGCCACACTCCTGGAACCTCTGTGAGGGGGTTTCAAGAGCCTTTTGCTTTAGTCAGCTTGTGATAAAGTGGCTGAGGCCGAATAATTGTATCCTCAGACTGTTTATCTAATAGTGTGTGTGAGGAATTCTTGACTGAAGGGCAGATGGATGCATTTGTAGACCAGATTTGTTACCTAGGCTCTACAGTTGTCTATCCCTACATTACTTCCCCCCACCCACTTATGGAAATATATAGAATCATGGAAGCTGTAGTCTATCTAGTTTAAGGAAGACTGCCCCATACAACAAAGCAGCACTAAGTCCTTGGTAGTTATTAAACATCAATACAAATTTAAAAATCCTACAGTAACTTAATAAAAGGCATAACAATGTGTTAAACATGTTCTACAACTTATGTTTACAACATGTTCTACAACTTACGGTATCTCTTTCCTGGCACAAATATATAATGGCCTCCCCGTGTATTCTTTGACCCTGCCATCATAATAGTCCAGTCTGATGGGAAAGAGAAGCTTCTACTGAAGACACTCAGCACTTTTATAGAACTGAGGTCAGAGGGTGAGGGAAGATGGGGAAGAGAGCCATAGGTGGGGAAGATGCAAGAATGCTTTTATCTGCTTCCCTCTCTCCCACTTCACATCTGAAAAACTGGTTTCGGCATCCAGTGGGGGGTCCTGGCCTGCTTCTAAGCACACATTCCTGACAAGCCAAAGGCAATTGGAGATGGAAAGTGGGAGTCCTGCCCCACACCTGCAGTCTGAATCCCCACATGGAGATAGCTTTAGAAGCTAGATCAAAGGTGCTTTGAAGTAGGAAAGCATTTTGAAACAAAAGAGTGGGCCTGTGAGTTTGGCTAAAAGAATGCTGAGAAGAAAAAAGTATATTTGGGGACACAGACAGCAAGAACAACCATATTTTATTACCTCAGCAAGAGCATCCTGAATCACTAAGCACACTGGAAGAGCTTTCCTTGATCGGATGGAAGGTCCTGTTTCCAGTCATGGCCAACAAGATGTCTCTGGAAATCTGCAAGCAAGGACAGAGACAAAAACCCTCCTCCACATCCTGTTCCAACCTTTTTTTACACTTTTGTAATGCATTGGACCAGGAGGGGGTTAATTTAAGAGTTCCAAATGGTCTCCCATCTGATGCATGTAAAAATTATACTTGGAACTAGCTTTGCCTTTCTAGGTAAGAACAGTCACTAAGAACAAAGGGCCAGTATGAGACCAGACACAGCCTCATTTGAAAATGTGCATTTGATGGCTGGACCATCCTATATACATAGAAAAACACTCCTGTACTTCCACTGGCCAGGCCTTCTTTGGCTAAAGGCAACTCAGTGCCAGACAGAAGTAGGAATATGATCTCCTTGTTGCATTAACACTGGCCCATACACCTTGGTAAGAACATAAGAGAAGCCATGTTGGATCAGGCCAATGGCCCATCCAGTCCAACACTCTGTGTCACACAGTGGCCAAAAAAATTATATATATACACACATATATATACACACTGTGGCTAATAGCCACTGATGGACCTCTGCTCCATATTTTTATCTAACCCCCTCTTGAAGCTGTCTATTCTTGTAGCTGCCACCACCTCCTGTGGCAGTGAATGCTACATGTTAATCACCCTTTGGGTGAAGAAGTACTTCCTTTTATCCATTTTAACCTGACTGCTCAGTAATTTCATCGAATGCCCATGAGTTCTTTGTTGTGAGAAAGGGAGAAAAGTTCTTCTTTCTCTACTTTCTCCATCCCATGCATTATCTTGTAAACCTCTGTCATGTCACCCTGCAGTCGACATTTCTCCAAGCTAAAGAGCCCCAAGCGTTTTAACCTTTCTTCATAGGGAAAGTGTTCCAACCCTTTAATCATTCTAGTTGCCCTTTTCTGGACTTTTTCCAATGCTATAATATCCTTTTTGAGGTGCGGTGACCAGAATTGCACACAGTATTCCAAATGAGACCGCACCATCGATTTATACAGGAGCATTATGATACTGGCTGATTTGTTTTCAATTCCCCTCCTAATAATTCCCAGCATGGCGTTGGCCTTTTTTATTGCAGTTGCACACTGTCTTGACATTTTCAGTGAGTTATCTACCACGATCTCTCTCTTGGTCAGTCTCTGCCAGTTCACACCCCATCAACTTGTATTTGTAGCTGGGATTCTTGGCCCCAATGTGCATTACTTTGCACTTGGCCACATTGAACCTCATCTGCCACGTTGACGCCCACTCACCCAGCCTCAACAGATCCCTTTGGAGTGCCTCACAATCCTCTCTGGTTCTCACCACCCTTAACAATTTAGTGCCATCTGCAAACTTGGCCACTTCTCTGCTCACTCCCAACTCCAAATCATTTACGAACAAGTTCAAGAGCATGGGACCCAGTACTGAGCCCTGTGGCACCCCACTGCTTACCATCCCCCACTGCGAAGACTGCCCATTTATACTCACTCTCTGCTTCCTATTAATTAGCCAGTTTTTGATCCACAAGAGGACCTGTCCTTCTACTCCATGACTCTCGAGCTTTCTAAGGAGCCTTTGATGAGGAACTTTATCAAAAGATTTCTGAAAGCTTCCAGAAATAAATCTCTCCTTCAAATGGTTTTACACTCCCTCAGGTTTGGCCTCTGTCATGCTCCTGATGACATCATTAGGAATACAATGAGCTAAAGGCTGCTACATGTCCTGCCCCATCCAGACCCCTTTCCTCAACTTTTCTAGCAGTGGTGGAAGACTCACAGACAACCTCTACTAGCCTAGATGTTGCTACTACAACATTTGGGCACATGGGTGGAATTCTAGCAGGAGCTCCTTTGCATATTAGACCAGACACCCCTGAGGCTTGTAAGCTCTTGGAGGATTGGCTACATCAGGAGTGTGTGGCCTAATATGCAAAGGAGCTCTTGCTAGAATTCCACCCCTGTTTGGGCAGCATCTGGGTCTAGTTGCCAGGAACCATGGTAGTCCACACGGTTCCTAACATCTGATCTCTATTCACTGTCACCAGCTCTGCAGTTCCTTGTGGCATTTTTACAGCTTCTCTTTAGTTCTCCTATCCCCTGCATGCTCTACTGCAGTAGTTTGCAAAGTGTGTTTTAGTTGTTTTAATATTATACAATTATCTTAGGAAAAAATAACAAATTTCCCCAGCCTTAAAATTACTTAGCACTGTTCCAATTTAAATTTTTATTATATAGTATCACTCTTAACTGAGATGCTCAAGGGCCTAATTTTTTGTTTAGATTTATCCCAAACTTATCATGCAGGCCACAGGAATAACTTTTGTTTCTAAACTCCCAACCCATGAAATGTGCACATTATTGTGTTATGCAAAGAACAAGTCTTATTTTGGGTGACTGTTAAAAACAGAAATGGGGGGCTGTTATAAAAAGTCAGTGGAAAGCACACTGGATTTTAACTAATGAGACCTGGGTTCAGATTCCTGCTCACCTATATGGCATACAGGGCCAGTTGTTCTTTATGACCTTTGCCTACCTTGCTGGGTTGCTGTGAAACAGAAGCATAGAGAGATCTGAACATCTTGCAGGAAGAGTAAGAAAGTATGGCTTTTCCTGATTAAATGTAAATGAATTTATCATGGTATGATTGCTTATATTGGAGTCAAACCCCAGATCCAATGGCCCAAGTTCAAGGTCATCAGAAAGCAAGGGGGGTAATCTGTGGGCACTCCGTTATATCCTGTGGAGACACGGCCCAATATGGTATAATAATCAATCCATGAGTATCTGAGGCTCTGGGGGTGCTGTTTGTTGAGATAGAGGCACCAAATTTTCAGCATAGCATCTGGTGCTTCTCCTAACCACCTCCCCCAAAGTTTCAAAAAGATTGGACCAGGGAGTCCAGTTCTATGAGCCCCAAAAGAAGGTGCCCCCATCTTCCATTATTTCCAATGTGGAAGGAAGGCATTTAAAAGGAGTGCAGCCCCTTTAAATGTGGTGGCCAGAACTCCCTTCAATCATGCTTGTCACAATCTTGTTCCTGACCCCACCCACAAAGTCTCCTAGCTCCACCCCCAAAAGTCTCCAGATATTTGTTGAGTCAGACCTGGAAATCCTACCTCTGTCCTTGTCAGTGGCAAAGAGAGACTAGAATAGCTTCAGTCTGTGATTTGGTAGCTGGACCATCCCATTTTACCTAGAGTTTCTGGAAATACAGTATGTCAAGCCTTTAATGCCCACAAGTTAACTCCAATCAGACCTGAAAGGAAATAGGATCACCTTGGCTCCAACAGCACACATTCCTTGGTTATGAAAGGTCTGCAGGAAAAAATAAGTTTTATAATCTCAGTTTATACAAAGAATCCCCACCCAATACAACTCGTAATGTCTATGCATGTGCAGATGTAGAAAAAAGCAACTGCCTGGAGTTCACATACTATTTGGGATTGTTATAGCAATCGCAGTGAGCATCAAGGCACCCATCTTGAGATTCAGTTTGGTGCTTTGGAAGTGGCAGCAACAGTGAGGAGTGGGAAGTAGTAATAAGAGGGCAGAAAATGGAATTTGCCCTCCCACTTAGTTCGGGTCCCTCACTCATACAAGCCTGTAAGGGAAACTCCCTGTCTATCCTTCAATCTATTCAAGCCATTCTAAAGAATCAGATAATCCTCAAGGCAATATACAGCAAAAATGTGAAATGCCACACAACGCAAACACACAAATTCTACTCAGTCTTTTTGCTCTTGTTTGGTTTTCCAACTGCTGCAGGTTGTTTTCCAGCTTCCATACAGCATTATTTTCTATTTATCGCACTTTGTGGTTTCCCTATGCTTTCTCAAATGAACTTTGATCCAAAAGTTTCCTGTCAATATGCAGCTGAAGTACATTTGCCTTTTTTTGTGTGGAAAATATGTTGTGCTTTAAAAGGTGCCACCCACTTCAGCACCATTTTCTGTTCTTCAGTCTATGTTTTTGTATTCCATCACAGATACCATTTAAAAAAAAAAAATGAGCAATAGCTAGATTGCTGTAGTGTAATGACTGTTAGGTCTTCTGCATTCCGAGCTTCCTTGTAAAGTATGGTTCCAGTCCAGCCGGGGTGGCCAAACTTGCTTAAGGTAAGAGCCACATAGACTAAACGTCAGATGTTTGAGAGTCACAAGACATGAACATCAGATGTCTGAGAGAAGGAAGGAAGGAAGGAAGGAAGGAAGGAAGGAAGGAAGGAAGGAAGGAAGGAAGGAAGGAAGGAAGGAAGGAAGGAAGGAAGGAAGGAAGGAAGATGGATAAAGGGAGGGAGGAGGGAGGAAGAGGTGGAAAGAAAGCAACTTTAACATTGAATGCATTCTCCAAGCCACCAGCTGGCTTGGCTTGGAGAAGTGATTTAGAGAGGAATGTCTTCTCCAAGCCATCTAATGGGGCAGTGGGGGCTTCAAGAGCCACACAATGTGTGTGAAAGAGCTACATGTGGCTCCTGAGCCACAGTTTGGCCACCCCTGTTCTAGTCCTTTTTATTGCTGGAATGATACCTTTCTCCTACTTCCACAAGGAAAGAAGCTGGGGGTTTACTTTAAGGCATCAAAATCAGGAATTCAGATAGCTATAATGTTACAATGCTATAGCCATGGCACTGTTGCCATTTTTTTAAGAGAAAGGTTCTCTGTAGTGTGGGGAGGAGGCAGGGAAATCCACTATCTGTGCTGTGCTGAACTGATAGCCACAGTGGGAAAACTACAGGGAATGGTTGCCATGTGGAAGACCCATCTCAGCAACCTCTGGCTGGTGGCAGAGGCCCCAGCCTCTTCCCCCTGAAGTCTGATAGGGAGACCAGTGTGGCTCACTATGGCAGGCAACCTCCTCCTTCCAGCCTCTGGACTCCCTCTGCTGCTCAGTGGGGCAGTCAGAGCAAAATGGGGACTAGAGAAGTAGCACAATGCAATGCTGCCACATCACTTTTGAGTATGCAAAAAAAACCATGAGGAATTGGGAAATTCCTAGAGTAGACCATCCTGTGATAGCAGTTTCTGAAGTCTTTGCCTTCCAAAGCTCCCACTAGTCTCTGGGCAACAGGCAGCTAAGCAGGGAGAGGGGAGGCAAGTTGATTCGTCTGTGCAGGTAGCTACAGATATAATACTCTCAGATTTCCATCAGCCATTACAAAACCCTCAATCATCTTCTGCTATAGCTTTGTGGTTTAATTTGGAATCTTTACTGGAATAATTAACAGTAAGAACCAACACAAACTCTGGGATTATGTTCATCTTCACTGCAGCTGCTGGTTCCATCCAGAATAGTTTATACATGTTCCATCCTAAAACTTCTAGAGGGGTAAACTGTGTTATTCTGTTGCAGTAAAAACCAAAAGACTTATGGCACCCTAAAAAGGCTCTCTTGGTATTGCTTACTGCAGTTCTGGAATTAAGCATGAACAAATCTAATTTGGAGAGAGCTTACTCCCTATTGAATAGGGCTGGATTTACATGGATTTTGCAAAAGGCAAAAATTTCTACCATAGAAAAGCAGGTGATCAAGTTGAACAGTTCTGGTTTAGATACATTTGGTTTGCAGCTCAAAATTCAGTAAGAATACCAAAGACTTGCTATCAGAAATATAATGAGTCCCTATATTGTGTTTGTATGCAATGTGCATACCTGGCTTCATTACTAGGAGTCACTCCATTTGCAAGCACTAGAGAGAGCCAAGGCAGAGAGTAAATGCAAAAGGTGACGCAGGCACCCTTATCTTGTTCCTGTCACTGTGCCTCATGAAAAGAGATCCAAAGTTGCCCATCTATTGCAATCCTAGCCTGTGAGTTCTTACAAATTAAACAAGCACTTTAATCTTGTATCAAATTTTGCCATCCTTACTAAGGGGAGAATATTTTGATTCAGCTCAGTTGTGTGCTTTTGGGGCAACTTGCTGCAAAATACCTGTTGGTCCCTCACTTCACTTGCATTTTGTTCTCCCAAACTGTCCATCATCTTCCTTAAACTATATGAAGCATAGGCCCTAGCGTTCAAGTGATGAACTGGCTTTCCTGGAATGCCATTTTGAGCAAAAGAAATGCCTAAGAGTGACACACAGAACGAAGGGAGGTGGGCTAACACCTCAGCTTCCACTCTGTCAGATGCTTATGTCTAGTGAATTCTGGTAGTCTTTAGACCCAGTCAAACAGTAGAATAGTTCTAAGCATCCTCTCAGTGGCAAGTTGCCCATACTGAGCAGCAGATTTATGCAAGAGGATTGGCTTGGTTCTCAGGCTTAGAAGGGTTCTGTATTGCTACTGTTTTGCAGCCTAACTTGAAATTAGGCTTCCCAATTCCCAGGTCCCAGCAGGGGATCCCCCAGTTTTACAGGCTTTCCCCTGCCCCCAGCCAGCTGGCTGGCAGGGGGAAGCGGCCCCCACAGCCACCATGTACCTCTAGATCTCCAGCAGGTTTAGAGAGAGAGCGCCACAGTCCCTGTACTTTCCAGAAGTCTATGTAGAGGAACCAGAGCCAGTAAGATTGTTTGTGTGTCTCTTTGCTTGTTTTGCATTGTTTTCAGAGTCTTTGTATAGGAGCCTGTTTATGGGATGGAGGAAAACTCCACCTCTCTCTCTCTTTATTTGCCAGTGTTAGCCTGAAGAACAGCAGTTCCTGTGAGTAAAGTCGCAGTGAGATCACAAAGATGTGAGCTTGCAAACTGTGCATTTTGGCTGCTTTTTGTGGGTTTACACTTTCATTTACTAGAACTGCAGCTATTGGGAGATGGAGGAAATGATGACTATTCAGGTGAACTGCACTTCTGTATTTTTATGTATTTATTTTGGGAATGGGAAAGTCTGGCTCCGCCCCAAAGTCTCCTGGCTCCACCTCCAAAGTCCCCAGATATTTTGTGAATTAGACTTGGCAACCGTACTTGAACTGCCTGCACCTTCATCATCTACCTAACTGTCCCAGTGGTGCAAAGAAGAGTGAACTGGTGCCTAGGCCACATCTTCCCCAGGGGCTCTGGGTTCTGCAGTTCTTGAAAGACACCTGTCTGTCACTGAGTCCTCTCAACATCAGGTCAGCGTCTAAGCCTGTCCATGTATATTAGTAACATATGCTACCCACAATATTCCCAATATGCATGGTCTCCATATAGCCTGTACCATGGCAATGTACCTATTTTACATGTGCATATTGCTTCTGTACGTGCAGACCAGCACACTGGAAAACCCAGTGATCCATTCATGAATATTGAAGTTGTACATAGACACACAATACATGCATCATTCTGTTCTGACAATACGGCAGCAGTGCATATTGGGAGGATCTAGGAGCGGTTGCTGGGCAACTGGCTTGCATGGCTATGTATGCAGAGGGCAAATGTGAAACAGCAAAGACATAAGAATAGATTTAAACAAATGAAGCATGTTTAAACTTAAATTAAATTTGATAAGTGCCAGGTGTCCAGGTTCTAAGTTCCCTCAGCAGCGAGTTGAACTAGATTCTAAAGGAACCATTAAGAGAGACTCCATGTCAGACAGAGAAATGATAACTATCCAGTGGAATATTATCTGCAAGGACCATTTTGGCACTTCACAAACATGCAACCACAGTCTCATTAGCAGCTGTAATACCATTTCATCCACCTACAAAGTAGGTAACTGAGAGGTCTGTAAACAGTGAGAAGAATGAGAAGTGGAAATCTGTTATTCTGAATTTCTTCTCAAAAATAGCATCCAAAAAGAACTCCCATTTTCAGTTAAGGGGGAGGAGAGAGACAGGCCAAAGATGAACATGATACTAGAGCAGTAATCCAACTACTTTATTCACTCTGTAAAGCAGGGTTTGCCTTTTTTCAGGAACATTCTGACATTTGGCTAGTAATTTAATTTTAAAATCCCTTAAAAGGTTAACACAGGAGAGCCGTGCTAGGAGGCCACAAAAATATAACCTTAAAATACCTGAAGAATCAGGATGTGCTTCTTTAACATTTACACTGCACTCCATTGTTTTTCTCTCAATAGATATGTGGGGCATAATCCTGAGGTTGCCAAGCTCCAAGTGGGGACTGGAGATCTGGAATTTCAATTGAACTCCAGGCTACAGAGATTAGTTTCCTTGAGCTCCCTCCCCAGACTCCACTCTCCCCAGGCTTTGCCTCTAAATCTCCAGGAATGTCCCCACCCAGTACTGGCAACCCTGGTAGCAAAAAGTGTTCTGCACGTGCCCTGGAAAACTCTTAACCTTTCTGCAATCTAGGCTTTCAGAGCAGGGTGTATCTTTGGCTCAAATGTATTTATTACAGAAAAAAGTCTTGGGTTGATCAGTTGAGCCTGGATTTTATACCTTGATCCTTCAGTCCTGTACAATATAAGGAGAGTTTCTGGGGTTTAAGCCTGCCTGTAAACTCTTCTGCCTGTAAACCTTAGGAACAGGATGCTGGGGGTGGTGAAGACAAGAGCTTGACAATGATTGTTAATTAGCAAGTAAAAGACATTCTGAACATGCAGAGGCACACAAAGGAAGGATCACATGGTATAGATCTAGCTCAGATCTTCTGCTCATTGCTTTCAGTTATTGCTGCCAACATTAAAAGAAGAGAAAGCTAGCAAGGAAATACTGAAGGAGCAAAGGGAGAGAAAGTTACTGAACAGGACATATGAAGGGGAATGTGGCCAATAATATGTTAACAGAATCAGGTTATCAGTCAGCTAGCAGCTATTGGGTGGATTCCATCTTGCACAGTTCCCTCATCTCTTTGTGGTTGCCAGCCTCCTGGTGGGGCCTAGAGATCTCCTGCTTTTAAAACTGATCTCCAGACTACAGAGACCAGCTCCCCTGGAGAAAATGGCTGCTTTGGACTGAAGACTCTATGGCATGGTATCATGCTAAGCTTGAGTTGCCTGAGATCAATTCACCTGGAAAAAATGGCTGCTTTGGAAGGTGGACTTTATGGCATTATACTCTGGTGAAGTCCCTCCCCTCTCCAAACCCCATTCTCCTCAGGCTCCACCCCCAAAATCTTAAGGTATTTCTCAGTTTGGAGCAGGCAACTCTACTCTCCCATGCTGGTGAGTGGTCAGGGCAGACTTGGCAACCCTAACTATCCGCAAACCCTGCCCTCTCCAGGCTCCACCCCTAAAATCTCCAGGTATTTCCCAACCCACAGCTGGCAACCCTACTCTCTGGAGAGTAGGGTTGCCAGCTCCCCCACCTCCTCCATGGTTATGAACTTGCTCAGCACAAAAACCATTTTCACCAAATGTCTTTTTCCTGGACTTGGGAAGTGAAGTTTACAGTGCAGTTCTAAACCCATTAATGTGCAATTCTGTTTGGGATAGAATTTGAGCCAAGTGGCACCTTTAAGACCAACAAAAGTTTATTCAAGGAATGAGATTTCATGTGCATGCATATTGGTCTTAAAGGTGCCATTGGTCTCAAAATCTGTTCTACTGCTTCAGACCAACACGGCTGCCCACATAGATCTATCTGTTTGGGATTGCACCATTAACATACAAGTCTCCAGTTACTGACCCTGACTACAAAAACTCTTTGAAATGTTTTGCTAGAATAGACAGCTCATGTTGATTGGGGGAAAGAGACAAGGCAATTGATGCCAGCAGATTAAAACAAGGAGTGATCAATATTTCCTTTTAATTCACTTCTCATGAGGGCTGTATTTCACTATGACAAGACGTAAATAATATACAAGAAGAGAAAGGGAACACCAGCTAGGTCAGGGGGGGAAAAAACCTCTAGGTCAGCAAAACCATGTCTCCGTGACAGTGTTGGCTGTTCTTGTCAAAGCCAGAGAGCAAGAAAGAAAACAATTCCCAGCTTGTCTCTAGCTAATGAGAGCAGTGGATTCAGACATACAATTTGATGACATTTTACAAGATGTAAGTGACTGCTTAGCACAAGCAGTTTTGCAGTGATGGATCACAGCAAAGGAAAAAGGTCTACATCTCAGAAATAGACTTCCAGCCTAGATAAAATAAAAGTAAGGGTTGACACAAAGCTCAGTAGCTTTGGCTTCCATTGTCTTACAAGGCTGGTGGGCCCAAGGGTTACCAACTTCCAGGTGGGGCCTAGAGATCTCCCAGAACTACAACTGACCTGCAGATTACAGAGATCAGTTCCCACTGAGAAAATGGCTTATTTAGAGGGTGGGATCTATGGTATTATACCCCATTGATGTCTTCCCCTACACATTGGTGCACCGCCCGGGCAAAGCCATGGGGCACGCTGATGCCCTCAGCCGCCTGCCGCTGCCCTCGACAGACCTAGATCCCGCCCCGGCCCACGGGGTGATGCTCATCGAGTCCCTGCCCGACCGCCCCCTCCACGCCACAGAGGTGGCTCGAGCAACAGGCAGGGACCATATCCTCGCGCGGGTTTTGGACTGGGTGGGAAGGGGGTGGCCAACGGGCAAGGTGGACAGTGAGTTCAGGCTGTTCGCATCCCGGAAAGACGAACTATCCTCCCACAAGGGGTGCATACTTTGGGACAGCAGGGTGGTGGTTCCCCCCCCCCAACGCAAACAGGTACTTGAAGCTCTGCACGAAACCCACCCGGGGATTGTAAGGATGAAAGCCCTGGCCCGAAGCTATGTGTGGTGGCCTGGCATGGATGAGGAAATAGAGGGGTGGGTGAGAAGGTGCCAACCATGCCAGGAGTCCAGGCCCGATCCGCCCTCCGCACCAGTCCACCGATGGGAGTCTAACAGGCGGCCGTGGTCCCGTCTTCACTTAGATTTCGCCGGGCCATACCAGGGTCAAATATTCTTTATCCTGGTCGATGCCTATACAAAATGGCTGGAGGTAATCCCGGTAGCGTCTACCTCCACGGCGGCAGCCGTCACAGCCTTACGGAGGGTTTTCTGCACGCATGGGATCCCCGATACCCTGGTCACTGACAACGGCACCGCATTTACCTCCCGGGAGTTCATAGGGAGATAACTCATAAAGCACATTAGGTCCGCCCCCTTCCATCCGGCCACCAACGGCCAGGCTGAACGCATGGTGAGAACCACCAAAGAGGCGCTGGGTCGCATTGTCCAAGGGGACTGGGACCACCGCCTCGCAGCCTTCCTGTTCCACAACAGGATTACCCCCAACCCAACAACAGGGTCCAGCCCCGTGGAACTACTCATGGGGAGGAAATTAACAACCAGGTTAGACAGGCTACACCCGGACCGAGCCACAGACGCCCGCAGTTCCCCAGAAGTCAGGGAAGCGGTGCGGGGGTTCTTTCCGGGTGATCCCGTCTATGCGAAGAACTTCGCAAGTGGTCCAGAATGGGTAGCCGGACGGGTACTGAGGGTGACAGAGTCCCGATCATACGAGGTAGCGACCGAGGGGGGCCAGGTTATGATGAGGCACATCGATCAGCTGTGCCACCGCACCCTGCTGGAGGAACTACACGAGGCAGAGGAAGCGACGAGCAAGGGAGAGCCAGCAACGGAAACCCCAGAAGAGGCCCTGCCAGCACCGAGCCTGCTGACGTACGATTCCCCGAGGCCAGCCGATCCTGAACTGCAACCAGAGCCGGCCCACCAGCCACCGAGGGAGAATCCCCAAGAGGCGGCCCCCTGCCCGGAGCCCGCTTCCACGCCACAAGCAACTCCGTGGCGATCTACCCGGGAACGCAGGGCGCCAGCCTACTTGCAGGACTATGTGTCTTAGACTGGGGGGGGGGAGGAGTGTAGTGTCTTGTGCTTAAACAAAGCACCACGCGGCCCCACAGTAAAGGGCGACCAGGGGAAGTCCCTTGGTCACCCTGCACAGCGCGGGAAAAGACTCCACCTATCAAGACCACTGGCGGGAAGTTTGACTGGCCAGGATTAGGCTGGCCAGCTAGGGGGCTGTTCCGGGATAAACGTATATAAAGCAGGTCCCGGCCCGCGTGTCTCAGTTCCGTAATGTACCTTACAATAAAGTACGGTATGTTGCCTTCTACACGTCTCGTCACTGAGTACATTACACCTCCCCAAGCCCCACCTTCTGTAGACTTCACCCCCAAATCTCTAGGAATTATCCAACTCAGAACTGGCAGCCCAAGTGGACCCTCTGAATCTGAAGCAAACTTGGAAACTTGGGGGGAGGGGCTGAGGAAAGACACTGGATGCTATGGTGAAAAATTGGTGCCTCTACCTAAAAAAACAGCCTTCAATAATCTTGAGTTATCAGGCTGTCAAAATGGAACCCGATTTCAATGACTTCTTACATAGACTCAAGGTTCATAGCTTACAGCAGAATCAATAGGTGACTTTGTATACTATACACTAAAATGGTATATATGGGGAAATTATATATAAGGATTTAAGCATACGTATTGTTCTCAGCAGTTTTCTGCTTGCTTGCCCAACTGGGGATTGGCAACCCTGTGACATGGAAGCACTGCTTTTAACAGCAGGCTTGAGTTGATTGCAACCTGTAGCACCTCTGAAATAAATTCAGCTGAAATCAATTAGATTTAACTTAAATATGAATAGGCTTGAGTAAGATGCCTCCTCTCTTGAATAGCAGTTTTAAGCTAAACTTTCAGGATGTGTATTAAAAATTATTGGCTTTTTTCCTAATTTTGCTTTTTCTAGGCTGTCAGTTTGGCTGTGATCCACAGGGTGGAGATGGACACATTATTATTGCCATTGTTCCTTAAATAGCCTTTCATTTCCTTTTTTGTTTGCTTCTGGATCCAGGCTTTATGTAATGAATCATTACTAAGGCACCATGGGGTGTCCCGATTTTTGTTTTATTGTAAGAATCAATGCTAGAAAGAAAGACTTGACAAACCCACGATCATAGATTAAACCTTTTATTCTATTCCTTTGAACAAGGACATAGATTTCCTTTTTATTGATCCTTTAGAAATCAATAGCCTTGCCTGCGGAAAAATACCCTTTCCCCAATTTTTTTGGTACACATTAAGGAGAGACCTACACAATACTTTGGCAGCTGAATGTTCCCAGTCCCACATTTGCCAAGATAACAAAAATGTTTGGGCAGGGAATACTAGAATGGGTGAAGAGGGCACATAGCCTATGTCCCCAAGACAACCCGCCCCCCCGCCCCCCAAACTTACTGTTAGTTTTGGACAGGGCTTTTTTGGTAGAAAAAGCCCAGCAGGAACTCATTTGCCTATTAGGCCACACCCCCTGACATCACCATTGTTACATACAGGGCTTTTGTAGAAAAAAGTCCAGCAGGAACTCATTTGCATATCAGGCCACACCCCCTGATGCCAAGCCAGCCGGAATTGCATTCCTGTGTGTTTCTGCGCAAAAAAGCCCTAGTTTTGGAGCCCAGTTGGTGGGAAAACTGTATGAAATAGCTTGAGTGCTTTTCCGCAGGAGAAATAGCAGGCAAACACAAGGTTAAATAACCCACCTACTGTCGAGTTCCTCCCTACAAATCCTGCCCCCCACAATAATAGCCTTATAATGTGAAGTTCCACCCAAAACATCTTCTGCGCAAGGTCTAGGATATCCTTGGAGTTTCCTCCTGTTAGTGGTGTTTATTTCTCATTGCCTTCCTCAATCAAGATTTCCATTTCACACCAGATTGTTAGCCAGTTGAAATCCTCTAAATTGTACAGAGGTTTGTCCATTGTGTTTGGAGGAAGCTTTTCCCTTGAGCCAAGTTTATTTTTGGTTGGGGAGGAAACCAGCTTAAAATATCTTGAGGAGCATTTTCAGGGAAGAAGCGCCGAGTGTAGTAAAGCCCACCAATCCTTTCTTGTAAGTGCCCCCCTCCACTATTCTCTATAGCAATGAAAAAGAGGAAAATTTGAAATAGAAAGGCGCAAGAATAGAACCAAACAACATGTCTTTATTACAAAGTCCAATCAACACTGCACAAATCTCCACCAAGGTGTGTTTACCTGTGGCCTGCCAGCATCCAATTTGGACCAGGCAACCAGCCACCCTTTTCTAATGTCTCAACAAATTGGTTCTTAACTTCACATTGTACCTCAGTAGAATTTCTTCTAACAAGGCAACTGTAATTCACTGTTCTTGAGAGTGTTCCTGAGCTCCCCTTTTCCTCAACCTGCAGAACAAGGCTTCAATAAATGAATGTCTAATGATTGAGACCCCCTGATCCACTTTCAATATAGCACTTTGATCTTTTCTCTTTTTTAAAAAACACAGACACACACACATTGACATCAGTAGCCATTTGCCCAGGCCCATTATTTGCATCCTCTGATGAATGTCCCCACCTGCTCCTTTCCTAGTCCTTGAGGATTCTAGTCTAGACCCTCCCCTGAATTAAGATCAGACTCCAAAAGGCTGAAAGAACAAATTCATCACCAATACCCTGTGCTAATGACTCTTGAAGAGCCGCTTCCCCTGTACCATCTGCAATCCACAGAACTGGCTTTCCTTGGACTGTCCCACTATGCTGCATGTTTGAATGCCCACTCTCTACATTTACCTACCAAAACTTCTGCATGGAGAAAATTAGCATTAACATGGAAAGGGGGGTAAGGGATGCCAAGGCAGAAGCCTATCTTCCTTTTGGGATGTTCAAAAAGAGGCTAGTCTCAGGATTCATCTGTCATAGGCTGTGCCCACATGGCAGCCAACTACTGCAAATGAGGTGTGTACCCGCAACAATATGCCATGTCTGTGAGGCAGAAGTTGTCATTTTAGTCTCTATTCTGTAATTTTAGATTTTATATATTTTAATTGGTTTTAACTGTTGTTTTTTATTATGTAACCCACCCTGAGCCTGTTCTGTGGGAAGGACAGGCTATAAATAAGTAAATAAATAGGGAGTGTCCACATGATCAGTTTATCAGTGAATTCCAGCTGCACCACAGCCATCTTGCAACTTCCCTTCCCCAATCTGTTGCAGGAAATTTAGTCAAAAACTTCCTGCACATTGCCCCTTGTATCTCCACAACGTAAGGGCTTCAGATTTCATTTTTAAAATGAGAAACTGGAAATTCAGAGGAAGCGGTAGATGGTAATACTAGATCTTCAGTGTGCTGCAGCACAGTAACTATTGCTGATTTTTTCCCCCCAAACTCTCAAAAAGCCATCTGGTGATTTGTTGTTGTTTTTGCTGTCAAGTCACAGGAATATGGGTGGAATTTTTGGGCGGAATATTGCTGCCAATATTGGTGGGGTTTTTGAAAATCTAGATAGATTGGATTCTTTCAAAAGAGGCTGTAGCAGGGGAAACCAGGATAGTGCACAGCTAGAGGATGATGTCATGTGGATGCTTTAAAAAGACGATTGGAATTAAAAGGCAGAGCAAAAAGCCCCAAAATCATCCATCTCAAATCTACCTTGTCTGCACAAACATTTCTCACAGTGAGGTACATCATGTATGGAGTTGCACCAATTCAGTCAACCAATGCCAAGAAAGAAGCTCTAAGAAAATATTTACAACATGGTAAGGGCTTAAGCACAGCAGAGGGAGAAGAATGAAGGAGAAGGCATGACAGAGCAGAGAGTGATGGGAGGAAATGAAACCAAGCTGGACTTGGATCAACAGGAGCACTTCCCTGGGGGAAAAAACATTAGAAGCCTCATTTCCTAGGGTCACTGCAGGATGAAGCCCTGGAGATGTAGGAGGAAGGTCTGCCAATGTCAGAGGACAGGCGCGGATGACTCAGAGGCCTTTCCAATCCATCATTTCAGCAGGAGCAAGACTTCTCAGCACTAACTCCCCTCCTTTTCCCTTAATACCTTTTTCAGGCTTATGGAGACCTGAGTTGGATCAGGATTGTAGTGTGAAAGGAGGTTTTTTTTTTTTAAAGCATCCCTCCCTTGAAGATTTCTAGACTTGAAACAGCCCCAAGGAGTTATTTGCCCCACTGAGATAAGCAAACCAATACAGGTACATCAGGTACAATCAGTTACGATTTGTGAAAACCTTAAACTTCTCGACCAGGTATGTATCTTATTTCCTGCACTGAAGCTCTAAAAACAAGATAATTCTGCTCTAAGAACTGCTAGAGAGGAAAAATTAGTGTTGTCAGCGCTGCAAGGGAAGAGAAATAGAGTGTGTGGGGGGATAAAGTAGCCACAGTTTTCGTTATGCTGATGAGTTGAGAGAGAGACTAAATTCAAGTTGTACTGATAGCTTGGATCAGTATCAGCTTCTTGCAAAATACTGATGATGTGAAACAAAATAATCTTCCCTTGTCCCCATTAAAAACAGATATCTTTTTTTTTTAAGAGATAAGGAGGAAATGTGTTGGTGGCGATGGGACAAGCCTTCAGCAACACGAACTAACCACTGCTCGATTTCCCCCAGTTAAGCATAAACCACACCCAAACATGGTTGTTTTCAAAGACCAGAAAAACATATCTGAGCTGCAAAGATAGCAATTTAGAACCAGTTTGGCCCTTTTAAAATGTTCCATCTGCTGTCACCCTAGAATACACAAGGATTTCCATGTCAGTCAAATGCTACGTGGAAAGGAACCAGTGCTGGGACAGAACTATGTGAACTGGGCTTGTGTGTTCTCCATTTGCCTGCATATCTCCCAAGCTGTGATTTCTACCTGGGCTCAGAGAGCGATGTTGTGAATATACAAACTCCAGAGGGATAAAACTAATGCTGTACATAGACACTGTTGTGATTATGGGAGTAATCAAAAGCCATGAGATGGATACAGAACACAGCAGCATAGCCTATTGTGTATTAACAGCACGCAACTGGAGGGATGACATTTTCCTAGAAAAGGAATATAATCAGCATCAAGTTCCCTCTGATCCAGAGCCAGCCATCTGGCATGCTTTGCTCCTTTTCTAATAGCACGCTATGCCCTGATGGGGTGGACCTATGATTGAGTTGGTTGTACCACTTCAGTCTGCAGTTGGAGGTTGACATGATGAAATGCATACACCCCCATCCCCAAGCTCTCTGGTGGTAGAAAGCTAGCCTGGTGAAGAACAGCTAGGCTAGACACCCTTCTCCCTTATCTGCTAGTCTTCTATGAGTGAGGGACTTTTGTTTCCTATGGAAGAACATGATATCGGGTCAAGCTTCCACCTGTAGACCAAAGCAGTATGGACCATACATAGGTTTACCAATACTGCCAACATGATGCAAAGCAACCATGAAACTTCTGCCATATCCAGAGGCATTGTACCTCTAAACACCAGATGCTTAGACATAGAAGAGTGCTATTGCTTTCCTGTTCTGGATGTGTACATCCCAGAAATCTGGAGTAGATTTATAATGCAATCTTAAATACACCCTGGGGGCCATTCCTGAGAAAGGCCTTTGCTCACCAGATTCAGCTTGGTTCAACACAACCACACCGAGGAGGAAAGCACCAGTCAGTCCTAACTTAGACTTACATGGGCAAAGATCCAAGATAGACCTCTGATCCAACTCAGAAGCACACATCTTATGTTCTAAATGCTTGAAAGAACTTTTAGCAGTTCTTATTTCCTACATGGAAAGCAACCTTTCATTTCTTTCCTTTTATACCCTTAGAAGCTCATAGATCTTGAGCAGCAGAAGATATTTGCTTCTTTTTTCTCTTTTCTTTTCGCTGCAAAGGCTAAAAAGGACTGCGACAAATTTTGCAACTGCTAGGGTCCTTAGTGCTGAGCAAAAGAGCTGGGGTTTCCAGAGTGTAGGGGGATTGTTGATTAAAGGCTAAATATCATGATCCCTTATATTTGAGAATCTGCATTCAAACAGGGCATGGAAAGATGTATCTACCCTAGTAAGGCCACATGGAAAGATTCTGTGAGAATAGGGCCCATGGAAAGCAGCATTGTTTCCTTTGCTAAGTTCTGTCCAAAGCACAGTGAGTCCATCTCAGAAGGAAGACATAAAAAATACAAATAAGTGACTGAGAAAGCAAACCCTTAAGAAAGTGAGAAAATTGTGATGTATTTAATCACAACAGCAGCCTCATCTTGATATACAATCTTAATTCTTGGTGATTTTGGATATATCCAGATTCACCATGTGGTCTCTTTAGAAGGGAAAAAATATCTGTAATCATACAACTATTTCCTCAGTACCATTCTAACATTATACAGCAATCATTTGCCATCAGAATTACATAGTAGCTACAATTAAACAAAAAAGAGGGTTTTATGATGAAATGCAGAAACAGTGATTCGGAAATGCCATACAGGCTTGCAGCCTAGCGTAAATCCTAAACATTTGAGCCTACCTCAGATACAGCTTTTTTGGGGGGGGGGTCAGGACCGAACATGAGGTATAAAAACAGGTGACAATTGTACATTATCTACTCCAAGAAAATAACCACCGACCTCACTGTAGAAATTGCTGGCTTTTGGATGTAGCTGGTCTCACACAAAATTCACAATAATCAGGCATCATCAGGGCCATCTATGTCCCGCCTTAACTGATTTCTGCAGCAATGAAAAAGAGTAGTAACTTCATCTCCAAAACTGAACACAACAAAACTGCCTGGTTCCAGTGGGGATGAAGGCAGCAAAAGCCAAGCCAGAGTTGGCAGCCACCAGGAGCTGTACAAAACAGAGCAAAATCTAGGAAGGTATTGAACTATCCACTCAACTGAAGGGAGCTGCTAACCTTGCCTTTTCCTTTAGCCAGATTTGGGTCCCTGATCCTGCCAAGACTCAAGGAGTAGCTTCTTTTTCCTACATGCAGTTGCAGGAAAGAAGGCCCTGTGCTGTGACAGGTGCTGCTCTGCCTGGGCCAGGATTCAGCCCTGGCTGTCTGCATCCATTGAATGCATGAAGCTGTTATATGCATTCAAACCATGGGTCCATCAAAGTCAATATTCGCTACTCAGACTGGCAGCAGCTCTCCAGAGTCCCAGGCTGAGGTCTTTCACATCACTTATATTACCTGAGGTTTTAAAAAACCTGGAGCTCCCAGAGAGTGAACTTGGGACCAAGTTCACTTGCCAAATAGATGTTCTACCACTGAGCCACGGACCCTCCCCTGAGGGGAACTATGTGGTTGAAGAGCCCTGTTGGCAGAACAGCCCACTCAGGGAGCTAGTGATCTGTCTGAGTCTCTGGTTTTTAGGCAGTAACCAGCTGCTTATCCACTTTTGGGTCTTAGATGGGCAGTCATTGTGACAGAGGCAAAAGGGGGTCTTTTTGTGAAGGTCAAGGAGCATGAGGTGTTTGAGAACCATAGGGAGGTCTTTTCCCATTATGGGCTCTCCTGAGGAGTTTGCTCTACCAACAAGGGTTGGCCACAGCAGACTTTGACATAATGGCAGCATTGTTCTTACTGTTAATGTAATTAGCTCCAATCACTTCTTATTTTTGATCTTCTCATATTTTTTATCATCCTTAAATAGATCTGCTACATCCTGCCATTTCACAGACGGTTTTTGTTTGGGGGCAAGAACTAGTAAGCACTGGAGTCCTTGAACTGTTCTTATTTTTCATTTTGATATGTATGCCCATATAAGGGCTTACAGTATGATCTCCACACCATCATTTTTTGCTCTCAACAACAACCCTGTGAGGTAGGCGAGGCAGAGAGAGATTGTGTATGTGAATGGCCCAAGGCGCCTGGGGGAGTGTCCATGGAAGAATGGGTCTCTCAGATCCAAGTCTGACCATCTGACCACTACAAGAAACTGTTTTAGGTTAGCATGAATGAAACCAGCAGTACAGAATTCTTCTATGAGGGAAAACCAAACATGTTACAAATGTCACTCTGGGGCTCCAATCACACTAAATAATCCACTTTCAATCTACTTTCCATCCACTTTCAGTGCACTTTCCAAATGGAGTTTACTGTATGAAGTGGCAAAATCCAGTTGGAAAGTGGATTCAAAAGTGCCGTATTTAACGTGTGTGATTGCAGCCTGGTTTATACATATGTATTTAAATGGCCCATACATTAAAAAGTTCTACAAATAAGTGTAAAAATAAGTCCTGTCCAGTTATGAGGATTTCAGTGTGAGTGTGATAGATTCTGCAGGTTGTACTTGTTTCCTTCCACTATGCAGCTACGCTCTGAGTATTGGTGGTATCCTTTTACTAGACAAAATAATTCATCTTGACATGCTGCTTTTCTATTCAGTGCTTTGTTCAAGTTCAGACCAACACGGCTGCCCACTTGGATCTTTCTTTATGGGAAATCATTCATGTATGCAACCCTGCCCCGACCACTAGGAGCGGTATAATCCTAGCAAATCTTTCCCTCTTGATTCATCTAATTGTATAAACTGATCTGCAAAGAACAACAAAAGGTAAAAATATTGGATCCCCACCCAAAGCACATTCAGTCTAGCATATTAAAGACAAAAAAACATAATATAAGACAACACATCCATTTCCTCTAGATTTTGGTCTATCACACATGCAGGCTTGTTAAGATGAATTGCATTTATTTTTAATTGTATTGCAATGAGCAGGTCACATCTCTGTGTTTACCCCAATTGCAATGAGCCTTAAAAGTTAATTGAGTTTTCATCCCCCTCCTTTCTTGGATCAATATTAGTGTCCCGGTTGGCTGCCAGGTCTGACAGGAGGAAGAATATTAACTTCCCTGGTAACCGATGCAATTGGCAGGAGGAAGAAGGAGGCCTGTCAGGTTTTAGCCCCGAGTCATTGCTGGTTCATAGCTGAGAAGGCCATGTCTCTTGCCATGAAGGGGCCTTAATAAATCTGCAGTGGAATAACTGTGGTATTACTCCCTTGCAGTGTGTGAAATTTAAGCATTGTGGAAAAGGAGCCAGAACTCAATTTGGAGAGCCCAGCTTATGTTCAAACACAGTTCCTCCTATCCATTCTACTTCTGTTGGCCACAGCCTGATCAGAATGTCAGTGTCTTTAACAGCTGTAACAAGAAGACTTTCATGGGGGGAGGGGGGGAGGTATTCTGCCGGGATTTTGTTGCAGCCCACTGAGCTGCTCTCACCTGCATCTGAAGTCCATTCCAAACAGTACCAAACCCAAAAACTAGCTTTAAAGACTGCATAACAGCTTTAAAGATGACACAATGTGTGTCAGTGCAGGGCTGCCCAAAGAACTGGGAGGAACGTATTTTGTAGGCAGGCAAGCACAAAGGAGCCTCCTATATCCTTCAAAGTCAGAGGGTTCCAATGAGCTGGCTGGCTGGGGTCTATCAAGAAATATCAAGACCCAAGAACCCTTTGGTCTGCAATTCTGGTCACTCACAATATGGGGCAGCAGTAATAGTGAGGAAAGAGGAAAGAAGGAATTCCTCTTAACTGCCAAGGGGGAAGGAAGGGATGCTGCTGCCACCAGAGAGGGTGTTGCCTTTAATCAGTCTAGAGCCGGGGTGGCCAAACTGTGGCTTGGGAGTCACATCTGGCTCTTTCACACATACTGTGCGACTCTTGAAGTCCCCACTACCCCATTGGCTGACTTAGAGAAGGCATTTTTCTCTTTAAATCGCTTTGTCAAGCCAAGCCAGCCAGCAGCTTGGAGAATGCATTTAAAGTTAAAGTTGCTTTCTTTTCACTTCCACCATCTCTTTGCCCTCTTTCCTTTCCTTTCCTTCCTTCCTTGTGACTCTCAAACCTCTGATGTTCATGTCTTGTGGCTCTCAAACATCTGACCTTTATTCTATGTGGCTCTTATGTCAAGCAAGTTTGGCCAGCGCTGGTCTAGAGTATCCTGGCTGCTCTTGCTTAATCCATCAGAACCTTGGGTGCAGCATCTGACTTGGGAGGTGGGGATGAACCTTCTAGGATAGGTTAACGCCTTCTTTGTTTTTCTGTAATAGTCAGATAAGTCTCTAGTCATGTGCTGAGCTCAAAAGAACAATGCAGCAATACTTATTCCATGTTTTAAAAAACCATACGTACGTTTATGACAAAGAGAAGTGGGGAAAAGGAAGGTGGTTTGGAATAAGTGCAGAGCTAACTGGGATAGTCACATGGGCCTAGTTCAAACCCTCAGAGGCAAAAGAGAGAAAATAAGCATACCTTTCTCCAGGTACCTTTCTCCAGTCCATGTGAGAAACTTTATTGCCACAAGGAACCAGGTTTCTATTCTTCATGCCCTTCCAGTTAGGGTCAGGAACTGAACTGGTTGTCTGCCTTTTATAGGGCTTTTAAATGTTAACGCTCAGTTATCCCACTGGTCTAATTCCAGGGGAATACTGAATTCCATCCCTCACCCAGGATCAATCCACAGGCCATTCTGCTTGATGGCCCAGGTATTAAAACTGTCAGGTGTTTGTGAAGACTATATCAATCTTTCAGGGTTGTGAGCTACCCCTTGTGGAGCTTTCCTGCCAGAGGCAGCTCACTGGGGTTTTTGCTACCTGACAAGCTGTTTCATCATAGTTATAAAGGAAAAGAGGGGTTGAAAGGGAGGAGGGCCTGCCCTGGCACCACAGCAGTGCCAGGATCTGATGGCTTTCAATTCCAGCCCTAGCAAAGAGTTAACTCTAAGCCCAGCACCTCCCTGTTTTTGTCCTGTGCTAGATTGCAAATGTGAATTAAAAACAAAAAGAAAGACCAGAGCCCCTGGGCGTCATGGGAACTATAGCTCCTATTATCCGAGTAGCTGTTAATATACCCTGTATACATGGAAGTATCTGGGTTCTTTTGAATGCTTTAGTCTTTATGAATGCTATAGTTTGCAGGACTGGGGTATTCTTGCTCAGAGTTGCTACCTGACCAGTTTTCTTCTGGCATGACTAGATTTCCCTCCTTCTGCGCAGTTGTTCTAATAATATAAACAGGAAGAATAATTAAACTGACTTATAAAAGTGAATTTTATTCTTTATATTTATTTTGAGCAGTGATAATTACTCAGATGCTCACAGAAAGCCACGTGAAGAAGAACAAAAAAGAGAAGAAATTGGATTTATACCCTGCCCTTCATTCTGAATCTCAGAGTGACTCACTATCTCCTTTACCTTCCTCCACCCACAACAGACACAACAGAGGGTGGGTGGGGCTGAGAGAGCTCTCACAGAAGCTGCCCTTTCAAGGACAGCTCTGCAAGAGCTATGACTGACCCAAGACAAATGTTCACGCACTTAACCACTACACCATACTGGCTCCCAGTTTACCATCAACCCAAAAAGTCACATATCTACTGCTTGACCAGTGTACCATCCCAAACACATATGACATACAGATATTAATATTATATATATATATATATATATATATATATATATATATATATATATATATATATATATATATATATATATATATATATATATAAATATAGCCTTTCAGATTACCAGAGTACCTTCAGCACTGCTGAGTCTTAGCCATCCTTTGTGCATATGGAGTGAGGGGAAAGGATTCCATCAGCCTTCTTGCTCTCTCCTTGACACAACAGACAGTAGCTCAGGTGATAGATCCAGAATATGTTAATCTTAAAGGTGCTACTGGATTCTTTACTATATAGCTCAGGTGAAAGAGTGTGCTTGCCAAGGCACCTAGAAGACAGCAAGCTACCTTTGGAGAAAAGGGAGTGATATCACTCCCACCCTCACTGTAGCCAGCTTGCCCTTCAAAATCAGAGGGTATCAATGAGCTGACTGGTGGGGCGGGAGTTTTACTAAGCTGGTTTTACTCCTTCTTCTCTGTGGCCAGATTGCTCCCCCCTGACAGCTGCCTACATGTTGGGATGAGAATGCAGAGGCTGCACAGAAAGGAGAAGAGTGGGAAAAGACAGGCTTTTACTTCCATTCCTGGCAGAAGGCCCACAGCTCAGGAGGATTTGCAGCTTACCATCTTCCAGACCTTTCAGTATCTCAAGGTGGGCAGCACCTACAATTGGACAATGCCTTGCCCACTCTTCTGCAACATGGCACAAGTGCCATACTGGGGGACAGTGCTCAAGAGAGCCACAGGTGGCATGTCAAAAGAGCCACCCATTTTTTTTTGGGGGGGGGGGGAGTTAAAATGGCTCCTGAGCCAATGAGTAAGTATCACTGATTCAGAGGTCATTTTGTAACTGAAATGACATTAGGGGGAGGTATTTGTGAATTTCCTGCATTGTTCAGGGGATTGGACTAGATGAACCTAGGGGCCCCTTCCAACTCTATGAGTCTATGATTTTATAATATGAATAACTTTGAGCAAGACTGAAGAGTGCCCTCCAGATTTGCTAGTGTAATTATTTGCATATAATCTGGTTGTGTGAATGCTCTCACACATCTCTGACTTAGATCCATCCCAGTTTGTTTCCTGAAGGAATAGAATGTGGGTTAAATCAAGAATCAGTTGGTCATAATCTAACATATCAGAATAGTCACAAATCAGATTGCCACCATATACACACATGCACACACTTGGCAAATTGTAATGGCTTCACTACGCCACCAGAATGTTAGCATTGGTCATGTGAACTGGTCCTTAAAAATTTGGCTTCTAAAGGATAAGCTTCATTCATAGGTGCCCTATTCAAGCCAGGCTGTAAACCCAGCAGGCTGTAAGATAGCCCTTGAAAAGAGGGGGCTTCAAGCAGGAGTCATCCAGCAGAACATTAATGTGGGGGGTCTTTTCAGAACATGGGACAGCTCCTAAGGAGCACAGATTTTGATTCACCATAGTCCACTGAGCTCTTCTGGGGAATTTAAAAGGGTACTGTTCTGGCTTGAAATTGTGCACAGTAATGTTATTGCAGGGTTCTGTATTATGCCCCTTCCCCCTTCAAATTGGGTCTTCCAGGGAAGCAAGCAGGCTTAGGTAGTAGATGGCAATCTATGTACTTTATCTGAAAGGACTGAACTGCTGTTCCTGGTTTCAGAGTTTGATTACCCTTCCTAAGAGAAGTCTTCTGGGGGTTCCCCTTGGATTCAGAGTATCACAGATTCTGTGGCCCTGAGACTTCCTGGGCAGATAATTCTAGCTTGAGCACCTTATCAGAGGAGCTGATCTCACAGGGGTCCAACAAAGCACTTCTTAAACTGAATTCTAACAGGTCTAAGGAGGCTGCTTCTTCCTAATTTCTTCCCACCCTTCATCAGCCTGGTTATGTCAACAAGAATTGTAATCCTTATGAACTCCTCTCCTATCTAATAGTCTGCAAACTGGGACGTGCCTGATAGATAGAAATACATAAGCAGAATGCCACTGTGAGGTCATCGAGACCAAGACAAGAAGAGCATAAGAAAAAGGGTAATACAGTTATGAGAGAGAGAGAGTGAGAGTGCAGGACTGCCTACAGGGGGAAAAGTGGGAAATTACCTGCAGAGATAATGATATTTTGTTTTCTCCAGACATCAATGACATTACTCTCATCAGACCCCAGGAGCTATTACTGTACCAGCTAATCATAGCCTACAGGGAAAAACAAATCAAAAGTGACCTCTTTAAGAACTTACACAGGTGGCAGAGTCTTGAGTATCATAGACTGCAGCACAGTCCTAAGCAGTGTTACATCTTTCTAGGTTCACTGAAGCCAATGAGCTTAGAAGGATGGAACTCTGCGTAGGATTGCACTGCTGGGGACTTAACCTTGGCCAACTCAATTCTTCTTGCAATTCCTGGGTCCGGATCCATCAAGCTGAGTGAGTCACTGAACTGTTGACCTAGACCTTTGGAGCTCCAGCTCTTATTTAGATGGAGTTGTAGCACTGCTTGAGGGTGTAGCCAGCTGTCTTATGTCTCTTAATGAATTGTGATTGTGGTTGAAGCAGGGAACAAAGGTAGAGAGAGGCACATGGGTCTCCCTATCATCAACAAAAAGGTCAGAACTGTCTTGTCTTGCACTTTGAGCAGGCAGGTGAACCTTTTTTTTTAAAGCTTTCCTTGTCCTCAGTAAACTCTGACTGGATGTAGCCCTTTTTGTAAGAGTTAGTAAGTGCTATATATAGTCAAATTGGTTAGAGAGGACCAGGTGTGAGTGAAGAACAGGAAATTGTGGAACACCTACTGTTTCAGACCAACACAGCTGCCCACCTGGAACAGGAAGTGGGTTTATTGTACCAGTTATGCCAGCTAGATTCCTGGCACACATCAAAGTTATGTAAAATGCATGCAGCATAAGATTTAAAATACATCTGAAAGGTTCAGTCAGCATTGAATCAAATTATATACAGAAACAGCTATGGAAAAATAAGCAATGAAGGGGCAAGGTTGATGGGTGGAGGGCAAGACTTTTGCCTCACATATTGAAATCAGAAACCATGGCTCAGTGATAAAACGACTGCTTGGAATACAGAAGGTCCCTGGTTCAATTCTTGGCATCTCTAGATTTAAAAAAAAGATGAGGTAATAGGTGATGTGACAGATCTCTGCCCAAGATCTTAGAAAGCTAGAACCAGAGCTTTTTTTTTTTTTTTGTAGCAGGAACTCCTTTGCATACTAGGCCAGACACCCCTGATGTAGTCAATCCTCTAAGAGCTTACAGTAGACCCTGTAATAAGAGCCTATAAGCTCTTGGATGATTGGCTACATAAGAGGGTGTGGCCTAATATGAAAAGGAGTTTCTGCTACAAAAAAAACCCCTGGCTAGAACCAATCTGAATAGACAATATTAACCTTGGTTAACCAAAGGCCTGAATGAGTATGAGGTATACAATCTTCTCAGAAAGAAACATGTCTACATTTCATATTGTGTATTTCTAAATTCAGACATTGGCAGACAATTTTTAGGGCATCCATTTGCCCCATCTCTGACCCCACATATGATCCCTTGCAGCTTAATCAGCAAGAGCACCCAGGAAGCAAAGTGACTAAATGGCAATAATGACAATCAAGCAGGGAAGCAGAGACTAAGTCCAAAGAGAAAGGGCAGGTGATCCATTTATTTCAACATTCATTCCAGGAGCAAAAGACTAGCCTGGGCATCAAATATTAGGTAGCTTTTACTTTAGAGGCAACTGCAATATTAGCTTGCAATTCAGACATTTTGCACCTAGAAGTAGAGACACTCTATGCGGCATAAAAACAATCAAAAAGGAAAGCCAGCTGGTGTATGGAAAGAAAATATCTTGAACAATTGGTTTAGAATTTTTCAAAATCTCCCAGGTGTTTCAATCATGTGTGCTCTTCCTTCCAAGGAAATGGACAGCAGTTATGCAATTGCTTGTCACAGAAAAAAAGCTGCTATCTCCAAGTTAGGTTGGCATTCCAAATGTGACCTTTCTTGACTTGGCTTCCTTTACACGGGGATTGCCTTTGAAGGTCAAGGCAAACCTTAGAGGTGCTCAGGGAAGCAATCTCAGCAACAAAGACTTTTTGCCAAATAACATTTTAGCTTTTGATTTTCAAAAATCAATCTGTCCTTTTTAAATTAATAAACTAAAAGCTTATGAAAATAGATTAGTTGACAACATATGGAGCAGTGGTCTATTAGTCGCTATTAGTGACAAGGTATAGCAGGAACACTATGTCTGGGGCAGTGAAACTCTGTTGGGGGGCAACAGTGGGAGGGCTTCTGGAGTTCTGGCTCTGCTGGTGGACCTCCTGATGGCACCTGGGTTTTGGTCACTATGTGACCAAGAGTGTTTGGACTGGATGAGCCAGATCCAACATGACTTCTCTTATGTTCTTACGTTCATACAACTTGAAAAATATAAAAGGCTCTCTTTCTAGGATAGTCAGCTCCTCAAAGTTTGCTTTCGTCCCTCATCAGCTTCTGCTTTTCAGGAGCTCCATACATTGAGAAAATCTGCTTCCAATAAAGGAGCACAGAAATTATCATACCTAATTGACAGGTTCAGGTAAAAAGCAAGAGGGGACAGTGTCTACATCGGACACCCAAAGGAGTTAAAGGAACTGGATTCTCTCTCTTCCCTCACTGCAATTCATCTTTTCAGAGTTTTTTCTCCCAATGTTCAGTTAGCCAAGAGGGTGAGATAGAACCACAGAATCATAGAGTTGGAAGGGACCTCCACAGTCATCTAGTCCAACCCCGGCATAATGCAAGAAATTCACAAATACTGCCCTCCCTCTAAATTCATAGAATCCACATTGCTGTATGGCCATCCAGCCTCTGTTTAAAAACCTCCAAAGAAGGAAAGCCCACCACCTCCCAAGGAAGCCTGTTCCACTGAGGAACTACTCTAACTGTCAGGAAATTCTTCCTAATGTTGAACTGGAACTCTTTTGATTTAATTTCAACCCGTTAGTTCTGGTCCTACCTTCTGGGGCCACAGAAAAAAATTCTGCACCATTCTCTATATGACAGTCCTTCAAGTACTTGAAGATGGTGATCATATCACCTCTCAGCCACCTTCTCTCCAAGCTAAACATGCCCAACTCCTTCAACCTTTCTTTATAGGACTTGGGGTCACCAGACCCCTCATCATCTTTGTTGTCCTCCTCTGGACCTGTTCCAGTTTGTCTATATCCTTCTTAAAATGTGGTGCCCAAAACTGAACACAATACTCCTGGTGAGGTCTTACCAGAGCAGAATAAAGTGATACCATCACTTCACATGATCTGGACACTATGCTTCTGTTAATACAGCCCAACATTGCATTTGCTTTTTTTGCCACCGCATCACACTGTTGACTCGTGTTCAGCATATGGTCCATTAAGTCCCCTAGATCCTTTTCACACATACTACTGCCCAGACAAGTCTCCCCTATCCTATAACCATGCATGGGATTTTTCTTACCTAAATGCAGAACTTTACATTTATCCCTGTTAAAATTCATTTTATTGGTTTCAGCCCAGTTTTCCAGCCTGTCAAAATAATCCTGGATCCTATTTCTGTCTTCTACTGTATTTGCAACCCCTCCCAATTTAGTATCACTGGCAAATTTAATATGCATTTCCTCTGTTCCTTCATCCAAATCATTTATAAAGATGTTAAACAAAACAGGCCCCACGACAGATCCTTGAGGCACTCCATAAGAACATAAGAGAAGCCATGTTGGATCAGGCCAATGGCCCATCAAGTCCAACACTCTGTGTCACACAGTGGCAAAAAAATTTATATACACACATACACTGTGGCTAATAGCCACTGATGGACCTGTGCTCCATATTTTTATCTAAACCCCTCTTGAAGGTGGCTATACTTGTGGCCGCCGCCACCTCCTGTGGCAGTGAATTCCACATGTTAATCACCCTTTGGGTGAAGAAGTACTTCCTTTTATCCATTTTACTCCACTTGTCACTCCTCTCCAGGAGGATGAGGAACCATTCAGAAGCACTCTTTGGGTGTGATCTGTCAACCAGTTACAGATCCAGCTAATGGTAACAGGATCCAAACCACATTTTACCAACTTGTCAACAAGGATAGTATGTGGAACCTTATCAAAAGCCTTACTGAAATCAAGATAAACTATGTCTACAGCATTCCCCTGATCCAGCAAGGTAGTCACTTTCTCAAAAAAAGATATCAGGTTAGTCTGATGTTTTTGGAGAGATGGAGAGTGAGCTAGTTAGATGGAGAGAGGTTCCACACTCCTCGCCTGTGTGTTCCTGTTGGTGGAAAAGAAGAGATTCTTCCTCCTTCTCTCTCACATGCTCCCTAAACATGAACAAAGAAGACATCGAAAACTAACGTAGCTGGTGCCCCATGATGTCAGATGATGGGCCCGCTTATAAACCATGAGATAAATGGCCTCATAACAATCAAATTTCATGCTGCAAATATATGTCTAATCTTGTGTGCTGTCACTGCAAAGAAAATTTTACCTTATGAATCACATATTTTTCCCCCTATCAGCAAGAAGATAACAAATGTTCACAGTTTCCCCAAGTTAGGTGCTCCATCTAGGAAACCTGCCAAAAAACTTTGACTGGGGAAAGTGTATAATAAAAAAATGCAAAGAAAGTAGACAAAGTCTTCTATTTTCTAAAAGTCATAATTCTAAAAATGCTATTTATGATGGCTTTGCTTACCTGCTATCCAGATAGGCAGAAAGAATTGATTAAAAGCTGAAAGCCATAAATAGGCTTCTCAAAGGAAAATTAGTTCAAAAAGACACATTGCAATATCAGCATTTGATTTTAGAAACAAATGCTGATGAGAGGATCTCATATTATTTATATATCCCTTTTCTTTCTGGCCTGTAGCACTAATCCCAGATTTAATTTGCTTCTTTACAGCAGTAAAATTGGCATTCTCTAACCCATCCAGGGTTGAATGTACTAATGTTCTAACGCAGTACATTTTTTGGCTCAAAATACTCCAATGTAACTGGACATCTGCTGCAAATCACATTCTTTTATTAACCTAACATTGTTCAAATGCTGTAATTTTAGCCAATATAATAGCAAGCACTCAAGATTTAAAGAAAAGGAGACCAACCCCAGTATTCAGCAAATGGGTAGAGGGAGGTAAATAAATAATTTCAAAAATAATTTCAAACAGTCCCTCACTCAGGGATCCCCAACATTTTTCAGCCTGTGGGTTCCTTTGGAATTCTGACACAGGGTGGTGAGCACAACCACAAATTTGCTGCCACAGGAGGCAGCTCCACACACAGAGAGAATGCTGGGGAGATGAAGGGCAATTTGAAAGAATGCTGGGGATAGAGGAGCAAGAGAGAATAAAAGCAACACAGACGGGTGCCACTGGAACAACATGATTTTAATCTACACAGCCAATTGGATTTCCAGGGGCCAATCAGAAGCCCTACTGGGCAGGAACCCCACCTGACCCCACCCTCTTTCTAAAAACACTTGGCAAGCACCAGTGAAGGTGTTGGCTGGCAGCATGGCACCCACAGGCACCATACTGGGTGCCCCAGCCTAATTTATTAAGATTTGCATTATCTGCATATTTCAGACTATAAATCATTTGTGAAAGGTATTCCATAGTGAGGCGAAAGCACTCTGCAAATGCTTTCAGGTATTTTCCTTATTATTCCTTGTTATTCCTGCCTCAGACTTCTAAGCTGCAGATGCATTGACTGGTGTTGGGCAAGTGACTTCCTGATATGTCTCAATATTCACTGCTCTGTATCTGTATCTCTCTCTCTCCCTCTTTCTCGTGTGTGTGTGTGTTTAGTTCCCAATTAGGGATGCCATGATCTTTGCAGTTTTAGCAGACAAACATACTACATTGGGCAGCTATGATCAACTGTGAGCTGAACCTCAGATCTGTTCAGTTCATTGCTCCTGAAGCTGAACAGTTATGGAATAGTTTTGCTGCTGCAGGGTAACTGTGGGGGTGGAGTTTCATTTTCTTGCCTTGCAGACACTTATGCATCTGCACAGTAGGCAAAATGGATTCACCTCCAAGGTCATGGATGGTCAGATCAGATAATTAAATGATACGGGAAGGGAACTATAGGAAGTGCTTATAGGAAGTGCTTCCTATAAGACTGGGCAAAAATATGCATGTGTGAAATAACACCAAATGGCAAGCTTTTTTTTTATTATTGAGTGTTTATTTACAATCGCTGGCTGATTGATTGATTTGCATACTATTTATTTATTTGATTGGCAGCCAATTAGCATGTAATGATGAGAGGATGATGGGGCAGAGTGAAAACTAATACTCTTGTGGCTGTGGGAGAACACACATGCTGAAACGTTGCCAGTTGCATGCCATTGTAGTAGTGTACTGTGTGAATATATGAAAAGTTGCCCAACAACAGGCTAAGCTTCTCACAAACAGTAAATCAATCAACCAAAAAACTGACACATTTTGATTTTTCAGTCCTTGCTTTTCAAACCTGACTTCCATAATAAGTATATTTATTCTGGAACCGGCATTTGGTATCACAGTTCAAACCCACAACTACTTGGAGTTTATCACCTGTTCACAGAAATATTTCCAACTGAATGAATCTAGGTAGTTTAAACATTGACTAAAATGCTGTTGCAAGTCAGTTGTCACACTCTTAAATGCAGAGTGCTACTGCATGTCAACTGTCAGATACAAACCACTGAATGTCAAGCCTGCTTATGCTGAATATTTGTCAGCTATGCATACATCTCTAGAAGATATCCTAACCAACAGGGGGGGTTGGCAGAAAAAACTCAGCAGGAACTCATTTGCATATTAGGCCATGCCCCCTGACACCAAGCCAGCTGGAACTGCGTTCCTGTGCATTCCTGCTCAAAAAACTGTCCTGCTAACCAAATGTTCAGAGGAGAATTGGGTTGCAGAGCACATTCATTTGAGCCCTGGCATCTCTGGATACATATTGCCCCATGATTATTACCAGTTCTCATACTGATTCCCTCATTTCTCCCCTTCTCTTCTGTAATTTTCTGGGTGAATATGAGGAGATTTATTTTCTTTCTCTCCATTGCATCTGAAGGTCTGAGCTCTGACTCGCAAAAGTTCATCCTGCAAAAAAAACTATGTATGTCTTTAAGATGCTCCTGGACTTCTCTTATATTAGCCCAGCAAGCCCTGCTTTGAAAAAGAAAAGTAGACATGTTTTCACACCCTAGCTTCCTTGCAACAGAAATGCATGGGTAATTAAATGTGATGCATCTCTGACCTTCTAGCATATTTACTGGAAGACAAAGGGAAGCATCCAGAAAAAGCGTGGATAAAAATAAGACCAAGAACATTTATTTATATTCATCCATCCATTTATGCATTAATTAATGCATTTATATTCCACACTCTCCATTTTCAAAGCAAATCACAAGGCCATTTAGTATCTACATTTTAGTTCCAGTTCCTGAACTCTCAGCATTTGCCAAATCCTGGCTGTGATTTTTTTTTTTTACTACTATCTGAAAATCTAAACTGTTGAGCTAGCTTAGTCTCCCCCCCCTCCCGGCTCCCGCTTTCTGTATAATATAGCCAATGTTGCTGCAAATGGAATATTCTGCTACACAATTCCTACTTCTTTGAGCACAGGGAAATTTCAACTGCAGTCTTGTACAAAGATAGCTGCTTTTCTAAGAAAGAACAATGGGATTTGGGGGGGGGGGAGGGTTACCCATCCTCTCTGCAGCTAAAGGAGTCAAGCAGCAAGGAACAGGCAGCTTTGCAAGGGGTGACAGCTGCCCAGAAAGTAATGAGTTTGCTCTTGGAATCCCCACCTATGTTTCAGAAATAAGTTCAAACTAGACACAGGCCCATTACATATGCACATTTTCAGAGCAGTAAGCCTTTAATCTTGATTGTGGATTCCGTGCCCACCTTATGCACCATTCTTTTTTCTCTGGTGTATCTATTCAGCAGCTACAATTTTTAAAATGCAGTTTTCTAAATGAGGGTAGAACATCACTTGTGACATGTGGTGGGTGGTGTCTAAAGGTTTTTTTTTTTTAATTTATGCAATTGCCCTATTGCAGCTGAGCAGAAGCACCTTCCAACTAAATCCTTGTGGTTCAGGTTTTGCGTGTACATTTAAGTGTTAGTTTGTTAAATGAAAGGGAACAGAAAGGAATGCAGGCAAAGCGGGGGGGGGGGGGGAGATGCTGAAATTGACAAGACTTTTTTTTAAAAATTGACCAGCAACTGTAAAGCCCCATTTTCCATATTGCTGAGCACTAGGAGATTCTCTGCTGTGTTATTGACCACTGTGAAAAATGGGAGTCACACAATCTCAAAATATGGAGGAACATGTTGAGTGTACAGAATGCATGGTAGAACCCACTGTCACTGGCATTGCATGCTGTGATCATTGACAACATGTGTGTGTGCATGCGCCTGTGCAAAGTCAGCTGCAGCTTCACCACACTTTGCAAAGGGCTGCAATTTGAATGAAAGAGTGGTCCTTTGGCAAAACCTCTGGAGAGCTTTTTTAGTCTTGTGCCACTAAATTGGAAAAGGGGGGGTATTTTCACCAATACCCTAGCACAGTTGCATAGTAACACTAATTTTCTGCCCTTCATTGCAGATTTTGTTGTGATCTTGACAGTTTTAAAAAACCTATCCTGGACTGACTGCACTCTGACCTCCAAATGGATCAAACCTAAGCAACTCTTAAATTCAGCAGTTTGCAGAAGGTCCAGGTGGCTCATCCACCCTTTTATGTTAAGGCTTCCAGAGATTACCAAAATGATCCCCCTTCACTAACTTTATTCACTAAAGCATTAAAGGGAAAAATATTTTTAAAGTTTTAGGCTTCCCATCTCAGTGCCTCTCTCTCTTTCTTTACATCTCATGTCAATGTTATTTTGTGCTGATAATTCCCCCACCCCACCCCATTTTGTTTGCATGAAGAACTGAAATCTTTTGCCCTGGGGATGCTGTCATTTTCCTCCTCTGTGATCCGTTTTCAAGTCAATACCAGCAGGGAATTAAACTTTGCACAGCTCCTTTTAAACTTTCCCCTGTTGTTTTAATTTTTTTATCCAGCAATCCAAGACTAGCAATAGTCTCATATCACTAGACTCATGCCACTTGTAAAAAACATTAAAAATTTAGAACAACAAAGGAAAACTTGAGCTTGTACACTGATCAAGGGGGAAGGATGGCAGAAGGTGCAGAGTGGGTAGAATGACCTCAATGTTGTTGGGGGAGTGACCTTTGAGAGGCAGCAAAAGGGAGGGAAATCTGAGGGAATCTGTACGACTTTTGAATTACTTTCAGCTTGGAAGTGAAACAAGGGGACGATAAGAACAAAAACTCTCTCAGAAAACCCAGAGAAACAGTGACCAGGAAGCAAACTGAGCTATGAGAGAGGAAAATCAATGCAGAATGATGAAGAAAATCTTACAGACATGCACAGTGGAAGTGATGGAAAATACCCATGCATAATAGGCCGTGATGCTGGGAAATCTGTAAGTGACTCTTCCTGTTCAGACTTTTGTCTCCTTTATTAGCAAAACGCCAATTCCCAAACAGATTTTCCCTAGCCTCCATCAAAGCTGGTGTGGTTTCTCCACTAGCTGGTTGCCATCAGTCATCATAGGCCATTAATGCTAATTTGAACAAGCATCTTCTAGCTCTTAGTGCAACATCCTTAGCTATTCAAAAGGTTAGAAGGAATAGCATCTCACCTTGCAAGTATACTGCAAAACTAATAAAAGTTGGTGCAGTGAAAAATACTAGAAATTTCCAGAATGAGCAGATCGAAGAAAGAAGATGATGGACACATTGCAGATTTTTCAGAATAATATTTAGCTTTTGATGAAACAACAATATTTGTCCCAGGTCCTCCTTAGCATCACACTTTGTGTTAAGCCTCCTCCTATCTGGAGAGATCTATTGTATCCATCCACTCCTTTCATACCCCCTTGCAAACAGCTTTACCTTCTTGCAGATATGCTAAAAGCTCGTCTCTCTAGCATCATCACTCTCTTCTCTTCCAGTAAAACTAAAGTGATTACACTGACGGTGCTGGCAATAAAGAAACCTGCGCTCTGAGTATGAAACCAATATATTTATTGCCTGTCTAGAACAGAGTTTAATATCCATGTGGGAATATTTACATTATCCCCATTTACATTAGACAATGGACAGAGGGGTAATTGATGCCTGTCTTTTCAACACCACCTGGCTTTGATGAAACCACCCAAAGGATGTATGAATTACAGGATAAATCCCCCTTAGAGATGCAGTTGGATGTAGCTTTGATTATTTTAAAGAGAGGAAGAGGAGATTTGGGGGCTACAGCAAATTCACATTTCTGGTATCCTAATTAAAGGTCTACAACAGTCTGCAAGAGCCTCACACAGGATTTTTTTTTTGTTGAACCTCACAGTAGAACCTGAAGCAGAGTTACACCTTTCTAAATTCACTGAAGTTGATGAGCTTCAAAGGGTGAAATTATGCTTAGGACTGCACTGTCAGCTACACTAGGTGAACAAAAGATCTTGGCTTGTTGCCTAAGATGAAAAAGATGAGATGTCAGGAGTAGTGTTCCCTCTAAGCTCAGTTAGCGTGAGTTAGCTCACAAATTTTTAGCCTCCAACTCACACATTTTTGTCTTAGCTCAGGAAGGATGACCCCAGAGCACACTAATTTATGCAGTAGCTCACAATTTTAATGTCAATAGCTCACAATTTTAATGCCAGTAGCTCACAAAGTAGAATTTTTGCTCACAAGACTCTGCAGCTTAAAGGGAACATTGGTCAGGAGAGCACTGTGAGGAAGAAATTCCACAGCTGAGGTGCCAGTGCAGAAAAAGCCTTATCCCCCCTTCTGTCAATGGAGGCTCCCAGATAAAAGGTCTCTATAGAATACTGTAATTATCAGGTAGGCTCATATAGGAAGCAAATGGCCTTTTAAGAGCACAGTGTTGTTCAAAAGGCTTAAAAGATCATAACCAACATCTTTACTGCGAGCAAATAAATAAGCACTGATGATAAAAACTGATAAGCCATCATCCAGGTAACTAGTGCCTGTCAGCAGCTTTGTCATTGTATTTTGTACCAGTTGCAGCTTCCAACTATTAGGGACAACCCTATGTACATATCATTGCACTAATCTAGCTTGGATGTCCTTAGTGCATGGATGAATGGGGCTGTATAGGTCATCTTTTTGAGGTAAAAAGAAACCAAATGTTGACTTCCTCACTATCCAGTAACAATTAGATCATGACTCTGAATAGGTATCAGTCTGGTATAGGAGAGCCAGCCTGGTGTAATGGTTAAGAGCTGGGAGAACCAGGTTTGATTCCCCACTCCTCCACATGCAGCCATCTGGGTGACCTTGGGTCAGTCACAAGTTCTCTCAGAGCTATTCTCTTAAGAGCAGTTATCAAAAGAGCTCTCTCAGCCTTTCCTACCTCACACGGTGTCTGTGTGAGGAGATTGTAAGTCATTTTGAGACTCCGAGTGAAGGGCAGGGTATAAACACAGTCTCTTCTTCTTCTATCATGATATTCTCCATTCTGCCAGCCAAGGAAAAATCCTGCATCTGATACCAGAATGTGTGGTGAAAACATGGGGGACAGGAGGGGAGACTGAGCTAATGTTTAGTAAGCCCCATACTCCTGTCTAGTTCTTTCAAAATTATTTCACTGAATTTGGGTTTGCTACAGTGTTAAGTAAGCTGGAGTGATAAAGTGGCTATAAGAGTCCCCAGTTCAAACCCCTTAGCTGCCAACTCAATAGGAAGCCTCCAGGACCCTGCCTCTGATCTGCAATACGGGGGTGCTAATAGCAGCCTGCCTACCTTTCAAAACTGTTGGAACACTCTCAAGCATTCTCTAAGAGCTAAATATTATTATTAGACCAAAAATCAAAATGGAAAACTTGTGTGCTGGTTTAATTCTATCCTGTTTAAAGGTTAATGGTTTTGTGACTCTCCAACTCTTAAGTTCTTTTTTCCCTCTAAGAAAGATGAATGGAGGGCACATTAAAAGCATACAATTAGCACCTTGATAAAAAACAATTTAAACAGAGAATGATACAGGCATATTTGGGCTGTGACCCTAATCAGAGCTCTGTCTGACACACACACACACAAACACACTTGAAAAGGTTGTCATGGCAGTCCCAGACAATCCCATGTTATTAAATGTGACTATAACCATTCAGTGGAAAGAAACAACCAGCTTATATATCCGAATTACACAACTGTCTCTGAAATCTCACCCCATACTATTGTCACCTCTTCCTCACCTTTTCCTAATACTCCTGAGAATGACCATGGAAGAAGGGTACATTCACTGAAGAAGGAATGACCATGGAAGAAGGGTACATTCTTGGGGCACAATATTCCTCAGTGGATAACGATTCTCAGCCCAAAGCAGCACTCCATGTCAAGCATGATTCACCTACTCAGCACTGCATGCCAGCATCATCTCAAACTATGAACCGTCTTTGAAAAAATTAATGGATGCCAAAGGCCAGTTCTCTGACTTCTATTTATCACAGTCTAGTATGGCACTGTGAGGTGACAGAAGGTTATGTATATCCAAGGAAAGAGCAATAGGCACTAGCATCTTAAAAACTAATAAGATTTGTGGTAGGGTAGGAATTTTTGTGAGTCAAGGCTCACTTCTATAGATCTGAAGGAGTGAGCATATGAAGGAGTGAACCATGACTCACAAAAGCTCCTACCCTACTACAAATGTTGTTAGTCTTTAAGGTGCTGCTGGATTCTTGCTCTTTTCTACTGCTACAAACAGACTAACATGACTAATCCTCTTGATCTATGCCCAATAAGGTTGCCAGGTCATTGGTTCTCACCTGTGGGGGGTGGGAGGGAGCTTTCCAGGAATGAGGGTGGGGCGACATCACCCACACGCTGTCCCTGATGTGATGATGTCATGTGGAAGTGACATTAAGCTGGGGATGTCTAACAGAAATGCTCTGGTATTTGGGGCAAAACTCTATAGAGTTTTACTCAAAATACCAGAGTGTCAACCATGTGACATCATCATGTTGAGGATGTTGTGCCAGGTCCTGGCTCTTTGGGGCTTCCCATCACTAGCCAGTTGGCCGGAGGCAGGTAGGAGTCTACAAAATCAGGGGATCCCTTGCTCCCCATCACCCAAGGAAGACCCCATCACAAAATGTTGCTGTAAGGGAATGTTCATGAGGGACATCATGGGGGATAATAAAACTGTATATGGAATTTGAGCTGGCCGATTAGTTCATCTCTTTCTATTTCCCCACTTTAACTGGACTCTCAATTACCCCCAACAGTCTGTGTCTCCTTTCCTCATTAGACCTGTGGGAGGCCTGCCTTGTTTGCAGGAGGCCTAGTTTATTGTTTTGTAGTGTGAGTTATCTACTTTACGGTTAGCTATAAGCCCTAGAGACTGAACATGGGTGCAAGTGAAGGAAACATTATGCTCCACCCCTCACTTGAACTTGAAGGCCTTACATAAACATAAATGTACCCACAAATGAACTTTTTCTCACAAACCTTGTTCTTCTAGGTGCCCACTTGCTTATATGTGTAAAGGACCTTTACATATCTTCCAGTGATAGGGCTGCCAACCTCCAGGTGGTACAGGCAAACAGCACCAAGGCATCCGCGAAAAACCAGCCTCTATAAATAGGAAAAACACTTATCACAAATTTAATACAAAATCATAGAGTGCTTGCTACTCAGTACAAAAATATTCAACCATCAGAATGCTGACCACACCCATACCCCAAGTCTCTCAAATTGCAGTTAACGCCACTGTCTCCAAAGTCGTGGGTCCAGGAAGTGATGTATTGTACAGAGTCCAACACTCCAAATACTCCTTTCAAGTGGAGCCGGTGTAGAAACAAGTTGCAGCCAGGCACAAAACCACGACAGGGTTGTACATGATGCCCTGTTTCACATGAGGCTTCTACAAGCTGCCAGAGAAGTGTTTTACTGTCCCTACAGCGGGACTTTCATGAAGTTCAACAAGCAAATGCCACTTACCATCCAAGTTGCAGCTGACTCAGTGTTCCCTTCTATGGGGAGCTTCAAGCAGGAGAGAAGCAGAAATGGTCTGTCATTGCCTGGTCATCCCAGCTGAACCTCCAGGTGGTGGCTGCAGATCTCCTGGGACTACAACTGATCTCCAGACAATAAAGATCAGTTCACCTGGAAAAAATGGCTGCTTTGGAAGGTGGAATCTATGGCATTATATACCACTTAAGTCCCCCCCATCCGCAAACCCTCCCCTCCTCAGGCTCCATCCCCAAAATCTTCAGGTATTTCCCAGCCCAAAGCTGGCAATTATTATTATTTTATTATCTGTTTATTTATATTCCACCCATATCCCATAGGGGCTCAGAGTGGAGCACAACATGCTATCCAATGAACACATATGCAGGAAGCTTTCTATCATGATGATGCTCCCCCCCCTCCCCACTTCTAGTCTCCATAGTATGTTGTGTGGAACTGGCTGGCTAATAAATAGACCATGTCAAAGAGTCAGAACAATGGGAATATTTTGAAAGTATGCAGGTAGATATGAGGGAGTAGCATTCTAGCTCAGGTCTCCCATAAGGGCAAACAGGGCAAAATACAGATTTTGCTTCCCCTGCCCCACCCCCACCCCACCCCACCTCCTCTGTCAGTGGCAGCACTGCAGATCGATCCTGAAATTAAACAGGACTCTTGGGGATATTTATATCTTCCCAGGCTCTTCTGTATCATGCTTGAATATAATAATATTATCTCCAAGAGCCTCAGGCAACTGAAGAGAGGGGGAGAGCTTCAGTCTTGTTTTAATCTTTCTAACCTACAGCAAGTTTAGTTCAATACAACATGAGCTTAGTGAGAGAGAGAGCGCACTGTAGAAGCGGTACTCCCACCCACCCATGAGTGTCTACACTTTAGCTGGCTATGCTGTGAGGGGCCCTTACAGTTTGGCTCCAATTCCTCTCACAGGACTTTCTTACTGCTCCGTGTAAGGAGCTGTTGTATTGTCCAGTAACAAAATATGTTTACTCAGGGCCAGCCCAAGACATTTTGATGCCTGAAGCACAAACATGAAACGGCGCCACACACGCTTCTCTTATTTAATACAAGTCAAAAGACACTGGCCAAAAAGAAAAGCCGTGTAATACCTTTTATTTGGACTGATCAAAATCACACAAAACATTACATAAGCTGTTGAGTTTCCTAGTTTCCATTCTATCTGGCTTGATGATAAAAACGGGGGAGGGGTGAAAAATATGTTTTAGGCTCTGCTCTTAGGGTTTAGTGTCTACATCCCATTTAGAAAGTCCTGTGCCGTTTTATTTAAAACATTTATATTCCTGATTTTCTCTTGAGCAGTTCAAGACCATAAATCTGAACAGATTCAATAGTACTGTGTGGAACAGGTGTCAAGTTACATCTTCAGATTTCTGGGAAGAAGGAGAAAAACTGTCAGTTACCAGCTGAAAGTATTTAAAAAGACAGTTGATCAAATATTCTCTATGCCCAGCTTACATTCATTTTTATAAGCATTATGCTGGAGAAATTCTACAGCACCTCCTGTTCCATATAATTTCTTTGGAGAGGGCTGGGTAAAGGGTTGCCAACTCCAGGTTGGTCAATTTCTGGAGCTATGGAGGTAGAGTCCAGGGAAGACAGGATCTGGGCAGGGGAGGGGCCTTGGCAGAGCATAATAGTATAGAGTCTACCCTCTAAAGCAGCCATTTCCTCCCGGTCAACTTCTCTCTGTAGTACAGAGATCATGTGTAATTCAGGAAAATCTCCTGGCCTCCTCTGGAGATTGGCTACCCTAAATGAGTACCATTTCATTTTTCTGCTTCATGTATGAAAACGTTTTTGGCCTGTCCTGAGTTCATCTGTTGTTTCCTTCTATTAGGTTTTTTACCTCAATTTTTCAATCTAACAAACTAACAAGAGCCTTCTTCATTCTCTTTAGCTTGTCTACTTGAGTGGTTGGAAAAGAGACGGTGCCCTAAAACAACTCCCCTGATGACATTTTAATAACATCTTAAAAGCTTTATCCTGCACTGGTAGATGCAGCCTAACCTGGTTACTATTTCTTGCCTCCCCATAGCTGCTGAGCAAGGAGAGATCTCAACAGTGCAGAGAAGCCTGCTGTCATGATGAAAACTGGGGACAATGTGGAAAGCCATGTTGTAGGCTGCAGCCAATAACCCACAGGGATTAAATTTATTTATCCTTTACAGAAGGCTTTCAGACTAATAAATTCCCCTCATTATGTCTCACATTTCCTATGTCTTTGTAAATGTTGCTGCTATGAGCAAGCACGTATGAAACCTGAGCTGACATTCATTCTTACATGAATGTTACATCTATTTTACTCCTAATTAAACTCAAGCTACATACTCACTAGTTGGAAGGTGAATGCTGCAACCCCAGGGGGAAAACTTGTGGGCAGAAGCAACATTATTAGACACTCCAGAATTTAAAAAGACTGTATGGTTTTACCATAGAGTTTTTGTTAATTCTAGAGTGTCCACTACATCACTTCCATTTTATACCAGAAGGGATGTCAGCATGCTTGCACAACATCCATGTATGCTTCCCCCTCTTCCTCCCACTGGGGCCTCAGGCACCAGCAGGCAAAGCATGATGATTCCAGGAGTTCTCTCACTATAGCAGAAGGCCTGGCATCCCTACATGTAGGCAGGCCAGGTCTCCCATTATAACTCCCAGTCTAAGCCCCCATTTCCCTATGCCACCATTCAACAGGGAGCAGAATTAGGGCTGTGGACATTGCCAGGTCACTCTCAACACAAACTGGAAGTGAAGTCAATGTATTGGGGTGACATTTTAGCATTCGCTCTAAATTCTATGCTAAAACCATAGAGTTTCAGGCACATAAGAGTCTCCCACCCATATGTACCAGGGTCACTTCAGATTAATGCCAGACGTGATGTTGGGACACCAGGACACTGAAACTGGTAGGCCCCTTCCCTCCCAACTTTCCTGCTGGTTGTGAACTTCAAGCTGACACATCAGTATGAGATTGTACTGTTGTACCAGATGTCTGGACCCTGATTCAGCTTTAATGAAATACAACAAAATGGCCTGAGGCACTTGATAGAGATATGCATGCTCATAACTACAAGAAGGATATGCACACAACATATTCAACTTCTGGATCCCAGCTTTGCAAGGGTCTGCTGACGTAACGACTTGGGCTTAAGAAATCTACACTTTAATCAGTTTTGTACCCTCTATGACTTCCCAAAGAATCCTGAGACTTTGCTAGAATTCTCTGTTCAAGAGAAGCAGCCACTATTCCCCCACCTCACAGAATGAAACTTTTAGCATGACCAATGACTCATTATTGCTTCTAGTTGAATCTGGGACTCTTAGATGACATTCTTGCTTCCCTTCCCAAACTGCTGATGGAAAAAAATAAAGGATTGAATGGATCCCACAGAGAATTTCTGCTAATGGACGGGGGAGAGGGGCATTTTCACTGATTTGTGCCTCCCAATGCTGGCCTCTAGGCTTCCCAACCCCCCCCCCCGCCCTGCCGGGGGACCCCTGGATTAGCAGCATAATCCCCCGCTCTCTAAAAATCTGATAGCGGGGGTGGGGGGGTGGAACGGCGTCGTGTCTCTTTCCCTGCCTGGCTTCAGGCTTCTGCCTTCCTCCGGGTCACAAAGACCCGCCCACCGCCGGCCTGCTATCCGCTCCAGTCCGGCCTCCCTTCACGAGGTGCATGCTGGGACTTGTAGTCCTTGCATCCTCTCACGTCTGCTGAGCATTATTCTCTATGTGGAGATTGATTCTCATAGGGTATAATGGGGAATTGATCTGGAGGTTTCGGGGGATCTGGGGGAGCTGTTTTTTGAGGTAGAGGCACCAAATTTTCAGTATAGTATCTAGTGACTCCCCAAAGTATCTCCCAAGTTTCAAAATGATTGGACCAGGCGGTCCCATTCTATGAGCCCCAAAAGAATGTGCCCCTATCCTTCATTATTTCCTATGGAAGGAAGACATTTAAAAAGGTGTGCGGTTCCTTTAAATGTGATGGCCAGAACTCCCTTGGAGTTCAATTATGCTTGTCACATCCTTGTTCCTGGCTCCGCCCCGATGTCTCCTGGCTCCACCCCCAAAGTCCCCAGATATTTCTTGAATTGGACTTGGCAACCCTACTGGCCTCTGATTTCCCATTTTTTCTGTTCCCTTCATGTTCTTGTTCCCCAGGAGAAGACTGGGGAGGTATTTTGGGGCTGCAGTGGTAGAGGGAGGAGAGGAGATTATGCTGCACTGACCAAAATCCTTCTATCGGTAAATATTTTCCTCAGGATCTAAGCCAAAGTTTGTTTAGTTTTCCTATGAGTTTTTTAAAAGGCCCTTTTCCAATCTGGCTACTGCATCTCATGAAAGAAAGTAGCCAGGAACCTCTTCACTTTGCCTCAATCAAGCTTCAGGTAAGAATCCCATCCCCACAGAACATCTGCGTTGAATTTCAATATTATTTGCTTTGGGTTTTTTTTTAAAAAAATTCCCATAAGCTTTGGGAGGCAATTTTGGCTAAAAAGCAGAATAATAACATAATAAATACATAATAAATTACACAGATAAGAGTGCACAATATTAACAGATGTTTTGATCAGAATCCCTAGAGTGGGTGAAACATGAAAAGTGAAGAAGGAAGGGAGGGAAGGAAGGAAATGCTTGAGATGAGAAAGTCATAGCACCACTTTTGTTCCCACGCAGAGACAACCCAAGCCAGTACTGCAGTAGAAAATCCAAATGATAGCACTCCCTATCCACCTGCACTTTTTAAGATAGGCCATAATCCACTGAGAACAGAGAGGGACCTCTGTTAGACGGTGTGCAGGAGAATGTCCAACAGATAGTGATTTAATAGGACCTCAGTACTGGAAATGAAGACTTCCTGTTAGGCTTGACAATTCCCAGGTTCCAGCAAGGGTTCTCCTGCTTTCCCAGGCTCCTTCCCACCCCTAGTCAGCTGTTTGGTGGGGGGAAGCCCTGCCCCCACAGCCATCATGTGCCTTTCCCCCTCCGGAGGCTTCAGTCTCTACTTGAGAAAGCCTTCCTCTTTGGATGGGGTGTCTGCGTCTTTAAGGCTGAAGGGGAGCGGGGGTGGGGGGGGGGAGGACGCAGAACAACATGGCTGTGAAAGGAGCCCAGACCCTCCGTTTGTTGCACAATCCTTGCAGAGGTTGTGTGAAGGTAAACTTGAACCTTTGGTTGCCCTGTGTTACTGTGAAAAACTTGAAAGTTCAGCAACTCGTGAGTAGAGGTGCCAACCTCCAGATGGGGCAGGAACAAAGCCCGAAGGCATCCACAAAAAACCAGCCTCGAATTATGAAAAACTTTATACAAAGTACTTCCTACAAAAACAATGCTTCTAATAAATACAATTACAAAATACCCCGGACCCAAAGTCCCGTTCGATACCAAAGTTCATATTTTGTGTAGTGTAAGTCCGGGGAAATCCTTGACAAGCCGTGAAGTAGGAGTCCAACGCTTCGACAGTCATTTCAACAAGGAAGGTGTGCATTTATTAGAAGCATTGTTTTTGTAGGAAGTACTTTGTATAAAGTTTTTCATAATTCGAGGCTGGTTTTTTGTGGATGCCTTTGGGCTTTGTTCCTGCTTCACTTTTCCACGTTACTTTTTGTGTTACTCAATCCCCAGGTGGGGGCAGGGGAGCCCCGGTATGGAGGCCCTCCAGATCTTCAGGGTCATCAGAAACGAGGGGGGGGGAGGGAGGGAAAATGTCTGCTGGACCATAGGGTATAATGGAGAATTAATCCCGAGGTATCGGCGGCTCTGGAGGAGCGGTTTTTTGAAGTAGAGGTATCAAATTTTCAGCATAGCATCTGATGAATCTCCTCAAAATGCTCTCCAAGTTTCAAAAAGAGTGGACCAGGGGGTCCAATTCTATGAGCCCCAAAACAAGGTGCCCCTATCCTTCATTATTTCTAATGTAGGGAAGGCATTAAAGAGGTATGTGGTCCGCTTAAATGTGATGACCAGAACTTCCTTTGGAGTTCAATTGTGCTTGTCACAACTTTGCTTATGGCTCCATCCCCAATGTCTCCTGGCTCTACCTCCAAAGTTTCCTGGCTCCACCCCCAAAGTCCCCAGATATTTCTTGAATTGGACTTGGCAACCCTACTTCCTGTTGACACATGATAGGGGGCATCTCTGTTCCTCACAAGAGAGATAAGTAAGAAAGAGAGGAAAAAAAAAAAAGGTAAGAGAGACCAATTTCCCACTAGCCTTATGCCCCTCTCACTCTCCTCTTTTCCACAGAGCTTCCATTGGATTTCATACTATCTGTCCTGGGGCTGCAACTTGCTCCGCCTCTTTCGTGCAGCAAACAAGATCCTCTAAAAATCAGTTTCTGTTTGCCATGCAAAAAAGGCAGTGAAGATACTCTCCGTGTTACAAAACAATATCAAAATATAATTACAATACTTTCCATTCACAACATAGTATTACAATGTAAATTTCAGTAACAAATTCAGTGGCAAATACCATCCAAAGCACACAACTTCACTACTGTCCAACGATGCAAAACAGGTTCTCGTTTCAGATTTTTATGATCCTTCCTCTGGGACTGTCTTATTATTTTTGAATGCAGTAGTCTGATGGTGCCTTATTTCTTTACTATACACTGTTTTCCAGGCTTTCTCTAATTTATTTCATTACTAGAACGCTACTGTTCTTTCTCCATCTTTCAGCGGGTTTGTATTGTCAGACTGTATTGTTTGGAAAGAACCTGATATCATCTTATGGACAGTAGTGGTGTGCTTTGGATGGTATTTGTCACTGCATTTGTTACTGAAATTTATATTGTAATACTATGCTGTGAATGGAAAGTATTGTAATTATATTTTGATATTGTTTTTCTGTTGTTTCCTGATTGTTAACCTCCGTGGTCCCGGCATTTTTGATGCAAAAAAGGCAGAGCTAGTTGAAGCCCCAGGGCAGACAGCATGAAATCTGTTGGAAGCCCCACAGAGAAGAGGAGCACGAGAGCAGCATAAAGCTAGTGGGAAATTAGAAAGAAAGAAAGAAAGAAAGAAAGAAAGAAAGAAAGAAAGAAAGAAAGAAAGAAAGAAAGAAAGAAAGAAAGAAAGAAAGAAAGAAAGAAAGAAAGAAAGAAAGAAAGAAAGTTTCAGAGTTTTTACCAATGGATTGTTAATATGTAGTCATGACAACAGATGTACCATTTAGGGTAATTATTGGTGAATAACAAAACAGCAATGAACGATGAGAGATAAAAGGCCAGAAAGACATTTGTTATTCACAGCTAAAGCACTTTCTGAATTAAACATGTCTGTTGCAGCATTACCAAGATGGGGAAGCGAACTAATCACAGTCCATGGAAATATGAGCAAAGTGCCACCTACCCCTGGGATGGGGTGAAGAACTGATGGCTTTATTCTACTCATAACTCTACAGAAGGATCTGTCTGAATGCTGAGTGTCAAGCCTCAAACTGAGAATGCCAATGACTTTTAACTCCTACAGGGTCAGCTACAGCTTAGTTTGTGTTAGGCCGACATTGAAGCTCAGTGCACCTCAATACACTTTCTTATAAGGGATTAGACAGGATAGGTCCATCAACTGATAATTACCTCAAGGCTAGAGTATTGTAAGGCACTCTACATGGTCTGCCCCTAACCCTAAGGTCAGCTTGAGATCTCCAGTTGGTACAGAACTTCACAACTCAAATACTATTGGATTCTAAGCACAGCATGCATGTCATATCCATTCTGATGTCACTTCATTGGTTATCAGCCAGTTGCTGGGTTCAGTTCAAGGTACTGGCTATCACCTATAAAATGCTAAAGGGATCCACATATCTGTTGGACTGCCTCTCTTGCTATGCTGTGTCAGGACAGCTTTCCTGATCCAAGCAAAGCCTTCAGCAGGGGCCACTTGCAAATTGGTAGGCTTTTTGGGTGGTCCTCACATTATAGAACAACCTGATGGAAGACATCAGGAAAGTTCCCACTTTTCTATCATTCTGCAGAATATCCAAATTGAAAAGGAAAAAGAAAAATAGGGCTACATCAAAGCAACTTCCCAGCACACCAAAAAAAAGGGGGGAGGGGGAAGATGCTACATGACAGCTTTTTTGTTATACAAAGCCCTGAACCTTTCTACAGCACTGTAAAATAATTGCTATGGAAATGTTTTTGTTTGAAATGTCCAAATCAGAAATGTTCAAGAGGACATTTTTATCAAGGGAATAGAGTAGAACAGTTCAGGAGCATGGCTTTATAATGGAACACTGGTGACTCCCTGGATGACCTGGTAGAGTCCTGGAACGATGGACTCTCTAGGGCCATTGAGGAGGTCGCACCTAGGCGCCCTCTGCGTCCCTGTTTGAAGCCGTCACCTTGGTTTAACCAGGGGTTGCGGCAACAAAAACATGGACTCAGACGACTAGAGAGACAATGGCGGCGTACTCGAGACGAAGTGATTCGAACATCCTATAGAGAGAGTTTGAAATCCTATGAGATGGCAATCAAAGCTGCAAAGAAAACATACTTTGCGACTAAGATTGCGTCCGCAACTTCGCGCCCGGCACGAATTGTTTGATATAATTCGGAATCTTACGACACTGCCACAAGGCAGACCAAATTCTATTGAATTGGAGATTGGCTGTGAGGCTTTTGAGAAATTTTTTGCGGACAAGATCGCGTCACTTCGCCCCAACCCCCCGGCCATATTTGAGGCAGTTAGTGAAACTGAGGCTCCGGGCCTGTCTTCGGATCGTGTTCTGGATGGCTTCGGTCCTCTCAGCCTGGAGGAAGTTGACAGGATTCTCTTATCTGCACGCCCAACAACCTGTAATTTGGACCCTTGCCCCTCCTGGCTTATTAAATCTTGCCAGAGGGAGCTTAGATATCCTGTACGGTATATCATAAATAGATCCCTGATGGAAGGGCATTTCCCAGCGCCGCTCAAAGAGGCAGTGATCTGCCCCCTCTTGAAAAAACCAACCCTAGACCCGGCCCAATTGGCGTATTACCGGCTGGTCTCAAACTTGCCCTTTTTGGGCAAGCTTATCGAGAGGGCAGTGGCGATGCAGTTACAGACTTTCCTGGAGGACACTTCTGTCCTCGACCCACTCCAGTCTGGCTTTCGCCTGGGTCATGGGACGGAGACGATGTTGGTCGCCCTGGTGGATGACCTTCAATGGCATCTGGATCGAGGCGGCTCGGCGGTGCTGATGTTGTTGGACCTGTCGGCTGCGTTCGACATGGTCGACCATCGGTTACTGACCTGCTGCCTCGCCAAAGCGGGGATTCAGGGGTTAGCTTTACAGTGGCTTTCCTCTTTCCTCGACGGTCAGGGACAAAGGGTCGCAATTGGGGGTGAGCTATCCCGGAGGCGCACGCTTGATTGCGGAGTGCCTCAGGGGGCGGTTCTCTCCCCGATGTTATTTAACATCTATATGCGTCCCCTTGCCCAGATTGCCCGAAGGTATGGGCTGGGCTGTCACCAGTATGCTGATGACACCCAGCTCTATCTACTTATGGACGGCCGACCGGTCTACGCCCCAGAAAATCTAGACCGGGCACTACAGGAAGTGGCTGGGTGGCTCAGACTGAGCAGGCTGAAGCTAAATCCGGTGAAGACAGAGGTCCTTTGCTTGGGTCGTCGGGGTCCGGGGAGGGAAATCCCCCTACCAGCTTTTGAAGGTGCGCCGCTGATAGCGGTGGACAGGTTCAAAAGCCTGGGGATACTATTGGAGTCTTCCTTAACGATGGAGGCTCAGATAGCAGCCACTGCCAAGTCCGCATTTTTTCATCTTAGGCAGGCAAGGCAGTTGGCCCCCTTCCTGGAGCGCGATGATCTAGCAACAATGATCCATGCCACGGTCACCTCGAGGTTGGACTATTGCAATGCTCTCTACATGGGGCTGCCTTTGTGCCGAACCCAAAAGCTGCAGCTAGTGCAGAATGCCGCGGCCTGGCTGCTGTTAGGACTCCCAAGAAGGAAGCACATCCGGCCAGGGCTCCGGGATCTGCACTGGCTGCCAATAGCTTACCGAGTCCGGTACAAGGTGCTGGTTATTACCTTTAAAGCCCTATATGGCCTAGGACCTGCCTACCTGAAGGACCGTCTCTCCCCACATGTTCCCCAGAGAGTACTGAGATCGGGAACTCGAAATCTCCTAGTTATCCCCGGGCCAAAAGAAGCCCGCTTAAAATCTACCAGGGACCGGGCCTTTTCTGTTACGGCCCCCTCCTGGTGGAACCAGCTGCCGGAAGAGGTGAGGGCCTTGCGGGACCTTGCCCAGTTCTGCAGGGCCTGTAAGACAACCCTCTTCCGGCTGGCTTATGACTAGCTGGTACAAGAAACCAAGTGTAGTTATACTAGGTGTCTGCTGTCCCTAATGTTTTAAATGTTTTAAATGTCTTAAAATTTTAAATGTATTAATTATTTTAACTGTTTTTTTGCTTAAATTCTATTTATGTGAAACTTTGTGTTGTGAACCGCCCTGAGCCACTTGTTGGGAAGGGCGGGATATAAATCATAAAATAAATAAATAAATAAACATATTTCTAATCTACTGCAATAATTACCATTCGTGACAACTTGCTTTTACTTTTATTTTATTAATTTATTAATATATTTATACCCTGCCTTTCCTCATGGTTCAAGGTGGCTTGTATTTTTTTGCCTTTATAATTATATTTCCTACATTGTTTATAGTAGTGGTACTCACTCCGTGACTCATCGAGAACCTCCCTTGCAATTACCATCAACCAAAAGAACCAGGTTAAGACCTGGCAACCCTACAGAAAAAAGGGAAAGAAGCCATAACAAATATGGGGGTCCCTAAGGGTGATGGCCGTGGGGGCATTAAGCTGAACAGCAGTGGGAAGGGCCTGTTAGGGGCAGGAATTCTCTTGCCTCCAGTGAGCATATGGCAATCCTACTTTGGCACAAGGCCTGTGCCCCCAAGCCTTGCAAGTATTACTATTGATAGAATTTGTCTTTATGAATCTGTGGTCTCCCATTACAAAAACACGGATTACAGGTGGCTTTTGTGGGCTGGAAATGAAAAACTTTAATCTGGATCACCTCAAACTGGCAAACATGCTGTCATTACAGTGTTTTGATTTATTAGTTTAGAGCACTTGCTTATGGCTAACTGCAAGCTGACAGACACTGAATCTGTTCCACTACTGTAATCTTTACAAAGCAGAAGTGCAGTCTGGAGGAAATGCAACTGTTTGTCACTGCTGAACAGCAGTTCAGATAGATAGGGCAGTTGTGTTCTTATCTATGCATTAGGTGTGCTATTTGTGTTTGTTTCTTTTAAACTGCCTATAAGGAGTCCATCCTCTCACAGCAGAAAAATGGTCTTATCCTCATTTAACGGCAGCAAGAGATTACAGGTTGTATTTGAAGATTATTAATGATGTTGGTGATTATTATTATGCCTTGCACTTCAAGTGCTCAAAACACTTCAGAGACATCATCTCGCTGATCCTTACAACAGCCTTGGAAGTAGGGTTGCTAGGTCTGATCTCATGTGTGTGTGTGTGTACCTGGAAGTCATGTCAACCTCTGGTGACTGACCCCTACCGAGGGCCTGGAGGATATTAAGAGGGGTGGCTGAATACAGCTGCCCCTGTTCTCCTGACTGGGTATTTCAAGAAGTCTCCCATCCAGGTACTAACCATTGTTGACCCTGCCTAGCTTCCAAGATCTGATGAGATTGGGCTTGCCTGGGCTATCCAAGTTAGGACTTCCTCTATCAAGTCTTGATGGAAACAACAGGGACCTACCAAATTATTTTTCTAAATTGAGGCCTGGTTGATTAATCCAGTGGGTCCATGTTACTTTTGGAGAAGCACAGACTTCTCGCTCGCCCTCACACCAGATGCAGCCAAGACCCATCTTCGGTGCTGAGATGAACTAGCAGCTGATGATAATAAGCATACATATCTTCAGTTTTGCTCAGTGGGGTGTTTTTTTCTCACACATTATCTTGTTTTCTGTCTATCCACAACACCAGTATGAGAAAATACAACTAAGAGAAGAAATCAAGGGAGGGGAGAAGATGGAAAGACAGTCAAGGAAGAGAGAGAGGAGGCTTTGTGTCCAAAGCATTCTGATGAGACTTGAGGGACATTGAATTCTCTGGCAACAGCAGCTATGACCCAGGCAGGAGGGAAGCACTAAGATGATCCTGCGCATACAGCCTCTTGCTTGGGCCTCAATGGGAGGACCAAAGAGCAGGCGTGTTAAAAAATTGTGTGTCATCATAACATTGCTATCCCCTTTCACATGACCTCTGCTATATACATAGTCACCCTGGAAAATATCCCAAAGGGAAGAGTGCTTTGGAGAGAGAGACTCCATGTACTCCAAAGCTTATGCATGTGAACAGTCTTTCTCTTGCTTGCATGTGTAAAATGCCATCAAATTGCAGCTGGCTAGAATATTTAAATAGGAAAAGGTGGGAAACAATCCCAGTTCTGGTTGCTTCCACACAGACCTCTAGTCCTGCTTTCTTCCCCTAACTGCAGCTTTAAAAAATCAGGATGCAATCATCCACCTTCTCTATTTTTCTCTGCCTTGCTGCATATTTCCCCAAATCTGTTTTGGTACATCAAAGATTTCAGGTTTTCACGGCTGGTAACATCATTAGGGTTTGTAGAATCTTTCGGGATCAAGTGCCGTGTTCTACTGGAGAAAGTTTTCCTTCCAGACGTTTCGTTCTCAGCTGCGGAGAACATCCTCAGTGGCATTGCAGCCGGAGCAGGCGCTCAGACCTTCTTGGCTGCTGTGCATTGAGTGGGGCCAGGGCTGCTGGAGAGCTGCTATTTGTAGGCTGGAGGGGGTGTGATGAAAGGGCAATTGGTTTGTGGATGTGCCCATTGTTTGGTGGGGCTTCCAGGAAGGGTAGTGATAAGGAAACTGGCTGTTGAATGTGACCATTGTTCTGTGTTAATTGCTGGGAAGGTTGGAAGGGGTTAATTGCTGGGAAGGTTGGAAGGGGTTTGAAGATAAGGAAGATGGTTGTTGACTGTGCTGATTGTTCTGTGGAATTTGCTGGTTGTTCTGAGACTTCCTGCAACTGTACGTTTTTGGCGAGGATGATGATTGGAATTCTTATTTAGATAGTGATCGGTGTGTGTGGGTTTCCTGAATACAGTGTGGCCGAGTTTTCTGTCATCTTTCCTGGTAATGAGAACGTCAAGAAAGGCAAGTTGACCATTGTTTTCTTTCTCCACGGTGAACTGGATATGAGGATGGACTGAATTCAGATGAAGGAGAAATTCCAATAATCATCCTCGCCAAAAACGTACAGTTGTAAAAACCCTCATCCACCGAGCATCACGCATCTGTGAACCAAGCCAACTCCAACAGGAACTACAACACCTCAAACAGTCACTGCAGGCCAATGGATACTCCCAACAAGAAATTAGAAGAGCCCTCCATCCCAGGAGACCATCCACACCAAATCCCGAGCTACACACAAATGTGGGTACAGCCTTCCTGCCCTACATAAAATCTGTCACCGACCGCATTGGCAAAATTCTCAAACGCCATAATGTTGACACAGTCTTCAAGCCCACACAACAGATCCGCCACATGCTGCGCTCGGCCAAAGATATGAGAGATCCACTTTCAACCCCTGGAGTCTACAAAATACCCTGCTCCTGTGGTGCAGTCTACATTGGCACTACCCAACGCAGTATCAACACCCGTCTCACCGAACACAAGAGACACTGTCGCTTGTTTCAGCCAGAAAAATCAGCTGTAGCTGAACATGCACTTCAAGAAAGAGACCACATCATCCACTTTGAAAGAACTGAAGTCCTTTCTACAGTCTCACATTATCATACCCACCTGAACAGAGAAGCTATTGAGATTTACAAACACCAGCACAATTTTAACAGAAAGGAAGAAGGCATTTTCATCCACCAATCTTGGTACCCAGCTCTGCAAAACACCCTACAGACTATAAATTGCAGGAAGTCTCAGAACAACCAGCAAATTCCACAGAACAATCAGCACAGTCAACAACCATCTTCCTTATCTTCAAACCCCTTCCAACTTTCCCAGCAATTAACACAGAACAATGGTCACATTCAACAGCCAGTTTCCTTATCACTACCCTTCCAGGAAGCCCCACCAAATAATGGGCACATCCACAAACCAATTGCCCTTTCATCACACCCCCTCCAGCCTACAAATAGCAGCTCTCCAGCAGCCCTGGCCCCACTCAATGCACAGCAGCCAAGAAGGTCTGAGCGCCTGCTCCGGCTGCAATGCCACTGAGGATGTTCTCCGCAGCTGAGAACGAAACGTCTGGAAGGAAAACTTTCTCCAGTAGAACACGGCACTTGATCCCAAAGGATTCTACAAACCCTAATGTTTTGGTACAGTTTTCCTATCTGAAAGACCATATTCAAAGCAGATTTGGTTGCCAGCTGGTCAGAAAGGCGCCGATTTGTTGGACTTCCTCACCAATATCTAGTGCCATTTTCTCCCTCAATCTCCTGGCACCTGCTATTTCCCTCCACTGCCACAGGTGGGCATTTGGCCAGCTTCCCCTTCCCCCAGCACTGTAGTAGGCTCGTAATTACACTACAGCCAAATGCCTATTACCAGTGGGGGTTGGGGGGATTGCCAAAAAGTGCTCCTGTGGCAGGAAGAAAATGATGGGTGCACCAAAATACCCCAACATCCACTTCAACTGACTCAGCACTAGCAATGAGTAGGACTGCCAGTTCCCAGGGAGGGGGAGAATCCCCTAGCAGTGAGAGAAAAATAAACATTTAAAATAGTCATTGGACCTATGCATGAAATCACTTCCAGGGATTTACCAGAAGTGATGCCACATTCTGATTGACAGCTGTCCCCCACCTTGCTGCCCCCTGGTCTTCCAGTGGTTTTCAGGTCAGACAACTTTAGCAATGAGAGCCCATTGGGAAAAGTGTCCCCATGTGACAGAAATCACATTCACATAATATTTATGATTAGCATCACATATGTATTCAACACACCATCGCTCATTACTAAAAGCAGCAAGTACAATGCTTGGTTTAATAATTTCATTATAATCTGTACACGAAAATGACATATAAATTTATCATAATTTAAAGCAATTTGGATGTGTAAGTGGGTAGAAGAGTCAGGAGAGGTCTTTGATCCAGCAAGCTCAGCCTAAAGAATGCTCATTGCTAATTTAACACAGTGATTATCGCTCCTCCCCAGACAATCAGATTTCAAAAACCCAGAATAAGATCAGCCTTAATATCCTGGGAATGTCCCCTTCCCAAATGGAGAACTGGCACATGAATCAATATGATTTTTCTCTCTGGACCTTTAAAAAGCTACCATTGCCAAAGAGCTTGCATACGTAAGTTTAAACAGGGGGAGGGAGGGTTGGGGGTATTTTGTGTGTGTGTGCGTGCCTGGAAGTCATGGCTGGCTTTAAAAAGTTTTGAAACTTCTTGATTACTTGATACAGTAAACAGAAAACAGCAAGATAATAATGTAAATGGATGAAGCTAGGGGGCATACATATCTGACCTCAAGTCATCACATTTTATGATATGTGGAATGTATAAAAGCAGCCAGAGGAAAGAGCTGGATAAATATCTGAAATGATTCTGTGGACCAAATGCAGATACCAAATATTTCACTTATTTACAGATCTGCAGGCCGCGTTTCTCCCCCAATGGGAACCAAAAGCAACTTACACTATCATCATTCTCCCCTCCCTCATCCATTTTATCGTCATAACAACAACCCAGTGAGGTAGGGTAAGCTGAGAGTGACTGGCCTAAGCTCACCCAGCAAGGTTGATGTCAGAGTGGGGATCTGAATCTGGGTTGCCCAAATCCTAGTCTGGGACTCTAACCACTACACTACATTGCCTTGTAGTGTGAGAAAAAGACCCCTAATTTCAGAACATCGTAGTCACCCGTTTGGTTGCCAGGGTGCCTGGAGACCCAACTCTCACACATCTGCCAGGAGAACGTGGGTTTTGTCTACAAGAATGAAGGGACTTATGTGTGAGTACTAACAGCCACAACGTTGCAGCAACACTCCATGTCTCTGGAGGAGTGCTAACCAGGAGAACAGATGGTTTCCAATCACTCCGTGCGATCACCATCTCGGCCGTTGCAGTGGAAGAAGGTGCGCCGCCAGGAACTGTCCAGGCAAGCGGTTTCCAGCCTTGACCATAGAATCCATATGGGAAGGCTAACATCACCAGCAGCTATCTTCCTGCAGTGCCAGACTCCATTACAGCGAAGCGAGAGGCTCACGTACTCAACAGATGTCACCTATGCATAAGGTCATCAAGCTCATCTTAGGTGTGGCTCCTGCCAGACTGCCTAAGCCTTTGTCCAACGGAACTCAAGACAAAGACTGGTGTCACTAGAGGAATGAAGAAGAGGAAGAACATCTCCACCTAGAGCCAAGTGTCTTTGTATAGACCGGGTGTTACCTTAGGTAGCAATTTGGCCAGCTATTGTCACCTTTCTAGATAAGTTTGATAGTTTTAATCACCCCCACCCCAATAATTTCTCCCATTCTTTCTCTTAATGGTCATCCTGGAGCCTCCCCCTTTGGCCCATTGTTACCTGGAAGTCCAATCAGGTAACCAGGGCCAAGCCTGCTCATTGGCCAGATATGGGTATCCAATCAGGTGCCCCCAATAAACTGGCTATTGGCTACCACATAAGTCCAGCCCTTATGGTCATTGCGGAGCCTCCCCTTTTTCTGAGGTCACGTACCAGCTGACCACCTGTCATCCGCCCCTGTACCTCCCATCCCCTAAGGGCTCAACGTTGTCCTTATAACCTGTGACCCAGCTCCCCACAGGTGTGCATCTAGCAGTACCCCATCCCTGCTGCTTAAATACATCCCCGATTCTTGGCCAGTTGAGGGTCCCATTCCCCATTGTCCTCGTTTGTCGCCATTGGAGCCTTCCTTGAAGACTATGATCGGTAATTATCACCCTGTTTGTCCATCCTTATGCTACCTCTATGTATTTCTTTCTATTTTTATTAGGACTGTATGTGTGTTGTATGTATCCATCACCTTGTATGTGTGTTCTAAATTTTTCTACAATAAAATTTTTAATTGTTTTTATTTAATTAGTGTCCTTGGTGAATTTAAGCAATAATTTCTGGAAGTGGAATCCTGTATACATAGATTCTAGATCCCTTTTAAACCATAGGTGCCCACCTGTCAATTCCCCGACCTTTTTTGAGGGCATTTTGGCTTACAGTAGAGTTGCCAGCAGTGGGCCGGAGCCTGATAAGAGCAGGGACCTTTGAGGGGTACAATGCTGATGCCACAGAGTCCACCCTCCAAAACAGCCAGAGGAACTGATATCTGTCATCTGTCAAGTGTAATCCCAGGAGATCTCCAGGCCCCACCTGGAGATTGGCTTTCCTACAGATGGCAGATGTTTCAACATTTGGAGAATATCAGCAAGACAAGACAGCTGACATGAAAAGACACAGAGGAAAATTTCAGAGAACCCGTTTGTCTCAGCTCTAGCAGCAGAGGTGAGAAGGGCAGAGTGTAATGCACAGAAAGTGGAAGGCCCAAATAGGGGTCTATCTCGTAAAATTTGTGTCCATGTGTCTAGCAAGCTTACACAGGATTTGCAGTGTGAAAGGCAAGTCATGCTGTAGGGTCAGCAGGCTTAAACTCTTATCAGAAATTCATTCCAAATTCCCCCAGTTTACTCCCATCTCTAGAAAGGGCAAGAGGATGGAGCCAGAGAACGAAAAACGCATTACTGGGCAGCAGGAAAGGGATGAGCTTTCCAAAAGTTCATTGACCATTTTTCTCATGGGGGAGGCACATTCCTGGGGAGGGGTTGGAGGACAAAGGGGGGGGATGACTGCTGAGGAGACAACACAAATATTTTTAATTAACAAAGCAGACTGTCAAGAAGGAATGGGCCAGCTGCAGAAAATCAGGGTGACAGGAAAGCAGACAATCTGTGCAAAGCAGGAAACAGGACCTATACTGAGGCCATGTCGGTGCTGCCAGCCTTTCGTTCTTGCAGGGCTACCTGCTTTATTCTGAGGTGACAGGACTGGCTGAATTTGTGCCTGAGACCAATGATGGTGTGCAGATAGGGCTGCTGACAATCCCGGGGGGGGCGGGGGCAGCCCTGCCCTCTTTTCTTTTCTGCCATCAGATCAGAGCCAGTTTGCTGTAGTGGTTAAGTGTGTGGACTCTTATCTGGGAGAACTGGGTTTGATTCCCCACTCCTCCACTTGCACCTGCTGGAATGGCCTTGGGTCAGACATAGCCCTGGCAGAAGTTGTCCTTGAAAGAGCAGCTGCTGTGAGAGCCCTCTCAGCCCCACCCACCTCACAGGGTGTCTGCTGTGGGGGAGGAAGGTAAAGGAGATTGTGAGCCGCTCTGAGACTCTTCGGGGTGGAGGGCAGGATATAAATCCAATATTTTCTTCATCACAGCAGCAGCCAATTTATGGCAAACCTGTAGGGTTCAAGGCAGAAATCTTTCAGAGCTGATTTGCCATTGCCTGGCTCTCCATAGCAACTCTAGACTTCCTTGGTGGTCTCCCCCCTCAATACTGACCAAGGCAGACCCTGCTTGGCCTCTGAGATCTGACAAGATCAGGCTAGCCTGGCCTATCCAGGCCAGAGGTTTAATACACCGAAATAAGCAGGAAAATAAGCTTTCCAGCCCATTAAAGGAACAGAATCCTCTCCTCCCCCCGTTGTTGGCAATTCTACCTGCTCACTGCGCCTATCTGATGTCCTCAGTCTCAGGAGCTGGATCTCAGATCACTGATCATGTATGCTGAATGGCGGACAAGAGATGCAAGGACTGCAGAAGCAGAGATATCAAAATAGGAAATGCTGGTTTTTGTATGTGTCTCATTTAAAAGTCGCTCTTTAAAAAAATTGTTTAGACAGTTTCTCTGCAACTAAGAAGATATTGGATTTATATCCCGCCCTCCACCCCGAATAGTCTCAGAGCGGCTCACAATCTCCTTTACCTTCCTCCCCCACAACAGACACCCTGTGAGGTGGGTGGGGCTGGAGAGGGCTCTCACAGCAGCTGCCCTTTCAAGGACAACCTCTGCCAGAGCTATGGCTGACCCAAGGCCATGCTAGCAGGTGCAAGTGGAGGAGTGGGGAATCAAACCCGATTCTCCCAGATAAGAGTCCGCACACTCAACCACTACACCAAACTGGCTCTAACCACATGGAAATACCTTGCTGCTTTAGTATGTACCTGCTGGACTGCCTTCTTTGCTTAGATAAGTCTAGCAATAAGACAGGTGACTTGTTCAGTAATAGTGCTGCTGTGGAAGTACTCAAGAGACTCTGGGAGCCTCCAAATGCAATATGGGTTTGCTGCAACTGGGTGCAATCCATATGCATATTTCAAACCCTGTCAGCATAAGGACAGCCTGTCTCTCTTCTGTAACTCTAAGCCACATGCTCCTCTTCTCTTCAACACCAGCACAATTTTCATTAACTCATTGTAGAAATGTAGATATGAACACTCATAGGCAAAATACAGCTGTATGACTATCACAGACATGCATTGGATAGTGCCTTAGCGATCACTGCAGGACAAGTGACACAATCTCTCCCTATGCCATTTCTGAACATTCTTGTAATTAAAAAAAAATGTCCTTGGTGACCAAGTGCTCCCTTAAATGTGCTAATCAGAATGCAGGGGAGTACATTTCTTGTCCTACTTTAAAATATTATATTTAAAATGTCCTTGATAGTTGTATGCTGCCCCACTGTACAAAGTCAATACTGAAGTATTCCAGCCTGATTCCCCTGCCTGGAGCCATAAATGGGTAAATGTATGTCTGCCTGGCATCAGAACCAAGGCATGCTATATTTACACGCTCCCCCCCCCCCCCCCCGTTATCTTGTTTTTAGGGTTGCCGGGTCTGACTCAGGAAATGTCTGGGGTGGAGCCAGGAGATTTTGGGGGTGGAGCCAGGAGCAAGGGTGCAACAAGCACTATTGAATGCTGAAGGTAGTTCTGGCAATCACATTTAAAGGGACCACACTTTTTAAATGCCTTCCCTCCATGTGGAAATAATGAAGGATAGGGGCACCTTTGGGGGGGAGCTCATAGACTTGGATCTCCTGGTCCAATCTTTTTGTAACTTGGGGAGTATTTTGAGGAGAGGCACTGAATGCTATGCTGAAAATTTGGTGCATCTACCTCGAAAAACAGACTCCCTAGTACCTCAGATACCCACACACCAATTCTCTATTATACCCTATGGGAATTGGCCTCTATAGGGTATAATAAAGTGCCCAGTCGACATTTCCCTTCCCCACCCCTGCTTTTTGATAACCCTGAAGTGGGGAGTGCCTCTAAACAACAGGATCCCCTGCCCCCAACTGGGAATTAGGCAACCAACAGAGACTTGTGGAAAAATGGAGCAGGGAACAAGGTACACACCTCCGTGAAAAACCAGTCTAAAAAAAATATAACAAATGATACAAATGTTTATAAATATAGCAACCAAACATATAAAGTGAAATTAATCATGAAATAGACAAAGGCCACGTTCACACTCAAGTCCCTTTTTGGGAGATGAGAAGAGTAGTCCAAGTCGTGGCAAAGTAGATGAGAAGAGTAGTCCAAGTCGTGGCAAAGGTAGGTGCTTCTAGGGAGTCCAACGCTCCAGGACGTCTTCATGAATTTTAAAGATGAAAGAATCCAGTGCAACAGGGCGCAAGAAATGCAACAGGGCCACACTTGACCCCATGTTTCACTAACAAGCTTCTATGAGCTGCACAAAAACATAAGAATCAGCATCCTAAGAAACAACCATGACAATTTTAGAATATTAAAATGTAGCATTACATACCTTTGGAAAACCATCATACATTTTACAACAAAGCAGAGCTTCAAAGATCTTAACAACAACGTGGGCGCTAAAGAAATCATGCTCAAATAAATACAGGTGTTAATCAAACTCAGTCAATTAAAGTGACAGACATCCTAGCACAGAAAGTCAACCCCAAGGGACACTTAAAGGAAACACGATAGATCCCAATCGTTAGTGAGCCCATTAGGTACCAAAGTCTTAAGTTTGAAGATCCATTGCATTTCCTTTCTTAGCAGCCATTTACTAGGATCCGTTTTTCCATTAAGCCAGATGGGAAATTTTTCCAATACAAAATTTTTTAGAGAGTTGAAACGTGCAAAAATGTTCAACGAGTGGTGCATCTGCCACTGCATTTTTAATACGAGACGTATGTTCAAGGACACGCGTCCTAATAACACGTGTCGTGCTTTCCAGGTAAAGTTTAGAGCACGGGCACAGGATGCAATATATGCATAATTTGGTAGAACGTGTTGTTGTGTCCTTGAGAATGACTCTAAAACCAGTAGAGGGATGAACAAATTCCTTGAGTTCCAGACAGAGGACGCAAGCGGAGCATGTTGCACATTTATGATGCCTCCCACTATGGTCCGCATGTGGTTCCATCCTGGTGACATCGGACCTAATAATGACGAAAGCCCTAACTAAAGCATTTGTGTTCTCTACAAACTTTATTGCTTCATCTTGGGACAACAAAACAAGTATTCTGCATATCAATTAATCCTATAGCTATTAAGACAGGATTAGTAATACAGTTGCCAGCTCCAGGTTGGGAAATTCTTGGAGATTTTGGGAGTGGAGCCTGTGGACAGTGGGGTTTGGAGAGGGACCTCAGCAGGGTATAATGTGATACAGTCCATTTGCCAAAGCATTTAAAAGAGGCCCAGAGCTTCTTGTGGCCTTGTCCCAGGATCTGGGCAACAGGTGGGCAGGAGGAAGCTTCTGTGCTTTTTAAGGGGCTCTCTTGTCTTGGCTTTTTCTCCATGCTCTACTTAAGGGGCAATACAGCCCCGTGTTTTTTCCAGGGAAACTGATCTCTGTCATCTGGAGAGAAGCTGTAATTCCAGGAAATCTCCAGGCCCACCTAGAGGTTGACAATGCAGATCTGCATTAGTAAGTGCCCAGGAAGTGAATCACACTTCAATCTTTTAACCTCTTCCTCTCCCCCACCCCTTAGCACACACACACAAATTGTTTCACATGTATCATGAGAGCAAAATTCTTAATACCCATAACAGATTGGTTTGTTTACTTGTAAAAGATTCTTTGTCCTGTTTGCAAATTCAGGTTGTTAGTAAGCAGGTGACCAAGGTGGTATATCAATGCAATCATGGTCCACCCACCCCCAAAAAACCTACAGTGGAGTATCATCACCATCAAACTGACTCCTGAATCCCCACTGAAACAGAAGCGAGCAGAAGGCATCGTGTGCCTCTTGCCAACCAGGCAATTAATGAAAATCATTTTCCCATCCCCCTGCTCAGTATGACCCATCTCTCCCCCAGTCTCTTGCTGTCTCCTTTTGCAAGATGTCTGATCTACCTGGTCTCTGCTCGCCACTTAAAGCTCACAAGTAAAATGTTATTCCCCTCAGTTGCTAACTGAAAAGCCTGCATGCAGGAGGGAGTGTGGCTCAGAAAACAAACTCCAGTGGGAGAAAATGAGCCAAATCACAGATAATGAGGATTCAGAAGAAAAACAAGCTAATATGTTTGTTCTTCCACTCAACGCATTTCTGTCCCCTGATGACCATAACTCACTTTTGTTTCCTGAAGTTAATAAAGTGGAGAGTCAAAATTTTATTACTACAAACAGACACATCCCTACATTTTAGAAGCTGTGGGGAAATACAGCTGGGCAGAGGATAGGAGGCATTTCTCAGGATGTGGCTGCACTGCCCCTTAAGTGGAGCATAGAGAAAAATCTAGCCCACGAGAGTCCCTTTAGAAGCAGAGAAGCCTTATCCTGCCTCCTGCCCAGCTGTTGCTCAAATCCTGGGACAAGGCCCCACGAGGCTCTGGGCCTCTTTTAAATACAAATCCATAGGGATCCATCTGCCAATTGCTGTCGCCACCACAAGCCACTGAGGAAAGCTTCCCACATCACAGTTTGAATTAAAAACAGAGCAATACTGAGAGTTAATATAGGGCTTTCTAAGAGTTTGAAGCATGTCTCATGCACAGCAATCTTTACAGGGTTGCAGCCATTCTCTCTGCCAATTGATAGTTGCCATATTTCTAGATGGGTCTTCAAAGAAAGTGTTTGGCAAATCAGCAATTGCCTTCCTGCCTTTATACTCTTCCAGATCCTTCTTGACCACCAGCTGGGGATGAGGGGATAGGGTTGGCAGATCTAGGCTGGAAAACTTCTGAAAATTTCAGGATGAAGCCTGAAGATGACACGGACCTCAGTGGGATTCAATGCCATAGAGCATCTCCTTCAAAGCATCCATTTTCTCCAAGGGAGCTGATCTCTGTAGCCTGGAGATTAGCTATAATTCCAGGGGATCCCCAGGTCCCACCTACTTTATACTGTTTTTCTGACAAACACTCAAATCAGTTTTCCAGATACAGAGAGGAAGCTGTAAACATTAAAAACTAACAATAGCCATAAACAATCAGTACTGGTCAGTTTCCAAAGCCCCCCTTCAAATAATTAGGAGAGGAAAAACTATGGGTGTCACTTTGGGTCCCACTGGAGACAAAGGCTGGATATAAATGAAGTAAATAAATAAAGCAGCTTTACATTTCAAACACATATGAATCCTTTCCTTAAGTTAGCCCTTCTGCACACAGTAGTAAAAGCTTCCACAACCCCTGCCCATTAACCAGCAATATTGCTGTTCTGAAAACTGGCTTCAAATGGAAGCTACCAGGTAAAAAAAAATAAAAATATTGATGTGGCTTTTTAAATCCTTAGGTGGAGGCAAAGTAGAAAAGGAATTCAGACAGAGAACGCAACAATGTGTGTTCTCAACTGAAGAACATTTGAACTGGGGCCTTCCTGAGCATAGCAAAAAGCTGCCATTTGCCACAGGGTGGGGGAGTGGTTTCCTCAATATTTCTTCTTCAATCCTCTACCACTTTTGATCTGATTTTCACAAACCCCGGAGGAATGACAAATTCATGGAAAAACAACCAACAGACAGCAATATTGTGAGGAAGCTTGGAGAAAAATCACCACAGTTTGGCACCTACATCGCCGTGTGGAAATACCCAGTGAGTGTTTCTGGGTGTTCATTCACAATGCATTCCTGTCATCCCAAAGGGACATGGTGTGAGTGCTAAGAGCCAGTCTGAGTTGATACACAACCCACTTGCATGGATTACACACACTGATTCAAAAAGAAGTTCCAGAAGTTTTTGTGTGACTTGGAACACAAAGTTGTGCTTCCTTGAGAGTCACTAAAAATAGATAATAAGCAGCAAAACAAGCGTTTAGGAAAATGCTGCCATTTGGCTTTCAAACTGAAAGAAAACTTCTGTGTGAAAGATCCCAAATTCCATGCAGGGAAAAAGAAAATGGATGGTTAAATAGGCTAGGACTGGGTTGATTCTATGGCATATACCACAACCCCTCCTCCACTAGGCTGCTTTTGGCAAGTCATAATAGTTGCATCTGGATTTATATTCATCTTCTGGCATATATTCCTGTTAGAGTTGATATTAAAGGCATGTGACCTCCGGACTTGGTTGGTCTGAATCCAAGCTAAAGCCAGAAGTTTCTAATTTTGCAAACCAAAAGGTTTACAAGCAACTGGAAGTTGGCGGATGCATCATGTAAATGTGGTCTATTATCTGTTATCAAGGTTTACATTTACTCAGAGATGCAGCTTGCTCAAGAGAGATTATACTGTTGCTTCCAGGAATACTAAACAGTATATAACCAGACACTAAAAATGCACAAGTAGTCATCGCTTATTCCTCTGGCAGTTGATTGCTTTGATGAAAGGTCTTCGAGCTCAACAATGTTTCAGGGGGCTTGGTCAGCTGTAGCAGAAAGTGGAAGTAGGAAACTTATACTCTGCAAAGTCCACTTGTGGTAGGGTTGCCAAGTCTAACTTAGAAAATATCTGGGAACTTTGGGGGCGGAGCCAAGAGACTTTCCGATTCTCTAAAACAAATAAATAAAAATGCAGCAGTGCAGTTCCCCCGAATGCAGTCTTCATTTCCTCATCCCCAGCTGCTTCATGTTCACTAAATGAAAGTGAACGTGCACGCGCACACACACACAAAGCAGCCAAATTAAACAGTTTGCTAGCTCACACTTTTGTGGTCACAATGGTGCAATTTACTCACGTTGTTGAACATAACCATCTGCTGTATAGTCAACCAAGTTCTTCAGACTAACACAGAGACACCAAAGGTTCTAGTTTACCCTTTACTATGCAAACAACTTCTGAAAGGATTGTAAAACAAATGGAGGGTCTGGGCTGCTTTTCCTTCCTTTCTTACAGCTTCACAGATCACTGGGAGCAGCCATGTTGTTCCACTGGCTCACCCCGCCCCTGTTCAGTCTGGCTTCTACAGATTTAAAGGCACACATACCATCTAAAAAGCAAGTTTGTCCAAGCTTCTTCTAGCCTTTCAAAGTGGGTGGCTGTTGGGGTGCAGCTTCCCTCTGCCAGTTAGTTGACTGTGGGTGGGAAGGAGCCTGCAAATCCAGGGGATTCCCCATTGGGACCTGGAGACTGGTAAGCCTAACTTGTGAGGATGTTGTGATTTCAGGAGAACACCAGGCCTCATCTGAAGGTTGACACCCGATGCTGGCTCTTCCCAAATATATCTGAGTGGGCTGTGTTTGCTCATCTAAATGTATCAAATGAGTGGTTACAGAAAATCAAACTAGATACAAGGGAAATATGGATCTCCCAACTCCCTATTTTCCTCATTTTTTTTGAGAGACAGGAGACAAGCATTTGCATGGGAAAACCAGTGAATGTATGTACTCCAACCTTGCATTTCCCATTATTTTGACAGGTGACAGGATGAGAACATATGATTGCTGAGATACTGTTTAGTTGGGTCATGAGAATGTTTTGCACATGCACAGAATCATTCTTTTATTATCTCCCCCATAAGGAATGAGCTCTAACTTAGAAATCAAATGCTGGAACCAGTCTTTGGTAAGAACCTGTTTCAAATCACACATTTTCAACAGAGAAAAGTAGCCGGTAGAAGCAAATGGATGTTGGCTCCCATTCTCTTGCTCTGGAGTGGAGAAGCAATTTCCAAAACATCAGTGGGAACCCTTGGAGACACAAAGCTGCCTGATCAGGAAGGCATTAGAAAGCCTGCAAAATGTGTGGGAAGTTGTTGCAGGCTCAGAGAAGAAATTCCCAGAACGGCTGCATGTAGGAAAGCATTATCCTCCAGGCTTGCGGATTTAACTCCTGTGTGGCATGCAGACTGCAAGGAACTTGGAAAATACTTTTGCCTGATCCTCTTTGCTGTCATCCCTTTAGATGAGAAAGAGGGCTACACTGTACATTTAAATCAGCTTTGCCATCTGGGGCTCTCACACAGAACCCAGGGGGACTCTGGTCTTATGTGTATGCCCTTTGTTGGAGATCTCTGGTCTTTACACTGTCTTCCCAGAGTCCTGTGGCTGGTAGCCATTGCAGTGAAACAGCTTTATATTGCATCTAAGCTTGCCACCTGTTTTAAAAAAAAAAAAAAAAATTCAAGGAACAGTTCTTTATTTAGAATTAAATGGAAACGAAGAGATGTCTGATAACTGCTAAAAGCAAGTGTAATACCTTAGAAGGATGGTATAGCCTAATAAAGTCCTGGTAATCTTCTGACAAGTGCAAGCTGTAGTTTTCTTATGGTCTCACATCCTGTTCTTGATTTTGGAGCTCATCGGATGGAAAATCTGTTTGAAACTGGATTCCTATGTGCTAGGGTATTGGAGAGGGATGGGGGGCAGGGCAGAGTTAACTTAGAGGTTGAGAAAGGAGTATAGAGAGGCAGCAGCTAGCCCAGGCAAAGCAAGTTAAAATCCCCATTTTTTTCCATCTTGAAGGAATACTATGTATGACAGCAAATAACAACAGCAACAAGTGCATCTTCATTGTATCTCTGTGCCACTGCAACAAAAGGCTGCACCAGTTGAGTTTCTATAGTATAACCCATTAAAGACGCAAGATCCTTGCTCGAAGGAAGGCAATAAATCTAAGGGGATAGTACATAACTGAAGCAAAGAAAGTAGGTCTCAGTACTAGCTTTGTTAATGAATGATGGTCTTCTGTTGACTGCCTGGAACTTTTCCAGCCACTGAAGTGGCTTGGGCCCTGTGCAACTGAGCACCTGCCTACTTAGTATGTACATAACATTCCAGCATTTAAAGTACTTTGCATACATTATCTCAGTGATCCCTGCAACAGGCACGTAAGGTCAGCCAGTATTATCCATTCCATATTTCTTATGTAGCAGGGATGGGTAGGTAGAGTGAGTCTGGGGTGTCAAAGACACCCCACCCCATGGTGACTTCTTGACAAAGGTGAGATTTGAACGACGGATTCCTGGGTCACAGTTAGTGGTTTAGACTTCTCCAATGGTACCCACCTGCCACTTGCCTTAGGTTTTATTGCAACCTAAAAGAAAGGGGAACATCCTGTTTACATTAGTATATGTTCACCTAGTTTAAATGTTACCACAAAAGAAGCTGTTACCCATTTTTTTTATGGAACTCACTTCCCCAAATGTTTCCCTGTCCTATTTTTGGGGGGTGGTGGTGGGGGGGAGGGCAGGCAACATGTGCTGGAATTCAATTCAGAGTATTTAGACGTACAGAAATTAGAATTTTTGGGGGGGATGCTCAATATGTTTAAATATAAAATAGTTCAAAATACTTACTAGTCATTTTGCTTTCCAGGCTTTGCTTCCATTATATCATTTAAGTCTGTAAGTGAACCTTGAGAACTAGAAACATGGCAGAAAGGAGTAGTCCTCTGGAATCCAAATTCTCAGGGTCTCCATGCCAATTTTCTATCACGGTGAGGTTTAATGCTGATTAATCGGCATTTGAGTCCTAACTTGGAACAAGTGCAGGGGCCTTTAAGGCCCTTCTGGTAGGATCCAGATTCTGATGAGACTGTAAAAAAACAGGGAGGTTCCTTGGCTGTGATGCTCATAACAGTTAATTCTATAAATAACTTATCTTGACCATGGAAACATTTTGTTCCTTTAAACCAATTTGGGTTTTTTTTTTGTTTTTCCTCAAACATCCTCCTCAGCACTGTGTAGGGCTGTCTTCCCAGGCTGCCTTTCAGAGTTATTTATCAGTCAGCGAAAATGCAGGCACTTATCTTTAAACAAACAAGCAAGGTCCCAAGAAACAGTCTGAGGGGTGTCAGGGAAGGAGTGAGGTTATGGCCAACTAATGACCTCAGCTTCACTTGATGGTATTCTTTCTGCCCTCCCTACAGGAGCTTCTTCGTGCCATGGGCAAAAATCCAGCTGGATATCTTGTTGTCCATCAGTTGAATTTCTGTGTCATCAAGCTCTCAGAATCAATTTGGACTGCAAGTTGTAGTAGTCTGTCTTAAAAGGACAGGGGCCCTGCCAAGGAAGATGGAAATTCCATCTCTGGTAGCTATGCTGCAAACATATTGTATGTCTACTGTCATGGCTTCCTCACAAAGTGCTAGGGTTGCCAACTGCCTGGAGAAAAAAAATGTCCCATCTTTTTAATAGTGGCTCAATGAGATGTAATTTACCAGATGGTCCTATTTACCTCCATGCCATGAAAAGCGTCAGCTGCCTATTTCTACACATTAAGTCTCTGTGAAAGAGCCAGGACAGTTTTCTCCACATCTGTTGATGACCCTGCAAATACTCCTGGGAATTGTAGTTTGGTAACAGAGCAGAGAATTCTGTCAGTAAGAAACTGAGGAGAGGGAAAGGCTATTAAGTCTGTTTTAAATCACAACATAGCCCCACTCTCTGATGCCTGACACTCCATCTCAAAACACTTACAAAGTGCCTTTGTCCCCCTTAAAATTCATGCCACCTTTCCTAGGAAACCTTGGGGCACCCCACCCTGTCCTCTGGCTCTTCAGAAACTATGCCTGAGTGTATATAACTGCATTTGTACAGATTCATTCTCAGTAACCATGGCCCCTGCCTCCCTTCTGTCTAAATTCAGACAGAAAGTCCTGATTTAAACCTGATGCTGGCGAGACAGAAGAATGACTTTGTCTGTGCCCAGCATCTCCCTCAAAACTCAGCCATTAGATGCTGTGCATATGGTGCTAGCGTACCAGAAATCCACAGCCAGGGGGTCATGATGGAGAGATGCCATTGTGCTCAGTTTAGATGAGGTGCTCAGTTGGCAAAATCCCATGTGAATGTTCTTCTCTGCTGACAGCATACTGCCTAAGCTGCTTGGGGCAAGGAACACGTTTGCTTATGTTGTCAAGCATCTTGATACCTATGCCATGAGAAAGACAGTGGGTGTGGCCCAAGTTTTATGGTGAGAATGTGTGAATGGCTGAATGCTGATAGATCGGAAATGACCAGGTGAGGAGTAGACTGCCTCCTGAGTTTGTGAGGAGGATGGTGGCCAGCTGCCTTCCGTACCAGGGATTGCAATCCCAGGAAGCACATGTGTGGCTCTATTAAATAGAATAAAAGAGAACAGAATTGCTAAAAACAAAAACCCAAAACCTGCTCTTTACAATTCACAAAGAAATGCTTGCAAGAAGACTTCACAAACTCAAAGGATGCTGGGGTGTGCACAATCAGGGTGATGACAGAAAAGTTTGTTCCTGCTTCTGTCTTTTTTCCTTTTTCTTACCAGCAGAACCACACACAGTAATTTAACAGGTGATGTCACATCTCTCCCTGCCAGGAAACAGCAGCCCCTGCTTAATTTCTGCTCTGAAAAGCCTGGAAGAAAAAAGAATGAGCCACCCTCATTGCCAATGTAGGATAGCAGTCAGAGTGTTGGACTAGGATCTGGGAGAGCCAGGTTCAAATCTCCATTCTGCTGTGGAAGCTTGCTGGGAGACCTCAGGCCAGTCACTTTCTTATTCAATCTAGCCTACCTTGCAAGGTTGTTGTGAGGATAAAATGAAGGAGAGGAGGAGGATGTCAGCCAATTTGGGTGCCTGCTGGGAAGAAAGGCAGGGGGTAAATAATGTCTGGCAGGACTTGTGTATTTCTGCATCAGAACCAACAGAAAGTGAACTAGCAAAACTTTCCTGGTCAACACCTTTACGTGAGAGCAGGCTACTCCTGTTGAATTTCTGCCTGTCACATAGCAATTGTCATGTGAACCAACCACTTTGCTCTCTGATGCAGATATCCTTTGTATAAATTGCAAAGAGATGAGCAGAAAAATCATTCTTTGGTTCCCAAGTAAAATCTGTTTTGTTCACCTCTGTTTTCAACGTTCAAGGCAATTGTCCAGTTGGTTTAAAATCATTTGAAGTGTTTTGTATTCTATTCTGTTGTCAAATAAATTGAAAATGACGGAGAATGTTTTTTCAAAATAAGTCTTTAAAATAAAAGTCTGACATGATGTGTGTATGTAAGGAGCCATCAAGTCGCAGCCAATGAATGGCGACCTCAAAGGGTTTTCAACTAGATGGGTTTTGGGATTTCTGTGAAAGCCACAATCCTCTGTGCCTGCCCACCCTACAAGGTATCACTTATGGACTTTTTGGGTTTTTTGCCTAGAGGTGTGGCATAAATGTAAATGAGAAATAAAGCAGCTTACCATTCAGAGCTGTTGTAAAGATCACAGAAAAGTTGCATGTAAAGTCTGTTGAACATTCTAAAATACCCTTTTAAGTGCACTGTGTTAAATTCTCTCTGTAATTGTTTTATCTCTGATGTGACCCACTCTGAGCCCGTTTGAGAAGGGTGGGATAGAAACATGAGGAAATAAATAAAATACCAACAGGTCAAATTCAATATTTTCCCTTCCTTTGGAAATTCAGAAAGCAATTCAAATTCAGAGCATGTATTTTTCTAACTGTTGTTGCAAAGAAATCCAAAAACATGACCCTCTGAAGGAAGAATTTCTTTCCCAGTCATATAGAGCAAAGCACCATTACTTCCCCAAATATAGACCCACACGTTTATTAAAAATAACTTTTATTTGTTAAAATAGCTTCTTAGATTTCTTTTTTAAAGTAAACACCATTCATTATATACAAGGTGGCTTGTGGGAGAGCAGGAGATCACATTCATTGAGTACGCACCACCTTAAGACATGGGCAGAGGCTGACCCAGTGGTTCATGTTGGCTCTCCTTTCCAGAAATCGGACCATTTCGGAGGCCGCCTGGAAATCTCTCTTTAAAATGACAGTGAAATATTTCCTAGAGCAGTTTGTTCTGATCAACAAGACAACTGTGAGCACTGCATGACTGGTACAGTTTGGTCCCCATCAGGGTTGCCAAGGTGCAACCCAGAGGTTGTGTGTTTATCCTTTTAACAAAGCAATGAGTTCACAGGAGGAGAAGCTGTGGCCATTATGTCTCCTGTTTATTCTTTCTTGGGTCTCATTGCTCACCCTTTCCAAGTCTGTTAAAACAAGTGGAACTTCAGTTTTTGGCTCACAACTAGGGTTGCAGGTTGTTAACCTGGAGATTACGTGCTTTTTTAATAAAAGAATCTCTGATCAAACAGAAGATGAGACAGCCCCTTTCTCTCCCAGGCCTTTTGTGCTTTGTCCTTCCCAATCCCCAGCAGGGCAGCTACAGAGTTCTTTACTGTTACATCAGCTCCTTGCGATGGTCACAACCCGCCCTGCTGTGTATACAAGTGTCAAAAGTGATCTCTGTAGTAGAAACTGGCAAACCTCACTTCTGTTGCAACCTCCACCCAACCTGCCCTGTGGTTGCCTCAAAAGAACTCCAAATTATAAATCGGCTTGCAGGCTATGTACAAAGTAAAACATGCAAATTCGGAGCACCTTTTTTGCAAGCTCCCCAGCAGAAAAGCCTTGGACTCTGATTGGCAACTCATTTTCTTTAAGGCCAGGTTTAGTAATGGAGTCCGAGGTAGAGGGCCATGGCCAGTGTGGTTTGTTGGCAGGTTGTGATACCATAATTTCATTAGGCAATGGGGGAGCAAGGACCTCTCAGGCACTAGCTCTGGCCAACAGGCATAGAATGTAAAAAAAAAAAAAGCCTTCATGGATCAGACCAAGGAGGGCCCTTCTAATTCAGCATCCTAATGCTAATTTCTGGAGAGTCCACAACAGGGCATGAAGTCGACAGCCCTCCTCTAACATCTAGCATAGCACCTACATTCATGGAACTTCTACTTTACTATCAGGAATCGACGGGTGTCTCCTCCAGTTATTTGTCTAACATTCTTTTAGCAACCTAAACCAGCAGGCTTCACTACTACTTCACATTCTGGTTCTGACTCCTGGTCTCATTTTGTGTTGCTAGCCTTTCAGTCCACCTCTGTTGCTGTGCCTTTTACAGCTGCTTAACAGGCAATGGTTAGCAGTTTGATAACATTACCCTCCATGCCCCCAAAAGCTACCCTTGATAATTCCTGTTGAATCAAATTGATGGGAAAAGGCATGGCTACAGGAGTGGTTGGAGAGCTTGTAACCTCTAGTCTTATTAACAGAAAGCTGGTACATTAGAGACACTTCCCGAGTAAATCATTCTAGGGTAGTCAAGAAAAGTTTGCACAAAATAAGACTGTGCTGCTTGCTCTCAAGTTGAGTCTTCTTCACTGCAGGATTTTGACAATCTTGGCAGGTAGTCTGAACAGCTTTGCTTGCATCATCTAGCCCTTAGATAGAGAAAACACCTTGTACACAAACATCCAGTATTAGACACAGAATGTTGCTTTATAAAACACATCACATTTTATGGATTTGGAATAGCCTGATGCCACCATCAGATCCAGAGCCCGCAGTATATCATCATTTGTGGCAGCCACCGCAGAGTTTCCGATTTTGCCATGAGCATGATAGGGATCCCAGAACGGAAATTACTTCCCTGCTGTTTACAGTGATATGATCTGTTATAGAGCACAGATTTAGCAGGTATGGGAAAACAAAAGAAGGGAAATAAAACAAATCCAGAGTTCCTGGCAGCTCCAACAGTTGCTCTTTCTTGATGAACCATCTCATTCTTAGTCCAGTTGCAATTTCATTCAAGATCAAGGTTACGGCCACCATTTCAAATCATCTTTGATAACAGTTTAGCAGCCAGATCTGGGGCCATTAAAGGTTTGCTGCTGTCTGATCCTTAAATCACCAGCTAGAGGAAAAGGTGATTCCAGAGGGCTGGCACTAATAGCCAGGTGGGGGGTGGGGTCAGGGAATACAGAGCTAGAATCCCACTCCTCCCTTTAAAGGGCCCTCTGTCAAAAGCAGTTATTGAGGAACACACTATGATCAATTGCTTGCTACTTCTCTCCCTCTCCCCTTCTTTGTGCAGATTCTGAATAGATTTGACCGAATGATTTGAAAAAGGACTATGCTGGGGCAGTTCACAAGTCCATCCCATCTAGCATCATGTTTTCCAGATGCCTCTGGGAAACTCCCAAGCTGGCACAAAGGTGATTTCCCCCTGGACTGTAGTGATGGTAGGAAAAAAACCTTGTCCTGCCAAATGTGTTTGCTATGCAGTGGTTGAAGGCACAATACCTTGCTAAAAAAAAGAACCCCACATTTCTACCCATGCAGCTGCAATCCAACAGGGGTATCCCAAGAACTCATTATGCTGCAAAAGATGCTGGATGCAACATTTGGAGCCTGCCTGTCTTGTGCCCCAGTCAGCGTCTCTGCAAAGTATCCCGAGATATTCCTCTCAGGCTTCTCCCTGCTTCATTTGCACTCCTGAACACTATTGCCTGAAGCAACCCCTGGGGTTACCTGGGCAACAGGGCCAGCCCTGTCTAACAGTGGAAATAGAAATTGGATGTATCGTTCAAGATAGTGATTTTCACATTTTGTACCCTCAGGGGATCTTTTCCTCATTATTTTTTTCAGCTGAAGAATCCCTGCACATCTAACATGGAACCACCTGTGTCCCAGAGTTTTCGGGGCTATGTTCTAAGGTTCTACAATTCATATTCTGAGGCAGGGTGGTTGGTCTTTAAAGGGCCTATGGATACTGAAACACACTATAGAACCCAGCTGTGTACTACAGGGAAGAAATCAGTAATGGCAGGGTAGCTGTTTTCCAGAGAAGCTGGTGGCTCATTGATGAGCTTCTTCTCACTGAGGGATCCCAAAAATTATTTGAGAAGTCCCCCATTTGTTCTAGAGCTGTTTGAAAAGCCACCAGTTTAATCGTGCTTTTTATCTAACTGCAGAGCTGCTTCCCACATGCAATTCAAAGAACACCTCCCTAGTGTTCAGAACAACACCCATTTCATGAATCTTGTTTCCATTAGGGATGCAAAATGTATAGAACTAAATTTCTGGAGGGGAAAATAAAGAGGATGTTTGTGAAAAACTTGCAAGATCCAAGCTTGGTCTTGAGATTCGGGGGTGGGACTGGGGTATGGAGATAGATCATGAAAGCTAAGGAGTGTGGATTCAAAAGCAGGACATGCTTTGGAGAGAAGCTGTGAGCAAATTAATGTCTTCCGGTGATCAGGGGGAGAGGAAGCCTTTGAAGAAGTTTTCCCCAAAGAGACACAGAACGAAAAAGTAGGATGGACGAAAAACTATCCTACTTCCCAAAGTTTCTATTTTTTCTTTGCGATTTCCAATCACCGGTTCAAAGGGGGGGGGGGGGAATGTTCTCCACAAAGAATGAGTCTGCTCACAAATCCAGTGATCTTTTCTTACTATACTTGCCCAAATAATGCCTTGAATAAGCAGAAAGTCTGCAGGTAAAATTTCTTTTGGCCTGCAGCAACAGAGAAAGCTTTGCCTGCTGAACTTCTGCCTACCCCACAGCTGTTAAAGACATGGAAGTACTGTTGGAAGAAAAATCGGTAACTCTATATTTAGAACACACAGGTAAGATTGCTGCCTCTTTTTATGAGAGCTGTTGCTCTCCTTTAACCATAGACTGGCATATAAGAGGCAAAGTTTTCCTCCCTGTTTTGCCTTCATATCAGAATAACCTTTTATCGACTTAAATGTTGTGCTCTTAGAGGCACTAGAACAGGGTCAGTAAAAACAAAATGGACAGCCCTAGAGGAAATATCTGATTTTCTGGGAATGCACCTCTGCATCCCCATGTTATGGAAATCTCTACCTGTTGAAATTCAGAGGAACCCAGCTAGGGGGAAAATGCCAAGATTAAAGAAAGAAAAGGCTTCAAAGTCAGAGGGCAGGCACATCCAAATTTATACACTGCTCACTTTTCCTTAAAACCTAGGCACCCTTCAGAACCCAAAGAAAGCACAAAGTCCAGTTTCTCTGAACCAAAAATTAAAATGGGACTGCTAACCATTGCCCTCCTAGTCATTGCCAATAATCTGGAGGAAAAGTGTCTCGTCCCATGAAGAGAGTCTTGTTCTATAGAAACAGGCAGATGAAGCTTTTTGTGGCACAGAGGTAAAAAACATCACTTAGTAAATTACATCCCACTAAGATTCTGTTAAAGTGGAAGGATATTTTCTCTCCAGGTTAGCTGGCAACCCTACACCCCACCCACCCTGCCTCCTCCCATTCCCTCTTTCACCTGACCTGTTCCCCACACCCAGGCCACTCCATACAAAACAAACCCTCTAAGCCACATGGCTCTTCTTGTAAATAATGGTAAGGTAGCTGACTTTTCCACCAGCCCCTTAAGTTGAATGTAACAATAGCTTTAACATGCAGAACTCAGCAGGAGATCATGATTCGTGCTATGCTGGTAAAAACGTTAACTTTCTGATTTTTACAGGTCATGCCCAAGACATGAGATTAAGCTTTCTCCTAGTCAGTTGGCAGCCTTGAATAGCCAGTTGCCACAAGAGCACCCAGATCTTTTCCTTTGTAATTAAAAATTCTATGTAACTCTTAACAAGACACTTGGGCTTCTTGCCAGATTATGGATCCAACCTAAAGCTCCAGAAGCAAAGAAAGGGCCACAATAGAAATAAAGAGTTGCTATCAGAGAGGTGCTCTCTTTTGGCCAGATCTGTTCCTTACCTTTAACAGCAACCTGCCTACAGCCACATTGAGCAGCTGAAGCATGTCCTAGAATGGAAATAAACTGGTAGGACAAGCTTCTTGTGGTCAACTTAAAGGCACAAGAGAAGGGCTAGTTTTTTTTCTTTTAAAAAGAAGTCACAACCATAGCACATTTTTAAAAGTTGCCAATATTTGGACAAGATGTGCACAACAGCAAAAGTTTAACACTAGCCAAACATCTCCTTTTGGAAACCCCCCAGCAATCTGGATGGAGTGGAGTGGAAAAGAATTTGTGCCAGCCCCTGTGAATCTAGCAGCAGTTTCATGTGTCTGCAGTTAGCTGGGGATAGCAATTTACCCTGGGAAGCTTCACCTTTTGGTTGCAGTTGATCAGGCTGCTTTTAAAAGACAAAAACAGGCCAGGCTCCCCACCCCCCACCCCGACCACCAGTCCAAATGGCAATCCTAGTACAAAACCTACACCAAGAATTTTTAGTCCCAGGCTCCCAAGCAGTGAGAGAAATAGACACTTGGCTTGCTTCCCGCTGATAGATGTCAAGGTATTCCCCAATGGCTTGGCTTTAGGCCTGAGCTCAGACAGATTTTCAGGGGGTGACTTTCCTGGATGGCAGTTCACATGAGGAATGCCACCTGTCCAGAGAAAAACAGTCTTCCCAGCTCTTGTACCTTTAAACTGCAGCTTGATATTCAAGAATCAGCATGTGACACTTTTGCCATGGCATGAAGAATATATTTCCCTTTGCTAGCATCTGTATATCATGCTACTGCTAAGGCACAGGGGCTGGGCTACCGGCAAAGGTGGCACCCTAGGTCACACTCACCTTGTGCCACAAGATTTGAAAGGAAAAAAATCAATTTGATTAATCAAATAACCTAGAAAGTTTTTGTCATTGGCACACAGTCTTTTTTTGGGGGGGAGGGGGGTGTCTTTTGACAGAAAAAAAAATCATATATTAAAACTGAACCAAAATGAACATTCTGGAAACACTCACCTCACTGCCCTTTTTTTTGCAAACACAAAAGCCAACAAATAAACAGGTAAGTTTGTTTAAATAGCATGATAAGTTCTTTCAAGCTCTCCTAATTGTTCTCAGTCACTTTCTATCTCAAAATCTCACCAGGCAGTCTGAGTCCACTGCCTACAAAGAATCTTCCGGAATGCCTTTCGAAAGTCCTGGTTGAAGATGGTGTATATGACAGGGTTCAAGGAGCTATTACAGTAGCCAATCCAGAAGAAAAACGTGAACGTGCTGTCTGGGATTTGACAATGCTTCACGGGGCAGATGGCCCTGAGGCTGTAAAGGAAGAAAAAAGGGAACCAACAAATGACAAAGACCCCAATCACCACAGCAAGAACAAAAGTAAACCTCTTCTCTCTGTTCAGGTGTGTCTTCTTCTTCCAAGGGTTGGCGCTGAGAGCCCTCCTCACCAGCACAACCTCGCCTTTGGCCGTGGCCAATGTGTCCATACCCTTCGGTGAGCTTTGTGGCGTACCATTACTCTGCTTCAGGCTGTTATGAGGAGAGCCCTCCAATGGACTGGATCCTGAAGATGGTTTCTTCTCTAACTGGGGCTCAGAAGGGCTGGGGGCAGTTGCTGACTGGAGGGGTTTTCCCTCCTGGCTCACGAGAGAAATCCTTCTTAGGGAGGGAATATGGCTGTCTAGTTGGTCCCCTTCTTGGATAGGTAACTGATGCCCATTGAGTTCCCTTTCTGTTTGGTTCTGGTTCTGTTTGGGAGATGTTTCATTGGATGGGCCAGTGACAATCTGAGGAAGCCCTTCATCCACTTTTACCTTAGTCTTCTTTGCTCTAGGCCCCTGCCTGCTTCGACGTTTAGCTATGAAGTAGATCCTGAGATACACCAAGATCATAATGACACAGGGGGCAAAAAAGGAGCAGGTGCTGGAGGAAATTATATACCATGGCTCCTCATTCAGTTCACACTTCCTTTCTTCTTCTTTTGCATTGTTTGGGTTTTCGTTGACGACCAGTGGAGGCAGAGAGATGACAGCAGCAATCAACCACACAACAAGAATGGTGCACTTGATTCTCCTTGGAGTCCTCTTGGAATTGTACTCAATTGCCCGGCTGACGGACCAGTAGCGGTCCAGACTGATGGCACAGAGATGTACGATGGAGGCAGTGCAGAAGAGGACATCCAGTGCCAGATAGGCCTTGCACCAGGTCCTGCTGAAGTACCAATAGCCCATCAGTTCATTGGCGAGAGAGAAGGGAATAATGAGGGTTGCCACCAGTATGTCCGCAGCTGCCAGAGATACCAGGAAGAGGTTCTGTGGGGCTCTCAGAGACCTGCTGGTCAGCACGGCGATGATCACCAGGATGTTGCCGAAGATGGTAAAGAGAATGAGGAAGGTAATGACTGCAGCGATGGCAGCGGTGGCTTGGATCGTGTAGCCCTCATGGCTACCCATGGTGGCCACAGTCATCGAGGGGGGTGGATGGCCTGATAGGTCCAGATGGGATGTGCAGCCCACCTCCTCAGTTTTGCAGGATGCTGAAGGTTCACAGATCAGAAGCCCCCATGGGTGCCTGGCCCAGAAGTGCCGTTGGAAGGGCAGGGAGAGAGAAGCTGAGGCTCAGTATCCAGCATTGCTTCCATACTGGGATTCTGCCAGCAGGAGCATCTGCTCTTTCAGCTGTGCTGGGAAACCGCTCCGGCTGCTAGCAAACTGCTAAATTGCAGCACCGCTCCCTCCTATCCATAGCGACAACCTACAGCATCCGCCTCCCTCGCAGGGCTCTCTCTGGTCCTTTGTCCGTCTTCTCCTGCATCCAGACACTCCTGATCAGAGGAGCATCACGGGCTGCAAACAGACCGCGAAGTTTCTTCTGCTCTTCCTTCCTGGGAAAGTTGAGAGTCACGCAGCGCCTGCTTGCTGAGCTCTATACTGCTCGCTCTGTCTCTCCTGGCTGAGGAAAGACCAAGCCTCCCTCTGCTTTTTGAAATGAACTGCAGAAGAGGAGGCTTGTCCCACCCACCCCTCCCCACAACATCTCTGACGCTGTCGGCTCTTGTTCTAGCCCCTTCTTGGGCTTCAGAAGGGGAGAAAGGAAGCAAGACGACAAAAGGGGTGTGCAGGAGGCAGTGCTTGTGCACATCTGCACACACACACACACGCTCATTCAAGGGCAGCAATCACAATGGAAGTCACTGGCCTCCTTTCAGTGTGGTCTCCGCAGGAGTCAGGCTGCTGCTCTGTCTTCTGTCTCACCTCTATTGTTGCAGGGCCTGGCTGTATGTTACTGATCAGGGTGCTTTCTAACGAAATTACGCTGATAGCCTTGCCTATGACTCAGAGAGCTTCCAGCCTGGTGTGCTGCATTTCTACCCTTCTGGAAAGGTTTGGTCTGGCTTTGAAAAATTACAGTGTTTGGTTGTTTAAAAAGAAGATTGGGGGGGGGGAGGGGGAAGAGGTGAGATAAGAGTCTTTTTGCAAAACAGGGTAAATGTTTGGCACCACTGCATCCCTGTTAAAACCTGGCACACAGCCTATTCAAAAGCTGAAATTCTAAAAACAGAGGAGTTAGGTCTGGTGCACTTCTTTTTGTGACCCTGTGGTACAGTCCTGCCAAAGCTAAATATGGTGACGTTTGACTAATGGCAGGGATTTCTGCTTTCTTCACATCTTCCCCACCTGACCGGTGGGTGTGTCTGATTTGCCCAAGGTCACCTAGCAAGCTTCTGTGGCAGAACAGGGATTCAAACCTTGTGTCTCCCATACTCATCTGACACTGTGACCCCATGTTGGCTGGCTGAGGAGGAGAATGAGAATCAAGACAGTCAGACTAAGAGGAATCAGGAGCCTTGGAGTGGGCAATAGCCAGACAAGATGGGCCCGGAAAATGAGAGGAAAAGGAATGATCCTGAGGGGAAAGTTAGAGCATGGGCAGAGGGGCACATTTACCAGAAACTGAAGAGCTGGGTTGCCAACTTCTAGGTGGAGCCTGGAGATCTCCTGGAATTACAGCCTACAGTTCCCCTGGAGAAAATAGCTGCTTTGGAGGGTGGACTCTGTGGCATTGTACCCCTCTGAGTTCACTCCCTTTCTCAGGATCCACCTCCAGATCTCCAGGACTTTCTCAACCCAAGAGTCAGCTGTTGATCTGAAATAACCTCAACAGCAGGCATTTGGCCATCTTATAATTTCCTTGTCCTCCTTCCATGTTTTTATTATAACTATGGCCCCCACCATGTTGAAAAAACTTAACTGCTGAATGCTGTCATTTATTTTCCATGAATGTGTCTCAGTTTCACCACACAGATATCTCTGCTATGTGTCAGAATTTGTAAGAACAATTAAATGTGTGAAGATTACAGGGAACCAAAATCTGGAAGCTCACCCTGAGTTGATGGATATCAAAGGCATAATGGGAAGGGATGTTTGTTTATGCGACAAATGTCACAATTTTTCCAGAGTAAAGAAAAGTATGAGCAGCTCCTCTTCCCACCTGCACAGTGAATTATTAAAAGTATCAGAATTACTTACGTCCAGAATTTCACTGGCTGATGCAGAATTCAACACTGTTCAGTCAGAGCCAAATTTTCTGCCAGATCCTCCCCCTCCCCACTTCAAACAAAAAGAAAATGTTTGGGATGGGGCAACAACCCAGAAATCAAACCCCTTCAAGGCCCAAGGGATTCTGCAGCTCTGTGGCATTAAGTGCTTTAAAGACAGTCTCTGCCCCAGACAGCTTACACTAAGTGGAGCCAACAGAAATATGAAGGCTGATGAAGGAAGATTGACGGATTCATCAAGCGTTTGCAAGATGGGTATGTCTAGCCTGCCAAAGCCGTTTCATCTTACCACACTGCCCCATCGTTTGGCGACAGGGATTTTGGAGAACTCCCCCATCCCCCATTATGGGTGTTTAAATAGATTGGAAAGTGGCGTCTTCCCTTATGCAGAAACAATGAGGTCTAAATATCTCCATTAAGGAGCTGCTAAGCTGTTTGTCTGCTAGCTCCTTCGGCAGAAATGCTTAGCTTGCTTCACTGTCACAGAAACTGGTTCAGAGGTGAAGAGAATTTGCTCCCCCAAATTCTCCTTTGTCTTTTGCCTTTGCAATCCACCTTCTAATTTATGGCATGTCATGCCTTAGAAAATTTTTATTTCTTGACTGAAGGGATTGAGGGGGTTCAGTCAGTGGGAGGAATTAAACACTGGGGCAGCTTATATCTTCTCACATGCTTTGTTTTCTTAAAGCAGTTTCTTGGAGACCACCTCCTGTGTAGCAAAGTTACTGATGCTTTTTCCAAGCATGGCTCTCGTTTACTCAGAGAACCTCCTGCATTTTCAAAAGCATAAGCTAGTCCTGTTCCTTTTCTAGTCCATAGTAGGGTTTGCCAGCTCTGGGTTGGGAAATAACAGGAGATTTTGGGGGGTGGAGCCTGAAGGGGCAGAGTTTGGTGAGGGCAGGAACTTTGATAGGGTATAATGCTTTCCAAAGCCACTAGTTTCTCCAGGTGAACCGACATCCGTCATCTAGAGATCAGTTGTAAAAGCAGGAGATCTCCAGCCACTACCTGGAAGATGCCAACCTAGTCCCTAGCCAACCTGGCCTGGGATAGGCAATGTTCCTAATGTGACAGGGATTGTATTTGTGCGTATGAGAAAAATCCCTCCCTAGGGAAAAACTATGTGGTCAACTAAGGTACCATCATCTCTCACTCTCCACCCTCCAGTCTTTTGCCTATTTTTTTAGTAGCTCAGGAGAGATTTGTGAAGCTATGAAATAGAAGAATTATCTTTTTCCTTCTCTGTGTGGCCCTGTGCAATTTACCTTTGAAAGGGTCAAGAAGAGCCCAGCAGCGTTCTGTCAGCTCCTCACACAGCCCTTCACATAAAGAAACTTTTGAGTCTGGCGGCGGTTTGGGAATACTCGGCCAACGAGCGCCCTCTGCTGGCTCAAAATTTTTAGTAGCCGAAGCATGCAAAGTGTCTGACAGCAAATGAAAAGAATACATATATAACCCCAAGAGGACTTCCGCTGCTGTATTCTGGATCAGCTGGAGTTTCCAGGTCAGTCAGATTCAGGGGTAGCCCCACGTAGAGCGGGTTACAATAGTCCAATCTGGAGGTGACTGTTGCATAGATTACAGTGGTTAAATTGGGGTGAGACAAGTAGGTATCATTTCATCAAGCCCATCTTTTGCATTAAGAATTTATTGAACAGCGAAGTAGTTACTAAATGCAGTATCTAAGAGTCTTGCTAAATGACTATCAGACTTTGAAAAGCTGGTGTCACTAAATCAGGTCCATCAATTTTGCTGCATAAAGTAAAAAAGTTTGAATCACATTTTGAATAAATACACAGTTCTTACTCTTATGAATTCTATTTCTGTATCTTCATTACTGGGTCATGCAAACCACTTTTTCTGAATAGTGCTTTTTATAGGTTCAGGGGCTTTGGAGATTATTTTGTGACATCAAGGGGGCCGTGGCTTGAAAAAAATTGGGAGCCCCTGCTTAGGGTTAATCATTACTCTCAGCTGCGGAGCTTACAGGGTGGATTAGGAAAAAGTTACTTTGTCTTGCAGGGTTATGCAAGGATAAATGGAGGAGAGAAGAAACCCTATATTTGGTAACCGAGCTTCTTGCAAGGAACAGATGCAGCAGAGACGTGCTGTGGAAGAAGCAAATCCTTCCTGAGTTACTGTGGTTCCCTAGCAGCACTAGAGTTCTCCCCCTTCCCCCGCCCCCCAGCAAGAGGCATCATCAGCTAGCACTGGCACCAACTAAGTCCAGCCCGTTTAAAACCTGCTCATGAGTGTGTTATGACAATAGCACACACAAAAATAGTACCATGTCAAGGACAGAAATATTTTCCAAAGAGCCTCTGAAGTCCAAGGCAAAAGCGGATCGTCAGTTAGGAAGCAAAGACCATGCAATTGTCTGCACATAAAATGTAAATTGCAAATTTGTGCACCCACACAAGGAATGGAGAAGGGCCGGACTCTTAACTGTCATTTGGTTTTGCAAATCAAACCCAGGCTTTTTTTTTTTTTTAACAAGCATTTTTTACTCTTTAAAATGCTTTGTCTCAAGGGCTTGACCCTGGCTAGCACAATCCCAGGAGAAGTTATCAGTCGCTTCATGCTGCTGCTAGATGGAACTGAGCCAAGCCCCAGTAGAACAAGACTTTATTCACTATTATGCCTCCCCAGTCAGTCAGGACAGTGATACAGACCTGGTAGAGGTTAAGGAGTTAACTCCCATCTCCCTTCTCCACATAGCTCCAAGGCACATTGAGGCTGCACAAGCCTGCCACTTGCATTTAGGGACCAAACCAAGATATATCATTTTGATCTCATCTGTCAGAGCTCACCACACTCATTTTCAGCTTCGTCTTTGGGCCTTACTCCAACATCCAAGAAGATCACTAATGATGGCTGCAGCCTAAAAGCAGCACAGATGTTGTCAATTCACAGAGCTGCAAAATTGCTGGAACTCTTAACACCAACAGAAGATCTGGCTACAGCATACTTCTGCTGCTGGAAGGAAGCCAGATAAAATAGCAGGGCTAGCCTGTGAGTGCCTATTAGGGGAGAAGAGTCTCCTCCTATTCAAGGCAGATAAAAAATGGAGGCTGTCAGTACAGCAGTGGGCTCTGCACTGCCCACAGTCAGACACCCTGTCCTCAGCCTGCTACTGTCAATCCACCGCTGCTCACCCTCCTCCTCAGTAACTGAAAGCTGCCAGTCAACAACCTTCTCAGTTGGCATTTCTTCCCAGGAGCCACCCCATCTGTTTGATGGGGATAACAGACTCCAGAGCCTTTCTTCAAAGTTGTTTCTGACAGCCCCGAGAGTCTAATTATCCTGTCTGCCTCTGAGGCAATTTTCTCCTCTTCCACCCACCCTCAAACCTTATTCCAATGACACCTTTGAGGCAGAGCCTAGAAATCCTTTCTTTTAATTCTGGGAGGAACTTTTCTTCTTCTGCCCATCTGTCCCACCACAGTTCCACCACAGAGGTCCAGTAAGGCATCCCTTTTCCTACCAAGATGCCTCCAAGCAGAGGAAGGTGCATCTCATATAGACTGGGTGGGAGAGTGCTCAGAAGAAGTCTCACTGCTGGGGGGGGGGCAGGTGAGGAGATTAGGAAGAATACCTGTTCGGCAAGTTTTTCACATGCAAAGTGGAAGCCAATCAAGCAGTGTAGGAACAGGAGGCAGAAGGGAGAATGATCAGCTATGGATTCATACCAGGAGTCCCAAGTTGTTCCAGATCAATATTAACAGAAACTGTTAGCAAAGTCCTACTTATAACAGTAATTTCAGCAGCAGGAATCTTTATCTGGTTGCGCTGAACACTTTAGCAAACTGTGCTTTAATTACAGGGAAGAATACAAAGTACTGGTGCAGTTCTTCCTACCGCTATGGTATTCAGCAACTGCTTCAACATTAAAGAAACTGTTTACTCAGGCTAAAGTCTTAATGCAGTTTAACAACTTTTTCTTTGGGCACCAAAATCTTAAGAACTGTAGTACTGAAACACAGAACTGAAGTCTTGGGATGCTGTGACTTCGCAGTACTTCAGACTACAGCCCCACAATCAATTGGGGGATAGCCATGACCTGATGGCATAAAACCCAGTACAGCCTTATAGTCTGGAGACATCAAGCCCCTATGCCCATCCATCCCCCTTCCAGACCACTTACATAATTCCAGCAGCTAGTTTCTATTTAGAACTGCACTAAAGTGGGGCGGTTTGTCACCTCTGTTCCCCAAAAATATAGCAAAAGCATTCAAGCTAGTCAACATAAGATGAAAGGGAATACTTAAAGTTTATTTTGCTCATTTGTACCAATAAGGAGGTCATCAATCTATTATGGAGCACATGTTCCTTTCAGAAGGCTTCTTTTTTATTTCCCCTCCACGTCCCTGGGATTTAGGAGCCCAGTATTTCAGGCTGGCAATTCATCCTCAGGGCCACTGTCATGCGGGAATGCTGCCATCACTACTTTGCTGTTTTCTCTCTAGCAAAGACTTCTAATCAAGCTGGTGGTCAGCAGTTGGGTTGTCTACAGAAGAGCGGGTTTTCTGCTCTGGTACTACTGCCTTCGTTTGGATAATTTCTTCCTGTCTCAATGCCGTGTGGGTCGCTGAGGCTGGCATTGATGCTTCTGCAGAGGGACCAAGTAGCTCCCCATTGCCTGTCACTAAAGGACTCCCTTTGATTGGAAACAGCCCATTGTAGCCATTTTCCCTATTTGGACCTTGGCTTCCATGTGGCCTATGGTACTTCAACTGAATTCTAACTTCATTTGGGCTGAGAGTTTGGGAATCCACCAGTGAGACTCCTGTGGTAGCAGTAATGCCTTCAGTGGACTCCATATCTGTCAGATACATTCCTTTGGAGCTTATCTCCAAATGAAGGGTTGTCTTGGTCTTCTCACTGTCCAAATTGTTCTGTCTCTCAGGAACAGAAAGTGCCATTTCTGTTGTTCTTCTGTCACCTGGGTTGGGGCTTCCCATCATCTCCAAGACCAGTTTTCTGGTAGGACCAACTGAGATATTCATTGCCACTTTCTTTCCATGGATAATGGTGGGTTCTTCCATGAAAGAAGGACTGAATTGTGTGTAACCAGACTGAGAAGTAAGTTTAGCAGCTGGAGTGATAGTTGCTATAATATCACCACCATTTTGTGCCGTTGTCTCTGATCCCAAGCCTAAAGTCACTGCAGTGATCTTTTCCCGTAATACAGATACTCCACTCTTCCCTTTCTCCAGGAAGGCCTTGGTCTGTCTCCCTTCTGCAGTTTTATATGTTGGCCAGGTAATTTCAGGTTCTTGTGAGACTTGTGGGATTCCTATCACTTTTGACTCAGCAGTACTTATAGCATGTCCTTCATGAAGCCCCAGGGAGGAAGCTCTAGTAGAAGGCATCCTATAGATTTCAGTGCCAGTGTAAGTCTCCAAGCCAGCTTCCTCACTTTTCTTGGTAGCTCTGCTTGTGTGGTCTCTTGTCTCAACTGGTATACTTGCTTGGATTTCCAGAGTCTGTACAGGAACAGCAGTGGCTGAGTATACCGTGGATGCAGTTGTAATACCTACTGTAGATGGTGGAGTTTTCTTTATAGAGCTGATAGCAGCAGTTTCCCCTCCATAGGTTACAATCTTGGGAGACTGCAGCAAGTCAGTGGTCAATGGTAGAGTTGTCCCTTTAATGGTAGCTTGAGTCATTGCTGTTGACTGCTTATCTAATGGAGGGACAGTGGTCCTTTGGACTAAGTCTTTCTCAGCATCAGCTGTGGCCCATTTCACCCCCAAAAGCATCTCTTCAGTGGCATTTACTAAATTAATAGGTTCCTCTTCTGCAAAGGGGCTCATTTCTCTAGGCTTAGAAGAGAATTTACTCAGGAATTGTGGAGATAAGCTCTCAGGACTCCCTGTAGATTGCATATTCCACAGTGGAGGGGGCTTTGTTTGTTCTTCTGTGTACTTCAAAGTTTGGTTACCAAGAGCCAAAGTGGTAGAAAAACTGGAAGAACCAATAGCAGAAACTCCAGAAGTTTCTTCATTCGTTATTGTGATCTCTGAAATCTTCCTCTTATACGGCACTGTATACTCCTGCTTACTCATTGCAGATGAAGTTGTTTCTTTAAGGTCTTCCACAGAATTACCAAATCCAGTACTCTTGGTCGGGTTTTTGGACCCACTGAGATCAGTTCTGGTTTCATGCACAGGCAGAAATATCCCTTCCAAGATGGAGCTAGGTTCTTTGATTTCTGTTCCTGGACTTGGCTGGCTAGTAGACCCCAGTTTGAACTGTCTGTCTAGGAATGACAATCCCTTAGTTTTAAGTTCCATGCCAGAAAATTTTGCTCCAGATGAAGAAACCATCATTTCTTGTTTTGGAGACGTTGCTCTCTTTAGTCTGGCTTGTGTATCCCCATTCTGTGCTCCAGTAATGCCAGTTACTAGCGAGAAGTCAGTATGTGACTGTGGGGTCTCTGCCCAACCAGCCTGAGTGTTGGATGGCATTTGGCTCTGCACTGACTCACTGGTCAATGCTCCCTGCATAGATTCCTTTCCATGGGCTTCAGTTTCTTCAGTTCCAGCTGGGATTTTGCTTTCAGTTTCTTCCCTCTGGCTCACAGTAACCTTTGGTTCTACAGACATGCTCTGCATGGCTGTAGCAAACACTGTTTCTATGGTTTGCTTTGCTTGTGCTTCTTCAGCTTGTATGCCTGTAGGTGTAGCCAGACTTCCAACAAGAGCTCTAAGGCTATATTTTGCAGTGCTCCTTGGCTGCAATATTAAACTTTCTCTCGGTTCAGGTAGTCCAGGATCTTGAGACCAAGAAGACCTTAGTAGAGCGGTTCTCTCTGTGGGAAGTATGACCTGGTTGGTTTCCATTGCTAGTGAAGTTGGTTCTGTAAAGGAATATGAATTGATTTTGGTTGGAGCTTGGCCAGATTTCATTGGCATTTCAGTAGCTTGTATCCATTCAGTCTCAAAGAGAAAGCCTGAAGGCGTGACATTCTCTTCCCTTCCACCCTCTCTTGTCAGACTACCAGGTGGCAGAGAAGACCACCCCATTTCCTCAGAAGGCACCGTAGGACCACTTGGAGACAGACTTACCTCCTTCCTTCTTGAAGCAGCAAAATGGCTTGTGATTGGGGCCCAAGAGGAGGTGGCTGTAGCAGTAGCACCAATTTGACCAAGGTGATTGTCTTGAACTTCAGGACTTCCAAGGGCTAGCGTTTCCTCAGTATAAGGCATTTGTTCAAAATCACTTGTTAGAGAACTTCTTCTGGTGCTGGAGTGCTGGATGTATACCGGTCTCCTCTCCTTCGTTCTGTAGGAGCTTCCAACTTCCTCCTCTGCTGTTCCACTGAGGATGCCAGTGGTAAAAGATGCTTGGCTCCTTGCATCACTGCTTATGGTTGCTTCCACTCTAGCAGCATGTGAAGCAGCAGCTGAGTTCTCAGCTCTTGGAGATGTTGTTGCATGCACAGAGATTGTTGCTTTAGCCTGAACACCCTCCATCAGGGGCACATCTGTGAAATTGCCAAGTTCATTTTCAGAGCTGCTGACTGATTGCTGGGCTGACTCCTCTGATTGATTCTCCATCATAGTAAATGGGTATCCCTCAGTTGAGTGCAGAGGGCCATTTATATCTTCAGACTCACTGCTCTGCATTATCGGAAGACCTCTTGTCTCTATAGTAGAAGTTTCTGTTGCATATTCAGCATGTGTGGCTCTTTTGCTAGGAAGGGGCCAGTACAGAGCTTTCTCACTAGGCCTTGTAGCCATTATCTGGACAATTTCATTTAGAAGTGAAGGTGGACTTCTGATCCCAAAGGAAGTGGAATGTTTCACTTGAGGAGCAGTTCGTGACATGGCTTCAGTGGTCTTTTGCTGACTTGCTGAGTAGGCCCCTTCAAAGTCTGAAGCCTTGGTTTTTAGCTCCTTTGCACTACTGGTTGGTTTCTCCAGAGCTTGCCACAGGGTGCTCTTTTGATCTACCTGAAGTTCTGTTTCTGTGGGCTGGGTTTCAGGTGGCACTTCCTGAGCCACAGTTAGGTACTCCAGTTTGCTGGCAGCCTCTTGAGTTTGGCCATGCCTCTCTTGGGTCAATATAGCTGCCAATGGAATTTTTGTTGTTGGGGTTCCTGTAGCATCAGAGCCTTTCCCAGTAGGCTTATTCAACATCAGGTCAATGTCCACTTTAGTTTGGTCTTCTGGCTTCTGAAGAGTCTCTCTAGCAGGATGGGCCATTTCTGTGGCCTCAGTGATTGATCCAAGACTCTGAGCACTGGAGAGTTTGATTTGGCTCACAGTTGAACAGGGTTCTGGTTCATGTGGAATGAAGTCCTTTATCTTCTCCTGCAGAATTTTCTCCGTTGAAGTTTCTTAATATGAACATAGTAGATTAGAGCATCCATCACCTTACCTGGGTATCCTTTGTTCCCAGCCCTGTGCTAAACTAGGATAATTAGGACTAGTGTTCCCTCTAAATTGAGTTAGCTCACAGATTTTTAGCCTCCAACTCACACATTTTTGTCTTAGCTCAGGAAGTATGACCCCAGAGCACACTAATTTATACAGTAGGTCACAACTTTAATGCCAGTATCTCACAACTTTTAATGCCAGTAGCTCACAAAATAGAATTTTTGCTCACAAGACTCTGCAGCTTAGAGAGAATATTGATTAGGACTACTACAGATTCACTACCTGTGTACACCAGTAGTAAATGCAAGAATGCAACCAATGTAGGCATTACATAGTACACACAGGGAATCACAACTGTGCTTATCCTCATCACAAAGCTGCATCCAGTATCATTCAAGGCTTTCCTATAGTTGGCCTTTGAGAAGTTAACTATGAGGTAGAAAATCCATAAAATACCCCCACACTACAAAGACATTGGCTTAGCCGTATCTCCCCCAAACCAAGATTCTAACTTAACCTCCTTTAGTCAACAGAAGTTTTTTAAACCCATCAAGTCAGAATATAAAATGCTGTCCTTGAACCTATTGCTACCCACCCGTCTCCAGAGATGGCAGCCTATACTGATCTTCATGACAGCACCAATGCCTTACCTGGCTGCAGGGCCACCTGAGAACACTTGTAGAGCTTGTTGACTCTGGCAATATCTGAACTGCTTAAGTTCCACCGCTGACCGAGGAAGGCATGAGAACTGGAGAGTGGTGTAATGGTAGGCAGGCCAATTCTGCTGAAGGCATTCCTGAGAAGGAGTAGGGCATAAAGTCACTGTGAGCAGCAGCTATTCTCCATGCCCAGATGACTGTCCCATAGTCAAGCTATGCTACATAGGACCTAGTTACCAGCAGTTGCCTTATAGTTGTCTTAAGAGAGCTCATAGATCTTTGAAGGGCAGATTGAGTTGCATGGATTTTACATGGCTTGAAGGATGTGCCTGTATGTTTTAAGGGGGAGACTTTTGGGGGTGAATGGGAACAGTATAGTCCAATGCTAGGGTTTGAAACCCAAGAGTACTTTGCTCCTTGCAAAAACAGTCCCTAAACATGGAATGGCTCTTCAACAATACAAAACCTTTTTTTTTTAGTAGCTAGATGGAAACTTTCCACAACCTCCTCCCTTGTTTATTTTATTCAACTTTTATCCCACCCTCTCACAAGTGAGCGCAGCCTCAAAAAAAATTGGGGGGGGGGCTTATAGAATACATTTTGATCCCATCCTTCTACCCAGGAGCTCATGCATTTTTTTCCTCCTTTCACAACCTTCTGGGGTAAGTAAGGCTGGCAGCTAGTAGGAAGCAGGGCTAAAATCACCAAGCAAGCTTTATGCGGTCTTGTGTGAACCTCGGTCTCCCAGATCCCACCCCAGCCCTCTAAGCACGTCACTAAAAAAAAAGTAAAGGTAGTCCCCCTGTGCAAGCACCAGTCATTTTCAACTCTGGGGTGACATTGCTTTCACAGCGTTTTCACGGCAGACTTTTTACAGGGTGGTTTGCCATTGCCTTCCCCAGTCATCTACACTTTCCCCCCAGCAAGCTGAGTACTCATTTTACTAGCATCGGAAGGATGGAAGGCTGAGTCAATCTGGAGCCGGCTACCTGAAACAGCTTCCGCTGAGATCAGGTCATGAGCAGAGGGCTCCGACTGCAATACTACAGCTTTACCATTCAGCACCACGGGGTTCTGTAGCACTTCACTACTCTGGTCTTCTATAGGCTTCCTTACCTGCCATAATGCATGACGGATGAGTAGTCATAGTCAACTAGCATGTTGGTATTCCAAGACTTCATGAAGTTTATTTCAAAGCCTGGAAGACAAGGAAATTTATCCACAGTGATGTAATCCTTATGGCTTGGCCATAATGAATGGGGTTCCAGTTGGTCTCCAAGCTGAGGCTTTGCTCTGAGCAACTGCCCCATACTAGGACAGGCCACCCAAATAGCCTTTGCCTCAACCAAGAGGATTCTGGGGGAAGCTGTTTCCCTACAATGGAGGGTTATGGGTGCCAGGGAGAGAGAAGAGGTGGATATCTATAAGCCCATGCATGTATAGGGTTGCCAAGTCTGACTCAAGAAATATCTGGGGACTTTGGGGGTGGAGCCAGGAGTAAGGATGTGAGAAGCATGATTGAACTCCAAAGGGAGTTCTGGCCATCGCATTTAAAGGGAATGTGCACCTTTTAAATGCAAACCCTCTATTTGGAAATAAGGAAGGATAGGGGCACCTCCTTTTAGGGCTCACAGAACTGGACCCCCTGATCCAATCTTTTTGAAACTTGGAGGGTGTTTTAAGGAGAGGCACTAGATGCTCTGCTGAAAACTTGGTGCCTCTGCCTCACAAAACAGCCCCACCCAAGGCCCAGATACTTACATATTGATTCTCCATTATACTCTATGGGAACCAGTCTCCATAGTGTATAATGGAGTGTCCAGTGGACATTCCCCCCCACTTTGATAATCCTGAAGCAGGGGGAGGGCCTTCAAACCAGGGGACCCCCTACCTCCAACAAGGGATTGGCAACCCTATCAAAGGGACTTACAGACCATGCAAGTGTACACACAAGCTACAGCCTGATTCAAAGGAAACAGCATCTCTCCCATATGGGTGCTTTATATTATTGAAAGTGGCGCACCAATACATTTACACCACTCTCAAACAGTTTCAGTCTTTTCTCCCCTGGGAAATATAGTTCTGATGAGAGGATTGTTTTCTGCTGCACCCTTGCATTATAATTTCCAGTACTGTATCAGAAGCCAGTTAAAATGGTATAGAACCATATAAATTTGTAGCATATAAATATGTCCTAAGGTTGAATTGTTTCAAACAGGTGTTTTACTAAATTCAACAACAAAAAAGCCATGTCTAGACCATGGAAATCACACCCCCATCATACTGTTCCACTCAGAATTGTTCCTGCCAGGAGACAGACAAGCTCAAGTTCTGCTACTCAAGTTCTCAGCCTTATTCCAATTCAACAATGTCCCTTGCACAGTGGAAGGACTGAAGCAGTACTTGCCTGTCAGAATTTCATTCCAGGAGATGGTGATATATTTATCTCTGTCTGCTCTAGAGTGCTCATGCCAGAAGCCCAAGATGTGCATGAACTCATGCAGAGCCACTCCCTTCCCCCTCCTGAGGCAAGCAGGAGCCAAGGACACCACCTGCATCCCACCAATGCGGCCAACACTGGAGAAGCAGCTGAGGAGAGAGGCACATAGAGATTAAGGAAGAGACTGGGAAAGGCAGAATTTGCATTGCCAAAAGTGATCCATCTAGCCCTCTGACCAAACTACAGGGTGCCTTTATGTAGGCTGTTTCCATTTCTGTGGGTATCTCAATTGGTTCAATGGAGAAGCAAAGTTATAGCAATATTCTAATAAATGCTATTGAAAGCCAGCTCTTCGTTTCCAGAAGCCAGTCACCATTAAGGAGTCATTGGATGCCAAGGGGCAATTGGTAGCCACTGGAATTTGCAGATGAAAGGGGGTGGGGTTGCAATCTGTTTTGCCTCCAACATTGCCTAGCCCTCTGCGTGACAAAGCTCTCTAATGGGGGCACAACACTGCAGAAAGAGCCCTGGAGGAACAAGAGTGTGCTGGGAGGTGGTGGGATCATCCCAAATGATTACAGGGGATTAGTCTATTGAAATACCCCCACAGCCATCTCTGCAAGCACCTCTCCCCTCCTCCCCATACCTTAAAAGTGAGCCTCATTATCTCCCCTGGTCACTACTAACCCAGAGAGAGGAACAATAGAGACGAAGTCCCTCTGGTAGGAATACGGGATGAACTTGATGCAGGTGAACTTGGCAAAGTCTTCAAAAGCTTCCTGGATTATCCTTACACTGGGTTTATCTGAAGAGGTAACCAGAACAAGAGTAGCAGCCATGAAGCAGTGATTATGGTTGTATTAGTAAGCTCAATTTGCTCCTTGTTTTCTCCATTATTAGCTAGATCTAACACATTTGATGTAGGCCTGTAGCGCTGTCTTTAAATGCATCATTACATCCATGGGTAACACATCTCTGTGACCCTCCGCCGTAAGATTTAGGGAATAAATGCCACATTCTAATGACAGGCTGTCAGCGTAATACCAACTTGTCATTGTACAACAGAAATAGATTTGTGACCAGATGTCAGGAGTGATCCCAGAACTGCTAGGAGAGAGACTCATGTGGAGCAAAGAGCTCATTCTTGATGGCTACACTTGTTTGCCAAGACTTCTAGTTTACCAGAGCTGGAAGTGTGACTCCTCCTTTAAAGAAACATAACCCCTAGGAATCTCTGTTCTGCCTGAAGAGGCAATAGCTTGGGAATTAGTAATGGCAGACAGACTACACGCCAGTTGTGAAAGCACTTCTGCAGGTTGAGTACTTGCCTTTTGTGATGCTTTCATTTGTTTACATAAGGTGAAATGTGTTGGCCACCCACTCCCACCCCACACTCTGGATGCACAGGAATTGGGGATTCTTCCTCCAGTACCCCTTCATTCAGATTCCAGTTCAACCAGAAAGTGGAAGCAGGACCCCATGTGCTGTTTGTCACAGCATGTTTTCCTTTAAACCCCCCCCCCCTTCATTGCCCCACATTCCCCCTCGCTGCCCCCACATTCCTAAGGAGAACTTTAGAGAGACTGTTTCTCACTCACCATATTTGTGAGAGATAACATAAGGAATCTGGACAATCCCCCCCTTCTTTGGCCATCTTGGGTTGGCAGAGGAGAAGAGCCGGAATGGACGCTAGAGGAGCAAGAACACACATTCGTTTGTGTTCTGCTATCCACAGCATTCAAGGGGTTTTTGCAAGAATGTTTCTGATGTACAAGAAATCCACTGTGGTGCAGTTTCCCCCTGTAGAGACTGGAAAAACTCCATTACTCAGGCCATGATGGTGCTAACCAAGATGACTTGGTCTGGCTTATAAAGAGTAAGTTAAGGCCAGCCAAGCTTTATTGCCTCCCAGCCAAGCTGTTCCCCTTAAAGTTCTTTGGAGAAGTCTCTAAATTGAGCCAGGCCCAGACCCCCACCCCCTTACACACACACACACTTTTCTTCCTCATTGCCTCCTGATTTTCTACAGCTCCTGTAGTCACTTCAGACCCCTGGGAAACAGCCATTTCTATCTATGGCAGCACTTTTGAGTACTCAGCTGGAGTATATAACCTTTGGTGTGGCCCGAGGTGTGTGAATGCAGACTGTCCTGGAGACTCGATTGGATGGGTGCCTTTCGCTGAGACTCGCGTCTGGTGTTTGGGCCCTCCGGTGCGAGCCTCCCTGCTGGGCCTGCCTAATGGGAGCTGTGGTTCACAGCTCCGGCTGGGGGGCCGGGTCTCTCGCCCGCTGAAAAAGGCAGGGGAGCGGTCTGAGGAGACCCCTGGCCCTGACCTGGCCGCAGTTCGGTTGCCCTTGCTGTTGCTGTTTTATTTAATAAAGTGGCCCATAGTTTCACCAATCTAATTGTGTCCGTCTCTTTATTCCGACTTGGGGGGCAAATAAGCTTTAGATTTTAAGTGCAGGGCTGCAGCAGCCCAATAGGCAGCTACAATAACTACAAGTCCAGGTGCTCCAGGTCAATCAGGAAATCTCCAAGTATCCTCCTTACCAGGACAGAGCTGCTTAGGTCAACAGATATAGGCACCCCCTATTCCCTGGGCCCCTCTTCTTGGTCATCAGCATGTGCATAGCTGAGGAATGGGACTGCAGACAGGCACAAGTGTGAAGGTATAGCCCCTCTCCTGCCCCCAGACCTTATTCCAAAAGGTCTAGTATGTGCATTCACCCACCCCCTTCCCTTTCTGACAATCAGGTGAACAAAACGTGTTGACAAGAGGCGGAAGTCAACAAAGCTCCTGCCCGCCCCCTTCCTGCGCAGCAGAATCAAGATCCACTTTAGGGTACCAAAGAACGTCAGCCAGGCACAAGAAACGCCCCTCCACAAGATGATTCAGTTCTTACTCACTGCCTTGATAATGTCCCCTTCAAGCAGGAAGCTGCTTTCTGGAGCCTCCAGAGGGATCAATGCTGGAAAGAGAAAAATGGGGGTTGTCGTTTGATGTTCGCGACAACGCAAGTTCATAGATTCAGATGCCACATACGCATGTCTCTGGGGCTGAGAACTGAATTTGAGCTCAGGCTGAAATCCTGAGTGCAACACTGACATCTGTGTCGAAGCCCTGAGAGTATGAACAGACTCCTCCACCCCCAACTACCACTGCATGCCAGCTACCAAACAGCATCAACGTGGTGTCAAATAGAGATTTAATACTTGACAAGTTTCCATGCATGCAGAATGGACACAGAGTTTAGAGGAATGCTTATCTGGAGTTTGACACAAAGCACCCCAGGTGTTCCAGGACTTCAACATCCCCCTCCAGTTTTGTTGTAGACCATTTAATTTACGTACTGGAATGGTGTGGGTGGGAAGACACAAGAGGTTGATAAGGCCTCCAGCTTCCCAGGGTCGCTGTCTTTCCCCCCAGCCTCTGGGATTTTAAACATGCTCAAAGATGTGTTGGTAAACCCTGGAGAGATGTCAGAAGCCAGTTGCTTGCTAAGGTTGCCAGGGCTGGCTGAGGGTTTTAGTGCCCATGACTCTTCCATTGGGCAGTGGAGAAGAACTAGACTAAACTGTGCAGCTGTTACTATTTTATAGAGTTGCTTCAAATTAATGCAAAACTGCAGTGTATATGCAGGGCACAGACTCTAACCTTTTTGATATGTCTGGAGGCAATTACTTACCTTGGTTAATGTCAAGAATGTCATCTTGGGAACCACTGGCCTCTGGCAAATTGTTTTCCTGGTTGTCCTCCTTTTGGAACACAGCTTCATGGCTATTCAGAAGCAAGGCTGAGAAAAGAAATGTTGGGGTAGCAGCTTCAGCCCAACTGCAAACTACTACATGTCCACGGCTTTCTCAAGGAACATATCCATCTGTTGAAACTTCCTCTACATTTTATCCTCACAATCATTCTGTGAAGCAGGCAAGAATGAGGGTGCGACAAGCCCCCAAGATCATTAAGTAGGCTTTGCATAGATCTGAACCCAGGTCTCCCAAGCTTTAGCACCAGCAAACACAGCTATACTTCTGTGCCTTTTGCAGTCTAGGTCAAGGAAATACCAGCCTTTACAGGTTCACACCATGCTCAACCTCTTTCTGAACATTGTCACTCTCAAGCTCGTGAACCCTAGCAACTGCCAGAGTTTGAAGAAGGGATTCTAGTTCTTAGGTCACTCTTGGCCTAGCTTACCTCACAGGGCTGTTGTGAGGATAAAATAGAGGAGAGGAGAATGATGTAAGCCATCTTGGTTCCCCACTGGGGATGAAGGCAGGATACAAATGAAACTAAGACCATTTTCGCACACAGCTTACCACGCAGTCATAATCCTGTTCCCTCCGCAGCGTACGGTCGGATTTCCCACCATCTGCACCGGAGTTACAGGAAGTGCCGCGACTTTTGCATAGCAAACGTAAACTGGGTTTTAGTGGTTTACGTTTGCTACGCAAAAGCTGCGGCACTTCCTGTAACTTCGGCGCAGATGGTGGGAAATCCGACCGGACGCTGCGGAGGGAACAGGACTGTGACTGCGTGGTAAGCTGTGTGCGAAAATGGTATAACAAACAAGTTAGTTCTATTTTTGTATCGTGGACAGGACTTCAGCTTCTCTCACAAAGTCCCTTCAGGGAAGTGCCTCAGTGTAGTAGTAGTTGTTGTTTATTGTGGTCTTTAGACCAGCATATAGCTGCCTGAATGGAAAACAAACATCCCAAAACTTTCAGGACAGCTAAAGTAGACATTGGCTCAAAATAAAATATAGCAGGATTTTTAATGTAGGAGAGATGGGGGGGGGGGGGACAGTGTAAAGCAACATTGGGAGAATTGAAACCTTCACTTCAAGCTACTATTTACTCTGAATCTCCCCCCCGCCCAAAAAAACCCAGATAATTTTTAATTAGAGTTGTGCTTCCCCTGCCCCCAAAGTACATTCATTACTCCAATAGAAACGAGGAAAATATTACATAAGAAATGTCTATTTCTTTCATATTTCTAAAGCTGTACACCAGCAATGCAAATTTCCTTTATAATAAATATGAGATTTCACCACAAAGTGGGGTGCTTGTATTATACAAGAAAATGTCAGAAACGCCACAAGTTCTGTCACTTTTAAGAAATAATCAAAATACATCATTTCAATGTTCCCAACCACCCCGTTAAAGTAAACAGCAGGCTGAGAGTCAGGTGGCAAGTGGGAAGGCAGGAGGGAGCCTTGCCAAACATACTGTCTGGGGAGACAAGCAAACATTCATACTCATGAAGGCCAAAGCACTTTCCAGGAAATCCACACCACAGCAGCTTGCTCGAGACACTTCAAAACAGCTACTACAGGAGTAACTAAGACAGAGATTATCAAGGGATAGGACTGCCAGCCTCCAGCTGACACATGGAGATCTCTCAGAATTACAACGGATCTCCAGACCATAGAGATAAGCTGCCAAGAGAAAGCAGCTGATTTGGAAGGTGGACTCCATGGTTTTATACCCCTCATCCCCCCCAAACCCCACTCTTCAGAAATCCCCCAACCTGGAGATGGCAACCATAAACAAGGAAGCATTCTCTGCAAGCTAAAATCCAGACTGAACCCTTTCATGTTTAAAACCACCAAGTTCACCATCCTTTAATGGTACCCAAAATGTACCACACAGTACAGTCAGCTCTTTCCTATGGCTAGAAAATACCAGCTACAGAAACATTACAGAACTGGCGAGAAGAGTCTTTTACCTAGCCAAAGCCAGAAGAAAACACAAGACGCAGGCCAAGAGTCAAAGGGCACACCCATGGCTAACACAACAGCTCCCAAGAGGCTACTACCCAAAAGAAACAAAACCGTTCTTCTCCTGGCTACGAATGGAAGCAAAAATTACAAGCAATGTTATATACCACTTAAAACAAATGGAGACCTCTGTGGATCTTTATATAGTATTAAGGGTCAGTGCAGGCACACCTGGAAGAGGCCTTTTCATTAGGGATACAGTTTAACCCTTTGTTTGACACAGGCCTCTCTAACTAGTTCAGTATTTTCAAGAGAGGCTGGTCTGATGCTTGGGGTAGGTTGCAGACAGAAAAGTAATGTGATAGTTTTGTGGGAGGAGGAGGAGGAGATTGGATTATAACCCGCCCTTCACTTGGAGTCTCAGAGAGGTTTACAATCTCCTTTCACTTTCCCTCCCCATAAGAGTCACCCTGTGAGGCAGGTGGGGCTGAGAGAGCTCTTTCCAGAACTGCTCCTGAGAAAGCTGCTCTTTCAAGAGCTGTGACTGACTCAAGGTCACTCAGCAGGTGCATGTGGAGGAGTGGGGAATCAAACTTGGTTCTCCCAGATCAGAATCCATGCACTTAACCATTACACCAAATTGGCTCTCCATTTAGCATTCAGAGATAACCTCTGCTAGCATTCAAAGGTAACCTCTCCTGCCTCTGAATGTGGAAGTTCTGTTCTGCTAACCGGTAACAGCCTTGGATGTGTCTAATCCCTTTTAAGAACCATTTAAGGCTAGGAACCATCACTGCATCCTCTAGCAATGAATCTTTCATGTCCCAAGGCTTGGGAGCAGGGGCAGGAAAGAAAGAAGGGACAGGTACTGCTCGGCAGTTCTGTGTCATGCCCAACAGTGCCCTGATGCTAAACACAAGGACCTGCCATGATTGCTGTTGAAATGAAAACTCTCTTAGGGGACTGGACAGGATAAGGATACCTAGGGTGTGCCTGTACCATCCTGCCCATGGTCAGAAGATGCAAAGACCTTCGCACTTTCAGGAAAAGTATGGGCAGGGCAGCTTGTTATTCAAGGTCAACTAGGCAAGACACACTGCACAACTGGCTGTTCTATGAAAAAGAACCTAGCACACCTCTTTTAACGGGGACAACCTCAACTTCTGCAGGGAAATGGTGATAAAAGAAATGCTTCCCTCTGGGCCTGGCAGGTCATCAAACAGCCATTGTAGCCGTAGCAACTACCTGGTGAGCAGGGATCATTAGTAATTATTTATGCTAATGTGTGTCCCATCATGTTTCTAACAAAGAGACAAGAGCAGGCCAGGCCACTGTTTTCAGGTCTGTTGGCAACACTATTTGCATGAAAGTGTCTTTTGCATTCTGATATGGCATTTATAAGAGCCCCAGAACTTATTTTAGTGCAAGAGATCTGGCCTTGAATTTATATATATTAATAATGATTCCTGTGCACATTCCAAGTAATGAAGAGAGATTGCCGTGAACCCAGAGATCTTTCATGGCAGAAATTTGGGTGAGGGTGCAGAAGATTTCTGCAACCCCCCAAAAGGAAGATACTGTGTGGCCACAAGGGGGCAGTCAGACTCCAACTAAAATTGTAGAAAGACAGAAGCCCCTGACATAGTGAATTCTAAAAATGGGCAGAAGAACACTCGATGCACAAACATCCACTTGTCTGTCTCTAAAGAAAGCTTTCATAAAGGGGATTAAATTCACAAATAAGAGATTTGTCACTGGCTATCAGTCACTGTAGCAAAATGTGTTCAGAAGCAGCATAATTCTAAATATGGGAAGGTGAGGACGACAAGAGAAAGATGTGGGTTTTGTGGCCTGCTTTTGAGCTTCTAGGGGCATTTGATGGCCACTCCTGGAAAGTGACATAGTGCTGACAACGATGTCACAAACCTCACGTCCCAGCCCCCAGCCTTCTCACCAGTTGCCAGGCTCTGCCGGTGCTAGGCTAGGATCTGGGAGGCCCAAATTTGAATTTCCACTCTGCTATTGATTTTTTTTTCTGTGTAGCCTTTGGCCAGTCACTCTCATAGCCTAACCTACCTCACAGGGTTGTTGGAGGAGGGGTAAACAATGGTCCTGATTAGGGAAGCTGACAGGGAATAAATATTGAAATAATGCCAAACTATGGTGTGCATTATCTGAATGAGCCCACATGAAGTTTTGGGTTTATTCATACAATCTTTCTTCCCAGTTCCACTCCAAGTTAGTTACTTCCTCTTTTTCAGTAAGCCATAGTTTGTTATTACCTCTGAATAGGCCAGCTACGGTTTGCACTTACCCTGTAAATCAGGATGATAAATTAGTTTGTTTCTCACTGGACACATTCGTTTGTAGAGCACATTCAAAGCATACTGAGTTTAAATGCTTAGCAGGAGATTCAGACCCAGTGTACTGTAGTGGTTAGAAGAGAGCAACGCCTAATACTGTCTCAGCACAGAGAACCATTTTCTTGCATGAACTCAATGAGTCTTCAGCCTGATCTTGGGTTTATAAGTCTGGTTCTTATGTTCACATCATTTCAAGGCACAGCAGCAGGGCCATTATAAAAAGGCTGGAGATCAACCAGGGACAGCTCTTGACTCCCCTCCTAGCCTGGCCCACAGCTAACCAGGGGTCCATGAGATCTGGCCCTCTGACAGGTTTTGGGGGGCCCTCACCCCTTTCCCATGGCCACCCCTCCTATGTGATTTAAATTGAGTCACTGCCTCTCCCATACCATTTAAAGTAGGGGTGTCAAACCCATTTGTTATGAGGGCAGGATCTGATATAAATGAGACCTTGTCGAGCCAAACATTGTTGGACTGGGCCAAGTGTGTACCTATTTAAGATTAGGTAGCAAACATATAAACTTTTAAAAGGACACAGATAAACATGACTAAATTTTTCTTTTTTAAAAAAAACCTTAAAACATGTTTAAACATTAGCACTTGTTGGTCTTAAAAGTGCGTTCTTTGTATTTCTCCCATGGGATCCAGGGAACTGGGCAAATGAACTTCTGGCTCTTTCCCTCCCCAGGGGACCAAGAGGGTAAGGAGCCTCAACCAATGGAGAACATTGAGGTTTTGCTCTATAGCTTCTTTGCAATTGAGCAAGCCTTGTAAAACAAGCTGAGATGCAGAAGGAAGCAAGAGAGAGGGAGAAGGAAGAAGACAAGAGCCAGTTGCTGCGGGGGGGGGGGGGCTGATAGGAGCCCTCAGTTGATTGGCAGGCTCTTTAAATCAGGCAGGAGAGAGAAAGATGGCCCCCAGGCCTTTCCAGCTTTCTGCACTCACCCCCATGGGCCCCTCTCCAGTGGCTCCCTGTGGCCCCCTCCTCCCGTAGCCCCTAGCTACAGGGCTGCTCCTAGCTAGGAGGAGGAGGAAGTGAAGTTTTTTTCCCTCCTACCATGACAAGGAGATGGGAAGAGCTTTACTTATTTAATTTCTGCTTGTTGGAGAACTTGCTGTTTAAAGCATAGCAGGAGGGCCTCTAATAAAGTGACCACGTTCCACCATGCACTGCCTAAGGGCATGCTTGTGTACCTGGTGAGGTGCTTATTGCCTGGTCTGCATCTGAGGACAGCAGGAATTTGTCATCTAGCAAGAACTGTTATCCATAATGCCTACATGGAACATAAAGAACATAAGAGAAGCCATGTTGGATCAGGCCAATGGCCCATCCAGTCCAACACTCTGTGTCACACAGTAGCCAATATATATATATATATATATATATATATATATATATATATATATATATATATATATATATATATATATATATATACACACACACACACACACACACACACCATACACACACACACACTGTGGCTAATAGCCACTGATGGACCTCTGTTCCATATTTTTATCTAACCCCCTCTTGAAGCTGTCTATGCTTGTAGCCGCCACCACCTCCTGTGGCAGTGAATTCCACACGTTAATCACCCTTTGGGTAAAGAAATACTTCCTTTTATCCATTTTAACCCGACTGCTCAGCAATTTCATCGAATGCCCACGAGTTCTTGTATTGTGAGAAACCTCCATGTACAGAGGCAGTATACCTCTGAATATCAGATACAATGGTCTTGGGAGAGTCAGTGTGCGAGAGTACTGGACTTGGATAGAGCCATTGTCTTTTAGATACAAATACTTGAGCCTTTACTTGGATAGGGGCTAGCAGCAGGAACTGGAACAGGTCCAAATCTCACCCCAGCCATTAATTTGCTAGGGCCTTAGGTATGCTGTGGTATGTGAAGAATAACACGGAGCCAGATTAGATTAGAAATGATGTATGCCGCATGCTCCAAATACTTGAAATGTATAAACCAGCATTACAACAATTGAGCTGAGACCCTGTGAGAGCAGGAAGGCACATCTCTGCTGTGTGTCTGTGTGCGTAAGCAGGTCAGTGGGAGAGAACATCTGAGTGTGACTAAGTTTAGGGACGATGTTGGCACCCCCAAGCGAGTGAGCGGCTGTGTCGGGGATTCTGTTCTCGGTACACCAGCTTTGATTTGCCTGAGTGGGCTGGAACAAAGTGACGCTGGGTAAATTTAGCACGTATGGAAAATTTCTAGCTGTGCATGTGGGTGGCTGATACGCGCAGGGGGATTTCAGCAGCTTTTTACAGACTGAACACCGGTGCAGGGGACACCATGGCGAGGGTGACAAATCGCATGAGATGGCCTTTTTGCTGGCTCTGCTGTGGTCTCTTGAATGGCAGCCTGACAGGCAGAAGTTAAGCCAGTGAAGCTTTTTCTAGCTGACATCGAGATGGGGAAAAACCTTGCCATTTCTGTATCTCAGGCTGTTGCTAAAGGTACAGGAGGCAGGAGCAGGGCCAGTAGAAGGAGTCAAATATCCTAGATTAAGGATCAATCAAGGGCACATTCAGGAGCAGATAGGGATGCCAACTTTCATACTACAGAGATCAGTTCCTCTGGAGATAATGGATGCTTTGGAGGGTGGACTCTGTGGCCTTGTACCTCACAAAAGCCCCTCCCCAAACCCCACCCTTCCCAGGCTCCACTCCAATTGTCCAGGGGTTTCCCAAACTGGAGCTGGCAACCTTCCTCCCACCCACACAGGGTCCTAGCAATCCTAGAAGCAGATAGGGTTGCCAGCCTCCAGGCGGGGCCTGCAGATCTTCTGCCTTTACAACGGATCTCCAGCTGGCAGAGCTCAGCTTCCCTGGAGAAAATGCAAACAATTGAGAGAATCACAGACAAGACACTGAAACAACGGAAAGATCCATGACAAATTACTAATACAATTCCAGTGCTACTTATAACAAATCTATAATCAGTTATAAAGTGGCGCAGTGTTAAAGCTGCAGTACTGCAGTCCTAAGCTCTGCTCATGACCTGAGTTCAATCCTGGCAGAAGCCGGTTTTCAGGTAGCCGGCCAAGGTTGACTCAGCCTTCCATCCTTCCGAGGTCGGTAAAATAAGTACCCAGCTTGCTGGGGGGAAAGTGTAGATAACTGGGGAAGGCAATGGCAAACTATCACGTAAAAAGTCTGCCGTGAAAACGTTGTGAAAGCAACATCACCCCAGAGTCAGAAACGACTGGTGCTTGCACAGGGGACCTTTCCTTTCCTTAAAGTTTAAATAGACAAATGAAAGTCAGAAAAGCAGCATACAAAGGCCGTTTGGTAGCTATAAGTTTCACAATAATTCCTAATGGTGACAAAGTGCTTGTGCAAAAATTTCAAAAAAGTCTTAACCTAGAGAAAATGGTTGCTTTGAAGGGAGGACTCTATGCCATGGTGCCATGCTGAGGCCCCTCCCCTCCCCCAAACCCCACCCTCTCCTGGATCCACCCCCAAAGTCTCCAGGTTTTTCCAACCCAGACCTGGCAACCCTAGAAGCAGAGCGGTTTGGCGCATAGAGTGTCATCCTCAATTAAACAGAAGAGGAAGATTTTCCTGCCAACATGATTTCCGCATGCTAGCACAGGAGCCAGACCAAAAGAAAAGTGGCAGCCCTGCCATATGCTCTCTACGCAGAGTGGAGGTAATGAAGGCATGGCGCCGCTTCCAAGGCCTGAATCTGACAATAGCAGCAATCCAAACCAGCTCAGCGCTGGGTCACAGGAAGTGCTTAAGGGGCCTTGGTTAATTCAAGCTGCCAGAAAAGGCAAAGGGGGAAGCTGGAAGATCTTAATCACACCCGAGACAGACACAGAGACGGCAGGTGTAGCTTTGTATCTACGCCAGGCAGGATGTTGATGGGTTTCCGAAGCAGCAGAGCTTAAGTGCCGGGCTCTGCAGATCATCAGCTAGTGGCAGGTGGCTGGAGGGCGGACACAGAGCTCTTTGTGCGGCCCCGTTTGCCCTGCAGAGGAAAAGATTACAAAACGGATCCCTCTTCCCTCCGCAGCAGGACCCCACCCTGCCACTCATAGCTCCTGCCTCATGCCAAACACTCCCCTGCTTTGGATCCTGCTCAGAAGGGTTGGTTGGCAACCGGCTAACGTCTAGAGATGGCCTGATTGATGGCACCAGAGGTCTGCTGAGGTCCCTGGCTCAGAAGGGAAGGGCATCAATCATCTCCCACCAGCTTCCTCAGCTGGTTCTGTCCATGTAAAGGCGGCAGAGCTGAGCCCAGGCTGTTTTCCCTCCTGGCAGCCATAGTAGGTTTGAACGGGCACATTCTACTGACAGACCAAACCTGATTTCAACCAAGCAGTGGCAAAGGGCAAAGGATCCCCTGGTTCCGGTCTCAACAGAGCCGTGACCTCAGTGAGGCCACTGAAAGATGCTTGCTTGATCAGAGAGGTGGAAGTGATTTGAGAAAGGAATCACACCTATCCCACCCTAACCCTGATGGCCCAGGCTAGGCTAGGCTAATATCATCAGAAGCTAAGCAGGGCTGGTTAGTACTTAGATCACAATGTTCCCTCTAAGATGAGTTAGTGTGAGCTAGCTCACAGTTTCTTCGCCTCCGGCTCACACATTTTTGTCTCAGCTCAGGAAGAAGCAAAGTAATTTATGGCCCCAGAGCAAAGTAATTTATGCAGTAGCCAAATTGCTCGCTCACAACTTTAATGCCTGCAGCCCACAAAGCAGAATTTTTGCTCACAAGGCTCCACAGCTTAGAGGGAGCAAAGCTTGGGTGGGAGGCCACCATGGAAGTCCAGGGTTGCTATACAGAAGGAGGCAATGGCAAACCACCTCTATTCATCTCTTATCTTGAAACCCCTAAGGGATCACCACCATAAGTCAGCTGTGACTTGTAGCCCTTTCCACCCCCACCCCCCTCATCCCACTGTTGTCCTTGCCAAACAGGGCTGGCAGAATTTTGTATTGTTTCCAAAGCCAGAGACAACATGGCAAAAGAAATAGGCATAAAGTGAGGCTCCTTCAAACCAGTTTCAGCAGCCTAGGTAGTCTTAGCTCAGAGGCTCTCAGCCTCAATTTACCTATCTGGAAGAATAAGGAATAATAAAGGTAGTCCCCTGTGCAAGCATCAGTTGTCTCCGTTTTCACGACAGACTTTTCACAGGGTGCTTTGCCATTGCCTTCCCCAGTTATTTACACTTCCCCCCCAGCAAGCTGAGTACTCATTTTACTGACCTTGGAAAGATGGAAGGCTGAGTCAGCCTTCAGCCGGCTACCTGAACCCAGCTTCCACTGGGATCAAACTCAGGTCGTGAGCAGAGCTTGTACTGCAGTACTGCAGTTTTACCACTCTGCGCCACAGGGCTCATAAGGAATAATAGTACCAAGCAGTAAGTTCCTGACTGAATGTTATGTGAAGAGCTTTGGACTCTTGAAAACTGCTAAATGTTAGGTTAGTGGAGTAAGCTGCGTACTTTCCAACTGTGCCTGTTAAAAGACACTTTAAAATGTGATCTCCCCACTTCAGTTTGGACACCAGATTTTAAAGTGTTGATTATTTTAATGTTCCTTCACATCAGCTTTCTCCCAAATGGTAGGAAACGCCGAGGGCAGCAGCACCAAGTTCATTTTGCTGGCAAGCAGACGGTCCTAAAAATATTTCTCAGAAGCCAGCATTAATGTTATATATATATATAATGTTATTATAACACACCCTCAACAAAAGTTTTCTTTCCTAATCCTTCTCTTTCTGAAAGGACTGTTCTCTAACGGGCTTCCAACCTGGACTGATCCCCCTGGAGCTCTCTAAAGTGTACCTGTTTTGGAGTTTCCTCCTCATTCTTGAGCTTTCTTGTTTAGAAATATACTAGCAGAGCAGGTGGGAAGTGGAGTACAGAGGTCAGAGTGCCTTCCCCTACGTCAAATTAGTTCTCTCAAAGCTTCATTAGTGGCTATTAGCCACAGCATATTGTTGGATCTCTCTGTCTGAGGCAGTAATGCTCTGGATTCTTGATGCTTGGGAGGGGCAACAGTGGGGAAGTTTCTAGTGTCCTGGCCCTACTGATGGACCTCCTGAGGGCACCTGGTTTTCTTGGCCACTGTGTGACACACAGAGTGTTGGACTGGATGGGCCATTGGCCTGATCCAGCATGGCTTCTGTTATGTTCTTATGTTCTTTACAAGCTGAAATTTAATCCTGACAAGAGTAGGAGTCCAGTTGCACCCTCAAGACTAACAAAGTTTGTGGCAGGGTATGAGCTTTCATGAGTCATTGCTGAAGAAGTGACTCATGAAAGTTCATCCTCTGCCACAAACTTTGTTAGTCTTGAGGGTGCTACAGACAGACAAACACAGCTACCCATCTTGATCTGACAAAATCTGAAGTGTGCATGCACACAGAAATTTATACTCAAGATTTCTTTGGTCTTAAAGCACTGGATTCAAACATGGTTTCATCTTAACAAGACAGAGGTCCTCTGGGTTGGAAAGGCAGACCAGGGGCTTCAAATCTCTCCTGTCTTGGATGGGGTTACACTTCCCTTGAAGAGCCAGATTCGTAACCTGGGAGTGCTGCTTAACACCATCAGAAGCTGCAGCTAGTGCAGAAAGCTGAGGCTAGACTATTGGTCGGGGCTAGCTATCGGGATGGGAGCATATGCCCCCAATACTACGGCAATTAACAGTAGCTACCAATCCACTTTTGAGCCCAAATCAAGGTGTTGGGTTTGAGCTTTAAAGCCCTACACAGCTTGGGACTAGGATATCTGAAGGACCAACTTCTCCTGCCTGGGAATTAAAATTGCAGGGAGATGCCCTCCTGACTGCCCCACCAATTAAAGACACTTGCTTGGATACACGAAAGAGGACTTTTTCCATGGCAACCCTACCATCCCAGAACAGCCTCCCCATGGAGGTGCAGCTGACCCCTTCGTTGTCCATCTTCAGGAAGCAGTTGAAGACAGTGTTATTTAGGACTGCATTTGATTGATTTCACTTTATTAGTGGCAGCCCTAGTTGGGAGTTTTTGAACTGTGACTTTTTGTGGGTTTTATAATTGTGCTTTTAAAAATAATGGTTTATTTATATTGTACACCCTCTTGAGTTTCACAAGGGAGAAAGGCAACTAATAAATGCATACACTGAAAAGTGCATCCTTGAAGCAGATAGGGATCCAAAGCAGATCCAAAGATGTTTCTGGCCACAGCTGCAAAACTCACTTGAAAGTAGAACTTCAGTAAGATGGGAAACTATTGCCAGCCCAGAAGAAGGACGGCAAAGGCTTAACCCATTTAATGTCTTCCTGCCTTGCAGCTGTTAAAGGCACAGTGCATGCCAGGAAACAAAGTTGGGAACCTTCTATGCATGGGCCTTGAAACTATTTTTTTAATTAACAATAAGAAATATTCTTTTGATAGCCTTTTCAGTGCCATCACAGCAAATGTGTAAGGGAGGAAGTTCAGCTTCCTCTTTAAAACCTCCACCCAAGCCACTAGATGCATAGGATAAAAATGATTAATAACCCATAACATGATGATTCAGAACAAAATGCTTATCTCTGGGATCAACACTTCAGACAGCAAGCTGCAGTTGAGAAGGGAAGGGCCAGTGGGCTATGAAAAACATAAAACAACAGAACCCGAAAATAGTCTCAGGGACTCAACCCACAATATAAAAATGTTTTTTTATTGCAACAGCTGATAATAAATATAAAGTGCAAGAGACATTTAAAATGTCAGTTGATAACAAAATTCTCCTAATCGCATGAATGTACAAACTTTATATTGCTCGATGGGAGGAGTTGGGGGGGGCGGAGAATGAGTTTGGGTACAATCCACCGGGAGGTTCTCCTGTGCAAGGCTTACTGAAAGGAGCAGGAGCTGGGCAGGAGGCTTTCCCAGTAGATTGTGCCCACTGTGGTCCAAGACAACACCTCGGAGGAAGGAAAGGAAGGTTTTCTTTGGCTGCAAAAGGTGTTGTCTGTTCTCAGTGCACTCAGAAAAGGAGATCCGTCCCTGCAGAACAGGAGGCTGGCTGGTTCTCTCCCCAGGCTCACTCTACTCACAAGGAAGGCTGTAGAGCACTGGGCCAGCAAATGCTCCTGACCTGCATTTTGGGGTGGGGTGGGGAGGAAGACTCTTGCCCCTCCCCCCCATGCCTCCCTTTTTCACAGCATATATGAACAACCAATAACCGGTTACAGAGAATACTTGTTGGTCATTGGGTGACCTAAGTAAGGCTGGTGATCGAAGAGCCAAGTGGATCACACCAGGTATTCTAGTGGGCTATCAAGAGCTCAGTGTAGAATTGAATCTCCCTGGACATTTCTACTTGAGCCTGAAGCAGAGGAGGATGAACAAAGAAGGAGGATTACCCAAAGAAAAGCAGAAAGAAAAATCCCTGCTAATAACTGAGGCCCAGAAGCTGGAAAGACCAGCAGAAGGAAGTGGAATGCTTCAGCCGCAGGTCTGTCAGTCCACCATCTCCATGGGTGATGCATTAAAAAGTTAGTCCCATGTGAATAGACGGTGCTTGTGCCTCTATTAGCCAGGAACCTTCCTGGATCACCTTCTGCTAGTACCATTTTCTCAGCTTAGCCTACATCACAAGGATGCTGGAGAAAGGGAGAAAAGATGCCTGCCTGGATTTATTGATATCTATACAAATGTCTTTAACACAGAGCCCTTCCGTGGCTCTTTTACATGTCCTGCACCCATTTGTAAGACACGACATCATCTGACAAGCTGGCTGATTATTTCTCCCTGTTGAACAGCTTGAACCCCCAGATAACACAAGGAAATTGAGAGTTTAAACCACAGGCTTCGCTGTGACACAAAGCTGCAAGGATCTGGCAGAGAGCTAAGGAGGAACACAATGCACCAACAAGCACTAGTTTGGGACTACATTGATTGATTTGACAAAAGTACATCCTAGTTTGGATTTCTTTTACAGCTTCAGTGGGAGAGTTCTGGCCTTACAATGATTCACCAATGTAGGAGCGGGGACAGCTCCCCCTCCGCATTGTCTAAGCCCCTCTCCACTGCCCTTATCCAAGATACTTATTGTGCAATAAGCAGGTTAAGAGGAGGGCAGTTTAAAACAGCCAAGAGAGAAAGTCTTGTCTGGCTGCAGAAGGGATTCCTCTCCCCAAAGGGATCCTCCAGCATCATTTAGTGCAATCAAGAAGCGATATTGTCCTGGGTTACAGCGCCCCCATAGGGATGTAAACAGAAACACGAGTTATCAGTCTCTCTGTCCTTGGAAGGAGGGTTGCCCACCCCGCTTCCTATCAACTGGCTTTGAAGGCAATGAGAGGCCGCTGAGTTAATGGCACAGCACCTCTGTCTCAAACTGCAAAAGCTGCCCCATGAAGCCAAAATTGGGTGAGATGACCCCGCGGCGCTGCTTGACGAAGTCGAAGGCCTCCTCCAGGCGCACCCGGCGGCTCTGGATCAAGTAGGCAAGGCAGATGGTGGCAGAGCGGGAAATGCCAGCTTGGCAATGAACCAGCACTCGCCCACCACTGTTTTTGACTGAGTCTGCAGGAAAAGGAAAGAAAGAACAGTTACTTCGTGTCTCCATGAGCAGAGACTCTGCTACCAGCAGCAATCACATAGTAGAACATACCCCAGACGCTTCTATTGCGTTTTAAAGACACAGCGCATGGCAGGTAGGTGTTTCTAAGTCTAATGGGCCCATTTAGCACTCCACATCTCAACAGGGTGCTGATCATACAAGAACTGTGATGCATCAGACACATTCCTGTGCCATTTACCCTTTAGGGATGATATCCCACATCTGGACCAGACTAAATATCTACATAGCCCAGCATTTTGTTCTGAGCAGCCAGGTATCCCAGCAAGACATGTAGGCAGTTCCTCTTTGATTGCACCCAAAGATATACTGCCTCTGTATATGGAGGTTCCATTTAGTTATCACAGCTAACCGTTGTGAAGACATATCTTCCATACATTGTTCTTGTTCCTTTTAAAGGAACAGCATGTCACCTAGGAGCAGGGGAATCCAACAGAGTTACTTTGTGTAAAGTTCAACCCACAAAGTCATGTCAAGTGGTATAGCAGTGGGGTACTAAGTTTGATTCCTCATCCATCTACATAGTGACTTGTTCAAGAATACATAGTTGGGTTTCTTGGCATAACAGATTTCAGAGCATTGACAATATCTGGATTTTAAATTGAGACTCTGCTACAGAAATCAGCAAGATTTCAAAGTTTTGCAGTCTTTTTTTCCACTAGTAAAAAAGCAGCCTAACTTGTTGTGACATAGATATGAATAACTGTTCTGATGGGTGGCAAAATGATATGTGGCAGGATGATGTAAGTGCTCTTGATGCCCTGCTAGAATGGTCTGGTCGTCTATGTTAGCTCATGAATGCCTTATGCTCCTTTACCCTAAAAAAGTTTGCAGAAAACAAGTACCTACCAATGAAGCTGATGGCTTCCTGGAACCAAACGCTGATTTCAGCCATGTGGTTGTCTTCCACTGGGATACTCTTGTAGAGAAACTGTCCTTCAAAGTGGTTGGGGCAGCTGGAGGACACATTGAGCACAGCAGTAATCCCCAGGGACTCCAGAACCTCCCTGTTGGAGGAGTGATAGCAGCTACCCAGGTACAGAAAGGGTAGAATTTCTACTGGCCCACCCTGCAGAAGAAAAAGGAGAACCGATTAGACTTCTTTGCACCAAAGTGAAAGTCTGTATGCCAAAATTATTTGAGGAGAGCAAAGTTAATGTAGGGGAAAAGAAATCCCACTCATGTCACATATCTTGGCACCAGAGGGTTCAAGGGTCAGGGATGCTTCCCAAGTGTAGGAACTACAAGTGGAACAGTCTATCTCACAAGAGAGATACTCTTGTGATACATCCTTTCCTCTCTGCCTAGATTTCCCACAAGATCCAATAGGAGTATTTAAAACAGAAGAGGGAGATAAAGGGGAGGGATGATGGCTCAGTGGTAGAGCATCTGCTTAGGAAGCAGAAGGTCCCAGGTTCAATCCCTGGCATCTCCAAAAAAGGGTCCAGGCAAAAAGGTGTGAAAAACCTCAGCTTGAGACCCTGGAGAGCCGCTACCAGTCTGAGAAGACAATACTGACTTTGATGGACCAAGGGTCTGATTCAGTATAAGGCAGCTTCATATGTTCAAGCCCCTGAGTTCAAATCCAACCTCAAGTACTGATGACTGAAGATGTTGCATGGATGAATAATGAACTATCACTATGGGCTGCAAGGTTTAATTGGGAGATCAATCAACTTTCTAAAATATCCACTGATTAATTGGTGGAGCCCAGAATTAAAACTGATTGCTTATTTTGAGACTATTTTAGTTTTGGTATGTCACTTGAATAGGAATGAAACAGGCAGCACTGAATTTTTTAAATTGTAAGTTTATACTCTTCTTCAAGCATCCCCAAAAGTCAACTATGCTGAAATTGAGAATATATGAAGGCAAACCTCTGGGACAGGGTGGAAAACATAGCTCCTAAAAACACCCCTTTATTCCACCCCAGCAATACTTTGTCTCATGAATAGCATTTTTACCAGGATTACTCATGGAACAAATACTAGACTGTTTGATTAAATAGAAACATTGGATATTCATTGTTTTAAGTAGCTGTCCTGGGAACTGTGCATATGGGAAGGTGTTCATAAGTCTCATAAGCTAACACCTCTTTGTCCCCTCAAATACACACACAGGTCATCACATTCTGAGAACTCACCTGGTCATACAGGGGAGTGATTGCTTCATTGCTGTTGTCTTCAGGGCTTCTCAGAGCAGGGGAAGGAGTTGACATAGGCGTCTCAGAGCAGAGTTCTGGGAAATTGGCCTGGAAATTCTCAAAGCCACCTAGAAGACACAAGTTGGAAGAAGACGGTCTGTTAGCACATTTCACCAATGAAGCAAGCAGCATACCACGATGTTGGTAACCTTTGGACTTGGCTAGTAAGAGCAAGGAAAGATTATGAGATCCATCCAAAGAACCATCTAGTGTCTTCTGTCTACAGAATACATTTCATAGTTGCTACTAGCCCAACACCAGAAAGCAACCCATCCCTATACTAATGCTACTCTGTTACTAAATCCTGGTATCAGAACTTGTGGCAGGAGACAATGATATGTTTTGTAAGGAGGTGGACCAAGGATGAGGTTTTAGGATGCCAGTGTTTACAATGCCTTTCTTGAAGCTGGGTGTTCAGTCTAATGAATATGCTGTCATGGAGAGAGATACTGTAAATTTATGAGTTCATTATTGGAAGGATACTGTAAATTTATGAGTTCATTATTATTCATTTAGGAGACAGAAATCATATCCACATCAGCAATTTCACTGTTGGAACAGCAACTGAACATGCCCCACCAAAGGGGATCTTGTATTTTTCCTACTAATGATTTCATGTTAAATTAAATTTCATTATTGCTGCAATATTCAGAATTAGTCTTAAGTATCCTAGATGTTTATATGTGCGCATGCAAGTAAAAGGCCAACTGTGTTCCACTTCCTATTTTTTTTCCAGTCTACCAAATTAAGATGCTGCTGAATTTAAAGGGGCTGAGAGGCTTTTATAAATACTTGGCATCATTTGGTTAAATCACATAGACCTCAGTTGTTTTTTTAAAGGAAGTACATTCCTGTATTTTAAAAGTGAAATTTCAGATTATTCTGAAAAACACTAAAAACAAATTTGATAATCTTCTTTCACTTCTTAGATGAGCACTTTTTAAAAAACCCCACTGTTTACCCACTGGGTGCTGTTGGTGGCCAGAGTATTCAAAGTGTCCACACAATACTGACCATAGTGAGAAGGAGGGGCAGCTACTGTCCAAGGATACACCATGTCCCTTGCAGAACAGAGCTGAGGATCATATATTGTATTAACTCTGCCCAATGCAACCAGGACTATTATCTCAGAAGGGCCTGTCTGCTTTCTTCCTACAAGCCCCAGCTCAAGGCCAGGAAAACAATCCTTTTTGTTCTTAGTCCAAATCAAGCTCAAACCAGTGCCAGCATTCCCACTGTATGGACCTTGGGGTAGGGACTCCCTTACTGATGCTGCTCAGCAAAGTACCAGTAAAGCTTTGAGGCTCTATGCTGCTACTACATGCGGTAGGGTTGGCGGATCCTCCCTGGCAGCCACTGGCAGGGGTTGGGGAGAATAGGATTGCCACCTCCAGGCTGGAAAATTCCTGGAGATTTGGGGATGGAACCTGGGGAACACAGGGACCTCAGTGGGGTACAATGCAACAGAGTCCACCCTCCAAAGTATCCACTGTCTCCAGGGGAACTGATCTCTGTAGTCTGGAGATGAGCTATAATTCCAGGGGATCCCCAGGTCCCACCTGGAGGCTGGCATCCCTAGAAGAGCATCTTTGTTTTACCTTTAAGCAGGTAAATGCGCGAGGTCCCAGATCTGTCTTCCAAGAGGAGGGCGTTCAGGAGTAACCTAGCCAAGCTGTCCGGCCGCAGCGCCGCCACCGAGCCGCTGGCCTCGTCCAGCACCACCAAGTGGGTGAGTTCTCCCTTGCGGAGCCGCCCCAACAGCGCCCGGTCCGGCACCAGCCAATCGAGGCTCACTCCGGTTCTGCCACGGGACCTGCGCCGGAGCAGCCCGTTCCAATGCACGGGCCGCGAGTCTACCAGGTGCGCCTGGCAGAAAGCGAGAAAGGGCCGGCAGTCCAGCACCAGTGTGCGGCCGCTTTCCTGGGGATCTCGCAGCAGACGGGCCAGGCTGGAACTTTCCAGGGGCAGCACTTCCTCGATCACCATGGCTGGGGCGGGGCAATCCGAATTAACGAAGCAGCCGCGGCACAAAAAGCGGAGCGAGAGGGAGGGGAAAAGAGGCGCACTCTCTTGCGCAACTGCACCAGGCACCCTCTCCAAGCTACTCTCGGCCACCTTGGTTTGCCGGCGAGGTCGGCGCGGGCGCTTAAATACGCCGCCGATCCCAAACCGCGCAGAGGCCCGCCCCGGCAGGCCATATATGGCGGTGTGCGTCACCAAGGAACTCCCTTGTTTGGGCACTGCCCACTCACGGGCCGCCAAAGACTTCGGCGGTCTCCGGCAGCCAAAGAGCTGTGCGCGTCGGGCTGGGAGAAGTCGACGGACCGCCTTATCAGGATGTGCCCCTGTGGGTGGGAATGTTTACATTCTCGTTTGGGGCTGCGGTCCACACCTATAAATACATGTCTTCGGATATTCATGTATATCTGCATGAGGGCTTCGGGGGTTGTTATTTTTTTTTGGGGGGGGGGATGTTGGGTTACCGAAGTGTACGTGTAGCTGTGTGTGCATAAGGGAATTACAGGGTTCGAAAAGTGCAAAAGGCCAATTAGTTTCACCCCGCAGAAAGGCAGAGCTGTTCGCCCCACTCATTATCAGTCCCCAGGTGAAACAGCCCCCCCATCCGTGCAAGCGGGGGAGCCGGATGTGCGGCAGAGAAGGGCATTTGGGGGCTGAAGCCAGGGTTGCAAGACGCTGGCAATTTGAATAAGGCAAATTTACTTGTTGATGCATTTTATTCAGATGGGTCAATGCTTAAAACATTCACAGATGAATCCTAAGCGAAGCTACACCCTTCTGTGTCCATCAAAGTCAAGGTGTTCAGAAGGGTGTAACTCTACTTAGGATAGCAGCATAGGTGGAAAATCTTCTGCCTAAAGTGTGTGTGTGTGTGGGGGGGGGTGTCAGCAGGGTCAAATTATGCTCCCTTGTATCAAATTCAATAAGGACAGCAATAAGGTTATGATCCAGGCAACTATTTAGATACTTATTCCAGCTTTTCTCTCCAATGGGAATTCGAAAGTAGCTTACAACAGGCTTCCTCAGGAGGTGGTGGGCTCTCCTTCCCTGGAGCTTTTTTAACAGGCTAGATGGCCATCTCACAGCAATGAGGATCCTGTGAATTTAGGGGGAGGTATTTGTGAGTTGCCTGCATTGTGCAGGGGGTTGGACTAGATGACCTTGGAGATCCCTTCCAACTTCATAATTCTATGAACATTTTCACCTTTGTACCATTTGCACATTGTACGTGTGCAACTGTTATCTTGAAATGGTTTTCTCCTATTCTGCTCTGAATTGTGTGTGTGTGGGGGGGTATTCTCTGCCTTTTTTAAATCCATGTTAAGCATTAACTCTGCCCAGGATGAAGCCATAGGGTAGACTTGTAAGCAGTGTTCCCTCTAAGCTGAGTTAGTGTAAGCTAGCTCATGGTTTTTTAGACTCTGGCTTACACATTTTTGCCCTAGCCAAAGCAAGCTCACAACTTTCATGCCAGTAGCTCACAAAGTAGACTTTTTGCTCACAAGGCTCCACAGCTTAGAGGGAACATTACTTGTAAGGTCTCAATTGCTGACTCAAGAATACTTCAGGAGTATTGTTCCTGCCCACCCATTCCCAGTGAACCCATCTGAAGTGCTATTTTGGAGGTTGTATTCCCCTGCTCTTATTTATGAACCAGGAAACATTTCTGTTGATGTGTTGGGGTTTACCTGTGCCTAAAATGGTTGATTCTGAAGAAGAGGAAAGAAGAAGAGGAGGAGGAGGAAGAAGAAGGTGATGATGAAGATGATATTGCATTTATATCCCACCCTATACTCTGAACCTCAGAGTCTGAGTGATCACAATCTCTTTACCTTCCCCTCCCCCCCACAATAGATATCCTGTGAGATAGGTGGGGCTGAGAGAGCTCTTACAGAAGCTGCCCTTTCAAGGACAACTCCTACAAGAGCTATGGCTGACCCAAGGCCATTCCAGCAGCTGCAGTTGAAATATACAGTTGAAATATTTATATATACAGTTGAAATATTTATTAATATTTATTGATAACCATGGTTTTATCTGTTTTTATCTGTTTTAAATGCTGATCCCTTTATATGTTTAAATACTGTAATTTTGTTGGATCTATCACTGGAAGCCGCCCTGAGCCACTTGTGGGAAGGGCGGGATATAAATCCCATATAAATAAATAAAATAAATAAATAAAGTGGAAGAGTGGGGAATCAAACCCAGTTCTCCCAGATAAGAGTCGGCACACTAAATCATAATCCTTTTGAGTTGCTTCCAGATCTAGGGGAATTATATCCAGCACTGACCCTGATCTCTCTTGATTCCAAAGTTGTCTAATGGTCAAAGTATTATGAGAACCACACTTTAAACGCTTGTTGTATGAATTTGCCCGTGGAATACAAAACATCTGAAGGGGATGGCATAGCTGTCTTAAATAAACTTGGTAAAACTTCTTCTTTTACACATGAGTGCAGTACCAATGGCCAATTTGTATGTGTGAATGGAACACACCACAGAGAGAACTTCTATATATCCTCCTCAAAACCAATACTTTTCAAGAGAGCCGGCTCAGTTGCCAGCCACCAAAGGACAAGCAAATAGAAATCAAGTAATGTACATGCATATATAGATCACCTCTTAGTTTAACCATTTTCCTTGTTACAGCCATCAGTTGGATCTGTGGATCTGGTGACACAATCCTATATTTTTCTCATCTACTGAAACAAGTTGTTCTGAACAAAGGAAGTTGGCCATGTTCATGATCCATCACAATGAGGTTTCATTTTGTATCCCACCATATCAGGATCATACAGCCATTAAAAACATAAGAGAAGCCATGTTGGATCAGGCCAATGGCCCATCCAGTCCAACTCTGTCACACAGTGGCCAAAAAAACCAGGTGCCATCAGGATTTCCATCAGTGGGGCCAGGACATTGGAAGCTGTCTGCATTATGCTAGTTGTCTGCTTTTTTCACACATCGTGTAGCAAGCCAACGTGTATAGGTCTCACAGGAAGAAAGCATTAGCTATATTCACAATTAAGAGGAACTAAGTGAACCTGGCATGAAGTATCAATCTCATCTCCACCCAGCAGGTGGCACTACAGTAGCTAAGAGATGTTCGCAGTCTGATCCGCAGTCAAAAGTTTTCCAAGAGATAGCAAGAGATGGGAAGCACGGACTGAGGACACAACTCATGCAATATAATACTTGATGCTTCCTATGGTGGTGTGTACATGTGTTCCTTTCCATTATCTGATTCTATGCGCTGTGAGCTCCATTAGGGAAAATATCACATGCCAAATCTAGGTCTCCATTTCACTCTGCTTGGGCATAGTTGAGTCTTGGGTTAAGGGCTATGCTCACCAGGTACCAAAGACAATCGAGATGTAGAATTTACAGTATATAACAGCCAGATACAGGAGATGTTTAACTGAATTGAACATTAAAGGAAAGACATAATACTTGATTTCTTCTTTAAAAAGGAGATTTAAGTTAGGATGATATGCAGTAAGTTCAAGCTGAAGGCTCCTCAGTTTAGGATGAATGTCAGGAGGCATTTCATGACCGTTACATCTGTTTGCCCACTGGAAAAAATCACCCAAAGAGGTTGGAAAACCGCTTCCCTTGAGAGGGGTCCGGACAAACATCTATAATGGGTGATCTGGGTTTTGAGACTCCTGCTATTACCCATTACATTATGGCTACAAAAGAAATTTCCATAGTGGGGCAGGGGCAACAAGACAAAAGAATGGGGAAAACAAACAGGAGGATATCCAAAAGGGGTGCTGAAATGTTTGTTTCAAGCCTCTCCTTTCTGAGCCTGTGTTGAGTTAGCCTCAAACCCCTTTTGCAGTTTAATATTGGCTCAACACTGGCTCATTTCAGATCCCTTGTTTTCGATGCTGCTTTCTCCTCATCTAAACTTTTCCTATGAAAAGACTCATAACAAGTTCTCTCTTAGGTGCTAGATGGCTCCATGACACGTGCAGCAGTGTACAGGAATATTAGTGGCCATGAAAAATGTGCCAGCCACAGAACTATCTTTGGCCTAATGTGGGGCTTTAGAGTACATTTCCACAACTACCAGGAAAGCTTGGGGGAAAGAAGAGATCAGCAGGATGGAGGCCTGTAGCCTTATTGTCATCATGGGGAGGTATGAATTTTGGAATATACTTGAGCTTGGGATAATTTATTTTCAAAATAAAAGATTTTGTTCCAGTTTACTTCAAATCAAGCTGGGATGGAGGGAAGAGGAGGTTCACTCATCACAAATGGATGGAGGAGTCAACACAATCACACATACTTAGGCAGGGTTTGGAGGCCATGTTCTACAAATGGACCTTGAGCTTGTTTGGGGGTTCTAGCAGCTATCATATACCCTTGACCAAAGAACAGTGCACTCCTTCTATCTGGGATGGTTGTCCTCTTCCACTGAGCATGCAGCTTTGGGAGGGGCACACATGGAGTGGTAAGGGAGGTAGGGGACACCTGCCTAGCCAGCCAGATCAGCCAAATCAACCCTGTTGGTCAATGGGGTGACAGATGTCACAGTCAAATTGCCCTCACAACCAGGCAGGGTTTCAGTTTGGACTCAAAATGAAAAGATTAAGCTAACAACTTTACAGTCAAAGCCAGTTTTCAGGGTCAGAGTAGAGATGATGATATCACAAAATGGTTTATGGAAGGAGTTCCAGGGTCCTTACAATGTTCCTCAGATTTTAATGTGGATTCAACTGATTCATGAGGTCCATCAGTACTAGCCCCCGGCTGAAGCTACAGTCTTCATGCAGCCTGGACTAAGAAGATTGGAGACCAATGGCGCCAGCTGGAAATTCTTTTCTGCTAACTTATTATGCTGCTTTTAAACTGTTTTAAATTGTTTTACTTTTATATTGAATAACTTGCTATGTTTTAACATTCTGTTTTATGATCTGCCTTGAGCCCACTTGCGGAAAGGGTGGAATATAAATTTAAATAATGAATGAATGAATGAATGAGAACCTTCACATTCAGGAGTAGCAAACCTTTGAATATCAGTGGTCTTGAGACAACTTCAGAAGAAACCCTTGGCCAGGGCAACTGGTTGGTGGCTGTCTGAAATGGGATGCTGGACTAGAAGACCCACTGGTCTGATCCAGAAGGAGTCTTTTGACGATCCTATGGATTCTCTATAAAGATTTATTCTTGGGTCTTATTTAGCTGACTCTCTATAGTTCCAGTGCCGGTGAGACAAGAAGAGTAGTAAGGCAGAAAAACAATTCAAGATGAAAACACATTGCTGTTTTAGCTGGGGAGAAATTGGTAGCTAGAATGCAGAGCTGTTAAATCTCGCACACAGGAAACCAAGAGCAATAAACAACACATTATATTGGTTTTTACAAGTCTCATAAAAATCCTACATATTGAGCACCATTTAGCAAGTGACTTCTGTCCTTTATAAAGCTCCACTGTAGCCTTTGTGATTCTGGGGAAACAACTCAAAAAGGGCACTTTTTACTCATGTTCCTGGCTCATGTAAAAAAAAGAAGCAGCACTATTTTTGAAGCAAACATGCATCCGATACTAGAAACTGCCATATTTTTAGACTAGGGGCTGATACCAGTTGCTGTTTTGCTTTTTTATTTTATTTTTATTTTTTTGCATCAAATGTACTATTCCATATCAGGTTTGTGGCGGGGGGGGGAGAGAGAGAATGATTCCAGAATCCAGACTGCTGTTTCATCTCACACAAATATATCTTCCCTCTCCCTTCAGCTGGGGATGGGATCTCATGTGTTCATATGGCATTTTTGGATCATGGGAACCAGTGCATTCAAGGCACTGCTGGGTAGCATCCGTTTCACTACTTGCCTTGAGCTATACCGGCTCCAAAGCAATCCTCAATTCCTAGGGTCTGGCCTAGACATGCAGCAAAATGAGATGGCAATGTGGTGGTAGAGCACAGAGTTGGTAGAATGGACAATATCATTTCAGATTGTAGAGTTTATATCTTCCCTCACACAAACAATTTTGTCCAGGGCTTTTTTTGAGCAGGAACACAATTCCGGCTGGCTTCTACAAAAAAGCCCTGCATGAAACAATGGTGACATCAGGGGTGTGTGGCCTAATATGCAAATAAGTTCCTGCTGGGCTTTTTCTATAAAGAAAGCCATGATTCCATCTAAGTGGAAAACTAATGCAGTAGGAGAAGGGACTGGGCTTGAACTTTCCCTCTGATGTGCTCAGGTCTTATTGGCAAGGACTTTTTTCATGGGGGTGTTAAAAGTAGACTAGCCTTCTGTGATGGAACATGCTGTCAAGTTGAAACCTACTTATGGCAACCCTGTGGGGGTTTCAAGGCATGAGACAAAGGTGGTTTGCCATTGCCAGCCTCTGTACAGCAGCCCAGAAACTCTTTGATGGTCTCCCATCCAAGCATCAACCCTGGTTAATCTTGCTAGGCTTCTGATATCTGATGAGTTCCAGCTGGCCTTGGCCATCTATGTCAGATGAGAGAGGGCTGGCCTTCTATCACTTCATTCATAAACAAGGCCTTACACAAACAACTTAAGCAGACCTTTGGAGTAGCAATATAGGATACCATTTCCCAATTTTGGAAGATTCCCCAGCCCCACAGGAAACTGGGAACTCTGGGTGCCAATGGTACTGTGTGTGGCCTCAAAGACTGTGCCGTGCGTGTGAGAATGGCCTTTCATAGACCTCATAATTGTAATGCACTCTGCCTCTAACTGCAGACAAACAGATACACTTAGGGAGCTCAGAAGCAGTAGGTGCCATCTCTCAGATCATGCAACACAGCTGATTTGGGAAAGGAAAATGTCCTGGGTTGGCCCTGCTCCTACCCAACAATGATGCAATGTCCTCCAGAAGCTAAAATACATCTATCTACCCCCAGCATCTCAGAATTTCCTCTTCCCTCCCTACACAACAGTGATCTACTCTGATCCCCACCCCCAGTTTCAGCTCTCAGAGGAAATCTCTTTGTTTAGAATTACTGCTGGCAGTTTCAAATAAGCACCTTCTGCCATTTTTAGCTCTCCCCCTTCCTTCCTGAACTATAGTTTCAGTTCTCAGAAAGGATATTGCTAATAAGGCAGCAGATTCACAAATTCCTTTCCAGCCCTGTAGCCAGGATTTGAAGGATTGGGGGGACCCTGATTTTTTCAGGGGGCACATAGTGGCCCCAACCTCCATGGCCTTCTCTCCTATCACCGCTGAGGAGGAAAGCTGCCAGCTTGCTGCCATACAGCCTCCCCCCTCCCCACAGTTGCCCCAAGGTGATCCCTTTCCACCCCTCTTCTAGCAGCTCTGGTGGGGAGCCACTCAGAGGTTTAGATACATGCTGCACGGTCTCCTGCCCTTACCTGTAGCATGATCCAGCTAGGCAAGCCCAGCAGGACAAGGGGAGGGGGGGTGGAAGGTGCCACCAAGTCGCAGCTGACTTCTGGAGCTACAAGACCTCCGATTAGGATTTCTTCCTGTCAGAGGGCGAGCTGAGGCTGCCCAAGCGCAGTTCCCACCCTCGCTTGGGTGGCCAGCGAGACCAGGCCAGAAAACCCCTGTAGGCGAACATCACCTCTCCACTGAGGTGGACTGCAGCTGGACCTTCATTTGTATGCGCCAGCCTACCCTACGCTGCCCTGTCTGGCATAGAAAGCCTGCAATGGAGCCATCCGCTCCCTATCCCCACCGCCCCACTTGAGGGCCAAAACAGCCTCTTCTTGCAGGCGCCCTCTAGCCCAATGTCAGCCCAACACGGAGATTAACTTTCAGTCCTGGGCGCTGAAAGCGCCCCGTTGTTTCTGCTTGCTGAGGAGTCAGAGATTTCTTCCGCCCCCTAAGGAAGCAGAAGCAATGGTGTATGATGACAGCAGAATGGAGAAGGATGCAGCCGAGGCACTGGAGCCTGGTTAGGGGCCCCAAGTTAGGGGGCCCTGCCTAGCAGTCAGGGGACTGTGCCCTCACAGGCCCCCTCGTAGCTACGGGCCTGTTCCTTTCCCTCCTTTCAAGAAGGCATTGTTTCATGTCCAAGTCTTAGTTTTAAGGGGCAGATTCCAACCAACTGGATCCTTCCCAATCATCACGCTTAACTTGAATACAAAGTCACTGCAAAAATTGGGTTTCTTTTAGACACCTAACAACCGCAGCCTGCTTGTGTGTATGAAAACTGCCGTCAAGTCATAGCTAAGCTGACCTATGGCAACCCCAGCAAGGGACTTTTGGCCATTGCCTTCCTCTGCAGAGTCATCTTTGGTGGTCTCCTTTCTAAGTCACGGTGCTGCTTTAGCTTCTGAGATCTGTCAAGATCAGGCTACCAGGGGTGGGGAACAGTGGCTCTCCAGATGTTTTTTGCCTACAACTCCCATCAGCTCCAGCCATTGGCCATGCTGGCTGGGGCTGATGGGAGTTGTAGGCAAAAAACATCTGGAGAGCCACTGTTCCCCACCTCTGGGCAATACCATGTCATCTTCCCTCCTGAGAGCAGCCTGCTGATATCTCTTTAAATTTCTGTCATGTTATCTAAGATTACTTCCAAGAAAGACCTCTAGAGGAAGACTATATGCTACACACATGCGAACTGTACAAACACTCTGAACAAATGCCTTTTGCAAAGAGATACATGCCTAAACAATGCCCAGCTAATCCACTACCACTGTGCTTAATACGCCTCTCTGTTCTGTTTATCATCCATTGGCATGTTAGATTGGTTGGTACCAAGGACATCTTGGTAGTGGTGCCCTTGTTACGGAACTCCTTCTCCAAATAATTTTATCAGGCTTGCTCTGGTAAACCCTGTTTTATTTCCACAAGCATTTGGTAGTGTCAATTAGATTTCTGGAATTTGTTTTATTATTATTATTAGTTTATTTGTTGTGTTCCGAGTTCGCTTCAAGGTGTTGGTATTGACCTTTAAAGCCCTTTATGGTCAGGGACCTGCATATCTACGGGACCGCCTTTCTCCGCATATCCCCCAGAGAGCACTGCGTTCAGGGGCAAAAAACCTACTCTCGGTCCCCGGACCAAAAGAAGCCAGGCTATGCGTGACAAGATCTAGGGCTTTTTCGGTGGCAGCACCAGAGCTCTGGAATGCACTTCCAGAAGCCATACGGGCCCTGCGGGATCTGTCTGCATTCCGCAGGGCCTGTAAGACCGAGTTGTTCAAGCAGGCCTTCGATGCTTGATGAAGATGGCTGCCACCGGACATCACACAGAACGCCGGTGATCACTGTTTGGAATTCTAATGCCGCTATAATGTAGGGATTCAGCACTTTAAAATGGTTTTAATAATTTTAATTGTAATATGTTTTTTAAACTGAAAATGTTAAATTATGGTTTTATATATTGTACTGGTTTAATTGTGTAGATACTGTGAGCCGCCCTGAGTCCGCTTGCGGAGAGGGCGGGATAAAAATCAAATGTAATAAATAAAAAAAAATAATAATATTTCTAGTTTTAAAAAGTTTTATTAGTTTCAGAAAAAGTAGGGGTAGGGAATAGAGGGGATAGAGAGCACAACACATTTTAACCTTATTCTGCATAAAGATACTTTCAAAGAATACAAGCCTACATCTGCAATACTTTCTTTACATAAATTATTCCATATTATTATCTCTAAGCTAAGCATCATCAGCATTTTAATATTTTGTATTATAAATCTTTTAGTTAAGATATCTATTGGTTTTGACAATTCCAGTAAAGGCAATTTTATAATATAAAATACAGGAAAAAAGGAAAAAAATAAGTTCACACCAGAGAATCTTAAGAGTCTTGAGTGTCTAACCAGGCATAGAATTTCATCCAGTATTTTCTTGCTTCTTCCTTAGATCTCCCAGCCAACAGCTGGGATAGAAAATCTAGCTCTGCTGTTTCCAGAATTTTTCCCACCAAGTCCATTTTCATGGGAATTTCCTGAGATTTCCATTTCTGTGCCAAGAGAATTCTGGCTGCTGTGTTGAAATGTGCCAACAAATGTCTCATTTCTTTGGAATAGTCCTCAGGAAATATATTCAATAAAAATAGTTCTGGTTTGAATGGAATCTGTGTCTTCATAATCTTCTGTAGTATTTCGTGTACCATCTTCCAGTAACCCTTCACCATCTCACATGTCCACCACATATGATAAAAAAGAACCAACCTGTTAGTACATTTCCAGCATTTGTTAGACATATTAGTATAAATCCTACACAATTTCTGTGGAGTCAAGTACCATCTATAAAACATTATACACATTTTCTTTAAAACTTACTGACCTAGTTAATTTAACATTGAACTTCCACAGTCTCTCCCATTCTTCTAATGTGATATTATGACCAAAATTTTTTGCCCTTTGAACCATACAATCTTTTACAACTTCGTCTTGTGTCTTCATCTGAAGTAGATATGCATATAATTTGGAGATTAGCTTTTCCTGTGGACCCAAAAATATTTTATCAAATGGATATTGTTCTGTATTGAAACCTGTCGTCTTGTCTTTGGCAAAACTAGATTCAACTTGCATTCTCAACCACCAGTTCATTTTGATGTCCATATTTTCCAACTCTTCTCTGGTTTTCAACTGATTATCTTTTCCCAGCAAATCGTCATATCTATAACCTGATTTGATTTTAGAAGATTTGGATGAGTAAATGCTTCAACGGGAGAGACCCATCTTGGATTTTTTTTGATAAATTCTGATTTTTAACCATGGCCACATGTGGTACAAGGATTTTCGAAACCAATGGTTCTTAAACTAGGAATGGCCTTCAAGTCTTTAATACCATAGATACGCATGCCACCCCATAGTGAGCTCATGTCCCTGTAACAACAATTGTCTCTTATCATTCAATAGTATCCACTCTCTTACCCACAAAAGCACAGAAGCTTTGTAATACAATTGCCAGTCTGGAAGGCCCATACCTGCTCTTAATTTGGAATCTTGCAATGCCTTTAGTTTGATTCTAGGTTTTTTGCCTTGTCAAACATATTTGGAGACCATCTTGTTCCGCTCTTGAAAAAATCCACTATTTAAAAATACTGGAATAGTTTGAAACAAGAATAATAGCCTTGGAAGGATATTCATCTTTATTAAGGCTACTTTTCCCATTAAGGATAGATTCAAGTCATGCCATTTTTCCATGTCTTTTTTAATTTCTTTAAGTAGTTTATCATAATTGTCTGTTTTTAAATTGCTACACTTATTTGAAATAAGGACACCTAGATATTTGATTCTTTTCTCATACAAAAACCCTGACTTTTGCTGAAAAGATTGAATTTGTTCCATCGTCATATTCTTTGTCAGAAATTTTGTTTTGTGGTAATTGATCTTCAATCTTGCCCAGTAGCCAAATTGTTTAATCTTGTTTATAAGGCAGTCTATTGAATCTATTGGTTGCTCTAGTATAAAAACTAGGTCATCTGCAAAGGCTCTGAGTTTATATTGTTCATCTTTTTCACAGCTCCCTTGATACTTGTATCTTCCCTTATTTGGTTATTCAGTACCTCTAGAGATAAAATAAAAAGTAAAGGTGACAATGGACAGCCTTGTCTTGTACCTTTTTGAATATTAATTGCACCTGTTAATTTGCCGTTCACTGACACCCTTGCAGTTTGAGATGAATATATTGCTTCTACTGCTCTCAAAAAATTTTCACCACATTCCATACCTTTCAGTTACTGTAGCATAAATTGTCAATGAACATTATCGAAGACCTTCTCAGCATCCAAGCAAAATAGAGCCAATTGTTTCTCTGGATGAGTTTCATAATATTCCAAGATGTTACAAACTGTTCTGACATTATCTTTCAGATATCTTCTAGGAAGGAACCCTGCTTGGTCATAATGTATTGTAGACTGTAAAACTTTCTTCAAACGTTGTGCCAATATCACAGCAAAAAATTTATAATCCACATTTAAAAGGGAGATTGGACGATAGTTTTGAATATCTTTCAGATCAGTATCTTCTTTTGGAATTAAAGATATTGTAGCTTCTTCCCATGAAAATAGTATTTGGACTTCCTCTTGAATCTTTTCAATAAGATGCTTAAATGGTAATAATAAAGACTCCTCATAGGCTTTATAGAATTCTGCAGGCAATCCATCTGGACCCGGGGTTTTGCCATTCTTTTGAGATGTCATTGCATCTCCAAGTTCCCTTATTGTTATTGGTTCATTTAAATTTTTTGTTGTTCTGTAAATTTATTGAGATTATTTTGGTTGATATAATCTTCTAGATCTATTTTATGAGCTTGCTTATCTTCATATAATTTTTTATAAAACTGTTCCACGATTTGACATATCTCTTGCTTTTGAGTTTTCTCTTTATTATTCTCATCTTTCAGAGTCGTAATTATCCTCTTGGCCTTTTCTTTTCTCATCCTATAAGCCAACCACCTTCCTGGTTTGTTGGCATGTTCAAAATATTTTTGTCTAGCATACCTCAATTTAATCTCCGTCTCCTCCATAAGTATCAAATTCAACTGATGTTGTATTTCTTTCACCTTTTTTTGAAATTCATGTTTAGTCGGTTGTTTTTTAAGATTCTTTTCAGCTTCTCCAGTTTGTGACATTAGATTTTGAAAAATTTCAGTTCTTTCTTTCTTTTTCTTAATACTATATCTAATTGCAAGGCCCCTGAAATAAGCTTTAGCAGTGTCCCAAACTACTTGCATCTTTACATCTTGTGTTATATTCTGTTTTTAAAAAGATTCCATTTCCACCTTAGATTTTTAAAGAAAGTCTTTATCTTTCAAAATTGAGATATTTAGCCTCCATGATCTTCTCATTCGTGTACCTTTAAGTTTTATCGTTACAGGGCTATGGTCTGAAATAACTCTTGTTTGAATTTCTGTCTCAACTAGATCTTTGATCATACTTGCAGAAAGCCAACACATATCAATTCTTGACCAAGTTTGATGGCTAGAAGAATAATAGGTGAAATCTTCAGAGTTTGGATATCTGTTCTGGTTTTGGTGATGTGTGATTAGAAGCAGCTCAGACCGGTGCGTCCAGAGCTGCTTCGAAATCGGATCGTTTGAGAGGTCACCCACGAAGGATGACTCGACTCTGGGACCCAGGAAGGGTCCCAGAACGCAGGGTGCTTGAGCGGTAGAATGGGGGTGTCAGCGGAGGCGGCTGCCCCCCGATCCCGCTTGCTCCTAGCCTCATTGCTCCAATTGCCATTTTTAAATGGCATGAGGGTTGACCACCGGCTTCTTTCTTTCTTCTTGCACTCTACACTCTAGACTTAAAAACTGCATTATCAAAACAGGCTGCATCTATCTTGCTACTACTGTAAGTGATCTTTCTTCATATTATTGAAGCAAATGGCATTACCTCTGACAAGTAGGGAAATGGAAAACCAGGACTGAAGCAGACTTTAAGTAGAGGCAAAAGACTAAGAAGTGGGGGGGGGGAGAACTCTCTCTCCTTCTTTTTCAAGGCTTGTAAAAGTTTCTGCCTATTCTGGTAACATTTACAACACCTGCATGAGGAGAACCACACCAATCTTTAGTTATGCAAGAGACTTGATGCCTGAATTTGACTGACTTGCTTTAAACCCCCCTCGGGGGGGGGGAGTTTTGGATTCTGGGAAAGTTGCTTGCTTGCAAGTTTATATGGATGTGAAGGACAGCTGACTTAAAAGTACTTTGATGCTTAAATTGAAGTGCTCTGAATGAATTTATAAGAGCTCCAACCTAACTTTTAAATGTTGGTGGGTATTTTATATTGACTTATAAGACATAGCAGGATCTCTGGTTGAAAGAAGAACACTTGCCCAAATTTCCAAAGTGGATTTTTACTTATTCTTGCTGGATGTTATGGATAATATTGTTTTCTTGTTTTCTTGTTTAATCTTGTTAATCTTGTTTTCATTTTTTCCCTCCCTTTTATCTGTGGCTGGAATATTTTTGACATGTTTTAAACATTTTTGGCTTTGGATTCCTTTCTTTTTTACTCACCCCTCCTTTTTTTGGGATTACCAAATATGGAAACTTTTTTCTATTTTCTATTATTTTTTTCTCTTTGGGAGTGCCTGGTTTCTCTTTTTTATGGATTATTTGTTTAATTTTTGATTTCACCCTTGGATTACAAATAGGGCATTTAGCCCTGGATTACAAATTTATACCTTGAAGTTGTTGAAATTTGAAGTTGTTGAAAGATGTTGTAGTGACTAGGATTTTAACTGAATTATCATTGCTAGAGGACTTGTAATAGTGAATTGCTTTTGTTGTTGTGAATTGAATTGTTTTGTCTACCTACTAGTAAGCGGGGTTGGCTAAAAAGTCTTATTATTATTATTATTATTATTATTATTATTATTACTATTGTTTTGGGTACCACAAATTGTTGATAGAAGCTAGAAGGCTGTTTTCTTTTTAAAGCTATTTCATAATAAGGCCATTGCTTAGTGGAGATTAGCTTATCTGTTAAAAACAGGAACATAGAGTTCCAAAACAAACTCTGAAGAGGCATTATTGGACTTGTGGCTGTGAGTGTGCTTATTTCAATAAGAATGGAAAATAAAACTGGGATTGGTTTCAAAGAAACAGTAAAAAAAAAAACCCCGAGAAGGAAAGCCACCAATTTCTTCACCTAGCGCTCCACCTGGGCCAGGGAAATTTACAACCATGCAGGGAGATATGAAAGAAATGCAAAGCACCTTAATGACTGCTATAACACAGCTGACTAGTAAAGTAGAAATATTGGTGAACAGATGGCAGAGATTAAACAAGAGCTCTTGGAAAACAGCAGACAGACAGCTGAGACTAACAAAGCCTTAAAAGTATTAGATGGCGAGGTGACAGAGAATATCCAAAAGGTGGAACACCTAGAAAAAGAACAGAATATACATGATTCTAGACTTTTGCAGTTGGAAGTAGACAGAGCTGCCTATATGTTGAGGTTTCGAAATATACCAGAAGAGAAAACTGAATATTTACAGAAAATTTTAAGTGAAGCCTTGGCTGAAATTTTACAGGTGACTCCTCAGAGGATAGAAGAAGAGTTTGATCAAGTTAGACGGGTGCCATCAAGTTATACAAGACGAAATAAATTACCTAGTGAAGTTCATTTGAAGCTTACAGGAAAGAGGACTAGAGATGACATTTTGAAGCAAGTAAGAGACATACCTATGATGATAGCTGGAAACATGGTGAAAATTCTAAGAGAGGTACCTTGGCCAGTGAGACAAAAGAGGAGAGAATACCAAGCATTAACAGACTTTTTGAGAGGAAGAGGAATACCCTATATGTGGTTAATGCCAGAAGGCCTTCTTTTTACTTACCAGGAGAACAGATACAGGATAAATTCCAGATACAGGATAAATTCCACAATACAGTGATGTAGCAGGCCGTAAGGGCGTAGGGGGAGGCCAACTGATCTAATAGATAGATAGATGACTGCTGCCTCATCCAAAGACCTGGCGGAACAGCTCCGTTTTACAGGCCCTACGAAAGGCCAGCAAGCCAGGAGTTTATTTGCCAGTGCTGTGGGACCCTGCAGTGAATTTGACTAATCGCTTTCTTCATGTGTTATTTGATCAATTGTTTATTTAACAATTGTTAAACACATATTTATTTAACAATTGTTAAACACATGTCATTTGTCCCGCGGTATCATTTTTTGTATTAAAGTTTTTGCTTTGTCTCAATTAAAAAAAAATTAATTAGCATTTGTAACAAGGAAGGACATCGATATTTTAAAATCAAAGTAATTCATAAACACCTTATTTCTTTAATACAGGGTAGGCAATCCTTGGCACGTGTGCTAAACTGTGGGCATGTCAGATCATTTTGCTCAGTGCACAGGGTCAGTTCTCCATTTCAAGGAGCCAAGGCAACCCCCTGAAATGCAAGCAGCATGGCTGGGGCTCAGCTTGTTCCCAGAATTTCTGGTCTAGCAGAACACTCATCATTTTCCCTCTTTGGCTTGCTGACACAATGATACCTTCCCAGATAGACACTACATTTTTCAGCCTATGGGACTGAATAATTAATTAATACCCCCAATAATAATAATATTTGTCATATTGAGTAAAAATATGCTTTGTCTTCAAACTAAGGGGTCTGTTGTGAAACTGCTAGAAACTGACTACCACCCAGCGGGTGTGAGCTCCAGCTGTAAGATTAGATAAGGGAACAGCCTCTTACAGGCGACTTGCTGTATATAGATAAGTAAGGAAACTTAGTCATGGAATTTTACCAGGGGGAACTTACTGGAGGCAGGACCCTTTGAAATCAGATAAACTTGTGTGCCTGCCTGCTGGTTTTCTGTGTGAATAAAACTGTCTGTATGTAGAATGATTTTAACTCAGTCATTTTGGGGGCCCATGCCTGACTGGGTTCTGCTTATGGTACCATAAAGTAAACCTCGCTTCAAACCAGTAAGTCTATGTGGACCTCGTTATTTCTCTGCTTCAGGACAAAATGGTTATATACCCCTGCCTTAATAAGTAAAAAGAGCAAGGGTGAAAAAGGTCAGCAAACATAATGGCTGTTTCCATACAGGAATTTTTCTCTACATGGAACATGGGAAGTCTTCGTTTAAATGGGAACATTATGTTGTGCTCATTCTGAGAATGACTGAAGGCCACCCGGAGCTTTCTCCTGGACACTGGACCAAACACCTCCTTTGATCCAGTTGAAAGTGTGTCTGTCTGTCCAAAGCCCTTATGAGCAAGGGGGTGGAGCTAAGCTCCACCTTCAAAATGGTGGAGATAAGCTCCACATTTTGTGCCTCTTTTTTGGCCCTTTAGAGAGCGTTTTTATTTTCCTAGCTGCTGTACATCAACTTTTCATCATAGCTCAGTTGGGAAAGGGAAGGTTACCAAGCTTCAGGGGGGCTTCTGTGATCTATTTCTCATCTATACTCTTGTACCAACATGATGGAAACAAAGGAGGAGGAGGGGTGGCCAAACAGCATGGAGACACCCACTCCCATGCCGCTTGCTACTGGTGACATGGCAGGGGTGCCTTTCTGCATCCCCTAACACAGGCCGCTCATGTCCACAGCAATCACTCAAGTCTGCATAGCCTGATGGTCTTTCTCCAACTTGCATCTCTGTTGATTTCTTTCACAGAATTGTCTTGTCCAGAGAAGAAGCAAGCTCAGAATTTGATGGATCTCCCAGTCAGGATGCAGCTTAGCTATCCTCTTTTTTATTTAAAAAAATGTGAAGAAAGGGCCATGCAGCAGGATATATATTTTGAAAAACTAATAAATAGAGCCCACTTCTGCCCCTGCCTATTATCTGTAGCATAGAGATGCTGTTGCTTTCTGCCTTGTCACATTGCTTGTCTCTTTCTTTTGTTGTACATCATCTCGCCAACAATCCAAGTGATGCTCAGCACTACCCTACGGTTAGCAAATAAGTTATGGCTTTTTACCGAGTGTACCAGCCCGTGATGAGTTCCACGTGAGAGACGGATGCTCCAGGGAGGCAAGCCCCGGCCCATAAATTAATAGGTACTTGTGGCAAGAATGGTGCCAGACAGACGGCTTTGTTCTCCCTTTGTATCTTGCTTCCCAGACCGAGGAGCAAAGCATTCCAAAGTCAATTAAACTGGGAAGCAACTCCCTGGCCTGGGTGTTGCATCTAGTCTTGAGGTGTGCCTGCTTCACTGCATACCACTTCGGTGAGCCAGTAGAAAGGAAAATGTGTAGCCACAGGGTACTGAAAGGGTTAAGAATGCCAAGACTTTCTACAGGTGTCCCTGGAGTGGATCAAGAGTACCTCTGAAGATGACTGTTAAAGACTGGACCAATTAATGGAGGATAGGCCTATCAATTATTGTTAGCCATGATAACCAAATGGAGCTTCCACGTTTGAAGCAACATGAATACCAGATGCTGGGGACAAACAACCCTCTGTGTGTGTTTTTGCTTGCATGCACGTGCCCATGTGTTCTGCTTTCATGCTCTGCTCCTGTGCTTCCTGGAGGCAATGGACTGGCTACTTTTACAGGGCAATCCTAAACAGTATTTTACTAAAGTCTGTTGAAGTCACTGGGCTTAGAATGGTATGTAAGTCTATTTAGGACTGTCTTGTTTGAACAAGGAGACTGGGCTGGAGGGACCCTTGGTCTGATCCTTATCAACATGTACGCAGAGACTCTATACTGTTTTATGTCAGGATGATCAGAGAATTTACAGGTGTCCAGAAAATGATACTGATTTCAGAACAAATGGCAATGTCTCAATTGTGTCAGCTGACGTTTTGGCAAAGTTCTTGCTTCGAAAAATAAATATTTCATTAAAAATAAAAGTATCAAATAGTTGTTTTTTGAATAAAGAAAACACAGATCAATTAGGTAGTACCATCTATAAATAATACAATTAATACAAAAGTCATCAAGAGAGGAAGCCTCCCAGAAAATTCTGTTTCTTATCAATCTGTTGGCATGCTATTATTAGCGTGTTGAAATTTTAAAATAGAGACCAATCTGTCCAGTAGTCTGCTTCTGAACAAACAGGCAGTAAATGCAAAAATTCCTTTTGCAGCTCCTGAACCATCTACAGATCTATAGACAGTCAAACATGAATGGTGTATGCATATGTTCATGGAAACACATAGGGCTGCCAATCTCCAGTGGGAAAGCTAAAGAACAAAAGGGAGAATCACAGGGAGGTTGAGAACAGGTATTTTCCTGTTCTCAATCCCTAGTTGGGGGCAGGGGATCCCCCAGTTTGGAGGCCCTCTCCCCACTTCAGGGTTATCAGAAAATGGGGGGGATGTCTACTGGGCACTCCATTATATCCTATGGAGACCAGGGGGAGGGACAGTGGCTCAGTGGTAGAGCATCTGCTTGGGAAGCAGAAGGTCTCAGGTTCAATCCCTGGCATCTCCAAAAAAGGGTCCAGGCAAATAGGTGTGAAAAACCTCGAGACCCTGGAGAGCCGCTGCCAGTCTGAGAAGACAATACTGACTTTGATGGACCAAGGGGTCTGATTCAGTATAAGGCAGCTTCATATGTTCATATGTTCCCATGGGTATAACGGAGAATCAATCTGTGGGTATCTGGGGCTCAGGAAAGAGGCTGTTTTTTGAGATTCCAGCACCAAATTTTCAGGATAGCATCTGTTACCTCTCCTCAAAACACCCCCAAGTTTCAAAAAGTTTGGACCAGGGGGTCCAATTCTATGAGCCTCCAAAGAAGGTGCCCCTATCCTTCATTATTTCCAAATGGAGGGAAGGCATTTGAAAAGTGTGCGGTCCCTTTAAATGTGGTGGCCAGAACTCCCTTTGGAGTTCAATCATGCTTGTCACAACCTTGTTCCTGGCTCCACCCCCAAAGTCCCCAGATATTTCTTGAGTCGGACCTGGCAACCCTGAAGCATATGTGTATACTCTTTCCAGCTAAGAGCCCTGTGGTGCAGAGTGGTAAAGCTGCAGTACTGCAGTCCTAAGCTCTGTCCTGAGTTCGATCCTGGCAGAAGCTGGGTTCAGATAGCCAGCTCAGGTTGACTCAGCCTTCCATCCTTCCAAAGTCGGTAAAATGAGTACCCAGCTTGCTGGGGGGAAGGTGTAGATGACTGGGGAAGGCAATGGCAAACCACCCTGTAAAAAGTCTGCCGTGAAAAAGTTGTGAAAGCAACATCACCCCCAGAGTCAGAAACGACTGGTGCTTGCACAGGGGGACTACCTTTACCTTTTTACACTCTTTCCAGAACTACTATTTAAAGTTTCTGTATTGAGAAGACTGAAGTGCAGTAAGGATGAAATGATATACAAGTGTATTTAAATAGCTTTTCCATTCTTAGCTGAAGAGTGGCAGCTATGAATTTGGCCTTACGTGTCCAAAACACTGCGTGAACCTAGGAATACAACACGTCACCTTTCAGTGTAAGAGAGCCAGGGATGCTGAGGTGTGCATCTTATGTCACTGGCACCCCTAAATGCAACTGGTGCTAGCAGAGTTCTTTGCACAGCCAAACCACCACATAGGCACTCAGTTTAGAATACCCATCTTCTAAATATCCACTTTCTGGTCTGATGTGTCCCTCTCTTTTTGCAGAATAAGCCAACCATAGTTATAACTGTTTTCGTCCTGTTTACCCTTGGAAGACTCCTCACTTAGACATGGGGGGCGGGGAGATTTTCAAGCACACATCCCTAAGTTTTGCTTAGAAATGTCCAATTTTAGATTATCCTGATTTGAATTTGGTTGGTTGGTTGCCACCAGCCAGTCGATATTATACAGTCGATATATTAGGGAGAGTGTTTTCTCAAGGAAGCTGGGGTCAACTGGAATGAAAACCAAACCATAGATTGCTTCCACGTGGAATTGTTGCTTCAATTTGGTGAACTTAACATCATCCTTAATTTGCCCTCTCTCTTATTTTCCCCCTGCTTTGTACCATTATTTCCTCAGCCAGCTCTGTTATAATCTTTCCTGAAAGACTGCAGTCAAAGAGGGCTTGCAGACAGTGTGGATGGGAAGACACAAACACTCCAGCCAAACTGATGCCATTTTATTGCTGTCATCCCCTCAAGCCTGTCATTTCATTGCTGTCACCCCCTGGGCCACCAAGAGAAGTTTTGCTGGCTTGGGGGGGGGGGGGGATATTGCTATAGTGTTATAATAGGGAAGTGTTGGAAATGTTGCTGTGTGAAAGCAACTGTTATCTTCACACTGAATTACACAAAAGCAGTTTGGAAATAACCAGCATTGTGGAGGGGGAGCTAAAAATCAGCCAGCAAGATTAGGTTCTTCCAGGCTTCGCTCCTTAGCTGGCAGAATATGCCTTAGCTCCTTCTCTGATTCCCAGGCTCTGCTCAGCACTGCCTGCCCAGGCCTCACCCAGGACTGGTATTGTTTAAATCAAAAGCTGGCAATCTGTTTGCCCATTGCAGCACTCTGGGCTGCCCGGACAGTTTGTAATCCAATTGATTATATCCACATATTCCTACATTTTCCCCGTCTTTAAAAAGGTAAAAGTAGTCCCCTGTGCTAGCACCAGTTGTTTCCGACTCTGGGGTGATGTCACTTTCACGACATTTTCATGGCAGACTTTTTACGGGGTGGTTTGCCATTGCCTTCCCCAGTCATCTACACTTTACTCCCAGCAAGCTGGGTACTCATTTTACTGACCTCAAAAGGATGGACGGCTGAGTCAACCTTGAGCCGGCTACCTGAATTCAGCTTCCGCCAGGATCAAACTCAGGTTGTGAGCAGAGCTTGAACTGCAGTAGTGCAGCTTACCACTCCACACTACGGCGCTATAACCCTCACATTTATATCCTACCCTTCCTCCAAGGAAATCAAGAGAATGGACAGCCCCCATTTCAACCTCACAGCAAGCAACCCTGAGAGGTGTAGATTAGGCCAGGAAGTAGTGACTGTCCCATGGTCACTGTTCTTTCCTCCACAATAAACAGAAAGTTGTATTTATAATTACACCCAGGTTGAGCCAGACATCAGTGGGATGCTTAGAGGTGAAGATATGGGGATGAGGGGATGAGTAACAGTGGTGGTATTACATAACTTCCAAGAGAAACCCAGAATTGACATATGGTAGCTTTAGGAATCACTGAAAACCTGGAGTTTCCAGTAATTTCTAGAGCTATGGGTTTCCTCCATAGTGAGAAGCAATAACACCAATGGGGCTGCCTAGTCCTGCTAGGGTTGCCAACTCCAGGTTGGGAAATTCCTGGAGATTTGGGAGTGTAGTCTGGAGAGGGTGGAGTTTGGAGAAGAGAGGGAGCTCAGCAGGGATGTGATGTCATAGAGATCACCCTCTGAAGCTGCCATTTTCTCCAAGGGAGTGGGCAGCTCATCTCTGCAGTCTGAAGTTCAGTTGTGTTTCTGGGAGAACTCCAGGCCACACCTGAAAGTTTGGAACCCTCTTTGGCACACTGTCTGGGTTCAGCCCATTGATTACAAGCAAACTGGTCCCGTAACTAGCCAAAAGATATTTTATATGGAAAATGCATACCCACATGTTGCTTTTGTTTTTCTGTCTGGCGCCTGCTTTACTGAGATGGAAATTGGTTTGAGCACTCTACAGGCTTCCCTCAAGACACTTTCCTTGTGCGTCATTGTACACAGAACCAAAGTGGAAACTATGATACTCGTGGATGCATCCACTATCAGGATATATCTCTTCTCCTTGAAGATGCTGGTAGCAGAGAAGCTGGTTTCAAAGGTAAAACTGAAACCCTGTTCAGTAGTTATATCAGGTGGCCAACAACTGCACTTATCATGAGTGTGCTGTTCCTGATATGCACGGTCTTGATGTCTGTTTAGGAGCACCATACTTTTCTTGCAAGAACCACATGTATTTTGCATGAACCACACGTTTTGCAGAATCCTGGGTTCATGCATTCTGAAGCTCTGTGTGCCTGCAAAATATGTGCGAGCTCATTCAGGTAACAGGGCGACCTGAGATATCTGGAAGGACATGCTCCTGATATGTGTAGTTTCTGACTTCCTGGTACATATGCACAGAACATCTAAAACAGGGGTGTCAAACTAATTTGTTATGAGGGCCGGATCGGACATAAATGTGACTTTTTCAGACTGGGTCATATGCATCATAAAATGTAATGCCCGGTAGTGGAAATATAAACTTTATAAAGGACACAGACAAACACAATTAAAGAGCTTTAAAAAAAAACAACCTTAAAATAAAACATGCTTAAAACATTAGCACTCGTGGGTCTTAAAGATGCTTTCTTTGTACCTCTCCCATGTGATCCAGGGAACTCCTTCTTTCCCCAGGGGACCAGGAAGAGAGGCTTGGCTCAGTAGCTCTGATGTGCAATTGAGAGAGCCTGGCAAAACAAGCTATTCCTCCTCCCTTCCTCCCCAAGAGAGGAGTCTCAGCCAATGGAGAAAATGGAGGCTTTGTTCTGTAGCTCCTGTGAGATTGAGCAAGCCTGACAAGGCAAGCTGTGATGCAGAAGCAAGCAAAAGAGAGAGAAAAGGAAGCAGACAACAGTCAGTTGTTCGGGGGGCTGATAGGATCTCTTTGGGGACCTGATTCAGCCCCTGGGCCACATGTTTGACACCCCTGAATAAAAAGAAATTGTGTGGGATTTAAATACCTTTATCCTATCCCTGAAGTAGCCAGCAATTTGCATTTTAAGGATGAAACAAGACATGTGGTCTTCTTCACCCCATGAATGAGTACATGTGTTTGGAACCTGCTCCAGTACCACATTATCAATATGCAGAGTAACTGTATTTCCGCTTTAGGAAAAATTTATCTAAGGAGAGCAAGTCTGCTCATCCCATACAATTTTATTACCAGAAGGCAACACTGCAGCTACCAGGAGCAGCAAGTAAAATTGTATGAAATCCCAGCACCACCACAGAGGCATGAATGGGTTTGAACTTCAAATTGCACAATGCCAGTTTGGAAACGATAATTACAGTGCTGCCAGTGAAAATGCTGTCGTTATATAATTGCCTTCCATGTTCACATTAGCAAACAATTCAGCAGGTAATTGCAGAAACTGGAGTGAGCTAATGAGAGAAGGAGTTCTGTAGGGACTGAACAGCCCAACCGGCAGTAATCACAAGTGGAATGCTGTCAGTCCATCTGAGAACAGGCAATGCTGCAGAGCAAACAACAGACACTTCGGGAAATGCAGATGCGTCATCTGGAGGGTCAGGTAAACTCATGGCAGTGGACCCAGCAAATTTGCTGCAGGAAAACTTGGTTTCCAGGTACAACAAAAAATGAATGCTCAATGTGCCTGATGCATCCATGAGCATGGGATTTGAAGCCTGCCTGCAGAGCACAAAATGCAGTGTTACCTAGGTGTGTCTGGTACACCCAGGCACAGTGAAGTGGTTGTAGATGCATGTGGTTGCTGGTATGGAAGCTATTATTAATTGCATTTATAGCATTATTTCTCTTATAGTAACTAAGTGAAGCCCCAGCAGATCTACCACTCTGGAGTTGCACAAGAAAATATTCTGTCCTAAAGACTTGGTTTGCTGTGATGGGTTAAGAGAGGCTGAAAAGAGACTGCCCCCTCTGTGGCAGAGAGAACAGCACAGGATTTTCAAACCACTGAGCTGTTCCCTTTTAACTTTTGCACACATGCATGTATATATTAGTGTCCATGTATGAAAATTTCTACATGCATATTTTTCTGCATCTTTATGTATACTTTCTTTATCCTTATGTGTGCATGCATGAATGCTTTTGTGCATTTAGAGGGATGTACTTTTGTGGATCCATGTGTACACAAGTGAGCCCTTTATGGATGCTTGCATATATATTTCATAGATATGCTTGTGTGTGTGGTGTGCAATCTATTGCATTCAAAAACTAGAGTGCTTAGAGATGCATGTTGTGAACCTGCATATTTCTCTGCGTGTATTTTACTTGGGTGAGCTTTTATGCATGCATATATGTATATTTTGCTATTTATGACTCTGTGTATTTTGCATGCATGTACAAAGTTTACAGTGTGCATTTGAATGAACAAATCTAGACGTGTGCTTTGCAAATCCATGTATTTGCACAGATTTATTTTCATATGTGGATACCTTATGATCTTTATGTGGATTTGCTTATTTTTGCATGTGCACATTTGTGTGCATTTGTAGTTAACCCTATGTGTATGTATGCATATATTCACATTCACATGTGTGTGCAATATGCATGTATATTTTAGTATGGATGTTTATTCATATATGTGCGTGTGTCTACAAATATGAATTATGCTCTGGAGTATACAGAGATGTGTTTTGTCCATGTGCACTTTTCTGTATGCATTGTATATTTGAAGATGAGAGTTTTGATATATATGCATGCATTGGTCTGTTTTGCTCAATGCCCATGGTGGGAGAATTTTGGAGAACTTTCGTACCACAGTGCTGTAGTGGTGAGCCACAATACACTTGGGAAACCCTTTATTGTTTGGAATCTTACAGCCAGTAGTGGTGTACAAAATTATGTATTTGGTACTGAATATCAGACCTAACCCCTAGCTGATTTGGGCAGAACAAAGCAGTTCCTATGAAGGCAATTACATAATTTCCCACAACAAAACAGGTGTGTCATTGCATGTCTTTCTGAGACACCCAGCTGTGATGCAATTTCTAGGAATGCACTCTCCCCCCCCATGTCCTGTTGCATTAGTCAGGAAAGGGCCCCTTGTGGGATGAAGTGCCACTAGTTCATGAAACTCTGGTTCCTACCTCCTCTCTTCCTCCTCCCTGAGACTACCAGCAATTCTTTGTTATGGGACGGACTTGGAAGTCACAGGGCAGGTATATCGTGGACCAAAGGAAATAGGCAGCAAGCGCTCAGTGGATTTGTTGTTTAGGCCTCACCTAACAAAGTGCTTTCTATATAAGATACTGCAGCAGGTGGTTCCCTTGTCTTTTTATAGTAGGGACAGGGCTGGTACAAACAGATGAGTAGCTGAGTAGGAAACCATTGCCAAAAGAGCTTCAAGTAGGGTTGCCAAGTCCAATTCAAGAAATACCTGGGGGCTTTGGGGATGGAGCCAGGAGCGAGGTTGTGACAAGCATGATTGAACTCCAAAGGGAGTTCACACTTAAAGGGGCCACACTCCTTTTAAATTCCTTCCCTCCACTGGAAATAATGAAGGATAAAGGCACCTTCTTTTGGGGCTCACAGAATTGCCCCCCCTGGTCCAGCCCTTTTGAAACTTGGAGGGTGTTTTGAGGAGAGGCACCAGATGCTATGCTGAAAATTTGGTGTCTCTACCTCAAAAAACAGAGGCCCCCAGAGCCCCAGGTAATAACGGATCAATTCTTAATTTTACCCTGTAGGAATTTGTCTCCATAGGGAATAATGGAGTGCCCAGCAGACATTTCCTCCCCGCCCTTCTTTCAGATGATCCTGAAGCGGGGGAGGGCCTCCAAACCGGGGGATCCCCTGCCCCCACCTGAGGATTGGCAACCCTTCCTTCAAGTCATTTGGCAGTGAAACCTACTGCTTATAGAGCCCTTTGTGTTATAGAACATAGGGTGGAATGCTTAGAGCTCTTGTACCATTCATGATTGTGTAAAGTGGGGTTTCAAAAATTGCTGTTTTGTTTTTTCCTGCAAAACGGGTTGTACCTCCAAAAGTTCCTTCCTTCCTTTTCCACAGCATTAGGAAGTTGCTCCCTGATACTAAACAGAAGACACCCTAGTATTATCAGCTTGCTTTTTAGCTGCCCTAACATCCTGATGACATAATAAGGTTCTCTCCATCTTTAACATCTCTAAGCCTGTGTGAACCCAAAGGTTCAGTGTTGCACACCTTTTATTCAGCCAGCTAGGGTTTTCAGCTCTGGATGGGGAAACACCTGGAGATTATGGGGAGTTGAACTTGGGGAGAATGCGGTTTGGGTAAGGGAGGAACTTCAGCAGGGGATAATACCATAGAATTTACTCTTCAAAGCAGCCATTTTCTCCAGGGGAACTGATTTCTATTCCTTGGAGATCAATGGTCATAGCAAAGATCTCCAGGCTCTGCCTGGAGGTTGGCAACCATATGCCAGCTAGATGCCCTTGGGAAGTTCACCAAAAAGCCTTGATGGAGATAGTACTCACTATAGTTATTTTTCTTTCATTCTTTTTTTTAAAAATGTGATTGTATATTTGCTATGCAGCAATATACATAAATTAGTGACCAACACTCTGTCTTAATCCTGTTTTACTCTAGGGATGCATTCATGTGATTTTGTTCTCAAGGATCATGGCCAGTGCATGAGAGTAGGCCAAGTTGGCAGCCACCTAGGGTGCCACCTGGCCTAGGGAGCACCACCAAGCATCCTCTCTCCCCATGCACTGTGTGTGTGCTCCTTGGAGCCTGCCTTCCCCAAAGGAAAGCAGGCTCCATGGAGCACAGATGCTGCCAGTTTTGTGTTCCCCGCCGGGTCTGTTACAGACTCGGGAAATGTGAAAGCGGATGGCACCTGTGCAGTGCATAGGCTTGCCAGTCCCCAGGTCCCAGCAGGGGTTCTCCCTCTTTCCCAGGCTCCATCCCACCCCCAGTCAGCTGGCCAGCGGGAGGAAGCCCCGCCCCCACAGCCATCATGTGCCTTTTCCCCTCCGGAGGCTTCAGTCTCTACTTGAGAAAGCCTTCCTCTTTGGATGGTGTGTCTGCATCTTTAAGGCTGAAGGGGAGAGTGGGAGGAGGCAGAACAACATGGCTGTGAAAGGAGCCCAGACCCTCTGTTTGTTGCACAATCCTTGCAGAGGTGGTTTGCATAGGGTGAAGGTAAACTTGAACCTTTGGTTGCTCTGTGTTATTGTGAAGAACTTAAAAGTTCAGCAACTCATGAGTAGAGGTGCCAATCCTCAGGTGGGGGCAGGGGAGCCTCGGTTTGGAGGCCCTCTGGAGCTTCAGGATCATCAGAAGCGGGGGGAGGGGGAAGGAGGGAAATGTCTGCTGGGCCATAGGGTATAATGGAGAATTAATCCTGAGGTATCTGGGGCTCTGGAGGGGCGGTTTTTTGAGGTAGATGTACCAAATTTTCAGTGTAGCATCTGATGAGTCTCCTCAAAATGCTCTCCAAGTTTCAAAAAGATTGGACCAGCGGGTCCAATTTTATGAGCCCCCAAAGAAGGTGCCCCTATCCTTCATTATTTCTAATGTAGGGAAGTCATTAAAAAGGTATGTGGTCCCCTTAAATGTGATGGCCAGAACTTCCTTTGGAGTTCAGTTGTGCTTGTCACAACTTTGCTTATAGCTCCACCCCCAATGTTTCCTGGCTCCACCCCCAAAGTCCCCAGATATTTCTTGAATTGGACTTGGCAATCCTAGCAGTGCGCTCCTCAGAGCCCGGCAGGGATAAATTAACCAATTGAAAAGCTGAAGAAGTAGCCAATTACAATTTCTAAAAATTGGCTCCTGTTGAAGTTGCATATTGCCTCTTATCCTTCCTACTTGACTTTAACAGAGCCATGAGATGGGAACTATAGCTCAGCGATAGAACATCTTTCTCGCATGCACAAGGTCTTGTCCCTGGCACCTCCAGCTAAAAGGATCAAGTAGTATTCTCACAATTTTTATTGCTTAATCTCACATTTTTTTAAAATTTATTTTTTTAAAATGAAAGAAGTTTATTTAATTTGAATACTAAAGCATATACAAATCCAAATACTAGTAACAATGACTAAAAGAATCACTGATCTACAAGTTGGGATACACTGAGTACATAAATGTGTATTTATGTAGGCATATACATTAAAATTTTAAATAAAAAAACTAAATTAAAAATGTAAATAGTTTCAAGTTTCTTCATTTCTCCTACAATTCTGTTTTTTACATTTCCAGGGGAGGGGGGCGCTAGTGAGCAGCTTGCCTCAGGCACCAAAAACCCTAGCACCACCCCTGTCAAGGATAAACTGCATGGTCACAAAAGCACCAGAATGCTTGCACACAGTCTTATTTCCCTACTTTGTGCGTGCCATGGGCACCCTTTTCAGGAATAACAGACTCAGATTTTGCCAGCATACTCCCAGGTGCATGGATGTTCAGAGAAACAAATGAACTTTGTGAACGGGATATCTGGCAAGGTAAGTCCAGATGTAGATGTGGAAACTGTATCCCTATCATTAAAACAACTGATCTTGTTGAATGGCTACATTGAATTGTCAGTATCATACGGAAGAAAACTGAAGAATGCAGAAACGGCATATTATCCACTTAGGAGTACTGGCAGCATTTCTCAAATAGGATCCTGCACTGAGTGGAACACTTCAGTCTTGCTTGCCTATCTTATTGGTGACACAAATGTCCTCTCTTGCCATCATCCTGAGCAGTATTCTCTCTAAGCTGAGTTAATGTGAGCTAGCTCACAGTTTTTTAGCCTCCAGCTCACATATTTTTGCTTTAGCTCAAGGAAAATGGCTCTAGAGCAAACTAATGTATGCAGTAGCTCACAACTTTAATGCCAGTAGCTCATGAAGTAGAATTTTTGCGCTTAAGACCCCACAGCTTAGAGGGAGTATTCGTCCTGAGAGGTCAAAAACAACATGATTTTGGCCCTTCAGAGAAACTAGGACCTACTCTGGTGGCGATGTGGTGGCTTAGCTCAGTCAAGATTACCCTATCCTTGTATGCACAGTTTCTTCACGTTGCCATGGCGGTGAACGTGAAGCCAGGCATAATCAGGATATGATGATGCTGTTTACATGCTCTGACTCTCTCATCTTAGCCCTCAAACTTGAGTTCCTTGTGTAAAAGAACAAGGGAAAGCCTCTGAAACCACAGATCACGTGGGGGATATGGAACAGCGTACCACATCTCCTCACAGGGTGATGTAACCAGTGCGTATGTCACCCATGGGAAGAAGGTCATCATGGGGGCATACAAAGGGCACTGGTGAAAGAGCCATCATGAATTTACACAAGGACATCTGGGTAGGCAATATCAAGAAGCTTCCTCCCTAACCTTCCGGCAAATATCTTAAAACGAGAGTACCCACACAGGGTTGGAAACGGTCTTAGAGTTGTCATTGAGAGTTGTCACTGATATTTAATCTAAAACAAATTGGAGGTTTCTTTGCAGACAAAACATTAAAGAATGTCAAGAAACGAATGCGAAGAAAAGCTGAAGGTGTTTCAATAAGACAAACAATTTCCAAGGAAGGCTTATTACTCAAATCAGTCCCCACGTCAGTCCTGTCATGTAAGGGTGTCCCCTACATGTGAAAAAAAAACCCAGTTTTGCATATCTCAAAGTTTCCTGAGGTCCTAGTTTGATTGGAAGCATGAGCTGTAATGAAATAAAAACACCCTTCCCCAGGATTTTCTTGCAGTGCTTAAGTAATAATGGTGTGGGATGGGAGTAACAGTCCATTTAGCCCTGTATGCCATTTCCAGAAGTGTCAAGACAGTGTGCAATTGCAATAAAAAAGACTAACGCCATGCTGGGAATTATTAGGAAGGGAATTGAAAACAAATCAGCCAGTATCATAATGCCCCTGTATAAATCGATGGTGCGGTCTCATTTGGAATACTGTGTGCAATTCTGGTCACTGTACCTCAAAAAGGATATTATAGCATTGGAAAAAGTGCAGAAAAGGGCAACTAGAATGATTAAAGGGTTGGAACACTTTCCCTATGAAGAAAGGTTAAAATGCTTGGGGCTCTTTAGCTTGGAGAAACGTCGACTGTGGGGTGACATGATAGAGGTTTACAAGATTATGCAAGGGGTGGAGAAAGAAGTACTTTTCTCCCTTTCTCACAATACAAGAACTCATGGGCATTCGATGAAATTGCTGAGCAGTTGGGTTAAAACGGATAAAAGGAAGTATTTCTTCACCCAAAGGGTGATTAACATGTGGAATTCACTGCCACAGGAGGTGGTGGCGGCTACAAGAATATACAGCTTCAAGAGGGGGTTAGATAAAAATATGGAGCAGAGGTCCATCAGTGGCTATTAGCCACAGTGTGTATATATATGTGTGTGTGTATGTGTGTGTATATATATATATATATATATATTAAAAAAAAAAATTGGCCACTGTGTGACACAGAGTGTTGGACCGGATGGGCCATTGGCCTGATCCAACATGGCTTCTCTTATGTTCTTATGTTCTTAAGCCATATGTCACAGGGAAGCCCACTACAGCTATCACCTGCTGACTGCTCTGCAGCATCTGATAATCAGAGATTCTACCTCAGAACTGAGAGGTCCCATTCAGCTACAGTGGCTAATAGCCAACCCAAATCCCTATTAAACCTATCAAATCCAACGATCACTGTTACATCTTATGGTCCTGAGTTCCGTCCACCAACTACCCACTGGGTGAAGCAGAGCTTTCTTTTGTCTGTCTTAAATCTATTGCCATTAAGTTTCATAGAGTGAGCCCAAGTTCAGCTGTTATGGGAGAGGGAGAAACGTTTCTCTGTATTCATTTTTTGTAGACCCCCATGACAACCCTTAGTTGTCCTCTTTCAAGTCTAAACTGTACTGTACTAAAATAGTGCCATAGAATGGTTTTAAAGCTGATATACATAAAGTATGGTTTTATATGTTTTATTGGATTGATTGTATTTTATGATGTTGTAAGCCGCCCTGAGTCCGCTTGCGGAGAGGGCGGGATATAAATTGAAAGTAATAAATAAATAAATAAATAAATAAATAAATAAAAGCCGCCCTGAGTCCGCTTGCGGAGAGGGCGGGATATAAATTGAAAGTAATAAATAAATAAATAAATAAACAAACAAACAAACAAACAATAAAGTCTGTCATGTTAACTGCAGAAACCCCATTCCTGTCTGTGAAAGGGAGGGTAATATTAGTTGACTAGGAATAAGGCCTCTTGTGAAAAAAAATACAATGGACTCTAGAAAGAGACTTTGGGCAAGTGCCACCCTACCCTTGCTGTCTTCCCATCCACCCAAGTGAAGGCATTCACTTTCCACCCCAAATCCAGGGGAGCTGATCTCTGCCATCTGGAGAGCAGCTGTAATTCTGAGTGATCTCCAGCCCTCACCTGGAGATTGGCAGCAGTGGTTGCCCAGGAGGAAATGGCTGATTTGGAGGGCAAAGTCTATGGCATTGTACCTGTCTGAGGTCTCACCCCTGCTCAAACCCTACCCTCTCTAGGCTCCTCCCCTCAAATCTCCAGGAACTTCCCAGTCTGGAGTTGGTAACTGCTAAGACACACTGGCTGTCAATGTGGGGACCAAGAACCAAGATTGGTTGCTATTTACTGACAGAATCAGCTTGGCTGGCTGGCAACAGTCACTCAGGCGGGAGAGAGGAGCGGACTCAACCAATGGCACACATGTACTCTTGATTGATGATTGCTGCTGAACAAGAGCAAGCATCCAGGCCTAGTTAAGTCATGCCAGTCAGGTGGCATCAAATCATCCAGAGGGTGCTGCCAGTCCTAGGGTAGCCAACCTCCAGGTGGAGCCTGAAGATCTACTGGGATCACAACTGAACTCCAAACAACAGATTTCTCTCCCCCTGCAGAAAACCCTAGCCCTAACTTTGCAGGGTGAACTCAATGGCATTATATTCAGCTGAGGGCTCCCTCTTTACTGACAGAAGCAACTTTGGTTTGCCTAGCAACAGCCTCTGGCTAGCAGCTTCCCCAGGCTGAGGGTAGGAGGGAGGGAGGAAGCAACAGGAAAGAGGCATTTGCCATGGCCTCTGAGGGAAAACGCTTCATGGTTTTCCCACCAACCTGGAACTGGCAGCCCTAGTCAGGACTGGGCCCAATGAGTTCTCAATTAGTCTGTCTGTTTCCCTTCTAGAGAAGGAAGGGGAAGAGCCCTCAGCCAATCAAGGGAAGGCTTTCTCTGGCTCTTTTCCTCCTGCTCCCTCCCTCAGCCAATCAAGGGAAGGCTTTCTCTATGGCTCTTTTCCTCCCTCTCTCACCTGATCAAGGGAAGGGTTTCTTTCTATCTTCTACAAAGCAGTGCAATAGGCGGCTCAGCCAATGGGAGAGTAGGGAGAGCCAGAAACTGCAAGAACCAAGGTTGGTTGCTATTTACTGACAGAATCAGCTTGGCTGGCTGGCAACAGTCACTCAGGCGGGAGAGAGGAGCGGACTCAACCAATGGCACACATGTACTCTTGATTGATGATTTGATGGGCCAACGGTTGATGGAGTACACCCCAACCACTGCTGGAGCTCTATTTTGCCAAGATGAAAGGGTTTATATATAGGATGCTCTCTACATATGAGGAAGTTCAGAAGCGTGGAAAATATATCCCTAACACTGAAATAAGAGCAATCTGGTTGTACTCTTGTATACGTCAACATAGTAGCTGTCAGTAGGTGACCATATAACATGTCTTCTCCCAAAAAGGTGAAACAAACTTCCAAGTTTAGAGTAGGAATTTACACAGTCAAGCAAGGTGATGGTCCTTCGGACCTTGTTCAGATACTGCCTACATTCCGTTTTGTTTCTTTCCTGTTCTCAACTTACCTTCCATATTCCTAAGGGGCATTTACAAGCTCTGATCAGTTTCCATTCAGTACATGTGTGAAGGACCAACTGGCTCTTCTAGTATAGAGATAAGTTACTTGATGACAGACTGACCAGGACAATCACGTAGAAATCTAGCACACACACAGGGGGATGGTAATTACACAAAGTCTATCGTGCCTGTTTATGATATAGTGCAGGTTTTGCTTAAGATAGCCTGGCACTTTTTTCCCTCAGTTTCACTGTAATTTTTATTAGGATGCATGAAGGGTGGAAACAGACAATTGTTTTACCACACAGAAGCATCTGTAGTGAAACTCTCCTTCCCATTTGGCAGGATGACAGAAAATTGTCTGACCATGGAAAAATTACCAGAGAACCAGTGTGATGTAGTGATTAGTGTATCAGACTAGGCTCTGAGTAAACCAGGTTCAAATCCCCACTCTGCTGGGGAAGATCTTTGGATGACCTTGGGCCAGTCATGTACTCTCCACACCTAACCTACCTCATAGGGTTGTTGTGAAAATCAAATGGTGGAGATGAGAATGATGTAAGCTGCTTTAGGTCCCCATTAGGGAGAAAGGTGGTATATAAATGAAGGAAATAAATAAAATGCCAAATGGTTGGCTGTGTTGACTACCTGTTAGTATGGTAGATGGCCTGTTGGTCAGGCAACAGATGATCCAGCTTTGAAACTCCATCCATCCATTAGACTGAGTGGTTTGGGGCAAGTCGCTCCCCTTTTCAATGTAAACCAAACTAAAAGGATTGTTGTGAGGATAAATGAGATGGGAATATTAAAGAATGTTGTGCAGTAACGTATATTTATTTATAGCATCTGTATAATCTTTTCCAACCATGATGGTGCTTAGGACAGCTCACAATAATAAAAATCAGTTGGTAGACATTATCATGTAATGCATCACAACAGTTCAAATAACTTTGCTTACAATATTAGCCCTGTAAGGTAGGATAGCATTATTACCTCCATACTGCAGGTGGCAAAAGAAAGGAAAATGCGACTCTTGAGGACAGTGGCTTGTCTTAGGCTATACAGTGAATTGGCTTGATTTTAACTGGGCATAGTTTAGCCCACATACTTACACTAACTTTCTAATAACATCATGAAAATTTATACTCAAAATCTATGCATAACTTGGACACCACTAGAAAAAAAAATTGCTCAAGCAGAACAATATACCCAAGTCTCGGCAGAGTGGGATATACATTTTCTACGTAATTTTTTTCTTTTTTAAATATAACTTTTAATTTATGATTTTCTTTAAAAAACAGGAAAAGAACAGAAAAATAAATTAACCAATAACAAATAAAACATAGTACAACAATCCATAAGCATAAAAAATATATTTCTAAGTGAATAAATATTGGATATGAGGAAGGGGAGGCACTTTGTTTCATCCACATGTGGCAGCTTTGCTTATTCTCCCATCATAAGTGACCGATGATAAGGTAGGGGGAATAACTGTACCTCACCCTCTAGCAGAGCACAAAAGGTGAATGTAAAAGCTTCCCCAACAAAACTGACAGAACAGAAAAAGAATTCCACTGAAGTGAACCATCAGAAAATTAGTTACAAAGCTGTATTTCTAATGATCATTACTAAAGGGCAAAAATATTTATAAAAATTAAAGGGTAACCTGAATGCTGCCAATGTCCACTATCTCAGAAAGGGACTCTTTTTAAAAGGCATAGATTTAAGTCCTTCCAGGTTATGTGTGACTTGTGCGTGCACAGATTTTTTGAGAGAAAAGTAACATGGGAAATTACCTCACAAATTCACAAGAGACAAAACTATTAGGGAGTATACTTTGTGAGGAACATTACCATTCCGAAACCTAGAATTGCTAACATGTCAATTAGAGTCCCAGAGGGATGGTCTATTCTCTCTCCTTCCTTTCTCAACTAGTCACATAACAGAGCTCCAGAGGTCAAGTGATGCATTTACAGATGGCTGGTCCCATGCTGCACCCATGTGCCTGCAGCTTAAAGGCTCATTAAATGAAACCTAGAAAAACCTCCATGTCCAGAAGCTGCCTGTTATGCCAAATACACTAATACACTCTCTAGCTTTAGCCCTTCTGGCTCAGGGCACAGTCTGCCAATTGTAATACATCTGGAGGGAAATAATACACAGGATTTGGGATGAAAACTAATGAAATACTAAAACGAATACAAAAATGCATTCCAAAGGGATTAACATACTACTCCAGGAGCTAAGCTTCAGGGTTTAACTTCAGCTTTCATTAAGAATGAAAAGACTTTGGTGTGACAGGAAACGGAGGTGATACAGATACAAGCAGCAAGAGCAGCTGTCAGAATGTACAAAGGTAAGCAGACATCACAATACTTCACCACTACCACAACCACCTCCAAACTTGGCTACATATGCACACCTCCTAGTATAACCCCTGCCAAAATCAGGACTATCCAGTTCCCATACATTGCACAGCCTGAACCACCGACTATTCTAGCAAAATGTGGTAGGTCAAATTAAGATGGAACTGCTGCAACGTAAGTGCAGGTTCGTGTCACTTCCAGAATAGGCAGCTCCCCTTTTACAATGAGGGCACACACTGGGACTCTATGGGACCTCACAGAATAACACATGGTATATTCTCCATTTGTATGGATACACACTTATCCTACCTCACCCAGTATGGCAAAAAGATTTAAGATGGTCCATATTTTCCATTTATGTAATTGTTCAATATAACAAACATTTAACTATTCAGACAAGGTGACCTGAGCAGAATTTTCTGGTAGGCTACACCAGGGATCCCCAACCCCTGGTCCATGGCCCAGTATCGGTCCGTGGCCTGTTAGCAACCAGCCATGAGTTGTATAATTATTTCATTATATATTACAATGTAGTAGTAATAATAAGAAGACATTGGATTTATTATCCTGCCCTCCACTCCAAATTTCAGAGTCTTAGATTAGCTCACAATCTCCTTTACCTTCCTCCCCCTACAACAGACACCCTGTGAGGTGGGTGGGGCTGAAAGAGCTCTCCCAAAAGCTGCCTTTTCAAGGACAACTCTGTGAGAAGCAATGGCTGATCCAAGGCCATTCCAGTAGCTGCAAGTGGAGGAGTGGGGAATCCAACCCAGTTCTCCCAGATAAGAGTCTGCACACTTAACCACCATACCAAACACTTTAGAAATAAAGTACACAGTTGTATCATCCCGAAACCATTGCCCCGCCCCCCGTTCTGTGGAAAAATTGTCTTCCACAAAACCGGTCCCTGGTGCCAAAAAGGTTGGGGGCCGCTGGGCTACACAAAGAAAACAAAAATGTACACTCATATAAGGAAAATGTGAGCAAAGGAAAATATACTTCATTTCATTTGTGGGGTGAGACAACCTTACAGGCTAAATTTGCTGATTCTTTTTTCTTCTCTCACCTTTGGTTACTTTTTCACACTGAAATCAAGTATTTTCTATCTAAGCAAATACTTATTCACCCACATGCTGTATGTTCTAGACATACACTTCCCACTTACTAGAATAGTTAGAATCAGAAGTTTATTTTTTTTGAAGTATTTCAGTTTCAATAACCCAAGGGTTTACTGGATCTGACTGAAGTTCGTATTGTGTATGAGACAGTTGAAAAGGGCTTACTAGATGAACAGTTTTGCTCATACAAACCACAGTGGCGTCATCAGTCTTATGATCTTTCCTGTGTTTCCCCAAGTATATCCTTTTCTCAACTGTAATCTACCTTCTCTAAAAATTCAATGTGATCATTTCTAATAATAAAATAATTTAAAATTAATTCATACATCATAACAAAAACTTAATGCATGAAGCTGCCTTAGACTGGTACCATTCATTTTCCTATCATTACTGCCTAGTCTAACGGGCAATGACTCTCCAGGGTCTCTGGTACAGAGGTTTCTCTCATCACTGGATCCTTTTAACTGGAGATGCCTGGGATTGAATCAGGGATGTCCTACATATGAAGCAGATGTGCCGTCATGGAGACACAACACTCTCTCCCCAGTGGGCCAGGCAACAGCACTTTAGGGCTGTCTTATAGGTTACAGCTGTCACATGTGCATCACTTGAAGCAGCTGTAGAATATGAGAGGAACACGCAGCATTGGAATGAAGAGTCTTTGACTCCTTTCAAACTACCTTTGTAATTTGTTGTATCAGCCAGTTGCTACCAACTTTTTATGTGTCTTTTCAGACACCTCCCTGGCTGCTAATAGATTTAAAAAAAAAAACCCAAAAAAACCCCTGAACATACAAAGTGCTTGTATTCTGTTTGCAAAGCAGGGCTGAGCTGGAATTTTTTTTTAAAAACCCTTTCTTCCATTTTAAGGTGTTCCTTACACTTCTGAATTGCAGTAGTGTGGTATTTAAATCATAGTGTGGTGTTTGAAATATCGATGGCACTTCTGAAAGTGAAACCTTCCCCCCACCCTTTTTGCGGAGTGTTGTTTCAGCTTTTTTTTCTTTAAAATGTTCTAACTTGTGTGCTATAGCGCTAAACTAATATAGCAATTCAATACTAGACTGCCAGCATTCAGATGCATCTATATCTATACATAATTGTTAGTAGATGACAGAAATATGATGTCTCTCCCTGCCAATTTCTTGCTTCATTAGAATTTAGGATTTCTTTCCAGGTATCCTTGCCATGGCTCAGATAGGGAAACGAGATACAAAACAATGAAGTAAGGTGACCATTTTAGGATGTGAAATGCCTTTAGGGGAAGAGAATAAGATACATCTAACATGTGGGTGCTCTCCAGTATAAAGTTCTGTGCAAATCTCTTTTAATCAAGGTGAGTAATCCAAGAGAAACAAAGCCCCATTTATTTAAACAGAGTGCAGGAGATCTTCTCAATATCCATATTAATGAAGTATTTCTGTTTGTGTATGAGGTGGGTGCTCTTTGATTTTCTGATTCACTGACCAAAAGTAATGAAATTATTCCTTAGGAGGAGGGCTCATAGTTGGGAAATGAGCTTAATTTTTGTTCAAATGTGACCTGGTCTTGTTTCTGCTATCCTGACCCCCCCCCCTTGCCAAAATAATGTGCGTGTCTCACCATAGATCCTATATAGACTTTTCAGAAGCAAAGAAAGGAGGAAAGGGCCTTATGCTGGAGAAGATGGAAGTAGTGCATTTTTTGGACTGATTCAGCTGAAGGAGAAAGTGTGGGAGTGAAAAAGGAAGCAGAAGGGAGAGGATTAGAGATAAATACACCAGCAAATCCCACTGTAATCGGATAAGAAACTTCCTCTGCACTTAACATGCCTTTCCTGTTGACCACACAGTCCAGAGTGAGCCACTGACACAGACGCATTAACGGCAGATGCACACACATTCAAAACCACAATCACAGAGATGCAAGAGTCCCTGATTCACAAAACAATGACAGGCACCTGATGTGAATCCTGCAGATCGCCTTAGTGACAGGACCATCAGAGACATCTTTCTTAAAGCAGCACTATCAATGTTCGGAGAAATGGAGCTCCAAGTAACTTGTAAACTAGGCCCAGAAGTACTTACAGTCAGGCTATCTCATCCTAACATTCCTTCATGGCCACCTGTTTCTCCCCTACCCAATACTCATCATTCATTGCATGACTGTTAACTAAAGCTGCCAATTCTGGGAAGGGAAATTCTTTGGAGATTTGGGGGCAGATCCTGGAAAGGGCAGAATTTGGGGAGGGGAGAAAGCTCAGCAGGCATGCAATGCCGTAGAGTCCACTGTCCATCCTCTGAAGCTGCCACTTCCTCTAAAGGGACTGATCTTTGTCATCTGGAGAGCAATTTTAATTCTGGAAGAACTCCAGGCTGCACCTGGAGGTTACACCAAATACAGTGAGATATACAATGGACCAAACTGCAATTAACAAGTGTTCTGTACACAGATATTATTTGTTTGGTCTTTATTCTGTTCATTGCAGTTTGTTCCACCTGGAGGTTGGCAACCCTATTAGTAACCCTCTCTGTCTATTGTCCATCAAATATAGATAGTGCCACACTCCTTTTGTGATCTGTATTGGACCCTTCTCTTTATTGTTGTTAGTCATGGCTATTATCGAATGCTGGCATCATTGAGCAGGGGTGAAAGAATATTTGGATGGGTTCTCTAAGTAGATTTCTCATGTTGTCTAATCCATCCTTCCTGCTCTTTTCACTCTAGTCAAAAAACCAATAGGTCAATTTAATTAACTGCCTCAGAAGTAAATAAGAAGCACATTGTCACTTAGCAATGTCCCACTGCTGAAGAAGAGATCCACATTCAGCAGTGGGACATTGCTAATGGCCACCCAAATATCTGCTGCAGAATTCATAGTAGGGTATACCCCTTTTAACAATTGTGTTTGTGGTCATTCATTAACACAGGTCCCTGAGCAATTCAGAATTTTAAACACAAATTAGGAAGTTGTACAGATCTACAAAAGGGCAATTATGTAAAAACAACAACAACTGGAAAATGCTGCATTAAGTTATTAGAACCCATTTCAGATGGGCAACCGTGTTGGTCTGCAGTAGAAGTGCCAAGATTCAAGTCCAGAGGCACCTTAAAGACCAAAAAGATTTCCAGTATGGTTGCCAGGTCTGTGTTGGAAAATATCTGGAGACTTTGGGGGTGGATTTGGGGAGGGGGTGCACAGCATGGTACAATGCCACAGAATCCACCCTTCAAAGCAGCCATTTTCTCCAGGGGAGCTGATCTCCGTTATGTACTAAGTTAATGACTGAGCTTGAAGTAAACATCCATTGCAGGCCAGAATCCTGATGTTTACAATCTGATTGGCCATTCTGCTAGAATTGGCCAATCCAGAAGTGAGGCACTTCAGAGGGAAATGCAAATGAAGGATCCTAGAGGGCACAGAGTGATTGGTGAGTGCCTGCCTGAGGGGCATGGTTTTCTATATTCCAACTGTATATATGCTCGTTCACTGCCAGTTTGTGTTGTGACTGTTTCTCAATAAACGCATTCTGGTTTCAAAGAGGTGAGTGAGCCCACTTTATAACAATCTCTGTCAGCTGGAGATCAGTTGTAGAAGTGGGAGATTTCCAGCCCCCACCTGGAGTCTGTCAACCCTAATTTCCACGGTATAAGCTTTCGAGAGTCAAAATTCCCTTTATCTGACAAAAGGGAGTTTTGACTTTGTAAACCTTATTCCCTGACAATCTTGTTGGGTCTTTAGGTGCTACTGGACTCCAATCTGCTCTTATTTGAATCAGAATCCCTTTAAAAGCTCTTACAAAATTATCAATTAAATCACACCACTTAAATTTATTTTCTGGAGTACAGACATTTCAAGCTAAGTGAGCAAGTAGTAGTTCAGATAGTTTAATGGGCTGAACTAGTCTCAGCCCAGGCGGGCGGAGGCCAGGCTAACACAACAGCCACACCAATTTCTCCTCACTTAGTAGCTACGTGTCCTTTCGATGCCTGATGCAACTGGAATCAGTTTCATCTACTTAAAGTGAATAATACGGAGAGCTCTAGCAGTGGACAGATATCATGTTATATTCATCACAACTACCAAATAATGCCTTTAACTAAACATACGACTCAAGTGTCAGAACAACTAAAGAGAGGGAAAAGACCCATGTGGAGTAAAGTATTCCTAAATCAAGAACAATTCAGGCTAATTGACCAGCTGAAGTGAAAATAAAGGTAAGGTGTAGGGTTGCCAACTCTGAGTTTGGAATTTCCTGGAGATTTGGGGGTGGAGCCTGAAGGTGGGGTCAGGGGAGGGGAGGGTCCTCAGTGAGGTATATTGTCATAGAGTTCACCCTCCAAAGCAGCCATTTTCTCTAGGTGAACTGATCTCCATAGTCAGGAGATTAGATACAATTCTGGGAAATGTCCTGGTCCTACCTAGAAGTTGGCAACACTAGTAAGGTATTCTCATTAACCACAATTGAATATTGTAGCAAGTGGCTCCAAGAAAATACCACATTCCCCATGCTGGCCTGGCACCCAGTCCAAGGGATAGCACTATGTAGATCACTGGACAGAAGAGGACTTCAGATTCCTCATGCAATGAAACAGAAATGTCACACCTGCTGTCAGAGGCCCTTAGCTCATGGGTAAACTTTTGCAAGAGGCAATGCACAATATAACCCTGAAAACCACTCAGGAATGCCAGAGAATGTCATTCTAAGCCAGGATACTTGCTAGTTAGCATTTCAACCTTATCACCATCTCAAAGGGGCAAAGCAAGGGAAAATGAGAGCTGGACACGGATATATCAGTCTTACAACTCCTTCTGCATATGCTAAACTTTGAATGGATCCATTGAACCCCCACTCAAAACACATCCATTTGTCCCTGTATATGCTCCACCCCAACAAAAAATAAATTCAAAACATAAAAACAATTGCTCTGTTTAGATGGAAAGTACAATTCCTTTGTTTCGCTCGATTTTGGATTAGATGTGAAGGAATAATTTTAAAAACTGCCATGGCACTTGGCAAAATGATAGTCAACTGGCTTACCAAGGAGTTACATGCACACGATTGTAAATTGTGTGTGTGTGTAAGGTGCCATCAAGTCACAGCCAACTTATAGCAACCCCAGCAAGAGGCTTTCAAGACAAGTGAGAAACAGGCAGTTTGCCATGGCTTTCCCCTGCAGAACCTTACTTGGTGGTCTCCCTTCCAAGTACTGACCCTGCTTATCTTCAGAGATCTGCAAATATTGGGTTGTGCCATGATGCCTTCCTTCCCCTGTTGTAAGTTAACACCAGGTAAATAATGAGCTGCACTCATTCAAACCAAGAGTAGGAAGTATGGGCATGCGATAATGATCTCTTCCTGAATCAAACCACAAATCCTTGGATTTCCGAGTCCAGAACTGGAATTTGAATTCTCCACTGTCCACACCCTGCCTTAAGTACAGTCCAGTTATCAGCTTATCAGACCACATGTAATGGTCTTATGACATAACGACAATCCGTTGCCTTAGTACAAATTAACAGTAATTTCCTGATGACAAAAATATTGTTGTTCCATTGCTAGGAAAAAAAAATGTGATCTCTCCATAACTGAAGTATCACTAAGAGAAAAGTGAGAATGAATTTGTAATAATTGGCCAATTAAAAGGAAAACACCACCAGGAAAGGTTCTTAATTATAATAAACAATATTCCCCCTGAGTAGTAGTGCCTGGCCACAAATCTGGTTGAGCAGTCCCTGCCTCTCCTCCTCCTCCTTTTTTGATATAAGATACAAATTAATAAAGCAGCATCCTATTTGAAAAAAGAGCTTAAGCCAACAAAGAGGAACATCTTTTGAGTCCAGTGGCAAATGTATTCATGGTATGAGCTTTCATTGGCCCACACACAACTTGTGTCTGAAGCAGTGTGCATGTACATGAAAGCTCATATTTTGAGTAACCTTTTGTTGGTCTTGAAGGTACCACTGGACTCAAAATCTGTTTTACTGCTTCAGACCAGCACAGCTGCCCACCTGGTTCTATCTTCAGAGGAACACTGTAATGCAAAATCTGCAAAAACTGTGTGCATCGGGTTTTATTTATAATAGTAGAACAACCAGTACAAAAAGGGCATAGCAATCAATTCACAGTGCAGTCTGATACCTAGCTGCATCCCTTCCGGGCCTGTTGATTTCAATGCAGAATGGCAAAGTCAGTTGCAGATTAACCATTCTAAAACCCAGAAAACACCCATTTTAAGTAATTTCACATTCTGAAAATAGCATCCAAAGAAGTGTGCATATTAAAACCTAAACAGGCAATAAGAAGAAAAATTAGATATCTATTATAGGTTGTGCTTAAGCACAGCTGGAACTCTTTGCATATTAGGCCACACCCCTGGTAATCTCCATTGTTTTGCACAGGGCTTTTTGTAGAAAAAGCCCAACAGGAACTCATTTGCATAGCAGGTCACACACCCTGACACCAAGCCAGCCGGAACTGCGTTCCTGCTTTTTAAAAAGCCCTGGTGCTTCTCAAGGAAAAGGCAATTAATTCATTGTACCAGCATCTCAGTAATGCTGCACATCTTCAGATGCCAAAACCACAGCTGTTGTCATATGACATTTAGTACTGAAAATAATATAATAATTATACTTCACATTTATATAGTGCTGCTCAGACTGCTTAACATGCATTACCTCAATAATCCTTACAAGAACCCTGTAAAGCAGACCATATTACAGGCTGGAAGCTGAAGCTAAGAGATCATGGCTTAATTCAAACTACAGTTTGACTTCTTGGTATATGTCAGGGGTGGCCAAACTGTGGCTCGGGAGCCACATGTGGCTCTTGCACACACATTGTGTTGCAAAGCCCCCACTATCTCTTAGGCTGGTTTGGAGAAAGCATTTGCCTCTTTAAATCAGTTCTCCAAGCCAAGCCAGCAGGCAGCTTGGAGAATGCATTTAAAGCCAAAGTTGCTTTCTTTCCACCTCTCTCTCCACATCTATTTCCCTTCCTTCCCTCCCTCCCTCCCTCCCTCCCTCAAATATCTGATGTTCCCTCCCGCCCTCAAACATCTGATGTTCACATCTCACAGCTCTTAAACGTGTGACTTTTATTCTATGTGGCTCTTACATTAAGCAAGTTTGGCTGCCCCTGGTTTATACTGTAGGCTCACATTCTCCTCCCACACATGCTGATTTCCTACAGTGCTCCCTGGTTCTTAGGAACTGTGATCTGCCATGATATTTAAATTGGTCAAATGATAGCCATGAGTAACCATAACTTGCCTCTAAACTAGAATAAAAAACTTGAAGCAGGTTTCAGATTTTGGGTTCTGAACTGGAGGCCAAAAAGATAGAAATAATCACATTTTACCCAGCTTGGATATCCCAGCAAACTGTGGTTGCTTTCAGCCATTAGGGAGGGGCTATGGCTCAGGGGCAAAGCATGTGTGTGGCATGCAGGTCCCAGCTTCAATTAGGGTTGCCAGGTTCCTCCCTGGCCACTGGCGGGGCTGAGGGGTAGGATTGCCAGATTCAGGTTGGGAAACTCCTGATGGAGCCTGTGGAGGACAAGAACCTCAGTGGGGTACATCCTCAAGAGTCCACTCTCAAAAGCATCTTATGTTTTTCTCCAGGGGAACTGATTTCTATAGTTTGGAGAGAAATGGTAATTCTGGGGGATCTCCAGATTTCACCTGGAGGTTGGCATCCTGAGCTTCAATCCCTGGCTCCTTTATTTAAAAGGATCAGGTAGTAGGTGATCTGAAAGACCCCTTCCAACCTGGCACCCGACAGAGTGGCTGTCACTCAGAGTAAAGAATACTGACCTTGATAGACCAGTGGTCTGACTCAGTCGTACAAGGCAGCTTAAAGTGCCTGTGCTAGGAGCACTCTTCTAGGAACACTGTGCTAGGCTCAGACACTCTTCCTTTGCCTGTTCTTCCTCTGTTCAGGCATGCTAATTCATTTCTGCATTCTTTGGTTACAAACATGCACAAAAAGAGGAAGGCGTGAATGATGTTCCCAATGTTTACAAGATGTTCCCAATGGCTAATCCATGGCTTAGCAGTGACATGTGAATTGAATCGCTGATTTGCTTAAGGCCACTTGTCAAGTTCTAACACGAGGAGAGAACTGAGACTTCCTCAGCCATTGCACTATGCCAGCTCTTGTATAAAATTTTTATTCCTTCATGGAGATGTTTAAAATAAAACCCACAGGACAGATATAAGATATGTCTTAGTGGCAAAGGAGATACCTGAGGACTGCCAAGTCATTGACACCCCACAGGCTGTAGCAGGAAACAGTCATTACAACAAGACAACTGCATTTATCCCTCCACTTTGATCACAGAGAAGCCAAAGTCATTACAAGGTTATAAAAGGATCACTCATTCATTCATGGCTGCAATGCAACCAGTTCAAGGCTACAGAGTAACAGTTCCAGAAACTACTGCAGAAGTGTAAGCCCAAAACAGGAAATGCAATACACTTCTATTAACACCAACCAAAATTACATTGCATAATACAAAGCAGAAGTATTACATAGATAGCTTCTCTTTTTGGATTTGGCTATGGCCTGACATATCTACCTACTTTTTTGTTAAGTCTACTACAAGACTTTATGCTGCTTCTAAGAGTAGAATAATCAAGAACCCAGTTCATAAGGCACTAAGCATGTACACGAGCATCCCCTTGAGCAATCTGCGGGCTGTAATTACACAAGGTGATTCAGTGCTGCTATTTTGCTGCCTGAGGTAAAAAGCTAGTTTGTAATCAGGAAAACTGTAAAAGAGGGGGCATTTACTTGTACGTTTTAGGCTACATTGTCCCAAGAATTTGGAATGGAGAAAAAAAAACCCTTTTCTTTGTTACCCTGAATATTCTGCCCTCTCCCCCATGTTATGTTTTGAATTAGATTAACAACACTGAAGCTGGTACACCATTCACACCACTTTCTCCTGCCACTTGCATTCAGGGACGGTGCTCAGAGTTCTGCCGCTGAAGGCAGACCCCTGTGCAGCCCCCCCCCCCCGCTCCTTTGTTAAAATAGTGTGCACGCAAAGCGTGCACGCGCTGCATGATGACGTCACAAAAAGTGACATCATCAAGCAGGCCAGGGGGCAAGGAGTGCGGGATGCAAGCCCCATCCCCCACTCAGGTTTCCTTGCAGGAAACTGCCTACCCTGCCTATTCCCACACGCTGGCTCTGCTTGCATTTCACTATCAAGATTCATTACACACCAATGTCCCTCTCGAAAGGAGGGGAAAGTGCTTTGTGTGGTGGGCGCAGACAAGACCTTACTTACTTCTGAGTCTCTATCTGGTTGAAATTTGTACCACTGCATTGGCACATCTGGGTGCAAGGGTGCAATTCTTTTTAACACCTTGCACATTCAAGGACATTAGAGTCTGCTGAACAGATGTACCTGCAGGCTGTCTTAATTGTTCAAGGAACAGTGCTACCTTGCTATGCATGGCTACCTGTACCAACCTTATGGCCTCCAAACCTCTGCCTCCACCACCAATAAACTAGTGCTCATAATTTAGCCTCATTCCTCTTTTATACAAAAAGCTCAAATAATATATGGGGGGAAAACCACATGTGTATTGTACTTTTTTTGTTTGACTGTACAGTCTACCTCCTTTAAATTTAATTTATATTAAACACAAGAACCCTGTTTTAATATTATCCAAGACAAACATATATAAATGCGATGCTGGTATCAAAACTATGGAACTGCTTATTATTGTTATTCAAAATACATTCTGATAATCTCTTTGATTCGCGTTCTTTGTGACAAATAATTTGTTTATAGGTGTTTATTTGCCCTTTACATTCTGGTTTATGGAGCTCTGAGATGAAACAAGAGATTGATTTTATCCCAATTTTTAATCAACCAGACAGTCTTTTTTCTTGACTCGCAATATGAGTGTGTGTGTTGCTGTAAAAAAAAGCATTCTAAGTAGGCATAAATTGTAGACAGTCATGGTAGTTTATTAATAGCATATATTAGATTCAAACTGCATGAACCTGTGGGTCCATGGCTGATTCACACTTTTCACCTTTAAAAAGAAGGGGTTGGGTTGCCAGCTTCAGGTTAGGAAATTCCTGGAGATTTGGGGATGAAGCTTGGGAAGGGCTGAGTTTGGGGATGAAAGGAAGCTCAGCAAGAATGTGATACTATACGGTACAACACATACCTGCCATTTTCTCCGGGGGAATTGATGCCAGTAGTCTTGAGATTAGTTGTAATTTTAAGAGAACTCCAGGCCCTCACTTAGGTGGGATGAGTCAGATACAATACTAGTATCTGTCTTTTTGTTTCTTCCAAGGCTTAAAATCTTTTCTCATTTCCAAGTGTGGGGGGAAGCATTTTATCAGAGACACAATAAGGAACAGCTTTAAAGATCCCTTTCTCAGCAGCAGGGCCATGATATTGGCCCATGTCCCCTGCCCCTTCTTTGCAGCCATATTACCCACTGGCAGAGCCAATCTTGATCCTAATATAGGTATTATGCTACTGTTTGCTCATGGGTCATTCGCTTTGACACAGATAATGTTGGGGATTCCAGAATGCCAAGTGATGCAAGGCTAGCATCCTTTGGTAGACGGAACACACACTTGTGGCTTTTTAACAGAGGAAGTGAGGAGCGTAGTCACCCATGGAAATTGAGGGCACAGAATTGTTAAATCAGGTGAGGATCCAGTCAGGATTCTATGGTTGACACTCCAACATCTTGTTAAAAAATGCCCTGTGCTCACTAATGACTACAGCTGCTCAGGATTTCAGCAAAGTGTCTCACCTCCCAGCTTCACACCCACTCAACAGAGAAGAGCTCCACTCTCTAGTTTAGTCAGTGCTGATGCCTTCCAAAGGTTTCACAGCAGAATTCCAGTCCCCATTTGGCCTGACCACCAACATGCAGGTGTGTTGTTTCAATCTGGGGGAGAGGTGGGATACAAAGCATTTTCTGAGGATGGGGAAGATCTCAGCAAGGTTTAAAAGCCCAATCTTGGATATATTTATATTTTTTTAAAGGCAGTTTGGATGAGTTTATATGTAATGACAGTTCTTGATTTGATTTTACAAGAATTAAGGTTTATGTTTGTGTCTTTCCCCCCTCCCTGATGCAATTAGTTGCTTCCTCTGCAGCATAATCCAGCATTTGATAGGATATCAAAACCAATTGGTTTGAAGCTGGTTTGCAATTAGGGCTGGCCCTAGAGGGGCTGGCACCCTAGGCAAGGTTAACTTCTGCTCCCCGCCGCACTGATAACTTCACTGAGTCACATGGGGGGCACCCAATTTGGCACCCCAAGAAGGCCAGCGCCCTAGGCAATTGCCTAGTGGCAGGGCTAGCCCTGTTTGCAATTCTGGGTTGGGTGGCACACTATGAGTTTTCAGTTCCAATAAACTACAGTCTGTGCTAATAAGGAATTGAAAGAGGTGCTAATGGAGAAGACAGAGGGAAAAAGGAAGCACAAGAGTGCCCAAGGCTGGGTCCATATTGACAAACCATATGTTAATATTACATGTGCAACCCTCCCCACACAAGACACAAACATACCCATCACCACAACCACCACTGTTTTGCCATCTTGCCTCTGTTTTTTTCAATTTTGTTTTACATATCAGAAAGTTGATCCCAGGCACTTCTCATTATTTGATTACTCCTGGGAGCATTTTTAATTTTTTTGGCCAGCTCACTGGTTCTACACAATGAGTGACAGTTGTCATAAACAATTAAATGGAACTATGCAATAGATAAGAATATGCAGCTGCCTCATCTACAGGGGCAGATTTAAAGGTAAGGCAGGGCATCCAGTCTGCAGCCTGGGAATACTAAATGTGGACTTGTGGGTGGGAAAGCCAGAGAGCAGTTTGGAGCTGGAGTGAAGCCTTCTGTCCTAGAGCTACTCTCAGTGGAACAGCAGAACTCCTCTTGACATGCCCTTGTACAGAACCTGCATAATAAGTGGAATGCTTAATTTCCCATTCTGTGTGCTAGTTGATGGCACCTAATTTGTGCCTATTATTAAAACATGTCATTTAGCTTATAAAGCATCTGATTGCTGTTATTATTGGCCTGGTACCAGATTCAGTAATGTCATAAGTATGTACTGAATCAGTTTTTGTGTGTGTGTGGAGAGAGTAACTTGTGGTAGCAACTTTTCTGTTTCACTTCATACTATGCGCCTGTCTCTGGTTTGAACTGAATTGGCATCTCCTACCAGCAAACTTGATTTATAAGCAAAGCTAATTGGAAAACATTGCTAGCATATGCTAAAAGGTGCCATTGCAAAACGTCCTGAAAATTATTGTTAGAAATAGAGTTTTACAGGGCATTTACATTGCAATCCTAAGTAGAGTTAGATGCTTCTAAGCCCACTGATTTCAGTGGTCTTAGCACAGCATGACTATGCTTAGGTTACCAATTGTATTGTTGGTAAAAGAAATTATACTGTAACTATACGAAGGGGTGGGAGATGTATCTTTCCGCTATTGTAAAAAAAAAAAATAATGGACACAATCCAGCCAAGTTTAACACCTTTAAGGGCCATTAATTTCAGTGAGAAATAGTTAAGTATACACTCAGATTTTTCCCATTGTAATCAACAGAACAGAAAGCCCAAATGCATGATGATTCAGAAGCTAGGATTGCCAACCTCCAGTTGGTGGCTGGAGATCTGCTATTACAACTGACCTCCAGATAAAAAGAGATCAGTTTACCTCAAGAAAATGGCTGCTTTGGAAGATGGACTCCATGGCATTCTAACCTCTGGAGACCCTCCCCTCTCCAAACCCTACCCTTCTCAGGCTTTATCCCAAAAATCTCCAGGTATTTAGCAATCTGAAGCTGGCAACCCTATTCAGAAGTTAAGTCCAAGGAAATCTTCATGGAGTTGCAAGCTTAAAATAACTTTTTAATATGGTAACCTACACATACGCCACAATCCCCTGGGCCATGAAAGGTTCCAGGGGTAGCACAGCCCCAGGTCTGGTTTGTATTGGATGAGAGAGCACTCCAGAGTTATGATGCCTTTGTCATAGTTCCTTTAGTAACAAATATACAAGCAGAGCTTAAGTGGAGGTAGTCAGACACTTGTAAGACAGTAGATCCACTGCTGGCCTGCATCAGATCTCCAAAAAGAAAGTCTGCACCATAGGCTCATTTATTTGCTAAGGGACCAATCGTAAACAGGTATACACAAAAGTCCCATTTTAATCAATGAGACATACTCCGAGAAAAGTGCTCTTAGAATTGCATGGTAAAATCCACCCAGTGGATGTTTTGAACTTTTGTCTGGCTTTTGATAAGGGCTAACAAGCTGAAGCTCCATCCAGCTAAAATGGAGCTGCTCAGGTCAATAATAAAGCCAACTAATGTTTCAGGAGTGAGCTTGTTGTAGATGGGGTAACACACTCCCTAAAGAAGCAGGTTTCAGACTTAGCAATGATAGTAGATTCAGGTCTGGAAGTGCAGATCTTCTCTGTGGCATGCAATACTTATAACCAGTTTCTGAGGCCATGCTGGAGGGAGCCCTTCCTTAAAGGTGTGATATGTCCACAGTTTTTCAAGACAGACTACTGCAGTAAGCTCAGCCTGGAGCCGCCTTTAAAGACTTCAGGAGCATCAGCTAGTTCAGAATACAACAGCTAGACTGGTGAGAGGTGTAGGATATAGGGATAATATCTCACAAGTCTTACAAGACCTGAAATTGTTTGCTTCTGGGTCAACTTCAAGCTGCTGGGAATTACCCATAATGTTCTACAACAGGGGTGTCAAACTCATTTGTTATGAGGGACGGATCTGACATAAATGAGACCTTGTCGGGCTGGGCAATGTTGAGCCAAGCCATGCATATACCTATTTAAGATTAGGTAGAACTGGTATAAACGTTATAAAGGACACAAACACAATTAAAGGGTTTTTTTTTAAGGGAGGAGTCTCAGCCAATGGAGAAAATAGAGGTTTTGCTTTGTAGCTCCTGTGCAATTGAGCAAGCTGTGATGCAGAAGGAAGTAAGAGAAACGAAGGAAGCAGATGACAGCCAGTTGTTCGGAGGCCTAGGAGCCCTCCAGGGGCCTGATTTGGCCCCCAGGCCACATGTTTGACACCCCTGCTCTACATGATCCTGCAACAGGGTACCTAAAGGCCCACCATTATCTATTCAAATCTGTCTGCAGTTAAAAGCAGCTCCACAGGTACCTCCCACTGTGTGTTTCCACTGTTAGATGTGAGGTGGGTGAACACCAGGCACAGAGCCTTTGATGTATGCCCACAAATGGAATTACCTCCTCACAGAAACTATTCTGGCCCCACCAACCTTGTCATTTTTCAGGCACTAGGTGGTGAAGACTTATTTATTTCTCCAGGCTTTCATGCATGAGCTATTTCCTTTTCTGATGTTTTCCTTTTGCTTCCCCTACTTACAATGTGCTGAACATTTTACACTGATAATTAGATGCTGCTGTTAATGGACTTACAGTTTACATTTTTATCTCCCGAGGAACTGCTTTAATGGTTTTATCCCCACTGATTACCTTTTTCAGGCTGCTTGTTTGCATCTGACATTGTTTTATGGGGGAAGAGAACTTTTGTAAACTATCTCAAGAATATTTTATGGGGCCTAAACTACCCTAATGCGTTATGTTTTACAGCTTAAGATCAGTAAAACAACACTTAAAAACAGGTTTGTAAATAATGACTTGCCTCCTTGTCTATGGCAAGAAAGAATTGCTTTAAGTAAGCAAACTGAGTGAGAATAATCTTTTTCTTCCCAGATCACTGATATGCTTTCAATAGCTCATATTAGTATGCATGGGCAGGTGGGCTAGTGAAAAATGCTTTTGAGCTAGAAAGCTTTTGGGCATCTTGGCAAGGCTGTATTCATTAAACAATAATTAATAATTATCATATGGTAGTGGGTGTAGTATAACCAAGAGATCAGGCACCCTGAAAGTCTTGTTCTTCTTGTGGCAAGCTAGGTTTATTTTTTGGGCTGAGAGAACTGTGACTGACCCAAGGTCACCCAGCTAACTGTGTGGAGAACTAGGGAACTGAACCTGGTTCTCGAGATTAGTCAGCCACTCTTAACCACTACACCCAAATGGCTCTTGCTGTGTTAATCATATCACATGCATGCACACAAAAGCTTATACCCAGAATTAAACTCTGTTAGTCTTAAAGGGTGCCACTTGACTCAATTTAGTGTTGCCAGCTTTTACCTGGTTGCTGGTAGGGGGACTGTCCTTGCATACATAAAGTGCGCATGGTGTGATGACATCACCTAGAAATGATGTAGTCATGACAGGCATATTGCACAGACATGCTCTAGCATTTTGGTTAAAAAAATTATGGTGCCATAAAGTTTTTTACCCAAATGTTAGATGTGCCTGGCATAATAAGTCACTTCCAGGTGACATAATTGTGCTGGGCACGTTGAACACTGATGAAGCTCTTCAGGGGTGGGCCTCCCCCTGCCAACCAATCCTGTGCTGGTGACTTGGGGGACCCAAAATTGGGAGGACCCCTGCCCCAAGTGGGAGAAGGGGAACTCAAATTTTCTTCTATTGTTTCAAACCAACACAGGTACCCATCTGAATCTATCCTTAAGCATATCCCATTTAACAACAGCCTTGCAGGCCTGTTTTCAGTTCCCAGCAGCAGCATGGGAGAACTAGGGTTGCCAAATCCAATTCAAGAAATATCTGGGGACTTTGGGGGTGGAGCCAGAAGATATTGGGCATGGAGCCAGGAGCAAGGTTGTGGGAAGCATAATTGAACTCCAAAGGGAGTTCTAGCATCAGATTTAAAGGGACCGTGCACCTTTTGAATGTCTTCTTTCCATAGGAAATAATGAAGGATAGGGGCACCTTCGTTCGGGGCTCATAGAATTGGACCCCCTGATCCAATCGTTTTGAAACTTGGGGAGTATTTTGGGGAGAGGCACTGGATGCTCTGCTGAAAATATGATGCATCTACCTCAAAAAACAGCCCCCCCCAGAGCCCCAGATACTAGCGGATCGATTCTCCATTGTTTTCTATGCGAATAAGTCTCCATAGGGAATAATAGAGTTCCCAGCAGATGTTTCCCTCCCCTCCCCCCGCTTTCTGATGACCCTGAAGCAGGGGGAGGGCCTCTAAACCAGGAGATCCCCTGCCCCCATCTGGGGATTGGCAACTCTAGGGAGAACTGTGATTCTGACAACCAGTTTCTCCATTGTGCACTAACTTTGGCAATCGCATTGGATGGGAATCAAGTAAAACTAGATTGTTTGGATGGGAATGGCCTTCACAGCCAGCTGACATCTATCAGACTAGCTTTTTCCAGACTACTTGGAATGGATTTGCATGGGAACAGCCTCCACTAGTGGTTGGGAAATCAGGGCATTCACTGTAGCCTATAGATTTTCTTTCTTAAAGTTTACACATTTTAGTAAAATCACTCACTATCCTGTATTTTTCTGTATTCTTACTCAAAAGGCATTTGCTTCTTCTGCCTACTTCTGCAGCATTTCTTTCTGGTTGAGGCTTTTGTTAATACTAGAGTTTATTCTGCTGTGATGCTGTTTTTATCTTTTATCTCTTCAAAGTATTTTTGCTTTTTTGTTTGTGGTTTTTTTGGAGAGGGGTTGTATGATCTAACCATAATTACTGATTTCATCTGTACCTCAAATAGGGTTGCCAGCTTCCAAGATAACAATGTAGGCTGCTTTGGGCCACCACTAGGAATAAGGCGGAGTTAGAGTTGCTGACTTCCAGGTGGTGGCTTCAGATCACCCACTGTTACTGCATTGCCATTTTCTCCAGGCAACACAGATCAGTTCACCTGGAGAAAATGGCAAAGGAGGAGGAGGAGATTAGTTTTATACCCCACAATTCACAACCTGAAGGAGTCTCAAAGCAGCTTATAATCTCCTTTCCCTTCCCCTCTCCACAACAGACACCCTATGATGCAGGTGGGGCTGAGAGAGCTCTGACAGAAACCACTCTTGAGAGGAACAGTTCTGTGAGAACTTGTGATTGACTCAAGGTCACATCAGCAGGTGCATGTGAAGGAGTGGGGAATCAAACCCAGTTCTCCCAGATAGGAGTCTGTACACTTAACCACTACACCAAACTGGCTCTCTACACCAAACTGGCTCTTGAAGATGGACTCTATAGTAGTATACCCCAATGAAGTCCCTCCCCTCCCCTCCCCAAATCCTGCCCTCCTCAGGCTTCAAAATCTCCAGGTATTTTCCAGCTTGGAGCTGGCAACCCTAGCCCCGGCTTTCTTCCCAACAGTGACCCAAAGTAGCTTACATCAGGGGTGGCCAATGGTAGCTCTCCAGAAGTTTTTTGCCTACAACTCCCATCAGCCCCAGCCATTGGCCAGTGGCTGGGGCTAATAGGAGTTGTAGGCAAAAAACATCTGGAGAACTACCATTGGCCACCCCTGGCTTACGTCATTCTCCTTAACTTGGAAGCTCTAAGGAAGTATCAGTGCCTTTCATACAGAGCAATTCTTCTGTGAGTACAGTACTACAATCCAAACTGGAATGTTTTTCCTTCTTGGAAGTGTCAGACTGAAAAAGTCTTAAATATCTCCCCTTACTCCCTCACCTACCATGTTAAGAAACAGTACTGATGGCTGATTCTGTCCTTTCTTTATCTGCTCAATTTGCAATGCTGTGAAAAATCCTTGTTTTAACTTTCCTCAGCTTTTCACAGGATTTCTATCAACCACCATCTTCCTTGAGGACTCCAGTCCCCCCCCCCCTTTTTTTGCTTCCAATATTTACATTCAGTTCGTCTTGTGCTGCAGCTTAATAAAATTACAGTACCACAAACTGAGTGTGGAACAAATCCAATTAACTGAACATTGTGAGGCTCTTAACTTTAATTTCAAAAAGCCTGCTGCCCATTCTTAATGCTTCCATCTTTATGGGTTTGGGAGACTCTGGGAACAATCCAAAGCAAGACTACACAGAATAAAGCATGGTAAAGTCAATGGGACTTCCTCCCAGAAATATGCACTTAGGATTGCAACCTCTGCAACTGTCCAGGACTGATTCTGTACAAAAGCCTGAATTAAAAAGGGATGCCAGCCTCCAGGTGGGACCTGGAATTAAAGCTCACCTCCAGACTATAGAGACCAGTTCCCCTGGAGAAAATGGATGCTTTGGATTGACCACTGGAGGTTTGATTGGTTGTGTAGTTAAAAAAATAGCTAATTCAGCAGCAGCTGCCACCACAGTCCAAGGATCTTCACTGTGTAACTGAAGGTAAGATGTGGTTGCCATTTTGTGGCTGGCTCCACCTCCTGAAGCAGTTATTTTGTGACTGTGCCCACCACACTGTGTCAGAATTCTAAAGGTAGTCAAAGACTCAAAAAGGTTGGGGATCTCTGATCTACAGCACACTGCTTGCATTTGTAGGCACACTTCTCCACATCATATGGACACATGTATACTTCTATAGGGTTAAAGAGTCAAGGCCTGTGCATTATATCTCAAGGCCATACCACATAGTCACATCTGATGATACTGGGACCCATTCTGCCACAGGACCTTCGGAAGCCTGTAGAGCAACTGACTTGTAGTAATCAAAATCTGAGTAGCCGGCCCATCTCCTCAGTTGGCACCTAGAAAACACAGCAGCTAGAGCAATGTAGGGGGAGAGAAGTGGAAGGACTGGCTCTCTCCCTGGGCAGGCAAAGCCTCATTGTCCTCTCTCTTCCAAAGCAAATGACTACACTCAAACATTCCACACTGGCAAACCAACAGACTTGATCCAGAACCCATGTGGGAGAGCCTAGAGCCAGAAGTCACATCAGTTTGGAGAACTGCTTCTGCAACCTGCTTGGAAGGAAGAAGAAGAAGATATTGGATTTATATCCCGCCCTCCACTCCGAAGAGTCTCAGAGCGGCTCACAATCTCCTTTACCTTCCTCCCCCACAACAGACACCCTGTGAGGTGGGTGGGGTTGGAGAGGGCTCTCAAAGCAGCTGCCCCTTCAAGGAGGCAGACATCCCACCCAGACTGTCAGTCACATGGCCAGTGGTGAAGTGAGTCTCAGTCGTTTGCTTCACAGGATGAAGAGAACCCAGGTTTCCTTTGCAGAAGAGTGGCTACCCCAACTGAAGCCTTGCCTATCAACCATGACACATGGGTCAAATGCACCTATTGATGACAGAACTAGTTTGCATATACCCACGAAAAGCAGTAAGGGTTGGTCTGCTTCCGAGAACCCAATTGCCCAAACAGCAATTGCAAATAAATAAAAATGGCTGTTCGCATGCATCTAGAAGGTTTAATTAGGGAGGCAAATGATGTTTCTAAACCATGCAAGATCTCTGTACTATTATCTCTTCCCCGCCAATGCTTGCAACACCTTCATCCCAGGAATTTCATAAGGTGCTATTTACTCCCACTTCCAAATCATTAATTCAGGCGTTTCAATCTGGCTGTGCCACAACGCTAGTGAGAACTCCTCTTTGTCCACCTCCCTGTGATCTGACACCCTCTGTCACTTTTCCCGTGTTTATTGTGCCTGTCAGCTGTTTCTACATGTGAGGGAGAACCTGTCATTCTCAGTCTTCTGGATTAATGAATACTACGAATGGGATTTGGTAAGCCTCTGTAGCAAAATTCCAATTTCTCAGAAGCACAGCTGTGCTCCTTTTGGTCAAGCAGGGCACAGTGCAATGGGAAGTTCTCTTGCACATGCACTATTGAAATGAATGAGTGTTACACAAGAGCACTGCCTTTTTTCCTACCAAAAAAAGGCAATTACATTAATTTTGAACAGTCCTTCACTAACATTCTAATCTCTAGTGGCCTGTAACTCTATTATCTTTATGTGACAAATTCCATTTGTTCAGTCTTGGTCCAACCAGCTGCTAAGACAAGTAAATACCAGCAATTAAATTGAGATTTTAGATCAGCAGGGTCCACTGAAGGAAAGCTGAAGGACAGTCACCAATCCATCAAGTGCTCCTGCGATTAACTCCTCTGAAGTTTCTGTGGACTGAATCCAGTGATTCCCTTCTGCTGAATGAGAAATCTTCCAGCGGAAGATAATTCCAATGAAAGGAGTTTTCATCCAACAGAAGGGTCCTGATTTAGTAGAGGAAAACCAGTGAATCCAACCCTATATTTCTGGATATTATGATCACCACTCACAAAATCTCCTCCAGGATTCTATTCCCCCCCCCCCCTTTAAACCCATTTTACAGACCCATAAGATTCAACAGGCTCTGGGCCCTTTCAGACAGCCCTTGTAATCCATTTTGGTAGCCAGTCGCTAATGGATTTTTTGTGTCATTTCAGACACAACAGTTTTAGCAACTGGCTGCTAACAGATTTTATTTACCTTTTGATACAAACCCACTTGTGTCCAGTTAGCAAAACAAAGTTGAGTCATTCTTGAGGTAAATAGCTTTCTTCCATTTTCACTCATCCACACATCTGAATCACTGTAGTGTGCTGCTTAAAATGTCTGCAGTGCTTCCAATAGCACCACGCTTTCCTCCTTTTTCACCACATAATCTTCCTCAAACATTTTAAAACTTCCAAGTTGAATATTGCTGCTGCACTTGACCAATATAGCACCATTGAGATGCCTTGGCACTACTGAGATGCAATGAGAAGTGATATATTGGTCTAGTGTTATAGCACTCAACTTGGGAAAAAAGTTCAAAGATCATTGGAGTGGGGGGGAGTGTGGTACTGTTTGAAATGGTCAGATCACTTCAGAGACGGCACATTAATGGAATGAAATTCGCTGTATGAAACCTCCATCCCTGTCTCACTACTCAGAATTAAGCCAACAAATAACATCTGGTTTAAAATAGCAATGTGAAAGGGGCCACTGCTCTCAACATATCTATATTCCTGGAACATAGTTCTCATCATGCTGATTATGGAGGATTCTTTTCACAGTAGGGGACTCTTTTTCTTTTGATTACGCAATGGGAGATTCATTTTCTGTTAGATAATGTACAGTGTCATATTGCTTTGGACATGTGTGGGGTCTTCTGAGGATGTAAAGACCCTCACCATGTATGTGGGTGATCCCTTGCCAGTTTGTTATTAGTCATGTCAAGAGCTGAGAGAAATCCTATGAAGTGATCAGTTTGAAGATGCCAATCTCACACTTTGAATTCTCCCCCTCTAGGATTCTATGAGCTCTTTGGGGCTTGACCAAGATGATTTCTCCATTACCTCTTTTCCCTTTAGTGAAGTCTCAACAGCTGTCATCCCGTCTACAGTATTTTCAGGCTGATTTTAGAGATTTTGTTTGGTTAATTTACACAATCAAGTAGGAAGGTATGTGGGTGCCGGCCATGACTCCCTCTGACCAGCCCAGTAACTTGGCTCTTCAGGGAGGAGTCAAAGGACCAAGGGACTAGGGAGGGTCCAAAACCACAGAAGCACCTCCTGGCAATGGACCAGCAATGCAAGAGGTCACTCTGCCAGAGCCTGCAAGGGAAACCTCACCATTGGCCCCTGAGGTAGTCACCAGCCCTATGCCATGCAGGATATGAACCCCAGGTGTCAAGACGTGGAACTTCAAACAGAGGCGGATCATATTGTTGCAAAATTAATCCATTTATTTGAGAACAAACATTCTAGTAAGGAGCCAAGTTGAGTTTGATAACTCTCAAGGCTGAATCCAGCCTTTTTGTGCATTTCAGAGAAAAGAAACAATACAGCATTTTCACACTCCCAGAGACAGTCGGCGCTTCCCATATCCCTTATCTCCTTCCCAGAAAGCTATTCACTAGTCACCTTGAATATGCTAACTTCAAAGGCCCCAGATGGTTTCTAGGCCGGGTGTGAAATTCTTCTCCTTGCGGCTACAGATTGCTCTGGGGAAGGGTACATGTTGCTGTTCTCACGGTTAGTAAAAGCAGAGGTCATAATAGAGTACAATATGGCGTTAGTCATGTCAAGCTATCATACTAGAGGGTTTACTTTACTATAAGCAAGTTACACGGCTGACACCAGGACCATAGCCCCCAGGACCCATTCCAACTATGCACAAATAGTGGCAGCAGAAGGTCCATGCTAAAGCAGCACAAAGGAGGTGAAGTGCCAGAAGTCGACAGATCAATCCCACCATTGATCTCAAACACAGCTCTGAGTGTAACATTTCCTCATGGGATCATGGCCAGAGCAAAGCACAGCCTCTGGAGCTCCAGTACTTGCCAGCAGTGGAGCTGGGCACAATTAACTCCTAGCCTATTTAAGCCGAGGCCTTAGAGGACCGCCCTGTTTGATCAGCTGGCGCACTAGGTATAGAGATGCTAGCCTCTACATGGGACCTGGCGCTTCCCCAGAATCACAACTTATCTCCAAACCACAGAGAGCAGTTCGGGTAGGGTTCCCAAGTCCAACCCCCAACATATCTGGGGACTTTGGGGTGGAGCCAGGAGACTTTGGGGGTGGAGCCAGGAGACACTGGGGTGGAGCTAGAGGGGAGGGGGTGAAACGGCGAGCCGCCCCGTCTCGGAGCGTGCGACGTCGCTGCGCAGCTGACGCCTCTTCTCTGCTCGCCGTGGCTGCTCCTCTGAGATGGGCTCAGGCTGAGCCCATCTCGGAGGAGCAGCCACGGCGAGCAGAGAAGAGGCCGCCGCGCCGCTGCCGCCTCGCCCACTCCGCCTCTGGGGTGGAAGCGGAGGGGGGGGTGGAGGCGGGCCGGGGGCATGGCGAGCCAAGAGTCTGGGTCCTAGAAGGGCCCGGATTCGCGGCTCGCCATGCTCCTGGCCTGCCTCGCCATCCCCTGCACTGCTGCCGCCTCTTGGCTGCTCCTCTGAGATGGGCTCAGCCTGGGCTCATCTCGGAGGAGCAGCTGCGGTGGGAGGGGGGGCAGCAGCGGCGCGGCAGCCTCGCCGGCTCCGGGATGCGGCGGCTGGCCATGCTCCCCGGCGCCGTTTCCACCCCCTCCCCCCGTTTCCGATTTTTGGGGGAGCGGGGGAAGAGGGTGGAAATCCTGGGGTCCCCCGCCAGGGCGGGAGGGTTGGGAAGCCTAAGTTCAGGGGGGGGAATTGATGTTTTGGAGGGTGGGCTCTATGACACTGCACACCACTGAGGTCCTTGTCCTCCCCAGGCTCCATCCCCAAATCTTCAGGAGTTTCCCAATCTGGGTTTGGCAATCCTACCCCACCTCATCTCCTCCTGGTGACTGGGGGAGACCTTGTATTGCCAGCACCAACTTTCCAAGGCTTGACCAATCGCAATCAAGGGTCCAGTATCCCTGCAATGGAAGTCTTGATAGTAGAGAGCAAGACATACTTGTATCTTTTCCATCACCCCTCCTCCCCAACTGCTGCAGGGAAGGGATTCAATCCAAATTTGGTTTATTGACATGGGATAGGAGGATTATGTTAATCCCTCTCCCCCATACTGTTTTCTCAGTGGAACATACCCATCCTTGAACTTGAAGGGATACAACAGAGGCTAAACTTGGGCCTAGATGGCCAGGACCAAGCCAGATGCCTGCAGTGAGTCAGCAACTTTCCTCACTTTCCTATAATTCATTATTTAGTACATTTTAACCTGCCCTAAAGAGCTCAAGGTCTACGTTTCCTGTATTTTACCCTTATAACAACCCTATGAGATAGGTTAGGCTGAGAGAGTGGCCCAGGCATACTGGGAATTTTAACTTGGCCGTCCCAGCTTCTAGTCCAACACTTTAAATGCCTTCCCCATGAAAGTCTGACCCTGTCATCATTAGGAAACTTAACTGGGAAAAGCAAATATTCTTTCAGAAGCAGTGCTTCACAAAAGTGTTCTGTATATATTGTAAAATGTGCTCTCTGATTTTTCCTGTGTGTTGGTTTGGAAGTTTAGTGTTTGTTACAAATGCCTTGCAGTACCCAAAATGTAGCTCTTCTTCCCGTAAAGCCTTGGTTCCAGATAATCCAGCTTTACAGGTTTATTTATGTTATATTCAACAGGTTCTGTTCAACATCCCTTAATTAGCCTTACAATGAAAATATTTCATTAACTCCGTGAAATTGGATTATGCTTCCAAGCTTCAAAATGCAAAAGCAGGTATATTAGTTGCATGCATTTAGGGTATTCCGGGTAATGTTTAGAAACCACTATCATAAGCAACAACAGCAATTCCACATAGGTAGGCTTTTCATTCCCAACGGCAGCATTTGTTCTAACAGGCTTAAATGAACAGAAATGGTCAGGTCCCTAAACAGAAATGTTGCAGGTCTGCTAAGCTTGCCAGACTTCCATCCCCCTGGGGTCCCACTCCTGCTTAATAGAGGGGTTGGCAGAACATGATGCTGCAATGTCACTTCCAGATTCAGAAGTGACATCACAACATTATAGAAATTGGAATTTTTAGAGAGTTGTATGACACCAGTTTTCTGGGGTCTACCCACCCTATCTGCTACTCATCAATTGCATGCTGCTGTATGCTGCTGCTGATGTGCCTACCTACCTACAGATGCCTACTTGCGGTGTAAACTGAAAGCAAAAGGCATGGGGGAACCTACCTACAGATGCCTACTTGCGGTGTAAGCTGAAAGCAAAAGGCATGAGGTAGGAAATTTAAATTTTAGTGGGAGGAAGTGGCCCCAAATGAAGGGGAGTGGATGAAAGAGCTGACCTGGATGTGACATCAGGATGCTGCTGAGCATTCTTTCCTCCTCAAGCATCTCCAGGATTTCCCCAAGCTGGTTGTCAAGCCTTCTTGGGAGAGAAACAAGCTTAGGTTTGTTTCAAGTAGTAAAAGGCTAAAGCTGGCTAGGATTGCCTAGTGTCCTGTTTTGAACTGGACTGTACAGTATTTTCCCCTTTTGTCCAGTAAATAAACTGAGAAAATACTGAATATATCAATGTCCAGAATTTTCTAATCAATTAAGACTGTAACCACTGTGGCCAAGCTCCATGCATGTCCTTTTTCTTTCCTCTGTGGTTTGATAGTGGTGATGTCCACATTCACTTGTTCTTCATTACAGCCAGCAAGGTTTGAAAAGGATCTAATCTACTCAAAATGGTGAGGCAGGACACTGCCAGAGAAATCCTGTTCTCTTGACTGAAAAAGATAGAAAGAGAGATGCTAATAGCAAACCAATTGGCTTCAGGAACTCAGTTGCTTTTCACAAACTATAAAATAGAATTTTAAAGAAAACTTAACCTATTATTGTCTGTTCTACTTGCTGAACAACCATTTAAAACCCAAAAAAACCTCTTTATGTATTTATATTGTATCAAATGCAAGGAATGTGTGGTATAGTAGTGCTTGTCACATCATTAAAGGATATTTGGCTAAGATTGAGTGTAGTGTGGTATCATGTTAGACAAGGACTAAGTAGGTCCTGTTTAGAATCGTCAATTGCCTAGATAAAATAACACAGGTTGCAGTCAGACTGGAAGGTTGGGTATGCTGCTCATTACTTTCTAACATTTTGCGACAGAGATTTTTGATCAGGCTCCCACCATGATCTGGCTTCACTACACACTTCTTCCATGGTTGACTGTTCAGATTAGTGCTGTGCATCAATCATAGAGTTGTTTTGATTTTTTTGGAATGTGCATGTGCATATGTACTATCCGTTAAAAAAAAAACAGAACTGCAAAACCAGAATTAAAGGTTCACACTTCTGAAGTGATTTGAGCAAGCACAGGGGGAGTTCAGACATCCAGAAACACAGGATAAATGCATAGACGTTCGTAAGCACCAGACTTTCTCTGGGGTCTGTTTACTTTGCATCCAACTTGTCATATGATGAGGTGAGTATTACTGGGAAATGGGTGCCAGATGTGGCTTTGTGAATGAGCCCATTTAATCTGTAAGGAAACAGCGACTATATCGAGCCAAACTGCGTGTCTGACCGCAGTCTCACTGCTGGAGGGGGGTGGGGGCAGGGCAAAACAGGCTTCCTCTGCTGCTTTTCTAGCAGCAAAATCCAAGAGAAGTCTGTAAAGTGCTAGCTATTTCTGCCTTTGTTGTGGGGCAGCCTTTGGAGGATTGTAATGGGAATCTATTGCCACGCAGAACCAAAGGTACAACTCCATGATCTGACAGCAGGACAGCAAAGCAAAAGCAGCAGTAAAAGACCCTAGAACAGGGGTCCCCAACCACCAGGCCACCGACTGGTACCAGCCTGTGGCCTGGTAACAACCGGGCAATGGAATGAGGCAGAGGCACTGCACTACCCCTGTCCACCTAGGACCTGAGAGGACTAAAGAGGCAGTGTGGCCTCGCTTCAAGGCAGGGAGGCAACCTTGGAGCGAGGCAGAGCAGTTCTGCTACCCCTTTTGCCCACCTGGGATGGGGTGTGGGTGCAGACAGGGAAGGGATGGGGTGTGGACAGGGGCATCCTGGGGTGGCAAAAACCCCAGCGCCACCCTCCCCCACACTGGTCCATGGAAAAATTGTTTTCCATTAAACTGGTCCCTGGTGCCCAAAAGGTTGGGAGCCACTGCCCTCGAAGAAAAAGGATTTCTATATAAAATCAGTAGGCTTTTTCACTTCAGCCAGCTCAGATTCTTGATTGCTCCACCTATAAACTCTCTAACAAGGTTGTTAATTTGCCAGCACTGAGTCATAAGGACAAAACTGGCATTAAGTGTTTATCAGTCCAAATAGTTAGGCTGTGCCCAGCTGTCAACTAATTCCCAGAACTGCAATTACAACTTAACACTTTCACCAATGCTACAAGTAATGGAGCCTGTATACTAATTCGCTCTCTGCTGCAAAGCCAGATAAGATCAGAGCCCAAGGGGGTATGCAGACTCCATACCCTTAGGAACACTGCAGGGCCTGTTTCAGTGCCAGCTAAGCAGAGTTCTGGAACAAAAGGAGTTAACTATCATGCTTCAAACAATTACCTTTAATTATTGCCACTGAACTTTCTTTGTAGAGAGTGCATGGCCATTGTCTTCTCAAGCCTCAAAAAAATCTTGTAAGGAAAGCACTAACTGTGCCCATTTAGCAGGTGTGGGTGTGTGGCTCAGCAGTGTTCCCAAAGACTGCCTGTAAATTGGTTCGATCCTGCATTTTCAAATGGTTCATTAGCAAAGGCAAGCAACCTATGCAACCATGTAATTCATAACCACAGCTCTAAGACTACAAATATAATTTTGTATTCTTTCAGAATGTGATTTTTTTTTATGAATCACAAATTCAATTGTGTTTCATCAAAAAGGAGCAACTATGAACTGGTTCGCAGTTGCATGTACATAAATGGATTACTTAAATTCAGTTTAGATAAAATAAGATTTGATTGTTGCAGTGGACACAGTAGGCAAGTTACTGGGAGAAATATCTGTTCTGAATGGGCATACTCTCTATCCTAGAGAACAGTTACAGAGTTGAGAAATATTCTTGGATACAATATTTTTCCTGGATTTCCAGGTGACTGCCATGAACAAGAGACAATGACCAAATAAACCACTATCACCCACACTTTGATGACTTTCAGGTTGGATTGCGGTAATGCTTTCTGCATGGTACTATCCTTGAAGACAGCACATGCATTTCAACCTGTACAGACCTGTGGTAGATTGTTGATAGGTATGTCTATTAATATTTCACTAGTTTTGAAACAGCTAGACAAGCTTTCAGTTTGATTCCAGGCCCGATTCCAGGAGCCAACTCTTCTTTAATGTCATAAACAGCCAGGTATCTTTTTCTGGGAATATCTCCTCCCACATGACCCTCTTTCATATATGAAATCTTCTGAGGTCTCACTTTTCCTTCCATCATTTGTGGCCTCCATTAGGAGCGGAATTCTTCCATTTGGTCTGGAGTGCTGTTGGATGCTCAAATATATATATTATCCTTATTTTTTAAATCTGGCTATATGCCTATATCTCATATATATAAGACTTCAAAGAAGCCCTATTATGAATGCAGACTATAAGAATTCTCCTCCCTTCCAATTCGATTACAAGTCTACAACATGTATTAAAAATGAGGAGGCTTTCAGTTATGTTTGTTTTATTTTGTTATATTTGTATTTAGTGATTACTTGATGGCTGTTATATTCATCAGAAGCTTTTTAGCTTGATAATTATATAATGTACTGGAAACTGAGACGGTTTGAAGGCAACATTCTTTATTGCGAGCACATTACAAAAGTGAGTACACACGGCCGGGGTCCCGCATATATACATTACCCCGGACGGCCCCCCTGGTCCGACCAGGCCAATCCTGGTCGATTAAACTTCCCGCCGCAGATGTTGAGGGGCGGGGCCACTGGCGAGCCACATCCGGGAACCCTTAGGTGACCATTGCCATGCGGTGTGGCCACTTATGAACAATACATAACACTCCTCCCCCCTTAGTTCAGGACACATAATCCCTTAAGTATGCGGGGGCTGTGCGCTCCCGGTTGGACCTCCGTAGGCTGGCCGGTGGAGTGGGAGCGGTGGCCGCCGCCGCCGTCGGGATCATTGCTGCTGAGCCGGGTGGAGCGGCGGTCTCCCCGCTGGAAGGAGCCGCCGTCCTGCAGGTGTCTCTGACTGGCTGTTCCGCCGGTGCTCCAGCCGCTGCGCTGCTCTCGCCCTGGGTTGGCACCGCTCTCTGCTCGGCCGGAGTGGACGGAGGATCGGGGCTGACTTGTGGCAGACCCGCGGTAGCGGGCGCCTCTGTGCTCTGCCCTTCTGTTGGCTCTTCTTGCACGGTGCGGCGCCGTATCTGGTCGATATGCCTCCGCAAGAGGAGGCCACCCTCCGTGGACACATCGTAGTGACGGGACCCGGTTACTCGAAGTACCCGTCCCACCACCCACTCGGGGCCGCTCGCGTAGTTCCTAGTGTACACGGGGTCCCCCAGGAAAAACCCCCTAGCCGCCTCTCTGCACTCAGGGGAGTTTCGGATGTCGGTGGCCCGGTCGGGGTGCAACCGATCTAGCCTTGTTATGAGTTTCTGTCCCATTAGCAGCTCGGCAGGGCTGACCCCCGTGACGGGGTTGGGAGTTGTCAAATAGGAATGCGGCTAGGCGGTGATCCCAGTCCCCCTGTACTATGCGGCCCAGGGCCTCTTTGGTGGTGCGGACCATCCGTTCTGCCTGGCCATTGGTAGCTGGATGGAATGGGGCTGACCGTATGTGATGGATCAGGTACCTTTGCAAAAACTCCCGGAATTCTCGGGAGGTGAAGGCGGTTCCATTATCAGAGACAATGGTGTCTGGGGAGGGACCACCACCCTGCTCCCCCATAAGAGGCACCCCTTGTGGGCAGCTAGTTCTTCCTTTCTCGTGGAATATGCCTTGAACTCCTCCCCCGGTTTTCCCTCTGGCCACCCCCTCACCACACAGTTGAGGACCCGGGCGAGAGTTTTGTCCCGCCCCGTGGCTTTTGCTACCTCTGATGCGTGTAGGGGCCGCTCTGGCAGCATTCCCATAAGCATCACATGGTTGGCTGGGGCAGGGTCGGGGTCTATGGAGGGGAGTGGTAGGCGACTGAGGGCGTCTGCGTGCCCCATGGCCTTGCCCGGCCAGTGGACCAGGGCATAGGTGTATGAATTAAGGAATTGGTTCCATCGCAAAACGCGTTGTGATAGAATCTGTGGCGTTTGACGATCCGGGGCCAGGAGCCCCAGGAGTGGCTTGTGGTCCGTGCCTATTGTGAACTGTCTCCCGTACAAATAGTCATGGAACTTGCGCACCCCCGCGACAATTGCTAGGGCCTCCTTGTCTATTTGCGCATAGTTCCGCTCCACTGTAGTTAGGGTCCTGGAGTAATAAGCTACTGGGACCTCCCTCCCGTCCGGGAGTTGGTGACCCAGGACGGCACCCACCCCGTACGGCGACGCGTCACATGCAAGGATCACCGGTAGGCCCTCATCAAAATGGTGGAGCACATCGTTTGATGTGAGTAGGTCCTTTACCGCTTGGAATGCCGCTGCCTGTTTCGGTCCCCAAGCCCAGGGGGCATTCTTATCCAAGAGTCTGTGGAGGGGTTCTGCAATGGTGGCCTTGTGGGGCAAGAATGAATGGTAAAAATTTAATAACCCCAAGAAACTCTGGAGGTCCGCCTTGCTCTTTGGGGTTGGGGCTTCCACGATATCTGTGGTTTTGTTGGGCGTCGGGTGGATTCCTGCTGCGTCCACCACAAAGCCCAAGAACTCTACCCTTGGCACCCCCAGGGAGCACTTTTCCTGCTTTACTTTCAGGCCGGCCTTTTGGAAACGGCAGAGCACCTCACGCAGCCGGTTGCAGAATTCCTCCGGGTCTGGGGCGGCGATCAAAACGTCGTCGAAAAACGGCTGTACCCCGGGAATCCCTTTGAGGAGAGCATCCATCAGACTTTGGAAAAACCCCGGGGCCACGCTCACCCCAAACTGTAACCTCCGCACCTTAAACGCCCCCCTGTGGGTGACTATTGTCTGTGCCTCTGCCGTGGCGGCGTCTATGGGTAGCTGCTGGTACGCCTGGGCCAGGTCCAGTTTCCCAAAAATCTTGGACCCCACCAGCGCAGCCAAAACGTGGCTGATGACTGGGACCGAGTAGGGATTATCCTGAAGTGCCTTGTTAATAGTGCACTTATAGTCTGCACATATGCGCACGTCCCCGTTAGGCTTCACCGGGGTCACGATCGGAGTTTTCCATTCAGCGTGGGAAACAGGTTCCAGCACCCTCTGAGCCGTGAGGCGATCTCGCTCGGCCTCAATCTTAGGCTTTAGTGCAAACAGGACCCGCCTAGCCTTAAGCCTTACTGGCCGCACCTGGGGGTCGAGAGGTAAGGATATGGGGGCCTCCTTATAACACCCCAGGGCCCCATCAAACACTTCCAGGAACTCTTTACACATGTCGTCGAATCCCCGCGTCCCCAGCTGCTGCACCCCCACGATTTTTATTCCCAGCGGCTGGAACCAGGCTAGCCCCAAATGTGTGGTGAGCTGCTGTTTGGCCACCAGTATTTCGAGGTTGCCCCTGAACCCCTTGTACTCCACCCCCACCGTTGCCCAACCCAGGACTTGTACAGGGTTCTTTTGGAAGTCCCGGAGCACGAAATCGGCCGGACACAGTCTGGGCTGGCCCTGCAAGCACAGCCTCCTCAAGGATTCCTCCGATATTATGGAGATGGAGGAACCTGAGTCCAGTTCCATCAGGCAAGGCTTGCCCTCTATCCTGACTGAGACCTTGACCTTGCAGGGGGTCTCGTCGGGCAAGTTCATTACCTGTACGCTGGTCGATGCTGTCGCGTAGTCTCCTGTCAATTCCTGGTTGGTTGCCTGGCGGTGGCAGGTGCCCTTGGACCGGCAGGCCCTTGCTATGTGGCCCATCTTGCCGCAGCTCCTGCAGACCACGTGGTGGTAGGGGCAGTCCCTTCGCTTGTGTTGGTCCCCACAGCTGGCGCACCTGGTCGAGGCTGGTCTCTCCGTCGCTCGGGGTCTCTGGGTTGCTCGTGGCCCCGTCCCTGGTTGGTGGCGCAGCTGGAGTGCCTCCTCCTCCTCCGGTCCGTAGGGGTCCATCTCTCCCTGGTGGATGGTGTCGGTTCTTGTTTTGGGAAAGGTCCTCGTGGACCGCTCGAACGCCACTGCCTCGTTGAAAGTGCTCTGGAGGGTGAGCTCTTCTCTCGCGAACAGCTTCTGCTGCAGCCTCTCGTCCCTCAGGCCCCAGATGAAACGGTCTGCCAGGGACTCTTCCAGCTGTGTGAAGCTGCATTTGCCAGCGATTTGGCGGAGGGCCGCCAGGTAGTCGGCGGCCGACTCTCCCGCCTCTTGGTCCCGCTTGTGGAAGAGAAACCGGCAGGCCACGCGTGAGGGCTGTGGCAGGAAGTGCCCGGTAAGGAGCCGGACTATCTCTTTGTAGGACTTCTCCGTGATCCTCGCGGGGGCCAAGAGACCCTTGGCGATCTCGAACGTGGCCACTCCGCAGACGCTCAGGAGAACGTCCCGCTTCATGTAGTCTTCAGTTATGCGGTTTGCCCGCAGGTAACACTCGACCCGCTCTGTGTAGGTCTCCCATCCCTCCGGAGTAGCGGGGTTGAATTCTTCAAGACGGCCCGTGGTCCCACTCTGGGTAGCCATGGTGGCTGTGGCGGCGGCCGTGTTCGCTCAACGGGTTGCCTTGGTCATCTCTGTTGGATCCGTTTGAATTTGGCGGGCTAGCATCCCACCTTCGTCGCCACTGTAATGTACTGGAAACCGAGACAGTTTGAAGGCAACATTCTTTATTGCGAGCACATTACAAAAGTGAGTACACGCGGCCGGGGTCCCGCATATATACATTTCCCTGGACGGCCCCCCTGGTCCGACCAGGCCAATCCTGGTCGGTTAAACTTCCCGCCGCAGATGTTGAGGGGCGGGGCCACTGGCGAGCCACATCCGGGAACCCGAGGGTCTCCCTTAGGTGACCATTGCCATGCGGCCTGGCCACTTATGAACAATACATAACAAATTATTTATCCACTGAGGAAGGCAGTTAGCTGAAACCTGTTTGATGTTTTGTTGTTCTATCATACCCTTTGACCAACTGCATACATGTCACTTGAAGATTGCTCTCTATGAATTAGCTTATCTGCCACATTTAAGGTTGTCAGTTCTGGGATGGGAAATACCTGGAGCCTGAGGAGGGTGGGGTTTGGGGAGGGAAGGGAAGGGAGCTCAGCAAGGTACAATGCCATAGAGTCCACCCTCAAACAGTGGCCATTTTCTCCAGAGGAACTGATCTCTGTTGTCTGGAGATCAGTTGCAATCCCAGGAGATTTCCAGCCACCTGGAGGCTGTCAACTCTAGATTGGTAAAGGGATTTATGTATAGTAGAGCAATTTTTTATGTTGTGTGTAGTGTATTGTTTATTATTTTATTGTACTTTATAGATAATTAAAACTAATTGTTTTATTTTTTCTGTTGTATGTATTTTGAGGTTTGCTTATTTAATCCCTTTTGGCTATTAGACCTTTCTTATTGCATCTTATTTTACTCAATGTACATTGAGTAGTAGTGATTATAGTACTGGACAAATCTCTCTTTGGGCCAGTTGGTTTCTCTTAGGATAGACGACCTCACAGGATTGTTATGAGGCTTACTAGGGATGGGAGCAGGGTCGCCAGCTGGCACAGAGTGGGATGCTTGGTGTGTGTGTACATTGGGGGGGGGGGCAGTGTCAACATAACAGAATGACTTCACACCCCAGATCTGACACCACACCGTCAACATGACAGTTTTTTTTCTTCATTCCTCCCCCCTCCAGCCTACCTAGGTGGTGACTGGAGATCTCCTGTTACAACTGATTTCCAGGCAACAGAGATCAGTTTACCTGAAGAAAATGGCCACTGCAGAAGGTGGACTCTTTGGCATTATACTCCACAGAAGTCCCTTCTCTCCCCAAGCCCCAGCCTCCTCAAGCTCCACCCCAAAATCTCCAGGTATTTCCCAACCTGGAGCTATTAACCCTAAGGCTACCGAATGGTGGCAGTAGTCAGAGGCTGCCAGCAAGATGTCTTCCATCATAGTGGAATACCTGGTAACCCCACAGGGGAGAACCATGGATGCTGCTCTGTGTTTGAGGAAGGACAGGATAAGGATGCAACAAAGAGGTAGATATAAGGTGTTTACTACCACAAAAACATAATAAAGCTGCAGAATAACCTCTCAAAAATAGTTGCAATTTCATTGCTGCATGTCTTCTAAGTTTAGGCTGAAGATAAGGTGTTGCGTGGAGCTTGCTGTTCAAACCGAGCAAGCTCAGGGTCAAAAGATCAAACAAACAGTCAAACATGCAAGGTGAGAAGGGTTACCTCCAAAGGCAGGCAAGGTTAAGTTCCTGGAAGTCAGGGTGATTTAAACAAAGGAAGAAAAAGAGCTATGTTGAGCCTAGGACAGTGTTAGGCAAACTGAGGAGATGGTTTATAAGCCCAGGTTTTATAGGGCCTGAGTCTTTGAGATTGGCTTATTGGGTCATGCACTTGAACCTAGTAGTCAAATGATCCCAAAACAGGGGGAAGTGGCTGGCAGCCTCTGAGCTGCTGCTATATCTGGAACTGTGGCACAGTTTGTGAAGTGTTGTGGCAGACTGGTAGAAGTCCTACTGGGGCAAATTATTGGTGAACAGTAGTCAGAGGGGACAAGCGACACAAAGGTGTGTGTATACAAGTGGAGGTAGGGTTGCCACTGCCAGCTTCCAGGTGGAGCCTGGAAATCTCCCATTTTTACACCTGATCTCCAGCTGCCAGAGACCAGCTCTCCTGTAGAAAATGGCTGCTTTGAGGGGTGGACTCGATGGCATTGTACCATGCTGAGGCCCCTCCCCTCCCCAAACTCCATCCTCTTCTAGATCCACCCCCAAAGTCTACAGGTATTTCCCAACACCGACCTGGCAACCCTAAGTGGGGGGTGGGAGAAAGGATGGACGACAGCAAAGATCACAGGTGGCCCTAACATGAGTTGAAATGAGGCTGCTCTAAGGATGACATAAGCCCATTGCAGTCATGTGTACCAGGAGCCTAACTGGAACATGCACCACATAATCCTCCCTATATATGTGGTGGACATGTTGCTGGAACAGGAGAAATGTGTATATTTACCACATATATATAGCCTTGGACTCGGTACACATTAATGCAAACCCTGAAAAATCCCGTAGTCATAGGGTTGCCAAGTCCAATCCCAGAAATATCTGGGGACTTTGGGGGTGGAGCCAGGAGACACTGGGGTGGAGCTAGGGGGAGGGGGGGAAACGGCACCAGGGAGCATGGCGAGCCGCCCCGTCTTGGAGCGGGCGACGCTGCTGCGCAGCTGCCGCCTCTTCTCCGCTTGCCGTGGCTGCTCCTCCGAGATGGGCTCAGGCTGAGCCCATCTCGGAGGAGCAGCTGCGGTGGGACGGGGGGGGGGGGGCGGCAGCGGCGTGGCGGCCTCGCCTGCTCCGCCTCTGGGGTGGAATTGGAGGGGGGTGGAGGCGGGCCGGGGGCGTGGCGAGCCGCGAGTCCGGGTCCTAGAAGGGCCCAGATTCGCGGCTCGCCATGCTCCTGGCCTGTCTCTGCCCTCCCCTTCTCTGGTTTTGCCTGTGCTGCTGCCGCCTCTTGGCTGCTCCTCCGAGATAGGCTCAGCTTGGGCCCATCTCAGAGGAGCAGCTGTGGTGGGTGGGGAGGGGGAGGGGGCGGCCTTGCCCGCTCTGGGATGGGGCGGCTCGCCATGCTCCCTGGCGCCGTTTCCCCCCCTCCCCCTGCTTCCGTTTTTTGGGGGAGCGGGGGAAGAGGGTGGAAATCCTGGGGTCCCCTGCCAGGGTGGGAGGGTTGGGAAGCCTACGTAGTCAGTGAGTGTGTAATAAAATTGTATATGTATAAATATGAATTTATTTTATTCATTTATATTCCACTTCCCCCCCCCCCAATGGAAACCAAAAGTTGCTTATCACATAATCCCCTTCTCCATTTTATCCTCATAATAACCCCATGAGGTAGAGTAGGCTGAATGTGTGTGAGTGGCCTAAGGTCACCTAGCAAGTTTCCACGGCAGAGTGGGGATTTGACCCTTTAGTCCAAAACTAGAAAGAGAATGTTACACTACTAGGGTTACCAACCTCCAGGTGATGGCTGGAGATCTCCTGCAGTTACAACTGATCTCCAGGCAACAGAGATCAGTTCAGCAGGAGAAACCACTTTGGAAGGGGGACTGTATGGCATTAAACCCCATTGAAGCCCTTTCCCTCCCCAAAACCTGCCCTCCTCAGGCTTCACTCCCAAAACCTCCAGGTATTTCCCAACTCAGAGCCAGCAACCCTAACTATACCACATATTGTATAAAACATGGTTGGTAGGCAACATGCATGTAGTATTTAAAAGGTAACAGCAGTCTCCTGTGCAAGCAGCAGTCATTTCCTATTCTGTGGTGATGTTGCATCATGATGTTTTCATGGCAGACTTTTTACAGGGTGGTTTGCCATTGCCTTCCCCAGTCATTTACCCTTTACCCCCAGCAAGCTGGGTACCCATTTTTCTGACCTCGGTAGTTTGGAAGGCTGAGTCAACCTTGAGCTGGCTACCTGAACCCTGCTGCCACCAGGATCGAACTCAGGTCATGAGCAGAGCTTCGACTGCAATACTTCAGCTTACCACTCTGTGCCATGGGGTTCCTGAATGTATTATAAAGGCTGTTGTGAGAGACCCATTGGACCTCATCAGCCAAGAAGTTCTCTTGCACAAGCTTCATTGAAAGAGTCATGAATTAGAGCAGTGACAGGCCTCTGGCAGATTGTTATGGGCTAGCATTAGATCTGACCCTTTTTATCTGTCCCCAGTCAATCCTATCAAATTACAACCAAACTGTAATAAAATGCTTGCTGACAATTTTAGTGCAAAAAAAAAATTGTTCAGAAAAACCATATATTCTTCATTTTAAATGGTAAATTTATCTAGGGGTGTGTGCTACCTTTATCTGTCCTTATCAGTATGCTGCCTTTCAGCCCCCAGGAGCATTTGGGATGGCTTACAAGTAGCAGAGCAACAGTATCTGATGCTTGGGCACCAACCCCATAACTCCCTAAGCATAAGCCCTACTGCTAAGGGATGCTGGGTGATGCAGCCTGACCATATTTGAAAAACTGTTTTTGTGCCCTGACTTGGATGGCCCAGGCAAGCCCAATCTCAGAAGCTAAGCTGGGCCACCTCTGGCAAGTACTTGGATAGGAGACCTCCTTGGAATACCAGAGCCAGGAGGCGGAGCAGGCTGTATCAAGCCACTTTTCTGAACATCCTCTATGCCTCAGTACGGGTAGTCAGAAGTCGGCATGACTTCCAGGCATGCATGCACACACACACACTAACGTGCACACACACACACTACAAAAAACAGCCTCACCAAAAAAAGAAAAAAGAAAAGCTGTTTGACTTGGCAAGTATACTCCTTCTTTCTGGATGACAATCTGAAGAACCCCCACCCCAGTAAGGGATACAATATTCACTTCTTGACTAGGAAAGACCCAGATTCAAGTTCCCATTCCTGCATGAAATTCATTGAGTCATCTTGAGCATGTCACTGTCTCTCAGCCTTGATCTACCTCACAAGATTGTTCTGAGGATAAAATGTGGGGAGCCATGTACACGACATTGAGCTCCTTGAAGGAAGGGCAGGGAACAAACGTCACGCAATTTGCTGGGTTTTGAATATTGTGGTGCTGCAACGGCACGTGTAGCCATTCCTTTTTATCTGGGCAGGGCTGAGACACTATGGCGAGGGACAGGGTGTGAGTGCCTGTCCCTTGGCGAGAGAGACCTTCATCCTTAGGGTTGCCAGCTAGGCTCCTTTCGCCAGCCTAAAAGCTCCCAGCAAACAAACAGACTCTTGGGCACAGCCCATCCAACCAGCCTGACAACACTTGATGGGAAGAGCAGAGTTGAGTCTCCTAGGCACTAATTAACTGCACAGCCCAGTCCACGCTGCACGAGACAAATTGGGAGGACAACTCAGAGCTAGGAACCACCCAGGCTTCTGTTCCCTCAGCCCTGGGAAAGCCGGGTGCTCGTAATTAATGCCCCCCCTCCCCATCTAAAGGAAAAGAAATCATGTAGTTTGGCTGAGACTGGGTGCAAATACAGCCAAAGGGAAAAGGAAGACCCTGAAGGTCCAAGTGTACAAAAAGTACAGTTACAAAAATGCAGTGTGAAGCACATCTGTTAAAGTCTGTCTCTTAAATAAAATGAAACAGAACAGAAAAACGGTAGAAATGACAAATAGAGCAAATAGGAAGGAAGGCAGAGGAAGGCAAAGCACCACTGTTTTTCACTTGCCTTGAAGACTTGGTGGAATATCACACACACATATATAGAATACACAGAGGTATTTCAACTACAGAAATATGTTTTAAATACGTGTTCAAGAAATATTTTAAATGAATGTAATAACTATGACAATGAGTGATCTTAGAAGTGTCAATAAAATACTTGAAATTCTGTCCCCAGCAGACTGCCAGAATTCAATGTTTGACTACTGTCAGCATTTTGAGTCTTTGAGAAGCACCAACAGAAAGCCAAATTAATGAGGGAAAGATCCTGGATCTGATTTTCTCTGTAAAGCAGCCATATGGACTCTCAGTTTCGGGTGATATTGGGAGAGGGATTTAATTGTGCCTTGTGCCCGATTTCACCAGTTGAAACTGCTTCCTTAATATAAACAATTCATAAATTGTTGCCTTTGGTGATGGTACCTTGTGGATGGAATTTTTTGTATGCTAATTTGCTAGGATTTAGGCCAGGCTTAATGCTTTCCACCAGTTATGGACAACAATTGGGCTTTTGGGGGGCAGGAATGCAATTCTGGCTGGCTTGGCATCAGGGTGTGTGGCCTAATATGCAAATGAGTTCCTGCTGGGCTTTTTCTACCCTGGATGACAGCCTTCTAAAGCAGTGACCCTCCCCAGCATGGCAGCAAGGAGGGCTATGACACTTGCTGGTGTATTTTCTGGTTCATGCTTGCTTCTTGACTCCTGAGGATAAAATCCAAAGGGTCTTGAATTGAATTAACAGTTTGTGGTCATACCCTACCAACTGACTGACTGGCTGAGCTCTGAGCAGGTGTGTCATGCTGCCTTCACCATAGAAACTTTTAAAACATCTCTGGCCTTGGCAGTCACTCCCTGTGGCTGTGCATGGAGCAAACCCCCACCTTTCTTCAGAATCTAAAGCAAAACAGTACCCCTTCCTCAAAGGAAAGAGAGGACCTCCAGCTGTCTTCAGCCTCCTTCATGCATGAAGTTTTTCAGAAGTGTTGAGAAGATATCACTTTGCAGGAAGCACCCATTTGTAAGCAGCTGCCTCTGATGGCAGCTGAATGAGGAATGCCACAAGGCTGTACCCCCACCCCATCCCTTGCCACTGCTGCTACCCTCCTCACCACACCACACCACTGCTAGAAGCTGAAGAGCTAGAGTGGTGTAGTGGCTAAGTCATCAAACTAGGGTCTGGGAGATCAAGGTTTGAATCCTCATTTTGCTCATTGGTTGACTTTGGGCCAGTCACACACTCTTTGCCTAACCTACCTCACAGGTTACCTCACATGGCTACCCATCTTGATCTATATCCACTGGGTTATTATAAGGATAAAACAGGACAAGGGGAGAAGAATGTAAGCTGCTTTGCCCAGGTTATATATACACAAAGTCAATAAAGAAATAAAATCTAACATTCCTTCTGTCCTTGTTTCCTAAACACAACATGGCAAGCTGCACATATCCAGAAGGGCTTCCCAAACTCTCATGTCTTGTGAGAATTCAGGAAGTCCAATCGGGTATGTGGTGCTGTTTTAAAGAAACTGGTGAAGAGAGAGAGAGGATCTCAGGCGTTATAAATCCAGGGTGGGGTGAGGCAGTGGAAGTTGGACAGTGGAGGTAGAAATTGCGACCTTCAAAATTCTGCCTCACCCTCACTGAACAGCTGGCCATGGCTGCCTCCAATGTAGGAGAACATTTGGCTAAAAACCTGCTAACATTTTGTGGAAACTCCTAGTGGTTTCCAAGTGGCCCTACCCACACCACAGTCATTTTGTGATTGGCCTTGTTCCTATGCCAACCATTTATGGTGGCACACTCAACCCAAATCCAAAAGTACCCACAGGCTCAGCAAAAGTTGAGGACCTTTTTTTTAGAAGCCTAGAGCAGCAAAAAATATAGTATGTGTGAAGAGGATATGGTTACCAATCTCCAGATGGGGCCTGGAGTTCTCCCAGAAATATACCTGATCTTCAGAGATCAGTTCCTCTGAAGGAAATGGCAGCTTTGGAGGGTGGATTCTGTGATGTACCAGAGAGATCACATCCTTGCTGGGTACTCTCTCTGACACAAACTCCATCCTTGCAGGGTTGCCAGGTTCCTGCTTTGAAGAGGAGACTCCCCTTCCATCAGCTTCCCCCAACCACAATCACAACTCATCTGGGTGGTGGGAGGAAATGGGGAGGGTGATTGTCTGCATCCTGATGTGATAACACCATTTTTGAAGTGGCTGAAAATGATGTCACTGCATGGCTTATGAAATGCTGGCATAAATCCATAGACTTTTGACTGAAGGCTAAAGGGTCCAAATGAACTCATGAAGCTGCCTGATACTGAATCAGACTCTTGGTCCATCAAAGTCAGTGTTGTCTACTCAGACCAGTAGAGGCTTACCAGGGCCCCAGGCAGAGGTCTTTCACATCACCTACTGCCTGGTCCTTTTAACTAGAGATTCTGGGGACTGAACCTGGGACCTTCTGTATGCAAAGCAGATGCTCTCCCACTGAGCCACAACCCCTCTCCCAGTATTGCTGGCAATGAGCTTGACATCACTCCCAATTGTGCCAAGAGTGGTGTCATCCCATCTCTGGTGTGCCGTCAGCAAAACCTCCCACACAGATCACTGTGTTGCCAGCCTCTTGCTGTCAAGCCTACTCCCCAGACAGTGCCCCATATCTCCAGGCATTTCCCAGCTGGTATTGGCAAGTCTAAAAAGTCAGATTGTCAAATAGTGATTGGTGGGAGCATTTTGTTTGCGATATGGCACAAATTGTGCCAGCTGGACTTAAGCAAAACACAAATATAGTAGAAGCTGAAGTCAACCCACCTCAAACCCTCTGTCCCAAAATTAATCTACTGGATAATTCCTAAAACTCTGGATCTTCCTTGTTGACAGAGGGCCTTTCTCCTATCCTAGAGCTCTTTCAGTTACATGTATGGAGAGCACATACTACCCATGATCCTCCCAATATTCCTGGTCACCATTTAATCCAAATAGGACTCCACACATATTTTCAGTATCACTACCCCAAAACCCTGGTTTCATGGAGTGTGTACTGAACCTGAGAATAGACCCAGTGCCCTCCTATTTAGCCAAAATGGTGACCATACCTTATAGGTACGTAGGAAATGCCTAATGGTAAGAAAAAGGTATTCTACGCATGCTCACAAATTGTCACAAACCCTGGGGGATCAAAATGAATTCCCACCTCAAAATCAAAAAGGAAGGTTTGGGACTGAGGCTTTATCTGAGCTTACCATGAAACTATCCATCTCCCTATACGTAAGTTGGCAACTTCCAGGTGCAGCTGGAGTTCTCCCAGAATTACAACTGATCCAGATGAGATAAGTTCCCCTGGAGAAAATGGCTGCTTTAGAGGAAGGACTCTATGGCATCCCATCCTGGGTGAGTTTCCTTCCCTCCCCAGGCTCTGCCCCAAAATCTCCAGGAATTTTCCAAGTCAGTGCTGGCAACCCTACACACAGAGGGCTTTTTTTTATGGAGGAACTCCTTTGCATATTAGGCCACACCCCTGATGTAGCCAATTCTCCAAGAGCTTACAGGGGTCTTCTTACAGGGCTCTTATATATCTCACTAGAGATTAAAGGACTATTTGAAGACCGGGGACCAGGCAAGCAAGCAAGCAAAGATTCCTCAGGGGCCAGGTACCCAGGAGACATCATACCAAATCTGCTCAGGCAGATCCAAAGATAGTGAGGGTATAGCTATTGAGGTCCCATCCATGCCTCTGAAGCCACAGAAGCCTACCAACCACATTTTAAATGTTGTATGAAAGGCTTGCCAACCCCAGGATCCCCCTGTTTTACAGGCTTCCTCCCGCCCCCAGCCAGCTGGCCGGCGAGGGAAGCCCTGCCCCCACAGTCAGCATACAGCTCTAGATCTTGGGCAGGTTTAGAAACCTGCAAACAGATCCCTTTCGAAATGTATGTGTGTGTGTGCCTTTAAAATTGAGCACGAAGTACTTCATAGGAAAGGTCAGCAACACAGTCCCTCTGTTTGTTTTGTGTTCATTTCAGAGCAACTGTGTCTGTGAGAGAGAGAGAGGGGGGGGGATGGAGCAGCGTGGCCCCTGTTCTTTTCAGATGTAGTTGTGGAGGAACCAGACCCAATATGTGTGTGTGTGTCAGAGAGAGAGAGGGTTGCCAATCCCCAGGTTTGGAGCCCCACCCACTGCTTTAGGGTCATCAGAAAGCGGCGGGCGGGAGTGTGTGGAATGTCTACTGGGCAATTATTCCCTATGGAGAACGATTCCCATAGAGAATAATAGGGAATTGATCTGTGGGTATTGGGGGCTCGGGGGGGGGGCTGTTTTTTGAGGTAGAGGCATCTGGTGCCTCTCCCCAAAATACACCCCAAGTTTCAAAATGATTGGACCAGGGGGTCCAATTTTATGAGCCCCAAAAGAAGGTACCCCTATCCTTCATTATTTCCTATGGAAGGAAGGTATTTTAAAAGGTGTGCTGTCCCTTTAAATGTGACGGCCAGAACTCCCTTGGAGTTCAATTATGCTTGTCACACCCTTGCTCCTGGCTCCGCCCCAATGTCTCCTGGCTCCACCCCCAATGTCTCCTGGCTGCACCCCCAAAGACCCCAGATATTTCTTGAATTGGACTTGGCAACCCTATTGTATGAACAGAAGCAATACACGGTGTAATACAGTGGTTACAATGTCAGACTAGGATCTAGGCAACCCAGGTTCAAATCCCCATGTTGCAGTGGAAGTTTGCTGGATGACCTTCGGCCAGTCATTCACTACCTCACAGAGTTGTTGAGAGGACAGAATGGAGGAGAGAACATTTTGTAAACATTTTGGTTCCCCAGTGGGGAGGAAGGTAGGGTATAAATGGAGCAAATACATACATGCATACTGTACATACATACATACAGTGTTGCTAATTAGAAGCCCTTCTTCTAACCCCAAAGAGTCTAAGATTCCATCCCAGTTACAACTTGACTTGTTTTTTGCTGGAACGCTATCCTCTATGAGTAAATCCCATATTTAAACATATGCAGGCATTTCTAGTAATTGGGGTGACTTGGACTAATCAATTCCAGGATAGCACCATAACAATTTCAATACTCTCGAAATGAGTAAGCCAGTGAGTCAGCAGATTTTTAGAGATGTAACACAGGGGGGTAACCAACTGTGTATACTAGTAGCATCCACTATCTGCACTCCTTCAGATCTAAGTGATTGCTATTTTGTCTGAATAAAGGATCTGCAGAATAATGACCACATGTATCAGAAGGATTGCAGATAGTGCATGGTTTCAGAACATGTGGCTGGATACCCTTCCAACATAAAACCTGCCAACATAACGCCTGAACAGGACTAATGTTGCCCAGTCATCTGTACGTATTGCTGTTGTATAGTGGCACTCCTAAGCAGAGTTATAGCCTTCTAAGTCGGCAGAAGTCACTAAATTTAGATGGGTGCAACTCTTGTTAGGATGGCACTGTTGATCTCTTCAAGGGACATACCAATGACAATCTCACTGGGAAGTCAATAACTTGGGACTCTCTGAGGTTATCATATTGTGTTGGGGTTGTGCCACTGCAGAATCAGAATGCAGGTTGGAACTTGAGTGACCGAATGCTTCTTAATTAAAAAAAAAATAGTCCTCTTCACACAGAAAACCAACATGTCAGAGAGAGGCTAGAATAAAAGCCCTCTGTTTGGCATTTAATTTTCTACAAGCAGTTCTGGCCTCCAGTCTGTATATTTGACACCCCTGATTTAGTGTATGTAAGAGCAAGCATTGATCTTACAATCAGACATGGTACAGCCCAGACACAGGTTTGCCACATCAGTGAGAACTAGGCCCTAGCCTCTCTAGGATTTACCCCACCCCGCCCACTGCTGAGCCATTTCTTGAAGCATGAAGACTCATTTTACTGCCAATGAAATCCAAGGCAGGTTTCTCCAGCCTAAACCAAATGAAATCCATTGGATCTGCAATCACTCTGAATAGGACGGCACTGCCAGATAAGAGCAGATAAAGGGATCCGCCATTGCAGAGCCAGATTTTTCATCAGGTGATTTCTCATCAGCTACAAAGCCAGCCTACCTAGTTCTTTTGAAAATGTCTGTGAGCTAAACCGTCAACAAGCCTTAACATAAATATAGAAAAGTCTGGTTGCTGTGGGTAATTATCCTCAACTTCACCTGGCTGAGCAGCTGAACCGGCACAACTTCTGCACGGGACTCCGGGGGTGGTTCACAAATTGCAGTGCACCTCCCAGACTCTCTGTGACGAGCCAAAAAGCAACCTCCCCTAAAGGCAGCATAAGCCGGTCTGAGTCTACTTTTCTCTTGGCTGATGAGGCTTCTCTGTCTCTTTGAGGTCAGCTGCAGAATTTCCTTGTAGTAATAAATTGATCAACTGCTTAGCTTCCTGTTGTAGCACAAATCCTAAAAATTCACTATTGTGGACAAAAATGTGTATATAGAACGGACAGTAGAATAACAGTGCTATCATCATCATCATTCTGGAAAAAGGGAGATTAAGTCTCCTCATAGTCCAGTCTGTCCTCAGTAGCCCAGTAAGAATGTTTCTCCAGGGCCAGATCAGTTGCAAGACTTGACTAAGTCAGCAGAGGCAGACAGTGGCAGAGGCATATATAGAATGGAAACCCCTGGCCTGTAGGTGATGTCTTCACAATGAAGCAATGTTCTGTGACTGAGAAACACAGGGCCAACCCTGCCAGCTGTACTGGTTTCAGGGAGCTGACAGGGCCAGCCCTAGACTGTCTGGCACCTTAGGCAAGGCTAACTTCTGGCACCCCCACTGATAATGTCGCCAAGTCACAATTCGGTGCCCCCAGAAGGCCGGCACCCTCGGCGATCACCTAGTTTGCCTAGTGGCAGAGTTGGCCTTGAGGGAGCACAATGTCTGTTTTCTTGCTCTCCATAGTGTGTGAGTGCCAAACTATGACCCTTGCTAATTGGAAGAAATCCACTTGGGTTTTCTGCCTTGGGCATTAAAAGGTTTGGGTCGGCCATGCTTCCTGGTCCCTGTGGAAAAGAGAAATCTGTACTAGGCAGACCCTGGTCTGATCTAGTGAAGCATTGTGTATGTTCTGATTAGGACTGCCAATTGCTGAAGTGGAAAACAATGGACAGCCTAGAATGCCAATGGGGCAAAATGTGATTAAGGGGCTTTTTTTGGTCAGATATAATCATGAGTGCTTTCTGTTAATTCTGAAATATAGAATTAAAAACAGATTGCCACTGATCCTTATTATGATTCTTACTTAGATTTTATATCTCATGAGGCACTGAGTATATAACTTGCTGGAGAAGCAATTAAAAATACAAACAACATTTAAAAAATAAATATTATCCAGTTTCAAATGGGCGCAGCAAAACAACATTATATTTTCTACAAAATATCTTACATTTTGCAAACAATCAAAATAAAACAGGAGTCCAGTGGTACCTAGCAGACTGACAACATTTATTCCAGCATAAACTTTTGTGAGTCAGAGCTCAGTTCACCAGATGTATCAGTCTACCTCCATTAGGTTAATGCCTTTTATATTCACAACAACATAAAGGCATTGGCCTGTACACTAAAAGCTTATGCTGGAATAAATTCTGTGGATTAGCATGAAAAATTATGAACCAGGAAATTCTTTGTCCAATTCTTGTCTGCCGTGATCTTATTAACTGTCTTAGACAAGACACTGTCTCTCAGCCCTCCCTTTCCCTGGCACCAGGAACATAGCATACTTGATTTACCTTGCAGGGTTGTTGCACACATGTAAGATAAGGAGTTGGGATTGCTGTCAAAGGACAACTGCCTGGAGGCCAACCTGAGACCCACTACAATGCAGACATTACAGATGGCCCTCTTTCTCTAGGTAGCAGCAACAGAAGCACTGGGGCCTCCTCTCTCCCTCCCATGGAAAGGCAGTGGGTTGTCATGATTAAAACAGTGGTATTCACCTTGAATGATTGATTGATTGAATTTATGGATCACTCAATCCCTGAGTTCACAGGGCTCAACAACAATAAATAAAATACAACATAAACATTACTAGAACACAATAAAATAATTCAGTGGTATCTAAAAACTGATTCCAGATGGCATCCATGAATCCAATATTTTAAACCAGTGGTTCGTGGAGAGCCATATCCACAATTTCCATCACCCCAAAGAACCGCATCACTACTGTATGCCCTGAGTACCACTCCACCAAACCAACAATACAATAATAGAAGATGTAACTATTAATATTAAATATGTCATGATAACCACTTAAAATTGCTAGAGGGCTTCTGTAGGTGGAGGATTGTCTCTGTCTACCACTGCTGAACCTTAGCTGTTATGTACTGGAAATAAGTGGAGGGGCTTCCCTCTGTCTTCCCACTGTCTTCAGCAAAAGGCACAACAGCTCTGGTGAGAGAGAGTGTGTGAGAGAGGCTGTCAAGGCACCTAGAATAGAACAAAGTGGCCAAGGAGAAAAGGGGGGGGGTAAGTAAAATAATCTCCATCCCACAGTAGCAAGATTCTTCATTTTCCAGGGGGCTGTCATGGTGGCTGCTCTCCTCCTAGCAGCTATCTGGATGCTGGGATGAGAGTGCAGAGGCTCTGGAGAATGGTGGGAGATGTTAGAGAGGAGGTGTCCATTTACTTCCACTTAAGATTGTCAGGCTCCTTGGCCACTGGGAGGGATGGGTGTAGGGTTACCAGATTCAAATCGGGAGACTCCTGGAGATTGGGGCCTGGAGGCTGAGGAGGACAGAGACCTCACTTTGGTACAATGCCATAGAATCCAGGCCACCTTCCAAAGCTTCTGCTTTCCCCAAGGAACTGATCTCTGTAGTCTGGAGATGAACTGTAATTCTGGGGGGGGTCCCCAGGCCTCACCTGGAGGCTGGCATCCCTACTTCCAAAGCTTACCTGTCATCCAGATCCTTTGGCAGTGAACGTTTCAAGGTTTTCCACCACAAGCTCTACCAGATAGTGGTCTTGCCCACTGTCCTGGAACATATGATGCCAATGCTGTGCTGGGAATTATTAGGAAAGGAATTGAAAACAAATTAGCCAGTATCATAATGCCCCTGTATAAATTGATGGTGCGGCCTCATTTGGAATACTGTGTACAGTTCTGGTCACCACACCTCAAAAAAGATATAATAGCATTGGGAAAAGTGTAAAAAAGGGCAACTAGCATGATTAAAGGGTTGGAACACTTTCCCTGTGAAGGTTAAAATGCTTGGGGCTCTTTAGCTTGGAGAAACTTCAACCGAGGGGTGACATGATAGAGGTTTACAAGATTGTGCATGGGACAGAGAAGGTAGAGAAAAAAGTACTTTTCTCCCTTTCTCACAATACAAGAATTCATGGACATTCAATAAAATTGCTCAGCAGTCGGGTTAGAACGGATAAAAGGAAGTACTTCTTCACCCAAAGGGTGATTAATTCAATGCCACAGGAGGTGGTGGCAGCTACAAACATGGACAGCTTCAAGAGTAGGGTGGCCAGACCGTCCTGGTCTCCCGGGACTTTCCCGGTTCTGGCCACCAATTCCCGGCTCCCAGGCTGCCTATACCGGGACCATTACAAAGTCCCGGTATAGCCAGCGGGGAGCCGGTGGGCCGCGCGCGGGGGCCGGGAAGGCGGGGAGTGAGGCAGCCAGCGTCCCTGCGCGTGCGCACAGCGGTGTGCGCACGCGCAGGGACACTGGCTGCCTCACTCCCCGCCTTCCCCGCCCACGCGCGGGGTCCGGAGAGGCTGGCGCTGGTCCCTGGAGGCCTCCAGAGGCCAGCGGAGGCTTCATGGAGAGGCCTCCGCTGGTCCCTGGAGGACTCCAGAGGCCAGCGGAGGCATCGTGGAGAGGCCTGCGCTGGTCCCTGGAGGCCTCCAGAGGCCAGCGGAGGCATCGTGGAGAGGCCTGCGCTGGTCCCTGGAGGCCTCCAGAGGCCAGCGGAGGCTTCGTGGAGAGGCCTGCGCTGGTCCCTGGAGGCCTCCAGAGGCCAGCGGAGGCTTCGTGGAGAAGCCTGCGCTGGTCCCTGGAGGCCTCCAGAGGCCAGCGGAGGCATCGTGGAGAGGCCTGCGCTGGTCCCTGGAGGCCTCCAGAGACAAGCGGAGGCAGCGTGGAGAGGCCAGCGCTGGTCCCTGGAGGCCTCCAGAGACCAGCGCCGGCCTCTCCGGCCTCCGCAGCCGCCGCCAGCCCTGCCAGCAGCCCGGAGGAGAGGCCGCCACCGCCCTGGATCCAGGTAAGCCAAAAGCGGGGGGGGGGCAGCTGGCGGGGGGGGCGGCTGGCCTTCCTTCTTTCCTTCCCTCCCTCCCTCCTTCCTCCCTCCCTCCTTCCTTTCTTCCTTCCTTCCCTCCCTCCCTCCTTCCTTTCTTCCTTCCCTCCCTCCTCCCTTCCTTCCCTCCCTCCCTCCCTCCCTTCCTTCCTTCCTTCCTTCCTTCCTTCCTTCCTTCCTTCCTTCCTTCCTTCCTTCCTTCCTTCCTTCCTTCCCTCCCTCCTCCCTTCCTTCCTTCCTTCCTTCCTTCCTTCCTTCCCTCCCTCCCTCCCTTCCCTCCCTCCCTCCTCCCTTCCTTCCTTTCTTCCTTCCTTCCCTCCCTTCCTTCCCTCCCTCCCTCCTCCCTTCCTGACTGAATGGGCCACTGGCCTGATCCAACAGGGCTTCTCTTATGTTCTTATGTGACACAGTGTGTTGGACTGGATGGGCCACTGGCCTGATCCAACAGGGCTTCTCTTATGTTCTTATGTGACACAGTGTGTTGGACTGGATGGGCCACTGGCCTGATCCAACAGGGCTTCTCTTATGTTCTTATGTGATGCAGAGTGTTGGACTGGATGGGCCACTGGCCTGATCCAACAGGGCTTCTCTTATGTTCTTATGTGACAATACTGACTTTGGTGGACCCAAGCACTGATTCAGTGTAAGGGAGCTTTGTGTTTGTGACTGGAGTAGACAATACTGACTTTGGTGGACCCAAGCACTGATTCAGTGTAAGGGAGCTTTGTGTTTGTGACTGGAGTAGACAATACTGACTTTGGTGGACCCAAGCACTGATTCAGTGTAAGGGAGCTTTGTGTTTGTGACTGGAGTGGACAATACTGACTTTGGTGGACCCAAGCACTGATTCAGTGTAAGGGAGCTTTGTGTTTGTGACTGGAGTGGACAATACTGACTTTGGTGGACCCAAGCACTGATTCAGTGTAAGGGAGCTTTGTGTTTGTGACTGGAGTAGACAATACTGACTTTGGTGGACCCAAGCACTGATTCAGTGTAAGGGAGCTTTGTGTTTGTGTCTTCTGGTGCAATTTTGTTCTCAGATCCTGTATTTACTTCATCAGTATATGGGATATGGCACTTTCTCAACTGTGCTGCATAATGCAGCCTATTTATTTTGTCCTGTTTGCTCTGTTGGCTCTATCTGCGCCACCTTCATCACTTTCGGGGTGTGGATCCCCCAGTGGGGTGGTCTCGCGACTCCCTCCGCCGGCTGTTTCTGATAGCCCTGCGCCCCCTCTTTCATTTGATATGTGTCCCGTGCGGATGCCACCCTCCCGCCGGGAGATGCCGCAAAATGAGCCCCCTTGAGGCTTATGGCGGCAGGGCTCGGGGGAAGCGAGCTAGACTGCTGTTCTTTTGAGGGGTCATAGAGTGTTTCGAGCCCGTCCCTGTGGCATCGGTCCCATCGTTGTGGGGCCCAGGGGGCCGGCGCAGCGGCACGCTGAAGCAGCCTGTCGGTCACTTCCGGGTTCCTGTCCTGCATCTCGAACTGTGACAGGCTGCTTCGGCGTGCTGCTGCGCCGGCCCCCTGGGTCCCACAACGATGGGACCGATGCCACAGGGACGGGCTCGAAACACTCTATAACCCCTCAAAAGAACAGCAGTCTAGCTCGCTTCCCCCGAGCCCTGCCGCCATAAGCCTCAAGGGGGCTCATTTTGCGGCATCTCCTTGCGGGAGGGTGGCACCCGCACGGGACACATATCAAATGAAAGAGGGGGCGCAGGGCTATCAGAAACAGCCGGTGGAGGGAGTCGCGAGACCACCCCACTGAGGGATCCACACACCGAAAGTGATGAAGGTGGCGCAGATAGAGCCAACAGAGCAAACAGGACAAAATAAATAGGCTGCATTATGCAGCACAGTTGAGAAAGTGCCTTATCCCATATACTGATGAAGTATATACAGGATTTGAGAACAAAATTGTTTCCGGCGGTGATATTTGGGGGATTTTTGGGGACGTCACAGGAAGTGCTGTGAAGTCACTTCCTGTTTCCGGCAGTGGCATTTGGGGGAAATGATGTCATTTGGGGGAAGTGATGTCACTTCCCGTTTCCGGCAGGTGACGCGGGGAAATGATGTCACAGGAAGTGGTGTCACTTCCTGTTTCCGGCGGTGGCATGGCGTCACCGGAAGTGACGTCACTTCCTGTTTCCGGTGGCGCACGCACGCATCGCGCGCACGCACCCCTACCTTCCACCCCCCCCCCCAAGGTGTCCCTGGCTGGCCTTCAGACATTATGGTCACCCTAAAGAGGGGGTTGGATAAACATGGAGCAGATGTCCATTACTGGCTATTAGTAAGGGTGCCAAGCCCCTGGGCCAGGTGGGGATTCTCTCACTCAGGAGGTTCCCAACCCTCTGGCCTGCATTGGTATGGCGGGGGGAACCTCCCCCAATGTCACCGGCACAATGACATCACCTGCAAGTGACATCATCACACTGGCGATGTCGTGTGCTGGCTGCTCTAGGCATTTCCAGGAAAACTCTATGAAACTCCTAAAGTGGCTGGCGCATGACATTGCCGACACGCGACGTCACAGCCCCCCGCCGAAGGCTGTGGGAGACTTGACAACCCTAGCTATTAGCCACAGGGTAGATGGAACTCTCTGTCTGGGGCAGTGATGTTCTACATTCTTGGTGCTTGGGGGTGCCACAGTGGGAGAGCTTGTAGTGTCCTGGCCCCACTGATGGACCTCCTGATGGTGCCTGGCTTTTTTGGCCACTGCGTGACACTGAATTTTGGACTGGATGAGCCATTGGCTTGATCAAACATAGCTTCTCTTATGTTCTTATGAGTGCCACATTGGAGCACAGTGATCAGAGAAGCCACAGCTGGCTCTTGAATGACTGAGTGGGTTATCACTGGATTAGAGAGCTGGGCTTGAAAAACATGTCCCAACCTCCTTTTTTCAGTCCTGGTGGTGCTCACTGGATGACCTTGGGTTAGTCACTCTTTTTCAGCTTAACCTACTTCCAAAGGTTGCTTGCTGTGAGAATAAAATGGAGAATGGGGGTGTACATCACCCTTGGTTCCTTGGAGGGGCATGATAAAACTGCTACAAATAAAATAGATTGATGGATTAGGCCTCACCAGCCTAGAAAATTTCTGGAGATTTGGAGGTGCCTGTGGAGGGGGAAATTTGAAAAGGTATTTCTCTTAGAATCTAGAGGTTACCTTCTGAAGCTGCCATTTTCTCCAGAGGAACTGATCTCTATAGTCCAGAGATCAGTTGTAATTCTAGGCAAACTCTAGAGCTCACCTGGAAATGGTGATGGGCTACAAAGTGGTGATGGATTACAAAGTGGTGATGGACTACAAAGTGAAGGCTCCTCAGGCCCTGAGGTCAATCCTCAGCTGCCAATGTGCTCAAAACATCCTGAAGGCAAACAGAAGAGGAAGCTGAAGATTTTCAGCCAGTGATTGCAGCTCTGCTTGGCAGCTGGCTCTTGCAAGTAAATGGCAGGGTTGGGCTAATTACAGGTCTGGGTTGTGATTTTCACTTCTTAGCTCTGGTGGGAAAAGCAGAGGAGTCACCTTTCACTGAGAGAAATTTAAATCTGTCCATTAAAAGAAAACAAAGAAAATGAAGAGTCCTTCCCATCTCTTGCTGACCTACATCTAGATCACTAGAGTACAAAATTCTTGTAGGACTCTCAAAATTAGTAAACCTAAAAGGCCAATTCAGACTCCACCTCCTTCCTCCTTGACCTAATAGCATCCAAGCGTAAAATTTACATCTATTCATGTTCAGATGTAAATACAAGACTGTAGGACGAAGACAATACACACATTTAGAAAGAATGTCTGCAAATTCAGGATTTAAAAGATGCATATTTGGATTTTGTGTATTTAGATATTTATATCCTGCTTTTCTCCCCAGTGGGGCCAAGAGCATTTGACAACATCGTTCTCCCATTTTCCATGTTATCCTCCCAACAGCCATCCTGTGGGGTAGGTTGGGATGAGAGAGAAAGACTGGCCCAAGGTCATGGCTGAGCAGGTTCATGCATTTGTCTTGCCTCCATCTTTTAGCTGCCAGTGGGGAGGTGATCAGCAGACCTATATATAGTTGCCGAACTCCAGGTGGGGTTTGCAGATCTCCTAGAATTGCAACTGATCCCCAAATGATACAGACCAGTTCCCCTGTAGAACATGGCTGCTTTGGAGGTTGGATGGTATGGCATTATACCCATGCTGAGATCCCTCTCCTTCACAAGCCCTGCCCTCCCCAGGCTCCACCCCCATATCTCTAGGAATTTTCTGATCTGAGGTTGGCAACCCATGTACTAGAGGGGAAAGAGAGGGAAAATATTTTAAACACACAATCTGCAGTTGCTTTATCCATAAGGGCCAGTTTTCATAACTCTGTTTTATTTTTGGAGGTGATTTTGGTGATCTGTTATAATCTATAAAAAGCTAATGAAAAAGAAAATATCAGCGCTGTCCTTTGCTTCTAACAATCGATGGAGCTTTTTGTATATTCAGTTGTAAATGGCCTCCTTCAGGGTCTAAGAAAGGTACTTTGTAAGTAATCTGCAAATATATTTGGCTGAATTAACCAGTCAGTCTAAATGTAGACAGTACTGATACAGACAGTACTGATACTTCTTGAGTGTTCACAATGCTTCACATACACATGCTGTTTTGTAAAATTGTGTTGGAGACTTTGTGTCCCTGTTTATTGTATATAGAGAATCTGTTTGAAAGCTTTTGGGCAATTTTGGAATGCTGAAGAAGTCTTTAGAATTGAATTTTGGATGTCTTCTTGTATAACCAGTGAAGTATCCCACGCTGGAAGAGTTATCGAAGCAGGAGCACCAAGTCAACTTCCTGTTCATTGGGACTCCTTCGTGCAATTATTGAGAGTCCTTTCAAGCTGATACTTTATTGTACATTCATTGGGATTCCTTTATGTTTTTCATTGGGAACCCTCTCAAGTTGATACTATATTGTACATTGTATGCAATAATGAATTTATTATTAGTGTGTTCACCTTTAAGAAATCTATTGTCACAATATATTTTAGTAATTGTTGGTCACTATAATCTTTAGTTATTTTCATATATATTCCTGAGTGACCTCTCTCTAATCTTTCAGTCTCCAGCTGGTGACTGGAGATGTCCTAGAATTATAACTGGTTTCCAGGTTATAGAAATCAGTTGCCTTGGATAAAATGACAGCTTTGGAGGGCAGATCCTATGGCAATGTACCCCGCTGAGATCCTTTCTCCCCCCAAATCCCACTCCCTAGACCCAGGCCCCAAAATCTCCAGGTATTTTCCTATTTTCAGGAAGGGGGTCTGACGAACTGAGCCAAATTGAGATGATCAGAGATGAAGTTCTAGACCTATTGAGGAAATTAAAAACTGTTAAGTCTTCAGGTATTGATGACATACATAGAATCACAGAGTTGGCAGGAGCCATACAGGCCATATAGTCCAATACCCTGCTCAATGCAAGATTAGCCTACAGCATCCCCGACAACTGTTCGTCCAGCCACTGCTTAAAGATTGTCGTGAGGAGCAGCTTACTACTTCCCTAGGTAGCTGATTTCACTGGTGAACAATTCTTGCTGTAATTTCCTCCCCCCAATCCACCCAGTATCTTCCCACCCTTAATTTAGACCCATTATTATGAGTCCTTCTGTAACAACACAATCCGGGAGGGGTGGGGCTGAAAGCGCTGTGGAAACAGATTTACCGCTACACCAGCAGTAGGGAGACCTACACTGGCGTATCCTCCTCCACGCCAGCGGAAATGCGGCATGTGTCACTCTCTGGCTGCGGCAGTGTGCCGCCACTGCGGGCTGATAGCGGCACACCACCGCGCCACACTTGGGGCGCAGCAGAGGTGCAGGGCGGCACAAGCTACTTCCCAGATCTGTTGTATACTCTGCTAAATGGTACAGGAAATCAGCAGATCCATTACTGAACACTCAGGGTACTACATACATGAAAATGGGAAACTGCAATGCAGCGTGGAAAATTGGTCCTCCCAAACTGGTTTCCCGCCTGTGAACCCAGGAGTGAATACAAGTTCCCTTCTAAATGCCAGTGGGGAATGCAGATTTCCCTGAAATTATCACTTTTGTACAGGGTGACTCTGAAATGAACTTAATGTTGTCTTGCTAAGATGGCTGTCTGGCAGAGTTTGACCTAAGGATTACAACTAATCATCTCAAAGACTTCAGAGATCAGTTGGCCTGAAGAAAATGAAAATGGCAGCTTTGGAGGGTGGATTCTATGGCATTACGACCCACAGAGGTCCCTCCCCTCCCCAGGCTCCACCCCCAAACCTCCAGGAATTCCCTGACATGGAGTTGGCAACCCTAGTGGCCTAATAATCAGAAGCAACCTAGTCTGAACCTATTGTGAATGGCTATTTAGGTTTCAGTGGGGAGAATCAAAGGATTCCAGCTAGGCTTGCAAGTTGGGAAAATGTGTAGCAAGATGAAATGCCTGTTCTTTAGCATACTCAAGAGCCACCTTTAAAAAAAATCAAACTGATATTTGCCCTTGGCAGACATATCTCACATATAGACCCATATAATAGTCTGGATCCAGCCAATTCTTTTGGATTAACCTCACCCAATCCCCCTCCTCATTACAGCCCCTGCCCCACACAGCTTTTGCCCCTGCAGCTCCCATGATCCCCAGCATAGCGTTTTTGGTGGGACCAGCAGAAAAGCTGGCTGAATCCAACCAGATGTTTGTAACAATAATTACTCAGAGCACAGAACTAATGATCTGGCCAGAAATGTAGGCACTGTTGCAGAATTATTGCATTAGGTCTGAAACACAGCGGGAGGGAGATAATAACCCTTTAATTCTTCCTTACATGGCTTTATTTTGCTCGTTGCAATGCTAACCAATTGGTAATTTTAAACTGGTATACATTTAAATGAATTGTTATAATACCTGGCTATGGTTTGCAGGGCTTGAGGGTTATCCCTTTTAAACATATCCCCCCTGGAGTCTTCTGAAGCATTAATTGATTAAAGATATGACCCACTTTCCAATGCAGGGGACAGAAAAGAAGGAGGCAGAGTGTTCAGTTAAACTAATACACCAGAGCATTATTAGATTATCCATGAGCAGGAGATGATTAATGCAACTGCATGGTCAGGCAGCTGAAAGATGACTAGGAGCAGATGTTGCTCTCTGGAGCTCCACCCTCTGCAGTAGAAGACAGGTACAACCAAACTCTCATTGGCTGATTATTCCTTCAGGGCACTGCTATGATCATCATCACCTCAATTAACATCTTCCTATACAACCATAATAGAAAACGATTCATAAGAGATACGAAGCAGCTGTGGTACATCTATATAAACTGCAGTATTATCATAGACAAAGACCTCTTCTAAATTCTGCAACCTATGAACTGAATAAGTAGACCAAATCTGCAGACATCTTGCATAATGCTCCCTGTTTTATTCCAGCCACGCATCTTTATAATTTTTGGTAGGGATCATTGTACAGGTGTGCCTACAGAAAAAGAATGGAAAATAAACCTACAACCTCAGCACACAAACCAAACTGAAATGAAAAAGGTTGAAGAGCAAAAATATAAGTAAAAATTAAATCTATCTTTTGGAACAAATATAATCTAAACACATTAAATAACCTTTAATAAATGAACAAAATATTCATAGCCTGCAGCATATTCCTATTGTGAAGGAGAAGGAGGGGATTGGATTTATACCCTGCCCTTCATTTGGAGTCTCAGAGCAGCTTACAATCTTTGTTTCCTTCCCCTTCCCACAACAGACACTGGGTAGGAGGTAGGTGGAGCTGACAGGGCTCTGACAGAAACTGGTTTTGAGAGAAAAACTCTGACAGAGCTATGACTGACCCAAGCAATCACATGTGAAAGGGTGGGGAATCAAACACTTAGCCAGTACATTAAACTGGCAATAAGGCTAAAAGTGTTTTGATCTTATTATCTTTGCCCATGGCCCTTGTCTTTGCCAATTGTCCTTTCCTTGGTGTCCCCTCATATCTACCACCCCCACTGCTGGAGGGCTTTAAAAAAATGTAGTAGCTGTATCACTATAATGCTATAACACTATAATGATATAGCAGGTACACAAACTGGTACACATGCCCATTCCAGAGCCACTGCTTTTGGGAAGGGTGTCTGAAGAACTGGGTCACAATGAAGTAAGAAGAGATATAGTTCAAGGACTACTCTGAAAACTGAATACTAATAAGTCTCCGGGTCCGGATGGCATACACCTGAGGATTATTAAGGAATTTTAACATGAAACTGTTGATTTATTAATCAGAATACTATCACTAAAATCAGCCTCTGTGCCAGAGGACTGAAAAGTGGAAAATTCACATCAATTTTTTAAAGAAGGGGTCCAGAGGAGATCCAGGGAATTACAGGCCAGTTAGCTTAGCATCTGTTCCAGGTAAATTAGTAGAAACTGTAACTGAAGACAGAATTACTAAGCATATCACAGAATAAAGCCTGTTGAGGGAGGTCTTCTACAAAGTGAAATCCTGCCTCACCAGCTTTTTGGAGTTGTTTGAGAGCAAGCTAGCAAGCATGTAGCAAAAGGTGATGCAGTAGAACATTATATACCTGGCCTTTAAAAGGGCTTTTGACAAGGTACCTTACCAAAGACTCCTAAGATTAGCAGTCATGGAATAAGAGGAAAGATCCTATTATGGATTAAAAACTGGTTAAATGGCAGAAAGCAGAGGAAAGGAATAAATGAACAGTTCTTCTAATGGAAAGAAGTGAGCAGCAGGGTCCCACAAAGATCAGTATAGTGTTATTTGTTCATAAATTGTTTGGAATTGGGGGTGAGAGGTGTAGAAGAACTGCCCTGGCTGGCCTAGGCTCATCAGATTTTGAAAGCTAAGCAAGATCAACCCTGGTTAGTTTTCGGATGGGAGACCATGAAGGAAGTCTAGAGTTGCAATGCAGAGACAAGCAATGGCCAACCATCTCTGCATGTCTCTTGTCTGGAAAACGTCACAAGGCTGCTGTAAGTTAGCTGTGACTTGATAGTAAAAGAAGAAAAATTGTAGAAGCCTAGTTTGCAGATGATACCAAATTATTCAGGATGTTGAAAACCAAGGCACACTGTGAAGAGCTACAAGAGGATCTCTCTGATTGGGTGAGTGGGCAAAAACATGGCAAATAAAGTTCAGTGTGGTAAGTTTAAGGCGATACAGATCCTAACAAAAAACCTGACATTTTAAATATAAGCTGATGTAGTTTGAACTGGCTTAGACTGAGATGGAAAGAATTATTGGGGATTGCAATGGGAAGTTCCATGAAAGTGTCAGCCCTTAGCTATGCCTGTATTTGGTATATTATGTACAGTTCTGGTTGTTGTATCCCAAAAAGGCTGTGGCAGAGCTGGAAAAAGTACAAAGGTGGGCAAACAACATGACTAAGTGGCTGGGGTATCTTTCCTATGAAGAAAGGCTGGAAGTTTGGACTTTTACAAAAAAGATGGCTAAGGCAAAACATAATAGAAGTTTATAAAGTTATGCAAAGGGTGAAGAAAGGGAGTTCTTGCTCCTTCTCTCATAACTGCAGAACTCAGGGCCACTGGATGAAGCTGATGGGCAATCAGTACTGGACAGACAAAATGAAAAACTTCTGTATGTGACAAGTTATTAAATTGTAGAATTTGCTGTCAAAGGATGCAATGATTGCTACAAGCATACATAGCTTTAAAAGAGATTTAGACAGATTCATGGAGGGTAGGCTTATCAATTATTCTTAACCATGGTGAGTAAAAGGAATCTCCATATTCAGATGCAGTAACCCTCTGAAACCCAGGAGCAGGGCTGGCCCATCCATTAGGCAAACTAGGCATTTGCCTACGGTGCTGGCAGGGCAGGAAGCGCCAAATTCGGCCCCCCCCCATGCCCTAGGCAAATCCCTTGTTTGTCTAAGGGCTGCACTCCCCAGCCTCCTCACTCTCCCACCCCCATGTTATTTCAATGCCTGGGAAGGGGCAGTGGAGCACCGCTGCTTCCTGGGCAATTTAAGGCCTCCCCCCTGCTGATCAGCTGATCGGTGGTTAAAATAGCACTGGAGGCTCGCGGTTCCTATGCTAGCCCTCTGGTGTAATTAGTATCAGTGTGGCATGAGGACCGGCCGGAACAGCATTGAGAAGGAACACTGCCAAAAAAGCAGCCATGGCCACTGCCGCCCCTGCCTCCTCCCCCCTTCCTTCCCATGATCCCAGAAGGAAGGGTGGGGAAAGACAGTGGCCGCAGCCACTCTTCCAGCAACATTCCTTCCCACTGCTGCTGCTGCTGCTGCCCTGGCTGGCTCTCACCCCACACTGATATTAATCACACCAGAGGGCCAGCATAGGAGCTGCGAGCCTCCAGCACTATTTTACCCGCCGATCAGAGGAAAGCCTGAAGCTTGGGAAGCCGCTGTGCTCCACTGCCCCTTCCGGGCATTGAAATGGTGTGAGGAATGGAGGTGGGAGGTGGCTAGTTGACCAATGTAAAATAGAATGCTGGACTAGATCAACTACTGGCCTGATACAAGAGGTTTCTTCACATGTTCTTTTTTAAGCTAGCAAAAATTCTCCTTGTGGTGAAGCAGAGGATTTGCAAATACCAAGAGGAAATAGCACTGATGTGGGGGGGCGGGTCTGAAAATCCACACCTTCCCATCTACTTGATGGGCAAACCCACTCTGAATATGGTCTTTCTGGAAAAATCATACCAAATCATGACTGGGAAAGATCACAGTGAAGCAGGGAAATCCTGAAAGATGGACAACATGCCAATGCTCCAGAGGGAAGAAAGCTCCAGTCTGGGAGGCAAGGTAAGGCAAAATGCCTGGGAGTAGAAGCAGGCAAAGTGGGCCAAGGAGCTCAGATTGCCAGATTTTTTTTTTTTATTGGCCCAGTTCCATTGCTTCTTCCAGCAATGGAGCAGGTGAAGCTTTTCCTGGTGAGGAGATAAAATGATAAAGAAACACTGATCGATCACGCTCCTATACAGGAGTAGGTCTAAATAGAAGGCGGCAGCCCCACACCCTCCAACATCCCACAGATCAAAATAGGGACACTCTTGTGTAATGCCCTAATTCATAATCCAAGGAACATTGCCTGATTCACACACCCCCATACACACATTATTCCATACAGCTGAAAACTCTTTATCTCCTGTGTTGTTTTCCTCTGTGATCGCCTCCCCTGCTGTGATTATTTTTCTAGCATATCTCCTACTGAAATAACATACTCATCCTTTTAATAGGCTAGCAGCCATCAGAATTCAGATGTATGCTGCGGAGGTCATGCCTAGTAGCCTTTTATACCATTCGGATTCCCATCAATTTGTCCCATACGTGTGAAGTGGCCAAAGTAGGATATCATGTGCTAGGTGGACTGCTCTCACTCAAATGAGACCTCTTGAGTTATGGGATCTAAGGGCTGGATCCTATGACTCCCTTCTACCAGCTTTGTTCCAAAAGAGATTTTTTTTTCTCCATCAGAGGAAGCCTTTCTCCAGCAGACAAAGGTGTTTTCCACACGAGGACAGCTTTGTGTATGGTTTCCTCATTGCTGCTACAGCTGCCAATACAGCATGGAGTCAACACAGCCTACACGTAGCAGGTTTCCCTGCCCCAAACTCCTGGGAGTGGCCACTAACCCGCATGTCCCAGGGCTTTAAAAGGATTTTGTTTCTAAAATCAGCAATTGACTATCATTATATCACTATAACAAGCTATGAGTTTCTCTGAATTCTTAGCTTTCATTTAAAAAAAAAGTCTCTAGCCCAGGGGTGGCCAAACTGGCTCAGGCATGGCCAGCCCTAGAGTGTCTAGCACCCTAGACAAGGCTAACTTCTGGCGCCCTTCCCCCCCCCGCCCCCCCGCACTACTAACATCATCGAGTCACATGAGAGGGCACCCAATTTGGTTCCCCCAGAAGATCAGCACCCTAGGCAATTGCCTAGTTTGCCTAGTGGCAGAGCCAGCCCTGGGAGGAAATACATGTGGCTCTTTTACACGTATTGTGCGGCTTCCTGAGTTTGAGGACGAACTTAATGCAATCTTACTCTCAAGTAAGTGTGCTTAGCATTAAGACCCCCGTCAGCCTCCGAGTGCTGACCTATAGGTAGACAATTACTTCTGCCATGTGTGAAGTGGGGAAGGAGGGGGAAATAGGCAGGCTTGCAAGATCTTCACCTCTACCACAGAGGTCACCTGGAAACCTAGAGTGGAGGGAGCCAATGGAAGGAAGGACAGAATTAAAGAGGGTGGTGCAAGGTTCTCCCTTAGTTTCATGGCTCTTGTACAGCTGTATTTACTAACCTTGGTGTCAAAGCAAAGAGAGATGCATAATGATGCAAACAGTGATCAGTGATTTATATGGTACATGTGTGTTTCCTTCTCCCACTGGTGCAAAAAATTAATTCCCTAACCTTTCCCTATTATGGTCTTATTGGAACTGTTATTCCCAGCTTCTTCTTTTTTTAAAAAAGACTCTCCTTCTAGCACTGCCATGTTGTCAAGTGCATACCTATGTATTTTATCTTTCTGTGCAAAGGAAGTACTAAGAGTTTTAATAAAGATATGTGTGCAATTTTTGTTCTTGTCTTGTGGCTCTCAAACATCTGACATTTATTCAGTGTGGCTCTTACATTAAGCAAGTTTGGCCATCCCTGGTCTAGCCCTTTTGTTGCAGAGATAGGCCTTTCCCCTTACATCTCTGCAATGAAAGTGGTTAGAAACTTATTTTGTGGGATGGGGTGGTGGGAATGAAAGCTGGGAATTCACAGAAACTGATACACAGATCATTACATCACAGGGCTTTTTTGAGCAGGAACGCACAGAAACATAGTTCCGGCTGGCTTAGTGTCAGGGTGTAGCTTAAGATAGATAGATAGATAGATAGATAGATAGATAGATAGATAGATAGATAGATAGATAGATAGATAGATAGATAGATAGATGATAGATAGATGATAGATAGATGATAGATAGATGATAGATAGATAGATAGATAGATAGATAGATAGATAGATAGATAGATAGATAGATAGATAGATAGATAGATAGATAGATAGATAGATAGATAGATAGATAGATGATAAATTTATTGTCATTGTTCTCAAAAAAGAAAATGAGAGCAACGAAATGAGGTGCTCTTCCACAAACATACCAACACATCAACACCCACAAAAGGACATATACATAGACCATTTAAATACATCTAAAAACACATAACCATTCATAACCCTGCATTTAGCTTAACCACGGCACTTGGATAGAAGCTGCCCTTGAATCTATTTGTCTTTGCCTTCAACACTCTATATCGCCTACCTGACGGTAAAATCTCAAATAGCAAGTGGCCCGGATGTGAAGGGTCCCTTAAGATCATTTGTATCTTCCTTCTACATCCCATATCATACAGATCCACCAATGAGGGGAGAGAACATCCACAAATCTTCTGTGCTCTCGCCATCACTCTTTGGAGCACCCTTCTCTCTGCTTCCGTGCAGCTCCCAAACCACACGCAGAGGCAATAAGATAAAATGCTCTCAATGGAACTACGATAAAAGGCAACCAGCAGACTCCCTGACAGTTGTTGTGATCTTAAGAGTCTTAAATAGTATAGTCGTTGCTGGGCCTTTTTCTCTAGAGCTAAAGTATTTGCTCCCCATGTTAGATCCTGTTTCATAGTAATTCCCAAAAACTTCCATTCTGTCACCTGTTCTACCATAACCCCATCAATAAACAACGGCTGAATGTCCAGACTACTCTTCCTATAATCCACTATAATTTCCTTCGTCTTATTTACATTAAAAATAAGATTATTTGCTTTACTCCAGAGGGACAGCTGATGAACTTCCCTCCTATACGCAGACTCATCATTCTCAGAGATGAGCCCCACTAACGTTGTATCATCTGCATACTTAATGATTTTATTGCTCAGACTACTAGAAACACAATCAGACGTGTAAATAGTGAAAAGAAGTGGACTCAAGACACATACCTGGGGAGTGCCAGTGTTTAGGATCTTCACGGAAGAAGTATATCCGTCCATTTTAACCCTTTGTGAACGACCTGATAAAAAGTTCAAAATCCACTCACATATAGAGTCTGACAGCTTCAAATCCTTAAGCTTAAACAACAATCTATGGGGTGATATTGTATTAAAAGCAGAGCTAAAATCCACAAACAACATTCTAACATACGTCCCCCTTTTATCCAAATGCGATAAGGCAGTATAAAGGACAGTATTAACAGCATCCTCAGTAGATCTATTTTTCCTGTAAGCAAACTGATGTTCGTCGAAGGTAACAGGAAAGCAGGAAATAATATATTTTCGAACTAATTGCTCAAAACACTTCATTATCACAGAAGTCAAGGCCACTGGCCTATAGTCATTTAAAACTTTTGCTGGCATCCTCTTTGGTATTGGGACAATAAGAGAAGCCTTCAAACAAGTGGGAACAATAGATTGTGACAAAGAACGATTGAAAATCTCAGTCCACACCCCAGCTAACTGCCCTGCACATTCCTTTACTACACAACCAGGGATATTATCGGGACCTGAAGCCTTTCTAGAATTTACTGCTTTCATTATACACCTAACATCGTGCTCCCTCACAACGAAAGGGGCACCTTGCTCGGTCCCCAGCGGAGATGTTGCTCGTAATTCCGCTTCCTTTCGTTCCACTTCGAACCGGGCATAAAAAGTGTTTAACTCCTCTGCTAGCTCCTGCTTTCCATTCATGCTAGCCTTTAGCGCCTTGAAATTAGTTAACTGCTGAATCCCCTGCCAAGCTTGTCTCAAGTTATTCTGAGAAAGCTATTCTTCTATCCTGCCCTTATATGCAGCTTTGGCCTGTTTGATACCCCGCTTCAAATTTGCTCTAGTCACACTGTAAAGTGAGGCATCCCCAGACTTAAAAGCCTTATATCTCCTATGCAAAAGAGACCTAACAGTGCTAGTCATCCATGGTTTTTAATATGCAAATGAGTTCCTGCTGGGCTTTTGCCACAAAAAAAGCCCTGCATCATCATCATAACAATATAATGATATCCAGCTGCCAATTAGAACAATAGCAAAAAGCCAATGGTGAGGAGAAAATGGCCATTGTGGGGACAAGGGAAATGGCTGCTGTGAAACAAGACTGGGGAAATCTGAACTCACAAACACACACACAAAGGTCTTCCAGATTTTGCTGCAATCCTTCCCAAAATTGTGCAGAAGAGCAGGTTTTGGAAAGATTAGGAAAAAAACAGAAAAAAACCCCCAAGAGGTAGGTGAATGCTGTGGGGAAACGGGGAAAAACAAAACACTTTCACCAGCAGCACTGAACCCAGGGCATATAACCCATGCAGACAAGGTCATTCTTCACTGAAGGAAGTTTATCTCGCTTGAAAGAAGTCTTAACAGAAGAGAATCCTAGGACCCAGCTAAGATGAAGGGAACTGTAGGGAACATTCCTAATTCTGTACATGGAGTGGGAAAGTTGGAACTGGTACCTTTTAGAGGACTGCCTAGTGGAGCCAGCTTGCAAACACCCTGCTTTCTACTTTGTCAGTTCAAGTCCCTTGTGGGCTCTTCCTGCTGGAGGGGAAAGGCAAGCTGTATGTTTGGAAAGAGGCCAGGGCTCAGTGACAGAATCTCTGACATTCAGGTTCTTAGCAGCTCTGGGCACACCTTTGTCTAGCTGAGGTCTTGGAGAACCACTGCTATCCACAGCAAACAACTGTGGGCTAAACAAATGAGTGGACTGACACAGTATAAGGAAGATTCAGATTCACTCCTACCCCTCCTTCATTTGCTCTTGCCCCAGTTCAGGTGAATGTGAGCCATCACAAACCTTTTACCAGCTGTGTACATGAAGGTGTGGTCTATCACGTTCTGTTGTGTTGCCTCCCTGCCTCTCCCACACAACCAGCACAAGATCAAACTTGCCCTATTCTGTCCTGCCATGCCTACTATTGTGACCAAGGCTAGAAGTCAAGAAACAGTACATTCTGAGACTCATGAGATGCAAAAGGGAAGCGGGGGGGGGGGGGGGGTGTGTGGCTTGCAAGCCATAAACACCTTAGGATTCCTAGCATTTGCCCCAGAAGCACCTCAAGCTAAACTATACAAGTGGTGGTCCTGAGACTAACAGTGACCAGTGGTCCTGAGACCCACAGTCACACATACATAGGGGGACACATAGCCATTCCTTACTCCTCGCAGTGCTCTAGAGATGCCAGCCTCCAGATGGAACCTGGGGATCTCCCAGAATTACAACCCCTCTCCAGACTAGAGAGATCAGCTCCACTGGAAGAAATGGATGCTTTGGAGAGTGGACTCTATGACACTGTACTCCACTGAAGTCCCTAGGCCTCCCCCAGGCTCCACCCCCAAATCTCCAAGAGTTTCCCAATCCCAGCCTGGACCTGGCAACCCTGCAGTGTTCAGAGCTGCACAGAGCCAGAGCAGTGCTTTCTAAGCTATGTACATGTGAGTGTGAGATGAAACAGGTGACTTGCCTCAAGCCACTTGTATCATTTAGCTGGACAGAACGAAGGGGAAATACTGAGGTTCAAAGCAAAGAAACATGGAATAGTCTGTATCAAATTCTGACCAGTTTTAACAACAAATAAGTCAGTGTAATTATACATTAAAAACCTGACAGTGGCAGCTGGGGTTTGTGGCCAGTGAAACCATATTCAGATGCCACCTCAGCAGTTAACTCACTGCCTGGCAAATCACTATAGTCCAGACGGTACAGTCATAATAGGGAAATTTCTACTTTCACATCACATATTTTTTCATCTATAAGTGTGACTATGTACATTTTGAATGTTCTATTGATAGCTGACTACCCCAGGAACCCACCTCAAGAATTCCATGATGATTCTGTGTTATTTTTTGGGGCTGTGGCAATTAGAACATTCCATCACACCCCTGAGAAAGAAGCTTTCAGAAGACCTCTGCCTATGACCCCTCTGAGCACCAACTGAAAGCATCAGAACAGGTACAACTGTGTTGGTCCCACCCCCCACCTCCACAAGATTGCAGGCTCATGAGTATAGCACCTACGCATAAAGAAAGTATCTATGCATACGTCTTCAGGCCCCACCAGGAGGCTGACAATCCTACTGGTTGGGCCTTTCTCTTGTAGCACAAACCAAGCCACCACCTGATCTGCAGACTGAGGGTACCATCAAGGGAGTTGATATTTAAAGTAATTGTAGGACTTGGAGCAAAGAAATGGCAGTGTGTGGGATGTGAAGTTAAAAGATCAAACCAATTACTCAGCTACCACCGTCACATTCTCTTTCTATATTCAGAAATTTCCCCAGAAGCCCTTTCTCCTGGAGTTTCAAGCAACCACATGAGGAACTGGTGTGGTGGCTCATGGTTTCCCCCCACTTCTATCTGATGCATGAAGAATACAGGAAAGAGAAAGCGGCCAGATTGTGACCCTTGGTATGGGAGGGAAATAGCTGCCACCCCCAACTCTCTCTGCATGTCCTGTCTCTGTGTGTTGGTGGGTGAGGGGGAACTAAGGCAGAGAATTCACAAAAGCTGAATACAAAAACCTGAGGGCCTAACTCACACTGTCTCTCTCGCATGATGATATTGTCCTCATATCCAACAGGTACAGAACACTGTGGCTCAGTTATTATCTAGAGCTGGGCATATTATGCCTATTCTACAGTCACTACATTGGTTATCTATTAGTTTATGGATATAATTTGAGGTACCAGTTATCACCTATGAAGCACTTTATTGCTTAGGACCAGGGGTCGTTTTGTAGAAAAATAGGTGATGGAGCTCATTAGCATAACTCATTAGCATATGCCCCCCCAGCCAAAAGCAACCCTATGCAAGAAAGGAGAGCCCCAGGTGAGTGAGGCCTGCTTCAGCTGGCTAGAGATCCAGCCAGCCCAAGCAGGCCTCGCTTGCCTAAGGCTCTCCTGGGCTGCCACCTTCCCAGTCAAAAGGTAGCAAGCCACCCACCACCCAAAATCACATAAGAAGTGGAGAAAGGGTGTCTTGGGCTTCTCCAGGAGTTAATAAGGGCTGCTGTGGGTGTGGCAAAGCTCCTGGTGGCTGGCTGGCTGCCTGCTCTCCTAGGGATTGTTATGCAGCTGCACCTACTATTCAATGGACAAGGTAGATGGGGAGGAAGAGGAGAAACCCTCAGAAAGGTTCAGCAGCTGTGCTCCTGTGAGCTCCTGCTGAATCTGAGGCCTGTCTATAACACTGTATTCTTAGTTTTGTTAGTTCTATGTACATTACTGTTTGTACTGCACTGCTTTTAGCTGTAATGTGCCTTGAGTCTCAGCGTATATATGGGCTATGCATAAGGTCCCCTGGTGCAGCAAAATAACTGCTGTCCGGGGATGTTTCAGGTCAGAAAAAAGTGGGGAAGAAGGCTTAGTCTGGCATTCTTTTCCTATATGCCTTGGTCATGATCCAAATTGAACCTTCAAATTGGTCTACATATAGAACTCCCAGTGCATGGGGCTGGACTGGGACAGACATTATGGGGCGGGGGGGGGGAGCAGGACATGAGGACAACATAATGTCTAGTTATACCCCAGGAACATACAACTCTTAAGGTGGTCCTGACTTCTGTGATAGCAGCAGACCTCCCATTCTGCCCTTGTTCAGGCAGCAGGGGAAGAATGAGGGAGGTGATTGGGTGCCATGCTGATGCTGTGATATCACTTCTAATCTGAGAACCAGAGGTGATGTCATTGTGCTGACACAGCGCTCTGATAGCCACCCCAAACTCTATGGCTAAACCAATGTGTTTTTGATGAATCCTAGAGTGTCATACTGACACGATAATGTCACTTCCAGTCCATGCCAGATGTGTTGTTACAGCATCGTTGTGATGCCAAGCTGGTAGGTTCCTGCCCCCCACAATCTCCCATTAGGTGCCAGCACTTGGGAGTGATGTTATGATGTCACTTCTGGGGGAAACCCAGATGTGACATCACATCTATGGTAAACCTATAGCATTTCCAGAGATTCCTAGAGAGGACTGATAGCAGCCTAGATGTAATATCACATGTCAGGCCAACAGCTGAGGGCTTATCAGTTGTATTCCATAAATATGCCATGATGGGGGACAGGCACAGGTATAACTGAGGATGAATTCCAGGGTATTTAGAGAGAATGCTTTAGCCCTCTTTGAATTGCCCCAGGGGTCTCTGTGGAGCTCTCCTAACCTAAGCAAGGTTCAGCAAGTTTGCTTCCAAGTTTCACAGCTCCTTCAGCACCAGTTCACAAGGAATGCTGGGGCATGATCTCCATACCATGCCTAACTAAGTCAGAGAAAGTCTGTGTGGTCCCAATCTTGGGAGGCTCTGTAGAGGGGGAAAGAACCAAGATGGTTGGTTTTTGGAATGAAAGACCCATCAAAAGGACAAGATCTCAGCAGTTTCCTAACCCCGCTGACTTCCAGCCCTGGCCACCTATTCTACCCCCAATTCCACAGTAGTCTTCCTAGCCAAACACTCAGGTAGGGTATAAAGCCTTTTAGGATTCCTTCACATGGAACCTTCCTAGATTGCCAGTTCAGTGCTTTAAGCCTAAGTAAGAAGCATAGCAGGCAGGACATTTTTTTTTTAAAGTTTTGTTTTGTGAGACTTTAACAAAAAGTGTCACATGATATTATAATTATTGTGCAATGTTTCTCCATTTCCTCCACTTGTTTTGCACCACCCATACACCAACTCCCTGGTTGCTTTGCTCTGACCCACAGAATAGCTAAGCTCAGCAACAATTGCAGTGTGGGTTGCGAGGTTCTCCACTCTGACAAGAACACTGCACTGACATACCTTTGGGTGCAACCAGCCACAGAACACAAAATAAGTAGCCTTGAGATCAAAGGGCCCAACTGTTTATTAGCCATGTTGTCCATTATCTTACCACCCCTTGTTGTCCATTATTTTCCCATCTGTGTTCTTTGCTCTTCCAGTTTTTCCACCATCACCAGTCCCAAAGTCTATCACCTCTGCTTGTTCTCTTTATCTCTAGAACTCCCCTTATAAAGGAGTTGCCGACTCTATGTCTTCCTTCAGATCTATCCTCAAAACCAACTTTTCAAATGAGGTCCTTGACTTATCTTCTTAAGATGTGTAAAGTGCCCTCAAGATGCAACCAACTTATGGCAACCCCATAGCGTTTTCAAGGCAAAAAAACATTCAGAGGCAACCCTGGAATACCTTGATGGTCTCCCATCCAAATACTAATACCAACCAAGGCCAACACTGCATGTCTTCTGAGATCTGATGAGATAAGGCTAGCCTGGAAATGCACATTTGGATAATGGCTGATTTCACACAATCACAGCTCTTGATGCTACTGTGAATACAGAAGCATTTGTGGAAGCAATGGTGCATACATTGGGTGGGTTTTCTTTGTACCTTCCCTTATTTCATGGGTACAATAACCCCCCCCCCAAACACACCACTGGGGGCTTAGGGGGGCTTCTTAATTGGTAGTTGACATCACTATAGCATTATAGCAATATGTCAATTACCAAATGACTGGGAGGGGGGGAAGAGCTTTCAAAAGCCGTTGGGGAGCAGTGGCCAGCTCTAGACTGTCTGGCACCCTAGGCAAGGCTAACTTCTGCCACACACATCCTCCACACTTGGGGGGGGTGCCCAATTTAGTGTCCCTAGAAGGCTGGCACCCTAGGCAATTGCCTAGTTTGCCTAGGGGCAGAGTCAGCCCTGGTGGTGGGAGATGTTGAAAGGTGGTGTCAATGTATATGGGACCAGGAAAAATCTACACTTTTTAGTACCCACAGCATTCACCCCACTTGGACTGAAATCTTGCCAAAAAAAGTCAAAGGGAAGCTGGTTTAGGAAACACTGTAGCAAAGCAGGATGAAAGCCAGAAGGCACACAAATGCACCACAATGCTGTGTGGAAGCTTTACAGGAAAATCCACTACATTTTCAGACCCAAGCAAAAACAAAACACCTCTGTGGAAGTGACAAAAACTAATCAAGATCTAACCCAAACCACATATGTTCTCAGACACAATATAACGGATTCAACTGCAGTAATTTATGATATATCTGATAACAATATGAAACATTTGGACCTGACTGCTATTCTGGTAGCTTACTATCTGTTTTCACTTTCCTGGGTAGCGAGGTGAGAGTGATTCTGTAGATACATGGCCAACAAGAGAATTTTTCACACAACATTTTGAGGAGACTGAATACATGCAGGGAACACCAGAAATGGCATGATGCTAGCAAGTGCCACCCCAACTTACATTTATTTGAAAACAAGTAAAGGTCCTATGCACATATAGTTGTGTGTGCCGCTCCCTCCCTTCAATTAGGAATCCTGCTTTTATTTGTTGGTGCAATGTGAACATTCACTAAATTGAGGTGCAACTTCCAGCAGTAATGCCTCTTCCTCACTGTATACAATGTTCAGTCTCCCTGCAATGTTGTGTGACAAGGATTATTGACTTTATCCAACCAGAACAATTAACAGATATTTCCATCCAACAGTTGGATTTCTGTGCACAGTGTTTCTATTTTATAACTGATCATTGCATAGTTCAGAGGTTCTGTTTGCATGAGCTGTTGTGTTGGTTGGGGCTTGCTTGCTAGGCAGGTAAAACTTTGCTGATACCCACCAGCAAGCCCTAACCTAAGTAGCCCAGGCAAGTCCGATTTCATCAGATCTCAGAAGCTAAGCAAGGCGAGTACTTGGATGGGAGACCTCCTTGGAATACCAGAGCCAGATAAGGAATATCAGAGCCAGGAGGTGGGGCAGGCTTTATTCAGGCACTTCTCTGAATATCATCCAGGCCCCCAGCAGGGGATCAGTCACCAGAAATTGCCTTGACAAACTTAGAAGGATAAAGGCCCAGGCTTTATCTTCAAACAGAGGCAGTCCAAACTAGACATGAGAAAGCAGTTACAAGGAAGAATCTGATCTTCTCTCTATGTGACAGAGGACTGCTGGTTCAGTGTCAAAGATCTTTCAATGTCAGTAATATCACATGAAAACATGAAGCAGACACATCTTGTGGGGCTGTCAGCCTCCTATGGGATCTGGTCATCTCCCAGAATTACAACTGATCTCCAGGCTGCAGTGAACAGTTCCTATGGGGAAGATGGCTGTTTTTGAGGGTGGACTCTGTGGGTTTATAATCTACTGAGTAAATGCCCTCCCATCCGCAAACCCCACCTTTCCCAAACTCCATCCCCAAATCTCCAAAATCACAAAACACAGAGCATTGCCACAATGGCTCGGGTACGGATAAAAGCTGGAGTAAACAGAGTAGCTCCCACTCCAGAGTTGGCAACCCTCCCCTTCCCTCCCCAGCAGTAATTTAGGCTACTTCCTCTTCCCTGTAAAGAGAGTGGGTGGTGGTGATGTGTGTGTCTATTTGAAAAGAAAATGTTTCAAATGCTGCACTAAAATGCGGGAAATGACAGGATTTAATTCCCCTCACTACATGATTTTTCCCCAAAAAAATTAAGCATATAGTGGGGGGTGTTAAATCCTGTTCTTTCCCACACTTTACTGCAGTGCTCATAACATTTTTTATCCAGTTAGGTTCTGATATGTAGTCAAGTTTTGATAAAAATGCTTCAAGCAAGATAATGCAAAAGAAGGAGGCATGATTTAGCTCCCCTCACAAGTGGACCATATTGTTGTTGCTACAAAGACCATTCGCCTATGTTTTGCTTTAAACAATTTTATTGATAACATGTGGTAACAATTTCCGTTAATAACTTCTTTTCATCTATCCCATATGCTTCTTTCTAATCACCCCTCCCCCCGTTTCTTGATCCCCACCAGTGTTATTTACTCAAAATACCAACATTAAAAGGTACCGTTAATTACTAAGAACTAAAATTAATATTCTTCTTTCTTCTAAAGTTTAATCATTATCAAAAATTGTCCAAAGTCCTTTTACTTTCCACTCATCTTCTACATAACTTCTAAATTTTTTCCACTCCCTTTTAAAATCTTCTAAATCATAGTCTCTTAAAGTTCTTGTTAATTTGTCCATCTCACTCCATGTCATAACTTTTACAATCCAATCCCATTTTTCTGGTATTTTTTCTTGCTTCCATAACTGTGCATATAGTGTCCTAGCAGCTGAAAGCAAGTACCAAATTATAGTTCTATCTTCTTTTGGAAATTTTTCCATTTGTAATCCCAACAGAAAAGTCTCTGCAGCTTTCTTGAATTCATATCCCAAGATCCTAGAAATTTCTTGTTGGATCATCTGCCAATACTTTTTCGCTCTTTCTCAAGTCCACCACATATGGTAGAAAGAACCTTCATGTTTTTTGCATTTCCAACATCTGTCTGGCATCTTGTTATTCATTTTTGCCAATTTTTAGGAGTCATATACCATCTATACATCATTTTAAAACAGTTCTCTTTAATACTCTGACATGTTGAAAGTTTCATAGAGTTCTTCCATAAATATTCCCATGTATCCATCTGTATTTCTTTATTTACATTTATTGCCCATTTAATCATTTGAGATTTCACTACTTCATCTTCTGTAGGCCATTTAAAAAGTAACATATAAGTTTTTGAAATTAATTTTGCATTATCTCCAAGCAGAACTTTTCCCATTTCTGTTTGCTCTCGTCTTATTCCTTCAGTTTTAATATCATTTCCCAACAAACTCTTTATTTGTTGCATTTGAAACCAATCGTATTTGTTATTCAACTCCACAGCAGTTTTCAATTCTATTTTGCCACTTTGTATTTTTAATAGTTGATTGTATGACAGCCATTTTTCCTCACCTGTCTCAGCTGTTATTTTTATCACTTCTGCTGGCACTATCCATAACGGTTTTCTTTTATCACCATATTTCTTATATTTCATCCAGATAGTCAACAAATTATTTCTTATATAATGGTGAGAGAAAAAACTATCCATCTTTTTCTTCCCATAATACATATAATCGTGCCAGCTGAATTTATTTCCATGACCTTCCAACACTAAAAGTTTTTTATTCAACAGCATCACCCAATCTTTTATCCACACTAAACAAACTGCTTCATGATATAATCTTAAATCTGGTAATTGGAATCTTCGTCTTTCTTTAGCATCTATTAAAACTTTCATTTTAATCCTTGGTTTCTTCCCAGCCCATACAAATTCCAAAATCTTCCTTTGCCATTTGTTAAATTGTTTACTGTCTTTCACAATCGGAATAGTTTGAAACAAATACATTATTCTCGGCAGAATATTCATCTTAATTGCAGCTATTCTTCCAAGCAATGACAAGTTAAGCTTATTCCATTTTATCATATCTTCATCCATTTTACGTCATAGCTTTTCATAGTTATTTTTGAACAGGTCAATATTCTTCATTGTTATTTCCACACCCAAATATTTTACTTTAGAGGTAACTTCACATCCTGTTAGTCTCTGCAACTCCTTTTGTTTATTTACTTGCATATTTTTACATACAAATTTTGATTTTTCTTTATAACATAAAATCCTGCCAGTTCTCCATATTCTTGTATTTTAGCTAACAACAAAGGTGTTACTTGTGTAGGATTTTCATTCATAAACATTATATCATCTGCAAATGCTGTATATTTGTAAATAAATCCTTTAACTCTCAACACTTCTATTTCTTTATCATCTTGTATTTGCATCAATAAAATTTCAAGAGTCATTATAAACAACAAAGGTGAAAGTGGACAACCTTGTCTTGTACCTTTGCTGATTATCATTTCATCTGTAAGATCTTCATTTATACATAACCTTGCACGTTGTTCAGTATATATTGCCCTTATCATTCTTATAAAGTTTTCCCCCAACTCTATTTTCTCCATTACTGCAAACATAAAGTCCCAGTTCAAATTGTCAAAAGCTTTCTCTGCATCCGCAAAGAATAATGCAACTTCCTTCTCTGGATGTCTTTCATAATGTTCCACAATATTTACAACAGTTCTAATATTGTCTCTTATTTGCCCTTTAGGGAGAAATCCCGCTTGGTCTTCCTTTATGAAATTTATCAAATATTGTTTAAGTCATTCTGCCAAAATTCTTGTATATATCTTATAGTCATTATTTAGTAATGAAATTGGTCTATAGTTCTTTACATTCATGACATCTCTATCTTCCTTAGGAATCAAAGAAATTACAGCTTCCTTCCAAGACCACTCACCTATGTTGAGGATTTGAGGAAAAGATGTTATTCCCATGCCTGTCCACGCTTCCCACTGTCTGCATTCTAAAGAAGACTTTTAATTGCCTCTACAACAGGGATGCTTTCACATCTCTGACCAAAATAGGCAAGAATCCCTTTGTTAAGAGGTACAATCCCCACTATTTCCTCCCAACTGAGTGGAAAACACAACAGTTACAGGTGGAAATGTGTGCCCATTGATGTAAATGGAAACAAATGAAGAACTGAAGACTAAAGAACAGGATTTGCCAAATCCAAGGTCATGGATCATGGTGATACCTAGAAATTTCATTGGGACACCTAGTATTTTAAATAATGATAGTATTGTAGTTATTGGTGATCCTCAGCAGATATACAAAGCTTATTGATAATTGTGTGATTTGCATTGGGAGAACCAGCTGGATCTAATGGTTAGTGTTAGTCTGAGAGACACAGGTTCAAATCGTCACTCTGCCATGGAAGCTTGCAGGGTGACCTTGGGCCAGTCACACTTAGCCTAACCTACCACACAGGGTTGCTGTATGGAAAAAATATATGAGAGGAGACTTGTAAGACTTTGTATCAAGTACTGCAAGTCCCTTACATCCAACACACCATTTCAGTAAAGAAAAGATTTATTGATTGAAGAGCATGACAGGCAAGAGGACTCTTGCTAAAACTGCTTTTGGTGGGCAGTGCATCCCTACATAAACCCAAGGCCCGACAGTTATCCAGTTAAAAGTTTATATGCCCAAACTCCCCTCAAGCAGGCCATCCCCCCTACAGCAGTATAACTTTTCCCAAAGCAAGCAGGTGCAGATGCTGACCAGATAAGTCAACCTTGGCTTGTCTGGGGCAGGGTGGAACGATATTTCATGAATGTTACACAGAAAGTAATAGATAGCATAGAAACAGGGCTTTGAGGTTACTATAGGATACAGCAGTAAGAAATATAATCATGGCAAGAGACACTCTTGACACTTTGGGGTGGGGTCGTGGAGTAGAAGGTCCCAGGTTCAACCCCAAGCATCTCCTGTTAAAAGGATCAGGCAGTAGATGATGTGAAAGAACTTAACCTGAGACCCTGAAGAGCTGCTGCCAGTCTGAGTAGACAATACTCACCTTGATGGACCAGTGGTTTGATTCAGTATAAGGCAGCTTCATGTGTACGGTTTGGGTCCTCATTGATGGGAAAGGTGGGGTTTAAAAACTATGTTTTTGCTCTATGACACAAAAATGTCTGAGCATGAAGTTCTCACCATTGGTTGTTTCAGTGTTATATTGCGGAATGGTGGTAGATGAAAGTATTTTTTTAACTAGTTGATTTCTGTACTGGCTCCAATATTCATTTAAATGCAGCTTTTTAAAAGTCATAATGAAATGATGAGAAATTGAGGGAGTCAAGTTAGGGTTCAAGGCCAAGTTTTGTTTCTGGTGATGATCATCAGAGTTACCCCATATATACTGCAACTATTTGCCATGGCTTTGATAAAATTATGAGAGACCATGAAGAGCACTATGCCATTTTCCAAGTCTGAGCCCAAACATATTCACTCGGAAGTGTTCAGTAATGCTTCTGGTTTAGGGTTGCAGCTGCCAGTTGAGATCTTGCAGCATGCAACTGGAAGTAAGAGGCAGTGTCCTCAGAAAAGAATAAGATCCACACAAGAAGAGTGGGGGGTGTCAATTTGTATATACTGACAATTCACAGCTCGTGGTGGTATCTGATAGGTGTCTCAATCAACTCTGTGAGTAGGTCAGCAAGTGGCATGGGTTGATGTAACTTGTTTATGTACATACGAAAAGTCGCAACTGACTTATGGTGATCCCAGCGAGGGGCTTTCAAGGCAAGTGAGAAGCAAAGGTGATTTGCCATTGCCTTCCTCTGCACAGTGTTCCTTAGTGGTCTCTCACCCAAGTACTGACCCTGCTTAAGTTACATTATCTGACGAGATCAAGCTATACTATGCTGCCTTCCCTCCAACTTGTTTAAGTAGATTACCACAACTGCATGATCAGAATCTGACTTCTCCCTACTCCTAATGGCCTCTGTGTGTGTTTGATTGTGATTTTGCTAAATTGGCCATATTATGCAGCTCAGCTCTTATCCTCCATCCCTTGATTTCAAAGCAACGGACCCATTATATGTGCAGCCAGCATGCTTATCCAATGCAAACAAGGAGTGGGAGCAAGCTGAGTAAGAGCTGCCAGGGATACTGAAGCCAAAACTTTAGCAAATGTCAAGTGCAGAATGGGAGAGGCTGCCTGCTCCTCCACCCACTCCCAGCCTGGGCGAGGTGGCAGCAGCAGGAGCTCGTGGCAATGACAGGTGACTGTCCGCCCCACTTTGAGTACAGAGTGGGAGAGTAGCTTGGGGCAAGGTGAGGCTAGCGTGGGAACCGGGCTCTGCCCAGCACGGAGTCAGAGAGAGAGAGAAAGGGAGCGCAATCTAAATGTGCTGGCCAGCCGCAGCCAGGCCCTTTGTGCAATGGCTGTGGTGTATATTTATGCCAGGCCAGTGCCAATTTCAGTGCCCTTCAGGTCTGCCAAGTCAGAACTAAAAGTGCACAATTCAGTGTGTCTAAAACTTAATGAAATGGAACCACATAACTTCTTATACATGAGGATATGGCTTGACACTAAATCAAAACATTGGCCATTTAAAACTTTCATGTCCAAACAAAATGCCTAACACCCAAGAATCTATATAAAAGTTTACAATAAACAGGTCAATACTCTGTATAGCCTCAGGGTTTCCAAAGTGCCTTTTTGCAGCTTAAGAGGAGCCCTAGGGGAAAATGAGGAGCCCAAGCACGTAGCCACCCTACACCATAGATAAGCAGATGACCTTAGTCAGGAAAGAACAAAGACAGTCAGGGTCCCACTTAGGCTAGTCACACCTGAGCCGCAGAGCCTGGGAGGCAAAAAGGGAAAGAACAAGTCTTCCTTTTGGGACGGGAAAAGGGCCTAGGGGTAGATTATAAATTCCCTGACTAGGAGGAAAAAGCTCAGTCTTGAATTTCTGCTGGGATGGGAGCTGTCTCTCACCTGAGCTCCATTACAATGTCAGCCATGAGCACATATTGCTGAAACCATCCAGGAGACTGAGGTAATGGACTATCTCTGAACGCTTGTTGCAACACTAAGAGGCAGCAACCTGTCCTTATTTACCATCTTACAGGGTCTGTCTAGAGCTAAGGATAGAGGATCACTATTGTAGTGCCTTTTCTTTTAATCCTTGCTCAGTCTGATGTATCACTAGACCATGTATGCACTTTACACCTTCTTATTAAAGTTCTTTATATTTTGAATGGAGGCTGTCTGATTTCTGTGCCCACTTAAAATCCAATCAGTCACACTTTTGAAGGAGAAGCTAAAGAGAAGGGCTGCAGTTGATTCCTTCATTCCCAGGCTGTGCTAGTCCCTGCAATTGCTAGTACAAGTGAGCAGGAGATATGGAAACAAAGAGAAAGAAGCCTGTAGGCAGCAACACTATAAAGAATGCTAGAATCGCTTAGCAGGAAAATCTTTGAGGCTTGTTGGTGATGGCGGAAAGGTTACTTGGGAGCAATGTTCCCTCGAAACTGAGTTAGTATTAGCTAGCTCACAGTTTTTTAGCCTCTGGCTCACACATTTTTGTCTTAGCTCAGGAAAAATGCCCCCAGAACTACCTAATTTATGCAATAGCTCACAACTTTAATGCCAGTAGCTCATAAAGTAGAATTTTTGCTCACAAGACTCCACAGCTTAGAGGGAACATTGCTTGGGAGTAAGGAAAAGAGGGTCCTCACTGGGTGGAGACCTGGGCCCTCCACAGAATTTCCAAAGCAGAAATGGGGTTTGTGAGGCTTTCCATACAAACGGCATTAGACAAGATGTACGGCTGCTGCCAATCCACAGCCCTTGCTTCATCTCTCCAGGCATACCTAGTGAAAAGGTGTGCCACAATACCATTGTGCTCAGAATTTTTTTCCTCTTATCTCCATTTCATTCAAGGAGGAATGCTAAATGCGGTGCTATTGCACCATTCACCTTCTTCCATGGAGTGGTAGGGAAGAGATGCGGGGAAGGATGTAAAGTCTCCCTGCAGTGTCTACTTTAATAATTTATAATGAGGAATCAATAGTTTTCAGTGGGGAGAGTAAGATTCAAAGATTTCTAAAGGACCATTTGAACTGGGGGAAAAAAGTCTGTTCTTACAGGATTGTTGTGAGTCTAAAATTGAGAAGGAAAGAATGTTGGGCCTTCCCTGGGGAGAAAAGTGGGGTATAAATGAAATAAAATAAAATAGTAATACACATTGTTTTGAAACAGCATTTTCCCCCCAGGGCAACTGATCTCTGCATCCTGGATATCAGCAGTATTTTGGGGAGAGCTCCAGATTCTACCTGGAGATTGGCAAGCCAACTCTCTGATGAGTTCACTGGTTCTACACAATCCTTCTTGCATCCAGTGATTCTCGCTTACATATATTTCCAGGCAATATCCCCTTTAGCAGTATTTTATGTTTTGGAACCCAGCTGGTCAAAATAAATCCAGAATGGCTGGCAGAAGGCATTGGTGGTGGAGAGAAAGGGCCATGAAACCCTTTCAGTCCTTTCCTTGCAAATTCATTCCAGCATTGGGAACTTCCTTTGAAGTACTTCGTTTCACCCAGAATGACTGTACTGCTTGAAATCCTGTTGTTTCCCTGTCTGTCAGTCTCGCATATCTTCCTTCCTCCAAGTAACCATTCTGAATTGATTATTTTCCCAACTAGCTCTGAAACTTGAGTGAAGGGGGAGGGGGAGATGACCTGGAAAGTATTTGCAGGAAAGGATCAGTAGGTTTGGGAAGATTAAGCTTCCCTCCCTCTCATCTATTCTTCCTTGTGTGCTGAGAATGAGAGCCAGCAATGTATAGTGGTTAAAATTCATACTAGGATCTGGGTTCATATCCTTACTTAGCCATGGAAGTTCACTAGGTGACCTTGGGCCAGTCGCTCTCTTGCAGCCTACTCACAGGGCTGCTGTTGTGAAGATAAAAGTGAGGAAGGAGGAATTATGTATGCCACTGGGAGCCCTTTAGAGAAAGAGTAGGATACAAATACACTAAATACTCACATCTCGTTCAACCTTAAGTGAACTGACCAGCAGTACAGAAACGAGGAAAATAAGGATCAAATAGATTTAAAGAGCAGTCCAGCTGGCAACTTTGGTTTGGGAAATATCTGGAGATTTGGGGGTGGAATGAAACACTTCTTACAGCGCTAGATCTGAAAACTCCAGAGTGGATGATGGAATGTGGGAAGAGTCTCTAAGACAAAGGAATCTGAAACAGTATTACAGGCAGCTTTACTGTTGAGGCTTATTTTGACCCACTATTTTCAACAATTTCACAATTGATAAAAGTTTCAATTTAACATCTGCAAGATTGAAGAAAGAATTTCTAGAACTCAAATTGTCTGCATTCGAAATTCGGATCACACTAGCACTTTATTCTTCCCGCTGAGTCAGGTGAATATCTATGAGAGCTTTAAAGTCAAGAAATTGACACACACAAGTGGAGAGTCTTTTTATGAACTTTAATTCTGTCTTTGCACATTGCATTAGTGTTATATGAATTTTTGTAGAATAGAATGAACTTTTGTAGAAGTGTAATGAATTGTATTGTAACAGTGCTGTATTTCCATTGAATATATATTGTTGAAATGTTAAGTATTTTCAGGATTCTTTCATTATTTTTCCACATTTTTGCTGTTATTTCATGCATCTGAAGGTTAGCAACCCTACATCTTCTCTGGATGGTTTGATGAGGGGGGTGGGGACAGAATCTTTTTAGCCCTACATGGAGCTTGTGTTAACTGGAGCTTAGAGAGTCAACCTGGACCTTCTGGTTATACTTACTAGTACCTTTTTTCGCCATCAAGTTGCAGATGACTTATGGCAACCCTGTAGTGTTTTCAAGGCTAGAGACATTCAGTGGTGGTTTGCCATTGCCTGTCTTTGTGTGGGGAGTGGAACCCTGGACTTCCTTGGTGGTTCCCCATCCAAATATTGACCTAAGTCAACCCTGCTGGGTTCCAAGATCTGACAAGATTGGGCTGGCCTGGGCTATCCAGGGCCAGGCTACTGGTGCTTAAGTGTTCTAGATGTTCCCTATCCCTGCAAACCCTGTTTGGTATAAACAGGCTGCCTAAAGTTGCTTGCCAGGTCTGACTCAAGAAATATCTGTGAACTTTGGGGGTGGAGCCAAGAGCAAGGGTGTGAGAAACACAACTAGACTCCAGAGAGTTTATTATTTTACTGTTTTAACTGCTGTAACTTGATGTATTTTAAATCTAAAATTTATGTTAGATCTTATATGTTGTGAGCCACCCTGAGCCACTTCAGTGGGAAGGGCGGGATATAAATTGAAATAAACTGAAACAGAGAGAGTTCTGGCCATCACATTTAAAGGGACCTCCATTTGGAAATAACGAAGCATAGGGGCACCTTATTTTGGGGCTCACAGAATTGGACCCCTTAGTCCAATCTTTTTTAAACTTGGAGGGTGTTTTGAGGAGAGGCACTGGATACTATGCTGAAAATTTGGTGCTTCTACCTAAAAAACATCCCCTTCCGAGCCCCAGATACTCACAGATCAATTCTCCATTATACCCTATGGGAATTGGTCTCCATAGAGTACAATGGAGTGCCCAGCAGACATTTTCCTCCCTTCCCCCCACTTTCTGATGACCAAGAAGCTGGCGGAGGGCCACCAAACCAGGGGTTCCCCTGCCCGCAGCTGGGGATTGGCAACCCTAACCTTGCACACCTCCTAGTGACACACTTTTCTCTTTGTGTTGTTACTTTCATCTTCAACCTGAGCTGTGGGTTACAGTCATGGGCTTCTTGGTTGAGGTCCCAAATATGATTTTTGCATTTTCCTTTATTTATTTACATCCTACTTTTGTCCCCTGCTGGAATTCAAAGCAGCTTTTAGAACATCATTTTGCCTTCCTCCATTCTCTCACAATAACCCTGTAAATTCAGCCAGGATGAGAGTTTATGACAGGCTCAAGGTCACTCAGGTAGCTTCCACAGTAGAAGTTGGGATTTGAATCCAGGTCACACAGGGTCCTAGTCCCCCACTCTACTACACCACACTGGCTCTCACTCTGCAAGCACAGCCCACCACCACCCTTCAGAGGAGGAAATCTGCCAATTGCTCACTTAATTTCTGAACTAGATAGGCATGAAAGCCGTTTTCTCTGAAAATTCTAATCCCAGAAGTGATGGAGATGGCACTCTCTTTTCTTCTAAGTGGTAACATAAATGCACTCTTGGCATTCCCAGAGTTGCTGTCTTCTTCATGATGCCTGCATATTTTCCATCGATGAGTCTTGGCACTCAACTGACTCTCAGCCGAAAGATAATTTCCAGGGATCCCTGCTTCAAGGATGCCTGCTGCAGATCCCTCCCTGCTTCCCTTGGTGTGTATTCATGTATCATACCATGCAGCAGTATGTGGGAATTCATGTTTATATTCCCATGGTTTTTACCAAGGACAGCTCCAATATACCGGTACCTAGAAAAGGCTTATACCTATGAGGGGGGAGCCTTCCTGCAATTTTGCCTACGAGTTCCTGCTCTTCAGGCTCCACCCTTCCCCCTGGGCCTCTCCTTTAAATCTCTGACATCAGGAAGAGGAGAAGGAGATCCACTGGGCCTGTTGTGGGCATGCATGCAAATGGATGCACATGATCACAGAAGGTCCTTCAGAGTGCACAGCTGTCTCCTGCATCTGTCTGTCAGAGACGGCTTTACCTGTCTGACAACACAAAAGGCGCCATGCCAACCCTGGCTGCCCCGCCCAGCCACAATTCTGAAGCATCATCTGTGCCTGGGGGAGCTCCCACGCCAGGCAGGCTCCCGACTGCAGCCAGCTTGCTCTTTCCAGCAGCCTGCCTCCCCGCAGGACTGCATGATAACTCCTTGCAGAGATGCAGGGCATACATTTATGGGAAGCAGCAGCCTTATTCATGCAGGAACTAGAGTAGATAGAGGCAGAGATAATGCAAAGGGCAGGATGCTGTTCAGTAGCCAGTAGGTCAGACAGGGCTGTGCTGGGCTAGCTTTGAGGCTAGCCAATTTTGACACCTGAGAATGCTGGTTCTGCGCAGACTTTTGGTGGGGACTTGGAAGGGCTCTGGGGCAGTGAGGGAGGACTGCTATCTGTTCGGCATCTCCCTTTGGAGTCTGCACTTTATTTTACTCATGGGTTTGTAAATTATTTGCTTAGGGAAAAATGAATTTTATTCATAGCAGTGCCATTGCCTTCATGCTGAAGGAAGGCAAGGTAAAACTGCAGGTCTCTGACCACTCTGTTCTGACTCCAAAATATATTGGGTGATCGAGTGCAAGTGGGAAGTTCAAGCTAGAGACTTAGAGTCATTTCACTCTGTACTTCTTAAATTCAAGCACAAGAATATTGGAAAATATAGGGCAGGGCACAGTATCATCCATTCCTAGAGTGAATGGTGCAATCAGGTTGAAATAGGTAGAACCCACCCTCCAACACAGTCACACACACATGACCCATTATATGGCTGGGTCTAATCCAGCTTTGTAAATTCCTCTGCCTTTTCTTGAAAAGCCAGCATAGTGTAGTGGTTAGAGTGCCAGACTAGGATGAGGAAGAGCCAGATTCGAATCCACGCACTGCCAGAGAAGCTTGCTGGGCCAACAAGAATGTCTGAAAATGGAGTTGGGGAAGGGATTGGGATCCCACTTGGATTCCATTTCTACCAAGAAGGGTTGAGGCATTCACTAGGGTTGCCAACCTCCAAGTGGCAACTGAAGTTCTCCTGGAATTACAGCTGATCAGCAGACTGAATAGGTCAAGTTCCCTGAGAGGAAATGACAGCTTCAGGGGTCAGATTCTGTGCCATCACTTCCTCACCAAGCTTCCTCTCCTCTCCAAAATCTCCCCTTCCCAGCCTCTGGCACCAAATCTCCAGGAATTTACACCTAATAACAATTGTGTGTATGTGTAACATTTTAAGGGGGGTTGTTTTACAGTGAGTCATCGTCCTTTTGACTACATATGAAATTTCCCTGTGTTAAGGAACTGGTAATTTGTAAATGAGCTTTAGATCACATGACCATACTTTGTTCTATCAATGTACTCAGGGGCAAGTTACACCCTGCTTTTCTCCTCAGTGGGGTACCCAAGGCAGCTTGTAGTAAGATCCTCTCCATTTTATCCTCATAATAATAACCCTGTGAAATAGGTTAGACTCAGACAGAATGACAGGCCCAAGGTCATGCCTGTGGCAGAGTAAGGATTGGAAGCTAGCTGTCTCTCATCCTAGATGGATACTCCAGTGACTAAATCATGCTGGTCTTTAGAACAAGGGTTACCAACTGCTGTACAGGACATTTTAGTTCCTCTTCCTATTAAAGCTGTTTTAAGTTATTTCTCATTCTGACACTCTTTATCAGTGGGCCCATAACATTTCAGGTGTACCTTTTCTAGTGAGGGGTCCCAATTGTTCTATGTCATTTGGAGTTGTGAGGAAGGAAAGGTGCTTCCTTTCACCAGCAATCAGAACAGCCAGCAATAAGCAAAGAGGCTTCTTGGGCCGCTGCCAGGCCACACCATCTCATGCTTTCTAAGACCAGGGGGCAAGGTGGTACTGCTGCTGTTAAGGTTGCCTAGTCCAATTCAAGAAATATCTGGGGACTTTGGGGGTGGAGCCAGGAGACATTGGGGGTGGAGCCAGGAGCAAGGTTGTGACAAGCATGATTGAACTCCAAAGGGAGTTCTGGCCATCACATGAGAGCATTATGCCAATATTACAATTGAAGGTTGGGACCAGATCAATAGGCTTGCTCCTTATAGATAAGCCCATTGCAACAATAGGTGAGTTTTAAGAGTATATGTTCCCTGGGGTGCGGTCACACGTCACATTAAAAGCAGGTGTGTAGCGCTCAAATTTGAACCGCTGAATATTGATTCGATGCAGGGTGAGGTCGTTCAGACGAGCATCCAAGAATGCTACTCATTCTGTCGTTGAGCAATCAGACATCCAATACTATCACGCTCTTTTCTTGGAGCATGCGTCATCAGATGGTGATTTCTGGGGGGGGAGTCCATTGAACATGTGTCCAACTGTTTGGAGGTGGAAAATCAAACATTGCTTCAGAGGCAGGGGGAAGGGGGAAAGTTTCCGGAATTAACGTTGCCAATTCAAACCAAGGAACTGCCAGAAATTACTTTCCTAGAAATTGGCAGTGACAATGATATCTGGAAATCCTCCACATTGAAAAAAAAAGATTTTTTTCCTATTCTGAATAGTGGGATAATGTCCCCCCCCCCTCCGATCCTGTGTTGATTGGAGAAGCAGAAGCGTCACCTCAGATTCCCGGATGATCTGGCAATGCGCATGTCTGCTGAGGCTTTTTATTTTTAAAAAAGGTGGGAGGGGTGGTAAACATTCCAAGGGGCAGTATCGCGCGTGAGCTGTCCAAACAGGAAAAAGCCGACCTTGTGCTGCTTTTTTGAAAAAGGGCCGGACTTTCTGCGCTGTCAAATTAATGCGGCACTGATCCGCAGGAAGTTGGAATGACCCTGGATGAGGCTCGATTGCCAGATGTGGATGTGTGGACGAACATATTTAATCCGTCAGCAAGACGGAGCTGTGTCGCCACTAATGGTACGTGTGACCGCACCCCTGTAATGGTTAAATTGAATAATTTGGAGATTAAGTTGTGATTTCATCCCTGGGTCCCCAAAATGCACCATATTAATTTAATAACAACCTTTATTAATATTTTGTTATTTGTATTTTTAAGGTGGTTCGTACAGGAAGCCTCAGTGCTTGTATGGGAAGTGTTTTGGCCAGCAACAAATTGGAAGATTTTGCACATGCTTTGAGTGAAGGAAGCTGGCTTTCTCCTTTATCATATACAGCTCAACAAGACAAGGATTTTTATAATACTGATGAAGTGTAACACGAAATGCATTTATTGTAACTAGTTACTTGTATGTTGTACCACTAAAACCACTATGGGCTCTGCTGAAATTGGTTTAAATGTCTCTTATGGTCATTATTGTGGATTTTTGTATCAAAGACATTTGTCAATCTAAAAGTAGTTTTATATTTTAAAAGTATGCATATTGTTAAGTAATTATATATATATATATATATATATATATATATATATATATATATATATATATATATATATATATATATATATATATATATATATATATATATAGTATGGTAGCCTATTTACATCACAGTATGTTGTTTGCAATGTGTCTCCACTGTGATCCCATTGTTGATTATTGCCCCACCTGGGGATTGGCAACCCTAGCTACTGTCCAAGAAGCCCTATCATCTCACCAACAGCTTCTCATATTGCTGATGGGGATACTTCTGCCCCTTTGTTTTGGGACTGGATTTCTCCCTGGCTTGTTTTAAAATTCGGAGTAATTCAAAGCAACTGGATGAAAGCAAGACTAGTGTCTGGGTATCTAAAATATTTGCATATGTTTACAGAAGTAGCATGTTGCAAATCTGCAACTGTGGATGTGTTTCCTTCCTTTTAGCACCATAAGATCATATCAGTCCTTCTAGATTAATAAACTACTACAAAATGGCTACCTTCCTTCCAGCCTCATAACACTGAACAGAACCTCAGTCTTTTGCCAGTCTATTCCTTCCTTCATCAGAAATATGACACTGAGCTTAAATAATGTAAATGGGCAGTGTCCTACCTGAGGCTGGAGGAACTTCCTCCAGACTTCAGGAGCCTTCCTCCTCCAGCTTAAGTGGCTCTTCTGTTGGAGAAAGAGCCACTTAAACTGGAGGAAGGCTCCTTAGGCTGCAGGAAGTCTTCAGATTTTGCTGAGTAGAGTTTTAGGATGTTCAGTCATCTTCTTGGCATAGTATGAACTCTGGCAGAGGCAGCAACCTGATTTCAAGAAAGCTCCTTCAATCCTGTGCTTTTTAAAGCAGCAAAAGTGACAGCTTTGTTTTCAAATAGCCCAGTCACATTGGAAGCAAGGGAGGATCAGCCCTGGTTAGTACTTGGATGGGAGACCACCAAGGAAGACTACTTGGATGGGAGACTACCAAGGGTGGCTACGCAGAGGCAGGCAATGGCAAACCACCTCTGCTCATCTCTTCCCTTGAAAACCCCATGTTGGGTCCCCATATGTTGGCCTTGACTTGATGGCACTTTCCACCATTGATAGCCTGTGCTAGCGGACAGAGTATGGTGTGGGGTGGTGATAACCATATGGTAGCTAACTCCAGCTTGGGAAATTCCTGGAAGGTACCTGGGGAAATCAAAGTTTGGAGAGAGAACATAGCAGCAGGATTGCTAGATGCTCACTAGGAGTGCGAGATCTCCTGCAGGTGTTTCCATTCCCTGGAGCAGTCCTTCTGGCTAACCGTTGATTTCCCCAGACTTGGGCTCCTTGTTATTTTGCTGCTGGCAAAACCCTCCATGCCCACCTGATGATTCCACCCCCCTGCCACATGCATACACTGCTAAGCAATGGAATTAAGTGCTGCCCCAACTGTCACTTCAGTGCTTGCTGGCAGCAGGGAAGCCAGTGACCCTGCCAAGGCCAGCTAAATTCTCTTGAGCCCAAAGGGATTACGTGGCTGAGCTCTTCCACCTCCTTCCTGTGTGTGAGCTCCAGCCGCAATCTAAGACTAAGTCAGGAACTGGCTGCAGTCAGTCAACAATTATGTAGGACAGAGTACCTAATATGCCACAAATCCTCTGGACTGTGCAACGGGTAAGAACATTGATAAGAACATTGCTGCTGGAGCTGCAGGTGCTGCCTTTTCTTGCCTGGATCAGACCTCAGCACATGAAACACTGTCAGACATCATTGTGGGGTAAGCATCAGACCCCATGACTCGTCTATTAATTGGCTCTATTCTCACGGATGAAATTCACTGAAGGCTGGTTGTGACATGAATAGGTCATCACTTGATCACTGCAACATGATCTGCATGAGCAAACAGGCCATCCTTGTGGATAGAACCAGTATATCTCCCCACATTGCCCCACAATGCTTTCATATGGGGAAGGGGGATATTGCATTCTTCACAGTTCGCTGTCAGTCATCATAGAATCATGGAGTTGGAAGGGACCTCAGGGGTAATCTAGTCCAACCCCCTGCATAACACAGGAAATTCACAAATACCTCGCCCCCACCATGACCGGAAGATGGCCAAACTGGCCTGGAGAAAAATGCTTCCTGACCCCACAGTGGCAATCAGCATTTCCCTGAGTGTGCAAGAAAGGGCCACAAGAACTAAGCACTGATGCAATCCTTCCTGCTCTCCTTCTCATGATCTGCCTAAGTTCACGGAATCAGCATTGCTGACAGATGGCCATCTAGCCTCTAAAAACCAAGGAGAGCCTACCACCTCCTGAGGAAGCCTGTTCCACTGAGGAACCACTCTAATTGTCAGAAAGTTCTTCCTAATGTTGAGCTGGAAACTCTTTTGATTTAAAGGAGTAGTAATCAAGCACAACGTGCTGGGTCTGAGCTGTGGGGAGGTGCCAGGTGCCTTGCATGGTTTCAAGGGACAGTGTTTGTAGATCAGCCAAAGGAGGGCGGATGGTGGGGGGTAAGGCCAATCTTTTTTTATTGAGCATCCCAGGACAGTGGCTCAAGGCCATGCCTATTTGCACATTCTATATCTATAATGAACCACTCTCTACTAGATACAGAGCTGAGGGTCATGTTGGAATTCTATGGCTAGAACTCTGGATATTGCCAACCCTGCAAGGAGCGTTTTCAGTCCATTAAATGGTACAGGGAGAAAGAGAGACCCCTCTTCTCCAGTGATGTAAAATTTACATCCTCCTCTGCAGCTGGTTTTCGGGGCCAAATTATGTGTCTGCAGTTCCAGTCATGAACATCACTTGCCTTTTCATTTCTGCCTTTCCTGCACATGTTGGTTTCCTCCTGGATGAATGAGGTTTAGCTTCCCAAGGGTTCCATCCACGTCGCCAGCACGATCCAGGCTGCAAATCAGGGTTGCCAATTCTGGCTTAAGAAATTCCTGGAGCTTTGAGGTGGAGCCTGAAGAAAGCAAGAGCTGAGCCTGGGAAGGACCTCTGTGGGGTATACTTCCATGAAGTCCACCCTCCAAAGCAGCCTGTTTATCCAAGGGTTCTGTAGCCTGGAGATCAGTTCCAATTCTGGGAGAACTCCTGGCCCCACTTGGCAGTTGGCAATTCTACTGCAAATACATGCAGTGGGGCGATTTGCACTGTTGGAGCCATGATGCAGGAAGGCATTGCCCAAAAAGGCCATGTCTGGCTATATTTCATACTATCTTTACAAAAATAGTAAAAACTTGTTTTGCCAAGTTTCTCCAGTATTTGGTGCCGCGGTTATTAAAATCAAGTACCGGGAGTTGCTGTTTCCTCTTTTCCTGTTCTAGACCTTTTTATTTGCTGTTGTTTTGTTTTAGCAATTTACTCTTTCCCATTTTAAAATGTACAACATTTTAGAGGTCTTTTTAAAAAAAAAAAAACAGGAAAGCAGTTTACAAATTTGGTATAGCAAACATCTCCATTTGACTACCATATTAGAGCTGGCCCCAGTCTAGAGATAAACTCTGCTATGTATGTACATGAAACCCAAATTAAAAGTCAATTGCAGACAAAATTCTTCCCCAGTTTTGGGGACACAAGGATGATTCCAAACTACTGGGAACTTTCTATCATTCAGGAGGGTGACAGCAAATAGCGGAAGCAGCGGAAGGAAGCCATGCCTTCCATCCTCAAATCAGCTAATAAAGTGTTTCCAGAACATATGCAGAGAGGCCAACTTGAAGAAAGCTCAAAACATGCTAGAACACATTGATTAGGCACATGGCCCTCATCCACGTGCAGTCAATGAAGCACAAGCGTTGGTGGAGGGAGTTGGGAGTATGAGTATTCTGAAATGGCCCTGGGCAATTTTGCCAAGTGGCATGTGGAAAAGTGAATCTGATGAAGAGGGGGTGGAAACTGGTGCACCAGGAAAGAACAGGGAAGTGGCCCTGATAGCAAGGCCTTTCACCTCCTCAGGGAAACGGCAAGAGTGAAGCAACTTGGAAACATACAAGCCACTGCCGTGGAAAGGAAACCAGTCCTAAAAAGGGAACCCTCCACGGCCTTCTCAGCTCTCTTTCTTGAAAAGTTGGTCCCCAGCACTGCTTGAAAGAGGAAAGCAGTATCCACCATAACCCAGACATGGGCTGGCTGAGCCAGAATACAGTCCAAATAGGCTGGGCTCTAGGGAAACTAGCTGATCAGAAACTCTGATTCCTGTGTTGAAACTGAAACAGGGCCCCCCCTCCCATTTGGATCAGGACCATATTATGTGTGGAGAAGGAGCTTACACCTTACTTGGCACATTTTTCTGACTGGAAGTGACCTTGAGGAGGTATTATTTATCCATTTGGGGAAACTTACTTATAGAGATGAGCAACGTGGTGTCAGGGAATTGTTACAGGTGTCGATCCAATCATGATGCACATCCGTGAAGCATGAGAAATCTTAACTTAGTAATAAAATGTCTTTTTGTAGCTAAAGCAAAAGTAGAAAATGGTTCTCACTTGTGCATACATATCAGTCTCATTTTTTTAAAAAAATGACACAGCGATGGAGACTGAATTAACTGGCTTTTCAGATTCCAGTACTAGTTATCTGACAAAACACAGTTTTATTACTCATACTGATAAAATACTGGCTGGTTTGCATCCTTTAAGCAGTGTAGATTTTTGCATGGTTCACAAACAACTGCTCTTAGCCTGATTTATGAAAATGATGTCCCAACTGCAGTTCAGCCAGCTGTAGGGTTACCAATCCCCAGATGTGGCAGGGGATCCTCCAGTTTGAAGGCCCTCCCCTCCCCACGCTTCAGGGTCATCAGAAAGGGGTGGGGAGGGAAATGTCTGCTGGGCACTCCATTATACTTTATGGACACCAATTCCCATAGGGTATAATGGAGAATTGATCTGCAGGTATTTGGGGCTCTGGGGTTAATGTTGTTTTTGAGGTAGAGGCATCAAATTTTTAGCATAGCATCCAGTGCCTCTCCTCAAAACATCCCCCAAGTTTAAAAAAAGATTGGACCAGGGGGTCCAATTCTATGAGCCCCAAAAGAGGGTGCCCCTATCCTTCATTATATCCAAATGGAGGGAAGGCATTTAAAAGGAATACGATCCTTTTAAATGTGATGGCCAGAACTCCCTTTGGAGTTCAATCATGCTTGCTATACCCTTGCTCCTGGCTCCACCCCCAAAGTCGCCATATATTTATTCAGTTGGACTTGGCAACCCTAGCCAGCTGCCAAGGAGCCTATGGAATTTAGATGTTTACAACCCACTTTTCTTCCAGTGGGGTTCCAATGCAGCTTGCAATGCTCCCTCTAAGGTATGGAGTCTTGTGAACAAAAATTCTGCTTTGTGCACTACTGGCATTAAAATTGTGAGCTATTACATAAATTAGTTTGCTCTAGGGACAATTTTCCTGAGCCAAGACAAAAATGTGTGACCCAAAAGTTAAAAAACTGTGAGCTGGCTCACACTAACTCAGCTTAGATGGAACACTGCTTGCCACATAGTTCTCCCCTCCTCCATTTTATTCTTACAACAGCAAGCCTGTGAGACAGGTTGACTGTAAGAGAGCAATTAGCCCAAGGTCACTCCATAAGCTTTCATGACAGAGTAAGGATTCGGAACTGAGCTTCTCAGATCCTAGTCCATCCCTCTAATGGTTGGCTCTTCAAGAGAGGACAGAGGGACTTACGGAGCTGCCTTATACCCAGCCAGACCAGATGTCTTAGCCCTAGTGAGGCCTACAGGCTCCAGGAAAGCCTGTGTAGAAGTAGATACAGGGTCTACATCTCACTGGATCCCCTGTCCCTCTGATTGGGTGAAAGCAGTTTTGGAGGGAAAACTTGCCCAGAGGAATGGAACCTGGGAGGAAAGCATAAAAAGGCCAAGCAACAGACAGGGTTGTTCTCATCACCTGTTCCTGAAGATGGTGGGATCTTAACCTAGGACTTTCTTTGCTCTACCTTTGCCCTCATATGTATGCCCATCTCATCTGTTCAATTGACTTGTTCTCTAGCTTAGATATTTAAATTCATGAGAAGTGCTGGGGGCAGGGTTAGTGGCTTACTGCAATCCTAAGAAGACTTTCCTGGGAGTAACCCCTATTGAGTAAAATGGGACTTACTTTTGACTAGACTTGTTTAGGATTGTTACCTCTGGTTTCCTAAGCAGGTGCCAAATCTAGAGACTGAATAGTTGCACTATTGCCAGTTGTCACTGTTATCAAAGAACTCAGATACATTTATATAGCCCTTCAGAGTATAAAGGGAAAAAAACAAATTCCTGTGTGCTGTCACAGCAGACTTTATAACAGCCCTGACAGGTAAGTGAATCCTAACACTGTGCTGCAGATGGAGGAGAGCTAAAGGATGGTGGTTTTCTCAGCTCAAGCTTGTGATGATGAAGGTCTTAGAAGCATTACTCAAGCCTCAGAAGTAGGGTTGCCAACCTCCAGATGGGGCCTGAAGTTCACTCAGAATTACAGCTGATCTTCAGACCACAGAGATCAGTTCCCCTAGAGGAAATGGCAACTTCAGAGGGTAGAGTCCTTGGCATCACATGATCCCTGCTCAGCACCTTCCGCTCCCAAACTTCATATTCCTCAGGCCCTGCCCCCAAATCTCACATAATTTTCCAAGCAGGAGCTGGCAACCCTGAGTATCATATCTTCTTTGGACGTGAGATGCTTTCCACTTTATGTCTTCACATGCTGGTAAGCAGGGGTGTGACACATGGTCAGGCTGCTACCCACCCCTCCCATGTCACAACCGAGCACACACAATGGGAAGCAGTTCTCTCTCTCTCTTTTTACGAGCATTGCCCGCCACCCTGATGCAGGTCTCCAATGTGTCATTCCGTTTTAAGCAACTCGCATTGTTTCCTGGTCTCCAGCGGCTCTAATTATATACTAGTAGAAGACTGGTTTTCTTGAATGCTGTCGGGTGAAAAGGCTGCAATGATTGCCCAATATCACAAGTACTCTGTTCTTTATTATTATTTTTAAAAGGAAACCTGTTCTGCCCTTTTCTTCATGGAGCATTTACACGTAGAGCAGGAAATGTCTTTGGTCAGGCCCTCTCAGAATTTTCCCACTCCACCCATCAAAGGAAGAGATGGGAGGGGGGAGAATTTTGCAACTCAACAGGAGGGAGGCCGGGTGCCATTTTGAAGTCAAAGGCACCTTCATCAAAAGAAGCCTGGTCTTAAGCAGAATGCTTAGTATGCTGCTTTCAATTATTCTGATTCCTAAGAACTGCTATCAAATAGTCATTCATTTTTCCATGAGCTGAAAACGATGGTGTCTTCTACCTGAACCTCCCAACCTACAGTTAAAGACACATACATTTCTCTTTGTTACAATAGCTTGAGTTTCAGCCCAAGCCTGGCCCCAATTCCAAATTCCAGCTGTCAACAAATAAATCTACGTAGCAGCAGAAGTGAGTGTCTTACAGCATCCAGACTTTGAACTCAAAATGTTTGAAAGCTACCATTGCCAACCTCTGGGTTGTAGCTGGAGATCTCCAGGTGACAGAGATAACAATCTCCAGGTGATAGAGATCAGTTCACTTGGAGAAAATTGCTACTTTGGCAAGTGGACTCCATGGAATTACATCCCATTGAAGTCCCTCCCCTCTCCAAACCCCACCCTCCTCAGGCTCCACACTCAAAATCTCCAGCTGTTTCCCAACCAGAGCCAGCAACCCTATTAAAAACCAACATGAATGGTGAGGAAAAACAGCAATAATAATCATTAGTTATTAACAGTTATTTCACTTCCTTTAGCATATATCTGTGTCAAGGGAAACAGATAAAATAGGAGCATATTACAGCAGATGAAAAACTAACATCTATTGCAGCATAATCTTTCATGAGTCAGTGCTCACTTCATCAGGTGCATTGGAGAGGGGAATGTTCTCCAGGGAAATCCTTTTGTTTATGCTAACCTGCAGACAACCATAACAATTCATTTCAATTGTTCCTTGGGTTAGTTTTCTTTGCAAAATCTTGTAAAACATTTCATATCCAATATGTTTCAGTGGCTTGAGTAAAAAAAGGAGAAGGAGGCACCAACAGCAAAATCAGTTCATTTTTGAGGGGTGGTTTTATGTCCCAGGTACTCAGGTGAAATCTTTTAGTACTGAGTGGTTGAACTTTGGGGCCATTATTAATGGGTAAATGACAATGTCTTAAAAGGACAAAGCTGCAGAGCCACTTCTCTGTATACCCCTCTCCCTCAATGTAACTGGAGCAGAATTTCCCTCGATTATTTTAAAGTTGTATTTTTGTTATAGAAATGTTACATTTTCCACTATGTCCCATGTGTTTATTTGCTATTGGTTGTCAGCTGAGGGTTTATTCTTTAATCTGCTCTCTTAGACAAGTTGTAGGCTGGCATCAGGAAAGAACCTGTTATGCCCTGGTGAGTGGAGTTTGGCAGAACCTGGATTTTTAATCTCACTACAGGCGGCGGGGGGGGGGGGGAGAGAACAGAGGTGGAGTCCCACTGGCTGCCTCTGGTAGCAACCTTAGACTTCCTTGGTAGTATCCTGTCCAATTACTAACCAGCACTTGCTTCGGAGATCTGACAAGACCGGGATAGCCTGGGCTATTCAATAGCGACAGAATAGAGACTGGAATTGTCTATGAGCCAGAAAATAGAAAAATTTGGTTTTATACTCCACTTTTCTCTACCTTAGGAAGTCTCAAAGCCGCTTACAATCACCTTCCCTTCCTCTCCCCACAACAGGCACCTTTTGAGGTAGGTGGGGCTGAGATTGTTCTAAGAGAACTGTGACTGACCCATAGTCACCCAGCAGGCTTCATGGGGAGAAGTGCAGAATCAAATACAGTTCTCCAGATTAGAGTCCATTGCTCTTAACCACTACACCAAATAGGGACTGACTCTGCTCAGGAGGAAAAGTTGGAGACTCTGAGCCTGCACCCCTTCCCACCCTGAATATCTTTCTTGACTGGAGTTTTCTGAAATGTGTGAGAGCAACCTGGCTATTGTCCTCCCCACCCTTTCTATCTCTTGAGTCTGAGATATGGGCTTGTCACTGAAAAGGGAATTATGGGAAAGGTTATATTAAGCCTACATGCAGAAATACTTAGCCAGGCCAAATATAGCTGCTACAGCCTTGTGGCTTCTTGGGTAACTGGTTTTTCCATAACTTTTAAAAGTTTATTTTGCTTCTGATTCAAACCTGGCTTTTGAAAGAGAGAGCAAATTAAAGGCAGCCCAACCAAGATCTGCTTGGAGCTGGCTTGGAGCATTTCGGAACATGAGAGGAACTAGTTAACACCCCCTCACACACACAGTTACTCATCCCCCCATGACAGGGTTGGCCTGAGATATTAATTCCTCTGGGGCATAACCAATACTCCCTCTAAGCTGTGGAGTCTTGTGAGCAAAAATTCTACTTTGTGAACTATTAGCATTAAAAGTTGTGAGCTACTGCATAAATTAGCTTGCTTGGAGGCCATTTTTCCTGAGCTAAGACAAAAATGTATGTGCCAGAGGCTAAAAACCCTGTGAGCCAGCTCACACTAACTCAGTTTAGAGGGAACACTGGACATAACCCCAGTGGAAGGTTCTCCTCGACACACGAAGCTGCCTTATTCTGGGTGAGAGCACTGGTCCATCACGGTCTGTATTGTCTACTCAGTCCCATAGTGGCTCCTCAGGGTCTCAAGCAGAGGTCTTTCATATTATCTACTATTTATCTACTTAATTTCTATCCCATCATCCCTGCAAACAGGCTCAGGGTGGGTTACAGCACAAGATTACAATAATTGCATTAAATTTTTAAAAAACATAAATTTCCAATCAAGAAACAATAAAGATGACACTACAGGATGGCAACCTAAGGAACATGCCATACCAACTCTGTTTCAAAATTGGTTAGTGTTTTGAGGGCATGGCCAAACCTGACCCTTTTAACTGGATATGCCAGGGATTGAACCTGGGACCTTTTAATGCAAAGCAACCACTGGGCCATGTTCCCATCCTGTTCCCATTGACACCTATATGCCAGCGGTGGCCAGTGGTAGCTGTCCAGATGTTTTTTGCCTACAACTCCCATCAGCCCCAGCCATTGGCCATGCTGGCCGGGACTGATGGGAGTTGTAGGCAAAAAAACATTTGGAGAGCTACCTTTGGCCACCCCTGCTATATGCTACTCTAAAATCCACTCCCTGAGATGGCCATCTCATGGCCTCTAACTAGGACAGCCAGCCACTGCTCATTTTTACATATGCATATGTAGAAGAACATCCTTTTGTATCATGATTTATGCCACCTACCTCTATTGGCACCTGAAATCTTTGGCCACTACACTTTGCCACAAAGTGGAGCCACCTCTGACCCTGGCAAAATATGCCTGGTTTTGTGGAAGGGGAATAATTTTTAAACCATAATTATCATCCTTCCACAGTGCTGTGCTTGCTACTTATTATCATATTCTGCTTCTGCCTTTGCCAGTCGCTCTCTATCAGACAGTCCTCACCACAACCAGGCAGACAATCTGAACCTGCACGCAGAAGGTCACAGTCTAGCACATGAATCTATCTGGGACAATGACAGCCTCCTGATTCCATTTTATTGCAGGTGTTGGGTTTCAACTGTTTATTGTAGCAAAAGAGCACCCAACAAGCAAGCAGTTAATAAAGTCTGGCCAGCCTGCCAGCCCTTTAAAAGGCACAATGATTAGAAAACTGGACTCTAAGCAGGAAGACTCAGTCTGGAACTCTGCTCAGTCATGAAGCTTGTTGGGTATCCACAGGCCAGTCACTCTGTCTCAGCCTAACCTACCTTACAGGGCTGTTGTGAGGGCACAAAAGGGGGGGCGTGTATGAGTGCTCATGCAGAGTCCTTGTGTGTACTTTGGCATTTCATAGTTGCCATGACAACCATGAGTGTATCTCAAAGTGTATTCAAGCCTACACTTCCCATTAAAGAAGATATACATACTATTTAAGATTTTGATCCAAATCTAAAGAAGGGGATTTGTGAATGGGGAGCCTGTTTTGGACTCTTGGCATGACCATTGTTGGGTGTGGGTGAAGATTATGGCTTTATCCAGTCTCTACAGCAGTGCAGAGGAAGAGGGACTGTTCTCTTTGGAGGCCTCTGCCATGGCTATGTTAGCAGTCAAGAAATCTTGTTTCTCCACCAACAATGCATTTGTGCAGTGCTACCTGGGGAAGCTTTTCCAAGTGGTTCAAAACCATGTGCAGTCTGGCCTCCAATTCAGGGTTGCCAACCTCCCAGTGGCACCCAGAGATCTCCTGCTATTACACTTGATCTCCAGACAATCAAGATCAGCTCCCCTGGGGAAAAGCACTGTTTTGGTAGGCATTATACCCCACTGAGGTCCTTCCCCTCCCCAAATCCCATCCTCCCCAGGTTCCACCTCCCAAATCTCCAGCTATTTCCCAACTCAGAGCCAGCAGTCCCACTCCAGTTCTTTAGCTCATGGAATCATCAGTACATAACTTGTCTGCAAGATACTTTTGTAGATAAAAAATGGCTCAAATGGCACATTGTTTGCTAGTTCTGTACTTCTACTAACACCCCCTTGACCTTTATTAGTCACAACTGCTTGAATTGTTAATTTCACCTTGAGGGTATTGACAGGGAGCTCAGAGAAACTCATTCCACAACATGTCCTCTCAACCCCTGCCCCTCAGACTGGTGAAAACTACCTGGGAGAGACTCACCCAATCAGTCTGCCAAGCAATGAAGGTTTCTTTCATGGGTGCAGTGATAAAGCCTCTCTTAAAGAAAACCATCTCTATTTTAACTTTCAGATTCTAATTTACCTTTCCAGTTCAACCTAGCTGCCAATTTTGTTTTGGTACAGAAACCACAGTGATTACTTCAGCTTTTAATAACACCCATCCACCATGCTCAAGAACAATTCTCTGTCCAAGTGACAGAAGTGGCTTCAGTTCAGTGGTGCGGGAAAAAGTTTTGAGCATATGATGCCATCAACATGCTTATGGCACCATTAACATGCTTACGGCACTCAGTTCTTAGTCATTATGGCCACCCAAGTAAAGTGTCTAGAAGCACGGTCCATATATAGATATGTTAGCAGAGGACTCAGATCTCTTGAAAATACTGGTTCTATTTCAGACACTTCAGATTCATATTGGAGGCAGGAAGAAGTCTTGCTGTCAGAACCCCAGATGTTAGCTTGCAGCCTTGACTGCCTTTTTTCTGTTTGGCTAATTTGTTGTTGGGACTCAGGGATATAGTGACTGCCATCCAGATTAGACTACTGCGGTGTCATGAGCCTGCCCTTGAAGACTGGCTATCTTTTTGACTGGCAAGATCCTCTTGCGCCTATTATACAAGAATGTCATTGGCTGCCAGAATATTTCCAGCTTTCTGAGTCTGGAATATGTCAAATAACATCTTCTCCTGTGTGAACACACCCCCACCTTAGTATTTTCTGCCGAGACGCTGCTCAGGGTACCATCTCCTAGCTCTTTATTTTTATGTCTAATTAAAGAAGAAAAAACCTGTAAGCGATCTGTTTGTCTTTGATCATTTTCTCCTTCCAGAGAGTCTTTCAGACTTGCCCCTGTGCCCTCAGTTTCAGGGCTTGCTCTCATTGCTCTCTGGTGTAATTTGTAAACAGATTAGTGTATTGACTTGTTGGGTTTTTTTAGTTGAGTTTATTGATGTTTTGTTTTATAGTTTGTACATTTTGATTTTAAAAGAAGTATAAAAAGCTTCTCTTTTTTTGCCCTCAAGTCACAGCTGACTTATGGCAACTCCCTGGGTTTTCAAGGCCAGAGAGGTTCAGAGGCGGTTTGCCATTATCTGTCTCCACATCACAACCCTGGTATTCCTTGGAAGTCTCCCATCCAAATACTATCCAGGGCTGACTCTGCTTAGCTCTGAGATCTGTCCAGCTATCCTAGGCTGAAAAAAGTAAGCAGTAGTACAAACACAAAAATACAATATAGTAGCATAAAACTTTTATTGTTTTAACTAAGCACTGTTTTAATTTTTGTGTATTTTATCTGATGTTCATCGCCCAGAGCCCAGCTTGGCTGGTATGAGGTGATTGACAGGGCTGGCCCTGGGGTGCGGGATGCTCCAGGCAGGCTTGCTGCGATGCGCCCCCACCACCCTCCCTGCCCTCCACCGCCTGCCCCCACCTCTCACCTTGGCCGCCCACTGCTCACCACCACAGCAACTCCAGGGCTGTAAGAGCGAGTGCAGCGGTCAGAACGGTGGTAGTGAGAGCAGTGCGGTGAGAGTGGCAGTGGCACACACAATTCCTCCGCATGCAAGCGCAGGAGCTGGCCAGTCTGGCTGGCTCCCCTGCGCTTCTTTCATTCCCAGGCACTTTAGATCACCCGAGAGAGAGGGTGGGTGGGCCCAAATGGTGCCCTGACCATTGCCCCACCCTAGACAAATGCATAATTTGCCTAATGGGTGAGCCGGCCCTGGTGGAAGAAAAAGAAGAAGAAGAAAGAAAAAAGAAGAAGAAGAATTCCAGTTTCAGTGGCTGTAAAGATGTCTGCGATGGATGGGTATTCTGACCAGAGCCAAGGGGGTTTCAAAGTGCTGATGTCATGCAAATACAGTCTCCAGGAGGTAGGCCTACTTGAAGAGAGGCTACGGTCTCTGCCAACCTAGTCCATTGCTGTGTTGTAAGAACGGCCTCCCAGCTTTGGGGCAGGTGGAGCTGCCGGGCAGAAGGGCTTCATGCTCTCCACAGAGAAGGAAACGATTACACAGTTTCAGAAACCACAAGACAACCATAAGATACAGACTGTACATGCACTTCCTGTTTCCATCAGAATAGCTTTTTGAACCTTATGAGATAAAGTTAGTAGCTTCCTTTCTGCGTGTGAGTCAGTTCCCCCCAACACAGTGCCACCCACCAGATCATTTGATCCTTAGGTAATTCCTCAGAAGGTCAGATAGGACATCCTCTCAGCACAAGACTTGACAAAGGAAGTGAAAGACGCCCCTGCTAGGATTGCCAACCTCTAGGTGAGACCTGGAAACTCCTAAAAATTACAACTGATCTCTAGATGACAGATATCAGTTCCCCTGGGGGAAAACAGCTACTTTGGAGTGTGGATTCTATGGCATTATACCCCTCTGAAATCCCTACTCTCCCTAAACTCTGCCTTCCCCGGGTTTCACCCCCAAATCTCCAGGAATTTCTGAACTCAAAGTTGGCAACTCTATGCTCTTCCCAGGACCAAGGTGAATAAAGCACAGAGGGCTCTGCCTGTATGCCAAAAGCAAAAATATGTTCCATAAGGGAGATTTCCTCTGTCCTCCCACCAAGCGTCAATGCACAAAGGAAGCTGCCTACTCCATCTCTGCAGAAGGTGCTGCTATGATCTTGCCCCCTTCCACAAGGCCGCTGTCATGAGGTGGCTATTCTGCCATATCAAGGACAATCAAATGAGAGCCAGTTTGGTGTAGTGGTTAAGTGTGCAAATTCTTATCTGGGAGAACCGGGTTTGATTCCCCACTCCTCCACCTGCTGGAATGGCCTTGGGTCAGCCATAGCTTTCGTAGGAGTTGTCCTTGAAAGGGCGGCTGCTGTGAGAGCCCTCTCAGCCCCACCCACCTCACAGGGTATCTGTTGTGTGGGGAGAAGATGCAGGAGATTTTAAGCCACTCTGAGTCTCTGATTCAGAGAGAAGGGTGGGGTATAAATCTGCAGTCTTCTTCTTCTTCTTAATTGAAGAATTACTAGCCTGTTGTATCTCTGCATGAGTCACTCACTACTCTGGACATCTTCATCAAGAACACTGACTCAAACAGACACACAGGGAGATGCTCCTCTGCAAACTAGCAGACCTTACTTGTATGCTTTAAAAAACCCAGAACCTTCTGAAATATGCAGTCAGAGAAAAATACAAGCACCTCCATCACCAAACATTTTGGCAACACTGTAATAAGAGAGCTACACTGAAAGCCAAACTGTGGTTGAACTGAAAGGGGTCTCTCTTGTCATTGGATGGTGCTCAAGTTGACCAAACATCACGAAGAAAGTCTTGCTAGTGTGTCCTGTTGATTGATAAGAGGATAGGATATGAAGCAACGTCCATGAAACTGCTGGAACACAGCTTATAAATTCACATTCATTTTTACTTTTAAGAGCCACTGAGTGGAGCAGGAATGGGTAAAACCTCCCCAGTTGAATTCAGAAGGCCATAGAGAAGGTGGCAAAGCCACTGAGTCTACACTTCAGCCATTGAGTGAGCAGGAATGGGTAAAACCTCCCCAGTTGAATTCAGAAGGCCATAGAGAAGGTAGCAAAGCCACTGAGTCTACACTTCAGCCACAGGACACTACCTTCCCTCCCTGTAGGCATAAGCAAAGCTCTCATTGGAGTTAGTGGGGTGGGTGGAGTGGTCAAGAACCTGATCTATGCTGTGAATAGCAAAGACAAAGCCTGTAGGTTGCCATCAATACCTAAAGACATTATCAGATGCCCACTGAAGGTATGTCTATCTATCTTTGTATGCCACTGTTTCTCCAAGGAGCTCAAGGTAGGGTACATGAGTCCCTTCCTCCCACACTTTATCTCCAGAACCGCCCTTCATTTTTATGTGGATATTTAAACCACTACCCCTCACTGGTTCTACAGCAGACAGAGAACCCCAATATTTTCAGAATTTGAAAGCTCTGTCCCAAAACTGGAGATCCAGTGGATCAATGTTTGGATTTCCTGCCATCAAGAAAGTCCAGGGTTACTATGCAGATGCAGGCAATGGCAACCACCTCTGTCCATCTCTTGTCTTGAAAACCCTACAGGGTTGCCAAAAGTTGGCTGTGACCTAATGGCACTTTCCACCACCAAGGAAGGAGGGTGGACTGGCTAGAGAACTTGGGGTAGGGGAGGTAGGGAGGGCTCCAGCAGCCATCATCAAGGTAAGGGGGAAACACCCCAGTTAAGAGCTCCTTGGAGCCCAAGACCCTGATGCATCGGCTGACCTCCCTTGAGAGGTCAACCAGGTCCCCAGGTTGGTGACCTGCACAGGCTTTTGTTTTACACGTGTAGCTATGGGTCAAATAACCCACAACTGACAGTTTAGGCTTAGGCGGGTGTTTCTCTGCAGTAGGTGGCAATTGACTGAATAATCCAATCATTCCCACTACAAACATGCAGAGCAGCCTCTATATGAATCACTATTTTGTGTTTGTCTCCTCCCAAGCAGGAGGCACAGTAAAATTTACAGAGACAAAGGATCTAATTCATTTTCGACCTCCCTTAAAAACTGATGTGAGTCAAGGGGTCCCTCCGCAATTAATACAGCATGGAGTCTACCTACTGTCAATGGTCTGGGAAGCACCAGGTTGCAGCAGCGAGAATGCTGAACTGTATGTTTTCTCTCATGGAATACAAGGCAGATTTGATTTGGGGATTTACCATAGCATATCAAGGGTGCTAGCCCCTACCTGACACAGCTCTATTTTTTTTTTTACAGTGTTCATATGCCCTTGGAAGTGGTATCTATCTAAACACCTTCAGCTTCTGCAAAACTACCTGGTCCCAATAATAGCTTTGCAAGGTACTCAAAGCCAGTAGCTCAGCCGCTATAATCCTTCAGCACTTTCATGGACTGTCTTTTTCTGTTCTTGTAGCACCTCTCAGTGGCTGGCTTGAGTAGCACAGCCTGGGAGAATTTAGCAACTACAGCAGACAACTGTTGACAGTGTTGGCTGCATGTTGTTGGAGCGGTTTTGGTCAGTGAGCCATCCAAACCGAAAGCTCCACCTAAAAGACGTTGACCAAAATGATCAGTTTTTACTGGCATTACATAACTGATATTACTACCCCTGCTCAGGCAGCCAACTGAGAGTCAAATGTAGGGAGAAAGCAGGATCACACCCTCTGGCTTGCCCACCACGCCTCGTTTAGTTCTGTGCCAAAGAATCAACTTGTGAGTCAAGGCCATTGGTGCACCATCCCATTTCTCTTCTCCATGCCTGGATTGTCCCCAGCCTAGTGAACTGCACAGGCTTTTGTCTTACACATGTGGCTATGGGTCAAGAAACCTGCAAGTGACAGTTTAGGATTAGGCAGGCAAATCACCATTGGGCTGGTGATCAAGACCTGGTTCAAGAGAAGGTTCATCAAAGATATGGAGGCTTCCTCCTTTTTGACTGCAAACAACTAGCAATTCGCTTAACAATTTAAAGGGAAAAGAAGCTTCTTTTGATGGAGGTAGAGATCCATCAGAAGTGAACAAGAGCAGATAAAATGACAGGTTAACCAAATGGCAGGGACCCCACCTAGAGTGAAAACAGAGAAAACGTGTGGCCAACCCAACTGAGCATGGTCAAAAATTCATTTTAGAGCCTGCTTTCAGGCAGTAGCAGTTTCTGCAGCTATTATGTCTGGCGGAATTAATCTGAGCAGCAAGGAATTTGTTACACACTGGCACCCAGAGATAACTGGCTGACTTATTGGTAACCTGTGCCCTTTCCTTTCCTTATAATGTAAACAATTTTTGGCTGAATATCTCCAGCACAGCGTTTTCACCCAAGAAGAAGAATTGCAGATTTATACCCCACCCTTCTCTCTGAATCAGAGACTCAGAATGACTCACAATCTCCTATAAATTCTCCCCCCACAACAGACACCCTGTGAGGTGGGTGGGGCTGAGAGGGCTCTCCCAGCAGCTGCCCTTTCAAGGACAACTCTATGATAGCTATGGCTGACCCAAGGCCATTCCAGCAGCTGCAAGTGGAGGCGTGGAGAATCAAACCTGGTTCTCCCAGATAAGAGTCCGCACACTTAACCACTACACCAAACTGGACAAACTTTAATTTACGTTTTAGAAGATGCTAACCCTCAAATTACTACATGTGTTGTGAAATTTTTAGCAAAAGCTTACAAAATTAAGTCTAAACATACCACTGTATCTTAATCACTGGGCGTCTATTCATTCTTGACATATCATTACTATTTTAACTGATCGTTTTTTGCTCCCGTTTTTATCATTTATCATGCCTCTATTTCTGATTGTAAATTACCATTGCTTTGTGCCAATAAAGGTCTGAAACTGAAACTACTGGTAACCCACTGTGACCAACTTGCAAGGATTTTGTGGGTGAAATCAGTCTTATTCAGTCCATCTTGGATCCCATGTTAAGCACATATTTGGTGCTGAACATTTCTAGGGTTTTGCTCATTATGGTCATAGATACCACTCTTTCATCAAAGGTGCAGACATTCTTAGGAAGACGAAGCTCATTCTATATGCTCACTCTGCGCCAGTCCCAGCTTGCTAGACATGGCAAAAGAAGACTAACCTCAATGACAGAGGGCATAGTTAACATCACCCAAAGAGGGGAATTTAATGGCTTATGGCTTTGAAGTCTGTTCACAAAAAGTCTCCTTTAGAGCTAGTCAGGTGGGTAGCCATGTTGGACTGAAGTAGCAGAACTATGTTGGGAGTCCAGTGACACCTTTAAGACCAACAGTTTAATTCTAGGTATAAGCTTCCATGTGCACACTTCTTCAGATACAGTGACTGTCCTCAACCATATATAGGAAGAGTAGAGGGGTTAGTTGCCAGGAAGGGCCAATTAGAGTCCAGACAGACAGAAGCAAAATTAGAAATAGCTATAGCTTCAGGTATTTAAGACTTATAGATCCTTTTAAAAACTTTCTCCCTCCACCTCTTTTGGAACAGTGGACAATCTTTGCCAGGCAAGGCCCCTGGGAGTATATTCCTGTTGGTTCTTCTGCACTTCTCAGCAGCTTTCAATACTATTGATCAAGGTATCTTCTTGAACTGCTTGCACAATGCAGGACAGGGATGTTGGAAGCAGCACTGGTTGTTCCTAAAGAGCAGGATCAAGGTGGTGGTGCTGGGAACAACTGCTGTTTCTCATAGCTTGTGACATACAGGGTGTACACCAGTTCATTCTACATGAAGCCGCTAGGGAAGTCATTGAGAATGCAGGATCATCCAAGTGATGACACTTGGGGGTCAAACTAGATGTTACTTTTTATACCAGCTTGCCATTGGGACTTGCAGCCATGCTACAATTGAAGGGGAGCATAGCATAGAGGGAGGAGGGACTCCTGTCAGCTCCTCCCCCCATTTCCTGTAGGCAGAATGACACCTCCTATCCCATTTCAAACTAGCAGTTGAAGTCCTACACTGCTGTGTTGAAGCAATGAAGGAATGGATACAGGCAAACTGAAACATACATTTCAGTCATAGATACTGCTGTCTGTAATGGTTTGATTGGACCTCTACCACAGGTAGTGCTCCTGAAGATCTTGGCACTGAATAGGGTTAGGGATCTCTTTTCAGAGCATAAGGTGGCTTCCTTGCCATTCCCTACACATGCCCTTGTAACAGCAAGACGACTGCTGTGGTTTTCTCTCCCTTTCAGAGTGTCTGAAAGCTGTACAGGTATAGAACACATAAAGAAAAGTCCTAGTATGCAGCCTTGTTATTGCTGCACGGCTTATTTTCCTTTCCATATGCACTTTTAAAGTCACTTTTGGCCTTTCTTCAGGTCAAAAGTGACTTTTAAAAAGGAAAGGAAAATAAGCCATGCAATAACATGCTATTGTTATCCCCCCCCCTCCCCAGGTTACACATGAAAGTCAAAGAAATACCTAGCATAGATCCCTTTCTACAGGAATCTCTGCTAGGTATTTCATTGACCCTCATTAAAAAAAAAAAATATGAGAGCGAGCTAGGCTGATCTCACTCTGGAGGCAGAGACTTAGAAGAGACCACTTTATGGGCTCAAAAAAGATTGTTCTCCAGTGAGAAGAGGTGGACTTTTCAGTTGAGAGCCTGAATGGAGAAAGATGCGGAAGTCTGGATTTGAACGCAGTAACAAGAACATGTTTTCAGAATCAGCAGAGAACATGCTTTCTAATAAAATAGCTAATACTAGTCCAGTCATGAGTTAAAAAGGTGAAGGTAGTCCCCTGTGCAAGCACCAGTTGTTTTTTACTCTGGGGGATGTTGCATTCACGTTTTCACGGCAGACTTTTTACGGGGTGGTTTGCCATTGCCTTCCCCAGTCATTTACATTTCCCCCCCAGCAAGCTGGATACTCATTTTACCAACCTCGGAAGGATGGAAGGCTGAGTCAACCTGGAACCGACTACCTGAACCAGCTTCCGCTGGGATCGAACTCAAGTTAGTCATGAGTTACTGGAAGCTTATTCACATTTCATCTATAATTTTAGTATTGTTTAAATGAAATGCAGAACAGGTGGATCAGTGAGCCTAGAAGCTGTAACATTCTGAGTTCAGGTGTCATTTTATGTGCAGTTGATCTTGGGGGGGGGAGCATTTTTCATTAGTAGCCCCCCCCCAACCCCAATATACAATCCAGCCAAAACTTGACGATGAGTCTGCTGCTTGTATAAATTAACCTTTAGACTCCAGCAGGATTAGTAGAGGCCTTCAAAGCATATACAAGTAAACTTGACTGGTGAAGTCCTTTTATTCCCATACATCTGGCCTATCTGAAAGGCAGGGGAACATATTGATTTTCCAAAAAGCCACCTGACATCTTCAGTTTTAGTTATTTGACTGACATTCTCCTTCATTGATGCCAAGGTGGCATGCATAGGGCTCCCAGGACTAAAATTATGTTCTATCAAATCCCCCTTAAATGTCACACACAAAAAACAGTACCAGCAAGTCTTCTAGTCAGGAGTCAAGGTCTTGTTTTCCACCAATAGACTACCTAGCAAAGTGATGTGTAGGGTTTTTTTGCAATCACCTACTGCCACCTACTGGTAGAAAAATGAAACAACCACAACCAGAATGTGGAAAAGATGTTCCATAGGTAGTGGTCAATCCTGCTGCAGAACTGAGTCAAGTGGCTCCAATTTGCAACTAGCAAGATTTTTATTCCAGCATAAACTCATTTCCCCAGCAAATGATGTCTGTAAAATTCAATTAAAATACTTGCCTTCCGGGATCAGAACACAGTGAATCTGAAATATTTGCTGATGCTAGCCTACCAGTTGTACATTTAAAACCTCCTTGGCAATGGGGTGGGGGGCAGGAGGGGAGAAATCATTTCCCTTTGTTGAGGAAAGGCTGTGGTTCAATGGCAGAGTATCTGCTTGGCATGCAGAAAGTCCCAGGCTCAATCTCTGGCATCTCCTGTTTAAAAGGACCAGAGAGCAGGTGATGTGAAAGACCCGAGACCCTGGAGAGCTTCTGCTAGTAAAGAGTAGACAATACTGACCTTGATGGACCAAATGTCTGATTCAGCATAAGGCAGATTCATGTGTTCTGCTTTTTGAACAGGGATTCAGCTACTCCCACAAGCAATTCATGTTACACTGCAGCACTATTCTTATAAGTCTGAGGAAGATTTACAGCTAGTGTGCTAGTTAGCCCAAGTCTTGCTATGATCTAAGGCATCCCACTCACCCGAGGTTTTTTGCCTATTTTTGGTGTTCTAGGGATTGTATTAAAGTCCTGCTCCCCCTTCCCTTTTCAGAACCTACTACATAAAAGATTTTCCAAAGAAATAGCATCTGAAGAAATGGGCTCGAGTCTCCAAAAGCTTATTTTGCTGGAAAGGGTGTAGTGCTGACAGTGCCAGTGCAAAGCAAACTGACCAACTTGCATCTTTTATTCCTGTGAAGGCTATGCCTTGCTCAACTGACCTATGACACTTCATGTACCATAGAACTCACTTGGCTAAATCAGGCCAGAGATTCCTCTTGCCCAGCCAGCCCTCTCCTAGTGGCTGAGCAGACAGCATCACTGCAGAGGAACATGATCCAGACTAGATACACTGCCTCTTAGATGTGGCTGACTGCTGTGGCTAGTCTCTTTCCTGGCAAACACCTCCAGTTCTCTTTTAAAAAAAAACTATTAGAAGCTGGGCCCATAGGAATAGGAAATCATTTTTACGTATACCATTCATGAAAAGCACCGGGGGGGGGGGGGGAGGTTGGTGCTGAGAGTGCTGTGTGGCTGTGAAGACATGTATGATAAGCACCCAAAAGTCAGGTAACAGAACTGGGGGGAGGAGAGGAACCAGAAGGGGGGGAAGTATAATTTTTTCCTTCGCATAGCATTTGGATTCTGACATTGAAGAATTTTACTGAGCCTGAATGATGCAGTGATTAGTGGGCTGATCTGGAAGATGCAAGTTCCAACCCTTGCTGTGCTGCAGAAACTCCCTGGGTGACTGTGGGCCAGACACTCACTCTCTGCCTAACCTACCTTACAGGATAAAATGGAGGAGAGGAGGACAGTTATTATAAATTGCTCTGGGCTCCCTTTACAAAGAATGGTGGGGAATAATAGTGTCTGTGGGCAGGAGAAGCCACTGTCACCCATGGAGAACATATGCCTTCTTTTCAAGATGGTTTAACTGCCTTTCAAAGGGTCTCTCAACCAAATCAGGCTTATTGCTGCTTCTCTATGCCTCTGCATTGAGCCTTCCAGGATTCATGACTCAGCCTGAGAGATATTGGCAGTGGTCATCGATGTAGCACATTGGTCTCAAAACCCGCAAAAAGATATCTTGAGCCAGATTAAAGCAGCTGTTGTGAAAACAGAGAGCTTCTGCCTTGCCTATCCCAAAAGAACACCAACTCATAAAACTGTTGTACCAGTCAGTTAAGTTTATTGGTGCCTTTTTTCATAAAAACCACTTGTTTTAAGTAAAAGCACAAGAAAAAAATCTGTTGGTACCTACATTAATGGCCCTCCCAGGCCACAGAACAAGACCGGAGAGGCCTTCATGCACAAGACCACCCCACCCACCCCAGCAATATAGGCCCCTTCAATCTCTAGTCAGTCACCAAGCTGAGAAGAGCTTTCTAACTTCACAGCTAGATCTCCTCAACTTAACCTAGATGGCTCACATTTTCCAACAATTTTCTAACGGCTCACATTTTCTGCAGGACTCTCTTAAGATCACATGCTAAAAAAACAAGAAAAATGGAGGTGGAGGAACACTCATCCATTTTTTCCTTGGCACAAATGGTTCTGAGGATATTTATACACAATAGCAAACCTTGCATAACCTTGGCTGGAGAGGGAACATTTTAATTTGCGCTTAGCATAATCTCTTCCTACAGAAGAATACACTTGAGGAGAGCCCATTTAGGATGCACACTACAAGACAGAGTGTAATCCTTCAGTATAGGTGCATGTCTTCATATGTGCATCATGTATAAGCCCCCAGCCCCATTCTGGGAACCTGGCTGATTAATATATTTAGATGAAGGGAGGAAAACAAAAAAGCTACGATTTGAAAAACCCCAGAATATCTAGGAGATGGATGCCACTGGAGAGCTGCTGCTCGTCAGAGTAGACAAGAAGTTCCACCTACTGTATAAAATGTTTCAAAGCTCTTGCCTCCATGACAGAAAGTGCACAAGAAACTCTCTCCAGTCAAACACATCTGAGCAAATTCCTTTCATGGGAACTTGATTCCCTCCCTCCACTTGTAGCCTGAGGCAAGTCTGCAGGCTGCATGCCTCTGAACTCACCATGCAGAAGAGACCCACTGATTTGCACCCAAGTGATGCAGAGACCTTCATGTCCCAACTTGGAGCCACAGGCTGTGAAACATTTCATAGGCCTTGTCCCTCCCCCTCCCCACCAAAAATACACAGCGCCGCCAGGCAACCAAGGCATGCCGATGCTGTTCATTTGACTGACGTTAAGCCCCAACCTGCTGCCTTTTGAGAAATTAAAGAAGAAATGGTCAAATGTCACCAAGCCAACAACTGGGAGAGGAGATACACAACAGCCCCATTTCTTAACCATTCAGGCAGCAGCGTGTAGCACTGAACAAAAAGGCCCTGTGCAGCAGCCTCCCCCAGGCTTGGGGTCTGCCTCCAGCAGCTGACATGGCTAGTCAGTAGTGCCAGACGGGGGGAAGGCACTATGGCAGTAAAGAAATGGCCCTTGGTACGTGGCAAGGTAGAGCGCAAGGGCTCACTCAGGCTAACAGGTGCTGCCGAAGATGCAAGAGATCCAACTTCTTGGCTCCCAGAAGCAAGTGTCTGTCTTTTGGACTGGCTTCACACAACACACATGCTCAGGCACTGCTGGTGCCCATATGCCACAAGAGGTACAAAAAAGTGTTAAAAGGCTGCAGCAGCCAGGCAATTTTGCAGGGAAGGGAGGGGGGGGGAGCCCAACATAATGTGGGCAGCACCAAACCGTCAGGGAGGAGAGCATTCCCAGTAGAAAATAAGATCACCAGTATATACAGAGCTACACAAGACTGCTTTTCAAAATTGCCAGGCTTGGCTCCAAGCCACCATGGTCTTACTGGTTTCTTCCAAGATGGCACAGAAGAGGGGGCAGGGCAAGGAGCATGGAGACAGGAGACTGGCTGAACTCTTGTTTCCCAGAGCAGCCTAATGGTTCCTAGCAGCTTCCCTCCTTGGTGGCACAGTTCCTTGGCCATCCCTGTTTGCAAGTGAGAGGCTTGGGCTGTCAACTTGGTGGGGGAGCAACTTCCTTTAGGCATAGCCCATCTGAAGAGGGCTGCAGGGTCCTTCACCCTTGTGCTCCTGGTTGGGTACACTGGCTGCCCCCTCACTGCTGCTGGTGCTCCCTCCCTCCATGGGCTTTGAGGAGATGTAGTCACGCACTTCTATTTCCATGTTCTTGGCTTTCAGGGCTGCCATGTGCAGCTTTTCCAGGAAGTCTGGCATGCCTAGAAAAAGAAAGGTTCACAATAAGGCAGGGTGGTGGTGCAGAAGATATCTGCACTGTTCAAGGGTCTAGGGCCAAGACCAGGGTCTAAGTATTAGCACTAACTTACAGCAGCATACAGGGCCACCCTCTCACTGTCGAAAGATGCCTGGTCTCTTCATTCTGACATCCCCATAGTCCTCCTCCCCTTCCCATGTAGCCACATTACAGAATTTGAGGTGCAGCCATTTGTGTGTAGGAAGTAACACGGTACAAGTGTGAGACTCCTACACATACGAAATGGGGCATATACTTGTACTAGGCTGTCACTCAGTCACCTACTGATGTTTTTGGCCTAGAGAGATGCAGTATCTCAGGGCAATTTTTTTTCCAGAACTCAAAGAAGCGCAGAGGGCAGCGCATCTAAATTGTGACATGATGCACACTCACTAACAGCAAGACTTAGTGAACTCAGTGGGAACTTGCATCTAAGTAAGCAGCAAGGGTAACTTAAGAAAACACAGTATGAGGCAGCGTTAAGCCTCTCTTGTCAGAGTTCTTGCAAAGAGGGCCACTGCCAACACAGGCACTTCTTGCTTCCCACTACAGAAGGGCATGTCCCAATCTTCATTGCCAGCTGCTCTGGAGGACAGCAAAGCCCCTGTCAGGTACTGTGCCGAACCAGGACTTCCTGTCACAAGATCCAACAGTTAAAAGCACTTATCCATCCAGCACAGAGGTAGTGACTTGAAAGGGACTCAAAGTGGATGTTTCAATGGAGTTTTAACATCCCTGCTTCTTAAAAAATCCTCATCTTAATCTGGGATAATAGCCCTGAACAATCTGGGATAGTAACCTTGAACCTCTGGCATTACCAAAACTTTTAAAAGCCTATTCTGAACCATGTTTGGAATCTGTATATACTGCTGGCCAGAAGAACACCTGGGCTAAACACTAGCGGCATGAAATGTGTCACTTTGGTCTTTATATACTACCTTATATGAATCCAGGTGCAGCAGGTTAATATATTTCTGTTAAAGCCTCATGGAAGCCTCTTTCCTGAACTGAGGGGCCCAGCTTCATGACTCACCACTAGAAACCATCCAGCTTACACAGTAGCGAGGGAACACAGTCTGAGGGTTGTCGCTGTACGTTAGCAGGTAGTCAAAGCCATTCTAGGAAGAGAAACAATATTAGCAGCCCCTTCCCAGGAGCCCATCTGGCAGGGACTCCCACAGAAACAACCCCATGTAGGGAGAGCCAGCTTCTATGGCTTTTGGCTAACCGCATCTATTAGACTGGTTCCTGCCTCGCCTGTACAGCAAGAGCAGCTCAGGAGCAGATGTCGCTGCCGAGTATAGCAAGATCCAAGTGTGATTGTTTGCCTTCTGCTCTCCACACCCCCCACACGCAATTGCATCAGCAGTATACTACCACAACACATGTGCAAGCATTCTTGATGGTGGATGGACCAGCCAGAACTGGACTGACTTGAAGCTTTCCTTGAAGGCTGGCAGGAAGCTCACCTCATCAAATGTTTTGTGAGGGCGAATAACCATCTGGGATTCGTAAGTGCGTACACGGACAAATTCAGGATCCTCGGGGACATTTGGGTGCTCAACCGCTCTGAAAAAAGCAGTGCAGAAAAGAAACATTACAGTTTCCTTTAAAGAAGGAGCTAAAGAGTGGAAGGCCTCACTGGCACTCTCCAAGCCATTCAGATTCTGTGGCACATAGTACTTTAGAAGAGCCCTACGGAAATACAAGCTGGACTGGACATATTGAACTTTTTTTTTTTACATAAAGCACCCAGGCATTCTGGGGCTCTCCACCTGAGGGGTCCAAGGAATTAGCCCTCTGCATCTATTCACCAAGCCAACAACATACACAACACCTTTAAGGCAAAGCCTGACAATCAGCTGTTTGGCAGTGACTGGCCATTGAACAGCTCACTGCCTAACAATCAGCTGGAAGGAGGCCTTGAAACAAGGGAATGAGTCACTGCTGAGATGCAAGGCAGTAGCAGCTTTTCAGAGGAATTACTTTGACTACATGGGCGTTCTGGAGGGGTGGAGCCTCTAAAGTGGCTGGCCCCAGGACAAGTCCTTCATCTGGCAAAGAGAAATTAGCCAAAGAGGACATGCCAGTTCTTGCTGCTCAATATGAAAGGTGCAGGGCCAGGAAAGAGGCGAACCGTGACAAAGGGTCCTCATTCCCTCTGTCTTAGGCAGGGGTTCTCTGCCGTCAAGGTTTGCCAGACTCAGGCAGGGATGCTACAATGCCAAATCACAGGTGATCTGGAAGGGGGGCAAATTTTTAACATATTGTATTGGTTTCATGCTGCCTCCTTTAATTTCATTTGCACCCTCTCAACCTTTTGGAATCCAGGACGTGGGGAGCAGAACCACACAAAGTAATGCCATATACTCACTTCATTTACATTTATTTTAACTGTGGAACATGCATCTTCCACCTGGAACTGGATCCCTTACCGTGACACCAGAACCATCAGATTGTTCTCCTGGTCGACACTGTACCGTCGAACATACACGTAATCCCGTGAGTACATTGGATACTGAAGATGGGGGAAGGGAGAGAAAAAATGATCATACTATCTCCATCAAACACCTATCTGCCATGCATTTAGGAAGATGTGAAAAACTAGCGAAAGAAGCACTCACCGGAAAGTGAGTTACCCAGTGAACAACCTCTGATCCAGTGTCCTGATCCCTCTCAACCACCTCCAGTTTGATGACTAGTGAGTCCCATTTCTTGCGATACTCAGTATCCAGCTGGAAGATAAGAATTCAGGAGAGCTTACCTGGATTGAAGGCATAACGTATTTTCTACTTGGCAGAATGCAAACCAAGAGTGGCTGACTCTTGCAGAACTGTTCAATGTATCACCAGCAAATGAAAAAAGTGCTTTGGACCCAGACTAAATTTTCTGACAGCAGAATGGAACTTTTGTCTCCCCACTTGCACTACAGCCCACTAATCTCCCAAGAAATATTGCTCCTGGGGGATAGGGGATCCTGAGGAATGGCATGGGGGAGAGGGTCTATAGCAAGGTGGTCGAACTGTGGCTTGGGAGCCACATGTGGCTCTTTCACACACATTGTGTGGCTCTCAAAGCCCCCACCACCCAGTCAGATAGCTTGGAGAAGGCATTTGTTTATTTAAATCACTTCTCTAAGCCAGCCAGGAGCTTGGAGAATGCATTTAAAGTTAAAGTTACTTTCTTTCCACCTCTCCCTCCTTCCTCCATCTGTTTGTTTTCCTTCCTTGTCTTCTGGCTCTCAAGCATACGACATTTATGTCTTGAGGCTCTCAAACACCTGACGTTTATTCTGTGTGGCTCTTGCGCTAAGCAAGTCTGGCCATCCTTGGTCTACAGCAAACAAGTGGGATCAATGGATACTGCCCATTTAGTCTGGACCCAGCCCAGCAGCTTGCTACCTTCTTACTCCTACATCAGCCCTTTGGGATAAGTTACCAAGAAGTTCCCCTTACTAAGTCCTCTGCATATATAAGCCATGTAACACAGCTTGCTGTACCCAAGACACTGCTTCAGACAAACACCGAAGGACCACCACAGATGCTTTCAAATGACAAAAGAGATTCAGAGTACTCACCTGCACATTGAAAAACTGCCTTGGAGTCACATCCATGTATGTCCCAAAGACTATAAAAGAAAGACATATCATAGCCACTGGTCAGAAGAATACATTTCAGCTAAGATGGAAGGAAGAAAACAATCATGATGACTTCTGACTGCAGGTGTTATGGAAATGAGCAACCTCAGAGCTGGAATAAAGAGCAGCAGCAGAGAAGAGTGAGGCAGCTGCACTTATGAGGAGAAGTGATGGCACCAGGGTAGACAGACTTGACTAGAAGAATGAAGACTCTCACTAAATTGGAGAATTGAGCTCAACAGCTGGAAACAAACATGGAAACCTTTCATGCATCACCCACAAACAAATTCATGTAACCTTTCCTTCTGCATGTGACAAAGCCTAAGTCTTCTGGTTCTCTGCTGTTTCCTTTCAAATACTGGCTCCTCAAGAGCAAGGCTGTGGGCTTGGATCCATAACAGAACTTGGGGCTCGATCCAGATTAAGTTTTGCACTGGTGGAAAGTATTTGCATCAGCAAAACAGAATTTTCAAGTCCCTACAGCTGCAATAGCCCACCTGAAAAGTTACTCCTGAGGGATGGGAGGGAAGCTCTCAGGAATGACAAGAAAAGCAAATTGGGGATCTACAGCAAGACAAGGGAACAGGTAGAACTTGCATCTCCCCTCCCATTACCAGAAAATTCAGTTCGGACCCAACTCTTGGTCTTCAATGGCACTAGATTATTTTTATGTATTGAGTGCACACAAGTTCTGCACTTAGGTAGGTGGAAGCTATTCAAAGGAGTCAAGCAAGCCTGTTGCCTCTGGAGCCACTGTGACTAGACTGCAGGACTAATTCATGTCAACAGATGAGGAAAGACCACAGTGGAAGCTACCTCGATACTGGTACAGATGAGACCCCCCAATTGGACGTCGCCACAGCTTGAAGTGCTTCTTGTCCATCACCATTTCCCAGCTCTGTTCCTCAGGATCAGAAGTTATGTCCTTGCGGGGCTTTGTCTCCTGTGTCTGGTTCTCCTTTCCATTGCCCCAAAACAGTCCGGTTATTTCTTCCACGCGTTTCATGTCTTCTGCAGACCTTGGGTGGAAGAAAAGACCCCAGTCAGTGCTCACTTGACTAGATGTGAAAACAGACACAGGGGAAAGCCAGTTTTGCCTTGTTAATGCACCAGAAAGTGACCTTCATTCCAACCCTTTAGTTAAGAACCAAAAGGCACAGAATGCTGCAAGGTACAGGAATTAGTTCCAAAGGTGTCAACAGATACGCAAGCTGTCATTAGCCAAGGTTTCTCAACGGCATATAGGGATGTATAGATGTTTAATCCAGGACTGGGCAGAAGGTCACTTAGAGAAGACCAGTCACACTCCAAGCAAATGTGAGTAGATCTCCATCACTCCCCCACTGCTGCTGCAACCACCTTTTCTAATTCTTCCCCTTAAAGCTCCTGTAGCAGTGTCTCTCTCTCTCTCTCATATGAAAATAATAGCCCCACACATGCATCCCCACTTGCTCTAGATGGGAAAGCACCAGCACACTTTTCCATCTGCCACCTTCTCCTCTTTCATATGCACACCTTTGCTCTGAATGGGAAAGGAGTGTGCCATTAGCTCATTCCCCCTGCACCTAGCTGCTATTTGCCTCTTCCAGGAAAACACAGAAGAACAACTGGGGTGGTGGTGGTTTGCTTTGAGAAACAGAAGAGAAAAAGTTTCCTCATCTGAGCATCTCAGATCTGCTCTGAAATGTGCTAATTTCTGCACAAGCTACCATTTTGTGACTGGATCCACCCACTGAGCTGCCATTTTGTCACTATCCAAAGGCTCTTGAAAAAAATTACATAGTCCCCAGAAACAATGTGTGTGCTCCCCATGTTAAAAATTAAAAGCTTCATCATTTAAACATTAACAAGCTCACAATTTAGCTCAAATACACATTACATATTATCAGCTCTGCTGATTTTTGTACAGAAAAAATTATACTAAGGTGCTCAGGGCATTAACGTTGTGTATAAATGATTGACAGTTAAGACCTTAACTGAAAAACCTTTTCCCCAACCACATATAATCCTAGAATGCACGGGTAATCCTTTGCCCATTTCCCAAGACTTGGGAAACATTTGAAGTAATAAACAGCAAATTAATGCCTATCGTCACTCTATACCCCATGCCTTCTGCATAGTGAAAGCCCCCACTATTCTGTATTGAGAACTGGAGTGAAAAGTCAGCCCTATACTAGAGCAAAAGTACCAATCAGGACTGTGCTGAGGCTGTACTTTCTTGGCTGTAAAACAGACATGCAAAGAGAGCCACTCCTCTCAGGCAAGACAGAATGCCCCCAAGGAACCTGGCAAGGAAACTCTCCTGAACTGGATGAGCAGATTCTCACTCACACACACGTCTTTCACCAGTGACTTGCCTTGGTGAATTGTTAAGGCAAGCTGGCAGGCAAGGGACTTCTGAGAACTTACTTACAAGGCAGCTGCCCATTAAATGGGACAGTCCCAGATTATTTTCATTTTACCATTCTATGCTTACTAAAGTGCACAAGAGTGTGTGGATACTGCTTGTTAAATGCTGAGGACTTAAATCCCCAAACTATACAATCACTTTCAACTCCCAAATCCCAGTACACACAGAGGAATATGTATAACTTCTTTCTTGGTACCCAAGACTGACAACAACCAAGAGCGCTAATAATTTATGAAAAGCCCTCATAAACCACTTCTCACTACAACTGCAGCTGCAAGTCTGAAGGCATCACCCTGCTTCAGTCCCTGGCCAGCAAAATACAAAGGAATCTGGTGTTCACACACAAAAAGGCTCCAATGTTTTATGGATGATCCCACTAAGAAGAGTTCTACCTGCTGTCCTAAAATACAAACCTGCTACTTCAGCCTCAAGGCAAACTCTACAATGGAGAGGCTGCTTACAGAACTCTACAGCTACAAGCACACTAATAACTGAGCTTTCAAACTCTCCTGTCCTGCATAAGTTAGGGCTTCACTCTTCACTGCAGAATTCTCATCTAGATACAAGACTATGACTTTATCTCTTTAATTTAAAAGGAGCGTATAATATACGTACAGCCCAGCTTTTGCACTTGTGCTGAGTGTAACAGCAGACAACCACTGCACATGCACCAATAGGAACTGCAGTTTGCACCACAGGGATTCCTTACTCTGGCTAATACCCCACTGATAATCCAATTCAGAATGAAGGAAAATGGAAAACCAACTCATTGCTGGTCACATTTTTAGCACTTCTCCTTATCCCTTTCAAACTAACCTCAGTATTTTCATTTCAGAGAAACTGCACAGAGTGTGACTTTCCTAAAGCCATGCAATGACTTGGTGACTGAAAAGCAACTGCAGCAACCTTATCCAATACTCTGTAATAGAGCCAGTGTCTATTCTCTGGGGCAGCTGTATTCTCCAGACAGCACTCCACGAGACAAAAGCATCTGATGCTGCTGTACAAACGGATTCCTCTCTATAGAGGCTTGACCTCTTGGTAAACTTGCTGCCAGACACAGAGGGCCCTCACCGTTACAGAGCATTGACATGCATTCAGGTGTCTGTACATCTATGGAGCATGTACCTTTTACAAACAAAACCTAAGCGATGCATCTTTCTACATGAAAGAAATGGTGGGCAATTTTTTTAGCACAGTTCAGTTGAGGTGTGTTAAGACTGCCAAGGACTAAATATAACTGCCCCCAGGGCTGCATTCAACTTGTCATTTAGCCAGCTGTTCTCTATTAATTGGATCGTGTTTATTAACTTTTCTCCTTGCATTGTGATATTGCCAAGAAAAATAAAACAGAACATTACCTTTGATCTGGAATCATTATTTTTGCCTGAAAGAGAGAATCCTGATGCACATGTGTTGCTATTGTTGGCAATTAATAACATTCTAGCACTCCTGATACAAACTCCAAAAATAAAGCACCAAATACAGCATTCAGCAAGTCTCAGCTTTTTCCCAAAGGGTAAGACAACTGCTCATAGCCAACATCCTGACAGATATTAAGATCATGCAAAATGGATTGCGGGCAAGCTCTTTCTTTTGAGGAAGACCAAGCATAAGGTGCGCACAGAAGTCTGTGAACAGCCTGCTGCATTGTGAGGAAAAGATCTCTGAAGAGAGAAATGGAGAGTCGTGAGTTTTCTAATTACTACCAAGTTCCTCAAAAATCTTCCCAAAGATCCTCTTGTAGGCAGAATTTTTTTTTCCAAACCTCAAGCAAGATTCAAACATGCAACTCGGACTGCAGAGCTGCTCAACAGGTGGTACCTGCTGTCACTGAATGGGTCTGCCCATCCAATACTGCCAGTCAACCAATTCGGCATGGTGGCCTGACAGGGGCTTGACCGAAAGCCCTCTCCCCCCTTTTTTGCAGGCCCAGCTCAAAGAAGAGATTTGTTGAGCTTAGTGGTTTACCAGACAAGACAAAAAGGCTGTGCTTGGCTTGTTGAGTCACCAGTGCACCCACCCAGCCTAAAGGAGGGCAACAACATTATCAATCTGCAGGATTCTCTGTCTACAGTTTGTAAGCAACACAAGAGGAACACTAAATCCATACCATTCATCTCCTCTTGATTCAGTAAAATGGGAATTTACACATGGTAGTTAGCAGGGAGTTTGGTCAGTCTAAAGCTTCAAGCACAACCCAATTACACCATGGACCAGGTAGTTATTGTTCTTGCTCATGCTTCCAGTTGTCTCCTAGCCAGATACCAGACCTTGCTACTGAGAGCTCTCTGTGGTTTCACCTGGAAGCCTATTACCAGAATGAGCTAGGAAAAGTAACCAAGTATGGGATTAACAACTACAAAACACTTAAAAAGATCAAGTCATACTCTTAACTGTAGTTTCAACACACCAGGCATAGTCCATCAGGAACTTCTCCTGTGCTAACTCTATTTTAAAGCACTGGCCATATCAACAGCACTTATGCACTTTGTGTTTCAATAAAGCTTGCACAGGAGATGTTTCCAGTGGGCTATGCACCTATATTCTCGACTTACTTTTACAAGCCCCTGAAGTAGCTTCTTGTACAACACCATGTTCCAAGCTAAAGGCCAAAATATTTTCTACTAAAGTTGCTACACATAAAGCATTAGAAATATTGCATTTTTGAAGTTGCTGGAGACACCCAAGAGTAAAATCTCATGCTCTTGGCCTAGTCAAAGCAGCCACTTTAAAAAAGCTAGAAGAGAGCTTATTGCAGGGAGCAGCTTGAGAAACTGTGGCCACAGCACAATTACAAGGATAGTGCATACATCTGAGGCTAGCAGCAACATTTGAAGAACTACATGCAAGAGCTCTTTAGATCTGTGCCTTCCCCAAACTCCTGACAGATAACTGGAGCAAGACTGACATTCTTAGGAGCCTCCGCCTCTTCCCAACGAAAGCCCAAATGCCTGAGGCCAGCTCCAGAAACAGGTAGGTCTTACAATGTTCCCATAGGTGATCAAGCATAGCCTGTGAAGAGACTTCAGTAAGAAGGAGTTCAATAACGGAGAGGGGCCACAACAGTCCTTCAGTTATTCACTGCAGGGAATGGAAAACCACAGAGAACAATTTTGTGCACTGTTCTCTGAAAACAATATACAGATATCAACAAGGTGTCCTTGACTCAAGAGGCTGAAACTAGATATGACAAATGAGGTGGTCTCTAGTCTAAGGTTCCCTAAGGCTAAGCTGCCTCTTCTTCCAGGCACTTGAGAAGTGATACCAAAAACCATCACCCTGAAGAGTCCCAGCGGGTAGGCTAAACTACCCTTCTCCATAACATTACATTGCCGTTCCAATGCCAGTTGGGCAGTACAATAAGAAATTTTCTGTCTTTACTTATAACGCACCTGTGAATGAAAGCCTGTAAAATCACATGACCAAAGTAGAAGTCAACAATAAAGAACCATGTGGCATAGAAACCAACAACTGCTGTTTCAAATACTTATTCACAATAATACTACAGAACTTTGAGGTGAGATCACATGTGTAAGGATGTGTTTGTTAGCATTACTGTGAGCAATGTTTGGAAGGCAAGATTGTATCTTAGATGTGAAGATCTTACTTAGATGTGAAGATCTTACTTAGATGTGAAGATCTTACTTAGATGTGAAGCCATTAAGCTGAAGAAAGTCTTAGGACTGAAACTGGTTCTCTAACTGCATTGGAAGACTTCCAGCAGTGTATGCTGCCTGATTTGCTATTGGACTTGTGGACCTATGAAATAACTCCTTTCCAAGGAACAAGTTTTGGATTTACAAAGTATACAAAATCTGGACTGCGAAGGAGATGAAACAGACCCAAGTATTTTGTATTAATGCTTGCTACACAGTATATGGAATCATTCTTTATATATTGTGAATAAGCATTTGAAAAAGAAATTGTTGGTTTTCTATGCCACATGGTTCTTTATTGCTGATACGTTGATAGTCGAACTGTGGGTTCTTGCATTGTTAGCAACTAAGCAAGAGTCAATTCTTATCCTCCATCACTTTTCAGCTTCCAAAAAAATTCATTAGGAGGTGGTTCAAAAAAGCTAACCAAAAAACATTAGTTGCTGTTTTTTAAAGAAAAAGAATCAAAAAAGCCTTCTAGGTTACATGATTATTTGAAAACATGCATCAGCACAAAGCCTCTGTGTCCTGACTGGCTCCAGCAGAAAATCCTGTCATTATATGATTCCACACACCCATGTGTACACATGGACATTCTGGTCCAGAGAAAATGAAATACTGGTTTCAGAGTAAAGCCCAGAGGCCAAGGAACTAAAGAAAGGCCACCGCTGCACCAAGAGCCTGCTAGGACCCACCTTTTCAGTTCTTCTTCTTTGATTCTTTCCTCTTCCCACAAGAACACACCGGTGAAGGCAGCCATCAGCTTACCAGCACTGCCATAACGTCCTTGGAACCTGCGCCATAAGGAGCTGAATAGGCTCTTACGTGTCCTCTCAGAGTAGATGTTACTGTACAACTGTCCAATCTGCTGGGCACGTTGGACCCTCTGGCTGGTTACATAGCTGCACTGGTTGGCCAGCAGGGAGAGAAGGCTTCTCTGCTCAGGACATTTCTCTGTACTTTTCTGTAGCCAAGCAAACAACCATTGGAAGGTGCCCTTCAAGGACTTCTCATTCTGACAGAAACCAAGTTTCCTGTTGAAGCCAAAGAAGCGGGCTGAGTTGGTGTAACAGGAATAAATGCTGGAGGGAGGCCTCCACTGGAGTGGGTGGAACATGCCTGCTCAGCCTCACTGATGACCCGGAGTCCTAGACAAAGGAGAGAGAGATTAGAACAGATTAGTCATAGAACAGCTACCTTCACTCTTAATGTTTTTAATAATATGGTTATGATTTTGCCTGGTGCTATCTGGAACTGATAAACTTACTCAAGGCTTATGAGAGCAACAACCAGTAGCCAAGCCTAGCGGTGCAACACTGGAAGTCAGTCCCTGCCAAGTGCCCTGCATCAAAGTCTAGACCAAAACCCTTTTTAACCTAGTCATTACTGTACCGATACAAGATTTATAACAGAAATGCTGCCTGGCTGCCTTAACGAAAGAGATGACACAAGCCAACTCACCCAATTCATAAGTGGTACAGGGAAAGTAATTATTATGCAGCCATGGCTGAACCTTGAGAAAATGCCATTCTACTCTTTGGTATTTCCTGCTTTGAAACTGACTTTTACTTTGTGAAAGATGACTAATAGAGGACCCATGCAGACTAAAAACAGTGGCTGATTAAGTTTGGGGTGCAGCGACCTCTAGGCCATATTGAGCTAAAGTATGCAATGTACTTGAAATTGTGTTTTACTTTCTATTGTGCTGCAGCATAATATTTATGCTATAAACTAATAAATTAAGAGACAAAAGAGTGATGTTAACATCAGCTCCCCACACTCGTTATTCTGAAAGGCAGCAGATGAGACAAGAAAAACCAGTACAGCACTTCAATACTCATGCAGACTACGCAAAGGAAAGGATGGGAAATTAGCCCCCCAAAAAGATTCAGTATGTTTAAATGGTCCAAAGGCTAATATCTTCTTAAAAGCAGCATGAAGCATGGATATAGATTGAAATGGATTGGAGAAAGAGAACAGGCTGGGTCAAATCACACAGAACTCCAACTGAAAGAGCAGATTATTCATTGCATTCTCCTCCAATTATGCTCAGGACATCCTCACCCTCTCACTATAAAGCATTTCTGCTGATGACTTCCTCCTCCCAATTTTTCATTCTTCCTAACCAGGGCAACAGGAGCCAAAAATAAAGGTGATGCTTCCCCACTTTCTACCTTGACAGGATATTAAATCTGGCAGATAATCTGCCTTAGAAACAGGATCAGCTTTTGGTCCTTGAACGCAAGCTTCCAAGCAGCCCAAGATGACCCTGATGCAAAATTCTTTTAGTTGTGAGGCAGCTGACCAGGAAGGCTCTCATCAAGGTTCCCTCAGACACTCTGCAAAAGTCTTAACTAATAGGGAAACAAACATCTCTTTCTCTCAGAACTGCTGTTGCTAATCTCCCAGGAGGTCAGACAGCTGCCGCTTACCTCCAGAAGAGTAAACCTATTATCTTGAGGCATTAGTGGAAAGAAACAGGAGGATCTGCAAGCTGTGGCTCTCAGATTCTCCTTGCTTGCCTCTCTGTGCTGCCGCTTGCTGGAGAAGCAAGGATAACCCCAACCCCAGGCCACATGTGCTTCTGTAGTGCCCACTGCTCAAGACATCAGAGATCTTTGAATTTAACAGGTTTGTTGGTATAAAAGCTTAGCAAGCAGCAGCTCACTTTTGTATGTGGCCACCATTAAGCCATGTCCAGGCCACCCCTACACATGCATTATTATTATGGAACAATGCCTGGTACCAGCCTGACTCTGGGGTCCAATGATACTTGGCTTTCTTGCTACAACCACAACACATATATTATTATTATGGAACAATGCCTGGGATCAGCCTAACTCACTCTGGTGTCCAATGATACTTGGGTTTTTTGTTATGACTGCTGTCAACATCCCTTCAGAGGACAGCCCTGCGTGTGCTTTTGAGCTAGGAAATCCTTCAGTTCTCTTGTTACCTGTCCTTTGACTGGCCAAAAAAAGGTCTAGTCCTGTCTCTCAGTTATTTATACAAAAGGTTTTCACCCTTCCATGATTCCATTATTCCGAAGTCACGCAGAACTAAGGCTGAAAATAACTCGCCTGAGGCCCAAAAATCAATTCCTGGCAGAGGGACATCTTGAACCTTGGTCCAAAAGTCCAAAGCCATTAAATATGCAATTAATTTGGTTTGAAATTAATTTCATCTGTGGAGGGGAAGAAACCCCAGATGCGCAGAACAAAACAGAAAATTTATTTTTATGATGCCCAGATTAAAAATATTCAAATGAAGAATTCTATAGCTAATAATGTTACATTGATCTTTACAGCTCCAGCATTAAGTGATATGTGATATGAGACCCTGTATAGCCAAGCCTTTAAGGGTGTTCTAAGGTCTACTCAACATACATTATGAACTTTGAACACTTTAAATACTCTTGCCCAAGTTACAGAAATCGTAAGACAACACGCTACTCTAACTACATTCCTTTCTAGCTATTTAAATCCTTGAACTATGAGAAGAGACTAGTGAATCCATGTCTTACTATCAAAGCCTATATGCATTGCTTGTTTGTGCACTAAGTCTAGACTACAGGCATACAAAACATAGCATTAGGCACAAAATTCTATTTTGATTTTTAAACTGGTGCAAGTTTGTAGCCCCAAGGAAGCAAAATATGAGGGCAATGCCTACTAAACATGCGGACAATGCCCACTAAAATCTCAAGGGCCAAAGGAATGGTTGGACACAATTTGCAATGACTAGGGAAAGACAAAATTTGCAACTTACATGCTTACAGAATTTAGTTTTTTAATACAAGGCACATACTGCAATAATGGCGTTAGCAGCAACAGCCAACCTCAGGGCCAAATCCAGCTACCATCTGCTCTCCCTTTGGGTAACCCAGAAACACCCCCCCCCCCCAATTCAAGGCAACTACTACAAACATGAGTTACAACAACATCAAATTACCCAACAATATAATCGTATTATAACAAGATACTGAACCAAAGCATTTCGCATATTTTTTATAAAGTTATGTATCCACTGCCAAGCATTATTAATACTACATATTAATAGGAACCGTTCCTGGGAGCTAAAATAAACGAAATCCAACACGGCAGCAACCAAAGAAACTTCCTACAACCACTCCCACCCCGTTTCACCATTTACACTTCTTTCCTTTATCCTGTAAGTACACCTAAGGTTAAAACTACCAGCCAAGGCTCATCTCTTCATACATTTCGTGAGGAGGAGGAAGCCTCTCGACAAAAAAGCTGATGACACAACGAATTCAGAGGCTACAATTCTAATTCCTTTATAACATGCTTACGGGGGGGGGCGGGGGGGAGAGAGGGTGGGAGTTACCCCTCCCCCAAGTAAGCTCACACAGTATCGGGCCGTGAAGCCCGTCAGGCACCACAAGGCTCTGCACACCTCCCCCGGAGTAAACCCACTGAGCACAACGGGACTCACGCGCGCACAACCCAGCAGGCCTTCCCCTTCGTCGCTTCTCCTCAGCCAGATCGACCTCCAAGGAGCCCTCGTGGCTGATCAGAATGTGGCCCCTCCCGCTGCGCAGGGCCGCACCGCAACCCCTTACCAGGAATCTGGTCCCCGGCGGCGGCCTTGCCCAAGGTGGAGAACAGGAAGGAGCGCCGCCAGCCCCGCGTTTCTCCAGCTTCCCCTCCGGCCCCCTCGCGCCGAAGCCCACATGAAGCCCGCTTCTTGCAGCCCTCAGTGCCGTAAACCACGCCAATTCCGCCGGCCCCACCCACCGACCTCCGATAGCGCCTGCCATTGGACACTCGGTGACTATCCTCGCCTTTCTGCTGGAGATGGGACACGTCCATCCAGCTGCTTTCCCGCCTCCTTCCTATCAGGTTCAGTTGTTCCGGTGACTCCTCCGCATCGTGCAAGCCCACCAACCCTCTTCTCCGCCTTGTGACCCACTGAAGGGCGCCTTGGAGACAGAAAGACCCGGCCGGAGCTGCCCTACGTAGAGCCTGAATGAAAATGCCGGAATGTATTTCCTTCTTCCTCCGGCGTCACTGCGCTTAAGTTTTGGTACTATAAGCACAGTCAGTTTGTGTTTGTTCTATATCAACCTTCCCTAACAAAAGGTAGCAGTAGACTCTTGAAACGTGCGTATACGTACATAGCACGTGCAAATAGGATCGAGACGAGGCAAAAATAGACATTGCACGCTACAGAACTGGGACTGGGGAAAGGTGGTACATACAAAACTGTAAATTGCGGTGTAGCGGTTACTTTTTTGAACCAACGGCTCCACTGATCACAAAAAGGCTAACTGGAGGCTGTAACCACCTACACTTCAGGGTTGTCGTGAATATAAAACATAAGCCCTGACTTCATTAGAGGAAGCATGGGATACAAGCTGAATTAACCAAGATTTAGATGCCAAATATTCAGTGGGCCTGACAATAACTTTGAATTAATTTTAGAATTTGCACACCAGAGCATACAAACCCCAAACATTCAGCATCATCACCATACATTTGATAGAAAAGAGAATCTTTAGAATAGTCTTCTACTTATGTCAAGGCTATCACACCTTTCATGATAGCATTAAGGATTCCTCCAAACATTGCCCCCAATCAACATTGTCAGCAGCATCTTTAAAATTTGCATTTTCGACAGTACAGCTGGGTTCTGAACTTCCTCTTTTTAAAACATTTTCTCTCAAATGTATGTTCCCAAATGTAACTGTTAAAAGATAACACAAAATTAAGAGCAGCTTTTATTATTAAACAAAGTTACCTCAGAGAGAGACTTCTGTTTCCTATTCTTGGAGATGTAAAAACATACATGCATTTTCAAAAGCAATCAACTGGATTTTTTTAAAATAGCTTGAAGCTGTCACCTTAGCAATGCAAATGAGCTGTGCATGCATCATTCAGCCAGAAGACTGTGCTGCAAAGTGCATTGCAGCTAGAAGCAACTGGTGATCACCCTAAGCACACAGGGGAAGAAATGGAACTAAGAGTACCTTGCTGTGCCATTCTCCCCCCTTCCCACCCCATTTTCTCAAGTATGGATGTTACAATAAAATATATATTTTGTTACATCCCCAAGTTGATAGTGAGCTGGATAGTGTTCTGAGAATAAAATCCACAGGCATAGGAACCTAGACAACACAAAACAGCAAACTCAATTCCAAATAAGAGCAATAGTACATGTAATTTCTGCTGCTCTTTTTTTCAGTATCAGATTTTTTAAAAAAACAAGTTGATCCCTACATTTTCTTCTTCCCCCAATGCCTTCACTTTTAATATTTTTAAACAGCCTATTCTTATGCATCAATAGTGCTTCTGCCCACATTTCCCTGCTGTAAGATAGAAGCACTACCTGTCCTTTGGTTTCTCCTATATACAATTAGTAAAAGCTACTATTGTATTGCATTCACCTGCACTCTGTTCATATATATATATATGAACTATATAAACGTGCTATATAAATATGTGCTATATATATATGTGCTATTTATATATGTGCTATATAAACAATCTCTTGATAATACTTTCTCTAAACAGTATATATAGTGACTTTCTAAAATCATTCATTCTACACAACTTTGGAATTTTCTTCCTTCAGGGACCCAAAAATCAACTCCAAGTGGCCTTGTGAAACAAGAACTTTTTATCCAGGCAATCATGGGGAGTGAAGATATGCATATACAGGGCTTTTTTTTTTTTTGAGCAGGAACACACAGGAACGCAGTTCTGGCTGGTTTGGTACTGGGGGGGGGAGGCTAATATGCAAATGAGTTCCTGCTGGGCTTTTTCTACAAAAAAGCCATGTGAAACAATAGTGACATCAGGGGTGTATCCTAATATGCAAATGAGTTCCTGCTGGGCTTTTCCTACAAAACAAGCCCTGTGCATACAATTTTTCAGCGGCTGACTTTGTCTTTTACTATGCATTACAGGGATTCAGAGATACTAGAAATCCTCATTCTTTGTTATGATCTCAGGTGCATACAGATTCAAGGCAGGTTAGTAAAACGTAAACACCATTTTGCAGTTCTGCAAACATTTTGCATGCTGCTGCAGAAGTCCTGAAGCATGCTTTATTACATCTGGTTATTTAGCATGTAGATTATACACCAATACTAACGCTAGTCAGTGAATATTTCCTAGAATATATTCTAATGCTTTATTACATCTGGTTTATTATATCTAGTTATTTAGCATGTAGATTATACACCAATACTAACACTAGTCAGTGAATATATTCTAACAGGAAGCCTGTACAAGATTTTTATTTCCATGCCCCCACTACTGAACCACAAGCCAAAGTCATAACACTGCAAGAGAGACTATTTACATTCTTGTTTTATTTTCGGTAGAAAAAGGAATCCAAGACTTTAGACACAGATTTAATCAACAGTGCCTCATGAATGATGTTCAAGGTGTAAAAGTGATCACAGTAACCAAGTACACAGATTACATGGAAATCAATTTTGGTCAAGTCCCAACTGTGGAAAACTGCTGAGTGAAGCCATTTCCATCCCCGAAACCAATCCAACTCCTTTTGGCACAGGGAGGTGCTGCCAGTGCTGCTTTCCCTTCCCAGAGCCAGTGAAGGAGACAACTGTAAGAAAGGAATCAACATCCCCAGGCTTCAAATCAATATCTTCAAGATCCAAAGATTAGAGTTTAAGTGGAGACAGTAAAATTATGCACACTATTTACAGTCAAACTCTTCTCTCATATGCAGCACACTGAAGGGAGAAGAGAAGGGATAACCTCCACTTGCAGCACACCCAAAGGTGCTATGAAGTCCACTTTGTGAATTCTTGATAGGTCCTTTCCTGGATCCGAGGGTGACCAAGTAGCAAGAACAGGACATAAAATTTGAGGCTGAACCACTGGATACTCTCTTTTTGGCGGTGTACCCAGGCTTGCATCAGATTATCTATTAGACTGGAGTGCAATAAAAGCCTTTGGCTGTCCTTATGCAAAGAATAATTGCTCTTCCTACATTTTCTTTCACACCGCATTGTTCTGAAACTCTAAAGCTTGGTCATTTTCCTCTGTATCTTTCAGATGACATGACAGAGGGTCAAGTGTCACACACTAGAATTTAAATAGAGCGTTGGGTCCACTGTCCCAATAGAACCACTTACATGTCATGCCTTCCTCTAGATGGACATCTAACATTTCCTATCTGTAGCCTGGACATACATATTGTCCTGTGCATAATTGACCCTGCAGGAACTGGAACAGACATGGGAAGGTCAGTGAGAAGCTAGTAAATCAAACCAAGATATTAATTCAGGAGGGAGATACCACTGCCCGCTGGATATAGGTTCAGTGTTAGTACAGGGCAGTACCATTAATCAGGTATAGAAACATAACTGAACCTCATCTATTAAGAACACACCCCATACTGAAAGCATGGAAAGGGCATTAAGTTTTTTAAACAAGAACCACAATCTTGACAGGTCGTCATGGCTTGACAAGCCATGCCTCAGTCAGCAACAGATGGCTACAGTAAAAAAAAATCACTTGCTTATTCTAGTGGCTTATCACTGGGTCAGTCATTTTTCTCTTCATTTCAAAGGCTCTTATATCACAGCCTGTTAACAAACAGGACCCTCCCTGACATACCCACTCAATTTGGAAGAAGCATATTTTGGGGTTAGAGGGGCTAAGGACCAGGGGTAGTACTAAAAGGCTTAAGTAAAAATAGATTAAAATTATGCCCAAGGCCAGGTAGTTGCATATAATCTAGATCCACAAGACATGAGATGATGATCACTAAACAAATTTCAGTACTATTCATTGACTCTTTAAACCCAGTGTTTCTAAAAAACTCATCCTTAGCCTATTTACCATAGGCTGTGTGTTTGTAGCAACAATGCCAATCCAGTATGCCCCAATTGGAATGGCACTCCTTCTGTGGGCCAAGCCCTGTTCCATTACCCTCAATCGAGTCCAGTACCTGCAAACCTATCCAAGAGAATCTCAATAGTGGCAATACCCTGGAGCTGGTTCTGCCAAGTTTTATTGACTCTCCCTCCTCTAAGTACCTGGGGAGGGAAGGAGGGCTGCATGAACAGCAAATAAAGTGCAAAATGCTTTTGTTAAGTAGCATGAGGCAGAATGTGGGAGTGGATGAAGCAGGGGCGGCAGCAAGCGTACCGTGCCTTCCAGGCAGTACATATATCAATGGAAAGGAGTCACCTCCCCACAAACCAGTGCATAGAGACCAGATTCCCACCTTTAAGTGTGCTAAATGCAGAGCACACTCTCCCGCCCCCCCCATAAATATTGATGCAAGTCACATTTTTCTCTTTTGAAAAAAAGGAAAGAGGTGCATTGAGCTTGGGTGGATAATAAACAGTGCGTGACTGTTGAATTCACTACTCTGAGTAGTTATGCCAGCATGAAATATCTCCTCACAATGCAAAATTGTGGATCATCCCCAGTTAAGCTGTGCACGTGCCATCTCTGTCACATCCAAGGCGAAGCCCTCATCCTGGAGCAACTGTGCTTTTCCTCTTGGAATGGGAGCATGTGTACTGGACTGCGAAGCATGTGGACCACCACACAGCAGTGCCAGTCACTGGAGTCACACAGAAAGCACAGCGCTACTGGGTCATGCTGGTCAGTCAGTCAGTCACTTTACATAACAATGCAGGGGGCTAAAAAATCAACAAAAAATACCCCCACCCAAGAACAAAGGGTTGCTCTGGAGGTCAATGCCTAAGGAAAAACCCCTGCTTGGGTGACCCACCAAAGACAGTTCTTTCCATAGCTGGAAGTAAGTGAGCCACCTGGAAAAGAAGTACCAGTAAGTGGCTCTGCAAGGGAATCCATTCCCAAGCCAAAGTGTGCAGCTAGGCTCTGGGGGTGGGGGGCATGGACTGGAAGAAAAGTCTAAGCCCTCTCCCTCCAGTCAGCCAATGGTAGCATTATGGTGTGTACGCTGGAGGTGGTTGGAACTGGTTGATCACTTCATACTCTGCTGGGTAAGGTTCATTCTCCTCCATTTCAGAGAGGAGCTCCAAGGCCTGCTCCTCCTCTTCAGTGGGGTAGTGGCGCAGCAGGTTGGCAGCTGTGGCGAGGATGGAGGCCCCACCGGCTCCAGCCACCAGATAAAAGCTGACAGCAAATGTAACGTAGACTTGCGAGCCGTGGTACTTTTTGTGCTGCTGCTGCTGCGCGAGGATCAACTCAGAGGCCCAGTAACAGAACCCAATCACTGTGGCACACTGCAGCACTGAGGGCAGAAGCAGAAAGCAAGGAAACTTAGTGAAGGAACTGCTTGAGCAGCTTGGTGCCACAGCACAGAGCTACATGGCAACTGCCTCAGTGATGCTAAGAACATCTTTACCTATAGCACTATTTTGAAAATAAACCTATGAATACAGCAGATGGGACACATATGGGTGGAAGGTGAAAATGAAATGAAAGGGCTTAGATAATCTGAATTTAAAATATGTGGACACATTTTTTCTTCCTTTCAACTTAAAAGGGATGTTCTTGATCATGGGTTGCCATTTTGCCAGAGACAACATTAACAAGTGAGTCAGTGTGTTGTGTATAACGGTTGGAGTGTTGGACTATGGTGGACCCAGGTTTAAATCCCTGCTCAGGCATGGAAGCTTGCTGGGTGACCTTGGGCCAGTCACATATTCTCAGCCAGGCCCATAGCTATAGAGGGGAGGGCGCAGGAGGCTGCTAGAAGCACAGAGAGCCCTACCCCTCTCTCCCCTCATGCTCAGGAGAGCAGGACAAGAAAGCAAGAGATGGTGGTTTCCCATGCTTCTCACAGCTGGCTGGCTGCAAGAAGCAGACAGCCAACCTGTCAGCTTCACCTCTCTTCCCCCACCTCCTGCTCAGCCAAGCTGGACAGGAGAATAAAAGGTGGAAGGCTTCTCAGGATTTTTTAGGTGGGGGAGCTTTTAAAAAATTTGAGCACCTCCTGAATTTTTAAAAAGCCTCCCCCAACCTAAAATATCCGGGCTACGGCCCTGTTCTCAGCCTAACCAACCTAACAAGGTGGTCATGAAGATAAAATGGAGGCAATGAGATTGATGTAAGCCAATTTGGATCACCATTGCAAAGAAAGGTAGGGTATAAATTAAATATGTAACACCTGGCTTCTTGCTCTGAAAGTTTTCCCTCACTCACAGTAGAAAGTGGAATGACAATTAACAAGTACTGAAAAAGCAATCTGATCTTATAGATGTGAGGTCTTATTGCCTACACTAGGTCAGCACAGCACTTCAGATCTTTCTGTGTGTTTCCAGGGCCAAAGGACTCCATGGCCCCATGGCAAGCTTATTGTAACTGCTACTGTAACTGTTAAAATATTGTGTGAAATATTGTTTATGTAAAACAGAAGCACAAGGTCTGCCCCAAGGAGTAAGCTCACATAGTGTTTTGACATAACAAGGAGATAACCCATACAGAGGGAAAAGGTAACAAAGCCGATAGGCAAAATGCAGTTCCACATATTTAGGGTATGCTTTGACTAGGATTAAGCCAAAGGCTTAATGGAAATGGTGAGATTTTTGGAAGTTATCTCAGGGAGAGAGTGAAGAGATGTGGCACTATACAGCCACTGCCTAGGATACTGTTTGGCTGCCAAATACATTTGTTTGGAGCTGTGCCAGATATCTGGTAGCCCCAGAACCAACTCCACCTCAGGTTTTCAAACTCAGTTGGAAAAGGGCTATGACGATAAGGACCACAGAGGAAACCTAATAGAGGGCCAGTTCCCTACCCATGGATGGCATTACCTGTGAGGATGTGGGCAAATGCATAGCGCCGAGTTATCTTCAGAGCAGGATGCTTAGGTCCAAAGACATCTAACAGGAAGGCTGAGAGGCTGCAGATAATTCCCAGGAAGCAAAAAGCAGCAATAACTCTGAGTAGTAATACTGTCTGGGGGTTCATGCAGTAGTCTGCAACAAGGAAGGGAGGGGGGAAAAAAAGACAATCCAAAACATTGAGCTTTTGCAAGCATCACTGCTGCTTATAAGAACAGAAGCTTCCTAGATCTTTCTGAAAATTCAACTTCATAAGTGTACAGCTGTGTCAGAATATACAGGGCCTAAACATTTATTTTTCATCTATGGTGAACAGTTATATGAGTTTTCCAGTAAAATTTTTATCAGAAACATTGCTGAAAATCAGAAAAAAATCTGACACAAATCTAAATACTTAAATGCAGTGGCATGCTTGCTGACTGGGACATCTACAAGGATGCACATTCACATAGTGCTGTGTCAGCTGCAAAGGCTTCTGGTTGAGTACTGGATCAGGTTCAAGGTATTAACCTTTAAGGCCCTATGCAGTCATGGACCAACATACTTGCTTCTTCCCGTATGTCTCCCAGAGAGCACTAAGCTTGTTAGAACATCATCATCTGGTCATCCTCAACCAAAAGACATCTGCTTAGTTTCGACCAGAATCAGGGCTTTTTCGGCTCTGGCCTGGTAGAACATGCTTCCGAAGAAAATCAGGCCCTGCACAACCTATTACAATGCCACAGGGCCTGGAAATGAGAAATGTTCTGCCAAGCCTTTGGTTGAGGCCGCGGGTGTTTGATTACATTGGCATCCCTCACTCTCACCCACCTATATTGTGAACTACACCAACTTACCCTATAGGTGTTAGTCTGGGCCCACCTGCTTGATATGTGGGTTTCCTCACATACATTTACACTACATTCCTGGGATGCTGTTGACTTTGTTACATTTTTGCTTGCCATCATTTCTTAATTTGACTTTGGTTTTAACTTGGAGTGTATGGATTGGGTTTACCTGTATTATTAGTCTGCTGTAACCTGCCCTGAGCCCACTAGCAGGGAAGGGCAGGATAGAAATCCCAAGAAATAAACAAAATAGCATTAACAAAATTTAATACATGTCAGCAAAAGATGACAAGTACACTACATAAATTTCTGTCCTATGTACAAGCACTGGGGTTAGTTCATTTTTCATCTCACATTTAGCCCACCTGATATGATGGATATGCAGCACAACAACCCTGACAACTACAGATAAAAAGACAGTATATGGGGAGGAAAATTTTCCGTGGACAAATATTCCACAGAAAAATTTCTGGCCCACATTAGAAGTGATGGGTAAGATTGAGAAACACAGACCTGAGGCAGTCTCTGATTAGACAGCTAAGCTTACAATCTAACCTTTTTATTTATTTGAAGTATTTAATATTCTGCTTCCTGTCTTTAGAGTCAAGGTGGAAACCAGCAGCAATAAGTTGCAAGACTTCAAAAAGGTAAGTTAAATATTGAGATGAAAACCAAATCAAAAAACCAACAATACGTGGCATAAAATCATAGTCAAAACGGTTTGCTCTCAACAAAATGCCCCCTGCAGTGAAACCATCGTGCAGGCCTTCCTGAATGCAGCCAGAGAAGGTGTCCTCTGCACCCACTCTAGGTAGCCACTCCAGAGGAGGACCCACCGCTGAGAAAGCCTGTGATGTGTCTGTTGCCAAACAAGCAACCCTAAGAAAGGGCACCAGATGGAAAAGGCTGTCTGAATGGAGTGGTGTGAGTGACTCATGCTGAAGACAAACGTAACATTTTTAACCATTTCAATGCCACATGAGCAGCGTGAAGCAGCTTACATTGTCTACAGCAAGCTATGCACAAAAAAGGAACCAAGCACTCCTTGTTTTGCTGAAGTCAAAGGATCCAGTGAGCTTTTCACTTGAGCAAGTCACTCTTGGATCAGTTCCCCACCTGTGAAATCAGAATTATGCCTTAATTTGCTGAATCCGTGGGATGATTAGTATTATCCAGTGGCTTTAGATTTTGCTAAGGCAAATAGTTACCGAAAGTACAGCAGATGCTCTGGTCTTTTAAAATATGAACCTTACCATAGCATCATTTTGCTTCTAAAGAAGCCATACCCTATAACTACAAAGGTCAGAGACCTATTTTTATGTTTAAATAAAACTATTCTCGGTGCCAAATACCAAATTCCAAGTATATGATAAATCTACAGACCTCACGTAAGGTTCTGCCTCTGGCTGCACCAATGGCAATAGCCTTGGGGCAACTGTATAAGAGAAGCAGCTGCCCTTCATTTGCTAATGGCACAGTCAGCATTCTCAGCTTATAAACTTAAGTTTTATTGCTCTAGTGACAGCCTTGTTATGAGCATCTATTATAACTTGCTCCTAATGTGCTCAAGAGGTTGTCTGACTCAGATCTTTCAACTTCCCTTGAGACCAAGCACTTCCTTTGAGGCATGTATTTACAATGCCACTGACTTAGGTGCTTAACAAAGGGGTGGGGAGGTTGTGCTTTCACCAGGGCAACAAGGTGAAAAATCCAAATCAACTATAGTGGCCCATTTTCAAACACACTGCAATCTCATAAGCTAATGTACAGAGAGGCAACACCCATCACTGAGAGCCTGACTGAAAACAGACTAAGAGGAGGAGCTCAAACTGGGCATCATGTTCTCTGGTTGCATATAATTAAATGCCTTGACTGACCACTAGTCTCATTATCTGGCAGAATTCCAAATGAAAATGGGTAGATTTTAAAGTTTCAAAGCAAACAAATATGACAATTGTTCTTATAGTACCATCAGTGTACCTGGCACTATAACAAGAAAAAGACAGGTCCCTTTGCAGAGGACCTTCCATCTATAATATGTTTTATTTTTATATATACATGCCATTTGTAATCCAAACAGTGGCCTAGGCTTACACAAAATGCTTGCATTAGTCATACAGAATTCTTGACTTTTAAAAACTTTGAATGGCTGGCACCCTTCCAGTGCTAGATCACAAATGGTTTGGAATCTCCCCTTCATTTCAGATGTAGTTTGCCATGCTGCTAGACATGGGCTGCCACTGGACACAAAGAATTCTAAAGCTCCTTCATTTTAGGAAAGCCTCATGGTTCAAGAGATCCAGGTCCTAAATAATCTGAAACTCATCCCCTGCAATGGCATACTTGTCGAGCTGTGTATTTCTCCCACAAGACCTTGGGCTCTGCTAAGCATTAAGGAAACAAATATGTTTGATTTATTCAACCTTACACCAGACTTGTGAAACACTGGTCACCTGTGGTGAGCAAAACCTAATCTTAACAACCAAGGAGGTGAACATGTATTAGCTGGGAGATAACTGGTTCCTCTTTTCCTTCACACCATCAATGGATCACACAGGTAGGCAAGGGCAAGCAGACTAGCAAACGTTTTTCTGGATAATAATTTACATAGGCTTATTTGCCAAGCTGCCTTACAATGATTGCATTGCATCAAACACTCTCAAAAGTTAACATTGTGAATCTGTCCTTTGGGGAGGGGGAATCATTGGCCTTAGACCTCAAATGCTAGGGAAACAGGACTTGTTTCTCATTTCCTTATTTTAGTTCTTATTTATCTAGTCTTTGAAAGCCTGGAGGCTAAAATGGTTTTTAGAAAATGAGATCTAGGATCCAGAAGTTTCTAACAAGAAGTTCTTTAGGATGTGTTGGGCAGCTGAGTCCCTGCTCATCACACTATGCAGTCGTGTTTTATATCAGTTTCACCATGACAACAGGCTGCATAAAAGCCTATTCAATACAATCATCTGAAACCAAGCATGATACATTTCTTTTGTAGGCAACACAGTAGTCACATAACCCAATACTAAAGAAATATTCACAAAATGCCTGATGCATTGAAGACAAAGCTAGACTGCCACAGCAAGGGACATCAGAATGATTCAGCCTCCTTTGAAGTCAACTTCCTTTTGTTCTCATCCATATAATTACATTCTGCTTTTATTACTTATATCTTGCCATCCTGCAGACAGCAAATCACAGATATACTCCAATGGCAGACAAAATGTTAAGGGGAGGAAGTAAAGAGAAAGGCAAGTTTAACAGGTGAATATGAGCTAATGTACACATACATGTACTCCATTTTGGCTGGGGTTGAGAGCTATGAGATTTAAGCAATATTCAAGGACTTTTAGGAAGCAGAGGGGGGGAGTACCATGCAGGGGAGCATCTACACATGAAGACTGCTGGGCAAAACTATTTGGGGTAGTGGGAGGAACAAAAGTCACAGGTGGGGTACACTGCAATTCTCAAATGTAGCAGTTTAACAGTGGAAAGCTATTGTGTCTGGTAGAAAACCTGCTGGTGCCCAGCCAACTGTTGGGCTGAAAATTAACTACACACAGCTGAAGTGGCAAAGTTTGCAAAAAAAAAATCAGTTGGGCTAGTTATGTGTATACTCTGTGAGTTGACCTTGTTGTCCTCTATAATTCCTCTCCAGAATGCTAATCTTAAAGTGAATAAATAGAAAGATATTATAGAAGAGGGTGAGGGAGACGATATGTTAAAGAAACAGCTTTGTTAAGCAAACATGTCAGTTGAACAGGCAAGCACACTTATACAACTTCCTTGACAGTAATTAAGACTTTTTGGTCGTACACCTACAGCTTAAGAAATGTTCTGCTTTCTGGGAACTTAAATTGCAGAGAATTATGTGCTGAGAGATCCAGCCAAATCTCTTTGCACCTGCTACCTGAAGATGCCAAGGACTGAATATGAGACCTTCTGCATGCCAAGAATGGACTTTTCAATTGAGTCACACTCCCTCCTCAAGGGCTATGTTTTTAAGTATCCCAGTTAAGCATATGCCTTTCTCTCATTGAAATTACTGGGTCTTAAACGCTTTAATTTGGATTAGACTAACACTCCAAACTAAACATTGCACTTACAAGCAGTAAAGATTACAGAATGCTGGCCACATTGGCAACTAGCTTTACTGAGGGGCTATTTTGATAAAGGGATGGATGGTGGTGGGCTAGGCCTCCTACCCTAGTGCAATACATCAGTCCCCCCCACCCACTCTCCTAATTCTGGATTAGGAATCTGGAAAAAATAGAATTCTTCAGTATGCTGGATTTGGGCCTGGAGCTGTTGATCCTTAATATAAAACATGTATCTTACAAGAGAAGCCACAGCATTCTGTTTTAGAATAAAGCAGAAAGTAGTTTCTTTTAACAAAATTCAGCTACATTAAATTGGGGAATAAATTCACTACACTTCTAAAGACTACTATTTATTCTACCAGATTCAATATCACATGCAAAGGCACAAGCACACATGTAAAACCCACCTTGATTATCATTTGCCAAAAGACTGCATATTTGCTTTGGACCAAGTTCCCAACTTGGTGGATCTTACTTCCAAGTGAACATTATAGAAACATGCAGCACAGCTAAAACAACCTCAAATTACTGCTCAAAAGCATGCACTATACATTTCACTCTCACCTGCAAGCAATTCGGGGTCAACATATCCAAGTACATCGGCAACACCCAGTTCTTGGCGAGAACAAGTGCCCCCATGAATCCGTAGCCAGGCAGGTTCTGCCAGGGCAGTACACAGAGCAGTTATGGAGAGGGCACCAGGCAGTGCAGAAGCCAGGCTTCTTTCTGGCTGCTTTGGCAAGGCACTCCCATCTTGGCCTCTTCGCCTACGCCCACTGGGCAATACTGAGCCACTTGGGGTGTACATGGATCTCCTCTTGCTGAGATTAGATCAGCTAAATCCAATGGAAAAACTGCCAACAAAAACTCTTGAGATCTTCAGGAGAAAGCAAACATCCAGTATTGCTTACGCTATTAGGCACCAGCCAAGTAAAAGACTGACAGAATGCCAGCACCCGAAAACAGATTGTCAGATGCAGTTGTTTTCTGCACTCAGCTTAGGAACCTGAAAGAGACAATAGATGCTTCAAGTGATTTGCAGATGCTTGCTTATAAGTGAACTTCACTTGGCTGCCCAAGGCAGTACAGTTTTTAAAAGATCAGTTCCTCTTTTACCCACAAATGACTAACACAGAATTGCATGGGTGGTAATGCTATAAAATGTGTGGGCATGTTTGCAAAACCAGCTGTATGTTTTACAGCTACTTCCTAAATGCTGTTCACTGAAATGGACTAATTTACACGAATATGCTTGGCACTGGGTTCAAAAAGATAAAGTGGTAAATAATTTCAAGGCCAAATAATATTAGATCCTGAGAGATCTCAAAATGAAACAACACTATTAAAGTGTCCTTTTAATGAGGACGTTTTAAAAAGTTACGTTTATGCACAGACACCATACATTCAAAACTAAGTTGCACAAAAGCAGTGCATTTTAAAAGTTTTTCATAGCTATACTTGTTACACAATTCAGTCTCAAACGCATAAAGGTGTCTGTGCCTCGAGCATGTGCAGCCAAATATATAGGTTCTATTATGTTTTCACAATAGCAGCCAGTGTAGTGTGTTGAACTCTGTACTTTAGCCAGAGATGTAAATACTCCTAAGAAGCAAGTCATACACTGACAAAAATAACAAAACAGCATATATGAAAGTGGTCTGAACACTCAAAGTACCATTTTTAGGAACTGGCCAAGAATTAATTTTCTATGTTACCAAAAAAACACCAGTGTTCAACCTTTTTTCCTTTTCTTAAAAGAAAGAGATTTTGGCACTTAGTGTAGTCAATGAATTGGTCATTCAATTATCCAGGGAGACAGATCAAATAGAACCACTGTTTACCTAGGGACATAAAAAACATTCCTTTGTTCATAGAGAGAAGTTTGTATCTTCCACATGGCCAACTAGTACAGAAGATCTTTTAGTTTTTCATCCCACTCTATAAAAAGAACCCACTCCCAGCACAAGAGCAAAGGAAGGTACTCTTGAGGCATGACCTTAAATAATCTGGAAGGGGTGCATTCCCTTCTGCACAACTCAAATTGGATTCCTGACCTCACACCCCTTTGCAAACAGTAACAAACAACAAATGGGGCTGATTAACACAGCAACTATGAAATTGGCAGGGCGATCCATTCCAAGCCCATCAGTGCCAACAGACTTGAAAGGAGGTAACTCTGCTTAGAGCCTGATTTGGGTGGTCTAGTCTAGCCTGATCTCATTGGATCTCAGAAGCTAAACCTTAGTCAGCACTAGGATGGAAGACCACCAAAGTTTGCTACACAGAAGCAGACCATGGCAAACCATCTCTGTTCATCTCTTGCCTTGAAAACCCTAGGTTTTCACACATAACTCTGCTTCAAACTGCATTGCAAGATGTCAGCTCAGATCTCATCTCAGCCAAAAGCTCCCCACATACTCTTGGAATAATTTTCTCGCTCAGCCCGTCCACCCCCCAACTTCCAATACTAGGATAAAATTGATCTGCAATTGTTGTACGATTACTGAAATAGCGCGTGTAAAGCGCTTAGAACCCTTGAAGGTGCTATACAAACACTAAGTATTGTTGCGATTTTTATAAATCGTTCTCCAGACACCCTTTTTCCCGTTCAGACCACGCCTGCTTCCTGGCTCAGCAGCGCCTCTCGCCCCCGGTCCCCTCGTCGGGCCAGTTCTTTGTCGCTGCGAAAGCGCCCTCGGCTTTAGCTAGACACGCCACAGGCCCCTCCAGAGCGTAAGGCAGCCGCCCGGGACTCCCCTCAGGGACCAGCGGGGCTCCACCCCCTCCCTTCCGCTCGCCAACGGGGCTGGGGGGACACAAAGCGGGCGGGAAGGAAGAGGAGCGGCCCAACCAAGCTCACCGCCGGGCCCCTGACGAAGCCCCTTCCCGGGGCACGACTCTCTGGGATTTCGCCCGCCTCCCTCGATGGTTCTGAGAAAACCCCTCGACACCGAGCCTTACTTCCTGCTACCGACCAATAGCGGCAATCATTTCCGTTTCCTCCTCTGCCTGAGAGGCGGTAGGCGTCCCGTGACGTCACGACGTAATGAACGCTCCGTCCTTTTAAAGAAGAAGGTTTTTTTGTTAATAACAAAAAAAAATCAACACATGTATGCCTTGGGGTTTCTGGATAAGATGCAGATTAAATTTAAAATCAATACATATATACATTCATTTCCTTATTTCCTCCCCATCCCTGCCCTATGAGAGAAAATAAAGCCATCCTGAGATGCATCTTGGGAGTTGTAGTTTTCGTGTGATAGATCCCAGTGGGCAGCCGTGTTGGTCTGAAGCGGTAGAACAAAGTAGGAGTCAAGTCCACCTTTAAGCCAACAAAGTTTTATTCAGAATGTAAACTTTCGTGTGCATGCACACTTCTTCAGTTTTCGTGTGAGGTTTTCTTCTCTGTAAAAGACAGTAATACAACTACAACTCCCATAAGCAATAGCGGCCCGCAGAGCTTACGGCAACGCCGGTTATGGTCGAAACGGCGCGGTTGGTATTACTAGTGCGCAGGTGCAGGAAGTCTTGCAGCTAGTGTGGAGACTCTCCACCGGCGAGTGGGTGGATAAGCAGAGCAGGTAAGAAGGCGTAAAGCGGGTTTGTACCCGGGGATTTCTCCTTTTGGTTGTTGGCCGGGGGAGGGGAAGTTGGTGGTTCTAGGTATCCTCCCTTTGCAGAAGGTGAGAGCCTCGGGGGAGAAGCCAAACCCTGTTTACTCCATTGGGAAGCCTGGAGATCAGAGGAATTAGGTATCATAGGCTGGCCTTACTGATAGATGTCAGAAGCCTTGCTCTATAATCGTGTGTTCATTTAAAAACACTCTTTAAACAGCTCCGCCCCCGAGCGTACCACTAAATGGTGCACCCACGTGCAGGTAGAGTCTGCTTCTGGATGTGAGATGCCGGGAATATACAAGAAGGAAAGCCCCCTCACTGCCATGCTTTTCTCGATTCAGTATTCACGAAAAACGAAAGGAAGTTGTGCCACTTTAAAGGCTAACCTCCCGTCCATTTCTGCAAAAAAAAAGGGGGGGGGGGTCTAAAGACGTTAGAATGGACTCTTCACGATGCTTACGTTTTAATAAAAGAATAGATGTCTTCATGGACTGACTGCAGCTAATAACCATGACATCTGAGAATCCGAAGTTCCATGTACAGCTGAAGTATTTTTCTGAATGCAAGAATTCGGGGAGCAGGAGAGAGAGGCCTTTGTGACACATGAAACTGCTTTGTACTGAATCAGACCTTTAATCAGTATTGTCTACTCAGACTGGCAGCAGCTTTCTTGGATTTGAGGACACCTGCTTCCTAGCACCACCTGGGTGACCAGTTCTGGCAACAGGGCATTGGCCCAGTTTCTCAGTGATCTATCAAGCATCTTAGGTCTGTAATGCAGCTTATAAATATTAACAGTAGGCCAGCAAGTTTCAGTAATTTTCATTTAAAACTACTGAAATCCTCATGCACAGATGGAGCTTGGTTTGGGTTGCACAACTAAGAATATAGTTCAGTCTAAGAATACTAGAGCCCTAGAGTGCAATCCTAGAGTACACAGTTAGAAGGAGCTGAAATAACTCAGTCACCTGGAAAAATGTCAAAAAATTGCAGCACTGAAAAAATTAGAATGTTACAACTTTCTATTTATTAGGGTTTGTAGAGTCTTTCGGGATCAAGTGCCGTGTTCTACTGGAGAAAGTTTTCCTTCCAGACGTTTCGTTCTAAGCTGCGGAGAACATCCTCAGTGGCGTTGCAGCCGGAGCAGGCGCTCAGACCTTCTTGGCTGCTGTGCATTGAGCAGCAGCCAAGAAGGTCTGAGCGCCTGCTCCGGCTGCAACACCACTGAGGATGTTCTCCGCAGCTGAGAACGAAATGTCTGGAAGGAAAACTTTCTCCAGTAGAACATGGCACTTGATCCCGAAAGACTCTACAAACCCTAATGATGTTACCAGCCGTGAAAACCTGAAATCTTTGATAACTTTCTATTTGTTTTTGTGGATTTATCAGGTTGTAGAATCATAGAATCTTAGAGTTGGAAGGGACCTCCAGGGTCATGTAGTGCAACCCCCTGTATAATGCAGGAAACTCACAAATACCTCCTCCCTAAATTCACAGGATCTTCATTGCTGTCAGATTGCCTCTGTTTAAAAACCTCCAAGGAAGGAGAGCCCACCACCTCCCGAGGGAGCCTGTTCCACTGAGGAACCGCTCTAACAGTCAGGAAGTTCTTTCTAATGTTGAGATGGAAACTTTTGATTTAATTTCAACCCATTAGTTCTGGTCCTACCTTCTGGGGCCATAGAAAACAATTCCACAGTCTCCTCTATATGACAGCCCTTGAAGATGGTGATCATACAACCTCTCAGCCACCTCCTCTCCAGGCTAAACATGCCCAGCTCCTTCAACCTTTCTTCGTAGGACTTGGTCTCCAGACACCTCACCATCTTTGTCACCCTCCTCTGGACCCGCTCTAGCTTGTCTATATCCTTCTTAAATGTGGTGCTCAAAACTGAACACAATATTCCAGGTGAGGTCTTACCAGATCAAAGTAAAGCGATACCATCATTTCATGTGATCTGGACACTATACTTCTGTTGATACAGCCTAAAATTGGTTTTGCTTTTTTAGCCACCACATCACACTGTTGACTCATGTTCAGCGTATGGTCCACTAAGACCCCTAGATCCTTTTTGCACATACTACTGCTAAGACAAGTCTCCCCCATCCTATATCTATGTACATTTTAGGGGGGGAAATGGCCGCCTGCAATCTGACTTTATTGCACACTTGTTAAATGCTATGAAACTTTTAAAACTCAGTTCATGGCCCTCTGTAAAATGCATCACATTAAAGCATATTTTTATGTAAAAGAAAACTAATGGAGGAAATATTTAATCTCTGAGATGAATTCTATAAATACGATATTGCTGACACATTTATTCTTGCATTAAATTATGAATATCCCTGATTCCATGAACCAACCATTGTGGGCTTTTACTTCCCATTACACATAGAGATGCTTTTGCTTCTTGGCATTTTGTACACAGCCTGAACTCTGTGCTGGATTGTGACCATTAGTGTGGATCCTGCAAAATATATGAGTAGAGAAGAGCTTGCAGAGTGGGACTTTCTGGTCTTCTCCTCCCACTGCTGCCCCTTCAGGATTTTGTTATGGGGTGTCAGGGACCTTCACATATGGGAATACAGTGGAAGTTTGCAATAGGAGGCAGGAGCTGGTGAAAATTATCTTCCCCCAAGTAGTGGAGATGTCCTTCCATCATGGAAAATAGACTATAGAATCCAGATCACTGTTTTCAAGTAAACAATCTTGTTTAGTGTCCTCACTTGTAAACTAACTGAAATCCATTAATTCCACAGTTTTCTCCACCTCTGATTTGTGCAAAAATATTCTGAGTTATATTTCTAGGTAGTGTGAAGGCTCTTTTTAGTGTACAAACCGATATATTTCAGTTGTTATAGCTACCAATAAGTATGCACTTTTGAGCAGGAGTGCATTTAGATCAGTTAAGTTGTCATCACTCTTTTGTGCTTTGATTAGATCAGTGCCCTGGACTTCAAAGCAATTTTTCTGTCGCTTCTTTACTGCTTCCTAGATTTTAGCGTGACTGTTTTGGGGTAAAGATGAAAGATTCTTTGACTCTCCTGGCTCGCATCACAGCACACCCAGATTCCCGATGCTGGTTTCTAGCCTGGAATCCTGCAGGGACTCTCTTAGCTTCCTGTGGTGGGGATCGGAGCATTCGTATATGGGGCAAGGAGGGTAAGCTCATAATCTGTTTATTGTTCTGGGGTGGGGAGTGGGAAAAGAAACCAGGATAGTTAAAAACCAGTTGAATTCTGTAGTGGAGCAGTTACACTTGGGGAATCCTTTCAGGAGACCACTTTTGAGAATGCATACAGTGTTATGTTGTAGTGTTTCACGTGCCAGACTAAAATCTGAGAGACCCCAGTTTGAAGAAGATGAAGAAGAAGATACTGGATTTATATCCCGCCCTCCACTCCAAAGAGTCTCAGAGCGGCTCACAATCTCCTTTACCTTCCTCCCCCACAACAAACACCCTGTGAGGTGGGTGGGGCTGGAGAGGGCTCTCACAGCAGCTGCCCTTTCAAGGACAACCTCTGCCAGAGCTATGGCTGACCCAAGGCCATTCCAGCAGGTGCAAGTGGAGGAGTGGGGGATCAAACTTGGTTCTCCCAGATAAGAGTCCGCACACTTAACCACTACACCAAACTTGCTCTCCCCTCTCTTCCATAGAAGCTTGTGAGGTGACCTTTGGACAGTCAAAACCTCTTAGCCTAACCTACCTCAAAGGGATGTTCTGAGGACAAAATGGAAGCTTCTTTGGGCCCCCATTGGGAGAAACTTGCGGAATAAATGGCACATCCTCAATAACTGTTGCTGGCCCTCCTCCCTGGTTGTGTTACTATTTTACATGCTTTTTTGTGTCTTAACTGAGGTTTGCTGTCGTCATTGTTGAAATGTGTTTTTATTTTGATGTTTTCCATATTGGGAACCCTATTTTGGTGGAAAGGTAGCATGGGGTTGTTTTTAAAATAAATAATGCCAAAGCCAGCCCTTGCTAACTCAGTCCCCTTTCTTAACAGGCGACACTTGGGTGTGCAAATCAGTGCTGGGTGAGGGACACCAGAGGACCATCCGCAAGGTGGCCTGGTCCCCCTGTGGGAACTACCTGGCTTCAGCCAGCTTTGACGCTACCACCTGCATCTGGAAGAAGAACCAAGAGGATTTTGAGGTAGCCTGAGTTCCCTTTTGAGTGTTTGTTGGTTATCTAATGGTTTTCAGTCAGTTAAAATCTGGTTTTCAGAATATTTGCAGTGTCAGTTCACCCATTTTCCTGTGTGCTGTATTTAACTGATTCATATAAGATGAATGGATTTGTATGCATGGGGAGAATTAAGAATGTTTGGATGAAACAATTAACCAGTTAGTAGTTACAGGTGAAATCTGTTTTAGATTAAACCAAAAATATCTTTCCCACTTAACTTCCTATGAAATGGAATTGATAGATTGTAACAGAGGGAGTCCTTCTTGTTTACTGTTATGTTGTGATCTCTGTCTCCTGACAACAGGAATAGGATCTTGGGGGAGGAGGGGTGCTGAGGAGTCAAGGTGCATTGGGGCAGGCATGCCAACTTTAATGTCCACAAATTGGCCAGGTTAGGAGAGGGGAGCTTAGACATTTGTAAACTTTGCATTTTTTATTCCTTTCCTCACCAGAATTACTGGGGGTATCATCACAGTGAGTCCCAAGGCCTAAATGTCCTGTTGTTGGATGCCAGATCAGTGGACAACAACACATTTTATCATCCAGAATTTAATCTTGGATGAGCAAGCGTAGCTGGCTTTCATCACTGAGATGTGACTGGAAGAATTGGGCTGCTGCATGCCCACCAAGTTTCTTGATGCAGGAGACACACATTGCCTTGGTCTTTTGTGATTCCTGACTAGCAGCCATGTTCCTTGTTAAACAAGCACTCTTGCTTTCTTGTTCTCTAGGGAGTTGGTCGCCTGAGAAAGACCTGGGCTTCTTTTGGTGTTTTATCCACTGCTACTTAATTTTAATCCTGTTGGAGCTGGTAGAGGTGGTCTTGGTGCTGGAGTTGGAGATGCCCAGGCTGCTGGGATCAGGGACTTCAGTATGTTGATGTCATGCTGCCTGGAGCTGCTCAGGATTTAACAGAGGCAGCCATGGGTCTGTCCCCATGAAAACAGTTCTGCCTAATTTTAGATAGTGCTCTTATTTTCAACGTTGGTAATTTTTTCAGTATGAAGAATTAAGATGGAACTTGTGTTTTCTATTTGTTGTTGTATGCTGCTGTGAAGAAATCAGGAGTTGCCTGGTGGATGCTGAAATATAGATAGGAAGCAGACAAGTTTTCTCTTAATGTGTCTTCTTTATCCACTTTACTGACCAAGTCCTTTAGCTGTATTTGTATGAAATTGTGACTGCCAAATTATTCTCAGTGGTTTATTCATGATAGATTCTAGTAGCCCTTCTCAGAAGAGATGTGTCTTTCTCTCCCCCACTCCCCCAGTGTGTAGCAACTCTAGAGGGCCATGAAAATGAGGTGAAGTCTGTGGCTTGGGCCCCATCAGGCAGTCTCCTGGCCACCTGCAGCCGAGACAAGAGCGTCTGGGTTTGGGAAGGTGAGACTTTGGGGCAACTAGGTGGGGGTAAAGGACTGGGGGGAGTCAGTGTATTCATATGTATTTGATATATGTTAGTTATAACAAGGCAAACTAAGGTAGCAAGCATTCAGGCATAAGATAGGAGGGAGAGATTGAAACACACCATCTCCTGGCGTGACTCATCCCTGCTTCTGTGTTGCAGTAGATGAAGAGGATGAGTATGAATGCATGAGTGTCCTGAATTCCCACACGCAAGACGTCAAACATGTCATTTGGCATCCCAACCAGGAGGTGAGTAGCTCTCTTCCTTTCATCAAAAAGGAGCACATTTTCCAAACACTTTCATCTCTTCCCCTTTCTGAATTCTCTTCATGTTATAGTGTCCCTCCCTTACAATCCTTTACCAATGACCTGCTGCAGAGATTATCTCCCACTGTTGTGTGTGATCTTTTGTTGCTGCCACCTTTGAGGATCTGTGGATTCAGATGTTAGAACAATCATAGCATTAATGGAGAAATTGAATTGGGCATTGCTGGCCCTCTCCTATACCCCACCCGTGGGCATCTGCAGAAGACCAGTTCTTCCTACATTCCTGAACTGGTTTAAGATGATAGAACAAGAGGAGATAAGTCATTCCCACAAATCCAGTATGGAAAGCACAGTCAGCCCACCTGGTCACAGTGAGTGGTGAGAGAAAGGCTTCAGGCTCTTAGCCTTTCATGGATCCAGAGCCTTATTTTCTTGCTCCAAAAGAGGAGAGGGACCATTGCTATGGTGGTTGTGTTGAGTGAATCTGTGGCAGTCTGTGTGTTGCTTTTGAGTGAGGGCTGCTAGAGGGGAGTGATCTAGGGCAGAAATCCCCGTGTGCTAAGAAAATTAAAATTCTACAACCCGTCTAAATTATACAAATTCGTATCTCTCTTATTTTGCATATTATATTCTGATGTTTTGGGCAGTCATGGGAGGAGCAAGTACTCTAGAGCTCCACAACTATGAAGATTTTACTTGGCAGCCTCTGTTGGCTTTGAGATTGCAATGGGCATTGCTTGTACAGACACTTCCTGGAGCATCTTCACAGCCAAAAGGGATGAGAAGCTTGCTACTTTTTTTAAAAATGAAAACTAGGATTTGGGAAGATGGGTTGCCTCTGTTCTGCCATAGAATTTCTCAATACAACAGTCCTGCTGAAGGTCCCCTGGGTCTTCTTCTAGTGACTCCCAGCCCTCCTCCTCAGACACTTCACTTACATGGCATTCTTGCTTCTTTGTGCTTGCCAGCTGCTGGCATCGGCCAGTTATGACGACACAGTGAAACTGTACCGAGAGGAGGAGGATGACTGGGTGTGCTTCATCACGCTGGAGGGCCACGAGTCCACTGTGTGGAGCTTGGCCTTTGACCAGAGTGGGGAGCGCCTGGCCTCTTGCAGTGACGACAAGACAGTGCGTATTTGGCGCCAGTATAAACCAGGCAATGAGCAAGGTCAGTATTGCTGTTGCTTCATTAGGGACACTTGAGGCATCACAGCCAACTGGAAATGCAGGAGAAGCCATCCCAGCCAGGTCTGTGTGCAGCAGGGAGAGCCCCCCTCCCACCTGCTGCATGTAGATCCTGGGACCAGCTTCTTCAGCACAGTTTAAACTGTGCTGCAGAAGCCGACCCAGGATCAGGCTGGCTTTTTCATTTTTAACCAGTATTTTCCTTCTTTTGTCCATTGGACCCCACCACCACCAAAATTCAAGATTTCCAAAAAAATCCTGTATCTGAATATCACACTGGTATAGGGATCTGGGATTTGTTTTTTTTAACATACTAATGGGGGGCTTTTGGTCCATATTAATGTCTGAGAGTGTACAAAGAAAGGATGAGTTTAACTTCTGCTTTAATTCATATATAATAGCGCTACTGGAAAAAGGGGGGGATATCATTTTAAAGTTTACTGTTTTGTTTAGTAGCATATAGGAATGCAAAAGTTAATACCAATTATTGAACTGCCTGGGGTGATTATTTATGCTCTACTTTTCACATGGCCCCCAGCTTATTATAAACCAAATTAATTTTTTATTTATACTTCTAAATCCTGTGATGTGGGGGATGAGCCCCATTGTTGAGACTGCTTGCTCTGGAGCTTCCACTGCCATAGACTTCCAGCCAGAAGCACTCCATGTCCCACATCCTTCTGGAATCATAGATGAACAGTCTTACTTGAACAAGGTACTCCAGATCTTTGCATAGGATAAAACACAGACAGTCCCAGGAGTCCAGGATATTTTTTGTGATTTGGCTGATAAATGGGGACCCATGACTAACTAAAACTACAGTTTGTAGAATCTTTCGGGCTCAAGTGCCGTGTTCTCCAGTAGAACACGGCACTTGAGCGCGAAAGGTTCTACCAACCCTAATGATGTTACCAGCCGTGAAAACCTGAAACCTTTGATAAAACTACAGTGTCTGAGAACACCAAGACCTCTGGTTCAGTGATTTCTAAAGGCCCCAAAGCGAAAGAGTTTAGAGCTTAAATTTCCTTCTGTACTGCAGGTGTAGTCTGCAGTGGCACAGATCCTACATGGAAGTGTGTTTGTACTCTGTCTGGTTTCCACACAAGAACCATCTACGACGTGGCATGGTGAGTTGAGGGTCAGCCCTGTGCCAAGTTGTTCAACCGCATAAGAATCATTTTATAGCCCTGACCTAGATAGCAGACCTTTAAGGAATACCAGCGGTTGGGAGGTGGGGGCAGGCTTTATTCAGCCATCTCCAGGCCCCCAATAGAGGTCAGTCACCAGAGGTCACCACACACAAATGAAAAAAAAAGAATGTTTACAGAGATCAGTGTGAACATGCCATAATTCCCCCCCCCCCCACAACTGTACCTCTGCAGGGGGTGGGTATCTTGCATCTTAGAATGGCTGCCCACCAAAGAAAACTAACACAACAGGGATCTTCTGCTGTGAGAACAGAGGACTCTGTCTCCTCTTGATCACCATAATGGGGGGGAAATCAGAAACTACAATGAAGGCACATGTGAAGGAGAGCTGCAAAGGTAATGTTGGTGCATGATGTGTTCAAGTTACTGCCCTCCAAAGACTGACTCCAAGACTTTGTTCTGCCCCCTCACTGAGGGTTACAAAAGCTCTTGGACTAATTAAGCCGTGGCAACCTGAAACTGATGCAGGTGCAGTCACCTGTTATTCTTGTTGATAGTGCAATATCTGCATTGGGAATACTCATTTAACTGCAGTAGTTTCACACCCTATTGCGAGAGTTAATATGTCCAGTCAATGAAACAGTAAATGCCAATTGATGGAAACAACCATAACAAGTGCAAATGAGATTTCACTCTTCTGTTTTCTTCTAATGTGTCTTTCATATCCACCCCTAGGAAGCCAACTGCTGTTGTGCTCTTCTTTGCAGGTGCCACTTGACAGGAGCTTTAGCCACTGCCTGCGGAGATGATGCAATCAGAGTGTTTGAAGAAGAGCTGCTCTCGAACCCTCAGCAACCTACCTTCACCTTGACTGCCCACATGGCCAGGGCCCACTCTCAGGATGTGAACTGTGTGGCCTGGAACCCTAAGGAGCCTGGGCTCCTGGCATCATGCAGCGATGATGGGGAAATGGCCTTCTGGAAATACCAGCGCCCTGAGGCTTAACTGAAGAGTACCAGTGGTCCCCTGTGCCACATGACAGTAGTGTAGTCCTTCTCATACTGTTTCTAACACTGTTAACAGTGCCATATTGAGAGGCAGCAAGCTGGGTCAAATCCTCTCACAGATCATGTAAAGCTTGCTCTGAATGGTTCCTCCTTGTCCCCCAAGTGAGGTGGCAGCTTTCTCAGGAATCATGCATTAGGAACAGACTGTCTTTTAGCCACAGGGGCAGAACCTTGTACTGGCTGCTGCCAGCTTCTCTTGTACAGATTCCACATTGCTGCCTCTGTGGTCAGAGTGGGCTTGCTGCTGAACACTGCCCCCCTCCCCCCTGGGACTTTTATTTTTTACTGATCCTATAAATGCCTGGTTGAGGGACTCTTCTCTTTCACACTGTAACTAACAAAGGAAGAGCTCTGTGCTGATTTTTACTACTATATTGTACATTTACAATACATTGTGGGATGGGGGGTGGTGGTAGCAGAGCACACAAATGCAAAGTGAAAAGACAGTTCATGACATTTCACCCAAAACCAGTAAAAAGCTATTGTGATCATGGACTCTTGTCCCTGTTTCTTATCAGGTTTAGCATCTGGGTCAAAGTGAAGTACTGAAAGGGTCTCCTTACCACGGGTCACTCAGATTTCCCCCACTATCAATGGAAGAATCGTCTCACTGTGCATAACTAAATCTCATGATTTGGAAACTTATCTGTATCAAGCAAGGCACAAAAAATGTTGCAATGGGAACCAATTTTAACAAAGGAGCTTCAGCTTGGGAAATAGCTCCTGACTGCAGTGATCATGGGAATGAAACCAGTTTAGCTGGCAGGAAGAAGAGCCTTCAGTTGTGTCACTATTTGCAGCTCAGTGGTGGGAGATGGACAAATCTCGACATTAAGAACCCCAATCTTTGTCTTTCCATACTCAACTAAAGAGTCTGGAGTTCATTCCTGAACAGCTTTATTTTGGGAAAGAAATAGAAACACAACACCGGTCGCACGTAGGCCCGTTTCTAAAATACTTACATTATACTTCTGTGTTCTTCATCAATATTAAAAAGCTGTTCCAGTTTGGAGAAGAATATGGAGGTAATGCCTCCAGTGTCTGCTGAGCATTGTACTGACCACAACATCAAAGTACTAAGGAATGGGAGGGCCCTGCCTGAAGGCTTACAAGAGGCCTCTTGAAAACCTGCCTTTAAAAGGAGGGAGGATGCAGGAAGAGTCCACATGTCACCCATCTTCTGTCACAGGCAGCCTTTGGTACCAGTCCAAGCAGCCTCAGACCGCTTCTGTACAGTCCAGCAACCAGCTATACTGAACACTCAACTCAGTCAGAATCGCTGTCACTCTCTGCCTCCTTCACGTCAACGCTGAACTTGTACTCCTGATCGCAACCCATGTAGGCATCACTCATGAAGTAGAGGGTGTAGTTGTGTGTCCCAGTGGCTGGGGCGACGAAATCCAGTTTCACCTAAATGAAGAGAAGTGCCGTTTCAACCCTTTGCTTTTGCATTTACAGTCACCAGGAAAGTAAAACCTATGTCTCCCCAAAGATTTAATAAGGGCAACCCTCCCCTGGTGTCACATTGCTGTTTAGGGAAGTAAAAGCAACATCCCAAGGAGTCCTCTCACTAGACAACTTACACCATGTCCTTCTGTGGCTCAGCTTATCCCTGCCCTTCAGTCAGAGGGTAGGCCAAGTTGGAAATATGTAAGCTGCAATGTCTAGCCTGCCCTGGCCCAGCATGCCCTGATATCTCCCTGTAAAGACCAGTTTCCTAGCGAAATGCACTGCTGGAAGCATTTCCCACCTTACCTTGGCTTTCTGCTGCAAAGTCAGCCTCTTGATGGAGATGAGGCTATTGCTCTTAGAGTCTCCAATTACCACCCACCAGCCTTCCTCACGTTTCTGCAGAGGGGGGGGGGGGGACAACAAAAATGAGGACAAAATATAGCATCCTTCCTGACCACCTACACATCAGAACCCTGAGCTCATTTCTTCTTCCCCATTTGTAGATCCCAATGTGAAGCATCAGCCACTGGCCAGCTGGAAGTCCCTCCCCAAGGACTCAAAATACCTGTGGGAAGAGGGGTGCAATCACTGGCCCTGTGACTTCCTCCTCTCGCTCCAGCTGCACCAATACCACCACTGGTCCACCACTGCAGAAACAAACCAGAACAAACTTTAGTCACATGTTTTGCCAGGGTATGACATTTATATACTCTGCAGATGAGTTTAGCATCCTCTGAAACACTAGAAGAAAAGACTGGATGTATACATTGCCCTTCACAGAGCAGCTTACAATCTCCTTTCCCCTCCTCTTCCCACAACAGACACCCTGTGAAGTAGGTGGGGTTGAGAGAGCTCTTTCGAGAACTATTGAGAGAACTGCTCTTTCGAGAACTCTAACTGACCCAAGGTCATCCACCAGCTGCATGTGGAGTAGTGCACTACAGTCAAGTGATTCAGGGGTAAACCTAACAGCAACAGTCATCACAATGCAAACCATGGTGCAACATCTTGATAAGCTCAACTTTCATTTAAATTCTTTAAACTTTATATTGCTAAATACTGAGCAGCTTTTCTGATCAAAAATTGGAAGAAGAATGATCACACCTTCTCTTTCACAGTTCTCAAAGGGTGGTAGTGTTTGTTGCAGCAAAACAAATGTGAGTCTCGAGGGCTCTTGTTCATAAAAACATAATGGAATAAAATGTTTGCATACAGCACAAGAGTGCATACATTTTGTTTATAGCTCGCCTTTCTCACAGAAACAGGTGGATTACAAAAATATACAGCACAACACGTGGGTCTGGAATTAAAGAACTGAAAAGCAATGCAAACAGAAGAAATTTGAGGCATATTATACTATAATGCAGAAAATGGGTCACAATTCAGAAAAGCATTGCCTATGTTATTATGACAACCACATATTATCCATATTGTGAGGTCCATATTATCCCTTGTGAGAGCTCCCCACCTAAGGGAGAATGGCTTCAATAAATAGACCTTAGGAAGCATGATTTGAACTGAGGCACAGCTCAGCATCAAGTCTCTTGCAAAGAAAGGATATAAATTTTGTAAATAAATACTTATAAATACAGGACTGTACTAGGCTGTCTTCCAAGGATTGAGGGACTGCTACTTTATTCGTTCAGAACGAAGTACCTGATTCCCCCTAACCCTTCAATCTGTCTCCCAGCCCTTCACAATTGCATCAATTTTGCAGTCCCCTTCTCCACAATTAATGATTCTGTCCAACCTGCATTCAACTCAGGGGACTCCCCTATAACATTTCAGTTGAGGTGACAACATCTGGCAACAAGACCTCCCCCTGTCCCTTACCTGCGGATGCCGTCCTTCTCCACCACCTCGTAGGAAAGCTCAATGTTAGGGTAGCGATTACAGAAGCGAGCCACGTCAGCAATCTGTGCATCGGACAGCTGCAGCAAAGCACTGCGGTCCTCATCTTCCATTTCCATGATATCGAACACGCTCTCCACTCCCTGAAAAGGAGGACAGAAACTGGATGAGTCTCAACGAAGCTTTAAAGGCTTCAAGCGCACCCCTGCAACCTCCACGCACCTTATCTGTGCAGCGTTTGATGTGCTCTGAAGTGAAGTGCGGCAGCTGCTTGAGATAAGAATCCTTTGACCACATGGCCTGAGTGACCATCTGCGCCAGCTCCATGGCAGCCAGAGCAGGGCTCAGCCAGCCATTGCTGGACAGGACATCGACACAGGCTTGGATCAGTCGAATCGCCTGGGGAAAGGAGATGAGATTGAATGAGTTTAGGGTCTCTGCTGCTGTAGCCAAAAAGGGAAATGTCAAGTATCTTGCAAAGACAGAAAGGCAGGATATAAATGTTGTAAATATTGTAAAAACAGGACCAGAAGGGACCACTCAGTCCCCATCAACGTTCATCTCCCCATAGGCTCTTAATGAGCAGGCACCTGTGGTTACTTCTGGTGCCCCTCATGGCCCCACTTGTCCCATACATGCCTCATTCTCCCTTCCCCTCTCATACCTTGCTAAGGATCTCCTCTGTGTCTGACTGTAGTTCCGCACTCAGCTGCATCCGTGACAAGTGCGCCTGGAGCAGGAGGTTGGTCTTGACATGAGGGTCGTTGAATTTGGGATTATTCAGCTTGTGGGGTACTTTTTGGGCAAGCTGAGGAAGCAGGGAAAGCAGAAATCAGCACATGGCACTTTTATATTTGCTAATGTGCCCTCCTTGGCATAAGCCACAACTGAAGATGGCCAAGGCAATTAAGAGAAAAGGTGCCTCAAGACATTTTACCCATGATCCATTTAATCTGCCTTTCTCCTGTGACGGACTCAAAGCAGGCCTGATGTCAGGAGGAGATGGGATGTGAGAAAGGAGCCTAACACAAGCACAGCTGTAAGCAGCTGGCCTGAGCTAGATGAACAGGCTCAGCATGCCTGATTGGGGTAGGGAGTTGCTGGTGACTTATTGTTTTGGTCACAAGGTCCTTCATAAACTGTAAAGCTTAAGGCACAAATAAAATACTTAAAGGGGGAGCAAAACCTAGGATAGCCCAGGCTATCCCGATCTTGTCAGATCTTGGTAGCTAAGCAAGGTCAGCCTGGCTAGTAATTTGGAAGGGGGACCTCCAAGGAATACCAGAGTCATGACATGCAGGCAAGCAATGGCAAACCACCTCTGAACATCTGTTGCCTTGAAAGCCCTATAGGGTTACTATAAGTTTGCTGTGACTTGAGAGCACTTTCCACCACCAGAACAAAGCTTAGACAGAGCAAAGCTTAGACTACAAAATATATGGACTACCGTAACTGTATTTATCTCATAAAACTAGCTGTCAATATCTGAGCAACTTTACTGTAAATTTTGTCACCTGACTAGACATGAGGTCAAGGTTTTGCTATCCTGCACATCTGTCCGGCTTTTCTATCCATACAGGAAATAGATGACAAGTTACAAAGCAACAATACACACCTGTACCCTCACACTAACAGCAATTACCAGACAGCAACCAAATGAACCCCGCCTTCTCTCAGCGGCCAACTAGAATGCTGCTGAGTTCTAGTTCTTTAAATCAGTTCTTTAAAAAATAATGTCCTCTTAATCTTCACCCTCTTTCTAAATCCAGGAATGAATAAGCTCTGGCAGCCTCCTCTCGGGAAGGAACTCCAGATTTGTGGTCCCAACATGGAAAAGTGCGTTGGTCTGTACCCTCATCACTGGATCTCACAGACAGAATTTGGCACACAACCACATCACTGCCATACATGCATCTGACACCTTAAGAAAGGGCCAACTTGCATTATGCTATTGTTTCTTGTCTGGCTATGCTACAACCTGAAAGAAGCTTGTTATCTCTAGTGATAAGACATAAGCCAAACCTCAGAGGGGTTAAAACAAAAAAAAATAAATCACCCAAATTAATCCACATCCAGTACCCAAAGGCTTCAGTGTTGCCCCTTCCATGTGTCCCTTGAAATCTAGGAGGGGCTGCCTTTCCTCACCTGCCGCAAAAGGTTGTCTTCATGGTGCCTGATGGGGATGTTCTCATACTCGGCAGCATTGGAAATTATCTCAATAAGGCCTCGCACTTTCGTCTTGGCGTTCAAGGACATACTGAAGAGTTCTAAAGGTGGAAAGTTGAAAAGAGGGACCACTGTAAGTCATGAAGCTGCAGCCTCAAGCAGTACATAACACGCACCACGCCATGGGCAGGTGTCGTGGCACCTGTCCCTCCTTACCAATGGTGGTATAGTTGATGTAGTAATAAGCTGCAATCATGCCCAAGTTCAGAGGCGCAACATCCATCTCATCCTCGATGCTGATGCACTTGGACTGCTCCAGGTCGCTGAGAGTCTGCTCCACCAGCTCGGACAGATGGTCAGAAAGGTGCCTGTGGGAAACCCCTGAACCAAGAGTTAGGAGTCAGATACCAGTACACTCAAAAGGCTTGGTAACACAATACAGCTTCACAATGACCTCTGAGATTTTCCATTTTGAAACTCTTATCACTAGGCAACGCAACTTTTTGCCAGACTTGCTATATATCCTGTCTAAAGATCCAGACTGGCAAAAAACCCAGTTCACCAAAAGGCAGGCTAGAAATAAAGCAAGAATGCTTCTAGGCCTCATGATTGTGCCATGGAAGCTTGCTGGGTGACCTTGGGCCAGCCTACCACACAAGGCCTGTTGATGTGAGAATAAGGAGGAGGGAGAATAATATTGTAAGCTGCTTTGGGTCCCCACTGGGACAACCAAGCAACAACAATACTGTAGTATCATGCCACTCTGACTGCCGTGTTGTGAAGTGTTGCCAATAGTGTACGACTTGCCTAAGGTCACTCAGCAAGCTCACGATGGCGTTGAACTAAACGCCATGTTTCCCAGTTCACTGTTTTGTTAGGCCAGACTAGCTCTTTTTCAATAGTCTTGACTGCAAGGAGCTGCTGTGATAACACTAATGCAAATACGATAATCTACTTTAAAATGCCCTTGAAGCATGAGACAAAGTAGCTCTTCTCTCAGATGACAAAGCAGGTTGCAGCCAATGGAGAGAAGATATTTCAAGCAGCCATATAGAATTCAATTAAAAATCACTCTAGTTCTGTCTGTACTTTAGTTGTTTGAGGCTGGAGAAGGATCAAATCAAAGCATGGGTTTTGGGGTGGGGGGGACTGCTTGCCCACCTTGCAGGTTGTAATAGTTGGGGTTCTGAGTCATCCTGCGGTACAGGAAGGTCCAGGTCAAGTAGTCCACAGCATCCTGTTTGTTCTCAATTGTCTTGGTGACAATCTCAGCATTGAAGTGATCATGCATGCAGTGGTCCAGATGAGACTCAACTGGGAGAGGTTCATACAAGAACTTCTTGAAGAAATCCTGAAATTAAAGAAGGAAGCCAAAAGAAATCACTTAGGAAGTTTCAAACTCAGGAATATACCCATCTCTGCTCCACAATGCCATCAATCTGGAGAAATGTAGTTCATATGACCATTTGAAGCTGCCTTATACTGAGTTAGACCCCTAAGTCCATCAAGGTCAGTAACTGCCCATTCTGACTGGCTGCAGCTCTCCAGTCCAGCTCACATAACTTACTGCCTGATCCTTTTAACTGGAGATCCTGGGAATTGAACCTGAGACCTTCTGCACATCAAGTAGATGCTCTACCACTGAGACACGGCCCTACTTCACTTTCTCCTTGCTGGTAGCTGCTTTGGGTCTCAAAAGTAGCAGTTTGCTCCTCTCAAAAATAGCACTTTGCCCTTTTTCTCTTCTGAGCAATGTTCCCTGTCCCAAAGTCAGGGAAGCATGAGACTGCTAGATGCTGCAACAAGTCAGAAACAGCTGTTGTCCAGAGATCACTGAAGAATTTTCAGTTTGCTGAGCAACCAGTGAGGAACTTGAGCTGCAGAGAAATTCACTTGAATCAAGCTTATGAATTCAGTGGCTGCTGGGTGAACACAAAAAGCAGAAATCTTTTGGAGCTTTCCTGTGATCAGCAGATCACAGTAAAATGCTGTTTTATTATTGAAGACTTTGGAGCAATAAGTTATCTACTCTGACCAAATGGCTGATCAAGTCCAAAACAAACCACTCCTAGAGAACATGTGAAAGAATGCATTGGTCTGAAATGCTTCTAGGTTCTCCCCCATATCCAGCGAAGGTTAAGTCCAACCTCTCCCTCTCTCTTGCTCACCTTCTTGGACCCCTGGCACATAATGACACAGCGTCCCTCGTCATCCTGCAATGGGCGATTGGCATGGCCTACCATCTGCAGCACATCATAGATTGGGTAATCCACATACCTGGCACAAAGAATAACACACTCAGTTAACGGAGAATGATGTAAGGGGGGAAATGTCAGCAATAAGCATGGCAAGCCTTTTTTTTAACAGACTCAGTCTGGGAATTACTATGTGGCTGGATGGAGTCAATCATGTTTTTTTTACTGGGGCTGAAGAAAGCAGAGTTGGGGCTCCTAAAATTACAGGGATGCTGAAGCACCTTAGTAGAGGCTGAGAGGTGTTGCACCCAAGGTCTGATGGGAGCACCATCACTCTGACTTCTACAAGTGTAAAAGGAACTACTTACACACTTTTTGACAGTAACGTGTTTTTCAACTTAAATATTTCAATTCGCAGGGGAAAGGATGGGGTGGCAACCTGATTTTTTTTTAAAGATCATATTCTGCAATTTATAGCAGGATTCAGGAGACCTAGGTTCACATTCCCTACTCAGCCGTCAAGGTCACTGGGTAAATCTTGAGCCAATCATTCACTCTCAGCATAACCTTCCTCACAGGGCTGTTGTGAGGATAAAACAGGAAAGGGAAAACAGTCGATACCACACCGAGCTCTTTGGACAGGCTGACTTCTGGATACCCTTCCAACTGCTCTAGGTAATTTTTAAAATTAACACAGCCATGCTTGCACCATCTTATGACCCATGTCCAAAAGTGCATGTCTGTGCCACCTGGGGAGAGAAAGATGTGCTTCGGGTTAAACAGCTTCCCAGTCCTCTAGATCAGTGTCCCAGGAGTGAGCCTTTAAGATCCATGTTGGGTGAACTAAATATCAAACTCAGCTCCAGTTGAAACAGAATCAGAGAGTTGGAAGGAGCCATACAAGCCACCTAGTCCAACCCCCTGCTCAATGGCGGATCATCAGTCTTGTTCTTGATCATGCCGTCCTTGAGCTGGAAAAGCCTCTCATACTATGAGAAAAGTGCTTTGTGGATTTCTGTGTTTTCCACCTAGTTGCCCACCCAACCTCCCTGCACTTGGGTCTTAAAACCTGGCATTCTACACCTGTGCAGCTCCCTGCCTTCACTCACGCATGGATCTTGCCATTGTAGTACTGAGTGTCCATGATGATAACCAGGTGAGCAGCCACATTCATTCCCCAGCAGAGGCTCCGGGAGGCTACCACAACTTGAATGGCACCTAGGACCAAAAGAGAATAATATGGAATTTATATCCAGCTTTTTCTTAGACTCAAGGCAACTTTGTAGCAGAGGGAGACACCTAATATTTGCCGCATGGGTGCCTAAGTGTAATTTCATTTAATTCAGAAAAAAAGTCCTATGCTACCTAAACAGTCAAGAAGATTGGGGAGAGAGGACGTATAGATCAGTTATTACTTCTTGCCAAAAGCCAGGGGTAATAATAAAAGAAGTCTACACTGGTACCTTACTCAAGAGAGTAGGTGTCAGGCAAACAGGTGCAAATGGGGAAATTTACAAACAGGGCACCACAACAGTAAAGACTTTAGCATCAGAAGGTAGTGGGGAAATGGAGCCCTGCAAATCCTCCTCTCCTTACCTGAGCTGAAAAGCTGCTCCACCACTCTCCGTTCCATCAAGGTAAGCCCCTCATGCAGGTAACCCACCCCATTCACCAGAGTCTCTTTCAGGGTGTTGTCATTCAGCTTGTCCACATAGGGCACCAAGTCCTTCTCGGTACAGTGCAGGAACCTGCCAAGGAGTAAGCCAGAGCTGTCATCAACAGCACAACCAGAAGACACAATTCAGTCTCCACACTTCCCCAGTCAATATCTTTTTACTCTCAGCAAGGCTGAAAAGGTACAACTCCTGCCGTCACTGCACAGCTACAGACTTTTGTGAAAAACTTCGGCAACAGCCACAGTCCACAGAATCCTTGGCAGCTGCCTGCCCTTCAGACTTCCAGCATCTCAGGGAACTTTCCATGCTGGAGAGGGAAGACAGTAGCAGCTTGGAGAGTGCTCTCCCTGCAAGCCCGATCTATATTTTTAACATCAATGAAATTCCAATTTTTACCCTGCCAAACTTCCACTACCTCCATGCTTCCTGGGCCAGATTCATTAAGTTACCCTTCATGCCAAACCCCCCAACTCCAGAGACAAAGATTTAGCGATCCATATTTTGATTATACAGCAATGTCAGTATCTTTCCAGAGAGTCACCCACCCCGCTCTGGACATTTGTACCACAATTCTGTGAAAATGCAGAAAAAGCGGCACACAATGTGACAACAGTCATAGAACTGAAGAATCCCAGTTCTCTTTTCAGAAAAAAGTAACTTTTTAGTCCTCATGGCTATGGAGTACAACTGCCCCAGAAAAAGCTGATTAAAACCACAAGAAGTCAGATGGTGGGGATACTGTGCTGTGAAATAGCTCTTTGGCCCACCTTCCTAGCAGAAGAAACAGTAGAAGACACAGAATGAGTTATGTAACAAAAGCAGGAATGGACTTAGCTGGCTCAGCTCATATACAAGTTGCAAAAATCTGGCTTGTTTTTCCATACCTCTGCCTCTGGACGTCTGAGGCACAAGTGGTAAGTATGTCAATGGCTGTGAGGCGTGTCTGCTTGCGAGACGGGACAAACACAATGACCGGTTTTTTGGGTGAATGTTTCATGATGGCATGGTAGACTGGCTTGGCCATGGACAACAAACGGGTCTGGGTGTGACTGATGTTGAAGCCCTGAGTAAAGAGAAGTGAGGAAGAAGAGACTGAGCATGCAAGACAAGTCACAATAATGCCCAAGCTACTTGCTGGTTGAGAGGAAAAGGAAAGAGCAACATAACGGAAACTTACTTGGATGTGCAATTCCAGGGGCACTGGGCGCACATTGGGATGGAAGTTGAAGGTGGCAGTAGCACTGCAGCCCAGCCAGTGGGCCACATCCTTGGCATTGGACAGTGAGGAGCTCAAGGCCACAATGCGGATGGGCCGCTCAATCTGGGAGGAGATGTAACGCATCCGGGAGCAAATAACTTCTAAGACCGGCTGCAAAAGGAAGCCAGAGAAGGGTAGTCAAGGCCAGTGCTCCTGGCTGCCCTGTGACTCCACAGTCAGAGATATCACATGACAGCACAGGATACACACTGTTGGGCCCTTTCATGGTCGCAAAGGCAGTGGAAGGCTCAAACTGCAATAGGCCAACTGGGAAATGCCATCTGTAGGTCTGCTTTTTCCCTTTCCCTTGCTGTAATGAAGAACTTTGGTCCTTGCTCAGGCACTCCCCACTCTTAGCCCTTTACGGGGGAAAATGCAGCTAAATTCTAGTTCCAAGCAACGCAATCACTGATGTTAATTCTTCATTACTGAAATCTTGGTCCACAGCAAGAAGATTTTAGGAATACTGACTCTGGATTTTACATGATAGGCTGGAATGAGGGGAAAAAACCCAAAGAAGACAGTTGGATGCAAAGACTCTTTTCTTTACCAGATTAGTTTGTTCATCATCTGATGCCCACACTTTAAGATGCTAAAATTACTTGACCATTTCCCAAACATCATCTCAGATGCCCATCTCTCTTTTTAATTGCAAAGTACATATCCCTTCAGAAATAAAGAGCAATCCTTGAAATACATCACAGACACAGCATATTTTAAGCACAATTTCTTTTTAGAGGTCATATTCTAGAATGGGCAAATCAAAGTATGTGACTAACCCAGGAGAAACCAGTCTGATGATGGCACCTAAGCAAAACTGATTATTTCTTTGCTCTTAAGTGCTGGGAGCGGGAGGAAACCATCCTGAAAATTTGATGCTTCTTGCTCTGATGTACCTTTCTCCCTCTAACTCAATCCATTGCCTGCAAGTCCAAAAGACAGACTCACATGCTTGTCGAACATGCAAACAGGTCTGGATCTTCCCCACCCCCTGCATACATGGGAATCCATCAATTATTGCTGCTGGCTAAACCCCCTCTTCTTTTGGTGTCAAGTGCTGGATGAGTGGCTGGAAGGGTGTGCTTTTAGCTTTCTCCAACAACCCCTTTCACGGCACCCTACATTCTCCAGGAAGACTCACCCCATTCTCTCCACCAATAAGATGCACCTCATCCACAATGAAGAGGTTGACATTCTGCACGTTCTTGCGCTGCTTCCAGCGCCGGGAGAGGATGTCCCACTTCTCAGGGGTGCTGATGATGATGTTGCCTTTGCCCAGCAGCTTGAGATCAGTACTCGTCTCCCCCGTCAGCAGGACCACTTTTTTAAGCAAATGTTCTTGAAACTTCTCATACCAATCCAGGAAAATCTGCCAGAGCAGAAGAGGACAACACACACTGCCTTAGTAATTTCCATGCTAAGCACTCTACCTTCTTGCTTATGGACCACAAAATGCCCACATAGAATTATCTGTGTTAATAATTCTGTACAATTTGCATTCAAAATATACAAATTTGAAATTTCTCTCAAAGGATGGAAAAATCAGGGTAACACAGAAACCAAAAGGAAGAGACTGGAGAGAAATGAAACAGCGCCACCGAACACATTTGCTCTGTGCGAGTGAACCCCTCACACCCACCTCGCCCCTTTTAGGTTTCTCTGCTTGTAAAATTGGTTTTACAATTTTGTTGGGGGCTGCAATTGGTTTAATACTGTTCTGCTCACTCTCCCAGAAAAGGCAGAATAAAACACTCAGATGTTCCAAACCTGTTCAGCGAGCGCCTCCATTGGTGTGATGTAGACACAGCGGCCTTCAGAATTCTGCAGCAGCATCCTCAGGATGGCAAACTCGGCACAGATAGTCTTTCCACTGCCCGTGGGAGCTCCCACAAAGACATTTTCATCGCTGTTATAGACTGTGTTGAACACTGCCAGGGGAAGGGGGGGGGGAGAGAAGCATGAGAAAAACTGCAGCATTCAAGAATCAAATACCAAGTTTTGTACCAGCACTGTGGATTAGAGAAAACACTGCAAAGTGACATGAAGAAGCTATCTGGCCATTGGCTATATGTCAACCGATACTTATTTGATACTTATTTGGCTTTAGTCTTTTGTGCAGCTTCTGCCTGCTGGCACCTAAGAAACATATCACTGCATATCAATGGCTGAACAACCATCACAATTCCTTAAGATGGTACCACTTTCTAGGCACTCCAGTGGCCTTGAAGTCTGCAGCCCTCTCCCCACCCACTGGCCTGTCCTTACGGCCTACCTTGCGTCTGGATAGGATTGAAGAAAGGAAATTTGTCCTGGTAGAGACTCTCAAAGGCGCTGTTTCGCAAAGCGGACACAGGTAGTGGCTGCAGGTCCAGTAGCTCAGTTGGTGGCGGGTACTTCTCTGGAAGGATCAAGTGTCGGAAGGACACAGGCAGTTGCGTCTCACAAGCTGGAATGAGGAAGGACAAATATAAATGAGATGATGACTGAGAATTTAAGTCTATTTTCTGCAGTATGGGGAGAACCACTCATATGCAAAATTCCCAATATAGATTATAGAAATAATTAAAAAGAATGTTCAACTGCAGCCATCTTTATGCTAGCATTTAGTGCCACTTCATGTTTACCATGTTAGCAAAATGTTTTTGCTTTGCCTATCCCTTAGGTCTTGGGGCACCAGACCCTTCATTTTTCCTTTGTGATACCCAGGGTTCTGAAAAACAAGGTACAGGCCCCTGCTAATTCACACTTGGAAGCTCTTGTAGTTCCACAAAGTTTTCCCCTTGTTTGTATTCTATTCTTCAGCTGAGGCAAACCTTCCTGTGCTAGAAAGAAGCTACACCTGTGTGCCTAGAGAGCAAGTCTGGCTAGAGTGACACAATCTGCTTGTGTTAGGAAAGCAACTTTTCTTTCACCAGCACAATGTACAGCAGAAGCTAATCAAGGACAAAACCAACAATGTGGCTTTACAGGAAAAAAAAATGTTTACTGGGGTGGGAGATAGCTGCATCATAGGGTTTCAGTTGGAAGGATAAGCTTGATAAGTGGTTACACAGCAATGAAGGAGAACAATCTCAGCTGGCAAAACTAGAGAACCTCTCAGCAGAGAGAGGGACTTACACAGCCAGCGATCTGAGACAACCCGGATGAAGTACTGAGGAGGGAGAGGCTCAAAGACTGGCACAAAGAAGGTGATCAGGTGCTCATCCTGGGCGTATTTGGCCTTCAGAAGGAAGTACTCATGATGCAGGATCACTTCACTGTCCACGTCCTCCACCAGAATCCAGAAGGCCTCCGAGGAACCATGGACCTGAGCCACGAGGAAGGAACAGTTTTGTCTGAGCAACAGACTGACTGCAGCGCTTGCTGAAGGAGCGATTCCAATCATGCACTGCTGCATCTCAGTCTCCAACAGCATGATTCATGCCATCCCAAGGGTAGCCCCCCAGCACATGCACAATGCAAACAGTACAAACTCCAGTGGCAATTTACCTTCTCATCCCACTGGAAATCTGGAGTGATTGTTAGCTCCACTTTCAGAGTAGACCTGGTGATGGGCTGTAGGTGGACAGATAGCTCCAGTTTTGGGAAGAGGTGGACGTATTTGTGTATGGTCTTCCCCATCTTTGGCATCCGGATCAGTTCCCCTACATTCAAGGGACAGTATTAGTGAAAGGAAAGTGGAGAGGGAGTTAGACAAGTAATCATATGAATAAAGGGAGATCTGGAGGCACTAAGATTTGCCTGAGTCTTCCAGATTCTACAGCAATCTGAATATTTATGTCAGTGAAACAGAAGATGGTGTGACCCCACCATTTCTATATCATCACAAGTACAAAGTTACAACCAAAACAGCTGGTGCAGTCAGCTAATCCAGGGGGAATCTTGGAACCCTTGTACCCCCTCCAGCTTGTAGGAGTCACCACCCTTCTAGCTACATCCATAAACTTCAGCTCAGGCTTCCTCTCCCTCCAACACAACCACTAACCAATTTCATTGTGGTTCAGGTCATAGAGCCGTTCAAATGGGAAATTCTTCTTCTCGATCTTCTTCACCACCTCCTCAGGCAGTTTTTTGAACTGACGAAGGGGGCACATGGACTGCCACCTGCAAGAGAAAGATTTACTGTCAAAGCTGAACCTCAGCCATGGCCAATAGGTGGTACTGAACTCCACGGAGAACACATTTTACTCTTCTGTTCCATGTTCTCCTCTGAACAGGAATAGGAAGCCTTTTGAGATTTTGGGCTGCAGGGGAGCAGAGCAGAGAATGACAGACAATTCTACTACCGGAATCAGTTACACAAAGTTTTTCTTCACATTCCAGGATGCAAGACAAAGACAAAACAGCAGGGAAGTGCAGAATGCTGCCTAGCTATTTCCACAGGGCCCAAGAAGAGTTCAGTGCATAATTTCCCTAGGATTCATTATTCACTTTGAGTACCAGACCTTTGCCACATCCGTCAAGCAAGCCTCTTTTGCAGCTTAAGTCTACAATCCTCTGCCCATTTACTTGGCAGTAAAGCCCCTAGTACTGCGCAGGATAGTGTCATAACACCACCATCACCATCAACAACAACTCTTCCTACTCTGGAAATAGATTTCATGGTATGCCTGACCTCCTTGACTAGACTCCATACAAAACAAAGACTGCTTTATAAAAATTAAGAACTGTCCTGGGAACCATCACTTACATTCGCTTGTCAATCATCTTGCAAAGGTTCAAAGTCTTGTCAGTGAGCTGTGCCCAGCCACGGTTGAGGACAATCTCAAAGATGGCACGCATCAGTCGCCCAGCAGACTACAAGGGGTTAAAGCAAAGAAATCAGGATCAAGCATCAGAAGGAGAAAACAATTATGTGTTGTCTCCTTCCTGCTTGCCGGTGATAGCTGGGTACAGCTGAGGTACAAGAAAAAGGGCAAGAGGCAAAGGGCTCCTGGCCCACAGCTCAGAGCCCTAGGATAGCCAGCAGTGTGAAGCAGGACCTGGCCCAGGATGTATTCATATTTGTGAACTTTTTAAAAAATTATATTAATTCAACTAGGAAATGTTCATATGGTGCTTTGGGCCCTTCAGAAGAAAAACAGCATAGAAATGCCTTAACAAATGAATTAAAAAATCTTGGGAGCTCTCTTGAAATCCATCCTGCAGGTTATCAGGTCCTTCTCATCACCTGTCCATCTGTCTCTAAGGGAATTTGAGAATTTTGACCCATTAGGACCAGTTTTGTTTTTCAACACACAGTGACATTCATTGCAGTAAATGCATCCAAGTGGTCACAAAAATATGAACGCAACAAAGAATCTTGTGGTACCTTAGAGAGAGAAATATCGTGTCCAATATTTCGTAGGCATCCAATACATGGAAATATTATGCTCAGAGATCACTGAAACACTAGGATGGGCAAAAGTAGTAAGACAGAAACAAGCCAGCAATACGTTCTCCATTACTCACTTGAGTGACATACACCATGTCTGCCATGAGAGCAAAACCTTCCAGCTTCAGCTGAGAGATGAAGGCCTGAAGGAGAACATTGATCTGAAGAAAAGGAGATGGGAGGAATAAACATCTTCCAAAACAACCATTCCTCTCTTGATTTAGGATGTGGGGAAAATCAATTATACTGCAGAACAATACTCAAAGATGACCAATGAACACAAGGGTATCCAGGACTCTTAAGAGAGAAATGCACATAACTGTTGGCCCAGCACCATTCTGGATTTGATCTATTTATTTTTAAAGCCCATTATCTGAATCTCATCGCACTGCCTTTCAAGACTTGATTTGGTCTGAGCTGTAGGATATAGCAGTCATCTCAGTGGCAGAATATAACAGTAATCTCAGTTTATTCCCAAGAGGCTGACAGAAAGCACACGTAAGTAACTCTGCCATAGAAACAAAGCTCAGATCACACAGTGCAGATCGCATGGCAAGAACAGAGACAGGGAGGAGTTGTGCAGACACTGAAGTTGACACCCCTCTGCTTACCACCCCTATAGTGGCCATTTAACACTGCTTCTGCTTAGGCTAGACATCCAGAGAAATCATGTGGCACCTGCTCAGTTGGGATGGTACCACTTTGTACTGCAGATGGGTGCTGAGTTCCAACCATGCCACTGACTCCCTGCACATTCCAAGCCGGCATGTCACACAAGATGAGGACTTAGAACCTTTTCCTCCCAATGTACCCACTTGCTTAGTGTGGAGTGCGTTTGGTACACAGGGAAGAATTCATAAATCTGTCGAACCACCTTAGCCTTTAGAGACCAGAAGAACCAGGGATTACCTTAGCACTAGGCTCCTCAATGCTCTCCTTCACAGGGATAGGGACTCGTTCGAGAAGCTTCTGCAGTTCCAGCTTCTCTTCCTGCAAACAATAAAACAATAATGGAGGGGAAATTCAACAGCTACATCTCCCCCTAACAGAGAGGAAGTGCAAGAATAGCACCTGGTTTGGTAGAGAAATTCTTCTAGCAAGCTAAGCATGGTTAATAGCATTAGTATTGTCAGTCACAAACATTCAAACGCAATTTACAGCACAATCCAGAAAGGGGGGGGCAGAAAGTCGTTTGGGAGCAGACGAGCCGCAACGTGGGTGCAGGAAGGGTTTGCACCGACGTACGACTGGCACCGCCACAGAGAGGAGTAAAGTGGGTGGGGGGCCACCCAAGCACCGTTCCGCCCGAGGGCAGCGGCGCCAGAGGGCTGTGCCCGAGCGTGGGCTGAAGTGAGGCAGAGTGCAGCGTTCAGGCAGAGGAGGGGGTGGAGTTGGGGGCATGGCCAGGCTTAGGCAGCTTCCCGAGCAGTTTGGCCCATGACACGCCCCCCCCCAAGAGGTGCAACTTTATGCCTGCAAAAACGGCAGCGTGCCCCATAGGCACTCGTTGAAACCAAAAACAAAGGTCACCTCTGCCGCTGTGGAAGCTTGCAAACCCCTTAGGGAGTGGCGTGATTGCCTTGTCAATCCCACCGCACCTTGGGCTGACGAGCCGCCTCCCCAGCACCCAATTGCGGTCTCCCCCCTCCTAGAAATACTTCCACTCTGGCCTCGCACAACTCAGTTGTTAGGGAGAGGAGCACATGGCGGGAAGTTCTGCCGGCGAGCTCCCGGCCATACAGACTTAGAGTGAGGGACAGGCAGGCACGTTGGTGACTGGTTTTACACCTCGCGGTTGCTTTGACAGTATCTTTGACTTGTGAGGGGGAGAGAGAGGTCTCTCCGCTGGGGCTAACTGCTCGTTTCCAGGTCTCCACAGGTTCCAGGTTCCCGGAGGCTCTGCATGCGAGGACTGTCGCCCATGGCTGGGTAAGTTCCACTGTCCCGCCCCCCCCCCCAGCCTCCCCCTCCCCTCGCTCTCAATCGCTCGGTGTGCAAGTGTCTCTGGCCCTTGAACCAGGCAGTGGGCATTTGCTGACCCTCTCCCCTGTGCTATCGCCTGCTCCCTTCCCTTGGTCTGCCCTCTGCCGCGTTCCCAACCCCTGACAGGGCACGGTGTGTGTGGCAGCTGCCCCGCTGCGGGGAGGTGGATCAAAGACTGTCCCTTTAAGAGAGCGCCCGGCTGAAACACAGCCCGCTCTTCCAGCCGCCGCCTCTGCAGGTGCACTTGATCTCTATCTCCGTTTTGCAGGTGGGACTCCAACACAGAGGCTTCCGCATGTGCCGCTCCACTGCCCCGCCAATCCCTCAGCTGTTTCTGCCCGCCGCATGGAATGGAGCCCCACCCATGGCAAGACTGTCCAGCGCGCTCCAGGGAGACTGTTGCACTCTGTTCTGGAAAAATAAAGTCTGAGCTGTGTCCTCTGTTGTCTCTCCCGCTTGGCATCTGCTGCACGTTCGCTGGGCACCCCCCTCCCCCCCCCCCGTCAGTGGCCTCTGAGGAAATGCCTGGGAGGGTGGGCAGACTCAGGTTTTTTTTGGGGGGGGGGGAAGAACGGTCTATGAGCCGCCACGCTGCCCTCCACATGGCTGGACAGGGGAGGGAAGTGCCGCCCCTCAGCCTGCCCGGGCTGACAGCCTACCCAACCCTCACAGGGCTGTTGCGCATAGGGCACTAAGGGGGGGCTGATGAAGTGGATGCGAGAGTTTGCAGCTGATGCACTCGCACTCTGAGTTCTTCAGCCCCCGGGGGAGGTGTTCCGTGCACATGGCAGGGGGTGTCAGGGCAGCACAGGGGGTCTCTGGGTGGGGGGGGGTGTTTGTTGCTGGGCTGCTTACTCCCAGACACACATTCCAGCCGCTGTCTATGACAGCGAACTCCTGCACTTGTTACTTTCTGCTTGTCTACCTGCCATTGGTAGTCTCTCTGACAGCGGGAGGGTGTGAGGGGATTGACGGCTTCTCCGGGGTCCCTGTCTCGCCCCCACCCCCACCTCGCCACCAAGCCAGGCTTCTCATGCACGCATGCCCAGCCTCACTCCTGTTCCTTCCCCGTGTTGGTGGGACATCTCTCCTTTGCCTGTGATGGTCTGCCCATCATTGGCTCAGTTCTCTGTTTGGGGGCGGGTTGGGGATGGCTATCAGCCTCTCTGGGGCTGCCTCTCCCCATCCCTGACTGTCATGAGCCGTGGAATGGCCAATGGTGGGCAGGGTGGGCTGGCCCTCTCCTCCGGTTGCCTCCGCCTCCCTTCCGTGCCTCCGCCAGCAGGGTTGCCATGGCAACCATCTCCCTGATGGCAAGCTATGCCTCTCCCCTCCCCACGCTCCAGAGTGCCGAAGTTCTCAGGAAGTCTACTAGCGGCACAGGAGCCACGCTGTGGCCAGCCGCCCCTTATCTCTGGATTGGGCTGTTAGTCCCTTAAAGTCAGAGACAGGCATAGAAACATAAAGAAGACAAAACATGGTCTTCTGACTAACATGGCCTGGCTGATCACATGGGAATCATATTTAAACTGTTGAGCCCTTGTTGGCATCAGATGTGTGATTCTCCCACTAGAGACAAACCAAGGTGCAAGTAAAGTTCACAGATAACATGCTTGACAGAACCCTGAATTCATACCTCCCTAACAGTGATGTTTTTGAACTCGGAGGACAGTGAGAAAACACGGAAGAGCTCAATCTCACTCAAGGTAGGCTTGAGCAGCTGGTTGTAGGTTTGCATGGTTTCGTTGGTGATGTAGTAGTGGCTGGCAATGCGGCCCAGCTCAGTCACCTGGGCAAAGACAGAAGAAGTGAAGCCTTGTTAAGCTGACTGAGGAAAGGGGTGGGGAGTCCAAGTAAAGGATCCACTTTGTAGAGTATAGGGAAAGAGATCAGTATCTTGTCCACATAACCGACTCTGGAAGCCATCTGCTGATCTATGTTTGCTTACCTAGATTAGAGCATGTTTGAAAGCTAAATGTTTAATTCCTCTGATTCAGTCTCTCTGAAACCCAGTAAACCACCCACCCATGCTTCCCCCATTTATACGTCAAGATACATGGTGGGATCTTAAGTCTCCTGCTTGCACAAGTGATGTGTCTGCCTGTGTGAGATAACCGTCAGTTCTCCCCACCCACTGCTGGCGCCCCCCCCCCATGTTACACCCAACAAAGTTCCTGAGAGTCTGATCCCCTGAAGCTGAATATCAGGGAGCATGGTGCACTGCTGTGGAAATGGGAATATAAACAAGTTCAGTTCCATGGGCCCATCCCATCTACTGTCATGGTTACAAGATACTTATCAACCTATCCTCCACAGACTGGTCTTTTACAAACCAAAACAACTTATTGTGATGAATTCTATTGGCAATTATACATTACATCTTGTCCTCTCTTCTGAACCCACATATGCTGAGTTTCACTGGTTGACCCGTTCTACTATTTCCTCTTCCACATTTCATTGTGGTGGATCCTACCTTTGTTTTCCACTGGACAAAGAACATGTGTGTGGAATGTTTGCTAGTTTCCACGACTGCCCCATTTTACTTCTTTTGTTTCTAGGGTTCTACCAACCACTAGGGGCATGCCCACCCCGACCCTGCAGGCGGTTGCATGAGGAGAGGAGGCAGAATAACTTACTTGCACAAAAACTGCTCTGCTCACACTGGATAGGATGCATTCCACTTTCATAAGGCTTCACCACATTCCCATTGGTGAAGCAAAGAAATGTTTAGACTTATTATGGAGCAGGGGCAGCTGAACTTCAGTGCACTAAGCTGGAGCCCCTAAGCTGACAAACCAGCTGCCAAGTAGCACCCTATGTGGCCAAACCATGATGGAACTTGGTGAAATGCATTCCAAAAAACCGCAGTCTGAACTTTTCCTACCAACTGCCCAGAGATCATCTTCTCACCTGGAAATTCCCTGTCTTCTTGTCATACTTGACCAAGTTGTTCTTGTCTAGCATCAGAGCTGCAGTGTGCACCAAGTCTAGTCGGCGTTGATCCAACAACGGGTCCCCTTTGAGGTCATCATGAGATATTCCATACAGGGTTGGAGAACGCAGCATTCGGATGTAGAGGTAAGCATAGCCCAGCCAGTTGACAGCATCCTAAATTGTCCAATTAACACAATATCAGTGCCAACAGCTCTCACCCCTTTACTACTACAAGGTACCAGCTCTGGACAGGGGGAAAGGAGCGGGCGAAGGAGTTACAAATGAAATGGAGATGCGAAAGAGGGCTCTCCACACTGTGAGGGAGAAGAGTTTTAACTCTTCTGCAGCTGGCCCAAAGCCTAAACCAGGATACTTCAAGGACAATCTCCTCCCAACTCAAAGTTCACCCCCAACATCAGGAAGCACTCTTTACAGTTGAAAATCCAGGCTCCAAAACATAACCGCAGAGCTGTATACAGAATTACATGTAATCTGTGCTTCACAAAAAACACCCCCACCCATCCCAAAAATTATGTGCCAAATGTAAACTATCTTAAATCAATTATGGACAGACAGCCACCCTACATGGTGGGGGGGGGGGGGGTGAGGAGACAGAACAATAATATGCAGAGCACGAAACTCCACCTCTTGCTCTTGGTTTTGCCTGGCATAGCCCATGCACTTCAGCATGTTCAACTCAATATCCCATACTAAATTTGGTATTCACGGTCCCGGGTGTTCCACAATATGCTATGCATTGTGACCAGATGTTTCCCTGACGTGACGCTCATCAAAGCATTATTTGTTTCTTCCTTTGTTTATGATGCACACAACTCCAGAGACCAGCTGCCTGCTAAACATTTTGTTGCTAAACTGTTACAAAAGGAGGCTTCCCAGAGGATCTCCATCCCACCCTCCTCACCTTTGCATTCTGGACATTGCCCAACACAATTTCAGCATTCAACATGTCTGGGAGCTTGGCCACCATCTGGCTTTCAATGGGAAGCTGCTGGTTGAGCAATGAGAGGTAATACTGCAGCTCTCCGTGGGAAGTGATCAGGATCCCCTCACCCTTGGTATCATACTGAGGTCTCCCAGCACGGCCCAGCATCTAAACAAAACAAGTCAGAGACATCAAGGGGAGACCCAAGAGCAGGATTTTCAGTGTACTTAACTAGGAAGTCTTTAGTACTGAGCAACTGAAGGACTAAGAGATTACAGACTCATTGGAACATCTCATGGGTTTCCTACAGGAAGAAAATGCTCTTTACTAACTAGAGCCAAAATCACATTATTGTATTTCATCATCTACAAGCTGCTTTATGAACTTTAAATGAAAAAGTGGGATAAATGTTTCTTTCTAAGGTAAAAACACTAAAAGTAACAAAAATGTCATGCAGAGCTTACCTGCAAAATGTCCAGAGCACCCAGCTCAGTCCAGCGGCCCTTCTCTGGGCTGTACACCTGTGTCCCTTTGATGATGACTGTATGAGCAGGGAGGTTAACACCCCAGGCCAAAGTTGCTGTTGAGACCAGAACCTACAAGCAAAGAGTTTGGAATGCTTAAAAGATGGTTTCAGTGTTTATCCCAGAAGGGAAAAACAGCAGTTAGTCAACAGTTTGCAACCTGCAGAATGAAATTGGGGCTTACAAGGAAAATGGAAATGGTGGCAACGACTGAAAGACTTGCTTCCTTTTCAAGTCTTGTAAAGTTTTGATATATTTAAAAATATAACTGGCTGAGTTTTTGAGTTGCAAGCTTTTGTATCCTAATGTATTTAAATAATGAGTTTTGCTAGTTGGGAAAAAGGAACACATTAGGAACTAGCAAACAACAAAAATATTTGCTTGTCTGAACTTTAAAATGGTATGCTTCTAAATATTATCATGCAGAAATATTGGGATGTATCTAACAGCTAGCAGTTGCCCAGGCTAGCCCAGTCTCATCAGATCTTGGAATCTAAACAGGATCAGCCCTGGTTAGTATTTGGATGGGAGACCACCAAGGAATTCCAGGGTTGCTATGCAGAGGAAGGCAATGGCAAACCACCTCCATTAGTTTGTTGCCTTGAAAATCCCACAGGGGCACCATAAGTTGTGACTTGATGACATTTTACACACACGCACACAATAGCATATAAAAGCTAGAATGCTTTTGCGCAGAGGGACAGAAAAGCCATGCAAGTACTGTTGACAGAAAATCTTGGACTTACCTGAATGTGCTTGTCTGCAAATAAGTCTTCCACCAGTGTTCGATCCACCCTTGTCATCCCAGCATGGTGAATGGCAAAGCCATAGGGCAACAGGTCTTTAAGTTCCAAATTCTGCAAAGGAGAAAGTGACATTGCTATCAAAAGACTGAAATTCTTTCCTACCCTGCTTGCAGTCCAGTAGAGAAAACCCAGGAGATGCGTGCTGCTTACCTTGCATTGCTCAGCTTCAGTCCTGAGGACTTCAGTGGATGCAGAACCTTCCCGTAGAAAGAGACCCAGGGTGTCTTTCTCCAGACACATGTCCCTGATGGCTCGGGCAGTTTTCCCAGTCTCCTTCCTGGAATGGACGAACACCAGCACCTGGTTTGAGACATCACAAATCAGGGACAAGGTTGGTTAGGCATTCAAGCAATACCTTTGTTCAAAGGCTCAGATTTGATTGGGGAAAGAGGAAGATGGGCAGAGGAGATCCTTGAAAAGACTTGAAAGAATAAGAGGTATTGAAAATAACTGCAAAATGAGAAGTAAAACCAGAGGTTGAAGCACTGCAAACTAGGTCAAGTAGATTCTAAAGTAAAATTCTGCACAAAGAAAAGCTAAATTCTATGGGATGCATATATTACACAAATTCAGCAAAGTGTCTCACCAAGACATGTAAAATTTCCAGAAGTTTTGAAGCTAGGTTCAAAAAACCAAGGTTCTTCCCATTTTTTCCAGAAAAAAAAATGGACATTTTTTGGAAAAATTGAAAAAAAAAATGCTACATTAGCACTTCTTTTTTCTTTTCCAGACTGAAAGTCATTCTGTTACTTTAGGAACATAAAATATGACTATGGACAATTTTACTTGGTATGAAATTATCACAACTAGCATATTAAAAATATAATGTATCCAAACAACGATTACAAACAGAATTTACTTTTTAAATAATATTTATTTGTAATTGTAACAAATGGAGCAACAATCTCCTGAACTGTTTACTAGTTTATGTGGAACAGACAAAAAAACCCTCCACAATTTTTAAAAATCCAAAAGTAACAATTGTTCATATTTCCTCTCCACAGCATTAAATAAAATAAAAAACTCATTCTAATAAAAAGAATTGAAAAGGGGGAAATGTATAGAAGGGAGTGTAGGACTAAGTTTTAATGAATGGGCATGACCAAGGACTTGCTTATTCTCAGTGCACAGAAATTAGAATAATCTGATACCATACATATTTTTTAGAAATGATTTGGAAAATATCTGAACACCTCGTCTTAAAATATTTTATTCATCTGTTAAAATAAAACATTCCATAATCAATTTTTTTTCAATTTTTCCAATTTTGGGGGAAAAAACAAAAAAGGCTTCAGGAAAAACTTTTTTCCCCAGTTTTTTTTCCAGGCCTTCACATCTCTAGTCTCACCCTTCCCCACCAATAAAATCTACGTTCAAACACACCTGACAGCCAAAAGCATTTCTGTACAGCCAACAGTATCTTACATGAATATATTCTTGCCTGCTTGCCCTCTCAACTTTCTAAGGATACTCAGTTCACACTGTGGTTATAGCTGCAGGACATCTCTAATCAACAAATTTATTTACTTGTTTATGCAAGAATCTCACACAGTGCCTACTCCTAGGAAGATACATGGTCTCCCATTCCTTAGCTGAGAATAGTTCCAGGAACAGATGTCTGGAAATTGCTGAGACTCAGTGCAATGTTCATATAGGATTACTGAACTTTTTCCAGCACCTGAAGTGACTAGAAAATGCACAGCTGTAGTTATTTAATATCCTGCTTTTCTCCCTAATGTGGATCCAAAGTGACTTACATCATTCTCCTCCCCTCTGTTTTATCCTCACAACAGCCTTGTGAAATAGGTTAGGCTGAGACTATGACTGGCCCAAGGTCACCCAGCAAGCTTCCAGGGCAGAGTGGAGACTCAGACCTGGATTTCCCAGATCCTAGTCAGAAACTGGTACACCGTGCTGGCTCTCCTATATAATTTTTTTTTTTGTTCCTGAAACACAACATGGGGAAAAGTACCATTCTGGTACCAGTCTCCCAGTCGGAAAGGGAGTCCACATGACATACACATACACAAATCCTCTTTGAAGGCGGGCAGAGATTTCAAAGGGAAGATTTTGAGGAGTAGAAGAGCCCCATCCCACCTGATTCTTTCCAGCATGCTCCATTATTTTCTCATACACAATCTCATTCATGATCTGGAAGCGCTTGATGGCTTTCTTCTCAGTGATTCCCACATATGTCTGTTCCAGTGGCACAGGGCGGAAGCTGAAAAGAAAAAAAAAAGCAGGGGAAGGAATTATGTTAAGTTGCCACGCAACTTCTTTAAGATGTACCCATTTCTCTAAAGCTGTGGGTAAGTGGCCATTTTCAACTGCAGATAGGGTTGCCAACTCCAGCTGAGGAAATTCCTGGAGATGTGGGTGGTGCTTGGGAAGGAGGGAGGGAGCTCAGCAGGGCTGTGATATCGGAGTCCACCTTCCAAAGATGCCATTTCCTCTAGGGATACTGACCTCCAAAGTCTGGAGATCAGTTATAATTCCAGGAGACATCCAGGCCCCACCTGAAGGCTGGTGACATTAACTACAGATGCCATACATATGACACAAAGCTACTTTCCAAGCACATATCCATTTCTGTTCACACATTTCAAAAGCAACTGATGATCAAAATCACAGCCTGCTGTCAATATCATTCTCAAATGCCCAAAGTCCTCAATTTCTGACTGTCTTTGAGAGTGACTCCCACCCAAACACCCTCCCCTCAGTTGTGCCCCTCGCACCTGTTGTCAAAGTAGAACAAGCCTTTGGAGGGCTCCACTCTTAGGAATGTTGCCACATCCTCATAGTTTGGGAGCGTGGCGCTCAGCCCAATCAGCCTCACATCTTCCTGGGTCATCTCAATGTTACGGATGGTCCTGGCCACCAAGGCCTCCAGAACAGGGCCCCGATCATCATGCAGAAGGTGGATCTCATCCTATCGAAAAGGAGGAAGGCTGACCACATTGCAAAACGCATCAAAAAAGCCAGAGAGGGCTGCACCCATTTTACACATCCACAAAAGCAGCTCAGAAGCAGCTGTGACATAATGATGGCAGTTGCAGGTGCTACAAGCATTCTGCCAAAAACCAAGCACCCTGTATTGTCTGCATGGCAGAAATATGAATTCTTTGGGGCAACTTACCAAGATAATAAGGCGGACCAGCTGAGTATAGGTGCGCTCTCCTCCCTTGCGGGTGATGATGTCCCACTTCTCTGGAGTGCAGACAATGATCTGCGTGGCGTTTATTTCTTCCTTGCACAACTGATGGTCTCCAGTCAGTTCAGCCACAGTGATGCCGTAAGTGGCTAAACGCTACAAAGAAGATTGGGATAGGGTTATTATGGGTCCAGAGCATTTCACATACATAGTCTTGGCTTATTGTAATCTTGTATGGTAATATTAGAATACTGGGGGAGGGAGACTGAGAAGGAGTTGCTTGCCTAAGCCCCCACCTCCCCCGAGTCTGTGACAGAAGAGATTCAAGAGTCAGTTTGGTGTAGTGGTAAAGTGTGCAGACTCTTATCAGGGAGAACTGAGTTTGATTCCCCACTCCTCCACTTGCACCTGCTGGAATGGCCTTGGGTCACCTACAGCTTTCACAGAGCTGTCCTTGAAAGGGCAGCTTCTGGGAGAGCTCTCTCAGCCCCACCCACCTCACAGGGTATCTGTTGTGGGGGAGGAAGATAAAGGAGATTGTAAGCCACTCTGAGATTCAGAGTGGAGGGTGGGATATAAATCCAATATCATCAAACAAGGGATCTTGGCTACTGCACTACTTCAGCCCTATTAAGGCCACCTCCAGTGATGCACAGCTGGTACATTCAGGGCATCCTGGGTTGATCTCAGTGAAGAACAGCAAGCAAACAGTGGTATGTCAGAGTATTTTGGATTTAAGGTAACATCCTAGCATAGCCAAGTGATGGGATTTAGCTCAGCAGGGACCCCTGAAGCTCTCTTGGGATAGTCACTTTCTCTGCCTCCACACAGGTTGTCATCAGAATAAATTGAGCAGAAGAGGGTGGGGAACTATGCATGTCATACTATGCTTCCTAGAGAAAGGATAAAGTGGACAGCATAAAGGTGAAATTGGCTTACAAATGAGACTCCTCACAAATCTTTGAAAATGGGACAAGCCTTCAGGATAACTAGCAGCTGTCAGAAAGGGGACACAGACAAGCCTCTGTTCCAACACTCTCATTGGAGTGAGTTGCCACTTAGCCCCTCCTCCTCCCAACAGGATACTTCAGCAGCCATTCCTCCTGGCAGCCCTCTCAAGAGCATGAGGGTGTCAGCAAGGCCCTTTCTATCTGCCTAGGTTGGGCAATCACCCCCCGTTTGGAATCCTCTGTCCCAAATGGACCATGGACATTCCACTTGGCACTACTACAGTGATCTTACTGCTTGTTCCCCACCACCACTTTTCACTGTTGTGCCTGAAAGGAAACCACTCTGACAGGCCCACTTCCACTTTGTTCAGTACTTAACAGACTTTTAAGCCATTAGTAAATAATAAGAGTCAATAAATAATGCCAGTAGAGGATCCTTTAAAAAGGACCGATACTTTCTCTCAGGAAACACTGCAGTTCCCCATGCATCTCCAACTCACTGCAGGTTTCCTATAAAACAAATCCCCTTCTTACCTTTCCAAAACTGCCCACCATTTCCTGTACTAAGGACCTCATTGGTGCAATGTAGATAATTTTGAAGTCATCCACATTGATGGTCCCATCAAGGTTGATATGTTTGCCTATCTCACGCAGCATACACATCAAAGCCACATTGGTTTTCCCAGCACCCTGGAAAATGGAGGGTTAAGATTATACTTTGACACTGCAAAAGCCAAAACAGAAATACCTCATAAGCAAGGATAGAAACAGCAGGGTAACACAGAGCCAGTTGTTTTGACACTATAGAACAATGCGAAGGACACTTACTGTGGGCGCACACAGAAGCAGGTTCATGTCTGTCTCAAGTGCGGCACGATAGAGTTTGCTCTGAATCCGATTCAGTGTTTTGAATCCTTCAAATCCAGCCTGAGCATATTTAGGGAGTTTTTCCACAGGAACCAGTTGCTGCAAAGGAGAAACATATATATATATTTTTTTTTTTGGGGGGGGGGGATCTTTGTTCAACATATTCATTACTCAAGTGAGTCAGAAACAAGCCTATGAAAATGAAGAAGTTGGGGGTGGGTGGGGAAAAAGGGCTTCAAAACAATTAATCATACTTCAGAGCAGAGAGAGTACACCACTCCTTTATCACAAAGCAGGCAATGGAAGATTTAGAAGCAATCAAAAATGGTAGAGAAGGATTTTTTTAAAAACTGTTTGTGCAGCAAAACAAGGCAACCGCAGAATGGTGACCAGAAGTGGGACCAACAGCCAGTCCAAACGTATTTAGGAAGAATCACAATTCTGTACTAGAGCCCATGTCCCTGGAAAAAGTCCCTGGTTCAAGCCCTGACATTTCCAGTTAAAGGATCTAAGGTAATGTGTTGGGCAAGACCTTTTTCACCCTGAGAACCCTGGTCAGCCATTGCCAGTCAAAGCTACAATACCGACCTGATGGCCCACTGGACTGACTCCATACAAGGCAGCTCCATACCATTTTGGGATCTCTCTGATCTGAGGACTTCTGGGTATCCTTTAGCAAAGCAAGTGCTGTTGGCGTGAGGCTTTCCTGATGGAGGCACTGAAGGTGTGGAATAACCACCCTTCATAAAAGGATTATCCAGAACTTTTTATTTATACCAGCATTTTAAAATTGGAACTTTTCTTGGAGTAGCAGTGAGTTTTTTACCATTGTATATCATTGAACAATCCCAGATAGAAAGACAATAGTTTACATCATTCTCTTATCCTCCATATTATCCTCACAACAATCTTGGACCATCAGCCTAATCTACTGCACTAGGTCATCCTGCAAGCTTCCATGACAGAGTGACGATTCTCCCAGATACTAACGCAACACTCTGACTACTAGACCACACTTGCTCTAGTCCCTCTTCCCCCAGTGTACAAGCATCAAAGTAGTCAAAAGCAAATCAATAGTTATCAGCCGCTGCGAGCCCTGCTCCCAGCTTGATGAGAAAGGAAGCATTTCCCTGATGTTCAAGCCAGGCACCACCCACCAAGCAGACTGAAGGAAACCTTCAGTCTGCTTGGTGGGTGGTTCCTGGCTTGAACATCAGGGAAATGCTTCCTTTCTTTGTTGGAAACCAAGCTGTTAGTGGAGACACAACTGCAAGGTCCCTAGCCCCATGCTGTGTTTCTACAGGTAAGAAATAAAGAAGACCCCAACCTCGTCAGAACCAAAAGGCTTTGGCTTCAGGGCAGGGACATGAACTTCCTCATAACCTTTGCGCTGTCTACGAAAAGAGCCATCCGGCAGCTGGCATCGCTTGTTGGCCATGAAGTGACTCCCTTGGGCAAATACCAGGTCCTCAAGGTCCAAAACTTGCCGAGGGGCCAATGCCTGAAATTGAAGAAAAAAGCCAAGACAAAAACTGCATCACTCTTAGCCAAAACTCACAAAGAAAAAAAAAGTACAGAAAACTGCATGTCTTCTGTCCATGTAGCTTGTTTGGCAAGAGGCTGAAGGCCCCATTTTTCCTCATTAGGAGATAACCTGAGATGCAGAATCTTCTGCAAGGTTGCTCTCACTCAGATAGTCCCTCAGTCTCTAACACCCCAACCACCACCTTTGAATAAAATGAAATACCTCCCCTCCTTGGTCCAGATCCATGGTTTCCAGGTCAGTGTCCATGCGGGACTGGCGGACACGTTCTCTGCGAGAGCGCTCCTCCTGAATAAGTTGGAAAAAATGCAAGTAAGTGCACATTTCAGCTCCCCAGGCAGCTCAGCAGAAATTATTCAGCTTTCTTTGTTCAAGGTTTTAAGTGATCTCAGACTTCTTATTTTAAAAAACTGTACAGCTAGCTTCAACCAGGGTTTTTATTACAAGGTATGCAGCTCACCACTACAAAATACACCACAGATATACAGAGAAAGTGCATTCATATTATGTGTGCAGTGTTTTAGTAGCAAAGGAAAAACTGCAAAATATTTTCCACACTAGATTCAGCAGCACTTCTTTCCTGCCATGAACAAGGGCAACCAAGCAGCTGCTAGAGGGCTGAACTTGAACCCAAAACTGTTACTGAATCAAAAAGAGGCTTTGGGCAAGTTTCTAGCTGCATTCAGACATCCCAATAATTACCAATGAATCAATAATTTAGACACAAACCTTGGTTTCACTGGAGCCTTTTTCTCTCTCAACTCAAACAATCAGACTAAAAAGGATGCATTGCAACCCATCTTGATGCTTTGTTCAGCCATCAAAGTGAATTTTTACCCAAGTTTTGCCCCACCCCACCTCCACTCCTTACTCGAATCAGGTCTTCCTTTTCTGTCTCATGTAGCTGATACAGGAACTTTGACAGCTCAGGGTCTGACTCCATCTTTCCCATAATCCTCTCCTTCTCAGCTTCACTCTGAGCACTAGCCAGGAGGGTACAGTACAAGACTAAGGAGAGAGCAAAGAACAGCCATCTGGAGTACACTGGATGGATGAGCCAAACAGTAGATACCTTGTATTCCCCAAGGGTGGCAAAGAAAACATGTGGCCTGCAAGCCAATGAACTGTTCACTGAATCTTACTGCACTGTTAATTATGGTATAAATGTGCTACAAAATCTAGACTACTGATACAAGTTTAAGTTTATTAAATTTAACAGCATATAGGCCATACACTAGTTTTTTAAAAAACTAAGATAGACTACTGATACTTTTAAAATGTTTAACATACAGAGCTGAAAAGATTAAATGTACTGACATCCACAGAAGATGCCATTATACAATGCATCTTGCGAATTCCTTTATTGCTACCAGCCTCTCCCTTGCGACTTTTAACACTCATCAGTTCACTATCACTTAGCAAACCACTTCACTACACTAAAATCACATGAAGTTTAAGCACTGTGCCTACATTTTCTCAACCGTCCAAGTATACTTGCTGCACTGTTCAGAGCAGCACAATATATGACTCATCCCTCAAACAACTGCAAAAGACCAGCATTCAGAAGAAGCCATTTCATGAAGCACGGGCATCCCAAGGCAAGAAGACTTGCTATCTTGACCACAGCAGACACTTTGTACCCCCAACCTTTCTCTCCAATGGGAACCCAAAGCAGCTTACATTGTTTCTCTCCTCAACTGTATTCTCTCAACAACCCTATGAGGTACATTAGGATAAAGGTGTGTAACTGACCCCAGGTCAGCCGGCAAACTTCCATGGCAGAGAGGAGATCAGAACCTGGAACTACCACACCCTAGTCTGGCACTCTAACCATTACACCATGCTGGCTCTCTTACTCACTCATCATTCTGTGTTGCCTCAACACTTTAATGAAGTCAAATGTGTTAAAGCCCAGGAGCAGGACCAGCTGGTTTTCACATTCTCTGTCATCACTGGCAGTCTAGAGAGAGATGGGACAAGGGGGGGAGCTCATTCAGCAGTCCATTGAGAACCATTTATTTGTACACAGTAGCTTCCACATATACAGAAATGCATGCCATCAGATGGTTGACAGAACCATGCAGCATCAAAACAATGTTGTATTAATGAGAGAATGAACCTGAGGGACAAACACTTGAAGCATCTCCAGGATTTTTTCCAAGGGCATAGTAGATACACAATCCCTCACAGACCTGCCTCCTCATCCTCAGCATTCAAATAACATGATATTGAAAAAAGTCAGAACAATTCAGGGTTACAGTGAGATGGCTCAAATTCTTTTTTCTCCCTTTGGAGGAGGAAGCCACATCAGTATTTACTTTCCATAAATATATTCACTTTTCCTAATAAGTGCATCACAAGACAAACACACACAAGCTCATGGTTGCAGCCTCAAAAGGAAAAGGTAACAGCACACCTTTAAGATTTCCAGAACTTCATCTGCCTTTTTCTGGGATACAATGGCATCATCGTAGAAACGGCTCAGCTGCCGCTGCAGCCAGAAGGCATCAATGTCCCGGGGGTGGAGATCTTTCTTCTTGGAGCTCATAAGCTCACCTGATGCCACAAGCTAAGAAGAACAACACCACAGCATTTTCACAAAATGCCTTAAGAATTACATTAAAACATACAGCAGGTAAAGCTTTTAAGTACTATTGTGTGTGTTCTACACATAGAGGGGCCACATACTCCCTTCTACTGGTTTACATGGCAATCCTAATATAAAGAAATGATAGGTAATCTCCAAGCTATTAGACTACATCATTATAAAACATCACTTAATAAGACAGCAAATGTCCTGTGTCTTCCCTGGCTGACTTACATTGGCTGAAAGTGTGCAACGGACAACAGCCTCATCACCTTCCATGTCATCATCAGATGCTTCATCCCGCACTTCGCCATAAACATCTTCATCCCCTTCCTGTTGGAGCAAGAAACCTTCTTAGTTAGAGGTTCTTTCCCAATGCATTGCCCAACATTTCCAAACAAGTACCAATTCATTAGTAGCATGATAAAAGCAGGACAAACAGATCAAAGAGCAAGACAATAATTCTACAAGCAGAAGAGAGATCAAGTCATACTCAAGGCAAGAAAGGGTTTGAGTTACTATACTAGAACTCCAGTGTGGAATGTTATGCTTGGACTTGGCCTTCCTCTACCAGGAAGTTTTAAACAAGGCCTCTTCCACCATATCTTCTTCAGCAAAGGGAGAAAAAGCAAGATCTGGGGGCAAGGACTCAGTCTAGCAAGCACTCCAGTGACAAACTACACACACACAGAAAAGGAAATTTTTCAATTCCGCCACAGGGCAGAAATCTAGCTTGGTACTGTTGATAGCAATGCTCTAGTCATCACAGAAAAATCTTCCAGCTACATATACACAGCTAGAAAGAAACTCAGACAGGGAGAGAGCTATTGCCTGTGTGGTACTGGATGTCTGAATTCACACCTATCCCATCCTGTAGGCATGGGTTTTTTGGTTTGGGGGGGATTTTGGTTTGGGGGGGATTTTTTTGGTATTATCCATGGAAGCAACAAGTTATCTTTGCCTGTTTGGCGGAGAGGGCAACAAATAAATCTTCTGTTAGGAAGGCTGCCATGTAAGCCACTCTCTACTTCTTGGCTTTATCCACATCAGAAGAATCCGACCACTTACTTCTTCATCTGATTCAAACTGCACGTTCACACCATAGGTCTCATCAATGTTGTCATCTAGAAAGGAGGGAAACAAATGAGAAGAAAAGCCCAGTTTCAGATCTGTCGAACTCCTCCTGCCCATGAGCACTGAGTTCATTATTTAAGAGAACCGTGCTCCTGTAGTGAGATGAGCAATGGCTTCATGATTAATTTAATGCATCATAGAAATGGGAAGAAAGTCAGCATGGACTGAAACCCAGGTGTTTCCTGTACATGCCAAGCTGGCCACGAACAACTTACAAAATACAATGAATCCAGTACTTTACATGCCAACTCAGTCTACTGTTAAGGCAGACAGCAGTGGCCCACAGTCAGCTGAATCCAGTGAGCAGCAACCATTCCAGCATGCTGCCCCAGAGCATGGGAGTTTACTAGGCAACGTCCTATGGAGTCAGGCCACTGGTTCTTTTAGCACAATCTTGTCTATTCCAACTAGCCAGGCCTGAAACCAGATATTGTTTAACTGGAGATGCCAGGGACTAGACCTGGTATCTTCTGTTTGTAACACAGGTACTCTAACACAAGGGGTCCCCAATGTGGTGCCCACAAAGTGTTTTTAGGAATTGGGTGGGGCCAGGCTTTTGCCCAGCAAGGCTTCTGATTGGCTGCACAGATTTTATTGGAAATGTTGCTTTGGTTGCAGCTGCCATCACAGCATAAGGATCTCTTCTGTGTTACTGAAATTAAGCTGCGGCAATCATTTTGTGGCTGGCTTGGCCTCCTTCAGTAGTCATTTTGTTGCTGAATCTATCAGAATTCCAAATGTGCCCAAAGGTTCAAAAAAAGGCTGGGTACCCCGCTCTAACACATTGTGTGCTTTCCCACACAACCACTACAGGTTGAGGTGGTCACAAAAACAGCACAAACTTTTATGGTATCATATGAGTTTTCAATTGTCAGAGCATAAATTTAAGAACAATTAAAAGAAAAATTGAGTATCAGCATCCCAATAACATCTAAGGCAGGCACAGAACATCTTTTACAGAAGAACTGTAAGTTAGAAAGCATAATGTAGGAGTTATCAAGGGCAACTAATATTGCCTTCAATAAAAAAGGTTACCAATCTCTGTTACTCTACATAGAATGCAGGTTACAAATACTGAACTTGGAAGGAGCTGTGAAAGGAGTTCAAGCTTAGGCACCATACCCATGTTCTGGATCTCCTTGTCCCCACCATAATCTGTGATTTTCTTGCCCAAGTTCACCAGCACATGGTAACGGGTATCATCTGTCTGTCCCAGAAGCAGGTCAATCTCTTTTCGCCGCTCCTTATCTCGAAGCTTCTCATTCTTCAGGACAGCCAGGACCTCATCAGCAGCTCCACACAGAATGTCTCGGGGCTGTGAGAAACAAGAGTTATTTTAATGGGTGTGATGTCTGCCTCCCACATTTACTTCATGAATAAGCACTGTTATTTCTCAGTTGTGAAACCAAGGCAAGACAAGGCAGTTTTTTCAATGAAATGGTCAGTCCAGCATAACCATGGCCTAACATTTATCAAGAAATCACATTTAGCTCTGAAACACAATCAGCTTATTATAACTTTTTTTATTTATAGTATCATTGGAGCAATTTCACAGTGCTTCATAAAGATGTTTGCAAGCTATCCCATGTACACACTAAAAGACCACAGAGGTTGTCATCTTCTCCTTAGCCAGCGATTCTGCACACTAATATTCACAAAACCCAGCCATCTCTCACCTGATCCCCAAGGGCTGCCTGTATGAAGCTCAGTAGCACTTCATATGTCTCCCGAGTCTCCTTAGTTTTGGGTTTATAGATAATTCCCACCATCTCATCAATGCCCTCAGAAAGTAGAGTGTAACCCTTCATCTTGTTGATGTCATGTCTGTCTTCATCACGTTTCCGCCTCCTAAAAAGTGAGGACCATGTGACAATCAAGAAAAAAAAAAGAATACCTCTCCAACACACAGTCAAAAGAATAACAGCAGAAAGAGAAAAGCAAGTAACAATCACATCCTCTCAAGTGAAATAATAAACTTCTGTTTTTACACATGCTGGAGTACAAACAAGTTAAAGTTGTATACACCAGAAGGTACTATATTTTGAGTTAAAAATTCAGAGTAATGACAACTGGCACAGTACTTTCTTCTACCCTAATGATCCATTAAAAGGGTGATGAAGGCTGGAGGTGTATGGGAAACTTGGAGGCAGATGGGAAATAAAACTAGGAAAGGGAAAACTGCAGAGATCTGCTTTGCTCACACCATGGAGCTGGGAGAGCTGAACAAAATACAAAGGAAAAATTGTGAACCAGACCCAATTGGGATATAAATGGAAAACAAACAAACAAATCATGAACAAATGAATTAAAGACACAAGGGAGTATATTAGGGCTCCTCAGCTGGATTAATGCATCTTTCATTTTTAAACTACTGACAGCATTGTAAGTTTTCCTATTGCAAGGGCAATTTCAGAGATAGCAGCTGTCAAGGCTCTCCAGAATTATCAAAACTACAGTCCCAAGCACACTGCACTTAAAAAATGTAGCAACACCATGAACAGCAAATACACTTAATCGCTTATTCCAAAGATCAGCACAACAAAGGCCTGAAATTGCTTTAGAGTATCCAATACAGCAAACACATTTACATCTGTGTATCCTTAGGTCCCCACACCAATGCTAACTATTACTTAAAATACCTGAACACATAAGACTATCATCAGTGAAAGGTCACTTCATATATAAACAGTCTGCCACATGGAAGTCAGTATGTGTATACACCACACAGCAGCATCACAAGAGTTGCCTTTTTTGTTCATCACTGGAATTACATTAACAGGACAGATTCAGTGGCCCAATCCATATGGTCAGTTCATTTTTGGATTACGTAATAACCAAACATACAAACACCACTCACCAGAATCCTTTACCATCTGGCATGTATTAGTCTATCTTTGCATAATTGTAATGTAAAGCTGCTCTTGAATGGGAAAAAATATGGTTGAAACTGGGAACCTGTGATCAAAAAACTAGCTGCTTTGTTAAAATCAGTTTTTTAAATTCAGCCTCATGCCCATTCCTTCTTAGTCCTCATGGCCCTTTTTATGGTTGCCAGACCACAACACTACAGGAGAAGCTAAAATAGGCAGAATCCCTCTCTTGGAATCTGGACCTAGCTATCCTACATTCCCTCAAACCTCTGACCTGCAGGCTGCAGCCTCCAGCTTTCAGTCAATAGTGACCCCTTTGCCCTGTCTGTATAGTCTCCTTGGCCTCTCTTCTCTACAACCACCTGCCCCCCGTCACTCATTGTTTTCTCAAATTCCTGCCTTTCAAGCCACTCTTACTGTGTCCCTCTGCTCTAGCCACCTTATTGCTTGACCACTGACCCTAGCATTGCTCTGTTCCTGCACCAAATACTTTATCCCTTCTTGATCTTATATTATGAATTTTCTTAGGCTCACCTTTGGATTTAGCCTCTTCTTGTTTCAGTTCCCCACTTCTTACTCCCTATTCTTGAAGATTCCTTCTCTTGTTACCTTCCCTTCAGACTCCTCTATCCATCCATAGCCTACATCCTTGAGCCTTCTTGCCTCTCAATTTCAACTGCTTCTTATGTGCCAGGACCTTTTACTCAGTCTTCACCGTGTCCCCCTCTGATATTCCAACTCCAATCAAACTGATAACTTCCCAGTCCTTCAAACAAGGCATACTTCAGCACCCCAGACCACGGAACAGTCAGCCAATCAGTGTCATTCAATGACAAGTGACTTATAAGATTCACAGATGCGATCCAGTTTTAGGAATTCAGACTGTTGATTGTTATAACACCAGCCTATGTATGTTTAAAATACTCTTTGCTACCTTAGTTTGTTACAGAGAAACTTACTTGGCTCGTCTCTCCTCCTGCATCTGAGGTTTGGTCCTCTGTGCCTTATCACCCATGCGAGTACCTTCCAGCTTTCCAACCAAGGACAGTACCTCCCCTGTAGGCTCATCACGACGGGTTCTGTCGATCAGCGAGCGGTCAGCTTGGAGTACAAGGTTTGAGTTCTGGGGGATGGAATCATGGCACAAGAAAAAGATCAAGATTTTGGAATGGCCATGAAGCAAAATCTCACCTACATTCCTGCTCTTAGCTCCACACTGTGATGACTAGGGAGCATTCTATCATCTCCCAACCTGCTGCATATGTAAATTAAAATAAAACATGAAAAATAAAAGAATAAATTAAAAACAAACAAATTTCATGTGCTACCAGGAACAGTACCACCCATTTCCCACATGAAGGCATAGCCACAATCACAGATGCAACAGAGAAAATATTTTTCTTTGGGTACCTTTAAGCCCCTCTTTTCCCTGTAAAATGCTAACAATACACCCATGTATCAGAAATAAATAAATAAATAAATATATATATATATATATATATATATATATATATATATATATATATATATATATATATATATATATATATATATATATATATATATATATATATATATATATTTAATGGGAAAAAATAAACCCTATCACCCCTACCCATGTGGCCCTGATCCAAACCAAGTTCATCCACACTGCCAATCCATCTTTGAGAGACATATCAGGGATTCATTCTCTGTACTGAATCTGACTTGGCTTTTAGACATCTTTGTGAGATACTGGCCTCTCTTATCTACGCAGCAAAATAAATAACACAACCGCCCTTCCAAACTATTGCTATTATTATTATCAGAGCAGATAATAACATCCACAATACTGCCAACATATTTGTCCAAATATTATTGTTAGCTTTATTATTAATAAGGCACACTGATAAGCTTGTTACTAAAGAAGACGATCCACCAGAGTCTTTGCGGGAAGACTATAGGACTATGCTAATCTGAAGAGACTATGTGTCAACAATAACAGATCAGCATCAAGCGAGCACTAGACTCTACTACTGTATGCAATTCCCCTGAATGAGGAAGACCCAAAGACCGCGCAGAAACCCTCAACGTTTCCCTTCAAAGTACTCACCGCCTTGTACTCGTACTGCAGGCTCCGGGCGGTCACATCCGCCATGGCGGCTCTGTCGCCTTCTTCCCGGTTCCGCTATCGACCCGGGGGGTAAATGTTCTTACCCCTGGCCTTTTTAGGCAGCTCCTCCGCTCCTGCAAAACGGTGCCGCACGCACTTCGAACACACAGCTACTTCCAGTTCCGGGTCACATCCGCAAGCCCTTCCTTTCCCCTAGTGGTGAATGCCACTAACGACGATTTCGGTTCCTAAGTGATTGTGCTAGGGAGGTGACGAAGCAGTCATAAATATTTGGGCCTAGAGCGGTTTTTTCGTTCTAGCTCCTGGACTCCCATATGGCGTCGTTCAAGTGGAGACAGGAGATTAGGGCCGTGTGTAACTCTTGGGATCTATTTTTTTTCTATCGCCGGATGCGCGCAGGCTTTAGCGATATTTCCGGAATAAGACCGACCATGTTGTCCGTTCTAATGGGAAATAGATGCGGGACTTTACCATAAAGATGTCAGGGATAGAGCAGCACCATCCTGGTCTACAGAGGATCATAGTCAACGGTGGCTTGTTGTTTCTAGGGAAAATTCAGGCTGTGTGTCACAACAACCAATCTATTTTTGTAGGTTTATATCTCTAGGATAGAAATAGAAACTGATAACAGGCTGGGGTGCTTGAGTGATGTTGTCTTGCAGAGAAAAAGAGGGGAATTGTCCTGAGCTACCCTTACCGCTATAGGGTAAGAGAGACTAATGTATTTACTGAAGCATAGGCTTTTGTGGGCTACAGCCTGTTTTACAGGATACCAGAATGGCTGGGGGCAGCTTGTTTGGGGTACGCACTCCTTTTTCCAATCCCTCTCGAACTTGGGAGGGGCAACTTTAGGGGTGATAGGATCTTCGTTCCCTGCAAATTTGGTGCCATTTGCAGTAAACACCAGCTCCGTACCCCCTGAAAGATCCTCTATCCTCTCCCCAGGAAACAATCGACACCTTAGTGCAGAAATTGGTATTAAAAATTAATACTTGTGCTGCCTAAATCCCAAATCTGAAATTTAACAAAAAAAAACCTCATGCACACCTCTGCTGCTCAGTCTTTGATTCCATGTTCATTATCTCTGATGCAAATTTGGATTGTCCTCTTTCTGATGGATGGAGGCTCTGAGCTATTAAGACTTGTATAAAAGTGAGCTGAAGCCTCTAATTCAAAGACTATGTATTGGATGAATGTATCTCCTCCGTTTTATCAATTCAGACCAGCTTTCAATATCACCAATTAAACCTGTGCCATCATAAAACACAAAGCCAGCAAAACAAATTAGTGTTAGAAACTCAGCAGACAGACGAAGGACAATCCAAAGGAATCCAAGTAGTCAGGCCTGAAGAAATAGAAAATGTTCAAGGCTTGGAAAGATAGCCACAGATGAGGCACTCCAAGTCTATTGTCAGAGACTATTCCAGAGGAGAAGAGCAACTGCCCAATATTGTAGACAACATACACACTTGCCAAGGTAGGAGTGCAACTCAAAGCCTGCTGAGCTGACCAAAAGTAGTGCATGGATTCATCCTGCACCTTGAGATGTGAAAGATGACGAGCCCATGAACAAGGGAAGAAATGGCCACTGGCCCTTCTTTGGTGGTACTAGACAGTTGTGTGACCCTTGTCACTACACATGCAACCACAGAAATAGCTCAGAAGTAATTTGCCATGTGTTCATTGGGGCTAACTGCACAGGCTTGCAGCGTTAATGAAGCAGGAGAGCAAGGGGGTTCTTTGAGGACATGTGACATTGACACAGTCTAACTAGGCAGAGAGGGTCAAGGTGGTTTTTTTTAAAAAAAAATTCACTCTAGTGGAACTAAAATAGATCGGCATTTGGCCAAGGACTGTGTTCCAGAAGGTTTAAGGTTCATATGTGGTGGCAGTATTTTTGGAAACACCCCCCATAGCTTTGGATGGTCTGGATTCACAAGCAGCTAAGACACCAGAGAGATCAGAGCCCAAGACCTAGGTTATGCATTATGCCTACTCTGTCTTCAAAGCCGCTGACTTGGAGTTTGTCCAGCCAAAATTCATCCTAATTCTGTAGCCAAAAGACCTGGATTTAGCCCTCAGATTAAGCAACTGAATATGCACGTTTTCTGTTTTGCATTCATTCGTTTGCATGCTTCTTTCTGTACTCTAAACAAACAATTATAAAACTTAGACTATAACACTGTTATTTTAGGGATTTATGTCAACATGATGGGGTTCTACAGCATGTAAGGAAAGAAATAGAGATTTGTCACTGTTGGAAAACAAGTAACTTGAGTGGAATAAAATACATTCAAGCAATCAGAATACATATATAGAATCAGTTTATAAAATGCAAAACATGTCTGTTAAACACATTAAATTCAAGAGAGAAATTTGGGGAGACAGAAGATATTTGGGCATATTGATATGAGTAAAAATGGTCCTTTGGATACCCCAGATTCAAACTGTTTATAGCTTTACAGATCAAAGCCTTGGTCATGGAATTGGCTTTCCAGATTAAGGCCTCAGTCCTGGAAATAGACAAGGAGCAAGTGCAACTAGGAAAGTGGCCAAGGAAAATGCTGTCAGGTCACAACTGACTTCCCTGTAGGGTTTTCAAGGCAAGAGATATTCAGAGGTGGTTTGCCATTGCCTGCTTCTGCATCACAACCCTGGTATATTTCAGAGGTCTCCCATCCAAATACTAGCCAAGGTCAATCCTGCATAGCTTCCAAGATCTGATGAGATCAGGCTAGCTTAGGCTATCCAGGACATGGCTAACTAGCAAAGTACTGGTGGTGTTTGTTTATTATGGCAAACCTCAGTCAAGACTCTCATTGCTTCATTTTGTAACAATTAGAATTTCCGGATCATCTTCCAAGGCTATCCTACCTGTGGAGTTTGACAGTAGTCTAGCCTGAATTAATTCAAACACTTGTCTAGTTTCTCCAGGAATGGTTGCAATGGAAGAATGAGTCTAAGCTGATAAAAGGGACCCCAGTTTTCTCCACCATTTTTTAAGTCCAGTAACATCTAAACGCCCAGGAACACCCTGGGCTGTGTTCCTGATGTATCAAGGGAAGCAGAACCCAGCTGAGAACAGGTTATATGTATATTCCTGTGTCATCTTAATTAGCGCTTCTGCCTTGTCTTGGCTAAGTTTCAGTTCATTCACTCTTAGACCAGAATGAAATGGAAAGGGATGTCTGTGTCTAGGAGGAAAAATTCCTGTTGAAGACTCCTGATTCCACTCTCAAAATCACTACTTCATTATTCCAAGGACATCTGCAACAGATACAACATTTCAAAGGCTGAGTACCCAAGCACTTCTCCCATGAGTGTGAATTTTACAATCTGGCAACCCGCTGTGTAAAGACGTATCTCCTGTTCTAAATTTATCAGGTGTTCTTTCCAGCAATCTCAAATGGAGAGGACAAAAAGGACATAAGGAGTTTTCTTCCAGAAACTCATAAGGGCAACTTTATGTAAGATAGGGAAGACACTAGAGCTAGAGAAGAGCATTCCTGATGGCTGAAACAAGGCAAAGAAAAGACTAGACTGCATTGAAGAGGGCTAAATTATGCTGCTGTGCTAGGGCCTGTACACATATACCATTTACAGAACCATACTGCTTCAGTGGTTCTAGTACAAGTCCAGCCTTGATAGAGGGATCAACAAAAAGCCACAGTGAAGGAGAGTGTGAGAGTCCTACTGTGCATGGGAGGGTGCTGTTTTAAGTCAGCATTAGGTTTTGCGTACAACAAAGTTGGTTTGATCATCTACAGCAGTGATCCTCTAGTGTGGAGCCCATCAAAGCGTTTTCTGGCACTAAAAACCAACCAGGGCTTTCCTCCTTATTGAAGCAGCCCAGGAAGTGTCCCCTTTGTGTCTATAAGGAGCAACAATTTGGAAACGGCTGTCTCATCCTAGGATGCTCAGCTTGAACTTGCCAACATTTTTGAGAGGCAGCCTTATGGTGACTATTTTCTGACAATACCTGCTACCTGTTTTCCAAACTTCCAGAAGTGCCCACACAAGTTTCAATAAGGTTGGAGATTCCCAAGCTATAGTCACATTAGGAGGGCCCAAGGAGGAAATATAATTTTTATTGACTTGAGGACCTTTTAAAAGATATTGCATGGATGAACATAGTTTGAGTGCTGTTTTTGCAGGCACAACGTTGCGCTTCTCAGGGGGGCGTGTCATGACCCAAACTCCGCAGGATGCCGCCTAAGCCTGGCCTTGCCCCCAACTCCACCCCCTCCACCTGAACACCACACTCTGCCTCACTTCCGCCCACGCTCGGGCGCAGCCTTCAGGCGCTGCTGCCCTCGGGCGGAGCGGTGCTCAGGCAGCCCCCCGCCCACGTAACTCCCCTCCACTGCGGTGGCACAGGTCATATGTCGGCGCAAAGCCTTCCTGTGCCCACGTAGCGGCTTGTCTTCTCCAAAAAGACTTTCCGCACCCCCCCCCCCCCCCGGATTGTGCTGTTGATCTTAAAGATGCCATTGGACTCTCACTTTGTTCTCTTACTTCAGAACAATATGGCTACCCACCTGGATCCATTTAGAATAGAATTGTTTTCATGGTTCAGAATGAGAGAACCTAGAGAGTTCAAATCTACAGGAAGTAAAATAGAAAAATGGTTTATTGATAGGATGTCAGAAAGACTCACAAGGCAATCACACAGAAAAGATAATTGAAAGTCTAGTTTAAAAGTGGACTTTCTTCATCTCAAGGTGGTAAAACATTGAAAAACTCACATATGTTTCCATTGTTGTAGTGTTTCTAGGAGTCTTTGTACAGGCTGTTTCTCAATATTGTATCCATGCCTTTTCCTATTATAGTGCCACACCACTCAAAATGGATCTGCATTTCTGACAGTACTACAACAAAAAGGAAAAAACTCTCCATGTAAAATGCAATTTTAACTTGTGAAAAATTAGTATCACAATACAAAACTAATATTATCAGTACATATCACCAAGTTAAAACCTCATAAGTTACTCAATGTTCCTACTGCTCTTATGTGGCTAAAAGCCACTATATTACTTTCAGTCCAGTGTTAAAAATAGGTGGTCCAATGGAGAACCGGTTCGCTTTGCAAGCCGTTTCGGATCTCAGATCCTGCTTCTAGGGACCATTCTTATAAGAATTGTACAGTTTTCCAGGTCCAGTAGTACCAAATGAAATCCTAGCTTTCTCTAATTAGCACGCATAATAGCAGGAATGCCATAGGAAGTACTGTCCTTATCAGCAATGCAGACGTCCCATTGCTGATAAGGACAGTACTCCCTATGGCGTTCCTGCTATTATGCGTGCTAATTAGAGAAAGCTAGGATTTCATTTGGCATTACTGGACCTGGAAAACTGTACAATTCTTATAAGAATGGTCCCTAGAAGCAGGATCTGAGATCCGAAACGGCTTGCAAAGCGGACTGGTTCTCCGTTGGATCACCTATTTTTAACACTGGTCTGAAAGTAATATAGTGGCTTTTAGCCACATAAGGGCAGTAGGAGCATTGAGTAACTTATGAGCTTTTAACTTGGTGATATGTACTGATAATATTAGTTTTGTATTGTGATACTCATTTTTCACAAGAAGTTAAAATTGCATTTTACACAGAGAGTTTTTTCTTCTTGTTGTGGCTTAATCTCTCCTCCGTGGTCTCGTTTATATTTTTTCAACAGTACCACCATCATAAACAAAGTTTATACCCAACTAAGTCCATAGAAGTTGATGGTCTTAAAAGGATATAACTCAGCTTAACATTGAACCAGAGGCCTGCCCTTTGATAGGAAAAGCCTTTACTTCTGGGCAGTCTGCACATATCCACCTGGTGATGTAAGCCAATGGATAGTTAACTTCAGAGAGTTCATGGCAATCAGTTTACACGCATCATGTTTTCTGTTTCCCATGCAAATTAATGCAGTGGGTTGCTGGAGGGCCATCCTCTCCTCTGCACTCCATCGGAGGCTGCCTGCTCTGCTCCATCTTTGCAGCCAGAACTGAAGTTGCACCATTTTGGAACTGGAATTTAGTAATGTTAAATTGGACATGATTTCAAAGGCCTGGTGGATACAAGTCTGGTTCATGGCATGGAGCAGGACAAGCGCTTTGGTCCTAAGGTTTCTGAAGGAACCAACCAACCAACCGAGGAAGAAAGTGAGCCTCTACAGGAAAGAGGCTGGTGTGCCTTATCCCCCTGTTCATTTAAGAGAGCCCAGGAGCACCTTACCAGAAAGCCTCTGTAAACAGAAGACTTTCGGCTTCTGGCCTAGCTTGATTAATGACTTTATGCTCTTTTCTCACTCTTTGGGCCATATCAATAGTCACATACTGAAGCATAAATTTACTAAATATATGTGTCAGGAAAGGTCTGCTAACTCCAGTTTAGGAAATGCCTGGAAATGTATTAATTGTTATTTATTTACAACATTTATACCCTGCTTTTCTGCCCTCATCAGAACCACCAAGGTGGCTGTAGTGATGGTGCCTGTAGGGGGAGCATTTGGGAAGCAGAGGGAGTGGGTATGGATGTGATACCACGAAGTCCACCTGATGAAGCTGTCACTCCCTTCAGGGGAACTGGTCCTTGTGTGGTCTGGATATCACCTGTAATTCCAGGAGATCTCCAGGCCCCATCTGGAGGTTGGTAACTAGTTCCAAAACGGCTCTGGCCAAGAAGGAGCATTGCTTGTCACGGGTGGTTCACCAAATGCCTGTGTCAGTTGTATCTCACAGTCCTCTACATTTCTGCAGAATAATTAGTTTAAACAAGTAAAGTTTCCAGTCAGATTTCAGCCCTCTGAGGTATCTCAGCTTCCCACCACCCCTATATACAAGGCAGAGGAAAGAGGACTATGTAGGTAGAAGGCCAATGATGGTAAAAGGACTTGCTAGCTGTTCAATTTGGGGACCAGAGAGGAGGGAAAGCTGGTCCACCCTGCTTACTTTTTGAAGCAGCCCACCTGAAAAACTAAGCGCTGCCCAGGGGGTGGAAAGCAAAATAAGTAAAGTCTTCCTTACTACTGTTCTTGCAGTAGTTGATTGATAACTCGACAAGCATAAGGAAGAGGGTAGGTTCACTGCAGGGCAAGGGGGGAAACTTTTATTTTAATTGCAGCTTTAGAGACTGAGAGTGGGACATATTTTTCTGTAAGTCTTTTTTCTTGGACACAGTTCTTCTTGGTTATTAAATTCATGAAAAGTGTTGCATTTTAATACTCTTAGGTCAGTATTGCTCAAGTTTCTGACAGTTATGGAGCACTTCTCTCTGAATGTAAATGGAAGACATAACTTCTTTCTTTCTGACAGCTGAACAGCTTTACTTTTAGAATGCATAAGATTTTGGTTTCTCATGAGGCTGAGCATATCTGCTGTGAGGACAGGCGATTCTCTATTTCTCCATCAGGAGTGACCAGCTGATCCAATCAAACCCAACACAGAGAAGCAGCAGAGTCGGCTGTTCTCAACAGAGGCATTTGGAAGGAAGGGAAGCCAGACCAGTATATCAAGCAGAGATGCAGTGGGCAGCCTCTAGTTTTGGTAGGTACTTTGGGATCACAAGAAACGTGTTTTTATTTTCATTATTACTCACAGCATACCCAACAGTCCACTGGTGGCACATTTTTGGAATGATTGCTCTAATCCTGTGTAACTCAATGGTGTGATAAAATTGAGTATAAAAGATGGCACCAAGTAACCAGAAATGCCCTTGGTTCCTATTTGTCACACCTGCTCTCCTCTCTCACTGCTTTTTGTGGTCCTTCATTGTTTCCTCTTCATTCTGCTTATTTCTTTTGGTCATAATGAATGGGCTTTTTTTAGCCTTCAGACAATTGACACCTGACTTCCTGTCTCACCATTTTTAATGGCCCCCAGCTAAAGAAACAGAAACACTTAGGACATCTCAAACTAATGTAATTTGAATTAAATCCAGATTACATTGGCTTTTTGTGGGCTTCAGCCATACCCATATTCTGAGGCTTTAGAGAAAGCACCAGCTTACTGAAAGGTTTATGTGCGAAGGCAATTTAGAGGGAAGTTATAAATCCTCCAAATAGCACAGGCCAAAGGAAGTCTGCTGTCCACCCCTGGTGAATCCTATTCACTCTCCACAAAGGGCTTCCATTGGCAAACTTGTCTTCAAGAGCTGTCTGCAAGAGTTCTATGTAGACAAAAATCCATTTATGCTTCTGGCCACAATATCACACTGGCCTGTCCAGATTATAGTGGTTGGAGGAGCTGGGGCTTATAATTGGACTTTGTGGGACTCCATAGCCTAGAGAAGGCTGTGTCTGCTTTGCTCTGAGTCTCAGGCCAGTTAGGTTTGGGTTGCAGGGATCCCTGTACATGTATGGTGAAGGAACACCTGGTCCATATGTTGAACTGGGAGGCCCAGAAGGGCTCGCCAGGTTATTAAAGGTTTCCAGAGATGGCACACCAGACATGGATGCTGCTGCAGCGGCAGAGAAGACAGTGGGGCTTGGAAAGGAATTGAGATTCATAGAGTTGAAGATCTGGAATCCTTTGCTGTGAATGGGGGTAGTGTTGTGCAGCCCTTTCGGGGGCCAGTTATTGTAGGTATAGCTTGGGTAGAGATCCTCATAAGAGTTTCCAGTCAGGGCATTGAGTGGTGAGCCAAAAGCCCCTTTGCATAGTTCTGTCTGCTGATGCCGCTCCTTTTTCCGCCACTTGGCTCTGCGATTTTTAAACCAAACCTAGAAAGAGAGAGAAGTACAGAATTGCTAGAGTGTTAGACCAAGATCTTGGGGGCCCAGGTTCAAATTCCCACCCTGCCATAACAGTTCCCTGAAGGATGTTGGGCCAGTCATCCTTAGTTTAACCTACCAGGGACAGTTTGGTGTAGTAGTTAAGTAGTTCTTTCCTGGCTCATGTGGCATTTTTAAATTTAGCTTTAAAATGATGTTGGCATCCACAGGGCAGACCCATCAACACAGTCACATCTACTTTGACCCCTAGCTATATCAGGTAATGGTGGAATAAATATGTCAAGGTGAATTCCTTGTCGTGGTCTAACAGTTTGAAACCTGGGCTGGCTGCATAAATTCTAAATCCCACTTGATAGAAAGCAAGATGCCCAAAGGACCCATTTTAGCACACTGCCTTCCTGGCAATCTTGGGTCGATCACTGGTCAAAGTGTTTCCTGATGGAACAATTCCATCCCACCAGAGTTAGGGTTACCACGTCTCCCTGGCCAGCAGTGGAGCATGAGGTGATAGGGTTGCCAGATCCAGGTTGGGAAACTCCAGGGGAATTGGGGGTAGGGTGGAGGCTAGGGAAGCAGGGACCTTAATGGGTTACAATGCCGTAGAATCCACCCTCCAAATAATCTATTTTCTGCAGGAGAACTGATCTCTGTAGCCTGCAATTGAGTTGTAATTCCAAGAGAGTCCCAGGTCCCACCTGGAGGTTGGCATCCCTAGGTCCAACAACATGGGTATTCTTTATATTACCAGATCCTGCAGAGAAAGAAAAGTGAGCCAAGAGCATCTGATCTTTGCCAGGCTAACTGTCTTTCAACCCACTTCAGTTCCTTATTCAATCTTGGGAAGCAGGGTTGCATGAAGGGTAGAATGAAGTTCAGGGGTTGCATTCCTGGTTAACCTCCTGTGCAGGCACAGATCCTCACCCTGATTCTGGGCTCAGTCAAGTTGGTCCAGCCTGCAATCTCCTCCCTGGTGCTCATGTCTGGATAGCGATTCCGCTGGAACATGGCTTCCAGTTCCTGTAGCTGCTGGCTGGTGAAATGAGTCCTCTGCCTACGTGGTTTCTTTTTCCCCAGGTTTGCTTCATCCTCACAGCTGGAGTCAGAAGATTTGCACTGAGAAATCTCACCTGTCTCTCCTAGAGGGAAATACAAATAAGCAGGTTGGATGGACATGGGCTGCGCTCTCAGTTCCTGTGTTGCATGTGAAGATGGGGCTTTAGCTCCCTGCCCCAACATCATTTTCCCAGGCTGAAAACAGTTCCAGGAGGGCACTAATGAGCCTGTTGGGGAAGCCCACATATATAGTGCCCTGAGACTCTTCAGGTTGGAGAAATGGTACAGGGAGGAGGGCTAAAACCCTTTCTCTATGTCCACTGTGGTTCTGATCTGAATCAAGTGCAGGAACTGAGGAGAATCTGCAACTCCAACCTATTTATTCAGTAATATTACGTCCTCCAAGGGGCTGTTTCAGAGGGGTACTTACCTTTTATTTTGCCTTATGATATGAAATAAAATTAAAGATGAATATGAAGCATTCCAAACAGATTTTATGTGATATTTACTCTTTATGTGGTGTTTGCAATTCTAAGCAGAGTTATATTCCTCTAAGCCCATTCACTTCAATTAATTTAAACGGATATAACTGCATAGGATGGTACTGTTAGTTATAAAATTTTCATCCTTCAAGACGATTCTCCCCACTCCTTTGTTTTCAGATGTGCAGCTGCAGGAGTCTGTCACTCATATGAATAACAGTAACATGTGGAATCTCAGCTGTGATCAGGAAATATGGTTCTGTCCAAAACTGTTAAAAAATACAGATTTTTACAAAGGGACAAAAGCAGTTCTAGCAACATTTTTATATACAAAACTTGATTTAATTTGATTTTTGGATGTCAGTTAATGCCATGTTATCTTCTCAAGAGTTAACACATAATCACGTGGCTCAACTTTCCCAGCTTTGAGGCTAATTAATTTACTTGGACAGTGTATATGTGTTTGTATCTGCAAAAACTAGTTGCTTTTCCTTTACTTCTGCTTGGACCAGACTCATGTAAAGTAAACATCAAGAATTACAAAAAAGAAACAGTAAAATATCTATTTGGGTTGATAATCTGGAGATTCATAGCATAAACTGTCATTTTTTTTAAAGTGCGATTACCTTTTTACCAGCTATAAGGATAAACCTTCCATTTAAGAATTTCCAGTATTCATTGTGCCATCTCAGCAATTTCTCTTTTAAAATGTAATTCTTCCAATAAATCCAGTCTTTCATTTGCACCCATATACTCAGTTGCATAGTTACTCTACAGTCTCATAGAATGCAGTGGGAAGAGCAACAGCAGAACACTGCCAGTAGAAATATAATATATTAAACAATTTCTAGCGTTCCTGTATTTTCCACAGGCCTTGTACAGAAAATACAACCATTGCTTAGTATACCCCAAATGTTGGACGTGTTTATGAGTGTAGCCGGAAGCTGACATAATCAGGAGTTTAAAGGCTCTTTCATTTAATCTCCACTGATCCTCACTATCTACATGGATCAGTTCACACTGCGAAGAGGTACATTGCAAAACAGAGTCGCTATACCAGGACAGACTGTTCTGAGACAATCTGTTTATCATCCCAAGGCATGAACCTCTGTAACTTTCAGATGCCCTCAGACTGGAGAGCAATGGCACATGGCAGTTGGGTTTCAGCCTAAAGAAAAGGCAGTCCCTGAGCTGCTGACAGATCTATCCATCTTCCTCCCCGATAACAAGCATAGTATATTTTCATTAGACTTCAAATGTTAAACAGCCGGATCCTCCTTTTAACATAACAATAAAGTAAGAACTGCCTGGATAAATTAGACCAAGGATCCAGCTAGTTCACAGGCAAATACCTTCAGACAGTTCACAAGCGTGGCTTGATGGCAAACAACCTGCCCATCTAGTATGAAGAGACATATTGGTTCTGTACATGGAGGTTGTATTGACTCAGGGCTTTTTTTTAAGCAGGAATGCAGTTCTGGTTGGCTTGGCATCAGGGGTGTGGCCTAATATGCAAATGAGCTCCTGCTGGGCTTTTTCTACAAATAAAGCCCTGTATTAACTTGTCAAAGTTAACGGCTACCAAGCTGTCTACCATTTTGTCCAGTTCTTCTATAAGCCATCCCCATACTTATTGAGAGTGGGTTCTGTCCAAGAACTGAGTCTGTGCATGGTGTGAAGGATTTTCTTGGGACTGTCCTGAACTCATTGTCATTATATGTTCTATCTTGTCTTTCTCCCCAAAGACCCAAAGCAAGTGACAAATAAAGAACAAATGTGAAACAAGCCCAAAATAAATAAAAACAAAATTTGATCTAACAACATCAAAAAAGCCTCTTTCAATAATCCATCCTTAGAGTGGTGCTAGAAAGCCATTCCAGTAGGGGCCTGCCTCACATCCCATGGAAGGTCATTCCACAATACTGGTGTTGACTTGCCACAGAAAAAAGCCCTTGTGATGTCCAAACTAGCCTGGGAGGGAGGGAGAACCAATAGTAGACCTTAATTGGCATAGACTGAAAGCAGGGTTGCCACCTCTGTGTTGGGAAATACCTGGAGACTTTGGGGGTGCAGCCTGAGGAGGGTGGGATTTGGGGAGGTGAGGGACCTCAGAGATGTATAATATAGAGTCCACCTTCCAAAGCAGCCATTTTCTCCAAGGGAGCTGATTTTGTCTGGAGATCAACGGTAATAGCTGGAGGTTGGAAACCCTAGCTGAAAGTGATGTTATATGTCATATTTCTCTGACCTGTAATGCCCCCAAAGTGCACAGGTTCACTACTAAACTTTACACCATAAGCTCTGGGGAGCAAGGACTTACTTCTTCCTCTTGTTTAAAAAAAGTAAAGTTACTATATGTGTGTACACTACAATAGCAAATTGAAGACGCAGCTTCCCCGCCATCATTACAGAATGGTTGGAATCAATTGGGTGGTTAAAAAGGAATCTTGCACTGCCTCCCAAATCCAGGCTAACTTATTACAGAGCAATTATATCAGATTCAGCACCATTCCAGAAGTCATGATGACCCCAATGACTTAGATCACATCAACAATTGTTCCCAAGTATAGCATAGATCCCAATGCTCTGTTATGGTTAACCTATGCAATACTTTATTCTAGCATAAGGTCAGATGCTGTGGATCTGTTTCCATTAGAAAACGTACTTGCTTCTGGCAGCAGAAACAGATCTGGAGGACCCAACTGCTCCTTCATACCTGTGCTTCTTATTTATTATCTTCCATTAGGTACAAACTACACCAGACTGTGGGGTTCAGGGACTCATTCCCCCTGCAGCAGCTGTGCAGAATGTCATTTTAAAAGTCTATGGGCCCCAACTTAGATCAGGAACATGGCATGGGGAGAGGAGGTCTCTGCCTTATCCCTGCACCAACTTCCCTGCACTGAAACAACCCCAAGGGGCATTATTTGTCCCACTTCAGAGCTGTACATGCAGGAACCTGGACTCAGTTCGTTAAAAAATGTCTCATGTTAGAGTTGCCAGTCCCCAGTTGAGGGCAGGGGATCCCCTGGTTTGGAGGCCCTCCCCCCACTTCAGGGTTATCAGAAAGTGTGGGGGGAGGATTGAATGGCACTCTGTTATATCCTATGGAGGCTGATCCCCGTAGGCTTTAATGGAGAATTGTTCCATGGTTATCTGGGGCTCCAGGAGGGCTGTTTTTGAGGTAGAGGCACCAAATTTTCAGCATAGCATCTGGTACCTCTCCTCCAAAAAACACTTAAGTTTCAAAACTATTGGACCACAGGGTCCAATACAAAGAGCCCCAAAAGAAGGTGCCCCATCCTCTATTATTTCCAATGAAGAGAAGGCATTAAAAAGAAGTGTAATCCCCTTAAATAAGATGGCCAGAACATCCTTGGGAGTTCAATCATGCTTGTCACAACCTGGCTTCACCTCCAGACTCTCCTGGATCCACCCCCAAAATTCCCAGATATTTCCTGAGTTGGTCCTGGCAACCCTACATGTCGTCTGTCCTTTAGATTCTCAGGTTTCTCCCTCTAATTCTTTAATTCCACATGATCAGGACTTTTTTGAGCAGGAACACACAGGAACGTAGTTCCAGTTGGCTTGGCATCAAGGGGTGTGGCCTAATATGCAAATAAGTTCCTGCTGGGCTTTTTCTACAAAACAATGGTGATGTCAGGGGGTGTGGCCTACAAAAAAAAAAGCCCTGCACATGATTACTTGATTTATAAGAGCTACTACCCCATGGTTCCTTATTTGCACTCTGCAGTTGGTACCATGTATCAAGAAATAACCTCTCCTTTACCAGTGTTTCATTATAAGAGGAATCGGCTAAGGCTGGAGGCAAACACTCATTTGATACTAATTTCCTTTAGAAGAAAAGATGATGAAGAAGAATTGCAGATTTATACTCCACTCTTCTCTCTTTAGACAGTTAAGAGAGAGGTCACTGAAAAGTTGATATCTGGAGTTTTAGTTTATTGATTTTAAATTGTTTTATTTGTAACTTGTAAATTGACTCCTATTTTGTTCTTGTAACTTGTAAATTGCCTTGAGCTACAAGGAAAGGTGAGACATAAATATTTTAATAAACAATAAATGTGACCTTTATGCATCTAGTAAAGTTGGCGACGGCAAAAAATTATGGCACAATGAATGGGTTACTATTTAATATGCTAGACTCTTTATTTTTAACTTGCAGTGTATTCACTCTTCTTATTTTCACTATTGGATAACAGATTTTGCAAAGTTTCCAGTGATTTCCAAAATCACTCAAAGCTGTTTGATGGGTAATGATTGTGAGGGACAAATGTGTGCACACACTATGGGAAGCAGTGCTTTTCTCAAACCAATTTTTTTGGAGAAAAATCAGCCCATGGTCTATTATGGTGTTATAAATTTACACTAAGAACACATCTTTAGACACACCCAATCTTCAGGGTCAGGTTCACAAAGTTCCCAGGCCACATGGTATTTCTGAACATTCTTCTCCATGCCTTACCTCCACTCTCAGTACTGGGTGTCCCTGCCAAAGCTCTTGGCTGTATCCCTTCGGCGTTCCCATCCGTGGCTTGCAGCAATGCTGACATATTCTCAGGAGTCCAAAGAAGCACTGTCTTAAAGTCCACTTTGAGAGAGTAGAATTGTTTTATATCTCCCACACCACAAGTTCTTAAAAGACTTTGCTGGCCAACAAGGCTTGAGGTTTTTGCTTTGGTGAGCTGACAGAAGAGAACTGAGGAACAAAATGATGCAAGTACAATGAGTACAAGTCTCCCAGAAAGATGGATTGTCCAAGCTATGAAATCCCGTAACACCCAGACTGCAATCTGCACAGTTCTTTTCAGGTTATGAAATCCTCTCCCAAGATATCCTTCATGAAGCCAAGCTAGCCATTCTGGGAGAGCTCAGCTTTCCTCTACCAGGTCCACACCAAGGTCTGGCTTCTGGACTCTCTTCACAGCCGTTAGCAACTTCTCAGAACCTTCTTCTGCTCCCTGTCCTTCTTCCTTCCCTCACATGTTTATTTCTCTTTCCCAGGGCTGCAGTGCTCTTTGGCTTGGCAGGGAGGAGGGGTGTGTGTGTGTATGTGTGTATGTGTCAAATATCAGGGACAGCTGAGTACAGTCTAACCAGGTGCCAATCAGTCATGGTCTCTGTAGCAGGCTGGGGAAGCTAGATGTGGGGATGGATGAGAAGATGGCAGCTGGGAGGCCAATGTTTCGTTCAGCATGCTCGCTGGAGTAGACAAAAAAATATGCATCATTTTGGCACCATTTGTTGCTGTATTTACAGTTTCCAGTTGGAGTTTCATTAATCTTTGTGGCTTGCCCTTGGAACCACTTCACACAAGCCTTGCTGGACCAGAACAAGGTGATTGACTGAGTCCAGCAGCTTGTTTCTCACTGCAATCAGCCAGATGCCCCTGGGGATGCTAATAAGTGGGGCAAGAAGGCAACAGACTTCTATTATTATTTTTCCTGGTATCTAGACAAATGTAGGGATCCCACTGAGCTATCATGGCCAATAGCCATCAACAAATCTCATTCTTCATTTGTAATTTTTTTTTAAGCTGTATATGTTACTGGCTATTGCCATATCTTGTGGAAGCAAGTTCTATAAATTGATTATTTGCACAGTGAATACATGTTTTATTTTGTCTGTCCTGAATCTACTGGCAGCATCACTGAATTCTAAAGTTATGATGAAGGGAGAACAACGCCTCCAGTTGCTGAGCATTTATCTTTTTTTAAAGCAATCTCTCTCTCTCTTTCTCTCTCTCTCTCTGTCTCACACACACACACACACACACACAGAGTTTTGATTCTAAACTCAAATGCCGTAGCCTTCTTTAATGGAGCAAATGCTCCAATCCTTTTGGTTTATTTGAATGCTAACAGACTATGCTCTTGTGCAAGTGGGTCCATTGAAACCGTGTCTCGTGTTATTAGAATGCTGTTATTATGTTAATATTCGGCGCAGCATTTTATCATTAATTCTTTATAGTATCTTAGAGCTTCCAGATTCATATAAACTGCTGTTTCTATTAAACAACCAAGAAGGGAACACAACTGTTGCTGTGGCAAAGTTTTTGCAGGCTGCTCTTCTTATACACAGTAATGTATTGTAATTTAAATTTGTATTAGACAGATTGACTTTTTACTTATTTTTGTACAGATTTTAAACCCTTTTAGAATGTTCTTTTATCTTGACTCATGTTGGCATGTTTTATCTATTTGTATGCATATGTGTGTACATCTATTTTTTCCCTCTTTTATCTCTCCTTTATTGCCGATAAAGGTAACTGAACTGAACTGACTGGCCTTGCACATAGTAATAGAACAAAATAGTAGTCAAGTGGCACCTTTAAGACCAACAAAGTTTTATTCAGAATGTAAGCTTTCGTATGCATGCATACTTCTTCAGATGAGGAGATAGGGTACGGTGGGCTGAAATACATGTAGTTGGTGGGGTAAGAGTGTAAACTGATACAAAGTTAGAATCAAATGGTGAAATAGTGTCATTAATTGGAAGACCATTTGGTCTGGATAGCAATAAAAGTTGCCTGTTAATTGCTGTTGCTGCAAGTCTAGTTAAAACAAAAAGACATGTATTTCCTAGTGATGTTCTTGTCTACCTAATTTACTTTTTTAACATCATTGTAGCTTGCCATTAGAAAAAAAGAATACATAAAATGAAAATGGGTTAAGTATGTCAATACAAAAAATTATTCTGATACACTATTCTAAAAGAGAAATACATTGTAATACAGTGGGGATATATAGCTCAGGAAATAGGTCTTGGGGATGTGTATTCCCAAAGGAAGTGAAGCCAAAATATGTGTGACTTCAGTGTCTGGCATTTGTCCTTTATTATTCTCTACTTGCCCACTGTTGTCTTCAGTCAATAAAAAGACAGTAAAGAATGTTTGTACATGCAGCTGCCTGAAGGGGCACATAATGACTTCATGGGAATGAAGGAGCCCCTGGCATCCCTGTGCCATGGCCCCAATCTGAACTAGACCCTTTGGCACTTCTAAGTGCAGTATGTGTAGTTTGGTCTTCTATTTCAATTTTATATTTTTTTTACCTTTCTCACTGAGACTCCAGGTGGATTACATAATTAAAAATAATGCAACAGTGACACAACCAACAGTGCACAAAACTGGGTAGAGAACAAGGCACTAAAAGCAATATCATACTCACAATATGACAGTAATTGTATACCAGTTATGTGACAACAATGCAATCAAAAGTGTCATATACAAGGAATAACACAAAGAAGACTGCTTCAGTTTCACAGATGTTGATGATAGCTTTATTCCATAGCATAACAACTCCATTATATATATTATTTTTAATTTCAAAATGATCTGTCCTTTTTTGCTTACGATACTCTGCAAAGAGCTCCACTGATACACTATATAAGCATAACAATTACATCTGGAAAAAGAAGTTCATACACTCCTCCCTTGGCAAAAAATATGCATTCTGTCATTCTTTGACACACACACACCCCTTCACATAATTGAGTAGTCAGGACGGCAGGAGCCAGAGATACAGTGAATGTAAGTCCTGCCTTCTTCAAATGCACCTGCAAATCTACCCTAACAAAACAAAGCAGGAGTCAAATAGAACCTTTAAGACCAACAAAGTTTTATTCAGAATGTAAGCTTTCCATCCTATTGTCTGAAGTGTGCTCCTAGCACACAAAAGCTTACATTCTGAATAAAACTTTGTCAGTCTTAAAACTGCTACTTGACTCCTGCTTTGCTCTACTGCTTCAGACCAACATGGCTGCCCACCTGGATCTATCTACCCTAACAGAGGTGGGTGGGCAGGAAGCTCCAACAGGTTCTTCTGTCCCTTTTGTCCCAGCTGGGCATTCTCTGCATTGTTAAGTGACACTGGCTGGCTGCTGGTGATGGGCAGGAGACACCAACCCTCCAGCTGGCTAATTAGGCCTTGAAAGATGGGTCAGGATAGCTGCTTCAGCACCATCTCAAGAAGAAGGTCAGATTTCCATGTTGCTTTTCAGCTGACTGATTGACAAAGGCGGTGTGTTCATCCCCTTTTCTTTCATCCAAGCTTTTCAGACAGACTGGCTTCTGCCAGACACTTGGAAATTATCAGCACTCCTCTCCAGCCATTCCAGGGCTAGGAGTAGTGAACTGCTTTCATTTAAAGGCTGTTATCCCTCGATTGTTACTCAGCTGATCCTTTCAGTGGTGCTTTATCCAGGACTTTTTTTCTGAGGGAATGCAGAAGAATGGAGTTCCAGAACCTCTTCATGGAAACGAAATTCTAAAAAAAAATGTTTAAAAGTTCACGAGCGGCACCCTTGAGTTTCTCCATTACCCTCTTGAGCAGGGGTGTCAAACATTTGCTATGAGGGACAGATCTTAACCTTGTCGGGCCGGGCCATGTGTGTCATAAAATGTAATGCCAGGTCAAGGAGACATAAACTTTATAAAGGATACAGACAAACACACACACTCAGTCTAATCAACCTCACTGGTTTGCCTAGCCTCAGCCAACAGAACGAAGAAAGGCTTGGTTCAGTAGCTCTGCTGTGCAATTGAGAGAGCCTGGAAAAGCTAGCTCTCCTCCCCCCACTTCCTCCCCAAGGGAGGAGCTTTGCTCTGTAGCTCCTGTGCGATTGAGCAAGCCTGGCAAAGCAAGCTGTAATGCAGAAGGAAACAAGAGTAGGAGAAGGAAGCAGATGACAGCGGGTTGCTCGCAGGCCTGATAGCAGCCTTTGGGAGCATGATTCTGCCGCTGGCCTGCATGTTTGACACCCCTGCTCTTGAGAGTTCCATCACCTCTTTTTCCAGAAAAAAGCCATGACTAATAATTCCTACATTACAGCAATTACACTGTAGATGGTGTTTGTTCTTTGGTACTATGGTAACCAACCTCCAGGTGAATCCTGAATTTCTCTTGCAATGTACATGTAATCTCCAGACTATAGAGATCGGTTCCCCACTTCCCCTAGAGGAAACGGCAGCTCCAGTGGGCAGACTATGGAATCGCATCCTTGCTGAGCTCTCTCCTATATCCAAAGTCTCACCTGGGTCTGTCCTCGTATTTCCAGGAATTTCCCAGCTGAAGTTGGCAACTCCAGACAGCCATGTTTAAATGTTTTGAATAAGACCATACATCAGTTTTCATTTTATTATCTAAATCTTGGTGGTCCCACTTTTCATTTTCATAAACAACACCTTCAGCTGCCTCTGGACCAATGTGCAAAGGTTTCCTTCACTGTAGTGCATTCCTGTCCTATTTGATTCCCCATGAGAGCTCTATTGCTTTCCAGTTTTCCCCTCCTTTCTACCTTAGATCCTTCTGTTTTCTCAGAGTTGTCACTGTATTAAAGGCATTCTGCTCCATAGACTCTGAATTGTCTCAGTGGTTTCTCCTTCCCCCTCCACCCAACAGCTGTGCTAAGGCAGAGTTAGACAGGCTGGAATTTATAGACAGCTGTGGCAGCTGCAAGGCTAACCTGCTGGGCAGTGCTTCTCCCTTTGGCAAAAATGGCTCCAGATCTGAATTTCAAAGGAGGGATTTCTCCCCTCCCTCCTTCCACGTCCTCTACAAAGATGAGAGAAAAGGAGTCTTGGTTATATGCAGATAATGAACATAATGGAGGTTTGTGCATGCATATGTGTATGTGTATATATATATATATATATATATATATATATATATATATATATATATATATATATATATATATATATATATGACTTTTCTGTATAAAAGGCTGAGCAGGAACTTATTTGCATATTAGGCCATACCCCCTGGCAGCACCACAGTTTTGCGCAGGTTTTTTTAAGGGTGAACCCAGCAGAACTCATTTGCATATCAGGCCACACACCCCTGACACCAAGCCAGCCAGCCAAAACTGCATTTCTGTGCATTCCTGCTCAAAAAAAGCTCTCTGTTCATACATACACATACATACATATACACATACACACCATTTTGTGTACTTAATAACTTACCACCTTTTGTTCCTTGTCTGTTGTTGTGTTTATGGGGACTGTCAGTTCTTTCTATCTCAGCTTGCTTTGTGTAAATGGTTTCATAAATTATTAATTCCCCGTTTACAATAGTGGGGGAAACATATACAATAAAATACAATTTAAACAAAACAAGCAAAATATAACCAAGTGTAGCTTGGTGCAGCATTGAATAAGTCAATTTGTCCAAGGCCCCAGTATACAAGCAACAGGCTAAAAGCCCAAGGCCAGTAGCTTTTTGGCTTGCTCCCAAGGGCTCATGTCACATCTCTGGACATGTCCAAGTTTTATGCCTGGAAACAGGAAGGGGGAAAAGCTCAGCTCTGATGTTACAGCTGACAGCAAGGTACCACACAGTCTTCCCTTCCTGTTTCTACTGGAGGTGTCTTTTGCTGGTTTTATTACTATATTATTTGTTTCTGTAGCAGTTATATTGCTTTAAGACTTGGATTTATTATCTGGTGACTGTAGGGTGTTTTTTTTAACATGATATAGTATTTTAATTTTATTGGGAGAGACTTCTCTTTTGCAGAATGCAAAGGGCAGGGTACAAATATATTAATTTTATTACAAATTAATAAAATATTTGTATTGACTGGGCTCCTAAAATATCTCATGGTTAGATTCCCCCCCCCCCTTGCTTTTATAATAATGATGATGTATTTAGTTCCATCCTAATCCTGGGCAAAATAGAATATTTGTCCCCAAAGTGCTGACTTTTATCTCAAAGTGATAAACCTGGGAGGAGGGGTGGAGGCTTGGCATTATGGTAGGACACCTACTTGGCTTGCAGATGGTCCCAGTTTCAATCCTCATTTAGGTCTTATTGCAGCTTTACTAACCATCCCTTGGACCCTTGCACTTACACATTGGACAGCTGATGAGTAACAAAGGAATGCTCTTTTACCACATGGTAATTGAGGGAAGTGGTTTTTGTTATATCATGACAAGTTATTTTCCCCTGGTCCCTTAGAGCTGAAAAGCCTGTGCTGTAGTTTGGTTTTGCTTCCTCTGCTGGTTGTTGGCTGTTTGTTTTGGTTCAAGCAGAGACTGATGCCAACCGCCATGTGGGACCTGGGGATCCCCTGGAATTACAACTCACCTCCAGGCTACAGAGATCCGGGGGGAGGGGGGGGAATTGATACTTATGGGTGGAATGGATAGTTGAGGGCAGGGCTTTTTTTGTAGAAAAAGCCCAACAGGAACTCATTTGAATATTAGGCTACATCCCCTCACTATCGTTTCACATACAAAAAGCCCAACAGGAATCATTTGCATATTAGGCCACACCCCTGACACCAAGTCAGCTGGAACTGCGTTCCTGCTTTTAAAAAGCCCTGGTTGAGGGTGGAATCTATGGCACTGTATCCCATTGAGCTCCCTGTCTCCCCAGTCTCTATCCCAAATCTCCAGGAGCTTCCCAACCTAGATCTGGTCACCCTCCCTCCCATCCCCCGCTAATGGCGAGGGGGGACCTGGCAACCCTTTGAAACTTTCAATCCTTCATGGTGTGCTTGTGGAAATTACACTGATGAGGATAAAGCTACAGCAACCATGGCAATGTATGACGTGATGCTGGAGTTTGATGGAGTCATTGAGTGGTCTGAGAATATAGAGAGGCTGGAACACTATTTTAAGGCAAATAAAACTGAAGATGGATACAAGCAGCAATCTTTTTTTAAACCTGTTTGTGAACAAAAGACCTATTCCCTGCTGAGGAAGTCGGTGGCACCACAAAAACAGAAAACTTTTAAAGAATTATGAAGTTTGAAACAGCAGCATGTAAGCCCACGGCCTTTTGCAGTTGCACACTCCCCCAAGTTCCATAGCTCTCCATCTAAGAGACCACCTGGGGTTTTTGATTGAAGGAAGATTTGAGACAGGCAAAAGGAAGAATGTATTTTATCTAATGCTTAATTAATTTCTGGAATTCACAAGATGCAACAAAAGTATCTTAGATTTCAGCAGTGGAGAGTTTTTCCATGTGGCAAGAATGCTGAGGACAGAGAATCATTCAGCCACAAGAGCTTCCCTAGATGCTCTCTGAAGAGGTACAGCCTCCATACTCATCTTCTTTTTTTCCAGCTGCCTGGATTATTTTATCAAAGAGCAGAACTGAGTGAGTGAAACATTGACCCTGCCTATCCCCTGTCCTTTTCTCATTGGTGAAGACATCTCCAAGCAACTTTTGCTACATCTAGGAAAAATTTGTAAATACCTGTCTTTTTCCTGAAGTGGGGGTAAATGAAGCTCAAGAGTAGCATTTGGCAGTAAAAAATGGCTGTGGAGGAAACAGTTGCCAGTTCTTGCCTTCCTCCTTGATTAAGCAATCCCAGAGAGTATACTTACAAAAGGAAGTTCCTTAAAATAATCACCGAAGAAACAGTATCATGTAGTTGAGTCTTCAGGTACAGCTTTAGTACCACAGCGAGAACTAGGTCTATGTTTAAAAGGTGCTATCTTGTGGATGATCCACTAAACTAAGCAATGCTTCACAGACTTTTTGAAGTCAGGCTGACTTGTAAACTATTCTACCTTTCAATGTAGCGCCAACTGGCAATGCTTATCCAGAATGCAGTGAACATATGCCTATCAGCTGTAGAAAATTGGGAGAAAGCCAGTTATTCAGCAATAAATGCAAGTGCAGGATGAAGGAGAGGAGAAATGCAATCATTCTTCCCTCTCTTATCTTTTTTCCATCACTGGGTGTGGGTGGGGCCCACAGCATCCTCATCCAGTGAGAGTTTGTGCCTCATGATGATCCACCTGTGAGAGGTTTACAGTCCATGAGCCAGTTTGAAAACCAAAGCACTATAGTTAGACTGTGAAAAGGAGAAATCTTCTTTTGGCTGATAAACTGAAGGGCTCCATATTTTCCTGCCTTCACTGCCCCTCAGTCCTCTTCCTGCCTTTCCTGTCCCTCCACCCTCTCCTCCTTTGGTTATGTGAAACTCAAACATGAGAACCATTTTAATGGAAGGCTATTTGGAGCCAGACTGGGCTTCCTGCCACCTTGACCTTCTGGATAGGCTAAATTTGTTCTTCTGCAAACAAGTCACTTTATTTATAACTGTGATGACAAGTCTTTGAGGCAGTGAGTGTCTCTTGTCCAGTGGAAATATGCCTCTTCTCCCGCCCCAGAACATAAAGGGTACTGATTGGGCCCAAAGGTAATGAACTATGATGGACAGTAATCCCAGCTAAGGAGGCTGGGATTAACTGGCTGTCATTACTGGGAGACCCTTGTAACTCAAGCCAGCTGCTGGCCTGATTTATGAGGGGATATGGAATCGCTGAATCCTCAGCACTGCCTGGCGCAGCAGGGAGGCAGAGCATTGGCTTCAGCATAAATAAACCCCAAAAGGTTATTCAGCAGCCCCCAACTGCATGGAGCCTTGATATTGCCCTGCCACAGCCTGTAAATATACCAGCTGCTGTCATGTTGCACCTTCCTGGCATACCTGGGAAGCACATCCCCCCCACCCACCCGATTAGGATGTGCTTCCAGCAAAGAAGGTAGCCAGGTGGAATGAAAGGGCACCCTCCAGACATACTGCTGGCACCTGGTCTGCCTTTGCAGGGCAGAGCTTTGGGTTCTGTGGAAAAGAGATGGAGGATACGGGAAGATTGGAGGGTAGGTTGGAGATCCAATTCTACTTCAGTCTAGGCCAGAACAAATGGAAGAGGGCAGACATTTTAAGAAAGTAAGCCATATAGAAGCAACAGTAACATGAAACATATTTTTCACATTTTTATTTGCTGACAAATCAATTTTGTTGCGTTTGGGGTCCCTTTGGGCCTATGTGCTTAAATTCAAATGCCACTGGGTGTTTCCCAAAGGCTTGGGAGCTACTGCATTACTGGCACCTGGTCTAACACTAGTGTAAATCCACAGTCACATCATTAAAGTTGGTAGAATGATTCTGAAGTCAAGTCAACACATGGCATGAGCCATTTTCCACAGTGTGCCATCCTCTTCATCCATCTTTCTCTGACCCCAGCTTCGTTCTCTGAGTGCTCTTATGAGGTGTCACATTGCAGGGTATAAAGGGGCAATTATGGAGATGACATGAAGGGATTAAGCAGCAGGGGTGGACACAACAAGATGCAAACAGAGCTGCGACTCAGACATTATACCCCAAGCAGCTTGAGGGGGAGAAAACAGCTCAGTTAGCAATGGCACATTTGTTCCACCTGTCTTTCTACTGAGCACTAGAAAGTTTACAGGACCATTCTGGGAAATGATGCTCTTTAAGGAGGCTTTCTCTGTGCAAACCCAAGGTAGCTTCTGTAATAATCAATCAAAGCACAACTTTAGAAACAATACACCTAAAATCAGAGCAACTTCAGGGTGAACCAGAAAGAGTAACAAACATAATGTCAAGAAAAACCTGTGAGAATAAATCTGCTACAGAAAAGATAGAAATGATAGTGCTAAAATTGATCTTCCTAGACAGGTAAAATAAGATGACCTTTTATGACCCTTTAATTCTTGTACTTAAAATTGTACAAAACCAAAATTTCTGTAGGGAAAGGCAGGAGCAGATTAAATGCTTTGCATGCTAACTGCTCCAGGTTAAATCCCCACAACTTTTATCTGCCTGCGACCCTGGAGAGCTGTTACCAGTCACACTAAGTATGTATGTGCTGTTAGGTTGCAGCCAACTCATAAGTGACCGCAGCAAAGGGTTTTCAAAACAAGTGAAAAGCAGAGGTGGTTTGCCATTGCTTTTCTCTGCAGGGTCTTCCTTGGTGGTCTCCCTTCCAAGTACTAACTCTGCTTAGCTTCTGAGATTTGATGAGATTGGTCTGTTATACTGCTTTCACTTCCCACCAGTCAGAGCAGGCTGCTTTAACTAAATTTAACTCAGTACAAGACTGCTTCATACTTAATAATAACAGTTACATGATCTTTCAAATTCAGCCAAAATGTGTGATGCCCAAACCCCAATATTACTGTATAATTTCAGCAAATCCTTCCCCCCTTATGAAAAACTTATACAGAGCTGCCCTAAAGCAAAGGACCATTACGGGGGCATATTGAGAACCAAGCTTCAAGTGAGTGCTCTTAACCCAGTCTCTTTGCAACCAGCTGTGGGGTCTGATTCAGTCATGGCTTAGGAGTATAGCAAGACACTGCTCTCTTGGCCATGCAAGGTTGTACTTTTTTGCTGACAGCTTTATAAAATGAAGCCAAAGAATAATTAAGCATGGAGCAAATTTCTCTTAACAAAAGAGTAAATTCCTGAGTGGTAGCCATGGTTGTCTGTGACAGGTAAGAAAGATTTCTGTAGCATCTTAAAGACTGTTATGGTAGACTTTGTTTTACTTAACACTATGCAACTGAACCTGATCTAAAAATAAATGATGCTTTTAGCTTCAGTTCCCTACTGATGTTCCTCAGTTCTGTTCCTACTCCCATGTACACACTCACAGAACACTTCACTCCTGTGGTAGTCTCATTACAAGCAGTGATGGCTGATCACTCTTCTGCATGAGCATGCTCCGACAGCAGTTACTGAGTTAGCCACTAGGCTAAACTCCAGCAGTTCTGTAGATGCAAAACTATCTGAAATAATGCAACCTGAGAAGTAATGTAATGTCAGTACTGCGGATGCCTTCAAACTTTCCTTCCAGGAACAATGATAGCGCTGAAACAGGAATGGGCTTAGAGGGCCTAAGGGAGTCAAATCCCTGCAGCTGATTTCCACCAGAGAAGAATGAAGTTTTCCTATGACAAAATAATGTTCCAACTTTTGCTCCATAAGCTTTATCTAAATTCCATCATGCTCTATATTTATTTCATTTATGAATCACCAAATCCCCACTATTGTAGGGCTTTAGGCGATGTACATTATACAAACATAAAAAACCATAAAACCAGTACATAATCATATCAATACATTAATTTAAGAGATCAGGTGGCAAAGGTTAGTTTCCTCCTATTCCCAGCCTGTGGACACCTTGTGAATGTGGGGCGGAACAATTATATCAATCCGAGGGGACAGAGGGTGCCAGCCAGAATATAGACTATTACTGCTCTCAACTGAAAGCCTGGTGGAACATCTTTGCCTTACAGGCCCTGTGGAATTGCATAAGGTCCTGGATATTCAACTGGTGACCTGCGAAAATGATCTACACGGGTAATTGCAATTTATGTATGATTTATTTATTTTAATCAATGCCACTCTGGCATGAAGTTTGCTACATAACTTTTGGCCAGTCTTCCTCTCTCAGGCTAACTTACCTTATAGGATCATTGTGAAGATTTTTTGTTTTTATATCTTAATACGATTTTTTTGTTCCATGTATTTACATGAGTGTGTAAGCCGCCCTGAGCCTGCTTTCGTGGGGAGGGTGGGGTATAAATAAAAGAAATAAATAAAATAAAGATAACTGGAGCAGAGGAAAACCAAGTTTGTCACCCTGAGCTCCTTGGAGGAAGGGTGGGATTAAAAAAGACAGATCAGTTGGTATGTACCTCTTACAGCAATTTCTCTTGATGTTCTAACAGAGAATCTAGAATACCTGTTCAGACAAACAGAATTCAATCTTAACATCAAGCATGAGTGATGATTTCACACTAAAGCATGAAGTTCTGTTGCTTACTTTGCAGCGAACTGTGTGTTTAATAATTTTGTGAGTCACTTCTGAGAAGTATGCCTGGATGACCAATGATGCAAAGCTTTCTCTCCTGTATAATTTCAGGGTAACAGTTCTGAAGGCACTCCTTCATTGCTCCAGAGTGCTTGTGAAAAGTGCTCCTTTGGAACCAATTTAAATAGTGCTTTGCCTAGAACCAGTGAAATAAGGTATTATTCATTACTGTTGGCTTTGTGGGGAGGGAAGGTGGTACAGTGCAGGCAGATCTCATCAGATCTAAGAAGTGAAGTAGGCTTGGCACTTGGGAGGAAGACCACCAAAGAAGACTCTGCAGAGGAAGGCAATGGCAAAGCACCTCTGCTTCTCACTTACCTTGAAAGCCCCTTGGCTGGGCTCATCATAGATCAGCTGTGACTTGATGGCACTTTACACAAGCACATTGGTTTTGGAATTTTTAATGGATTCACCCCCAACAGTTCTGACCAGTTTGGAACTGACTGAGGCTACTGAGGTCTTTCCTCTGTAACCAATCCAATGGCTGTTCCAAGTCTAAAAACCAGGAACTGTAGCCTTGAACTTGTTAGTATCTCTTATCTCTAGTGAGCATTTAAGTAGTTTCTATTTGATAAAAACTAAACTTTTTTAATCAATGCCACTCTGGCATGAAGTTTGCTACGTAACTTTTGGCCAGTCTTCCTCTCTCAGGCTAACTTACCTTGAAGCAACAGAAGAGCAACAGAAGAGCAGAAGCAACAGAAGAGCAGCTGAGGCTAGATCCTATCCATTTAAGGACAGCTATGACTTTTGGATAGATGTGATTTCACAGATGTCCAAGTCATAATGGGAGAGGCTGATGTTGCAGTCAGTAGCAGCCAGCAATGTTGAAAGAAGGCAGGACAACTTGGGAAGGATCAGGCTTTTAACAAGTTAGTTACTTAGGATGTTGTGCTTTGCCCATCAGGAGGTGATGTATTGAGACCCCTGGTACAGGATACATTGCCCCAGAGTGCTTCCATAGATAGGTATGGAAGTGGTGGAAAAATTAAGCCTATGAAGCTTTCCTGCCATAGGTATAAAATGAAACGAGGAAATGTCGTCACCTGCATCCTCTGACAGTGAGGGCACTCAAGCAGGACCAGAAAAAGTGTGAGCTATCCTGATTGGAGCCACCAGGGTTGAGTGTTGGACTCCAACCAGAAAAGGCCCAAGTTGAAATCTTTGCTCAAATATGAAACTCCCTAAGAGTGACTTTGAGTCAGTCACTCTTTCACAGCCTACCTGTTGTTGCGAGGATAAAACAGAGGAGCAGAGTACTGAATTTGCTGTCCCAAGGCCCTTGGAGAAGAGTCTGGATAAGGGTTGGCTTTCATTTCAATGGGTAGATTGAACAGGAGGCTTTTTACCCTGCTATCTTTATTTTTTTTGTTTCTCCTGCTGGGTTGCTGATTTTTTGTTCTTATCCCACTCCCACAGATTATATTGTTTTATTTTTCTCTGGTTTTCTAAGCTACCTATAATAGTGGCAGTACTGACAAAAAATATTCTAAACTAACTGTATAGGACACTTGTTTTCCTAATCCAAGGTGTGCCGCATAAGTTCTATTCTTTGACTTTTTTAAGGAGAAAAAAAGAAAGGGGGGGAGGGAAGCAAGAGGTTGACCTGTACAAAAGAAGATATGCATTTCCTAAAGACCAGGGGTGGTCAAACTTGCTTAATGTAAGAGCCACATAGAATAAATGTCATGTTTGAGAGCCACAAGTCAGGAAGGCAGGCAGGCAAATAGATGGGGGAGTGGAGGGAGACGGAGGAAAGAAAGCAACTTTCACTTAAAATGCATTCTCCAAGCCACCAGCTAGCTTGGCGAAATTATTTAAAGCGACAAATTACTTCTCCAAGCCGGCCAATGGGGCAGTGGGAGGCTTTGAGAGCCACAATAGCCTTGCCTATTGTCTTCCTTGGGCTTCAGCTTGAACCGTTTCCTTCCATGCTTTTCTCTAGAAACAAGTGTAAGTCAGGATGCTTTGGGGTCCTCTCATCTTCTTGGCTGCGCTAACTCTGGTCCACCACCCCCTGATGGTCAGTGACCATACAGACTTTGCCACGCTGACTCGGATCCAGGACCATGAGAAGCGGATGAAACAGCAAATGGAGCAGCTTCAGACAGAATTTGACCAGAAAGGCTGGACCTTGGAGCTGCTGCAGACTCCAAAGGAGCGGATTACAACTGATCAGCCCATAGATGATGAAACCTGGGATGTGTGGCACTATGTGATCGCTCTGTTCTTCTTAGTGAGCTACATATATACCCCTGAAAAGGAACTCTATGATGATTCCATCACAGATACCACCAGCAGTACCAATGGAGATGACGTTGATGATGATACTGACATGGAAATCGAAACATGTGGCAACAGCCAACAAGTGCTAGAGGCTTTCTTTGACCAACACACCCATATGGATACCAGTGACTTAACCGATATGTGTGATTTTGTTGTGTCCTTTGTGAATCGCCTGCTGGAGGCCTGCAGGAATGACCTGCCCTATCAAAACACCCTTCCTCTGTTTGAGGACTGTATTGGGGTGGGCAGTGCCTTTGAAGGATGGCACACACAACAGTCTGAGGCATTCAGCATCCTGGTACCAGTGTTGCCACCCAAAGGACACTCTTTCCAACTGGAAACTAGTGATCCTGAAGGCACTACAAACAAACATGGACATGTCTTGGTGGAGACAGAGTGTATGTGCAAGAGAGAAAAGCTGCTTGGAGACGTGGTATGCTTCCTTCATCACCCTGAGAAAGATCTGAGTGAAGACAACCAAAGTGCCTTCCTCATGCAGCTTTTGTGTACCAGCTCCCACTTAGATGTGGATAAAATAATCTTCTGGCTCCAAAGTCTTGTGAAGAAGGCCTGGAAAAACCTATGTTATAAGTACAACCTTGATCTCGTGCCAAAGCCTTCCAGCACATCATGCAAACTGGAACTGGCATTTATGTCTGGAAAAATAATCTCAGTTGACATCATACTTGGAGTAAAGCAAGGAGACAGTTTGGTTTTCCTGGCCACCCAGGATGCTGAGATGGACTGTACAGCTGGTACCATTTGGCAGAGGACTTTTGCAATCCAGGAGCTGCTCTTTTTCGAATGGGTAAGCCGGCGAGCCCCAGAGGAGAGCTGCTACCTGAAATGTTTACAGATCATCATCTGCCTCAAAGAGACAAGCTGCCCATCAGACGGGAAGAACCTTGTGCTCACTAACTACCATTACAAGACTTGTCTGATGCATCTTTTGCTCCTTCGGTCACTGGCACACTGGACCCCTGAAGATATTGCACAAAGGCTGCTGGACATCCTCGCATTCATGAGTACTGCCCTGCAGGAGAAATGTCTTGACCACTTCCTGATTGGAAACATCTCCCTGCCCATTCAGATACCTATGCCCAAGGCCCTTCGCACTGCTGCACCTGTCAATCTTTTTAAGCACTTGGCACAAGACCCAAACCTTCATGCTGAGGCAGTGAGGGAGTTTGTGGAGGTAGTAAAACAAGTGAGGGCTCTGGTGACAGACTGTGAAGAGTAGGGAAGGGCACTTGCATCAGGAATGTGAATCTTCTTTGGCTTGCCCTAAAAGGATTGGTAATGAAAGCCAACCAGACAGGAAGCAATGGCATTACAGATCCCAGAATGGTGTGATTTGGGCCTTTAAAACCAAGTCAACTTACATTCCTAGTGCCAGCTACTCTTATGTATTTTATACACTGAAAGAATTTGCTCTGTTAGACTTGAAATAAAAAGTCCCATCAAGAAATGTTCTGCTGTTTTTTTCTGTACCTAGAATTCAGTGAAATCAGTCTTGTACCCTTTCCCCAGATCTAGCTTAAGACACCCCTTCAATTGCCCTGACCTGGGTAGTCCAGGCAAGCCCAATCTCATCAAATCTCAGAAACTAAGCAGGGCTGACCCTGACAACTACTTGAATGGGAAACCTCCAAGGAATACCAGGGCCAGGACGAAGAGGTGGGCAATATCAAGCCACCTCTCTGAAACATCCTAGCCCCACTAGGGGTTGCCAGAAGTCACCATGACTTCCAGGCACACAAGCACATAGATACATAGAATACTTAAAAAAGACACCCTTTCAACTAATCACGGTGGACGTCTAATAACTATGACTGTTTTTGAAACTTTGCACTGCTGTCATTTCAATAAACCTGGAAGTGGGGGGGGGCACTATGTACACTGTATCTCTAAAATGTAACTATGTGACCCTGACATCATAATCACTCCTATGTCAAACACAGCATAGTCACACTTGTCTCAAACACACAACACACCTGAGGCAGAAAATGTGAATGGTACCCCTGTTTCCCATTAATTAACAAGAAGCACATTCTTTCAAGAAGTTTTCCTACAGAAACCTCACTGAAATGGGGAGCCATGGCACCTTTGCCAAAGATAAGAAAGGAAGCACTTTGGCTGCAAATATTTCCAGTAGGAATTTATTAGCCAGGATAGGGCAGTCTGTTGCAAATAAATGAATACAACATATGGCAGACATTGCCTTCAGCAATATGTAGTAAGAAAGGCTCAGGCAATATTTGGCATGAAACTATGGATAGTACATCTGCTTACTGTATCTGAAAAAAATGTGCGTGCACACAAAACCTTATACCCAGAATTAAACTTGTTGGGCTTAAAAGTACCTCTGGATTCAAACTTCGTTCTATCCGCAAAATACTGAAGAGTGGTTAGTATCCAGCCATGCATTTCCTATGGCCAAACAGAACTTCCCTTTGCAGAAGGAGTAATGATTTCTAACAACTCCCCACTCCTACTGCACATCCATTTTGCCCCCTATCCTATTCTTGAAGGTCTGCTGAACCCAGAAACAAAATTTTAGAGAGAAGGTGATCAGCAGTCTGTAGTGGGAAAATCCCACTCTAAGTTAATGGATGACTGGACAAACAACAGTACATGTTAAGGATAAAACTGGAAAACACCAGGTATACCATGCTGACACGGAATAATCAATTTGATTAAAAAAAAACTAGCTAGAAAGCAGAGTCAGGAGTAAGAACATGAAGCAACATGAGCATGTCTCAGGATGAATGGAAAAATCTGGAAAACCAGGGCCAGAATTTTGCACATCATGGGAGAAGAGACAGAATTTAGTGGCTTCTGGTCAAAAACTGGTAGAGTCTGGGGTTTGTAGCTAGCTTTAACCATGTAAGATACTGAGTGGTTGGTAAGCCTACTGCAGCAACTTTGGAAGGCTAGTGTAAAAATGTACAAAATTATTTCAAACTCATTCGGGCTGCCAGTTCTCCTCTGGCTACTAGCAGGGGATGAGGAGGGCATATATTCCCTTACAATATAATACTGTGTGCAATTCTGGTCACTGCACCTCAAAAAGGATATTATAGCATTGGAAAAAGTGCAGAAAAGGGCAACTAGAATGATTAAAGGTTTGGAACACTTTCCCTATGAAGAAAGGTTAAAACGCTTGGGGCTTTTTAGCTTGGAGAAATGTTGACTGCAGGGTGACATGATAGAGGTTTACAAGATTATGCATGGGATGGAGAAGGTAGAGAAAGAAGTACTTTTCTCCCTTTCTCACAATACAAGAACTCGTGAGCATTCAATGAAATTGCTGAGCAGTCGGGTTAGAACGGATAAAAGGAGGTACTTCTTTACCCAAAGGGTGATTAACACGTGGCATTCACTGCCACAGGAGGTGGTGGTGGCTGCAGCTTCAAGAGGGGGTTAGATAAAAATATGGAGCATATCAAAATATGTTCATAAAAAAAAATTTTTGGCCACTGTGTGACAGAGTGTTGGACTGGATGGGCCATTGGCGTGATCCAACATGGCTTCTCTTATGTTCTTATAAGGCTGATAGATCCAGGTTGGGAAGCTCCTGTAGATTTGGAGAGCATGCAGAGGACATGGACCTCAGTGGGGTCCAATGCCATCCATTTTCTGCAGAGCCCAGGGAATTGTTCTCTGAAGCATGAAGATGACTGTAATTCCCAGGTCTTACCTGTAGGTTGGCATCACTAACTGTAATAACCTCTAGGCAAACAAGCTGTGCAAAAACGGTTGTTTCCCCCACTCAAGTCATTCACAAGTTGCCTATCTGAAATGTTCCTAACCCAAGCATCAGCTAAAAGGCAGCAAGAGTTGGTGTGCAAAAGTTGCTAGACATTATTAAAAGATTACAGTACTACCAAATCCAGCAACGTAAATAAAGTTTCAGCTACTTTAAAAAAAAATCCCTGCTGTGCAACAAGGACTCTAAGCAATTTGCTTATAAATTCTCTAAACTGCAGACATGATTAAGTAAATTCTGGCTCGAAGCCTTATGCTAGAATAAATTATTTTGGTCTTTAAGATCCTGTTTAACTGGATTCCTGTTTTAATTTCCCAATCTGGAGTTGGGAACACACGAGAGGTCTGTGAAGACTTCAGGGGCAGGCAGCCCTCATCAAGAGGCCAAGACAAAGGCAAGGCCCCTTGGAGAACTGGATGCAGAAGATGCACTCCGTCAAGCGTCGATCCCTGGCTGAGGCCTTTCCGCTGTTAGGAAGAAATATGCTTTTTAAGTTTAAATACTGACGATGAGACAGAGCATTTTACCACCTCAGAAGGCACGTGCTTTCTTGGTGGCCCAATCCCCTCCTTTTATCGTGAGTAAATTTTTTTCTGTTAACCATGATGATGTTCATTGTGTTGAGTCCAGTAGCACCTTTGAGACAAATAAGGCCCAATTTCGCAATAGACCTTTAATCCTGGTTTAACTCTGTCCCCAAACTGATATTCTACACTAGAATCATGGACTCAAAGTCTATGACTATGATTTGAGTGTAGGATGTCAGCTTGGAGACGATATTAAAAGTCTAGTGTGAAATTGGTCAAAGTATTTGTTGGTCTCCAAGGTGCCACTGGGCTCAAACTTTGTTCTACTGCTTCAGACCAACACGGCGACCCACCTGCTTCTGCTTTTACTATTGTTCGGGATTCACAAGGGGTTCCAAAAATGAGCTTTTGTGAACCGCTGCTCAGATTCAGTTTACACAGCGATTAAGAACAGATCGATGAATTTACTAAGGGAAGGACAAAAGCGATCACACGGCCCACCATGTGCGTAACTCTGAACCCAGAGTAGGAGACGCAGGCGGAAGTGGGTCTGAGCTGAAACCAACTGCGCTTGCCTTAAACCCCTTTCCGTCTTTCCTGTCGCGCGCTCTCTTACCGCCTCTGTCTTTAGCCCAAAGGTCCTCCCCGTGACGTCTGACTCGAGCTTTGCGTGCGCCTGCGCAGTGGGTTTGCGCGGGTTGATTCAAATGCATCACAACGAAAGACGTTCGTGGTCGCCGTCGCAGTTGTGCTTGTTAATATTCTCTGAGTAGCGAATGGTCGAGAGGAGGTGACTGAGACTCACTGTGTGAAGGCAGGTAAACTAGAAATGAAAAAGATCACGAAGGCGCTGCTGTGTATCATATCTACTGGAAGAGGCTGCGGGTGGGAGGATGGACAGGAAGCTTATCGCTGATTGGTCAAGAGCTGCAGGATTTAGCCAATGCAGGGAGCCAATCTAAAATCTTCCTACGAATTCAAGAAGTCTGTTGGTATTTACCACCCCTACCCCCTTTTGTGGCCACCTAGTTATGGTTTCCGCTTTTGTGAACCAGAGCCTGTTTCTTTAGATATGTTGTGGTTTTGTTTTTCTGTTGAAATATGTATGGACAAAATACGGGATTTTCCCAACTGTTTAATGGGAATTCACAACAGCCATAGAATGAGGGGAGGGGGGAGATACGTGAAGCTTTATCCTCATTTGGTAGAGGCTAATGTATTGTTAGAGCCCAACTTTTAAAAAAAATGTTTATTGGTAGTGACTCTCCTAACGTTACCCATTGAATATAATCGTTATGTGGGGTTTGAATCTGGGCTTTCTTAGTCCTCGTTTGACACTTAAGTGCTGAAGTACGCTGGCTATGTTGTAAAGACACAGATGTAAAGAAAGAGAAATCTAAGCCATGGGGCTAAGAAGCAGTGCAGCCTATGATGTTTCTGTGTGAAGTGCAAATGTAGTGTTAAGAAGAAAGTGACCTGTTTAAAACAACAGTATTAGTGATGCTTGATGTACTTGTGTTTAGACTGTGTGAAAGTGTCATAAGCTGTACTACTTGCACTTTAAGTCATTTTAGATCTGTGCCTTACAATTTTACTCCTCTTTGCCAACTGAGGTTAAGGAGATAAAAAGAATCAGACCACTGGTCCATCCAGTCCACAGTGGCCAACCAGATGGTCTGGAAGGCTCACAGCATGAGCACAGAGGCTAAAACTTCAGGCACTGACATTCAGAGATGCACTGCTTTTGAATATGAGGGTACTTTTCAGTTACAATAGCTGATATCCATTAATGAACCAACCCTCAGTGAATCTGGCCAGTCCAAGCTAGTGGTGATCACATCCTATGGGAGCAAATTTGGCAAGGTAATTATGTATTGTATACAGTAGGTTTTTTGTCTGTCTTGATAGATGTTGCACATCTGATGTGGAAGGCTGTAGTCCACTGTATGTTTGGTTATAATGTAAAAGGCAGGTTTTTTGTATTTAAAAATTTTGAGAGGAGGTCTGTGATGAGGAGAATACAGTGGCAAAAAACTGGCCAAGAGTGCAGATTTTCCATTAATGCAGATTTTCCAAATGCTTGGAATCAGCTGCTGGCAAGCAAGCAGAGCCTGTGTAACTTTAATATGATGGTGCGTGTTTCTGGGGATGTCTGGATCATTCACTCACTCATGCTGTAGATATGCCAGAGAACTACTAGCAGTCCAAAATCTACCTACCTCTGTTTTTATGCTTCTCTCCTTTTTTTCCCTTTTATTTTGGTTTGCTTGAGAGGAAGTCTATTACTAGAATATTGTGAGGATGATAAAGTGCGTGTTGTGATTAACTGGCAAGAAGTAATGGGAGAGATTTCTGGGTGATGATGTAAAAGAGGAACTTTTTGGCTATTGGCTGAACCATAGATCTTATTAGCTCTTGTTTTGTCTTTCCTTTATAGCAACAATGATTTCTTCAAATCTACAGTCTGCTGGCTGTGAAAGAAGCTTCTCTCCTGACAACGTGTTTGTGTCCCCTGGTACCAGGAGGCAACCACTTAGCTCCTCTGGCACTCCTGTTCTGGAGAATTGTCCTGGAAATGATGATGAGCGGGAAAGAAAGCAGCGGCGGCGCTCCAGGGTTTTCGACCTGCAATTTAGCACTGAATCACCTCTGTCTGTACAGTCTCCCTCCAACAAGTAAGAAGGCTTGACCACCAATTGATTGTGTGCACATTTGGGCAATGGAGAAACATACTTGGATAAAATATGTTTTTAAGACTTATAAAGGATTCATACAGAGCACAGTCAATTTTTTATATTTTCTCCTGTGTTTTAAGGAACACATGTCATAGTTTTCTAAACCTTTTTCCCCCCCTTTAAGGCAAGCAGAAACATCATTGCCAGCAATTCCCCGACTGACAAATACCCAGATAGCTGATCATTATTCAACGTGTATCAAACTTTCAACAGAAAATGTAAGAAACCTTTGGGTTTAAAAAAAATCAGCTTCAATGAATCCATGTCTACTCCAAGCTATAGAATTTGGGTTTCTTGGCACAGAATTTAATGTGCCTTTTTATAAATGTGGAAAGTAACTCTGTCTCTTCAATGAAGTACAAATTTATACATAAATGTAAAATTGTTGTGTCCTCTTCCAGAAAATCACCACCAAAAATGCATTTGGCTTGCACTTGATCGATTATATGACAGAAATGCTCAAACAGAAGGACTCTGAACTCACCAACTTTAAGGTTAGAGTCTAATCTTGTGTGTTTATGGATATGAATGAAAAACATTGAATCACCAGCAACACACATACTTATTTAGATGTGCTTATTGTATCTTCTGTTAGCTTGAGGAGCATCTTTGAGATTTTCTTATATTCCCCTTCTTAGAAAAGCTTACATATGTATGTCATTATATGATTATTTCTTATCTGGTATAAGGTGAACTACAAATCTAAGTAAATTCCCTTTTCAGTATTCTCTCCAGTCCCATTTAGGAAATGAAACTCTGCCACCTTGCAGTAGAATTGCTCCTGTCTCTGAGGATCTTGTTAGTCTGACTTTGTTTGATTTTCAGACTGCTATCTGAAAGGAGATATTGTTGCTTGTCCTGTTGGGCATCAGACTGGGAAGAAACTGTTGTGCAGTTGTTTCTAAAGCATGGAAGCAGGAACTTCCATAGTCAAAGTGTATTTTGTCTACTTTTGAATCCTTTTCAGATTATTTGGTCTTCAGTATCAGAATGTGGGAGAACTAATGGAGAGGAGGTGTCAGGGAGAAGAAACAGGGTCCCCCCCCTTTGTGGACCAGTACTTATAGTGATGAGAGAATGTATGGAGCCAGGGCAAGAGATGTGAAGGCCAACATTGGATATTGTGTTAGTGCAGTCCAAGCCAATTGACTTCTGTCTTGTTCCAGTCTCTTTTTGATGTTTCCCATTATACATGGTGTCTCTGTCCTGTGATTTCTCTGGTATACTAAAGAGCAGAAAGGCAGGATGCAAATGATCTCATTAAAATAAATGTCTGTCTGTGCTCCTGTTTGCTGCCAGTGTGCAATTACAGTGGGGCTCTCTTAACGTGTTGGTTTTGCATTAATTGTCAGGTCAGTGTGTGGCTTGTTATGAGCGCCCTTTGTAGCCTCTGGGTTCTTCAGACTGGAGAAGCTCCATTCTAACTGTAAGTTTCCCCTTACAGATAGCAGCTGGTACCTTGGATGCCAGTACAAAGATCTATTCTGTGAGAGTTGATGCTGTCCATGGAGATGTCTACAGGGTTCTTGGAGGAATAGGCAAAGACTCTGCCCCAGCAGAACCTGTCGGTGACCAAGATACAAGTGAGTGTCTTCATGTGATCAAATGAGCATATGGTTAGGAATGGGAATGGTCTGTATTGGGCCTGCTCGTATTTCAGTGATATAGCACACATATTTTATGCACAGGGATATAGGTTCAGTCTATCATAGACCTTTTTTTAAAAAAAATCTCCAATAGCAGATTAGAAAAAGACCTTTTTATGATGAAAGCTGCTGCCAGTTAAAATAGACAGTACTGAACTAGATTGGACTAATGCTGTGACTAGAGATTAAACTTTCCTACAGCATGTTATAGATCGCCCTGTGTGTGTCTGTCTTAAACATAAAAGTGCAGAAGCAGTGGTGGATGATCTTACCATTAATAGACCTCTTTTTCTGCAAGACACAGTTTTCTATGTAGCTGGCAAAACATAATGGAGGTGATGCCTTTGCCTTAAAGATGTAAGATCTCACTAGTGACTTGAACAAAATACTTGTTTGTGAGATAGGTGTGGAGATTATTTGTGCCAGATTTCTTCTTAAGCCTTGTTTGAATGTTCTATATGCCCATTCTTCTAGGCGGAGATGTGGATTCTGTGAGTGGAAAGAAGCCTCCAAGCAAGAGGAAGCACCTGTACAAAACGATAGAGCAGAATCTGAATAACATTAATGTCTCTGACACAGATCATAGATGTGAGGTAATTTTACCTATTTGGAAGATTTGTTTTTTGTTTCTAGACTTTCTGAAGTGCTTTTTTACTTACAGCAAAAACTGAGGATTGATCGAAGAGGATGAGAATGAAATTTGGGGGAGGGAGAGAGAAAAGAGAGAGCGCTCTCTCTTGGCATGGACCAAACATGTCCATCTAGTGAAAGGAATACTGCTTCACTGTAAAGTTTGGCAAACCTGCAGGCTGTGGTCAGTACTTGATAAGGGCATGTCCCTGACGATGTTCGAAGCAAGACTTCTGGCAAGTTTCTATGTATCAAGATACTTATGCCTGGCTTTTCCTGGCATTCAAAGCATTGTAGTGCTGTGACACAAAAAGGCTTCTTATTCTGTGGGGATTTTTTGTTTTTGTTTCTGCGTTTTCTTACAAATAATAGGGCTGCATGTTTCAATCAGTTTAATTCCTAGTTGAGCTGATCGATGGAGGTCAATTTTTAATCGGTCAGGACTGGAGTAAAGGGCACATTTGTTTTATTTTTCTGAAGGAATTTGTATTTCAGGAACTCAAAAACATGCATGTTCATATTTTAGGTAGCATAAACATTTTGTAAATTTAACCTGGTCTCTCCCTTCTTAACTGGTTAAATCACTTCCATTGTTTAATAGCATGACAGCAATAACAGTTTGAGCAAAATATTTGCAATATAGACAGCAGGAGAAGAAGAGACGTTTTCCTCTCTCCCAATGATGGCTGTAAATGGACATATTTGTCCTCTTGCTGTGTAATTTGCTTTCACTGTACTTAGGCTTTTACTTTTATCTTCTCCTGGCAGTGTATCAGAATGCATAGCATAATATTTCTGCACTAAATAATGATTGTGAAACAGTGGTTTTGAAGTTTATTTTAATTCGATGTAAAATCTGGGAAATTCTTGGTTTTTATGCTCAGGTTGATCCAATATTCCAGAAGACTGCAACCTCTTTTGATGAGTGCAGTACAGCTGGTGTCTTCCTTACCACACTTCACACACACAACTACCTCAGTGAAATCCTCTTTGATTCTATGGTCACACCCCTCCCTTCTTCTGAAACTTCTGAGTTACCAAGTTCTTCTCATATGAAAATGGTAGACTTAAAAGGTAGGTGCCAGCAGCTGCTGGCTCTCCTATGTTTCCTTCTTGTTCTCGTTAATGTTTCTGTGGTTTTTTTTCCTAATTACATTTTTATTCCAATTTTTAGTCAAAAATTTGTTCCTGTTGTGGCTCAACAAGAATTAGACTCTAACACAGATAATAAAGATGTTCAGTACAAAATGTTCATTGGCAAAAAGAGCCTCAGTAGCTGTATCTAGGCCTTTTTTGCCCTTGAATAGGTTGTATAACTGGGAGGGAGTGAGCCAGAGGCCATTTTATGTCATCAGTAGTATAACATCCAAACACTGTGACTTTCTTTAGTTTTCTACCTTACTCCAAGCAATGAGATCCCAAAGTTCATTTCAGGGGGTATGTTATTAATCAGGTTCATTTCTGCATACTTTAAGCAAATCTCGTCATAAGATTACGGCAGGGTTGCCAATCTTTTGGAGCCTGTGGGCGCTTTTGGAATTCTGACACTGCAGCAGGCACAGCCAAAAATGGCTGCTGCAAAATAGTTTCTGCAGGAGGTGGGGCCAGCCATAGAATGGCTGCCTTAGCTTATCGTCAGTCACACAATGAAGATCCTTGTACTGTGGCGACAGCTGCTTCCATGGAAACATTTTTAAAATCTGCACAGCTAGTCACAAACCTTGCTGGGCAAAAGCCCCACCAGGTGCTGGCAGGTGCCATGGCACCCATGGGCACCACACTGGGGATCCTTGGATTAGGGTGTGTATACATCCCATGTCTGGGTAGATCTTCCTACTGAACAAGGTTTGTGTTCTAAACTACATACTAAATTCCCTACTGTGGAGAGGAAAGGAATGGTGGATGGGGGGTTGGCTGGTGCTTCCTGTTTCCCTTGTCCACATACACTTTTCCCACCTTACAATAGAAGATAAGTGTTTGAGAGGAACTTCAACCAGTGTTTCGCTTTTACTTAGGGGGGAGAAGCCGTAGGAGGCCACATGCAGACCTAAAAAGTTTGGGATAGTCAAAGAAAACAGTTTTTGCTTATCCTCTGCAGATGGCTGAGAAAGAGTACCGGTAGTTATTGGTGAAGGCATCTGGGTCTGTCAGGACAAGAGAGTAGAAGCTGAGGAGAAGAAGGGAGAGGCAGGACACCAATCCCCCAGTTAAACATACCCAGATCTGGGAGCCCAGCAAAGTATTCCATTCCATGTAGCAGTGGCGGCAGGATTAAGCCAGCCCACCCCCACACACTGGACTTTATCCCAATTGACAGCACTTCTTTTGAAGATCATATAACATGGGGAATCTGAATGGCTGCTAATTTCAAACTTCTTGGTGATCCTTTTGTAGAAATCCTTCTGCAGGGGGTTGAAAAGCGCACAATTTGCCCTTCTCTGGCTGGCTTCCTATTTACTGAGTGGGACAGTGAGACCCATAACGAGGTATGTCAAAACTGACTGTTGCTTTTGCACCAAGTGAGACGAGTGAATGCACCCTATGAGTTTTGACCTCAGATCTCTTTTTGTTCATATCATGGTGTATTTTCCTTGGGCTCAAATTTCTTACCATAACTTTTTATTGCTAAACATTTTCTGAACCATAGGATAAGCAGTTTCACACAGGTGTGTATCCAGTCATCTGCACACGGAGCTCTGATTCTCCCTCCTTACTCCTCTCTGTTGCCTAAAACCACTTATGACCCCTGTAAAAAATCACAGGATCCACAGAAAGGAATAGCTGAGTGAGTTTGGGTGATGTAGGGAGGAGAGAAAAGGAGGTAAAATGTCTTCAATAAACACAGCTTTGCTGACAAGAGTGGGCAATTTCACCTTTTCCTTATTGCAGTGTACCACCTCACACAGCTGTACTTGTGAGTCCCTTAACACCTTTTGTGTTTTGGGAGAGGTTGCTGGAATAGGAAGGAATGTCTGAAAAGCAGTTTCTGTGTATGCTTGGTTTGATACTTGCCATGGTTCTTAAGTATGTTTGGCAGAAGCCAAACTCTTTTATTCCTGATTTCATAGATCTACAGTCAGATTTTATATATATCTTATGGGTGGCTGTCTGTGTTTCACAAAAATCTTTCATTTTGACTCCCCTGCCTCTTTTCTCTTCAGTCAGTTTCAGCTCTGTTGGAAAAATTTAAAAAGAGTGACCAGGTGTTTGATATCAATGTGGAGGCTGATAGTGACTCTGTGGACAATGCTGAGGGCCCAGCAGATGATGACTTTGATGCAGACATACTAGACAGGACAACTGCAAAGGATCTTGGGGAGTTCTCAGAAAAGTTGGAAGCCTGTAGGGTAACTCCAGGATCCTCAAGGTATGTTCAGGGCTGAACCACTGCATTCATTGATCTCATAGGAAACTTATACAGAATTGTTCATTCTCTGCAGTACGAGAGTGCAAGGAATAAAATGGCAGGTGAGCCACGTGTCACCACTTTAAAGAATGTGTGGGATGCAAGTGTAATCAATTGTGGTAAGAGATGTGGTTGAGCTTGTAAAATTTTCTCTCCATTGTAGTGTGTAAGTGTGACTGTGTGCTTTTTGCAGAAGAGATGTGCTTTCCCTGGGGGAAGGAGACATTGGGTCCATGTGCCTTCATTTGTCCATGAATCCCAGCGAGTACTCTTATTTCAGCCCCCGAACCATGTTCATGTGGGCAGGCCCAGAACACTGGCGTTTCAAGCCTCGCCATAAAGGTATGAAAAGAGCATTGGATCAGATATCTGCTGGTCTGTAGAAAAGCAGGCATCTGTATGGTAAAATTTCTGGTTTTCATCTTAGCAAGTGTTCATGAGCCAGGAAAGAAATGATTACGTTTTTTCTAAGTGGAAAGTGAATGCTTTAAAGAATTAGTTCTTGGAGATCATTGTTATTTCATACAGAAGCTTGGTAATTCAGAGGCAGTGGTCATTTCCATACTGGTTGTTTGGAAGTTTAGATTTTTCCAGTATTGTATACATGGCAGCCATTTTCACTGTCCTACAGCAGCCATTTCCTTTTCCTGCCACACAGGGGGGAGCTTTCTCTGTTCTTAATTGGCAGTTAAATAGCATTATAATGTTGTAATAGTATGCATATCAAACTTGATGAATTCCCAGCCCTTTTTTTTTTAAAGGAAGTCTCTAGCCCCTTTTGTGGCAGAGATAAAGGAAAAGGATACATCCACAATTAAGAGGAAAGGGACTTTTAAAAAGAAGGTGGGAGTTCAGAGAAACTGATACACAGATTGTTATATCATTGTAACAATATTCAATTGCTACATTAAAAAAAAAAACCACTGAAAAAGTCCTGGTGGCACAAAGGATAGGGAATAGTTGCTGCTGGGGGGACTGGAGCAGGGAAACTGGGAAAATCTGCCATGTGGAAGCCTTGCTGTCACTGTGACAGCAACAGGATGACAACACTAGCCTGTCCCCATCTGGAAAGGGGGTGGGTGCAGGGGGTGTATTTATAAATTTTATATATATCTTATATATATATATATATTTATATATGAAGAGACTTAAACAATTGTACTAACTTGCATTTTTAAAGTATCCATGAGACAAAAGCAGCATAACCTAATAAAATAAGGGAATAGTATATAGCAGGTGCAGTCACATCTTCTCTCAGCTGCTCTGTATTGTACCTTCCTTTTTACTCTTTGTAGGTGATACTAGCTCTGAGAAGGTAAACAAAAGGAAGACTGCAAAAAAAGTCTTGGAAATAAATTTTGATGAGGAGATTAAGTTTGAGCTTCATTTCTGTGAAACAAGGGTAGGTGTTCAGAGCCCTCTGTGGCCTACTCCCCTGTCCGTTACTTCTGCTCCTCCAGTCCAGCCACCCACCTCCATCTGAAGATCTTTTGTCTTCTTAAATGACTGCATGCTTTCTCCCTTCCTGTCCCTTAGGCCTGGAACTGCTTCCCAGAACACTTGTGTTGATGATGCCTCTTTTGCTTGTCACATGGGCTCCTGTGCAGAATTTTTTAAAAGTGTGGTACCAATATGGAAATGCTTGATTGTTGGCATTTGATATTCCCAAACAGGTAGCTACAACTCTGGCCCTAGCAACACTTGAAAGTCAGAACAAAAAATTCAACACACTCCCAAAAGACTTCCATTATGATCCAAGCAATCTTACCTGCCTCTTCCTCAAACCAGCCTGTAAGGTAAGCTTTACCTACTGGGGTTGACTCCCACCTTGGCTGGGTGTCTTTCTACTATTTCTTAGCTTGATTTGGCCAACATCAGCCTACACTTACCAGAAGAATTGCTGACTATTGTGAACTGACATATCTGAGCCTACATTACTTTGATTCTGTCTTGTCCTAGTGACTTCTCTCTTTTTTGTCCTGTTTTTTTTTTTTTTTTGGCAGCTTTGGAAAATGCCACTAAAGGCCAAGTCACCAAGTCATGACGATGAAGTTGGAGAGTATGATTACAACAATCCCAATGATATCTCCAATTTCTGTCCTGCATTGCAGGTGAGGTTGCAAAGACTGAAGGTGTTCCCTCCTGTGAATTTCTTATCTCATTGTACTAATCTTAGCAAAACTTTGGCAGCCTTCATACTGGGTAATAGAACCTACGTGGGTGATGGCTAGAACATGTATCAGCAAACTACTGAAGGAGCCAGCCTGGACTGCTAGAATTGCACTGCCTGCTGGCTTCATCAAGGGGTTGTCAGTCCCACTGTGGTAAATCTGTTGAGTAATAGTCTTTCTTCTGGGTGTGGATGGGTTCCTACAAATGCAGGCATGTGAGGAGAATGTGTCATCTCTGTAGCTTGGTATATTCTTGTAACTGGATCCTGAATTCTTTTAAGCACAGATGGATCTGTTTTTGGATGATATTTGTGTGCGCCTGCAAGTATTCTTTAAAAATCCATTCCAAACTGATAAAAGACATTAAAAACCCCAAGAGGCATCTCATTCTCAATTTTTAAATATATATATCCTATTTCTATACTGTACCTGCTATATTAGTTGTGGATGTGGTGTGAGCAGTGCTTAATTGGCCACAGGAAGATGCACAAGATCTTAAAGGACCATTTTGTATGTAGGATGAAGGTCTTTGAAGATTTTTGGGAGGTTCTCTGGAGTGCAATGGTCTATGTGCCAGATAAATTTAATAGCTGTTTGCCTTTGTCTCTTTAAGTTCCTGTCATATTTCAGTTCATTGCATGCTTCTGAATGCAAGAATATCTGCCTGGTTACTCACTAAAAAGATGGCTGGTGTAGAATAGGCATTCCTTGAGATGGCACTTATGTTGCTTCCTCTAGGCAATCTCTAGAAATGAGAGTTAGTTGGATTCTGACAAAGCTGGCCTATTTAACAGGGACCAGCAAAAACTGCCTTGGTCACTGAATAATCAAACTGTAGATACTCAAGTTCTCTTTCTGCTGAATTCCATGTTCTTCAGTTCTCCAACCTGAATTCAGCCTTATAGTTTGTCTTTGTTTCTTTCTGTTCAGGATGCTGACAGTGACGACGATGATTATCCCAATGAGTTTGTGGGCCAAAGTGGGATGTTTGAAATGACCGGTCATCCTGCAGGAGGAGCAGACCAAGACACAGATCTCAATGGTGGGCTCAACATCACCACCTATGGTGAATCCAACCTTGTGGCTGAGCCACAGAAGGCAAGTACTGATGTGGGATGGGCACAAGCAAAGCAACTCCCCACTTGTCTACAGTCCATGCTATATAAGTTGGTGTTGAATAGAAAACTTTGCAACACAAACATTCTAGTTGGCGCTATAGCCACGGTTGAAGAAAACAGAAGTGATAATGTGTAAACAGTTTGGAATAAAACTCCCAGCTTGAATTCCATGCTTTGCTGGAAGTGAATCCAAAACCAAGCCCTCATTTTGTATTGTATGCTTGGATTCTTCTTTCCTTAAATGAAGGATCTCGTGCTGTGAAGGGGACTGTGTTGAGTGGGCATGGCAGACAGTAGATTTGTGAGGGAAGAGGCATGTGGTCGAATGCCATGAAGAGCATCTTTGAATGTTTTATTTATTTTTGTGTTTGAAAGTCTCTGAGGAGTCTTTACTATTCCTGTAATGTTATTGCTTCATGCCTCCATTCTTTTAGGTCAACAAGATAGCTATAGAGTATGCAAAGACTGCTAAAAAGATGGACATGAAGAGGTTAAAACGGGCCATGTGGTGCCTCCTAACTGGTGCTGAGAACAATCAAACTGATGAACAGGTAGGAGCCATGGAAGCTCCGAAAGCTGGCCCCAGATATTCCCTTTGCTTCACCTTAGGCCTTTCCAATACTATCCTCAGCTGGCTTCATGGATTACTACTTGTCATCTCTAGCCTTCTAGTTTTTTTTCTAGGTTTCTGTTTATTTTATTTACAATACTAACATACCACCTCTTTACCAAAGTGTACAAGGAAATTAACTCAGTAGTGTTAGAAAGGTGCTGTTCAGAGCTACTGTATTTTGGGCTGTGTGTTTTAATTAAATGCCAAATTTCTGCACCAAGAAAAAGCTGAATCCTGGAACCTGTATGAAAAGTGCAAATTAGGAAACTGCTTTGCATTATCTGTTATGTTAGTCATGAGGAAGGGGTAATAAGCTGATGCATAAGAACCTTATTAATCTTTCCTCATCTAGTTCCAAAGATTTCACTAGACAGTACCGACAATACTCTCAAACATCTCTTTGCAACCTGCTTTTTTAAAAAAACAAGCATACTGAGATTCTCACCTGAAATCTGCACCCACAGAATTTCTGCCTATAACTGTGTCTAGTACTTGCTGCGTCATGGAATGCAAGGAGGTATAACAATCTCTTACATTATGTGTGCCACCCCAAAACATCTGTGTTGTAGTGGGTACCAATCAGCCTTAGGAACTACTAGGAGATCCTTCATCAGTTGTTGTGTGACTTTGTTCAGGATTGAACTGACCTTAAATATTCAAGCCAGAATAGTATTCAGGTCACTGGCCTCCACAGCAGACCAGGAATCTGATCTTCAGCTGTGCCAAATTAGAAATCTTGAAACTCCATGCCTCAAGTTTACATGACTGTCATGTTGAAGACAAAATGTGGTATAGGTCTGGAAGAGTTCCTGTAGCCCTCCAAGAATTCACGGAGTATCCTTAATCTGGAATTTAAAAGACATTCATTTATCTTAAAACAAAAGTCCAGTGGCACCTTAAAGACCAACAACATTTATTTCAATGTGAGTTTTTGTGACAGTATCTGAGGATATGAGCTGCAGCTCACAAGAGCTCATATTGAAATAAGTGTTGTTAGTCTTTGAGGCGCTGCTGGACTTTTGTTTTATTTTGCTATAACACACTCACCTGGCTACCCCTTTGTATTCAGCCATCTTACCTTGGCAAACATTTTTGATTCACACCAGTAGTAGTTCTTCCACTTGGTGCATTTATTCTCAGCTGCCCAAAAGCACCAGCTTTTGCATAGAAATACCACTTTATTGTTTTTGCATCTTGGATGGCACACCCCCAGGCCTTAGGCACACTGAATCTGCATTATCTGATTACTAGCTGACTTAATTTGACTTTTGCTTGAGCAGCACGTCGCCTTGGAGAAAAGCTCTGAATTCTCTGTAGTGGCGGGTCGGAAGATCTTCAGCAGCATTACCAAGGATCTGCTTCACAGGTATTTATGACATGCTTAGTTGCAGATTTGTTATTCTGGAGGTTGCCGGGGGGAAGGCAGACTTGCTCATGTCCTGCATAACAGTCTTCCATTGTGCACAAATGGGTGGGTGGCCATATAATGCTGGCTGATGCAAGGATCTGTTTAAGTTTTCTCTGGGTGCTGACTGTTCCCCCTGTCTCAGATTGGAGAATGCATTCCCCCTTTAAGTATCATCCCTCTTTGCTAATACCATTGGCACAACCACTCAGTGAAGCCTTTTTTTCAGCTGAGCCTGCTGAAAGACTTCAGCTGGGTCCCTGAAGGTGGAGTGCTAGCTGCAGAACTTAACGTCTCAAACCTTAACCATATCCTTTTAGTGTAGATGGAGGATTAACTCAAGCATGGTGGCCTGGGGGGTGGCAGTTATTCTCATTCTAGCCCAAAGAACCACCTAAGATGGCTCTTATTGATGACTGGATCAAGGTCCCATGTTTCATAATTGCTCTGATTTGGTTTCCTACCAGCGTGCCAGTAGTGTAAAGTAACCTCAGACTAGAAGTAAATGATAATCCCCTTTCTTAAAAGAAGCAAACAAAAGTAGTTTGAGACAGTTTGCTTTGTATGGAGCACATTTATTTATTTATAAAGGCAGCTAACAATGAAATCCATTATGAAAGCCATTACAATAAACTCTCCAAACATGCCTCTTTCAAAAGAGTTTTAGAAAAACAGAGTTTACATGCATATAAAACAGTTAAAATGAATACAAGACATTGGCTAGGAAGGAGAGATCATTGTGGGAATGCCACAACAAAAAAGTTTTCACCCACTGGCAGAAAATGGCAATAGAAAAGGACAGATGACTCTCCCTAGGGAGAGAGGTCCAGAGTTCTGGTGCCATGACCAAGGAGGCCCTCTCCCAGGTTACCTCTTATCTAATCTCAGAAGGTGGGCCGCCAAAGATGACCGTAATAGTTGGGCGGGTTCATAATGGTTTAGGATTTCTCTTGCTCCTCTGATATCTGGGATCAAACAGGTTTTTGAACAATACAAAACTCTGTTAAATTGGTTTACAAGAGTCAAAGCTGGAAAAATGAGCAAGTACAACATGAACAGTAACCTTCCATCATGCTGCCTTCAGCTCTGAAAAGGCTATTGTCTGAATCCTGCTCTGTTTTTCTGTGTCTTTCAGGATGCCTTCTGTTATGGCAAAAAACCTTTCTATTCCATTGGCATTTGCTTGCCTCTTGCACTTGGCCAACGAAAAGGTATGTGTGAAGTTTAGCCTCAGACCAGGGATCCCCCATATACTCCAGCAGCGGCCATCTTGCCTGATTCCTCCCGTTTGGTGTAGTGGTTAAGCATGTGGACTCTATCTGGAAGAATCAGGTTTGATTCCCCACTCCTCCATGGGCACCTGCTGGGTGACCTTGGATCAGCCACAGTTCTTGCAGAGCTGCTCTCTCGATCAGTTCTTGAAAGAGCTCTCTCAGCCCCACCTACCTCACAGGGTGTCTGTTGTGGGGAGGGGAAAGAGATTGTAAATTGCTCTGAGACTCTGAGTGAAGGGTGGGGTATAAATCCAATCTCTTCTTCCTTGGCCACTCCACTTTAAGTTTCCGATACATTTATACAAGTATTGGTCCCATACAATCCACCTCCTACTATTCCTCTCCCAAAGTCTGAAGCCCTGCCCAGTCCCTTGTCCCAGAGCCTTTCAAGGTATGAGAATCCCCCACAGGGTTGAAGCACAGCAGTCCCCCAGCAGTTGCTAGCCACTTCCCTCATCTCGTGGCTGTACCTGCTTGTTGCCCGCCTCTTTGTTCCAGGCCTCTGCATTCAGCACTGTGATGGTTGTGGGGGAACAATTTAAACAGCCATGTCCCTCTCGTGCCACTGTGCCCTCCATTGCTCTCCCTCTGGGACAGCCCTTTTCCAATTACTTGTTGCTACTACTTGTTGCTATGGTCTCTTGTATGCCACGGTTCACTGCACTTGCTGCTAGGTTCTTGGCTGCCTCTCCTCTCAAACTGCTGCTGGACCCTGTGGTGCACACTCTCAATAGCTATGACCTTTTTAAACTGTCAGCCCCGCCCCCCCCACACACACTTTTAAGGCTTGGTAGTTATTAAGATCTGGTAGAATGCTAAAAGATGAATTTTAAAATGTTTTTAAGTGGAATAATAGACATCTATGGCTAGTAGCCACATGATCAGGGATATGGCTTTAGATACCTTTGTTCTAAGAAATATGTAAGTTATCAACTGAACTACTTGTAATACTGAGTATGAAACTGTACATGATGGTTTTAAAGTGAAATATCTATTCTTATTTCTTGTCTCCAGAACCTGAAGTTGGAAGGGGTTGAGGATTTGTCTGAAGTCATCGTGGCACAAGGAGACTAACATTTGCCACTTGGGAAGGATAAGATTTTGTAAGAGGGTTTGTCTGCCAGCAAGAGATGTATGGCCTGAACCATCCACAGCTGCTGTTCTACCTCCTGGAAATGCTAATGAGAACAGCACACCATGTCCAGCAGTTCTGGGAGATTTTATGAATACATGGAAGTTTGGAATCATGGCCAAGTGAGTGAAAAGTGTGCCTATTCAAGAGTTCCATCATGGTTTTGACCCTCTTCTGAAGTCTACATCTTCCCTTTCTGGGGCTAGATGAGTTGTGTGCTGTGGTCCGTGAGCATTTTGCGCCAGTGTTACCCCCACAGTCATAATAGAAAACTGGGTGTATTTAGTTTGCTTTTAAACATGTGCATCCAACTTCCTGTACACAGAAAGCTAACTTGTCTCCTTTTTATACTCATTCTTTTACTGTAATTGATTTTATATATTTATACAGATGCCTTTAAAAAAACAATAAAACTACTCTGTGTAGCTTCTGTAAACCCCTGATGGAAATGCTTACAGCTTGTATGTGGCAGGTTCTTTTAACTGCTGTACATTGGGGATTTTGAGTTTGGTGAGGCATTTGGTGAAGGGGATGGGTCTGCTGAGAATTTTTTTATGTGTCCAGTGGCAGAACTGACCTGTAACTTGCAGCTTAATTTGGCTTTCTCTCTCCATAGGATTGTGTTAACTGGTGAGTTACATAGGCTGTTTATAATGTACAGTAATTCCTGTGTAACTCTCCTGACTGGGCTAGCACCTGTTTTCACTTGGCTCTCAATTTCTACTTCATTTTAACTTCTGCCCTGACTTATCTAAATGTTAACTTTTAACTTTTCTGCTTTTAAACTACAATTATCTAATCCTGTTTTACTGCCCTTTTTCCTAATTGTTTTACCAACAAAGGAATTTCCCCCTTTATTTAATCTACACTAGTCTATTCAAATTGGTATTTCCTGTTCTACACCTTCAGATTGACTTGGCAAAGGGCCCTCTGTGGATAAAATGAATGATTGTGAACAGGGCTCTAGACTAGCTATACAAGCAAAAACGTTCTCTACACAGACATGGGTGAATCTTTAATTTTTCTGTGATCCACACAGCCTTGATACATGAGGGGGGAAATGGGATTTGAGAAGTGCCCCCCTTGGCTGCATTCTAATGCAGTAGCCAGAATGCAGTGTAAGCAGAGCACAGAGTTCATGTGATTATCATTGTCTCACGGTAATATTGTCTCAGGGTAAATTTCCACATCCCTTTATGATCTCATTTCTGTGGTCTGCCAAACGTGCTTTGTATTTAACTTGGCAGCGTATCATCTTCATCTTGTAAGGCCTTGTGTGACTCATCTTTTTAATCTCTGCTTAAAGCTGAAGGCATGCTTGTCACTGGAGACTTTTTTCAGAATAGTCTGTGCCGAGAACTTACTCAAATGACCTATGCTTTCTACTTAAAAGTATAAGTATTATTGGGGAGGGGGATAATTTTTATTTAGATATTTCTATGCCACTTTTCTTTACCATTCTTTACATCTTATCCTCACAACAACCATATGAGGTAGGCTGTGCCTGAGAGAAAGAGGGGCTGGCCTAATCACAAAAGAGCTTTTGAGGCTGACTCGAAACTCAAACCTTCAAATAAAAAAAAAATTAACATGTCCTAACTCTCCTATATATGAGAACTGTGAAAGACGTAATTCCTTCTCAATAGTTGACACTTTGATTATTAGCACTCTGTCAACTCTGCAGGTACAGACCAGACCTAAGTACTACAAAATGTAACCTTCCACCTCCTATTTAACAAATAAACTTGCATAATAGAAGTAGATATGCTTACATAACTTTGTACTTAATTGCTCTGTGGATTGATTTTTCTTCCTGATCCTTCCTTCATATGGTCTAAGCTATACTGAATCAATAGGCAACAACAGTGCCAACTCAGATTCTCACAATAAAATAATAAAATCGTTGCAGTTGAACAAGATAATAAGAGTATACAACCAATCTGGCTGCTGCTACTCCTTCATCAAAGGGACCTTGTTCTCTCCCTCCCTGCTGCAGGAGGCTGGTATGAGGGAAGGGCTGAGAACAAGGCCCCATTCATGGAGCAGCAGCAGTTGTTTGATCCTAATGGCACGGCTTTATTCTTTTATTAGAAGCTGTCTTGAGAGGGTTGTGGGGGGGGGAAGAAACATGTCTTGTTACTAGTTGCTTAGTATGGGGGAGTTTGGGGAATGATAAGGAAAGTTATTTGTCTCGCATGCCTTGTTTTGGGATGCCTGATAGTATCTACCCAGACCCATTAGAAATGGGATGCCCTTTCAGTTGATGCAGAAAGGGCTTTTCTTACATTCTTAGACTGTTTCAATCAGTATTTTTATTAATGCATCCAAGAATGGGCCTGGTCACTCTTATAACTGAAATTACAACTTTGTACCAATTCCACAACACAGCAGCTAATCTTTAAATTGTAATTCAGGCCAAACCATAGAATAAGAAGCATGCCATGTGTATTTTATTTTATAATTATCTGGAAAATAAAAAAGTATAAAAACAAATACAGTACATATACAAAATACAGTTATAAACCCCACCCCCAAATAAACAAAATTAAGACAGATGGTATATCAAGTTAATCATTGCCTGTGTTTCCAGAAACATCCCTTGTGAGGTAATGAACAATATACTATACCATTCAAGTAGGATGAGAAGTGTTACCACACACCCCAAAAAGACTGCCATGGTTCTTACTGGTTCTGTATGTGTGCGCCTTTAAGGCAGCCTGACCTGTTACAAAATTAGCAGGCGAACTCTTTTCCCATCACTTTATCTCCATGCTGGGGTGGGGAATCCACCCTATTTGATTCCCGTATGTCAGGCTGCCGTTAAAGGCAGGGGGAACAACCATCTGACACCTTATAAGCTGTTTTATTGGGGCTGCTTATTTCTTCCAGTGTGATACATTAAATGTACTTCTTGATTGTTTCCTGGAAGGCAAGGTGTGGCTAATTTCCTTTTCAGCAAAGGATGAGAAATCATCTACCTCTCTCCTACTTTGGATTGCTTTATGATCTTTTGACTCTCCTGCAGGCTCTGGGGGAATTTCCCCTTCTCCCCACTTTATCGTTTCTAGCTCCCTTCAGTCCACTTTACCTTTTGCATTTTTTTTTGTTCCCATCAAGATGGAAATATTACAGGTCCATGAATAAGGTTAATCTTTTGTCAGGGAGGAGGTTGGCTGTCCTTTCCTTCTCCCAGCCAGTTTGCTGGGATTCCTTTCTCAGCCCAACCAGAGTCTTGAACTATTTTCTCGACTTTCTGCCGACACAAAGGGCAGCAGCTGCTGCTGTAGAGAATTCTTGTGGCGCAACAGGAGCAAAAGTTAGCATGGCAGCAAGGAAGCATCATTGTGTTGGCCTTATGGTGGAGGCAGACAGCACATTCTTTGCCAATGCTATTTTCTTCGTAGCAATTCCTCCATACAGACTCTAGAGAAACAGAAACATCTCATTAAAAGGCAGAGAACAAGTACGGCAGAAGCACATATTGCTTCAGCTACATTTCAGAACGGCAAGAAGTTCCAGGAGGTGGCATCTGCAAACTTTCCTAGTGCTGAGAATGCAAACTGGAGACTAATGCTGTTGTCGATACTGGTTTGTTTATGAAACTGCATTCATGATATAGTGGAAGCAAGCAAGGCTGCACAGCCACTAGTTCTGCTTCCTAACTTCCATGCAACAGTTGCGTGCACACAGATACACATCACAATGACTGCATCCCAGTTATCAGCTGATGCCAAGTAAACTCCCAGCCAGTCTCTTCCCTCATAGTCAACTGGCCTCAGCTGCTTTGCTGCCCCTTTTACATAGCTGGAGGATATGACAGACTAAAAACTGCAGACAGACTTCCAGCCTCTAATAAAAGGTTATGTGGGTGGAGGCCAAGTTTTCACGTTGCATGGACTCCTAGGACACACTGCATTCTTACACATAAAACAATGCATCCCTTTCCCTGTGGAATTCCTGTCAGGGAAGGTTGAATTTACCTAATATGAGGAATGGATGGCATGGTTTGCTATCATTGGAACAGTCTCTTACAGCACTTCAGTGTCCTCCACAGAAAAGGAGGGCAGCTGTTCAGTTAGATGGGGGTAGGATTGTAGTGCACTCTGGGATACTGTAGAGTAGTGGCCTAAACTTGCTTCTTAAGCAAGCCCCTTTCCAGATACTCACCATTCTGTCCAGCTGCATTCAACAGCTTTTGGCCTGACTCATACATGTATATCTTTGGTCTTGATGGATCTGCAAAGGAAGAAAAGAGGTTTACGTACCACCTCACAGCTAAATAAGCCTTTCCTCCAACAACTGGACAAAAGCTCCTATTCTAACATGACTTTTTCAAGCATTGTGAAGCAGCAAAACCAACATCACTCCCTAAACTACATTTAACAAGGAGATGAGTAATGTATCTACAAGCTTTCATTCTTCCAAACCCATACTTGTGTATTCATGCTTTAGATGCTGAGATACATCTGAAAAAAATGTATGAATTTTTCTTATACTCGGATGTCTGCCTCCAGTATTGGGGCCTAGCTGGAGTAATCATAAGCCATGTTGAACATGGGTGCAACAAGCCCAGAGAATCACTTGACCAGCGAAGGCTGGCTTCCCATGTTTTTTTTTTTAAAAGGTCCTCTAACAGCAGAACAAGACTGTCATCCTAAACCAAAACTGGCCAACACAACACAGCAGCTTACCTAGAAGCTGGATGGCTTTAGTTCTTCCATAGATGTCTATAACTGCCCAGAGAGGCTTTTTGACTGGGACGTCTTCAAGCAGTAAGTAACTGTCAAACTCATGATTGGCACTGAAGAAAACACAGCCTTTCTTGTTCACCCAGAAGCTGACAATAGTGCCCTCACCAACATATTCATCTGGTAAGACAGAAGCCCAGCACTTCCCTTGTTTGACCAGATTGGGGCAAGCAAATGGAGGCAGATCCCTGGAGTCCATCAAGGAGGGATGCTCTGAGATGAAGCCCAACCTTAAGCCCCCAAACCATCTGTTATCTTCCTTTAGGATTTCCAGTGTCACCTTCTCATTAACTTTAATTGGCCGATTGGAGAAGACAATTCCATCATGGAAGGTGGCTGCTCTGGTGGCTATATACTGCGACACATCTAAAATGATCTGGGATCCTTTGGTATTTGGATGGAAGGCAAGTGGGACGTATTGAACCTGGATGCAGTTATCTTTAGGAGACAAAAGGATAAATTAGATGTCTTCCATGAGAGTCTGTTTACTTAGCAATACAGAAGTGTTTCACCCATGTAACCACAGAAACTATATTGGGGCAGGGCTCTTTACTGAAAAACTGAAACTTTCAGAAGGATGAATTCTGCCCAGTGAAACTGGCATATATGCAATACTGTCTTGCCTAGGTGTCTTTGTGCGCATGCGTGTGTGTGTATATGATTAGTGCACACTATTAATACAGAACCCTACAAAACATGAGTTTATCACTACATGAATCAGTGGCTAAAATGCCCCATTCTAAGGCTTCAAATGGAAACTAGCCTTTTTTCATTTGCCTGTGTCACACATCCTTGATAAATACATTCTCAATTACAAGGACACAAAAATGAAACTGACTAGTTCAGAGGTAATCAACAATTACACAATGGCTAAAATATGAGTTTCTCTTTCTAATTTAATTGAACTTGGAAACTCTGATAAGCTGTTAGCTGAATAAGAAGCAGTAAACTCCCATATTTTTTCTAAGAATTTCTGTTTTGCTGAAACTGCTTGTATCACACAGTGTTTGTCGAACATTATCTGTGCAGTAGTTTAATACCAATTGTACAGTGTTCACATTTTGCATACTATTTAAAATTAAGCAGGTGAATAAGTGGCTCTGATATGAATTGTATGCTTCATATTTTCTGATATAACCTCAAATAAATTTTTCAAAAATTACTCATTTTTTTCACATAAAAACCAAAAAAAAAAGCAGTCACTATAGAAAAAAATCCACTTTGGATGTTGTATTCTTCCAAGTAGTGACATGCTATTAGATGGCTATTCTACGGCCAATATATTGTAGGTAAAAACTAGTTGTGAACCAATTCTAACTACAAATCTTTCACTCATTTCTTTATACAAGGTCTGGAATGTTAACATTCAGTTTCTTAGATATGGTTTTGATCAAAATTTCATTTTCTGACCTTGTAAGTTTTTCATATTCTGCTGCTTCTCTAAGCAAAATTCACTTGGGGATAAATGACCTGTTCTTTACTCTCTGGACATCCTATGGTTGAGGTCCCCAGGGCTGTCAATCAATGTCAGATCATTATTGTTAAGTACTGTTTTAATTAATAAGCCAATTAGTTGATTAACCAACTTCCATAATACACTCAAGAGGTTGCTGTCTTTCCACAATAAGAGAAAGCAGTTGTGTAGTGGCTAGAGAGCAAGAGTAGGACCAAAAGGCCCAGGTCCCCACTCTGCCAGGAGCTCACTAGATGACTTGAGTCGGTTGCTCACAGTCTAATCTACTTCACAGACTTGCTGTTGTGAGGATAAAATGCAGGAGGGGAGAATAATGCTGTATACTGCTTTGGATCATCATTAGGGACAATGGTGACGTAAAATAGATAAACCCAGAGTATAGCTGTTAAGATGTTACAGCATATCAGATGACAGGCAATTTGCTCTTTTAGCAGAGGGATTCCATCATGAGGGAATGGGAAATGGCTACTTCATGACCTATCCACCTTCACTTTAAAAGGTTTGGTGGTTGGGCTGGGATAAATCGTCTGCTTGAGATCTTCCACAGTCATTGAAAGGAACAGAGTCATGGAAGACCTGGTCCCTTTGAGGATATTCCAGACTGTTTTCCTGAATTTTTCAGTTTCCATTTAATAAAATGTCAGTCTCCAGTGCTTTTTCTGACAGAAACAAAAATAAGCGCAGGCAGGCAGTACCCAATTATGTGCGGAAATGTCAACCAGCTTCTGCTAAAAAGTGGAAATGCACTCTGAGACAAATTGGCGTGCACTAGCCAATTTGTTTTAAAGTTACTTTTTGTTAACAATTAACACATTAGTCTACTTGTACTTCAGTTCTAACTATTCTGCACTGAGTCTCAGTCTCTCTCTTGCATGTGCTCCAGGTATCCTTAGAGTCCCTCATGACATTTCTAGCTAAAGGTTTGCAATATTGGGCTACGTTCACCAATGGTGTGATTAAGACTGAAATCGCATATGCATCATAAAGCTCAAGAACAACTGTGAAACAATATTTTCAGGGGTGTTCATGAAACTGTGTGTGGTTAAAAAGTTGAGATTTGCAACATTGCAGAGGTAGCAGTGTATGGAAGGACTCTCAGCTGAACCTGCTCCAAGAAAATCATCCTCTGGCCACTATGAAAGATCAGGTGATGTTGCATCTCTCTGACTGACTACTGGACTCAGCTATCTGAAGCAGCAGAACAATTTGTGCCACCACCAGGCTGCAGCACTGATTTGCAGGTGGCCAACATTTGGTGGGATTTGTCAACTCTATCACGCACTTTGACGCAGTTGATAATCCTAAATAGATAAGGGGAAGAATAAGTATGGGAAAACAGCAGAGGAGGTAAACTTGCCTGGGATTGTAAACATCACCAACAATGCAATCAGCAACTGCGGATTTTGGAAGGAGATCAGAAACCATATCAAACTTGAAGCAAAACAATCTGTTTGATTTTAGCACCAGTCAGTGTTTGATATATAGAAGATGGCAGGTGGCTGGATTAGATGCATGCTTTACTCACTTTCATGTTTCTTTCAATAAAAGGTGTACAGAAAAGGAAAATCTTTCTAATTCATGTGGACATGAACATGTAGGAGGATGAGAGTCTGCATATATGCTCTACATGTACATTGCAATGAATGAATGCAGGTCAGGAGCAGCAGCTGCTGCCACAATCCTTCCTCCTTCCCCCCCACATTTATTCTACTCCCACTGAATATCATGTCTCTTTCCCTGATTTCTTTAGATTTCTTCCTACAATACTCCTATATAGACTATAACATTCAGACTGCATGTGGTTAGTAGTCACATGTTTGGACATTCCCTCTTGGGGAGGGAGAATCCTTGCACACTGAAAGCTATCATGTCAGGGAGATAGTTAAAATAGAAGGCTTCTCCTTGACATTTAGTTTTCTAGGTATAGGGAGCTTGGATGGAAACTAACTAGGGCGTTCAGTCCTGTGCTTCTTCTACCTGTGAAACAGCTGAGAAGCAGCTTTCTTTCAACTAGGTGATATGTTATGTAGAGAGACAAGAACCTAGTATTGAGTAGAGCAAGTGCCCATTTTCCACAGCATCTTCCATTCAGTCAAGTGCAGTTCTTCTCATCCTTAAGAATATCCATTTGAATCTGACTTATTTTGTGGAGAGAGGATAAAAGGATGGTTCAAATAACCAGGTATTGGGTGAATTAAGAATGCAGGAACCTTTTCATGGACTCCCATGCCCACTCTGTTCATTGGGGAGGGAGAAAACTGGCTTCCCAATTGGATCAAAAAAGAGAGTTGTCTCAAAGCACCTCTTATATATTTGATTAAGTTTGTATGCTGCATACCAGATTCTTATATGTTTTAAAGGGTTTTACATTTGGGCTTGAAGTTAAATAGTGGATCACTGTCACTAGTTTTGATGTAGTTTCTAAACTGACCTTTCAAGAATGAGGAAATGGTTGATATAACTCTCCCTTTCATGGTATTAAACCTTCAAAAGATTGGGGTTTCCCCTCCACAGTGAATTTATTTTCAGTTTCTGTTTGGAAATGGTTCACTGTAAACACATTTCTTAAAAATTTCCCTCTTGGTAATGCCAGATAGAAGTCAGGCTGTAATGTTCTGCACCAGTTGACATTTCTGAACTGTACTTAATATCAGCCCCATGGAGAGCTCATTAGTTACATAAATAATTCAATGGGCCTATTCCTATGCTTAAAAAGCAAGGGTGATGGTTCCATGTTGATAGTGTCACTGTAGTTCATGTTATGCAGTTTAAATGGTAAGCACAACAACTAGTCTTAAAATGATCTCTCCTCTTGTGTAGCTCATGTCTCTCACAATGAAGCCTGCCCAGAAAGTTACCTCAGGAGATTGTGCCCCATGTGAGTCAGCTCTGTTCACCTGCCCTTTCTAGCAGCACTCCAACTATGTGGCCTGAGGCAGATGTCTTTCCTTGTCTCAGTGGAAGGGTTGCTCTGCTCTGCACTCACTCATGACTTTCCCTAATTTATTTTGACTCAGGCAGTTAATAGCAGTTCAGCGGCTATCTCTCAGCCTAACTGCCTCCTAAGGGTTTCCCAACAATGCTGATTTTCTAAAGAGATATGTACATTGAAAGTGCTATATAATGTACTGGTTGAAGAATACAGCCTTTGTCTAGTTCCACATCCCAGGTGTGTTTTATGGAGCTGTCAGTTACATTTGCTCATAACTTTATTGCTATAATATTTGTAAAGAGGGATTCCTGCAAATAGTCTGAGTACCAGCCTAGTGGGGTGGGGTGGGGAGGATAAGGTCAAAGTTACAATCTTCAATTTGACCTGGATAGCCCAGCCAAGCCCAGTCTTCTCAGATCTTGGAAGCTAAGCAGGGTTGACTCTGGCAAGTACTTGGATGGGAGATTGAAATAGCAGCAGTCTAGAGGACAGGGGCAGGCTTTATTCAGCCACCTTTCTGACTATCTTCCAGGTTCCCAATTGGGGTCAGTAATCAGAGGTCAACTTGACTTCCAGGTGCAAACACACAAGCAAATATATATATATTAAAAGTCAGAAACTTCTTAGGTCCCAAAGAAAACTACCAGATGATTGGGATACCACTCTGCCCCCACCCTCACCTGAAACATGCAGTCACAAAGAGATGCTATTGATAACCAAGAGACTTCAGCCTGATATTCCTGGGAGGCAGGCTGAAGGGAAGGGAGCAGGGTTGAGCCCATGGATTATGTGGTACCCACTGACACTTTTTTTGGCACCGCCAAGTGGGTCTGGCCAGGTGAAGCTTTTGTCCAGCATGGCTACTGATTGGCTGGTGGAGATTTGATTGGCTGTGCAGATTTTTAAAAAGTGGCTTTAGCAGCAGCTGCCACCATAGTACAAGCAGCTCACCTTCTTCAGTCACATAGAGAAGCTGTGTATGTGGAAGAAAATATTTTTCAGCAATATGTTCATTTTAAAAGGTTTCTTCTTAAACAGCCCTTCTGCCTGAAGTGTTGAAAAGTTACTATTAGTTATGCATGACTTCACTCCCAGACATGTTATGGTTGGTTCTGCCTCTTGTGGTAGCCACTGGTTATTGGCTTTGCCTCGTGCTGCAGCCATTTTGTGGGTGTGGCCACCACCCTGTGTCTGAGTTCCAAAGGTGACTGCAGGCTCAAAAAAGTTGGGGGCCCCAACTGTAAAGGAAACCACGCTTCTCATGGCCTGTGGCCAAAATGGAGGGGGGAATGGCTTGCGGGAGAGGAACCCTGTGGCCTTCTCATAATGATCCTTTAAGCTGCCCTTTTCTAGTCTGAGCAGGGGGAGGGGTGGGGTCTTGACCATGGAGGAGGTTTGTTCTTTGAACCATTCCTCAATGGAATTTTCCACCCCATGTTGTTGTATACTATTTTCCAGACTCCTTATCCCAACCCTCTTTTCAGCCATGTACCTGTTAGGAAATATAAAGGGGGGGGGGGGGGGGCAGGAATGAATAATAGCATTTCTCCGGAATTTTTTTGTAGAAAAAGCCCAAAAGGAACTCATTTGCATTATTAGGCCACACCCCCTGACATCACTATTATTTCATTTAGGACTTTAACAGAAAAGGCACAGTGGGAACTCATTTGCATATTAGGCCACACCTACTGGTGCCAAGCCAGCTGGAACTGTGCTCCTGTGTGTTTCTGCTCAAAAAAAGTCCTGGCATTTCTTTAGAATTTTATGAATGTTCAAAATAGGTGCAGTCATTCTCACAACCACCTTGTCAAGGGGTCCAGACTCCAGAGTTATTTCTATATATCAATCACTAAGAAATAGTGGGCTCAGGATAGAAACAAGACAAGTCATGGCATATCCAGTCACTACACTAGGTTTCCAGCAACAGTGATGATAAATTCCTTTATGAACTGGGGGTGGTGTCTATAAAATGACTCACAGATTATTTTTCCAGCAGAAGAATGATTATTACTAGATGCAAAAATCCTAACAATGGTTTATATCACAGAAAACACAGCTCCATGCCACAATGCCCTAGCCCTCTCTCCTTCACAATTATAACAAAAACATAAGAAAAACCTTGCTGAATTAGATGGCCCATCTATTTGAGCATCCTATTTCCTCCAGCAGCTAATCAGATATTTCTGGGTGCCCCCAAGCAAGGTATGATTAGCAAACCATTTCTGTACAACATGTACTATTAGAAGTATGCCGCCTCGGAACATGGAAGTTTCACCCAGCAATCACGGCTAATAGCTATTGATAGGCCTTCATTAAATGTCTAAATCCTTTTCAAAAAGTAACTAACCATTGTTGCATCTTGTGATGAACTCCCAGCTCTTCAGACCAGACAGCTGGTCTGAAAAGAAGAGCACTCTCTCTGTTCAAGGCAGAGGCAATTTTGAAGAAAATCTGCTTCGGATCTGAGCCTTGTAAATGAGACTGGTTTCAGGGCTCTTTTGTAGCTCATTCAAGCCCCCTGTAGTAGCCTTTTTAGTGCAATGACCATAATATATTTTCGCAGCCTCTTAGGCTACAAATTCTTCAGCTACACTCCCAATAAGATGGGCTTGGGACCCACCTGCTCTGAAAAACCCTCATTGCAGGTATTAAGCATAGATACGCACTAATCATAATCCAGCCAAACCTTTTTAAAAATCTAACTTTCTTACCAAACAGGGTGCTAAAGAAGGAGCCCATCTCTTGCCAAGGGGGCTGCTATTGGTTTGCTGCTTTCACCTGGCAGAGTAGGGGAGCTCGCCTATCTTTTCTTTTTGCTCTTGAAATCACGACACGACACGGACCTTTTCCGCAGTCAATCCAGTTAAGTTTGAAGTTTCTTGTTGCCATCATGAGAGAGGAGCGTGCTTTTTATACCGCTTCCTGTGCAATCTCATGAGTTAAATATTAATAATCATTTATGGGTTTTTTTTAAAGTGTCACGTGTTTCTTTTCCGTTGGTGTTCGGGTATTTCCACTTTTGTTTTTGATCTGGTGTGCGGTATTTGTAAACTATCGGCTCCACCCCCAGGAGGAGGATCCAGCGCTGCTTGGTTCGGGATCACGGGTTAAGCGATGACAGCAACAGATCTTGGAAACCTTTATACAGTTTTCGTCGGCTTCTCTCCCCACCCCCTCCCTTTTTTTGGCTTCCATTCTGTATTTGGACTCCCCCCCCCCCCGACCCCGCAGGTGGCAATCCAAATATTGACTCGTTTCTACTGTTCAGTAAGAACACTTTCGAACTAATGACTGGAGAGTTCAACGCGTAATATCAGGTCACTATACTTTCCCAAGGAGTACCGGGAATTGTAGTTTAGTGAAAATGCTGAGGCTTCTTCTAACCAATCCAGAGCCAGGTGGGTAGCCGCGTTGGCCTGAAGCAAGAAAACGAAGTTTGAGGCCTGCGGCGCCTCAACAACGTTGAATTCTCGGTATAAACTTCCTCACACGTAAACTTATACCCAGAATTAAACTTTGTTGGTCGTAAAGGTGCCACTGGATTCAGACCTTTTTCCAATGTGGAGGCATCTCATTGAGGTAATGTTCTCAATAAGAATTCCTTTGCCGGATCAGAAACCACAATGGGACTAAAGTTGAACTAGGACTTTGCCAAGTTGAACTTGGCATCTTGCGTACCAAACGAATGACCAAGCCTTTTTTTTTTTTTTTAAACCAGCTCTGTATGGGAAATTTTCAGGGAGAGGTGACTCCATGGGAAGGAAGGAGGCGAGATCTGCCAAACAGATCGCCCATCGCTTCCTCTGTAGCTGACGTTGCCGCTTTTCTATGCTAGGAGGCAACTGCAAAGTGGCAAGCATCTGACTTTTCACAAGTTAAATGGGTGTTATTTGTCTGATTACCAGCAGTTTTAATAAATTAAATATACACACATTTGCATATGAATAAAATAAAATTTAAAATTATGCTTTAAAATTTAGGCATAATATCCATATTCGTTGAAAGAATTAGAGCTTTGCCTTTTTCAAGCCCTGGAACATTAAACTACAAAAAGGTTAAGAGAACTGCAGCATTGATCTTTAATGCTGAACCAAGGATTTCAAACAATATTTATAGTTGCATACTATACCAAGGATGTGCAACATTTATTGACCATGCTGGTACCTGAAACACTAAATGCCCTTTCAGCTTTGTGAGGGACTGCTCTCTCTCTCTCTCTCTCTCTCTCTCTCTCTCTCTCTCTCTCGGCTTGACTTCGCGAACGAAGATTTAAGAAGGATGCAGTAGTCCACGTCTGCTGCAGGCTCGCTGGTGGCTGACAAGACCAATGCGGGACAGGCAGATCCGGCCACAGTGGCTGCAGGGAAAAGTCTGATTTGGGGTTGGTGCTGTAGCAGTGCCCGTTGACCGTGGCTAGCCAACTGGGGTGGGGGAGACGAGCTTTGTTTAGGCCACCTTTTCTAGGCCCCTCTCCGTGTGGAGCAAGCAGTGCTGTCCCTAGATAAGGCTGCTTGGTCATTCAGGGTGCTGCCGAAAGATGCTTTCGTCTCCGGGTCAGCATCAGGCGACCAATACCCTGAACCGCCTACATGCAGGATCGGGACTGCGGCTTCCAGTGGCATCTTCCACCTGCCGTTTCGCCCCTTGCCCATCGCTGCAGGACTTGGTGTGTGCACTGAAAAATAAAACTGTATTACTTTCAGTTTATGGATGTGGATCTTTCCTCGCCTTCCCCTGAAAGGAATCTAATCACGTTTTAAATCCAACTATGCTCATGGACTTTACTACATCCACTGACTGTGACATTCACAATTTAAGTACTTGTTGAGAAAAGGAGTACTGTAGTCTGTCCTAAATCCACTGAATGTCCACATTTATTGGATGCCGTCAAGTTGTAGTATTATGGGAAAGGAAGATAGTTTTTTTTCTAGCCACTTTCTCTGTCTATTGCATAATTCTATAAACCTCTATTATATCTCTCCTTGCTTGTCCACTGTCCTGGGAAGATGAAAGAAAAGAGCTGGCATCTGGGGTTTGTGTGTCTACATGGAACTGAGCTTTTGTCAATCCAATTCCTGTTCAGGGATTTAACCTCTTCAATTAAAGAGGACAGGCTGTTTTAATTTAGATATTTATACTGATTTTATCCCCACTGGGAGCCACAGTGGCTTACAACATCATTCATTTTTAATCCATTTTATTCTCACAACATCCCTGTGTGGTAGGTTAGACTGAGTGGCCTGAGGTCACTCAGCAAATTTATCATGGCAGACCAAAGAAAGGACCAGTCAATAGCAACAAAGGGACTTTTTGCATGTAGAACATGTGCTGCTGTAACATAAGGCCACACTTCCCCTCACTGCAGGTTTGGGCCTTCCTTTAAAGAGCAGCGTATTTTCAGTTATCTTAGTTAATCATTACGTTTTCATCTCATTGGGATATTTTGTATCAGGCACCACGCTTGCCCTATCTAATGAGAGATATAATCTATTTGAGGATGTCTTCATTTCCAGGAATGCTCGTGATTTCCCTTGGGCTGTTCCGCGCAAGCCCTGTGATCAGTTTCTTTTTATTAGAAAGTTAAAACATTGAGTGAGCTGTTCTTCCCCTTGAAAAAACAAAAAGAGCTGGTGACTCCAGGTTTACTCCCTCCCACCACCACTTTACACTAACATTCCCACTGCTCCCCCTAGTCGCCACTGCTTGTAGCTACAAAAAACTACTCTTGCCTTTTTAATATATATTTCCAGGGCTTTTTTGAGCAGGCACACACAGGAACGCAGTTCTGGCTGGCTTGTCATCAAGAGGTGTGGCCTAATATGCAAATGAGTTCCTGCTGAGCTTTTTCTACAAGAAAAGCCCTGTATGTTTCTTATCTAAAATTTCATTTCTTCAGAATATTCTGATAGAAACTAAGGCCAACCAAGTTTAATAAGATAAATAAGCAGATAAACAAGGGCTGTTGCTACAGCTTCTGTTCATTTTAAAGGGGGCAGCTCAGTAGAACTTCCTGCTTGCTTGTGTGCACCATTGTGCTGATTCTCTTGCTAATTCATCTAACTGAAATTAGGAATAGATATCCTGCCTTTCCATGTAACTATATACTAAAGATGACTTACAAGAAAAATATTAAACAATGCAAGTTTAATAAAAATAAAAATATGGAAGGTGGCATTTCACAACAGATACAACCCTCAAGACTTCCATAATTACAAATTGCCAATGGCTCTAGTATGAAAGAATACTTTCAACTTGGCATCTGACAGATCATGTCCCTGAGGGTTCCTGGTGAATAGAAATATAAAGGGATGGGGATGGGGGACCAAAACATTTGGGGGGGGGGGGGTGGAAGGCACACATACCCCCCCCCCCTCATTTTCTAACAGAAAAATTGGAAACTTGGAGTACTGACAAAAAATAACTATGAAATAGTTCCTCTTTTAGAATGAGTAAATACTTTTAAAGATAAGGTGCCCATGCTGTAAACATATACAGGTCTTAAATACAAAATACATTTCTGCACCTAGAAGGACACCTAATCTTCATAAGGGGAGCAGAGCATGCAGGGCTTTCCTTGCTTCTGTTGTTCTTTTGGCCTGATTCTTCCCTTGTAGTTGACCTTTCACCTAACTGTAAAACCACTGCTAGGATTGCCAGGTCCTCCCTGGCCACCGGTTAGGGTTGGGTGGGGGGCAGAGTTGCCAGCTCCAGGTTAGGAAATTCCTGGAGATTTGGGGATGACGCCTGGGGAGGACAGGGACCCCAGTGAGGTGCAATGCGATGGAGTCCACCCTCCATAACATCCATTTTCTCCAGGGGATCTGGTCTCTGTAGTCTGGATATAGCATCCCTAATTGTTGCAATATACCCACAAACTGGGTGACAAGTAGCTTATTGCCCTACATTGTGAAAAGGGAAGAAAGATCTGAAGGAGTTGGGGCAGAAACTGAGCCAAAGCCTCAGAGGAAAACTCAGAACGTTTCTGTAAGAATTGAGCTGTCTTTAACCAATAGCCACAGGAGGAGGATGACAGCATTTAACTGGAATTACATCTAGCTGTGCAAATGTTATTATTGGACCTCTTTTTCTGTCGAAATAGTATATTTTATGTTAGTTAACACAAAGGTTGTGTTTTCTTTTTAACTCCTCTTTTTCTATTTTTCAGATTACAAAAATTAAGGTACATGTACTAAGGTAGCATAGGCAGCATTACTTTGCAATTTTCTCTCAAGTATTGGGTATATTTGCATTTTTGGTAGTAGATAAGGCCTTTATAATCTTTCAATTTCATAATCACATCTAATATAGAAATTTTATATGCTAAGTTATAAATGATACATTTGTGTTAAAGCAGCAAAATCAGTTTAAGTTTGATAGGGCAGTAAGTATCACATGTTTCATCCCCCCCCCAAAAAAAACCCTTCCATTTTTCCTGAAAACAAAACCCCAAAAAGTTTTTTCCCTCATAGCTTCAAAATTTTAAGACTTTTGACATATCTACTGGTGAATATGCCACATTTGACAGTCTACAGCAAGGTCAAGTCTTGCTCCCAGTGTACACAAGGCAGGCCTCTAAAATGAACTGAGCAGACTGGCAGGTTCATATAGGAGAAGATGGTCCTTGAAATATCCTTCTCTCAGGCTGTTTAGTTCTTTACAGGTAAAATCAACACTTTGAACTATGCTCAGAAAACCAGTACAAATCTTTCAGCACTGGTTTGTTATAAGCAATATGGGATACACCAGATGATAATGAGGTTCTGAACTAACAGTAACATCCAAACTCTTTTCATAGCAGCCTGATGATAAGCAAATTTCAATTATCCTTAGTGTTACAAAGGCATTGATAACTGTAGCAACATCATATTTTTTCAGGGAATGCTATACTTTGGGCCACAAATGTCACCTGGGTATCTCTGAATACAGGTGGATCTAAAAACGCTGCCAAAGTGTTAAATCTTGTCCTCGAGGGGTACTGCAACCCCTATCCATAATCTGCCAGATTTTATCTCCATAGTCACTCATACTTTCAGCTTTATCTTTTTAGCCCTCATCCAGTTCAGTTTCGAACTCAGGTTCAATTCAGGATTTCTGGAACAGAGGACGTAGTTCCCAGCCAACCCAGCAGCATTAAGCACAGCCAACACCCATTGCTGAACTCAATCCAGTAGGGTTGCCAGATTCAACTCAGGGAATATCTTTGGGGGTGGAGTCAGAAGACTTTGGAGGTGGAGCCAGAAACAGGGTTGTGGCAAGCATGATTGAATTCTGAAGGGAGTTCTGGCCATCACATTTTAAAGGACCACACTCCTTTTAAATCCCTTCTCTGGAAATAATAGGAGGATAGGGGCACCTTCTTTTTGGGGCTCATAGAATTGGACCCTTTGGTCCAACCTTTTTGAAACTTGGGGCAGCTATGCTGAAAATTTGGTGTCTCTGCCTAAAAAAACAGATACCCATGAATTGATTCTCCATTATACCCTATAGGAACCTCTTTCCTTGTGGTTTAATGGAGAGGCCAGGGGACATTCAAACTGTGCCCCCCCCCCACTGTCTGATAGCCCTGAAGTGGGGGGAGGGCCTCAAAACCAGGGGATCCCCTGCCCCCAACTGGAGATGTTGTAAGGTTGTACTTCTTTATAATGTGACAAAAGATTTGTAAGATTCTTGATAAAAGTATTCTTGATAAACATTTTACGAAATGTGTTAGCCAGCATATCACAGTATTTGTTTGTATCTCCTTTACTATGAACTGTGACCCCGTGTTGTTGTTTCTTCTCAACTGGGGATTGGCAACCCTACAATCCAGTAGTGGGGTCTGACCATACCATATGACTGTGATTCCCCAGTAGGCTCACTGCTACAGCTATGGACATCTGGACTCCTTTGATGTATAGCAAAGAAGAAATGCTTCCTATTGTGTAGGCTTTACCTCTTTCATCCCAGTTACCAGTAGAGATCTGCCTAATATGTCACTATTAGAAGAAAATTATTGGTGTAATCCTAGGCAGAGTTATCAATGGCTTTAGACAGAAATAATTGTGCCTAGGAATCGTACTGTGGCTTGGGGTCATTGGTGCCTCAAATGCCTGGATTGCTCTGATTCTGAACACAGATCATCTTCAAATCACCACCTTGTTGGTTTGAAATATGGAACTGGCAGCTTTACTAGTAATGCACTACATTCTGAAAGCTGCAATATTTAGGGAAAAGTTACTGGGCAGTAATAAGATTTGAACAAATTATAGCCACTCTATCTCACTTGTCATAGGATAGGACTAAGAAACAAAAACCAGAATAGTATTAGGGAGACAGAATCAAGCTTGGCTCTCCATGGCTGGGATCACCAGGGACAAAGAGCCTGCATTTATGAACTTTGTTTTGGTGAGTGGGGCGAAGGAAGCATGTGTATATGCTTGGCATGGGATGCAAACCCTCTGTCATTGCATTCTCAAAAGGCGGAAAGGCCTGTGCTTCAATGACCGAGCATCTGCCATGCATGCAGAAGGTCCCAGGTTCAGTCCCCAGCATCTTCATGTAAAAAGATCACATGAAGCAGGTGATGTGAGATGTCTTCTTGGTATCTTGGAAAGCCACTGTCAACCAGCATAGACTATACTGGTTTTGATAGATGAATGCTCTGACAATCAATATATAATCAATCATATATACCCTCACCAAAACAAAGTTCATAAATGCAGGCTCTTTGTCCCTGGTGATCCCAGCCATGGAGAGCCAAGCTTGATTCTGTCTCCCTAATACTATTCTGGTTTTTGTTTCTTAGTCCTATCCTATGACAAAAAAAGTCCTGCTAAATATTTAGCACAGAAGGCATATTTAGCTCTTTGCCACTAGAGGGAGACAGAGCTACAAAGAAAGCAGTAACTACCAATGCATTCTGTCCAGCTTTCTGAGAAAATCTGTGGGGAAAATACAAGAGGAAGGAAAAGGTGTCTTCTGGGCACTACAGAGCTATTGTTGCATAAATATTCTCAATGTTATTCTGGTTGTCTTCTGGGCCTTACAACTTCCCTACAGTTATCTTTATAACAACTAGGGATGAAAATAGAAAGAAAAGGGGGGGGGGGGAGCCAACAGAAGTCAATCTTTGTTCCTCTTTCTCAAAGCAATGTGTATTCTTAGTTGATTACTAGTGTGAGTTTCCTCCTTGCGGTTTTGGCCAGTACAGCGAGAGACCAGAATGTGATCTTCGGTTATCATTAATACTTTCAGGTTTACTACACTACTTGCATGTCTGCTTCCTCTGGGGAAGCAGCTACAGTTATCACATTAATGAAACATAATATGAAGGACTGCCTTCATCAGAAAAAGCTAGACCAAGGTGTTTTTGTTGCCTGGAAATCCACAAAGGATTTGCCCCCACTGGATTGTGCCCCAGCTTCATGTGGAAGTCCTTCTGCTAGGGTTGCCAGGTCTGTGCTGGAAAATACTTGAAGACTTTCAGGGTGGATCTGGGAGAGGGCAGGGTTTGGGGAGGGGAGGGGCCTCAGATTAGTACAATGCCATAGAGCAGGGCTATCAAACTCATTTGTTATGATCTGATATAAATAAGACCTTGCCAGGCCAGGCCATGTGTATCATAAAATGTAATGCTGGGTGGTGGAGACTTAAACTTTATAAAGAACACAAACACAATTTTAAAAAAAAAAAAAAACCTTAAGATATGCTTAAAAGATTAACACTCTTGCAATATTTTATTTAACAGTAACTGACAACTCTTGCTCTGAATTATTGCATCAAAACCTGGAGGGAATGTCTGTGCTGTAGCAATCTTGAGTATGCTGTTCAGGTATTGCTCAGGTGTGTGCCTGTAAATTGCAAACCTGCTTTTGATTTATTTACATTGATTACATAAATCTCATGGTCAATGCTTTGCGCCTAAGACCCAGGGGAAAGCATGACATGTCTGGACATCGCAAGCTTTTGCATGTAAGTTGCTTCATGTGCTGAATGTAGCCAATGGAGAAAATAGAGGCTTTGCTCTGAGCAAGCCTGGCAAAGCAAGCAATGATGCAAAAGGAAGCGAGAGAGAGAGAAGGAAGCAGATGACAGTGAGTTGCTCGCAGGCCTGATAGGAGCCCTTTGGGGGCCTGATCCGGCCCTCGGGCTGCATGTTTGACACCTTTGAGCCCCCTTCAAAGCAGCCATTTTCTCCAGGGGAGCTGATCTCTGCCAGCTGGAGATCAGTTGTAAAAGTGGGAGATTTCCAAGCCCCACCTGGAGGCTGGCAACCTTATATGCCAAACTGAAATGAATTTTTGTGACTGCAAGCATCTGTAATGGATTGAGAATGAATGCAAACAGGTAGTGGATTAGTGTGTGCAGGTGGATGTGAACAGCCTTAGCACTCATATGCATTACTGGTAGGGTTGCCAATCCCCAGGTGGAGGCAGGGGATCCCCCCATTTGGAGGCCCCCCCCCCGCTTTAGGGTCGTCAGAAAGTGGGGAGAGGGGTGAGGAATGTCTGGTGGGAACTCTGTTATTCCCTATGGAGATTTATTCCCATAGAAAATAATGGAGAATTGATCCGCGGGTATCTGGGGCTCTGAGGGGGCTGTTTTTTGAGGTGGATGCACCAAATTTTCAGTATAGCATCTAGTGCCTCTCCCCAAACTACCCCCCCAAGTTTCAAAATGATTGGACCATGGGGTCCAATTCTATGAACCCCAAAAGAAGGTGCCCCTATCCTTCATTATTTCTTATGGAAGGAAGGCATTGAAAAGGTGTGCCATCCCTTTAAATGTAATGGCCAGAACTCCCTTTGGAGTTCAATTATGCTTGTCACAGCCTTGATCTTGGCTCCACCTCCAATGTCTCTTGGCTCCACCCCCAAAGTCTCCTGGCTCCACCCCCAAAGCCCCCAGATATTTCTTAAATTGGACTTGGCAACCCTAATTACTGGGTATTTGTTTATGAAAATCCGTATCAAAGGAGAGGGATGAGAGAATCAGGTATGAGCATGCCAATATGCATGCCTCAGTACCCACACCAAAAAAGGCACAATGAAGCAGCTGAGGGGACAGGAAGGAGGGGTGCCACTGAAAAGAATATACACAATAACACTTACCCTGTTAGGGACATAACAACATGCCGTTCCTGGAGATTTTTTTTGGGGGGGAGGGGGGTTGGAAGGGGATGTTTTATACTGCTGTTGTTAGTGTTCCCAATTGGTTTGCTTCTTTGGTGCCATTTTTAATTCCATTTCTGCACTCTCAGGGCTGGTTCCAGATTTTGGGGCCCCTGTGCAGAGATTGTTCAGGGGTCTCCTTCCCACGACTTAGGGTTGCCAGTTCTGGGTTGGGAAACACCTGGGGATTTGGGTGGGGGGGGGGGACCTGAGGAGGGCAGGGTTTGGGGAGGGGAGGGTCTTCAATGGGGTATAATGCCACAGAGTCCATCTACCAAAGCAGCCATTTTCTCCAGGTGAACTGATCTCTGTTGCCTGGAGATCAGTTGTAATAGTGAGAGGCATCCAGCCACAAGCTGGAAGCGGACAAACCTGTCTCTGCAATCCCTTCCTGCCCATCTGACTCTTCCTCGCCCAACTATGCACCCTTTTCCTCCTTGCTTGTTTCTGACCCTCCTTCTGTGTGCTGCCTGCCACATGTTCTGCCTACTTGCACCACCCCTGATGGTGCTGGACAGCCCATATGGGCCAGGAGCATTGTGTGGGGGGGGAGTTGCCTGGCTAGTGAGCAAGTGGGTAGAGGAAGTGTGTCCAGTCAGCAACAGGACAGGCATGTGGCTCAGAAGTGCAGGGCCTTGGCAGTTGCGTCACCCTAGGCTATGCTGATGCCAGCCCTGACATGATGCAAAAACATTTAACATTTCATAAATTTAGTGGAAAAGATTTGGTAGGAAGAGTGAATAAAGACTCACTGATTCAGTTTGCAAAAGGCTGTTGGTGCAATGGGATTGCAAAATTAGGTAACATCCCTTCTTGCAACATGATAGACAATCATGACTTCTGCCAACCATGGGACCAGAAAAGCACACCATATGATGCTTGTTATAGAGAGGAGAGGACATGAGCATGCCATTTTCGTAGGCATCCCTGTGTCCACTGTAGCATGTCATTATTATCCCAACAATTGGAGCTCCTCTTTTATATCTGAAAGGATCAACTCAGCTCTCCAGCAGGCTACTCTTTCTTGAGCTGCATCTGCTGCACAGGGACAATAATATTGACCTACCTTACAATCCTGTTATATGGATTGCTGAGACAATGTATGCAATGCACTTGGAACACGTAATAAGTGCTGCACAATTGCCAGGTATTAAGATTACTATCTGCTTACAGCCATTAATGCAGCCTGACTCATTCAGTTTCCTATAGCACTTCAAGTAGCAGGTGACATGGGCACATTCTGCATGTTGGGATGTTATCTTAAACAAGCAAAGCAAATCTCTCTGCAAGCACAGAAGGCTAAGATTCTTCCAGATAACCTAATTTTCTATGTTCATGGAATTTTAACACTGGAACATTCATACATGCAACATTAACCCGTATTTACAGGCTGTGGTGGTATAGCCAAGCAAGAATTTCCCCATTTCATTTTGATAACTTTTCACAAAGCCCCATTCTTGGTTCCTGGGAGAAAGCTACTTTCATCTTGCCACTAAGTTGTTTGCAAGTAAAATCCAAAGCAAGGAGTCTCTGAAGGGTTAATTATAACAGCAAGGTCTCTGCCAAATGGCTCAAACATGCAAATTTTGCCCTGATGTCAGGCTTTGCATGGCAGCCTTGGGGCACCTTGGCTGGCTGAGATGGATGAGGCTGTCTTACACACCTGCACTGAGTCCAGAAATAGCTCCTTCCATCCGCAAGCCAAGCACAGACGGGCTAAGAGACCAAGGAAGATGGTTCCGACAACTCCATGCTGGCTCAGATGAATCCTCCACCTGGCTCCTCGTTCTGTGTGCTGGGGAAGTCCAGCCATGAGGATGGCATCCTGTCCAATGCGTCAGATAGAAAGATGCGGAGTAATAAAGAATGGGGCAGTGTGGTGGCGAGGGTTGCCAACTAATTGCTTTTGTGCCTTTAACAATTGCTTGATCTGCAGAAATCAGGTGAAGCTTTTCCCTGGCTGGAGAGAAATATGGTTCCTTGCTTATTATTGCTGATTCCTCTGGTGCTAAAGGCACAACTACAGGGAATAATTCAAAGTCTGGCAAGTCCATGTGAGCTGGAGAGTCCCTGGTTCAAATGCTGCCTTCTTCTCAAAATCCCTAAGTGGCCTTAGATAACCTGCTCTTCTCTTAGATTCAGCCTTCCCATATAGAACATGAGTTTATATTCAACCCTTTGAGCCTTGTAATTAACAGCAAAACCACCCATCATTCATTAATAAATAAGACGTCCAAAGGAAAGCACTTTAGAAGCACTTGCAATTATGAGGCAGTGTGTATGTGGGGAGTGGGGTCAGATTGCAAACTGACTAGAATTTAACACCAGCTTGAGCTGCAGAAATCAGGTTATGCTTTATTGCTTTTCACAGTGCAAGCTGGAATAAGCAGAACCACTTGCTAATAGCTGCACTGGAAACCGCACTGTATGCAAAAGGCATAAAAGGACATTTCAAAAAGCTGGCAACCCTGCAAGCCATCTATAGTGAGATAATACTGTGCATGAGGAGACACTGCACCTTTAGTTGCCTAGATTTTTCTGGCAACACTCCTGTATTTGTAACAGTTGCCTGATAGAAATCTAGCAGTTGAACCTTCTCCTGTCACTTCCTTACCATGACAGGGGGGAAAACACACCCAGTTTTGGCTCACCAGGCAATTTCTACATGTGCAAAGGCCTTGCTAGAAAACAGTTGGCAATCCTGACAACCACTCAATAGCCACAGCAACCCTCCTGGGTAAATATTTGCCCTTCCTTCCTCTAATTTTGAACAAGACTGAAATCTCTGATTGTTTGCAACTGAAATTTCTCTTTCACTCTGACTGGGCAGTCAGATTTGAGTCAAAGCCCCTGGTATGCGAAGAAAGCACGTTTTTGCTATCAAAGGAGGTTGAAACTCCTCCTGAGTCAAACAGAGACTCCCATCCCTGTCAGTTGTAGGCTCAAGATCCCCAGAGCAAGACTAGAGAGGGGCCAGGCTGGGGTGAAGAATGTATATTTGCCCTATCCTGCACCAAACTAGGGATTTTGCCATAGTTATCCATGCTCTGGTTAAAACCAGGCTAGATTATTGGCATGTGTTCTGTGTGGTACTGTCTTTAAAGACAGTCTGGACACTGCAGCTGGCTCAAAATGCAACCGAAAGACTGCTTGCAGGAAACACATCTTACCAGGATCAAAATAACATCATTGGTGGTAGAGTTGCCAGCTCCAGATTGGGAAATACCTGGAGATTTTGAGGATGAAATCTGAGGAAGGTGGGGTTTGAGAAAGGGAGGGACTTCCACAGGATGCAATCCCACACAGTTCAGCTTCCAAAGCAGCAATTTTCACCTGGAAATTAGTTGTAATCCTGGGAGATCTTCAGCCATCACCTGGAAGTTTGGCAACAAAAGTGAGACTCAAAGAAGAATAGGTAAGAGGGAAAAGGTACCACCTCTGTGCAATTATGTCTCAAAAGTTCTCTTATGGTAACTACGCCACTACAATTACTTAGAACATAAGGATACATATCATTTTAAGGATCATAGAGAGTACATAATAAATACAAAATGGAACAATCACAGTAAGGAGTGGAATGTCAAACCCAAAAGTCCAGCAGGTAAGGTTCAAAATTGTAATCCAATTGCTCATCTATTTCCTCAGGGAGACATCCACAGTTCCAGCAGCAAAAGAATGAGATTTCACAGGAAGATGACCTGTCCAAATTTAATTCTCAGATATGCAGTTAAATAATTCTCAGACACGCAGCTAAACAAGTACCTCCAGAAGATTCAGACCCCATTTTTGCTGAAAGCTTCATCTAAGCTTCACATTCAAGACAAGGCATTTCTTTAGATCCAAAATATCCAATTCTTTACACTTCCCAATAGGTCCCAAGCTTTGGAGGACATTTAACCGTAATTGGTGGTCAGTTTTTTTCTGGGCTGAGTTGAAAATGCTGATTCTTGTCTTAAAGCCTAAAAGAAGACAACCCTGAATGAAAGACAACCCCCCACATCCCCCATTATACACACAAAAATATGTTACTGGACATAACTGCAAAAGAGACTTCCTCTTTTATTTTCTTTCTGGATGGCATACCTGGGGAAAAAAACCTAGTCTTGCCTTTGAGTAAATATGTACTGATGGCTTACATCTAATTTTCCCTGGCAGGTCAAATAGCAACTCCCTGGAGCTGTTTCAGGTCAGGAAAACTGCACCAGGAAGAGGGTAGCTAAATCTGTGCATCTGTCTCCATGCACCATGGTCCTCCTGATCCAAATTGGATCCCCATGTGCCAAGGAACTAAGTTCTGAGCATGGAACTTGCAGAACGTATCTGCCAACAGAACATATGGGGGACAAGAGAACTTTGTAATTTATGAATTGGCCTTAATGATATACTTTACACCTCTTGGTAGATGAAACTAGTGACACAACTCCCCTATTCTTACACCAAGAATTACTACTGAACAGCTCCCCATACATCTTATCTTGTTGCACACTGAGGAAGGCTTTTCCCTGCCTGCTGCTTGTTGCATTGATTTCACCTGCAACAACCTGTCTGACTTTAATTTAAAAACAAACAGGGTGTTTGTCCCTTCTTGTTTAAATATAGCATGCTCCACTGCATGCTGTTGGTGCTTCAATATGAATGTCGCCCCGCTGCAGCATGTGAAATGGATGACAGTGCACAACACGTGTGACTTAGTGTCCATGCATGTACATGCTACACAAGATGCACCTATCCTTACCTCTCAGAGATTTAATTTCCATGGCTTGGGGGTTGAAGTCTTCAGGTTACCAACACCACTATACATTAACAACATTTTGAAAAGTCTTCTTCAGAAATCTCCCCCAAAAGAACAACCAGGGACACGGGGAGGAAAACTGGGAGGATCTTTGACAAATGGAAATTGCTGGGGCACATGCACTGATTAGTGGGTTCCAGATTAAATCTATCCTGAACAGTCTCAATAAACTAAAAGAACTAAACTGAATTTAATTGTACTTGGGTCACGTTATGAGAACACAGGAGTCACTGGAAAAGACAATAATGCTATGAAAAGTTGAAGGCAGCAGTAAAAGATGAAGAGCCAACATGAGATGGATCGCTTCAATGAAGGAAGCCACAGCCTTCAGTTTGCAAGACCTGAGCAAGGCTGTTAACAATAGCATGTTTTGGAGGGCATTAATTCATAGGGTCACCATAAGTCAGAAGTTGCAGCTTCTCTCATAAGGAAATATCCTAGAGCTGAAGGGCCTCACAGGCTTGGATATCATTTCCAAAGCTAAGATTGCCTGGCAAAGAACAGCAAAACATCCTATACAACTATAAGAAAGTTACATTTTTCAATGTGTCTAAACATCACCTACATGTCAAGAAAACATACTATACTTGCAACACTTTTTGCAGTTGTGTTGCCTCTCTTTTTCCAATGAGTATTTCTGATATAAATATTGCACAGTTGCTTGAAATAAGGAATAGGCAACCGATCTTGTCTAGCATTCTGTTCTACAGCAGCCCATAGAGCATTCTAGTGAAGACCCAGATAATCCACTACTTTCTAACAGATGGGATTCAGGCTGAAGACTTCACAGTGTATTTAATCACTACCTGAGTAAAAGGCTACCAGAAGCCCCTGGTGAGCCTTCTTAAGGGGATATGATGGACAGGTAGGCAGAATCCATATAGATCAGTCAACAAAAGCTTCAGCTGATTAACTTGTAGGAGGCCATTTTTAAGGTGTGGGTTCTGAAGCTCTAGTAGATCAATTTGGCTAATCTGGTGCAAAACATGGTATTATACATACACACACAGAACTCTGTTATCGCTCTACTTAAGAATCCCCTTGATATTCTGACCATGTTTTTGAAACGGTTGAAAAAAATCCCCATGTGTGACTCAAAGTCAAAAGCACCATACTAGCAAATTAACTGAAGAAAAAAACCCTGCTTTGTGAAAGGCAGTAAGCAAAGGTAAGAAATGACTGAACAAAGGGATTAGATTAAGCTCCAGTAACAGAAGCAAAGGTTGGCAGAATCACAGTTCATGTTCTGTCCCAATGCTGCAAGTAGCTGACTTGGGCCATGGCTGCACTGGCGTGGCTGTTTTCAAGTTATGACTTTTTAAAGTCTCAGGTCTAGAAGAGTAACACGCAAAAGCTGAATTTAACGGCTGGCAAAGAATTCAGCATTTCACAAATTTCAGTAGCAATGCTGCACAAAAAAAGTCCAGAAGAGAATGAGTACAGTGTCCCATGGCCAAGGAGAGCTCCCATCAACATTTGATATCCTTTTTAGGCTTGTCCTGAAAATGTTCCCAGGTCCATTTGGAAGTTCTCCTGCACAAGCCTCATTGAATAAATGGGAACCAAGGAACAGCCAATTAACTGCTGCTAAATTGCAAGCTTCCTATTGTCTAGAGACTAGAATTGAGGAAAAAGTTTTTAAAACTGTAACACTAAAACAATTTCCACTTAAGGCTGCCAACTGATCAGAAAAAAAAAATCCTATACAACCTTTCTTGTGTCTTTGTACAGCAGACTGTACCTGTTGGGAATACTATTAGATAGAGAGGAAAGAGCTGGTAAAAGCTGGCATCTCTCACCCAACATTTAACTTTGGGTGATCATGTCTTTTAAATTCTGTTCCTTAGCTTTTAACGGCAGCCCTAGAAGGGGCTGCTTTTTTCTTTCATGTCCCCCCAATCCAGGAATGACTTCCATTGCTAAATTTCTGTGTCAAGCAGCAGGGGAGAATGGCTATTACATAGTGAGTTCAGCCAGCTTGAGGTAAGCAACAACCTTTATTGAACAAGAACAGAACTGAACAGAAACAGGCAACTCCTTATATACATTTGGCGTGAGTTAAACATTCCCCCTTATGGGGGCAGCAATCCGCCCTATTGGTCTCTCCAGGATCCTTTATTTGCATTTCCAATCAGAATGTTGCCATTAGGGTCCTGGAGGAAAATGAACTATGCTTCAAGGTCAACTAATAAACATAACAAACCAGCAGTCAAAACAACCAATACACAACAAGGGCCAATAAAAAGAAATGACAACATTATTCTGATCAAAGTGGCATATTCTGCTGTTTGAGTACAAGCCTCTGTTAGGGTTGCCAGCTCTTTTAACCCCCCTGCTCCAATTTCTTTCTCATTAATCTGCTGTGCAGAAGTTTAGGAAGTGAAAGGTTTTGCCTGTTCCTGGTATGAATAAAGAGATGGAGGAAAGCTCTTCATGCTGAATTTCCATATGTCAGGCTACTATTAAAGGCACAGGAGTAAGGCTAGTGAAAAAAAAAAATTACAGTTACCAGATGCAGAAACTGAGATGCACCTGTGCAAAGGCTCTCCTTTCCTTGCAACACACAGGCTGCATCTGCACATGGCTGGATATTTCACCACAATTGTGCATTGCAACCATTTGCAATTAGGTTGCCTTGTCCACACAGGAAACATTGGCTGCTGTTGCGCACAATATCCAACAATGTATGGATGCACCCATAATGTTGCTCCAAGCACCTTGTACAAGAGCCTCAATATTATTAAGTGGCTTCTGCTACCTGCATACTAGAGCTTTCATTTTGATATTGGAAAGTACCACACACTCATTTGGTCAGACACCTCAAACCACAATAAAATTGCTCCGGAAAGCCCAGGCAGTTCTGGAAATGAAACATTTCAGATATGAGTCATATTCCAATCTCTTTGACCCAGGCAAGAGAGAATACAGTCAGACCACAGAGTTGCTTCTTCTGAAATTTCTAGATTCTTAAGAGTTAGGCTGAGCCCAAGATATCCTATAGGCAGCTGTAATTTGTGCTGATCACAGCCTTATAACCAGGCACCTTTCAGTAAGGTTGCCAATCTTTCCTTTTCAATAGCCCCTTTTAGCAGAAGCTTAATCTACTCAAGCTTGTTTTAGGATGAATAGGGTGTGCAACATGTCAGCCAAAAAAATGTCCTGTCTCTCTAAACAAGGTTTCATATACAGAAATGGGCAGCTGAAGCTTTTCATGGCAGGAAGCTACATTATGTTACTTGACAATTGCTGCAGATCAAACTGATACTAAAGGGACCGCTAGAAGTTCAGCTCAAAAATCAGTGGCCCTAGCTATGGAAAGCTTCAGCAGTAGACTCCCCTGGTCAGTTGGGAACTCTATCATTTAACTGAGCAAATTCTGGACAAAACAGTCCAGCTATTCACTTCATCTATGAAACAAACAAGTAGATCATCAAGGGGGTTATTGTGGCCATACTTAAAACTGCCAGATTGCAATCAAGAGAACCCATCAGTACACCTTTAAATCCACCCTCAAAGCAGCCATTTTCTCCAGGGGAGCTGATCTTCACCCTCTGAGGATCAGCTGTAAAAGCAGGAGATCTCCAGGCCCCACCTGGAAACTTTGCACTGGAAACAGCAAGAAACTTTCCTATGAATTAAAAACTTGTAGCTGGAGAACAACTGAACAGGAATGAGAAATGGCTTGGAATAACTTTTTAGAGCTACTTACAGAAGGAGAAAAAGACTCTTATCATACAGAACCTGAACTTTCAGTGTTACAGTAAACACTTTATTAACCAGCACTCCATTATTCAGAATGTGCAGTTAACCAGCATTGGCCAGAGGCAAGCTTCTCCTCAGCCGCTACAGCCTTGTATCTTCAATGTGCATGCCATGCCGCCCCTGCCTCTCCATGCAGCAAGCTTGATTTCTCTAGCCATTGCTGGGCTTCTAACAGTTGGTGCTTGGAGGTGACATCATCCTCAAGTGCCTTCTTCCTCCTTGAGCTGTCAGGACCCTCTTTGCTGGAGGGCTTCTGGCTTATTTGTTTCCCTGCTGAGTAAGGTGTGCTTGTGGTTATTAAGAAAAGGGAATGATCCAGCCAGGTGTTGGTGCTGAAGCCATAGCACTCCCAATGGGATGAGATTTGGCCACTGCAGATTCCTTTGGGAAGGTGCTAGAGCAGAGCAATATGTTTGAGCATCTGGCACATTTTATTATCGAGCATCCCCTGTTCCCCATGAGCGCCAGATAACAAGCCTTTCCTATATACTGAAAACCACAATTAGCTGCCATGAATTGTTTTCAACATATTGATCACAAGCAGCTACAGAGACAAGAAATGGTAGAAATGGGAGGTATAAATGTTTCAGACAAATAAGTAAGAAGTTGTGGGCCCCAAAGGTAAAAGAGAGATCTTGTCCTGTCTAAGATGATAACTGAAAATTGGGCTTGTCCCTTGTACGAAAGCCCATGCCCAAGTTAATTAGTGGGAAGGTGTCTTATTTGAATCGCTGCTTCAGCAGCACACCTGGAAGTGCCAGCGTGACAGACAGGCCAGCTTGGTAAGTCTAACAGATGGTTTGTGGCTGAAATAGCAACTTGTCCTGTTTCACTGCAAGAGGCAGAAATATCTAAATGCTATGTGGTGCACTATGTGTATTCAGAAGAATGATTTAGATGTTCTGGAGTACCTGCAGGTAATATTCCCTACAATTTTTCCACAGAATATAACTGCTGCAATCTTAAAACGGGCAACGGGCAGCAAGACCCTGCTGCTGCTGAGCGGGGCTTCCTGTGTTAATGAGTGGCTGCTCACACACACAGCTTAGAGGGAACACTGCCTCTGCAGGTCCATCTTTTACTTCCTCCCCAAGGTTGGGAGTCTTCTGAAGAAGAATTCTGAATTTGGGGAGCAACTAGCAAGAAGGCCCACCTTTCTGAGACAGCTCTACAAAGAACCCACTGGATGTGCTCAGGGTATGAATGATTGCAGCCAGATCATGCCTGTCAAAGAAGGGTTGCAGTTGAAGAAAATTTGTGCTATACAGGAGACCCAAGCCTCCTTTTATAAGCCTGAATCTAATGGCACCCCAAAGTTCTGAGCCTTCTCTTTTAGAGACACTACAACCTCTTTGAAGACAGGCTGTAAGTACAGCCCCTAAATCGCCATATTGTTGATCAACAGCACACTTCATTCAGTGCAGTCTCCTTCAGTTAATTGGCTCTAATCCTAGCATTTTACTGCCTCCAAATATTCCTTACTCACGACAACCATAGTCTCATGTAATTTAGCTGGAGGAAAAAAACCCTACAGTCAGGTGTAATGACGTTTTTCTTCAAAGCTCCTGATAGCCTTTCCCAGGGCTTTCATCAGTTAAATGGCATAGGAGACAAGACAAAATCCTGTGCGATCACTGTAAGAAGAGGCTGCCATTTGAGTCCCTACCTGAGTCTCTGCTCTGACCTTGTCTTCCAGTTACAATTATAGTTTCAAGATGTTAGCCTCCTTCTCAGGGTGTCCCAGGGGAAGGTGTTACTCTCAAGCTGAGGTACCAAAGGAACAGAAGCAAGGTATTTTTCACAACCACAGCCGGCGTGTGGGAGTAGGTGAGGTAGGCAGCCGCCTAGGGCACCACTTTGCTGCAGGGGTGGGCACCCCCTCCCTGCTCACACTGACCTTTGTATTGCACGGCATTCTTTCTTCACTCTAGTCACTTGGAGTAAAGAAAGAATGCCATGCCCCCTGCCCAGGAGCCCTCTCCCGCTTCGGAGGGAGCTGAGCAGGGGCCGCAGTTGTTTCTTCACTCTGAGCAATTGGGGCAAAGAAACTATTGCTCTCCAGGGCCCCTACTCAGTTCCTTCTGAAGTGGGAGAGGGCTGCTGGACAGGGTGTGTGTGGGGCGTTGTTTCTTCACTCCATTTGCTCAGAGTGAAGAAACAACGCCACGCACCCTACCCAGCAGCCCACTCCATCTGAAGTGGAAGACGGCTGCTGGGCAGGGGGCATGCACAGCCTCTCTCAGGGCCAGTGATAGGGTTTTTGGTACCTTAGGCGAGCTGCCCGCTAGCGCCCCACCCCCAGAAATTTAAAAAAACCAGAGAATTGTAGGAGAAATGAAGAAATTTGAAACTGTTTACATTTTTAATTTACAATTTTTTTATTTTAAATTTTAATTTAAAGAAAAAATTGTGAGACTAAGCAATAAAAATTGTGAGAATTCTACTTGATACTTTTAGCTGGAGGTGCCAGGGAGAAGATCTTCACATGACCATTTCTACTCAATCCTTTTAGTTGGAGGCCAGGGACAAGACCTTGCGCATGAGAGAAAGATGCTCTACCACTGAGCTATGGCTCTGTCAAAATAGAGTAGGAAGGATGAGTGAAAGCATACAACTTCAACAGGAGCCACTTTTTAGAAACTGTAATTGGCTCTTCTTCAGCTTTTACAGTTGGTTAATTTATCCCTGCTGGGCTCCAAGAAGCGCACTGCACAGGTGCTGTCCACTTTCGCGAAACTGGCCGGGCTGTGTCTGTGCCCCATAGGGGAAGGCAGGCTCCACGGAGCACATATGCTTCACATGGGAAAGGTAGTGCCTGGCGGTACCCCCTAGGCCAGATGACGTCCTAGACGGCTGCCTACTTGGCCTACTCTCACGTACCAGCCATGACCTCTCTTTCCAACATATTAAAGTTTAAACTACTGTCTTTTACAGCTTCTTGCTAGCTTAATCTTATTATCTCTCTCACTTTCCATGGATGAGAATGAGTGAAAGGTGTGAATATCAACATCAAATATATGTGAGGCTGGTGTGGCATAGTGCTTAGAATGCAGACTGGGATAACTGGCTTAGAGGACCTCACTCATTCATGGAAGCCCACCAAATGACCTTGAATCTGTCACAATCTCTCAGCCTAATTTACCCTCACAAGATTATTGTTGTTGTGAGAATTAGGGGGAAATTATGTGAAGAGCCACTTTGGATCCCTGATCTGGAAAAAACAATATAATTTAAAAAACACCATATTTCTGGAATAGAAATAGGCAACTGGAGAATAATCTTGTACTGGAGAGTCATTAGAAGAGACTCAATTTTTTTTCTGTTTTGATCATTGAGCAACATCAAGCTCTGCTGTTGAACCTGAAGGCTCTGCCCGAGTCTAGTATCCAAGCATCATGACATTTGATGAGCCTACTGAGAAGCGCACCAAAACTAGTGATTCATGCAGAAACATGTGTGCGCTTTCACATATGCTAAATAATGCCGTTTCAATTCGCTTCAGAGACTGTTTGCAAGTGGATTTTGCCATTTCACGCAGTAAAATCCAGTTGCAAAGTGTATTGAAAGTGGATTGAAAGTGTGTTATTTAGTGTGTGTGAAAGTAAACACAGTGTGTAGCCTCCTGAGTGCCAGCGATGCATTTTTACATGCTACGATTAGTCCAGTCCCTGTGAGCTCTCCCATTAATTTAAGTGGGAGAAAGCACACACATGTCATTTTCCTATTGGAATTGACTTCACGGTGTCTGATGAAGGGAGCACAATCCAATGAATGTTGGTGCCACAATCAATCCATTCATCTAGGATGGCACAGGACAGATTTATCTGGTTACCCTACTGGAAGTTATTTCAATTTTAATCAATGGGATTTAAATGTACTTTACTTTGGTGAGGTAGTAAATCTTCCTGGAGTACAAGAATGACATGATCCTCCAGCTTCTAAGTTTAGGGGGGGAAATGTGCCTTAAATGTCAGGAGTTTGGGAAATGGGGCAGGCAACGATGATATATGGTGCAGTTTTATGTTTTAATTTTAGAGCAGACTTTCTTTCTCCAGCCTCTGTTTCTAGTTTCTCGCTGTGATATCTTGACAGTATTTTTCTGCCCGGTTATTATTGCTTGGAAAGCGCTCAACCCTCTTCATTCCGCTCTGGAATCTGCGTCCTGGACAGTCTGTTCGCTTGCCCTCCAAATCTTACTCATGTTTGCAATCCGGGTGTAATGCTTGTACGGATTTCATCCACTCTCTGAGCTGCTTTTGGTGATGTAAGCTGATATTTTAATTCTCTTACAAGGAATGGTGTTTAGAGGAATGACTTAAGTGGATTACTCATCTTCTGTAATAACTTGGCAGCACTCCCGTTCTATTCCTAGACATGACGCTTGAGGCTTTGATTCTTCTCCCGCTTCTCTTCCACCCCCGCCACTTTTTTTTTACCCGAGAAATTTACGCTCACATGTATTTCAAAGAATCACCCCGCCCTAGCTTGTGGCAATGCATTATGGGAAATGTAGTCTGTTTACGATTGAAATCCGAGGAAGCCCAAGCCAAGGCATTTTGGTGGCGGAGGCCTAAAGTCCAAATGTCGCCCCCATGGGGAGGGGCTGAATATAGGCATTATTCGCATCTAATGGTGGGGCCTGGATGGGTCAAAAAAATTGTGAGAAGTAAACTTCCTCTTTCTTTACACTGGAAACTAAGCCCAGGGCATTTTTCAGTTGAAAAATGATTCATAGATATTAAATAGGGTTGCCAAGTCCAATTCAAGAAATATCTGGGGACTTTGGGGGTGGAGCCAGGAGACACTGGGGGTGGAGCAAGGCTGTGACAAGCAACATTTAACTCCAAAGGGAGTTCTGGCCATCCCATTTCAAGGGACCACACACCTTTTTAAATGACTTCCTTCCATAGGAAATAATGGATAGGGGCACCTTCTTTGGGAGCTCACAGAATTGGACCCCCCAGTCCAATCTTTTTGAAACTTGGGGGGTGTTTTGGGGAGAGGCACTGGATTCTATATGGAAAATTTGGTGCCTCTACCTCAAAAAACAGTCTCCCCCCCAGATAGCCATGGATCAATTATCCATTATTTCCTACGGGAATAAGTCTCCATAGGGAAGAATGGAGTGCCAAGCAGACATTCCCCCCCCCCCTTCTGATGACCCTGAAGCGGGGAGGAGGGCCTCCAAACCGGGGGATCCCCTGTCCCCACCTGGGAATTGGCAACCCTGGATATTAAAGGAAGAAACAGGCGCTTAATGGGAAGGTGATTACGCAGTGGGAGAGCACACATTTTGTATGCAGAAAGCCCTGAACGTCTCAGGTACCAGAAAGAGGACTGTCATCCCATGCCGAGACCAGTCCTAACAGCACCTAACACTCAATTCTGGGCACATAATGATGGACAACAAAGTCACACAATCTATTTTTCTCCTACAGGTTTTTCTGTCTACTGCTGAAAATGCCATCTTTGTGACTTTTGTGTAAAATGGATGAACTCCCCCCCGCCTGAACACAGAGCTAGAACTTTTACCTGACTATAGCTGGTTGTCTGAATAAAGCCGGCCCTGTAGTCAGAAATTTTTGGGTGGGGGGGGCAGGGGATACAATTTTGGGTGAGGGGGCCATGGGGCTTGGCTGCTTTATTAAAGCCTGCAACTGCCCACCCATTGCAGATATTGATTCTTAGCATAATTAGTCTCTGTATATTGCCTGATTATTTGAATCTTGCATAATTTACATTTCACTTTTAACTTCTTGCAGTTGGTGGTCCCTTGGCCTCCCTGTTTTTTTTAAATACCTCCTACACAAAATGACTGTGTGATGAGGATACACTCATAACGTTCAAGGATGTGGGCTCTACCCCACAAAAGCTTATGCTAGAATAAGGTTATCTTAGTCCTTAAGGTGCCATTAGCTTCTGCTTATCCTTGTAGTTAGCTTTTCACCCCCATGCGTGTAATATTAAAATTTCTTACCACATGGAAGATTACTGTTGTGTGGGAAGTCTCTACATCTTTCCTGAGAGTTGCTGCATCTCTGTTGTATTTCTGGAGAAGGGAGACTCTCTGGCTGCGATCACACATACTAAATAATGCACTTTCAATCCACTTTCCAACTGGATTTTGCCAGTTCACCCAGTAAAATACTGTTGGAAAGTGGATTGAAAGTGCATTGTTTAATGTACTTCCACCCCCGCCACTGTGTGTGATCACAGCCTATGTATGCTGACAGTTATATGTATGTATGGAGTAGCCAAGGCTGGCTTCAGGTTTTCCGGGACTCCAGGAAAGAGACCAGTAGTGAGCCCTCATTTGCTGCAGAGGTGGGCTGACTGGAGCCACTTCTCCCCACAGGTCTGTTAGGAATGAGAAAGATCTGCATCTTTATCCTCCTGTATGCTATTGGCCTTCTCACCAGCCTTCCTGGGCAGTTGCTGTTTATTTCTTGGAAGCTGGGAGAAGAGGCAGCCAAGGTCTGGTTGAAGAGCAGAAAGGATGCTGGATGCAAGAGACAGAGTGGGGGTGGGAGGACACTGGATGATACCAGGACATGCCAACAGCTGGAACCAAGCTTGGTGACTTGCGACCGCTTCTGATGGTGTTTCTGTGGCCTCTCTGGTTATCAGTCTGCATTTTCTCCACTATAACAGGAGCTATTGCCCAGGTGTTCTCCCTGCTCTAGGTATTTCCTGCCTTGACAGCTGTGGGAGCCAGGATTTTGCCAACATGTAGCCCTGGAAACAGCTGTTCCAGAAGTTTTTTCTCAGGCTCTGAATAGAGTTACCAGCCTCCAGGCAGGGCCTGGAATTTTCCCAGAATGACAACTGACCTCTAGATGACAGAGGTCAATTCCTCTGGAGAAAATGGCAATTTCAGAGGGAGAACTCTATGGTATCACATCCCTGCTGAGCTCTTTTCTGTCCACAAACTCCCCCAGGCACTGGTCCCAGATCTCCATGAATTTCCCGGGCTGCAGTTGGCAACTTTAGCTCTGAGACCAATGCTAATCAGGTGTATTCAGAATTCTACTCAAGCTTATTCAATGGGGCGTACTTACTCACCTGAATGTGTTCTTAGGAGGGCGCTGTCTGTTTTTCTTTTCTGAATCTTTGTATGATCATGGAAACACTGAATTGCCAAGTCTGTCTTGGGAATTTCCTGGAGATTTGGGGCAGTGCCTGGGGAGAGTAGAGTCTGGGAAGAGAAGGGAGCTTAGAGGGAATGAGATGTCCATAGATCCTGCCCTCCAAAGCCACTGTTTCCTCCATGGGAGCGGAATGCTGTAGTCCGAGGATCAGTGATCATTCTAGGACAACTACAGGCCCTGTCTGGAGGCTGGCAACCCTAGGTGACTGAGAATGTGAGTTCAGATCTCTCATCTGTTATGAAATCATGATTGGCCTAAGGCAAGGCACTAATTTCATGAACTTCACTGCGCCACCTGCTATCACCAGAATGCAAGCAAGTTGATGTTACGCTATTGATGTTACAGCCATTTCTTGCCTGCAGAATGGTTGGAGCACTGGTCACCATTATGAATTGTTAAGTGTTATTTGAAGCTCGTAGAAGCCTTATGTGAAACAGGGCATATAGCGCATCCCTTTGCCTTGCTGCATTCATCCTTTCCACTGGCTAAAAGAGGACTTGGAGCGTTGGACTCTGTTCTACTCTACAGCTCTTTATATCACATCCCGGATTTTGAAATTGAAAGAATGGACTATCGGCTATGAGTACTTGAATTGTATATGGGCGTGGTCTCTACTTGGACTTTATTGATGCTTTTTTAATATGTGTTTTAACTACAAATAATTTTTCATTATATAAATAATTTAAATTATTGAGGTTTCTCTTGACGTGGATGCCTTTGGCTGTATACCCACCTGGAGGCTGGCAACCCTAGCAACCTGGGAGACCATAATGTTTATGGGCCTACCTTACAAGGCTGTAGTAAAATAAAAGATGTTTTAAAAGACTGTGGTAAAAGACAGCGGTTTCCCACATATCAGTCCTCCTCACCACAAGCAACAAAACAATAAACATAACCTGTACAAAGATCCAAGCGGGCAGCCGTGTACAATTAAAACAAGCCTGTACCATTAAAACAAGCCTGAAGTCACTGGAGATTGGAGAAAGGATGGGGTGCTACTGTAAGACATTGTTTGCCTTTTCACCATTGAGGTGGGCTACTTTAATTTTTCTTCCATTCATGTTTTAATTGACATTGTTTTGCAATAGTTGATGGTCAACGGAAATTAATTTTTAAAGAATTACTGGAGATGTCCCACAGAACTACCCTTCCCAGAATCCATCACGACAGAGCAGGCGGAGACTATACCTCTGACTGATGGCCTCTTTCGCTAATAGTCTGAGCCCAGAGCACTACACAGCCCTATCAGAGCGCAAACGAGGCACCGGGTGCTGGGGCCAGGCGAGAATTTAGCGGAGTGAGAGAGTTGTTGGCTCAGTTGTACCGTGGAGTTGGGATCACATGGGACAAGCCGAGCTGGCTGCTGCTAAGCCGGGTAGGATCTGCGCTCCGGGCAATGGGTAAGCGCGAGGTGGGAGGGGGGAAAAGAACCTAGTGTTGGGCGCTAAGCTGTGTGCTCTGCTTTCCCCAATTGGGTACCAGGATCTGGGGAGACGGGACGCCCAGCGGACTAGAACCTTGCTTGCAGGTGTTTTCTTTAATGTGGAGGACTTTAGAAGTGACAGGACGGCTTTGGAAGTGAGGAAGCCAACCGGCAGGGGTCAACTGGGATTGTGTTTGTGCCTTTGAGGCTTCCTCGCCAAGTTTGCCCAAACTTTCATCAAAGCGCACAAACTAGTGTAGGTAGGGCTCTCCGATCCTGTAATCTTACGTGCATGACGGGGGTGGCGGAGGTGAGTGAAGAAGAGCTCACGCTTCCCTCCCTGATTTGTTCATTGTCTCTTGGAGCTGTTCTGCCTTGTCTGTCCAGCCAGGCCAGCGGACGGGGACGTTTAAAATCTAGTAATGTACCAGCTGTCCAGAATTCCTCGATCTGCGGGGGAGGGGGGGGCGGGGAGTTGTTTTCTTCTTCTGCAGACCTTTTAGGCTTTTCCAGAGGTTTTCGTGTTTCACAACAAATCGTCCGAATTTAAGGAGATTCGTGTGCATTTTGTCTTTTTGCCTCGATCTCTCTCTGTGGGGGAGCTTTTTGGGAGTAAGATTTGGGGGAGGGGAGTGAAGCGCTTTGATTTTTCAAGAGGAAACGATCTAACCGGTCTCTATGCAAATGCTCGCCTTTCCAGCGCTATGTGGCTCAGCGTGTCAATTTTGGCAAGGATGATCTGCGATTAAGTTGTTCAAGTCATTGAGTTTGCATTTCTGAGCAGGTGGAAGAAGGGGAGGGAGAGGGGAGAGAGGGAGTGTAATCTGGCAAGGCAGCCCAATTTTTTTTTTTTTGAAACTGTCTTAGTTTACTGTTCAAACAAAACAGCCCTCCCATCCTCCCCACCACAAAACACTCACACACACACACTTGGTATTCGGAACATGGAGCGTGTCGGTTCCATGCACGTGATCCGACCTTTTTAGCAGTGCCAGAAGTAGCTTAAAATTTTGTCTGAAGTTTTTCCTTTTTGTGTGTTTTCCCGGCACTTAAAAGAACAGCGAAATCCTTCTTGATTAGTAGGGACTTCCCAATAATTTTGAGCTCATTCTTGTTTTCTCTCTCCTTCCCCCTTAGGTAAATTTCAGCACCCTTTGCTGATTTTGTCATTCCTCTTCCTGTTGTGGTTTTTTATCTCTCAGTGTTCTCAGCTAATTTATTGTGTCAACTGTTAACAACAGGCACCCTTTCCCCGCCAGTTCCCAGCAGAGCTGCTGTTTGCCTCATCCTGTGCTCCGCTTGGGCACCCTTGAAAGAGTTAAAAATGTAATATTGAATGAAGTGTACAGGCAGGTCTGGTTCCATTGTGCTCGATCATTTCCTGAATGTGGCTTGATGTACATTCTTTGAAGATGCAAACGGGCTCTTAGCTTCTGCATGAGCCAAGAAATATTTAGGGGGTTGTTGACACCCCCCCCTTTCTCTAGAGCAATTTTTATGAACAACTCATCAGCATGGAGGAACTGAGCATGTGCACACATTCTTCCTCTGTTCAGGGCAGCAGACTCTGGAACTGAGAGAAATATTTGATGCTTGTGTGAGAAAGAAAGAGAGAGAGAATACAAGTCCCTGTGAAATATAATCACATACTGTCATTGTTGGCAAAGTTAGAGCTGGCTGGCAGCCAGAAAATTCTAAAATGCCAACTGGGCCTTGCTGTTCTAGTTTAGACTGGCGCTGCAGTCCTTGGGGAGGTTATTGAACGAATTATATTTGTTCACACGCTTAGCTCTTCTCCCTTGAGCAAGGGTGGCCCTGTATTCTCAGGAGTTCTGCGAACATTTGCCTGACAACCCCAAAGTATGAAGTCCTCAATAGATGGCTAGCCTTTTCAGTAAGAGCTGTGCATAGTTCACCCTAGAATTAAAACTCTGATCATAGAATCATAGAGTTGGAAGGGACCTCTAGGGTCATCTAGTCCAACCCCCTGCACAATGCAGGAAACTCACAAACACCTCCCCCTAAATTCACAGGATCTTCATTGCTGTCAGGTGGCCATCTAGCCTCTGTTTAAAAACCTCCAAGGAAAGAGAGCCCACCACCTCCCGAGAAAGCCTGTTCCACTGAGGATCTCAGGCAGGCGAGTTCTGCAGCCCACATAATTATGCCAAATTTAGAATTGCAGAAGTTTGCTTAATTCTTGCATTGGTGCTCTTTTGCATAATTTATTCTGGATTTGCTATTAACTGAAAGGACAAGGACACTGTAAACCCCATTCTCCGTGGCTGAAAATCTTATTCAGCCCCCTTCTCTGGCTTCTGAGAATCCAGCTGTCATTGCTTAGCACTTCCAAGGATGGCCTTAAAGTCATTGCTTTTTTGAAATGGAAATGGAGTTTCTCAGGAAGGTGAATTCTGTGCTTGGTCTCACATCTGGTACTCTTACTGTGCTCCTGCAGGTGCAGAATCACAGTAATACATAAGAACATAAGAGAAGCCATGTTGGATCAGGCCAATGGCCCATCCAGTCCAACACTCTGTGTCACACAGTGGCAAAAAAATTTTATATACACACACACACTGTGGCTAATAGCCACTGATGGACCTATGCTCCATATTTTTATCTAAATCCCTCTTGAAGGTGGCTATGCTTGTGGCCGCCACCACCTCCTGTGGCAGTGAATTCCACATGTTAATCACCCTCCATATGAGGGTGAAGGCTAAACTCCGTATGAACTGAAAGCTAAACTGCCCTCTCCTATGAAATCTGCGATTGGGTCTTTGTCTTTTTTGTTTGTTTCATTTGTTGGAGGCATTTGTCGTCTGAACTGGATGACAGCAGTGGTGCAGGGGAAGGGGGCTATATCTCCTTCCCATAGAGAGCTAATAGCTGCTTTAGTTTAGACTGAGGAAGTGGCAAGGATGGATTATACCTTCTCATCAGAAATGTGTGGGTCTCCTATATTGCGCATAATGTGTGGATTTGAGAAGGTACAAAGTCAGCACCTGAGGAAACTGAGTCATGAATGTGCCTCTCACCTCAAGGGTAGGGTTGCCAGCTCTAGGTTGGGAAATATCTGGAGATTTTGATGGCACAACCTGAGAAAGGCAGAGTTTGGGGAAGGGAGGGACTTCAGTGGGTCATAATGCCATAGAGTCCCTTTTCCAAAGGGGCCATTTTTTCCAGGTGAATTGATCTCTGTTGCTTGGAAATCAGTTATAATCCCAGGAGGTCTTGAGGCTTGACCTGGAGGTTGGCAACCCTACTTAAGGACAGATTGGCACTATGATTGTCTTTTGAATGCTATGAGGCAGCTGTGACATACAGTTTCTGTGACTTGTATGTTCTTCATTTCCTCTCAGGTAAAGTGTGAGCGATAACTTTTTGCCATTTCTTTGGTTAAAATTCACTAGAGAGGCTGGATATGCTTGCTGGGGGGTGGGGTGTCCTCTAGTGACCAGAGCCTGATCTGAACAGGAGCATCTTCCCTCTCCTAGCTCCAAGTGCAAACACAGTGAGCTCATGGCTCTTATGCCTGCTCTGATTTCTATGATTCACAGTGAAGTTTTGAAACTGATCTGTTGTACTTCTCCTTTATGTGCGTGTGTTTGCGTATTTTTAAAATTTACTGGCACTGACAATCTTGTTTCCCCATTTTATCACTTGATGGTTTGGCAAGTTGCTGGGGACTTTCTTTGTTTCAAAAATGGCTTTCTCTGGAAAGACAGAGCGGCTTTCTTTTTAAGAGACCGCAGAGGAGAGCTCTGTGGACTTGCTATTGTGGGATAATTTCTGAGACAAGTGACTTTGTAAGAAATTGTTTTGCTGGGGCTGTATAGATCTTGCGTAGTTAGTTCAGTGTTCTCTTTTTCCAAGAGCAGCTCGCTCGATGTTTCCAGGAAACCCAAAAGCAGGGCATGAATATGATGGGGAGGAGCTGTGGTTCAGTGGTAGAGCATCTGCTTGGCATTCAGAAGATCCCAAGTTCAATCTCTGACATTTCCAGTAGAAAGGACCAGGTAGCAGGTGATGTGAAAGACCTCTGCCTGGGACACTAGAAAGCCATTGCTGGCCTTTGTACACAATACTGACCTTGACAGACCAAGGGTATTATTCACTGTAAGGCAGCTTCATGTGAGATGTTTGTCATATGAACATATGAAGCTGCCTTATACTGAATCAGACCCTTGACCCATCAAAGTCAGTAGTGTCTACTCAGACTGGCAACAGCTCTCCAGGGTCTCAAGCTGAGGTTTTTCATGCCTACCTGCCTGGGTCCTTTTTAAATGGAGATGCCAGGGATTGAACCTGGGACCTTCTGCTTACCAAGCAGATGCTCTGCCACTGAGCCACCATCCCTCCCCATCATGCATCCCTATATTGGATAATCAAAATTAAAGGTATATTGCCTCTGACCATGGTGGTTTCACTAAACGCTTTGGGCTGTGGACTTAATTCTCTATGATTTGCCCGCTAATCTGCTTTATAAAACCTTCTAACCTAGTGCTTCTCGCCATTACTAGTGGCCGTGTATTCCACACATTAATTACATGTTGTATGCAAAAGCTAGTTCTTTTGACCAGCAGCCAGCTTCTGAGAGTGACCTGTTTATTATGAGAGATGAAGAAAAAAACATGATCTTTCTCCATACCCCAATTTTATTTCCTTTTACTATTTTGATGCTTTCCCCCATCTTTAAAATGGGCATGATAATAATCCACCCCCACCCTCCTACCCACAATTCTGGAGGGTGTTTAGGGGGCAATTGCTCTGAAAGCTGTGAATCTCTGTGAGATGGATAGATAAATAATTGGGTTGAGGTCAGCACATTCCGTTCTCTTTGCTGGGGGTTGGTGGAGGAGGAGGAGGAGCTGGAGAGTGTCCTGCCCCTCCCTGTTCACTAGCAGAGCACAAAAAACCTAATTGTTTTCATTGCCTTCACTAAGAAACCAGCAAACTGCCACAGAGAGATTCCTGCAGGCAGCTGCTTTGCAAGGGGAGGGGGAAGGGAACGTCCCCCTTTGTCAAAACAGGTGTTTTCAGGACCGTGAAAGAGATCCGAGGCATCCCAACAAGCATGAAATGCAGAGCCATGCTCTGAGTTTGAAATCTTTAGATAGGGAAGGTGCACGAAAGTCAGAATTGAAGAGCTATTTCTCTTGCCTCTGCACATTAATTCACATGGGTCAATAAACAAACTCCATAACCCATGCATGGCAGAAGGGGAACGTTCTTCCAGGCAAGGGACATGCTTCTGTTCTTGGTGTGTTTGGGTTTTTGGTGCACGTGTGTTCCTTCATTGAATTTGGGTGAAGCAATGAGGAGGAGTTGTGAAGGGAGCTGAGGACAAGTCTAAGATTTCTCAGGAGTCTTGCACTGTCCAGTTTTTGAGTTTTCAAGCTAGTGGCAAGGCTTTCCCATCAAAGGCGGTTTGGGGCAGTGTTTTGTTTTTGAGAAGAGTGGCTGCAGGCCTTGCCCTGTTCCTTCATGTCAAGGGTGTGGGGACATGCTGCAGTTACTCAGGGGCAGGAAGAGCTCTGTACATACTTAGGGGTTATTTGAGTTTTCTTATTGTTTCTTTGAGAAAATGACTTGGTCAGCAATGGGAGGGATTATTGAAAGTGGTCATTTTGGGGCCAGCCTGTATGTGATGCTGGAGTCCCATGATCAGGAGTTCATTCTTAAATCATTGTGTGGGTCCTGATTCATTCTGGACCATGGCTCAAGGTAGAGGGGGTTATCCCTTTTTCACCCCTCTTTTTCCTGACTTGACCCATCCTCAGAACTGCTATGTGCCATACTAGGTTAAACAGGTAAAGACTGTGGGTGACTGATCATGCCACATCACATATCAGAGAGCACACACTTATAGTTTGCTTTTCTTTATGAGGACTTTTCCGGATGTTCTATTTACTCCTGATTTTCTTGGCAGTAGATCCACAAGCACTGCAATCAGTTTTAGCATGGTTCCTCTTCTGCATTTTCATAGTTGTGGAGTCTGTTTTCTTCTAAACATGTTTTAAATAATATGGATTTTCAAGTGAGGGTGCTGTCATCATCCCTTGTGGATTTTTCCTTATATATCTACAAGGCTAGAGGCTTACTTAAAAGAAAAAAAGAAAGCTGAGAATTCAGCGAACCTGCTTAAACTATCATAGCAAATTATATATATTGATATTTCAGTTCTGATTTTAAAAAGAATAGAAAAAGAAACCGCTTGTCTTCAGGTGAGGGGAGGAGGAGAGAGTGTGGTTTGATGATGACAGTCCAATTATTGAAAAAATGGGCTGAAGGTGGGTGAGTCAAAGGAAACTCACAGACACATTAAAAAAGGTAAAGGTAGTCCCCTGTGCAAGCACCAGTCATTTCTGACTTAGGGGTGAGGTTGCTTTCACGACATTTTCACGGCAGACTTTTTGCGGGGTGGTTTACCATTTCCTTCCCCAGTCATCTACACTTTCCCCCCAGCAAGCTGGGTACTCATTTTACCAACCTTGGAAGGATGGAAGGCTGAGTCAACCTGGAGCTGGCTATTGAACCCAGCTTCTGCCGGGATCGAACTCAGGTCGTGAGCAGGGAGCTCAGACTGCTGTACTGCAGCTTTACCACTCTGCGCCACAGAGCTCTTACATTACACATGATGAAAAAAGTCAACTCAACATTGGCTTTTAGAAAGAGATTGGGGGTAAAAATGGTCTCAAAACAACTGGGAAAAGGTGGAGGGAACAACCCCCCCCCCCATTTTCCTGATCTGGAACAGCCTGGGGTGATGCTGTTTGGCCCACTGGAAACACATGGGTTTTCCCAGTGAGTCAAATAGTATTCCCCACCATATGGGAACATGGCATGGGGCAGCTTACATCTGATCATTACATAAAGGGTGGCGACAAAACCTAATCTGTATATTGTGTGAGTCTGATACAGCATAAGATGGGGAAAGAAGCATTGCTAAATGGATGTGGCCGAAGGAAAAAGTTAGACTTCAAGAATGAAAGTACCTGTGTGAGAGAGATTTTTTTTGTCTCATACCAATGGGAACATGTCATTTGGGGCAACCTCCAACTCTGTTGGCTGCCATCAATGTTGGCAGATAGTGGTTAATTTATTATGCTTTTAAAAACATGAACCTTTATTGGTTGCTAGTGGTCAGTCCATAACCAGTATATTTAGGAGGGGTTGGGAAGGTTTCTGTGTTATATAAAAGTGTCATTAGAAAGGCAAATTATTTTGGAGTAGGCTGGCAGGCAGAACTTTCTTCCTTCTCTCTTGCAAATGAAAAGCAGAGCCAAAAAAAATCCAAAGGGTCAATCCGGAGGGAGTCTCTTCTTTCTACCAGCTCTGTTTTCAGTGTAGATTATTTGGCTTTTGTGGGTCTCTCTTGTTGCCCCTCCCTCAGTCTATTCACATCTGTTCTTTTGTTGTCTTTTTGCTGAGTCCCGTGTATTGCAGGCGCCTGCCTGTGTCCCCCCCCCCCTTCTTAATTTCTGCTGTAAGTCCGATGAAAGGGGCTCAAAGTTGGTTCCTCCCCCCTTTTGTTTCCCGAACTTGTCATCATGTCCAGTAATCCTCTCAGAAGCTGGACTTGTTTTGGCTGCCGTGTGCCATGATCTCATACTCAGAGAACATTAAACTGGAAGGGTTTTTTAAAAAAAATTCCTCCCTCCCTGCCCCCCTTCGCTGCCTCTCTTTGTACAGTATGTTAGTGTTTTGTATGAGCTCACTGACCCCGCAGGGAAGAGACTGACATACAAACCGTTTGAGCAAACATGAGCTGGAAGTGGATGCGGGGGTAGAGATGGCTGGCAACAGTTCAGGGCTTGGTGTTTTGTTGTTTTCAAGAGTTTGAAGAGTCCTCTTTTTAATATAGCAAAATGATCTGTGTTGGTGCCAATCCTGCTGGATTGCCTTTAAAAGGGCTCACGGCTGCAACAGGAGTTATGAACTTGAAAGCTGGTACCTTGCAGTTCAAGTAGAGAATTTAGTGGAGACGGCAGATTATTTTCCCCCCTTGCCTTCCTTGTTGTGTCTATATTAAGCAAATTATGCAGTGTGGAATTAATCCCACGAATGCAGAAAGGGTTGGAGGTGTGTGCTGGGACCAGCCTGAAAGGGCTAGGCATCTTTGAAGTATGTCTGGGAAATGAGTTGAGGATTTTTGATTGATCATCTGCCTTTTGTTTGATTACACAGCCTACTAATCAAAGTTTCAGGCCAGTTTTCCTTTTAGAGCAATGGGCATCTTAACAAATGCTCAGGGTTTATGCTCTTTTTGAAGTAATGAAGAATTTACACTGTGGTAAAGTGTACAAAGGCTGCCCCTTTGAAAAATGTTTTCTTCTCTGTTCCCTATTATAGTTAGGCTTGTTGATTCCCTGAGGGTCAGACCTAAAGATGAAAGAGGGGGGAGCTTTTGTGTGTGTATGTAGGAAGGGGGGGAGGTGGTATTTCATGGAAATAAAGGAAAGGTGCTTGCCAGGTCAAGGGGGCAGTCAGTTTGTGCTTGGTGACTCAGGAATGGAGTTGAGTGAGCGTAGGGGAAGAATCAGCTACAGAAACATTCAGGAAGGAGATTCAAATGTTGTCAAAGGTCAGATTTGCCAGCTGAGAGGATGGGTCGTAGAGGGAGGAGCCTATAAGTGAAGGCACCATTGTCTGACAGGGATAAAGCCAGTGGTGCTTGGTGGTTCCCTAGGCCCCTGCCTTGGGTGGTTCCTAGCAAGTCAGAGAAAGAAGCTTCTGGTATTGGATGCCTCAAGTATAGCACTTGATGAGGGGCCATGAGGTGGGTAATACTGAAAGGTTGTTTCATTGTATGCAGGAAATAGTCACCCATGTGGATTCTGGCCCCTCACCCTGAGTCATTGCTCTGTTTTCTTGAGACTCCAAGAAACAGTTTGAAACTCTAATGCTTCAATTTTAATTTGATGCTAGGATAAAATGGCAGGGCCAATAGAGGTTCAAATAAAAATGTATACTTCCTTAACTCACAGCCCTGATAATTGCAGTTATGTTAAAATAATCTTACTCCATCTAGAGAAATTTTTGTTTGACAGGTTTGAAGCAAACAGCCCAAATTTCCTTGTGATGGATAAAGGTAGTGGTATTTTTAATGGGTGTGACTTCTAGTTCTGTACTCCTGTGCCCATCCTCCAAATGCCTGAACTGTTTACCACTCAAGTTTCTCACAAGAAGTATAGAAGAATCTCCCATTGGGCTATGCCCATGGGCCAGGTCTGTTTAGACTCTCATCCTTAATACCAATGTCAGTCTACAACTTTGCTTTGATTCCTGGGACAAGTCTCTCTTGTCTGCAGTGGTCAGGTGGGGTTCAGATGGTGCTTTAAAATTCACATCTTTTTTTCCTTACCTTCTACCTGGAAATCTCTCCTTCTCCTTTACATTATGATGCGAAATGTTTGTATTTAATTTTGATAACAGTGGATATAGCTAGAGGCAGGTCTAGGATGTAGTCTTCCTAGCCCTAACTCTGATAACCTCGGTGAGTAAAGGATTCTGTTTCCAGCATCCATTGGGTTCTCAGTTTCTCTGTTGTGCAGTCAGCAAAAGGTTGGGGGAGAGAAAGCAAGTCAGCAATGACTTCTGAGGTGCAGATTTGAAAAACCAGACTTGCCTCACAGCCTATGCAGTTATTCCAGGCTGATTTCAGTGAATTTAGGCTGGAGTAACACAGCATAAGACATGCTCTGTTGGATGGTCATCCCCTCCCCCCCCCTTAACTCAGCCTTCCAGTTTCTAGTGACCCATGCAAGATGCAAGCTGATGACCTGGAGAGATTAAAGCCTCCTGTGCCCCATTACTAATCTTCCCTAGTGTGAGCATGTAATTCTTTAAGCTTTGGTGGGTGTTTTGTAATTGGCTTGAATAAAAGATGGAAAGTTGGGAGCTGGGACAAGGATAGTTAAAAATGGAGGCGGGGGCTAGGGTGGTGATGAGCATATTTGGTATCCCCAGCCCCCACTCTTCATCAGCCTATGATATCCAGCAGTGGTTGGGATGATACTCATTTAGATTTTTAGCTCCTTGAGAAAGGTTTCTGTCTTGCTTGCACATATAAAGTATCATACATTCCTAGGTCTGTATAAGATGTTTAGTCTCCCCTGAAATGACATAGATTCCTTCAAATTTATCTGCTTTAGCAGTTGTACCTTCTCCCTGGGCAAATCCCCATATCTAGCCTCACTGAATGAGTAACCAATGTGATTTGGGGTTCTTTTGGAAAGTACATATTGTTGGAAAGCTCAAAGTATAGCTTGATAGCTTTGAAGCTCCCTGGATGTTCTCTCAAAATATCTTAATTGGGTGGTCTTGAAGATGGATGTTAAGTGTGGTCAGTCTTTTATATTTACTTCAATATGAGTCAGTTGGAGAGTGAAGTTAGGAAAAGTGCATTATAAGTACCTTTTTTGTTTGGGAGAATGATGGAGTATAATGATCATAATTAATGGGCTTGCATTTGTTGAAAGATTTTCATAAACATTCATCCTTACACCAGCCTGTAAGCAAGGGTTGTATTTGGTCCCTTGTACCCCAGGTGGGAAGCTGGAGATGATGCTATGGTTCTTCTCAGGGCTCACTTTGTAGCTCTTCTAAGGCCACCTAGTGAGATTGTCTTTCCTGGATCCTCCTTGAGGATTTTTATTCAAATGTGAGTTACCAGTGGGGAACTCACAGCAGCCTTCTGACTGAAACCCGGTGTACATGGGCAGTATAACATGAAGTTAGGGCCCTGAGATGCCCCCTACAAATTCTGACATGGAACATTCTCCATATGTCCTCTGAGTACATGAATATTCATTCAGTAATTGGATGCCTCTTTTCAGCTTGCAATGATAACATGATATTATTTTTTGTTTCAGTATTTGTCAACTGATATTTGACTATATTTCTGCTTTAGCATTTGGCAGTGACAAATGAGACACTTGCATTTGTCACCTACTAAACCCAGAACAGTTCTAAAGCACTTGAAGATTGGGGTAGAATTTCATGTTTGTATTTTTCTCATTTTTTAAAAAATAAGGAAATTGGAAACTTTGGTGTGGGTTTTGGATATATGAGAGTATTTTGCTCAGTCAGCAAAATATTCTCATATTTCTGAGACTGGGATTAAAAGCCCAGATGGAAGATGAGAATATTGGAATGGACACTTGAGAACGAGTGCAGTTTAATGCCAGAGATGATCCCAATGGGGACTGTGCAGGACTTGAGAGCAGAGTAAGTCATCACCTGCAGGAGTTAGCCAGTGAGTGTCCGGGGAATTCAGTTTACGTGCTATCACCTGATTGGGAGAGAACTTCAAGAAATCCAACTACAGAAGTTTCCTTGGACCTGTAGACTATAGGGTGGTCAGATCCCTAACTCTTTCATAATTGGCTTGAGCAGCAGTATGCCTGGATCTTGTTACCTTTAGGCCCTGTTCAGACGCACAGTATAATCAGATGCCGTGGCTGTTTCCTTCCGGATTTAAAGTGGCTGATCAGACAGCAACATCTGCCACCCGGTATTAACTCATGGTAGCCCCCCCAATCCATCTCGGAACCAGATTATTTTGTTACCTGCTCCTTTGCAGTGATTTTTTGAGTTCTCCGGTTTCACCTCGTTTTCTCTGTCTGGATAGTTCTTCTGCGATATTAACCAACTTCCAGATGTCTGAAGGCTGTCCCAGAGCAAAAGGAGCCTCAGACATCCGGTTTACGGCCGCCATTTTTTTTTTACTACTTAGTGATATGTGCATAACCACATAATGTTTTAACCTATGTGCATGTGCACAATGCGCGCATGCACATAATAGTGGAGGAAAAAAAACTGCATGGTGCCGTTGTGTGGTCTGCAGAAGACGGTTTCACTGCAGTATGGCAGTCTGATCGATAATATCCAGAACAAAGATATTTGGAACAGAACCGAGTCAGTTTAACACGGACTCAACATGCTGTGTGAACAGGGCCTTAGAGTGCCTCTGATACCTCTGCCATTGCTTTACTGTGCCATCAGCAGCTCAGAAGTTGGATCTGGCAGTATTTCTCACCATTAGTGCATTTTGCACGTTTGTCTGACCTTACAAGGAATGGGTACAAGGAATAGGTGTTTGAGGATGCTGATGTTTTCTGAATGCAAACAGAAGCTTGTTTTGAGAGTGGGCCTCAGAGGATTGCCTAAGGTGGTTGATTGAGCAAAGTCTAGGAGGGAAGGATGTGGCTGCTGGAGCCAAGTTCACACCCTTCAGGAAACCACTTTGAAAGAGAAAGTGAAACCTTGACAGACTTAATGGTTTATGACATGTGTTCATAGCTGTGTCTCCAAACGAGAAACTATGTCACAAGAGTGCCTCTTTTTCTACGAAAACCACTCCTGTTGCTAGGATGGTGAAACTTCATTCTGGGTGATCTTTGCAGATTTCTTTTAAGACTACTTCTTTTGATAGGCTCACCGGGTTCAACACAAGAAAGATCTTCTGTTGATCAGGAAAATGGATTAGACTATGTTGCATCCCAGGTGGGTGGTATTTGGAATTGCCAACCAAGGTCACAAACATGCAGAAGAAGGTCTACAGTGGGCTTAGCTGGATTGATGCAGTGGAGCAACGCAGCAAGGTCACTCAGTGTCTGTGTTTTAGGAATTGCAGAGACTTTGCTTACTGGCAGAGTGCGGGCTTTGCTTCTGGAAGGTCCTGGGTTCAGCTCTCCAGCATCTCCAGTTAAAAGGCTCTTGGGCAGTGAGGCAGGATAATCCATTGCCAGACTGGTCATTGATCTTGGATTGGTTGATCTGACTCTATAAAGGGAGATTTGGGTGTCCATATATTCAGTTTTAACCCCTGGAACAATTTTGAGAGCTGCAGCAGCAACTTTTCCTCACTCCTTAAGTGGGATTGCAAAGAATTTGAAAAGGGTGCATGCATACTCTGGCTTATGCTCCCCAAAAAGGATCTTTCAGGTTATTACAAAGCAGTTGAGCAAGCTTTTGAGTTCCCCAGAACTGGTGAAGACTTCTAGAGAAATTCAAAGTTTGTTGACTGCTTTGTGACATCTGGCTTGGGCCTAATAAACATCTATATTATTGGAGAGGGAGGTTTTGAAATGGTCCCATATGCTTACTGACACCCACTCCTTCAGGGTTATGACTATTACTTTGTCTCAGTATGGCAGCTTTGTGATTGTTAGGAGAAAGAAACAGAGTATTGACTAAAAGATCTAAAGTTTAAACCACCCCTCCCAATTTCAACAGCCCTACAGCTTTTCCTTCTGCTTTGGAGAGTCTTTGGGAGCTTCTTCTCAGAGGATGGGTTGACTGCTACAGGAATAACAGCCTGGGTCTCTCTACCCTTCCTCTGCTGATGCCTTTCTCAATGATATTTCTCTTTCCTTCCTCACCACAGCACCCAGCCTTAAAGTGAAGAGGAAAAAGAAGTTTGAGCCCATGGCTGCATGTGAATCCCAGAAGGCTCCGGAAGAAGAGGTGGCAGCAGCAAGTCCCATTGTGGAAGAGAGTCAGAGTGCTCCAGAGAAGCTGGATCAAGAGGTGAGTGAATCAAGTTATTAAAAACTCCTCATGAGTGTGAAGAATTGAATCCTAATTAAAATTTCACCTCACATTTTAACCTTGAAATTTAGTCTTCAGAAATAACTCTAGATATTTAGCAAGAGATATGAATGTCCATGGCATTTTTCAGAGGAAAATTGGCAAAAAATTAAGTACATTAAAAAAGAGATAGGTAGAGAGATTCCAAATTAAATTTTCACTGGTGAGGATACAACAGAGAAAAGGGAGGAGAAGAACTGAAAGAATATGTGTATTTTAAGTTGTTGTGGTTAATAATAATTATACATTTTTACCTGAGCCCCTAGAAGGAAGGGAGTAACCTCCACCCTTGACCTCTTAATCCTCACAACAACTCTGTGAAGTAGATTAATTATTGGTCTATGGTCATCTTGTGTCATGGTTGAGTGGGGATTTGATCCTGGGGTTTCCCAGTCTAAGTCCAGAATTTAAATTGCAAATGCTTAGATCAGGGGTGTCAAACATGTGGCCCATGGGATGCATCTGGCCCATGCAGGGCTCAAATCCTGCCACTAAGCAACTTCCTTTTCCTGCTTCCTTTTCCAAGGCTGTTGCTGCAGATGCACCATAGCTTGCTTTTCCCCAGCAACTGGGGATCTAATCTCCCTTTGAAATTCCTTCATAAGAGCAGTGCTACTTTTAGGTCAGCAGCCAAATGTTGTGGTTGCTAATGTCTGACTTCTGTCCATTTATTCTTTGCATCCTCCTAGACTGAATTGGCCTGGATGGAATGAGACCTAAGTTTCCTGTCTCATTACCAACACTGGTTATCTCCATGCTTACTACCCCTCTGCATATTACACCTAATCCAATCAAGCCTGCTATTGACATTCACCTGCTATTGCCATTCAACATCTGAAATCACCTTTATAAAGTTTATATCTGTGGTACCTCATGTTACATTTTATGGCCCACATGACCAGGCCCAACAAAGTGATATTTATGCCAGACCTGGCCTTCATAACAAATGAGTTCGACACCTCTGGCTTAGATGTGATTTTAACGGTGAGGAATGAGGACTAAAGCATTGTCAAAATTAGAATTGGAGTTGTCAGCCATTCAGACTTCCAAAAATATGAAAATCCCAGTTTCACATCTTGAACCATGCCTAAATTTAGTTTCAGCTTGACATTAAAAACAATATACCTCCTTGAGTGCTGGCATGGATGTGGAGCGGAAGGTTAAGAAATTTACTTGGAGACAAGCAGGGAAGTGCTATCCATTTCTTGTTAAATACGGGGAAACTTCCATGCAGGAAGAAGTGATATCATGTTGTTGTTGTTGATCAGTCGCACAGTCGAGTCCAACTCTTTGTGACCCCATGGACAAAGTCACATCAGGCCCTCCTGTCTCCCACCATCCTCTGAAGTCTGCTGAAATTCGTGTTTGTTACATCAGTAACACTGTCCAGCCATCTCATCTTTTGCTGTCCCCTTCTTCTTTTGCCTTCTGTCTTTCCTAGCATCAGGATCTTCTCCAGGGAGTGCTGCCTTCTCATTTGGTGGCCAAAGTATTTGAGCTTCAGCTTCAGCATCTGACCTTCCAGTGAACAGTCTGGATTGATTTCCCTTAGGACTGACTGATTTGATCTTGCAGTCCAAGGGACTCTCAAGAGTCTTCTCCAGCACCACATCTCAAAAGCATCTATTCTTCTGCTCTTGGCATATTATAGAAACTTACAAATAACTAATATTAAGACCCAGCAGTCCTGAGTCCTGTATCTCTATACAGTCCTTCCCCACCTGACAGATATTCCTGATGCTCTTGGCCCATACTTCAATGAGGCAATATGAGGCAGTGGACTTGGGTGGGGGATTGGGGGGTGGGGCTGCTTTGCCCCACAATCCAACCCAAGAGCAGATAACGTTCTTTCCTCAGGTCTCTTTAAACACAATATGCAGATGACACCCAGCTCTATCTGCTAATGGACGGCCGGCCCGCCTCTGCCCCGGGGAGCCTGGATCAGGCCCTGCAGGCTGTTGCAACATGGCTTAGGCTGAGTCGGCTGAAGCTGAACCCAGCGAGGACAGAGGTTCTCTGTGTGGGTCGTGGCGCTCTGGGGAGGGAAATATCTCTCCCGACCTTTGACGGTGCGCCGCTGAAGGCAGCGCAGCGGGTAAAGAGCTTGGGTGTTTTACTGGAGCCTTCATTATCAATGGAGGCCCAGATAACAGCCACTGCCAAGTCAGCATTCTTTCATCTGAAGCGGGCGAGGCAGTTGGCCCCTTTCCTAGAGCGCCGGGACCTAGCAACGGTGATCCATGCGACGGTCACCTCAAGATTGAACTACTGTAACGCCCTCTACATGGGGCTGCCTCTGTGCCGGACCCGGAGATTGCAGCTAGTGCAGAACGCGGCGGCCAGGCTGCTGCTTGGCCTCCCAAGATGGGAGCATATACGGCCGGGGCTGCGCGAACTGCACTGGCTGCCGATTGTATACCGGGTCCAGTACAAAGTGCTGGTGATTACCTTTAAAGCCCTATATGGCCGAGGACCGACCTACCTGAGGGACCGTCTCTCCCCGTATGAGCCCCAGAGAGCACTGAGGTCAGTAGGTAAAAACAGATTGACCACCCCTGGGCCAAAAGAAGTTAAACTTCGGACTACCTATGCACGGGCCTTCTCTACCGCGGCCCCTTCCTTGTGGAATCAACTCCCAGAGGAGGTGCGGGCCCTGCGGAACCTTGATCAGTTCCGCAGGGCCTGCAAGACCACCCTTTTCAAACAGGCATTCATGAACGGCTGACCAAGTCCACAGAGAAACATCAAAATGGTCCAGTCTGGAGATCCGCCATCATTCACAAACTGACAGGCATAGCGTCGACTAATAACGGTACTGTCAGATCTAACTTAATGTTTTTAGATTTAGTAACTGTTTTAACTAATGTATTAATCGGTTTGGGGTTAATTTAATGTTTTGTTAAATGTATTGTTGTTTTGCTGTTGTTAGCCGCCCTGAGCCTGCGTGGCGGGGGAGGGCGGGATATAAATAAAATTTTACTTACTTACTTACTTACTAAACACCGTGCATGCTGAATAGGTCTTCTGAACTCTCTATCTTGCAGGAGTTTGGGAAGCCCTGTGTGGCACGTGTGGCTTACCATGCTGTATTTAAAGTTATTTGGGGAAGGAGGATGTTATGGTGCAGTGAGAGGGAAGGTCAGCAGTGGCAACTGGTGGTGGCCAAATGTGGTGGCCTTAGGTGGCACCCCAGCACCCCTTGTTGAGCTGCTGTTGTGGTTGATGCCTGTTTCTGCACCTCACTTTCTTCCTGCACCCCCTTTGCATCTTCTCTGCACCCTGTTTATTTCCTGGTGATACCTGGTGAACAGAAAAAAAAAATAAAGGCTCATTAGTTGGAGGTCAACTGGGTGGAAAACTGGTGATGTCAATCAGAAACAAGCTGCATTTGCAAGAAGATAGGCATAGTCCAGTAAAGCTAACTTCTTACAACTTGTCATTGGCAAATCAGGAGCCAGCCTCAGCAAAGCATTCTCTCTTCCCTTGTTGGCTTTAACCATGGTTCATCTTATACCAGTACTAACATGGTTAATGCTAACAAGGTTTTCTATATTAACCAAGGTTAAGATACGGACCCTGGTTAGCAACCAGCATGCTTAACATTGGTGCTAACAATGTTGAATATTGGTGAAAAAGGACAAAGAATAGGAAAGGGGCAAGGACAGACCTAGACTGTTTGGCACCCTAGGCAAGGCTAACTACTTGATACCCCCCCCTCTCTCTCACACTCACTCTCTCTCTCACACACACACACACACAGGCCCATAAGATAGAATGGAGAGATCAGCAGTGACCCGATCCCAGTGAAGGGGTTGCCCTGTCAGTCCGCGCCTCTCAGAGACTGAGAAGCACAGGGGGGAGATCTTTTTCCTGCTATTGCATCCCAGGGTGCCCTAGGTGATGGCCTAATTCGCCTAGTTGGCTGTCCTGCCCTGGAAAGGGGGGTACATTTAAGTGGGGGGTGTGCCTTCCTAGCTCCTGATTCTAAATTTATGATGTGTGTGATGCCAGTATCAGTTCTGCACTGGACCATTTTGATGTTCGAGGTTACTCTGCCCTAATTTCTGGATTCTTCATTTGGGACTGCTTACTTGATTAATGCTCCAGGGACTGCTTACTTGATTAAGGCTCCAAGGAAAATGACTAATTCACTCACTTTGTCTTCTGACATGTTGACTCAAGAGGTTGAAATAAGTTGCAGGTGAGTCAGTGAATTGGGGGTTGGGTTCTGCACCCCCCCGCCAGACAAATAGACAGTACTGTGTTTGTAGTGAGGATTTTGCACAAGAAGTGCGTGTGAGAGAGAGAAAGAGAGAAAGAAGAAAGAAAAGGTGTCAAAATTTCCAGACCAGAGATGATGAAATCAAGAGCAAGAGAAACTGAAAACAAATTGTTTTTGTGTGCTTTGGAGAAGAAACTTGTGTGAACTTCTGAAATGAACTCTCAGTTGCCAAGAAATTAGCACTGCTCATGGGAAATAGGTTAATGGGGAAAATCCTGTTTTCTGCCCCTTCCTCCCCCATGCATAAAATTTGGGTTGTTTTGGAACCAAGCTCCTGCAGATCAGAGCTCTTGTTTCCTTTCCAGTGGTGACTGTCTTTTCCAGATGATCATCACCTCCTCTCCTTAGTCACAGCGCTTCCCCTCCAATGATCTGAAAACAGAAATACCAAAAACAGAATACAACTTTCCTTTGAATAGGCATGATTGGGGGGGAGGGGGCGCAGTGCAAGAACCAGTATCTGCTTGGCCAACTCAAATCAACACTTGGGATGTTTTCCTAATTGTTTTGTCTGTTTCTGGCCAGCTGTCATGCCACATATCCAGACTAAACCTGTTTGAACATCCCAGCACAAGAAGGTGGGCATGACGTTTTCATTCTATGTGGCTTTGGGAAGACGTATCTGTATCTCACCTTCTTCCAATCAGCTCAAGGCAGTGTGCCCTTCCTCTCCATTTTATCCTCATAACATCCTGTGAAGCTCCCAAGACCAGGGGCCTCATCTCCCTTAGGAGGTGCCATCTTCTTTCCACAGTGCCAAAGACAAGTCCACACATCAGAGATGTATAGGTTGCCTTTTAATTACTTGGCTCCTTGACAGTAACAGTTGTAGAGGCTAGCTGCCACCCTGTAGTGTGGCTAGTTCACTGCTCATCCCTTCCACCTGCTCACACCTAGGAGCAAGGGGTACTTTGCTACCATGAGTCCTTCTCCAGTTCATTAAGACCCGGTTCTGGTTACTGCACCCTTTTGGCAGGGTTAAGCTGGGGAAAAGTTGGTCTGCTTGAGTCAGGTAGGAAGAGTTCCATCTGGCTTTCCTCTGGGCCAGGAATGTCACCTTCCAAGTCTCCAGGAGGCTTGGTAGTATTTTGTTTGCCAAGACCCCTAGTCTAACTGCTCACTGCTCCTTCCCAGCTATCAGCCAGATGTCTCCCCATCTCCTTCAGCCAGGGAGCTTTTTATTCCTCTGTCTGCTCCCCTGTCCCTACTCTTGAAGTGACAGACCATTACACCAGAGAAGGCCATTACACCAGAAGTGATGCCTGTATTGTGCTGTTGAATTCAATAGTCTCTAGAAAACAAACAAGCCTATCATCTGCCTCCAGCCTACACACAATCATTCTTAATTTTCATAATCTGTTGCAAGTTGTAGAATTTAGCTTTCTTAAGAATAGAAGCTGGATAAACAGTACACCCATCCTGCTAAAAGCCGATACACCTTGAGAGAGGACACCCAACGCTGTCAGGCTGGCACTTTTGCTAGTTTAGAATGAGCTTCGTTGGAAAAGAAAACCGGTCCCATAAATAGCGCTGCAGCTAAAATAACACGTCTATCGTGAGCAGAAAAGAATAGGAAGGAGCAGAAGCACTGAGAGCCGAGCAGCTGCTTTGACCAAAAATAGCAACAAGTTTTATAACTCCGGAAAATTTAGAACAAACAAACGCAAAGCGTTTTTAGCAGAGGGAGGGAGGGGGTGTGAGAGTGAGAATTTGTGCTGTTCTGTTTTCCTGGAAACAGCCTCTCGTGTTCTCACACATCTCCGGCACTCTGACCAACTTGGCTTCCTTCCCAGTCCCAAGCATAATAAACTCGGCGTCTCTCTCTCTCTTCTCTCTCTCTTAGCTGAACAAGCTGGTAACTCTTTGGAGCTAATAAATTGCCTCCGACCACAAAACAACACTTGATGGGACTGAACAGCCGAGCTGGGGAGGGGGGGAGAGGGAGAAAGCAAAGCAATCCAATCCGTGTAGGCATTTCGGCAGTAAAGCACACGTTGTGCAATTGTTAACCCCCCACCCCCAGCATTTCTAGCTGAAAAGATATCAGCTGGCAGTGCAGGACTCCTGCCTTGAACCCACAGGGACCTCCTGCCCATCAGAGCAGACATTCGTGGGTTTGATGGACTCATGATTTAACACACAATTGGGTAGCTACGTGTGCCTACATGAGCAGGAGTGTAACAGAAGGGGCAAGAATGCAGAAGAAAGAGCCATGGTGATGCTTGCACCATGCTTGAGGCCTTCTATGCTAAAAATAATTAATTTTCTGTGCCAAGGAAGAATTTGTTCTGCTTTGAGTTGAGCTAAATTCTGCAACCAGTATAAATTAAGAGCAGAAAGCAAATCCACATGCTTTTGCTTGTTCTGCCCAATCTTGCAGTTGTTGGATCGATAAATATTAGTTTATAGCTTTAAGTATTTAAAAGAAAAATAAATTCCAGTGGATAAATCAGGATGTTAAAGGCAATGGACCATGAGGCTCATTGACAATGAAAATCAATATATTAGCTAGACAACTCTTATTGGATCTCCCAACATCTTCAATATTAATTAAAAGCAGCCGTGGGGAGGGTGGATCTGGGCCATAGCACAAGGGCAGGGGAGGATAAAGTATTTCTCTTGCACCATTTCATAGATTAGACCCCCTCTCCCAGAGTAATTATGGTGCTAATAGCTGCCATTGTGTGTGCTTCTGTTCAGGAAACTATGGAGGAGGGCAAGGATTAACTGCACCCCCCCCATCACAGTTCCAGTTCAAGTTGCCCTCCCCCAACTATGTCTTTGAAATTACAGTTCTGATTGTAGATCTATCATATCTTGCGTAATTGCTAACACAATAAGCAAATCTAGTGTTACGACAGTCAAATGATCTCCAAATGTTGGTATGCAAACATCTGTCTCAGTTTCTGGGCTGCGTTTGTTGTTTTAGGGTAAATTTTTTCAGATTGTAGATGAGTTGTAGTTCTAGCATTTCTTTAAAAAAAAATCCAACTCTTCTTCACTCCGCCTCACAACGTGTAAGTGAAGCAGGTCAGGCTGAAAGAGAGTGAGTGGCCCAAGATTATCCAGTGATCTTTGCAGTAGAATGGGGATTTGAACTGAGGTCTTCCCAGATATAGTCTGACACCATGCACAGCACTATGATGGTTCTTGCTGGAGCTTTTGGAAGTTTTGTTCTGCACCACCTCTGGCATTTCCTACACACTTTTAAGTATGCATTTTCAAAGCCATAAGGGCTTGCTTTATTTTCAAAACCCAACGCTTTTTACCCAGGAGGCTGAATTTTCAACCCAGTACCACATTCTGTATGCCTGACCACTGAGCTGCATGGTCCTTTTAAGTGAGGTAAAGTAGCCCAGATGTGTTGGAGGTTGCAGAGAAGGAAGGCAGAGACTGGAATTTGTTAAGCAACCAGCACAGCTCTTGCTTAGTAAACAAGAGTCCCTTTCCTTGCTAATTGACTCCGGGGTTGCAGGTCATGGATTTGAGCTCTGTGGCTTAATGCAGCTGTTCAAAACCAAAGCAGCATTCCATCTGTTTTCTATTCCTCCAAGAGCTAATGATTTTGGTCCCATAAGGAGTAGATTTTTTTTTTAAAATAGAAACTGGTTGAAGGTTGGCTCTTTGAAGCTGTCTTCCATATGCAGAGTGACTCCTAATGGAAGTGAGAGGACTTTCAAATTACTTTTCTAGCTGATGGTTGGTAGAATGCTGTCTAGTGGCAACACAGGACTGGCACTGAGACAGCTGCCCCAAATGGAAAACTTTTGAGCACTGTTTAAGAACAGCATAATTATCTGTTGTTGTTACAAGTTGCACATATGCACCATGTACTTTGATCTGTAAAAGTGTAATAAGTTTGCTGTGTAAAATTGGCTTTGGATGCCTTACAGTGAAAAAGAAGGGATGTGGTATAAATTATGTGCATTATCAGATTAATTCAGATTTTCCATGTTAGTTGCTGAAATGGGGCTCGAATCATTTCAAGCCCATCCTGATTAAATGAAATCCTGAAAATTCTACATATTTTCACTCATTCCAGGGGAAAGCTACAGTCTAAACTTGTTTTATTATTTTAGCTTATATGAACATATGAAGCTGCCTTATACTGAATCAGACCTTTGGTCCATCAAAGTCAGTATTGTCTTCTCAGACTGGCAGCGGCTCTCCAGGGTCTCAAGCTGAGGTTTTTCACACCTATTTGCCTGGACCCTTTTTGGAGATGCTGGGGATTGAACCTGGGACCTTCTGCTTCCCAAGCAGATGCTCTACCACTGAGCCACCATCCTTCCCCTTCACCGTCCTTTAGCTTCCCCTAAAGACTTCTTGGAATTTCAATTTGGTGAACTGGCAGAGAATTTTCTAATAAGAGAATGTCCTACACAGAATAGCAGTTCCCCAAGAGAAAGGAAATTACGGAAGCTGGTTTAAGTCTGCATTGTAACTATGCCCTTCTGCTTTGGTTTAGGGGGCAGCAGTTAGATCTTACTGGAATTCTTTGTACTTTGAGAGAAAGGTTAGCATAGAGCCAAATATGTTTGGTCTTCTGCTGGAATATATGTTCTGTTCTAATAATGGGTTTTCATATTGTCCCCAGTGTAACTGTTCAAGGTTGTCATAGCAGTTAGTGACTCTTTGGATATGTGTATCCCCCCCCTCCCCCCAGGAAGCCCCAGCAATGAAACCAGCTGATGTTTCCAAGGTGGAGCAGAAGAATCTCACAGAGGAATCTGGAGATGAGCAAATGCTGAATGAAGAGAGAGAAGAAGAACAAACTTTCCTGGTCAACCTGTACAAGTTCATGAAGGAGCGTCATACACCAATTGAGAGGGTGCCTCATCTAGGCTTCAAACAGAGTACGGCATTTATCTTTTTTCTGGGATGGGCTCCTTCTTTCCTGGTCCCTGACCTTTTGGCTTGCTTTCTGTAACATGTGCAAGTGAATGTTACCTAAAGCAAACATTCCCATTTTCAGTAAATCACTGCCTTTGAGCACTGCTAGCTGTGGGTGGTGTAACCTAGCAGGCATGATGTTATAGTGCCCCCCCTCCTTTGGGAATAGAAGTGAGACTTATAGCAAAAACACCTATTGGCTGGTGTCCATGCTGTGATTGCTAGGCATGTGGTAAGGCCTTGTTATTATTTAAATAGTGCACCTGCCAATTTGCAATTGCTCCATCTACTAATCATCCATTTCCGTTTGGAAATGATGCTGTCACTGTTGTCCCAGGTGATGCACTCCCCCACCCCCCAAGACTAGGCTGGCCAGTTTTGTTAATTCAAGGGCAGGGATATGGCTAATGTAGAGGGAGAGAAAGGTTATTCCCTGGAGTGGTAATAGAGTGCACACACTGGCATACTGCCTTCTCTCTTGTGTCGTCTTGTGATTTCTTGGGTCTGGTTCACAAGAATACTTGCATTGCTTAATTGCTTCTAGCAAGTTTTTGGACTGACTCACTCAAATGCCAGCACAGCTGGACTCCTCCCTGCTCTGCAGAACATTTCAACCAGCAGTTCTCAGACTGAGGAGTAGGTATCCACTTTGCACTTTTTATGCAACAGGGTTCAGTGTGTACAGTTGCATGAAAGCTTAGACTAGGGCTGTGTATGTCACTGGGCTTAAGAAAACTGCAACTGTATACTAAGAAATGCTCAGTTTCAGAATTTTAAATTATGAAGGTTACACAAGTTGCATCATTTTCCCCATATTTCACAAGTTATCTGGTTTTGCTTGTCCAGGGGGGGAGAAGGACTAGCACCTATGTGTCACCCCCAACTACTGGAAATCCTGTTTTGCAGCCTCCTTGCCTGGGTCTTTTAGCATGTATTGCCTGTGTATTTTCATGCACACTTGTGCAACTGTGGGGACTAGAAGCTAGCTTAGACTGAAAGTTTAATTCTCAGGAAGCGGAGTCCAGCACCCAACACCATTCTACAGGATATCGGCATTTCTAAAGAATAGCATCATATATGGAACCCAACCTGAGACCAATGGTCTGCATTGATATATTCAATGATTCCTTGATATATTTCTTGTTCTTTCTGCCTCCAGTTAACCTGTACAGGATCTACAAAGTTGTGGAAAAACTTGGAGCCTATGAATTGGTAAGGCAAAAAGTAAATAAATGTTAGTTTATATTTTAATTCCTTGATGTTTGGGCCTTGGGGACCTTATTCAAATGGAAAGGCAGCATAGATTGTCAAGTAAATAAATATTGAGGGTCTAATCTTTAGAATGCTTCCTAGCTTCAGTTTCGCATCTGAAAAATGGGAACAATAAAGATTTGCGTGGTGGCTATTTCAACTGATACTGTATGTGGCACTTTACAGAATAATAATAAAATCTGCCCCAAGGGCATTGCAGTCTATATGCAAAATCAGTGTGAAAGCTTTGGAAGTGGTGTGCAAACCAGAAAGCAGTTAGAAGCAGTAAGGACTTAACATCTATGGATGTTCTGATGGGGTAGATGCATGACTTGGCTGTAGTTCTTACCAACAAACCTTTGGGTGGTTTGATGTGCATGCACTGTATACAGTTGTAGAAGTAACTGAGATAAGAGTCTTCAAGCCTTTATCCATCATCTGTCTTTAAAACGTTGGTCTGGAAAGCAACTTGTGGGGGGGATGGTTCCAGTTACTCAACTCAGGCCTTTAGGTGAATCAAAACATCTTCCATGATAAGATCATAGCCTGAATGATTCTGCAACCCAGGCTCCCTTATAAATGAGGACTTGGGACCTCATTGAGGTACTTCCTGGCTGGATATCTGGGTTGTGTTTTAGGTTTTCAGGGGAACTTGCTGAGAATTGTCGAGGATCATGATCCTGGTGCAGGTTGGCTCTTTAAGTTACTGGGGGCATTTCTGGAGGGCTGCTGGTGCCCAGGAGAAAGCTGAGCCAAGTTGTCCTACAGACTCCTCTTGGCTTGGAGTTAGATCATGGCAACAGTGGCAGTGGGTGTAGGGCTCACCTATGCCTGTTGTCATCACTACGATCCAGGGCTGAGCCCAATGGACTCAGCTTCTTCTAGGGTGTTGTAATTTCCCAGACAATCCCCAATGATGATTATGCTTAGCATATCTAATGCAATCCTACACCATTTGAAACACACCTGTCTGAATACTGTCCACCTGTCCTGTGCAGGTAGGCAAGCTCTCCTGTCTTTCTTACCAATTCCTCACTAGCAGTTGGTCTTCTGCTTTGTTGGCTCAAGCAGTCAATTTCCCACCAGTCGCTGGGTGGGCACATTTTGATTTGTGGTCTCCAATTTCCCTTGTGGCTTCCTGCTCTTGCTTTTTGAAGAAGCAGCAATTGGTGAGGAATTGGTTGCTTGAGCTGGGGGAAGCAGAAGCCCAAGAGTGGAGCAACTGCTAGTGAGGAATCGGTCTCTGTTTTTGCTGCCTGGCTGTATTTGACGTGGTGGGCTGCATGTGGTGCAGGGCTGGGCACATTTATCTTGAAAGTCCTTTTAGCAGTTCTGCAAAGGTAGGCCAGTATTGTTACTCCCTCCATTGCAGATGAGGACAGGGGTTGATGCTGCTTTGCCCAAGGCTGCCTGGCTCAAGGAAGAATTTAACCGGAGATGTTCCAGCTTACACACTTTGCAGCTGTGTCACACGCACTGATCTGGAGTAAAATCTGGCACCCTTTTTTAACTACAAGCAGTCTGCCTTAATGGATGGCTGCATGGACGGACCTAACCCTCCTTGAAAGGTGGCTGCTGATGGAGGCTATTCCTTGGGTACCAAGTTGTTTATCATCCTTAGCAGAAGCTACTTCCTTTGGCTTGTTCTCATCCCTGGGAGATTCAGCAGAATGAAGGGTCTATCCAGGGCTTTTTTTGTAGCAGAAACTCCTTTGCATATTAGGCCACGTACCCCTGATATAGCCAATCCTCCTGGAGCTTACAGGTGGCCCTGTAAGATCTTGGATGACTGGCTACATCAGGGGTGTGTGGCCTAATATGCAAAGGAGTTCCTGCTTCAATTGAAGCCCTGGGTATATCCATTACTGAAAGAGATGTCTCTCTGGCTGTAATGTTTTGCTCTTAGCTCAACTCATGTGCTCCTCATTCTCTCCATTCATCTGCTTCATGCAAATAGAAGACTGAGGGAAGTCATGGGTGCCAGCACCCACGTAGAATGCAGGGCTGGGAAAGCAGAGAGGCCAGCCTCGTTGGGCAAAGGGAAACTCTCTGAAACCCAGGGCAGGAGCTGCTAGATCAGGTATCATGGGGGTAGCTAGCTTAGTCTACTGCAGGTAAAAGGGCAAAGAATCTCATGGCACCTTATCAGAATAAGGATTAAAAATGTGGCATTTTCAGCAACTCTGACTAAAAACAATATTGTTTGCAAGCCTCTCTGCCAGGCTCTGGCCTGCTTAAAAATGAGTTTGCTGGAACCAGTTTCCTGCATTGACTCCTTTGGACAATGCCCCTCAGCACAGAAAAAATCAGTGGGTTATTTAAAGAGCTGGCTTCCTAGCATGTTGCAGTGAGAATGAAGCAGTGCTATCAAGGCAGGTGTAACATTGCAGCCTTTTTGCAAGCGGCTCCTGGGGAACTTGTGCATCTCTCAGTTCCAAGTCAGCAAAGTTCCTGCCAGCTCTGACAGTGGAAACTCAGTGACCTAAATTTACTTCAATCACTGTCCCAGGGAGGGGTTGAGGGAGAATCTGGGGCTGTCTGATCTGTGTTGGTTTCTCTTTAGGAAGGTTTTGTTGTCTGTTTTAGTAGAGCTTCTCCTTCAGGGACTCTTCAACCTCAAAGCAGGCATTGAATTGAGTGCCCGTCTGCTGCCTGTTAGCCATTGGGTATCTAACTTGGCAAATTCTGGGTTGTAGTGTCCAGTTAGGGAAACATGTGACATGATACTCAGCCAGGAGTGAAAGCCACAGCATGGCATAGAAGTGTTTATCCAACTAGGTGCTTAAATCAGAAATGGGAGAAGTAGATTGCAGTTTACACAGTATCAGATGAATGTTGTTTGCAAAACAGAGTTATAGCTTGGGTGGAACTTCTCTTAAGTCAATGTGCCCCTCTGTCCTTTTCCCCCTTTTCCATTTTGATATATATTTATTCAGGGCTTTTTTGGTAGAAAAAGACCAGCAGGAACTCATTTGCGTATTAGGCCACACACCCCGACATCACCATTGTTTTGCACAGGGCTTTTTTGTAGAAAGAGCCCAGCAGGAGCTCATTTGCATATTAGGCCACACCCTCTGACACCAAGCCAGCCAAAACTGTGTTCCTGTGCATTCCTGCTCAAAAAAAGCCCTGTATTTATTCGTGTTATAAGCATGTGGGTAGGATCTTTTGCTCTCCCTCACCCCCATTCCCTCACGAGGATGCACAGTGCTAAAAACTCATGGAAGAGAGGGGAAAGGGGTTGGTTCCTACAAGAGGCAAGGATCTCTTTGCCTTTCTCTAAAACCAGCCAGGCCAAGGGTTGTGTGTGTGTGCATTCCTCAGGCTGCCAGCAAATGAGGCAGCAGAGAGAAGTGCATGGGTGCAAGTTTTTACAACTGAAGCTGAAAATGGATAATGCAAATCAGTCTTATGTACAGTTTCTTTTCTACGGATACACGAGGCTGGGATGAGGATGAATTGATCTTGGAGGACATTTTTGCTCCTCCATACATGGAGAATTTTTTTTCATGCATCCCTGTTTGTGTTTTATATTGGGCAGTACATTGGGTTCTAGCTGAATAATAAATACTTACAGCTCCGTACTATTATTACTCCCTCTCTATCTTCCTGTTCTTATCCAAATACCAGCCATGGTTTTGGGATGCCACTGGCTTGATTCTTCCTTTGAGAAGTGATAATTCAAGCTTGGTCAGCACAAGCAGTAGTATGAGGTGATGGGATTCTGGGTTGGAAGAATTGGACTATATTGGTTTAAGTTTTGGGTATAACAGTCCCTCAAGTGAAAGCTCCCAGCATATTAAAAACCAGCACATCAGGAAGAAAGGTTCTATCCTTCCTTTTGTGCTAGTTTTCCACTTAGCGGGAATAATTAATCTGCTTTGAAAAATGTCATCCCTCCCTCTGCTATATGACATAGTACAGTCCATTCTGCCCCCCTCAGCAACCTGTCACCTGACCACCTCAGTTCTGCTGCATGTCTAGTCCAGGCCTCAGCCCCTGAAGGGCAGATAGGTGGAGAAAGTTCTCAGTGCTAGTTTGAAATGTTGAGCTTTGAAAGTCTGAATATTTATCTCCTTCTTAAATTTGTACTTGTTAATGTTTATCTACTGTATTTATAGTCTGCCTTTCTCAGTGAGGCTCAAAGCAGATTATATGGTATAAGTCAATAATGTTCCATATGAAGACACATTTAATAAGCACAGTATAGGTCGATAACATCAAATGAGCAAAGTACTAGAACTACAGTGACCAAAATCTGAGTGAGCACAGCTTATTAGGCATAGTACAGAGTGGGGATATAATGAAGAATTACCTCAGCAGAGAACAATGAAATGACAGCAGGGTAAATAATGTGCAGGAAATTGATCATACATCCTACACACGGTGGTATAATCCTTCCCAAACTATTCTGTAATTATCTTTGTTTTTATACACAATTTCCACCTCTCCTCATGCTAGTCTCTCCCAACTTGTTCTTGTTGCAGGTCACTGGAAGACGTCTCTGGAAGAATGTGTATGACATGCTGGGGGGCAGTCCTGGGAGCACCAGTGCTGCCACTTGTACCCGGAGACACTACGAGAGGTATTGGACTTTGTTCTTTATTATGCCTGCTTGAGAGCAAGTTTCCATGGCAGAATGGGGATTTGAACCTGGGTCTCCCAGATCTTGGTCCAGCACACTGATTGCTGCACCACACAGGCTTGCAAACTCCATTTTCTTCCTTTCATGGCTAAAATTAGAAACCAGCAGCAACACACCAGGGTCTCAGGTAGATGTCCTTCCACAGCAACTGTTACCTGATCCTTTCAACTAGTGATACTCAGGATTGAACCAGGGACCTTCTGCATGCAAAGCAGATTCTATGCCACTGAAGGTCCTTCCCCTTTCACAACCTTGAGGACAAGTAACTTATTAAAAATTGACTGCTAAGGTTCTGAGGAGTGCAAACTCTGCAGCAGAGGGCAGATTCTGTGTGCAATTCTATATGTGTATTTTTCCCCCCAGTAAGCAGGCCTGTAACTAGGGATTGGGGCATCTTGGTGCTGCAGTTAGTGAGGAGGACATAGCTTGTCTTTGGCATGTACAACCTTTTATCTCAAGGATTCTGCATCCTCTTTGCAGGCTGGTCCTCCCATATGTGCGGCACCTGAAAGGTGAAGATGACAAACCTTTGCCACCTGTGAAGCCCCGGAAACAGTACAAGGTTTCCAAGGAGCCCAAGGCAGACAGAGGGAATGGTGCTGTGGAGAAAAAGAGATCCAAGAAGGAGAAGAGTAGGGACCAGGTAAGGCGATGCTCAGTCACGTTTGGAAGTTCCATTTCACAAACCTCAGGTGCCATTACATAGCCTATGAAGTTGGGCAGTCCAGCCTCTGCGCTATCACATATCCTGCACACTTTGTGGTGGCAGCTAATTCCACCTTTGAATATCATTGCCATACTTTTAGGGGTGAATTGGTAGCTTATGAAGATCCAGGCCAAAAGACTGAAAAATCCTGGCAGCACAAGGTCTAAACTGGAAAGGTGGAGATCAGGGTAGAAGAAGTGTGGAGGACTGCCACTGGGCTCACTTGGACAAGATTGCCTAGAAGCTGGAGCATCTGGGGAAAGTTTAGTCAGAACTGTTCCACAGAATGCAGTTCTGGGTGTAGAACTGTGCTTCCTGAGCAGCAAAATCACTCACCCACACCATTTTTAAAAGCAAGAGTCTAGACCTTATGGCTTTGCACTGAGCAGGCAATGCCTGCTGAAATCTATGAAGAACACTTCAATTGGTTGGGACCAGTGCTCCCTCTAAGCTGTGGAGTCTTTTGAGCAAAAATTCTACTTTGTGAGCCACTTGCATTAAAATTGTGAGCTACTGCATAAATCAGTTTGCTCTGGGGCCATTTTTCTTGAGCTAAAACAAAAATGTGTGAGACAAGAGGCTAAAAAACTGAGCTGGCTCATACTAAAAGCTTAGAGGAAACACTGGTTGGGAGGCAGTGTTTCAGACTCCTCCCAGCACCTGGCTCCTCCTCATGACTCCCACAAGCAGAAGAAGATCACTGCAGAGATGCATAATGACATGGGGTGTGGAAGTCATGTTTTTTGGGCATAAAACTCAAATTCATTTGGTGCATTTTGTAGGATAGAAGGGCCCTGCATGTAGATGCCTGAAGGTGAATCTGACAGAGTGAGAAAAGGGAGGCTTTCCCCACATGAGTGGAAGCAGTTCTTTTTAACTCCTGTTACCTTTTTGTGTTCCCACAAGTTCCTGTTGCCAGATCTCCATTCACCTGGCAAATTCTCTTTGGTTGCAGGTTCTGCCAGAGAAACTGAAGGCTGATGTCATCTCTGCCTCCAAACCTACCAACGGTGTTGAGCAGAATCAGCCTGCAGAACAAACTGAGAGGTTTCTCCCCCTGCCAAATGGCAAGGAGCCCTCTGAGGGCCAGCCCCCCGAGGGCTGCCATTGCAACTGCAGGGCCAGCTGTTGCTCTGAGGCCTACCAGCGGCTGTTCTCCAGCTTCTACTTCAAAGGGAACCATGGCATCATGTCTCCTTTGGCCAAAAAGAAGCTGTTGGCTCAGGTGAGCAAGGCTGAATCTTTGTACTGCCATGAGAAGCACCTCAGCCACTGTCCAGAGTATAAGAAGGCCAGAAGCAGAGAAGTCCTGGGTTCAGAGCCAGAGGCCAGCCCTAAGAATCCGTTGATCAGTCATCACAAAGAAGCACAGAACTCTGTGCTGGAAGTGGATGGCTCCAGTCACCCTGCTGCTTCTCCTCATGCCTCAAAAGCAAATGAAGGCGCATTAAAGGCATCTCCAAGCCTCAAGGAGAGCCAGGTGCCTCAGAAAGCAGAAGATGGAAATTCTGGGACCCACCCCTCACCTGGTCCTCCAGTCTTCACTGGGTATTTCCACACATATCGAAGTGATGTCTTGAAACCCATAAGTTGCCACCCACTTCGAGGACCGGTAGAGTATTATCCTGGCTTAAGGGATTTCACAGAGTCTTCCTCTGCCTATCAGCAGTCTGGGAAAGACTTGTCATCGAGCAATGTGTCTCAGAAGGGGCAGGAAGACATGGAGGACCAGCCAGAAGACCTCCGTAGGAAACTGAGTCAGCCATCTGCTGCCTGGAGAGGGGACAGCCAGCAACACTTGGCCCTTCAGATGCGCAACCCCAGTGGTAAGAGAGGCTCCTCCCCCTTTCTGAATGTCAAGGCTTCTTGGGCTCCTCCTTTTGTCAACCTGGCCAAAGTCAGTCCTCAGGCTCCTAAGAATGGAGGACACCCTGTTTCTCCAAGCCAAATAGGCAGCTCTACTCAGAAGAACAAAAGATCCTTGGAGGATGAAAGCTTTCTTCATGGGAAGAAGCTGAAGGTTGTCTCCCCTTTTGTCAAGGAAGTGGAATCCAACAATGGGCTGGAGCGTGGCACTTCCCCAAGTGGCCAACAGGGGGTTGCTAAGCCCAAGGCAGGTGTGTCAAGTTCCGTTTTCCCAGCTGCCCCTGCTCCTCAGCTTCAGGACATGTACAAAGGGACGATGTTGAGGCTACCTGTGAACTTCAGCAGCACAGGGGATCATTTAAAAGGGCAGTTGCCCTCATTGATCCCCTCATTGTCAGTCAGCCCATTTATAATCCCTGCCTTTCCAACTCCATTATTAACTGCTTCTGTCCAGCCTTCAGACCTCTGCCAGTCACTGGGTACGAGTCTGGTCCACTACCCCACATCTTACGACAGCACGCTACGACACAGGCTGTATCCAGTTTCAACATGGCACAGTCAGCCAGCGTATGCTTCTCCCCATGTACCTTCCTACCACCGAAACACCAAGCTGTAGCCACCTGGCATGGATGTCAGGAGAGACCATTTCTCACAAGATCTTGGTTGAGGCACACATGAACTCTTGAACTGCAGCTGTGCTGCATTTCAGCTTTTTGACTGTCCTATTCAGTTTGGGAAAGTGATGGCAAGATGCTACTGTCAGGACCATGTACTATTTTTTTTAAACTCTTAGACTTTGACCCATATTTGTATCTGGTATGGTATGCAAATGACTTAAAACTATATTGTGTTAAAAAAAATAACCCTGTAGGGAACAAAGCTCATATAAACAGAGATTTTTATCTGTGGTAACACTGGATCCAGTTCCATTTCAGTTTGTTTGATACCTTTTAGGGACAGCAATTGCTGCCAGCAGTGACCAGTCTTCAAGGTAGCTGTTCAGAATTGCAGGAGCAGAAAGTGGCCTCATTTGTTAGGCTGTGGCTGAGGCTCAGTGACAGAGCATCTATGCAGAAGTTTCCAGGTTCAGTCTTTGGTATCTCCAGATAAAATAAGTGGGTAGTAGATGATGTGAAAGACCTCTAGCTGAGAACCTGGAGAGCTGCTGATGGTCAGAGTAGACAGTACTGATGTTGATAGATCAGTGGCCTGACTCCATATTGGCAGCTTCATGTATACAGAGAAGTTACAAGCCAGTGGGAAAACCTGAATGCAAAGTAGGTAACATACACATGATTCTGCCTTACACTGAATTAAATCATTGGTCCACTGAGGTCAGCATTGTCCATTCAGACTGGAAGTGGCTCTCCAGGTCTCATACAGAGGTCTTTCACTTTGTCTGCTTCCTGATCCTTTTAACTACAGATGCCAGGGATTGAACCTGGGTTTGAACCTGCATGCTAAGCAGATACTGTTGTCACTGAGCCTGAGCCCCTCCCCATCTGGGAAGAGCATTCTGAAACCCTGCAGTTAGATGAAGATGCATATAGAAAATAATCCGTGAAGATAAAAGGACAAGTCTAAGGCTTGATATAGTGAGGTACATTTGAAGTGGATTCACTGATGCATCACTGAGCAGGTGGGGAGAAGGCAGTGATGGTTCCTGGGACTAGGGGAAGATGCCTTTCCTGCTGTTCAGTGTAGATTTGGTATCCTGGCTGCCAAGGCAGTGCTCTAGGACCTTCATCCTTTCTGCTGCAGCTTCCAAAATTCACTATCTTTAGTGCTCTTGCTCCACTTAAGAAAGTAGCCCCAGTCAGCCGGACTCTCACTGCTTGGCCCTCCAGCTTTAATTGGCTGGGGTGGGAGATGCTCATTGGTGGTGCTTGCATGAGACCATGAGCAGAGATTTCCAGACTTTGGATAGCAGAAGCTCCTATGTTTCTGAATCTGTGGCAGAATTAATTTTTGTCCTTCCAAACATGTAAGAGGGGACATCTCCACCCCTGTCCTATTTCTGTGTGAATCACTTTGCTGGCCACCCCTTCTGACTGGAGGGAGGCAAGCGCCAAATGGCAAATCCAGCAGACACAGCAAGAAGTCTCTTCTCAGGGCAGGTAATCATGTGAGCATGACTGGTTCACTCAGTGCAAAACACCCAGCTAAATTAACAGGCTGATACGGAAAGAAGAATGCCCAGAGGAGTGCCTCTTCTGTGAGTGTGTCCTTCACTTTACTGTTGCTTTTCATTCCTTTCCCATGATACAAGTTAGGTGGCTTCCCTTGTAGCTAAGCACACAATTTGGAGATTATTGGGTTGGGACAAGCAATTGGCTAAGAGGGCTTAGAAAGACTTTAAACATCCAAAACTTAGACTGATTCCTCACCAGCAATGGCTCTGTTCCGGAGCTTCTGCTTGAGCCAGCTCAAGCGATTGATTCCCCAACAGTTGCTGTGGGGGTGACTTTGATCCATGGGTAACTCCCATTCTCCTTGCGGTGACTGGAACCCCCCCCCAAAACAAATCCAGTTACTGTAAGGGGAATGGAAAGTAGCCTCAGATCAAAAGGCGCTCGCATAGCAACTGGTGAGGAATCGATCCCTTGACCCAGCTCAAGCAGAAGCCTGGGGAAGGAGCAATTGCCAGTGAAGAATCAGTCATTGTCCTGGCTGTAATCCTGCAAGGATTACTTGGAGCAAAGTCCCACTGAATGCAGCAGCAATGCAGTAAGTAGCCATTTTCCTATGTCTGTGGCAGGCTTCTGGTTCTCTATCCTCGCCTCCTAAGAAAGTAAGTAGGTACGGGGAAATGCCTTCTCACTCTTCCATACTACTAGAATGTGGGATCTGTCAGTACAACAGAGAGGTAGTAGATAAAATAAACACTTCTTCACACAGGGCATAATTAACTTGAACTCATTGCCACAAGATGTAATGGCCACTATCTTGTGTAGATTTGAAAGGGGATCAGACACAGTCATGGAGGAGAGGTCATCCATAACCTTTGACCTTGGAGGCTAAATGGAGCCTCCACGTTCAGAAGCAGTGTGCCTCTGAATATTAGTTGCTATTATGGCAGGGGTGGCCAACAGTAGCTCTCCAGATGTTTTTTGCCTACAACTCCCATCAGCCCCAGCCAGCATGGCTGATGGCTAGGGCTGATGGGAGTTGTAGGCAAAAAACATTTGGAGAGCTACCATTGGCCACCCCTGAATTATGGGATGAGGGGAAACTGACAAGCCCTGCTTGTGAGGTTTAGAAGGCATTTTGTGGTGACTGTGAGAAACAGGATGCTGGGCGTTTGGTCTGATTTGTTAGGGCTCTCTCAGGTGAGTTAAGAATGGTCATGTCCTGTTTAGGGTGCTACAGCTGAAGGTCTGAAGACATGATTTCTTTAGAAATCATGCAGTGTGTTTCTTTTCAGCAGTGTTTCAGTAACTGCCTAGAGCACAGATCCTGTGCTCTCTGGCCAGGTTACACCCAGAGTAGGTGCTTCTATAGCCCTTTTGAATGATGTCACTGCTAAGTGGGCTAGCAAACAGGGTAGAAATTCTGAAGGCATTTGAGTGCCTATAGCAATATGATCAAATGGCTCTTGGTGTGTGTGTGTGTGCGCGCATGTGTGGCAGTGACAGCAACAATATCAACTTGAAGCCAGTGATGGTATAATGCTGTTTACTGAACACAGGGAAGTTGGGACGTTGCCCAAACTTGCTCAGCATTGTCTGTTCTTACTGGTGGCCGCTCCCTGGGCATTTTCTTTCTATACTTCTACCCAAGAGCTTTTAGATTGGAGAGGGTGAGGACTGGAGACCTTGTATATGGAAGATATAAGCACTAAAATGTAAGTTGTGGCTTGTTAGTCACTTTGATCCCATGTTGGAAAAGTAAGGTATAAGTACTTTAAATCAATATACATATTTGCCTATCCATAGACCAAACTACACCCTATTTAGAAATAAAATTCTTGATAATGGGTTTGTATGTCCAGAACTGTGTGTATCATGATTCTGTGCCATGTGTTCACACAAATTGGTACCGCTTGCAGAACTTTGCACATTGGGAATAATTTAAAAAAAAAAATCACAATTCTAGTCTTTGTGGGTTCAAAGTTATACCAGAAGTGTACAATCAATGGCTGGTGAAATCTCAGAAGCCAAGTGCCACGGCTGAGCAAGTTTTTCGTTAGACAAGCACTTAATATGCTCCTGATTCCTCATTTTCCTTTTTGAATCTGGCAGCTAAACAGACATTTGTTTTCTTGATTCTTTCTCCCCAGAATGTACATAGAAGAAGAGAGCACTAAAACCTCCAAACAAATCTGTATTTGCAAGGTTGCTTCCTCATGAGGATGCTTTTGCCTTGACTGGTTATTACAATTTTCTTTCCTCAGTTGCAAGCAGAAGTGAAAAACTGAGTTTCCACATGACACAATATTATGCTATATAAAATGCAGGCAATGCCCGTCATCCTGGACCAAGTCCCTATATTTTATTTAGCTACTTATTTAGGGATCTATTCTCTCCATTCTCATCTTAACCCACAATGAATTCTTGAGGAAGTTTCTGATGTAGTCATCATACAATGATCAATAGAAACAGTGCAGCTATCTAAGAACATTTATGGTGACTTGAAGTAAGTCCTTCTCTTTGCAGCTCTCTCTCTACGTCTTTTTCTCCATCCTACTTCCTCACTCACTTCTGCTTCTCAATGCAATTAGGTATTTATTTTGCTTGTGGTAGTTAACATTTCTGATGGGTCTTTAGTAGGTTCTTGTCCTGGAGAGGCTGGGAGGCAGCCAAAATGAATGCTCTTTAATTAATTTTAATTTTTTGTGATCATAATTTTACTATGACCATCCTAAAGAAATGATTATGAGCAAATGCTTGACCTGTAAAGAGAAAATAGGTAATTAACGACAAACTCCTTCCAGGAAACAATAACTAATTAAGGATGGATTCAGGTTGGCATTCTGAGCCTCCAGGTGATCAGTAAATTAGAGGAAAAGCAGAAATAATGAAAGTGAACTACCACAATTCAAAGGGCAAAGAACCCTGTGAAGGCTGAAAACTGCTCTGATGCTCTGCTAGTTCACACTTGATAGGCTTGTGTGGCAAATATGTTTTCAGTTTTAAAAATCACCGCAAGTAAAGTATGAAAACAGATGGAAAATCAGTAGAGAAAGCATGGCTGACCCATTGCATCCCAGTCCTTCTGTGACTTCTGTGTCACAGTGAACAAATGATAAACTTATTATTGACTAGGAAAACAACAAGACACAAAACACCTGGAAGACAGCTGGCACGGTTGCTGATAACATTCTTTTTACCAGAAGCTGGGGATTCTTGCTCATTCTTGGGTTGTACCATTGAAGACAAGTTTGGCATCAAATAATAGATCTGAAATGTATTTTATTGTGTTTAAAAAGCAAACCTGGTGATCCAGTAAGGCATAAACAGGGTCACCTCCTAGACATGGTGGAGCTTTTCACATGCTTGGGAAACTCAATTATGTGGAACAATGTAAATTTTTTTGAAGCAAAGAAACCACTAGTCAGGCCTGACAAGAACTGAATACAATGATAATTGAATTTGATTAAGGGTCAAGGAGACAATAGGCAGGAAGCAGAATTTGGCTTGAGTCCTCAGCTACTTCCTTTGGAAAGGGGAAACTAGGATTGGAGAAGTGTGCTATGAGGTATGCATTCCCAACCCTAACTGCTCCTTAAATCCAACATGCAATATTCTTGTAAGACCTCTGAGTGCTCTGAAGCTACAAGAATCCTAGAAGGGGTAATTTGTTCTGTTGGAAGAAAACAGCCCTTGGATAGTGCTTAATAAGTTTCCTCCATTTCATTTTAATTACCCTCTGGACTCTAATGAAGCAAATTAGTTTGGGGGCCCAGGCACCCTAATGTTGCCCTATATTATAGAAAGGAGGAGATAATATGGCCCCATGTAGGGTTGCAGGTCTGACTCTAGAAATATCTGGGGACTTTGGGGGTGGAGCCAGGAGCAAGGGTGTGACAAACACGATTGAACTCCAAAGGGAGTTCTGGCCATCACATTTGGGACCATGTGCTTTTTAAATGCCTTCCATTTGGAAATAATGGATAGGGCACCTTCTTTTGGGGTTCATAGAATTGGACCTCAGTCCAATCTTTTTGAAACTTGGGGGATGTTTTGAGGAGACCAGATGCTATGTGGAAAATTCGGTGCCTCGACCTCAAAAAAAGCTCCCCCCAGATACCCACATATCAATTCTCCATTATACCCCATGAGAACCAGTCTCCATAGGGTATAATGGAGTGCTCAGCAGACATTTCTCCCCCCCTCCACTTTCTAATACCCTGAAGTGGGGGAAGGGCCTCCAAACTGGGGACTGGCAACCCCAACCACATGCCGTGGCCCTCATGTTTGAGGCAACACTGCTACACTGAAGATAAAAGACTAGGTGAATGGGAAACCATATTTTTTGCAGAACACATGCTATTTACTCATGGTAATGTCGAATTTCTACCTCAGTTATTCCCTCATCTTTACAATTCCTTGTGGGCCTATAACTCGCACACCCCTCTGTTTCTGTGTCCCAACCATCTAAATCCCCCTCTCCTCTCCCCAAAATGGGTACTAGCTTTTTATAGTTGCAAAGACTTCAAAACATGAGAGGGATTTTTGGTGAAATTCAGAGACCAGTACAACCACCTGACTGATATTTGCATGGTGTGTCTGCCCTCTGGTGGATCACTAGGGCTCATTTAGTTGTCCTGCCTGCCTAACACTTTTTGTCATCCTGCATTGAGAATTGCTCAAAGTCTTAACCAAACCAAGAAACTGACTTGGAAACTCCACTGCTTTGGAACCAACAGTCTTTAGAAAGAATTGTGATATAAAGAAATGGCTGAGAAAATGAGCTGGAATCCTTTTTCTGTGAGGACAAGCTAACACAACTGAGGTTTTTACCTTGGAGGAAAAGATGAGAAGAGAGAGCATAATAAATAGTGGGGACAGGAATTGTTAAAAGGAAATTTTTCTTCTTTCCCCCATAAACTGTGGGCCACCCATAGGGTTGCCAGGTTCGACTCAAGAAATATCCTGGGAATTTGGGGGTGGAGCCAGGAACAAGGTTGTGACAAGCACGATGGAGCTCCAAAGGGAGTTTTGGCAATCACATTTAAAGGGACAGCATGCTTTTAAAATGCTTTCCCTCCATTTGGAATAATGAAGGATAGGGGCACTTTCTTTTGGGGCTCATAGAACTGCACCCTCTGGTTCAATGTTTTTGAAACTTGGGGGGGGGGGCATTTTGAGAAGAGAGAGTGATGCTATGCTGAAAATTTGGTGCCTCTACCTAAAAAAACAGCCTTCCAAGCCACAGATACCCACGGATCAATTCTCTGTTATACCCTATGGTATATATAGCCCAGCAGACATTCATCTCCCCGCTCTCCTTTCTGATAACCCTGAAGTGGGGGAAGGGCCTTCAAACTGGGGGATCCCCTGCCCCCAACTGGGGATTAAAAAATACACACAACCCTAAGGTTATAGTGATCAAAATTTACTAATTTATAATGTACTTCACAAAGTCTTTACAAATGAGGACATACAGTAGATACATTAAAATACATTATGACGCAAGAAACAAGGACAAGTCTCAATAGAGTGCCAATATCAATGAAAGTTAGAGTACCAAAGTACAGGAAGTTGACTTGGTGCTCCTGCCTCAAAAATTCTTCCAATAAGTAGTTTACTCCACTTCTTATTAGAAATGGTCAGAAATGTTGGGTGTCTTGCCAACATGGCCAGCGATGCTGTGTCTATTTGAGCAGGACAGGGTAGGGATGTAACCAGCATGAACAGAGGAGGATGAGGAATGTGTGAGTCAGCACACTTGCACCTGACAGGCATGCAGCTCTGTCCATCTAGAAGTTACCTGCTGATCCTACTATGCAGTGCCTGCCCTGATTAGTATTCCTATAGAGCCACATATTTGTGTCTACATATATTTACAGATGCCATGTATCTGTGTCTACATGTATTCACAGATTATTATCATATGGCATTGTGTGCAGAGTAGCCAGGAAATTCGAGGATTGTCTGACAGCTGCAAGTTCTAGCTCTTAGCATTGTGCTAGTGGCTACCTAGACTTGTTTTTAGGGGCTGAGGGAGTTTGGAGAAAACTGACTGGCCCAAGGTCACACAGCCAGCTGCATGTGTAGCAGTTTGTAATGAGACCCGGTTCTCCAGATTAGAGTCCATTGCTCTAAATCACTATGCCAAACTGACTCCTGGAAATTAGGGTATGGTACCTGAAGAGTCCCATGGTGTAGAGTGGTAAGCTGCAGTATTGCAGTCCAAGCTCTGCTCATGACCTAAGTTTGATCCTGGTGGAAGCTGGGTTCAAGTAGCCGGCTCAAGGCTAAGTCAGCCTTTCATCCTTCCGAGGTGAGTAAAATGAGTACCCAGCTTGCTGGGGGTAAAGTGCAGATAACTGGGGAAGGCAATAACAACCCACCTGTTAAAAAGTCTGCCATGAAAATGTGATGCGACGTCACCCCAGAGTCGGAGACGACTGGTGCTTGCATAGGAGACCACTTTTTAAAAAAATATATAATCTGAAGAGAACAGAGTTTAAGGAGTGAAGGGAGCATAGTGGGGATGTAATAACATAGATTCCACCATCTGAAATAGCCATTTCTTTCTTGGGGGCTGAGCTCTGTAGTTTGGAGATGATTCTGGGAGAACTTCAGGTCCCAGTTGGAGGCTGACAACCATAGCTATCAATGTGGTTAAGAAAGTGGTATGAGCTTGCTGGATTTGCCCTGAGGCTCCAGTATTTGGAGGCTCACCTAAATCAGCTTGTTGAATTTTGAGGAAATGTCTCCTAATCCATACTCTTCATAGCTTCTTCTGAGACTGCTGGACAGCTCTATGCAAGGCAAAGTGTGGCAGCAGATTACCACTGTGGGTGGGGTATTCCCATCCCAGGCTCTTGAATCCCACCACTGGCAGCCAGTGAGAGGGAAAAAAATCATTGTCAAGAAAGCCCAGAAATTATGTCAGTCTGTTCTAGGGAGCAGCAGAAACTCTCCAGTTTACCATAGATTCCAGTGATTCCTAGACCGGACTGATGTCACTTCCAGATTTTCCCCAGCCATTATGTCTCAGCATCACCTGATAGTCCCCCTCTCCTCCCAGATGCTTGCTAGTTGCCAGCTGCTGGCTGGTAACTCTATGTGGCCATGACCTCAGGTGGCTGTTTCAGCATGCTGAATCTGGTAGGCTTCTGGGAATAAGTAAGAAAAGAAGCATTAGCTGCTATAGCATCTGGACAGCAGTGGAATAGTGAGAGGATGTTGGGCAGGCAGCAGTGAGGCAAGTGGGTAGGGCTGCAAGGGGCAGTGAGAAAGAGCAGCAGCAAGGCATGGTGATAGGTTGGGGCAATCTCTTTTGTTAAGCAGCCATAAGTTAAGACTTATATTCATTCTTGCTTTTGGTGACCCATACATATGTTAACTGGAGACGGCAGTCAATAATTTGGCACGAATAGTTCAATTGCGTTCTTGCTGGGTACCCAGTTAAGCTAATGTTACTTTTCTAAAAATATATAAATGTGTACCATGATTTGAGACTGCAGCCAGTCACAAGTGCCAGGTAGTGCAATCCCCAGTGGCAGATTATATTCCCCAGTGGTGGAATCAATCCCCAGTGGTGGATTGTATTCAGTGTGATGCCACGAGGCCTCATCTCATGGCATTGTCAGTCCCCCAAGCCAATGAAGCTAGCATCCTGGCAACCCTAAAATGGTGTGATCCAAGAGAAGGCTGGCTGCTGGCCAACTGTCACATCCTACAGGCAGCAGCCTCAGTGAGAAAAGATGGTAACTTGTATATTGTCAGGCGAGACTTCCTCTCTAGGAGATCAACTGCTCAAACTAAAGGGCAAGGTTGGGCAAGGGCTTTATAGCGCCAGGTGAAGTAGCGCCACTTCCCTGGGTCATCTGACCAGTGCTGAGTCACTGCCTGCCTGCTTGCTTGAGCATTCTGAGTTGGGATGTCAGCAAAGACCCAGACATGGACTTCAGCCTGAAAACTCTGCCCCCCGTGAACAGCATATGCCCATGACAGATAACAAAAGTATCGGATGTACATGAAAATACTTGCATACAATCAAGTCATTTCCCCTATCGCTACTCTAAAGTCCATGTGTATCATTATCACCAAAGCCATAAGATAAACCTTTTCATATCTATGGTATATTGTTTCTTCCCTCTGTGAACGCCCCCTGTGTTTAGATGTTTGGGAATAATGCCTTGATCTTGAGTTGCAGAAGGGTGAACTTTCCTGGAGAAGTTCACGGAGCTCAATAGGGAAGAAGCAGGGCTTATTTTTATCAGCTTTCCAGAACTGGCAATTTCCTCCAGAGTGTAACAGGTCATCCTGAATTATCATTCTCTTACACAAGCGCCAATCCCTAAATGAGCTCCAGCTATCAGTGGCATGGGCATTCAGGAATGTCTATTTTCTGTAGAAGACTAGGTTTTAGTGTGTCATTCATTGCAAATGTATCATTTTGGATATCTGCATGGGCAAGTCACATACACACCATTTCATGCACACAAGCCCCAGTGGGTATTGAGCCCTAATCAAAATCAAACCAAACTGCTCTGTGTTGTGTTGGCCTGAAGACATGTGCGAGCTTTACTTTCTGAGCACTTCTTTGACCATTGGATGGCAGTATTTGCATTTGTATTTGTGTTCAACAGACTGTCAGAAAACACTGGCTTGGTTCCATTCTGTGCTTTTTCTGCAATGGTTTTTAAAATTCATTTTCCCAAATGAACCAGGAAATAAAATAATGAGTAGGAACTGGGGTGGAGAGGATGGAAGCCATCAAGAACAAGATGTGATCCTGGCAAACATATTCATGGGACATAATTCACAGGAAAATACCCCTGTGCATTAAACAGGTGCCAGGCAAAAGAACCACCATGCTCAACTACAGGGTAACTTCCCAGCAGATTGTGCACAATAAGCTTTTGGAATTAATCCAACAAGCATACAGATGTAGTGTTTATTACAGTACATTGCAAAAATATCCATATCAAAAGCATCCATATCAAGTTATCTTCTAGTGGCTATACAAAGAAAAGGCATTTCCTTAACTTTGACATGTTAGAAAGCCAAAGCCAAACCAGATGTGAAGCTGGAAGTTTTGTGAATGCAGCTCTCATTCCCTTTTTATAGCAGACGTCAGTGGGCTTGAGAATTTGGGCTTGCTGGTCTGCTCCAACTATTTAAAGAGAGGAATAAAACCACAGGAATTGTCATTCATGGAACTCACATCCGATTTGGCCTCTAGAGCACATTTTCATCAGAATGGAATATCTGGAATGTTGGCTATTCCTGATTAACTTAATGCACTCAAACCCACAGGGCTTCTCAAATCTGAACAAGTTCAAGTCCCATCAGTACTGTGAAACAGATACTGAACGTAATACTGCCTATTTGAAAAGCAGCAGGACGTATATTTTAAATTGTCCTCCTTTTCAACAAAGAACTGTCATCTTCGGTATCCAGTGGAGAAAGAAAACCATGCAGATTTTATCTTGAAAATACACAAGGGCTGATTTAAACAAAAACTGAAAGTGTCTCACACACACACACCCCCCCCTTGAAATCTCTCTTTCTCTCTCAGGGAGAAAAAACACACCTGTATTCCTTCATGAAGGAACTGAAGTCAGGTGGTTTCCTGAGGAACAGTGCAAAACTTTGGCTTCACAACAGAAAAGGCCTTATTTGTTACAGCTACTAGCCTCTGAATTCAGCATAGAACACATGGGGCAGGGAGGTTCACATAGGATGAGGTGGGCTCCCAAGTAGGGAGGGTCAAAAACAAGAGGACATATGCATGGCATTGGGATCAGAGCTTCATCTCAGATTCTTAGAGCAGCGAAGACCTTCCTGTGGCCTTTGTTGCAGTGAACTGAGCCCACTCCTCATCTCCCCTTCTCTGGTAAGTAATTCAAAACATGGGAGGGGGACCAGGGAGAAATTCAAGCCTTGGAAAGCAATCATGATATCTTCATTTTCAGCAGAAGCTGTCTGATTAGTTAGCCTAGAGTTCGTCTAGTCAGGATAAGGATCACTAGCTTCCTATCTTCCCTATGCCTCAGACCTATTGAGAAAAACATTTTCCTCTCAGGTTTTTCATTTTTAAAAAATTGCCTTCACAACTTGTTAGATCCTGACATAACTGCCTTTCCTTTTGGTATCTTGGGTAGGAGCCACAACCAGGTAGTTTGAATCCATGGTGAGCAACTGTACACTGAAGGGCTGGGCACATTGGCCAATTCTTATATTGTGTCTGTCGTGTGTCTCTGGCTGATTGACAGAGATGGTCTGGACTTTAATTCTCAGTCATATGATGGCATGGTTTGGATCAGGACTGTGGTATATCAGGAGAGGGAGCTTAAGTCTTCTCCTTGAGCCATTTTCCCAACCTGAAACAGACCAGAGATCCACTATTTGCTCCGTTGAGGAAACGTATGAATAGCAGTTGGTGCATGCAAATAGTAGCTCTCCAGCACAGTTTCAGGTTGAGAAAATGGCTCAAGGGGAAAGCTTAGGGCCCCTCTCCTTATTGCCATGGTCCTGATCTGAACTGGGCATTTGTACCCCTGAACATGGAATTCCTAATGTGTGTAATTGGACTTGTGGTGGATCTTTCTTTGGGAGACACAAAGACTTCATAATATTGGCACTGAGCCAGGTCAGGTACTATTCATATATGATATGACATTCCATTACTTTAGTCATTTAAGATACACAAGCCCAACAATTAATTGATTGTGCATTGTTCTGTGGAAAAGTGGAGGAGGTTGCTTATAAATGAATAGCTTGTTCTATCATTGTCAATGTTCAGCAAGTAAACAAATTACAGATGTAGCCTCCAACAATCAAAATTAAATTTAGGTAACTATGGTTATACTCCTGCGGAGTTAGGAAAATGACAATGGGAATTTGCGCAATGTAGCAAGTGTCTGATTTTTCCACTAATTGGGCATTGATGTGCTGATGCCTTGGATGATTGTTCTAGCAAACGCTGAAGGTGTCAGATTTCAACAATTATTTCATCAATGATTTGATCAAAGTAAAAAACAAAACAAAACCAGACTAGTCAATTTGTAGAGTGGAGCTGAAGGCAGTTCGAAAGAAAGAATATATGCTTATTCTACTGCCATGTCAGGTTAAACAGGCTTAAGGTTTTGTGCTGTTTCAAAAATCAGAAAACCCTGCTGTGTGACCGGAGGATTGCCTGACCACTTTGGGGCCCAAGAGATGTGTCTGTATGCCTTGGGAAGCAAAGCTGCTCTGAAAAAGGTCCAGCTGTCTTAAAAATGATTATGCTCACCAGTAAAACTCTAACTGAGGGGTTAGAGCAGCCCACCACCAAAAAAACCCTTTGGCTTACCCTTTGCCCCCTATGGAATCCAAGGGCTGATTCACTTTCTAAGATAAATGGGGAAAGAGGGGGGGGGAGTCTTCTCCAACCTCTCTCTAAAATATTCACAAACCTTTGCCAAATAATATTTGAACAGTGTTTGACATCTGATGCTTCTAACTTTTAATGTTTAATAACCCACAGTTGGCAAGTAATGGAATTTAGAATCTAATAGTCCTTGAAAACTTTTTTCCAGTTTTTCCAGTCTGGAAGCTTGATGTCCCAGCAGAGTTCTACATCCAGTTGCAGCACGAGCCTTAAAAGGCTAGCAGAATTGTTGAAGCAGAAGTGACTTGTGGGCAGGGCTTTTTTGAGCAGGAACACACAGGAATGCAGTTCTGGCTGGCTTGGTGTCACGGGCTGTGGCCTAATAAGCAAATTAGTTCCTGTTGAGCTTTTTTCTACAATGGTGATGTCAGGGTGTGTGGCCTAATATGCAAATAAGCTCCTGCTGGGTTTTTTCTACAAAAATGTTCTGCTTGTGGGCATTATACAGCAAAGACTTATGGTTGGAGATCTCAACTATTAGTCTTTAAAGGCCCATGCTAACCATCACGCTTAACAACTACCTCTGGTCCTAGGGAAGTTTGTCTTCCATGCTCTTTCTTTCAGCTTATTGGAGAACTGTATACCAGGTGTACTATCTGCAGTTCCTCTCTTGATCCAGCAGTGGGGGCTGCATCATGCACAAAATAACTGGCTGTTTGAAAAGGGAACTGAGGGGTTAGAGCAGCCCTCCTTTCACCACTAAACAACCGGTCAGTGACATTGTAGCTCCCCCCCCCCCCCCCGAGAAGCCCATGCTGGTTTCCTGTCTGCTGGCTTGTAGATGGAGCCATGTATGCAGCACCAAACTGTGCCTGTGGTTCCCCCACAAGTACTTCATGTACACTTCATGAAAATGGGGTATTTGACATGCAATAACTTGGTGTTTCTCTAGCTAAATGAGTAGATCTGAGTAGACTAAACAAAACAATGCACAGCTGAACAAAATAACATCCTCAGACAGAATCATAGCCACAGACTAGGGATGCCAACAGGCTGGGAGCGAGCGGGGGAACTGCCTGGTCCTTTTCACAGAAGCTTAATGGGGTGTCTGAGCATCCCTAATTCTAGTGTGACCATTTCTCCGGGTTTTAGCTTTGCAAATTCAATAAATCCATCAGCTTCAGTGTTCTAGATTTTGAGTTCAAATGATCTCCAAATTTATTAAGAACTGAAATATTGTCATGGCTGAGCTATGGAGCAACTGCTTAATTCAGTTCTCACCTTGGGCACACAGGTGGCCTCAGGCAAGCCTCACCACCCTTCTTCTCCCCTAATGTGATAGGCAGATAATGATACTGACCTGATTGCAATAAATAATGTTATGGTGAATGTCTTGAATCTTTCAAAATGACACAAAACATTAATAAGCATTAAGGTGATTTGAAAGTGGCGAAGTTTAAGGTTCAAACATAATGTAAAAATAAGTGTCTATCTTAGCAAGAAGGGTTTACAGGAGCATTCAGCATCTGCTGTCAGAAGGTCAACATAGTAATGCTCGATCCTGTATTTTACATGCAAGTTTGGGGTATATATAGGAGAGCTTCCTTCCTTCCTTCTCTTTCCTAATCCAATTGCCTTATTTGCAGAGAATTAACACACTGAACTGTTTGACCTGTCCCAACCTGGATGACCCAATCTTGTCAGAATTTGGAAGTCTCCAGTTGCTATGCAGAGGCTGGCAGTGGCAAACCACCTCCGTCTCTTGCTTTGAAAACCCAATGGGGTTGCATGAGTTGACTCCAACCTTATGGCACTTTCCACCACTACTGTTTGTACTGTTGCCTTTTGATCTCCCCAAAGGGATACTCCGGGTTGCACAGGTAAGTATATTAAAACCAAGTGCTCGGTTGACAGTGCAAGTAAATAAACTCTGTAGATAATATGGATGTCATGCTTCTGCCACCAGGGGGATTGCTGACAAACCAAGAGAGTGGGTTTTAATAAATCAAGTCTCTGAAAACAAATTAAACACGGAGTGTGAACATAGTTCAGTCACATACTGAGAGAAAATTTCCCCAAGCTGTACAAGACTTCTCAGACTTTGGCAAACTAAAAGAAAACAGAAATCTTGCGGCAACTGAAACACAAGCTGTGGCAAAGACCTGAAGATGCCTTTATGGCACGGGGCTTGGGGGGCGGGGAGAGAAGAGAAGGGTCCAGCTAGTTGGAGTCGGCCTTGTGGCTCTGAAAGAGAAGCAGCTTCAAACCAGAGTCCTGCATGACGGCTATGTAGAAAACACTGGTATCACATCTGTTTCAGCCCTTACTGTGATGGAAGATTTGGGGACTAATACATCTGTTTCAGCCCTTACTGTGATGGAAGCTTGGGGACTAATAGAATCATGACACATGAAGCTGTCTTATACTGAATCAGACCTTTGCATATTTGTGCCTGATTTTTGCTTTCACAGACGATGACAATTCACGCTGTCTGAGGACTGGGTCTGAGCCAAATCTATTCAGTTCTGGCAATGGCATGGTGGCTTGGCTCTAGAATTGCTAGCTCTGGGTTGGGAAATACTTGAAGAAGTTGGGGATGAATCAGCCTGAGGAGGGTGGGGTTTGGGGAAGGGAGGGACTTCAATGGGATATGCTATAAAGTCCATCTTCCAAACCAGCCATTTTCTCCAGGTGAACTGATACTTGTCACCTGGAGATCAGTTGCAATAGTGGAAGATCTCCAGCCACTACCTGGAGGTTGGCAACCCTACTTGACTCTAGCCTAGGCAGTGGTGATACAGGAAAAGACCACAGGAGTCTTTTTTCTATGGTATCAAAGTTTGAACTGGCTCTGTGGCTTCGGGAGAAGCAGTTTCTTGTGTATAAATAAAAACAGTGCAAACCTGAAAGCTTTTCTTTTCCCCAAAGATGAGAAGCCACAGTCTGAAGCTATCTAGTGGAGAGAGCCCAGTTATCTTTGAGATGGATTATTGCTTCTTGGTCCACACAGTGATTTTAATCTGTTTATTATTGTCACAATTTTATTCATACTTGGCTGGCATTCTGACAGGCTCAGCCCAAGTTTCGATTTTAATTTATTTCTTGTCAGGTTCTGTCCTGAAATAAAGCCCATGAGGACCTATGCTTCCTTCCACTCACAAGGTACATTTCCTGGGGTTTTGTCAGGATAGCTGCGGTTGCACTTTATTCGTCGTATTGAACTTTGGTAAGTTTTTGTGGGCCGGTTTTGCCACAGCAACTTTATGGGGCTCTGCCCTTGAGCAGTTGTTCTTCAGTGTGCCCAGAGGGGGAGATCCTGAATGTCTTGCAGGCTGCTGTTCATTTCCTCCATCCATCTGACCTCCTTGGCAGGTTACTGGCTTGTGTGACTAGATGGGGATGATTCTATTAGTGTACCTCTCAAGCAATGCCCACTCATACTCATATATCTCTGTGTAATTGTTCTGCCCAATGCACCTGGAGAGGGTGTGGCTTACTTTCAGAAGCACAATCTCTGCTCCCATGGATACAGGGAATATCTGTCTAAAGCTGTAATATCAATACAAATTAGTAGGGTCCCTCTGCAGGCAAATTTGGGGCAAGAACTGAAGGCATTTTAATTACCTTCTATTATCAGATCTGGTGGGTCCCAAAAACTATAGTGACAAATATTTAATTGCAAAAAGAATTTTAATGAGGTCAATAGACAGGCAAACTTCAACTGAGAAGAGGGGGGAAGTAATAATTGGGTTCCAAGGTGTGAGGCTTGAGCTAGACCTTTTGTGCTTGCTGGTAAGAGGCAGGAAGAGAGCCTTCCTAACATAGTCAATATGCTGTGTCTCCAGCTTCAGTCCTAGGGTTGCCAGCCTCCGGATGGGGCCTGGAGCTCTCCCACTTTTACAACTGATCTCCAGCTGGCAGAGATCAGCTCCCCCCGGAGAAAATGACTGCTTTGACTAAGGCATTGTACCATGTTGAGGGTCCTCCCTTCCCCAAACCCCATCCTCTTCTGGATCCACCCCCTAACATCTCCAGGTATTTTCCAACACAGACCTGGCAACCTTAGATAAAGCTCCAAGAATTTCTTTCCTCCAACTTTTAGTCCCCACTGGTGTGGGTTCTTGGAGTAGTCTGGCCTGCAAACTGTTGACATCAAGATGGGACCTGTGGGTAGAGTCCAAAGTGGGTCACACAGTAGAGCCAGGGTTCAGGGCCCAACAGCTTTGAGTGGATCCTGGAAACTGGAACAGACATGCAAAATATAAGAGCCCTGCTGAATGAGCTCAGGCAGTGGTCTATCTAATCCTACATCCTGTTTCACACAGCGACCCTTGAGGGCCAACAAACAGGGCTCGCTGATGTTGCCTCCTACCACTGGGTTTCAGAGGTTTAGTGTCTCTGGTTACAGAGGTTCTTTTTAGCTAACATGGCTAGTAGCCATTGATGAGCCTAGCCTCCACAAATCTGTCTAACCCTCTTTTAAAGCCATCTGCTTTTTAAAAAAACCTGTCCTGCTGAAGTATAAATTTTAAAACATATGGCTAAGGAATAAATAGTATCCTTGCCCTTTGTCTGAAAACTGATTCCAAAGGGAGAAAAAGCCTGTTTATCTGTAGTTTTCCCTGATTGGTTGGCAATCTGAGGGGCAGAGAATGCAAATTTAGGAATTCCAGTTCACAGGAGACATTGACTCGTAGTCTTTGCTTTCACCAGCTGCCTTATGCAAACTCTCTGAGGTCAGCTGGCTATAACCATGGCAGTAACCATGGCAGTAATCATGAGAACTCAGTTCCATAGAATGTTGATGCATTGTGTGTTTGTGTGTGTGAGTGTGTGAGTGAAGTGTTGTCAGGTCACTTCTGATTTATGGCAACCCTATTAATTAACACAGGGCTTTTTTAATTCAGGACCTATGTTAGATGGCACAAACTTGCGTGCAGATGAAGGCCTCTAATAAGCATCATCCACGGCCTCAGCCTGCAGTCCATGAACATCTCAGATAGCAAGCCTCAAGAGTCATACAGCAATTATAGTTTTTGGCCCTCCAAGTCAGATGCAGATGATATCCAATCACAACACATCTTCAGGCGAAAGCTCTGGAAAATTACATTATTGCTCCTAGTCTTCACCCTCCCATCACTGAAGACAGGCTCATTGGAAGCTAATTGTTCACTTCCATTCTGACCTTGAAAGTAAGGTGCCTGCCAAGCAGGCAGAGACTCACTAATTAGTAACACCTGTAAGGAAGACCAGGCCTATTATTAAACACATTAACCCCTGAGGGCAGGCAAGATGATATTGCGTTACAGCTGCTCTTCCCCTTCTCAATCATTTTCTGATTTCTTGGGTGCAGTCCCCTTCTGGTTGATGATGGAGTTGAGGAATAGAAAAGCTTGACAAAGTTCAAATTCTTCATGGTTGTGTAATTCGCAGAAGTCATTACTTTCGTTCTCTTGACGTTTAGCTGTCCTCTTGACATTTATACCAGGAAAAGTTTTGGAACAATTCATCAAGCAGTCCTTGAGAAATTAGAAAGAATGTGATTACTAAGAGCCAGCATGGGTTTTTCAAAAACAAGTCACGTCAGACTAACCTGATCTCTTTTTTTTAAATGTTACTAGGTTTCTGGATCAGGGAAATGCTGTAGATATAGTTTAGCTTGATTTCAGTAAGGCTTTTGATAAGGTTCCACATAATATACCTGTGGGTCTGGATCCTGTTACTGTTAAGTGGATCTGTAACTGGTTGACAGTCTGTTCCCAAAGAGTGCTTGTGAATGGTTCTTCCTCCTCTCGGAGAGAAGTGACAAGTGGAGTGCCTCAAGGATCTTTCCTGGGACCTGTTTTATTCAACATATTTACAAATGCTATGGATGAAGGAATAGAGGGAATGCTTATTAAATTTGCAGATTATACTAAATAGGGAGGGGTAACAAACATGTTAAAAGACAGAATCAGGACAGAGGATGATCTTGACAGGCTGGAAAACTGGGCTAAAATAAAAGGAATTTTAAAAGGAATAAATGTAAAGTTCTGCGTTTTGGTAGGAAAAATCAAATGCATTGTTTGATGGGAGAGACTTATCTTGGCAGTAGTATTTGCAGAAAAGATCTAGGGGTTTTAGTGGACCATACACTGAACATGCTATGTGATGTGGTAGCTAAAAAGGCAAATGCAATTTTGGGCTGTATCAACAGAAGTGCAATGTCCAGATCACATGAACTGATGGTATTACTTTGCTCTGATTAGGCTTCAGCTAGAGTATTGTGTTCAGTTTACCAGCCCTGGCGCTAGGGGTTCTGCTGCATGAGACAGACCCCTGCACCATATGCCCCCCCCCCCAGCTCCCTTGGGATGTCACTAAAAATGATGTCATCGCACAGGCTGGGTGAGCAGGGAATGAGGGCACGATGGGAGGTGCAGAAGAGTGCTGCTGCGCTACCACTTTCCCCTGCAGTATGCTCTTCGGAGGCTTCCTTGGAAGTCTCCAAAGAGTGCACTGTTTTAGCAGTGCCTGGCCACTTTTGGGTTGAAAGTAGCTGAGTGGCACCTTCCCATTACACTGATGAGTGCAATGGGAAGGTGCCCTTCAGCTGCTTTTAACTCAAAAGTGGCTGGGCACTGCTAAAACAGGGCATTTGTGTATCGCACTGCTTGCAAGAAGTGTGCTACACATGCACTGGCCCTGGCCCCGCTCAGGATTCCCGCATTGCAGGAAGCTTGATTGGAGTTGGGGAGAGCTATGGCACTTGCATACCATGCTCCTTGCTATGCAAGCACCATCCTAGGCTCCAGTCAGGGGAGAGAGGGAGTGGTACCTGAGGTGGCCACCTACCCCACCTACTCCCACGCACCGAGTCTGGGCACTACAATTTAAGAAGAATATGGACAAGCTGGAGCATGCCCATAGGAGACCAACATAGATGGTGAAGGGTCTAGAGACCAAGTCCTATGAGGAAAGGTTGAAGGGGCTGGGTATGTTTAGCCTGGAGAGGATATGATTGAGAGGGAATATGATCTCCATCTTTAAATACTTGAAGGGCTGTCATATAGAGGATGGTCCAGAGTTGTTTACTTTTGCCCCAGAAGGTCAGACCAGAATGAAATGGGTTAAAATTAAATCAAAAGAGTTTTCAGCTAAACATAAGGAAGAACTTCCTGACAAAGCTGTTCCTAAGTGGGAAAAGCTTCCTTGGGAGGTGGTGGGCTCTCCTTCTTTGGAGGTTTTTAAACACTTGGACATTTATGAGAACGAGGACAGGAGGGGTTGCATCAGTGCTTAGTTTTCACGGCCCCTTCTTACATGCCCAGGGAAATGCCGTTTGCCATTTAGGAGGTCAGGCAGCAATTTTTCTCCAGGACCATGCCAGTTTTGCCAGGGATCCTGGAGGGTGGGGTTGGGGTTTTTTTTTTTTTTTGCCATCTTCTGGGTATTGAGCAGGTGTCACTCAGGGGTGGAGAGGGGGAGGTATTTGTGAATTTCTGGCATTGCACATGGGTTGTACTAGATAACCCTGGAGATCTCTTCCAACACTTTGATTCTATTGTAGTAGCAGAAATAATAAATAAAGTCAGTACATTTAAAACAAGGGCATTTACTGAAAAGAAAATGTGGCCAAGGTATACACAGAAAGACACAAAAAAATCAGGGCCAGCATCAGGAGTTGGCATAGTTGGGCACATGTCAGTGTTTGCGGAGGGCACACAATCACCTCCTGACTGTTAGGAGGATGGTGAAGGACCCTGTGGTACTGTGCTCGGCTCCTGTACTCCAAATATCTGGTTTTCACAGCGTTAATTTTTTTCTCCTCATCTTGGTATCTGCCAGTTTTTGTCATAGTGAGGACTTCTGAGGCAAAGAAGCATTTCCTCTCAGAAAACTCAGCATTAAATAACAATAACTTGGCAATAATTTATAAATTCTAGTGTAACCATGACACCACTGACTCAATTACCAGTCTTCTCTTTGTTGCATTCCACTGCTTTGAGAAAAGAGTGGTGATAGTTCCAATTCAACCAGGGCTAAGATTCTAGGACATTTGGGGAAATCTATGTGCTTCCATTCAGATTCAAATATATATAACTTATTTCCCAATCCCCAGGGTATTATTAGCACTGTAATGGGGAATTATTATTAAATATTACCATGATATTCAAATATGTGTTTTTTTCTTTAGTTAGAAAACTGATATACTGCCCTCCCCCAGATATGTGTTCATGCTGGGTCACAGAGTAAAAACAATGCAGTGAAATAATAAATAACATCAGTTTTAATATTTAAAAAAACCAAGGGCATGAGACATAAAACAACATTTGGCAGCCTCAAATGGTATTTGTAAAACAATCCTCAGGCTAGGCGTGTTCTCAGGTATGCAGAGGGGACTTTTTGCATTGGGATCATGCACTATTTTCCCAACCTGAAATGACCCTAGAAGCTACTGTTTGCTTCACTGACCTAAACTGATGAGAATATATATAAATTTAGCCCAGAGGGAAAACAGTGGCTTTCTGGGGACGTTTCAGGCCTAAGTATTAACTTTAAAAATTGCTGGGAATTCCAAACCAGAACTTCCAACACTTATCTGTTTTGACCTTCAAATGTAGTGCTTGGTTGCACCCCAAACAAGATAATTCCCTCAGTATGTTTCCTCTCTCATTCAAGGTCCTCCGGAAATTCCGGAAAATGTTGCCCAGTGACTTCTTGGTGTACCTCTGAAGGTATGTACACTTCTGAAGGTGGTCAGACCATGCAAGGCTGAAATGTAATCTTTGTGCAAAACAAACTTCAGCTTAGTCAGAACCAAATGATTCCCTTGAAATATTTGTTCAGTTACTCCAGGGCAGGAGGGCAATGGGAGGTGAGCTTGTCACTGAAACCTCTCCCCTTTTCCATTCAGATAAATTTGCAGATTCTTTGCAGACATGGACACTTAGCATTTCTTAGCTGTTGGATCCATTTCTCACTGGGAAGTATCTGTTGGCCGCCTACAGAAGAGACAAGATGGTAAGTAGTGCTTATGGACTCCAGTATGGCCAACTTTAAACATTTTTTAGATGGGGTAACAATGTTGGACATTCTCTTTAGAATACTAAGGGAAACTTGGATTGTGGCATTTTAAAAGATTAATTCTAAGGCACTTTTCCCTACCTCTCAGTACTCACTGTGTAGATATAGAAATAAACAAAATTCAGAGATGACTTTAAAAAAATTGTAATAGGTTGTTTGGGGTCCAGTCCTTGATTCTGCCTCCCTCTCTTGTATAGTGCTGTGAGAACAGGACAACAAACAACAGCAAGAAGACATCTTTGGCTAAATAAAGAAGAACACTTCCTTCACAAGATCTACAAGATCTAGGGACCACACAAATAGAATTGCCATTAGAAACCAGTGATCTGTCTGCATACACATATTTATATATTAACATGGAATCCTAGAGTTGGAAGGGCCCTCCAGGGTCATCTATGCTAATTCTTGACACAATGCATGAAATTTCCCCAAATCCCCACTGACCCATGTTCCATGCTCAGAAGATGGCAACAGTCCTCCAGGATCCCTGGCGAAACTGGCCTGGAGAAAACTGCTTCCTGACCCCAAAGTGGTGAACAGCATTTCACTGGGGTTATTAGAAGGGGCCAAAAGAACTAACTACTTATGAAACCCCTTGTTGTGTCCGGGGTTTTTGTATATACGTTAATGTAGCAGCTCCATGTAGCAGCTGTTCTCTCCAAGAGCCCTAGTGGAACTTAGAGCAGAGGTGTCAAACATGTGGCCTGGGGGCCGAATCAACCCCCTGGAGGGTTCCTATCAGGCCCCTAAGCAACTGGCTGTCATCTGCTTCCTTCTCCTTCTCTCTTGCTTCCTTCTGCATCACAGCTTGCTTTGCCAGGCTTGCTCAATTGCATAGGAGTTACAGAGCAAAACCTCAATTTTCTCCATTGGTTAAAGCTCCTCCCTTGGGGAGGAATGGGGCGGGGGGGGGAGAGCTTGCTTTACCAGGCTTTCTCAATTGCATAGCAAAGCTACTGAGCCAAGTCTCTCTTCCTTCTATTGACTGAGGCTCCTCCACCTCCTGGTCCCCTGGGGAAGGAAGGAAAGAGCCAGAGCTTCTTTTGCCCAGTTCCCTGGATCCCATGGGAGAAATATAATAAAGCACCTTTAAGACCAATTAGTGCAAATATTTTAAGCATATTTTAAGGTTTTTTTTTTAAAATGTGTTTGTCTATGTCCTTTATATCTCTGCTATTATCGAATTTTAAATCGCTACACACATGGCACAGCCCGACATGGCCTGGCCCGACAAGGTCTCATTCATGTCAGATTCAGCCCTCATAACAAATGAGTTTGACACCCCTGGCTTAGAGTTCCTGAACAATAAACCACTAGGATCCTGGAGTCTGCCTGTTGACTGGATTTGCAGTTGTTAATTACCAATAGGGGGCCCGGGGAAAAGTTTAAACCCTCCAATTGTTGGGGAAGCAGGCAGAGTTTGGGTATATTTAACCAGGCTGAGGCCTGAATGTTTCAAGCATGTGTTTGCTGATTCACTAATAAAATGAATTGATCGTAAAGTTGAGAGTCTGCCTATGCATTGAACCCAGTACATTTTATCCCTCCTGCCCTCCTTCTTATGATCAGCTCAAGTTCACAGAATCAGCATTGTTGTCAGATGGCCATCTAGCCTCTGGTTAAAAACCTCCAAAGAAGGAGCGCTCACCACCTCCCAAGGAAGCCTTTTCCACTGAGGAACTGCTCTGTCAGGAAGTTCTTCCTAATATTTAATCTAAAACTCTTTTGTTTAAATTTCAACCTGTTGATTTTGGGGCAACAGAAAACAACTCTGCACCATCCTCCATATGACTGCACCTCAAGTACTTAAAGAGAGTTTTCACATCAGCTCCTTCAACTTTTCCTTATAGGACCTCGTCTCTAGATCCTTCACCATCTATGTTGCCCTCCTATGGACACATTGCAGCTTGTCTATATTCTTCTTAAATTGTGGTGTCCAAAACTGAATACAATACTCCAGGGGAGGTCTAGCCAGAGCAGAGTAAAGTGATACTATTGGCATTCCACTTGTCACTTCTCTCCAAGAGGAGGAGGAACTGTTAACCATTAACAAGCACTCTTTGGGAGCAATCTGTCAGTCACTTACAGATTCACCTAACAGTAACAGGATCCAATTCCCCCCCCCCCCCAAAAAAAAATTGTCAGTGAGAATATTATGTAGAACCTTATGAAAAGCCATATGGAAATCAAGATAAACTATGTCCACAGCATTTCCCTGATACAGCAAGGTAGGAACTTTCTTGAAAAAAAGAGATCAGGTTAGCCTGACATGACTTGTTCTTGAAAAGAAGAAGACGACTGCAGATTTATACCCCACCCTTCTCTCTGAATCAGAGCAGCTTACAATCTTCTATATCTTCTCCCCCCACAATAGACACCCTGTGAGGTGGGTGGGGCTGAGAGTGCTCCCACAGCAGCTGCCCTTTCAAGGACAACTCCTGTGATAGCTATGGCTAATCCAAGGCCATTCCAGCAGCTGTAAGTGGAGGAGTGGGGAATCAAACCTGGTTCTCCCAGACAAGCGTCCATGCATTTAACCACTACACCAAATTGGCTCTTAGTAATCACAGCTCTTCTTCCTAAATGCTCAAGGGCTGACTGATTATTTGTTCCAAAACATTTTCATGTATAGACATCAAGCTGATAGGTTGGTAGTTACCCAGATCCTCTTTTTTCCCTTCTTGATGAGGATAACACTTGCCCACCTCCACTTCTAACTTGAAGTTAGAATTATCACAGCAAATAGTTACAGAGCTTTCAGACTCTACAGCTTACATTTTCTTGAATTATTGTCTGAGGAAATTTTCTGTTTTCAGGTGTGCGTGTTCTTAAATATAATGTTTCATTGGTCCTAGTCAAATAAACAAACTTCTAATAGTCCTGGCTTTTAAAAAAATGTTGAAATAATATGTTTTTGCCTCTTTTTCAGAAAGTCCTCCTCGTCCTCAGTGTCTTATGCATCACACTGGCCTTGTGCCAGGCAGCCTGTTATAATGTGCTAGCCAAAGTAGAGATTATTAATGGTAATATCTATCACACAACCTACTAATTTGGGCAAAGAAGGATAATACTCTTCTTGAAAATGCTTGAAACAATAGTTCTGCTACACTGGTTATTCTACTACCTTTTAAAATCTGTATTATACCACTTTAAGTGCCATGGCTTTCTCCAAAGATTCTTGGGAAATGACATTTGGGCAGGATACTAAGACTCAAACTAAATATTATGAGTGACAGGGGTTGAAACATGGGTGCCCAGCCCCATTCGCTGTCACACATAATGACTCATACACAGTGGGTTTATTCTATTGGGCTCTAGAGTGCTGTGAGTGGGGAGGACAGGCTTCCAGCTCCTGTACATACTTAGAGAGCCAGTTTGGTGTAGTGGTTAAGTGTGTGGATTCTTATCTGGGAGAACTAGGTTTGAGTTCCTACTCCTCCACTTGCACCTGCTAAAATGGCCTTGAGTTAGCCATAGCTATTGCAGAGGTTGTCCTTGAAAAGGCAGCTGCTGTGAGAGCCCTCTCAGTCCCACCCACCTCACAGGGTGTCTGTTGTGGGGGGAGAAGATATAGGAGATTGTAAGCTGCTCTGAATCTCTGCAATTCTGCAAATCTGCAATTCTTCCTCTTCTTTATTCAACAGCAGAAATGGTAGTGTGTGTGTGTGTGTGTGGTGGGGGGAGGATTTTGCCCTGCTCTCTGGCTCCATGGCATCTGGCATGTTCCAACTCCTGTCACTCATAAAGTATAGTTTGGTTCTAAGAAGTTCCTTTTAGAGACCCAGAGATAGAAAAGCACAAATGTGGACCTGCACTTTGGGTTCCCACATATTCAGTTGCTGCCCAAGGACATTATGAAGAATGTGGGACCCACTGTGTGCCCCTGACACAATGGGACCCTGGCCTATTTCATTGTAATGGGTGCCCTACATATGGCTACGATCAACTAGGAAATGTCAACTAGGGACATGTATGATTTTTAAAAGTTTTTATTTTAAAAATTATTATTAAAAAATCAGGATACAGAAAAGGAAAAAGAAGTAGGGAAACTGAATTTAAAAAAAATATTTATGATTATTAAGGGCATCCAAAACTATAAATGATGTAAAATATAATTAGAGAGCATATAGGTATGTCAAATACAAGGCATATTCAACTATTTCAGGAGACACATGCACTATACACTCTATTAAACAGACTATTATAGATTGAAACTAATAATTTAACAAACTAATATTACGTGTTTGATTATGACCTAGCATTAGTACTTCCCTCTAAACAAAATGGTATTTATTCTTAATGATTTTAAAATAACGTCTTAAAATGGAATTGCTAAAGCAGGTAAAGCATCAATAAACTGTATTAACCAAATAAACATATATAATATACTAGTTATTATGTCTATAATAACAGATATAAATGTCTTTTGCACAATTAACCAACCAGACCTAGTTTAATAGCTTATCCATATCATCTGCAGTAACTTACATCTCCCCTCTCCAGCCTTTATCTAACATAAGCATAATAGGCTTCCCATTAAGCCTTTAATGTTTATAGAAACAACCTTCAGATTATCCATTTTGTTAATATGCTGCAGCTTGATCTAATATTTCCTCTTTGTTTGTAGCTTTTTTATTATGTTTCTCTTCCTGTTTCTTTGGTTTCTGAGGCTCCCCAGGAGTATTTCCTGTTGATAATTCTTCTGCCAGTTTGGCTTGCTCAATCATCAATTTAATTATTGTTCTTCCCTTTAGTAGTAGTAAATCTATAGTGCATGGAGCTCTCCAGCTATATTTTATTCCTTTCTTTTGTAGAATGTGTTTTAGAAAGTCGAAATTTCTCCTTTTTTCTAAAGAGAGCTGAGGGCAGGCAGGACTGGATCTGGAGAGGCAGAGGGGGCACCTGCCCCAGACACCATTCTGGGTATGGAGCAAACACCACAGTGCCACTCCCTGCCCCTTTCTCCTTCCTGGGTCTGTGCACACAGACATGGGAAGGAGAAAGTGGGGGTGTCGTGGCACCGCGTGCTCTGTCCTCAGAGCCTAGGATGGAGCAAAAACTGTGCCGCCACCTCTTTCTCCTTTCCAGGTCTATGCACAGACCTAGGAAGGTGAAAAGGGGCTGGCGCCTGTGCAGGGTGGGGGGAAGACTGGGGTGTTTTGCCTGAGTGGGTGTGGAGACGCCTTGCCTGGGATGGTGGGTATGCCCCCCACACCATGTTTTGAGTGGGGGTGCCATTTTTTAGTTTTGCCCCCCCACCACCTCAAAAAATGGGTAGATCTGGCCCTGAGGGTAGGTCTTGAAAAATCTGTACTTCTCTCCCCTCTACCTTGAGGGGAGATTCTTAGATTTTTTAGTATGAACTTCCTTGGGTTTTTAATGTGTGAATTTAACCAGTATATCTTGAGGCAGATTGTTCTTTGCTGCAAATCTTGAATTTATTCTATATATCTGATCAATATCTAGGAAGTCACCTTGAATCTTAAAATCATCTTGTAGTTGCTTACAAAAGCTGTTTTCAAGATTTGTCTTACCAAAATCTTCTGGGACACATATAAATTGAAGGTTATTACTCCTGCGCTGAATCTCCAAAATTTCAGTCCTTTGGTTCTCCCTATCCAGATGATGGTCTTGTGCTTCTGGATGCAATTTCAGTTCTTTATGATACTCCTTAAATTTGTCAATCTCATGTGTATTTTCTTGTAATCTTAAAAAAAAAACAACTCATCCGAGAGCTACTGTTTGCTGATGATGCTGCACTCGTCTCCCACTCGGTATCAGCTCTGCAGCATATGACGTCCTGCTTTGCAGAGGCTGCCAAGCTATTCGGCCTAGAAGTTAGTCTGAAGAAGACAGAAGTTCTCCACCAGCCTGCACCCCAGGAAGATTATCACCCTCCCTGCATCACTGTGGGTGAATCAGCTCTGAAGACAGTCCAGCAGTTCAGCTACCTGGGGTGCATCATCTCCTCAGATGCCAAGATCGACAAGGAGATTGACAACAGGCTGGCAAAGGCAAACCGTGCATTTGGCCGACTGCACAAAAGAGTGTGGAGCAACAAGCATCTGAAAAAAGGCACAAAGATCAATGTTTACAAAGCGGTTGTGATGACAACCCTCATCTATGGCTCCGAATCGTGGGTTTTATACCGTCATCACCTGCGACTCCTTGAGCGCTTTCATCAGCGCTGCCTTCGCACCATCCTCAACATCCACTGGAGTGACTTTGTGACCAACACTGAAGTCCTCAAGCGGGCAGAGGTTACCAGCATCGAGGCACTGCTGTTGAAGACGCAGCTGCGCTGGGCAGGGCATATTTCTAGGATGGAAAACCACCGCCTTCCCAAGATTGCCCTGTATGGCGAACTCTCCACCGGCCATCGAAATAGAGGGGCACCAAAGAAGAGGTACAAGGACTCCTTGAAGAAATCCCTTAGCACCTGTCACATCAACCATCACCAGTGGTCTGACCTCGCCTCAGATCGCAAAGCATGGAGGCACACCATCCACCAGGCTGTCTCTTCCTTTGAGAACACACGCGTAGCTGGTCTTGAGGACAAAAGGAGATTGAGGAAGAATCGCACTGCTACAGGACCAACCCTAAATCAGACTTTTCCCTGCAGCCGCTGTGGCCGGACCTGCCTGTCCCACATTGGTCTTGTCAGCCACCAGCGAGCCTGCAGCAAACGTGGACTATTGCACCCTTCTTAAATCTTCGTTCGCGAAGCCAAGCCGAGAGAGAGAAAAAAAAGAATTGGACAGTCCTATTGCTATTTCGTGTTTTATAATTGAAATTTCCTTTTTAATTGTGTTATGTATTTTTCCTGTGTTCTTTCTTGGGCTTGTTTAATTTTCTCTTGAATTCTGTCTTCTATTAGTGTTATTCTTTCTTGGGTTCAGTCCTCAGACTGTTTAATTTGGGCTGTAACTGTTTGTTTTTGCTGTATCAAAATTTCTGATAGTTTTTTCATTAAATCTGACATATCTGGTTCTTCCTTCTCTTCTACTCTCCCCCTTCTTCTTTAGATGTGTTGACATTCTGGATTTTATTTTTATTTTGTTTGTTTATTATTTTTGTATCCCTCCCTTTCCAAAGTGGGCTAAGGGCAGATAAGCTCAAATTACACAATATTTTAAAAGTCAATATATAATTATTAAAGCAGGTAAAACAATTAACAATAAAAAGATGGCAAAATAGATGTCATAACTCAGAGTCCCTCATGAACAGGAGTCACTCCAACTCATATTACATCATGACTCCATATGGCAGATGGTTAAAGCAGCTTCTGTTCAGATAGGCCAGATGGGTGAATGTTCACCATCTTAACCCAAAGCCCGATGGAATGGCTCAGTTTTACAGGCCCTGCAAAACTGCAGTAAGTTCTGCAAGGCCCTGATCTCAAGTGGGAGCATGTTCCACCAGGTTGGGGCAAGGACAGAGAAGTGAGGCTTCTCTGTTGAGGCTATGGTTGAGGCTAGGTAGAAGTCCTCTGGGCCAGGGATAACCAGTAGATGTTGATCCACAGAGTGCAAGGCTTTCCAGGGAGTACATGGGGAGAGATGGTCCCCCAGATATGCTGGTCCCAGGCCACTTAGGGCTTTAAAGGTTAACAACAGCACCATGAAGTGCATCCAGTACTTGATCGCTAGCCAGTGCAATTTGCAGAGCACTGGCTGGATGTTTTAACGTTTAATGTTTTATTATCAGACAGTACGACAATGCATTAATAAAGAGTTGTAATTCTATAATTTCAAGGAGATCTAAAATTTTATTTTATAAATATATATATATATATATATATATAATATTAATATAATATATAGATGGCATTCTAATTTAATTTCTTGCTTTCTTATTCTTTATGGTCTTGTTTCCCCCAAAAATTATATTGAAAGAAGGAAAGGAAAGAGTTATATTAAAAGAAAGACTAGAGAAAGTTAGTTTGTAAAAAAAGAAAGTAGAAAACTACCAATTCAAATAAGACTATACTTCAGAAAGCATACAAGGATAACAAGGAAGAATAATGAAATAATGAAAAGGGTATTAATACTAGTCTATTAATATAATTAATATCTGAACTACTAAAATAAAGGGTGTTTTATCTTCCAGACCATGCAGTCTTCTTCTTTACACCAGGTGGCACCAGAGACTAACAAATCCAAATTGGAGTGTGGCCTGTGGCATTGTACCCTGAAGAGGTTCCTCCCCAGGCTCCACCCCAGTCAAACTGGGAATTTCTCTCCCCAGAGCCAGCAGCTCTACTTCCAGGTTCATGCCAGAAGTGATGTCATGATGACACTGGCAAGATGAAAATTCCTCTCTCCCACTCTGATCCCATTTTGCCACTAAGCAGGGATCAGCAGGACCCAGGTGGGACATATAACGGGAGACCTGGCCACCCTGCACCAGCATCTCCCTGAAACTGCATCTCCCTCTGTCAAATGGTGGATGGTTAGTTTCACAAAGGGGTGGGAACAGATGCCTTTGCTGTGCAAGCAGCAGTGAGTGGGGTTGAGAAGGACAGGGAGGTCATTCACACACCTCATCCTTGCTAGGGCTACAAGCTCCTATTCCCCATTACTGCTCAGGGCAGTGGGAGGAGAAAAACAAACAAAGGCTGTTGGCTCAATGGCATAATGTCACTGCCTGAAGTTACAACATCACCAGAAGTTTCCCAGAAGTTGCAACATCACCAAGGTTAGCCCACCCATGTCCCTCTACCCAGCCACCCTAGTCCTGGTGCAGAAAGCCTCACCCTAGTCCTGGTGCAGAAAGGCTCACCTGGCTACAACCATGCAGCCCAGCCAACCCCCTCCCCCCATAGCTCACATCAGAGCTTCTTTATAGTTGGGAGGCTAGAAGGGGAGGGCTGCTGGAACTGTTGCTATTTTGCCCCACTCCCCTCTGGATTGGCTACAGGCTTTCACATGGAGACTGCCAGCAGCCAGTTTGCTATTTTATGTTGGAGAAGAGGAGGTTGTCATTTGCTCCCTCTTAAAAGGGAAAGCCCCAAAAGCTCTTTGAGCCATGCACAAAAAGAGCATAGCACCATGTGGAAACTCTCAGATAAAGTGGGAACATGCCATGTGTCACCTGAGGAAAAATCCCCATGTGGAAACTGCCAGTGTATCCTGACCAGCTGCTGCTACAATGTGCCTGCATAGCAGGGCTGCAGGAACTTCCTCAGCCCTGGGATGAACTTTCTCAGAGATAAGCTGCTCACCATCTTATGGTTTCCAGGAGGTGAGACAACCTGCCTCTTTGAAACAGTTTAGAAGTCAATGCAAGATGGAGCTTTTAAAATGAGGTTGTTTCCCAGAGAAAGAGATCCTGCCTCCCAACCCAACTAAGTCAACTCACAGCTTTGTCTTCTGGCCTGGCTGCACAGACATTACAGAGGCAGAGCTTTTCCTTTCATTTTGCCACAAAACTTCATGTTGAGTTACTTTTGAAAATAAATGGTGGGAATGTTGTGCTATGCAGACTGGCTCTTAGTCTTAGGGACTGATCCTCATTGATACTTGGTAGTTTTGTTAGTATTGCAAATGAAACTGATAAGAGATTTTCCCTCCTGTAGATGAGTGGGTGGTTGAAAACAGCTGTATTGATTCTTATGATGGGACTAGGCATCCATCGGGCTCCGAGTGGAACACAGGTGATTGTTGGAAATGCAGTTGCCATGGTGGAGAAATGGAATGCTGCCCCAGGTAGGCCAGAGCTGAGAAGTGGCACTGGATGATTCTGAACATCACTTCCCCAAAATGACACCTGCAGCACCTCTTTCCTTGCATAGGGGGTGGGGGTGGGGGTGGGAGGGAGGAAAACTGAAACAAGAGACCAAGCAGCCTTTTGGCAGACAGAGACTTCTTGAAGTGACTTTCTCAAAGCAAGCCCTGAACCTCCTTCAGCTGAATTGGACTGTCCTGAAAGGAAGCCCAGGGCAGTTTTCAAGGGGGATCTGTGAAGCCTGGACAGAGGGAATGAGCTCTAAGGAGGCTCTTTATACTTAATTCCTCCATTTGTCTTGTTTTAGGTATGGTGAAGTTGCACTTGCTCCAGAAGGTTGCAAAGCTGTTGTTAATCCTGAAACGTGCCACTATGAATTCTATCGCACTGACAGCCCTTCAGAGCCTTGTTTCTGAGCCTCTGCAACCCATTCCTTTTATGTCAGAGAGCCTAAATAAACTAGGAACTCACATGTCTTATTGTGTCTTTTATTCAGTGAACACTACAGAAGATTTTTTAAAAAAACTTTAATCTAAGGAAATGTGGAGGGGGCTTCTTCTGACTGAAAGTTTGTTATCATAACCATTTAGGAGATATTGATTGCACTGGGAGTGGAGCCAGGTGAGTTTCTGGAAGTCGATTGGAGGTTGTTTTGTGCATATCAGTTGGAAAAGTGAGTCCTGGTCTTCATTTTTGGCCAGCAAACTTGTTTGCCCTTTCTGAAGTCATAAAGGCAGAGAAAATAAACAGAATTTGACCTGCTGAATGCAACTCCAATGCAAGGAATGGACTTGAGACAAATCAAGACTGGGTTGGGTTGCCAATCCCCAGGTGGGGGCAGGGGCTTCTCCTGTTTGGAGGCACTCCCTCGTGCTTCAGGGTCATCAGAAAGCTGGGGGAGGGAATGTCTGCTGGGCACACCATTATTCCCTATGGAGACCGATTCCCATAGGGTGTAATGGAGAATTGATCCACAGGTATCTGGGGCTCTATTTTTTGAGGTAGAGGCACCAGAATTGTAGCATAGCATCCAGTTCCTCCTCCAATAATACCCTCCAAGTTTCAAAAGGATTGGACCAGAGGGTCCAATTTTATGAGCCCCAAAAGAAGGTGTCCCTATTTTTCATTATTTCCAATGGAGGGAACAGAGAAGGCATTTAAAAGGTGTGTGGACCCTTTAAAAGTGATGGTCAGATGGAGTTCAATCATGCTTGTCACAATCTTCTTCCTGGCTCCACCCCTAATGTTTCCTGACTCAATCCCCAATGTCTCTTGGCTCCACCCCCAAAGTCCCCAGATATTTCTTGAACTGGACTTGGCAACCCTAAGGCTGGGTCTAACTAAATGCGCATTCACTGAAGTAAATGGAGCACTTAGGGCTTCCAGCCTCTCAGTAGGTCCTGGGGAATTGCAGCTCATCTCCAGACTATAGAAATCAGTTCCCATGGAGAAAATGGATGTTATGGAGGGAGAACTCCATGGCATTGTACCCCATTTAGGTCCCTATCCACTCCAGGCTTGATCCCCAGATCTCCAGGAGTTTCCCAGTCTGGATCTGGCAACCTTACCCCCATCAATTGATCTGGCAACCCCAACCCAAGAGAACCATCTCATCTCTTCATTCCTCTCCCATAGCAGGCAATGCGAGTGCACCTCGAGGAATATTGGAGATCCATTACAAGAACAGAGTTTGATGATGATGATGATGATTCAGATTACTTATCCACCCTTCTTCCAAGAGTCTCAGGGTGGCACACACAGTGGTTTAGGCTGGGAGGCAATGAACAGCCCAGTGAAATTCATGACTAAGTGAACTCAGTCCTAGTCCTCTGGGATCTGTATCATGTTCAGCACCAAATGGTAGCAGAGTATCTGCTTGTCATGTGGAAGTTCCCAGGTTCAATCCCCAGTATCTCCAATTAAAAGTTCTGGCAGTAACCCTCCTCTATCTTTCTTTTGACCACCCCCAGGGCGCGGTCACATGTACCATTAGTGACGACACAGCTTCGTCTGGCTGACGGATTAAATGTGTTCGTTCAGACATGCACATCTGGCAATCGAGCGTCATCCGGGGTCATCCAGGCTTGCTACGCATGAATGGCGCATTAATTTGACAGCACATAAAGTCCGGCCCTTTTTCAAAACAGTGGCACAAGATCGGCTTTTTGTTGTTTGGACAGCTCACGCGCAATACTTCCTCTCACCTTTTTTTTTTTTAAAAAAAAAAAGCCCCAGCAGACATGCACATTGCCAGATCATCCGGGAATCTGAGGTGACGCTTCTGCTTCTCCAATCAACACAGGATCGGAGGGGGGAAAACGTTATCCCACTATTCAGAACAGGAAAAAATTCTTTTTTTTCAATGTGGAGGATTTCAAGATATCATTGTCACTGCCAATTTTTAGGAAAATAATTCCTGGCAGTTCCGTGGTTTGGATCGGCAACATTAATTCTGGAAACTTTCGCCCTTCCCCCCTGCCTCTGAAGAAAGTTTTGATTTTCCAGCTCCAAACAGTTGGGCGCATGTTCAATGGACCCCCTCCCCTCCCAGAAATCACCATCTGATTATGCATGCTCCAAGAAAGGAGCGTGATAGTATTGGATGTCTGATCGCGCACAACAGAATGAATCGCATTCTTGGATGCTCGTCTGAACTGCCCTGCATCGAATCAATATTCAGCAGTTCAGATTTGAGCGCTACACACCCGCTTTTAATGGTAGGTGTGACTGCACCCCCACTGTGTTTTCTAACCTGTAGCTGGCGTGTCCTGTTTCCCTTTGCTTCACCACCCCCTACCACTCCCTATTTCATTCTCTCCACTAGCCCCGCCATTCCTTATTCCATTCCCTCCACTGCTCCAATCAGTGGAAGAAAGGGGAAGAGGTACAATGGGGACAGGGGCAGGTAAGTTAGTGGGTTAGTGGGGGTGGAAGAGAGTATAGAAACAGGGATGGTGGGGTGGGGAAGGGAAGAGAAGAGAAGATGGGATGGTGGGGTAAAGGAGGAAAGGGAAAGAATAGTAGGAAGAATGGAGGGAGAGAGGAAACAATGAACAGTGGTGGAGATAACAGGTTGGAAGACACAATGGGGGTGGTCAAAAGAGAGGAAACGGAGATATAGTTAGTGGAGGCAGGGGTTCCAGTCTTCTGGGGAGTGGGAAACACCAGATCACTGCATCTTTAACATGTCCTTCACAATCTTGCTGTTTCTGGAGTCTTTGAAACAATACAAATAAAACAACAATTATAAAAACCCATTAAAAGTCATAATGGAAAACTCCAATCTTTCAAAACTAAACCAGTCAAATGCAGTCTTCAATAAAGCTGTCTTCCACTGCCTTCTTCCCAAATCCTGCTTGGGCACTTCCATCTCCTGCCAATCATTCTTGTGATTCTGAAGAACATTGATGCTCAACTGCATTGTTAGTTTCTAGAATCTATGTACAAGTTTGGGTTTTTTCATTTTGTTATATGATCAAGGCTTTTTTTGTAGCAAAAGCTCCTTTGCATATTAGGCCACACATATTAGCCAGTTCTCCAAGAGTTTACAGAGCTCTTAGTACAGGGCCTATTGTAAGCTCCAGGAGGATTGGCTACATCAGGGGGGCATGGCATAATATGCAAAGGAGTTCCTGCTATTATTATAATATTAATTGAAACAACACAAATATTGTTTGTAGCATTTATAGATGTATTATTGATTGTACCTGATGCTGTAGTATCTGTTATACCTGGCAATTCACCACTTGATATTGTGAATGCTCTTTTTAAATTAATTTATATTGAAACAATGTTTTCTTTTTAAGCAAAACCACTTAGAAAATCAGCTTCAACTCCCCCCCCCCCGAACAATTTATTGCTGAGGTGGCATAGTGTCAAGGTGACAGAGTTATTTGACCCTTGAAAGCACAGAGGAGATTGGCTCCTTGAGGCCACAGTGTCTTCAAGATTCCTCCTATTGAGGATTGAAAGGAAGTGTCAAGACCCTGTGAGGATATGATGCCTTCAACTGAACACACGAAACTGCCTTATATTGAATCAGACCTCTTGTCAGATTTGTTTACTCAGCCTGGCAGCAACTCTTCAGGATCTGAGGCAGAGGTCTTCCATATCACCTACTGCCAGAACTTTTAACTGGAGATACCAGGGATTGAACCTGGGACCTTTCACATGACAAGCAGATGCTCTGCCACCGTTTGGTGCTGAACATGATATAGATTCCAGAGGGTCAGAGCAGATGAGCAGAGCCATGGTTGAAGCAGAAAGTCATCATCATGGCTTCTGTGCATGTACACATTGTGTTAGTGCATGCAGGTCAGCTGCAGAAAAGATTTCCAAGTGTGGGGATGTGTCATTTGGAGTGGTCCAAAGATTGTTTTGGGGTGCATCCTGACTCCAATGTCCACCTATGTGATTGTCCTTTGGGCACCCCACTGTGGAGCAGCTGGTAGAACTACATTTTGGACAAGAACACAGCATATGTCTTATTGGAGAGTCCCTTGAACACAGTGGTATATGACATTTGGTGGTCTAAACATTATTTTGGGATGTGGATAGCATTGCCCGGTCTTACCTGGCTCCCAGCGGGGGGCTCCTGAGTCCATTCCAGAATTACACATCTGGTGTGATGACATCACCTGGAAGGAATGTCATCACACCGGGCGCATAGCACATTGAAGCTCTAGCATTTTGGACATAGAGTTTTTGACCAAAATGCTAGAACATCTACTCAGTGTGATGCTGTCACTTCCAGGTGATGCCATTGCTCTGATGATGTTGACTTGAGAGTGGACTGTTCAGGGGCTGGGGCTTATCCTGCTAGCCATCTGGCTGGTGACAGATTGGAGCCCCCAAAATCAAGGGAACCCCTGCCCTGACTGGGGAACTGACAACCCTAAGTCTAGAGCAGTGGCTCCCAGCCTTTTTGGCACCAGGGACTAGTTTCGTGGAAGACAATTTTTCCACGGAACAGTGGGAGGCAGTGCTGGGGTTTTTGCTGCCCCAGGCTGCCCTCCACCTCTGCCCCATCCCTGTCCCACATGGGGCTCTTTAAATGGGGGGAGGGAGACTGGGGCTATTTCTGCTGCCTCCCCACTAGGTGGCCAGGCCTCAGAAGGCCAATCTGACTCCCGCTCCATTTAAAGACCCTTGTTGATCAGCTGATCAGGTCCTGGGTGGGCGGAAGAAGCGGTGGGGCTCCTCTACCTCACTCTGAGGCTGCCTCCCTATCTTGGAGCAAGGCCATATTGCCTCTTTCATCTGCCTGGGTCCTGGGAAGGCAGAGGCAGTGTGGCACCTCTGCCTCACTTCACAGCCCAGTGGCTAGCAGGCCACAGACCGGTACCGGTCTGCAGCCCGATGGTTGGGGACCCCTGGTCTAGAGGGTATATGGTTGTTCCAGTTCCTCATTCAGATCTTTGAAATACAGGCTTCTCGGTGGGACTCCAAATAGAAACTTGTGATGGCAAAACCAGTGTTTGGGCTGGGCACTGTTGTATGTCTTCTTGAAGGGGACAGTCTCTGGAGTGTGGGGATGTGTCCTTTGGGGTGGTCCAAAGACTGTTTTAGGGTGCAGCCTGGCCCCACTGTCCACCTCTGTAATTGTCCCAGGGACATCCCACTTTGGAGCAGCTGGCATGAGAACTGTGGTTTGGATCAGGAAACATATGTCCCCTTGAAGGGAAGAGTCCCCTGAATGTAGGGGTGTATGATTTATGGTGGTCCAAACCTTATTTTGGGTTGCAGAGCTTTTAAACTCTTCTCAATGTTCTTTTTTTTCCTCACAAACAATTTTATTTATTTATATTCAACGCTTTTGTACAGGAAATGTCAAAGATACAGTAGAGGGAAAATAGAATACATTCCCAACATCCAGTACTTAAATATTCACTATACACACACTCATTTAACAAAAAATAAGTAAATAAAACAAATTTTGAGAAGGAAACAATCATGAAAGGATAATTCTTTTATGAATTACCCGCTGGTTAAGTGAAGAGGAAAGGGTGATGTCAACGTCTATCTTATCCAGAATTGGATACCACTTTGCATAAAAATTTTTAGCTGCCTTTACTGGGTCTAATATGTCAATATCAGCAGTGATTTTTTCTCAATGTTCTTTGACTGAATTCATGAATAAGTCACGAATAAAGAACTGGAAACCAACTTCCACCTCCTGGTTTTATGGTTCTTTGTGTAGCTGCTCTCAGCTAGCAGGAGGTATGATAAACTGATCTTGGAAGGTACCAGAAACTGCCTGTTGACATGCTTATTGGACAAAGAGACTTGAAGCACTGATTTACTTTTGCTGAGAAGGGTAATTTGAATTAATATCTTACTGTCTAGTTAGAACCTTAAATAGTAGGGTTTTTTTAAAAAAAATTCTTTCTTACTGATGTTCCTTTGAAAATGTTCTGCACTCTTTAATAAATACGTTTTGATTATACTGAGTCTTCTGTGTTTCAAGTGTCGCAATCTAATTTCAGAACCACAGACATAAAAGTGTTCACTTACTGGCAATTAGTTCATCATAGAAACTCTGGATAATCTTTCAGTTTTAATCCCAGAAAGATCAGGAGTCTGCCTGCTGGCTTCTGATTGTAGGGATGCTCTAACAGGCTGGTCCAAAGACTGTTTTAGGGTGCAGCCTGGCCCCACTGTCCACCTGTGTGATTGTCCCAGGGATACCCCACTTTGGAGCAGCTGGCACGAGAACTGTGGTTTGGATCAGGAAACATATGTCCCCCCACCCCTTATGAGGACTCATTCTCCCAGTTGTTTGTGTAATTTTGTGCCCTCCCACCATACCAAGGATTCTCTGGCTTGGGAGTTCTTGTCAATTATTTTAACTATTATCATAATATTTAAATATGTGTTTCCTTCTTTAGTTAGAATCATGCTGAATCACTAAAAAACCACAATACAATAAAATCATAAAATAATGTTAATTATCAATATAAAAACAAACCAAAGGCATGAGAACAGCATAAAACAACATTTGGCAGTCTCAAATGATATTTGTAAGGCAATCCTCAGGCTACAAGTGTTCTCAGCTATGTATAGGATGGTGAAGTAGAGTTGCCAAATCCAGATTGCAAAACTCCTGGAGATTTGGGGATGGGATCTGGGGAGGACAGGAACTTTAGTAGGGTATAATGCCATACAGTCCACCCTCCAAAGCATCCACTGTCTCCAACAAACTGGTCTCTGTAGTCTGGAGATGAGCTGTAATTCCAGGGAATCCCCAGATTTCTCCTGGGGGCTGCCATCCCTAACTATATATAAGAAGCCCATTTTGGATTGGGATCATGTACTGCTTTCCAAACGGAAACTGCCCCTGGAAACTTCTATTTGCTTCACTAAGCTAAATCAATCTGTGTGTGTGTGTGTGTGTGTGCGCGCATGTGTTTTCTCTGTCATTCAGGGTCCTCCATTTGATTTGAAATTCCAGAATACGTTGCCCAGTGACTTCTTGGTGTACCTCTGAAGGTATATACACTTCTGGTCAGCCCATGCAAGGCTGAACTGTAATTTCTGTGCAAAACAAACATCAAAACCAAATGATTGCCATGAAATATTTGTTCAGTTACTCCAGGGCAGTGGGAGGTGTGCTCCTCAGTGAAGCCTCTCCCATTTTTCGTTCAGATAAATTTGGGTAGTAAATCCTTTGCAGACATGGGCACTCAGCATTTCTTGGCTGTCGGATCCATTTCTCACTGGGAAGCATCTGCTGGCTGCCTACAGAAGAGACAAGATGGTAAGTAGAATGTTTATGGGGGTCTACTACGACCAATTTAATTCTAGGGCACTTTCCCCCTTTAAATTGTTTTCTCTGTCTCTCAGTATTCACTGTGTGGACATACAAATGAAGAAAATTCAGATATGATAATTCATAAGTTGTCTGGGGTCCTGCCTTCCATTCTGCCTCCCTCCCTTGTATAGTGTTGTGAAAATAGGACAACTGTAGCAAAAAGACATCTTTGCACTAAATAAAGAGCAGTTTCCACACAAGATCTAGCGAGCGCACAAAGAAAATTGTCATTTGGAACCTATGATCTATCTGTCTGCATGCACATATTTATATATTAACATGGTCATGCACCACTTTGTCTCACTTACATAAACAGAGATATTTATACTAATTGTTCTGACAGCTGACCACTGATTGCTCTGTTTGTCCCCTAAGATTGTATTTGTGGACAGAATTTTGTGTGTGTGTGTGTTGAATCTTCTAAGGTGTTGGAATGTTCATAACAATTTGGCAGCTGATCCAGTGGCAACTGAAGACTCTTTTCAATCACTTTGTGTTAGAATTCTCATAGCCAATAGTTACAGAACTTTCAAACTCTACAGTTTGTAATTTCTTGAAGCATTGTATGAGGAAATTATCTGTTTTAGGGATGTATGTTCTGAAATGTAATGTTTCATTGGTCAAGGCTCAATATCCAAACTTCTAGTAGTTATGTTATTAAAAAATGTTATTAAAGTAATGCTATGCTTTTGCCTCTTTTTCAGAAAGTCCTTCTCAGACTCAGTGCCTTATGCATCACACTGGCCTTGTGCCAGGCATTCTGTTTCCATAGGCAACCCGCACCAGAGATTATAAATGGTAATATTTATCACACAGCCTACTAATTTGGGCAAGGAAATATAATACTATGCTTGAAAATGCTTGAAACAATGGTTCTGCTACACTGGTTCTACTACTACCTTTTAAACTCAGGCTCTTGGGAACCAAAGTTTGAGCAGGATCCTGAGAGTCAAACCAGATATTATGAGTGACAGGAGCTGAGACATGGGTGCCCAACCCCATTTGATGTCACACATAAAGACTCATACAAAGTAGGTTTTCTTTATTGGGTTCAAGAGTGCGGTGAGTGGGGAAGAGGGGCTCCCAGCTTCTGTACTTTGCAGTTTTCAACAGCAGAAATTGCAGTTTGGTGTGGGGTGGGGTGGAGGGAATGTTTATCCTGTTCCCTGTCTCCATGGCATGTGGCACTTGTGTCCCAACTCCTGTCACTCATAAAGTCTAGTTTGGCATTAAGAAGTTCCTGTTAGAGATATAAAAGCAGAAGAGTTAAGTGTGGATCTTCACTTTGAATTCCCATATATGCACTTATTGCTATATGTGTGGCAAGAACATATGTAGAGCATGGGACCCACAATGCACCCATGTCACTATGGGACCCTGTCCTCTTTCTTTGTAATGGGTGCCTTACAAGTTCCAGACGCAAAAGAGTTCTTCCAAGACATCAAGTTCTAAGTACTGGCACTGCTTTGAAATAAAGGCTGAAAAGGGAAGTACAGAAGGTTCTGTTAAACCTTGTTCAGGAACATCTGTGCTGGCTTCTGATATGGTTCTCAACCCAAGTCATGGTGATGTGTTGACCTTTAAACCTCTTTGTGGCCTGGGACCAGCATAGGGTTGCCCAGCCCAGTACTGGCAAACCCGTAGAGACATTTGGAGGGTGGAGTCTTAATGATTGGTGTGGCACCAATGCCACAGTGTAACTTCTGCTGCAACCCAGAGATGCATTGGGACAATGCTGTGGGATTTGCCTTGAACTCTGTAGTTTTACCATAGAGTTTCAGGTGAATCCTAGAGTGTCATCCTGACCCATGAAATTACTTCTTGGTAGGGTTTAGGGTTGCCAGGTCCAACTCACAAAATATCTGCCGACTTTGGAGGTGGAGCCTGGAGACTTTCCCATTCCCTAAAATAAATAAAAATACAGTACTGCAGTTCCCCTGAATACAATCTTCATTTCCCCAGCAGCTGCACTTCCACTAAATGAAAGTGAACACACACACAATTACAAAGCAGCCAAAATAAACACAAACAGTTTGCAAGTACACACTTTTGTGATCGCACTGGGGAAATTTATTCACAGGAATTGCTGAATGTAACAATCTGCTATATTTTAATTAACTTCTTTAGACTAACGCAGGAAAATGAAAGGGAGCCGTCTAGGGCAGGGGCAGGGAACCTTTTTTCTGCCAAGGGCCATATGAATATTTATAAATTCATTCGCGGGCCATAAAAAAACTATCAACTTAAAAAACAGTGCTCCATCAAGGGAGAACGATTCAGGCCGGCAAAATTAATGCAAATAATTGTTCTATTTGAAGTCATGTGGGGAGAGCCTAATCTGGCACACACACACACACATGGTCCGCTGCCCTAGGCAAATGCCTAGGTCCAAGGCTTTTTTGTAGAAAAAGCCCAGCAGGAACTCAGTAGCATATTAGACCACATCCCCTAATATTAGCATATTAGTTCACACACTCATTAGCTTATTAGGCCACACCATCTGGGATAATCAAGTGCAAACTGAACTGTGACAGTAACTTTTCCAGGCCCTGCAGCAATTCTGGCCGGCCAGCCAGGCCCCAGGGAGGCTGCCACACAACACATCTGGGCCCTGTGATCCCTATCTGGCCCTGGGGAGGCTGCTGCACAGTGCGGCTGGGCCCCATGATACTCGCTGGTCAGCCAGGCCCCAGGGAGGCTGCCACATGAGTCGGTTCAGCCCAGGAATCCCCGAGGGCCACACCAAGTGACTTCGAGGGTTGCATACGGCCCTCGGAATAGAAGTTCCCCACCTCTGGTCTAGGGGATGGATTTGTAGTAACTCCATTTTATGATACACATCACTTCTGAAACAAATGCAAAACAAACAGAGGGACTGTGCAGACTTCTTCCTTTCTCACATGCTTCACACACTCATTGGGAAGAGCCATGTGGCTCTGCCTCCTCACTCTGCCAATGCAGCTTTCTTCCTGTTGAGATTTAAAGGCACATACACACATAGTTTGCAAGGTTCTTTTAAACCTGCCCAGATTTAAAGGCACATCATGGCTGTTGGGGTGGGACTTTCCCACACTGACCAGCTGGCTGGTGACAGGGAGGAGCCTACAAAACAAGAGGATCTGCTCCTAAAGCCTGGGGGCTGGCAAGCCAGGTAGGGTTGCCAACCTCTAGGTGGGGATGAATAAGAAGAATTAAAATATATATGGGCATATATCTAAATCAGAAAAATACCAAAATAGCACTAATTATAAATTATATTAAGCAACGGTAAATTCATTAATATATAGAATTATTAAATATTATAAATACAAGGTCAATATATTCAATAGAGATAAATCAATATTTCATAATCATCAAAATAGAAAAAGCAATATTCAGACTCCAAATATGGCTTTGGATGAACTTGAATTTTGATGTATTTGCTTCTTCTATTTTGATGATTTTGGAATATTGACTTCTTCCTGCTGAATATATTGCCCTTGTTGTATTTATGAGTTTAATAATTCTCAGGGCTTTTTTGTAGAAAAAACCCAACAGGAACTCATTTGCATATTAGGGCCACCTCTGATGTCCCCATTGTTTCACATAGGGCTTTTTTGCAGAAAAAGCCCAGCAAGAACGCGTTTGCATATTAGGCCACAGTAGCACCCATTACTGTTGCTTAATATAATTTATAGTTAGTGCTTCTACAGTATTTTTCTTATTTAGGTATATAACCTTCAGGTGAGGCCTGGAGGTCTCCTGCTATAACAGAGTTCCCCTGGAGAAAATGGGTGATCTGGAAGGTGGATTGTATGAGACTGTACCCTGAGGAGGTCCCTCCCCAGGCTCCACCCCGCCCCCAATTCCCAGGAATTTGCCTACCCAGAGCCAGCAGCCCTATTTCCAGGCTCATACCAGATGTGCTTTCATGACACTGGCAAGATGCAGATTCTCTCTCTCCTATTCTGCTCCCACTGCTCCACTAAGCAGGGAGCAGAGGGACCCAGGGTGGGAGGTATAAGGGGAGACCTAGCTGCTCTGGACCAGCATCTCCCTGAAACTACATCTCCCTATAACAAATATTGGATGGAAAGCTCCAATAGCCCTTTGTTCCATGCACAAGAAGATCACAACATCATGTGGAAACTTTCAAATAAAGTGGGGATATGCTGTGCGCCACCTGAGGGAAAATCCCCATGTTGGAAACAACTGGTATGGTGCGTCAGCTGTGCTCTGGCTAGCTGCTGCTACTGAATGTGCCTGCATAATAGGGCTGTAAGAACTTCCTCAGTCCTCCTGGGCATGAAATTTCTCAGAGATAACCAGCTCACCATCTTACGGCTTCCAGGAGGTGAGACAACATATGAACATATGAAGCTGCCTTATACTGAATCAGACCCTCAGTCCATCAAAGTCAGTATTGTCTTCTCAGACTGGCAGCGGCTCTCCAGGGTCTCAAGCTGAGGTTTTTCACACCTATTTGCCTGGGCCCTTTTTTGGAGATGCCAGGGATTGAACCTGGGACCTTCTGCTTCCCAAGCAGATGCTCTACCACTGAGCCACTGTCCCTCCCCAATCTGTCTCTTTGAAAGAATTCAGGAGTCAATGGAAGATGGAGCTTTTAAAATAAGATTGTTTCTCAGAGAAAGAGATCTGCCCCACCCGCCCCCCACAAAACCAACTCACAGCTTTGTCTGTCTTTTGGCCTGGCTGGGCAGACATTAGGGAGGCAAAGCTTTTCCTTTCACTTGACAGGAAAAGCTTGATCTGCTACATATCTTTATGTCTAAATTATTTTTGAAGATAAATGAGGCGAACAACATTGCACTATGCAAACTCTGCTCTTTGTCTTAGGGACTGGTTTTCACCGAAGCTTGGTAGTTTTGTTAGTGTTGCAAATGAAACTGATAGGGATTTCCCTACCGTAGGTGTGTTGGTGCCTCGAGGCAGCTGTATTGACGTTTATGATGGGAACAGGCATCCCTCTGACTCAGAGTGGAACACAGATCAATGCATGAGATGTAGTTGTCATGCTGGAAAAATGACATGCTGTTCCAGGTAAGTCTGAGCTGAAAATTGGTGCTGAATCATTTTGAACTAGGCTTCCCAAACCCCGTGCCCTAACGGGGGACCACAGGATTAGCAGCCTCCTCCCCCACTCTCCAAAAATTTGGAAGCGGGGGGGGGGAGGGAGATGGCACCGTGTCTCTTTCCCTGCCTGCCTCCCTCGCAGGCTTCAGGCTCCTCTCTTCCTACGGGTCACAAAGAGGCTTCAGTCGCTGATTGAAAGGCTTCCTCTTGGGATGGTGTGTCTGTGTTACTTTGAAGTAGTTGGCTGCAACTCGTGAGTAGAGAGGCCAATCCGTCGCTGCAGAGTCCCAGAAAGGGGGGAGGGAGAGACCATTCCGTTGCTGCAGAGTCCCAGAAAGGGGGGAGGGAGAGGCCAATCCATCGCTGCAGAGTCCCAGAAAGGGGGGAGGGAAGGAAGGTCTGCTGAGCGCTTCATTATTTCCTATGTGGAGATCGATTCTCATAAGGTGTAATGGGGAATTGATCTAGAGGTTTCGGGGGCTCTGGGGGAGCTGTTTTTTGAGGTAGAGGCACCAAATTTTCAGTATAGTATCTAGTGACTCTCCCCAAAGTACCCCCAAGTTTCAAAACGATTGAACCAGGGGGTCCAATTCTATGAGCCCCCAAAGAAGGTGCCCCTATCCTTCATTATTTCCTATGGAAGAAAGACATTTTAAAAAGTGTGCTGTCCCTTTAAATGTGATGGCCAGAACTCCCTTGGAGTTCAGTTATGCTTGCCACACCCTTGCTCCTGGCTCCGCCGCAATGTCTCCTGGCTCCACCCCCAAAGTCTCCTGGCTCCACCCCCAAAGTCCCCAGATATTTCTTGAATTGGACTTGGCAACCCTATTTTGAACATCGCTTCCCAAATGTGACAACAGCTTTTTCCTTTCATAGATGGAGTGACAAAGTGAAACTGGAACGAGAAGTAGTAGCCTCTTGGGAGACAGAGAGTTCTTTTCCATTAACAGTTTGCCTTAGGGATAGATTCAGATGACATGCCACACATTCACATGACAGCCACATTTCCTTAAAGTGACTTCCTCAAAGCAAGCGCTGAGCCTCCTTCAGGGCACTTTTCAAGGGAGATCTGTGAAGCTTGGACAGAGGGAAGGAGCTCCAGGACCGGATCTACATGTTTTTTTTGGGGGGGGGGGATTAAAAAATGGCACCCCCTTATGAGCCCATTGCACTCCAGGTGTACTGACCCCTGTGATTTCCCCAAAGTTTTCCTGCACTGTGTAGGGGGTTGGACTAGATGATCCTGGAGGTACCTTCCAACTCTATAATTCTATCTTATGGGCCCATAGAATAGAATAAACTCCATGCCCAATTTGGGGGCCCCCTCCAGCAGTGCCCGGGGCAAGCACCCCCTCTGCTCCCCCCTAGATCCAGCCCCGAGGAGCTTTAAGGAGGCTCTTTATACTTAATTCCTCTGTTTTTCTTGTTTTAGATATGGTGGCGCTGTGCCTGCTGCACCAGGCTGCAAAGCTGTTGTTAATCCTGAAACGTGCCAGCATGAATTCACATGTCTCATTGAGTCTCTTATTCAGTGAACATTATACAATTTTTTTTTTTAAAAAAAACTTTTTATCTAATGGAATGCGGAGGGGGCTTCTTCTGATTGAAAGTCCGTCATCATAACCATTTCTCTTGGGATAAATACTCCTGGACTCAGTTCATCCTTTGACACCAGTAGCTGAGGTTGGCAACTCCTATTAAGTTCCTGAGGATTGGGATGTGGGGGAGCAGAACCTGGGCAGATTTTGGGGAAGGAAGAGATAGTTGAAGAGTCCACCGTCCAAATCAGTCATTTTTCCCTGGCAAATTGATCTCTGTAGTCTGTAGATCAGTTTTAATTCCAGGAGATCTCCAGGTCCCACCTGGAGGCTGGCAAACCTACCAGCAGAATGTAGAAGCAGAAAGAAAACTTTAAATTAGGAAATAGAACAGAGTTTTAAAACACATGTATAAGCAAATACAAGAGTCCTAGCAAAGTTTTGCAACTTATTGCTGATGCTTGTATGTTCTGTTTGTCCTACTGGTTTTTACATTTGTAACTGAAGGTGACTAGGAAGGCTGAGTGAGGATAAGTTGGCCAGAGATGTGTTTTGGCTGTCAAGAGGAATGTCAGGAAATGGGGTGTTGGTTGTGGGGGAGGAGAACTTGAAATATAGTCCAAGTTTGCACATTCTGGCTTTGCAAATATCTGGCCAAGAGGGTGGAGCTGGAGTGCATTGGAGTGGAGCTAGAGGAGACATTGATTGCACAGGGTGGCAGAGCATGGTAAGTTTCTGGAGGTCAGAAGATACAGCTGGATTGGAGGTTCTTTCATACATATCAGTTGAATAAGTGAGTGCTGGTCTTTTTTTAACCAGCCAGCTTGGTTCAACCTTTCAGATGATTTTACTGTTCTGTCATTGTATCTTAAATCTGTACCATTTTGTATTCTGAGCCACTGTCTACCAGCTGTGTGTGGCTCTGCTCACTGTGCTGGATTCCTTGTCTGATGAAGTGTGCTTAGAGCACACAAAAGCTTACATTCAGAATAAAAATAAGTTGGTCTTAAAGGTGCAATTGACTCCTATTTTGTTCTACTGCTCGCTTCTTCAGACTTATCTCCATTATTCTTTGCATCCTCCTGGACCAAATTGACACCTAGTTTCCCGTCTCATTACAAATGATGATCTCTCCATGCCTATTACCCCTCTGCATATCACACCTAATCCAATTAAGCCTATTGCCATTTTGCACCTGAAATCATCTTTATAAAGTTTGTATCTCTGGTACTTTGTGCTACATTTTATGGTATACATGGCTCAGCCCAGCAAAGTGACATTTATGTCAGATCCAGTCTTTGTAACAAATGAGTTCTGCTCTATGTCATAATACCCAGCTGGGGCTCTATGCTCCCTAAATCTTTGCCTTCTCAGACTCCACCACAAAATCTTCAGGAATTTCCCAGCTTAGAGCTGGCAACTCTAGCCATGCCTGACCCTGATGAGTCCTTCATCCAAAGGCCAAAATAGACATGTAAAGGGCCCTGCCCCCCCTGCCTTTTTCCTCACATAAACCCAGTCTCAAATACTGTGCTTGAACAGCTAGTGAGGGAAGCTATTGCTGAAATCTACAGATGCTCATATCATTTTCAGCTTTTAAAAAATTCCCCGATGTATATAATTTTAGATTTCACATTTTTCTTCAAACCTGGGGCATTTTCAGGTTGAAAGACCTGTCTTGCTTATCCACAGCTCCATTCATGGGATTTAAGTATCCAAAGATTGGCTGGCTTTGCTATCTATAATCTATACTATTTTCCAAAAATGCCCCCTATCTGCAGGTATCTAAATTCATGGATCGAGGCCACATTAATAAAACCTCAAGGTAACCTCAAGGCTTGGAGAAAAAAATGGAAAAAAGAAAATCCCCCAAACAGAGAACAGTTGATTACAAAAGCACAGAAAACTATTCTCTCAATATGAGAGGAGGGCAGAAGGGGAATGATCACACTAGCCTTGCCTCCGCAGCCACCAAGGAGCAAAACAAGGAGACTGCCAGCAGCTACTGTTGCTGGATCTCCCCCTCAGTGAAGATTCAGGCAGGGGAGCTTGGCTTTCCCCCACCTGGGAGGTGTCAGGGCAGGCATGGTGGTGGGCAACGATGCAGCTGCAGCAGGACCCACCACAGCTGCACTCCTGTCTGTACAGTACAGGCAAGTGGAGAGGAAGGAGGAGCCATTGCTGCCTCCAACCACCCCCTTCCATCAATGTAACAAAGAATTATCCTCTTCCTAGCTTTCTAGCAAACACCGCTCCTACACTGGCTGGAGCAAGGGAGGGTGAGGGGAAGGTCAGGACTCAGGAGTCAAATGTTTACTTTGAGTGTAGGTTAGAAGGTGGAAGGGCGGGAATGGCAAAGGGCCATTTGTGGGGAAGACAGAAGATAGGGAGAATGAGTGACAGAAAAGAAGGGGTGCAGAGAGAGAGAGAAAAAGAGGTGGAAGTGACAGGGAAGAAGGGCTGGAGCGAGTGGGGAGGCAAACTTGCTTAATGTATGAGCTGGAAGGAAGAAAAATAGATGGCTAGTGGGAGGGAGATGTGGGGGGGGGGGGGGCGGGAAGCAGCTTTAAATGCATTCTTCAAGCTGCCAGCTGGTTTGGCTTGGAGAAGTGATTTAAAGAGGCAAATGCCTTCTCCAAGCCAGCCAGCAGAGTTGTGGGGGCTTTGAGAGCCAAAAGAGCCATAGTTTGGCCACCCCTGAGCTGGAGGAACCAGAAAGGGGAGGATGAGTGACAGAGAAGAAGGGGTGAAGGAGACAGAAAAGGGGGCATGAGTGACAGGGAAGAAGGGAAACAGAATGTAAGTGACAGGGAAGGAGGGCTGAAGGGAGACAGAAATTGAAGGGACATGAGTGAAATAAAATGGGTGGGGGAGAGGGGAGGAAGGAAAGGCAAGAGAAATGGGATGCCCCTTCCCAGCAAGTTCCTTGTGGGTCTCCACTTGTTAGACTATATGATTCAAATATGCTCTTTTTTATTTAGAAAATGTATATCTAATCCAAATACCTTTATTGGCATAGAAATAAAAAGTACAGCATGGCAAATTTACATAGCATTTCAGTTATTAAAATCAGTCAAACATCAAGAAGGGGAGCTAGTCTTTTGCTCTCTGATTGTTATGGCAGCCGAAAGATACTTTGTAACTATGCTTGTGATATGGGAACATTGGTCAGATAGCAGAAATAAAACTAACTTCGCCTCAGATAATCCATAAAGGTTAGACAGGATAGGTCTGAATATACAGTCCTGTATGTCCTCATAAAAATCACAGTGAAGTAAGACATGGGCGACTGTTTCGAGGTGCCTTCCATTACATGGGCGGAATCTGTCCTGATAAGCGATGTTGGGAAACTTTCCAGGCGGTACCGCTGAGGGTAAAACATTGAGTCGTGCTAATATAAAGGAGCGGCATAACCGAGATGACGTACACTGAGATGGGTAGGCAGCAGACAACCCCAAAACTGGAAAGATATCAAATGCTAAAGGGAAATGAGATTTACCTAGATTTTTGTGATTCACCTAGATTTTCACCAATCAGCAGAGGACTTTATTACCTTTTATGGCTATCCAGACCAAATGGTCAAGCCACACTGGTTTACCATCAGCCTGCATACTTAATCAACAAACTGCTTGTATTTCAGCCCACAATACCTGATCCCCTCGTCTGATGAAGTGTGCTTAGAGAACACATGAAAGCTTACATTCTCAATAAAACTTGGTTGGTCTTAAAGATGCAACTTGACTCCTGTTTTGTACAAAAGGACATGTATTTCTTTGTTCTGAAGCAGACCTCCCAACACTTATCTATTTTGACCTTCAGATACAGTGTTTGCTTAGTTGTCTTCCAAACAAGGTAGTCCTTTGGCATCTTTTCTGTTTTGTTCAAAGTCCTCCATTTGACATGAAATTCCAGAAAATTCCTCTGAAACACGTACACTTCTGAAGGCAATACAACTCTGCAAGGCTGAACTATTGCCTCTGTGCAAAGCAAATACCAGGCTAGTCAGAACAAAATTCTTTGGAATATTTGTTCAGTGAATCAAGGGCAGCAGAGGGCTAAGGGACGTGCACTCCTCATTGAAGCCTCTCCCCCTTTTCATTTGTATAAATGTGAGTTGTAGATTCTTCACAGACTCATTTTCCTTGGCTGTCACATCTGTTTCTCACGGGGAAGAGTCTGTTGGCTGCATACAGAAGAGACAGGATGGTAAGTAGAATGCCTACAGGCTCCACTGTGTCCAACATTAGGAAAAGATCTAGATGGGGAAAAATGTTGGAAAGGCTGTGTACAATTTAGAATGTGGACATGATCTTAACACCAAAGGAAACTTGGATTTTTCAGTTTAAAAATTAATTCCAGGGTACATTTATTATTCCTTTTAATTATTGTCTCCACCTCTCAATGCTCATGTATGGATATAAGAATGCATAAAATTCAAAAAAGTATTTTTAAAAAAATGTCAGTATATTTTCTGAAGTCTAGCGTCTCAATCTGTCCTCACCCCATTGCTGATATTGTGCTGGGGGAACAGGACAACAAAAACAATATATCTTAATGCTAAATACAAGCAGTTTCCTCCCAATATCTGCAAGATTGAGGCACTGTGCCATTTGAAACCAAATCAGATCTGTCTCCATGCACACATTTATATTTATTTATTTATTTATTTGGTCGATTTATATTCCGCCCTTTCCCATACGGGCTCAGGGTGGATCACAGTCGTAATAAAACAATTAAAACACAGTAAACTATATTAGCATATTCCTGTTCTAGTCTGGCATGCTTACATACACAGGCATATTTACACTACCCATTTTGACAGCTGGCCACTGATAACTTAGTCTCCAGATGCCATCTATGGGCAGGATTTTGTTGTTGCTGAATCCGGAATGTTTGTCATTAGAATAAAGCTGCTGAGCCAATGGCAACTGAAGACTCATTTGAATCACTTCATGTTAGAATTCTCACAGCCAGTAGTCATGAAATTTTCAGAATACTATAGCTTGCACTTTCCCGGTATATTGCACAAGTGAATCATCTTTAAAAATTTGGTGTTTAATTTTCTCCATATGACCACATTTTATCAAACATCTAGTAGCTCTGGATTTAAAAAAAATGTTTTTAAAGTAACAACATGCCTTTTTCTTACTTTTATAATGTCATATATCTATGGTTGGGGGCTGTCCCAGAGCTTACATCAAACTAAAACTGTTAATTATTTTTGTTTATTTTTCAGAAATTCCTCCTCAGTCTCAGTGTGTTATGTATCACATTGGCTTTATGCCAGGCTGCCTGTTTTATTAAGCTACCCAAAGCAGAGATGAGAAATGGTAATATTTATCACACAACCTACTAAATTGGGCAAAAAAGTATAATACTGTGCTTGAAAATGCTTGAAAAATTGGTTCTGCTGCACTGGTTCTACTATTACCTTGTAATATCAGTGTTATACCTCTTGAAGTCTTTCCCCAGAGAACCCTGGGAACTGCAGTCTGGGCAGACTAGTTGTGACAACTGACATGTCGAGACATGGTGCTTTCACCAGACTTGCTTTCACACATAATGACTCATATACAGTAATACTATTCACCAAAAATGTACTTTTGGGGGCTGTGTAATGCTGAAAGTGGATTGCTGAAAGTGGGGAGGAGGAATACCAAGGAGTACTTCCAAGACGCAAAGTTCTTGGCTACTGGCACTGTTTTGAAATAGACTGGAGAAAGGAGTGCAGGAAGAGCTGTTAGATCCTGTTCAGGAACATCTGTGCTGGCCTTGGGTCTGTTTTGAGGCCCACGTCATGGTGCCATGTTGACCTTTAAATCTCTATATGGCCTTGGATAGGGTTACCAGCTCAACAACGGCAAACTCCCAGGAGACATGCTGGAAGTGGCGCCCTGATTATTAGCATTGTCTCAATGTCACTTCAGGTGCAAACCCAGTGGTGCATTGGGGCAATGTGGGAGGATTTGCCTTGAACTGTGTGCTTTTACCATAAACTTTCAAGTGAATCCTAGAGTATCACCTGACATCATAGCATTACTTCTGTGTACCCTAACCCAAGTCAATGCCACAACATCACATAACATAAGCAAAGCCATGTTGGATCAGGCCAATGGCCCATCCAGTTCAGCACTCCTTCACATCGTGACACATGGGCTTTGGCCACTAGGTGACACACACTGTTGGACTGGATGGACCATTCGTCTGAAGCGACATGGCCTTTCTTATATTCTTATGTTAAGTGATGTTGTGACATTGTCTTGGGCATGTACCCAGAAGTAATGCCATGATGTCAGGTGATACTCTAGGGTTCACTTAAAAGTTTATGGTAAAAGCACACAGTTCAAAGCAAATTGTTGTGATGTTGTGACATTAATAAGATGCTGATTCCAACCCTCCCCCTTTTACTCCCACTGCTCTACCAAGCAGAAACAGCAGGGTCTAGTGTGGGCGGTAGAGTGAAAGACCTGGCCACCCTAGATCAGTGTACTTCTGAAACTGCATCTCCCTATATCAAATGGTGGATGATTCCACTCAGGAGTGGGAAAAAGATGCCCCTGCCTGCAAACAGCAATGAGTGGAATTGAGGAGCACAGGAAGGGCATTCACGCACCTGTTCTGTCTAGGGCTACCAAGCCCCTAGTGGGGACAGGGAATCCCTTGTCTCCAGCTTCCATTTCTAGCTCCATTTCTGAGCAGCAGTGACAGAAAAACAAACAAACAAAATGGCTGTCAGCCTGATGTCATGAGTCATGACATCACTTCCACATTTTCCCTAGAACTCAACTCACAATATCACTAACATTGGCTCACCCATGTTCTCATATCTGGTAGCTCTAGTCCTGGCACAGAGACTCTCATCAGGTTACAATCTCACTGGTCCCCACCCTATCCTTCAACAACTGAGCAATAGCTCACACCCATGCTGTGTCTGAGTTTTGTTTTTGCTGTAGGGCAGGGGTAGGGAACATTGGCTCTCCAGATGTTTTTTGCCTACAACTCCCATCAACCCCAGCCATTGGCCATGCTGGCTGGGGCTGATGGGAGTCGTAGGCAAAAAACATCTGGAGAGCCAACGTTCCCTACCCCTGTATAGGGCTAAAAGGGTAGGGATGCTGGAGCTGAACATTGCCAGTTTGCTCCACTCCTTCCCCACCTTTGGTTGGCTGCAGACAGAGCTTTCAGATGGAGACTCTACTGGCAGCTGCCATGGCATTTCCCTTTTATGTTGGAATAGAAGAGATTTCAGTTTGCTCTGTCTTAAAAGGGAAAGCCCTGTGAGCTCCTTCAGCCATGGATAGAAAGAGCACAACACCATGTTGAAACTCCCAAATGAAGTGGGGATGTGCTGTGTGCCATCCAAGGAAAGATCATAGTGTGGAAACATGCCATGGTGTCAGCTGTGCTCTGACCAAGAGCTCCTACTGAACATGCCTGGCTGCGTAATAGGGCTGTAAGAACTTCCTCAGTCCTGGGCATGAATTTTCTCAGAGATAGCCTGCTCACTGTGTTATGGCTTCCAAGAGGTGAGACAATCTGTTTTAGGAGTCAATGCAAGATGGAACTTTTAAAATGAGGATCTTTCCCAGAGAAAGAGATCCTACGACCCCCCCACAAAAAAAATCGTAAGCCAGATCACAGCTTTCTCTGTCTTCTGGCCTGGCTGGTCAGACATTAGAGAGGCAAAGCTTTTCACTTCACTTACTAGGAAAAGTTTATCTGCTACATTTCTTCATGTAAAGTTACTTTTGAAGATAGATGGTGGGAAGGTTGCAGAATGCAGTCTGAGCTCTTTGTCTGAGGGATTGGTTTTCACTGAAGATTGGTAGTTTTGTTAGTGCTGTAAATGAAACTCAGGGCTTTTTTTTTGAGCAGGAAAGCACAAGAAGACAGTTCCAGCTGGCTTGGTGTCAAGGAGTGGGCCTAATATGCAAATGAGTTCCTGCTGGGCTTTTTCTACAAAAAAAGGCCTGTGTGAAATAATGGTGATGTCAAGGGAGTGTGGCCTAATATGCAAATGAGTTACTGCTGGCTTTTTCTACAAAGACAACCCTGATGAAACTGATAGAGATTTCCCTCTCATAGGTGTGTTGGTGCCTCAGACCCTCTGTACTGATCCTTATGATGGGACCCAGCATCTACTTGGCTCAAAGTGGAACACAGCTCATTGCTTGGAATGCAGTTGTCATAGTGGAGAGATGACATGCTGCCACAGGTAGGCCGGAACCAAGAGGTGGCACTGGATTATTCTGAACATCCCTTCCCAAAACTGACACCTAAGCTTCAGAGCCTCTTTCCTTGAAAGGGGAGGGGAGGGAAGAAAACTGAAATAAGAGAGCTAGTATCTTCTTGGGAGATAGAGTCTTCTTTTCCATTAACAGGTTGTCACAGGGATAGATTCAGATGCCATCCCTCACATTCACACATATATTTCCTTCAGTGACTTCCTCAAAATGAGCACTGAGGCCTAGCTCCTTCAGCTAACTGGACTGTTCTGGAAGGATGTCCAGGGCTGTTTTCAGGTGGGGTAGGTAAAACTTGGAAAGAAGGAAGGAGCTCTAAGGTGATTTTTTAATTCCTCTTGTATTTTAGATATGGAGGCATTGCAATAGCTCCAAACGGCTGTGACGCTCGTGTTAATCCTGATACGTGCCAGTACGAGATGTACCGCATTGACAACCCTTCAGAGCCTTGTTAGTGAGTCTCAGCCACCAATTCTCTTCATGCTAGAGAGCTGAAATAAACCAGGAAATCAAGTGTCTTGTGTCTTCTCTTTGGTCAACACTACAGATGGAATTTTTATTTTTGTGTAATGAAATGTGGAGGGGCCTCTTCTGATTGAAGGTCAGTCAGCATAATCAGTTCTCTTAGTGTAAATACCCCAGATGCAGTTAATCCGTTAACTCCAGCAGCTAGGTTATCAACCACTGGTTGGCAAATTCCTGGAGATTTGGGGGGTTGAGCCTGGGGAGGACAGGTTTGGGGAAGAGAGGTATAATGTCAAAGAGTCCACCCTCCAAAGCAGTATTTTCCTTTGAGGAACTGATCTATGTAGTCTGGAGATAAGTTTTAATTCCAGGAGATCACTAGGCCCCACCTGGAGGCTAACAAAACACAGGAAACCTTGGTGTAAGGTGAGCAAACATTTAAACCGTGAACATTACTATTAATCTCTTCAGTATTTTCAAAATTATACAGGTGGGCAGCCGTGTTCGTCTGAGGCAACAGAACAAAGTAGGAGTTCAGTAGCACCTTTAAGACCGACAAAGTTTTATTCAGAATGTAAGCTTTCGTGTGCATGCACACTTCTTCAGATGAGGAATTAAATACAGTGATCAGAGCTACATATAGCTGGTGAGCAGTGGCTTAGAATGCAAAATGGTACAAAGTTAAAATCCAATGACAGAACAGTAAAATTAACAAATGAAGAAAACCTTTGATCTTGTAGCATTAGTGTTGGAAACCAATAAAACAGTAACATGTCAGAATGTGAGAATGTCTGTTAATCATCCTATTGCTAATAAGCCCTAATTTTGGCCCAAGCTTACTAGCAATAGAATAATTAACAGAAGTGTGCATGCACACAGAAATTTTGAAAAAAATTTTTCTTCTGGCCACCTGACTTCTTGCTGAACTGGTATGGAAATCCATTTGTCAGCATTTGTATCCAGTATTTGTATTCAATTTTGATGTTATTTCAAGCTTGTCAATTTCAGTTCTGCAAGAGAGTTTCAGGAGTCACCTGTAGGTTGGCAGCCCTAGTTCCCAGGTACACTGTGGATAGATTCAGATTGGGATCTAACAGAGCATTTATTTTGCTCCCCCGCAACCATTTCAGTTTGGGAAGACAACATGTGGGGGGGCAGGCTGAAGCCTATGCTCATCATGTGCCATGGTCCTGATGGAAATTTGTGCCCAAGCACTTGGGAAAATGTTCCCAGTGAGGAACCTGCAAGTGCACATGAATCATGTGGACTAGGCTTGCCATTTGCCCACCACAGAGTGTCCACTGTGGGGAAATCTCTGTCATCAGCTGCAATCCACTACCCTTGAGTAACTGAGGAGCAGAAGTCAAAGTGACCAGAAAATTGTCTCCATAGAGATGCTCTAAGAATTTCCCTGTGTCTCTGTGCACTTTACCATAAAGATTAGGGGAAACTTCTAGAGTGTTACCCAGAAACGACATCACATCCAAACTGCACCCTACTCATGCACTGCCCTCAAAATCTCCTAGCATTTGCCTAGATCATGTTGGCAACACTAATGCAGACCGAGGGAAGAACCAAATATGCAGTTAGACCCTGGATTAGAGCCAGTGAAGAAAGGGAATTTTCTCCTCTTGCTTTGGAATTCAATTACAGTCTCAGTTTAAAAATCTGCTTTACAATTACAATTTTTGCATTTTTTAAATCTATTCCAGATTAAACACACACAGAGATTGCTATAGTAGTGGAATGCAAAAGTATCCAGCTTCCCATGTTGGCTATTTGCTGTGCAGTGTGGTGAGAAATAGCAAGGCAGTAGTCTGTGCCAGTTTCCATGCCTGCTACCCAAATTTATACAAACAAAAAGGGGAGTGTCAAAACTGAGAACATTTCCTGTAGTTTTGAGTGAACTTTACACACTAAAGTTTGGTTTCATAAGAAGAAAATATTTCCTTCTCACTTAGTAGGAATTTCTTTTGTACATATGGTAAAAGGAAGAGCCTACTCATCTCTTTCAGAGGAATTTCTGATAAGGATTCCTTCTCCACTGGCAGCTCTCATTGCTAACTGCAATGCAATTGCAATGAAGCATTCATAATAAATTATTTCTGCCATTTTCCTTTCCTTAACCCTTTGCATCTCTCTCCTTCCTCCCTCCCCACTATGGGAAGGCTTTTCCAGATTTTTTTTAAAAAAGCATAACCAGATTGCCATAGGTTTCTAAAAATCTATTGGAAAAAAGTACTAATGTCTAGCTTTCATTTTTTTTAAAATTGCCCTTGCTTCTGACCCTTTTGGTTGCAGAGTTACAAGGTGAAATGTGCGGCCAGTATCTTTCCCCTTGTGCTTCCATAACCACAGGGCCTAGAAAAAGAACTGAAAGTTGAGATCCAGTATGTTGTTGCAATAGATCAATATAATGTTTTAAAAACCTGCTGGTGGAGGTAGAAGTGGCTGCCACTGAGACTGAGGTAAGGGAAATACTGCACATGTGCGCAGGCCCTGAAAAGAGTACACCTTCCCATCCACATGATGTCCAAAGAAGCTTTTGACTGTGATCTTCAAAAAAGTCTGAAGATAAATGGGGCAAAACACAGAAGCAGGACAAATAGAAGGCAATGTCATGTGGATGCTCCCAAGTCCCAATGAAGGTGCTTGCCGTAAGGAAAACATGGCTATGCTTTTACCATAGTGCTTCAGTGGGCTCCTAGAGTGTCACCTTAACTCTGTGAGGTCATTTACAAGTTTGCTCTGGAAGTGATGTCATGCTGCCAGTATGGAAGCATTTTCCCCACATCCCTACCACCACCCTATCAAACGTCAGCAGGAGCTGGGGTCTACCAGCACAAGCTCTTCAACTATAGCAGCGCTACAAATTGGAATCTATTACATCTGTTTACCAATCATATCTAAATTGAATATTAATTAGTGCAATATAGCCAGTTAACACATTAAGCCTATAGAAATGTAATCTCTATGTGATTTGCTTCAAAAGGAGCAAAAAAGAAGTTATATAAGGCATATAAGTCCACCATCCACCCCACCCCGAAACCCAACAGAGTCATAGGAGAAGATGCTGCATCCAAGGGAGAGTGAAGACAGCTGGCTTCAGATTAGTAATCCAGAAGGTTGTTGCAGGAGGATTAAAATTAAATTGTGCTTTCAGACTGGATCCTCAAAAGAACTTAAAAATTCTTAAAGCAAGAAACTGGAACAAAGTCTGTGGGCTAGGGTTGCCAACCTCTAGGTAGAAGTAGAAAACCAAAGAGACCTACAGAAACAAGAACAAGAACTCAAATAACTGCGGATAAATAATGAATGTTTTGTAACAGTATTAAGCCTCTATTCTTATAACAGTAATATATTCAAAATCAGCAATACTTAACATTTCAAAAAAGACTCAGCATTCTCCAAATTCATTGTAAACATCCATAAACAATTCATATATATATATGATTTATATATATGATTTATATATATATATATAATTTATTCATTTAGTAGGTTTATATTGTGTCCTTTCTCATAACGAGCTTACATAACGGGATCACAACATAAACTGAACAGTAAAAACCTACCATTTACATTTAAAACAATACAATAAAATTAGTAAATCAAACAATAGAACAATAAAACAAGTAGGTGCATCATATTGCTCAGTCAAGTCCATAAAGTGCTGACATCATCTCAATTACTCCAAAGAGCGGGTTTAAAGTGTTCGTGCTTCTCTGAAAATTGTGTGTATGTTAGCAGTGCTTTATAAAGTGACATATATGCCTCTTTGAAAAAGGCTTCATATGGAAACGGCTTCATAGATTGATGTACCATCACAGGCTATTTGGGATCCATGTTCCAATTATTATTGGAAAGAATTACAATTTTGATACCTTGAAAATACAAGATAACTACCAAGAAAAATAATTGAGAAGTACTTTATTGCACTTTATTGTGGAAGAATAAGAACTAATATGGTTCCATAGAGTCCTTGTTGAATGTTTGATTATTGCTGATTTTGGATATGTTACTGTTATAATAGTGGAGGCTTAATACTGTTACAAAATTTGTTATTTATCCACAGTTAGCTGAGTTCTTGTCTACAACCTCTAGGTGGAACCAGGAGATCGCCCAGCATTACTGCTCACCTCCGGACTACAGAGATCAGTTTACCTTAAAAAATGGCAGCTTTGGAGGGTGGACTCTGTGGCATTACACTCCACTGAAATCTCCCCCCCCCCACACACACAATTCCACTGTCCCCAGACTCTACCCCCAAATTTATAGAAATTTTTAAAACCTGGAGTTGGCAACCCTGCTGGGGGTAGAAGAGCGAGAAGGTTGTGGGGTATATGTCAAGGTCACATTATGTCACAGACACAGTTTATGTTTTACAGACCCACATGATTAGGGTTGCCAGTTTCCTCTTGGCCATTGGCAGTGGTTGGGGTGGGAAATAGGGCTGCCAGATCCAGGTTGGGAAACTCCTGGGGATGTGGAGGTGAAACTTGAGGAGGATAAGGGCCTCAGTGGGGTACAGTGCCATAGAGTCCACCTTCCAAAGCATCCATTTTCTCCAGGGAACTGATCTCTATAGTTAGTAGATGAACTGTATTTCCAGGAGATCTCTAGGTCCCACCTAGAGGCTGGCATCTCTATGACCAGACTTTCTCTTTCTCCACCAAGGGATTTGTAACCTCAGTAGGTCATGATGGAGCCTATACTTCCTTTGGCTAGACTTGCCAACTCCAACTTGGAAAATTTCTGGAGATCTGAGGGCAGAGCCTAGAGAAGGTGGAATTTGGGAGTGAAGGGAGCCCAACAGGGATGTAATTCCATAGAGTCTACCCTCTAAACCAGGGGTGTCAAACATATGGCCTGGGGGCCAAATCAGGCCCCCAGAGGGTTCCTATCATACCACTGAGCAACTGACTGTCATCTGCTTCCTTCTGCATCACCGCTTGCTTTTTCAGGCTTGCTCAATCACACAGGAACTACAGAGCAAAGCTTTTGTTTTCTCCACTGGCTGAGGCTCTCTCAATCACACAGCAGAGCTACTGAGCCAAGCCTCTTTTCTTTCTGTTGACTGAGGTTCCTCCCCCTCCTGGTCCCCTGGGGAAGGAAGGAAAGAGCCAGAGCTTCCTTTGCCCTGTTTCCTTGTTCACACAGGAGAGATACAAAGAAAGCACCTTTAAGAGCAGCAAGTGCTAATGTTTTAAGAGTATTTTACTTTCAGCTTTTAGAAAATCTTTGTGTTTATCTGTGTCCTTTATAAAGTTTAAATCTCTGCTACCTGGCATTATATTTTATGACACACATGGCCTAGCCTGACAAGGTCTCATTTGTGTCAGATCCGGCCCTCATAACAAATAAGCTCGACACCCCTGCTCAAAAGCTTCTGTTTTCTCCAAGGGACTTTACCTCTATAGTTTGGATATCAGTTGTGATTCAGAAGAACTCCAGGCCCCACCTGGAGAATGGCAACTCTAATTTAGAAGTGAAATGTTGAGATGGATTCCTGCTCAAAGTCCCTGTGAGATATCCTGTGCAGGGGTCATTTTGTAGAAAAATAGGTGGTGGAGCTCATTAGCATACCTTATTAACATACGCCATCCCCTCCACCAGCCAAAAGCAACCTGATGCAAGAAAGGAGAGCCCCAGACAAGTGAGGCCTGCTTGGGCTGGCTAGAGAGCCAGCCAACCCAAGCAGGCCTTGCTTACCTGGGGTTCTCCTTGGCCACACCCCTCCATAGTCAAAAGACCAGCAAGCCACCCGCTGCCCAAAATCACATAAGTGGAGAAAGGGTGGTGTGGGCTTCTCCAGGAGTTAATGAGGGCTGCTGATGACATGGCAAAGCTCCTGCTGGCTGGCTGGCTACCCACTCTCCTAATTCAGAGATTGTTATGCAGCTGCACCTACTATTCAATGGACAAGGTAGGTGGGGAGGAGGAGGGAGTTTGTCAGAAAGGTTCAGGAGCTGTGCTCCTGTGAGCTGCTGCTGAGTTCAAGGCCTGATCTTGTATACATAGCAACACAGGAGGTGTGTGTGGGTGTGAACTTGCTTCCAAGTTATTATGGAATCCTATACCATTCTGGGTGTTTGATGTTGAAAGTTCATATTTGATTAGGATTGGATTCAGGAAGGAGGTAAAACATGGGAAGAAAGAACCATGTTTGGCTTTCTAGCACTGAGTCACATTTGGCTAAGGAGCCATATGTTGTGGGAACCTGAATTAATGCGTCAATGATGATTAACCTGATGAAGTCTCTAAAAGCAAGTAATTTTGGATTTACAAGAGGCTTATGCACCAAACAGAATGCCGCTTTCATGAAAATAGTTCACCAGACTGGTAGTATGGCTTAACTAGTGGTTCTGCTCTGCTATTAGAAAACCCAGGGATGTGGAGTTAAACATAAGAAGAGAAGAGAAGAGAAGCCTTGCTGGATCAAGCCAATGACCCACCCAGTCCAATGCTCTGTGTCACACAGTGGCCAAAACCCAAGTGCCATCAGGAGGTCCACCAGAGGGGCCAGAACTTCAGAAGCTCTGCCAAGCACCAAGAATACAGAGCATCACTGCCCCAGACATAGACCATTTTCGCACACTGGTCACCTCGGAGTCACGTCCTTCTTCACTGCGCAGCGTCTGGTCGGATTTCCCACCATCTGCGCCGGAGGAGCAGTAAGAGCCGCGGCTTCTGCGTCGCAAACGGAAACTGGGTTTTAGCGATTTCCGTTTGCGACGCAGAAGTCGCGACTCTTCCTGCTCCTCTGGCGCAGATGGTGGGAAATCCGACCAGACGCTGGTGGGAAATCTGACAAGACGCTGTGCAGTGAAGAGGGATGTGTCTCTGAGGTGAGCTGTGTGCGAAAATGGTTTTAATGTTCCATCTGTACCTTGTGGCTAAAAGCCACTGATGGACCTCTGCTCCATATGTTTACCTAATCCCCTCTTGAAGCTGCCTATGCTTGTAGCTGCCACCAATTTCTGGGGCAGTGAATTCCACTCTTAATTACTCTTTGGTTGAAGAAATATTTTCTTCTATCTGTTCTAAACCTACTATTCATTAATTTAATTGAGTGTCTACTAGTTTTTGTATTGTGAGAAAGGGAGAAAAGAACTTCTTTCTCTGCCTTCTCTAGCCAATACAAAATGTTGTAAACTTCTACATGCCATCCCTCAGTTGATGTTTCTTCAGGCTAAAGAGCTTTAACCTCTTTAACCTTTCTTCTTAGGGAAAGTGTTTCCATCCCCTTAGTCATTTTAGTTGCCATTTTCTGCACTTTCTCCAATATTTTTCAATATCTTTTAAATATCTTTTTTGAGGTGTGGTGACCAGAACTGTACACAGTACTCAAAATAAAGGCACACCATAGATTTATCCAGAGGCATTATGATACTGGCTGGTTTTCAATTCCCTTCCTAATAATCCCCAGCATAGCATTTGCCTTTCTTATTGCATTGCACACTGAGTTAACATTTTCAGCAAGTTATCGACCATGACTCCCAAGATCTATAGAATGTGCGATTGCCATAAAGAAGGCCAACGTCATGCTGGGAATTATTAGGAAGGGAATTGATAACAAATCAGCCAGTATCATAATGCCCCTGTATAAATCGATGGTGCGGACACATTTGGAGTACTGTGTGCAATTCTGGTCGCCGCACCTCAAAAAGGATATTATAGCATTGGAGAAAGTCCAGAAAAGGGCAACCAGAATGATTAAAGGGTTGGGACACTTTCCCTATGAAGAAAGGTTGAAACGCTTGGGGCTCTTTAGCTTGGAGAAATGTCGCCTGCGGGGTGACATGATAGAGGTTTACAAGATAATGCATGGGATGGAGAAAGTAGAGAAAGAAGTCCTTTTCTCCCTTTCTCACAATACAAGAACTCGTGGGCATTCGATGAAATTGCTGAACAGTCAGGTTAAAATGGATAAAAGGAAGTACTTCTTCACCCAAAGGGTGATTAACATGTGGAATTCACTGCCACAGGAGGTGGTGGCAGCTACAAGCATAGTCAGCTTCAAGAGGGGATTGGATAAAAATATGGAGCAGAGGTCCATCAGTGGCTATTAGCCACAGTGTGTGTGTGTGTGTATAGGCCATTGTGTGACACAGAGTGTTGGACTGGATGGGCTATTGGCCTGATCCAACATGGCTTCTCTTATGTTCTTATCTCTCTCCTGGTCAGTCTCCATCAGTTCAGATGCCATCAACGTGTATTTATAGTTAGGAATTTTGTCTCCAGTGTGCCTTACTTTTGCCCATGTTGAATCTCATTTGCCACATTGCTGCCCACTTGCCCAGCCTCAACAGATTCCTCTGGAGTGCCTCACAATCCTCCCTGGTTCTCACCACCCTGAAAAACTTAGTGTCATCCACAAACTTAGCCACTTAACTGCTCACTCCCAAATAATTAAATAACAAGTTAAAAAGCATTGGATTGAATCTGAAATTCTGTTTGAAAATCTATTTCTTTATCTCAAACAGTGCAATGGATCACTGGATCAAATAATCATTGAGAGGCATTTAACATGAAAAAGCAAAAACATTTATTTCTACAGGGAAAGGGTACTGGGAGGTAAAACAACAAACACTATAGAACTACATGCTTACACTAGAAGATCATGTGCTTAATGGAGGCTACTTCCTCCTTCTTCTTGAACTCTCTGCCTGAACAAAGGAAGTCACCTAAGTGACCAAACAAGCAAAACAGGTTTTTCCGCTTCTAGACCTTGATTGACAGCAGTCAGTATCTTCTTCCTAGGTCATGCAGACAATAGGAAATCAGGCACAGTATTAACCCTATAATGACTGGAACTTTAGAACATTGCAAAGGACATACAAAACACATACATATTTCCAACAGTTCTCATCACCCTGAACAACTTAGTGTCATGCACAAACTTAGCTACTTCCCTGCTTACTCCCAAATAATTAATAAACAAGTTAAAAAGCATTGGCTTGGATCTGAAATTAGAATAGGAACCAGACATTCAACAGATATAAAAGTTTTAGCCAGTAAGTTCGAACTGGCAACTTCTTAATTGCATTAAAACTTATCACTCCATCATTATCCAAACTGAGAGCAGGAAAATTATTGAAAGAAATAATTTGCTAATAGTAAATTCTACAGAAGCAAGTATTACAAGACAATCATTCATTAACCTTCAGCTTTACACAGGCCCAGGCTGGGGTCAAGCTGTTGTAACGTCCTTGATTAATGAAGATTTAGAAAGAATAGTGTCATTAGGAATTTGGAAAAAAATACAGAATGATTCACTCACTGATAAGCAGGCTAAGCAAACGTGGTAAAGATCAATAATATTTACATGACTGAGAGTGGTTGGCTGAGGGCTAAAGGAGGTGAGCTTCTCATTGAAGCCTCTCCCCCTTTTCATTTGTACAAATGTGGGTTGTGGATTCTTCGCAGACTCAAGCTTCCTTGGCCGTCAGACTGTTTCTCACTGGGAAGAGTCTGTTGGCTGCATACAGAAGAGACAGGATGGTAAGTAGAATGCTTACAGGCTCCACTGTGCCCAACTTTAGGAAAAGATCTAGATGAGATAGTAATAATGTTGGAGTGGCTGTGTACAACTTAGAATTTCATTTTGGTTCTTAGCACCATGTGAAACTTGGCTTTATGTCATTTTTAAAGATTGATTCTACAGCAGTGGCCCCCAACCTTTTTGGCACCAGGGACTGGCCCTAGGGCTGGCCTGCCCGTTGTGGCCCTAGGGCCAGCAGGGTGAAGGCACCAAATTTGCCCCCTCACAGCACCTCCTCCCCCCTCCGTTTTCACAATTTTAAGGCCTAGAAAGGGGCGAGAGAAGGAAGTAGGGAGGAAGTGGGAGGAGGTGAGGGCAGCGCCACTTTTTCAGCGGGTTGCTCACTGCTGCTGCTGTGGTTTTCCCCACCGATCAGCTGATCGTGGGGGAGGTCGGCCTTTAAAGAGCCTGGGAAGTGTTTCACAGCCATTTCCAGAACCTTAAAATTGTGAAAACGGAGGGAGGAAGAGGAGCTGCAGGGGGGGCAAGGATGCACGGTCTGGTTGCTAACAGGTTGCGGACCAGTACCGGTCCGCAGCATAGAGGTTGGGGACCCCTGTTCTATAGCACATTATTACTTTTAATTATTTTCTACACCACTCAGTACGAATTTATAGATATAATAATGCATAACAATGAAATAAGTTGTTTTTTTAAAAAAAATCAATATGTTTTCTGGGTTCTAGTACCTCAGTTTGTCCTCACTCCATTACTTATATTGTGTTGTGCTAAATATCTTTGTGCTAAATGAATGAAGTTTCTTCCCAATATCCACAAGATCTAGGGACTACCACTTGAAACCAAATCAGTTCTGTCTCCAGGCACACATGTATATGTTAATGTATTCATGTTCCACTCTGTCATGCTTGCATACACAGAGAGATATTTACACTACTCTAACAGCTGAGCACTGATAACTCAATCCCAAGGTGACATCTGTGGGCAGGATTTTGTTGTTGAATCTTCTAAGCCACTGGAATGTTTGTCATAAGAATTCAGTTGCTAAGCCTAGAGCTGCCAAGTTCCCGGGCCAGGTAGGGGTTTTCCTGCCCTGGAGGTTCCCAACCTGCCAGCCCACATTGGGCCAGCAGGGGGAGCCTCCCCCTACATTGCCTGCGCAATGATGACACGTGGAAGTTATGTCAACACGCTGGCGATGTTGCACACCGGACGCTCTAGTCATTTGGGAGAAAAACTCTAGCAATTTGGATGCTCTAGCAATTTGGACACTCTAGCAACTTGAGAAGAAAACTCTAGAGTTTCCCTCCCAAATTGCTAGAGCGGGCGATGCGTGATGTAGGTTGTGGGGAACTTGGCAACCCTAGCTGAACCAATGAAAACTGAAGACTCATTTAAATCACTTGATGTTAGAATTCTCACAGCCAGCAGTCACAGAGTTTTCAGAATGCTACAGCTTGCACTTTCCTAGAATATTGCACCGGTGAATTACCATTAAAAATCTTATGTTTCATTTTCTCTATATGATCACAATTTATACTTCAAACAGTAGCTCTATCATTTAAAAATGTTATTAAAATAACATTTTTTCTTACTTTTATAATGTCATAGATCTGTGGGCGGGGACTGTCACAGAGCTTATATAAAACTAAAACTGTTAATTATTTTTGCATCTTTTTCAGAATGTCCTCCTCAGTCTCAGTGTCTTATGCATCACACTGGCTTTATGCCAGGCAGCCTGTTTTACTGTGCCACCCAAAGTAGATATTAGAAATGGTAATATTTATCACATAACCTACTAATTTGGGCAAAAAAGTATAATACTGTGCTTGAAAATGCTTGAAGCAATGGGTGTGTTTACTAGGGTTGCCAGGTTCAATTCAAGAAATATCCAGGGACTTTGGGGGTGGAGTCAGGAGACTTCGAGGGTGGAGCCAGGAGCAAAGTTGTGACTAGCATAATAGAACTCCAAAGGGAGTTCTGGTCATCACATTTAAAGGGACTGCACACCTTTTAAATGCCTTCACTCCATTGGAAATAATGAAGGATAGGAACACCTTCTTTGGGTGATCATAGAACTGGACCCCGTAGTCCAATATTTTTGAAACTTGGAGGGTGTTTTGAGGGGAGGTACCAGATGTTATGCTGCAAATTTGGTGTACCTACCTCAAAAAACAGCTCCCCCAGAGCCCCAGATACCCATGGATTAATTCTCCATTATTCCCTAAGGGAATCGGTCTCTGTAGGGAATAAATGAGTGCCCAGTAGACATCCCCCCCACCCCGCTTTCTGATGGCCCTGAAGCAGGGGGAAGGCCTCCAAACTGGGAGATACCCTGCCCCCACCTGGGGATTGGCAACCCTAGTTCACACACACTAAATAACGTGCTTTGCAACTGGATTTTAACTGTGTAAGAATGGCAAAGTATACTTGCAAACAGTCACCATGTGAAAGCACTCAATGGTTCTGCCACACTGGATCTACTACTGCCTTTTAATATCGATGTTATACCACTTGACGTGTCTTTCCCCAGAGAACTCTGGGGATTGCAGTTTGGGCAGACTAGTTGTGATGAGTGACATGACACGAGTCTAGACATTGTGCTTGACCGAAATCACTGTCTCATGTAACAACTCATATATTACTCACCAAAATGTACTTTTTGGGGCTGTGGAATACTGAAAGTGGGAAGTACCAAGGAGTACTTCCAAAACACCAAGTTCTTGACTATTGGCACTGTTTTGAAATAAAGACTGGCGAGAGGAGTGCAGGAAGACCTGTTAAATCCTGTTCAGAAACATCTGTGCTGGCCTTAGGTCTGTTTTGTGGCCCATGTTATGGTGCTGTGTTGAATCTCTATATGGACTCGGATAGGGTTACCAGATCAGCAATGGCAGACTCCCAGGAGACATGCTGGGAGTGGAGCCCTGATTATCAGCATTGTCTCAATGTCACTTCAGGTGCAAACCCAGAGGTGCATTGGGACAATGTGGAAGGATTTGCCTTGAACTGGATGTTTTTACCATAAACTTTCAAGTGAATCCTAGAGTGTCACCTGACATTGTGGCATTACTTCTGGGTACATGCCTAAATCAATGCCACAGCATCAATTAATATAAGAACATAAGAAAGCTAAGTTGGATCAGGCCAATGGCCCATCCATTCCAGCTCTCCTTCACACAGTGGCATATGGGCTTTGGCCACTAGGTGACACACACTGTTGGACTGGATGGGCCATTGGCCTGATGCAACATAGCTTTTCTTATATTCTTATTTTCCTTATATGTTAAATGATGTTGTGGCATTAATAAGATGCTGATTCTTCTTCCCCCTTCCCCAATCTACTCCCACTGCTGTACAAAGCAGAGTCAGCAGGCTCTGGGGTGAGAGGTAGCGTGGGAGACCTGGCCAGGCCACCCGAGATCAGTGTACTTCTGCAACTGCATCTCCCTATATCAGATGGTGGATGATTCCACTCAGGGATGGGAAAAGATGCCCCTGCCTGCAAACAGCAGTGAGTGGGATTGAGGAACACAGGGAGGGCATTCATACACCTGTTCTGGCTAGGGCTACCATCTTTGCGCTAAATAAGCAAAGTTTCTTCCCAATATCTACAAGATCTAGGGACTGTGCCATTTGAAACCAAATCAGATCTGTCTCCAGGTGCACATGTATATCGATGTATTCATGTTCCACTCTGCCATGCTTGCATACACAGAGAGATATTTACACTACTCTAACAGCTGAACACTGATAACTCAGGTAGTCCCAAGGTGCCATCTGTGGGCAGGATTTTGTTGTTGTTGAATCCCCTAGTGGGGACAGGGAATCCTTTGTCCCCACCTCCCACTTCTTGCCACCACCCTGAGCAGCAGTGATAGAAAAAAAAAATGTCTATCAGCATGATGCCATGACATCACTTTTGTGTTTTCCCTAGAACTGAAGTCACAATACCACTAATAGTGGCTCACCCTTGTCCCCATACCTGGTAACTCTAGTCCTGGCACAGAGATGCTCACCTGGCTACAATCTCACTGGTCTCCCCCCAGCTTTTTAAATGAGGTTGTTTCCCAGAAAAAGAGATCCTGCCCCCCACCCCTGCAAGCCCCCCCCCCCCACAAAACTAAGTCAACTCATATCTTTCTCTGTCTTCTGGCCTGACTGGACAGACATTATGGAGGCAAAGCTTTTTGTTTCATTGCGTGATCTGCTACATTTCTTCATGTCAAATTACTTTTGAAGATAAATGATGGGAACATTGCAGAATGCAGACTGCACTCTTTGCTTCGGAAGTGGTTTTCTCTGAAGCTTGGTAGTTTTGCTAGTGTTGCAAATGAAACTGATAGAGATTTCCCTCCTATAGGTGTGTTGGTGACTCAGAGCCGCTGTAAAGATCTTTATAATAGGCAGAACTATCAATCTGGCTCAGAGTGGAACACAGCTCATTGCTTGAGATGCAGTTGCCATGGTGGAACAATGGAATGCTGCAACAGGTAGGCCAGAGCTGAGAAGTGGCACCGGATGATTCTGAACATCATTTCCCAAAACTGACACCTGATCTGTAGCACCTCTTTCCTTGTGTACAGGGAGGGGCAAAGGAAAACTGAAATAAGACCGCTAATAGCCTTGTTGGCAGATAGACTTTCCCCCCATTAACAGGTTGCCATTGGAATGGGTTCAGATGATATGCTACACATTCACATCCACATTTCCTCAAAGTGACTTTCTCAAAGCAAGCACTGAGCCTCCTTCAGCTGAACTTGATAGTCCTGGAAGGAAGCCCAGGGCTGTTTTCAAGTTTGGACAGAGGGAAGTAGCTCTATGGAGGCTCTTTATACTTAACTCCTCTGTTTTTCTTGTTTTAGATTTGGTGGCGTTGCACATCCTCCACCAGGTTGCAAAGCTTTGGTTAATCCGAAAACATGCCGCTATGAATTCTATCGCATTAAAGCCCCTTCAAAGTCATGCTTCTGAGCCTCAGCAACCCATTTCCTTCATGCCACAGAGCTGAAATAAAACAGTGATTCACTGTCTTATTGTGTCGTGGGTCAATACTACAAATGAAATTTTTATTTTTATGTAGTGAAATCTGGAGGTGCCTTTTCTGATTGAAGATCTGTTAGCATAACCAATTATATAAACATCTCTGGATTCAATTAATCCTTTAACTCCTACAGCTAGGTTGCCAACCACTGGTTGGTCAATTCCTGGAGATTTCAGGGGTGGAGCCTCGGAAGGACAGGTTTGGGGAAGAAAGGCACAATGTCAAAGAGTCTACCCACTTAAGCAGTATTTTCTCTTGAGGAACTGATCTACATAGTCTGGAGATTAGTTTTATCCAGGAGACCTCCAGGCCCCACCTGGAGGCTGGCAAGCCTACCAGCAGCTAGTAGAAGAAAAATAAATAATGTAAATGGAGAACCATAACAGATTGTTAAAACACATGAGTATAAGCAAACACAAGAGACCTAGCAGTGTTTGGGGCCTTATTACTGACAAGCTCTTCTCACAACCTGAGTTTGATTCCAGAGGAAGCTGGGGTTCAGGCAGCCGGCTCAAGGTTGACTCAGCCTTCCAGCCTTCTGAGGTTGGTAATATGAGTACCCAGCTTGCTGGGGGGGAAGTGTAGATGAAGAAGATGATGAAGAAGAAGATATTGAATTTATATCCCACCCTCCACTCCGAAGAGTCTCAGAGCGGCTCACAATCTCCTTTACCTTCCTCCCTCACAACAGATACCCTATGAGGTGGGTGGGGCTGGAGAGGGTTCTCACAGCAGCTGCCCTTTCAAGGACAACCTCTGCCAGAACTATGGCTGACCCAAGGCCATGCTAGCAGGTGCAAAATGGAGGAGTGGGGAATCAAACCCGGTTCTCCCAGATAAGAGTCCACACACTTAACCACTACACCAAACTGGCTCTCCAGATGACTAGGGAAGGCAATGACAAATCACCCTGTAAAAAGTCTGCCATGAAAATGACATCATCCCAAAGCTGGACATGACTGGTGCCTGCATAGGGGTAGTGACTACCTTTACCTTTTTAATGCTCTGTTCATTTGGAATTACTGGCTTTTACGTTTTCAGCTGAAGGTGACCAGGAAGTCCGAGTGAGAGTAAATTGGCCAGGGAATGTCAGGAAATGGGGATCAATTGCAGGGACTGGAGCTTTTAAGACATTCAAAGTTGTCACTGTGTGGCTTTGCAGTTATCTGGCCAAGGGAGAGGAGCTGGTTTGTGTTGAAGTGAAGTCAGAGTATGGATTGATCGCACAGGGGGTGGGAGCCAGTGGTGAGTTTCTGGAGGACAGTATGTGCAGCTCAACTGGAGGTTGTTTTTACATATCAGTTAGTGACTGCTGGACTTTATTTTTTTGCCAGCAAGCCTGGTTCATCTTTTCTGAGGTCACAAAGACAGAACAAACAGACAGAACTTGACCTATTCTGTGAAAGTGTGATCCAAGGAGTGGACCCTAGAGGCAAACCAAGGCTGGATCTAACTAAACACACACTAATGGAACGCCTGAAAGAACCATTTCATCTCTTCCTCCCTCTCCCATAGAAGACAGAGTGTTGGCTGCAGCCAACACTAGTGCACCTCCAGTAACACAGAAGGCCCATTATAGGAGCAGAGTTCACCGATTATTATTATCCAGATTACTTATCCATCCTTCCTGCAAAACTCTCAGTGTGGTATATGCTGTCTCCTGCCTTGATCTTTATATCATCTTCATGAAGTAGTTTAGGCTGGGATGCAGTAAACCGCCCAGTGAAATTCATGGCAAACTGAATTCAGTCCTAGTCCAACACAGGGTGCATTCACACTACACTAAACAATGTGTTTTGCAACTGGATTTTTACTGTGTAAGAATAGCAAAAGGCCACTTGCAAAACACATTACTTAGTGTAGTGTGAATGCACCCACACTTGCCACTTTACCACCTTGGTATATATAAATGGGGCAGCACACAACGATATCCCTGATCCTGAATTACTGGAGACTTCTGGGAACTTTGGTGATGGGACATCCGGTGCAGAAGAGCCACCTCTGCATACTCTGTGTGTGTGTGTATATAAAGTGACATGAAGTCACAGCCAATTTATGGCCGCATAGAGGGTTTTTAAGGCAAGTGAGAGCTGAAGTAGTTTGCCATTGCCTTCCTCTGCAAAATATTCTATAGTGGTCTCCCATACAGGTACTGACCCTGCTTCACTTCTGGGATCTGACAAGATCGCACTATGCTACACCATTGTGCAACCTCCTGTATACTGTACCTGGGAGCAAGAAGTGCAGGAAAGATGTAGGAAGAATACTTGTCTTCCAATAACTCTATTGTTAGAATACAAATATAAACTCCAAACAATAATTCAAATTCATTCTTTTTCCGCCCATATTCTTTTTTAATTAAACCTTTTAAAATGATATACAGCAAGGTGCAGTCAAATATTCACAAAATACTTAACCCTTTAAATCCCCCTCCCCCCAGATGAAAACTTATAATAATACATCTGTACCATTATCTTAGGCTCAGATTCAGAAAGGCAAAATTCAAGAGGACAAGACAATATGATCAAAATTAAAAGCTGCATAATAAACTCCATACACAGAGAATACACACTGACAGGGTTCAAAAGAGCTCAGCTTATACAATGCACAGGGTGAACTAAACTTCCCAAAAAAGGAAGGGGAAAGGGGGGGAACAAAACAAAACAACAAACTATACACAACAAAGCCAAAATGCAATAGTAAAGGAGTGTCACTGTATTTAGAAAAATATCAGATTATGATAAAATTTGTTTTTTGGCAAAATGTCAAGGTCAGAGAGGTATGTAACAATAAGAAAAAGTGGCACCCAGGAATGGGAATAATATGTCTCATTGCACCTCTTCAGCCTTCCACCCAAGGAAAGAGAGTAACCTAGACAATTGTGGACACAGCGGGGGCAATCACATGAGAAATTTGGCCTCACCTAGCCACACCTTCCCTCCAGATTTAATGTGCACGATCACACACACACATCTGCCCAGTGAGTCCCGCCTATACTTGCCTCAATGTAGGATAGGTTGGGACTGGATTAAATAGCTACTGGGAACTTCCCGATAGCAAATCTCTAGAATGCATGCAAGGCATGTTTCCTGGCTGTCTGAATGACCATGCATTCACTTATGGCACAATGCAAGTGCCCAGCACACGCAGGAGCCATCTGAATGCTCCTCTTACACATGTGCAGACTGTGTTTCTCCTGGCAGCAGGCGGGTGGCTGCGTGATTGCCATGGCACACATCAAAGAGAACCGGCTTTTTCAAAGCCGGGGTACTGGCGCACAGAAATCCTAGTTTGATGCCATCCAGAGAGTCTCCTCCCCACTTTCCCCTACAACAAGGGAAACTGTATATTAGTAAAAGAAGCCTTTCTTATCAACAGATAGTGGCAGGGTCCCCCTCATGGGGGATTCTGAGTAATTTTGCTGATTGGACACATGGTATCAATGGTGGGTGAGCCCCCACCAGGCACCAGGGAGGACTGCAGGGTGTTAAACTACTTTCCCCAATATCTATCCTCAGATATCCAACAATTTTCTATCCCAAAGTTGGCAATCTTATTCCAGTCTTCCAATCCTTAAAGAATTCTCACTTGCAGAGAACCTCTTTGGTAACTACTACCCTATATCCCCATTCATTGGTATACAACTATACCCTATATCCCCACAGACTTTAAAAGTTGACATGAAAAACTTCCTTACAGGAGACAAGCAGGAACAAGGGATGAAGCAGCTTGTAAGACCCTTCAGTGAAGAGGCATTATTTGGATGGCGACATTCCCACTCCCATTGCATGAAGATATCAGCAGGAATATTGAATTCGCTCCAAATGGGAGAGTAGGGAACAGGGCACCCATACAGAGGCACCTGTACTCATTCAGGGTTGCTAACTTTCCAGTGGGGCCTGGAAATCTCCCTGAATTACATAGCTGATCTCCAGAACACAGAGATCAACCCTTGTGGAGAAAATGGCAGCTTTGGAGAAGGACTGTATAGCATTATACCCCACTCTTCCCAAGATCTATCCTTGAATATCCAGGAATTTCCTATCCCAAAGCTGGCAATCTTATTCATCCTCCAATCCTTAAAGAATACTCACTTGCAGGGAACCTCTTTGGTAGCTATTATCCTGTATCCCCATTCATTGGTTTAAAACTATACCCTATATCCCCATTCAATGGTATACAACTAGGCAGCACTGTGGCAAGGAATGTTCCCTCTCCACCACCACTATCTGCAATGCCCTGCAAACCACTCCACTGCCTCCTGCAGCAGCCTCACTGGAGTTGCCAGCTTTCTGTTCTAATAGGGCTCCTCTGTCTTCAAAACTAGTAAGCTGCAGCCCTATTCAGCTATGATGGCAAAAACCACACTTGCTATTCTGTGGTGTACTGGGCCACTTGCTCAGACACAGAAGCCTTGCTAGCAGTTTGGCAACACTTTTTGGCAACCCCTTTCCTTTATGTTGTGTTCAAAGGTCACTCTGCTCTTGATCCTGTTCAAGATACGCTTTGTTAGTTTCAGCTCTTTCTCTGTAGCAGTGAGAATTAGCAAGGAGGGATTTTCTCCTATCCCACTTGTTATTTCCATTACCATAGAGATCAGGGAGCCCAGGACATATTCCACTACTACATCCACAATAGCTAATGTATCTCATGTATGTGATCTGGATTTCCTGAGCTGTATCTACATCAGTCCCTGGACACTGGAAATGGAGAGGTAGCAGAATAGGGTCACCAGATCCGACTCAAGAAATATCTGGGGACTTTGGGGGTGGAGCCAGGAGCAAGGGTGTGGCAAGCATGACTGAACTTTGAAGGGAGTTCTGGCCACCACATTTAAAGGGACTGCATGCCTTTTAAATGCTTTTCCTCCATTTGGAAATAATGAAGTATAGGGGCACCTTCTTTTGGGATTCATAGAATTGGACCCCCGGTCCAATCTTTTTGAAACTTGAGGGGTGTTTTGAGGAGAGGCACCAGATGCTATGCTGAAAATTTGGTGTCTCTACCTCAAAAAACAGCCCACTCAGAGCCCCAGATACCCACAGACAAATTCTCCATTATACCTTGGGAATCGGTCTCCATAGGGTATAACATAGACAATTCCCTCCCCCTTCCTGCTTTCTGATAATCCTGAAGCAGGCAGGGGGCCCCCTACAAACTGGGGGACCCCTGCCCCCAACTGGAGATTGGGAAACAAAAAGGGAGAATCACGGTATTTCCCAACTGGGGTTTGGCAACCCTATGGCAGAAGCAGTCTTGTGGGATTCTTGAGACCTGCACTAATCTTGCCTTACAGCTAATCTTGCCTGTGAAGCTGATAATTCTAAAGACATATGTTTCCAGTCTGTAGTATATTTGGGATTCATCTGGCGCTACAGAGTAATGGTATTTGTTGAGGCCCTAAAAGACTGACCACCTTACCTGTGTCACTGCAGCAAAAAGCACTCAATCAGATCTTAGCAACACAACCCAACAAAACTACAGTGCTACAGTCAGAAGCAAAATCTACAGACAAAAACCACATAATGCCTTTGAATCAGACCAACCCAAAATAGTATACAAACTTTTTAATTCCCCAGTATCGGGGGAGGAGATGTTAAAAAGTGGGAGGGAGGGAAAATGTTGTTCTAGACTCTGATCTTATCTACATCGTGTGCAGAATGTCCTGTAGGCTTGAATAGATTTGGAAGTGGTGGTATCGAAGTGCATCTTTTAGCTTTCTGTCCAACTGGAAATGTTAAACTCGGTAGTTGAGCAAATGTTTCTCTCACACAGGTGTCAATAGTAACTTGGGAATGGTTGATATAAATTACCATTTGCCTTTGACTCACATTTTCAAAATCTGTTCTCCCACTTTTTCTCCTGTCAAAGGCTTGACTGAATTTATCCCAAGAGAATAGGTTATGTTGACAGGAGTGGCTTGTCCCCATTTGTAGAATTAGAATAAAAACTTCTTTTTAAGGTGCACTGAAGAAAAAGAGCAAGAGACACAAGCAGTACTCGGGAGTCATTGATTTATTCATGAAGGAAATGATTTGTTAAAGCTTAGAAACATGGCTTTGAAGGATCATTGGCCTTATAGAATTTGTATTCATGCGCTTCCTTATCTACAGTTGCTTTGCATCCTGGGACAAATGCAACACCACCGTATCTAAAACAAAAGAGAAATTAAGGTTCAGGAACAATTTATCTGAATTTGTGCAGATCTTTTAAAAGCTCTAACACATTCTCAAGCGGGTTAAAACAGGAAGTTAAAGCAGCAATGAGGACAGGACAGGTTGGCCTGTAGGGAGTGCCCTAGTGCAATCCCTCAAGGCCTGGTCCCAATCCCCTTGGCATCAGCAGCTGTGCCTCCTACCCACTGGATGCACTTGTCTCCCACTTTGCCCTATCTTTGGTCCTTCCTTTAATTTTTGTTGTACATGTCTCCCCGTTTTGGTTCTTTCGCTGGACAGTTTTTGCCCTACTCTACCTTACCCCCTTTCAAGAGATGTTTTTCAGAAAGGGTGAGGAACGATGAAGAAACATATTAACTGTCAGTGAAGGCATCAAACGCCTAAGAGCATGACTGATCTGGGATTGTAGGGTTGTCAACAGATCCCTAGAGAAAAATGTTCTGTCTCCTTAACAGAGGCTAGTTGTGTGGAAATGAGCAGTGTGGAGAAACGCCATCTTAGTTGGGAGGGAACATGAAACTGCTAAGCAGGCTTTGGCCTAGCCTCCCTCCAACCCCCCCTCCCTTCCAGAGCCAAACCAACGCCTCTAGGGGGAAAGCCTCCTAGAGCAGCAAAAAGTTCTTTTGTTCTTTGTATTGGAGTTAGCAGGAAGAGAGAGTCCTCAACTGGCGCTCAGAGGAGGAGGTTGTGAGCATGGGGGCTCCTGCCGGTGGGATAGGCCTGCTCAAGAGGAAAAGGACCCCAGGCAGTCAGATGGAGTAAGTTATCCACAAGGCAGTGCACGTTTAGACCAGGGACAGTAGGATGCGTTTATAACCATCTTTTCTTTGTCATGCTGTTTGCTGTGCGGGTGCTGTGCTGTGCTAACTTTTTATATGCAACTGTTTTTGTTTTGTTCTTCTTTTCTTTTCTTTTTCTCTTTTAATTAAATATTTTTACTGTTTTGAATGCTGGCAGTCAAACTCTGTACCACATAGATCCCAAACCGCTTTAGACCACGCTGCTTTATGAAGGGGGCCCCGGGGAAGGGGGAAGGCATGCAGTTGGATAAGGTGCCAATCCTCCAGGGGTTCCCCAAAGGAGTGCTGAGGTCTCTGTGATACCCAAGTACAGGGTGGCAGAGGACCTTGAGGCCTGGCCTCATAGCTGGAGAGGGGGATTGGGAGTCCTGTTCCTTTCAATCTGAACCCCTAGACTGAGCAGGTGGTGGCAGCGAGCCCAAGTGGCCGGAGGAGAAATAGCTCCCTCCAGGAGTTGGCAATTCAATAGGGAGTTGACGGGACCGGGTCTGAAGGCAGAATCGGGCCGGTTCCGCCACAAGCAGTTGAAGGCTTTCATGCCATGGAAGTAAAAGGTATCTGGTATCAGCCTACGGTTGCCAAGTAAAATTTCAAGAAATATCTGGGGACTTTGGGGGTGGAACTAGAAGACTTTGGGAGTGGAGCCAGGAACAAGGCTGTGACAAGCATAATAGAACTTCAAAGAGAGTTCTGGTCATCACATTTAAAGGGACTGCACACTTTTTAAATGCCTTCCTTCCATTGTAACTAATGAAAGTTAGGGGGACCTTATTTGGGGGCTCATAGAATTGGATCCCCTAGTCCAATCCCTTTGGAACTTGGAGGGTATTTTGGAGAGAGACGCTGGATGCCATGCTGCAAATTTGGAGCCTCTATCTCAGAAAACAGCCCCCCCCACAGAACCCCAGATACCCACAGATCAGTTCTCCACTATACTCTATGGGAATTGGTCTCCATAGGGAATAATGGAATGCCCAGCAGACATTTCCCTTCCCCCCTTTCTGATGACCCTGAAGTTGGGGGAGGGCCTCCGAGCTGGAGATCCGCTGCCCCCACTTGTGGATTGGCAACCCTATATCAGCCTTTGTGAAAGGCGTAGGACACTTTCCCCCAGGTCTGCTGGCAATCTTATAGAAGCTAAAATCTCTCTTTTGTTCTGCCCATCACATAGGCAGAGTGCAGCTGTTTTCAACCAAATGCTTTGAAAGAAAAAAAGGAAGCCAATGTCAAACTGGGGCTCTTGCTTACCTGGTACAGCATCCAAGTCCTTCATGATCGCAACTGCATGTCATGCATTCACTTGTGTTCCATTTAGATCCAAAGGCCTGTTTGCTGCCATTATATGGATCAATGCAAACATCTGAAACAAGGGAAATTCCTGCCAGTCATCACTGAAAAGTAAGTTCTGAAATCAGATGTTCATCTCGGGGAAAAAACCCTGTTTGGTATAGTTTGAGTTGCTTTATACTTGGGCTGCCAACTTTTTTTCTAGCCCTGCTCCTATACTTATGCAGAAATTTAACAACTGAAGCTTTTCCTGGCAAAGATATGTGCCAGTGAAAGCTTTCCTGTTTAATCTTTGCCTGTTCAAAAATCACCACAGCAGGATTAACAATAAGGCTTGGGAACCTGAGACATGGGTCCATTCCAGGCTCCTGACAACCTTTTCAAATTGCCTGTGGGTTTGTGGAGTAGCACAAACAAGTAAATACAACTCTGTGGGGATTGTGCCCATTTCTTCCACATAAGGGATATAGCTGTGGCCACAATTTCTTTATTTAAATGTTTATAACCCATCTTTCTCCCATACAAAAAGACTCAAAATGGCTTGAACCTATTTTGTTCCATGGGGCATATTCCCAGGATATTCCCAAGAAAGTATCCCAAGGATTGAAGCCATAAAGAATTACATCACCACCTCATTCCCATCTTCTATTTATTAGTAGAATGGGTATACCCATATGCTTAGTCTCTCAGAAGAACTTTTATAATATTTTCCCAACATGAAATAATTTTTTTATCCAAACTGATAGGCTGTTGGATAACATTGCCACCTTTAGTCCCTGGCTTGAGATGCTCAAAGGATCAGGCTTCCTGACTCAGGGCTACCAGGTTGTACAGAATGATCAGGCTGAGGAGAACGGTCTGGAAAACTTAAAAAAAAAAAATCTTCTAACAAATTTGCTTCTCATCTACAACAGACAATATCTACTAACTCAAATGCCTTTTTAGAAAAGCAGTTCCCCCTTTTTTTGTTCAAACACAGCAGTCAACCTTATGTAAACTGCCTTGTAAGTATTTAAATTTTGCTTATTCAAAACTATCTATTTACCTACATTGTGGTTTGTTGATCTATATTTACCTGCTGTTTGTTTCAAGTTTGTTATAACTGACTACTATTTTTGACAGTATTGTGTATTCTGTATAATTTAAGCCACTGCTTTGTTTGTAAATTCTGGTTATATTAATAAAATTTAAGAATTTCCCTCCGTACGGAGGAAGGAAAGGAAAGGTCCCCTGTGCAAGCACCTGTCGTTTCCTACTCTGGGGTGACGCTGCTTTCACAACGTTTTCACAGCAGACTTTTTTTTACAGGGTGGTTTGCCATTGCCTTCCCCAGTCATCTACACTTCCCCCCCCCAGCAAGCTGGGTAATTTTACCGACATCGGAAGGATGGAAGGCTGAGTCAACCTCGAGCCGGCTACCTGAAAAGCCAGCTTCTGCTGGGGATCAAACTCAGGTCGTGAGCAGAGCTTAGGACTGCAGTACTGCAGCTTTAACACTCTCTGCCACAGGTCTCTTATTACTGAGGAAACCTTTAATCAAAAGGGTCACCTGAGGGAACATTAATTTGTATAGCAGTTTTTCATGCCCTAGACAGGTAATTAGAAAACGGCAAAGGATGAGGGGAAGGCTGGGGTCATACAGGGAAAAGTGTTAAAGCACTTGATGTGCAGATTCAAACCCCCCCCCCCCCTCATATTAGCAGTTTACAAATCTTCCCTTGGATAAACTTAAACTTAAGGGGGGGGGAGAATTTTAGCTGCAATCACACAAACTAAAAAATGCACTTTAAACCACTTTCAATACACTTTCCAACTGTTGTTTGAACTGACAAAATCCAGTTGGAAAGTGCATTGACAGTGAATTGAAAGTGCGTTATTGTGTGTGTGTGATCACAGCCTAAGAGATAAACACAGATGACACATTAGGAACTATTAAGCCCACAGTCAGGGCACATTATTGAAATACCTGTTCACCAGCTTAAAATAAGTAATCAGGAGCCATTGGAGGAGCTGTTGCGGTTTTTGAAACATTTGCATAGATTCTAACTACTCAGCAGGTTGTTTGTGTGTTTTTAAAAGACAAAAACAACAGGACCCAAACCCACACCCAGAATTTCTCTCTCCTTTTTTTGAGAAAAACCTTCAGTTTTATGTTTAAAACTGTGAACTTAATTATACAAACAGAAATTGTTTTGTTGGCGCAACACAATTTAGAAGGTCTGCTATCAACTCTGCATTGATTTTACTACTGAACTATATTATACAAAGCTTGCAAAACCACCACGCAACACCATCAATGCTTGCAAGACAAGCATGACCCAAGGCTTTTGAGTTCAGTGGAGCTTACACACAAGTAAATTTATGCAAGATTACAAGCAATCTTCACATAGACCCCCAACCTCACCTAACTTCTTATTATCCCAACCAAGATGGTCTTATTTACACTGAAACTCTTAATATAGCTCAAGAAGGATCTAACCAACTAAGTTAGGACTAGAAAAAGACTTGAAATTTATTCTTTAATTATAAAACAAACAGATTTTTTTTGGTGGGCTTAACACTTACCTTCCTCTGACAATATTTTCTTTGGTTTTAAACAATTTTATTGATAACATATGGTAACAATTTCCGTTAATAACCTCTTTTCATCTATCCCATATGCTTCTTTCTAAACACCCCTCCCCCTCGTTACGACCCCCGCAAGTGTTATTTACTCAAAATACTAACATTAAAAGGTACCATTAATTACTAAGAACTAAAATTAATATTCTTCTTTCTTCTAAAGTTTAATCATTATCAAAAATTGTCCAAAGTCCTTTTACTTTCCACTCATCTTCTACATAACTTCTAAATTTTTTCCACTCCCTTTTAAAATCTTCTAAATCGTAGTCTCTTAAAGTTCTTGTTAATTTGTCCATCTCACTCCATGTCATAACTTCTACAATCCAATCCTATTTTTCTGGTATTTTTTCTTGCTTCCATAACTGCGCATATAGTGTCCTAGCAGCTGAAAGCAAACCCCACACCCAGAATTTCAAATGGAGCTGATGGTAGGGAAGGATGTGAAGAAGCAGCACCATCAGTAATGTGAACAAGTGTTTGTGTAAAACATAAAGGGATATATGGAGAGATTGGTTATGATGTATATATTTGTGGGGAGGTACACGAATGAACTGTGAGTAGAATAAACAGGAGTGAGACAGAGGAATGGACACAGGGAAGACATTGTGTCTGTGTATTTTCTTTTTTACATTTTCTCAGGTCTGCATTTCTCTAGCCAATAAATAGAGAATACTGAGAAAGCTATATTTTAAAACTGCCAGAGAATCCATGCCCACTCCTCTGCAGCCTTTAGTTGTACTGGATCCAAATTCTGCCTTAGGAGAGTCTGAATTCTATGCTCACAAAAAGTATGTGGACTGTCTGTATTTTCATAAAACTTGAGATCCAAAGGCATTGTTATTGAGTCCTGCAATGGCTGATGGGAGACACAAAGAGAGAAAGTGAGAATAAAAATCTTATGACATGTTATATTTTCTCCATGTGTATGTGAACAGACATGTACATGGAGTTCCATGCTGGGGACTTATTTTCCAGTAGGGTTGCCAGCTCTGGGTTGGGTGGTTCCTGGAGATTTGGGGGTAGAGCTACAGCAAGATGGAGTTTGGGGAGGGGAGGGACCCCAGTGGGGTATGATACCCAAATACCCAGTGGGTTATAATGAGAACTGATACTTGATATCTGCAGATCAGCTCTAATTCTGGGAGAGCTTCAGGAGTCACCTGTAGGTTGGCAGCCCTAGTTCCCAGGTACACAGTGGACAGATTCAGATTGGGATCTAACAGAGCAATTATTTTGCCCCACCCCCACCCCTAACCATTTCAATTTGGGAAGACAGCATTTGGGAGGGGAGGCTGAAGGCTATGCTCATCATGTGCCATGGTCCTGACGGAAATTTGGGGCAAAGCATCTGGGAAAATGTTCCCAGTGAGGAACCTGCAACTGTACATGATAAATCATGTGGACCAGGCTTACAATTTGCCGACCTGCAGTGGCCTGACTAAGACTGCTCACAGAAGGGAAATCCCTGCTTTTGGTTGCAATCCACTGCCCTTGAGAAACTGAGGAGCAGGAGTCAGTAGCCAGAAAATTGTCTCCATAGTGATGCTCTAGGAATTTTCCTGCATCTCTGTAGACTTTACTATAAAGATTAGGGGGAACTTCTAGAGTATTACCCAGAAATGACATCACATCCTCCCCAAACTCTACCCTACTCATGCAGTGCTCTCAAAATTTCCTGGCATTTTCCTAACACAGACCAAGGTAAAAATCAAATACGCAGTTAGACCCTGAGATAGATCGGGGTCAGTAAAGAAAGGGAATTGCCTCCTCCTACTTTGGAATTCAATTACAGCCTCGGTTAATAAATCTGGTTACAAATTTAGCAGTTTTTTTAATTGATTCCAGATTATTTAAACACACAGAGAGATTGATATAGTAGAATGCAAAAGTATCCAGCTTCCCATGCTGGCTATTTGTTGTGAAGCATGGTGAGAAATACCAAGGCTGCCAGTTTCCATGCCTGCTACCCAAATTTATACAAACACAAAGGGGAGTGTCAAACTGAGTTTGTATGAACTTTACACACCAAATTCAGTTTCACAAGAAGAAAATATTTCCTTCTCACTTAGTAGGAATTTCTTTTGTATTTGTGGTAAATGGGAGAGTCTTATATCTTTCAGAGGAATTTCTGATAAGGATTCCTTCAAAGTGGAGACAAGTCTGCACAGGTAGCTATCATTGCTAACTTTTGCAAGTGCAGTGGCAATGAAGCATCCACAACAAATTCTTCCTGGCATTTTCCTTCCCTTAACCCTTTGCATCTCTCTCCTTCCCCCATCCCCACTATGGGAGGGCTTTTCCAGTTTGTTTTTTTAAAAAGCATAGCTAGATTGCCATAGGTTTCTAAAAATGTATTACAACAATGTATTAATTTCTAGCCTTCATTTTTAAAAAAGATTGTCCTTACTTTTGACCCTTTTGGTTGCGGAGTTACAAGGTGAAATATGCAGCCAGTATCTTTTCCCCCTTGTGCTTTCATAACCACAGGGCCTAGAAAAAGAAATAAAAGTTGAGAGCCAGTATGTTGCTGCAATAGGTTGATATAATGTTTTAAAAGCCTGTCAGAGGAGGTAGAAATGGCTGCCACTGGGACTGAGGTAAGGAAAATACTGTACATGTGGGCAGGACTTGGAAAAAATGTATATCTTCCCATTCACATGATGTCCAAAGGAGCTTTTGACTGTGATCTTTCCCTCCAAAAAAGACTGAAGATAAATAGGGCAAAACATGGAAGCAGGACAAATAGAGGGCAATGTCATGTGGATGCTCCCAAGTCCCAACAAAGGTGCTCACTGTAAGGAAAACAAGGCTATGGTTTTACCATAGTGTTTTAGTGCACTCCTAGAGTGTCACCCCAACTCAGTGAGGTAATTTACTAGTTTGCTCTGGAGGTGATGTCATGCTGCCAGTATGAAAGTATTTCCCCCCCACATCCCTACCACCACGCTATCAAATGTCAGCAGGAGCTGGGGTCTGCTAGCACCAGCTCTTCAACAATAGCAGGAAACATGGAAGCCCTGCAAATTGGAATCTATTATATCTGTTTACCAGTCATATCTAAAATGAATATTAATTAGTGCAATACAGCCAGTTAACACATCAAGCCTATACAAATGTAATCTGCATGTGATTTGCTTCCTAATCCTAAAGGAGCAAAAAAGAAGAAATTGTATAAACCCATATAAATCCACTGCCTCACCCCACCCCCAAACCCAACAGAGTCATAGGAGAAGATGCTGCATCCAAGGGAGAGTGAAGACAGCTGGCTTCAAATTGCAATTAGTTACCAGAAGGTTGTTGCAGGAAGATTAAAACTTAGGTATGCTTCCAAACTGGATCCTCAAAAGAACTTAGAAATTCTTAAAGCAAAGAACTGGAACAAAGTCTGCAGGCTAGGGTAGGCTATACATATTTAAGTGTAAATAAACTTTTCTCAGTGGAGTGATAGATTAGGGGTAGGTTTAACTGTATTAGAACCAGTCCTTTTTATGCTTAGGGACATTCCAGATCCTAAAGAATCAGACTTTGGGATGCTATGACTTGCTAATAGTTGCTGCTTTGATATACTCATTGGGTTTGTTGTAATTAGTGGCTGCAGAAATTAAACCATTCTTGAGTTGCCAATCCCCAGTTGGGAGCAGGGGATCCCCCAGTTTGGAGGCCCTCCCCCCCACTTCAGGGTAATCAGAAAGTGGGGGGGATCTCTGCTGGCCACTCCATTATTCCCTATGGAGACCGATTCCTGTAGGGTATAATGGAGAATTGATCAGCGGGCATCTGGGGCTCTGGGGGGGGGCGCACTTGCTTTTTGAAGTAGATGCACCACATTTGCAGCATAGCATCTGGCTTCTCTCCTCAAAACATCCTCCAAGTTTCAAAAGAATTGGACCAATGGGCCCAATTCTATGAGCCTCAAAAGAAGGTGCTCCTATCCTTCATTATTTCTATTGGAGGAAAGGCATTTAAAAGGTGTGCAGTCCCTTTAAATGTGATGGCCAGAACTCCCTTTGAAGTTCAATGATTCTTGTCACAACCTTTCTCCTGGCTCCACCCCCAAAGTCTCCAGATATTTCTTGAATTTGACCTGGCAACCCTAAACCATTCCTTTCCTTTTGAAAGCAAGTGTTCCTATTCCTACCAATGACAGCTGAATTACCCCCATAGATTCTAGCAAAAGGAGAGAGAGTACAGGCTAGGATGTCAGAATATGTATTGGGGGACTTTGGAAGTCTTTGGAAGCAACTGTTTTTCAGGAGAAGATACCACATCCAATGGAGAATGGAACTTAATAATGCCGATGCTGCTTCCAGCAGGATTACATCTAGGCTTGTGCAGCTGTGCTTCCACATTAAAGCAAGGAATCGGGAGAAACTGAAGTGCTGGGGTAAGGAAATGCTCCCAATTGCAAACTCTCAAGAACCCAATTTAATGTTTAATTTCTTGATTGCATGTTGACATGTCTGGCCTTTTGCATCTTTAGATTTGTATCCTCTCATCAGACCTTGCTGGCAGTCTTTCTTGGTACATTTTTAGTGCTGAAGGAATGCACATTTACATTCAGTAAGAAATATGACTCCAGGATTCCATTTCTGTTAGCAGTATTGTGCAAACTCACCAAGGCTATATACACGTCCTGTGAGGGAACCAAACCTGTTTTGTGGGATTCTAATGCAAAAGGTGGGCGATGCAGACATCTGAGATAAACAAGGGAGACAACTACAACATTAGCAGATATAGAGTGGATTTCAACAGACCGAAGCAAATGCATCATACATCTCATCATCAGCTTCAGGCCTTTGGTTCTGCCACACAGTCGGGTGCATTTTGCATCAGCTTATCATATTACAACATTATGTTGATTTCTTCCCAGTATGACCTTCATTCAAGATAAGCCACTGCCTTTGTGCATGTATAAAGTGCTGTCAAGTCACCACAGAATTATGGTAACCCCATCGGCTTTTCAGGGCAAGAGATAAGCAGAGGTGGTTTGCCATGGTCTGTCTCTGTGTAGCAACCTTGGACCTCCTTGGTGGTTTCCCATCCAAGTACCAAATAGGGTACTTGACCAAGGCCAGGGTCACTGGACCAAGGGGTCCAATTCTATGAGCCCCCAAAGAAGATGCCCCTATCCTTCATTATTTCCAATGGAGGGAAGGCATTTAAAAGGTCTGCGGTCATGTGTGATGGCCAGAACTCCCTTTGGAGTTCAATTATGCTTGTCACAGCCTTGCTCCTGACTCCACCCCCAAAGTCTCCTAGCTTCAACCCCAAAGTCCCCAGATATTTCTTGAATTGGACCTGCCAACCCCCAATTAGTATAGCAGCCACTAGCCATGGTTGCTTGCAGGGCTTTTTTTTTCCAGCAGGAACTCCTTTGCATATTAGGCCACACACCCCATGTAGCCAATCCTCCAAAAGCTTACAGGACTCTTAGTACAGGGCCTATAGTAAGCTCCAGAAGGATTGGCTACATCAGGGTGCATGTGGCCTAATATGCAAATGAGTTCCTGCTACAAAAAAAGCCCTCGTTGCTTGTCCTGCTGCATTCTGGATTAGTTGATGGTTTTAGCATGATCTGTTAGGCAAGTTTGACTCTGTCTTGGAGAATAGGCAGTCTAGCTGACAGCAGAGTGCCTTTTACTGTGCTCAGATGTCCCTGCGCCCCTAGTGGCTGCAACAGTGCTGCATTAAAATCAATGGAAAGATGTTTGGCTGGATGTAGCTTGAGAAGGGGCCCTCTGGGTGACTTGCCCCCCCCCCAATTTGTCCCCCCCCCAGTATCCCTCTGTCAGTGGCCCTGGCCCTGACCCACTCTGTGTACTCTGTAATGTGTGGTTGAAGGAAATTCCCAGCCAAAGGGGAAATGCTTGGCCAACTGCTTAAAAAGTTAATTTATGTGCAGAGATTTATACATTCAATGACAATGTTGGGTAGGGATGCCAGCTTCCAGGTAGGAACTGGGGATCCCCCAGATTTTCAGCTCACCTCCAGTTCCCCTGAGGAAAGGGGATGTTTGGAGGGTGGACACTGTGGCATTTTACACCATTGAGGCCCTTGCCTTCCTCAGGCTGCATTCCCAAATCTCCTAGAGAATATTTACAGCCCTCATACCTAGTGATAGTACAAAGAGTGCAGTTCCTTTAATCTTTATCTCCTTTAGTTTATGTGACCAAGTGTTATCTTAAAAGAAAGTTTTCACTGTGTCTTGGGAAAAATGAAGGTGGGATTCTGCTATGTACAAACTTTCCCCTTATCTCTGTACTAAGGACAGAATATTCTTTGAACCAGGTAAGAAGTACATCAGGATATTTCAGATAGTGCTGTTTTCTCTCAGTCACAATAATGATGATTCTATACTTCATTTTGTCATCCCAAGCAAGGTACAATTTTTCTGTCCTTCTGCTTCCATGTTTGCTTATTTACCTCATTTATATCCTGCCTTTCTCCTCAGTGGGGATCCAAAGCAACTTACATCATCCTATATTCCATTTTATCCTCACAACAACCTAATGAAGTAGATTAGGTTGAGAGTAGTGTGTGACTGACACAATATCAACCAGTAAGGTGACCAGCCTCCATGTGGGGCCTAGAGATATACCAGGATTACAACTAATCTCCAGACTACAGAAATCACTTCCTTTGAAGAAAATGGCTGCTTTGGAGGGTGGATTCTGTAGCATTACATCCTGCTGAGGTCTCTCCCCTTCACCCTAACTAGAAATGCTGTTTTCACAACTGCTAGCTCAACCTGGAAAGGCAGCTTCAATTAACATCTGAACACAAAATGGAATAAAGATTAGAAATTTTCCACCAAACTATGGGATTTTTTTTTACAAATGTTACCTATGTGGTTAGGATCATTTCCCTGCATAATCATAGTTGCCCCTTTAACTTCTGAGCGGGTGGCAGATTGAACTAGCTCAGGGATGATTATTCCAAGAGACTCCATTGTGTGGAGAAGCTCTGGGTCAGAACAGGCCCCTCTCCCATTTGCAGAATCAAAATAAAGACATCCTTTTAATGTTTATGAAAAAAAAGCAAGAGAGAGTTATGAAAGTAATGGTTTTCGTAATTAAGCATTAGTTATAATAGCCACCCTGAATCTTCTGTGAAAAATGCAGTCTATGAACACTGTCAAAAAGTGAGTCACATGATGCTGAGGGAAAGTCTTGTGGTTCACATATATACATGTATCTGGATCTACAACTGCTTTGAATCCTGGAGTAGCTATTGCAGCAATTCCACCACCTCTAAAACAAAGCAAAAACACTTCAAACTGTAGGATAAATCTTCTATTTGTCTTAAGGACCTATTTTTGGACAGAAGATTTCTGATTTTACCTAAGGTATTCAACTTCCTGAAAGATAAAACTGTGTTGTAAGGTGTTTTGTTTAATCTAGGAAGCCACCTTCCTGGAAATCCCAGTTGTCAATAACAGTTGAGTGGGGATGCTCAGGATCCATATTGTTCACAGAGGAAACTGCTTTTTTGCTGTGATACCCCAATGCATAATGCTGGACAGTTAACATTGCATGTGCTCCTGGATATGTGGTATGGGACACTATGAAAACAAAACTTGCACAGACATCATTGTGTAATGTAGGGAAATATTCATAGGAGCAAGCCAAGAGGAAGGGAGAAACAAAGACAAGAACAGACCATTGAGATGGAAGGATCCTGTTCTCTTTGTCTCCCTCTCTCTCTGGCTAGGGATATTTTATGCACTGAGCATTGTCAGGGCTTTCTCAGCCTAATTCCCAGGGCTGTACTTGTAAGGATAAAATGAAAGTGGGGGGGGGGGGGGGGATGGTGGTGTAAACTGCCATGGATCCTCACTAGGAAGAAAAGTAAGGTATAAATATAGGAAGGAAGGAAGGAAGGAAGGAAGGAAGGAAGGAAGGAAGGAAGGAAGGAAGGAAGGAAGGAAGGAAGGAAGGAAGGAAGGAAGGAAGGAAGGACCCAAATGCCTGACCCAGTTTTAAGATCATCACTTACAGTAACTAGGAAACTAGATATTTACATTCCTGGCACTGGGGACAAAACCACCTACAATGCAGAAGAAAAGCAGAGTCCAATCCTATGTTCATTAACACAGAAGTAGATCCCACTATCTTCACTCTGTCTTCAGGGTCGGCACGTGGGAGTCGGTAAACTAGGCAATGGCCTAGGCACCAGCTCCCACAGGGGTGCCTCCCTCCCTCCCGGCACGATCGACTGCCCTTCCGCTCTCACCTCCCCAACCATCTGGCACGATCACAGCATGCCGCACCACCACCAGCTGTGACACAGCATCCTTCTTATCCTTTTGTTGTGATCACCCCCCCACCCTCACTGAAAATCCCCACCCTTGCCGCTGCCACGTCCCCCCAGCGTTGGCAAAGTCGGGAGGCTGTGTGGCAGTGAACCTTCGGCGAGGTCGGGGTGGTGGGGAGCAAGCACATTCAGAGCCTTCCCACCCCTGTCCTCTGCCTGCTGCCACTGTTGCCTCCCCCTCCCCGCGGCCACCGTTTGCCTTCCCGCCCCCCTTCCCACCCCCGTTCCTCTGCCTGCTGCCGCCAACCCCTCCCCGCGGCCACAGTTCGCCTTCCCGCCCCCCTCCCCTCCCTGCCCCCGTCCTCTGCTTGTCTTCTCTATCTTTAATCTGTTTAATGAGACCGTAAGGCTGTTGTATTTACCAGAGCTTTTAGCAGTGTGTATGTTGGTGGTAGAAAGTCACAGTTGACTTACGGCGACCCCATAGGGTTTTCAAGGCAAGAGACATTCAGAAGTAATTTGCCATTCCCTGCCTTCACATCAGAACCCTTGTATCCCTTGGTGGTCTCCCATCTAAATACTAGCTAGGGCCAACCCTGCTTAGCTTTAAGAGCTGATGAGATTGGGCTAGCCTGGGCATGTGGGTTGAACTTTGAGGTTTTATTGTTGTTTGATGTAATTATTTATCGAGCTATTCTGAGCCATGGAGAAAAGCAGGATGGAAATAAACAAGTTAAAACATTTCTATGCTGTTTTCCCACCCATCTTAGAGTTCCCAAGGTGGCAGACAACAATAGCCAAAAGACATCAGTGAGAAGGAGGCTCAGTGAGAGAATGCCAGAGGGGGACAGACAGAACAGAAGTTTCCTTCTGTCTGTAGAGGCTACCAGATCCTCATCCAGCTGTGCTTTCTTTGGCTTCTGTGCAATAAATCCCATGCCAGTGTTGGCGTCTTGCTTACTGGCATAGCACAAAAACCCTTCACTATTTCACATGCATCTCTGGCAATCAACTGTGTTCCACTCTGATGCAGATGGATGCTTGCTCTTATCATTAGGATCATTACCATCTGGAATCAGGAGCGGACCTACAGGGAGAAGATCTTAATCAGTTTCATCAGCTGTACTGCCAGAGCCACCAAGCTTCATTAAAAAGCAAGTCTTGAAATCAGAAGCTACTCAGCACAATGCAAAGACTGCACAGCATAGTGACATCTACCCTGTATTGTACTTACAACCTTATTTCCCCTGGCTTTGCTTCTATGTTTGTCACAGTCAGCTGACATGAAAAATTATCACAGGCAAAGTTTTCCAAGCAAGGATATAACTAAATTGAAAGTTCTGGCTGATCAATTTATATGTTCCTGGCTGTTGTTAAAAATTCTAGCTCCACTTTACCCCATAACGCTGCCAAAAATTATGAGTACCATGGGGAGAGTGAGCATATTACTACAGTACAGGAATTCCAGTTACTTTATTTTAGGAAGAGAATAGAAAGCTGGAGCAAGAAACTGATGGTGATGCACCAAGCTCTAAAGAATTAAGGACTGCCAAGCCACCTACACATCTCCTTCTTCTATCCACTTCCTTTACAAATTCAATATAGATTTAATATCCTGGTAGAAAAATCTTGTTTGGCTTTTCTTGCAAGTTGCAGGCAAATTATCTAATATTTCCAAAGATGTTTCTGAGTACCTTGTCCACTAATTTGCTTGCCCATCCTGCCACATTCCAAGAATAATAAGTACATCGAATAATACAGGGCCCTTCTCCATTACCTTATCTTATTGAATCTTGCCTTAAGTTAATAAAAATACAGAATATGGTGAGAATACAGTTAGTTCCAGTCTTTACTAGACTGAAGTTTTCTTTGGGAAAAGTCAAGTCTCTGTCTTAATTTTGGATTATCTATATACCTGAGAGCAATGTTTCTGATCACTTCTTTATAGATAATTGAAAGATTATAGATTTGCTCTTGTGAAGATCACAATGTTTGAATGATTTCACTGCTGCAATCTGAATCCAGATTTCTTTGGAATTTTAATAGCATTACAAGTAGGACAAGTGGGGGGCCAGAAGGCGATCCCATCTCTCCTTGTGCTTGCTTGCCTATCCACCTGCAGCACTGTTGCTTCTGGCAGCCTGGTTCAAGCAGTAGCAGTGCCAGCAGCAGCAGCAGCTTGGGCTCCTGTTCCTCCTCCCCTGCAGCTGCTGCACAGAGATCCAGTGAGGAGCTCACTGGGGAGAAGGCATCTTGCGCATCCACCCCTCCCCCCCCCACTCTGCTCCCTACTCTTGCTGCCTGCATGCCTTTCCTCAGCCATTTTGTATGCTCATCTATCCCCCCTCCTGCACTCTGGTTGCTGCTCATCTGCTCTCCCTTCCAATTGCCTGTGAGCCTGTCACCCCTCCCCTCCCCACTGCTCTACCTGCCTTCCTTCCTCTGTCTGCAGTGCTGTCACCTCTCCCTATCTGGATCTACTTGTGCCAGGCCTATGCAAGAGCAGTGGGAACCCAAGTGCAAACAACACTCCTGTTTGGGAGTGATTCAAACTTCCTTGTTTTTACTTTGCAGATTTTTCTGTAAACTTGGGGGTCCCCCCTTTTTTTGTTTTTGCATTGTTTTTGGCTTTTGCCATCAAGTTGCAACTGACTTACGGTGACCCCACAGGGTTTTCAAAGCAAAAGACATTCAGAAATGGTTTGCCATGGCCTGCCTCTGTGTAGCAACACTGGTATTCCTTGGTGGCCTCCCATCCAAATACTGATCAGAGCCAACCCTGCTTAGCTTGTGAGAACTGACAAGATAAGGATGTCCTAGGCTAGCCAGGTCAGGTTTATTGAAGTGTCTCAGTTTTCTCTGCATGGCTCCCATCTGTGTATTTAAGTATTCACAGATGGGGCCATGTTAACAATTGGATATATAATTCCTAGAAGGCAGTGTATTGGTAACTACCTCTATGTCAAAGTTTAACTCCAAATCCATGCCTGGTGTTACCCAATAGCTTCTTATTAGCAGTAAGGATACTTACTTCTGTTGAGGAATTTAGAATATAAATTTGAGCTTTACACCCAGCTAACATCTGCTTGACATCCTTCATTTCCTGAAACATGCTACAAGTACAGTGCTGAGACATCATATGAATTACCCTCCTTCAGTGTTGAGTATACCATAAAATATTGGGATCAACCAAAGATGTTGTTATCAAAGGAACTGCTCTGTATCTTCTCCAGAATCTGTGATGGGATATCAAATGTTCAGATTGCCTATCTGTGCCCTTTTTAAAAATAGCCTCTCAAAGAGTGGATTGTAGGTGCATAAGCTTCCAACAGCAAGGACTATTAGCCATGTACATCTTGCAATCTCTTTGGCATCGGTGTTTTGATTATGGCTCTGGCTATAACCATGTGCAAAAACACAAGCACATTACTTCGAGGCTTTTGTGAACTGAAGTTGTAAAACAAGTAAACTCTGTATATCTTTGTACCCCAGATGATAGTCTCCGTCATACTCTGAGATACTGTGATATAGAAGAATCTATACTACAGGCATTCCATCTCCTTGAGGAACAGGCAATCAAGGAGCATGATTGGGGAGGGATGGTGGCTCAGTGGGAGAGCATCTGCTTGGTAAGCAGAAGGTCCCAGGTTCAATCCCCGGCATCTCCAGCTAAAAAGGGTCCAGGCAAATAGGTGTGAAAAACCTCAGTTTGAGGCTCTGGAGAGCTGCTGCCAGTCTGAGTAGACAATACTGACTTTGATGGACCGAGGGTCTGATTCAGTATAAGGCAGCTTCATATGTTCATATGAGCTCTGTCAGAATCAAGCAATCTATAATCAGCATCATTTCCAGTTCCCATCTGTGTAAAATGGTGTAACAGGGTTCACATGATACTGCCTTATATTGAGGTAGACCATTGGTCTCTGATACTGCCTTATATTGAGGTAGACCATTGGTCTCTAAACATTGTCCCCTCAGACGTGTGATTTGTCTCCAGGTAGTGGTCTTCTGCATCAGCTATGGCTTGAATCTGGATCCTTTCTGCATGCAAAGAAGACGCCCTTCCACTAAGCCATGGGTCCTGCACAAGTCGGCTTGCCAGGGTACAGGCACGGATGGAGAGCAGCACCCTCATTGTATATAACACTCTTAGCTCATATTTTGCACGAATCACAAAGCATGTATCATGCACAAATCACAAAGCATGCACAGTGCCTACTTGCTATATTTATTTATTTATCAGATTTATATCCCACCCTCCCCCAACAGGCTCAGGGCGTCCCTGAGTTTAAAAACATCAGCAATTTACAAACATCATATTAAAAATAAAATATATAAAAAACATTTCCATTCATATTAAAAATCCAAGATGGCAAGCTTGTAATTTCCATTATATTAGTTCAGTGAGATTGTCGGTCCTGTAAGGCAGGGGTGGCCGACGGTAGCTTTCCAGATGTTTTTTGCCTACAAAAGGGAGAAAAGTCCTGCAGGGCCCTGATGTTTTCAGGGAGGGCATTCCACAATGTGGGGGCTATTACTGAGAATGCTCTGGCTCTAGTGCTGGTCAATTGAGCTTCTTTCGGTCCAGGGATCTTAAGGAGATTTTGAGACCCTGAATGTAGTGCTCTCTGGGGTACGTATGGGGAAAGGCAATCCCGAAGGTAGACAGGTCCCAGGCCACATAGGGCTTTAAAGGTTATAACCACCACTTTGAAGCGAATCCAGAATGCCACAGGCAACCAGTGTAATGCTTTCAGCACAGGTTGAATGTGCTCCCGTACAGGTAGTTTCCCAACATCCTCATCAAGTTAGAATTCCCAGGATTCTTTGATAAAAAGATGGAACCCATATAACTTGGTATATGTGCTATTTTTTTCTGCCAGAACCATTTTTTTCCCAGAATGAATTAAGAGGATATCAGATATATTACTAGTTTTAATATCAGCATTGAACAGCTTGGTGAAGCAATATCCATGGCTTAAGGGCATGGTAATAAAAACGACAGTCCGGTTGCAGATTTCTGAAAAAGAAGCTACTGAGTAGGGAAGTAATATATTTAAGGCCCTGGTTCTTTTAAGGCTTATAATTAGATTTGATGAATTAAATCAGAAACTTCAGTTGACAGTCCCTTGCCTCTCAGCAGGGCACAAATGGGACAAGATGGAAAGACAGATGCAGGTTGGATAGACTGCAGAGGGAAAGAAACATCTGAAGCATCTTCTCCTCCTGGTTCTGAACCCCATGATTGCTGCACTGTGTAAATGTTCTTTACAGCTATAGTATTTTTATGTAATTCAGATTTTTAAAAATAATAAAACATTTGGGTTTAGAATGCAAGGACATTCTGCTCTCCATCCTGGGTTATCAGTGTGCAGCCAACATTCTCCTTGGTGAAAAAGAGGTCCAATGGCAAAGGAACACTCTATACCAGGATTTCCCAAACTTTCTCCCCTGTGGCCTGGTTATTTTTACATGTCTCCTTCGTGGCCCACTAAAATTCGGGGGTGGAGCCAGAGGATAAGAAACACTGTCCAGGAGCTTTCCCCGCCCCCCTCTGATGTTTCCAAATATCGTGCAGTCTCAATATCGCACCCTGAGTGTCCTCCGGGTGGAAGATGCTTAGGGAGCAATACTGAGACTGCGCACTGGCCAGAAGCTTTTCCTGCTCCCCTCTGATGTTTCTGAACATCAGAGAGGGGTGGGGGAGGGCTTCTGGCCAGCGTGCAGTCTCTGAAGCACACTCTGAGCATCCTCTGCCTCCCAGGCTTGGGGAGCAGGGGCTGGAGCACAAGAGGGAAGGGGGCAGTTGAGCTGCCCCTGGTGACCCAGCATTGAGGCTTGCATGGCCTGGTGCCGGGTCACGACCCTGCAATGGGAAACGCTGCTCTATACTAATGTCCACAGAAAATCTGTAGCCCCCATTTAAATCGATATGGAGGGGAGGTAGAGCCAACAATAGTATCTCTCCCATCTTGCAGTACAGGGGGAACTAAATATTTGGTTCTGGCAATCAGGTATTTATTTTTGGGGGGAAATTAATAACTGTTATTAGCAGATTCTTATTACTATCTGATTTGTATCCTGCATACAGTCCAACTTCTAAAGGGGCCATTTTCTCCAGGGGAATTGATTTCTGTAGTCTGGAGATCAGTTATAATTTCTGGAGATCTTCAGGCTCCACCTGCAGGTTGACAACCTGCCTCACCTTGCTTTAATATTTATTAATGAACAAGAAAAGGACACAGTCAAATCCAAATCAGGAAGCTGTCATAAATCTTTAGTGAGAGGTTGCGGTCACACAAATGCCCTTGGGTTATGTAGGCCAGGTAACAAGAACTCAGATTTGCATATGTGCATGCATACATTTGAGATATTTATAGAGCTCTTTCCCGGATTATTCAAGAAAGTGTACAGTAGATCACATACAATCATACAATGTAATCAATAAAGATTTTTTCAAAACATGCCATATTGAATATAGAAAATGGTAGAAAATAGGTTGTAAAAATAGGGCAGAAAAATGAGTGTTGTTTCATAGATCTTTGGAAATCTCCTGGAGCAGGTTTTGGGCTTCCAGAAGCAGTTGACAACAGTAGAAGATAGAAGCAATCTGTTCTTTGTCATCCTTTGTTATTTATTTAAACCTTTATTAGCTGCCTTTCTCGCTTCCTCACTGGTTCTGGTCAGGCGGGGATAAAGATTAACATTTCTGGAAATGCTGAGCTCATGGGGGGAAATGGGATTTATCTGGGGTGTAGCCAGACGTACCATTACTGGCGACACAGCTCCGTCTCGCTGACGGATTAAATGTGTTCGTTCAGACATCCACATCTGGCAATCGAGCGTCATCCAGGGTCATTCCGACTTGCTGCGGATCAGTGCCACATTAATTTGACAGCGCAGAAAGTCCGGCCCTTTTTCAAAACAGCGGCACAAAATCAACTTTTTCCTGTTTGGGCAGCTCACGCGTGATACTGCCCCTTGGAATGTTTACCGCCCCTCCCACCTTTTTTTTAAAAAAAAGCCTGAGCAGACATGCGCATTGCCAGATCATCCGGGAATCTGAGGTGACGCTTCTGCTTCTCCAATCAACACAAGATCGGCGGGGGGGGGGGGGGGGACGTTATCCCACTCTTCAGAACAGGAAAAAAAAATCTTTTTTTTCAATGTGGAGGATTTCCAGATATCATTGTCACTGCCAATTTCTAGGAAATTAATTCCTGGCAGTTTGATTTCCCACCTCCAAACAGTTGGATGCATGTTCAATGGACCCCCCCTCCCAGAAATCAACATCTGATCACGCATGCTCCAAGACAGGAGCATGATAGTTTTGGATGTGTGATCGCTCAACAACAGAATGAGTCGCATTCTTGGATGCTCGTCTGAACAGCCCTGCATCGAATCAATATTCAGCTGTTCAAATTTGAGCGCTACACACCCGCTTTTAATGTGAGGTGTGGCCGCATCCCTGGTCTCTCTTTGGATGCTATCACATTGGGAAATAGACGCAATATTGTCTTGGCTCCAAAAAAGCTACTTGAGTTTGGTCCATTTCCAGGCTATCAGACAGCTGCCATCGAAGTGGCAGGATCACAACAGTGGTCTGTAATTGGCCATTCACACTGCTAGTGTGCCTCAACCATGGGCCAGCTGTGGAAAGGTTGTTGGGGTTTTTTTTTAAAAGTCCTCTGGTGTGTACACTCAAGCAGAGAAGCGCACAAGTGCTCCTCAGAACAGGGTTATTGGGAAAAAACCCTGAACATGCCAGAAATGGCTTGGCATGGTCACACTGCTCTTCCATTAATGAGTTGTGCCCAGGCGTTCAGACAGCCAGCAAATATGCAATCTAAATGCAATTCAGGGGGAAACTACTGGGAAGATCCAGGTGGCTTTTTAATCCATATAGGAGGTGTCTGGAGATGGGGTGAGAACGGGTGCAGCTCGCAGAGCAGATGTGCTCATGTAATCATGCACATTTAATCCCAATGGGCGGTGTGGCTAGGTCGAGTCAAATCTCTTGTGTAATAGCACCCCCTGTCTCTCAACTTTCTTCAGCTACCTTTTCAACTAGGGTTGCCAGGTCTGTGTTGGAAAATACCTGGAGACTTTGGGGGTGGATCCAGAAGAGGGCAAGGTTTGGGGAGGAGAGGGGCCTCAGCATGGCACAATGCCATAGAGCCAGGCCTCGAATTCAGCGGGATCTCACAGAAGCGCAGCTCCTGAACCTTTCTGGCAGTTCCATCTCCTTCCCACCTTGTTCATTGAATAGTAGGTGCAGCTGCATAACAATCCCTGGATGAGCTCCACCTCCATTTCCCCCTACAAAATGACCCCTGTGTAGAGTAAGCCAAAGACCTAAATGAGTGTTGTTTCATAAATCTTTGGGAAATCTCCTGGAGCAGGCTTTGGGCTTCCAGAAAGCAGTTGACAACGGTAGAAGATAGAAGCAATCTGTTCTTAGTCATCCTAATTAGCTGTTCACAAGCTATACAGTGCAGCTTAACAAGATGTCAAAATGGGAAATTATGTTTTAAGTTTCTGAACAGAGAAAACAATTTGGCAAAATGCCCTTTCTTTGTTAATCACCATTTCAAAAGGTGAACTGAAATTCAAAGCTCCAAAATGTTGTTTTTAGCTCATAATATCTCATAATATCTCATAATATCTTAATATTAGCTAAGAAAACTGTTGCTTAAAGTTTAGATTCTGAGAAAGTTTATAAAATAATAGTTTTGAGCATTATAGATTAAGAGAAAATGTAATTCAATTAAGAGTTTCTGAATGAGGCAGACAACAGGAGAGGTTTTGCTAATTAATATGATTTATTAGCACTCAAATGTGGAATAGCTTTCCTCTACTGTATGCTTTATCACAAGCCTTTGAAATGTTTAATACTGTGTTATATTGAATTGTTAAAAGATTATTAGCTAAAGAAATGCTTAAATAAGCAGCTTGATCATTTAGACTCCATGATAATAGCAAGGAATCAGCATTATAATAATCAGCATTATTTTTAACAAGCAAAGGTGAACTGTGTTACTGGAAAGTATTCTCAGCCAATTAAGCTAGGATAAGAGCCAAGGCTGGTACACTAGAACTTTTGCCAGATAAAGATACTTCTAATAGAGCAGATGTTTTTAGATTTATTGCTCCTGTTTAGAACTTTTGAACCAAGTGAAAAATAAATCAAATTTTGAATGTTAATCAAAATAGTACTAATTAGAAGTAAAAATAATTTCTATATAAAGGCCCTAATGTGGTTAAGAAGAAAAGTGTTTTATCTACAGTTTTTACAAAAGATATAAATTTATATATTTCAAAAATGTAATAAAAGCTTCCTGATCAATTAGAGAATAAACAAGAACAGGTATTCAAGAGAGAAAAATAAATTATTTCAGATTATGTTATTTTAAAAGCTGAGAAGTCCATATAAAAGTTCAGTTTTTCTAAGAAATGACTGATGTGGTATTATTATCAATTATTTTCATATATTTTGTAAGAATGCTTAATAAACAAGTGTTTTTATATATCTTTATGTATGTGGAAACAAGATTATTCAATATAAAGTTAAGTTTTGCTATATAAAGTTAAGTTTTGCTTGTGATATGAGTTTAAGGTCGTAAGTTCATGAGAGATAGAATGTCTAGGAAAGAAGCCAAGTGGAGTTAACAGGAAGGTTAGTGTCTAGAAAGATGTTACATTTCATTTTTAATGGGGAAGTTTTGACAACACACCTGTTGAAGAGAAGGTCAGTAAAGTTGAAAATAAGCCAGGAACATGTTATTTTTCAAATGTAAGATTAATGAATATTAGAGACAAATAACTTGCAAAAGCACATGCCTGGTCACGTAAGATTAATGATGTAAAGCGGAGGAGCAAAGAAAAGTATAAAAGTGTGAACACAACTGGACCTCAGTGAACAACTGAGCTGAACCTTTGGCTCTATGTTGTTCCTTATTCGAATAAAACTTTTTTTTACCTCTTTTTGCTGTCTGGATTTTGTCTCACTGTGTGACTGTAATTGGCTAGCCACACAAGTCAAAGAACCTTGGCGCCCTGAGGGCGTTGCTATCACCTGCATAGAACCCATCCTTCAAAGCAGTCATTTTCTCCAAGGGAGCTATTCTCTGGCAGTTGGAGATCAGTTGTAAAAGTGGGAGATTTCCAGGCCCCACCTGGAGGCTGGCAGCCCTACTTTCAACTTCTGAAAAGACAAAAGACACTCAACCTGGGCCAGGGCATTTTCTGTCTTAACCCCTACCTGGTGGAACAAGTTCCCTTTGGAGATTAGGGCCCTGCAGGGACTGTTGCAGTTCCGCAGGACCTGTACGACAGCTGTTCCACCAGGCATTCAAGTGAGTCGGTGGACATTTTATTATTCTGTGGCCTCTCTGCTGCAGGGGTGCCATTGAAATAACTCTGTTGAGCCATTTATCTTACACCAGCTGGGGAATGTATGGAAGAAGTGGAGGTGATTGATACCACTAACTGCAGAATTAGAGTTTGTTTTTAGATTGTTATACTGTTTTATTCTATGAATCTGTTTTTAACTCTGTATTATTGATTGTTGTTACAGAGCCCATTCGGGAAAGGGCAGGCTATAAATATGATTGAATGAATGAAAGAATGAATGAATGAATGAATGAATGAATAGTCTGAAGTAACCTCCACAAAGATATTCCTAAGAGAAATGATCACATTAACACCATAAATGACCATGCTGTTTTTTGTTTCACAATCTGAATGAAGACATCTTGCTAACTCCCACTGAAGAGACACAAAGAGAGGTGGAAGGAAGTGATTTATTCAGGTTTTCATATAGGAAAGGAACAAAGTGGGGCTTTACATCCCTGGACATGGGGTTGAAGGGTCATCAGCCTTATAGAATTTGTAGGTGCATGTGTCTGGGTCAGCAACTGCTTTGCATCCTTCAGCAACTGCAATGCCACCATATCTAAAACAAAAACAAATAGCTGTAAAACAAGGTCTTTATTCACTTGCACAATGCTTGTTTGCTGGATCTGGCACTGCAGATTTAGCAAACCCAGCCTTATAAAGTCCCTCCATTCTTGTACGTTTGTGATAGGGTAAAGATGAATTAATACATTTATTCATTCATTTATTTAGATATGTGTCACCTCTCCAGAGACCAGCTAGAGGTGGTTTACAAAGAAATGTGACTGCTTGGGGAGGGAAAGGCACCCTCACATGCTCACAGCTTTTCTTCTTTGGTAGTTTCTCACCCTGTCTAAAACTGAGCTTTGAAGGAAGTTCTGCACCTTTCTATCAAGTTTAGTGCCGGTTCCTCTGTCCAGTGTTTATGTCTCCACTGCTGAGTGGATTTTTGTATCTCTGGTTAACTGTACATACAAATCCACCTTCAGTGTGGATTCCATGTGCCAATCAATCCCATCCAGTAAATCTCACTGAGTCCAGTGGTTCTTACATCCATGAAAGACTCAAAGGACTGCAGTTTTATATATGCATGAGAAATCTGCAAAGCCTGGGCCAGTGGCCTCAATGGTAAATTATCAGAATATCTAGAAAAAGTTATCAGGGCTGAAATATCTCTGAAAAGTGCACTCACTGATATGGAGGCCCTTCTTTTGATCTTTGAAGGGGGAGGGCATTCCATTGGCAGGGAGGTACATTCTGAATCTTTCTCTGAGCCGTAGAGTTCGAAGGTCATCTAGTCTAACCTTAGTTTAGCTCCATTTATTCTCATGTCACGTGTTCCATTGAAAAACACCTCTGACATTAGCTTCCTCCCAATGCTGTCGAACTGGATAAACTGATGTTTGCTCCTTGTTTTAAGGATGTGAATTTTAAGAAACAAATTCCCAGAATACTGTATCTATCTGTCCATACATCTAATTACATTTTACTCCATCATTCTGCCAAGGGCAGGATACAAAGTTCATCCAGTGCAAGACTCTTGTTTCTTCCATCTTCCCAACAATGTGAGGTAGGTTAGGCTGAGCGAGGGTGACTGACTCAAGGTCAACCACTGAGCTCCAGTGGAGATCTGAACCCTCATCTCCTAGTCTAACATGCTGCCAACCACTACACCACACTGCCTGTCACCATAGCTGTTCACATATTAACTTAATGAGGCATTGCAACACAAATAGAAGCTATATGTGCCTATACCTGATACCAGTTATCTATACAATGCTCCTGCTCTCCTTGTGAGAAAAAACTCCCATTTAGGGCAAGATATATTCAAATTTGGGCTCCAACCTACCTGGAACAGCATTGTAGCTCTCCTTTACTATTGCACTCGCATCTCTGACAGTTTGCTGTGTTCCACTCAGACTCCAAGTTATGCTTACTCTTATCATAAGGATCAATACAGCCATTTGGATCCACAAATTTACCTGGTGGGGGGAGAGAAATCTTTGTCATTTTTATCTGTAGTAATGCCATAACCTCCAAATGCCAATATAAAAGCCTTCTAAAAATCAAGGAGAAATGCCACTCTGCATAAATTTTAATCTATGTGTTTTAACTTATATATTTAAATGGTTTTATTGTTTTATGACTGTGATCATAGCAAATTATGACTCTGATGTAAGCTGCCCTGAGAAGAAGAAGAAGAAGAAGAAGAAGATGAAGAAGAAGATGAAGAAGAAGAAGAAGAAGAAGAAGAAGAAGAAGATGATGATGATGATGATGATGATGATGATGATGATGATGATGATGATGATATTGGATTTATATCCCGCCCTCCACTCCGAAGAGTCTCAGAGCGGCTCACAATCTCCTTTACCTTCCTCCCCCACAACAGACACCCTGTGAGGTGGGTGGGGCTGGAGAGGGCTCTCACAGCAGCTGCCCCTTCAAGGACAACCTCTGCCAGAGCTATGGCTGACCCAAGGCCATGCTAGCAGGTGCAAGTGGAGGAGTGGGGAATCAAACCCGGTTCTCCCAGATAAGAGTCCGCACACTTAACCACTACACCAAACTGGGCCCACCTTGGTGGGGAGGGCGGGGTATAAATCAAATTAAACATAAACCTAAACAAAGCAAAGACTACACAGCACATATATAGTTCACACAGTACACATATTGGCTGGCAAACCCTGGGGAACTGATGAGGGTGGGACTTACTCTAATGGGATTCCACATCACCACCACATCACTTCTGGCAAAACACACACACACAGTTTCCACTGAATCCTAGAGCAGCTCACAACATGGTGATGTCACTTCTGGTTATGCAGCCAGAAGTGATGTTGTGGGATGGTGTTCCACTGCCACCATTTTCTGCCACACTGAGGCAGGCAAATGGCAACCCATATACAGTATATATACACATATTGCTTTGATACTTTGGCAAGCTGGAGGCATTCTACAAGAACAGTACATGCAATCACAGTGCATGTGTTACCTGAACTGCCTTGTCTCAAATTTAGATGGGGAAGTTAACATGAGACCAAATATGGCAGACAGGAATAACAGGCAGGAAATACCACCTGTGTATAACAGGATCAGTTCTGAGAGACAAAACTTCTCACTGACACCAGATTTCAAATTGAATATAAAGATTTTATAAACAGAAATGAAATATGAACTTTATTCAAGTTGGTGGCCTAGCATGGGGGCTACACATGGTTCTACCTGGCAGCTAAGCAGACACAAAGACCTCCACCCATCAAAATGCTGTAGTAGAATCTGGAGTTTTAAATGGGTTTTATCCAAATGGTGTTTTGGATCTCTGACGAAGGAGTCACAGAATCAGTGAAGCTATAGTGATACTTCCAGCTCCCAATTTAATGGTGATCGTATGTAGGAGATTCAACATAAAAAGAATAGGACAAGGAACCTAAATATAGGGGAGGGGAGGGGAGAGGATAAGATTCCTGCCTCACATTATTGCAGCAACTAAATGGGTGAAAAGTCAAGGTATTGGTCATGCTTCAGCAACCACACCCAAACCAGAACTCTCTGGTTGAATTCTGTGGTTGAAGCCATGATACTAAATTAAAAACTTCTGATATTTATACCTCACTTTTCTCCCCATTAGGGTAGGAAGGCAGCATGGTATAGGTCAATCTTCTCAGATTTTGGAAGCTAAGCAGGGTTGGTACTTGGATGGGAGACCATCAGGAAGATTCCAGAGAGGAAGACAATGGTGAACCACTTGCCTTGAAAATCCCTTTTTGGGATTGTCGTAAATTGGTTGTGAGTTCACAGCATATTCATACCTCCTATATTTCTTTCCAATGGAGACCCAAAGCAGCTTACACCATGGTTGTCTCCTCCTCTGTTTTGTCCTCAGAAAAACAGCCCTGTGATGTAGGCTAATCTGAGAGAGAGCCACCCAACAAGCTTCCATGTGAGAGTGAAGATCTGAACTTGGCTTTCCCAGATTCTAAACCAACACAGTTCCCACTATACTACACTTCAAATGGGATAATACTGATGTAAGTAGGTAGTACAAATATACATAGCAATTGCATTCTGTCAAAATCACATTTTTGAGCTGAAAAATAACCCTTTGCCTTTTACATTACCATCTTGCATGACTAGTTCGGGTGTTCTCAAAAAACAAGCTCCATGGCACAAAGTCAGGGTGATACATGAGACAGTCAAGATTAGAAGGACTTTCTGAAAAAGAAGCAACAGAAGAATAAAAGTCAGCTAGAAACATCTTCAAGTTCTTTGAGAAATTCTGTTCTAAACTCCATTCAGGCTTTGTGATTAGTTAACATTTAAATGTTTTTTACTGTATTAAAAAAAGCATAGGATTCAACAGGTTGCTTCAGAAATTGGAGTTTATCTTCATAGCTTTGACAGCAAATTCAATTTGAAGTAATTGACAAGGAGAAGGCTGTGGTCATACAGATACAATGGGGTGTCGCATTAAAGCACACTGTTTTGGAAAAGTAGTAGTTTCTTGCCAATTTGCCCCCCAAATCCTATGGATGTGATACAAAAGGGGAGGGAAAACTCAAGGACAAGTGCAGTGGACAGCACTGTATGAAAACTCTGTAGATGTAAAAGATGACTAGAATGAATCCAGAGTAGCCACTGGTTCAGTTACTCAGATCTTACACTGGCTGTATGAAAAGACTTAACAGAACAAAATATAACTCCTATATTTATTTATTTAATCAGATTTATACCCTGCCCTCCCCTGATGGGCTCAGAGCAGCTAACAACAAATAAAAACAACATAAAATATTAAAAACAAAATATACAATAAAATCATTTCCATTTTATAGTCATTAAAAGTCCATGATGCACATTGATGTTCTAGTTATTCTGATGTTTCTGGTTTCAGTTATGTTAGTTCAGTGAGATTGTCAGTGCTGTGGAATAATAGCCACCTCCCCTTAACCATTAAAAGCAAGTTTGAACATAAGAAAGAGGCATGATAGGTGTCCTGGGAGCTGGGGGGAAAACAAAATCAGCATAATGGAAAACTGAATTACATGCTCAACAACAAGTATACCAATTAACTGTATATGCATATAGCTACTTTGCGTAATCTCTCACCAGATTCTGAATTTGAAAAGATTTTTGTATTGCTGGCAGTCCTGCACTGGCAGATGTGACACAAAGGAGGGGTTGGTGTGGCTTAGATGGACTAGGAGTCACAGGGAGGATAGGAAATGTCTGGAATACCTTGTTTCCTAATTCCTTTTCATCAGTTTGAGCCCATCCAGAATAAAGAAACAATTGACCATAATGAGATGCAGAAAGGATTTTTTTGCTTACCATCTTTGCTGTGCAATGTAGAAACCTTTGTGAGAATCAGCTCAGTTGGCAATAGAATGTTTCTTACCAATGTCTGAGGAAATCTGCTACCCAAATTTATACAGACCAAAAGAGGGAGAGGCTAAGCTGAGGGAAACATCACTCTTTCCCTGCTGTTCTGGGTGAATTGATATGTAAAAAGAAAGTTGACAAGAACTAAATATTTGCTTCTGACTAAGCTGGTATTTGTTTTGTACAATGATAAGGGCAATAGCTGGCAGTCTTCTTCAGAGGTGCATGTAGATAAGGACAAATTTGGCACTAAATCAGGATCTTCTTGTAAATGATGCATAGGAAGTGATGATGAACCTCAAAAGAGGGTTAGGATTGGGTTGGCCAAGTGAGGAAAGTTCTGTCATGGATACATCTTATCCACTAGGGCAGGAAACTGAGTACTTTTTGAAGGGGCTGAAAGAGCAAACATGGCTAAGAGAGTGGAGAAATGTGTCAGGAGGTATGCAATCTGCATTTGGGCTTCACTTAACATTTCGAGTTGATTTGGGAGTATAGGGAAAGACTGTTAGAATCAAATAAGTTTCCTACAGTAGCTGGCCAGGTGGTTCTTGGAAGCCCACATTCTGCACAATCATGAAGTGACAACAGAGACAGCTGTTAGTAGAAAGGTGGAACCTGGATCCAACTCATGCAGTTGGAAATCTTGCATAAAGCCTATTCATTGGTGCTCAGGCATAATATCAAAGAATTTCAGTGAAAGAAAAATGAATCTAAGCAATACATTCTGGTACCATTTGTCAGAGAAGTTATATACTTAACTTTCAACTGAGGTTTATGACCCAACAGAAATTTTGGTGGAACTTAAAGGGCAGAAATGGATTTATGCAGAAGCTGAGTAGACTACAGTTTAGGACTTCCAATGATGTGGGACCGCTAAATGCAATTTTTAAAAACTAAATTCCAATGCGCAGTTCTGGTAATGCTATGAATCCTTGTCAACATAGCCGTTGTGAGGGGCTGTCGATAGACCATCTCTTAGTGAATGACATCAATTAATTGAACCTAAAATAAAAAGGATTTAAAATTCAGCTTGTCTAATAAAGGAGGAAATGTTAATTCTGGCCCCAAATCCCAGAAATACAGGTATTCTTGGCTGACGAGTTAACATTTCTCTGGCCTCAGCTGAAGCCTCAGATTCCTAAATGGTGACACAAAGTATCATTTTCACCCACAGAGGAAATTCAATCACTTCTGAGTTATGTTATGGTTAGTTGTTAACATGCTCATGTTGTGAAGATAATGTGTTTGAAACCCAGTAAGCATCTGTTTCTTTTTGGATGAATCTACAAAATGGAAGTACCAAAGAAATACTTTGAACTTCATAAACTGATATAACAAAATACTAGTAAAATAAATTATCCATTGGACTACAAAAACAATTTCTGTTTCATATTTCATGGAAACCTTGAGTGCCATAAAGATTTTTTACCCAAATACCAGAGTATCCCCACATAACATGCCAGGTGTGATTATGTCACTTCCAGGTGACATCATCACATTGGGCACCAACAAAGCTCTTCAGAGGCGGGGCTACCACCACCAGCCAATGGCCATATTCAGGTTGGGAAACTCCTGGAGATTTGGGGATGGAGTCTAGGAAGGACAAGGACCTTTCTAGAAGTATCCATTTTTTTTCAAGGGGGACTGATCTCTGTAGACTGGAGATCAACTATAATTCTGGGGGACCCCCAGGTCCCACCTGTAGGCTGGCATCCTTAGGTGGGTGTGGCCATTATAAGGCTTCTCGTTGGCTGCCCTCATTCAAAGGAAAGGTTTTTCCTTTACTGCAATAGCAGCTGCAGCCACTGGAGAATCAAGAGGACTGGTAAGCACCTAGGCTTTTTTAGTCAATGTGTGGCTCAATTCCCCTCTCAGGCTTTAGTCCTCTTTATTCTCCCTTCTCTTTCTTTCGTTCCCTTCAAACTTTTCTTCATTTCATTTTCTTCATTTCCCCTTTTGCAATTCTTTTGCAAAGTGAGGAGAGCAGGGCTTTTTTTTCTGGAAAGAGAAGTGCCAGAACTCTCAAAAGGAAAATGAAGAAACCCAACGGTGTCCCTCATGCACTTTTAAACATTTTTTTAAAGAATTTTTTTTCCACAAAGAGGTTCCAGAACTCTGTTCCACCATGTTCCCCCAGAAAACAGCCCTGGAGGAGAGAGAGATAATTTGGCTCTGCTTCCTGTGGCGGCCATTTTATATTTGACTCCACCTCACGTAATAGCCATTTTGAGATGGCACTCAATAACCCTTCAAAATTCAAAAGATGCCTGCAGCCTCAAAAAGCTTGAGGACCCATGATGATCTAGAGAGGAGTTTTCTTCCTGCATGAGGCCAGAGTGTGGATACGGTTGCCTGACCCATGCACTTCCCTGCCACTGTCAGGAAGGGAGGCTTCATACCCCCCTCCCTTCCTGTTCTCCCCTCTCCCTGAGAGAAGGGTCTATTGTGATGCCGGTCAAAGTGGGTAAGCATGAGGAACATGAGCATGTGGAACACTTTGAACTGCCAGGCCTGCATTTCTTTGCCTGGTCTTTGCCTGGTCCTGGCTTTGGCTCTGGATGTTCTTTGTTCCTAGGGGAGACTCTGGGGGTGCTGGAGATTGACAAAACTCATGGAGGCCCTAGTCTTCCTCTTTCACTGGCTGTCTTGCTGGAAGCCTGCTGTAGTACAGAAGGCCAAAGTTTTGCCTCTGGGGCACAGGTATGGCAGGAAACTACCCAGTCTCTGGTTTAGTCCTCCACCACCAATCAATAGGGTAGGGAGGGGAATTGGAGGGGGGTGGGATGGCATCCTGTGATGCCATGAAATCTCTTCTGGATGCACAACTGGAAATGATGCTAACACATCATGGGACACCCTAGGATTTCTAGATCATCTTGTTATTCCTGAGTACTGACATCACTTCCAGCTGGGCAGCCAGAAGTGGTGTCATGGTATTACAGGATGCCTTTTTGGAAAGTCTCTACGCCACCAGTCTCTTGAGGATTGCCAGCCAGTGGTGGATACAGGGGATTTCAGGCACAGGGGATCACAGCAAGTAGTGTGAGTCAGAGCACAAGGCTCATCAGCAGTTTATGACTCTTTCCCTAAGGAGTATTCACATGAACAACTTCTGGTTCAGGGCAGGTCCTAATGGAGCCTGCATCAGATAAAGCAGTAGGCAGAAGAAAGGGAGAGGGGCCAAGGGAAGAGAGAACAGAGGAAGCAGGTTAACGAGAGAAGAAACTGAAATGAAAGTAAGGGTCCAAGGAAAAGAGATTTGGACAGGACACGCAGGGCCTTATTAAGGAAAGAGGAAGCCTGGGCTGAGATGATGGAGACGAAGAACCAGGGGATGGAGGGAAGAAGGCAAAGATGGTCTGAGGAAAACAAAGTGCAAGAAAAAGGGAGGTGGACCAAGCTAGATGAGAGCCTGGTGGTAAAATTGGATATGATACATTCTTGTTCCTGTAGCTGTAGTTCATTTAACAGCCGTGTTCCCTTTTGCATTCCCACCCTCACATCACTAGTGGAAGACAGATCCTTCATGGACATCTTTTCTCACTCCTGAGAAATACTTTGTATCTTTAGTTTAAACATGAATTATTTTCAGGGATCAATGATAGAAGGGCAAACAATGAGGAAAGTTGGCACATTCAGCTTATCATCCCAGCTTTTATAATGCACCAGCCAAAAGTCTTGTCGGGGGATAAGTGGCTCTGAAAGGAAGAGAGTGGAGTCTGCAATCAGCCACTCTGAGTTCCAACAAGAAGGCGGTAAGCTAATCAGAGCGGAACAGGGTCTCCTGGGTCAACCAACACAAAAAATAAAACCTCTTTGAGGCAAATAAGAATTCAGTGTCAGACTCACTTGGTATTTATTTTGTACTAAAAACTTGTAGAGGCTGGCAGAGCCTTATCGCCTTCAGAAGTGTTTACTGATAAGGCAGGCCAAAACCCCAACAGGATCCTCTCATAAAGCAGCAGGATGAGGTTGTGCCCATAATAAAGGAGGAAGTGTTCATTTGAGGCAACAGTACTGAGAATACTATGTGTTTGTTGGTTGATGAGTTTACATTCCTATAGCCACACAGGGAGTCCCCTGATTCCTCAGTGATGTCACAAAATATCACTTCACACATCTACGAGATTTAATCGTTCCTAGGTTGAGGTGTTAATATATACATGTCACGATAGTAATGGGGGAGTGAAACCCAGTGGTGTACTCTTTTCTACTTCCTGAAAAACTGCTTTAGAAACTCTCACAATGGAAATGTTTGTTAAGGGATGTCAACTTGCGAGGTGGGGGGGGAGACAAATAAAAATGAAAGGTTCATAATCAAATGAAAAATGGAAATGGGAAAACAACAATGGTGATCTAGAGGGAATTCAGCTTCTCTGTCACACGGGTACAGGTTGCAGAAGGGAAGCTGTATTTCTGTGTTGCAGCAAAACCAGAAAAGAGTCTTATGGCACCTTAAAAACTAACAGAATTATTAATGCAGAAGATTTCATAGACCTCACTTCATTAGATGCATGAAATGAATTATCAGTCAGCTGATTACAGCTTCTTTTGCGGGGGATGATTCCCAGTTCTGTTCTGATTGTCACTGCAAAGGCAAAGACATTCACAATGGCAACAGTTCTTCACACAGAGATTTGCTTCATGTTTCTCCCCAAATATTCCCCCTCACTGGCTCGATTTTTGCCATTTAAACATATATATAGATAATTTATCAAAACACCAACAAGCTTACTGGCCACGAGAAGAGGGCGCTAGACGTAAGAATGTGGGGAGGAGGAGGAGTGAAAATCCATACCTTTCTTTGCTCCCTTTCCCATACCTATTTGAAGTATAATCTTCCAAGAAATATCATAAGAAATAGGTTTGTGGAAAATTACAGCAGAGCCAGGAAAAACATATAATATTGGTTGATGCAGTTGTGCAGAAGCCAAAATTAAATCCTTTGAGATTTGGCGTAGGGGTGGGAATGTGGAGCAAGAACTCAGTGAAACTCTCATAAACACAGAGGAGAAAATCTATAAAGAGTGGATTAAAAGGCCATGAAATACAAGAGTTTTCTGTGCAAAACTCAAGTGTACAAGATAAGCACAGCAACTATAGTTATAATTGGTGGTCACACTGTTTCCTTAATTATGTTAAGCTATTTAACTATAGGTTAAATTCCACAACAGGTTATTTCCCTACTGATGTTCTGTTGTTAGGGAGATTGTGTTAGGAGGACCAAGTACAGCTGCCATAGTCAATGTTCTCACCTTAAGAGCCTGCTGGATCAGACTAGTGGTCCATCTAGTCCAGCAGACAACCAGTTGCCCGGGGTGTGTGTGTGTGTGAACAAGTAGGACATAGGCGCTTCTCTGCTGCTGTTTCCTAGCACTAGTCATCAGACGCTGCTTCTGCAGATAAAGGCTCCCTTCAGTCACCACGGCCACTGATGGACCTCTGCTCTTGTATGCTTTGGCTTTGTGTGGAAATGTTGTAAACCAAGGGTGTCAAACTCATTTGTTATGAGGGCTGAATCTGAGATAAATGAGACCTTGTCAGGCTGGGCGAGGCTATGTTGGGCTGGGCTATGTGTGAACCTATTTAAGATTAGGTAGCAGAGATATAAACTTTTTAAAGGACACAGATAAACATGATAAAAATTTTTTTTAAAAAAAACCTTAAAACATTAGCATTCATTCGTCTTAAAGGTGCTTTCTTTGTATTTCTCCCATGGGATTCAGGGAATTGGGCAAAGAAAGCTCTGGCTCTTTCCTTCCCTTGCCAGGGGGCCAGGAGGGAGAAGAGCATCAACCAATGGAGAAAATCAACATTTTGCTCTGTAACTGTTGTGTGATTGAGCAAACTGAGATGCATAAGGAAGCAACAGAGGGAGGGAGAAGGAAGCAGACAAGAGCCAGTTGTTTGGGGGCCTGATAGGAGCCCTCTGGGGGCCTGATTTGACCCCCGGGCCACATGTTTGACACCCCAGTTACTATGCAGGCAGACAGCTAGATCCATTCAGGAGACTTTTGAAGAAGTTTCTCAGCAAAACATTCATAGTTGTTCAGAAAAAGTCAAACAGACTGGGCTGTTGGTTCCATCTGATCGACTCCTTCAAGCATGACAGAGTGCCAGGCATAACAGTGAGCCAATCTGTGCTGATGGGAAAGACAGGAGACAAAGTTGCTTTTGGTTGACACAAGAATATACAAATCAAGCTTCTTTTTGAATAGATTTCCCCAGGGGTTGTTTTGTAGAAAAAAAGGTGGTGGAGCTCATCCAGGGATTGTTATGCAGCTGCACCTACTATTCAATGGACAAGGTGAGAAGGAGGAGGTGGAACTGTCAGAAAGGTTCAGGAACTGCGCTCCTGTAAGCTCCCACTGAATCTGAGGCCTGGATTTCCCTGAGGGGACTCTGAAACAAGCCTAGAAAGATCTCAGTCAGCAAATGACCTCTCCCAGTCGCTTCATGTACATGTTAAATAGCACGGGGGACACAATGGAACCCTGTGGGATCCTATAGCATAAATGTATCTGAGCAGCAGTTCTACAGCACCAATTACTGGAATCACTTGGTCATTTTTCTGCTGAGCCAGCCTCTCCAAAGGTTACCATGATTGATGGTATTCAAAGCCAAAGAAAGGTCCAGGAGAATGAACAGGGAGGCACTCCCATGTCATTCTCCCAGTGAAAATCACCAAGGCCATTTCCATCCCCAAACCATGCCTGAATCCAGATTGAAATGTGTCTAGATAATTCTGGTGTTCCTTACTGAATTGCAGGATAACAAAAAAATGTTGGCAACACTGAATGAAAAGTCCAATCCTGGTTTATGACCCTGTGAAGTCATTATACACATGGTCTCAGACTAACCTACCTCACAAGGTTGTTGTGAGCATAAGATACAGGAGAGTAGAATTAATAAAATTGCTTTGCGTCCCCATTGAGGAGAAAAATAGTATGTGAATGAGTAAACAAGCACCCAAAAGTATTAATAACAAAAAAATTAGCTCCAAGGGCATTGTTTAAAACAAGGGTGTCTTACATCAATGGGACTTTGGCGAGCCAGCCCATGTGTGCCATAAAATGTAATGCCAGGTACCAGAGATAAAAACTTTATAAAGGACACAGAGCAAGCAGTGCATCACTGGGCTGATGCCCCCATGCTACTTGAAGTGATGATGATGATGATGATGATGATGATGATGATGATGATGATGATGATGATGATGATGATGATGATGATGATGATGATGATATTGGATTTATATCCCGCCCTCCACTCCGAAGAGTCTCAGAGCGGCTTACAATCTCCTATATCTTCTCCCCCCACAACAGACACCCTGTGAAGTAGGTGGGGCTGGAGAGGGCTTTCACAGCAGCTGCCTTTTCAAGGACAACCTCTGCCAGAGCTATGGCTGACCCAAGGCCATTCCAGCAGGTGCAAGTGGAGGAGTGGGGAATCAAACCCGGTTCTCCCAGATAAGAGTCTGCACACTTAACCACTACACCAAACTGAAGTAGAGAGCAAACCCTTTCCCCAGCCCGCTCTCATGGTCAATACTCTGAGCTGGGACTTTGCAGACTTCTCCAGACCCCCACAAGGTTTACTCAGAGTGTCAGTGGTTCTCCAGGGTCTCAGGTTAAAAATCTTTCTCCTAACCCACAGAGTGGTCCTTTTAACTGGAAGTGCCATGGAAAAAACCTGAGATTCTCTGCAAGCCCAGCAGAGGCTCTTCAACTGAGTCACAGTTAGGGTTGCCAAGTCCAATTCAAGAAATATCTGGGGACTTTGGGGGTGGAACCAGGAGACATTGGGGTGGAGCCAAGATCAAGGCTGTGACAAGCATAATTGAACTCCAAAGGGAGTTCTGGCCATCACATTTAAAGGGACGGCACACCTTTTAAATTCCTTCCTTCCACAGGAAATAATGAAGGATAGGGGCACCTTCTTTTGGGGCTCATAGAATTGGACCCCCTGGTCCACTCTTTTGGAAACTTGGGGGTTATTTTGGGGAGAGGCACTAGATGCTATACTGAAAATTTGGTGCATCTACCCCAAAAAACACCCCTCCTAGAGCCCCAGATACCCGCAGATCAATTCTCCATGATTTTCTATGGGAATAAATCTCCATAGGGAATAATAGAGTTTCCACAGACATTTCCCTCCCCTCCCCCCACTTTCTGACGACCCTGAAGTGGGGGGAGGGTCTCCAAACCAGGGGATCCCCTGCCCCCACCTGGGGATTGGCAACCCTAGTCACAGTCACTCTTTCCCAATTTGATTAGCCCAACAACAACAACAACCAAAACTGCTCACATCCCCCCCCAAAAAGAAGTGAAAGTGTCTTTAAAGTCAGAAAAAAGAAGCTCCATTTAGCAAAGCAAGCAAGCAAAATATTCAGATCTCAGAAAGAACATTCTCAGATCCCCCTTCACTGTCAATTATGTACATTTATTTTGGGGGGCTGGGGGATGAGGAGGAGGAATGCTCTGCACAAGAGGTATGTGCACAAGCCCAGGGAGGAGGAAGTACAGAAGGTTGAAGGCTGAAAGCCACCTCTAGTAGCATCTCTTTCTGGAGAGGAAATAAAATGTTTCTAATACTTTTGCAATGTGAAGTTACTTGGGGCAGAGAGAAGAAACCAGATACAGCTTTGCATAGTGCAAAATAGCTTTGCAACCCATATGACAGGAAGGCTGACTTACAGTCTTGTTTGTGCAAACCTTCCCACAGCCCCCTGGAACTCTGTCTCCAAGTGATCGGATGCAAAAACAAGAAATGCACAAAGAGGGGAGGAAACCTCTGATCACCTTCCCCATGGGCAGGAGCCCAGACTGCTGCAGTGGTTCAGGCAAAAATCCCCTGTTGTGGTCGAGTGTCACTCATTGTCCCCGCTTCTCCCTCTTCACCCACCCCAGCCCAGGCTGAGGGCTAGCCGGTGTGGAATGGGTGGCCTGTGAAACATGAGCAGGGGCTCCCCTCCCCAGCCAGCTGGACCCAAGGACAGCACCCTGCTCCTCCTTTCCACAGTGTAAATGGGGCAGGGCTTTTCTGGAACTGCGCAAAGCCCTGTTATTTACCTTTATCTCGGCCACTGGGAATCCGACAGGGCAGATGGCTCTCCAGCAGCTCAAAGAGGGTCTGTACATGTCTGGGCAGGGAGGCTGCAATGGGCAATGAAGCGCACACACTCAGCTGAAGTTCAATCTGCACGGGCTGGCTGAGTAGAAGGCACTTCCACTCCCACAGGGCTCTTCCTGAGATCAGCCCAGCCACACACCCCTCCGTTCTCCTCCTGGCAGCACAGCAGAGGGGAAAGTGGCCAAATCTGCTCTCGAGGTCCGTGGGATCTGCTGCAGCAAGCTGCCCGCTAGACTGCGTTTGTGGGTGGTGGCCAATTTTGTGCCTCTGCGAGGCCGCTCAGGGCCCCTAAAGGCATGGGGGCCCCAGGTAGTTGCCATCTAGGCCTATTTGTTAATCCAGCCCTGGAGATTGTATCTCATGAAATTCCAAATGGTCCTTCATATTTGCTATTGCTGTTGCCTGCAGGAGCATTCCAGTTAACAGATCTGCCCACTCTCTGTGGAATGTGATCTCACAAGATGAATCATTTTCTTGCAGAAGAAGAAAAAGCAAAGCTCTTGCTGCAGTGAACTAAAGATCAAGATCGCAGTCCCACCAGGTTCTGTGGGAATCACTGGTCCACACCATTAACTTTGAAGGTAATGTCTACTTCTCTGTATATGTCTTTCTCTTTCCATGGCTATGCGCAGCAAGTGTGGATATTGGAAGGGAAAGACACTTTCAGGGAAGTAGGTATAAGACTCAGAGCTGTGCATTGCAATTTCCCCCGCTGCAGATAATAAATTGGTCAGGCAGAAGAAATGGGTCAGTCCTTTGTCTCCTGTACTAACTGTGTTCAGGGCTTTCCCACGAGAATTCCCATCTCCAGTCTGAGTCTGCATGTACTGATTAACTGATTCAGCATACCTCCAGCCATCCTCATGACAAAGCTGAATTCTACTAGTTGAGACAACAGGAAAGGTGCCTTTTAATAAAACCCTCTCAGCCCCACCCACCTCACAGTGTGTCTGTTGTGGAGGGAGAAGATATAGGAGACTGTCAAACTTGCTGGGCCGTTAGCAACTATCAAGCAGACTAAAACCAACTGGGAAAGTATTTCCTGCACAGGAATACAGTGAAGATTTAGCCACTGTACTGTTTCTCTGCCCTTATTCATCATGCTGAGGGAAAACATCATCTGCTAAATTTCTGCATGTCAGGAAAATTCAACAGGTTTAATCATGCAATCATAAACGGAGTTACACTTTCCTAAATCCATTGAAGACAGTGGGGTTAGAAAGGTGTATTTCCCTGTAGAACTGAACTGTAAATCATTTCCTACCTACAAGGAACCCTGGGAATTGGGATTCTGGGAGAGGGGGCTTGTGATCTCTAATGACAAATTCTCCACACCCTCACCAAACTTGATTATTTGAGGGAAGCCCTGAGAGCTGTACACCAGTGTTAAACCAATATGAGTTTGTAGCAGAAACAGATCAGAGTATTAACTTGTTCCATTGGGGCTCTATTTAGTCAACATAATCTTAATTTTCTTTGCACTTTTAAGAAACCCACTGCACTGAAATTCTGAGAGCCAGTTTGGTGTAGTGGTTAAGTGTGCAGAGTTTTATCTGGGAGAACTGGATTTGATTCCCCACTCCTCCACTAGCAGCTGTTGGAATGACCTTGGGTCAGCCATAGCTATCTCAGGAGTTTTCCTTGAAAGGGCAGCTACTGTGAGAACCCTCTCAGCCCCACCCACCTCACAGTGTGTCTGTTGTGGAGGGAGAAGATATAGGAGATTGTAAGCAGCTCTGAGTCTCTGATTCAGAGAGAAGGGTGGGGTATAAATCTGCAGTCGTCGTCTTCTTCTTCTGAACTCATTCAATCACTCTTCCACCTGAGGAATACTCAGGGCTTTTTTTGAGCAAGAATACACAGGATCGCAGTTCTGGCTGGCTTGGTGTCAGGGGGTGTAGCCTAATATGCAAATGAGTTCCTCCTGAGCTTTTTCTACCAAAACTATAACCAGCTAAATGTCAGAGCCTCCCCACTCCCATCCCCAAGAAGATGAAGAGGGGTCACCAACATCCGGACTGCCACCCGGATATTTGGCAATCACCACATTGCCACTGAACCGTCATTAAACTCCTTCTCTTCCAGAATGACAACATAAGGAGGAGAACCAACCTTTTGCTTCTGTCTGGCGTGGGAGGAGTGGTCAGAGTGACAAGCATTTCACAAAACTGTAAATTGGCTTGTCACTTAGCACTCCCTATCACCCTTTGTCTTTGCTGATGGGTCCTGTTTATTTTATGATCCAGTTTGCCATTTAATCTGTTTGTTCACTGAATAGGAAGGTTTTGTTTTGTTTTGTTTTGCTTACGTCCTGACTTTCATCAAAAGGTGGTTCTCTTCTGCGCACGGAACAGTTGAGCCTTTCTCACACTTTTCCACACAGGAATGGAGGAACATTTCAAAAACATAACTGTGCTTCTGTGTGAGTGGAAGGAGCCAAGCCCCATAAATCAGAAGGGCCCGCTGCATCAAGTCAAGGGCATGCACACTTTGTCAAACAGGATGGAATCAGCGTATCAGACTTGCCTGTCCATATGGTTCCATCCTGTTTGACAAAATGTGCATGCACACAAAAGCTCACATCCCAAGTAAAACTTGGTTGTCTTAAAGATGCTATTGGACTCTAACTTTGTCACATTGCTTTAGACCAACACGGCAACCTGGATCTGCTGTTTGTTAGGCTTTGTTGGCCACCTTGAGGTTGTCAGTGGAATGGCAGGCTGGCAGTTCTACCTATCTACATATTGGGGCCTACAAGGAACTGCAGGGAAGGAGATACGTGATTTGGGCACCTTTGCTCCTGCTCCCTACACCCCCAGCTTAGGCTCACTTGGCCCTGAGCCTTAGTATTCTAGTGCTACTGCACAGTTACTGTGGGCACCAAGAGAGTTGTGCACACAGCCTTCCATTGCAGCAAAACAATTCAGGATTGTAGTCTTTTGACTTCTCCCCCCCCCCCCCACTGTTTGAGGAAGGACAGGGGGAAAATAGGGGTTGGGGAAGCACCCCCTATGCAAATTTCATCCCCTATTCCAGGATGTTATAAAAAGCAATGGGGGCTTGGTCTCTTCAGTTGAAAGATTCTTGGAAGTGCAGTAAATTAGGGTTACTTTCTCTCTAACGTTCATTCATCTCCACACCTGGACATGTTTAGTTGCAAAGCAGTGTGAACTAGGGAACCTGCAGACTTCACAGTGAACATGTTCAATAGACAAATTTACACCTTGAACAGTTTCGGTCATCTGCAACCTGAACTTCCTATCTGTTTGCCTGTCTATCACTTACCTTGAACAGCTGTCAAACAGCTGTGCAGATGCAGTGGCAATGGACTTTCATTTATTTTCTTTACAGGGGTCTTTGCATCTGTGCAGTAGGTAAGATGACTCTCCCCAGGATCATGGATGATTGGGTCAGGAAATTAAATGAAGTGGGGGGAGGGACCTCATTTCCCAAGGCTGTGTGAAAGTGTGGATCCGTGAAACAACTAATCAACAACACTGACTTTAATGCAAACCAAAATCAGTGTTGGAGATCTGGAGATCAGTTATAATCCCAAGAAAACTCCAGGCCCCACCAGGAAGTTGGTAAGCCTAGCCTCAGTGAAGGCAAAATTCAACTGGTTGGCATGGCCATCACTGGCAGAGATTCTGCAGGAGATGGGCACTGGGCAGTGATGCATTCCATCTACTGGGGGAGTTTCCAGTATTCAAGCCTTCCTTCCTTCTCTACATAAACATACACATGGACATGCATTGTGAGAAAAAGACCCCTAATTTCAGAACATCATAGTCACCTGTTTGGTTGCCAGGGTGCCTGGAGATTCAACTCACACACATCTGCCAGGAGAATGTGGGTTTTGTCTACCAGAATGTAAGGGACTTATGTGAATACTAACAGCCACAACATTGCAGCAGCACTCGGTATCTCTGGAAGAGTGCTAACCAGGAGAACAGATGGGTTTCCAGCCGCTCTGTGCATGCACCATCTCGACCGTTGCAGCGGAAGAAGTTGCGCCGCCAGGAACTGTCCGGGCAAGCGGATTCCAGCCTTGACCATAGAATCCATATTGGTAGGCTAACATCACCAACAACTACCTTCCTGCAGTGCCAGACTCCATGACAGCGAAGCGGGAGGCTCACGTACTCAACAGATGTCACCAATGCATAAGGCAATCAAGCTTATCTTAGGCGTTGATCCTGTCAGACTGCCTAAAGCCTTTGTCCAACGGAACCCAAGACAAAGGATGGTGCCAGTAGAGGAATGAAGAAGAGGAAGAACATCTTCACCCAGAGCCAAGTTTCTTTGTATAGATCGGGTGTTACCTTAGGTAGCAATTTGGCCATCTATTGTCACCTTTTAGATAAGTTTAGATAGCCTTTAATCACTCCCACCCCAATAATTTCACCCATTCTTTCCCTTAATGGTTATCCTGGAGCCTCTCCCTTTGGCCCATTGCTACCTGGAAGTCCAATCAGGTAACCAAGGCCAGGTCTGCTCATTGGCCAGGTCTGGGCATCCAATCAAGTGCCCCCAATAAACTGGCTATTGGCTACTGCACAAGTCCAGCCCTTGTGGTCATTACGGAGCCTCTTTTTCTGAGGTCATGTACCAGCTGACCACCTGTCATCTGCCCCTGTATCTCCTACCCCCTAAGGGCTCAAGGTAGTCCTTATAATCACAGTCCTAACTCCCCACAGGTGTGCATCTAGCAGTACCCCATTCCTGCTGTTTAGATACACCCCCAATTCTTGGCCAGTTGAGGGTCCCCTTCCCCATAGTGCTCGTTTGTCGCCATTGGAGCCTTCCTTGAAGACTACGATCTGTAATTATCACCCTGTTTGTCCATCCTTATGTTACCTCTATGCATTTCTCTCTATTTTTATTAGGACTGTATGTGTGTTGTATGTATCCATTACCTTGTATGTGTGTTCTATATTTTTCTGTAATAAATTTTTAATTGTTTTACTTAATTAGTGTCCTTGGTAAATTTAGCAATAATTTCTGGAAGTGGAATCCTGTATATATAGATTCTAGATCCTTTTTAAGCCAAAGGTGCCCACCTGTCAATTCCCCAACCTCTTTTGAGGGCATTTTGGCTTACAGCATACTCCACTATTATAGTGACAGAGGTTTGGGCAATAAATAAATAAGACATCAGTTATCCCGAGGTGGTTAATATTGGAGCCATGAGTCATGTAGGAAGTCTCAGTGTATGACATCAGTGACTCATGGCTCCAGTGTTAACCACTACTACTTTTTTGCTCCTTTGGCTTCTGATCTGCCTTCTCGTATTATTGAGGACCTTCCAATGGTAAATGCCACTGAGTCCAAACCTACAAAGATGTTGTCACAATCATAAGATCTGGAAACATGCTTTTAACTGTACTGCCTTAGAATAGTGGCATACACACAGTTCTCATTTTAAAGGGCCCAGGTTGCAGCCGGCTGGACCTTTGGAATTTTTTTCATATCTTAAATGCTCCCAAAGGAGAGTTTTGCCCAGCACGCTTTTGCTTTCTGTCCATTTTTAATCCTCCTTTTCCTTTTTTAATTGCTTGAGAAAAGCAATGAAATGCTGCAGACACTCAGCAGCTAAATAAAACCAATGTGAAGACAAGGCTAATATCCCTTGTGCCTCTAAAAGGATTTCTCAGCCCTTCTGGCTGCTGCTGAAGTACATGTGTGCAAAATGGAAAGGCAGTTTTAATTGCTTCTACCAGCTTTCTGAGTCTGTGGAGAAAGGCTGCTTTACAATATTTTTTTCTGGTTTTTCTACATGCCAAGGAGACCAAGGACTGAACCCTGCGGGTCTTCAGGGCTGACGTACATAAGTAGCCAAACCTTTTAAAAATGTATAGGAAGTTTTATTTAATATCCTTCAAAATAAAAGTTTAATCTACATGCTAACACACTAGAATCACACAGCAAGAAAGCAAGAAAAATTAGCTTAACTAAGACATTCCCAAGACATGTATTAGATGGCACAAACCTTCAGTTCAAGAGTCAAAGACCACATAGGTTTTTTGCCAAGCTGCATCAGGCGATGATGACAACCAATCAGGATACATTCTTGCTGGAACCCTCTAGAAAATTACCTCGTCACTCCTGATTCCTTGCCTCCTATCCTATGGAATCCAAGTTCTCATAAGAAGCTAATTACCCATTTCCAGCTCTGGCCTTGAAGATAATAAGGACTGTGTAGGCAAAGGAACCAATTAGCAAAACAAGCCTATTACCATTCACATTAACCCTTGCAGGGGTCAGGGCCTCACACACTATGTTTTACAATATATGGGTGATTTCAGTCTGAAAATTCAGCAGATCTTAGGAAACTTCCAAATGCAAAACAAAATTGCTAGCTGCATTCTGAAGAAAAATGATAGATAAGAGGGGGAGGGGATTATTATGCCACTTGTTCTTTGTGTGATCTCAAGAAGAGGTGCCAGATGCTTCTGCAGGTTTAGCACCAAAAATTCCCCAAACAATATTATGTGCCCAGGCAACTGAAGATCTTCCCCAAGAAAAGTTTTCAACAACCTTGATGTATTTTTTCTCCTCTAGCTCTGAGGAGAAACAAAGAACCAAGCAGGACCCAGTTGTCAGGCCTCTAAAATATTATTGGTTCGCTATATTTATATCTAACCGTTTTCTAAAGAAACAAGGCAGCTGACAAAGCAGCTTTACATACAAAGCTAGTAAAAGTGGCTCTCCTTGTATCTCATGCCCTCTTCTGGAGTCAACATGGCTTTGTGGTCTCTCCCTCTCTTTCTGCTAAGCAGCAGAATAGCTGGCTACCAGATTGCAGCACAGTTTCCAACATATCCTTGAAACCTTAGGGCAAGGAACTTGTTTTTTAAAAATAAAAATAAAAATGAAAGAGCTAAAATTCTCCCAGAGGCAATTGTGAATGATTCAGTGCACTTAGTTCAACATGGATGTTAGTTGGCTGAATGTTTGTGGAATCAAAGCCCACCTGTTTACATTACTGCAGAATCAGGAGGACATAGATGCGGAAGGAGTGTCTTCTTAAGTGGATCTAGAAACTTAGCTTACGTCTCCAGTTTGTGCACCACTGGAGCCGGGAACAGGATTCAAGCTGCCAGATTCTAGAGCCTTCTGTATGTTACACAGGAAGTCAACTGAGGGGGTAGAATTTTGAAACGTACAACTTCCAGACGTATCTTTTTAACTCACACCCTCCCTCTACATTTTAAAAAAAGCCTCCTGCATGGATGGCTGCCTTCATAAACTAGCACATCAAAGAGAGGTCTGTACTTAAACTTCCCTCTCTCTGGTTGCTTTCCTGGAAGTCATTTGTTTGAGCTGAAAACAGAAGGGAAAGAGCTAGTGACTGGGAAGTCATTCATTATACCAGAAAAGGAAGAAAGTGGAAAGGGATTTCTGAATGGGATTTACATCCTAGTACTTATGGCATAGAATTTGTCAATGGGGAAGGCTTTGGAGAATATAGTGCTATAATGTCACGCAGAACTCCAGTTTCAGTTCTGTTTGTAGCCAATGCCTTTCAGGCAGATGGTTCATTTTTAATACGGGCAGACCTTCACACAGAGCCCTTTAATTATGCTCTATCCAAAGTGGTATAGCCCTCTAGCCCCTCAGTTTGCATTATCTATAAATCATCTATTAGTTTCATCATAAGCAAGCAGCATCATGAAGTGGAAATAAAGTGACAGAGTCCTGGGGCAGTAGAATGGAATGTGCCACATTTGAATTGCAGGAGAAAAATCATATCAGAGATTGTGAGGTTTAGCAGTTAGTATGTTGGTTTACAATCAGAGAGACCCATAATCAAATTCCCACTCAGCTATGAACCTACCTTACAGAATTATTATGGAGATAAAAATGGCAGATAAACTAAAGTAAAACTTCCCTTCACAAGTAGAAAGCTATCACAGCAGCGTGGGCTAGGATAGAGCCCTTCTTCCTGATGTGCTTATTTTCTACTTGCAAGATTTTTTTATTCATTCAACAATGGTGTTCTCTACCTGCAACAGAAGGTGTTATTCTATCTGTTTGCTACCTCAGGATTCTGTTGCTTCATCTAGCTGCCTCAACTACCAATGACTGAGGTAGCAGAATCCAGTCTATAGCTTAAGGCTCAGAGATGCATCTACTGCCATACACTAATGTTCCTTTTCACAAGTAGTCCTAGATATATTTCCTGTTTTTTAACATAATACTGAAATTGAAAGAGAAGGTGGAGTTTTATAGAAAGTAGCTTTTCTCCAGCCCTGCTTTTTGCCAAATGTTTTAGCAGTTCTATGTCTCCACCTTCTCCCAAGCCTGATTTACTCCATGGCAGGTCATTATTTTATCAATGTCTTCCAAGCCAAGAACTGGACATTTGGGTTGGATAATCCTAGAGAAGAGAGGGACAGTATTTTGCATTGGCTGTGAGGAGGTAGAATTAGAAGATGTTGCCTCCACAAAGACTTTGTTGCACATCCCAAAACTGGTGGGCCCCCGCGATTGCTCAGAGTAAGTTTCCTGATGTTCCATTTCATGAGAACAAAACTGAAACTTGAAGGCTGCCTGAAAGCCCCTTCGAAAGTTCTCATTGTAGTACCCATAGATAACTGGGTTGATGCTACTGTTGGAGAAAGCCAGCCAGTGGGCAAAAGGGAAGAAGTAGCTGGTCAGCAAGTCTAGATGTTCCTCAGCCAAGTTGGTGTAGTCTACCAGCAACATAAGAGTCCACAAGGGTAACCAGGAAATCATGAAGAGGAGAGCAACCAGGATTAACATCTTGATGACCTTAATGCGTTTCTTAGAAGTGCCATTAGTTCTACCAGTGCAAGGCAGGTTTTCAGTGATGGGAACTGTGGAGCTGCAGAGTTTCAGGCAGACCCTTCCATACATGAAGATGATAAGTGTCAAAGGCACCAGATAAATGTGAGTAAAGAGGATGGTGGTGTAGAGCTTCCTCATGTTGTTGTTTGCCCAGGCTTCATAGCATGTGTACAATGGGTAGGTGCTGTTCTTCCCATCACTTAGTACCATGTAATGGTCTTCCACGTGGGTGACAGTGAGCATGATGGCAGACGGGCACATGATAGCTATGGCTAGGAGCCACATCATGACAATGATAACCACAGCCTTGAAAACACTGAGCCTCTTCCGAAATGGCAGGACAATGCAGTGGAATCTGGAAAGAAAGCATTAAAAAAATCAGAAGTGGGTATGAGACAAGCTTGCTTCTACAATTATAGATCAAGATGGGTAGCCATGTTACTAATGTAGGGTTGCCAGGTCTTACCTGGCAGCCAGCAGGGGACTTTTTTCACACACGCTATGGACTCTTGTTCTTCAATTGCAATATCCCTGTTTTGATATTCCCACTTCTACCTTGTAGGAAATGAACCAGAATCTTTATTTTGGCACCATTCCTCCCCCTCTGGAAAGTAGACACGTGTTTTTAGTGGCTTGTATCCCCTCACTCCACCCAGCCAAGTGCGAAGTCTTCCTCCAGCATAAGGAGCCTTCCTCCAACAGAAATGGCTCTTCTATTGGAAGAAGTCTTCAAACTTGGCTCAGTGGAGTGGTAAAATTCAAGCCAATGTTATTTTTGCATCAATCTGTATATAGATTGCATACAAATGAGATTAAAGAACCAAAAGAAGCATTTATGATAGCAACAAAAAAAGAGGTGGACTGAAACCAATGATAATGACAACATGCAGGATAAAACTGAAAAATAAAAATGGCTATATTGATTCATCCCTATTAGGATATGAAAGGACTAAAACCAATAGAATGCAATTTTTAAACTTTAGCAAACTAGGGACCTCTTTTCAATTAGGGTTGTTTGTTTTTTTTGCAGACTCCAAACCTTCCCCTCCTCTTTCAAAGTGCCTGCCATACACCTGACAGCTCCTTTTGAAAGTGTGCACAGCGCTCCATGGAGGTCACCAACCTCTAACACACTCCAGCCTCTAGCACCCTTATCAGCTACTCTTGAAAAGCAAGCATAAGAACAACATTTGCATTATCTGTGCGTGGCCTACAAGGTCAGGTCTCACAAGAGAACTGATTTTATAGGGTCAACACAAAAAGCCCTGGAACATCATTTGAGAAATGATGATATGGGGAATAAAAATCCAATGAAAATGAACATATCAGCTCATTCCTAATTAGAAGAAACAAACACCCTCTATTATTCCACATCCCACCCATGTTTTTGAGGGGTGTGTGTGTGCTGGGCAAATCAGGCTTCCATAAGAAACACTTATCTTACACATTATGTTGTGTATGCTGAGCTCCAAAGGGGCTTACACTCACATTTCCACCTCACAAAGAAGATTATCAGTAAATACATGAACTCGGTCTGTCTTTTGTATTCAGGTAGTAGAGTCTCCCTGCCCCACAGTGAAAGTACACCTGTTGCATTAGACCATTCATCCTAATAGCTGTATTTGGGATCCAGTGTTCTTATGTCTATCTTGGACCTATCAGTTCCGTCAATGACCACATAAATATATTTTGTGCCTCACTGTAGCTAATTTTCATAGACTACCATGGTTTTTGGTAGCCAGTTTATGGCTAATAGATACCCAGTGAGTAGGAAAAAAGAATTCTCTTGTTCACTGCAACACCCACAAGGAGTTAAAAGCCTTACCTGTCCATGGCTATAGCCACAAGGGTGAAGACTGAAGCTGAGACAGACATCCCTTGGACAAGACCACTCATGGTACAGACAATCTGATTAAAAGGCCATCCTGTTGAGCAAAGATAAGATAGAATAAGGTTCCATCATGTTCATTACCACAAGACACCCAGACCAAATCCAAAAGCTATATAGAGACAAATCACATTCCTTGTCCAATTCCTCAGGACCCAAGAGTGACCATGGATTCTAGACTGGTCATACTAAATGGAGGAGAAACTTGCAATCATCAACCTAAGAGATTATATTATTGTTATATGTGAGATGGAAAATCCAAATAGAACCCATCTGTTACTAATAGACATAGAACATAAAGCACTAAGCCCCTTCAAATTTAAAATATTTCAAGACATCTTGATAATTAGAAACAAAACAACTTTTGAACAGCCATGTTGGATCAACAGATCACTGACAGACAGGTCCATAGTTGATACATAATGTCATATGAGAATGAGATGGTCCTTTAAACATGTGAATACCAGCCCATAGCTTTAAAACTCATAACAAACTCTTAAACTGGACTCAGATACAAGCTGGTGTCCTGTCCAGTATAGTTGTTTTTGGAAAGGTGAGATATGTTCCTGTCAGCTAGCCCCTGACAGTAAACAGGCTCCTGCATTCTGAATCAGTGGACATTTCCAGGTTGTTTTCCAAGGTATACAGAGCTCATTACAGTAGCCCAACTATGAGGTTATAAAATCATGGGTTATTGTGGCAAGATTGTCTGAGTTTAAGAAAGCAGAGAATTGGCAAACTTGATGCAGCTGATAGAATTTATTTAAAAGATTTAAACCTTTCCTTTCAGCCAACCCAGTCATTGCCAACGGAGGGCACTCTTGGACACTGTGCCAACCTGCTTTTCAAACAGCAAGGATGGGTCCATGAGCACCCTCAGGCTCTTAAACTGTTCTACCAAAGCCAATCCCACTCCATACACTACAAGCAGATCCAATCCCACTGAAGCATCAGCTTCAAAATAGTTATGGTACTTCACTACTACATAGAAAGTTATAATGTGATGAACATGTAGCATGAGTTACCCTGAACTTTGAAAAATACCCTTCTTGGGCTGACAGTATTTAAAAACAGAAATTGGTACATATATATTCTAAGACACTCTAGGCATGAGAAAAAAACTGAGAATGGAGCAAATAGTGAAAATGTAGGACACAAGGGCCGAGGTCAGGCGCACATAAACTGATGAGATGGGCATGGATGAAAGCTAGATGCATGTTGGATTTTATGCGGTTGTCCAAACATCAGCATCTGGCAATGGTCATTGGCTCATTCGTGTCCCGAACTGCCACGACTAAGACGTGGACTTTTTTGATAGTACATTAAATCCGGAATAAGAATGCTTCTGACGACTCCCGCAAGTACTTTCTATGTTTGAACGCTCCATTTTAGCCGACTCATTGCAAGCGCACATCCGCTTCCCTGCGAGAGCCCACTCCAAATGATATCATTGTGCCAGCAATTGTTGACTCAGCCTTCCATCCTTCCGAGGTCGGTAAAATGAGTACCCAGTTTGCTGGGCGGGGGGGGGAGTGTAATGACCGGAGAAGGCAATGGCAAACCACCCCATAAAAGGTCTGCCGTGAAAATTTTGTGAGAGCAGCATCAGCCCAGAGTCGAAAACGACTGGTGCTTGCACAGGGGACCTTTCCTAAATGGGGGGGGGGGGAGATCACCCACATTTGCTGTCTCCCTGCCAGGGGAGGAGGATGACCCACCTTTGCTGTCTCCCCGCCAGGCAGAGACGGCGGGGAGTATCCCATGGTACTGTGCTTGTGCGTGTGTGGAATGCCATCTCAAAAAATGAGGTCCAGTTGAGCACTCTGATCGACCAGCGATGGGACCCACATGGAATAGAACGGTAGCCTGGCTGTTGTCTGATCGGGAGATTGGTTGTGCAAATTATAATAGAGGCACATTGCAGATGGATTTAAGGGTGAGTGTGACCGCACCCCTTGGTCTTCTTCACAATGGACTGAGCACAAAGCCTAGTTGCAGGTGAGGTAGAAATCTATGTTCTGTGAGCTCCAAAGACAGGGATGGGGAAGGCAATCTGCAGCCAGTAGCTATCATCATCTTACTGAAAATCGGACAAGGGTGGATAACTTGCCTTCTCAAACACCTTCATAACCCACTCTGTGGAAAAGGAGTCATTTTGAGGAGAACATATTTGCGCTCGCAGGTTGTGAGTTCTCTTTACTGGCAGGGTACATTTTGTGGAAGGTTACCTTCCTGCTTGGAGCTGGTGTTCACAGTTAAAAAGTCTTCAAAGAGAAATAATGGATTTCCAAAGCTATTCAAAATCTCCACTAATTAAATGTCAGAAATGAAATCAATGAGAAAAACAGCAGTTTATTAACCAGTGCCTGCAAGCTCTGGCACTTGAGGCCGAGCACTGTCACTGAGTCAATACCTCAGGGAGTGAATTAATCATCTCTAGTTGGAGGTTCAACTGCTTGGGTCTGCCAAATATATTCCAGGCTTGCCTTATTACACACTACAGCAGCATCACTGTGAGGATAACAAACTGTGGAAAGCACGGAAGAAGCCATTCTTCCTTTCTGGGTCTAAAAAAAATAATTTATTTGAAACAACAAGCAGAGCCGAGTACAACAGGAATCCAGCAGCACCTTAAAGACTAACAATGTTTATTTGAGCACAAGCTTTCCTGAACTAGAGCTCACTTCATCAGATAGACAGTTTTCATCATGACTCTTGGTCCTTAATCTTGGAGATCCACCATAGTTGGAAGAATCCCTTCAGACTGACAAGGGAGACAATTCTGAGAGACAAATCTTGGAGTCAGAAAACTGGTCAAGACAAACTTCCCTCTGTTTCTCTTCCTGTTACATTCAAAAGAAGCCAGCCGAACTGATTTTTTTTTAACCTCTAGGCCAGTTGCCAGAACATACATTTATAATAATAATATAATAATAATAATTTTTTATTTCTATCCCGCCCTCCCCGCCGGAGCAGGCTCAGGGCGGCTCACAACATAAAACACACATTACATCAATTATACTTATAAAACATGGTTAAAACAATTACAGGGTATTAAAATTAACATAACAGTATGGCGTTATAAACTTTGGCCAGGCTACCAGAATTTTCCAAGTAAAGCCAGGGTTTTTTAAAAGACACAATTTTCACACAATCCATATATTTAAACTGCATCTCCAGCCCATACATGCTCACATGCCAGACTGCTGATCTCAAATCAGTGCAACATTTTAAAATATGAGAGGTGCAGGGCACATGTAGGTGATTCCTCCATAGCTGCGATTCCATGGAGGTGGAGTGGATGATAACAAAGCACCCTTGGCAATGACAGCTGTGACAAATACTTTTACACCCTCCTGATACAGCTCATCCTTGCTCTGTTAGGCTTACCAGTTGCCCTGGAGAGAGGGCTCCCACAGGCAGACCCATCCTCCCATCCCTGTTCCCCAGACTGGTGGGGAAAAGTTCCAGGAGTGGAAATGACATTGTGCAATGCATGATGTCAGGTCTAACTGAAACCACAGATGTGAAGTAAGCGGGGCTTTTTTTGAGCAGGAATGTATGAGAATGCAGTTCTGGCTGGCTTGGTGTCAGGGGGTGTGACCTAATATGCAAATGAGTTCTTGCTGAGCTTTTTCTACAAAAAAAAAAAGCCCTGGAAGTAAGTAACCATGGAGTTTTCAGGGACAGCTAGAGTATCCTCCAGCATGCTCATTTACATCTGCAATTTTGGCCAGATGTCAGGCTGTCACATTGTCTGATGTCATTTTTGCCCTCCACGCTGCTGCTAAAGCTCCCATGGATGCTGGCCATCAGCCTGACATCCTTAACTGGAATGAAAGCTCTCTGAATGCCAGATCTCTTTGCACTTCCTGGAAGAGATGCCATGCAGCTCTAGGAATCACAAAAACCATAAAGCTACTGGCAGTTCCTACAGCAAAGTGATGTTACTTTTGGGTTTTCCTTGGAAGTGATGTTATGCCATAGTGTCAATGGTGATTTAATTGTTTTTTTTCCCCTCCTGCCAGTTCCCAATTGGAGCTGGGAACAGGAGATCCTCCACTCATGAGAACCAGGCATCATTACTCATCAGCCAGTATGTGTAACAACTGAATCCACTTTAATGCCTTACACAGTGAATCACTCTTGAAAGATTTATGAAGGGATTAACACCAAGTTTCTCTCTGCCTCAACTCCTCCTTTCCCACTTCTGTAATTTTCCCAAAATGATTGTCTCTTCATACTTCTGAACAAGTGAGCTCTGACTCAAGAAAGCTCATGCTGAAATAAATGTTAGTGTTTAAGAGGTCCCTGGGCTTCTGTTTCCTATTTGATGGCATGGCTCCAGTGCCTTTCAGCATTTCTCTTTAGAGAGGCAGCCTCAATTCACCGTTAACTGAAGACACAAACCAGCCAAGGAAACTGAAATTGCTATTAGTTCCTCTTTCACTGGAATCTAACAGGCTCTAACCCCACCCCACTCCCACTTATCTCTTTCACTCCACCATCTGGCCCTGCCCACATGCCAGAATGTTTAAAATGCAAGACTGTCAGCCCTATGCAGCTGACAGGCCCTACTGCAAAGCAGGGAGATTATAGTATTTGGAAGGATGGAGCTGGGGGTGGAGATGACCTCACTGATGGTCTGTTGCCCAAAGACCCACAAAATCTGGTCATATTTGAGACCACTGTTGTGTTGGCACATGACATAAGAAGCAATCCTGAATGGTGAAGGTGAGAAACATCTGACCCATGTATTATTCAACAGTGGTCTCATGTATGACCAAATTTTCTGGGTCTTTGGCCAACAGACCATCAGTGTGATCATCTCCACCCCTCGCTCTATCCTTCCAAATGCTGTAATCTCCCTGCTTTGCAGTGGGGCCTTTAAGCTGAGTAGGGCCAACAGTCTTCTATTGCCAAGCCAAATAACCATGAAGTTCCCAAAAATTCAGCTCTCAGGCTTCTTCTTTATTATAACTACTACCTGTGATCAGGTTATCCATCAGAGTGGTTGGCACACAGAAGATGCCCACCAGCAGATCACTGATAGCCAGGTTGAAGATGAAGAGGTTGGTGACAGTTCGCATGTGCTGGTTCTTCATCACCACCATGCACACCAACGAATTTCCAGCCATGCATGAGAGAAAGACAATTAGGTAAGCAATGATGAAAATAGCAGCAACAGCTGGGGAATGTTGGTAGTAAGGTAGGAAGGTACTGTTGAGGTCTCGTCCTGCCATTTGGCTCCCATTCTTATTGGACAACATTTCTTCCTGAACAACTTCTGTAATCTCCATACTGTTTCATCTACAAAACAAACAAAACAGTCTTTAAAAAAAATATTGCTGTAGCCAGTGTTCCCTTTAAGCTGAGTTGGTGTGAGCTAGCTCAGTTTTTTAGCCTCCGGCTCAGATGTTTTTGTCTCAGCTCAGGAAGGAACAAACAAATTTATGCAGTAGCCAAATCGCTCACGCACAACTTTAATGCCGGTAGTTCACAAAGTAGAATTTTTGCACACAAGACTCCATACTTTATGGGGAGCATTGGCTGTAGCTAATTTTTGGCAAGGAAAAAAAAAACTTTCCCCAAACTCCCATTTAATAATTGAAAATGGAAATACTAACCCAGTTTTCTAGACTCTGAATTTGCAAATCAATATCAGAAAATCTAAATACTTCAAACTAGGGTTTCCAGCATAGCCTCAGAAAATGCTGGGAGATTTTGAGGGTGGTGCCTGGAAATGGTGGAGAGGATGTGGTGTCACTTTCAGGAGATTGTTGAGGAACTTCCCCTAATCTGGCTGCTCTGTGATTTGAGCATTGGCTTGATATAGGCTTACCACTTGCCTGCCCACAGTAGACCTTCAGTCTCAATCCTCCTTACCATAGAGTCAAGGGGAAATTCCTAGCATCACTATGGAGACATTTTTCTGTCCATTTTTTAAAAAAATCTTGCAGTTTAATTTCTCAAAGATGGAGGATAGAAGCTGAAGGCAGTGATTTGCCCACTGTGGGCAGGCAAACAGCAAACCTACTTCAAACCAGTACTCAAATTACAAAGTAGCCATATAGTGCTCTGCCCCTAACCACATGGGATAAGCCCCCTTAGCTCAGGGGAGACATGAGTTGGCTCCCCCAACCAATATTTAAGGGTCCCAATGGCTGCCCTACTTGGATTTCTCCACTATGTTTCTCTGTAGCTGTATGCCTGGCTTAGGAGGACAATCTACTCCCCAGTTCTGTATTGTTAGGTTTATGTTATCAGACTCACCCATGTTAGATCCTTGGTAGGATTTCTCTTTAACATATATTTGGTCAGTCAGATACTCCCTCCTGCCAAACAGAGGAATATGCCTTACTCCCAGTCTTGCGTGCCTTAGAGTCTATTTTGCACACCTACTGAAGGAATTTTGTTCTGTACCTGATGAAGTACATGACAATACATTTAGTGTGTTTCATAATTATTAAATAACAGATTTATGAATTGGTATATCCAGTTCAATGATTGCCAGCTATTTTCTTACTTGGTGTCTAAGGAGGAGCAGGCGACCTTTGAAATATCGGCAACCATAGTGTTCCCCATGATATGTCCAGCCTTTTTAAAAACAATGTTATCCTGCTACTGCACATGCACAAAAAGAGAGGAGGTTCCATCACTGGTGAGGTACATGACAACATGGCCACACAACCCTTTTCAAAGGAAGTGCAGAACACACAGGGAGGGCTAGATCTGAATTCAGTAAAAATAATCCCCTAAATAAATCTGCTTTTGCAGGAGGGATGCCACAAAGTTGGAGCATCAGGTGAGGATTCAACTTGCTGGGAAACAGCAGAAAAGGTCTGTGATTGCTCGCTCCCAAGTGACCTTGTGCCCACCATTCCTGTTCTAGGAAAACACCTAAACAGAGACAGCACAGACTGAAGAGAATACAAAGAAGAGTGGGCAGTGCCATTTCAAGGTGTTTTCTTATTCCAAGAATGGTGCATTTTTGCTCCGTCTCCCCAAGGTTAGTTCTTGAATAGCACAACAGTTTTCTGGGGAAGAAACAAGTCCATATTACCAGTCTAGATGCTTTATCAATAAACTAAATAGTGCAAAACTAAAGAAAGTAACACACACCCATCTCCTGCTTTGTGCAGCATTCTGCCTGGATTCTCAATGGGTTCAGCAAATTAACTATCCAATAAATTAAAACATCAAATTTACATTTAACACTTAGATTTGAGTCTAGTAGCACCTTAGAGGCCAACAGAAGTTGCAGGGTAGACAGTTTCAATAATTATGTTCATCAGACATGAGTAGGAGTGGAAGTCTGTGACTTAGAAGGCTGGAGGGGTATGTAAAGAATGCTTGTAAAAATGGGAAAGAAGAGCACATATTGTAATCAGCTTGATTAGAGTGGAGGCGAAATGTCAGGGAGCAGAAAATTAGCATCTGTAGCAAATAAGACTCTGATGTCCCTATTCAGCCCTGGGAGGGTCCATTCTCCTGAACTCACAAATTACCGTAACTCAAGGTCAACAATCTTGCCTTGTAATTTCCTCTTAAAGTTTTTTTGTTTGAGGACTGCCACTCTTAGGTCAGCAATGGAACCACCTGGAAGATTAAAATGTTCTCTGGGTTTTAGGACTGCTGACCTAAGAGTGGCAGTTCTCTTATCTACAGATGTTAATTGTCTGCTGTTCTACTTGTCTATTCTAATTGCCTGTGCAGGCCAGCACAGCTACACAATGGAACAGAGGAAACATCCGCAAACACAATTTTTTTAAAAAGCACACACACCCATTTTATGGCAATTTATCTATTTTCCCAAGAACTCATACAGTTAGGGATCAAACTTGTAATTTTTTATCATTATATAATTTTATAATTATCATTTGTGGGTATAGCCAACCACACTTTTAGTGTATCACAATAGTAGAAGGCTGCACAAAGAAATTGCTAATGCCATTGTTTATAACGCTTATTCTGGGTTGGCAGTTGTTATAAGTGAATGAGGTGACATTCAAAACTGCTGCTTTAAATTCAAGGTGCTTTCAGCTCCATCAGGTTCCCTTGCTGGCTGCTGTCCCAAGCAGGCTCAGGAACAGAAATGGCCCCGGACCCTGCACAGCTCTTCTTCAGTTATTTAGGAGGTCCTGTTATGTCTCTTAAATAAAGCCACCATGTCAGTCTTCAGGTTTGTTTTATTATCTCCAAGTCAGTCAACACACACAACATAAAACCATGTCCTACAGCTGCAAGATTCACTCCCTACTTCCCATCTTTACTTATATATAACCCTCTTAAAGGGACATACACCACAGGTCCCTTACTCAGATTTTAATGCAAGGTCCATTACAGTTAACTGCCTGCTTATTACTGTTCGATAATTTTACTTTTGATTACTTCATTTATACCCCTCCATTCTCCCCAATGGGGACCCAAAGCAGCTTATATCTTTCTCCTCTCTGCCATTTTATCCTCACAATAACTCTGTGAAGTAGATTAGGCTGACAGTGCATTACTGGGCCACAGTCACCCAGCAAGTGACCATAGCAATGTGGGGATTCAAACCTGCGTCTTCCAGATTCTAGTTCAACATTCTAACCACTACACCATACTGGCTCTAATGAAAGTCACAGGAGGGTGACCTTCTAGAACTTAAACCAGGGAACTGAGTTTACATGAGAAATTATTCTATATATATTGTTCCTATCAAGTCACCACTTTTTTGGCCTTTCTTCTCTCCCTCCATCTTGGAGACAGAAACAAGATTTTCTTTGTCAGCCCAGAGATGAATTTCAGGTCATCTCTAAGATCGAGGTTGAGAGCCAGCAGAGGGAGGGAAAGCAAAATTAAGTGTCACTCCACTTTGATCTCATCACACTCACTTATCACAAGTGCAGAAATCAGCAAACATCTCCCTTCTCCTAGCCCTGAGATCATTAATCAGAACCTTTGAAGCTATAACTCAAAGTGCACTTAGACACACAAAGGAGCCTACTGCATCGACATTCCTTTCAGCAAATACCTATGCTCATGTTATTATTTTACACTAAGAGATTCCTTATCCAAAAATGATCTAATTTGTACTATGTAATTTTCTGCTACAAAACCCAGATCAATGAGGTATCAAAGTACTCTAGTGCACCATGTTCATACAGGCACATGTCTCTCCTGCTCACATGATAACTACATGGGATCAAAATGGGACAATGGTAGAATAGCTGTATTCAAGCTTTTATGTAATCCACACCGCCAATGGAAACTTACTATCAGGACATAAGAGTTCCTCAGAGATATCAAAAGGAAGGGATCCCAGACTCAGCAGTCTTGGAGGTAATGGTGCATATCCTACCATTCCACTGAGCAGTGTTTGAAGTCTGCATTCAACCTAAGCAGCCTTCTTGCAGGAGCCACTTAAGCTGGAAGAAGGCTCCTTAGACCAGAGGAACTTTCCCCAGCCTCTGTACGGTGTGTGCCAATACATACAATCAAGAGGACTAGGACTAGCAACAAGACAGCCTTTTAGATATCCATTATGAACCAACACTGAAGTGTTTATTAGGAAGGAAAAATTTCTTGCCATCAAATCGTAGCTGATTTATAGTAACTCCATAGAGTTTTCAAAGCAAGAGACATTCAGACCTAGTTAGCCATAGCCTGGCTCTGCACTTCCATAGTTGTGTCACATCCAAGTATTAAGCAAGGTCAGCCCTGCTTAGTTTTTGAGATGTAATGAGATCTGACTAGCATGGGTTATCCAGGTGAAGGCGGAACAAATCATACAGACATAATAATAAGCACAGTGTAACTCACTGCTCTAAGGACCCTGAGTTAGATGGAAAGGCAGTGTAGAAATGTTTTAAATAAAATGAACTTACTCTACTAATAGGTGAAAATAATTTAGATCAATAATACATGGCCACATTATGTAATTTAATTTAGGCATATATAATTCAGACTTGTTACATATATTATTTCATATTTTGTTATTGTGCAATACAGGTAAAGATGTAGGATTTATAAATATTCTCTATCTTTTTGCCTGTTTGTTTGTCTAGATCAGGGGTGACCAAACAGCAGCTCAGGAGTCACATATGGCTCCTTCACAAATATTGTGTAGCTCTCAAAGCACCCACTGCCCTGCTGGCTGGCTTGGAGAAGACATTTGTCTCTTTAAATCACTACTCCAAGCCAAGCCAGCTAGCCAGCCAGAAGCCTGGAGAATGCATTTAAAGTTTAAGTTGCTTTCTTTCCACCTCTCCCTCCCCATCTATTTTCCTTCCTTCCTTCCTTCCTTCCTTCCTTCCTTCCTTCCTTCCTTCCTTCCTTCCTTCCTTCCTTCCTTCCTGCCTGCCTGCCTGCCTGCCTGCCTGCCTGCATCTGACATTCTGATGTTCATGTCTTGCAGCTTTCAAACATCTGACATTTATTCTATGTGACTCTTACATTAAGCAAGTTTGGCCATCCCTGGTCTAGACTCATCCTTAGGGCACATGAATACAGTTTGTTCTAGCAAAAGACATTGAGATTGCTCTGTGCTCTTCATACTAAAGTTGTTTTAATCCTTTTCTCGTTTTTTTTAATTGAGGGGCCACCAACAGATAGTTTATGAGCTACAAGTAGCTTGCCAGCTGCTGCAGAAGCTCATGAACCCCCTGGAAGACCTGGAAAGATTATGAAAAGATCTGTTCTGGGCTCTTTATTTCAAGCTTTTATTTCAAAAGATTTTTCTCTGTTCTGCTTAGCTAATGGCTTCAGTTTTTGTGCCCTTTCTAGTTCATGTTCTGTTTCTAAGAAAGAACAACATTTGATAACATGTGGGGGGCTGGAGGGGTATTTTACTTTACCCAGAAGCAGCTGTCATTAAAGAAAAGGCTGGCAACCCCTGAAACAGACTCCCTGTGCCCCCAGAAACATTAAAAGTTCCATTTGCTATTGATGCAGAAGTTTAAATCAAGAATCTGACAACCATGTCTGCAAGAGATTCTTCTTCACCTGCAAAATCAAGAGAAAACTATACAGACTATTTGTTTAAGACCGTGAGTCACCTCAATCACACGTAAAGCAGAGAGTTGAGAGCCCCTGGTTTTTAGAGAGACATATAGACTAGGGGAGCTGAATCCTTCCTGTGACTGTTTACTTCCCCGTAGCCTCTGCCCCCAGAACCCCCAGGCTTTTCTCAATTTAACTAAGCTCATTTCTGGGATCAAAATTTGTCTGGAGACAAAAAGCACATGGGGAAGAAATAGGGATGCCAAACTCCAGATGGGACCTGCCCTCCCCCCCAGAACTCCAGCTCTGAGTCTAGACTATAGAGATTACAGCAGCCTCTTAGGTGAGATACAGGCAGAAACAGCATCCACATGCCCTGTCCCTGTGCCACCTGCTGCTGCTGCCACCCTGCCCCTCTCCCTTTCCAGGGCACAGAGCATGTGTGAGAGCAATCACACAGGAAACACCTGTCACTAGAGAGCCGCTAGAAAGCACTGTAGCTGTAGTGTGGCTTGGCAGGGAAAGTAGAAAAAAATTCTTTAAGAAAACACACCTTTTGCTCGGAAAATTAAATCTTTATCTCCCATTTTATGTGTGATTGAGGTATGAAGCAGGTTAAACAAATGGATCTGCCACAGTCCCCTATTGCTTGAGTCTCAGACACTACAGAGCACTCTCCAGCAATGGAGTAGAGTTTGCCTTGTAAAAAATTGATTTGGCAACTGTTCACTGCATGGCAGAGCTGAATTCCTATTTATGCTGCCCAACTGTAGGCACATTGACTTGGAAATAAATCTCCCTCAGCTCAATGGGAATTAGTACTCCCAAGTAAATATACATAGGGTAGTGAGATTAATGGTTTTCAGAAATTGTTTAAAAAAGTGTTTTTCCTCTCTTGTCTAGAAGAGTTTGAGGCATGGGGGGGAGGCAGGAAAAGCATTAAAGTTACGTTCTGATAATATCTCACACTCTCTATTTAAGTAATCAGATAGAATTCTTTTTCAACAGCATCACCACCAACATGCAAAAGTACAGAATTAACTCTTATCATAGGAGATCTTGGCTGCTGTGGTGTTTTGCTTTGTTAAGGGGGGCGGCTTTGCGTTTCCATCGTTTGAACTGATACATACAGCATAACTTTCAAGTAGTGCTTGGATTTTAAGAAAACATTCACATCTCAAATAAAACCTACTTAATTTGAAGCTGGACATTCTGCCAATAAGCTGTTCAGTTTAAAGCTCAAGGTGGCAATAGATTTCAAATTGGATTTGTGCACCAAAATACTCTTATCAGCTTCTGAAATTCTCGAGACAATTAGATATTATCTTTCCATTATCTTTAAAATCATTTTCATGCCCCCCCCCCACAACCATCCTTCTCTTTGTGCATATCATTATTGTAATCAGAGTCAAATTCAAGACATATATAACACATGGTGTTGGATCCCTGAGGCATCATCTTTAAAACATAATTAAAGAAAATCTAGCATGCTAGAACAAGGACAAAAAAAAATCTTTAATTTGTCACTATTGTCCGAAAAGATATGCCGGCACTCCTCTTACCTGTTAAACTTGGGACATTCCATAGAACGGCTTCCGCCCCCTACTCTGGTCTGTCCAAAGGTGCAGGTCTCACACTGCTGTCCTGTCTGACCAGCAAAAGAGCAATCACTTTGTTTCCACGGATACAGGATGATTTGGTCCCCGGCTCACATTAGATTCTTGCTCCTGAATGGCATTAGCTCTTCCAACAGGTTTCCTCAGCCGTGTATCCGTCACTTATAAAACCTGGGATATGATGTCATTCCCAGGCACAAAAAAAGCAACACCAACAAAACCCCCATGCTTATCCACAATATGATGTTGGCAGCTAGTATGTGTGTGTATATGTGTACTGCCAGAAAAACACACATCCTTGTTGTTCCAGTTTGCATCATGCAAAGACTCCAACATTCTTGCACATATAGCATTTTACACGAAGAATATCCCACTTTAGTACATCTGTTTGGTGACCTTTACTTTCAGTGAACAATTTCCAAATCTCAGAGTCAGGAAGGTTAAAAAGCTGCTACTCCAAACATAGATTCCTGTAAATGCCAATTGAAGGAGCTTGGAAGGACATGTTGGGCAAAACATGCTATCATTCACCCTTTCTAGAGAGATTTGAGTGCAAATTGTATTACAGGCTAAGGCAGGGGGTAGCAGAAGACAAATTGCTGGGCTGCTGTTCAGTGTTCCCTAGTCCTGATGTTAACACATAATCTAAAAGATGGGCAACAACACCCCCAGATTACAAAGAGATCAGAATGGAACCCCCACCCCAGTTTTCCTCTGAGGGTGTTGTTGGCAAGAATTTTCTGGTTAGATGAATATTTGACCTTGAGTTTCAACATTTGAAGGCAACAAAGATTTTGCCACTGTAGCCAACATTTGCTTCAACATTCAACTATCAGTATTTGACAATCTTTGGCAGCTGATGACATGCCAACAACTGACATGCAAAAGGGGACAGGATCTGACAATATGCATGCAGTGGCAGCCAGGATCTGATAGCTGACTTGCCGTAGAATGTTGCCCACTTAATAGTCATTTCATTAATTAGAGGTCTCTTTCCATGAGATTAAGCGCACAGGACACAGACTCACCCTGTGAACAGTAAGACAGACATAGCATGATTTACAGGCTCTCTTTTGTTCCCACACCTGCTGCTGTCTCTAGAATGGGACTGCCATGGAGTGCAAAAGAAGCCTCCCTCCCTATACAAAAACACTTCTCCCAAAATAGAAAGCCAGGGGGACTTTTTTGGCCCATTGTAGAACAACATGGGTGCCACATAATTTTCTGCAAGAGGCCAAATACTTCCTTCTTCGGACCATTTCTGGATATTGGTGCATCATGGGTGTGAGTGTGGTTTCTTCCGCAAGCAGTAGGGTTGCCAACTCAGCTGGGAAATTCCTGGTCATTTTGGGGTGGAGCCTGGGAGGGTGTCGTTTAGAGAGAGGAAGGGTCTCAGTGGGGTATAATGCTGCCATTTTCTCAAGGGAACTGGTCTCTGTAATCTGGAAATCAGTTGTAATTCTGTGATAGCTCAAGGCCTCACCTGGAGCCTGACAACCGCAATAAGGAGAAATTTGTTGCTGTACTCCAGAAAAATCACTATGGTAATTTTATTTCTTTATTTATTTACCTTAAATTTCTATCCTGCCCTCTCCACAAGCGGACTCAGGGCAGCTAACAGCATTTATATTTACAATTTAAAAATCAATAAAATACAGTCACAATTTTAAAACCATTATGTCGTGCTGTACCACGTCAATATAAGCGAGTTCTTCTTTTCTGATGGTGATCATGTAGTATCATAGCTCTATAATGATGTGGGGCAGCAGTCCTTTCCTGGTTAGATATTAAAGGCCTGTTGGAACAGTTCAGTTTTTCAGGCCCTGCGGAAAGTAGAGAGATCCCGCAGGGCCCTTATGGCTTCCTGGAGAGCATTCCACATTTCTGGTGCTGCCACCAAGAAGGCCCTAGCCCATCCAGAGCATAGCTTAGCTTCCTTTGGTCCAGGGACGGACAGTAGATTTTGTGTTCCTAAACACAGTGCTCTCTGGGGAACATACAGAGAAAGGCGGTCCCGTAGATAGGCAGGCCCCTGACCATAAAAGGCTTTAAAGGTCAATACCAACACCTTGAAATGGACTCAGAACACAATAGGTAGCCAGTGCAGCTCTTTCAGCACTGGCTGAATGTGCTCCCAATGAGGGAGCCCCATTAACAGCCGTGCCACAGTGTTCTGCACTAGCTGTAGTTTCCGAGTCAGGGTCATGGATAGCCCCATGTAGAGAGCATTACAGTGATCTATTCTTGAGGTGACCGTAGCATGGATCACCATTGCTAAGTTGTCATGCTTCAAGAAAGAGGTCAACTGCCGCACCCGCCAAAGATTTAAAAAAGGTGGATCTAGTAGTGGCTGCTACCTGGGCCTCCACTGTAAGAGAGGACTCCAGGAGCACACCTAAGCTCTTGACCTTAGGGGCCAGTATCAGCGGCACCCCATCAAGAACCAGCAGAGGAATCTCCCCTCTGGAACCACCCCGCTCAGATAGAGAACCTCCATCTTCGTCGGATTCAGCTTCAACCGACTCAGCCTGAGCCAAGATGCTACGGCTTGAAGAGCCAGGTCTAGATTTTCTGGGGTACAGTTGGACTGGCCACCCATCAATAGATAGAGCTGGGTGTCATTTGCATATTGGTGACAACCCAGCCAATACCTCCTGACAATCTGGGCAAGGGGGTGCATATAGATGTTGAATAACATTGGGGACAGAACAACACCCTGTGGCACACCGCATATAAGTGGGTGCCTTTGGGATGATTCCTCCCCTATCACCACCCTTTGTCCCCGACCTTGGAGAAAGGAGGCCAACCACTGTAAGGCGGACCCCTGAATCCCCACTTTGGCAAGGTAGCTAGTCAGTAGCTGATGGTTAATCGTATCAAATGCGGCTGACAGATCTAATAATAACAGCACCACTGAGCCGCCCTGATCCAGATGTCACATGAGGTCATCTATGAGGGTGACAAGAACCGTCTCCGTCTCGTGACCTGGTCAAAAGCCATACTGAAATGGATCCAGTGCAGAAGTGTCAGCCAGGAATCCCTGTAGCTGAGTTGCCATCGCCCGCTCTATAACCTTACCCAGAAAGGGAAGGTTTGATACCAGCCAATAATTTGCCGATATGGCCGGATCTGCAGATGGTTTTTTCAAGAGAGGATGGACCACAGTTTCTTTAAGAAGTGTGGGAAAGATCCCTTCTACAAGGAATCTGTTGACAATACCCTGTAGTGGCTCACGTAGCAACGCCTGGCTAGCTTTTATAAGCCAGGACAGGCACAGGTCCAACCCACAGGTCATAGGGCATACAGCAAAAAGGATCCTGTCGACCTCCTCCAGGCTGAGTGGAGTGAAGGAATCCAGAAATGGACCAGAAGACATGCTCGGTGCCTCGAGTTCTTTCACTGTGTCAATTATGGCGGGAAGGTCGTGTCGGAGCGATGAGACCTTATCTGTGAAAAAGCTTGCAAAAGCCTCACAGCTGATTTCCAGTTCTCTAACGTTTGGTTTACCTTGCAGTAAGATTGTTAGTGACCGAATTATACTAAATAATTGTGCTGGGCGTGAGGTCGCAGATGCAATCTGGGATGCAAAGTAAGTCTTCTTTGTGGCCCAGACTGCCATCTCATAGGTCTGCATAAATGATCTATAAGATGTTCTCGTAGCTTCGTCACAAGTGTGTCGCCATTGTCTCTCTAGTCGTCTTAATCGCCGTTTCATTGATCGCAGCTCCGGGGTATACCATGGAGTGGATCGTGAATAAGGATGAAGAGGACATTGGGGAGCAATCTCATTGATAGTTGTAGAGAGCTGGCTATTCGAGATCTCCACCAGCTCATCCAATGAGTCATCAGAGGGCCAGGGATCCCGTAAAGCCATTTGAAGCCGCAAAGGGTCCATCTGGCTTCATGGACGAGTCAAAACTTGCTCACCGCCTAAATGGGGTAAGGGTGGAGTACCCACACGGGCCTTCAGGGCATAGTGGTCAGACCATGGCACTGCCTCAGCAGAAATCTGATCCACTAATACTCCTGCCACAAAGATCAGGTCCAACATATGCCTGGTCCGATGTGTGGGCATTGTTATATGTTGGGAGAGTCCCAGTGCTGCCATGGAAGACACTAGGTCCATCACCCGAGTGGAAGCCATGTCCTTGGCATGGACATTAAAGTCACCCAGGACTATAAGCCAAGGATGCTCCAATGCCCAGCCTGCTACAGCTTCCATCAGGGACAGTAAGGCACTGGCCAATGCGTTAGGCAGACGGTACACCAGCCAGATTGCCAAACTCTCTCCAACATCCCACATCAGGCCAGCACACTCCATGCCCATGATCTTTGGAGGTGGAAGCACCCTGAAGGAGCAATCCTCCCATATGAAAAAGGCCATGAACTTGCTTCTTCCTAAATGGCACCATGGACTATCATGAGAAGTCATTTACCACCTTGTAAAGCCAACTGCCTATCCTTCTGCTAAATGTTACACTTCAAGAAAGGCAAAGGGCAAACATACTAGCGGTAGGTCTCTCCATGTTTGTTGTCAGCATCTTTGAGTCTCAAAAACTGAAATTCATTCAGTGAATTGAGAATGGATAATATCCAGGATACCTCCTGCCTTTTAAAGGACAAGGTAGAATCTAAAGCCAGTTTGGTGTAGGAGTGCATACTGTAATCTGGGAGAATGGGGTTCTTCACATACTCCTTCACATGCAGCTGCTGGTGTGACCTTGAATCATTCACAAGTTCTCTCAGAGCTCTTCTGTCAAGAGTAGTCCTTGAAAGAGCTCTCTCAGCTCCACCTACCTCACAGGGTGTCTGTTGTGGGGAGGGGAAGGGAAAGGAGATTGTAAGCCACTCTGAGTATAAATCCAACATCCTCCTCCTCCTCCTGACTAAACTACACAATATGCCTGACATGTGTTGGGTCATGGGTGCATGACACTCAGACATATGTTAGGGCAACTCACCTTTAAAAAATGCCTGTTTCCTCTGGTCCCATGTATCCTTCCTAGAGAATCATGTAGTTACACCCTAAGTATGAATGGATACAAGTGAGCCAGTTTGGTGTAGTGGTTAAGTGTGTGGACTCTTATCTGGGAGAACCGGGTTTGATTCCCCACTCCTCCACTTGCACCTGCTGGCATGGCCTTGGGTCAGCCATAGCCCTGGCAGAGGTTGTCCTTGAAAGGGCAGCTGCTGTAAGAGCTCTCTTAGCCCCACCCACCTCACAGGGTGTCTGTTGTGGGGGAGGAAGGTAAAGGAGATTGTGAGCCGCTCTGAGACTCTTCGGAGTGGAGGGCAGGATATAAATCCAATATCATCATCTTCTTCTTCTTCTTCTTCTTCTTCTTCTTCTTCTTCTTCTTCTTCTTCTTCTTCTTCTTCTTCTTCTTCTTCTTCTTCAGCACAGTTCTGGGCAAGTAAATAAGACATAGTTGACTATTGAGGCTTCCAGATGGTCAATTTAGGCTTCCACTTTGCCACACAGAAAAGCTCCACTTGATGGAACTGAGGAAATGTAACAGTAACAGTGAAGTAATTTTTCTTTAAACATCGCCACAGAGACTTTCCAAAGAGCTCTCATCAGTATTTGGTCATACTGGTCCAAGGGTTTTTTTTTTCTCTCTCACCTGTACTCTAACCCTCATCACATCTCTTTTATCAACTCTAGCTTCCTAGGAAACCAGGGAACTCAAACTATCCAGTGAGAAAAGGCATGTCAGAGCAATAAAGTCCACCACTCTGCTCTTCTCCTCATTCCAGGCACCAACTAGGGCACCAAAATTGCTGGCCATTGTTGGAATATAGCAATCTCTTGTGTGCAAAGAAGAAGAAAGATGATCCTAGCTAGACAGAACTGTAAGGGGGGAGTACTTTTTACTAAAGGGTCTTCTCTTTGTCTGCAAAATTCTATTCTTAGGCTTTTATTGTAGAACTGTCACTCTCTCAGCCACAAGGCAAGCAGGTTTATTTCTTCTCTTTCCTATCCAATTTGTTAGTTCCATTAAAAAAAGCATCTACATTTGTTTCAGTGAGATGTGTTTTGGAGCTGCTGCTGCAACATTTTTCTCAACACTAGTTTTGATCTGGTCTTTTCTATACAGGCATTTCAAACTTGTATTGTAGAAGTTTTCATGCATTTTAAAAGACTCCTGCAAAAGCCACAAGGTGCAGTAATTTGCATGAGAACTGACAGCACTTGAAATTTTTACATTTCAAGCTTGCCTCATCTTATAATTTAAATTTGTATTGTTTTTGCAGTGTTGACATGATTTCTAAGCAACCGTATACATTTAACTAAGCACTGGTATTCTGGCTGCTCTCTGATCTGAAACACCCCCCCCTCAAATTGAAACGCTTAAATATAAAAGGAAAATAATTAAAGCGGAACAGTGGCAGGTGATTTGAAGACTCTAAAACTCTGGATCAAACTGAATGTAAAAACACCCTTTGTCTCCTTGCATCCACAGGTTTGTATTTCTGGGTGCTGCATCAACCATTAATTTCCAGGGCGAGACTATGGCTCAGTAGTAGACAATGTGCTTTGTGTATTGAAAGTCGCCAATCTAATCTCCACCATCCCCAGTGAAAAGGATCAAGATAGGTGATGGGAAAGACTTCTACTTGAGTCCCTGGAGAACTGCTGCCAGTAGACTAGGCAATGGTCTGATTCCATTTAACAGAGCTTCATGTATTCGTGTGTCTCTATGTCCTGTATTGTCTGAAACATGACTCTTCTTGTCCTGCTTATTTATATTCCTTAATAAGCATGGTTTAGATTTGATTGTCCTGGGTGCATGAGAACAGAGGAAAAGGCATTAAATGAGGAACAGACACCCTACAAAGCATCCTGTTCCCTGTTGAATTTCTATCCATATTAATTATGAACTCTTGATCAATTAATGTCAAAAACATGATGAGAATTTAGATCATAAAGGGAAGGGAAGGGAGAGAAGTAGCTGCATGTGTAACATATTAGGAAGTAGTGCTGTGAGCCGAGAAGTACCTAATTTAAGCATCATGGTGGAAATGCAATGGAACTTATCTATCCAATTTTGTGTGTGTGCCCAGCATCTAACAGGGTTGCTTTATGCAAAGCACAGCACTCAGGCAGGCAACAGATTTGTATCCGACTTGTGTTAACTGAGCATTCACAAGACACTAGGTACATGTAAAACAGCACTTAAGTGCATTTTCCTCACAAGCATTATAGTCAAATCAAATCATGCTGCGGGTAGTTTGCTTAGTTCCTCCACACAAGAGGACAGTATGTAAATTGACCACATGGTGATTTCATCAAAGCACACACTACCCATTTTTCCACAGTCAGGGTAGGGAACCACATCATTTTGGCAGCAAAAATAACACTGATATCAGAATGAAGCAGATGAACTGACGTTGCTGCCACTCTGTCACTGCAGAGAGCAAACCTCTCTTCCTTTATCCCCAACCATCTCCTTGCCTGCCTGCCAGCTGATATAAGCAAGGCCTGTAGAGCATGTGCACAGCCCCAGATCAAAGACCCCCTCTCAGGCAACTGGGACCCAAGCTTGGATAGAACCAGAAAGTCCTCCTAAAATGTTAAAGCCAGTGAGATGGCACAGTGATTGGCAGATGAGGGAAAAGCTGAGCACAATAATGCCAATCAAGATGATTCTGCTGGCGGTGAAGTTGGACAGCCTTTTGTGTGTCACTCACATAAGTTCAGCCAGTCTCCCCTCTTGCTGACCCAGCTTCTCCCACCTCCCAGGCAGAGAGGTGTCAGACAGGAAGGCTTGGGAGTCTTCCCAAATGTAAGGTATCATTTTGTTTGCATTTGGAGCAGTTTCAAGATTTCCCAGTGGGAGATGGATTGATTAGCAAAGGTCTGACCACTCATCCCTGATGCATATTTTAAATCGTACATAAACAACAGCCTTGTTGAGTCAGACCAAATAGTCCACCTATTCAAGCAGCACAAACAAATTCTTGGGTGTGGACTGCTCAGTAAGCCATGACATTCAACTGCAGGTTTCTTTACTCAATCCTTTGCTTTTCAATTATAAAACAAAACCTGAAAACTGTTTCTGTTTGAGGAAGGAGCAGGTGCTGAACATCACAGTTAGCAATGGAAGCACAACTGAGCTGAAACGGATGACGGTTGCAGTAAATGAGGGATACTTTTGCGTTAGGAACAAGATATTATCCATCCCATACCATTATCAGCCCTCAAGAGAGCTTCTGGAAAAACCATTGGAATGACACCAGCTTTACATGCTACAAAAATAAGCCTTTTAAAATTAAACAAAGAGAGAAGATAGGGCATGTTATCATTTAGATACAGTTTGTTAGCAAATCATTGGAGCATATTTTATCAAAGGGAACTGAATTACTCAGTAGGGAATGCTAAACAAAAGTTCTCAAATGGATTGGGAGCTAGTCTGTGGAATAGCCTGCAAGACTAACTAAAGTTTATGAATGCAGTAGTAACTAGAATGTTAAAAGAGCCCTACTGGATCAGTATAATATCAGTATAGTCCACCTAGAGCAGAACCCAGTCAAAGTACTCACAGAAAAACCACAACCAAAGAAAGAAAGGAGTAACCCTTCCACCTAGTAGCATGCTTTTGGGGAATGCTGAGCCTAAAAATACCTGACTAAAGAGGAGGTGACATATAGGATCTCTGCATGGTTTATTGCTCTGATCTGTCATTTTTCAATCAGATCTTGCTGGGCCAGGTAATTTTACTGCATTTTTGCATCAGGTGTTATTGATTGCTTCATCACATATGATGCTGAAGTGCGGGAAATTTTACTCGCTTTCAGAAGAAGCTGCCTGTTACATCTCTGCATGACTCATCACTTTCAAAGAGGCGATATGCTCAGAATGATGACTCTCTCAGAGACAGAGGGAGTGGGTTGCAGTTGCTGATAAGCCTTCATGTGGTAAAGAAGTGATACTCAGTATTCCTTCCTACATTCTGTATATGTCGCTCAGGAGTCACATGTGGCTCTTGGACATGCCACTTGTCACTCTCCTGAGCACTGTTCCCCAGTGTGGTACCCGCTCAGTGTTTCAGAAAAATGGGCTTGTGGTTGGCAAGTAGTTCCCACCTTGTAAAGCACAAGCTTCCCTGAGATTCAGCCATTAGTCCAGTAATGGAAATAAATGTACCTCTTTTGCTTGATTGCATACATGGCTGCCTGCAGGCCATGGAGTGATTACCATGGCTTTAAAGCCTTTTCAGGTGGCATAACAGCAAAGACTGTCTCCAGCCAACAAGGTGAGGGAAGCATAACTGACAGAAAATCAGGAAACATCAGAATATCCAAAGCACTGTGTTTTTTTACTCATGAGAGTTGCTTGTTCCAGCAAGTATTTAGACTCCCTGGCCTGAACTTTAGCAACTGTCAGACTTCTGTACCATCTGTGCTGAAGTATTTATTATTCTGCTTTGGGAAAACTCAGCTTTGCATAAATTATGCAAATCAAGAAAATTTACCTACAGTAACTTCTTTCACACCATATGCTTATTTTCTAATAGCTGGAAAGGAGCAAGAAGCTACAGGGGACAGAGAACAGACACACATCTGTGTGGAAGAGGCAATGGTTTCTCTCAGTTTCTCTCTGCTGCTCTCAAGTTATCTCTGTTGGTTGATGAGGTCCTTGGATTAGGCACTCTTTGGGGATTCTCGAACTGGGATAGAAGTGGTAGGCAAGCCAAGAACTCTGTCATGGCCCACTTGCTGAGATGCATATGGCTCCAAAGAGGAGGCAATGCCATATTGCATGCAAACTAGAGTACCCACCAGGATAAGGGAGCTATGAAGGAACCTCATAGACTTGCCAAATCATCAGACCCTCCAGGGAAAAAAATTAATTCATTCACTTAAACAGTTGTGCCTGCTTTCGGATAGCCTCTGCTGTAGCGCATGCTTCCTCTTCCACTAGAACTTCCATTGTGAGAATGGAAGAGTAAGTGCACTCCAAAGCAGAGAGTATTTAGCACACTCAGAACACATTCATAAGATCCAAGTCTATATCTTAGACTAACCCAGGATTGACTAGCTGGCTCATTTTAATGCACCAGCTATGAACCATGGACTCATACCTCTGCCCATGCCCAACCTTTGTAGTAGGAAGGGAAAACAAATATTCAGAAAGATGTTACAGCTGACCAAATAATTCTTTCCACTTTCCCCCTCCCTGCGGGGGTGGGGGGGAGGGGAGGAAACAATGTCTCTGAAAGTGGCAAGTGGCTGGTCTCCTGGATTGTCTCCCAGAGCTTCAGAAAATATGATCATGCAGGCTCACCAGCCAAAGACACCAGAGCACTACAAAAGTGCAAGGTTCCCTGTGCAAGCATGACTTACTTAAGGAGACCCTCCATATCCTGGGGGAGCAGAGCCTGGCTGGGTCTACAGGAGTACTTGCTCAGGTGAAGAAGAGCTTTGAATTTTATTAGTATTTTCCACCTTGCAGCTCTCTGAGAAAATATAGCAGGTATCCAGGCAAACTGCTGTACTGAGGAATTAACTACCATCTTTGGGCCCCATATGGTGAAGTCATTCCAACATAAGCATTGCCTCACCTCATGAGCTCTGGCCCGAGACCAGGCTAGACCAGGACCAATTTTCACATTTGGTTTCTAGCCATCTTAGGTGTTTTTTCCCCCAAAGTGAAAAGGGTTCTGCTGGAGGAAAAAGGAAAGGTCCCCTGTGCAAGCACCAGTCGTTTCCGACTCTGGGGTGACATTGCTTTCACAATATTTTCACAGCAGACTTTTTACGGGGTGGTTTGCCATTGCCTTCCCCAGTCATCTACATTTAATTAAATCATGACGTGTCATGTCTGTGAGCCGCCCTGAGCCCGCCTTCTGGTGGGGGAGGGCGGGATATAAGAATAAAATTTGATTTGATTTGATTTGATTTTCCCCCCAGCAAGCTGGGTACTCATTTTACCGACCTCGGAAGGATGGAAGGCTGAGTCAACCTCGAGCCAGCTGCCTGATAACTCAGCTTCCACCGGGGATCGAACTCAGGTCGCGAGCAGAACTTAGGACTGCAGTACTGCAGCTTTAACACTCTGCGCCACGGGGCAACAATTGCCTGATTAAATCATTCTCTGGAGCCAGTGCTAAGATTCAAAGTTGCCAAGCATCGTTAGCAACACAGCATCATTCACAACAAATTGCTTGACCTTCAATGGCCACATCAGTTCTAGCCTATTTCTCTCTAATTTCTCTACTTCTTTCATTGATTTGTCTTTGTCTCTCAGGGAATCAATACAGCTTATCACAGCACCCTTTTTTCACAAGGGAGCACAGAATAACAGCAGAATAATTGCTGTCTGGTGATCTGATTTCAATTCCATCAATTGATGCATAAAGGAGTTGGGTAGACTGGCAGACACAGTGAATTCTTTTCACAAAGTTCCAAGGAGATTTATAGAAATATATTGACTGATGATCCTGGAATCTTTGGGCTAATCGCCTTTTTGAGATGCTATGGGGCAGCATGGATAGATGTCAGGGAAATGGTAAGACAAGTGACCATGCTTTCTTGGGTTCCACGGCTGTATCTCTATGTTATGCACACACAGTACTTGAAGTGAGATGGGATGCCATCCTACTTCTTCAATGGATGACTTCTGAAGTTACTATTAAAATGTTTGTTGCACCTGTCTGGACTTGTCCAATAGAAGTAGGCTGTACTTCACTTGAGCATTCAGCTGTTGGAAGAAGATGGTAGTTGTCTCTGTGAAAGGCTAGCTGAGATTAGCCTAGGTCTTATTTCATCTAGGCTTGCCCAGGCCAGAGTTGTTTATGGAGTGGGGATTGGGAGAGAGAGGCATTACAGAGGCAGACACTTGGGGAAGACAGCTTGCTGAGACTTTAGGTGTAAAGCCACTACATGGCTCAGCAGGGAAACTCCTGTCCTTGTCCCTGATTCTCTGCTTTTAAGAAACTGAGGAGTGCCCCCAAAAAATGACTGGAAAATGGTCTCCATAGTGATGCCCTAGGAATTTCTCCATGTATCTATGGTCTTTACTATAGAGCTTTACTATAGATGGGAAATTACTAGAGCATCTTCCAGTTGTGATGTCCCCTTCCCCCAGGTACAGTCCTCAAACTGTCCCAGGATTTGTTGTAGTAGCATTGGCAATCCTATGTGGGGACAGTGCACAGGAAAAGACTGTCCCATGCCATTTTGAAAGCAGAGCTCCACCCCCTCCCCATACTGGCTGCAGGTGGAAAGCCTCCATGGACACACTGCCTTCCCTGGCGAGGGAAGCAGGAGTCAGACAAGTCATACCCAGATGACACTGAGTGGATGCTTCCATTTACTATGAGGCTTAAGCAGGCCTCAGATTCAGCAGGAGCTCACAGAAGCATGGCTCCTGAACCTTTCTGAGGGTTCCCCCTCTTCCTCCCCATCTACCTTATCCATTGAATAGTAGGTGCAGGTGCATAACAACCCCTGGATTAGGAGAGTGGGCAGCCAGCCAGCAGGGGCTTTGCTATGCCGCCAGCAGCCCTCATTAACCCCTAGAGAAGCCCACGCCACCCTTTCTCCACTTCTTATGTCAGGGGTGGCCAATGGTAGCTCTTCAGATGTTTTTTGGCGACAACTCCCATCAGCGCCAGCCAGCATGGCCAATGGCTGGGGCAGATGGGAGTTGTAGGCAAAAAACATCTGGAGAGCTACCGTTGGCCACCCCTGTCTTATGTGATTTTGGGTGGCGGGTGGCTTGCTGGCCTTTTGACTGGGATCTCTAGCCAGCCCAAGCAGGCTTTGCCTGCTCGGGGCCTTCCTTTCTTGCATTGGGTTGCTTTTGGCTGGGGGGGGTGGCATATGCTAATGAGTTATGCTAATGAGCTCCACCACCTATTTTTCTACAAAATGACCCCTGGGCTTAAGAGAAGCCATGTTGGACCAGGTCAATTACCCATCCAGTCCAACACTTTGTGTAACATAGTGGCAAAAACCCAGGTGTCATCAGGAGGTCCATTAGCAGGGCCAGAATTCCAGAAACTCTCCCACTATTGTCCCTAACCACCAAGAGTACAGAGCATTATTGCCCCAGACAGAGTGTTCCACCTATACCTTATGGCTAATGGACCTCTGCTCTGTTTATCTAATCCCCATCAATGGACCTCTGCTCTGTTTATTTAATCCCCTCTTGGAGCTGTCTATGCTTGTACCTGCCAGCAAGTCCTATGACAGTGAATTCTATGTGTTAATTGATCTTTGGGTAAATAAGTATTTCCTTTTATTTTTTTAAACCTATTATTAATTTCATTGAGTGTCCAATGAGTTCTTGTATTGTGAGAAAGGGAGAAAAGTACTTTTTTCTCTTCCTCCTCTATACCATACATAATTTTGTAAACCTCAATCATGTCACCTCTCAGTTGCTCTAACCTCTTTCACCTTTCATAGTGAAAGTGTTAAATCCTCTTAATCATTTTAGTTGTCCTTTGCTGCACTTTTTCCGATGCTATAATATCTTTTTTGAGATGCAGTGACCAGAACTGTACACAACTGTACATGTTATTTTATGCATTTTATAATTTATTTATTTCTACTATGTCACTTTATATAGATTTTTTGCTAAATTTTATATTTTTATTTTAACTGGAGTTTAACATGAATATCTGTATATCTGATAATGTTTTTGGATCTGGTCACTGACCATAATAATAATAAAACTAAGCAAACTACAGGGGCATTATGATCCTGGTTGATTTGTTTTCAGTTCCCCACCTAATAATCCCTAGCATAGCATTTGCCTATTATATTGCCATCACACGCTAACTCAACATTTTTAGTGAGTTATCTACCACAACCAAGATCTCTCTCTTGGTCAGTCTTCACCAGTTCAGACCCCATCAACTTGTATTATACGTTAGTTTAGAGATAATAGTTTCCCCACCCTGAACAACTTAGTGTCATCAGCAAACAGCCATTTCACTGCTTACTCCCAAATCATTAATGAAGAAGTTAAAAAGTATGGAGCCCAGCTGCTTCCTGCTGCCCATTTAGTGGGGAAATTCCCATTCAGATGCTACTCAAATATCAGTGAAAAATGTCTCCAATCCATCCCCCCATAACTGCCTATCCAGTTACAGAATGTGTTTGAGCTGCAGCTGTTTTTCAAAAAGAGAAACAAGAGATCCATTGTGACATTAAACACTATTTTCATCTGTGAAAAGCTGGAAGGTGTCAAATGTCATGGCCTTCATAGCCTCTCACTAGCCAAAACAACTTGCAGTGACATCAGTTAGTCGATTATGTTCTCCTGCTTCTTCTCTTTCTGCATGCCTGAGCACATCCCTTGGGGTCACTTGGGCACCAATAGTCTTTTTACCTCTTCAGTGAATGACAATGCCAAGGGAGATCTGCAGCTGGCACCCCCTCCATCTAGTCCAACATGATTTTAGCAAAAGCAACAACAGCCATAAGCAACTGACATATTGATCCCCACCTTCCTTCCCTGCTAGGAAAATTGTCCTGCCTTTGTGGGGTCTCAGAGGTATTTTAAATGCTTTCTGCCTGCTGTGGACTAATCGTATGACTTTTCAATGAAGAAGAAAATATTTTTCCCCATTGCTGAAATCTCTGGAAAGAATCTACCTTATTTCCTGAAGCAGTCCTTAAGTTATAACTAGTTGATTCAACTGATTATTTTAAATCTATATGTGGACTTCAATCAACCCTTATGTTTGCAGCCCTCGCCCATGTGCATCTCCCTGGGCTGCCCAGTCTCTCTGTTTTCCTATCCCATTCCTTTCCTTCCCCTGTCCTCGTCCTCTTCCCCTGAACCACCCCCACTGTGAACTCCCTCTTTCCCACCTGCTTCTGTTGTACTACTGTCTTCTCAGCCTCCTCCTTTTCTCACACCTGTTCACCTTCATCCTCCTTCCCTAAATCCTGCCTCTCTTTATTCTAGTGACAGCAAGTCAGCTAATAGAAGCCATGGCTTGTCTTCAGGTCCTACCCCCTGTGCTAAATCATCCAATCACTGCCAGAGGTTTCACTTCTGCCGATGTGGAGAAATGCCCTCCGTCCTAGAATTTACCCCAGTATTTTAACAACTGGGCTGCACTCTACATATGTTCCAGAATCCTTACTGATGGTAAAGGCTGGCAAAACAAAAAATGCAAGAGACAGGTCATCTCTCTTCCAAGCAAGGAGTGCTTCAGTGTTTAGTTATGCAGATGGCCTGACTAGAGTGAAACAAAGGGTCTGCCAGCTACACCTTTGTTAGGATGCCATGCTTAGGGACAGAGACTAGGGAAGCTAACAGGCTGGCTCCTCTCTCTTCCTTTTGGGAGAACAGGAAAAGAAACGCTGGCCCAGAGAGGGGTCAGGGGCAGTGTTCTCTCTAAGCTGAGTTAGAATGAGTTAGCTCCAGCTCACACATTTTTGTCTTAGCTCAGGAAGGATGTCTCCAGAACACAATAATTTATGCAGCAGCTCACAACTTTTAATGCCAGTCGCTCACAACTTTAACGTCAATAGCTCACAAAGTAGAATTTTTGCTCACAAGACTCTGCAGCTTAGAGAGAACATTGGTCAGAGGTCAATACTAACTCAAGGTCTGACTTCATATAAAATGGTGTTGTGGGCATTCAATAGGATTTGGCCCTGTATCTCCTAACAGTGGTCTTATTTATCTATTTGATTTATGACTCACCCATCCCTGCTACAGCAGGGCTCTGGGCAATGTAGAATAAGAATAGAAAACACCAAACATAAATAGGCAATTAAAATAACATTTGCATTACAATCTAAAATCAGATGGCAGAATCCAATTATTACAGCTGCAGACTGTGATATGTGATAGTGGGCTGAGTAATCACTGTTGGAAACTAAACCAACAAGGCCATCCTAGATTGTAACTCATTATGGGGTCTGGTGGCTGTGGAGACGCCTAGTGCCTTGTGCTTTCAGTAAGGGTCAATTATCCTACGAACACTTTAGAGCTGTCAAGGCTTTTTGGGGAGAATGACAGCAGATTAAAGAATGCATCAGACACTGTAGACTGTCAACAATGTTTTGGAAGCAATTCCAGATCCCCATGGACAAGTTGGTTTACAGCATCTCTACAGCACCAGGAAGGGAAACAGAGAAGAGAATCTGGTCTCTGTACTACCATCATATCACTCCCCAGCCATATAATCCAAAGAAAAAGAGAGAGAGAGAACCCATTTGGCTCAGAATCCTGCTCAGCCAATGTATAAATCTTGAGAGCAACAACGCATAATATCCCACCCCATTTGTAGGCTTGAAGACATTTGGATTTTGCATATGAGATTAAAAGGTAAAAAGGTAGATTAAGGTAAGTAGTTTAAGGTAAAAGTAGTCCCCTGCACAAGCACCAGTCATTTCCGACTCTGGGATGACGTCACATCATGACGTTTTCACAGCAGATTTTTAAATGGGGTGGTTTGCCATTGCCTTCCCTGGTCATTAACATTTTACCCCCAGCAAAGCTGGGTACTCATTTTACTGACCTTGGAAGGATGGAGGGCTGAGTCAACCTTGAGCCAGCTACCTGAACCCAGCTTCTGCCAGGATCAAACTCAGGTCGTGCACAGAGCTTGGACAACAGTACTGCAGCTTACCATTCTGTGCCACAGGGCTCCTAAAAGCATGCAAAAGGCAGCTACATGGAGAAAGACTAATGGGAGCCTTGGAGTGGGCTGCCTTAAGCATAGCTCTTTCAAGCCCACACTGTTTTTAAATGGAATGAATCTATGGAGGCTGATTTTCACTCTAGGTACTGAGAGCTGTTTCATTCTCCCTTTGCCAAAGATTGTTATCACCACAGGGAGCCGTGCTTCCCACCAGCAGCAGTAAGAACACCAGCTAAACACAAAGATCTCTGGGACCTCATTTAGGCAGCAGGTGAAACTAGTAAAGGTCTTTGGGGAGAAAAGAAGGATCTGCTTGTGAATTCAGCCATGAAACTAACAAGGCACGCTATGCTGAGTTCTGCCAGCAACGTTTGCTGTGTTTCCACAGTCAGGTAAACAGTTTCAGCCAGCAGACACTAAGGGTGAGTGCATCAGCTGCATACAATGGCCCCACAGTTATAGGGCCATCTTAAGGCACATGATATAACAACCTTGATAAAGCAAAGAAGATCCATGGATAATCTCACCTCTTAACACATCTTGGATTATCCAGGCTGGCTATAGGGTCCCAACACGTGTCTTGAGTATAACAGGCAGATGTAAGTTGTAGGATCTCCTTAGTTCCCACATGTGCAGTGTCCAGTTTAGGTTGCAACTATGATCGTCAGCCTTCCTCTTCTGTGCCTTTTTCTCCAACCTGCGAAGGTCCCAGGGATCAGCTATTTGGCTCAACAGGGAAATTCATATGTGAGTGTTATGCATGACACACAGTGGACCCAACCTGTGTTCTCTGTAATGTGCAAGTCAGCATATTCCACTTTTGTAACTGTCCAAAAAGAAGATTTGGAAAGATAAATCACCAGGAGTTGTTCATGTGGAATTTGGAAATGTGATTAACAAGAAGAACCATTTAAGTTAATGAAGCAGTTGTACTATCAAGATTGGGGTGAGTCACAGAGGATGTGCAAAGTTTTCTGAGAATCCAAAGAAAGCTATGCAGGTATGGCATGCTCCATCCAATTTAACCTGAGTGTTTAACCAAAATCTCCAAATTCTCTTCATTTTCTCTAACTTCCTAGTAAACCATCTGGCCAGGGCCTTGCTATTTATGTTGCTGTGGGTGGGGTACTTTATATTTCCCCGTGGGAGAAATGTAGCAGTTCAGTAGGCTAATGTGAGTGATGGCATATATCCCTTTTGATGGTATTGATGGAACTCTCTGTCTGGGGCAGTGATACTCTGTATTCTTGGTACTGGGGGGAGGACAACAGTGGGGGGCTCCTAGTGTCCTGGCCCCACTAATGGATCTCCTGATGGCACCTGGGTTGGGTTGTATTTTTTTGGCCACTGTGTGACAGAGTGTTGGACTGGATGGAAACAGCCACCCAAATCTACACTGGCCTGATCCAACATGACTTCTCTTATGTTCTATGTATGATTTCAGCATTTTTTGATTTGTAAATTTTCTGCATTGCAGTTTGTTTTGCAGTATAATTTTTTTTAAACAATATTTTTAAAAGATCCAAATCCTCTTCCCAAAATGAACTTGGATCTGCCTGATCAACTTCAGATGGAAGCTGATGAGAGCTTTGGGCCTTTTCACTAAAGGGGAAAAGTTAGAGTCCCTCATTTGGGAACCATAGCACTGATTTGTATTTGTAGCTGCAATTTTTCCGCTGTAAAAGGTTTGGGAGTTCTAGTTGTAGAACTCCCAGCATTTCATCTGGCTTGGTGCTTGGATCTGAATGGGATCTTGCTTTCTGATCCAGGCCCATAAAATGAACACAACACAGCAACCATCAGAGTGAAGTTTGAGACTCATCCCAAATGACCTACACTGAAAGCATAGTGGTTCACGAGTCTTGAGCTGACCTCTCAACAAGAGGAAAAATCACCTGGCGTAGCATTGCTTTTATCATTGTTTCTATAGCAGCTGCAGCACTTTCAGAGTGTTTTTTATAAAGAAAAATAATAATTGTATCTAGGGCTGGTAAATGAGTATACATTGTGTCTGATTCTCCATTTTGTTTGTATGAGGACATCTCTAAGATGTGCCAATTCAGAGTTGTTTTTTCCCTCTGGCTTTGAAAAATGGTCTTCATTATGTTTTTGTGCACTGCTAATGGCATACATTCTAAGAACCAACCATTCCCACTCAGGACAAAGTATTGTGCAGGGTAGCACAGCTCTTCTGTGAACTATGACCTGTAACTTTACTTTGGTAAATGAGCAGCTCAGTCCTAAGTCCTGGACGCCAGTGCATCAGAAAGGTGACATCAGTGTAGTCAGTGAATATCTAATACTCTACCCTCTTGTTAAAGAAATGGCAAAAAAGACCCAAGGAGTTGAGAGCATAATAATGCCCTGAGGATCATAGAAACACTCACCAATCACAGAGTGGCATACTGATGACACCACTGGGTCAGCCATACATGGAAACAGCCACCCAAATCTACACTGCAGATAATTTCCCCCCTGGAAGGTGGACACAGAGGAAAGGAAGCATGTCTACTCTATTTATTCTTTTTAGCCAACTTCTTCACCAGCCTCTCTCATAATCCATTGTCTAGCCTACCTCACAGGGTTGTTGTGAGGATAAAATTAAAGGAGGGGAGAATGCTGTACGCCACTTTGGTCCCACTGTGGAGGAAAGTGGGCTATAAAGCGGCTGGTTCAACTTTAATCTCTGCCACAACCTCGCTATTTCTTTTGTAAGTCATTCTCTTTCTGTCTTCTACCTGCAACAGGAAGATAAAAATACTACTGGCCTACCTTATGGACCTGTTGTAAAACTCAGTGTGATAATGTACGTGAACTACATTGAGCCCTGAAAGCACTTCACAAATGCTAAGTATTATTAGTAGCTCATTCTCTTTGAGTTTATAGTTCTATTTCTGTAATCCCCCCATCAACTTCTGCTTTTATCCAGTGTGAAAACACAAGATTTATCTGGAAAAGAAGATTGCATCTTAAATTGGAGGAGCATTTCAAGAGGATCACCAGCAGCAATAATTACTTTAATTCCTTGTCAGGACATCTGTTAAGCCTCATTTCCCAACATCTAGGTCATATGGCATGTTTTGCTCTATGCTGTGAATGGAATTTGGCAATTCTCAAAAGCATCAAGTAACTGCGAGTTACAGTCGCTCGATAGTACTGACTGACATCAGCAGACTCTGACATCTGAAACACACCAAAAACAGTTCATGCAATTATATGTGTCACTTCAGATATGGAACGAAGCTGTGAAAAATGGGCTCTAATTACAGTGTTTTTGTCATAGCTTTTTTGCAGGTTAAAAATCTCATCTCCAAAAAGGATGGATGGAGGATCCTAGCGGAATATGAATATGAGAATGTCTGTCCTCTGTGGGGTCCTGATGGAGCCAATATGAATAACTTCAGCTAATCCTAAGAATCCTAAGAAAGCTAATCTTTATATGGCTTTTTAAAAACTTTGCTTCTAACACTATCACTCACAATTTCATAGCCACTCTGTTCATCCACAACAACAGTTATATCAACCAATTATACAAGCCATGTCTGAAGCCAGTGGCACCCTTGTTGGTTAAGTCAGTCAGCTATTAGAGACCCCAAGAATCTCAAGACCCTGGCAACTTACCTACCCAGGTGACCGCTGACACCATGTGGCTGGTATAACACTCTCCTGTGTGTTCTCCTCACCCTCCCTGCTGCCAGTACCCTTCTTGGCTGGCTAGCATCTTTCCTAATAGAAACCCATTCCCTCTGCTCTATTGAGCACCAAGAAGCAGCAAGGACTGGAAGCTCATTAAGAATCACACCTCCCTTTTGCACAGGAGGAGACACAAGTGTTATAGGAGGACTTGGCATTGGTATGCACAATGGACCCATTGCAACTCTATCCAAACATTAAGACTGGATCTGTCTTGCAATGTAGAACATCCTCCATGGTAATTAAAGCAGCCTGAAAATTAGGTTAGAGACAAGGCTGAATGGTCTGTTCAGGAATCTCTAGAGATGTCTCAAAAGCCTGCCTTCTTCCCCTTCCCTGATATTTTTTTCATTTCTAAAGTTTGAGAATGTAGATAGATTTCTCAGAGGCATGAGGGTTCCCATTTGTGTGCTTGACCCATATCCTTCATAGCTGGTTAGATTGACTGAGGTGGAGACAGCTTTTCTGTGGCCTGCAGAGGGAAGAGCTGGTTCTCACAGTCTTGAAAGAGACCTGTTCCTTCAAAAGAAAAAATCCTCTCATTCAGTCCCAATTGACAATCTAGAAGGCAGTCTCCATATTTGAGCAAGGTGCTCAGAGACTGGAGTTTTGTCTGGAGACGTTCCTGGATGATCCATTCTGTGGTTATATGAATGATACTTGGTTTGTCTCTCTCTAATCTGAATTTTGCACATTGACTGCTTTAATTCTGCTGGAAGACAATCAGCACTAGGAGATGAAAAGAGGGAGTTTGTCCTCATTGGTGCTATTGAATCTCTAAGCAACTTCCCACATCTTCCTGTATCACCTTGCCAGCCTGGAACACCTTGGTGACATCCAGACTGCACTGTTCTTCAGTGGCTCTGGTTCCTCCTCGAAATCAAGATTCAGAAGGTGATAATGGGGAAGAAGAAGAAGAGATTGCTATTTATACCCCGCCCTTCGCTATCCAAAGGAGTCTCAGAGCAGTTTACAATCTCCTTCCCCTTCCCCTCCCCACAACAGACACCTTATGAGGCAGGTGGAGCTAAGAGAGTTCTGACAGAAGCTTCTCTTGAGAGGAACAGCTCTGTGAGGACTTGTGACTGACTCAAGGTCACATCATCCAGGTGCATGTGGAAGAGTGGGGAATCAATCAAACCCAGTTCTCCCAGATAAGAGTCTGCACACATAACCACTACACCAAACTGGGGCTGCAGCACCACCTCTTGGCCTTTTAACCTTTGTGGTGCTATAGGGATTTCCATGCTGTTAAATGTCAACATGAAAACACTGGGTGAGACTGTGCAGAGCTTTGGCCTATAGTGCCATCAGTATGCAGACAACACTCATTTCTGTCCCTTTCTCTCTCCCTGCCTCTTGGATATAATCTTGAGGAAACTAGGGAAGTTTCAACCTAAACCAGTGTCAAAGATCAATAACAGAGTGGATAGGGACAAACAAGCTGAATCCTGCAAGACAAACAAATTGTTGTTTGTATCTGAAGAAATGTGCATACACACAAAAGCTTATACCTTGAATAAAACTTTGTTGATCTTAAAGATGCCAGTGGACTCAAACTTTGTTCTGTTGTTTGGGAACATATCAATCCAGAAGTAGGTGTTTTGCATGTTTGGATGGGCTGCACTCTTGATGCAGGGTCTTGGAACTAGCGCTGCTTCTGGGTTATCAGATGGTGGTTGTGGTAGAAAAGAGCACTTTTACCCACTTGAGCTGCTGCACCAGCTGCTCCTTTTCCTGGACTAAAAGGATGTGCTGATAGTTACTGATACTTTCAGGACATTCAGATTGCATTATACACACTGTATAGTGCAGGGGGAGCGAGTGCCTTTGAAAGGTATTTGGAAACTGCAGTTGGTTCAGAACATAGCTTCCAGCTTATTATCTAGGACTGGTGCCTTGGATCCAACTCTAATACTTTATTAATTTCACTGGCTCCCACAATACAAAAAGCTGAATTTTACCTTAAAATCACTAGGCAATCTGAGACCAGGTTATCAAATGGCTGCTCCTACGTGAAACATAAAACTAAGTTGGTCTTAAAGGTGCAATTGACTCCTATTTTGTTCTACTACTTCAGACCAACATGGCTGCCTCCTTGGATCTATATTCAGGCAGTCCATCTTTGGAGGTTGCTTGACGTTCCCCTGCTCTTTGAGATGCAGTGGGTGGTTAGATGGGATGGGACAATGTTTTGATAACTAAAGTTTCAGGATCTTTCCAGAACAACCCCAAAATTCTTGCTGCATAAAAGAAAGGAAAAGGATAAATTATTCAAATTTGTAACGCCAAACATAAATCCTTCAAATGCCCCTAATTAAATGATAATGAGTTTTGAACACAAACCATATTTATGAGATGCATGGGGAGGGGCTGTGGCACAGTAGTAGAGCTAACTCTTTGTATGCCAAAATTCCTAGGTTCGATCCTTGGCATCTCCATTTCAGAAAGGGATCTTGAACATCACATATTAGGAAAGCCCTTTCTGTGCCTGAGATGCTGGAGAGCCACCGCCAATCAGAACAGACAATAGTGGCATAGATGGACTGATTGCAATATAAGGCTTTTTCATATGTAGCTACTGACTCCCATTTTGTTTTGTTTGTTACCTGGATACAGTCACATAAGAACATAAGAGAAACCATGTTGGATCAGGCCAATGGCCCATCCAGTCCAACACTCTGTGTCACACAGTGGCCAAAAAATTTATACACACACACACACACACACACATACTGTGGCTAATAGCCACTGATGGACCTCTGCTCCATATTTTTATCTAAACCCCTCTTGAAGGTGGCCATGCTTGTGGCTGCCACCACCTCCTGTGGCAGTGAATTCCACAAGTTAATCACCCTTTGGGTGAAGAAGTACTTCCTTTTATCCGTTTTAACCTGTCTGCTCAGCAATTTCATCGAATGCCCACGAGTTCTTGTATTGTGAGAAAGGGAGAAAAGTACCACTTTCTCTACTTTCTCCATCCCATGCATTATCTTGTAAACCTCTATCATGTCACCCCGCAGTCGACATTTCTCCAAGCTAAAGAGTCCCAAGCGTTTCAACCTTTCTTCATAGGGAAAGTGTTCCAGCCCTTAATCATTCTAGTTGCCCTTTTCTGGACTTTCTCCAATGCTATAATATCCTTTTTGAGGTGCGGCGACCAGAACTGCAGACAGTACTCCATATGAGACCGCACCATCGATTTATACAGGGGCATTATGATACTGGCTGATTTGTTTTCAATTCCCTTCCTAATAATTCCCAGCATGGCGTTGGCCTTTTTTATTGCAAACGCACACTGTCTTGACATTTTCAGTGAGTTATCTACCATGACCCCAAGATCTTTCTCTTGGTCAGTCTCTGCCAGTTCTCACCCCATCAACTTGAATTTGTAGCTGGGATTCTTGGCCCCAATGTGCATTACTTTGCACTTGGCCACACTGAACTGCATCTGCCACATTGACGCCCACTCACCCAGCCTCAACAGGTCCCTTTGGAGTTCCTCACAATCCTCTCTGATTCTCACTACCCTGAACAATTTAGTGTCATCCGCAAACTTGGCCACTTCACTGCTCACTCCCAACTCTAAATCATTTATGAACAAGTTAAAGAGCATGGGACCCCGTACCGAGCCCTGCGGCACCCCACTGCTTACCGTCCTCCACTGCGAAGACTGCCCATTTATACTCACTCTGCTTCCTATTACTCAGCCAGTTTTTGATCCACAAGAGGACCTGTCCTTTTACTCCATGACACTCAAGCTTTCTAAGGAGCCTTTGATGAGGAACTTTATCAAAAGCTTTCTGGAAGTCAAGGTAAACAACATCTATCGGGTCTCCTTTGTCCACATGTTTGTTCACCCCCTCAAAGAAATGTAACAGGTTAGTGAGGCAAGATCTTCCCTTACAGAACCCATGCTGAGTCTTCTGCAATAACCCGTGTTCATCAATGTGCCTACTCATTCTGTCCTTGATAATGCTTTCTACCAACTTTCCCGGTATTGAAGTCAGACTGATTGGCCTGTAATTTCCCGGATCTCCTCTGGAACCCTTTTTAAAGATGGGGGTGACATTTGATACCTTCCAGTCCTCAGGACGGAGGCAGATTTCAATGAAAGATTACAGATTTATTTATTTATTTATATCCCACCCTTCCCACCAAAGTGGCTCAGCGCGGCTTACAAGGTATAGAACTTACATAGGTTTGGCTTAAAAACAATTACAAAGCAGCAGTTAAAACAATAGATTAATAAAACATAAAACATTAAAACCCGCGGTCTATCAGAATGCACTCTAGCTCCATCCAAAATTCTCAGTGTCGGTTAGTTATAGGCCAGCCGGAAGAGGACTGTCTTGCAGGCCCTGCGGAACTGCCCTAGGTCCCGCAGGGCCCTCACCTCTTCCAGCAGCTGGTTCCACCAGTAAGGCGCCGTTACCGAGAAGGCCCAATCCCTGGTGGATTTCCAACAGGCCTCCTTTGGCCTGGGGATTACTAGCAGCTTTTGCGAACCCGATCTCAGTACTCTCTGGGGAACGTGTGGGGAGAGACGGTCCCTAAGGTAGGCAGGTCCTAGGCCATATAGGGCTTTAAAGGTAATGACTAGCACCTTGTACCGGACTCGGAATATTATTGGCAGCCAGTGCAGATCCCGAAGCCCCGGCCAAATGTGCTCCCATCTTGGGAGCCCTAATAACAGCCGGGCAGCGGCATTCTGCACTAACTGCAACTTACGGGTCTTTTTGTCAGAAGATCCACAAGCTCAACTTTGAGTTCTTTCAGAACTCTCGGATGTATGCCATCCGGACCCAGTGACTTATTAGTTTTTAATTTGTCTATCAGTTGTAGGACCTCCTCTTTTGTCACCTCAACACCCCTTCCAAAATTAGTGGTTCTGGGGCGGGCAAAAAGTTCTCATCTTCCACAGTGAAGACAGAGGCAAAAAATGCATTCAGCTTCTCAGCCATTTCCCTATCCTCCTTCAGTAATCCTTTTACCCGATGGTCATCCAAGGGCCCCACTGCCTCCCTGGCTGGTTACAAAAACACTCACTTAGGAGTTCCATACTTAAGGCTTGCTCAAGTCAATTGGTTTGCCCAAGACATTTTGGTGCTGGTGATGTCCACTACCCCTTATGAATATATAGCACAATCAAGAAAGTTTCCAAAATTCTCCTTATCCAAACATCATCTGGGATTTTGGAGTTCCCAGTTTCCTTTCTTGTTTCTGATATGAAGTTCATGCATTAAGAATTCTCCAGTGTTCCTTTATTTACATTTCCAAGTAGTATACAGTGTGCCATGCAAGCAATTTTTGCCACATGTATTAAAAATTGACCAAAGCTAAACTCAATATGCTTCCTATAACAAAAGGCGATTCTTCATATAAATAGATGATAAAAAAATGCACATTGTCCAAATGTAGAAACATATGTCGGCTCCACTCAAACCCTTCTTGATATCTGATTCCTAACAAATGACTGGCCAATGCATTTTAGATTATGACTGATTCTGGACTCACCTTTTTCCGGGGCAGGCTTCCGTTTCTGGGTGGAGCAAAACTGGCGATTTCACACCAGTTGCTCTGCACTGGCATTTTGTGCGGGGCAAACCCGCGATTTGCCCCACCACAGTGTAAACCTGCTTTTTCAGGTTTACACTGCGGCAGGGCAAATTGCAGGAGCTGAGGGGGGTTTCCCCTAAATTTTCAATAAGTAATCAGTCCATTGCTGCACTTGGCAGTGTATTGTAGTGAAAACTGTTTGGGTTTTTTTTTCTAACTTATGTCATATCCTATTGCAGTGGTCCCCAACCTTTTTGGCACCAGGGACCGGTTTTGTGGAAGACAATTTTTTCATGGACTGGCAGGGTGGTGGTGGTTTTGGGATGATACAATTGTGTGCTTTATTTTGGTGTGGTGGTTAAGTGTGCAGACTCTTATCTGGAAGAACTGGGTTTGATTCCCCACTCCTCCATTTACAGCTGCTGGAACGGCCTTGGGTCACCATAGCTCTGGTAGAGCTGTCCTTGAAAGGGCAGCTTCTGGGAGAGCTCTCTCAGCCCCACCCACCTCACAGGGTGTCTGTTGTAGGAGAGGAAGATAAAGGAGATCGTGAGCCACTCGAGATTCAGAGTGGAGGGCAGGATATAGATCCAATGTCGTCGTCTTCATCTTCTATTTCTTCTTCTTCTATTATTATTATTATTATTATTATTACATTGTAATATATAATGAAATAATTATACAACTCATGGCCAGGTTGCTAACAGGCCACGGATTGGTACTGGTCCACAGCTCAGGAGTTGGAGATCCCTGTCCTATTGGGTCTCTAACATTCCTTTGTCAATGAGGAAAAGGCTTCATCCCTCTTCCTTTTGTCAGCTGTCTGTTGTAGCCCCTGGATTGCTTCCCTTTCATACACATCTGTCTGCTGTGCCAAGAGGATTTTTAATGATTTGCTCTTTTAAAAGTGATTAGGGAACAAACCAGCCATTGAGGTAATCAACTTAATTAGAGACAAGGAAGATGTTTGAAAGGGCAGGCTCTTTTCTTACCAGTGGCATACACTGTTCCAGAGAAAGGAGATAGCTTGTAAACAGAACAAGTCTACTGAATGAATCAGAACTGGGTGAAGCAGAAGGAGGTGAGACCCTTTCTGCTCACCGTTGTGTGCCATCAAACATGAGTTTGCATGGCAGAAAGAGCCAAACTAGATGAGCCACTGAAAAGTCCTGCAGGGTGCTTGTAATAGCCCGCCTAGCAAGACTGTGAAATTAGTGAAACCTGCCAAGAAATCACTAGTAAAGCAAGACAAAAAGTTCTCAATGAAAAGCATACAGCATTTTTCAGACAGTGCTGTTAGATTATGTTCTCTAGTACCACATTGTTATGTCCTTCCTGTGCTGACTTCTTTAGCCTTTTGTTGCTGTGGACGTGATCTCCAGATCTGCCTGCTTAAGGCTATGTCTCTGGCCTTTGGGTACTATGGTTTGATGGGTCAGAGTTGACCTCTCCAGCTTCAATACAACATGCTGTTCCAGCTTCCCATCTGGCACGGCTGGTTTAGTCCAGTCAGCCCCGACATCCAGTTTGGTAATTGCTTGGTCCACATTTCATAAATTCAGAATAGTTCACAGGAATCTTTACACTTTGGGAAGGTGGGCCATTATAATTATCCCCATGTTGCAGACAGGAGGGAAAGCTGAGGCAGATGAAGGCTGTACCCAGTGAGTTCAGAGCAGAGATGAGATGTGAACTGGACAGCTTGCTGGGTCCCACTGGTTGCCATTAAGGCAATGAATGCCTGAAGGTGTGCTTTACTGAGTCAGCCCATCACTCTGTCAAGATCAGTATTTTCTACTTGGGACTGTGAGCAACTCTCCAGGGGCCCAGGTAGAGGACTTTCACATCACTAACTACATGATCTTTTTTGAATTGGAGATGCTGGGGATTGAACCTCAGACCTTCTCCATACTAACCAGATGCAATACCACTGAGACTAGACTCAGCTTTTGATCTTCCTTTGGCTTTCTATATAATCTTTTTTTTTTCTTGCTTACATTCATGCAAATAAAGGACTGAAAGCTGATTTTAAAAAAGAGAGAGAATCCAGTTTATATACTACCATAAAGCGGCTTCAAGCTATACGGTTGCTGCCTTTTCCTATTCAGCCTTGTTTTTTTAAATGGAATCAATCTGTGGAGACCAGTTTTCACTCTAGCAACTGAGAACTTCAAAAGCCATTTTCTCCTCCCTCTGCCAAAGGTTGTTATCACCACAGGGAGCTATGCTTCCCACCCAGCACAACATGAGGCAGTTGTAAGAACACCAGCTGAGCACCAAGATCTCTGGGACCTCAGTTGGACAGCAGGTGAAACAAGTAAAGGTCTTTGGGGAGAAAAGAACAATTTGCTTGTGAATGCAGCCATGAAATTAACAGGGCAGAGACATTCTACCAGTTTCTCCTAGGAGAGCTTACTGTGTTTCAGTAGGCAAGAGAACAGTTACTGCCTGCTGAAATTAAGGGTGAGTGCATCAACTGTGTGCAATGGCCCCACAGTATGAAGGCATGTGAAACAGCAAGCAACCTAGATAAAGCAAAGAAGATCCATGGATAATCTCACAATTTTACACATTACAGATTGCACAGGTTTGGTCTGGGATCCCCATCCATGTCCTGAGTATAACAGTCAGATGTGAGTTATATCATGTTAAATGTTTTTTTTTTTAATTGCCTTTGAAGCACAGATGCTTTTCACAGTATCCTTGATTCACCACATTTCCCAGTTAAGGGGGAAATGCTTTCAAACAAATTACAAAGATGATCTGACTCCAATGGTAACAAGAAAAAGAAATTTTACCTACAAAAATAGAAGCACATCCTACATGACATATTCCTGTAAGTACATTAACTTATTGTGAACAAATTAATTTCAAAAGTTCACTTGCTACAGCTCCAAGCCCAGGTAACAGAGAGAAGAAAAGAGTTCTTATATAAGACTAGGAATAAGACCTGTTGTGAGGGAAAATACAGTGGGCTTTAGAAAGAGGCTCTGGATGAGTGCTCCCTCACCCTTGCTGTCTTCCCACTAACCCAAGTGAAGGCATTCATTCCCCCCTTGGTGTCTTCCTTTCCACCCCCCTTAACTAACCCCCCCAACCAGGTGTTCCTCTCAACTACCCGCACATCCTTGGCACTGCACTACTCCCTCTACCTGTGACATTCACTCACCCCACCCTTGCTGTCTTCCCACCAACCCTGCAGCTGAAACAAATTCTGCCCCCACTCCACACGTGTGTGTGTGCATGTGTTCCTGTGTCTGCCCTGAAAGAGGCCCACAATGGAGATAAGAAAGGATAATGTGGGGGGGGGGGGGCGATGACAGTCACATAGACACAATCTCAGCATTCTTTTGTTTGCAGTGCATTGTTGTTGCCTTTTCCTGTCATATTCAGCCTTGTGGTATTTAGCATCAGAATGAGCTTGTGTCATGATCTGTTTTTTTGGGAGGGGGGCTGGCATTGTTGCGTTACAGTATATCATAGAATATGTGCCTCAAGGCAGCCACTTTCTGTAAGGGAATTTATCTTACTTCACCTTTCCATCTCCTCCCCCCTCCCTGCAGACTCTACCTAGGAAAAGTACAGTCTTTCTCCATGGGGGGGGGGCAAAGCAGGAGGGAAGCAACCTCAGCAAGATATAAGGACACAGATTCCACCCTGCAAAGCATCCATTTTCTCTAGAGGAAGTGATCTCTGGAGAGCAGTTGTAATTCTGAGTGATCTCCAGCCCTCACCTGGAGTTTTGAAACAATGGTTCCCCAGGAAGAAATGGCTGGTTTGGAACATGAAGTCTGTGGCATTTTACCTGTCTGAGGTCCTACCCCTCCTCAAACCCCACCCTCTCCAGACTCCACTGCTTCAGTAATTTCCCAACTTGTAATTGGCAACCCTATATCCTTCTCAACCAATCATCAACCTAGCTCTGACCAGCTTTCCATCTCCTCCCCCCTCCCTACAGCATCTACCTAGGAAAAGTATAGTCTTTCTCTGCAGTGAGGACCAAAGCAACTTATATCATTCTCCTCTCCCCCCTTTCACCTGCACAACAACCCTGGGAGTTAGGTTAGGCTGAAAGTCTGTGGTTGGTCTGAAATTACCCAATCAGCTTCCACAGCAAGAACCTGGGTCTGGCAGACCCTGCTCTGAAGCACCAACTCGTATGCCACACTGGCTGTCAGGGGGGCTGCTGCTGAACAGTAGCAAGCAGCCAAACCTAGTGTAGCCAACCTCCATGTGGAGCCTGAAAATCTCCTGCTATCATAACTGAACTCTGGACAACAGATCTTTCTCCTTGGGGAAGTACCACTTTGGAGAGTGGACTCTATGGCATTATATTCATGTCCCTTTACTGACAGAACCAAGCTTGGTTGCCTAGCAAAAGCCACTGCCTAGCAGTTTCTCCAGGGACCCAATCCTCATCTGTCCTGGGGTGAGGCTGAGGAGAGATGGGGGAGAGGGAGTGACAGGAAAGAGGCAGCCACTGTGACCTCTGAGGAAATGCTTTTGGTGGGGCCAGGCCTTGCCACAGTCGCATGACCACCTTCTTTTCCTGTCTCTTCACCATCTCCTTATTGCTCCCCCAGTACAGAATAATGAGACAGACACAGAATGGATTAAAGGGCCACTTTATTAACATTAACGGCAAGGGCAAAAACTTGGGGACAGGTCAAGCCAGGGGTCAAACCAAACCACCTCCTTGACCTGAAAGCAGGCGAGCCCCCAAAGTCCCGGGTATGAGCCAACCAAACGGCTCAGACCCGGCCGGCCCGGCAACATGATCCCCGCTCACAAAAGCTCCACCATCCCCAAAGCCGTACAGCCTGGAATATGGACACTCACTGTGTGACGGGATCCCCCAGGCTCCCTGGAGCCAACCTTGGGCAGTGCAGCTTAACGGTCCGCCAGGGAGGCCATCCACCAAAAATGGTGCGGTGCTACGGGAGCTCACCAATCCCCAAAAACATATTCCCAACAACAAACAGCCAGTGACCAACCTATAAAATGACACTGCCAGTCCAATTGCCAGCACCCACTACCTGCAGTACAGGGTAGGCAAAAACACCCCCCGACCAGCCAATTTGTCATGGGGCGAAAAATTCCTACCCGGCCCCATAAAAAAAGTGACCAGCCTCTGCCTGAACTGCATGACAGGCGGGCGGGCCAAGAGCTAATTTCCACTGCGCACACAGAGGCGGGGCCGGCCTTTTAAGGCTGCGCCTCACCCCCCCGCCCAAGGTAAGACAAGTCCACTGTCTCCCATCCATCCGGGGAGGCAATGGACGGCCCCCTGCCTTAGCGGTCGATCGACCGCTCGGCAGGGAAGGGGCCGAATTGCTGCTTCCTACTTTCTCTTCCAAATGCCACAGAGAGTAGGTAGGCAACAGCAGAATGGAGAAAGGAGCGGACTCAACTAATGAAACACAATGGAACTTGAGTGATGGTTGACAAGCCAATGGCTAATGCAGTGAGACACCGTTACCAGTATTTTGGGCTTTTATATTATAAGTGGATAAAAAGAAAAGGCAAGCAACAGCCAAAGTGGTTCAACATCTAACCAATTAGAGGGTGGAACCAACCACCAAGTGTACCTGAAAAGCATCTAACTAAAAAGCAAAAGGATTGAGTTCATAGGAAGATATAGTGGGAGCATTTTGAAATAATTTTGCTGCACACTGAAGAAGAATCTTATATGAAACAGAAATAACAGAAAGCATATCAAATAGCAGCATACGGGGGTGTTACACCTCCTTTAAGTGAGATTTTGATAACAGTCCATAACCTGAGGAAGATTTTCTCTGAAATCAAGCACAGAAATCTAGAGCCTTCATCCTGCATACTTCTGGAATTTGAGACATTTTTATATGTGATATGCAGCCTATGTTCTAGCCCTACTGTAATAGATTTATTGTATAATGTTCAGACTTCAGTATAATATACTAGTCAGTTTTTGAAATACACTTAAAAATTGAAAACAAGTTACATATTGACCCTTTGTTTTGAGAATTTTTATTGTATAGTGCCAGTTAAGTCACAGTTGAACTTGTATTGTCATATTTGAAATACCATTGCGTGTTATCTATAAATACTAATTAGCATTATGTGTCAGACATCAGACACTGCCAAAAACAAATGAGGAAATAGGGTCTGAACTGATAGAGGCAATTTAGGCAGTGGCTTTGCTGATCTTCTTGGCTGCCTCAAAAGCAGTGGCTCACAGGGAAAGAAGCTGGGCAGAAAAGAGAGACCCAGTACTCTCAGCACCCTCCACTCTCACATAGAGGGGGGTGCACTGCAGGCGGCAGGGGCAGATGCAGCATCTCCTGGGTGGCAACAACTTGTGGATCCAGTCTAGTCACCCATGTGGCACAAACGTGGGAGCCCTTTGGTAATGAGAGGTGCAAGGCCCCTTTACCAAGATGAGTAATGGGCAAGCTGAGAGCAGAGGACTGCAAAGACAGTCAGGCCTGGGATGCCCAGCAGGCTTCAGGGCAGAGGCTGAGTATGGAGGTTTGAAAAGCCAGGGTTGACTCTTTGGGGATTCACACAAATATCATAGGATCTAAAACACAGATATAAAGAATTCAGTGGACAAACATAATTGTTTATATAGCACTTTCCGCACAGAAAGCACTTTATAGACACAACCACTGTGATCTTTACAACTGCTCTGTAATGTAAGGCATCTATCGATATTTGCCCATACTGAATGAGGGGGAGTTGACTGCTTTCATAAACACCACATAATGAGCTCCTGGTTGAGACAAGATTTGAATTAGCATCCTCCAGGATCCTAAGGTATGCTTTTCACTGCTATGCTAGTAGCTCCCAAATGCCTAGCCATGACTAGAGCTTTCAAATAATATCATTGTCATAGGGAACAACTGAGAAAGAAAGAAAGAAAGAAAGAAAGAAAGAAAGAAAGAAAGAAAGAAAGAAAGAAAGAAAGAAAGAAAGAAAGAAAGAAAGAAAGAAAGAAAGAAAGAAAGAAAGAAAGAAAGAAGGTAAGGTAACGGTAGTCCCCTGTGCAAGCACTGAGTCATTACTGACCTATGGGGTAACATCACATCACAATGTTTTCTTGGCAGACATTTACAGGATGGTTTGCCATTCCCTTCCCCAGTCACCTACACTTTAACCTGGTAATCTAGCCTCCAGGAGAAGATCAAAAGCAGATCCACCCACTGAAGTTATTAAGGCAAACTGCCCTTCCCCACATTCTTCGGGGGGCCATTCACTATAACTTCATCTATGTCACAGCCTTGAAAAAAAAAACAACCATATTTAGGTAGCCTCCAGTCTTGCAGAAAGTGGATCACAAGCGAATATCTGCACAGATCTATAGCAGTCTGACATTTACAACCGCCACTGAATTGTATTCCTCTACCTAACGAGGAAATCGATTCCACACAACTCCAAACAACAAAGGTCTTGACAAATTAAGGAACAGATGCTGCCCTTTTTTAGGAAGGCTTCTCTGCTCATGCCATCTACCAAGTTGTGACAGGAGCCTTAAACAGTCCTGCAAGATGGGAAGATCCTTAAGCTCTCTTCCCACAGAAAGGGGAAGGGAAGGAGGCCCACTTCCTTAAAAATGGCATTCTGGGCAAAAAATAATTAGCTTCTCCCCTTGTGTGCTAGCTTTAGCTTCTGTCAGCAAGTGGAAAGGCCAGTATTTGAATTTTAATAGTTTGAACCAGACACCCTGCCAGGAAAAACATGGTGTTCTGTGAATGTTAAGTTTGTTCATTGCAGAACACATCAAAGCCCCCTGTAACTAGCAGAGGACTGTACATAAAGAGTAATTACAACACCACAATTCTCTGAGGGATACGTGAGCCAGTTGAGCCTTGCTAGTTTCTTGTCTAATCCAAACAAGCAATGGCATTTCCAGAGAATGTATATACACAATGCCATCAAGTTTCAGTGGACTTATGGTGACCCCAACAAGAGGTTTTTAAGGCAAACCTTCCTCTATAGTGCCATCCTTGGTGTCTCCCATTACAGTACTGACCTTGCTTAGCTTCCAAGATCAAGCTATAGTACCATGTGTCTTCCCTCCCCATCATGGAAAGGGGCCCCAAACTGTGCTTGTTGAAATGCTCAGTGAAGAATATTATAATAATAATAATAATAATAAATTTTATTTCTATCCCGCCCTCCCCACCTCAGCAGGCTCAGGGCGGCTAACAACATTTTATAAAAACATACAATAATAATAATAAAACCTTTAAATTTAACAATATAAAACATCAACAATAAACTTAATAACATTAAAACCAGTTCAATAAATAGAGTTATTCTGCGGTATAGTTCTTCAACCGCGTTGGCGGCTCCTTAATTTCTGATCTTCCTAACAGTCCGGGTGTGCAAATTTGAAAAGGACGGTCTTGCAGGCCCTGCGGAACTGCTCAAGGTTCCGCAGGGCCCGCACCTCCTCGGGGAGTCGGTTCCACAGAGTAGGAGCCGCAATCGAGAATGCCCGTGCTCTGGTGCTCTGATATTTTATCTCCTTCGGCCCGGGGATGGTCATTAGATTTTTCCCGACTGACCTCAGTGCTCTCTGGGGTTCGTATGGGGAAAGACGGTCCCTCAGGTAGGCAGGTCCTCAGCCATATAAGGCTTTAAAGGTAACGACCAACACTTTGTACTGGACTCGGTATACAATCGGCAGCCAGTGCAGTTCACGCAGCCCCGGCTGTATATGCTCCCGTTTTGGGAGTCCCAGCAACAGCCTGGCTGCCGCGTTCTGCACTAGCTGCAGTCTCCGAGTCCGGCACAGAGGTAGCCCCAAGTAGAGGGCATTACAGTAGTCTAATCTTGAGGTGACCGTTGCGTGGATCACTGTTGCGAGGTCCCGACGCTCGAGGAAAGGGGCCAACTGCCTTGCCCGCTTCAGATGGAAGAATGCTGACTTGGCAGTGGCTGCTATCTGGGCCTCCATTGATAGTGAAGGCTCCAGTAAAACACCCAGGCTCTTTACCTGGCGCGCTGCTTTCAATAGCGCACCATCGAAGGCCGGGAGAGCTATTTCCCTTCCCAGAGCGCCGCGACCCACGCAAAGGACCTCTGTCTTCGCTGGGTTCAGTTTCAGCCCACTCAGCCTGAGCCATGTCGCAACAGCCTGTAAAGCCCGGTCGAGATTCCCTGGTGCGGAGTCGGGCCAGCCGTCCATTAGTAGATAGAGCTGGGTGTCATCTGCATATTGATGGCAATATTGTCCATGTCTGGAAAGCTCTTCTAAACTGCAGCACAAAATGCTGTTGTGGACCATATCTTATGACTGGCATCACACACAAAATCAGCTAGAAGCCCTTGTTTGGTTGGTAAGACCTTAAATGGTCTACTTAGGAGAAAACAGGCAAGAAGAAGCTGATCAGAGTTGGCCTGCTTGACACAGCAAAGAGCTTACAATAAGACGTGAAAGTCACTCACTACATCTCACACAGGGCAGGCAGCAGTTGGACAGCTCCACAAAGTTGCTTCAACAAAGGGCTGACTGAAAATGAGAACCTCAATACCCTGGGTTCCTACAGAGACTCACAAGAGCCCTGCCCGCTATGCATTGAAAGGAATGTGGCTCTGACTTGCGGATGCAGACTGTAGCGTGGGTTTGATGACCTTAAATGAGGCCTCCTAAATGGTGCAGTATTGTGTGTGTGAAGAAAACAGTGGACACAGTCTGAGACAGTTCTTCACAGACCAATGAATGGTTTAGTAGCAAAATCTCACCAGAAAACTAAGCCTAAACTTAAAGTGGTACAATCAACCAAAAGCTCATATTTCAACATATTTGTTAGCCTAGCTCACTTTGAGGTGACTGAAATAGCCCTTATTACTGCCTGCAACAACACATATCTCACTGACACATACTGTTGCAAAACTGCCAGGAAAAAAATGCTATAAAGCATGCAGATAGGAAAATGCTGTAAGGCTCAACCAAGAGACATAGCCCTAAGTGCTTGAAGGAAACCTTCCAGGCTCCATGCAGAAAGCTGACACCCTGCCTATTGCCATAGAGGGCTCCTCTTCTGAATGTATCTTGGGCAGAATTTGGGACAAACCTTTTGTTTTAATTATTTATTTAACAAATGTATAAAGCACAACTTTGGGTTGCCAGCTCCAGGTTGGGGAATTCTTGGATATTTGGGAATGAAGCCTGTTGAGAGAGGGGTTTGGGGAGGGCAGGGAGGTCAGCAGGGTTACCATAGCATCCACCCTCCAAAGCAGCCATGTTTGCCAGGAGGACTGATCTCTATTGTCTAGAGAGAAGCTGGAATTCTGGGAGATTACCACCCCCAACCTCTGGAGGTTGGCAACTGTATATTGTGAATGGGTCACATTAGTTATAAAACCATTACAATACATCATTAAAGTTCAAGCCATACAAAGGCTTCAATCACACACACTAAATAATGTACTTTCAATGCACTTTCCAACTTGATTTTGCCGGCTCACACTGTAAAATCCAGTTAGGAAGAGCATTGAAAGTGGGTTGAAAGTACATTATTTAGTGTGTGTGATCACAAAAGTGTCAGCCCCTGAACCTTTTCATGCCTGCCCATTTTCTCTAAAGACTCAAAAGAATCTCCCTCCAGTTATCACTTACTATGCTGCACAAACCCCAGATGTTATGGGTCTTTTCATTATCATGGACTTTATACTCCTGAATTTTTGTACACTTTCATTGCAAATGGAGAAAAACAAGATCACAGAGAAATCTGAAATAATTTCAGGATTAAAAAAAAATAAAACTGCACCAAGCTTGCTACTTTCATTACACATTCTATCAGTATTTGAACAGACAAAACATGTATTCAGATCCCTAATAAAGTGTAAGGGATAACAGCAAGGTTGCACAAGGGACCAGTCCCCGGTAGAGACAGATTCTGGCCTTAAGACAAATAAGACATCAAGAAAAATGAGAAAAGAGATCAAAGAGCTTGCTTCTATTTGAGATTCTTCTAATAACCAGCAAGGAAGCCGAAGGTTAAATGAGATCTGATCTCCTGTACCAGCATCTCAGGACATACAATAGGCATTGACATGGAACAAAAAGCACCACTGAATGACCAAAGCATTAAAAGCACACAAAGCCACAAATGTCACCCTTGCAAGAGTTTGATTTAAAGCTTGTTTATTTTTAAAAAGTCAAAAATATCGACTCTTCACTTGCCTCAAGTTACTTTCTAATTTCATTGGAACTATCAGTAAAGGTCTTTGATCTTCCCCAAATGTAAAACTACTGCACAGACATCATTTGGCCTTGAGGTAAAAGCAAGCTATGTTCAGAAGGCAAAAACAAAGATTTGTTCAGCACAGAACCAAACCTGATTCATTTTTGGTTGCGCATGTTTTCACTAAGGCTCTATTCAGCTATTACATTTCTGGTGCTCCTGCAGCAATTACTGTGGTGATTATCTTGAAACATGCAATTGTCATTTTGTATAAATCAGAAAATAGATGTATATTCCCTCTTCAATACCCTAAAAAATAAATAAATCAAGATTTGTCTGCCCAATTCAGATAAAATGGAAATTGTATGTACTGAGACAATTATGCTTTGCGTACTCTCCTAGTACAGACAGTAGAAGGGCTGGAAATGTAATGATTGAAAAGAGCTTAACCCAGACATAAACTCATGTAACGCCATTTGTTTGGACCAACCAAGATAACACACAAATCAGTGTGCAAGTTTTCAAGATCTTTAGAACTCCTCCTCAGGCTAGATGTTAAAAGGAGGGAGGGGATGTTTCAAGACCTGCTCCAAAGGCTTCTTGTTGGCACCCTGAAAATAATGCTTTCAACATTAAAACAGATTAGATGGCTCTGGAAAGGTGCATCTTTAAGGCTTCTGGGAAGAAGGGGGAAAGATGGCAGCCACCAGCTGAAAATATTAAAAAACTACCGTTGGTCAAATATCTTTCTGGTGCTGAATGGAACACACAGGTATCTTAAAGGATAGAAGGAAAACACAGCAGCTACATTAACAAAACTGGCAGTTAATTTAGGCGAGAAACAATGTATAGAAAAAATGGAAGCCAAAATGGGTAATAAAGTCTATAAAGTACTATCTGGGATGAGACTATGACCAATTTCCCACTAGCCTTATGCTGCTCTCATGCTCCTCTTCTCTACGGGGTTTCCGTTGGATTTTACACTATCTGCCCTGGGGCTGTAACTAGCTTTGCCTTTTTCAGTGCTAGTCTGTAAAGAGTTAGTATTTCAACCAGCTCCTGAGAATTACTATTATTGAGGTTTTGTCACAGCAAATGTATTGATGGTGTCTTTGTAAAAAAAATTAATTGTATTGTTGTTTGTTTTGCTTATCCATGCAAGGAAGCCTTGCTTTCTCCAAATGGGTCCTTTGCCAGACTTTACAAAGGGAAGAGGAGAGACACAGGAATGGGGAAAGCATACCTTCCTAGCACATCTGCTTTTAAACTAGGGTTGCCAGCTCTTGGTTGGGATATACTGAGGGTGGAGCTGAGGGAGGGCAGGGTTTGGGGAGGGGAGGGGAAGGACTTCAAGACGGTATAATGTCACAGAGTCCACCCTCCAAAGTAGCCGTTTTCTCCAGGGGACCTGATCTCTGTCACCTGGAGATCAGCTGTAATAGTGATAGACCTCCAGGTGCCACCTGAAGATTGGTAACTTTATTTTTAAATATGTATTAGAATGGTTCTACTTTGCATCAACTGTTCCCTGATCTCTGAGCAGATTTTTAATCTGGATGATCCATTCTGTGTTTTAAAAACCCTTTAGACTTCCCAGGCATAGCAGGAGAAGCAGTTTCTCAGAAGATTTTGTCATTCTTACTTTGGGTTGAATTTCCATATCATGCTTCATGTTCAATTTCCACATTGATTTTATAATCATAGTAATAAGCTTTTTTCTTTTCTCTGTAGAATTATGTAGCAGTGTAATTACCTCAGGTGTCAAATATATGCTATGTATAATCTTGCGTTCATTTTTAGGCCGTTTTAAGAAGCAGTATGGGGGACATTACAGACTGATTTCCAAACTTTGGAGGTGTTCCATGAAAATGTAATAATTGGGCCTTTAATCACTATAATTTCTAAAGTCTGGCCAACACTTTTGAGAAGTGCTACAGTATCCATTTTGGAGTCAATTTAAGACTTGTATGAATTTCTTATCTCTCATTACAGTCAAACTTCCGCTTCATCCAGTCTACTTAGTTGCTGCACATCAATTTTTCAGTGCCCAATACTGCAACTTCATTTTTCCTTTGCTGTCACACTGAGCATGGGGTGGGGGGGAGGGGAAGGCAAGGAAACACCGCCACAGCTTCCCTCAGCAGCAACAGTCAGATGAAAACCCTAGCCAATGAGGAGTGACTATATGTAACCAAACCTATAACTGGCAAGCACACATTCAATGGACAGTTCCAGATGGGTAGCCATGTTAGTCTGTATTGGCATAATAAAACAGGAGTAAAGTGATACTTTAAAAACTAACAAGATTTATTCCAGTATAAGCTTTTGTAAGTCAGAGTCCACTGGATCAGATACACTGGTGAGAATATCCATTAGGTCAATTGAGCTAAGGAACAGCCCCCATCTTGCTGGTTCATACTGTAGGGATTCCAAGCAGAGGGGCTTTTGCAACTGTTCTCCTTTCCCAATGTAATACTCACCAGGCTGCTAGAACAGCCAGTTCAGCGTCAAATTGGTAGTTCTTCTGTGGAAAGAAAACTTGTGCAAAATTGCCCTCTCTTACAGCCGAAGTGATATTCATTAATTACAAATAAGAGAAAAGCTAGGAAGATGAGGAAAAGGAAGAGGAAAATGGAGGATTTATGTTCCCTCAGTCTTAGCTAGGGAAAGTTATCCCTTCTTCCTAGCACCTGCCACATATACATACCCAGTGCTTTTGGGTTGTTTTTTTAAGGTACCAGTACTCTATACAAGGTTGTACCAATTTCCATCCTTTCTGCCACCAGGACTTTGGAGAGCCCTCCCCCAGAAGGTGCTGGTACTCAATGCCAGTGAATACTACCACAAAAAAAGGCCCTGAACATATCAAATAAAACCTGAACATACCAAATAAATTCAGGTTTTAAGGATTCATCAGTATTGGCTTCTACTGGATCCTCCTGTCAGAAGTACTCACCACAATTTAGCTCAGTTGGATGAATATTGGTGAGCCTGGATAATTACCTTACAAACCTGAAAGTAATCATGCTTTCTTATGTCACTGCAAATAATGAAATCTTTCATTCCTCCCCGGCACATTTAATTAAAACTTTTTTAAAAAAAATGCATGGGACTTGGTTAAGGACTGGCACATTTAATTAAAACTTTTTTTAAAAAAATGCATGGGAGTTGGTTAGGGACTTCCATGGCTGCCATTTTGTAATAGTGCCTGCTGTGCTTTCTCAAAAAGTATCTACATGATGAACAGCATCCAGGTCCAAGACCTTCCCTACTACCTGAAATCCTTTGAACAAAAGATGTCGGGAACTGAATTGGAGATCTTACATTTGCCAAGCAGATGCTATATCACCCACCTTCATCTTAGTACTCTTGAGTGGGAGGACATACAATCAAAGCCTCCAACTCCTGTCCCTGCAAGACAATACAGCAGAACAATGTGAAGTTCAGGCTCTGTCTTGTTCACTTCTTAAAAATAACACATCACATTGACAAGTCTGGCATGAAGTCTCATTATATACAGAAACACATCATTCAGACTTTGATCATGAAACTGCAGGTGTTAATAAAGTGTTCCCTTCATGGCTAAAACAAAAGGAGTTGATCCCGCTCTGGGGCCTAGCAAATACCTTCAGAAATTGTTGTGGGAAAAGAGAGACACAGTATGATATCACCGGCAGACTGCAATCCTGTCTGATAATCTTGTCAGCCTGGCAAGGGAGGAAGACACAGAGCCAGAGCATGCCAAGGAGGATAAGCTTGCTTTAAAACCCTACTTTCCATAACCTTTTTGCTATGAAGTATGGAAGACAAGTAACAGTGTCATCATCCTAAACGGAATTGCATTGTTTTGAATCCATTGAAATCAACCAGTTTAGAAGGGAGTAACTCTGCTGTGGGTGGCACTGTAAATTTCCCAGCATGCTCCAGAGACCCCATCTCAGCAGCCAGTTTTTTCATTGAAGTGAAAATTGTTTCTCTCCCCTCAAGTGATAAAAGCTATTTCTTCTGCCCACACACCCACACAAAAGTTAAAAGTGTTTTTCATCTCCCCGCAAAAGACATTAAATCAGGAGCTGCACCTCAAGCTTTTCTTCTGTCTGTACCTCTGTCTTTATTTTATTTTATTCATTTATAACCCACCTTTCTCACCAGTGGGAACTCAAAGTGGGTTGTTCTCCTCTCCTCTGTTTTATCCTCACAAAAACCCTGCAAGATAGGTTAGTCTGTGTGAGTGATCCAAGATCACCCAGCAAGCTTTAGTGGCAGAGCAGGGATTCAAACTTGTGTCTTCCAGATCCTAGTCTAACCACTATAGCATACTGGCATTGACTAGTAACTGCGCTGCCAGCCAACAAACCTCTATCAATGCATTCCCCAGAACTTCAGGTCTGTTTTAATTTTTTAATTTATTTTTTTAGTGTTTTTCAGCTCATATACACAAACGTATGGGTGCTTTTAAAATATTTTAAAACAATAGTTCCAGTGCACCCTCTAACACACAACTCAAAGTTTGCAATAGCAGTAGAAAAATTAATATTGCCATTTTAATTTTGCCACTCAGGTTGCACTCCCTTGACACATTTTCACTTGGAAACAAATTCCACTGACTTCACTCCCATTAATTTCTGTGTAAATGGCTAACATGGACAATTATTCTCAGACAATAGGTTTAAGCTCCTTTGATGTGTAGTGGGAGGGGGACTTCCAATATTCAGTTTAGCATACACAATTTGTTTGTTTAAAATGATTTTATGCAACCACAGAAAGCAGCAATTATTTGCTAATATAGCAAAATGGAAACTCCATGTAGGGGCAGATTGGCTCTTCAACTTACTTGGAAAGTTTCTAGGGGGTCCTGTCAGAAAGCAAGCCCAGCTGAGACCCAGAGGCCCAGAGACTCCATAGAAACCTCCAGGCTCAGCTCCAGACAGCTGCAGTTCAAGTGGAGGTGGCAGGCAAGCCTGTTCCCATCTTCATTTGCACTGCTGGCAAGGGGCCACTGGGCTCAGTTTGCTCCTGGGCCATTGAAAAACACGGTAATCTAAGTCCTAAGTGACTCTCTGATGAAAAGCAGCAATGTGAATTATTAGGATTCTGACAATAGTAGAGCAAGTCCTGGAACAACAGGCAGCCATGCTTCCTCCCAGTATTCTGAATTCTCAACAGCTTTCTGAAAGACTTTGCAGGCAGTCTTTGATGCTAAGCTTAATACGTCTTTTTTTCCTGTAAGAATGGGGGGAAAGATTAACCCGAAAGATTTTACAATAAAAATGTCTACCAGGCTGAAGACCCAAGTCTATAATTTAAGCCTCTTGTACAATCACAGCATCACTTGTGCTACTCCCCCAGCCTTGTGCTTGCTCATTGCAAATTGGTCTTTCAACAGTCCATGTCAAATAGATGATTGACAAGGCTTACCTCAGCAACTGAGCAAAGCAGATAGGCTGAGGCATTCTGTAAGAAGGCCACAGGCTTAGAAGGGTGTGATTCTATTTAGGACTGCTATGTAAGAGCAGCACAGTGGAAGGCAGACAAATATGACCCCTGGGGTACAGCCTATCAGGAAGTCTGCCTCCATTATGTATGTATGCATGTGCCATCAAGTTGCAATGGAGTTATGGTTATTTCAGCAAGGGGATTTCAAGGCAAGTGAAAAGCAAAGATTGTTTGCCATTGCCTACCTCTGCAGAGTCTATGCGGCTGTTCAGACACACAGTATAATCACTTGTCACTGCTGTTTCATACCGGATTAAAAGTGGCTGATCAGATAGCAACATCTGCCTCCTGGTATTAACTCGTAGTAGCCCCCCCCCCCCAATCTTTCTCAGAACTGGAGTATTTTGTTACCTGCTTCTTTGTGGTGTTTTTTGAGTTCTCCAGTTTCACCTCATAGTTTCCCCGTCTGGATAGTTCTTGACCAACTTCCGAATGTCTGAAGGCTGTTCTGGAGCAAAAGAAGTCTCAGACATCCAGTTTACGGTCGCCGTTTTTTTTTACTACTTAGCGATATGCACATAACTGCATAACCACATAATGTTTCAACCTATGTGCATGTGTGCATAATGCGTGCATGCACATAATGCGCATAAAAGCGGAGAAAAAAAGAACTACATTGTGCCATCGTGTGGACGGCAAAAGAGAGTTTCACTGCGAAGTGATTCAAATTGTAGTATGGCAGTCTGATCGATAATATCCAGAACAAAGATATTCGGAACAGAACCGGGTCAGTTTAACACAGACTCAACACACTGTGTGAACAGGGCCCATATGTGTTACTCTGAAATAGTTATAAGCTATTTTAGAGTAACATAAAGCATTTAGAGTGGAGCCCATTGAAGTGTGGAATGGGCATTGTGGGGCTTGGGCAGTGATATCAGTATTGAGGTCTTCCAAGCATGTTCCCTGTTTTCATCTCTCCAACTGGATTGGGGAGAGGAATTAAAATCCCATTAAAATCAGGAGCTTTTCCATGCAAAGTGTTCTTGGGGAAGGGCAAAATGGGGATCAAGAGGGGAAGAAGGGAGGAAAAGGAGTTGGGGAATTTTACTCACCTGCCTTAATCATCACATAGCCAGAGAACAGGACAAAGACATGGCTGGGGAAGAGTATGACAAATGTCATTGTCCTTTTCTGTTCCACATGCTTTTGTTAAGATGCCACGGAACTCCTTGTTCATGGAAAACTAAAGACTTTTTTTATAATGCATTTCCTTTTGGATAGAAATTTCAAACAACAACTTTAAAAGGTTTGTAACTCAAGCAGGGGAGAGCATTGTAATTTAAACAAATGCTTCCATACATAATAGACATATATCAGCACACTGATAAGAAATCTGGGGAAACAGTGAACAGAAAGCAAACTGAGTGCTAAAGGAAGAAAAATCAATGCAGAACAACAAAGAAAACCCAAGGGATATACACAGTGAAAGTGAGGGAAGAGGAAAAAGAGGAGAAGGAGATGATGAAGATGACAGCAGCAGCAACAGTAACTTCTTAATCACCCTGGGTGATGTACAACATACATTTAAACACTATATAATGAAAAACAGCATATAAATTAATTAAAATTGTATAAAACTCAGATGGTGTTCTATGGGGTTTTTTGACATCCTGGACTACCAGGGCATCCTGCTGGAAGAAAACTTACAAAGTATTGGGGGGGGGGGGATAGAAAAGGTAGGTGCCATCCAGATAATAAAATTCCTATGCGTAATAGGCCTTTGTGTCTTCCAAGAGTTTCCAATGGCTGCTTTCATATATTAAAAAAAAAAGTTGAAGGGCGTGTGTGTGTTTATAAGCAGAGAGAACTATTAATAAAAAAAAATCTAAAAATACATAAATATCCTTCAATAAATAAGTACTGCAAAATAAGAACATAAGAGAAGCCATGTTGGATCAGGCCAATGGCCCATCCAGTGCAACACTCTGTCACACAGTAGCTAAAAAAAAAACCCCAAGTGCCATCAGGAGGTTCACAAGTGGGTCTAGAAGCCTTTCCACTTTGTTTCCCCTCGCCAAGCACCAAGAATACAGAGCATCACTGCCCCAGACAGTTCCAGTAATATACTGTGGCTAATAGCTACTGATGGACCTCTGCACCATATTTTTATCCAATCCCCTCTTGAAGCTGGCTATGCTTGTAGCCGCCACCACCTCCCGTGGCAGTGAATTCCACATGTTAATCACCCTTTGGGTGAAGAAGTACTTCCTTTTATCCGTTTTAACCTGACTGCTCAGCAATTTCATCGAATGCCCACGAGTTCTTGTATTGTGAGAAAGGGAGAAGAGTACTTATTTCTCTACTTTCTCCATCCCATGCATTATCTAATTCAGGAATCTTCCAGCTCCTGAGGTTCCATCAGGCATTGCCCACACATTTCTGCCATCACTTTCAAACCACAAGTGCTAGAAATGTGCCCCCTTGCCCCTTTCTTCACGAAAGCCGATCATCTCAAGAGGCTGAATTCTTGTGGTTTTTCTGTGAATAAAGTGCAAACACACCTCTCTGCTTCCTATTAATTAACTAGTTTTTGATCCACAAGAGGATCTGTCCTTTTACTCCATGACTCTCGAGCTTACTAAGGAGCCTTTGATGAGGAACGTTATCAGAAGCTTTCTGGAAGTCAAGGTAAACAACATCTATTGGGTCCCCTTTGTCCACATGTTTGTTCACCCCCTCAAAGAACTTTAACAGGTTAGTGAAGCAAGATCTTCCCTTACAGAACCCATGCTGAGTCTTCCTCAATAATTTGTGTTCATCAATGTGCCTACTTATTCTGTCCTTGATAATGCTTTCTACCAACTTTCCCAGTATTGAAATCAGACTGACTGGCCTGTAGTTTTCCAGATCTCCTCTGGTGAGCATGCACATCTAGAGCGTAATGCTTCATGAAACATTGCTGAGAACCCATGCTGAGTCTTTCTCAATAACCCGTGTTCATCAATGTGCCTACTCATTCTGTCCTTGATAATGGTTTCTACCAACTTTCCCGGTATTGAAGTCAGACTGACTGGCCTGTAATTTCCCGGATCTCCTCTGGAACCCTTTTTAAAGATGGGGGTGACATTTGCTACCTTCCAGTTTTCGGGAACAGAGGCAGATTTCAATGAAAGATTACATATTTTTGTCAGGAGATCCAGAAGTTCACCTTTGAGTTCTTTCAGAACTCTTGGATGTATGCCATCCAGACCTGGTGACTTATTAGTTTTTAATTCATCAATCAGTGATTACACACACACTAACACTAACCCTTATAGACATGTGAAAGAATGACTCTTGGATTTCCCATCTGATCCTAAATGTCCCTTCCGTTCCTTCTGATATGCAGCCTCCCTGAGGGAGAAATCAGATGAATCAGACTCACCCAGGAAAATATATCAGATGGGGATATGCAATTGTTGTGTGGCTGTTTTCTCAGGTAGGAATATTTCAAAAAGTAATTCTGCATTCCATATTTTTATTGGCTTTCTGCCTGTTTAACCATCTGGCTTCTCCTAAAGAATTCAGGGGTCTATAGTCTGGTGTGGGTGCTGAGTACCTTGTTAGTAGAGATGCCTAGTATCCTGAGCAGAGTTTGTGGAGAAAGAATGGCTTCTGAAGCTATGCCTAAACTCTAGCTGGCAAGGAGAGCCATCTTGTGACCGCAGAGAGAACAACTAGGTCTTTCTCATGTAACTTGCAAAGTGCTGTGATTTAAATGGCTGCAAGCAGATTTTAATTTTTAAGAGAGTGGTAAGTGATGAGGTAAAAGGAGCCATTTCCTGCACATGGACACATCTTTTGTACCAAAACTGTCTTAGATTTTGCAGGGTTTTGAGATACTATGAAAACTAGGGTTGCCAACCGGCCTGGAGGAAAATGCCCTGTTTCTTTAACAGAGGTTTAATATGTAGAAATAGAAATGGACAGTTGAAGCTTTTATATGGCATGGAATTAAATAACTCCCTGTTAACCCCCTGTTAACCCCCTGTTAACACTGTTAAAGGAACAGAATATTTTCTCCAGGCCAACTAGCAACCATAACAAAAAGATAGTGATGAGAGATGATAGTGGGATGAATGCACATATAATAGGCAGCAATGTCTATCATGCTGCCTTCACCATTCTGAAAAAACTCTGTCTATCATGTTTGTAGTGTGTGGTTTCAGTGCTGGTCGAGAAACTTGGAGACACAGGTTCAAATCCCTACTCTGTCATGGAGACTTGCTGGGTAATCTTGCGCCAAGCAAACTAATCCTCACAGGATAAAATGCTCACAGGATAAAATGGCCACTTTGGGTCCCCATTAAAGAGAAATGCAGGGTAGAAGTAAATAATTTCCTTATGATACAGCACAAGGCTGGTTGTAGACATTTTAAAAAATGAGACCGCAAACTACAATCTCATGCAACAAATGAACAAATACTTTTCTACCTCTTGCAAAAATGGGTTGATACATTGGGGTCCATTTTTTTACAATGCTGTACTAGCTTGTATGGAAGTGGCTTTCTTTTCAGAATTGCATTCTACTCCACAGTGAGAATCTATTTCTTTCTCATAACATAAAATGTAACATATGCTGTGCCTCTGCTAGGGTTGCCAGTCTCTGGAGATCTCCTGGAATTCCAACTGATCTACAGATGACAGAGATCTCTTCCCTGGAAAAAACCTTCTGCTTTGGAGGGTAGGCTGTATAGCATTATACCTTGCTGAGCTGCATCCCCTCCCCAAACCACACCCTTCCCAGGCTGCACCTCCAGGTTTCCTGAACCCATAGTTGGCAGCCCTGGAGCCTTACAGAAAGTCTCAGAGAGACAATAAAATACTCAATCCCATTGTTCCAACTTTAACTTGTGTTCCCTAAGTCTGGGTTTTATGTATTGTGTCCTATTTTATTGATTCATCATTCCTCAGTGAATAAACCCTGCTTGTATTTTAATTTACTTGTGATGGTAAACAGTAATTAGATGTCCTGGAGAGTTGCTTTGAAACTGTATTTTTCTTTATTTTCCCTATGCTTTGAAACTGCATTTTCCTTTACTTTTCCCTAGTAGTAATTCTGCCTTTGGTTAGGAGTGGTGGAAGCCAGTGGGCTGGAGCCATTGCTCCTTTCTCTTCCATCAACTTCCTTAAGAGCCAGTTTAGTGTAGTGGTTAAGTGTGCGGACTCTTGTCTGGGAGAACCGGGTTTGATTCCCCACTCCTCCACTTACAGCTGCTGGAATGGCCTTGGGTCTCATTGGAGTTGTCCTTGAAAGGGCAGCTGCTGTGAGAGCCCTCTCAGCCCCACCCACCTCACAGGGTGTCTGTTGTGGAGGAGAAGATATAGGAGATTGTAAGCCACTCTGAGTCTCTGATTCAGAGAAAGGTGGGGTATAAATCTGCAGTCTTCTTCTTCTTCCCTCAATAGGATTGATTGAAGAAACTGGGGTTAAATATACATATAGCTACCATACAATAAATCAGAGCATTCATCTATCAAGGTCAGTATTGTCTACAATGACTAGCAGTGGCTCTCAAGGGTCCCACATTGAGGTCTGCCACATCCTTTTATTGTGTTGTGAATTGAACCTGAGATCTTCTGCATGCAGAGCAGATGCTCAGCCACTAAGCTATAGCCCTTCCTCTATTGTGACATCATTTGTTAGAAGTTTTGCTTCATATTTCCTACTTTATGATGTCATCCTCCATTAGATCTGCTTCCTAGATACAAAAAAAATCACATACCTTTAGAGGCTGGGAATTCTAACACAGACTCCTAGGGGACTTTAAAGTGTTGAGAATGATTTGGCGTCATTAGCAGATACTACAACAAATTAGCAGATACTACAGAGCTGAGGATAGAAGAAGTTTCCCAGCAGGGATCTGAAGACATAATCTGAAAGTATACACTGGGGACGAAAGCACCAGAGAAGAACTGAACATGTTGCGGTTGGTTATTGTGTCTGCTCACATTCCACCTGAAGTTGCTGACTACCCTGACACCTGCGTGACTGGCACCTTCAGAGGTAATGCAGCAATACATTCGTATCTGTGTTTGAATAACCAAGCAGGTTCTTGGGGTGGCTGCGAGTGTGCCACAACTTTTAAAGGAGCACAGAACATGGTGTTGGCCCATGTGCCTATGGGGATAGCCCAGGATCAGGCAGAGCTGAAGGGTCACTCAATTCAGACCCTGTTCCTGTCACTGGATAAACTGTATCTCAGAGTCCTGATGGAATTCAGACCTTTCATAAGCACACACTGGAACTGCTCTAGAGCTCTCTCATAGTGAACCCAGGGGCTTATTTTCTTCCAGTAAAACACTCTAGTGGGTCACTCCAATTTCTCAAGAGCATTTTCATTCATGCTGTGCAGAAGAAACCCAATGGCAGTGTTTTATTTCCCATAGATGTCACAAGAAGCACAAGAGTCGTACAGAAGAACCAGGATCCCATTTGGAATGAGGTGAGTTCCTTAACCTTGGTGATGGTCTTGCAAGGTTTGTTTTTTTAATCAGGGTATGAAACAATCCCATGAATTTAAAAAGTATGTCAGACACTCAGATCCAATGGCAGGCAGGTCAATCTGTTTGAAGGTAAACTGGCAGCTGGCAGTCTAGTGGCCTAAAGACTGAATCTGGTGGCCTCCCTTTGTGAGTTAGTGAAACCATTAAGTGACAAAGAATTGACCCTTTGGAGTAATCTCAGGCTGCACAATATTACCAAAACATGGTCTGGTTGTTAGAGTGTCTGAATGGGCTCTGGGAGACTCAGGTTCAAATTCCCACCTTCCCATGGAAACTTGCTGTGTGACTCTGAGCCAGTCGCATAGATTAGCTTACCTCAAAAAGTTGTTATGAGGATAAAATGGAGGAGTGGAGAGTGCTGTAAGCTGCTTTGGATCCCCACTGGGGAGAAGAGGTACATTGGACTAAACAGCAACATCCATTGTGACCTAGGATCTTAACTTGCTGCTTTCCCGGATGACACAAAACTATCCTCCTGCTAATTCCCCATCCTTTCTCATTCTTTCTCTCCCTCTTCTTCTGGTGCTGCTTTTTATTTAACTGGATAAAGAATGGGCTGTGAATTCACTGGTATCAATAGCAGAACAAGGACATAAATTTGGGAAGCTGCCTGTCTTCTGGATAATTTTGTATCACACAGATAAAGGGTTGGCTGCTGATTCAATTTTCCATTAACTGCTGTGGAGGTGTAATTTTTGCTGATTCTTCCTTCTTGCTGCAGACCTCAGTTTGCCTCTCATGCCATTGCTGAGGGTCTCCTGCAGACGTGGCATATTGGGAAGGGGAAGGCAGGAAAGTTCTGTTCCACTGATGGAAGTGCACTTTGTTAGCAGAAAATGTAGTCTGGATTCAACTCAACGTAATTGATTTTCTGAATTGAAAGTAGTTATTTTAATTGCTTGTTATGCATTTCTTCTTAATGTTCTTAATAACAGATAATTGAAAATCCCCATTAACAGCTCATTTAAAAAAGAATTCCACACATCTGCAAGCAAAGGAGGCAGTGTGTCTGTCTTCCTGTCTCCTGAACAAAGTAGGAGTCAAGTCGCACCTTTAAAACCAACAAAGTTTTATTCAGAATGTAAGTTTTCATGTGCTCTAAGCACATCATCAGATGAGAAATCAGGTACAGTGAGCAGAGCTACATATAGCTGGTAGGCAGTGGTTTAGAATGCAAAATGGTACAAATTTAAGATCCAAAGACAGAATAGTAAAATTAATAAATTGAGCAAACCTTTGTACCTGATTCCTCATCTGATGAAGTGTACTTAGAGCACACAAAAGCTTACATTCTGAATAAAAAATTATTGGTCTTAAAGGTACAACCTGACTCCTACTTTGTTTTACTGCTGCTCACTTGGATCTGTCTCCTGAAGAGTTTTATCAGTACTGGAAGGAAATGAATTGCAGAAAAGATGAGAGGGAGAAGGTGAAAAGTCTGAAGGATTTTACACCTTGCAGTCTGATGGGTGCCCACCCCCCTCAAAAATATGCCCAATTTCCCCAAGGAACTGTAGAGTAAAAGTCACTTCAAAGCAGCTTGAGAAGGAACCACCTTTTATTGTCATCTCTATTTGCTTAACCTGCAGACTCTGGCATGGTATGTGGATGTCAGCACATTGGACAGCTCTTCTTTTGCATTTGTCCAACTACAAGACTGGAGCAGTGAGGATGAAGACAGGCAAGTCACCAAAACCAAACAAAATGGGTTTTTTCCCCCAGAATTAGTGGGCTTTATTCATCTTCATTGTGGAAGGCAATGGCAAACCACCCCATAAAAGTCTGCGAAGAAAATGTCCTGATGTGATGTCCCCCATTACCTTTTATTCATCTTCTGTCTCAGTTAGAATAATAGAATCATAAAGTTGGGAGGGATCTCCAGGGTCATCTAGTCCAACCCCCTGCATAATACAGGAAATTCACAAGTACCTCCCCACAACACCTCCAGTGACCTCCGCTACAAGCCCAGAAGATGGCAGGAGAAAAAACCTCTCCAGAATTCTTGGTCAAACTGGCTTGGAGAAGAAGAATTGTTGCCTGGCCACAAAATGGCAAATAGCATTTCCCTGGGTGTATAAGAAAGGGACATGAGAACTAAGTACTGATGCAACCCTTTCTGCCCTCCTTCCCGTGATCAGCATTGCTGTCAGATGGCCATCTAGCCTCTGTTTAAAAACCACCAAAGAAGAAGAGCCCACCGCCTCCTGAGGAAGCCTGTTCCACTGAGGAACCCCTCTGTTGGGAAGTTCTTCCTAATGTTCAGCTGAAAAGTCTTTTGATTTAATTTCAACCTGTTGGTTCTGGTCCAACCTCCTGGGGCAATAGAAAACAACTCTGCCTATACAGTCAGCATATTTCAAAGAGTAACGCTTTTCCTGGGATGTACCACTGCACTTCTGGGGTGTGTATGTTTATGGTTGCCCCTTAAAAGAAACGTCACTAAACTGGATCGCCTCTAACTTTGTTAGGGGTGCACACATCAAGTCTCCTGCCACAGCTGACTTCTATATTTTCTTTTTGACATATTTTATGATGATAGTTTTCATATATGCACAGCCACACATTACAAAATGTTTCTATCTTTGTGCATGGATATAGAGCAAGATGCAGGGATTCTGGATCAGGTATGCTTACTTTTAGCACAGAGATATGATGGACTGGTAAGGAAAAAGTGTTTTCTCCCTCAAGGACTACTTTTCAGGGAGGAAAAGTTCCAATGGAAAAATTGTAAAAAAAAAAAAAAAAAGGGGGTGGTGGTGGTGGTGGAATGAAAAATAAATGCTGATCAGCTGTTGAGGCTTGAGAGCCAAATATGCTGCTAGTCCTACTATGACTGTGAGATTGTTTCAGATAATATCTTTTGCTCACTAAAATGTTTGGATTTTCTGTTTTCAGCTTTTGTTCCATACCTCTCAAATAGGAAACCCTAAAATACATCTTCCAAGGCAGTGTGGAACACAGCATTTTGCAACTCTCCCCCCCCCACCCCATTGTATTGTGGCTAGTCACAATTTTGCTTGCAGAAAAGTAAAGCCTTTATTCTCAGTTCATAAATATGCTAAATAGTATACATATATTTGGAAAATTATAAGTGATGTATTTTATGTTGCTCAATTAGTAAAATAAGTGCTGCATGCATTTACATTTTTCTCCAGATTTCCATTTTCCCAGGGGGTGGAAATTTTCTCCTGTAGTTCCATTACTTCCATATTGGCTCCATCACTGCAGCTAAAAAGAATGTTTATTTGCATGGAAGCTTTATACTTACTCCCACATTCCTCTCCTCTCCTAGCTCTTTTGGGTCTGTCAGTGTGCCTCTAGCAGGTGTTCTTGCAAGACAAAACAGTATCATCGCTATGAAGAAAATGGCTCTCCGTGACAGTGAACACAAGGCAACAGGTGTAAGTCAGCAAGGAAATATTATAGGATTTGGGTATCTGTCAGTTGTTGCAGTGTCTCCAGACAAGAGTTAGAGTTTCCTTCTGTGTGTAGGTTGTTGTTTTTTTCCATCTTCTCTTGTGCGTATAGACTATGGGTAAAGTTACAAAAATATCCCTGTCAATCATACTGGAACCTTTACGCTTATGAGCTGGAGAAGTGGGAGATGGAGGCAGGTTCACTTCTTACTGAGAGAAGTTGAATAGAATGATTACTTGCAGATATTTCTGGGAATATCCAGGCATAAAATCTCTCTCTTTACATTTCTAACCTATGCAAAATTATTAGCCCAGCTGCCCCGCATATGCATACACATCCCACTGAAAGTTATTTTAAGGCATATCAAGCGCCTGGAAAAAAGGAGAACCAACTTGTAGGATCTTCTCTGCATTATCACCCTGAGGCAATTATTCAGCATGCAAGAGAAGCTATTTGTCAGCTTGACTAAAAGGGCTAGAAACCTTTTTTTTAAAAAAAAAAATACAAGCTGAAAATTCAGAGGAGAGGCCTGAAATATTTCTAAGGTGCTGGCAAATACCCACCCCCCCCCAGTTAGGATGACCTTTATTTTTGAACTCTGTTTTTTCACTTTATGAGCATACCAACTGATCAGAGTTGATGTTATTCTCTATTTTAGTGCCTCATCTCTATAAAGGCATCCCTCACCCCTCCAGAACCAAAACCTCGGCAATCAAGAAAAGCTGCTTTGAAGAAATTACGTAAGTGTATGGGAATAGACCCAGGACTTAGCCAGATATACAAGTTGCTTCCATATGGAGTTCTTCCTCTGACTTCTCCATAGGCTGCATTTTTAAATTTGGGGTTCAGCTTGACATCATGCATTCAACCAACTTCTGGATCCACTTTGGTCTCCTCCAAACCTTCTTGTAATACAATCTGTTTGGGAAGATTGTATTCTAAGCAGGTTTAGGGAAAATGTGAACATGCAGATCTGAATTTCCATAACTTTCTGCCCTCATTTTCCCTCACACTTACTATTCCCCTCCTAGCTAGCTCAGGCTGGTTTTTACCATCTTTTAAAAATTATAACTGGTTTGTGGTATATCACTACAGTGTTAAAACACAATAACAATATTCCTACTGCCTTTTTAAAAAGGCATAAAGCTCACTGGAGGCAGAGAATATGGGGATACCAGGGCCAGTTCCAGGAGTTTTTTGGGGGGTGGAGCAGGCAGAGAGTTCCAAGGGCCCCCTCCCCTCATTTTATCTGCCTACCACCAGGGCCCCCAAGGGTCTTCATTCTCACCCACTTGCCCCCCTCACCAGTTTCTGTAAGGACACACAGGGTTGCCAACTCTAGATTGGGAAATTCCTGGAGATCTGAGGGTGGAGCCTGGGGAGAGTGAGGTTTGGGGAGGGAAGGGACCTCATCAGGGTACAATGTCATAGAGTCATAACATCAGAGTTGGAAGGGGCCATACAAGCCATTTAGTCCAACCCCCTGCTCAATGCAGGATCAGCCTACAGCATCCCTGACAAGTGTTCAGTCACTACTTAAATATTGACAGTGGGGGAGCTCACCACCTCCCTCAGTAGCTGAACAACTCCTACTGCTCACCACCTCCCACTGCTGAAGAACTCTTACTGTAAAAAAGTTTTTCTTAATATCCAGTCGATACCATTCCATCCTTAATTTAAGCCCAGTATTATGAGTCCTCTCCTCTGCTGTCCACCCTGCAAAGCAGCCATCTTCTTCAAGGGAACTGATCTCTATAGTGTGAAGACCAGCTGTAATTCCAGGATATTTCCAGGCCTCACCCAGGGGTTGGCAAGCCTATTTCTACCCACTGCCCATGCTTCTAGCCACCTGCACCACATGGTTCAGGGAGCATTACCTGATGTATTCTAGCGTGTCATGGTTAAGAGGCTTGGTAATTTCTTTATAGCTCCTTTCTTTGAGTATAACACTTTAATGGTGGCATTCAAGATGAAAAGCCTTCTGTAAGATCCCCACATTCATGGCCCCCTACAGGTTTAAGCAGGGCTTTTTTATAGAAAAGCCCAGCAGGAACTTATTTTCATATTAGGACACACACTCTGACATCACCATTGTTTCACACAGGGTTTTTGTAGAAAAAGTCCAGCAGGAACTTATTTGCATATTAAGCCAAGCCCCCTGACACCAAGCCAGCCAGAACTACATTCTTGTGCGTTCCTACTGAAAAAAACCCCCCTGGGTTTCAGTCCTGGCAGCTACAGACAAGAATAAGTTATACAAGGACAAAGCTGAGATAAGTTACCCAATAGTGGGTGGACTAATGTGAGGCATATAACTACATAAGCTGAAGTCACAAGGCAGTCTTTAAAAGATTGAGGTCTTCCCTGCAAATGTTGTACTGAAAGATCCTTCTCTGCTTGTGTCAGAGATCAGACAAGGCTGTGAAGGGCATGGCGGTATCTTTCCTTTCTATAATAAAAGTGTAGTGATATTGGGAAAATAAAGCTCTCCTACTGGCTGTGGTGTGCTCTCCATCAACCATTGGCCCGTCAACTGCCATGCATAGTCTGTCAGCTTTCACAGTAGAAGCTTGGGTCTGGCACACCCTGCTCTGAAACACTGACTGCTATGTCAAGCTGGCTGTGATAAGGGGACAGCTGCTGAACTGAGCAAGCAGCCACGCTTAGTTAAGTCATGCCAGTCAGGTGACATCAGGTCACCCAGAAGGTGCTGCCAGGCCTAGGATAGGAAACCTCTCAGTATGCATGGTTGCTAGACTCCTGCTACACATGGGTATGATGTCTGCTAAGGGTTACTTGTGGCTTTTACATAAATTTGTATTTACTCAGAGACAACATGCATGAGGCTTTTGGAGTAGTTAAGATGACATTGTTGTTTCTGATCATCACCAGTTTGGTGCCCTGTTTCTACAAAGGATTCTGTAGAGGAAGAGTTGGCTGGGAGTCCGAAGGCGAAAGGTGATTCGGAGCCAACACCTGGAGAAGGTAGTGACCAAGCACCCAAGAAGCAGTTATCAGACAAAAAACAATTCTTCCAGGTAAAGCAACTTAACTCCTTAGATGAAAAGAGATCTGTGCAGGTGTTTGATTCTGAAAAACAGAAGCTGTGATGGACTGAAAGCAGTCTGCATGAATGAGAGTTGAGAAGCTCGCTCTGATTGGCTGAGCCACTTCCATGGTAATGAATGTATCAAGTGGAAGGAAGCAGCTGGGGGAGAAATCTCCTCAGTTTTCAATTTGAAGTGTAGACTGAAGCTGAGAGCAGACTGAGGAGAAGTTCAGTTCAGTTCCTGAGACAGAGCTGGTTGTGTTTTAGAGCTCTTGTCAGTGTGAGTGTTGATTTGTGAGAAGGGGCTAACAAAAGCTCTTTCTAGGGAAAACTCTCAAGGCTGTGGCACTGAGTTTCACAAGGCAGAGTGAGACTTTAAGACTCTGCTGAGTAGTTCTGTCAGACCAAAGGGCAGACTTCTGGTTCTAAGATAGAACACCAACACACACACACTGTGAGAGGGACAAAAGGTTCTTGTGGCTGTGTGGAAATCCCATAGGTCAGACAGAGATCCTAGCTGTGTAAGCAGACTTAAAACAAGTGAATGAGGTGCTAGTGTGAAGAGCCCTCAAGGGTGCTAGTGTCCAGGGTATAGCTCCACAGCCTAGAGCAGTGTTTCCCATTTGCAGGGTCGTGACCCGGTACTGGGCCATGAAAGCCTCACTACCGGGTCACAAGAAAAGCCAAACCTAGCCCTGCCCCAGCAAAGCTAGCCCTGCCCCATCTCTGTGTTGTGCAGAGAGGAGCTGGGCTGCCTCTCCTTCCATCTCCCCCACTCCCAGTGTTTGAGAGAAAAGCTGGCATCCACTGGCACTTTAGACTCATTAAGTGTTTTTCAAGGTATGAACTTTCATGTGCCTTGCAGTATGTTCTTTTGGGGAGATTTCCCTGGGGGGCCTGGGCGGCAAAGAAGGGTGTGTGTGTTTTTTTCAGCCGGGAGGGGCAGGGAGTGGGCATTCCAGTAGCTATTTTTTTACAAAATGACCCCTGGGCAGAATTGTTGCTGGCTGGGGTCATCTGATGGTGAGGAATGCTTTTTTTTCCCCTTTGCCCCCCCTTCTTTTTTTCTTTCCCTGCAAGTGATGCTCTGTCTGTATTCTTGGCGCTGGGGTGGAGGGAAGCAACAGTGGGAGGGCTTCTAGTGCCCTGGCCCCACTGATGGACATTCTAGTGCTTTTTGGGCATTGTATGAGGGAATTTTGGACTGGATAGTCCATTGGTCTGATCCAACATGGCTCCTCTTATGTTTATGTTATTTCTTTCCATGTCTTTCTTTTCTTTTCCTTTCCTTCCATTTCATTCTTTCCCTTTCTTTCTTTCCCTTTCTCTTTCTTTCTTTCCTTCCATTTTTACTGGATGAAACTTTTCGGTTCATCATACTGTTGTTGCAGACATAGGAGCTCTGCCAATGAAAAGTTGGCACCCCCAGTTGCAGCCAGCTGGCCTTCTATGAGATTTCTGTGTGAGTGAGTGAGTGAGAGTGAGAGGTGTAAGGCAGAAAGAGATTATTGGAGATTACTGTGGTGTATCTCAACAGCACTGGAAGTGATGGTACTATGAACTTGGCACCATTTTACTGGTCCTGCTTTTAACAGCTGTCTGACACCAAAATCAAACTTCTCCTGTAGATATTAAAAAGGATGAAGGAAGTTCACTGGCTAAGTATCTGCACAACAGGTTGCTTTTAAAGGCATGGGAAACACAGCCAGTAAAAAGCTGCAAGCCCCTCATAAATATCCTTCTTAGGATAACTGCAGAAAAGCTTGTATGAACTTTATATAACTTGAAATTAATTCATTATTTGCAATACAATTCTCTGCTACCTTTCACAACAATTTCCCAGTATTTCAACCAAAGAAAAGTATGAAAAATAGCTGTCAAAAGATTTTCTTGAAACCAAGCAAGCTTGGTTGTAGCTTGAGGCAGGGTTCCATTAGTAGCAGCTGAAGGAAGGACTTACTAAATATGTCAGCATATTTTGAGGTAGAGCAGCTGCCAAGGCCCAGTGTGGGTGGTACACAATGCTGGCATTCCTGATGGCAATGGCAACAGCACTCCCAACTGCATACACTGGCCAGTGCTATTAAGGAAGGGATGTGTACGTGGTGCAGGCAATTGAACATGGGCATTAGGAGTGCTTGCAAGCTGGAGAAGAACACACAAGCAGATAGGTGCATGCAGGTGTGAGGGTGGAAAGAGAGAACCGCCTACTTTCCACACCCATTTTGGCTCAGCATGAGTTTCAAAGAGATTTTTCTGAAAATGAATTTACTTCAGAAGGAGAGGCAGGTTTGGAGGAGTGCCCTGGAAGTGACATCACAGGAAAAGGTGGCGTTTTGGTTCAGTGTGCCCCGGAACTGACATCACTTGGCCCTTGACACCACAGGAAATGACATAATTTCTGTATCCTGGCTCCACCTCCAAATTCTCCTGGCTCCACCCCCAAATTTTAGTGGGCCATGAAGGAGAAAGAAAAGTTTGGGAAACCCTGGCCTAATACCTAATATTTGCTAGAGGAAAGGGGTCTGTGAAGGTAAGATCTGTCACAAGTTCAGTTAGTCCTCTGAGTGAGTGAGATAGTTTGTGGAGATATATATTAATCGCCAACTACATCTATATACGTCTTTCTATAGTGAATGAGTGTTATCCAGTGTGAGGGAAGCACTGTATGGGGCTGTTCAGATGCACAGTATAATCAGTTGTTGCTGCTGTTTCATACCGGATTAAAAGTGGCTGATCAGATAGCAACATCTGCCTCCCGGTATTAACTCGTAGTAGCCCCCCCCCCAATCCTTCTCGGAACCGGAGTGTTTTGTTAACTGCTCCTTTGCGGTGTTTTTTGAGTACTCCTGTTTCACCTTCTAGTTTCCCCATCTGGATAGTTCTTGACCAATTTCCGGATGTCTGAAGGCTGTCCCGGAGCAAAAGGAGCTTTAAACATCCAGTTACGGTCACCATTTTTTTTTACTACTTAGCAATATGCACATAACTGCATAACCACATAATGTTTTAATCTATGTGCATGTGTGCATAATGCGCGTATGCGCATTACGTGCATAAAGTGGAGGAAAACTGCATGGTGCCATCCTGTGGATGGCAGAAGACGGTTTCACCACGGAGTGATTCGAATTGCAATATGGCAGTCTGATTGATAATATCCGGAACAAAGATATTCGGAACAGAACCGGGTCAGTTTAACACGGACTCAACACGCTGTGTGAACAGGGCCTTTGTTTGTTTTATATTACAATACTAGTCTGCCAATATAAGAAGTGTTCCTGAGTTATTTATTACTTGGATTTTCTGCCTGCCAACTGATTTTTATAAACTTTCAGCTAATATTATTTCATCCCTTCCTAGCGTTTCTGTTCATAATAAATCTATTATTTGTTTGAACTTTTAAAATGCTAACAGTGCCTTCATTATTTCTGGCAAGAATAATTTTGGTTTCCTGAGGTACTGGGTAAAGGTGTGACAAAATTCAAAGTGGTCCCCTTTTTGCCCTCTGACCCTGACTACCCTCACAGAAGCTTAGAGCTGGATGATATAGAGAAAGGTGAGCATGGTCAAGAGGTTGGAGCAGTGAGTTTCAGTAATAGGGTTGCCAATCCTCAGGTGGGTGCAGGGGATCCCCTGGTTTGGAGGCCCTCCCCCAGCTTCATGGTCATCAGAAAGCAATGAGGGGGGGGGGAACGGAAATATCTACTGGGCACTCCATTATACCCTATGGAAACTGATTCCTATAGGGTATAACGGAGACTCAATCTGTGGGTATCTGGGGCTTTGGGGCTGTTTTTTGAGATAGAGGCACCACATTTTCAGCATAGCATCCAGTGCCTCTCCTCAAAACATCCTCTAAATTTTTTTTAAAAATCGACCAGGGGGGTCAATTCTATGAGCCCCAAAAGAAAGTGCCCCATTCTTCATTATTTCCAAATGGAGAGAACGCATTTAAAAGGTGTGCCATCCCTTTAAATGTGCTTGCCAGGATTCCCTTCAGAGTTCAATCATGCTTGTCACAGCCTTGCTCCACCCCCAAAATCCCCAGATATTTCTTTAGTTAGACCTGGCAACCCTAGTTTTCTATGGTCTCTTTGGAAGTTCCTTTGTATTGGTATCTCAGACAGTTCTTCTCTAAAAGTCACCAATCATCTTCTTCAACAGGCCAGTAAGAGAAAGGGAGAGAAGCCCAGCAATGAATTGGCAGGAAACGGGGCAGGGGGCAGTTGTGCTGCAATCTCTGGCTCCAATAGTAGGGACAGGCCAGGGGACTGATTGGTAGAGGCAGGGAACTTAAGGATACCTGTGTTCTGGTGATTCTGCCAATTCCTTCCTCTCACTGCAGTCCCCTACTATGCTGTTTTTGAGGATCTGTTGGCTGCTAGAAACAAGGTTTGTGGGTGTTCAGTAGGCTGCAGTGAGAGGATGAAATTGGCAGGAATTGCCAGACCTTCTTAAGAAAACTTAGGACCACATAGATTGCCTTAATTGCATGGTTAGAGAAGGACCTATGAAATATCTGAGCTCTGTGGATAGGAAAAAGAGCATACTGAGGTATGGATGCTCCAAGTGCTACAGTTTGGAAGTCTAAGATGAGAAAAACACTTTGTGGAAGCAGCTCAAAGTATTATTAGTAATGATAGTAATTAGGAGTAATAATTAAATTGATCCTATTGCTGTGCCCTTACAACTTATCCCCAAATGCTGGCTGAATCCACCAATACCTTTTCAGTCATTCAATGAAAACCTCCCAGGGTTGACCAATGGCACTCGGTCCCACAGACCCTTGCAGTGCATGACATGATTCCTTTCCTCTCCTGTTACAGGTACGAGTTTTAATCATAGAAGCTCGGCAATTGCAAGGAAATAACATCAGGCCAGTGGTGAAAGTGGGAATTGCCAATCATCAATTCAGGACAAGAATCAAATATGGGAATACCCCTTTTTTCAACGAGGTCAGTATAATGTGTGCTCCAGCTTTAGTGACAGTGGCACACTGCTTAGCAAAGGAAGAGTTCCCACTTTGAGAGACAAATAAATTCATTCCTCACAAGCTCTAATGAGGCACTGATTTGTGGAGAGAGAGATTAGAGAACACATATAACTCACCATATGAATTATATCTTTCCCTCACAGATTTCTAGACTTTTTGTTACCAAACCACAAGACCTAATCTAGCAGCTATGGCATGATAACTAGATAGCTATAGTAGAGGAAACAGGGGGCTTTACTGAAGGGTAAGAGGAAGGGAGTATCTTCCTTCTATTGGCCCTACACAAATCAACTGAGTGGCAGGACTGACTAATCCATATTGCATGCTGATTCTGGTTCAGTAAACCTGAATCCTAGGAAAGCACTCCAGGGTCATGTAGCAGCTTTGGGAAAGATGTCTGTCAGAAACCTCGGGGATCTGCTGCTAATCACAGTAGATAACAAGGATGAGCAGTTTTCCTCCCATTTTCTTCAGTTACTCAAAAAGTCATCTATATTTTGAGGTTTTGGCTAATAAGCAAAGACTGATTAATCAACTGAAACTTCCATAATTAGTTGTTGGCATAAGTGATGATAACTGTACAGTATTGTTTTCCCTGAACAGTTATTACCAAATACTTAGCATGATTCACTTTGTTGATTTTTTTTTAGAGTTTTGTACAGAATTTCCAGGAAATACCCTCTCAACTGTTTGAAGAGTTTATAACCATACAGGTAAACAAGAGGCATCAGCTGTTTTGTTCTCCATTTACACTGGAATCGTTTTGTTTTTACATATCAAAGAAGCACTGCGATGTTGGGTCATAAGAGCCTAGAGAAACAACAGGGTGGAGAGAAGAAAGCCAGAAACACTGGGACAAAAAACTGAAGGGAATCCAGCAGGCAAGGGAACAAGATAAAACAGAAGTCTACTGGCACCTTAAAGACTAACGACATTTATTCCATCATGTGTTTTCTTGTGTTAGGTCTCAGTTCTTCAGATGCTATGAAGAGGAAATCATATTCCAGTTACCAAGGGGGGAGAGGGGGTGGGGACAGAGAGAGAATTGGTATGAATCCTGTAATAAATCTTTCAGGTATAATTCTCTGTGTAGAGCATTGGAGCAGATTAAGTTTTACACATAATGGATGGTGGGAATGGCCAGAGGTTCCATTCCAATCACTATTCCAATCTACTATTCCAAACAAGAAATAAAATAAAGAGGATGTATAATCCTTGATGAGAATACAGATGTAAGAACTGAATGAGGTTAACATATGTATATTCAGGTGGGTGGCCATGTTGGTCTGAAGTAGTAGAACAAAGTTTGAGTCCAGTGGCATCTTTAAGTTTAATTCTGGGTATACGTTTTAGTGTGCATGCATACAAAAACCTATACCCAGAATTAAACTTTGTTAGCATATAGATAAGAAACCAATATCCTTGTTAAGTTCTGAAGGTTCTGTTGTTCCAAGTGTTGTAATAACGTGTAACGCAACAATTTCCCTTTCTAGTCTGAAGTTCCTTGCAATGAAACAGCTACTTTGAGTTTACCCATTGAATGACCTGGAAAGTTGAAGTCTTGTGATTCTTGATGTCAGTTTTGAGTCCATTTGTCCTTTGGTGTAGGGTTTAACAGATGTTTTACATATATGGAATACAGTTTCCTCTTCATTGGATCTGAAGAAGTGATCGCAGGCTGTAATTAGTGTTAGTCTTTCAGGACTTCTGTTATATTTTCCTGCAAGAGATTGACATGGCTACCCCCAAGGGAACGAGTCAGGAATACCATGCGGGAAGGCCAGATCAAGGCTGACAGATGCCCCAGCAAAGTCCACGCATGACCTGGAAGCTATTATAGCCTTTCCAGATCAGAGCAAACTAATAAGCTGCCTGAATGAAGCCCAGGAAGACAGCACATTCCTGAAAATCCAACATCCGCATTGCTCGGTGGCTTGCCACAATGGGCCATAGGATTGAAAATTCCTAGCTCTATCCCTCTTGGCAGCTCTTGACACAGTGGCTTTCTTTCATTTCAAACACTTGCTCAGTAAGACAACCAAAATGATGGTGTAGTCCTTCTGTTCAGGTGCTGAAAGACACAGAGGCCTCAATGTGTGTGTGTGAGCCAAACTGCACATTTTACAGCAGACACAAAAATGACCTTCCTGTGTCACTCCAAATGCAGTAAAACTGACTTGCTACATGACGGTGCATACTTTCCTCACACCCTGACAGCAACCTCTAGCAGCAGCCAGAAGTATGATGCAGAGCTCAGGATATGCACAAGGAAACTAAGTGGAGCGACAGGATCTAGAAACAGAAAGAAAAACACAACATGAGATTCCTGTCTGGGTGGCCACTCTGTTTCTGCTATCTGAGGTAGTTATGTGGACCACACATTCTCCAGATCTTGATTCAGGCTAGCCCTATCAGTTCCAGCATGTTTCTGACAGTACAGCAAATAAAATGTGCACTGCCACAGAAGTGGCATTGCCAATAAATTCTCTTGTGTAATGTGCTCCCTTTTACAGTTGTGGTTTTTCATTGCTTCCACTTCAAATAAATAAAAAAACAGTCTAGCCCTGAGTTCTGGTTTAGTTTTTATATATACATATTTTATATAGGTGCTGAACTCAAGGGCATTGCGACCTGATTCCCTCATTGGTGTCTTCAAGGTGAGAAGCTGCAGTTTTATCTGATGTTGGTGGAGGGGTAGAATTAGGAAGCATTGTATTGCCCTGATGATAAAGTGCTGGCTACCACAGTGGGCCAGAGACCCACACTGTGTTTGGGACTGAATCACACTGGGTTTATAGAGGTTGATTTTTTTTTTATTTGGTGTCAGTTTTTTAACATGATCCATTAATTTCAAAGTCTGAAAACTTACCAGTTTCATATTTTTTTGCAAGATCATTTCAAGAGTTCTAGCTCTCCCTCCTTTGACATTTCCCATAATATTTACTATTTCTGTCTTTGCAGATTGAGATTGGGCTGGTGTATGGAGCTCCAGGTAAAGTAGTGCAGCCTCCAGTAGCACAAACCCATTATCTAGACTGTCAGGTGCCGCTATTAACCATACTATGTGCAGGGCAGGATACCAATTCTGTGCATGCACACAAACATTCTCAATGGGCACTGGGACAGCTGTGGATCTTACTACTTCATGTCCTCACTGGTCAGATAGATTGCTCAAGTTCAGAAGCTGTTATACATCAAACCTGCTGCCAGCTAGTTTTTTGTTTCTCCAGCCCCGAACAAGAGTCCAGGGTAGGGCTACAGAATCACTGCTATCACCACTTCACCACCCTGTTCCACTGGGGCCAAATAAGAAGTGGCCAACATCCTACGTAAGAAGCTTATGCTTATTTTTTTATTTATAGCCTGCTTTCCTCTCTGACTGGGGACTTAAAACAGCTTTTTCCATCATTCCCTCCTCCTCCATCCTCAATACAGTAACCTTGTGAGAGTAGGTTAGGCTGAGGGGCTGTGTCAAGCCCAAGGTCACATGGCAGGATTCCATGTCTGAGCAGGAAGTTCATACCCAGTCGTCCCAGGGCCTAATCCAGGGGTGGGGAACCTCCATCCCGAGGGCCATATGCGGCCCTTGAGGTCACTTGGTGTGGCCCTTGGAGATTGCTGGACCAAACTGAGTCATGCGGCAGCCTCCTTGGGGCCTGGCTGGCCAGCGAGGATTGTGGGGCCCAGCCACACTGTGCAGCAGCCTCCCCAGGGCCAGGCAGGGATCACAGGGCCCAGATGTACTGTGCGGCAGCCTCCCTGGGGCCTGGTTGGCTGGCCAGAATTGCTGCAGGGCCTGGAAAAGTTACTGTCACAGTTCAGTTTGCACTTGATTATCCCAGATGGCGTGGCCTAATATGCTAATGAGTGTGTGACCTAATATGCTACTGAGTTCCAGCTTGGCTTTTTCTATAAAAAAGCCCTGGAACTACGCATTTGCCTAGGGCAGTGGGCCATGTGTGTGTGTGTTTGTGTGTGTGCCAGATTAGGCTCTTCCCACATGACTCCAAATAGAAAAACAATTATTTGCATTAATCTTGCCAGCCTGAATCATTCTTCCTTGGTGGAGCACTGTTTTTTAAGCTGATCATTTTTTATGGCCCACGAATGATGTTATAAATATCCATATGGCCCTTGGCAGAAAAAAGGTTCCCCACCCCTGGCCTAATCCATCACTCTGACTTCCATAATGAGCACATAGCAGCTTCCCAGGTCCTTTTTAGGTCAGGAAAATAGTACAGGGAGCTAAAGCCCTTTCTCCTTGCAAGCTGTAGTCCCAAGGTGGGCAGGAGCCACTACCACTGGAAGCTGGCTGTCCGAGCACCAGATGGGGTAAGCACAAGTGGTGGCTGGAGCCTGCTGTTTCTTCTTTTGCTCTCCTTAGAGGTGGGGCTGTAGACAGTTGGGCCCCCATCTAGCATGAGGCCCAGGGCAACTGCCCCTGTTGCCCATTGGCTAAGACCATCCTGATGAGATATAATGTAACAGGTGATGGAAAAGCCACTATTATTGCAAGTAGTACAGAGCCAGATGTAAAGTCCATGTATCCCCACTTTCTAACAGACACTTGCTGGGACTTCTCTGATGTGAACATAATTCTCAGGTGTACAAGGACCTGATTCAGCTTGGGACCACAGCTTGCAAGATGAAGAGGCTTCAAAAACTGGCACAGGGAGGAAGGCAGAAGCCCTTTTGTCATAATGTCATAGTCCAAATTGGAATCAGGCTCCTATGTACCTGGAAATGGAGTTCCCAGCACCAAACTCCAGGTGCATGTCTGACCCCAAATCCTTTTGACAGCCACCTGTCTGCCATGTGGACTTTGTAATGTGTGAATCAGCTCTCTGTTCCTGAGAAGCTGCAATCATGCACTCTACTTTTATTGCTGCTCTGAGCAAACTGAAATTTGGCTTCTCATTTACCACTTGCAAACAACTGTTTCCTATTGAAAACACAACTGATCATTTAATTAACAATATCTCAGGTGGATTTTGATGCAAATTTTGCACCTTTTGTGTGGATCATGTCAGTGCCTGGTCCCAAATAGAATCCTGGGAAAGCCGTCTTTTAGACCCCTGGGGCCAGAGGCAGGCAGCATAGTCCAGGGCAATTGAGGATCATCCAAAAGAGAGGAATGAAGGGCCAGAGGCAAGTAATGTCATCTAGAACTGGCATAAGATCAAGTATCCAGAAGAGGATGGAGTTTCGCCAAGCATAGTAATCTTTGCAGAGACAACTTGCTCAGACTGGGAGGTGAGCTGGGACTTTATAGTGCCTGGTGGGAAGGAACTGGTTCCTTGGAGTCAGCTGACTGAATGCAATGGCAGTGGCACTGCTGGTGCTGTAGCCTAAGAGGTGTTCTTGAAGCACAGAACTCAGCTGTTAGGCTTGGGGAGAAACAATGCTGGGAACTGCAATCTGAGATACCTACCCAGAGTACCTTGCACCTGTTCTTGTTAAACTTTGGGGGTCTGCCACATGAACATTATTAAAATTCCTTCTTAGGAATTCCGACTCCATTGCTGTCATACAGGCCAGTTGTCCAAGCTGAGCACTGGCGCCTTTCCACACAGCCAGAGCACAGCTGTTGCCTTAGAACGATTCCAGTTAATTCCATCGCCTATAATCCACAAACAAATGCTACCAACAGCCTCACACATCTTCCCTAACAGGTGGAAAACAAACTTGCTCCCCAGAATTTGCCTCTCATGTTATTTTATGAATTCTTGAATTTGAACATTCACTGAATATTTGATATCAGTATTTGATATCTGGTTAGATTTGATTTCAAATATGACAGTATTGTTTTATTTATAAAAATGTTTAGCAGGACCATGCTAAATATTCCCCAGTTTTGAATTTTAGGTTAACAATAGCAATTTTAGTGGAGTAAAAACAAAAATCTCAAAAATACTTTGTGCAAATGTTCTTTTTTCCAGTCCTTTTCCTTGTACTTTGTTCTCATTCATCACTGCTTTTTCCTGTTATCTGTATCAACCAGATGAGTGATCCCAACCTATTAGCGATCACATAGTTGCTGAGGTGCTATCTCTACCTTGCATAGCCAATTAGATTTCACTGCATGATGATATCACTAATGCCAGTAGAAAGCAATTGTAGGTGTGGACAATGAAAGCAGGCAGGTAAACATCTTCCCAAGATGTGCCCCCCAAAAGTTGTTTCAGAAGGTTGCTATTTTTCAACACTGCCAACATTTTTGTAGGAAACAGAAATTTCAGCTTAGCCCTAATATTTAAAATGTGATAGTTTGATATTTGATGGTTGCTGCTCTGTGTGCATATGATGGAGCTAGGGGAAGAACTAACCAAGATTAGTTGCTGCCTTACATTGAATTTTAATTGTAAGAAAACATTCCTGTGATCCTATCACCCAGTGACTCCATTATCAGCCCATGGATACAGAAGGTAGATGGCCACTCAGAATGGTATGAAAACTGGCTCCTGTTATTTTCTTGTCCTAGGTCATGTTCTGTACTCCAAATGGTTGAGCCTCTATGACCCTGATGACCTCAATGCTGGGCTAAAGGGCTACGTGAAAGTCAACCTGTGTGTCCTGGGAGCTGGGGACCGTGCACCGGTAAAATCTCAACTTTACCTTTCAGCTCCTGGACAGCGGCACAAAATGATCATTGAAGATCATGTAGTAGAATTGACAGTTACTAAAATCACAAGGAATCCCAGGGAAAGGGTGAAATTTTTCCTGCCCCTTTATTAAACAATAGGAGCAAACTAAACCCACCCCATACTATATGCATCTATTATATTTACTATGTTTTTATTTTTAATATATCCAGGAATTGCCCAGACTATGCAGGAAGTTTCCACTTGTTTTGCTGCTTTACTAATCAGCAAGGGGACATCCTCTCCTATTAAAGGGAGTGATGCATTGTTTCCATATGGAAAAATTAAATATGAAAAAATTGATATCAACTTGCTCTGAGACTTAGCAAGGGTAGCAGGCTAGGCCAGGCTGAGGTGCTATCCCTGGAGCTTCTCATTGGCTCAGTGACTGAAGCCTATTACAACAAGCACATTCAACCACTGAATGCTTGATGGGAGGTGAGTAGAAAATCAGAAATTTGGGATTATGGCTACTAGCAGGCAGCAGGGTGTATTTTGTGTACAACGATTTTGAGCAGGTGCAGTCTGTCTGAGCTGGGAGACACAGAATCCCAGCAGGGGCTTTTTAGACAGGCTGTCCTTAAGTTCTTCCACGTGTAAGCTGCTGCAGCTCTTTCACACACCACTTGGAAGGGGCTTTTTTGTAGAAAAAGCCCAGCAGGGACTCATTAGCATATTAGGCCATACCCCCTGATGTCACCATTGTTTCACATGGAGCTTTTTTGTAGAAAAAGCCCACCAAGAACTCATTTGCATGTTAGGCCACACCCTTGATGCCAAGCCAGCTGGAACTGATAAAAAAAAAAAAGTCCTGCACTTTGGTAACGTGAGACACTGCTTCCACAAGGACTAGTAGATCCAGGTTGCTTGTTTTTTTAACATTGCCTCGGAAATGCACATGGAAAAGATGTCGGAAATGAAAATTCACGTGCATTTTTCAAGAAAGAGCTGTGAGGGCAGAGCCACTACCATCCTGCTTACAGATATTTTCTTCCTCCCTCTCCATAGGATGCAGAAAAGATAAAAGAGGACCAAGCTGGAGAAGACAATGTTCTCAAGTCTGCAGAAGTGCCAGCGCGCATGGCCACTCTCCAGCTCTCAATCTACCAAGCAGAAGATATTCCTCAAAGTAAGGGTCACAGATCAAAAGTCGACTTTCTGTCATGGCGAGGGGGGTTCTGGCAATACCAAACCCAAATATTTGCACCAGAGAACCATTTAGTGATTATGTCTCAGCATTTCTGAGAAATGTTTTGCTCACCCATAGGGTGAAGAAATGAGCAGTGACTCACTAAAGCTCATACTTTGCCACAAATTTTGTTAGTCTTTAAGGTGCTACTGGACTCTTGCTCTTTTCTGCTGCCATAAGATGCATTCACTATTCTTTTGTCCAGCAGCATTGTAAAACAGGTTTTCTTAAAGAATACAGAATCTTGTACAACTAGCTTGACTTAGGACAGAGGACTGCAATCCTGTTCAACATGGGAGCACTTTAGGAACACTGAGAACAGGTAGTGGATGTTATGTAGGTAGCAATCCCTCTTACAGACTGGACTGTGTTTCACTCTGTGAAACAGCTATGATCAGTCTCCCCTTTATAAGAAGAGTACGCTACCCCCTCCAGGACAAAAGTATTGCCAAAGACCCATGAGCTCAGTCTCAGAGACAGGTGCAGGAACCCACTAGCCTTTTAGTGAAACCTTCACTTTGAAAAGCACACATACGCACACACACACACAGCAGTACAACAAATGCTGTTTCTGTAGAAGAATGCCTGAAGTAGCCCAGGCTAGGAAGGGAAGTGCTACATGCTTGTTTTACAGCCCTTTGGAGTTTATTCTAATCCTAAATATGCAATGGTGAACACAGCTCTCTTCTGCCTCGTGGCAATATGATGCAGGTATTTGTATGTTTGGTCCAGTGGAGCAATAATAACTTGCCAGGACTGTTTCATACCTAGGATTGCCATCCTCCAGATGGATATCGACCTTAGAGAGCCACAGAAAAAAGTAAGAACCAATTAACACAACCGTGGGAACTATAACAGACAGCAGTAATGTGGAATCACTCAAATAGTTATACAGTATTCATAGCCAAAATTTTATGTCAAGCACAATAATCATAATACCTATAAAGGTAAAGGTAGTCCCCTGTACAAGCATCAGTCGTTTCTGACTCTGGGGTGATGTCACATCATGATGTTTTCATGGCAGACTTTGTACGGGGTGGTTTTCCATTGCCTTCCCCAGTCAGCTACACTTTCTCCCCAGCAAGCTGGGTACTCATTTTACCGACCTCGGAAGGATGGAAGGCTGTAGGAAAAACTTTACTTACCTTCTCACTCTCTCAGACGTTGCTTCCAACTTCAGAAAATCAGAATTATGTAATACACATAATATGGGTGTGAACAAGACACAGCCTCTGACGGGGATGCCAGTTTATGAAACCGTTTCCATCTGCTCTTTATCAAAGAGGCATTCTACACACACCACATTCCTGGTCCCTGCTTTCCAGGGTGGACTCTACGGCATTATACCTCACTGAGGTCCCTCCTCTCTCCAAACTCAGCCCAAACTCCAAACTCCAACCCAACGATCCCCACCCCAACAATCTCCAGGTATTTTGCAACCCAGAGCTGGAAAGTCTACTGGACATCCAGCTTTTCTGAAATAATAAATCTAACTTCTGGCTCAAACTGCTTCTACACAAACAAAATTGGGAGAAGAGGGCAAAAAACTGGCTGGGCCAGCACTTTTTAATCACTGTGGGTAAAAAGGCTTGGGTCTTTTTGCCTAAATAATGCACATGAGCAGTGTTCTGGCTAAGCCAGGTTATAGTGTGAGCTAGCTCACAGTTTTCTAGCTTCCAGCTCATACATTTTTGTCTTAGCTCAAGAAAAATTGCCCCAGAGCAAGCTAATTTATTAGTAGCTCACAAATTAAAAGCCATAGATCCAGATGGGCAGCCATGTTGGTCTGAAGCAGTAGAACAAAGCAGGAGTCAAGTTTCACCTTTAAGGCCAACATTTTTTTTTCAGAATGTAAGCTTTTTTGTGCTAGAAGTACTTTTCCATACTATTGTCTGATGAAGTGTGCTTCTAGCACACAAAAGCTTACATTCTGAATAAGAGTTTGTTGTTCTTAAAGGTACAACTTTAATTCCAGTAGCTCACAAAGTTGAATTTTTGCTCACAAGGCTCCAGAGCTTAGAGGGAGCATTGCACATGATGTTCCTATCAGAAGACAGAGCATAGGGCAGAGCTGCATGAAAATCCCTGCTCTGCTATATCCTTGGGTAGCATCAGGCAACTAGTGTCTTTCAGTCCTAGTGACTGTAACTGTAAAATGGGCTGTTTAAGCAAACTGTTGCTTGATTTCTTCTGCAGTGGACAAAGACATAAATTATTTCAAAGCCAAAGATGAGGCCCTCAGTGAAGAAGGTGATCTTGTTGACCCTTCCATGGAAGTTAACTTTGCAGGGAAAACAGTAAGTGTAATGAAGCTCTCATTTTCAGGAAACAAAAGAGCCATGTCTAAGTAGAGTGGAAACTCAGTGAATGAATGGTATAATAAATAATAGCTTGTTGCAATCTTGCATAAATTACTAGGCCACTTATCTACACACACTTCAACAATATTAATGTAATAATTCCATAAGTGCACCATGCCAGGAAAACAAATCCCTATTTTTTTCTGAAGTCCCCTTTAATTGTTTTTCGAAATAAAAAGATGGAATTTTTTGGAGCAGGAACACAGTTTCAGCTGGCTTGGTGTCAGGGTGTGTGGCCTAATATGCAAATTAGTTCCTGCTGGGCTTTTTCTACAAAAAAAGTCCTGTAAAAAGATATGACTTACAAGTGGTTTCATTATATAATTGTTCTAATTATCTCTAAGCTGCAAATGCTTTTGCAGAACCTTAGGCTGACCAAGCAGCTTGTATTTCAAGGAGAGTTATTCAGAGATTGCATGTGTTGGTGAGTGGAGAATGCCTGTCTTGTCAGGGTTCTGGCTTCTTACCACCATCACCACCTCTCTTGGGGGCAGTGTTAAACTGAGTGGTGGTGCCAAAATTAATGTCTACTTGGAAATCATAGCCTGTGATTCTCAGCTGGGCAACTGCATATGCAGTCCCACTAGGAATATAACATGAGCATTAAAAAAAATGCCTGCCTGAGCTAGAGATCTCTTACATTACAATATGAATCAAATAGGGTTGCCAGGTCCAACACAGGAAATATTGGGGGTGGAGCCAAGAGCAAGGTTGTGACAAGCACGATTGAACTCTGAAGGGCATTCTAGACATCACATTTAAAGGGACAGCTCTCCTTTTAAATGCCTTCCCTTCATTGGAAATAATGGAGAATGGGGACACCTTTTGGGGCTCATAGAATTGGATCCCCTTGTTCAATCTTTTTTAAATGTGGGGAGTTTTCTGAGGAGAGGCACCAGATGCAATGCTAAAAAATGGGCGCCTCTGCCTTAAAAAAACACTCCCAGAGCCCCAGATAGCCACAGATTGATTCTCCATTATACTCTATGGGGACCAGTTTCCACAGGGTATAATGGAGTGCCTCGCATACATTCAGCCCCCCCCCCCACACACACACACACACTTTCCAAACCAGGAGATTCCCTTCCTCCAACTGGGGATTGGAAATACTAGACTCAAGGGTCCAGTTTATATGAAAGGTGCAATGTCTCGTGTGAATGTTCCTTTGTCCCACTAGCATCATGTTTAAATCAGACCTTAGTCAAGTAGAAAGGTCATACCACTTCTCCTTGTTGGACTCTATGTAACACCTGGGTGTAGTGAAAGCTAGACTGAACAATGTGGCTGATCTGTTTTTATCTCCCTTCTTCAACAACATCCTAAGCTCAGGACCAGAGTTGTATTTGGAAGTGCCAACCCTGCATGGAACCAGATGATGTCTTTTCCTATGCAGGTGAGCTGCAATTTTCAACAGTGGGCGGAACATGCTTGAGGTAGAGGCTAAACCCGCTTCCTCCATAAACAAACTTAATGGGGAAGATACAGAATGAAATCTGTTAATTACAAACCCTGAACTTTGGTTTTCTCTGTTGCTCATGTGAGCATGTAACAGAATCTCAGGTTTTTCCTTTGAAATGCATATTTAGATGGTTTAGGGGATCTCGGACCCCAGAGGCAGAGCGTTGTCCTCACTGGGATGTCTTTCCATTGCAGATGCCTTCCTTGTGTGATCTAATTAAGCTTACCATCCTTGATGGGTGAGTAGGAGCACTTTGGATCATATTTCAAATGCACATAATACTGTGACCATATACAGTCCCCTCAAACAGTAATACATAGCATCTGTATAGCATATTTGCTAATATTCAAAGTATCCTATATTGGAACCTAAGTACACATCACATGTAAATGCATGCAATAGAAACCAGATAGCTATGGCTTTTAATAGAAAAAGTAGTTTCTGTTAGAGATGGTTGGAAGCACGAACATGTTGGACAAAGAAAGGGTTAAACGTTTACTCTCCCCATCACTGCTTCTGATGGCCCAAAATATTGCCATATCCAGATTGTTGTGCCTCAGTAATCTTTGCCCTGACCTGGACAACCCATGCTAGCCTGATATCAGATTTCCAAAGCTAAGCAATGTTGACCCTGGTTGCGACCCAGGAAACCACTGAGGAATACTAGGATTGCTGCACAAAACCAGGCAACAGCAAACCACCTCTGATCATCTTGCCTTTAAATATTACAGGGTTGCTGTAAGTTGCCTGCAACTTAATGGCACTTTCCACCACTGTTCCTTACAATATCCCATTAAGGTAGGCTACACCAGAGCTGAGTCTGAGAGAGAAAGAAAAGGTTCCAAGCATACTTTTAGCACAGATCAGCAACTGAAAGAACAAATGTTGGTTTTAATTGCATCTTTCTCTTCCTGATTCTAAAAACATGCTCTACTAGATGTTGAAATAAAACAGGCAATTCTTAGTAAGTTTCAAAAGGTTTGTGCTTCTTGCATCCACCCAGACAGACAGCCCAGCTGCTCAGCAGTCTGTTTTGTTCCAAGGACCAGCATCAAGATAGGCTTTCTATTCTTTGGGGCAAGCACTTTTATTAATTCTTTGACTCCACCCACTTTGCATCACTCTCCACCCCTTTTTACCTGTGCCAGGTCCAGGCTTTTTTTCTGTTGCCTCTAGCAAGCCTCCTTTTTGAAAGGCATTCCGGGAAACCTCCATGTGTTCTGGGAAATTTCCAGCTTATTCCTGGAGATAGTCTGTGGGATTGGTCTCTAGCTCAACACTCTCCCCATTCTGTTTCTGCCTGGAGGAGGGGGATGAGGTGGCTCATTCTATTGTCTCTTCAGTCAACTCCATTAGCATCTCTTAAGAGGTAGCTCAGGTTCTCCTGGAATAAGTGGCCTAATTTCCTTCTCTCCCCACCCCCCCCTCCTGCTTGTCTCTGAGCTCAGAAACAGAAACTTTTAAATCCTGCTTGCCACCTCCACCTCCAGGAGGCAAAGCATTTCTCCACATAGGTATTCTGTGAACCAGTCTATTAGTTTGGTCAAGTATGGCCTATATTTGGAAGTCATCTTGTCTTCCACACTACACCTGAGAAAGACAAAAATATATATTTTTTTCCCTCAAGGGTAATTTGGACAGCACCTAGAAATATTAGCTGATGGAGATCTGCTTTGAGGGGGTATTACATCAATGCAAAAAAAAAAAATCAGCAAGTTATCAAAAGCCTTTACAAGTGTTTGATTTTCTAAAATGTACTATTATGGCGGGGAGGGGTTAAGTTCCATGTTTTAAAATAGCCTCTAGCCTCTTGTTGGTTTCTTGTTGGTTGGGTATAGGCACCTGGAGCAACCAGGAAAGGCAGGATATAAATATTTTAATAAGATTTACAGACATTTATTAAAAATACCATTTGTCAGATTTTTACTGTGCCCGCTCTCACCCATTATCTCCAGTGTAAAAAAGCAATACCTGGGAGGCCATAGAGTTCCCACAGAAATATGGATCCCCTGAAAACATCCAATTTTCTTTTGTTTTCTAGGGATGAATATACAAACGCCAGTGTTATTGGGACTGTCTTTCTCAGCCTCTCCCAGATCTCTTTCACAGGGTCTGCAACAGATGGTAAGCAGATTTCAGCCCAAATTTTAGGCTGAGTCAGCAACTCCAAAAGGCAGCCCTCTCCCCAATGAATGCTGGGGTTTGGTCTGCATTCAGAGATCTTTTCCCAAGTCATCCAGTTTGAACCAGTGCTTCTGTCTGATGTTGGAGTGGAGGATAGGAGTGGATAAAGAGGGGATTTTTTAGCCTCTCTGCAAGCTTTAAAAATATAATCCATGCTGTAAGAGCAAAAGAGGTTACAAGAAATGTAGCGCAGACCCCCCCTTCCTGGTGGTTTATGCCTTGTGGGTCTGACCTGTCCATCTGTGGCTTTATTGCCTTTAGTAGCACCTGAAATTCCTCTTCTTGCCATTGAATTGGGTGGATGTATGTCTTTCTTCTTTTCTCAAGGTCTTATTGGTTTCAGGGAATGTCTCGGGGTTCCTGCCATGCTTTGGACCCTCCTTCCTGCCCATCTATGGCAGTCCAAGAGAGAATATAAATATAGAGGATCCATATGAGGAGCTCAACAGCGGGGTTGTAAGTCTTGTTCTCCAGTGAATCAGTGCTTCAAACCTAGAATGGTTCAGTCTTTCTCTTACCTTTTCCATATTTCCATTATATATCTATTAGATTAGATGCTATTAAAGTAGAGACACATCTATCCTACTGTTTGTACTGGATTTAGGAGCATTTTAACTTAAGTACAGCCAGGCCCATAGCGCCCCATGGGACCCAGAGGGCCCAGTCTCCTTGTGGATTTTATGGGCCCCCTCCCCAAGCCTTGGCTCCCCACAACCCCTTGGGACCCCTCACCCCAAATGGTAAGTTCTTGGTGAGGGAGGCCCCTAGATCGCACAGGTTGCAAGGGCAGCTAAAGTCCTTTCAGGGTGGGGAGGGAGGGAGGAGGGCGGCCATGGCCAGGACATGTCTCCCCCAGCCAGCATGTACAAGCCGCATGCTTTCCCTGCTGTTCCAGTTGGGGAAAGGCACAGGAAAGCAGAGAAATGGGGAAGGAGATACAAATCAGTCTTCTTTTGAACTTTGGAACTGGAAGTTGATCTCTGTAGGCTGAGCTCCAGGAAAGGTAGAAGGGGAATTGGAGTTTACATGCAATTTTCATCATACTGGAGGAGGGAGAGGTGTGGCCTCCAGCCTCTCCAGCTTCTTGCTCTCACCCCATGGCCCCCCCTCCTACAGCCCCCCTGTGACCCCCTTCCCTTTTGACTCTTAGCTACAGGGCTGAGTACAGCTTATGCAGTAATTTCTAAGGACCAGACTAGTTGAGATAGAAAAAATCAGTGGTATCTGATTTGAAGATTAGGTAAAGTCTTGCTGGGGAGGGAGGGTTCTGATCAGGTCCTCCTTTGCCTCTTTTATGCAATTAGCTCTGTGGGTGGGAAAAGACAGATACTAATGCTTCTAACTGTTTTTCCTCCCTGCAGAGCTAATTGCAGCTTCAGACAAGCTATGTAAATTGTGGAAGAGATGTGGGAGAAAAACAGTTTAAAAACCCTTTCCTCCAGCAACAGTTCCCTGATCTTCAAACCTGCTAATTAGCTTTCAAAAGAATAGACCTTTTTAACCACAGAGCTTTCAGTGTTGTTTAAGTTGGCCTAAGTTTACAATCCAAAGCAAACTTTCTGGAGAGTATGTCCCATTGAATTCAGAGGGGGTTATTGTTGTTGTGCTTGACTCTTGGCAATTCTATGGGCCAGCTCTCTCCATGTTTTCCAATCTTGTACTATTTCTTTGAGTTGTTCCATGCTCAGGCTGATGTTGACTTTTATGGTGTCTAGTCTCTGTGTTCTTTGACAGTCTGGTTTCCTTTTGCCTCTAACCCATCCAAGTATAATTGCCTTTTCTTCCGCATGACATGGCTGAAATAAGCCAGTTGCAGTTTTGTGATTTTTTTCCTTCCAGTGGCATGTCTGGTTTTATTTGTTAACAATACTTGCTTGTTTGACACCTTTGCTGTCCAAAGAGACAACCATCCAGCATAGTTAGCAGAAATCTCCCTTATATTTGAACATTTTCTCACTAATAATGAGGGCTAGAATGGGGGGGGGGGGGGTTGCTTGTTCGTTTTTGCTTTTATTCTCTGAGGTATACTCCTGATAACCCAGTGTAAACTACTGTTAAATCCTTGATTAAAGGAATTAAAAATGTAATAAATAATCAGATTGTGCACTGTATGTAGCATTCTACAATCTATGGTTTCCAGATATTCCTCTGGTATTGAATTAGCACATTGCAGGCCTTTACACCCCAAGGGCCTCTTCTCTAAACTAAGCATGAGATCTTGTACCTGATGTGCTTGCACATTAGGCTTGCCAATCCCCGGGTCCCAGCTGGGGTTCTTCCGCTTCCCCAGGCTCCTTCCCGCCCCCATCTGCTGGCCGATGGGGGGAAGCCCTGCCCCCAGAGGACCATGTGCCTTTCCACCTTCAGTCTCCAATTGAAAGGCTTCCTCTTGGGATGGTGTGTCTGTGTTACTTTGAAGAAGTTGGCAGCAACTTGTGAGTAGAGAGGCCAATCCCTCCCTTCAGAGTCACCAGAAACAGGGGGGAGGGGGGAGGGAAACGTCTGCTGAGCACTTCATTATTCCCTATGTGGAGATCGATTCTCATAGGGTATAATGGGGAATTGATCTGGAGGTTTCGGGGGCTCTGGGGGAGCTGTTTTTTGAGGTAGAGGCATCAAATTTTCAGTATTGTATCTAGTGCTTCTCCCCAAAGTACCCCCCAAGTTTCAAAACGATTGGACCAGGGGGTCCAATTCTATGAGCCCCAAAAGAAGGTGCCCCTATCCTTCATTATTTCCTATGGAAGGAAGACATTTAAAAAGGTGTGCTGTCCCTTTAAATGTGATGGCCAGAACTCCCCTGGAGTTCAATTATGCTTGTCACACCTTTGTTCCTGACTCCGCCCCCAATGTCTCCTGGCTCCACCCCCAAAGTCCCCAGATATTTCTTGAATTGGACTTGGCAACCCTATTGAACATATAGTTTTAAACAGAACTGGAGAGTGGGAATAAAAGGGTCCTTATACTCTCTGTCCACTTGTCACTATTTTTCTATTCATAGTCTCTTCTTCTGGTTCTTCTTGTATGGACTCTTCTGTTCCATTAATATTCCAGGGAGAAGGAGCAGCTTATCGGGGAAGAATCCTTGTGGAGCTGAAAACCAGCATGGATGTGATTACTAATCAAATGATCGAGGACATTCCTGAAGAAACGGTTAACAAAATAGAGGTAACCACAGAAGGACATTCACCATGTATTATCTTATAGTGTGCAAAGAAATACAGGTAACATGCCTTTCTCGTCAAGATTTGGCCCTTACAGCATGTTGCTTTGGTGATGGGGGCTAGAATTAAGAGAGAGCAAGGCACATGGGCCATAGGGTATAGTTGGAAGACACATGATGCAACCATGTTGCTGAAATTAAGTAGGTTGGCATCTGGTCAGTGCTTGGATAAGAAATCCTCTTGGGAAACTTCTGTCCTGTGATTGAAAAAAGATGGGATAAAAATAGGGTTGGGGTAGGGACATGGGGGAATGTGACACTGGTAGTGTCTCTACATCACTTCTGGGGAAAACCTGGAAGTGATGTGGGGTAACTCTGGGAACTGCTGGAAACTCTATGGTAAAACCATAGTTTCTGGTGATCCCTATGTAATTTCTAAATTTTTCCCAGAAGTGACAGAGCAATGCAACTGACATCACTGTCTTTCCCCCCACCCCTGCACCTGCTCAGAGCAGCAGCAGACAAAGAGGGCTACAAGCAGAAGGTCTCCTGCCAGAGCAGGAAACCTGGCAACCCTAGATAAAAACTTGCCTGGGATTGTGCTGGCATCTTCAAGATTCTTGGGACACATTTTTCCTCAACTGAATGAGTTCGCTGTCTGCAACCTCCCTTTCTGTTTATGGGCTTCCCTAGAAGTAGCTGACTAGCCACTGTGTGAACAGAATGCTAGACTAGATGGGCCTTTGGGCTGATCCAGCATGGCTCTTTTATGTTCCTTCTGCCCACCATTTCATCATATACATAGAGATATTACCACATAGTGTGAAGGCCTGCTGAAACTGGATAAGGTCGTTATCTAAGCTGCATACAAACTAGAAGAACTGCTTGATCAAAAACTGGGTAGAGCTGTATAATATAGTGGGTTCAATGCAAGGAGGAGACGCGGTAGTAGTGAACGTAGCTCTTTATTCAGTACAGCATAGTAACAGATAAACTCTAAGACTGGCTTACTGGGGCAATGGGGCCAACTATATACAGTTCAAGATTCCTGCGGTAGGACGCCATTGGATCATTTAAACCAGCAGGGGGCCTGTGATTGGAGCAGGGCAGCAGGGATTTGGATCCCACTGCCCATTGTTTCTAGTCCCCAAGTTCAGACCTAAGGGCTCCAATGAGCCAGGCAGGAACACAGGTAATAGCATCATTAGTCCACATACACAACAAGCTGTCTCCTAGGGAAGCCAGTTAAGTACTGGATGCAACAAGCAAATCTCTTCTCGTTTTTTCTCATCCCACTATGTGACTTGCTACTGCCAAGAAAAAAGGTGCATCCCAAGTTCCTCTACTTTAGGACTAGCTGTTTTGGGGGTGACACTTTCCTCTTCTAATTTTTCCTGTTCTTTACTTTGGTAGCGCTACATGTCCCGGCATAGGTATGGGCTCTGTGCTGTCTTTTATTCAGCTACCATGATGGATGATATCAAGGAACTGATCCAATTTGAGGTTAGCATTGGGAATTATGGCAACAAGTTTGATGGGACTTGCAAACCCTTTGCTTCGACCACACAGTACAGCCAAACAGTGTATGATGGTAAGCAATGTATGACAGTGTATATAGGAATAAGGAGAGAGAAAGGGAATGAGCTGGGAAATTTTGTGAGAAGAAATCCTGAGGAGGATAGTGTTGCCTGGAGATGAAGGGATAAGGCCCCATTTGAGTTCTAAGTCACTCATGATCACTCTCATTTCATTCCAGGTAACTGCTACTACTACCTGCCCTGGTATGACACAAAGCCCATGGTGGCCATAACCTCTTTCTGGGAGGATGTGGGCTACCGAATCAGCTGTCTGAATACCATTAAGTTCATGCACAACAGGCTGGTGAGTTCAGGCACTGACTGTGTAAAGTATTCAAGGCTAACAACTTAACAAGAAGTGATGGAATGTTTGGGGGTATGTGCATTGTGTCTCCTGCATGGTCTTCTCAGGCAGTATGCTGTTTCCAAAAGAAGCTGGCCAGATGTCTCTGAGCAGATGCTTAAAACTGGGCATGATGGGGGTTACCATTCTCAACCCCAGAGGGTTTATTACCATTAAGCACAGAGGTTTCATCTTTAGTACCATTGCTAAAATCTGCTGATGGTCTTTGAAAGGTGTCAGTTACCAGGGGCAAATAGGGTTTAAATCCCTATAAGACCTTGAAGCTCAATGGGAGACCTTGGATTGGTCATCCTCTTTCAGCTTACTCATTGTGAGGACAAAATGGTGTTGGGGGAGGGTGGAGACACATATAAAATAGCCAGATAGATCTCAAGGTTATGCCAGATGAGTGATTTTGCTGCTTGTAACTAGGATAATGGGACATAGTTGATGTTTGGCTTACGTTAAAATTCCCATAGGTATTTTAGTCTTTGGATGATGACGGTGACTAGTAGTTTTAATGCTTCTCACATGGGATACAGCATGGTATTTTTTAAAATGACACCTTTGTGCTTTGTTTATTCATTCTTATTATAACTATGTTGTTCATTTCCCTCTTCTTCCTTTCCTCCTTCCCCCTTATTGGTCCTACGGCCATCAAGCACCCTTATGAGTCTGCCATCTTGGACTGCATTTCACAGGGAGCCAAGAGACATGACACTTGGGCATGTTGGGAAGAGGATCTGATGTTTCAGAGAAGGCCAGGGTGTTGCGGGATTTATTTTGTACCCTCAACAACACAAACCCCAAACCAAAACAACCTGCAGTTATCAGAAGGCTAATACACACTTAATAACATAGGCTTTATTAGACTCCAAGTTTCTCCTTAAAATATTCTAACTATATTTTAAGGAGAAACTTGGAGTCTAATAAAGCCTATGTTATTAAGTGTGTATTAGCCTTCTGATAACTGTAATTAGTACAGTTTCTCATACAGTTATACAGAGAATTCAGTTCCACAGTCAAGCATAGTTCCATAGTAAGCATTCTATAGTCAAGTATTCTATGAAAAGTCTAAGTCCCTGTTAGTCTACATTTTCTCAGTTAAAGTCTAAGTCCCAAGTCCCATTCTATATTAGAGATCTCTAATAAGAGTTGTTAAATTCATGACTTGACCATCAGAGAGACTGTCTCTCATGCAGGTCAGCCCAGAGTTCCAATTATCTTGGCATGATCAGCACATAGGCAGCCTCTGGTGCAGATCAGCAGCTTTCTACCCCAAAACCCAGGGCTTTAAAAAGAAAAACTTTATGAATTGTCTCTATTTCATCTAATATTATGAATTCCAGTATTGTAGATAGTAGATCCAGATGGCAAGTTGCTTCCGGTTCAAACCAAATAATGATATTTCTGTCCTCAAAAGACTCTCAACTTTACCCTAGTTTTTTTCTACTCTGCTGACCAAGATTTTCAACTTATACTGTTAGCTGAGAGCTTATGCTGTTAGCTGAGAGCAATATGGATGCTGAAGAACTTAGAACTCTTGTTGTCACTTTCATAAAGAGGGCCAACCCAAAATAAATCCTGCCACACAGGGGAGAAAGATTCTCTTCATTCCCACACCAACCTAGTGTTCTCCTGTTTAACTGATCTGGCCCCGCAACAGTATCTACAGCCTTGTTTCTAGTTAGGAGGAAGTCCTCCCCTTCCCTCTCTGCCCTTGAACTCTGAACTAGACATCCAGATGCCAGAATAAACTCACAGACATCTCTGCACACACATGCTACTGCTGAGAGTTCATCAGTCACTGTCCACATGCATTAAAACTGAACTCTGCAGTTGTGGGCTAGAGGGCTGCAAGTATGTTTCAGTCTGTTTTTCTAAAATGACAGCTTAAGTTCCTAAAATGTTGGTAAGGAACACAGAGCCAGTTTGGTGTAGTGGTTAAGTGTGCAGACTTTTATCTGGGAGAACCAGGTTTGATTCTCCACTCCTCCACTTACAGCTGCTGGAATGGCCTAAGGTCAGCCATAGCTCTTGTAGGAGTTGTCCTTGAAAGGGCAGCTGCTGTGAGAGGTCTCTCAGCCCCACCCACCTCACAGGTTGTCTGTTGTGGGGGAAGGAGATAAAGGAGATTGTAAGCTGCTCTGAGACTGATTCAGAGAGAAGGGCAGGGTATAAATCTGCGGTCTTCTTATTCTCTGCTCTTGGCCTCTTGCAGGAGACCTATTTCTTGCTTGTTAGAAAATACAACTAATTCCTTCTCCATTTCAGTTCTCTGCTGCCCTGATTCCACCCAACTGCCCCTACCAGGATTCTCTGAGGATCCCAGAAGTCTTGCCACATCCATTGCAGCAGTGAGATCCAGCTGTGGCCATTGCTAGCAACTGACAAATTAAAGCATTTGCTAAAGCCCAGACCTAGTTTGGCGGTCCACTGGTCTTTCGTATTTAACATGCTCAAAGGCCACAAGGACTGATTCTAATCTAGGAGTGTCGTGTGTGAAGTGAGGCTCCTCTGAGCACATTCTTACCCCTGCCCCTCATCAGCCAGGTTGTTTACCCACCACAGGTAACTAGGTTCCAGTGCTCTGATAACACAAACACGCCTCCAGTCAGTTCTAGGAGTGGCTAGTGTGCTGTCTAGCTGTAGACATGATTCTCTTTTTCCTACAGAAGCAAAATTTGAATGCCCTGAAAGCCATTAGCAGCCCCAAGGATCCCAAAGTGGATGTTGTTTGGAAGAAGCTCCAGAAAGAACTGTTGGAGGACAGCAAGTGAGCAATTGAGAGAGCTTGGACTAGGTTAGGGACCATGGAACTGGTGTCTAAAGGAGGTCCAGGTGGATTTGTGTGGCATTCACACAGCAGTTTTGCTCTGCCTCGACTCTCAAGCTGAAGCAGCAATTTTTGGAGCGTTCACACATCATCTTCTAATCATCTGTTTTCCAGGATTCCCTTGCTTCCTTCTGATCATTCCGAAACCTACTTTACTGCGATATTTGCTGAAAGATCAAAGTCCAAGTGAGTTTCCATGCCCTGTGGATGGGAAAGCTCGCGTTTTCAAATCCCCCACGCACATTGGTGCCACTTTATTGCCCTCATCCCCTGTTGAGCACCATTCTCCATGCCATGCTACTGGAGGGCTTTTTGCTGACTTAAAAATATAATATATAGCACTACTACACAAAGCTGTTCTTTCCAATTAGTAACGAAGCCCATAGAGTCCTCATTCCTTCATTGGCTACATTCCAATTTCCTAACTGTGTCCCACCCCAAAAAGGTGCCCTGTGTGTTTGTGCTTCTGCCACTAGTAGCTACCAGCCATTGCTTGCAAGGGCAAAACTATTCATTAGCCATGTGATTGCCATAAGAAGTTGCCACACAATGCCTATTCCCCAGTTTAGAATCACTACAGTCTCTCTCCATTGAAGCCATTTGGGCTCAGGAAAACTGCAGGGAGGAAGGCGGGAGCCCTTGCTCCCCCTGTGCCAGTCTGGCCTCTGTAGAGCTTCCCATGGGGAACTTTAAGCTGGTGTATGGCTGCAAGTTTGTGTGATGACCAAGTGGGAAACATAATGTATACCGCCATTATAAAAGCACAATTAGCATTAGCACTTTTATCAATTTAATTAAGTGATTTTAAACTTATCAGAATTTTTTAATGTTTAATGTTAATGTAACCTTGTCTTTTGTATAAGGGAAATTGAATGATGTTGTTAGCCGCCCTGAGCCTGCTCCGGCGGGGAGGGCGGGATATAAATAAAATTATCTATCTATCTATCTATCTATCTATCTATCTATCTATCTATCTATCTATCTATCTATCTATCTATCTATCTATCTATCTATCTATCTATCTATCTATCTATCTATCTATCTATCTATCTACCTACTTTGGCCCAGAGGAAGCTTTTTTCACTAATTACCTATACCAAAAACTAAAAATGGTTATTTTTTCACTTAACACCATACTGTTTCCATAAAGAGCAAGTTATCCATGTAGATTAACATTCCAGCCTAGGCCAATGGGCTCTCGCTATGTGGGGGTCCCTTGCTCCTAGTCCACGATTCGCCTGGGCTCAGTATGCTAAAGTTTGGCTTTTCTACATGCAAAGTAGCAAAATAGCTTGCAGAGTTTAAGCAGAACTAACCCTCGCCTCACATGCAGAAAGGCTGACCACCAATGCTTTTCATTCTCGGAATTAAACAATGCTCTGAAAACAATGTTTTCTTTAATGGCATCTAAGAAATGCCATTCTGAGTAGACAAAACTGACTTTGATGGACCAAGGGTCTGATTCAGTATAAGGCAGCTTCATATGTCCATATGTCCAAATGTGGGCTACTAGATTTTTCTGCTGTCAGTGATGCTGCTTTCTGCAGTGTATGCATTCTTATTGACCACTTGCTCCCCCCTTCTCCAAATTCAGTTCTGCATGCAACATCAAGATCTTTTTTTAATGGAGATGTCCTTTCCTTCTGTCATGGGGTATCTAACTGAAAATGCTGAACTTCTTCTGCCTGCTTGGTACTCAGGAAGTCTCTTCCTACCTTGGACAATCAAGCACCTGCCACCCTTCTGGATCAGCAGCTGATGAAACTGCGAATCCGGCTCCTCCAACAAATCAGCAAGGCAGCAGAAAAGACAAATTCAAGGAATCCCCTGAAGAAACTGATTGCCAAAGCAGAGAATTGGCTCCACAAGATTGCCTCGATCAGTATGGAGGTACATTAGGGGCTTGGTGGTCATAAGAACTATCTAGCAAAATGGAAGACACTGCTTTTGGGATAATACTCTGTGTTCTTTGGAGAAGGATGGTTTGCACTGGGCTGTGAAGAGGAAAGAGGAAGCTGGCCTGAGACATCCTGGCTGCTAACAGACCAGCACTTTGGGCCAACTCAGAGATGCCTCTGAAATCGACCCAAAAAATCCCTCCACATGCAAACATCTGCCGTCCATCCTCGTCCCATACTCACCCCATTCTCCAGCCTCCATAGTGTGACTGAAAAAGCTACTACTTCCAAAGCGGTAGCAAATTTTTGAGCCACACAACACTTGCCTCCTTGGCATCTGGCAGCGAAAGGGTGCAAGTGAGGCATCTTGGTGGTATGACTACTGAAAATGTATGGAAACAGGAATGGTGAACAATGGCCATCTGAACATGTCCGGGGGAGCGTATGGAGGCTTCAGGATGGCTCTTTTTGAGCTGTCCCAATTTGGAATGGCTCCCAACCACACCAAAATGCCTGTCTGTTATCAGCCCCAGATTGCCAGTCTTTTATTTTCCAAATGCAAGGTTAGTCATGGGGCAAGTCCTGTGACATGTCATGGCACAGGGTACTGTTTATCATGGCTGTCTTTCCCCACTATTGGGAGTTTTGTTTTATAGGCAAGCATTCAACCATGGTATGCCCCGTTTCAGCACCTTTTTCAGCGGCATATGTGGATCCAGCCTCCCATCCACAGCCACAGAACCCCTGCCTCTCCACAGCCTTGAGATAATTGTCATGGGCAAGTCCTGTTTTAAAAATAAACTCATTTTATCTTGAGTCCATAGTAATGATGAGATTATTCCAATTTCTAAAGAAATCGCCCACTTTCCTATAACATGGAGCAAGTTGCCATACTGGGGAGCTGTAATCAGAAGAGCCGCAGGTGGCATGTCAAAAAGCCACAGGCGACTTTCTAGCCATTGAGTGAGTATCATGGTTCTAGTGCAACTGTTACTCTGCAGTCTTCTATCAGTGAAGTGGCAATAGTCATGATCTCCCTCAGAGGGCTGTTGTGAGGATGAAAGAGATCACACATATTGTTTACTAAAAATTTTCTCTGAATAAGCTATAAAAAGGGAACACAATGATTCTAACTTTTAGCTCTTCTTAGACCCAAATCAGCATGCCAGACGTGATCATCTGGATGCTGTGCAATGAGAGGCGGGTAGCCTATGCCCGGGTGAAAGCTCATTCCATCATGTACTGCAAACATGGCAACCATACCTCTGGAGCATTATGCGGCAAAACTCAGACCATCTTTATGCAGGTAAAATGAGTCTTCGCTTTCATTGAAAAGAAGTCAGTTTCTAGGTCCTCAGGTTGCTAAGATGGTTTTGAGGTTTATTTATTTATTTAGGATTTATATCCCGCCCTTCCCACAAGTGGCTCAGGGCGGTTTGTGGAAAAGAAAGCCAGGGGCAGGGAAGAGCAGGTTCAAATTTCCAGTAGATGGGACAGGAGAATAAATTATGTTAAATGCATGCATATTCCTTAATTTGTATGATTTTACAATTTTGTTTCTCTGGTTGCAAATCTGGGGTATGTCTGGGTTTTTTTTAAAAAAAAAAGAATATAGTATAGTGCTGTTTTTGGGATTGGGTAGGAAACAAGTTTAATGCATTTCTTTTGGCAGAATCCACCAGTGCATTCTCTGGTACACAGGCCTTTTAAAGTGAGTGCAGGTTGCACAAAGACAATACCATTCATTTCATTGTGCAAAAAAAAAAAAATTCCCAGTGACTTGTAAAGTGAAAGATTATGCAACACATAGCAAGGAGGGCACCACAGTGGAGAGAAAAGGGCATTGTAGCCCATTGTGGGGTTGGAGCAGTGAGCCTTAAGATGATAAAGGTGCATCCCCCTACTTCCAGTTTCTGAGTCTTTCCCTCCCAGCCCTGGTGCAGAGTGGTAAGCTGCAGTACTGCAGTCCAAGCTCTGTTCACGACCTGAGTTAGATCCCAGTGAAAGCTGGGTTCAGGTAGCTGGTTCAAGGTTGACTCAGCCTTCCACCCTTCCAAGGTCAGTAAAATGAGTACCCAGCTTGCTGCGGGGGGCGGGGAGTGTTTATGACTGGGGAAGGCAATGACAAATCACCCCATTAAAACTCCACCAAGAAAATGATATGACGTCACCCCATGGGTCAGTAATGATTTGGTGCTTACACAGGAGACTACCTTTACCTTTTTATACACACAGCTCTCTCCTATACATACTGCTTAGCTCTTAGCAACCATACTGGAATCTGTCATGGTTGTTTGAAAACACAGGTCCTCAGATTGCTGAATTATGTACTGGATATCATGTTTGATGTGTGTGCTGTGAAAACACAGACAGCCATGAAAACAAATTACTCCAGCTGGGACAGTTCTTGGCATTTCTGACAATCAAGTTGTGGAGTGCATGAGCATAACTCTTTTGTTTTCTCCTGCAGCGCATGTTGCCAAGCAAAGAAGAGGATTTTGAAATCCCTGCTTTGCTTCGCGTGCGGATGTGGCTTGGGCGGCTGGCTGATAGTCCAGAGTTTATGCACTGCTGTGAAGGGAGAATCCTTGTTTTTGCTGAGACGGTGAGAAAATCTGGACAGTTTCACCAACAAAAAGTCCAATTATTGACCCTGCTCTTGGGGAGGCCTGGGTTCAAACCCTCACTTATTAGCAGTGAACCCAATGAGGTGGATTGGGCTGAGAGCATCTTTTTCAGCTTAAGCTTCTCCACCGTTGCTGAAACAAGTACACTATGCATGTTGCCCAAAGGCACTTAGAGGAAGGATGAAATAAAAATGAAAGAAATAATCCTAGCCCACTGATATTTTTTCCCTCTGATCCTTTCAGTATGAAAACCAAAAGAAAGCCCATGGGTTGTGGGGCACTAGGGACCTGAAGCCTCACCCCAGTTTTTCAGATATAACTGGAGAAGTCAGGCTCTCCAAAGACAAATTCCAGGAGCCATTGGGTTGGAAGTGGGATGGCAATTGGATCATAGAGCCCCAAAGAAGGTGAGTTTCTTTTTCATGGCAAGGCAAATGTGGCAGCAATCGGGGGAAAATGAGTGCCTGTGGGATCTTTAGTCCAGGAGATTGTATATTCTAGTTGTTTGCATGTGTGACACCGAAAAGATTGATCTATTATGCCAATTCACCACCTCCATGGCCACTTCATGATCATGAACTCCGCATCTGGTGGTGACTTTTTTACATGTGCAATTGAAATACCAAACACAGTATTTTTGATCATTATAAATGGAATACTTTTCCCCAGGGCTTTTTTTCTTGAAAAAGAGGTGCTGGAACACTCAAGAGAGAAATGAAGGCAAAAACACTTACCTCTACTTTAAAGCAGTTTCCAAACTTTAGACATGACACCAACTTCCTCAGTTCTTGTTGGTGCCTAACACTGAATGATGACCTTGAAGCAACCATGTTTTAACATACTTTGTTGGTCCAACAATTTTTATAAACAATGAAGATGTTTTATAAACAATAAAGGTGTTGGCGAGAGCAACAATTCCCCTGCCCTGTCTGGTTGCTTCCTCACTCACTCACCCACAGCCACTACCAGGCATCCCCTCATTTAAATCTTATTTTAAAATTTTAATTTTTACACTTTTGTGAATAAAAATTTTATTTTTACACTTTTGTGACTTCACATTCTGCTCCCCTGGTGCCCCCATGAACTTTTAAACATTTTTTTTTGAGAATTTTGTTTCCATGAAGAGGTTCCAGAACTCCATTCAGCCGTCTCCCTCCCCGCCCCCTAAAAAGTCCTGCTTTTCCCTGGAGTGGTATATACATCAAGCGGCAAGCAGAACTGAATGTTATTCTTGATTGACTCAGCCTATATCTCAACATCCCACTCTGCTCCCCTCCATGTGTAGGGTTTCTCAATGCATGAGGTGGTGTCTCTGTGCTGTGTCAGTCTCCCCATCCCAATGAATCAGAGTGTTGCCAGGGAAATTTGCAGCATCACAGGTTGAGGATGTCTTACAGCATATATTGAGGAAGCTTAGATGTTGTGGGGGAATGGAGCAGAAGTCCTGTGTGCTTCCACACTGAGTAGTAATAACAATACTTCGTGTTTATATAGTGCTTTCAGTGTTCAGCAGGCTTACTTTATTATGCTTATTCAGTTGTCTAAATGTTTGCAGCTGCATAAAAGTAGCAATTAATGACATCTTTCACATACACTAAACCCAGTTGCAAAGTGCATTCAAAGTGCATTATTTAGCATGCATAAAAGTGCCCTAGGTCATTTGAAACAAAAACAATGGAAAACAACAGAGACCAGAAATATATAACTGCGTCACACCTTAAACTGCAGCAAATTCAACCTAAGTAAGCACAAATGCCTGTTTGAAAAGACAAAAACCAAGAGATCACAGTGTAAAATGCAAACCAAAATCACAGTATAGAGTGATAAAAATGTACTGACAATTATTTATTCCACAGAAGATTAAACAAGTGACAATCAAATTAAAACTTATACAAGAATTACAAAATGTGGCCAAAAGGTAAATAGCAGGGGGGGGGGGGGAGAGAGAATTAACAGAAATATTGACAATAATAAGAAAATATAGACAATAATAGGAAAATATTTGCAGTAGTGAAGAGGTGTCAAGAAACAGGTCTCCTTTAAGCTGCTGAGTTCTCTTTCCCCCTCCTCCTGAGGCCCAGCATGGAGTAAGCCCTTAACTTCTCCCAAAAACTCAGTGGGCAGTCATGGCGGAGATCAGCACCCTTATACAATCTTGACTCCATTTTTCCATTCTCCTTCATTGATTCTCCCCAGGCTCTTGTTGGACATAGAAACCAACCGCAGTGAACTGCTAGAGGAAGTATACGAAAACCAAATTCGCCTTCCTGGGCGTGGGTGGAAACCTGCTCCTATCCCATACACTGATGTGGTGAGTGAAGAGAACATGTGAAGCTGATGATAGACACTGAGACTGCACTGGAATCTGTTCTCACATCAGTGGTTCTCAAAACCTACTTCCATATAATTATGTTGGCTTATTGCCTCTGTGGTAATTCTGCATATATGCCAGCTGTCAAGATGGTTGACTGACATTTCATGAAATGGAGCTAATGGTCAGGAAATGGTCTCCTGATAAGTCTCTGTGTTTGAATGAGATTCTTACTGGAGCTTGGAGAGAATGGTGCCATGCCAACTGAAAAAGAGGATAGACTGAGGGAGAGGACATGGCTAAGTTACAGTGCTTTGCCAGCTGCACTGGCTGCAAGTTTAATACTGAATCCACTTCAAGGCTTAGGAATACGGGGTACTGGACCCACTTCTGACCTTTAAGTCCATTAACAGTCTGGGACCAGCATACCTGTGGGATTGCCTCTCCTGGTATGTCCTCTGAAGGGCCTTGTGCTCAGAAGATCGAAACCTGGGTCCCTGGCCCAAGAGATATCTGGCTGTCTTTAACTAGCCAGGGCCTTTTGAGCCCTGACACCAGCCTGGCAGAACTCTGCCTGCTGACATCCACAGCCTGCGGGACCTTGCTCAGTTCCACAGGGCATGTAAAACAGAGATGTTCCACAGGCCTACAGTTGAGGACAGCAATGGCCCACACTGTAGTGTCATCATGGCCTCCTCCATGACCAGTCCCTGATCTGCCTGAGGGAAGGAGAAAGCTAAGTGAAATATTATGCCATTTTCAGTTGACTTTATTGTAAACTGAAATTAAATTGTTCTGTTTATTTTAACGTATTATGCACTGCCCTGGGCCCTTCAGGGAAGGCTGATCTATAAACTTTAATAATCATCATAATAAATACAGAATATCTGCTCCACATACAGAAGATCCCAGGTTCAGTTCTTAAAATCTCCAGTTAAGAGGATCAAGGAAAGGGTGATGTGAAAAACCTCAGCCAAAGACCCTTGAGAGCTGCTTCCAGTCAAACAAAGCTGATCTTGATAGAACAATGGTTTGACTCAGTATAACCAGCCTTGTGTGCACGTGTGTGTGAGAGGGGAGTGTAGATTACAGTTTTAGGTGACACGGGGATAGCACTCTGTGAACTAGCTGAAGCTGAAGCCCCTTGAGGTGCAGAATCTCTCCGGAGTATAGGATGCAGGATAGCAGATCCGATGCCTCCAAGGAGTGTCTTTTTGCCTCTACTTGATGCTCTTTTAGTGGATCTGTAAATAAAACAAATTTTACCAAGATGTCTTAAGTCCCCAGTGTTCTGATACAGAGGAAACCATTCCCAGTAGCACTTTAGAACTTTTCAAGGAAGTAGGGAGCGTTATGATTATTACTAAATCCTCAAGTCCTTTTTCCACAAATCCTCAAGTCCTCTTTCCACAAATCTTCAAGCCCTGCATGGCCCCGATCCTTGGCAACTTCTAGGTAGTTAATTTTCTAATGCTATTTTTAGACTTTGATTGCAGATGAGTTTCACCACATATGCTCTTGATTCCAGAGTGGCTCTCCTGCCTCCCCGAAGGAAGCGATCGTGTGTCCTCCAGGCTGGCACTTTGAAGAAGACTGGAGAGTGGAGTTGAACCGTGCAGTGGATGATGCTGGTAATCCATCATTTCTGTTCTTGTTGCCAGGGCTGGTTCAAGGGAGTACATAGGTTCTCAAACCTAATCCAGGTTCTAGAAGATATGTTTGAGTATCCCTTTGTGTCTTCTCCAATCCTTGGGACATTATAGGAGCACATTTCTTTTCTTAGGTTGGGAATACGGAGTTGGGATTCCACCCCATGACTCTCCCCGTACTTGGCATGCAGCTGAGAAGACATACCACACCCACCGGCGTCGGCGCTGGCTCAGGAAGCGCTTCCGGGACACTCAAATTGAGACCCAAGAACAGAAAATGGCCTCCTTTCTCCGGCTGGTAACTAGCATAAGTTGTTGGTGCTGACCTCAGAAATGGTGGCTAGGAGGGAGAATCACACTTACCATGTAGGTCCTAACTCCATGATATACTTACTGTTCCCAGGGTCTTTTCCGAGTGCTCAGCTGAAGTTTAGATTATTCAGGGACAAGGGGGCAGATCTGGATTGAGACTGCAGCATTAAGGTTTCCACTTGCACCATTTTCTCAATCAGTAGCAGCCCTGGGGAGTAGTTTGCCCAGTCAGAGAAACTTGTATGTAGCCTATCAGTACATGTTCAGATCCATGATTTCACCAGCTGGATACAAAGGACCTCGGACTAGGGTAACAAACATCTTTTATGCTGTTGGGTCAACCTATCCAATGCCTCCTTGGCCAGTATCTACAACTGTAGTGCACCCTCAACAGTACACCCATTCAAGTACTCAGTTCTGTTTCCTTAGTCAGTCTCTACACTGAGAGCCAGTTTGGTGTAGTGGTTAAGTGCGTGGACTCTTATCTGGGAGAAGCGGGTTTGATTCCCCACTCCTCCACTTGCACCTGCTGAGATGGCCTTGGGTCAGTCATAGCTTTCATAGAAGCTGTCCTTGAAATGGCAGCTGCTGTAAAAACACTCTCAGCCCCACCTACCTCACAGGGGGGGGTGAAGGTAGAGGAGATTGTGACCGCTCTGAGATTCAGAGTATAGGGTGGGATATAAATCCAAAATCTTCTTCTTTTTCTCTCAAGGAGTCTTTGAGCCAGGGCTGGGCTCTTCCAAAACTTGTCTGCAAGCTTTGCTTGGTCACGGCATTTATTGGGACCTTCCTCATCTTGGTCTCTAAAGGAGGTGCTCTTCACTTGCTCTCCACCCCGTTCCTCCACCAAAGGCTTCCTGGACCCCCAGGTTCTTTTGATTCCTGTTTAAATCATCTGCCTCCTCATTAACAGAGGGCAGCCAGGCTGCCAGTTACATATAAAGTGGATTCTAACCCATGGAAGTTCATACTTTGACCTGGGTGCCATTAGACTAGTCATCACTTTGTTTGCAAAAGACTTACATGGCTAACCCTCTGTTTTATACCACCCGGGTCCTGTCTTTCCCCTAATTCTATTCAAGTCTTCTTTCTCCCCTTTCCTGTAGCACTCAGATGCAAAGTTCCGTGGCGAGGACTGCTGGGAATATGCTCCTCTCTATGGATGGAAATTTCACCTGCAGCGGAAACCAAGTGATGTGTTTCGCCGGCGATGCTGGCGCAGGAAGCTCATGCCTGCCGTAGCTGGCCGTGTGGCTCCTATTTTCCTCTTGGAGGGTTCACTGGTAAGAAAAGGCAGGCATTTATAGACACCATCCCCTCTAGTCGGTGTGGAGGTGCTGCCAGCAGTTAAGAAGACCTTTTTCTGGCACGTCCTCTGCCTGGCAGATAAAAATGGCTTTATATCTCCATAGAATCATAGAGTTGGAAGGGACTACCAGGGTAATCTAGTCCAACCCCCTGTACAATGCACAAAATTCACAAGTACCTCCCTGCCACATACCCATGACCCCTGCTTCATGCCCAGGAGATGGCAAAAACCTCCAGGATCCCTGGCCAAACTGACCTGGAGAAAAATTGCTACCTGACCCCCAAAACAGATGTCATTTGAGTACACAGGGGATCCCCTGGAATTACAACTCCTCTCCAGACTACAGAGATCAGTTCCTCTGGAGAAAATGGATACTTGGAGGATGGATTGTACAGCATTGTACCACACTGAGGTCCCTGTTCTCCCCAGGCTCCACTCTCAAATCTCCAGGAATTTCCCAGCCTGGAGCTGGCAACCCTACCGCCCACCCTAGTGGTCGGGGGGGGGACTTGATGACCCTGCTTCCACACATCAGTGGTGCTAGCTTCATTTTCTATCAATGTAATCACCCTCATTATCAATTCAATAGTAAAGTAGATGTCTGAAAACAGCTGTTTAGGCAGCAAAAAAAAAAAAGTTCACTCACTGGATAGGCAGGTGTTTTTCTCCAGAGCTGTTAGTCTCTCCAGGTATACAGAAAAAGATTTTTTTGTAAATTTAAAAAGCAGACAGTCCCACCCTCACAAATCAACCCAAGCCTGATAAGGGTTGAAATTCTCTAGAAGGCAGAGTTAGTGAAGGGAAGAAAGAACACAGGAGAAGAGGGTAAAAACATGCCTGTTCAAGCACTGGAAATGGATCCCCCTGCCTTTTAAAGGTTGTGGACACTTAGGGATTGTGGTAAGTGTCACCCCAAAATTGCTTCTGCAAGGCTGAGCCAAATCCAAAATGGCTTCCAAGGGATGAGGAGCCAAAATGGCTACCTGAGTCAGTGAGGCCAAACACAATACCTCTCTTCTTGGTTTGCAAAAGAATGGCAGAAGGGGAATAAAAATAAATGAGGACAAGTCTAAGGGAAAAGAGGGAGAGAGAAAAATATCAGGAATTTAAAAAAGCAAAGGAAAGCCTATGGGGAGGAAAAAAGGGAGAATAAAAAGAAGGAAAGCCTGAAGAAAAAAGTGAGAATAACAACAACTAGAAAAATTAAACTTATTCAAAGTGGCAAAAAATTAAAAAATATATGCAAATAGTCCAATTTGTGCAATGTGATCATTTACACTGGTTGTGGAATTAAGCTCTTCTTGGCTCAGGATTTGTATGACTTGTGTACAGAATTTCAGTTTTCTGTTTTAGGCCAGAGTTGGCCATGACCCTAAATAAAAAGTTAATGTTTATGGCTGTCTCCTACTCAGGGTGTGGAAGCTGACAGCCTAGAGAAAACAAAAACTATGTATGGAGAGAGGAAAGATGGTGAAGCAAAAGAACTGAAGAGAGCTTCATCTCAAAACCTGCTGAAGATGAACACTCCTCTCCTGTTCTGTATCTTCAGGCGTGAGTAGCCTGCTTGGAAAAGAATACAAAAATCTTGAAATAAGAGTACCCATGCAACTGAAAAAAGTTATAAACTGCTTGGTTAGATGGCAGAATTGTTTATTTATTGCAGCTGGAGTGTGAACTGAAGAAGGAATATGGATATGGCAGGGGGATAGCAAGAAGCATGGCAGCCCATCACAGCCCCCAAAAGTTTAAGTAATGCTGCAGAGATTATAGACTTGGACTAGAATTTGGCAGACTTGAGTTCAAATGGTCATTTGGCCATGAAGCTCATTGTATGATCTTGTACAGGTGGCACATTCTCAGCCTTGCCTCCCTTTAGGGTTCCTGCAAATGATAACTGAGTTTCCTGGAGAAAGGGCATTCTTTACAGAATGGTTTATAAAAAGCTGGCTCTGTAGTTATGCTCAATGCTGGAGAACAACAGCAGCTGCAAGACAAGCTCTAGAAATTGCAGTGGCACTGCAGTGATGACTGTGAAAAAAAATATCAATTAAGTAAACCAGTTTCAGTGTGTATTTAAGAGCAAAGTGATGTTTCAAGGGATTTCTGAATGTCATCTGGTCTTGTAACTGGGTCAACATGTCGTCTATTTCCTTTTTTGGATATTTCCTTTGACATCGTGTAAAGTAATGATAACACTGGGATACCTCTGAGCATGTGTAGGGAGCCTTTCTCCCCGCCCCCGCATCCATGAATCCAATACCCAGAATGAGGGAAAGGATGGCTTGAGCACACATGGTTACCCAAATGACTTTTTTAAAAGGTCAGCCTGGTTTGTTTGGTTATACATCCGCAGGAAGTTCCCACCCATTTCTTCCAATAGCCAAAAGTGAGGGGTAAACCAGGGATTGTCTTGGCTAAAGAGCTTCTGAAGGTACAGGGATAAGCATAAACCCCTCTGAGAAATTATTCTACAAATAACAACAAAATGCATTCAACATAAACTGTACAAAAATGATTAAAAAGAATAATTTCTTGGAATAATTCTGCTCTTTACAAAGTTGTGTATTTTTGGGTCCCTTGAAATTCTTCAGAGGGCCAGATTATGCACACAAGTGCCACAACTGCTGAAGGGTGGGGGGTGTTAACTAATCTCATTTTTTTAATAAAAAATGCCCCCCCACACAGACTGCTTTTAGACCCAGCAGGGAGAAGAGAAGAGAAGAGGTATCCATTTTGTACCTGCTCTATTGGGGCTAAAAGTAGGGAGACATTTTCTCCTGGGAAAATTGGTAGGGGGCAAAAATGGGTACCATACCACTATAGTGGCCAGCTCTGGGTTAGGTAGGGTGGGGTTTAGGGAGGGGAGAGGCATTGGACATTATTTTGTTCAATTTTCATCCTGCCCTCCTCTGCACACAGGACTCAGAGCAGCTTACAATAATTAAAACACAGTTCCATGGGCTCTGCCCTCCAAAGCAGCCCTTTCCTCCAAGGGAACTAATCTTGGTCACCTGGAGATCAATAATAATAGTGGGAGATCTCCAGGTGCCACCTGAAGGTTGGCAATTCTAGGTACTGCTGTTTTCCTCAGTGCTGCAGCTCCCCATCCATCTTGGGGAGTCCTTGGCTTCTTTTTTAGGGTTGAAGCACACCTAAAGTTGTAGAATTCCAGCAGCATATCTAGTTTGGCCTTTACATACTTGTTGTCAGAAGATGACCCAAGTTCACTTCAACTTCCAATTTAGACAGAATGATTTGTGGAGGAAGGAGGACAATTCTAACTTCATGTGTATGAAGTGGTGGTGGTGTGGAGAGATGGATAATATTGCAAGGAATCAATTTAAGCAGGCCAGGAAGAGGCTAGGATTTATACAAAAACCCTATTTATTTTTCAGACCCTGTTCATTACCAGCTACGCTGCTATATCTATCAAGCAAGGGATCTTATAGGAAGCAGCAATAAGAGTTCTGCAGGTGAGTGACAAAACGAAAGGTCCTCACACTCTGTTCCTCCTTTTCTCTCAATTTCTACAGGTTCTCCATGAGGAGGGTGGGATGACAACCCAATTAACAGCTAAAGCTGACATAAAGATCCATGTGTATTTATATTCACCTGTCCACTGTTTCATGTGTAAAATGGACTGGGGGAGAGTCTGTTTTTCACAGAAAATTATATATATATCTGTCTGAAGGGAGCTAAATCCAGCTCTTCCACTGTTGTACCTTAGTGCACTCCATTGTTTGAAGCATTTTCCTTCCTCCGTCCAACACACCCTGCCTACACACTTTGTGCAGCAGGTACACCTCATGTCTTTTTACAAAGTTATTCAACACATAAGAGGCAAGGGAATGTACCTGTCTGGGTCCATAATGATGACCTGTCTATTTTGTGGCCTTTCTTCCACATTAGATCCTTTTGCCTACGTCTCCTTCCTCCACATGAGCCAGAAAACCAGGACCCTGTCTTGTACACTCCACCCATGCTGGGACCAAACCCTTATTTTTGAAAAGATCTTGATCTATGGAGACCCTCAGTCCACTGAGCAGGATCCACCACTGGTGGCTGTGGAGATATATGACTTTGATTCTGTGGTATGTATCAGGGCTTGTATGCAGGTTTCCATGAACTAAAAGGAGCAAGTCAACACTTGCATCTACCACCAGCCATTGTTAGGCTTCTGGCCTGTCCAGAAGGAATTCCCAGATGTGTCAACCATAACATTTTGGTGGTCATAATGGTGGCCTACCACCACGGTGGTGAATCAAGAGGAAAGATGGGCTATACATGTTTTAATAAATAAATAAGGTCCCAATAGTCTGCTCCATTTCCTTACTTAATATTATTTTACCTTATGTCTGACTTGGCCTCTGGTTTGGCTTAGATTATTAATCCAGAACACATCTATCAGGTTTTTTATTGCTTCATAACCATCTTGTTGCCAGCAGGCATCTGTCGTTCATATTGGTTTCTGAGCAGTTCTTAGATACCAAAAGATACCAGCAGTGTTCCCTCTAAGCTGAGTTAGTGTGAGCTAGTTCATTGTTTTTTAGCCTCTGACTTACACATTTTTGTCTTAGCTCAGGAAAAATGTCCCCAGAAAAAAACTAATGAACATATGAACATATGAAGCTGCCTTATACTGAATCAGACCCTTGGTCCATCAAAGTCAGTATTGTCTTCTCAGACTGGCAGCGGCTCTCCAGGGCCTCAAGCATGTATGCAGCAGCTCACAACTTTAATGTCAGTAGCTCACAAAGTAGGATTTTTGTTCACAAGACTCTACGGATTAGAAGGAGATTGGCTCGTAGCCCTCACTATTTCTTCCTTTTGGGGCCAGGGTGACTTGTTCATGGGAAGGTGCTTCTGTACACCAGCAGTGTGCCTGGATCTCCAGCAACGTAAACTACCCCGTCTCCACAGTCATCCCGTCACCAATGGACAGAAAGCTGCAGGTCGTCTTCTAGCTGCCTTTGAGCTTCTGTTGGACAAGGTGAAAAAAAATAGGCCTTACAAAGGTTCTCTGGGGCTCCTGTTGAAAGCTGCCACTTCAGCAGGATGTTTTAGTTTAAGACAGCAATTCTGAACAGGTCTATTCAGAATCCTCCTCAGGTCTTTTTGAAGGGACTTACTCCCAAGGAAAGTATTCTTAGAAATGCACTGTTAAACTAATTTAAAATATTTATACCCTATTTTTCTCCTCAATTGTGACTCAAAGCAGCTTAAATATTTATTCCCTCTTCTTTTATTATCTCCACAACAATCCTGTGAAATAGACTGAGTGAGAGTGACTAGTCCAAGGTTACCCAGTGAGCTTCAAACCTGGAACTTCCAAATACTGGTCTTTCTCTCATCTTAGTATTACTCAAAATTGTAATTGGGGTGGAGGCAGGGTCGGCCCTGCCACTAGGTAAAACAGGCAATTGCCGGGGCACCCAACTAGGTGTCTGCCCCCCACGTGACTCACGTGCTGCCACTGGCCCGCTTTCACTCGAAGTTGCAGGCTTCCTCCTAAGCTGCCTAGAGGCCAGAACCAGTTTGCCCACGGCTTTAGTCAGGCCTATGGGGCTCTTTTCACCCCCACCCCCTCCTGGCCTCACCCTTTGAAGCTCTGAGGCTGCCGAAGTTCCCAGCACTTTCTGCCTTGTCTTTGCAGGCTGAAGTAGGAAACAATTCTGGGCTTGCAAAGCTGCAAAGAAAATGTGGACTGGACTTTCCATTAAAGTCTCTGTGCCTTAATGGAAAGTTCATTCCATGTTTTCCTTGCTGATTTGTCTGTGCTGCAATATATTTTAATAGAGTGGAGTGCAGTTTCACTTTTCAGTGAGTAAGTTGGTGGCATCAAAGTAGTCAGGATGTGAAGGAACAGACTCACAAGTATCATTCCCTCAGGTTCCAAGAGCTAAGAAATGTCCCCTGGCCATCCCAGATCTCTGCCAAACAATACTAACCTTTTCTCTTACTTCCTGAGGTACCAACCTCTCTGGGTAGTAACCACTGCCACAAATTAACCTCAAAGAGTGTCATCTTCTAGGTGGAACAGGACTAAATAGGCATGGTGTAGTGACAGAACTCAGGGCTCAGGCATTCAAAATATGGAAAGTTTAATAAACAAAGAGTCCACATGGTCTAGGCAAGCATCAGGCTGAGAGAGGATATAAAGAAAAGGCAGAAATCTGCAGTAGTCTAACCTAGACTTATCCTAAACAGTATTAAATTAGGATAGCCTAAAAATTCTAGAAGCTGCAGCATTTGAAAGTCAATAATTGCCTTAATTCTCAGAGTTGGGACTTTCCCCCCATTTTCCCTTCGCACGTGGTCAAGATGGATTTCTAGTGTAAAGGTGTAGACTTTCATGGCTACAGCAATGAGCCAATGTAAAAGAAAGTTTCTTCCTCATGTCCTGAGAATTTATAATTTCCCCTTGAGAGTCTGTCCCCCTTTAGGGTGATTCCCAGTCTTCCTGACCCAAGAGAAAGAAATGCTATCTAGGCTTTTAGCTTTCCTAATCTCTGTTCTTTAGGTGTGATAACCTAACAGAAGTCTTAGATAGTAAACACTTTGTTCAGCTCCTGGCCAGGTCCATTTGCAGCTCTAAGTACTGAAGTGTTCTGTGCTTGGTGTCTGATGGCTTATCCCCTGGCACGTTTCCTTCTTCCCTGCTGCTGACTTGCATTAAGCCTTCTGTAACATGGATACTGTGTAAACTCAAATATTAATAATATAGATGTGGTTGTATGTTGGAAGGCCACCCATATTATGAAATATCAGATACACTGGAATTATCCTTGCTGGTATTTTGACAATAAACTTGATTGAGATATACTGGAATAATACTAGTTAAAACCTTAAGCCTATGGCCAGCAGTTTTTGTCCCAGAAAAAAGATAAATATGAAGACTGTGCTTTCAGATGTGTCCACTGTACAGTTCTTCTCCCCCCAGCCCTCAAATGGTGCTGGTTTTGCCTTCAAGCCCAATCCTATGGGAAGTCATTCAGCACACATTCCACTACTGTCTTCTATTTCATGTTCTATGGGAATTGTACAAAAGAACTTGCCAGGTAAATTGTTACTTGTTTCTCATCAAACAAATGGAAATTTGTCAAAGGTTAGAGACAGGCAACAGCTTTTTTGGGGGGGGGAGGGAGTGTCCCAGAGAATTGAAGGCAGATTAAAAGAGGGAAGCCACTTGGGTATGCATGCTTATCCCACTTTTGCTGCTTGTAAAAAAGCTTTTTGCACATTGTTTGTATAGCTTCCCAAATTTGTTTGGCCAAAGATAACATTGGGGCAAAAGGAATGAACATGCACACCACTGGTGAAACCTCTTACTTTCAACTCTCACTAAAATGATTGTTTATGCCCAGACAAAGGGAGGAAACTCAACCCATTCAAGACTAGTAGTGTGACCCTCCAACAAAAATCTCCTACTTCCTCCCACAGGATGAAGCCTTGGGAAAGTATCCTCCACCAGCATGGAAGGATGGAGTGTTCACCATCCCTAAAACAATCCGACCCATCTTGAAGCTGATGGCCATTGAGGTGAGCACAACAGTGTAGGCTTTGAGCCTTGGTGGGCAAGTTTTTTATGGTCTGTATTATGACTGGAACAAAGGTTGAAAAGCCAGCAAAATTGGCTTTGCCCCCTGGGTCACACAGTCAGGATCCAGTGCACAGGCAAGAGGCTCCTTAGTGCCATACCCCTGTTTTGAACAGTAAGTTTTGGCAGGGAGTTGGTGTGCCTGTGATTGATATGTATAATAAATAGAGTCTTTTATACTGAGGGTTATGCAAAGGAGTAAAGGGAGTGGGTCACATCAAAGCCCTAGATACCAGTTCCCCATCCTATTGCACATGCTTCTATAAAAGCGAGAAATGGGCAGTTGCTGTAGCCATAGGAATGTGCCAGTGGAAAGGTCAGATGAATGGACAGTTACCTTGGTAGTGTTCCTACAGTAGTTTCTCTGTTTTGAAGGCCATATGCAGCAGACAGAACCATAATGGTGCCTTTGATAAATGAGCCACTTCCTATTTGCTTAGCCAGCTAGGTTCAGTTCCAGGATTTGACACTTGAGAATGTTAGACCCTTGGGGAGTGGCTTTTTTTGTATTGTGTGTTTTTGTGTATATATACATAGGAAAAAAATATTGCTACATGTACAAATAATTGCTTTACATTTTTTATATATGTACAATATAAACAAAACCAAAACAACACAGCAGAGTGATTGAAAGGAAAGTCGGAAGGCTGAAGGATGGCCTATTACTGGAAATCTCTTCTACTACAATTGATTAAATGGTTTAAACACATTTTGACTACACCACTGTAATGCAACAGCATATTACAGGAGAGTTAAAAGGCATTTTGTAACAACCGGATTTGTTACTATTATATTGGGACTTTTTATTTCAAAATAATATCTACTCACTTTTGGAATTAAAACTTTTTTTCAAAGATAGTTTAAAAGAGAAAGTAGAGGAGAAGAGGGGAGAGGAGCTGAGAGGGGCTGCTTTGGCACTAAAACAAACCAAACTTCTGACAGATAAATTTTCAGACCTCTCTCCTTTCTGAGTCTGTGTTTATGGTTTCCCTACAGATCCTGGCTTGGGGCCTCCGGAGCATGAAGACCTTCAATCTATTGGCTGTCTCCTCTCCAAGTCTCACTATAGAGTGTGGAGGGGAATCTATTGAAACACCGATCATAAGGAACATCTCCGATAACCCCAATTTTCCAATTAGCATCTATCTCATGCAAGTGGTGAGCAGTCTTACTGGCCAGAAGGGGACAGGAGAGATAATTTGCAAAAAGTGTATGTTGAGAGTGTATTTCCAACCAATGCAATTAAATTTGCAACAAAAATTGAAATTCACCATTTCAAATCTTTGCCAGTCTTATCTGGAAACTTCCTCAGGTACAGCCACACTAAAAGAGGAAGATCTTAGGTGTAACCATCACAGAAGGAATACCATGGTTCCTGCAGTTTGTGAAATTACTTTCAGATGGTTTGTGAAAACAGTAGCGGAGAAATGCTGAAAAGGTGGATTTTTCTTCCACCACATACTGAAGAAAAACAGCTGGCTTTTCAGTTTATACTTTAAAATAGAAAAACAGCTTGCCTCTTCACACTGTTAAGTTCTGTCAAGAATACCCTGACTGTATGTATGTTCTTCCATGGTGCCATTGGATAGAATTCAGCCATCCAGGATAAGTCATCCAATGCAGCGGCTAGGAGATGAGAAAATGTGATAACCCATGAAGAGCATGCAAGCCAGGACTGGTGTCATTGATATGTAAACTTGCAGTCCTCCACTGCTGTTACCTGCTGCACATTTTAGGAGATAGAGATTTGCAGGGTGAATTTCCTGGTGGGTAGACATTGCTAGCAATACGTAACCTATGCATATTTACTCAGTGCTTCAGTGGGGCCTGTTCCCAAATAAGGGTGCACAGGATTGTATCCTTTTTTGGAGGGGTTCCATCAGGTTGACCACTGTGAAGAACAATCTATGCTGATCCATGTCACATGGCCACTACTGTGGTCTGTAGTCTACAGAATACTGATGCTTGATTGTTTTTATAGTTATTATGGTCCATGATTTTAACAATGTTTTATTGTATTTTCTTGATATACTATAATTTTGATTACATTTTAATGTAATTATGTAATGTAATGTTGTTATTGTTGGAAGCCGCCCTCAGCCATTTGCAGGAGGGACAAGGTATAAATCAACAGAAATATATAAATAAATATTTGTTTGTGAACAAACACCCAGGGAAGTGTGCTAATATTTAAAGCAACATCACTCCCCACCCCCCAGAAGTAACAGCGTGTATGCAGCATTGTCTTCAAGCTTTCTTTTTGCCCGATAAGCTGCAAAGTTTGGTCTTCTCTCAAGCTCCTCCCTAAGCAGATATGATGTGCTTACTTCACTAGTCAAAAACTGTTGACACTCATTAATACAAAGAATCTTCACACCATCTCTGCCCATTTTAAGCTGTTAATAGTCAAGAACCTGGACGTGGTTTCATTTGACACAGTACAATAGCATTCCTGCTTCAATACCAAAGTTCAAGAATCTCTGTTCTAGGGCTTGAACTAATGTTACAGGAAGTTTCCTCTGCAGACACATAGAGGCAGGTTGTATTGTTTCATTGTAGATAGGTCCCACTGTCATTTGCTTCATGCGTTCCACATTGATCTCCCTTAGTACCTACCTGTTGACGAAGATTATGCACCTCCCATTGAACTAAAAGTGATCGATCATAGAGAATTTGGATTCAAACCAGTGGTGGGCCAAGCAACCATCCGAGCTCTGAATCAGTACTTCTGTGACCCTTGGGAAGAGAGAAAACCTCATACTCTCCCATTTAGAGGTAACTGCTTTTTATAATTTCCTTGCCTGGCTCAAGGCACTGGATTTCAGTACTGCAGGATTTGCTGGGCTGAACTAGATTTCAGCAGCAGACATTGCACTAGGAAGATGTCACTGACAAACAACTGCAAAGTTGGGGTGGTGACTGCAGCAGAGAAGTAATAGATGAGGCAGGGGGTGCTTAACCTTTCCTCACACCCCATATTTTCCTCTGTGGTCTTCTCTCTGTCACTCGCCAGCTTGTGATGCAGAAAACACAGGTCTGGGGAAAGCCCCACTTTTTTTCAAAGTCGTTCAGAATGAGGATTCATACAGAGTGCCTTTGGGGAAGAGCAGGTGATGCAAAAAGATTTACACTGGCTATTTATCTGCTTCTGGGCTTATGTCAAAATGCTTGTTATTCCTTTCAGAGCCCTACATTCTGGGATATATATATCACAAGGGCCCACTTACTGTTATGTAAAACTGCCTGATTAATGTGCCCCTCTTTTGAAGTTATACTCTTTGTGCCAGTGTAATCTAAGGTGTGTGGCCACATGAGAAAGGACTTTTTCTGTGTCAGGGAATACTTTCCCCACGGATATTCAGTAGTTGCTTTGGGGAGGGAAGGCAGCATGGTATAGCCTGAACTTGTCAGATGTCAGAAGCTAAGTGGAGTCAGTACTCTGAAGGAAGACTCTGCAGAGGAAGGCAATGGTTCTCTCTTGCCCCTTGCTGGGGTCACCATAAGTTGAATGTGACTTGACGGTAATGTACATACACAGCCAATGTGTTTGTAATAAGGAGGGGGATTGTTTCTGTTGGTTTTAAACTGGCACACTCTCTCAGCTACTTCTGTTGGTGAGAGAGGGAGATGTTGTTTGAGAATAGCTATAATAAATAAAAATACAATAAAATGTTTGTCAGAGGCAATCTGTCCCTGTGCATTTCTAGCATGAAAGCTTTGAACTTCCTATTAATTCCATGTTTTCTTTTTCTTTCTGTCTACTCCAAACAGCCATTTCTAAGGCAAAGATAAAAGGGGTGAGTGTTTTCTGGGGCTTGAAGTCCTATCCCTTGTCTTGTTTTGTTAAGAATTTCCTTTCTTCCTTTCAGATGGCATCATAGCTTTATTTTATGTATTTGTTTAGCATGTTTTAATCCCACATTTTCTCCAAGGAGCTTGGGTTGGCATATACGGTTCATTCCTTTTTTGTTTTGTTCTTACAATTACTTTGAAAGGTAGGTTAGGCCAAAAGAGACTTACTGACTGACTGAAGGTCAGAGTCAGTTGTCTGTGAAGTGGGGATTTGAACCTGGGTCTCCCTAGGCATAGTCCATGTATGAAAACATTTTGTGCAGAATGTCCTGGAGTTGAGTCCTGGACTCTCCATTTAAGAAAAGTACCTCAGGTTTAGGAAAGACCTGAGTCCTTGGAGAGTCAGAGTAGACAGCATGAAGTTAAATTAGCTGGTGATGTGACACAGAATAAAATATGTATGTATGTTGGAAGACAACAGGAAGCCATACGCATGAAGCTGCCTTATACTAAAGGCATGAAGCTGCCTTATACATGAAGCTGCCTATTTCCAAGATAGGGCTAGAAACAGCAGCACAGATCCTTCCTGATGTAATTAGGAAGGATTGCTGTCCCTACTCAGGGACCTGTTGCTCTCCAGATTTTTGATGACATGGTACAATTTGCCTGCGAAGGAACTACAACATATCATAGAGATTCTGAGGAGTGCTTCCTGGCCATACTGCCAGCCTGCATAAGACATTGGCCAGGTGTGTTGGATGTCATCATAGGGCCTTGCAAATAAAGTGCCCTATAAGACTATGCCGGAAACTCTTTTACATTGTATTAATAACAGCAGACAAGTTGCCCCTCAGGGATGCTTGTCTGCCACTGCTGTTCTTCTCATGGAGGTGTCCCTGATAAGTGTGCAAAGGACCTCAGGGATAAAAAATAATAATGTGGTTTTCTTGTGCAGAATTAATTTACTTTTTATTCTTGTCTTAGATCAAAACAACCTCCAAGTTGTGTTTCTGGAAGAAGGAAAAAAAGGAGGCGGTGAGTAATGCTGCCTTGGCTAATATTTGACTTTGACACAGCTGTGTTCTAATGGATAAGAAAGCTCTGAAGCCAGTCCCTAATTTAATCCACCATCTGATCCGAGAAGCAGTGGGGGCATCTCCCTCTTCTGTGTTATAAATGAACAGGACAAGCACATGAAGAAGACCGTAGATTTATACCCCACCTTTCTCTCTGAATCAGAGTCTCAAAGCGGTTTGCAATCTCCTTTATCTTCTTCCCCAACTACAAACATCCTGTGAGCAGTGTTCCCTCTAAGCTGAGTTAGTGTGAGCTAGCTCACAATTTTTTAGCTTCTGGCTCAAATATTGTTGTCTCAGCTCAGGAAAAATGGTTCTAGAGCAAGCTAATTTCTGCAGTAGCTCACAACTTTGATGCCAATAGCTCACAATTTTAATGCCAATAGCTCATGAAGTAGAATTTCTGCTCATGAGACTCCATAGCTTAGAGGGAACATTGCCTGTGAGGTGGGTGGGGCTGAGAGAGCTCTCACAGAAGCTGCCCTTTCAAGGACAACTCTGTGAGAACTATGGCTAACCAAAGGCCATTCCAGCAGCTGCAAGTAGAGGAATGGGGAATCAAACCCTGTTCTCCCAGATAAGAGTCCGCACACTTAATCACTACACCAAACTGGAGAAGCAAAGGTGGATTTCCCTGCTGTGTCTCATTTGTCCCAGCAAGCTATGGCATAGATCTGCAGGTCTCTGGGTACTTTGATAGTATGAAAGTAGTATTCATATTCATCCTGATTTGTTTTAACAGTGGCCATATAACAAGTTTTATATAGCCTGGTGGTATGTATCACAACTTTAAAGAAAAGGCAGGAAGTTGCAACAACACAGCTTTTAAAAGCTAGATATGAGGATCAAGTAAATAATTTGTCTGTGCCTTGATAGCACTTTCCACTGCTACCATATTTTATCCCTGCCCCTTCCTTCAAGAAACTCTTGATAGCATCTTATGAATTTTCTTGCCTCCATTTGATTCCCATAGCAACCTTGTGACGTGGGTAGAGCTGAGAAGGAATGACAAGCTCACTGGCTATCCACTGAGGCCTACCACAAAGGAAATGAGCTATTCTGTCCTCAACATGCAAATTGTACATTCACACAGCCTGTTTGCCTTAGGGTTTGCAGAGTGCTAAGTTGTGATTATCTCTTAAACCTCTGCTTAGGTTTGTTGTTTGAAACTCCCTACTTCGTTATTAACATTTTATATGGCAGATCTTTTCTCCTTTTAAAATGCTAATAACAAGCAGGCAGATAGGTTTAGCAAAACCTAGCAGAGGGTGAGGAATTAAAGCCCCTCGCCCTTACCAGTACAGCTCCAAGACTAACCAAGATTGCAATGGCATTGTGTAGATGGATCAAGTTATCTCGTCTGTTTGAGCCGTGCTTTTCATGGGGATTCGAACCTGCAGTGTACCCTGTTCTAGTCCAACACTGGCAGTGCTACACTGCACTGGCTCTCTTACACTATGATATCAGCCAAGATCAGTCAATTATGTCTTCTTACCCCAGAGAGATGTGTGCATTCTTCCACCACTCCCTTTCATTTCAGTGGGGCTTACACAGAAGAATTTTCCACTGGTTTGTTTCTGTTGTCCATTAGTGATGGTGCTTAAATCAGGTGATTTTTTTTCTCCATTTAAGACAACAAAAGGTTGTACCTGAGGCCTGCATCTATAATAATTCCACATGCATACAAAGAAATCCACTTTTCCATCCGTAAGCCAAATAAGTCCAACCTCTGTGTGGCTAAGCTCTGCAGAGTGGATGAGCTTAGTGGTTCAGATCCTGCAGGGCAAATCCATGGTAAGGCTACTGTTGCATCAGCAGCTTTCAGTATGAACATGGCCCATCACAGCTGCTTTTCCTTCTCCCTTAGGAGGAAGCTGCAGAAGAAGAGGAGGAGGTTGACTGGTGGAGCAAGTATTATGCAACTGTGGGGGATCTGTCCAAGAGTGGAAACTACCTGGACAAGGGCTATGATTGTATGAAGGTGGGCATGTGTTACAGAATGGCAGTAACTGGTGTGTTCCCTAGTTCACATTTGCTGAGAAGGGAAGTTGGAGTGGAGAATCAGCAAGCCATAGTTTGTCCTTTTCCTCATTTACCAGTTCTCCCCTGCAAATGTACCCTTCCCAAAGCTATTTTCCCCCAGCCAGGCCTACTTACAGGTTTTGGAGTTAGTTAGGGAGACATGCTGGAGAGCATATGCAGGGAAGAACTGGAAAAAGGGAAAAGATTCAACATCTCTTTTCTGTCTACAAATTCTCTACTGTTAAGTGCCGCACAACCTTGAATTTGCCACAGGGCTGGTGGTGGCCTTCCTTGTAGTGTGATGAGTGGCCTCAACAACTCACTTAGAGGCTGGCAGATGGTCTGCAGCAGTGGGCCCAAGTGCCCAGAATCTAAAGTCCTGAGCCTGCATACCACCTGCGCAGACACCAGAGGGTCCATGTACTAAACATATTCTCTCTGCCCCCTCCCAGATCTATAACTGTGAGCTTGAGGACATGCCAGAGTTCCATGGCTTGCAGGATTTCTGTCAGACCTTTCGACTCTGCCGAGGAAAGGTGAAAGATGAATCCATTGAGGACCCCATGGTGGGGGGTGAGTTCAAGGTGAGAACTAACCCTCTTTGCTTTCTGTTTTAACTACAAAAATCAGGGGGGAAATGACACACCAGATACAATCCATAAATTGAGTGATAGGCTTCTGAAGCAGAATTGCCACCCCACCCCAGCCTCTAAGCCTATAACTTCATAAAAAGCAGAAAAAACAGCAGGTAAGACTGATGGCATCTTCAAGCCCGGAAAGGTTTTGTCTGCTGAATTTCTTGCATCTGATGTGCAGCTATTCAATATGCAGTATCCTTGCCCTCCATGGGTGCTGTGGCACACCAACTGCTTAAATTAAATTCTGCTATGTTTGCAGGGGCTTTTCCGGATCTACCCACTGCCAGAAGACCCAAATGTTCCACCTCCTCCACGCCAGTTTCAAGAACTTCCTGAAAGCCTCCCCCAGGAGTGTTTGGTTCGAATCTACATTGTCCAGGCTTTTGACCTCCAGCCAAAGGATAGAAATGGACTGGTAAAAGAGGGTTTCCAACACTGTCTTGGCAAATGCTGGGAGATTTAGGAGGCAGTGTCTAGGGAAGATGGAGTTTGGAGAGGCTGTGATCTCACTTTTGAGTGATGCTCTAAACTGCTTCCCTATGGCCTTTTCCATAGAGACTAGTGGGAAATCCTGGAGCATCACTATGTGGAGGCCATTTTTTTCTTCCCCTCTTCAATTTTTGGGGGATAGGAAGCTGGGGCTGGGGGCTGGTAATTCTCTACCACAGACAGGTAAATAGGAATACAAACTGTATTCCTGTACTAGCTTATAATTATTGCTCCGCATTCCCAAAAGGTAACCTTTTGCACAAGCATTTTTCGTGTAGGGAGACCAGAAGTGAAGAGATAACTATTTTCTTTCTTTTTTAGAAATAGTAACGGGGAGAGTTTGGAAAACACATTACTGTATTCTATATACTGCCCTGACCTGGATAGCCCAGGCAAGCCCAGTCTTGGAAGCTAAGCAGGGACTGCTCTGGCAAGTACTTGGATTGGAGACCTCCTTGGAATACCAGGAATCAGGAGGTGGGGACAGGCTTTATTCAGCCACCTCCCTGAATATCCTCCAGGCTCCCAGTAGGGTTCAGACACCAGTAGGGTTCTGCAAATTTGCAGCATGATTTGGTTTGAAAAAAAAGAAATAGCTGTGTAGGCTGACTAGCAGCACCCTCCATTTCATCAACACACAGACTCTGTCCTCAGTTATCAGATCAGTTTTCCTTTTTAAACATTTCTGTTCCAGTATCAAGGGTGAACATACATAAATCGTCATGTGCCATGTAAAATAAATTTATTTTAAAATGCGGACAGACTGCTGAATTGTGAGGGAAAGGCCAACAGCTGAGCTGGCATTTGACTTTTGGAATATCTGACTGGAATACACAATTTGGAGCCAAGCTCATATACCATGAGGCAAGACTCTCTTCTAACTAGTATGTCTTCATTGTTGACAGTATGAGTCTGTACAGTTTCTATCACCATCATCCCCTTTCCTGCTCCAATTCATGGGCATGCATGTAAAAAGAACACTATGCCAGTGAAGTGGAAATTTTCTCCTAATGATCTGTTTTTCCCATTGCAGTGTGACCCCTACATCTGGATCAAGGTGGGGAAGCAAAGGGTGGGGGACAGCGAGGCATATATTCCCAACACCCTCAATCCTGTCTTTGGAAGGTAAAGTCCAGCATGACAGATTCCAGAAATGCTAGAATGTCTGATCTCTTTCTTGTGTCTGATCTCTTTGCCCACATCTTGGCTAATGCTGTTCCCCACTCATACAGTAGATAATATAGAAAAGTACAGAAACCTGAAGGGGGCACCTTGGTAGGTACTCTTCCTATTTTCCTCAATATATGTATAATGAAGCACTGGTGGTGTGGATGCCATCTAAGCCCCTGCAGAGCAGGCGATTCAGAGTCAACAATGACATGCTTCTGTGTGTCCCTCAACTCAGTAGCCAATGAGTAATCATGTAGAAGAATATGGGACCATAGTATTGAGGGACTCGTACCTAAAGTGTAATATATGAAGCATCATTAACGTTTTGGTCAACTGGCTGGGCTGCTTTCCTCTGCTTCTTCTGAAACTTCCAAACAGTCTTCAAGGAAAGTCATACATCACTTAGTGTCAGTGTGTTATCTTTGGGGTACTCAAGAAATGTGTGTGGAGCAATGAGAAGGATCAGTAGTGGGGAAACATAGGTTCAGTTCCCAATTTTGCCACTGGTTGACCTTTGGTCCATCACTTTCTCTTAGCTTTACCTAACATACAGGTTTGTTGTCAGGATAAAATGGAGGAGAGATGCATTTGCTACTTTGAGTTCTTTGCAAGAACAAAAGTTTAGAAGTGTGACAGATAGATAGTGGAGAAACAATTAATGACCTTTTGTCTGCTCTAATAATAATGGCTGCATTAGGCACAGGGTAACTGAACACACACACAGACACACACACAAAAACCTGTCTTCTGAACAAGCAAGATGCAGAATGGGATCAGTAGAAATAATTCCTCTGCCCTTGTCTGTGATCCCCACAGGCTGTATGAAGTTGCATGCACCATCCCACAAGAAAAAGACTTGATAATTTCACTCTATGACTTTGATGTCCTCAGTCCTGATGAGATCATAGGGGATACCACCATAGACCTGGAAAACCGGCTCTTGTCCCGCTTTGGGGCCAACTGTGGGCTTCCCCAGTCCTACTGTGTGTAAGTAACTAGGAACAGGAATGAGTATACCTTCTGGGCAAATGTGGGTGATTGTCTTGGGCAGCTGGTTTAGGGGGCAGTGCATTTGCCACCAACAGCTGCCAGTTTACAGCATGAAGCCAAGCTGAGACATGCAAGCACATTTATCTCAGGGCTACCAGTTATAATCCCAGAGTGTTCCTGGAGTGTGAGCATCTGTGGCAGAGGGAAGTGGCTGACACAACTGTGTGTAAACTTTGCACCTACAATTGCACTTTACACCTATGTAATTTGTCTCTGGCACAGAATTCTATTTAAAACAAAAAACAAAGTCCTTATGGCTGTGATGATAAATCTGAAAAAGTGTGGCCACTGCTTGGTGAAAGCTTGTAAAACAGAAGTGGCTGGACAAGGCTTCCATGAATTTGGGGCACAGCTAGCAGAAACAGAAGGTGCTTAATTATGCATATCATTTGGCATATTTGGTTCAGATTGAAGAATTTGTGACTACCAAAAATATTTCTATGTAGTGGGACATCAGCTTCCCTCCTATGGTACCAGTACTGAAAGCATGTGGTAAAAATTTGGCCATTTGAGGACGCAGGTAGAGGGTTGCACATATTTTTTTTCTACTGATCGCTCTCCTTGCACATAGAAAACTAGTGTGTTGATCTAATCTAGCCTTCTGATTTTCTATGTGCAGGGAATGTTTTCCAGTGAGGGAATATTGAAACTTGCAACACACACAACCCCATCCTTGAAGTGGTACAGTCTAGGAAAAGCTATACCACTTAACTTTGGGTAAGCTGGACTGTACTGCCGTATCCAGACATCTCCTATTCCTTAATCCTTCTCCACCCCTACCATAGTTCTGGTCCTAGCCAGTGGCGAGATCAGCTGACTCCCAGCGAGCTCTTGGAGCATTTTGTTCGAATCAAGAACATACCTCTGCCTGAGATCAGTGAAGATGGCAACAAAGCCACATTCATGGACAGAACCTTCCTGCTCTCTGAGTTCGGTGAGTCCCTCAATATATTGCCCCAGAGGGAGGGAAGCAAAAGACTTCAGCTCTCCTGAACATGGTTTTAAGCTGCATTCTGACACACCCACCTAGCAGGCAGAGATGATGAAAGGCACTAAAATGTATTAAGCCTGTGTGTGCCTGTATGGTAGAGATCGACAACTAGATCCCCCCCTCTTCCAAATCTAGCACTTTGAAAAGCACCACCTGCTGCCTCCTAACTGGCAGCCCAGACAGAAGAGGTGAGTGTGGAGGCAATGGACAGCTATGGCAGTAGGAACTGCTTGCAGGCCTTCTAGAGCAGGAGTGTCAAATGTCTGGCCCATGGGCCAGAACCATTCTGTCCAGGGCTTTAATCAGGCCTGTGGGGCTCTTTTCTCGCTTCATCTTTCCTCCTGTCCTCACCATTTGAAACTCCAAGGCTGACAAAGTTCCCTGCTCTTTCAGTTCCCTGCCCTTTCTGCCTTGTCTTTGCTGGCTGCAGCACAGACAAAGCTGCAAGGAAAATGTGGAACAGGCTATCAAAGCTGCGGGGAAAACATGGAGTAGATTTTCCATTAAGGGCTCTGTGCCCAGATAGATAGAGCCCAGGGACCTTGATGGAAGATCCATTCCATGTTTTCCTTGCAGCTTTGTCTGTACTGCTCAAATTCCTATATAGATGGCTGGAGCTTAGGCTTCCTGGAGTTGTGTCCTTGCCTGCTCATGGACCTGACCTAGTGAATACTCTAACCTGGGAACCTATAGCCAAAGGGGGATATTATACTGCAGAGCAATTGCTAATATGTTTAGTTTCTGCTGTGATCCTTGCTTTGTCTTGATATTTTATTTTAAAAACTGAATTGCCAAATCCCACTATTCCCCCACTTTTCCATTTTAAACAAAATATTGCAAAAGTTTTAAGCATGTTTGTATTTTAAGTTAAAAATAATATATTTAATCATATTTGTCTGTGTCCTTTATAAACTTTATATCTCTGCTACCTCACATTATGTTTTATGACATGCATGGCCCGGCCCCACAAAGTCCCACTTGTGTCAGATCTGGCCCTCCAGCAAATGAGTGACACCCCTGATCAATGTCCCCTCTAAGCTGCAGAGTCTTGTGAGCAAAAATTCTACTTTGTGAACTACTGGCATTAAAAGTTGTGAGCTACTGCATAAATTATTGTGTTCTGGAGCCATTTTTACTGAGCTAAGACAAAAATCTGTGAGCTGGAGACTAAAAAGCTGTGAGCTAGCTCACTCTAACTCAGTTTAGAGGGAACACTGCCCCTGATGAAGCTTGGGAAGGGGGAGGCTGGCTTGTCCACCTGTGTCGGAGAGGTCTTTGTGTAAAACTAAAACCAGAATCATAACGATCTCTGCATGGCTGGCTTTCCTAAGACACCTTACTAAGTACAGCAGCTGGATGAAATGTGTGGCAAATCTGGGGCAGGAGAGTAAAAAATAGATGAGTCTCATCCATGGGATAAATGCACTGGGAAATTCTCCTGCACAAGCCCCATTGAAATCAACATGAGTTTTAAAAGAGTTCAGTAGCAAAGGGAGATAGGGAGGAAAAAATGTGCAAAAACAAAGCATTGTGTGAATGTGGTCTGCTTGCATAATTTATACAACACTCAGTTTTTCTTATTGCAGAATTCAAATTGTTTTGTTGTAGAATTGTTTAAAAGCCAAAATACCCAATGATATTATTGGGGTGAAACTACATGTGACATTGGAGTTCTGTGATTAGCTCTCAAATGCAGTACAGATGCCAGTCAGAGTCAGGGCAATAGCACAATGTGAAGCGGTTAACTTTTTAATCCTGTGCTGTTTCCTCAATTGTAAATTCCATAAATGTTCCCCCAAGGCAGCTTTAAGCTACTTTAGGGGAGGGTGGGAAGAGGTACCTGTATTGTGCCTTCCCACCACCATTACCAGCAGTGTTTAAAGCAGTCCAGGAAGGTCTTCTTCAATGACCATAACAGAGGACAAAGACTTCAAAAAAACCTTTTCTCCAATGTAATGACCTTGATCTATATCATTCCCATCCCAACACCCACACCACTTCTAGGAACAAATAAGCCTGGAGTTCCAATCAGAGAATCCAGCATGATGCATCATTTAACCTTGAAGAGTACCAAAAAAATAGCCTGGTATTTGGCCCTGGGATATATGAGACAGGTTTCCAGATAATAACATAATTCTGCTGAACTTTCAGAAACAAAAAAACCTTCACACAAGCACCTTGGCCCCCCAAAACAACGGATGGCCCTTCACCTCCTCCGCACATGTGGGCTGGTGCCAGAACACCTAGAGACGCGCACCCTCTACAACAGTGACCTGCCTGGTATTGGACAGGTAACTTCACAGCTGATGGGAGTAGAATAACTTGCAACTGGTTTTAACTTTTACTGTAAAGTGTAAACTTGACCTTAAAAATTCAGTAGCTTTTGGTTGAAGAATATGGGGTGCTTTGTGTTTTCCTTGCAAAAATAAGTTTGTTTACAGAAGTTCAGGAAGTAAAACCATATCAAAAGATGGTAACATTGTATCAAAATGCAATGAAATGTAGTGATCAAGACACAACAGTTGATATTCATGATATAATATGCCAGGTGGCATCTGGTAGCCTCATGGACATTAGAGGCAAAGAACTTTATAGGTCTGAGACTTATGCTCAAAAGTCATGTCTAGTGTTGCAGAAGTCTGTACATTTGTTTCATTTATATAACACTTTCCATGTTCACTTGTGTGCTGAAAAACCCCTTTGCCTCTTGCTGAAGATTCTGGAGAGCATTCTTAGGTTCACAGAGTGCTCCAGCCAAGTCTATTGCATCTCCTAATATCTCTTACACAAACTGGACTCAGAGAAGGGGAAATTAGCTTTAAAATGGTTCCAGAAAGGAATAACACAGGACTCTGTAGTCTGTGTACACCAGGGTGGATCTCAGCGGGGATACCCAAAAATAAAATTATAAAGAGAGAGAGAGAATAATTGAAAATACAAACAGCATTACCATATACAAAATAAAAGGAAAAATATAAAGGACCTACATTAAATACCTGAAAACTAACTAAGTAATCACCCACAAACACATCAACAAGTGGCCAGTTTTTAGGGAAAGGACATAAATGTTAAATCTGGTGCTGGATGTCTGGAGAGGTCCAAGGAGCAGAATGAGGAGGAAAAGGGGAGGAAAAGCAGGAGTTCTCAGCAGGAAACCAGTTTTGACCAGCAGAAATCTGGACTGGGGTCTGAGGAACCATTTGCTAATGCCTGGAGTCCTCCTTTTGTGGACAGAAGATCCCCAATATAAGTGGAGGTTGGCTGTCCTGGCTTTAGGTTGGGTCAAGATAAAAAGCTGGAAGCTAACCAGCTGGTTTAAAATTACCAGCTGTCAAGCTTTGGTGGGGGAAAAATGGGAAAAATATCTTGACTGGGCTATTGTGAGTCAAATCTGCATGGGCACAAAGAACCTGGGTGAGGCAACATGATTAGCATACTTTAATTAGGATGTGCATGGACGCAAAAGTTTGGGTGAGGCAGGATAGTTCCTCAAACAGGGTGGAAGGCAAATTAATGATTTGAGTGCCCTTCTTGATTGAGTAAAAATGGAAAAAGTGGAACCAGGCATTGGTTAACAAAACAGCAGCTTTCTTGGGCTGGGCAGACACCTCTGAGGTATGTCAGGGTATTGGGTGATGTCTCAATAACAGTCTTTCGTTATTGAGAACAATATTACTCTGTGCTGGGAAAGATCACACTTAATTTCTAATTCCAGCACACTCTTCCTCTTTTATCCTGGGATTGTCCAATGTTATGGCTGTACCCAGGTGCCTTTATGAGACTGCCCAAGTTTCAGATTCCCCTGGCACTTAGGCTTTAAAAGGTGTGCCTATTAAAACAACTGTGTCCAAAATAGGAGGTGCCCTATTATCCAAGGGGGGTTCTGCTGAAAGAGGAGGTGGAGTCCTCATATACCCATTGAAAATAGAAGTGACTATGAGCATTACAGGAAAAGATTCATGGTAGCTGGTGTGCTGTCTTTACCAATGAGAAATGCTTGACAAATTGAACTTGGATGCTTATGTCATAATACAATGGATACCACTCCCTGATTTTATCCCATCAGCCTAGAGGATCAACCAGTGGCTGTTGAGTTAAGGCTCATTGGCTGTGAGTCCCAGAAAAGTGGTGGTGTCATGAGATTAGCACATGTTCATAACCTGGAAACCAAATTTTCATAAGAACAGAAAAAGAGCCGTGTTGGATCTATTGCGGCATTTTGTTTCCTGCAGTGGCCAACTAGAATCCCCAGTTAGCCTAGCAATGCTGATCCATTTTATTTTTACCACTTATTGATTTAGAAAATTTCCATGCCACTTCTCCCAAGAATCTGCTCAGGGCAGCTTGCAAAGTAAAACATAATGAATATATAAATCTCCAAAGTTATTAACAATTCCAATTCCAGTATTTTAAAAGAATCCCAGCATTAACAACCCACACAAGAACATAAAATATAATTATGCATGTTACTGAACTGCATATAAGGAAGCAGGGAGAAATAGCTCAAGAGCCTGTAATTTCAGGGTGATCAAAGCAAGCTTAGACACATGTTCCATCCTCACAGAGTTCCTTGAAGCCAGTTCAAAGCCTGGGGGCCATTCCGACCTTACAAGAGCCATTTCCATGAACGTTTTCTCTCCACTTCCTTGCTGGCACCTTTGGGATACAGAGGCAGAGGTTATTCTTGCCCTAAAAAGAAATTCCTGGAAAGCTGATGTAGTATAACATTGTGTGAGCTAGTGGAGATGGGACAGGAGGAAATCTACTTGTCAAGGTAGTGAAATTTGTAGCAACACCAGGAAGGCCAGCTTTCCACCAGCATGTCTGCAATGCTGAGGATTTCTTTAGACATTTTTCATCCTTCTTATATCCAGGGTAAAATCCAGATGTGGATCGATGTCTTCCCAGAAGGTTTAGGTGAACCAGGACCTGCTTTTGATATCACCCCAAGGAAGCCCAAATTGTAAGTGAATATGCGCACCCTTACATTAAAATTCAGATCAAAATTACTCTTGTCCAGTTGATTTTCAACAAGATTAATTGGGAGGCTCTAACTGGGATGGAAGTTCCATAGGTTACCCGTAGCCCCCATTCCCCACCAAGCATACTAACAGGGTATCCTGTTTCACAAACAAGGATGTTGCAGTCTAGCTTATCCTATGCTTCTTTCCTATTTGCATTAATCTCATTCCTTCTCCTTTCACAATATGATCAAGGGGAATGCCAGCTTGCATTAGCACCTGGAATGTAGGATCCAACTTGCTCTTCCCATCTGCATAAAACATTAAATGTTAAGCTGAATTATACCAAAGTGGGCCCTGTGCAGAAGATTCCTATGTCACAAAAAGGGGTAGATGGAGTGCATGAGTAGGATATACATACCCACATTAATTTATACCTGACATTCTACCTGTGGTGTAAGTTATTAATTTGAAATAGAGTTCCTTGAAGCCAGTCCAAAGCCTTGGGTTATTCAGATCTTACAAAAGCCATTTCCGTGAACATTTTCTCTCCATTTCCTTGCTGGCACCTTTGGAATGCAGAGAGGCGGAGGTGATCCTTGCCCTAAAAAGAAATTCCTGGCAAGCTGATGTGGTATAACATTCTATGTGAGCTAGTGGAGATGGGACAGCAAGAAATCTACTTTACAAGGTAGCATAGTTTGTGGTAACTCCAGAAATGGCCAGGAAAGCCAGCTTTGCACCAGCAAGTCTGCAGTACTAAGGATTTATTTAGTCATAATTCTGCTTTCCTGACCAAAAAAAAAAAGCATCCAAGGCAGCTTGCACAAATCTGTAAAACAACCAGTCAGGGATCACTACTCCATCCTACATGTTATGGCACTTATATAAACTAACCTAGAATGCTCACAGAAAGTCTCTCTGTGAACTACAAAAGTTCATTTGGATCTGACCTGGTGCTTGGGTACAGCCAAACATCCACCAGCAACTAAACTCACCTTCTCTTCTCTCTAGGTATGTACTCCGATGCATCATCTGGAACACAATGGATGTGGATCTGGAGGACACTAATATTTTTGGCGACAGGATGAGCGACATTTTTGTTAAAGGGTACCAAGACAATGGGTGATGGGTGAATCACAACCTTTTGTTCTGGGGGACTTGTAGTGCAGTCCTAAGCAGAGTTATACCCTTGACTTCAGTAGACTGAAAAAGTTGAAATACTAGGATTGCACTGAGTGGCCAATTGCCAAATGATTGTCCAGTGTCCTTACTTCTTCCTGGAGATCTGCTACCACTCCCATTTAGATTTCCTTTTAGCTTGTTATTTGATGTCTGACATATATTTTTTATAAAGAACTAAGGCAATTCACAATTATCAAAAGCAACAATATAAAAAGAGAAGACCTGCAGCTAAAGATCTGGCAAGCTATGAATTGATATATGAACAGTCTTCCCCATCTTCTAACTCTGGATCATGTTCATGAGAAAAATGCAGGGAAAGGATAGGCAGATTTTTCTTGCTGGATTTCTCGTTTTATCTGATCCATTCTTCCTTCCATCCCTGCTTTTGCTAGACTCCCTGTCTTCTCAGCCCCTCCACCGCTTACTTTTTCTGCCTTTCATCCTTGACCCCACTGCCTGCCCTGCCCCTCTGTGACAGCAGGCCATCTGACCCAACCACCACATTCATCTTGTTATCCCCTCCTTAGCAAAAGTCTATAAAGTGAAGATGACAAAACTTACAACATAGAGGCTGGCAGCCCTATCAGATTGCACTGTGAGTCTCCAACACATTTTTAAGTATTGGCTGCAGGACCAGGATTTGGACTGCAGCATGGAGGACTTAGGACTCTCTCTCCTCCCCCACCCCATGCTGGTTTCTCAACCACAAACCACCAAATTGCTATGTGCTCCATTGGAGGAAACACATAAGTTGACTGGACTGTTTGAATGTTCCCAACAGGCCAACAGTAACTCCTGGAAGCCTTCTGACATCAGGAAAGCAATTATGAGTAATAGGTTAACGTTAACCCCCTACCCCATGCAGAACTCCAATCAGAACCACCATTTCCTTGTGACTTTTGTTTAGCTATAAAAATGGGGTAGAGATCCCTTTGTGGATCTTCCAGAATATTATTTGGTCTGATCTTCATCCAGGTTGGAAGAGAAGGGGTTCTGAGACTCCGCAGTGGTTATGTTTCAAGGAAAATGTATTAGTGTATGATCAGCGCTCAAAGTTTGGAAAAATGGAAAGTGGAGTAATTTTTTTCCCCAGATTAGGCCAGGCTTTGTTTAGCCTGCAGTCTATTCACTATCTTTAGGTATGTAATCATTACAACGAATAGAGATACTATAAGCAAAACCAAAAGTATTTTTTAACATGGTCTAACATTAAGCACAGCATGCCTTCAAAGAAGATTCTAAATATTTGTCATGTTATTCTATGCAATGCCTCCCTACAGGGGCAGTGTTGTAAGTACGGGGATGCCCCTTTCTCACCCACAGAGCCAATTTCAACAAGCCCAGCAAATGAAACTATTTCCATCTTCTTGCTTTTCCCAAGCCTGAGCTGCTTTTGGAGCCAGGAGAGGAAGGAAGGCATTTGGAGAGGCACAAGTGAAGTGCCAACAAATTGTGTCTCTAAAAGCATGCCTCATTATAGTATCTATCTCTTCCAATCCCAGCCCTCCACAAACAACTCTGGCCTGGGCAAGTCTAAATGGAGCAGTTCTAAGACTATTTCCATCTAGCCTTGCTCAGACAGTTTCATTTTCCTCCAGTAGGTGAAGCCCTAAACTCACCAGAACCTATTTCCCACTATCCTTGGTCAGACAGGCCCAGTAAAAGCATGAAACATTTTGCTGGTGAGTTTTTGCAATGCTGGTATGACCCTGTTCCTCCTGGGATGGTTTAATCTAATGAAAAAAGGAGTAGAATGGCTTTAGGGCCACCTGAAAAAAAACATTTGGGTGGCATCCCATCCCATTTTGAGCCCTGGATATATATAACTGCACATCTCCCAGCTTTCAAGAAACAGTCCCTGACAGATGGAGACTGTTAGATGACGATGATGACACCAGAAGGCGCTTGATATTCAATTGTGCTTGCAGCTCCTACCTTCACCTTGAACAAGGGCTGTGGAGGACAAGGAAATTCCCTCCCTCCCAAAGGTGGTAGCAGGATTGTACAAGTCAACATTCATACTTGATTTGCCAGCTGTATCCCTCAATCTGGGATGGGGCAAAAGAGTTCCCGTGAATGACTTCAACATTCCCTTCTATGTTCTGGTTTCAGGTGGCTGGATGGCCTGGAAGAGGATAAGCAGAAGACAGATGTCCACTACAGGTCTCTGGCAGGAGACGGCAACTTCAACTGGAGGTTTGTGTTTACCATGGAGTATCTCCCCATGGAGCAGGTCTGCGTCCTCACCAAGAAGGTAGGTATAACGTGACCAGGAGCATCTTATATGATTTTTAAAAGTTGTGGCCTTCCTCTAAGGCAGGTTGTGTGTTCACTCTCAGATCTAAGAGAACCCCCACTGTGTTTTCCAAATCCAGCTAAGAGCTTCATGTAAATCCTCTTCTGAATCAATAACTGCAGTCATAACTCCATGCATAATTAAAGATGCATCAGAATATGGACACCATTTGTGCATGTCGCATTGTTTTCAGGGGGCCACCTTTTCTAAGGCAACTGCAATTCCACATTCTATTCATGTGCATTAGAACTCCATCTCAGTGCATATTTTTATCTAGTCCCTGGGTCTTACGCAGTCCTGTAAACTGAAAAAAGTATTTCATATACCCAGTTGGTTCTGTAACCCACTTCTTCCACCAAATCCATTTAGCATTACCCCTCCCATCTTTTTTTAAACATCCCATCTTTTTAAACATCCCATCTTTTTAAACATCCCATTTTTTTAAACATCCAAGTGATATATAATTAAGGTACTTCTGGGCATGTATGGAGTGCCTCCCAGTGAGCAACTGCAGTCTGGCCCCACAGAATTAAGGGACAGGGCTTTCTTCCATGCAGTTCTGAGTTTTTGCAGTCCCTCTCATTTTAAAAATCCCTTCTGAATAGGATTGCCAACCTCCAAATGGTGACTGGAGATCTCCTAGGATTACAACTGATCTCCAGGCAACAGAGATCAGTTTACCTGGAGAAAATGGCTGCTTTGAAAGGTGGACTTTATGGCATTATACCCCATTGAATTCCCCCTCCCCAAATCCTGCCCTCTTCAGTCGCCACCTGCAAAATCTCCAGGTATTTCCCAACCTAGAGCTGGCAGGCCTACTTCTGAACAGGAGCACAGTCCAAAAGACTTCTTGGCAATATTAAAGAATGTAAGAGTGTTTCTTTGCCACTGCTAAACTTGGTGCCGGCATTGTTCTTATCCCTACTGACTCATTTTCAATGCTGATCCACTGGGAGCATAAATCCTCTGCTGTTCTTGCATGGTGCAAAGCAGGAATTACCTCCGTCTGCCTTTGGTCTAGGGGCAGCTCTTACAAGAGTCTCCTTTTGAAGAGAGAGCACTGGACATTTATGGCATTTTTGTAAAATCTGTCAATTTGTAAATGGATAAGTGGAACACAACAGAAGCAAGGGCAGGGCACATTTCTGAAATGCAGCTGACCTACCATCCCACATCGGATCCCCAGAGAGATGAGCTTCCACTAACTCACACCTGCCTCAGTTGGCTTTTCTGTTCCCAAACTCAAGCCTGTTGATTATTGACCTGTGCCTATGTATCTGCCCCCTCCCCTAGGGAAAGAACTGGATCAGTTGCACCTGAGATGCGCATTGTAGCTCTGCTGATTCAGATGTGTTTTTTTCCTGCCAATTTTGCAGCAACATTTCTGGAGTCTGGATGAAACTATGCAGAAAGTGCCCCCCAAGCTGATCATCCAGATTTGGGATAACGACAAGTTCTCAGCTGATGATTTTCTTGGTAAGAAGAATGTTTTTGTCGCAAGATGGTGCCAGGTGGCGTGCCACTTCCTGACTCCTCCCCACACAGAATGCAATGAGTTCCAGTTGACAAGTTCTACTGAAGTTCATCTCCATACTTGGGGTTGGACAAATTTCAGAACATGTCCATGAATATTTCCAAAGGAGTATTTTTGTTTCCCTTTGGATAATTCCTATGGTCATTTAACTAACAATGTTCCCTCTAAGCTGCAGAGTCTTGTGAGCAAAAATCCTACTTTGCGAGCTACTGGCATTAAAGTTGTGAGCTACTGCATAAATTATTGCGCTCGGGGGCCATTTTTCCTGAGCTAAGATAAAAATTTGTGAACAGGAGGCTAAAAATCTGTGAGCTAGCTCATGCTAACACAGCTTCGAAGGAACACTGCCAACCACCTGTCCAAGAGAGAAGGCACATGAAGAACTGACCTGTTTTTGTTCACTCAAAGTTTTAGCCAGTGACTTTCAAACTGTCCCCAGGATTCTAGGGACTGGTATGCATAATACTTGCAGTGAGCCCCCTGAAGCTGGTAAAGGTGGGCAGCATGCCAACAAGGACTGGGACATACTGTCTTTGACTTTCTGGAGCACAGTGGCACTACCAGGAGAGTGGTGGGCCCATGAGGCCTCAGTGAACCTCACACTTTGCCATCTCTAGGCACAAGGCCTGTTTTGGATGTTCAAGGGACTGTTTCTAAATTGATTTATTTGCCAAGTAAGCCCTAGATGTTGTGGAAGATTTGGGGGGTCATAGGGCTTGTTCTCAATTCAACCAGAGTGTCAACCAGGAAAGGTGGGAGAATAATACAGGAAATTTTTAAAAAGGAGGAAAACCTCAAACAGTCCTCCAAAACTAATGTTCACTGTGCTCCAACATGTGTTGCAATTAGTCTGTCAGAAAAAACAGCATTTATTTTAAAGAATCTGCCAAAAATAGTAGGTTAAAAGAACATGTTATATTTACTCCCATTTTACAATTGCCTTCTTTTGATGAAGACAGTAATCTCAAAATATTTAGGGGCATATCAAACACTTATTTGAGGATAGCCTTTGAGTTTTTCCTCATTGGCAATCCATGTAAAGTGAGCATGTACCACTTATGGGCTTCTTTTGCAAGAATCACAGAGGCCCAGTCAATACCTCACATAAACTAAACATGTGCCTCAGAACATTTACGCCAATTCTCTGTAACATGCTGGAGTTCTTGGGGCAGCGCAAGCATTGATGTACGACTATAGCACCAAAGACAGGAAATTTGAAAGCCCATTGCTTACAGTAGGGAGCAGAGCTGCCAGCTTCCAGGTGGGACCTGGGGATCCCTGAGAATTACAGCCCATCTCCAGATTACAGAGATGGATGCTTTGGATGGTGGACTCTATGGCATTGTACCCCACTGCAGTCTCTGTCCTCCACAGGCTCCATCCTCAAATCTCCAGGAATTTCCCAGCCTGTATCTGGCATCCCTGGTCTCCATCCTTTGCCAGGGGCATCTGGCAACCCTAGTTGGGAGAGAACACAGTCCAAATCTCCTTGGTCTTCTGCCAAGCTTCCCCTTTTGCCTGCAGGAATTCTGGAGCTCAACCTGACCTGCATTCCGCGACCTGCCAAACGGCCCCGTGACTGCACTGTGAAAATGCTAGAGGAGGGCAGCCGTGACTCCTCTCCTTTTCATCGCAAGAAGCCCAAGTTTATCTCTTTATTTGCGCAAAAGAGCTTGAGGGGCTGGTGGCCGTGTATCGTGTTTGAGGATGACAAGCGGAGGGTCTCGGTAAGGAAAAAGGAGACGTGTTCAAGCTGCACCCCAGCCTGGTGAGCCTGGCTGGCTTAATGTACATTTTCATTTGGGAACAAAAGGCAGACACTGATAGCAGAATGAAGAACTTGGTAGGAGGGATTACCTGCAAGCCGCCCAGACTCTACCATCCTTGTTCCATTTCCCCAGCTCTTCTGACACCCCAGTACCTATCATGTAGCCATTCATCTAAACCCACAATGCAAATAGTGATGGCATGACTGCAGTTGGGAGGGGCAGGGAGAGGACATGAGACAACAACATGCACACCCCGACCTACTTGCTTACCCTGGGAGCCTCTCTCCCTTCATTGTGGCTTTGCCTCTTTGGCTTTCTAGGGAAAGGTTGAAATGACATTGGAGCTGCTGACAGAAAAGGAAGCTGAAGAGCGGCCAGCTGGGAAAGGAAGGGAGGAGCCAAATATGAACCCAGTCCTGAAGCCACCAGAGTAAGACCGCCATGTGAAAGTGGCCTCGGTTCAGAATCTCGGGGGGGGGGGGGGGCGTGGTGGCAGCAGAAGCACAGATTTGTCAACAGGGACTATTGGGTTCTGAGTATCAAAGCATCCTGGTGCTTTTGCCAATCAGGTTCAACCATGTTGGCTGCCAACGACAGGGGGAGAAGTGGGAGGTGTGAGCAGTTGTCATAACCAAAATCTGACAAGTTCTTCATCTCCCTTGTCCTTCCTTTGCCCAGGAGGCCAGAGACATCCTTCCTATGGTTTACAGCCCCAATGAAGAGTGTCAAGTATATTGTCTGGGAAAAAAGCAAGTGGAAGATTGTGATCTTCTTCTGCTTCCTGCTGCTGGCCTTGTTATTTGCAGCTTTCATCTATTCAGCCCCAGTGAGTCCTCTGCTGAGGGGATGGGAAATTTGGCCCACAAAGGAGCTAGGTACTTGAAGTAGAGGGGCTTAAACCCTTCCCTACAGCTGTGAGTCCTTCCAGAGAGAGAAAGACAGGGACTGCTTATTTACTTTCTCCCTCCCCTACACCACCTCCATGTTCTGCCTGACCACTCCTCCTTCTTTTCTTAGGGCTACTTGGCCATGAAGCTGATAAATCCAATGAAAACTTCCATCAAAATGACTGCTCATACTACAACAGAACCCACCACGACTCAAGCAAAATGAAACTTGGTGGCGGCTGTTGCTGCAACTCAGATCTCCAAGTGTCACCACATACTTGTGGCCTGCTCCTGATGTCCAGAAGCAGAATCTTTCCTTGGACCCCCCACTCAACCTTGTCTTGCTTCCAAATAGACTCCAGGAACAGAACCTCACAACAAGCAAGGCAACAGCCCTCCCAAGTCTTCTCACCATGACAAAGGCTCATCTGTGGTTGCAACTACAATCACCAAGATCGACTGTAGCCAAGACCCACTTCCCATTAAGGAGAAGGAGCCCCACCGCCAAGTTCCTATTCAAGTCCTCTTCAACTAAAATAAAATATAATTCAAACAAGCATAAGTAGGCTTGCAATAGCCCTGTGTATATTTACTCAGAAGTACAATAGAACTTATTTCCAGGTAAGTGCCCAGGGGACTGCAACCTGAATCAATTTGTTGGTTTTGTTATTTTTAGCCTCCCTATCCACCAAGGCATGCAGGGGACTTGTAGGGCCTTTCACCCACGCATTTCATCTTCATAACAAGTCTGTGAAACAGGTTAGGCTGAAAGGGACTGCAAGTGGCCCCATGGCAACCGATAAACTTGGCCCATTTGAACTTGTGTCTCCATAGGCATAATCCAATCACTACACTAAATAAAAACTTTTCTATGGTTTAAAACACATTATACAGAATTTTTGTTAATGTTTAGGGGATTTTAAAAATTAATCCAAGAACTTATCAAAACATCAGGAGGCATCCTAGAGGATGCCTGCCTGTTTTTCTCCGTAATTCCGACACAGCATCTGCTGGGACATATGTTGGCATCTTGCACGAACAAAGGAAGCATGCTTTGTGATTTGTAACTGTTTTAATTATATGCAAACTGAATAGATATTTTTTTTCAGTTGGGCAACAGCTGTATCTAGATGACCATGTTTTCAAAACTAAAAATCAACCATTCATGTTCTTCTTGCCTTTTGAACACAAAGGACTGCCAGGTAGCTGATTCTTCCCCTGCCCAGCTTGCTTAAGTTGGAGAGTTTGCTTCTGTGAAGCAGTACTCTCCAACAGCATCTACTCCTCCACACTAAAAAGGAGCAATGCTGGTGGCAGCAAAGCCTGCCTTGTACAAGCATGGATACACATGCTTGGTTATTATGGGAAATATCCCCTCACAAGATCCCCTAGACCTGTATTTCAAGCCATGTGCAACTTTGCTTGCCCTGTGTTAGAAGGCGGGCTTGGTGCAGGAGGTTAATTTAATGTCCAAAGTTGAGAATCAGATTTTTTTTAAAGGTCCTATTTCCAGTATGTTTCTAGTGACCTAGAGTTCCAGGATTTGTGGGTGCCAAATTTCAGCTTTCTGGGTGAAAATACAGTCATTACTCAAAATGGAGAATTCAGTGTCTCATTTCCAAACTCTTCTAGTAATAGGGATGCTCTGGCTACATATGTATCAAATGTCAGGGCAAAAGGGTAGCTCATTAAGAAGAACCCCATGAGTTTTACTACTTCCAGAAGTTTTATTGTTGTAAGCTGCTTCATAAGAAAAGACAAAGTAAGGATGCCCCAAACCTCACAGCAGGCAGATTCAGCAGGCACAGGATGTCACTGTAGTCAGCAATAGGAGGCAGCTGCCAATCAGCTGTGTACTTGTATAGCAACTGCAGTGGTCCAGGTCTGCGATTGCATCTGCCCCGAGTCTGGCCTTTTCCACATGCTCGAGTTACTCCTGATTTTCTTGAGTCAATCCACAGAGTTCTTCCACATCTGCCCTCCTGTGCATTTTTACAGTTGTGCAGAGCTTTTTTTGTAGAAAGAGCCCAGCAGGAACTTATTTGCATATTAGGCCACACCCCCTGGTGCCAAGTCAGCTGGAACTGCATTCCTGTGTGTTCCTGCTCAAAAAAAGCCCTGCAGCTGTGGAATCAGTCTATTTTCTTCTGTGTTTGGGTTAAATAATGAGCCTTTTCAAGGGAAGGTGATCGATCCTCAATGTCATTATTGGTGGCATCACATCACCTCCTTTATTTTTTAAAAAAGCCCTAAAATAGCAACATAATATTGTAGTTCTGCTATGATAACTTAAGCAAGTTCTCTAAATTTCCCAGCTTTCATTTTTTTAATGAAAAATGAGATACGCCTTTTTCCTTATAACTCCCAAAGGGTAGACGCTACAGACCTAATTTTTTAAATTAAAGCTGGAATTCAGAGAATCTGCTTAAACTATCATTGCACCATCATAGCATTAGATATCTATTCTAGGGCCTTTAAAAAAACCCGAAATCACACTGGGGAAAAGATGTTGTGGTTTAATGATAGCAGTCCAATTATCGAAAAGTGAGCTAGAAACAGGTGGGACAAAGAAAACCAAAAGAAACATTAAAAAGGTAAAGGTAGTCCCCTGTGCAAGCACCAGTCATTTCCGACTCTCGGGTGACGTTGCTTTCACAACATTTTCACGGCAGACTTTTTACGGGGTGGTTTGCCATTCCCTTCCCCAGTCATCTACGCTTTCCCCCCAGCAAGCTGGGTACTCATTTTACTGACCTCGGAAGGCTGGAAGGCTGAATCAACCTGGTGCCAGCTACCTGAACCAGCTTCCGCTGAGATCGAACTCAAGTCATGAGCAGAGGGCTCCGACTGCAGTTCTGCAGCTTTACCACTCTGCATCACGGGCATTATACACTAGGAAAAAGCTGACTCGGAATCAGCTTCCGGAAAAACATTGAGATAAAAGCAGTCTCAACTGGAAAATAATTGGAGAAAACAAACCAAAGGGAAAATGAAAGTACAAAAATGCATGCTGAAACAGTAAGGGGCTGGGGCCAGAACCAATGAAAAAAATAATGCAGAAAAGCCCTCTGTGAGGCTGGCTGGCAGCAGCAAGGGTGGATCTGTTGAGGAAGGGGGAGACATGAAGCTGCCTTATGCTGAATCAAACCCTGGGTCCATCAGAGTCAATATTTTCTTTTCTTTTCAATTGGATAAACTTTTTACATTTTTTGTTTTGATCTGAGGATAAACTGTGACAGGAACGATTTTGACCAATGGCCTTTGACAGACTGACGGCACATGGCACAAGCCAACCACCTCTGTCCCCTCCACATCCTTCTTTCTGATCTTGCTTCATCACTCTTCTCATGCTCCAGGGACTCTGGCAAAGGCCTTTCACATCACCTACTGCCAGATCCTTTTAGCTGGAGATGCTGAGGAATGAACCTGGGACCTTCTGCATGCCAAACAGCTGCTCTGCCCTTGAGCCACAGCCCCTTCTCAAGGGAGAATAGGAATCCCTCGAGGTGATGGTAGAGAGAGATGTGAAGTGCTGCCACTCGCACAGCCTTGAACCCTCATGCCACAGAGAGTAGCCCTCCTTCCGTAGGCAGCAGAGCAGGCATCAAAGGGGTCAGCTCCCTGCTCACAACCGGCTATTAATAAACTCAGACCCCTTCACCCAGACTAAATAAAAATTCAACCATCCAGAAGGCAAGGAAGACACTATGGCATTTGCGCATGTTTATTTCAAGACACAAAATTACATGTACAGGAAGGGGGGGAGGGAGAAAAGAGACAGAAGCACAGACAAGGCTTTAAAGCAATCAAGCAAAAACCAGAAGAGATTCTTTGAAAATGGTGATGCTTCCAGGCTGCAATATTGCTTTGTCATCAAGTAGCAAAAGGGTTAACGTTGCCAGAGACAGAACCATCCTACTGAAGCAACAAACCCAGAAGCCTCAATGCTGCTTATGATGGAACATGGCAATTGGCTATGACTACATCTGGGGCCCATGCATTCATGATAGGACACGCCTGTGGTTTTTACCTACCGGAGCCACTCCCACAAGGAGGCATCCCCTGAGACTTCCGAACCAATCTGCCTCTCAACAACAGAACAGATGGTCCAAGTCAGGAACAAAACACAAAGGAATGATCAGCATTGCTAGGAGCAGCCTTAATAAGTAATTCAAATGCTAAGATAAAACTTCACTTGGAACCTATATGAACGGATGAGGCTGCCTTCCATTAAGCCATCTAGCTCAATACGGTCACTCTTGACTGGCAGCTGTTCACCAAGCCCTCAGGCAGAAGTCCTTCCCAGGATTGCTACTTGGAAATATTGAGTGGCTTTCTGAATGCAACACCTGTGCTCGGGTTGCCAACTCCAAACTGGCAAATTCCTGTTCAGGGAAGGGAGGGTGCTCAGCAGGAATATAATGCCATGAAGTCCACCCTGCAAAGCTGCCATTTTCTCCAAGGAATGTGACCTCTAGTCCGATGATCAGTTAGAATTCCAGAAGACTTCAAGGCCCTACCTGGAAGTTGGCAACCTGACTCTGCACTCTTCTACAATGCTAACCCAGCTCTTATAATCCCACCACTGTGCTCCCAACAGTGTCACAGTTTACTTAGTCCCTTGTGGAAGCAGTTTTCCTGTTCTCTCTTCTGCTGGAAACAGGTCCCTAGAGAACCTGAGATACTTGCTACAGTGAGCCCAGGAGAAAGAATGCTAGCCAGCAGCAGGAAGGGGAACGGGCTACCTGGCCAGCACCAAAGCAAGAGCACACCAGAGGTTCCATTGTATGGTTATCTGTCCACTTTCAAGCAACAGGAAGGCATGTCACGCTAAGGCCACACGTAGCCCTGGCAGGCTCCCAAACGGCTCCCCTGGGATACTCAGTCTTTCACCAATCATGGACTAGCGGGTGGGCAGGGTGGCCCTCTTCGTATGAGAGGCTTACTCCTTTTGGGCTCTCCCGGCCCCAGAGATCAATGGCATTGAATGTGCCAGTCTGGCGTGGGATGTGGGGGAGGGGTTGGCGATATGGCTGGTGCACCATCCGCCTAACGCACCAGCCAGTGCCTTACCATCCCTGCTGGAGGCCGTAGCAGGCTGGGCATTGGAGTACCCAAGGCTGACAATGCGGCCTCCAGCCAGGCAATGGACCTAGTGTCGTCCATCGCAACACTGGGACTCTCCCAATTTGTTACATTGCCCACCCACCAGGCAGGGCACATGTTAGACTTGATCTTTGCGGCAGGTGTTTGAGTGGACGATATTATTGCGGAAGCAGTGCCATGGTCGGACCACCTTGCCCTTAAGGCTCATGTGGAAGTCCCACCCCAAGCCCGTTTAGGCGGCAAGCATATTTTGGCTCCCCCGCAGAGCCTGATGGATCCAGAGCAGTTCCAGACGGCTCTATGGGATCCCTGGCCCCCTGGCGATTCTCTCGATGACCAGGTTGAGTCCTGGCATGTCCGGCTCTCTAGAGCCATCGATGAGATTGCACCTTGGTGCCCTCTGTGCCCTCGTGTTAAGCTGGCACCGTGGTACACCCCAGAATTACAGCAGCTGAAATGAGGGCTCAGACGGCTAGAGAGGCAATGGTGCCGTACTCGAGACGAAGAGACTAGAACATCTTATAGTTTATGAGATGGCAGTCAAAGTCACAAAGAAAACTTACTTTGCGGCCAAGATTGCATCTGCAAATTCGCGCCTGGCACAATTGTTTAGGACAATTCGGACTCTTACAACACTGCTGCAAGGCAGGCCAAATGCAAGGGAATTGGAGATAGGCTGTGAGGCTTTCGTGGAATTTTTTCCCAATAAAATCTCATCTCTCCACCGCGACCTCCCCGCCACATTGGAAGCAGTATGTAAACTCAAGGCCCTGTGCCTGTCTTCTGGACCAGCTCTGGATTGCTTCGACATGCTCAGTCTGGAGAAAGTCGACAGAATCCTCTCCACTGTACACCCAACAACTCATGATCTGGACCCTTGCCCTTCCTGGCTAATTAAAGCTTGCCAGAGGGAGCTTAGGTGTCCTATACAAGACATCGTAAATAGATCCCTCTAGGAGGGGCTTTTTCCAACACCTCTTAAAGAGGCCACGGTCCATCCCCTCTTGAAAAAAGCTACATCAGATCCGGCCGAATTGGCAAATTACCGGCCGGTCTCGAATTTACCCTTTTCGGGTAAAATTATTGAGATGGCAGTTGCGTTACAGTTACAGAGTTTTTTGGATGACGCTTCAGTCTTAGACACCCACCAATTTGGCTTCCGCCCAGGTCATGGGACGGAAACAGTGCTGGTCGCCCTGGTGGATGACCTCCAGCAGGCATCTGGATCGAGGCAGTTCAGCAGTGCTGATGCTGCTATACCTATCGACCGCATTCGATACGGTCGACCATCGGTTACTAACCCGCCGCCTCGCTGACACAGATTCAGGGGTTGGCCTTGAAATGGCTTTCCTCTTTCCTTGATGGTCGGGGACAAAGGATGGCAATTGGGCAAGAACTGTCCCGGAGGCACCCACTTAATTGCAGGGTGCCACAGGGGCCGATTCTCTCCCCGATGTTGTTCAACATCTACATGCACCCCCTTGCTCAGAGGTATGGATTTGGCTGTCACCAATATGCTGATGACATCCAGCTCTATCTATTGATGGATGGATGGCCTGACTGCGTCCCAGAAAATCTAGATCTGGCGTTGCAGGCTGTGGTGCGGTGGCTCAGACTGAGTAGGTTGAAGTTGAATCCAGTGAAGACAAAAGGTCCTTTGCCTGAGTCGGGGCGGTCCGGGAAGGGAAATTCCCCTACCAGTGCTTGACGGTGGGCCACTAAAAGTGGCGCACAAGGTCAAGAGCTTGGGGATATTACTGGAGCCTGCCTTGACAATGGAGGCCCAGATAGCAGCCACTGCTAAATCCACTTTCTTTCATCTTAGGCGGGTGAGGCAGTTGGTTCCCTTCCTGGATCCCAACGACCTGGCAACAGTGATCCACACAACAGTCACTTTGAGGCTGGACTACTGTAATGCCCTCTACATGAGGATGCCCCTGTGTCGAACCTGGAAACTACAGCTAGTGCAGAACATGGCGGCCAGGCTGTTATTGGGGCTCCCTAAGTGGGAGCACATACAGCCGGGACTGCGGGAACTGCACTGGCTGCCAATAGTGTACCAGATTCGTTACAAGGTGCTGGTTATTACTTATAAAGCCCTATATGGTCAAGGACCTGTCTACCTTAGGGACCGTCTCTCCCCATATATTCCCCAGAGGGTACTTCGATCTGGCTCTCAAAACTTACTGGTAATCTCTGGGCCGAAGGAGGCCAAACTGAAAGTCACCAGGGAAAGGGCCTTTTTGATTGCCACCCGGTGGAACCAGGTACCAGAAGACGTATGGGTCTTGCGGGATCTTGGCAAATTCCGCAGGGCCTGCAAAACCATCCTCTTCAAGCTGGCCTTTAACTAACGTGGTGCCTACAGCGCAGATGGAATGTCGTCACACTGGAAAATGGAATAACACTTAGATCTTAGCACCAAATGACATGTAATGCTGATTTTAATTCTGAATGTATAATTTTACTGAATGTGTTATTTTATAGTTGGTATATTTTACTATTGTGGATTTTTGTTGTGAGCCGTCCTGAGCCTGCTCCGGCAGGGAGGGCAGGATATAAATCAAATCAAATAAATAAATTTAACTACAGAGCACTAACTACCAAGGCAACACAGGACCCAGCTGCCTCTGACAGCCAGGGGGCGAGGGTTATAATCTTTTTTTCACAATCCACTGAGCAAGCAGCCTTGGACTACAGGGGAATCATATGCATGACTCTCATATGAAAGTCCAACATTTTGGAAAAGAAGCTTGTGACTTCAGAGATAGCAGCAACATTTAAGAGTGCCCAGAAAGGAGGGGTGCACAAGCACAGAGGAAGAGCACAGCTCCTGCTGGTGATAAAGGCCAAATGTCCATCAGGGCCAGTATTTTCTTCCCCCACCAGCAGTCAGGTACATGCATCCTCAGAAAGCATGCAACAGTGCCCTCCTGCTGCCTGTCCCAACAGCTGGTATTTTGAGGTATGTTGCCACCCAACAGGTCTTTCTGGCCCAGTACAAAAGGTCTGAGCCTTTCCACACATTTCCTGTTGTGTGGCACCTGACCAATAGTGTCAGTTTTGAAGCCTCTGAGCTTCCACCCACCCTTCAGTCCTGCTACCTATCTGACTTTTACAATAACCTAGCTATGGCAGTTGCAGGAGAAAGACCCTCTATTATGGCTGTCATCAGAAAGGCCTCTGAAATGTGATGCCACTCGCACACCAACTGTAAAGGGCACCATGCAAAGACAGGCCACTTGGGCAAAGCACAGGCTGGTTCCTACCCAAGGTCAGAAACCTGACAAGCAATGATGTTTCTAGGGTTTTGGTTTATCTGAATCAATCCTGTGGCTTCTCTGTCACTTCTCCAAGTCTCACTGTTGAGTGCTCTGGTTCAATTTCTATTTCAAAAAGAACGCAGTGAGTTGCAATCCAGACAAGTGTAAAAGGATCACAGTTTGCTTATCAGAGATGAGCCACAAGAAAAGAAGCAAACATTTGCAGTGGTGAAAATTTCTCTACCTGTTTTTGACAATTTTTCTAGGATCAAGCCAAAAGGGGACAGAAATGCCTGGACTGCTGAGTGTTTTTGCTCTGCAGAGGCAGGCAGCCAGGAATAGCCTAGTGCCTTTGCACTGGATCAGCTTCATTCAATGGCATCTTTACACAGCCAAACCCCAAAGGCTACACAGGACTGTAGTATTATCATGCTCAGTATGTGATTGCTGATTGGCTGGGATCACTCCAGGAAGAAGAATGACGCCACCACTAGAAATGGTGGCACCAAAGGAGGGAAACAGATGGACTCGAGGTTTTTTGTTGTTGTTTTTAAATGCAGCTTTGAGGAAGCCTCCTTTTAAGACCCTAAAAAATCACAACAGGTTTTGTGTATAAGCCCCACTTGAAACACATCAACATCTCTTAACATGACCTTTATTAAAACTCTTGACAGTGGCAAAAGGAAGGGGAAGGGGGTGCTAAGACAGCATGATGCAATCCAGTTACCTGAGGGCAAGGCAAGGCTGCCCTACTGTATAAAGCAACTACGGGCTGTTCTCCTCAGAACCATTTCACAGCACTGCCCTTCTCCCCTACAGATTTAAAGCCAGCTCCATGAGAGGGAGGTCAGACAACCACTCCTCCAGCAAACAGAGGAGGAGAAATGTGGAAAGTCAGTACACAACTCCCACAGTAACAGACCCAGTAACAATGGACATTTCCTTCAAACAAGGTCAATTCTCACTGAGACCCAAATTTTTTTTAAAATTCTGACCATTACAAAAAGGGAAACCTCATCAGAGAGTGTGTGTTAATGTGTGTGCATGTGTGTTGGGCAAGGGTGGGGGGAGGATCCTTTTGGTCACTGGGAATTGAGGTGTTGTAGCACCAACTGGGGGCAGGTACAGTCAAGTTCCTTCAGAGAAAGGATGAGGCAGCATAGCAGTAATGAAAACACAATGTGTTTGTTCTAAGATCAGTAGTTTTTTTGTTTTTTAAAGCAGCTTTCTACCTTTGTAAAAACCTTTTTATTTCGGCTTCAGTAAGCCCTTACTATGGAACAACTGTGCAACTGCAGTGGATTCTAGGACCAATGCCACTACACACGTGGGGCACTATGGTGTGTCTGAACACAATATGCATTTTCTAGAACATTCTAGGGCTGCTTCATAATGACGGGTAAAACTAGGGAGCATAAGGAGCATTCGTAAACCCTGAAGCATCACCCAACCACCTGCCCTAGAGCAAGGCATCACCCCTGACTTACAGCAAGGCTCAGACCACCGCAGTCAACAGAGGCCCTTATTTGAGTTCCTGCGGATACCCGCATGTAGTTATCAAAGTCATCATGATCTCAATTATTCCTGGCGGATTAATCAAGGCTCTTTACCTTTGGAAAAAGCAAAGGCACCATCATTTACTTGGGCAAGGTCTAGCTGCTAAGCCCAACCTCATAATAATCAGATGCCTCAAGTAAAAAAAATAAAAGGCATGGATGAGCGAGGGAGATGAGACGCTTCTATTTCTTGAGGAGGGGGAGGGGGAGTAGTTACATTCATTGATTCACCAGACTAGCATCCATCTTTCCCCTATCCCACAAGCAGCACAAGGAATATTTGGGTGGTGGATCAGAGAACAGTGGTCACTATTTCTTACAGCTATAGGTTATGAGGTTTCCAAGGCAAGGACTTGCCCAAGATGCTACTGAAAAGGAGACCCCAGCAAGACATCCAGACCACATGGCTTGGTTTCCTCCCCGCAGCACATTAAGCATTGCCATCTTGCCCCCTGCCAAACCAAAGCTCCTGGCTTCCAACCACAAAGGTGTCTTTACAGGGGGACAGCAGGTGTTGCCAACTGCGGGCCCCGTCGGCTGGAGGTCTCCTGATCTACCCACAGTGACATGGAAGTTCATTTCACATCACATTATCAAGGATATGTTAATACCCACTGAGTCTTGTACAAATGCTGGGGCTGTGAGCTCAGTTTGGAAAAAAGGCAAAGTAGAAAGGGCAGGTATAACTGCCTCCCCAACTGAGAGTCCCAACAAGCAGGTCCCCAAGCCAAAAGTCAATCCCATTACAAGTTTTCAAGGTCCAGATGGACTACAGTTCTTGTGGCAGGGCTAGGGAAGGATACTCCTTGTAGACTAGCCGCCACCTGCATCTGTTACCACCCCTGCCAATGCCATCAGCGGCAGTCTAGAAGGCAAAACCCCTGTAGAATAGGCCAAGACGCTTTGTGATCAGTAGAAGTGTTTCCGGCTCTGTTCCTGCCATTTGTTGTAGACGATAATTCCAATGACAATGGCAAAGACCAAGGCAACCAGTGAGAAGAAGACAATCAAGAACAGAGCAAGGCCACTCATCGGTTCCAGCGGAGTCTCCACTGCAGAGGACAGAGGTCACACTCAGGGGCTCAAATGCAAAAGCTATCACAAATCACCACCTTGTTTGCATTCTTCATGCCTAGAAGAACTTCCAGGGTGGGATGACTAGGTAATCAATTATTACTAGTTCACGAAAATAGAGCATTCATGTTCAGAGAGAGGAGACTTCAAAGTACCAGATCGCTGGGACAAAACAAGGAGAAGCCATTGTATCATGCCCTGCTTGCAAGCCCCCTGAAGTACCTGGGTGGCCACTGTTAGAAGCAGGATGCTGGGGGCAGAGCAATCCTTGGCCTGATCTATTCTCATCTCCTGAAAATGGATGGAGCTGTGCTGGAGCTGTGTGATGACAGCTACTGCAAGGAAATGTATGTAAAATTTTTGCTAGAGAATAAGACAGCACAACCAATCCAGATGTTGAACAACAACTGAACCTGACCCTCCCAGCAACTCATTCCTAAAGAGGCATACAACCCTGCATCTACAGAGCTGAATGGGAGGTGGAAGCTGATCGCGTGGACAGGGCCAACAGGTTGTTTCCCTTTATAGTTGCCAGCTTGGCAGGGAGTCACAACTGAATGGAAAGGAGCCACATGGCTGATTCATCAACATGTTCCTCGATCTCAGCACAGGGAAGGGAATCCCAAATCGCTGCAGGAGCCCATGGGTGCAAATGTCCCCTGGATTCTTAACTGCTAACATTCAAGGGGACACTTATGGCAACTGAGCAGGAATTGACCTCCCCAACTTAGCCTCACAAGCAGAGCCCCTTGACTGCAGAAGAAAGGACCTTCCAAATGAGGACCTTCTGCTCCAAAGGACACAAGCGCCCTACAAGCCATCTCTATCTACGCTGTAAATAACCCTCTTCCTGCAGCTCCCCCCATGAGCCCCACCTCCCAATTTCAACCCAACCTACTTCCAGGCAGTTTCATGTTCTCCACAACAGGAAGAAAAACCTCTTTGTCCCGTCGTTCCTCTTCTGGTGTCCGTTCAACAGTCAGCTGGTACAACTTCAGGGAAATGATGTCATGGTTATCTGGGGAAAAACAACAAAGAGTTTGGGGGCCTGTGGCCAGTGACTTGCCTTTTGCTGTTCAATCTGGTGCTGAATTTATTCAACCAGCTCTCAGAATTCATTCATTCAACCAGCCGCTAGGTGTGCCTGGTACAATCACTGAGTGGAATTAGACTGGCTGAATGGACTGCAGCAATCACAGGCTTAGACTGTTGCAGCTAAGTGGCAGATTACAGTGACAGAGGAAGCGGCTGCATGTTGGGCCCCTTCTGGCAAACTGATTCCACTGGCTTCTCATCATTCTGAGAATGCAAATAACAGTGAGAAAGAGCTGTGTGCCCCTATCCACTCAGGATTTCGGCTGCAATAGTTCAACCTCTCATATTGCCTGCAGTCATTCATTCTCTTTTCCTCTGCAACCATTCCAGCTTGACATTCTAGATGCAGCAGTTAACAAGCACTGCGAAACCAGTGTGGGGCAGTCTATGATCAGGGAAATAGGCCCCCAGCCTGCCAAACAGGCTGTTTTGCTCAGCAGAGCCCACCACACAATACTATTGCAAGGATAAAATGGAATAAATGGCCTGTGTTTGCTGCCTGAGTTCTTCAGACAATGGGTGGAATAAAATCCAACAACACATTAAACCAGCTCTGGCTTTCACTCCTGTGTGCGTTTAGACCTTGAGGTGAAAAATTCTGGCCTTCACATCACTGTTATGCAACAAGCAGAGCAAACATGCATGCTGTGATGGAATCTGTGTAAAGAAGGTGAACATGACAGACCATTTAAATAAATAAAAACACAAAAGGGCTAAAAGTGGTACCCCACGAATAACTGGAGTCCAATGATGCAGATGCTGCTGCGGGTTTTTAAAAATCGTATCACCACAAAGACTAAAACCCTTTTTGGAAAAAAAATAGAGAAAAATACATAGCAGCAACAGTCCCTAAAGATTCTGATTCCAAACAAATTCTGCACGCACTGAACAAAGGGAGGAGATGGCAGAATCACCAGTGGGCCCACCGCCATTTGTTTCAACCTACAAGGATTGGTGCCAGGCTAAAGCAAAGCTAATAAACAAGGATGTAGCTTTGGAGGGAAAAGGATTGCAGCTCAAAGGCAAAGCAAGTGCTGTGCATGCAGAAAGCCCCCAGGCCAACCCTTAGCCTCTCCGCTAAAAAAAAAAGTAGCAGGTAGCAGGTGATGAGAAAGACCTCTTGTCTGAAACTCCAGAGAGCCTCCGCCAGAGGAAACAATATAAAGCAGGTTGATGGATGTGTGCAAGTAAGTTTTCAACTTGCTTCAAAAGCAGTCATACCTGACAGGTCTCCAGTGACAGAAGACACTCCAAAGTAATAGCCTCGTGGGAAATGGACCCCTGGGATATCAATGCAGTCTCTCCATTCATGCTTGCCATCTATGTCGAGCAAGATCTGAAACACAGGAGACGTTTATCCAGGCAAACCTTCCACCCAAGTCCTCTCCAGGGCCGCACAAGAGGAATGCTGGGATGGGGGGGAAATGGGGCCAAAGGAAAGAGACACTCACGGTAAGCCTCCTCTTCACGTAGCGGATCACCAGGAAAGTGTCGTGGTTGAGGTTACGCACCATTGCCGTGCACCCGCCCAGTTCTGTGGGCCTCCCATCCCTGTCGTGGTCATAGGCTAGAGAGCCATTGCTCACCATGGCAGAGACATAAGGGAACACGCGCTGAAGAGGAGACAGGATCACAGGTCAGGTGGCAGCTACTTTTCACAATGCCCCTCAAGATCCAGGTGTTTTGGGTGAGCAATAGAAGGGGAAGGCACATGCAGGGAGCCAAGGGTGACAGGACGGATCTGCAGCAAGCATGGTAGCTACCTAGTCTGCCAAGCACCTCAGCCAGAGATCACCTTTTAGGAAAGATATCACAGCAAAAGGTTACACCAGGGACTTGCATCAATGAGGGCCAGCTTTTATAGATGGGACAAGGAGGAGTGCTGCATACTTTGCTGCACAAGCTAGACAAGCCCTGGTCAACACCATATCCAAAAGAATCTCTCTCTCTCCCATTCATATTCCAGTACTTTTCTTCCTTTCCTTAAAGGTGAAAGACAGTGCCAAGCTTTATACTGTACTGTGATAAAGGTTTAACAGGGATTTCAGATTTGGCCCAAAGACTGCCCATTGCTGCTCCATACTATGGCCCAAGTAGGACATCCTAGTGGCAGGTGGTATCCAGCTTTAGACTGAAGAACCCGCTTCAGCTTAAAGAGGCTGAGGGGCTCTTCCATTAGAAGGAAGTTCCTTAGGTTTCAGGCTTTGCTTAGGGGCAATAGGAGGATACAGGCCAGTTTCTCATGGCACAACAGACATGGAATGACACACACCAATTTCAAACAAGGAAGTGTGGGTTTCAAGTCTCTCATTGTGTTTCACACAGCCTTTGGCTTAAGCCTCTATAAAATCCAGCAAGAAGCCTGCCTTATCAGTGCCAGCCTGACCTGGAACAACCGGTTCTTTGAATGGACCAACACATCTAACCAAGGCAGAGGATGAGGTTCCTCTTCTCTGCTCCTAATGCCTTGCAACCCGAAACATGTGCCCCTTCCCTCTCCACACACACACACACACACACACGGGGGAAATGAGAGCAGCAACTGTTCATACTACTTCCAGGAGGTGAAGCAGGAGCATCCAATACTGTCTTCCTGTGATCCCATTCAGAAGGCCTAACCAAAGGGAATGTGCCAATGACCTGCACTCTCAAAACAGATAGTATCTTGCCTTCAGATAAAAGGTTTCTGGACAGAATTCATTCCTACTGTATTTTGTTATCTGTATCCATTGCAGTTCTGAACAAGCCTGCAAAATATAGCCCCAGGTACAGAGTTTAGTTTCCAAGACATTCAGTTCCCATTAAACAAAATATTTATAGCCCTTGCGGATGAAAAGATATATTTGGAAGGACCCAGGCAAGTGCCTGAAGTTGGGGAAGGGGGAGGCGCTGAATAGGATTACCATGGTCAGGAGGAAGAGCTCTGTGTTTTGCATCTTCCCCTTTCCCCAAGGCTAGCAGAGGCAGGATTATGCAAAACAACATTGGAGAGTGACAGACTATCCAAAGTGTGTGCATAATACAAGTTGTAGAATGAACTCTTTAAGAGGCAAAGCACTCCTGGCCTCCCCTCAAGGGTTAACATGAAGAGTAACAGGCCTAGTCCATTCTGCAGGTGTTGCTAATTGGTCTCTCAGCCTGCAGCAGGGGTGTCAAACATGTGGCCCACAGGATGGGTCTGGCTCTTCAGGGCTGGTATCCATCCCATGAGCAACTGGCTCTCAACTGCTTCCTTCACCCAGCTGCTGCTGCATCACCAGACCTCTTCTGCCTTTAGAGAGGAAGTGAGGAGGAAGGAAAAAGAAAGCACACATGTGCACCAGAGAAAAGCTCCCTCCACTCTCTTGCTTCTGTCCTGAAGTTGCTGCTGCATTGCCTAGCCTGATTGGATGTTATCCTTACCTGAAGACCCTGAAGAAGAGAGACCAGCTGGAATACTGATAGGCCTGAACAAGGATCTGCTTGAATTGCAATTGCTAGCTATGTGGAGAATGGCTGAGTCTGGCCATTGACTCTTGAATTTAAGATTTGTGCCATCTAACACAAGTTCTAAGAAGTGTTACGTAATTAAGCTAGCTTTCTTATTTTCTTGCTGCATTATTTTAGAATAATGTGTTGGCTACAGATTACATTTTTATATTGACATAAATTGAAATAAACTTTATAAATCTTTTGTAAAATTAAGCAACAGTCTGGTGACTTGGGTACAACTGCCCTGGGGGCCTACAGGGTTCGGCCATGGACTTCTTGACAGCCTCCCTGGCACAGAATACAAGAACTACCGCACTAGATCAGAGTAAAAGTCCCTCTAATCCTGTTTCCAAGACCAGCCAACCAGATCCTCATGTAGAGAGACCACAAGCAGCATATGAATCGTTTTTAGCCTTGTTTGTGCCTCCACCCCCCACACACACGCGCACAGTTGCTCTGAACCTGGAGACACAAGTTATCATGGCTAATAGAAGCAGCCACCAAAGAGCTTTCCACACACATAGCCTTCCACAAACATCCTGTTTAAAAGCCATCTAAGCCGAGGGCGCCACCCCCATCTCTTGGGTGCAAATCAGTCCTTGTCTGGCCTTCATCTACTGCCCACTAATATAATTGTTTAGCCCAGCCATTCTTGTATCATAAGAGATGGAGAGTCCACCTACCAGGCAGTTTGGGTTACACCGGAGCAAAGACAGAGCCGAGAGAATAAGTCGCTACATTAGTCCATAGCTAAACAAAAGTCATGTAAAATCTTTTATTAAGACAAAAAACTCCCTCCAAAAAAAAAAAGACCCTGTGTGCAAGCATCAGCTTCTCCAGAACTCTTCCACAGGCTGGATGCTAAGCAAAAAAGAGATGAAGTTCACTCAGGTCATGATCTTAAGGTCTCCTCATCAGCATCTTGTGTCAGATGCTTTGCCAACTTCAGTTGGAAGCAGGGTGCGGCTGGCAACAGGTTGCAGCCTTGGCACACTGAGAACAAGACTTAAAAAAATGGGAGGCCATCCAATTAAAAACATCACCACCAATAGCTGATCAGATGTTTCACAGATACCAAACAGAACCCATGAGGCCCTTAAAAGAATCTTAGCCAACTCATTAGGCTCCTGCAAAGTAGAACCAGTGGAAAGAAGGAAGCTGTATGCCAAAGGGACTCTTCTGCATTAACTGGTCCAAACTGGTTTTCTTCATGGTTTACAGAAGAAGACATGTGATCTGGAGCATGGGACTTACTCAGGGCCGCACAAGCAATCTCTGGCTGAGGCGAGGGATTTGAATCTTGCTTCCACACAAGAGGCAAAAGATTCGCAGAAAGCAACGAACAAGCAGGCAGAAAGAAAAGGAACACACAAGTTAACTCCAAAGCAATGCAGCTAAAACAAGGCAGGATGAAGAGGGGGGGGGAACCCCCTGAATAAGGGAGAGACACAGAATGATCTGGCCAGGGAACTACTCTCCTGATGGCTCCAAACAATGCAGTTCCCTCATCCCCAAGATGTGTCTGCAACTCAAATAGAGAGAAGGGGGTTGCTAGAAGCTGAAAACAAGACCAGGAAAGCATCTTCAAGTACCTGGTTTCCTGAGGAATACCTCCTCTTCTGGGCCTGAGGATCCAGAACGGTTATTGCAAAGCAAAAAAAGGAGTACAGAAGCAAGAGACAGTCACCTAACAGGCAATTTAACATCTGTCTGTAAACTGGGAAAGAAAACACCCAGCCACCTGGAGGGAAATGCCAGCTTTGCCCTTATTCTGGCCCCAGGGACTCAGGTTAATATTGGGAAGGGGCTTTGCAATGTTTTCATGCATTTAGAGCACAGTGGGAGGGGGACATGTGTGAACCAAGCCATGGAGGAGGGGACACCTCAACACACACAATGAGTAAAAACAGCATCATACACAGACCAAAGCAGAGTGGCAAGAACCATGGTGTGAATTTTACCCTTGTACAAAATACACATGTATAAGAATGATCCCTCCCATGTGTTTTCCAGATTTCTAAATGGGTCTGCACCGCTAACGACCCCTAAGGCCAAATACAGCCCACCAGCCACACACGGGGGACTGTCAGGTGCTTAACACATACATATTTTAGTTCCCAGAAAGCCGCAAAGCATATATGTGGAGCTCTTAGCACAGTTATTCCCCCAGTTGTGTGCTATGAGAAAAAGACTAATTCAGTTACTGAAAGCACCTGTGATCACACAGCATCTACCCACAGAAGCAGATGCCCAATACCCCTCTGCCCGAGTCAGTGGCCTGTCTATTAGCCTTTGTGATGGAGACAGTAATTCTGATGCTGTCAAGTACAACTGAATTGTTCAAGTGTCCCTCACCCAGTACAAACATGCATCAGAATTACCAATCTTTAAAAACGCTTGCCCATTCTTTCACTGCTAGAATAGCTACTCTGGGCTGTCTTAATACCAATGGGAAACACACCCAGATCAGATAATCACAAAGAAGCACAGCAGGTGAGCTTTTCGGGGTGGGGTGGGGAAAGAAATCATCATGAACCCTCTAAAAACAAACTTTTTCAGAAGCAAAAATACAGTATTTTTTATAAATGAAATGAGTAAAAACCACTTCACTATCCAAAGTTTGGAATGATATCAGTCCTGTTGAGCCAAAAGCTATGCAGGCCTACTGTGTCCCAAGCTGGATGCTGCATTTCAGAGCTTGTTCTCAGCTGTTTCTTCTACTACTCCTTTCCCATTGATACCATTCACTATATTAAAAGTGCACCCAGTTTACCTCCAGAAACCAGTGCAAGGACTCTTAGGAGGCCTAATCCTTGAAAAAGTTTTGCTGTTATTAAAAAGAAATTCATTACTTCCTTTCTGTTATGGACATAAAAATTGGCCTGATGGATGCAACTGATAAAGTGGGCTCTGACTTGTAAGAACATATGCTAGAATAAATGTTAAGCCTTTAAAGAACCACTGGACTGCTGTTTCTATTTTGACATCTGAAAGAAGACCCAAACACCTCCAAGTACAACAGCCTTTAGGAAGGTGACCAAAAGCAACATTTCAATAGTCCTGGCAAATCACAGAAAATTTTGTTTCCTAACAGCAATCTGCTTGATTCTCCCACACTGAAATAGCAGAGAACCTGGAATTACATAGCCTGGCTTGGTTCTTCCACTGCTCCTCACAAGCTGGCTTGGCTCACTGTTTTAAGACAAAAAAAGGCAAAGGTGTACATGGAACAACCTAAGTCCGCTCTGCTCTGGCACAAAGAGAGATTCTCAACATTCTATCTGGCTGCAACGTTTTAACACGGACAAGGCCCTCAACCAAGTTGCCAATTTTGTCAGCAAAGGGCTAAACCTACAACTTTAGCCTTTTGCTAACAAAATTGGCAGCTTGTTGATAATTTTGTTTTGGATTTCACAAGCTTTCCCTCTCTAGCCAAATACAAATCCAAGAACAAAAATCTCTCTACTGTCAAACAGGACTATACTCACACCAAAGTTCAAGGCAAAGCCTCTGTCTGTTTACAGAAGCAGCCGAGTCTAATGGCTACTTTTCTGCTAAACTGGACTTGAAGTGGTAAAGTCCAGGCAAAGGTGTCCTGCTTGATTCAGCTGACTATAAATCATCTCTCCCAGGTATCAATTCAAGGGCTACTGGGAATCCGCTTTCTTTCTGTTATGGTGGGTTAAAGACTCAAAAAGATCTTGGTTACAGAGTGCAAGGAACGTTTTGCTTGCCATTAGTATTCTTGGAGACCTTTCAGGGCAAAAACCCAAGCATGTGCCATATCACCTCCCCTCCCGCCCCCACCATGATGTCTGGTAAACAACAGAGGTTACTTGTTAACCAGGACGGAGGAAATACATAATAATTCTCCAACATCAGGCTTACAGACATCCTGCATCCAAGCACCGGGGATTTTCCCCACATGGGATTTGCTTTCCCAAGTTGAACCCAGTAACCAGGAGCCACTTATGTGCAGTATCCCACACAGATGGGAAGTGCATTCAAATAATGCAATTGTGTGGGCGGGGCCAGTCACATCAACCTTTCCTTAATGTTAATCCTCCCCATCGGCCCCACCCACTTAGCTGCATGAGTCACATGTGCTCTTCAGCAACATGGATCATATACACCGCATGGAATCCCCATATCGTTGCCTGTGAAGAGGACTAAATGGCTCAGTTACGCACTACTGCAAGCAAAACCATGGTCTTGAAGGGGTCTGCCTGAAACAGCTAACCCAAAAGTGAAAGATCTACAGGTTAGGCATTCTGATATTGGACTCGGACGCAAACAAGTTAACAAGATTCAAGCTTGGGGTTAAACTCAAAGAGGATGCAAATGGCAAAAGCACTGCAGAATGGAAACACAATCCAAACAGAATACTATTTGGGGATGCAGAATGGAAACACAATCCAAACAGAATACTATTTGGGGATGAGGATGTAACTATATAGGGGTACAGATGCTTTAATAAACAAACAAACATAGCTTTTAATCCAGTATCAGCAAAACAGTTGGTGACGAAACACGTCAGAAAGTTTCTAGATGTTCACTAATATTTCTAATTCTAATGTTTTTTTAAAATGTTGCATGCACATCTCAAAAGTTTCGAGCATATGCATATTTCCAACTATGAATACAGACTGAGAACATCTCTGCACAAGGAACCAAGGTTTATGATGACCAACAACAACTTCATTAAATACGAGAGCAGGCATCCAAATTAAAACACACATTTGAAACAGCCAACTAAACAGCACTGTTTACTTATCTCAAAAAATGAAACTGAACTAGCACCATTTTCATAATTCAAGAGATGAATGCAAGCAATTTTAAGACACATTTTAGAAAAAAATTAACAATATCCTGAGCTTTAAAAAAATCCTGAGAATCTCAGGCTTCATTTCAAAGGGGGGGGGGGGCAGATGTGTTTAAGTGAACATGGTCAAAGCCTGCTGAATGCTTGAAAGCCAGAAGGAAAGTTCAGGATTAGCAAGCGATCTGGCAAGTGACATGACCCCCTAACCAATCCCCTCCACCTCACTCCAACAGAGGGACAAGGACATCAACCAGGCATGCCCCCACCCCTCCCACCCAACTCCCCCACTGCTTATGGAGCTACTCCAAGGTCACCTTACCTCCTGTTGCTTTTCCTCATTTGGGTAGGTGTCTACAAACACTCCCAGCCCTAGAAAGTTATCCTTGCTCCCGAAGACAGGCCCTAGAACAGATTTCACTGAGTTCACAATGGGCTACCACTGACAGCTGCTTTGAGAACCTGATCCAAAGCCAGTGGTTCCTCATTCTGGATCCAGGGACCCTTCGAGGTCCCTGCCACACTTTTAGGATTTTCCAGACAACTTAACCTGAAGAGTAGCATGCCTCTTCAGCAACAGTGGCAGACTTCAAAGAAACCACCAGCCAGATGCTCTTCCCCCATGCATGGACTCTTGGACAGGCAGAGAGGGAAAATGGACCAGCTCAATTTTTAAAATCAGCTGCTTTAAACATCTACCTTCCTGGTGGCTGTCAGAAGGAAGAAAATATAGTGGTCTGCAAGGAACAAGCAAACCAGAATTGCAGCCCTCAAGACTAGGATATTTAAAAACTTTTATTCCAAGCAGCTCTTTGCTTGTTCCACACCTCCCACAACAGGAGACTCTTGGTCTTAGAGATGCAGGAGATGAAGCAGACCAAATAGAATGTTGCAACAATTCACAGTAAATTTTGCCTTGCTGACTGAGCCCTGTGGAGGGATCAGCCCATTTCAACACATCTGCCTGCAAAGGGTATCATAAGCATGGGTCTGGGAATGCACTCAGGGGCCTCTTACCTGGCTGCATGCGATCTTTTGTGTACCAGATTGCAAAGCCGTCCCCATTCAAATTCTTCTTTCCTTGCCCATGGATTTTGAAGTGCACTTGCATCTCCCAGTCCCGTAAGTAACAAGGCTGTCAAAAAAAAAAGGAATAGAGAGAAACTTGAGATGGCAAGGGCACCCTTGTAAAAGCAAAAGAAGTCTCCACTCCAGTATTTCTCCATGCAAGCATGACACAAAGGTTTCAACCTCATCTGTACTACATATTTAAACAGGTGTAAAGCACTGGGATTGCTTTCTATATACACCCTTTTTTCCCCACAATGGAAACCCAAAGTAGCTTACAGTAACATCCTCCTGGGCTCCAGCTTACCCTCACAACAACAGGCCTGTGGGATAGGTTAGGCTGAAAAAGAGTGACTGGCCCTAGATCACCCAGTGTTGCATGGCAAAACATGGATCTGAACCCAGGTTTCCCAGATACTAGTCTGACTAATCACTATATCATGCTGACTGCATATACAGTCTGTAAAGTTTCTTGAAGAAAACTTTGGAAAATGGAGCATAAGACTGGCAACGACTTGCCTAAGAAATCCTTCACCTCCTTACATAGCCAACATTTCCCCTCTCACCCAACTGAATTAGGACCATTTGCAGTTAAAATAATCTAAGTCTTCAAACAGTAAAGACACTGGCTTGGGAGTAAACACCAATGACCTCAAGGGGGCTTTTCAGAGTGAAAATGCACAGGATGGGACTGCAGATTGACACTGCAGGCTGAGCTTGTTTTGTGTGATTCTCTTTTGCAAAGCAGCCACTCTTCAAACAAATAAGAGATAACTATAGTGAGCAAGCCTAAGAATCTTGCTTAAGAACATAAGCAGGAACTAGCCGAGAACCACCTAGTCCAGCACTCTGTGCAAAAACCCTGACAACCACCAGGCACTAATGGCCCTCCAAGTGACCCCTGTCTACCTTCTACTCATCTCTGGCACAAATATTCCCCAACCCTGCTGACAAAGAACTCAGTGGATGCCCTCTAGAAAATAACACAATGGCCTGCAAATTTGCAATCACCTGAAGAGAACAAGACCTGATTTATACATGACATGGAGCTGAAGCAACAGTACTTTTCTGCAGGACTTTGTACTTTCATGGCATCTTGTTTAAACAATGTGTTGTGTATGTGCTTTGCAGGGGAAGCACCCCAGCTTGAACAAAATGTTGTGTCCGCATGCATGTGCATAGAAGAAAGTGCTTGTGCTTCAGCCAATATTACACCAAAATAAGGCCTAAGAATTCCTCCATTCACACCCACAGCTGGTTCTGAAATTAGTGCAGCTTATCAAGATCAGAACTGCCGCTGGGTATCAGAATCAAAATCCTTCTAGCTCAAAATATATACTTCTGGCAATGGAAGACAGGAACAGCCATTATAAACTATAAAGCACATGGTTCTTTTCTGGTCTTGCAGGTTGTCAGTGGCCCACAATATCTTCCACACCAGGTGTTTCTCATTCTCTCTACCATCTAAACCTCTCACCTTCCTACAACTGATCACAAGCTTCTCTGTGGTGGTGAGGAACTGGTCTTTCTAATTCCCTTTGCATCGCTTTTATTTTCAAGACCTAATAAATAATAGCCCTGGCCTGGATAGCACAAGCAAGCTTGATCTCATCCAGTCTTGGAAGCTAAGCAGGTTGACCCTGGTCAGTATTTGGATGAGAGACCACCATGGAAGTCAAGGGTCACTACACAGAAGCAGGCAACGGCAAACCTCCTCTGAACATCTCTTGTCTTGAAAACCCTACAGGGCCGCCATAAATGGGCTGTGACATGATGGCAATAAGATAAAATAAAATCATAAAGCAATTGCCCCCAGTCTTATCTTCTGGAAGACATGGCAGGCTGCCTTGAAGCTGATCAGTGGAGCCCACATTGTGAGCAAGCTAAAAGCTGCACTCCTGCAATGCCTCCTGCCAACAGTCACATAGTTCTCCTGCCAATTGAGCTATATTTAGGATCCAAGATAAAGTAATTAATCTCAGTTGGCCTTATTAAGATTTGGGGAAACTGTACACAGACATAAAAACAAAAGGATCAGCATCCATTTAACAAAGGAGTTCATCTCCCTGAGAGTAAAGAGCCAACAATAGAGTAATTACCTGAAGGTTCCATCCTGCTAACAAAGCCTATATCCTGATGTTCCTTCTCACCATTAAGATGCCTTCTCTTCCACCTCTCAAGGACAATTAATAACCCCACAGTGCTTCAACCACAAGATGACCAAACAAGCTGGAAAATGTTACAGGGCACTGGACAAGTGCTCAGGAGATGGGGTGAAAATTGTTCAGCCTTCTACCCAAGACAGCCATTCAGACAGCTCATGCTTGGTTCCGCCAAATCAGTCCTTATCAGCTGAGGTTTTCTTCTCTGAAGTATGCATGGGCCCAGGCCATTCACACCCACAGCTGGTTCTGAAATTAGTGCAGCTTATCAAGAGCAGAACTGCTGGTGGGCATCAGAACCAAAATCCTTCTAGCTCAAAATATGTACTTCTGGCAATGGACAGAGAGCCCCCTCTGGCAAGCTCAAACAGAGCCTGAAGGCTCGCTTTCATGTTGAGTTGTAGAGCACCCATGTCACATGCTCCTGCTGATCATTCTGAGAATCACCATGCTCGCTTGCCAAATGTGACTAAGTGCATAAGTTCAAAACTGGTCAAAATGTTCAGTAATTCAAACAAAATGGCTCAAGTCTCTAGCATGAAAACTGAAGCAAAAACGGATACAATAGAACAATTTCTGATTCTAACTCATACACTGGAAAGAGCTCTGCCAAGATGTAAACCAAGGTCAAGAAATGCTTCCCCCCAAAAAGTAGAACCACTACCAAAACCCCCACCAAAAAACCCACACTGACAGCTAACGCTCCTGGAAAGTGCCACCAAGTTGCAGCCACCTTATAGCAACCCCATAGGGTTTTCAAGCTAAGAGACATTCAGAGGTGGTTTGCCATTGCCTACCTCTGTGTAGCAACTCTGGACTTCTTTGGAAGGCTCCTATCTAAGTATTTATCAGGGTCAACCCTGCTTTGCTTCGGAGATCTGATGATATCAGGCTAGCCTAACACTCTTCCCTGCAACATAACCATAATGGCTCTTCACCCACACAATTGTGAACATACATGTGACCTTTCCACACATTCTAATCAAGGGAGGAGAACTATGCACCGCAAGTCTTCACATTAACAATATATCCTGTCCTAAATGTTGTGCATATAGACCTTCCCTTAGGAAACACACTGATGACAATTTAAACCATCACACCCCGACACAAAGCTTAATGAGTATAGAGAGAGCTAAAAGCCCACTGAATCTGAGCTCCCAAACAAAGTTTGAACCAAAACCTCCTAGGTTACTTGATTTAATGAGGTTATACGATCCAGAACCCATTTACAGCCATGATAAGAAATGCAAAGGCCCACAAATGCTTTTTCCTGAAAACTTTTTTCATTTTTTCCAGTGGAAAAACTGGGAAATTTGGGGAGGCAATGGAGGGGGTGGAATCCTGGTATGAAATATTTTCTATTTCCAAATGGGAAAACCTTATCCTAAAAAGCATTTTGCCCATTCCAAGTGTATATCATGAAAGAATCTGAGAACTTTCAGAGTTTTTTCAACAGAAAAAAATTAGTAAATTTGGAGAAACACTGGGAAAAAACTCTCCTTTTACAGCTTGTTCCTGGGCCAAATAAAAGTTGTGGCGTGTATTGTTAAAGATCTACATGGCATTGGACTGAGGAATTCAAGCTATCACCTTCATTCCAACTATGGCTACCCATTCTCTAGAATTCCTTGTCCCTAGAAGTCCCACCAGACTCTTATCCAATGCCACAACTTCTGTATTTTTTTTTATAATTATTCCAGAGGGTAAAATCTAAATTCCTTCTGTATAAATCAAACACATTTGCAAAGTCCCGCAAACGAGCTTTCTTGGTAGTGCTGGAAAAGTGCCAATAAGTCACAGTCATCTTATGGTGAACCTAAAGGGTTTCAAGGCAAGAGATGTACAGAGGTGATTTGCCATCACCTGCCTCTGCGTAGCAACCCTGAACTTCCTTGGAGGTATCCCATCCAAGTATTAACCAGGGCTGACCCTACTTAGCTTCTGAAGTCTGATGAGATCAGGTCAGGACATGTGTTTTCTTACTTTCCTTAAACAACTACTCACACATATGGCCCCTGCAGCCAAAGGATCCCAAACAACCCTGTTCAAATCCACTAAGCCAGCAGTCATGTTCCTACACATCAAACATTTTCCATACATCTCATTTCCTTTTCAGAATGAAAATGCACAGGATTTCCCCAAGGGAACCTCAGAGGCATAATGTGAACAGCCCCACCCTTCACTGCACTAACTTTACATTGGATAACATCACTACTAGGATAAGCTGCAAGCCAATTATTTCTGCTGTAATTAAATCCCAGGACCCAGTGTCAGGTGAGAGGAAAGAAACACAAGTCTTACCACCCTGTTCCAAACAGCTCCTTGCTTGCTCTGAATATCAGGAGTGAGGCGCACAAACTGGGTCATAACCATAGCATTGCCCATAAGTTCCCACAGAGAAGAGCTTGAAGAGCCTACGCCTGCATTGTGGAAGAAAGAAAAGACATGTAAGGCAGAATCTTCCATGCATCAAAACAGTCACCAGCAGTTCATAACAGACCTCAGAATGGGAGCTTTAGCAAACCGAGGGGCCACAGAAACAGAACCAGGCTTGATTACTGCAGAAGGGCAAAGAGTTGTTTTCACACCCATCTCTAGGCACTGTCCTCCACTTTCTCCAGTATAAAACCAGGTCATGTATACTTGCAAAGAAAAAAACAAAACACTACGTTTTGAAACAATATTATAGTAAACAACCCTGACTTGGGTGTCCCATCCTTCAAGGTGCCAGATGGGCAAGTTGTGTGCAGACATTCAACAGGTGAAGCAGAAGAGCCCGGAAAGAACAGATCTTCAGCGGCAGCAGGGCTTTGTACCTTTAAAGCATGGCTCAGGCTAGCCCAATCGTGTCATGTCCTGGCAAGTTAAGCAAGGTCGACCCTAGTTAGTACTTAGATGGGAGACCACCACAAGGATTGCAACGCAGGGATAGGCAATGGTAAACTACCCCTGAATCCCTTTGTCCTGAAATCCCTATGGGGTTCCCTCCTTAAATTGACTGCGACTTGACGGCCCTTTCCACCACACTAGGTAAAAATCCAATCAAGCGGAAGCCTTCCCACCCCTAGTTTGGAGAAAATTTTCACGGCTAGCAAAGCTTCTGTACAACAGCACGCAGGAACAGGTCTTGCAGGAGAAATCCAAACCCTGTGTTGTGGAGCGTCACCGAGTCTTTAAAGGCACCGGAGTGGGGAGTATTCCGATCTCTAAGAAAGGGAAAAGCCACTTGAGCCACCAGCCTGGCCACAGCTCACCCTGATAAGGCTTGGTGAGCGAGTGCTCCCGCTTCAGATGCTCCTCCATCTGTTCGGCCAGGGCCACCCACAGCAGAAGCTGCACTAGGACGCACAACCCCGTTTCACGCCGCCACCTCCGCCGGGATCCCCCGGCGACCCCTTCCGCCGCCATCTTTTCCCCTCCACCCCGACCAACTGCTCAGTCCGCCCACCTCCCGTCTCCTTTCCCGAGACCAACTCGGACGCTGCTTTCATTGGCTTAGCCGTAAGGCACCGCCTATTTCCGTGTAATGCTCGTTTTCTGTTGGTCAATAGAATTGCTTGTCAACTAAAGAAATGAGGGCGGCAGACTTTCCAAGCATGTCCCGTGAAGGATTCTGGGAGCTGTGGTTCCTTGAGCCATCCCACCTTAAAGGGCTATGAGCCCGTTTTCTGTCAAGGTGTGCAGACACATTTAAGTATAAATCAAGAAGGGTAGAAGCAGCAGAAAAGGGTAAGAGTCAAGTAAGCACCTTCAAGACTTAACAAAATTTGTGGTAAGGTATGAGCTTTCGTGAGTCACTGCTCACTTTTTCACGAAAGCTCCTACCCTACAGTGGCCCCACCAGATTTGAAATCCTGGCTACGGCCCTGCCCCTACCACAAATTTTGTTGGTCTTGAAGGTGCCACTGGACTCTTATTCTTTTCATCCATGAAGTGAGTTTTTCCAGAAGATGTCTCACATATAATTTGCCTGCTATGTCAAGCAGACTAATTGGGCAATAGTTCTGTGGTGCTTGTGGGTCACCCTTCTTATAAATTGGGACAACTATAGAATTTGTCCATGATTCAGGCAGGTCCCTGTTTTATCAATCACTGTGAAGAGAGTCGCCAGAGGGGAAGCCCACCAGTCAGAATTGTTTGTAAATAATTCTGGTGGGAGTTCATCTGGGCCTGGGGCCTTCCCTGCCTTCAAATGATTGATTAGATTATTAATCTCATTAGGACTAACAGGGGGCCATTCAGGTAGATCAGGAGGAATTTGTTCTTGCTGATCAGATACAATGGTCAGAGGGTCAAAAATAAACGATGGAAATGGTCTATCCAGACCTCGGCAGGAATAGAATGTCTAGAACAGTGGCTCTTCACATCAGAAACACCAGTAGCTAATGACCAGAAAAGCTTACTGTTAGAGGCAGTAGAGGCACTAATAAGTAAATCCCAGTTCTTTTCTTATGAGCCACTGTATTTTTAAGCTTATTTTTCAGTTTGAAGTAGCTCAGGGGGATATTAGCACTGAGGCTGTTACAATAAGCTATATACTGCACGCAGTTAGCGTTTCAGTTTTTGGCATTCCTTATCATACCATGGGTCTGTCTTTTGAACAAGGGGACTAGATTTAGCGGTCTATTGCTATTTATAAAAGTTAATTATAGCAGAAGTTATAGTGCTATAAATTTGAAGGGCCTCGGAAGGGTTTGCAGCTTCGGCCAGTTGCTGATTTAATTCCATTAATTTATTTGTTTGGAGCAACAGGTTAATGCTTTCTTGAACTGTCTCTGTCCATCTGACTCTTGGAGGGGCAGGCATATCGACAGGACCCAGAGATGAATGGCTAACAGCCTCAGATTTTAGTAAGGCAATCAATGGGAAATGGTCACTGTCCAATCTCTCACCCACTAAAAAGTCCACAAGAAGTTTTCTCAGATTGAGAGAAACAATAACATAATCGACAACACTACTGCCTAATCTGGAACTAAATGTGTACCCCCGAGCAAGTCATGTTGCATAGACCCCTTTAATATAGATCTATTAGAGGGGGTACAAAAATTTGCCAGGAATACTCCTGCTGCATTAATATGGGGGTCCTTAGAGTTCCTTGAAAAAATCAGGAATTCGGGGAGGGAGTCGTGCAGGTCAAGACCCAAGGATTTACATAACGCATAATTATCTTTACCTATTCTAGCATTAAACTCACCCATAATTATAAATTCGGCAGAGGGGTACTCCTGCTCCAGGTTCTCAATATACATGCTAAAACTGTTCCATTGTGCTGAAAGGTCTCCTGTCTTTAGACAAGGGGGTAAATATACATTAACCATTATTAATGTTAGGGCTGATAGTTTAAGCAAAAGCGCCTGGGCCAGTGAAGAGCAAGGGGGCAGAAAGGTAGTTTTTGCTTTAATCTGGTAAGGAATTAAACAACACAGGCCTGCACTACAGCAGCCCATTTGCCTAAGCGTAATTTCTGGCGTGGAATAGGACTTATAACCTTCAAATTGTATTTCCCTCTGAGCCCAAGTTTCCTGGCATAATATAATATCAAATTGTTTGAGGAAAGTCCGAAAATCTGTGCTAGTCACCTTTTTCTTCCAACCTGCAATATTCCAGGATAAAATCTTTAGGGCTGGTTCTTGAGCACCTTTGAATACTCAGTTGGACTCCGGTATCTTATCCAGGACTCTCCCCTGGTCAAGAAATACACTGCCATTTTTGTTGGAATTTTTGAATGGGGGAAGAAGGCTGTTTGTGGCCTTCCTTGATTTAAAAGGGGCATTTGACTCTATTCCCAGGGATCTTCTCTGGAACAAATTGGACATCATGGGTCTGGATAAACGCCTACTTTTTCTTATTCATAAAATGTATTCCCTTAATAGCTGTCAAGTGCTATAACGACCTAGGTGCATTAACTTCAAAGATAATTTCCAATCAGGGAGTCAAAGAGGGCTGTATTCTAGCCCCCTATTTGTTTTATTCCTGAATGATCTGGCCCCCCTCTCTAAATGCTATTGATGGTCACTCCCCTAAACTTGGCCCATCCGTTATCCCTTTATTGCTCTATGCCAACAATGCAGTTGTACTGTCACGTTCGCAGAAAGGCCTCAAGTGCCTGTTACTCGCTTTTACTTCATACTGCAAGACAAATTTCCTGTCTATAAACTATGTAAAATCCAAATTTTTAGCATTTTTGAAGTCCTGGAAACCACAAAGCTGGTGCCTCAAGGGAAATAATATTGAACAGGTGAAATCTTTCAAATGCTTGGGGGCCTTTTTCCAATATAATCATAATTGGACAGTACAACACAAGCAAGCAGTTGTCTCAGCAAGGTGTAGTTCATCTGCGGTGGTTAGCTTTTTTTACAAGAACGGCAACCAATTTGTCCCAGCTGCCATTCATGTTTTTAATGCTAAAATAGTTTCTCAGTTGTTTTATGGGATCCCCATTTGGGTTTGCGCCCACAATTTCCAACTTGAGCAAATTCAGGCAGCATTTTTATGCCATATTTTAGGGGTCCCCAATTGTGTCAGCTATGCTGCAATGTGCCTAGAGACTGGAACCCATTTGATTGAGACCAGGGCATGGCTACTAACTAAAATTTTGGGTACACCTACACTTTAGGGCAGACCCTGCTAGTTATATCCATATGATGCTAGCGGATTCCTTCGTTTCCACTTGGTATAGTCAGATCTAGAAGAAAATACATTCCACAAGTGTACCCTTGGACAACCTCTGTATGCTAAGTGAAATGCAGGCATTCAGAATCCTGAAACAGAGGATCTTAGATATTGAGAAACAGTCGCTTTGTTCTTCTGGACATAAAACTTGTTCCCCTTTAGCATCTTCCCAGATCATGTGCTGCCTACCTTTCCCAGATTACTTCACCCCAGTTACGCCGCTCTTTTATGTTAGCAAGATTCAATGTTCTACCCTCAGCGGTATTGTCTGGGAGGTTTGCCAACATCCCTTATCAGGATAGTCTGCCCATGTAATGGAAGGCACCTTGAAACAGTCGCCAATGTCTTACTTTATTGTGATTTTTATGGGGAAGTGCGGGGCTGCATAATCAAACCTATTCTGTCTAATTTTTTAGGTTTACCTGAAGCAAAGTTAGGTTTTTTTTCTACTATCTGACCAATGTTCCCATATCACAAGCCTGGTTGCAAAGTACCTTTTGGCCGCCATAACAATCAGGGAGCAAAAGACTAGCTCCCCTTCTTGATGTTTCACTGGTTTTTATAGCTGAAACTCCATGTAAATTTGCTATGCTGTACTTTTTATTTCTATGCCAATAAAGGTATTTGAATTTGGATTTGGAACTGCCTTATACAGAATCAGGCCATTGGTCTAAAAGTCAATATTGACTCTGGCAGCAGCTCTCCAGGGTCTCAGCTAGAGGACTTTCACCCTACCTACTACTTAACCCTCTTAGCTGAAGATGCTGAGAATAGAACTAAACACTTTGGGCTGGTTTATATTGTTCTCTACGGATCAAACTCGAAGGGTGCTGGAGACAAATAGTCATCAGTTTATGAGATTTGTCATTTGGGTCCTACAAGCCTCAGTTCTACTCCCCAGGCTATTCAATCTAGATGCAAAACCCTTAGGAGAAACCGTTTGCGATCCTGGAGTAGGTCACCGATATGCTGACAGTACCCTGTTCTGATCTCTCAATTCAGATCATCTGGTGATGGGCTATCCAAATCACCACTGCCTGACTGCTGTGGTTAAGTGTATAAAAATAATAGGCTGAAACTGAATCCCAACAAAATGCTGGCTGGGAAGGACAATGTGCTTCCTGCTTTTGATGGGTTCCAGCCAACTGTTGCTGACTTGGATAAGAGCCTGAAAGCGATACTGCTAGAGATGCCAATTAATGCAGCTGCAAAAAACACTTTTGTCCGTATTCATTTAGCCCACCAGCTGGCTCCCAACCTTGACCTGGTCAATCTAGCCACATGGATCTATGCCACACTGACCTGAAGACTAGACTACTGTGATGAAGTTTACATGGGTCTGCCCTTGAAGTCAGTTCAGAAGCTCCAGTTGGTACAGAATGCCACAGTCCAGTTGCTATCAAGAGCTAGATGGAATATGTATATTACATTCATTCTGCAATCATTTCTTTTTTTTTACCAATCAGTCATTGGATTGGGTTCAATTCAAGTTACTTGTTATCATACAGAAAGCCCTTAATGGAGAATTGCCAGTCCCTAGGTGGGGTCAGAGGATCCACGGTTTGGAGCCCCTCAACCCACTTCAGAGCTATCAGGAAGCAAGGAAAATGACTGCCCAAAAGGGATGCTCTATCATTCCTCCCTCCTAGTCCCTATGGAAGGGAGATAAGTTTAAGGGTAAACAGAGCCAGATTAACAATTAGGCCAAGTAGGCACTGGCCTATGAGCCCCCACACCTTTAGAGGCCTTGGGCTGGTCCCCCCCCACCAGTTTTCCCCCTGCTTGCAGCCTTCCCAGTCTGTACCAGCAGCCAGCAACTCAGCTGCTCTTTGCCAAACATGCCTGGTGTGGCTGCTGCTGGAGTTGTCACCAAGTTTGCCTCTCTCTGCCTCTTCCCCGTAGCTTAGTAAAAGAGGTTATTAAGAAGGTGCCTGCAGGCTGCAGCAGGGGCTGTGGGCAGTGGGGTGGGCACTCAGACTCTGAGATAATTTGCAAGGCAGCCCCCAAGATTTTGACTGCCTAGGGGCCTCCACAGGGTTTAATCCGGCACTGGTGGTAGAGCATCCCCTACTTTTAAAAGCTGCACTGCGTAGCCCATGCACAGTGCATTGAGTTGTTCATTAGCCAGAGAAGGTAGGTTAGAGCCTTTCTTGTAGTGCCCCAAGCCTGCTAGCATGTTCACCTGCCCAGCCCATTCTGTCATGACCTGGCCTCTCATACACCCAAGACTTTTTCTCTTGCTGTGCTCAGCTGAGCAAAGCTTTCTGAAGGTGCCAATCTATGAATGGGTGAAAACAATCTCTGCCTATACACGTGCATTCTTAGATGTGGCCCTCAACTTGTGGAATAGTCTGCTTGAGGAGGCCAGAAAGTCTTCCACACTTTTGCCATTCCACAGAATGTATAAAACAAAATTGTTCAGGAGAGCATTTCTTTATAAAGGGCTATAGTGTAACAGAATCACTTGGGAAGGTGCCGTTATAAAGAGAACAGGATTATAGCCTATGCCATGGAATGCATTATCTATTTATTATGTTATGCTGTTCTTACTCATCGTGTTCTAATTATGTTATTCCATTCTCTGCATTGATTGGCATTTCATGCCTGATATTTTTTTTTTGCACTGTTTCTAATTTTTGTAATTTGTGTAAACCTCGTTCTATTGCACAGTTCATTAGATATGCTATCATGCTATTTGATTGCATTGTTTTATACCGCTTAATCCTCATTGAGTCTCAATTTGGTGTAGTGGTCGAGAGTGGGAGACTCTAATTTGGAGAACCACATTGATTTCCCCACTCTTCCACACAAAGCCAGCTGGGTGACCTTGGGTCTGTCACAGCTGTCTCAGAGCTCTCTCAGCTCAAAAAATCTTTGATTCTCTGGACTATACTATACACAATACCATACAAGAATTATTATTAATGAGTCTCAGTGACAAAGTGACAAAAAAGTAAATAAAATAATCTTTACAACAGCCCTGAATGGTGGACCAGTTTTAATATCCCCGTTTTGTAGATGGAGGACTGAGACTGACCTAGGACCACCTAGTATGTTCAGGGTAAAATCTGAACCCAGGCCTTACTGATTCATAGTTCAGTCTGGGCATGCCAAAATCTTCAGAGCATTGAGTTGTAAAGAACCTTGGAAAGCAGGCCAAGCTAAGAGGCAATTGACTTGAGCTGGTCAGTTCAAAGAGCCTCACCAGGCTAACAACTGTCAGGGTGGCTCCCACCCCCAACCCCCACACCCATTATTTTGGGTATTACATTTTGGCCTCAGCACAGAAGCCACTGTTTCTGCATTTGGCACTCAGAACATGTGAGAGCTCTGAGTTGTTACCTGCATGGATTTGCATAGAAATTTTCTAGGCCAGTGGCCCAAATTCATGGCTTATTGATGAAGTCACTGAGGTTGAAACTAGTTTCTCCATTAACAGGATGGACAGAATGAATATTCAGGGCAGAGGTTATTCAGTAACTGCATGTGACAGTAGCGTCAGAATGACAATTGCCTCACCACTGTGGTGACTGTGGTTATCTGACAATCACATTTGTCACATATGTCCATTGCAGGTGCATGAAGCAGAAAATCTCTGCACACACAGAGAAAGAACCGCCAGATAATGCAAAGAACAATCCACTATGATGTGACAAGAAAACAGGAGTTGCACAATAATGCAGCCATGCCCTTATACATCTCCTGTTTATTTCATGGTATTTGTGGGTTACATTTGTGGTGTCTTAAATGGCATCCATCTAAACAGCTAAGGCAGGGGTGTCAAACATGCAGCCCAGGGGCCAAATCAGCCCCCCCCTCCAGCAACTGGCTGTCATCTGGCTTCTCCCTCTCTCTTGCTTCCTTCTGCATAACAGGTTGCTTTGCAAGGCTTGCTCAATCACACAGGAGCTACAGAGCAGGGTCTATTTTCTCCATTGGCTGAGGCTCCTCCCTTGGGGAGGAAGGGGGGAGAGAGAGTTTGCTTTGCCAGGTTCTCTCAATTGCACAGCAGAGCTACCAGGCCAAGCCTCTCTTCCTTCTTTTGGCTGAAGCTCCTCCCCCTCCTGGCTCCCTGAGGAATGAAGGAAAGAGCCAGAGCTTCCATTGTCCAGTTGCCTGGACCCCATGGGAGAGATACAAATAAAGTACCTTTAAGACCAACAAGTGCTAATGTTTTAAGCATGTTTTAATTTTTTTTAAAAAAATATTTAATTGTGTTTGTGTCCTTTATAAAGTTTATATCTCTTCTACCTAACCTTAAATAGGTACACACATGGCCTGGCCTGACATGGCTTGGCACAACAAAGTCTCATTTATGTCAGATCCAGCCCTAATAACAAATGAGCTCAACACCCCTGAGCTAAGGTGTCCATCTGATCAAATGCCTAATTTATTGTGAACTTGGAATCTCATTACTGTGAAAGTTATGGGCTTGTGGCTTGCTTGGCAGAAGTCAGTACTCTGATAAAAGGAATGGGAATGTTTCTTAATTACGTGGGCAACAGAAAATACGGCCAGAGCAAAGGCGATCAAAAATATTATTATGCGGAATTGGCATATTCTTAAAAAGATTCCAGGATGTGATATGCCACTCATGATTGGTTTCAGACGAACTAGAAATTTAAGGGAGTTGTTGATTAAAACAGATATTTTACATGATAGTAGAAGAGACTCTCCTATAAAGGGCCAGAAAAAAATGTGGCCATTGTTCCATTTGTGCACAGGGGTGAGTGATGAGTAGAGTTATGTTGCCAGAGGCTGATTTTGATAAAGAACTTAATGAATTATTTACCTGCGCAACTAAAGGATGTATTTATTAATTTGTGTATGTGGTTTCAAATACATTGGCATGTCCACTAGATCAATCAGAACACGCAGGATAGAACATAAATTCACTATTAGATGGGGCATGGCGGAGACGGCTCTTGTGAGTCACTTTAAAGAAAAGTGCCATGGTGGTGGTGGATTTTAAATTTGCGATACTGGAAAAAATTCAACATCACAAATATAATAGGAATAATATAAAAACAATACTATTGAGAAGAGAATCCTTCTATATTCATCATCTAAAAACACTAACACCCTATGGTTTAAATCAACAAATTGATTTCAGCTGCTTCTTATAAAATAAGACGCTTTCCCTTTAAGAGATACGAGATTGTGCAAACAGCTACAGTATATTAACTGGGTACCATAAGGTCATTCTAAGACGCATTTGACTGAATAATAAGAAATTTGTAAAACACATAGAGGAGGAAATGAGAGATTTTTTTTATTGGAACACACGAGAAGATATGTCAGCCAGAACGGTTTGGGAAACTAGTAAGGCCTTTTTCCGTGGTTTAGTTATAAAATTTAACGCACAGAAGAAAAGGGAAGATAATAAGAAATTAAATGGGCTGATGGAGACAATTAAAGACAGAGAAAAGCGAATGAAGGAAAATCCAGGGATACAAGGAGTAAAAAATGAAATAAAAATTCTTCAACACGAGATACATCTATATTTTTTGGATGAAATGGAAAAAAAGATACGTTTCGCCAGACAGAATTTCTTTGAAAACGCTAATAAACCAGGAAGATGGCTTGCGTACAAAATTAGGAAAGAACAAAATAGTAAAATAATTAGAACATTGAGAGATGGAACGGGGAATCATGTGCATACTCAATCAGGAATGCAGAAAATAGTTATGGACTTTTACACACAGCTCTATGAGGAAAAAAAACTGGATGAAACAAGACAAGAAGCTTATTTGGCAAACAAGTTAATGACAAAATTAACACAAGAACAGAAGGAAGGATTGAATAAGCCTATAGCAATGTACGAAATTGAGGAGGTGTGGAATAACCTGAAAAAAGGCAAAGCGGCGGGACCGGACGGAATTCCGCCGGAATACTATATTATATTTAAAGAGATATTAATTAATCACTTTAAAAATGTCTTGGAGGAGGTTTGGACCAAAGCAGAGATAATGGACTCATGGAGACAAGCGAATATAGTGCTTATTCCCAAAACAACACAAGGATCAGAGGAGATAAGGGATTATAGACCAATCTCGTTACTTAATACAGATTATAAGATTTATTCAGCGATTCTGGCTAACAGATTAAAGAAGGTGTTAAATAGAATAATTCATACAGATCAAACGGGATTTCTGCCTAAACGTCATATGAGCCATAATTTAAGAACTATATTAAATGTATTAGAATATTATGAGATTAGCGGAAAGAAACAGCTGGCGCTATTCTTTTTAGACGCAGAGAAGGCGTTCGATAATTTAAACTGGGATTTTTTATTTTGTCAACTAAAGATGATGGATTTTGGGGAAAATTTTATTGAGAATATCAAGGCTATTTACAAAGATCAAAGAGCCAAAATAATCGTGAATGGACAACTAACCGAAGAAATCAAGTTGAAGAAAGGCACCAGACAAGGCTGTCCACTCTCCCCACTCCTTTTCGTATTGTCACTAGAAGTTCTATTGGAATCCTTAAGAAATAATCCCAAAATAAAAGGTTTACGGATAAGGGATGAAATATATAAAGTGCTCGCGTACGCTGACGATATAGTATTAATTGTACAAGATCCTCTAGAGTCAATTGAAGAAATACAGGAGGAGTTAAAGCAATATGGGTTAGTGGCAGGACTAAAAGTAAATTACAATAAATCAAAGATAATAACCAAAAATATCTCAATCGCGGATAATCGTTTGATAGAGGAAAGAACAGGCTTTCAAAGGGAGACAAAAGTAAGATACTTAGGAATAATTTTGAGCAACAGATGTAGTAAGATATATGAGCTTAATTATGAACCGCTCTTAAAAGAATTAGAAATTAAGTTAAAGAAATGGCGTAGTCTGCAACTTTCATTTATGGGTAGAGTAGCGGTGGTTAAGATGTATGTTTTACCTAAGGTCCTATTCTTATTTCAGATGGTTAATTTTGCTTCTAAGAAAGCTTTCATTGTAAAACTAGAACAAATGGTTAGAGCTTATATTTGGCTAGACAAAAAACCGAGAATAAAATGGAAAATACTAACAGATGTTAAGGAAAACGGAGGGTTAGGTTTACCTGACTGGGGAAATTATCACCTGGCATGTGGAGTGAGCTGGTTACGAGACTGGATTAGACTGGAATCCAAGAGAATATTAACGTTAGAAGGGTTCGACCTTCAGAAGGGTTGGCATTTTAATCTATGGTATGCTGAAAAACCGCAAAAATATTTCACCAATCATCTGATTCGTAAAGGAATTAATAATGTTTGGATAAAACTTAAAAAGAAGATATATAATAGAGTACCAAGATGGTTGTCACCTATTGAAGCTTCAATTCAGCCACAACTATGGGATTACTCTAACGTAGTCAGATACCAAGATCTTTTAGACGAAAAAGATAAGATTCAGGGAAAAGAGATACTGGAGGGGAAAGGTCTAAAAATAGATTGGTGGATTATGACTATGACAGTGGCTAAATTTAACAAGGATAGACTAACTGGATTTAGCAGAGCTAACTTTGACTTTGATAAAATCTTAGTACACAACGTTGAGAAAACAATAAAAAAAACCTACAATTACATGTTGCAGATGAATTTGGAAGACGAGGTAGTTAAGGAAGTAATGCTGAAATGGTCAAAAAACTTCTCAAAGAATGTAGATTTAGAAACATGGTCATCATTCTGGAAAAAGAATTACAGTATTGTTAAGCCGATCAATTTCAGAGAAAATTTTTTTAAATTATATCATAGATGGCATATTACTCCAATACAATTAAATAAAATTAATTCAGACTCCTCCCCAAAGTGCTGGAAGTGTGGGATCAAAACAGGTTCATTTTTTCATATGTGGTGGACGTGTAAATGGGCAAAAAGATTTTGGGTGCAAATTCATGAGATGGTGAAGTTAATGCTTGATATAAATTGGCAGCTTAAACCGGAGATTATGTTACTCTCCATGGTGAGGAAGGAAATTCCACAAGAGGACGAATACCTGACAACTTATGTTCTAACGGCGGCGAGAATCGTATATGCTACTTATTGGAGGCAGAAAGAGTGCCCAAAATTAGGGGAAGTGATAGATAAAATTTTTCAAGCAGCGGAGATGGATATTCTATCTAAGATGTTAAAAGGATTGTCCAAAGAGGATGCAGTAGAAAAATGGAGAAAGTTTTATAACTGGTTACAGAAAAGTAAAGATGAAAGTTATATATCTAGTAATATAATGGTATAAGATAATTAAAAGTTAATTTGTCTAATAATAAGGACTATAGTTTGAGTCTACATTCACCTCATTTTAGAAAAATAAGGATAAGGATAAGATTTAGCCAGGTTACATACATACGTGTAGATATCAGGATATTTTTGTCTGTACGATTTCTCGTTTAATAGGAAGTTTATGTACTGGAGGTATATGTATGAGAATTATGTATGATGGTTGGATACATTTTGGATACATATCTTATCTTTGTTAAATGTGAAATAGAAATAAACTTTGGAAGTATAAGACGCATTTGACTATACATGAGGTTTGAATCCACATATAGAGTAATTTGGTAAGCATGAATTAAATAAAATGTATAATAGCGCTATGTGAAACACTTTGAAATATATGCTGTATGATTTATTCTATTATTTCTTCATTTTAGTACATGAATTATGTTATATAAAGAATAGAAAATATAAATACTAAAAGGTAATTTTATTTTATTAATTTAAAATATATTGCATAATTAATGAATATTTGCAATTAATTTTTTTTATTTCATTATATAGATTGACAATTTTGACTGAATATTAATAAATTTATTTAAAATTGGGGGAAAAAAAAGATTGCATCACATCTGATATAAGTTGATTGAAGGTCAGCCTACAAAATACATATAAAAGTAAAAATTAATGCATAATTAAACATAAATTGTATAATAGTTTTCATTTATTGTTCTGTTCATAGCTTGTACCACTGAAGAAATAATATTGAAACGGAGTAATAAAGAACCCAGGGTCTCCGTCTGGGACCAAGAGGGCAGAACTCACATACAGCGTGGAACTGAATAATTTATTTCTTACGGAAATTAAGCCTAGTGTCAGGTGTTTGTAACATTGTTATTGTTGTGTATACTGTCACTCCATTTTGTATATTACATAATGTTTCTTAATGGCCATAGATATGACCTCAGTAGGTCATAATTGTGAGGAAATGGGTCTGTCTAAGCGCCTATTAGCGGTTGAAAAGATAAAAAAAAAAAACCCATCTCCATCTGAAAGGAGAGGGAAAGTGTGTACTTCTTTGTAAAGAAATAGGACTTGGATGTTGGAAGAGTCAGGCAGAGAACCAGACAGACACTGCTTTGAGTTGGTTGCAGCATATTGTGGGAGTTGGATAGCTCTCTCTGATCTGATATGAGTAGTGGATGTACTGCCCTACAGGAGTGCCTGTTTGTTTCCACTGTGCTCTGCTTGTATATTTGTAATTAAAGCAAATACTAGAAAAAAAATCTACAAGCCTCTGGAGCTCTGTCCTCCAAAGGAAACCAACCCAGACAAGTGCTTCCCTTGGAATATCACAGTGCTCAGAGAAGTGGAGAACATGTGCCAATATTTTAAGAGAATAAACTGTGTCAGTTTTGTTTAAAACTGAGACTTTATATGTAACAATATTCTAAGAGAGTAAACTATGTTTCCATCTTGTTAAAAACTGAAACTTTATATGGTGTTCCAGTGTCAGCCTTCATTCTCTTTGCAGACAGTTTCCAAAGGTGAATTATCTTTACTTCAAAAATTATATTACTAAATTTCATTTAGGTTCCATTGTGGTCAAGTGGTCCAATTAAACAGAAGTAACTTTGGGGTTTACAAAAAAGCAAAGAAATTATTTTTAATGCTCCATTAATGATGTGCAACATTGTTCAGTTAGGTCCAGTCAGCAGTTCTGACTTGGATCCAACAAACTGTTTAAGGACTTGCACTGGTTAGCCCAATGGTAAAACTGACACACAATCCCATGTCAAAATACAAACTGGTTTGAGAATCACTTCTGTTTTGAAAGCAGTTTTCCATGTAGTACAACTTGGGGTCTGAAACTCTCAGGCTCAGGTAACTTATTTCCAAGTCTTTCAAATAAGGGCCTTCTATTCTATTAATATTTTTGTTGGAGAAATACTCAGAAGCTTCAAAGGACTTCCAGGGGTTCCCAGGACACAGAGGGGGAAAAATCTAGAGAACCTCTGATATATTCAAGATTAATTTCTACCCCAGAAGGGCACTAAAGGAGTGATATCTTGATATTCTTGTGTAGCTATGAGGTCTGAATCCTAACACTTTTTGTCAGCAAAACAGATCAGAACCTTCAAGAAAAACTGGTAAGTAAGGCTGAGTTCCTGGTGTTAAATTTTAACATAAGGAGTCAGCAGTAAGAAACCTGTCTGTTCTATCTGTAGCTTGAGAGACCAAGAATCATATGCAAGTGCCGTATAAAAGCACATAGCAGAGGGTAACAATTAGTGGAGAGCGAAAGTATGGGACTGTAAGAGTGTTAGCAAATAAATTCAGTTAATCTGAGATTTAAAACTACTTTCTTTTTCTGTTGACCAAATACAGTCAACAGAGATATAATCCCTCTAAGGTTGTGCCTTCTGTACTTACAGGAAACTCCTATGGAAGCCTGATTTGGGCAAGACAAAAGCACCAAATTGGAGAATGGGGCACAGAAAAAGAGAAACATGGCAGCAGGTTTAAGGAAAAGGATGCATTAAAGCAAACCTGCAACTAAATTGAGAAACAGCATGATAATATGAAACCTAGAGGGTGTAAGTGATGTTTAAGCATTGTTAACTTTTATGTCAGGTATGGCTGAGATTTAGAATGTGAAATACACACAGGTAGCAAAAGATACATGGGAAAGAGAATGAGGTGAAGAGCTACTGAAGATGTACAGCAGAGTGTACAATAGATAAGGGTATAAAACAGCCTTTATACATTAAGAATGGGTGTCAAATTCTGTGCAACAGAAGTAAAATAAGGCATGTTGATTAGTTAACCAATTTTAAAAAAACCTAAAATGTTGACAATGCAGCTTGACAATGCTCAAGATGCAGCTCAATTTCTGATAAACAAATCAGGCAAGCAAGCCATGAGCTACAAGAGCTGTGAACAATCAGTCATTATATTCTTCCACTTTCTACATGTAAGGAGAGATATAATTCCTGACGTTCCATATAAACTTTAACTCAGAAAGCTATCGAAAGCAGCCCCAGTAATTTTTGTAGAAACTGTTTAGAGAATTTGCCCCGATTAATTCACCCCTTGATAAATTCATTTTTCATGATTAGCATGGCTTTCTCCATCTTTAGGGACTCCTATAGGAATTTTTGTTAAGATAGCTAATGATTCCTAGGTTTAAGAATTCTCCATAAGTAAAGAAAACAAACAAACATTATGACAGAGTATGGGAAGACAGGAAGAGGTTTTTACATGAGCAAAGTTCATTTGAAGCAGGACATCTGAGTTCAAATGTGAAATGTATGGAAGGCAGATAGCATTGCTTATCACATGATCAGGTTTAACAGAGAAAAGGTTAAGTCAGTTAAACAAGTTAAATATTTAGATGCATGTTTGGGAGAATCAGGCAAAAGCAGAGGCCAGTCAAGACATACACGCACACACAAATTTCCAGAGTTCTACTTTTCCAGAGGAGCTTCCTTGGCATTTTTACCTTCAAGGGATTTAATGGAAATATTTACTGGCAAAGTCCATCCTTTACAATATTATTAAAATTAATTAAAAGGCAATACAAACTGAGTTCCCAAGCAACAGGAAACCATGTAACACTGAAAACAGCTCAGACAGAAGCCTTAGCATATTCAGAAGAGCCCTACTTTATAACTGGTTTCTTCTGAAAGGATAATGGATACCACCATTCACCTGTAGCACTGTGCACTAAGAGTAATAGCAATAGTCTATGTATCTAAGTGGAGTTATAATTTCTAAATCCATTGAAGTCAATGTGCTTAAAAGGTACAGCTCTGTTTAGGATTGCACTGTACATGCTGGATGAGATGGATAAGAGTTTAGCCCAGGGGTGTCGAACCCCTTGTTATGAGGGCCAGATCTGACATGAGACCTTGTTGGGCCGGACCATGTTGCCGGGCCATATGTGTGCCAATTAAGATTAGGTAACAGAGATATAAACTTTATAAAGGACACAGACAAACACAATTAAATATATATATATATATATATTTAAAAACCTTAAAATAAAGCTGTGCAATTGAGAGAGCCTCCCCCCTCCTTCCTTCCCAAGGGAGGAGCCTCAGCCAACGGAGAAAGAGGCTTTGCTCTGTAGCTGCTGTGCTGTGCTGTTGAGCAAACCTGGCAAGGCAAGCTGCAGAAGGAAGCAAGAAAGAGGGAAAAGGAAGCAGATGACAGTGAATTATTTGGGGGTCTGATAGGAGCCCTCTGGGGGCCTGCTTCGGCCCCCAGGATGAATTTTTGACACCCCTGGTTTAGCCCCTATGCGTGGGAATGCTTGTCTTTAGACTGAAATCTGAGGCACTGAACTTTTATCAATACTGGACAGAAAGTCATTGAACAAACAAATCACAACACTTATCTCTGATACATTGCCTCTTGTAAAAGTCAGGATAATCAAATATCCAGCTCTTGAATGACTCAGTGGATGCTACATCTTCTAATTAGAATTGGGTAGTGGAAATCTAACAGGAAATATTGACAATGCCAACCAGGGCTTTTTTTCTGGGGGAATGCAGTGGGATGGAGTTCTGCAACTTGTGACAACAAAATTCTCACTAAGTATTTTAAAGTTCATAAGGGCACCCGTGTGTTTCTCCTTCATTTCCCTCTTGAGAGTTCTGGCACCTGTTTTTCCAGAAAAAATAAGCCTTGATGCCAACAACAGGGCATAATGACATAATTCCTTCTGCTTTACCATGACAGAACAGTGTTAGCTCTCCCTTGGTGCTGCTGAATAGATATTCCCAGGTGCCACATTCTGTAAGTCTCAAACTGGACCTTTTAACAGCTCCTGTCATTGGTGTTAGCATTGCCATATAGGTGTCTTATTGCAGTTTGTGAATGACAGCCATCTGACCCTGGAAGCAAAATCTGCAATATTTGACCATTCTGGCCTGGGGGGCAGGACAGGATGGGCTGCCAAAGGGAACCATATTGCTGCCATAGGATCCAGAAGACAGCTCCAGACATCCATAGCAGTAGTTATGCAGCCCAAACCCCAAAAATTTGGGTTAGCACAAAGAAGAGAACAGTGAACTCTGGCTGACAGAAAAGCAAATGTGAATTTTTCAGGCATCTTTCTTAACCTCAGAGATTGACAAAACCAAATTCTGTCAGGGAGATAGGAAGGAAATGTGCAATATTGAATCTGAGGCTTTTTCTAGTATGGTTTGCATTCTGGCAAATGCAAAGGCAATCTGAAGCACATTTGAATGGCCTTCTGGGATTGCAGAGAGAGGCAAGGAAATTCAGTAGTATGGAATCTGCAAAATTCAGAATGGGCTTTGTCAGGTTTTGGGATTTGGTCCTGAAACTCAAGATTCAGGACTCATTCTCAGAGTCAGTAGTAGGTTCAGATCTGAAAGCATGTTTTACTCTAACAGTTCCATAAATAGGTATCATTACACAAGTTGCAAGACCAAAAAGCAAAATGTGTATTATGTTTGAGCATTTTTAATTTTTATTTTGCTTTTTTCAGCACAGAGTTTCTTCGAGCTTTGCCGTTACCCCAATTGTCTGGGGTGAGAGGGTGCTCTAGCTATAAGGCCATGGCACAAATTTCCATTTGTTCTTTAGCAGCTGAAATAGCCTCATGGGAACTGTCTACCATGCCGCTCAATTACTTTTTAAATAGTTTTCCTGTATTCTTCTGAACGAATCAAGATGTTCTACCAACGCTGGCACTATTTCAGGCATGGGACAGTTAAGTCCTTCTGAGTGCATTCTATGTAACAATCTCCAATGCTTTTTGAAATCTTGGACGGTGGATAAAAGGCACTATATAAATGCAAGATATTTATAGACTTCTTAACATCACTCCCCAGGCAAGGTGCCAGATGGACTGTGCTGGTTTTCTTTGTTGCTATAATACAGGCCAAACAAGCAATGCTTTCCAAAAGACCTTTGTTGTAATGCATATTGCAAAATCCAAGGAAAAGCAATTAAAGTCCATTTTGGAAATCAAGGCTGTAAATATCAAATCACAGGTCTGCTATGAGGCATCTATATTACTGACTGGTCTTACAATCATTTCTTTTTTCCAGGGAAGTCTGGCAATGGAAAATTTTGTTTCAAATGGGGGCAGAGGCTGATTTTGCAAAGAGAATTCTCAGGATTTTCATTAGACTATAATTCTCAGTATCCTGGAAGCCAGGAGAGTTAAACTGCTAGAAAATGGGATCAAAAACCAGAAGAAAGCTAATCTGGTTTGCGTTGAGTTACTACCTATTCATGGATCCAGTTCTTATACTTCTAACAGGAGCCTGGCACACAGTTGTTAAGCAGGTGAACTTTATTTCCATGCGAAGAAAAATGTTATCATCAATAAACAAACCGTTATAAACATAAAGCTCTAGTGCTCCTTTTCCACAAAGGAAACATATTCTTAGAAAGTTGCCCTGCACAAAGGGAAAGACGGAGCACAGAACAAGGTATAACAGAATGCAATACATGTAATAAGATATAATGGAGCAAGCACCTGGTTGCAAGCCACATAAGTCTACAAGCTACAAATATAGCTGAGTGATACTTCAGGATGGCTGCAAGCAAACATTCTCATTCTTGAAGGGGTGCTGAAAATGGTGCTGATGCTGTGAACAAAACTGGCCCTCCTTCTAGTGTTGTTTGTTCATTTGTTTAAATTGAATGCTTTTTCTAATTTTAACTGTATTTGTAATTGCCTAAACATTTTTAATGCTCTTTTCTGTTTGCTGCCTTATAGACCTTAACAGGATAGAAAGGCAGCATACAAGTGGCTTGAATAAAATAAAACCCTAGAAAATTAGGCTGCGTATAGTGAAAACCTCATAGAAAGCCTTGGGAGCAGAAGAGCGGTGTGCAGATGTAGGGTTGCCAGCTCTGGGTTGGGAAATAACTGGAGATTTGGTGGGTGGAGCCTGGAGGTTAGGGAAGGGAACAAACTCCACAGTATACAATGCCATAGAACCTGCTTGCCAAAGCAGCCATTTTCTCCAGGGAAACTGATTTTGGACATCTAGAGGTCAACTGTAACAGAAAGAGATGTCCAGGTGCCACCTGGAAGGCAGCAACCCTATGCAGATAGTCTGGGGGAGCCAGGGCTTTGAGAGCCAGAAGGCATGGCTATAGGAAAAGGTCCCAGGCAACAGAATGTGGGCTTTTGGAAAAACCTCACCATACTCAGTATCAATGTGCTGTTGGCAAAGCAATATCTACAGTGGTGAGGAGAGCCAAGTTTCACATAGCGATTCAAACAGAACCTGTCACAGCTTTGATTACAGGTCCCTAGTCATGATTTACTTCGTTAAATATACAGCCAAAGACTCATAGTCAATAACAACTTAAAAAAAAAATCAGCTAAAAGTTAAAACTCCCACAATCAGTACTTTTATTAACAGTATGGAAAACCACCTTTGATCATGCTCTGTTCTCAGTTGCAAAAGGCTCCTTTGGGGAGTTTTCTTGTCCAAGCTGACACTAATTGCTGTAGTTTCTACACTGGTTGCTGCTGACCAAGCACTTCATGGAGATGGAAGGCTGGAAAAGCAGAACTTGTTGTTTTTCTGCTCCTTCCTGCCATTACTGTGTTTACTTGAAAAGAAAATGACAAGCTTAGAACTACTGAATAATTAAAGCTAAATTGATGGAGGAGGGGGGGCAGAAAGCGCTCCAGGCCAAGGTTAAAGACCTCTCAGAGGTTTGTGCCTGCAGAAGACTATAGGGAAAGGCCAGCAAGGGGGGGGGGGGCGCTTAGGAAAAGCAATAGCACCATAGGCTTCTCTCAGCACCTGCAGGTTGCCAGCTCCAGGCTGGGAAATGTTTGGAGATTCAGGGATGGATCCTGGAAAGGGACCTCAGAAGGCTATAATGCCACAGAGTCCATTCTCCAAAGCAGCCATTTTCTGCAGGGAACAGATCTCTGTTGTCTGGAGATCAGCTGGAAATCTCCAAGTCCCACCTAGAGGTTGGCAACCATAGCACTGGCACGGCATATGTCACTATTTTAAACTTGGCACGCACACTTGTCAGCTACCTGCCGAGCAAACCACCACCAGGGGAAACGAAGCCTGCCCTCTCTGTCGCTATATCGGATGCTCTCATGAAAACAAACAAAAAACAACCTACCCAGCTATCTAATTTCTTCTCATCGCTCTAACAGGCAGAGCTCACACAACTCTTGCAATAATAATAATAAAGAAAAACATGGAAAAGAGAACCCAACTCCTGCAGCGCTGCAATCCAATTCTTTGCATGGCAATTAGCTCCCTAGTAAGTTTACGGAGGCCTGCCCCGCAAGTCTTCACGTTTTAATAGGCGCAACTCACCCCCATGCAGAGGTGGGGAACGCTGCCCCGGGCCCCCGTCCCACCACTTTATTTCTCCATCTATCTTATCTACTTTGCGCTTCTCCAAACGCTCAATGCTTAAAAATAATAAAATCCACTACCCCCCCCCCCAAAAAAAAAGATCATAAGCGATCACAAACCGAACAGCAAAAATAAACTAAGTTCTCCACTCCTTCCCGTGCAGGGAAGGCAGCAGCACCCCCAATGCCCGCGAGCGAGCCAGGCGCAGGGCGCAGCAGAGGTGCCAGGGGGCGGGGCTCCCCGCCTGTCTATCCTCCAGCGCGGTTTCCAAGCCGTCTTTTTCCTGGTTGCGCCCTCCGGGGCGCGCAGCCGCCTTCAACGCAGGCTTCGCATGCCAAAGCGCGGACGTCACCAGCGCGGCGCCTCCTTAACAGCAGCGCCAGCCCACTCCCAGCCCGGGACCTCCTTAGGGGAGCTGGGGCGGGGGCGTGCCGTATGCAAAAGAGGCGAGTCCGTGACGTGCGCTTCCCTACACCCTCCCCGCGCTCGAGCGCTGCTGAGAGCAAAGTTAGCGAGTGGAGAGGCCGCCCAGGCGAGTCTAACATGGCGCTGAGCTGGAGAGGGCGCCTGCACGGAGGGGGCGAGGCCGGGGGACTCCCACTGCTCCCGCTGGTGCTTCTAGCGAGCCTCTTCTTGCAAGCCGCCGCGGTGAGAGAAACTCCAGGCTGCAGCGGCCCCTTGGTGCTGGGCATGAGGCTGGAGAACTCCAGCCAGTCCATCCCTGACATCCATGGGTATGGCATTATCCAGGTGCTGGAAGGCAGCGAGATCTACCTTCGCCTCTATGGGATGGGTATGCACGCTCGCATCTACGAGTTAGTCTCCTTCTCCGAGGTAGTCCAGTCCAACGCCAGCTTCAGCTGGGCCAATGCGACCTGTCCTGAGAAGACCCAGGACCTGGAGGTGGAACCTCGTGTGCACGAAATCCGGAACACCTCTGCCGTGGTCACTGTGAGGGTCCAGAAACTGCGGAAGGGTGAGCACTCCAAGCTCTATGTGCTGTGCACCCAGAGTGCTCCTGGGCAGTCCCGGGTGCGGCTAGAGGGCAATGATGCTCTCATCCAAGTGCTTGAGGAGGCACCACGATTGCTGCCTCTCTGGTTTCAGATTACCCTCATATGCCTCCTCCTGGCACTTTCGGGCATGTTCAGTGGCCTCAACCTAGGCCTCATGGCTCTAGACCCCATGGAACTGCGCATCGTGCAGAACTGTGGCACAGAGACGGAGAAGCGCTATGCCCGCAAAATCGAGCCCATCCGCCGGAAGGGCAACTACTTGCTCTGTTCCCTCCTTTTGGGGAATGTTTTGGTCAACACCACTCTCACCATCCTGCTGGATGACCTCATTGGCTCCGGGCTGGGGGCTGTCATTGCTTCCACCTCCGGCATTGTCATCTTTGGGGAGATTGTCCCACAGGCCATGTGCTCCCGTCATGGCTTAGCGGTGGGCGCCAACACCATCATTCTCACCAAATTCTTCATGCTGTTGACTTTCCCTGTCTCCTACCCTATCAGCAAGATGCTGGACTGGGTGCTTGGCCAGGAGATTGGCACTGTGTACAATCGGGAGAAGTTGGTGGAGATGCTGAAAATAACCGAACCTTACAATGACCTGGTGAAGGAGGAGCTAAATATGATCCAGGGGGCTCTGGAGCTGAGGACTAAGACAGTAGAGGATGTCATGACCCAACTCCATGACTGTTTCATGATCAGCAGTGATGCCATACTGGATTTCAATACAATGTCAGAAATCATGGAGAGCGGCTATACCCGCATCCCTGTCTATGAGGAGGAGCAGTCCAACATTGTGGATATACTTTACGTGAAAGATCTGGCTTTTGTAGATCCTGATGACTGTACCACGCTCAAAACAATTACAAAGTTCTACAATCACCCGGTCCATTTTGTCTTCCATGATACCAAGTTGGATGCCATGCTGGAGGAATTCAAAAAGGGTAAGGAGATGTGAATTCCCCACTGAATGTTCTTCTGTTAGGACCAGATTGACATATTCTTAGAACTGTTTCACGCATCTGCTGGCAGCAAAATTGGGTTTGCCACTCCTTGTATACCCAGCAGAGTTGCAGCCAGTTTTAGCTCTCTGATGTGTGTGCTTATATAATGTGCATGTTTACAAATGCATTTGTCTCATTTACACAGCACAATGTAACGTGTGAAATCACCATCAGCATAAGCATGCTTGTTTGTTTCTTAGAGTCAGTTATGCAGCCCAGTCCTGTGTAGATTTGCTTAGAAGTAAGTCCCTTTGAGTTCAGTTGGTCTTTACTTAGCAAGGGTGCTCAGGGTTGTGGCGTTATTTAAAGAAAAATGGACAAGGTGTCTGACTCGCACAGACCTTTTGATTGGGTCATCCAAGTTGATATTTATGTCATCCTGCTCTGAATGGGAGTCATAACACTGATTCATACAGCCCGGCACTTCATGCTGATAGAAATCCAAGTGTCAAAAATAAAAAAAAATAAATCCCAGGATTTTCCAATGAGATTTTTCAGGACTGTTTGATGTACAATCGTTTCCTTTTAGGAAAACAAACTAACAAGGATCAGTAGGATGAAAGTGTGAAATGAAATCCTTCCAGGATGAGATCCTTCCGGTCTTGGCCCAGATTAGCTGGGTGAAGGGCCAGGAAAATATAGCTCCAGCATTAGACTGTAATAACTCAGAATGGAACCCAGGGCAATGAAGCCTCAGGGGCTGCTTTGCAAAGGAGAGGCACTTGGAAAGCACGTCACTTCGGGAGTTTTTAAGGAGGGGAGCTACAGCGTTGGCATATGGGCAGCCTTGAGCAGTCTTGCACAGTGGTCATACATGAGCATAGCTGGCTTCTATGATTCTCCCCTACACAGCTTTACTCTGCTTCAGTCAAGCTATTGATGCCCAAATTTCTCTACTGTAGAGAGATTTCCAACAAATTCTGGAGGCATCCCAAAAAGACATCAAAGGATGATGAAGGAAACACTTTGAAGTGCCAAATATGCTTTAAAGCTGCCCTGGTACTGTCTGTCTTTTACAGTTTCTGTCTGCTACACTGGGATGCTGTCTTTCCCTTGGTAGGAGTGGGTGGGGTGTTCTGATTCAGAACAGAGTCTCCTCCAGGAAATAAGTACAAATGCTTTTGTTTAAAGCTGCAAAGTGTCAAGGTTGAAATGTGAGGGATAGGCAGCACAATCCAGTAAGAAGTTATCTTGAAATGACCAGGATGCTTTTGCTTAGATCCTGTACCTTTTAACAGGGATCTGTCAAGAGAGTTTCCCACTGGATCAGGCACTTGGGGGATGGTTGCTTCCAACAGTGGGAAAAGAAACGCATTGCAAGCATGTTTTTCCCTTATACGAAAACTTGAATAAAACTTAGTCCATCTTAAAGGTGCCACTGGACTCAAATGTTCTTCTGCTTCAGACCAACACAGCTACCTGAATTTTCCTTTTACTGGCATAGAATGCTTGCTGAAAAGCTAGTGCTGATTTAGGAATAAAAGTGAAACTGCAGAGCCTGTATTGTGGTGATGTCCCCCTCCCCTTTCTTATTTCCCTCTGGAAGGTAGTGCTGATCCCTTTCTGCATCAACTATGTGGGTAAAAACAAGCTTAGTCAGGGTTTCAGGACTTCTGAGCTGCTTTTCTGCAATTAAATTATAGAAAGTTTTTAATCTGTTGCCGTTGTAACAGTTCTAATTTGACAATAGCTCCTTAGCCAAGGCATTTAAATTCTTTCTTCTGAGTGCAGGAAGAGTTAATCTTTGCAATTCCCATGAGTAATAAATATCACTAGAGCAATGAAAACCATCTGGGAGCTCAAGTGCCCATTCAAAGAGGAGTCTGCCTTCTGTGACCCTGTGTGCTTCATTGCTGTAGCTTTGCCTCCTTCTGGTGAGGGCAGATCATTCTGCCTTACATCTGCATCAGGTATGACTAGATCATTCAATCACTCCCATTGGAGACATAAAGTAAAATTATCTGTCTGCAGATGAGGTATTGGTGACTCTGCATGAGTCCCCGTTTTAGATTTTTATTTCAAGAGAGAAGGAAAGCCCTGGTCAGTGATACATACTGAAACTCTGAAAAGGATCTCTTCTAAGAGTATTAATTCTTACTCTGGAAGCAAAGCATGTTGAGTATGCAGATGAATCATGCCATTAATTTTAATTCAGGAAAAAAAGTGCCACTATCAGAAGTTTGGGGATGCTGCCTTAAACTTTCTGTTCAGGATGTTCAGCTGCTGGGAGAGCTTACCTGTTTACTGACCATGTTTTTCTGGGAATGTGCTCATCTAATCCAATGATTGGTTCATGAGAACATTTCACTTACAGGCCTGATGTGACCCTCTATGTCTGCCATGTAGCAAAATGGGTTGGTAGAATCTCAGTGGTAGAATAGACTATACCTTGTCAGACTGTAGAGAGGTGATGCTGTTTGAATGTTCCCTCAGTCACAAAACTCCCTCTGAGTTTAAAAACAAAAACAGAGTAGCAGCTGAAGGATGTAAAGATGTAGCCAAACTAGCTACCATTTGGACTAGCATATATTTGAAAAGAAGAGGGTACATTCACAAAAGGCTCCTATCACCTATAATGGTAAATCTGAAATCTACCACTTCCTTTGTATTTGGGTCACACATGACTAAAACAAAACAAACAAGAAAGGAAAAATGGACTGCACCACATTAGCCTTCAGGGACTGAATTCCCATTTTCTGTTTCTTTGCATCAAAAAGCCTCTAAGGAAGTAGAAGAACTAGCCCCACAGAATTAAGGTTCTGTCCTCTGCTTTTTCTTGACAGAGGATTTTTAACATGGGGTGATTCTCCACCTGAGGTCTGAAATAATGCTGACCACTCTGCCACCTTGATGTTCTCCTGCTTCATGCCCACCACCTCCTTCTGAGTTATGTAGGGCAGTGAGTAGAGTGTTGGACTAGGATCTGGGAGACACAACCTCAAACCCCATGCTGTAGTGATGCTCTCTGGATGACAGACTAGTCAGTCTCTCTCAGCCTTACTTGCCTTGCAGGGTAATTATGAAATTGGAGGAGAAGAACTATCAGTGCCCCCTGAGCTACTTGGGCAAAGGGTAGGATAAAAGTGCACAAGACAGTTTAAAAAGATACCCTCCTGCTAAACATGTAGAACAAGCATTAGTCATGGGTGGGCATTACTGCATCCTCAGAGGCTGCTGTATCCTCAGGGACCAGAAGTGCATTCTGCTACACAGACTGTTTTAGTCACAGATGGCCAAGCTCTATAATGAAATTGCTGTCCTTTATTACTCTAGAGTGCTGTCAGTCCACCCAGCACTTTGCACAGTAATACAAAAAGGGAGGGGGGGGGAGAAAGGGTACCCTGCCCTGAGGAGCTTAGAGTCTAAAATGTTGACCAATGGTGTGTGTGTTGAGGGGTACGCTACAGGGAGGGAATGGTAGGGCAAATGTATAACTGCAGTTTCAGGGGAAGAGAGCTTTTGGTTTGAGCCAAAGGCTTTATTTATTTAAATCCCGCCTTTCTTCCTGATGGGGGTCCAAAGTGGCTTACATTGTTCTCCTTTCCTCCATTTTATCCTCACAACAACTCTCAGTAGGTTACCCTGAGAGGATGTGACTGACCCAAGGTCACCCGGTAAGTTTCTGTGGCAGAGGATTCGAACCTGAGTTTCTCGGCTCCACTACACCATGCTCCTGTTTGTAGAAAAAATAATTTTGAGGTGGGGATTTGGAGGCAAAAAGAGACAAGTAACTGGCTGAGGAAGAGTAGAGATATTGGATAAAATCAAGGTAGAAAGATGAGGCAAGCTTGTGAAGAACTTTGGAGTGGGAGGAGGGCTATGAGAGTGGGGAGTAGGAGCCCGGCAAGTAGGGTCAGCATAGCTAAACCCAAAGAGAGAAATGCTGCATCTCCTACAACAAACAAAATTATTTTCCTTGTGAGTGATACTAGGAGCACAGTTCCTGCTGCTGTCTTGCTTGAAATGTAATGGAGCCTCTGGGAGTGAACTAAAATGGCCTTGAAGGGAAGAGGTTGTGGTATGGCTTGTGGACCACCCATTGGGTCACCCATAGTGCAGGTTATACTAATGTAGAAATGCGTCCCTGCTGTAATTCTAGGCTGTCCTGGGATGGGCAGTGAGGGTGAGGGAATCTGTGTGAAATTGTGTGTGCTGGCTTCCCTGAGGCAAGGAGGAAGTAATTCAGTTCCATAGACAAATGTAGGGTGGCAAACAGTCAAAGGCCCCATTATGAGGCGGTAGGTTATCCTGTGTGTGATGTCATATTATCCTGGACTGGCATCAATGCCAGAGTATCCTAATATTATCATGAGTTTTCATATTAGGAGTACATGCTATTGATTTATTCATTTATTTGGATCTCTTTTTTCTCCCCAGTAAGGCTCCAGAGTGGCTTAGGATAATAAAAGAGAAAATACTATTGAAATCCACAAGGGGGAAGGGAGGTTTCTGAGTACAGAGCAAGTCTTCCTGTCTCTCCTGACTGATCTTTCTGCCAACTGAGGGCTGTGACCCAGAGGATCAGAACCAAAGGGCAAGAGTCCTTTGGCTGTTGGCCCAAGGGCACGTGCCTTTGGTAGCCCCCCAGGCACCCAATACCTGTAGAGTAGGAGGAAAGAAGCATCAACTAGAGATTAGCTCCTGCTAGCTAGCAAGCTGTCCTCAGTCTCTTGCCCTGCCAAAAGGTAGGGAGGGTCTTTCAAAGACATGGGAGAGAAGGGCAATCCCATTTCCCCCCTCCTTGCCTTCATACTAGCTTCAGCCTCCGTTTCCCCCCACCAGCTTGTGACCTCTTAATATGGGCCACCTGGGCACTGCCAATTTTCATGCCACATTTGGGGATGCAACCTCAGATGCTCCCTGAACACAACTGGTTTACTTTTTGCAACACCTGCTCATAGATTTGAAGGGCTCATAGATTTCAAAAGTCAGAGAGGGTTTTTTAAATGTGTTTTTCTTTCTTTTTCGTTTTGGCAAGCCTAAGGAGTTCTCCTGTCTTACAAGACCCTACAGTACCATCATGGTTGACCCCATTGTGTGGGTTTGGCTCTCTGTACTGGGGCCAGCCCTTTACTATTACATATAGCAATAAATTGCTGTATCATGTTCAGGACTTTTTTTTTTTTAGCAGGAACACACAGGAATGGAGTTCCGGCTGGCTTGGTGTTAAGGGGCATGGCTTAATATGCAAATGAGTTCATGCTGGGGTTTCTTTAAAAAAGCTCTGTGCGAAACAATGGTGCCATCAGGGGGTGTGGCCTAATATGCAAATGAGTTCATGCTGAGCTTTTTTAAAAAAGCCCTGATCATGTGTTTCCTGGCAGTGAAGCCTGCGGAACTGATTGGCTGGGTTGTGGTGACAATGGAATTTTCAGTAGATCAGGCAGCCTTGAAGCATGTAAAGAAAATAAGTCAAGAGAAGTACTACTAAACCATGTGCAGAGGGCATTTACTTCACAAGGGAAGAGCCATAATAAGTGCTCTTTCCAGTATCTGCCATTGATAGGAATGACTCCTGGGCTAGAGCACAACCTCCATGCAAGCCTGAGCCTCTTGATCTAGAAAGTAGCCATGTGCTCTCCAGCTACCTTTCCATCTTCTCTCCCTGAGCTTCGATTCCTCTCTTTTTAGAAGCACTAGGGTGGAACAATTTGAATTCCTCCTGCAGGGCTAGTTGCTTAGGAATCTATTTGCTTTGAGTGGCAGGCTTCCTTGCATACACATTTGTCTGGGGAGGGATCCTTGTTACTGCTCTGACTGCTACAACTGTTGATTTCAGTTGACTTAGAAGGGTGTAACTCTGCTTAGGGTTGCAGTTAGAGGCAGAGGGACTGGAGGGCTTAGACGGCTTGCCTACTTTGGAAAGGAGGAAATGCAGCCTTGTGGTGCTTGCCACTTTCACTCAGCTGCTGTGGGGCACAAAGAAAGAAGTTGTATTAATGGCAGTCTGTGGAGTGGTTATGGTTCATTTGTTCTCCACCTGAGGCCTGAGCCCTCAAGAGAGGGGGGTGGATTTTTCCACTTATCTTTGAGTTATTGGATTGAGCAATCTTGAATTGGGTGAGCTGGATATGCAGCCGCTCCAAATGAATTCATTTTCAGTACTTAAGATTTTGCTTCACTCAGATCTAGCGTAAGGATATAATGTAGATCAATACGATTACCCCCATTGCAGATGAGGATGCAGAAAGAGTGGCTTGTCAAGGCTTTCTAGTGAGTTTGTAGCAGGTTCAAACCAGAGACTTCCTGAGTTACGTTCCTGGCCTCTATCCAGCACCAGCTGTCAACAATGACAGAATCTGGGGCTCTCATGGCTCATAATCCCAGTTCTCCATCTGTGGGCCTCTCCCCACCCAGCCTGGCGGGCACAGGACTGCTTCAGGAGGAAGTGTGATGGGGCAATCTGCAGCCACTGCCACATTTCAGCATGGTTGCTCACACTCTTCCTCCTTCCAACGCCCTCTTCTTGGTAGGCCTGGGGCAAGGAGAGTGAAACAGGAGGACTGAGTGGGTGTCAGCTTGTAGTGGTTAGGGAAAAGAGCCACTCACGTCCTTCCATCTGTGTCAGGGCCTAGATTTCAGCAGGCTCCTGTCCTCCCAGGCTGCCCTATAGAGCCAGCCTTTCTGCCTGGTCAGAGTAACTTCTTTATCCTTCCTGATCACCAGGTGCCTCTGGTGTGTGAAATGTCCTCCTGGCATCGATGCCAGCAGGATGCTGGCACATTACAAGGGATTCTGGTTGTGCACCTTGCAGGCAGTGTTCTCTCTAAGTTGAGTTAGTGTGAGCTAGCTCACAGTTTTGTAGCCTCCAGCTCACAAATTTTTGTCTTAGCTCAGGGAAATGGCCCCAGAGCAAACTAATTTATGCAGTAGCCCACGAAGTAGAGTTTTTGCTCACAAGACTCCACAGCTTAAAGGGAGTATTTGCTTGCAGGTTATGTAACATGAAGCAGATGAGTGACTTGGGTCAGCCCTGCTCTCAGTGTGGTGTGGCAATGCACAAATGTTGCCATGGAAAGTGACCATACCCTTGTCACAAATGTAGAATCTTTGTCAATGCCGTAGACTTGACAGGTCCAACCTGATGTGACGCGTCTCTCATGTCTGGTCTGTGAGGGTCAGGAGCAATGAAGTGATGCCCTGGGCCCAAGGCACTCTGGATCTAAGGCACGTAGCTCTCTTGATCAGCCTGTGCAGTTGCTCATTTGGCAAGGTACATGCCCAAAGGGAGTAATGATTTACTTTTGTAATAGGAGCACCAGGCAAAAAATATACCCAAAGGAGGCAATAACATAGGACAAGAGGTCTACAAGTCACTGGTTCTCAAACTGAGGGTCAGGAGTTGGGACCCAAAAGTGGTTTGCAAGGCCAGGAGGGAGGGGTAGAAACTGAGTAAACCAGGGAGAGAAATCTTTGGGAGGCTCAATGGCAAATTAAGGTTTGCCAGTGCATAAGGGGTGGCATGGCCATGAAATACAGCAGCCTGTTGCTCTGTAATGCCATACATTTTTACGTATTACATTTGAGCATATTTTATTTCTCAAACTTGATCAGTATTGACTGAAATGAAATTTCTGTTTTATGCTGGGGAGTGTAAAGGAAGAGTAGAGCCTGGTTTGCTTCCCAGAAGTACAGAAATTTTTAAAGAGGGTCTCAGTTCAATACTTTTGAGAACCACTGCTGCAAGGAAAGCTGCTTGTGGGGCACTGGGACAAGAGTGTTAGATTGGTGCAGGGAGGCCTTGGTTCAAATTCCTGCTGAGCTGTGAGAATGCACAGGGTGACTTTGGGTTATCTTTAAGCCTAAGACTGGAGACAGACAGCAATTTTTTTCAGAGCATTCAAAGAGATCTGAAAGAGATTACACTCCCAGTGTATATCTTTGCTGTTTTCCCACTGTCTTCTCTGGTCAAAGAGGTTTTATAGGCTTTGCAAAGAGTGCAAAAAACCCTGTTTGACCAACATAAAATATGAGACGAATGTACACACTGCAAATAACAATGCTTCTTTCAAAAACCACTCCCTCTTCTCTCTGAGGAAAAAAAAAAGTTGTTTGTTTCCAGTCCAACCTACCTCAGAGATAGTATGAGGGTGAAATGGGAAATTTTGCATAAATTTCCTTGTTCTTAGAGAGGCACTTGTAAGACTCATGCTTTGTATCTGCAGCTTGTGGGAGCATCTGAAGCACTTTACATACCATGACCTCCTAGTAATTTGCTGAAGACCAGGTAACACTTAAACCCAGGGGTTCCTGATCTGTAACTCCATCTTCCTGGCACTGCTCTACACCAGCTCCATCAAGTGTGATATAAAAGTAAATGGAGAAATTTAGCAAGGGGGTTGTCCCCCACTGTAGAAACAATACTTCTCTCCCCTCCCAAAGTACAGTTCTGAGAAGTAACCAAGCCCTTCATTTATTTCTGAGTCTTGAAATATTGTAAACATGCCTAGAGTTGAGAGATTTGGGAGCAGTGATCTTCCTGGAATGTCGATTCTCCTATTTCTCTAATGCTAAAGAAATAGGGAAAACAAAATCCAAAGTGGAGGAGTTTTCCAAAGGAATTAGTGGATAAACAGCAGATTTAGTCAATCCAGCCTCAAGCAGAGATAATCAGCAGTAGCTATTTAAAGAGAAAAACCCAGTATTCCAAGCACATCTGAAAATGGCACAAGAGGAGACTCCTTGCTGATGTGATTTATTTTCTTGTTTGTTTATAGAAGTGTGAGGAGGGACTTTACCCTGTTTTGGCACTGAAGCTCTCCAGCCCATGTATGATGCATAAAAACATCCAGTTGCTCTGGGTTGCAAACAATGACTTGTTTGTGCACCTGCAATGCATAAAGGTGGACTCCAGGTAACTAAGCAAAGAAGCTTTATACACGTTGGTTCATGTGGGTAGGAAGAGCTCATAACCATTTTTGTGGATGCCTTGTTTTTATAGACTTAACTGCAAGGCAGCAATTGCTGATGTTTCCTTTTCCATATGAGTAGCAGTACACTAAGGACTGTGTGCAGCTGGAGAATCTACTCTCCCTTTCAACTTCAGGGTGTGATATCTCAAAGGAAAGGTCATATGCACCTGCAGAGAAATGGGTAGCTCTGCAGAGCATGGGTAGCCTGGGGGCATGGGCAGAATCTGGCGGACTGTGGGAGCAGCCCAGCACAATCTGGACTGTACTGACTTTGCACGGGACCACGTATTGTTGCAGCTGGACTACTAAAACACAAAGCCGGTTGGAGACCCAACATGGTGCCTCCCTTTCTTATTAGAATCATAGAATTGGAAGGGACCTCTAGGGTCATCTAGTCCAACCCCCTGCACAGTGCAGGAAACTCACAAACACCTCCCCCTAAATTCACAGGATCGTCATTGCTGTCGGATGGCCATCTAGCCTCTTTTTAAAAACCTCCGAGAAAGGAAAGCCCACCACCTCCCGAGAAAGCCTGTTCCACAGAGGAATCGCTCTAACGGGCAGGAAGTTCTTCTTAATGTTGAGCCGGAAACTCTTTTGATTTAATTTCAACCCATTGGTTCTGGTCCTACCTTCCGAGGCCATAGAAAACAATTCCACACCATCCTCTATATGACAGCCCTTCAAGTACTTGAAGATGGTGATCATATCACCTTTCCACTGCCTCCTTTCCAGGCTAAACATCCCCAGCTCCTTCAACCTTTCTTCATAGGACTTGGTCTCCAGACCTCTGACCATCTTCATCGCCCTCCTCTGGACCCGTTCCAGCTTGTCTATATCCTTCTTAAATTGTGGTGCCCAAAACTGAACATAATACTCCAGATGAGGTCTTACCAGAGCAGAGTAAAGCGATACCATCACATAGCGTGATCTGGACACTATACTTCTGTTGATACTGCCCAAAATTGCATTTGCCTTTTTAGCTACCACATCGCACTGTTGACTCATGTTCAGCATATGATCCACTAAGACCCCTAGATCCTTTTCGCTAAGACAAGTCTCCCCCATTCTATAACCATGCATTGGATTTTTCCTTCCTAAATGCAGAACTTTACATTTATCCCTGTTAAAATTCATTTTATTGATTTTAGCCCAGTTTTCTAGCCTGTCAAGGTCATCCTGTATCCTGTTTCTGTCTTCTTCTGTGTTTCCAGCCCCTCCCAATTTAGTATCATCTGCAAATTTAATAAGCATTCCCTCTATTCCTTCATCCAAATCATTGATAAAGATGTTGAACAAAACAGGTCCCAGGACAGATCCCTGAGGCACTCCACTTGTCACTCTGTTCCAAGAGAATGAGGAACCACTCACAAGCACTCTTTGGGTGCGATCTGTCAACCAGTTACAGATCCACCTAATGGTAACAGGATCCAAACCACATTTTACCAACTTGTCAACAAGGATAGTATGTGGAACCTTATCAAAAGCCTTACTGAAATCAAGATAAATGATGTCTACAGCATCCCACCAATTCAGCAAGGTAGTCACTTTCTCAAAAAAAGAGATCAGGTTAGTCTGACATGACTTGTTCTTAAGAAAACCATGCTGGCTCTTAGTAATCACATCCATTCTTTCTAAATGTTCCAGAACCGACTGTTTTGATGATTTGTTCTAAAACTTTTCCAGGTATAGACATCAAGCTGACAGGTCGGTAGTTACCCGGATCCTCTTTTTTCTCCTTCTTGAAGATGGGGACAACATTCGCCTGCCTCCAGTCTTCCGGCACCTCTCCTGTTCTCCAAGAATTTTCAAAAATAATAGCCAGAGGCTCAAAAATTACATCCACAAGCTCTTTTAGAACCCTTGGATGCAATTCATCTGGCCCTGAGGACTTAGTTTCATTTAAAGAAACTAGGTGTTTATGTACTACCTACGCTGATCCTAGGTTGGAACTTCATACGCTCCTTATATGTTCTATTTCTGCTGTATTGAGCACCGTTCCTCTCAGAAGAGAAGACTGAGGAAAAGTAGGAATTGAGTAGTTCCACCCTCTCTTCTTTATCTGTTACAATTTCACTTCCTTGCCCTCGCAATGAGCCTACCGTGTCCTTTCTCTTTTTCTTATTCTGAACATAAGAACCCTTTTTGTTGTTTTTAGCATCATACTGAGCTTTAGCTTTCCTAACTTTTTCTCTACAAGCACTGGTGATTTGTTTATATTCATCCTTGGTTATAAGGCTCTCCTTCCAATTCCTGAAGGAGTCTTTTTTTATTTCTCAAGTCTTTAGAGAGCTGTTTTTGGAGCCACTTCGGATTCTTTAGGCTTTTTCCATTTTTTCTTCTCATAGGAATCGTCTGTGATTGCGCTTTCAGTATTTTGCTTTTAAGAAACTCCCACCCCTCCTGAAACCACTTCCTCCTAAGTATTTCTGACCATGAGATTTTACCCAGCATAGTTCTAACTTTATCAAAGATTGTCTTTCTGAAGGCCAACCTATAAGTCTGATTACGTATAGCTTTTCCCTTCCCTAAGACAGTAAATTCCAAAATCACATGGTCACTACTGCCCAGGATGCCCCCTATTTCCACTTCTTCAATCAATTCTTCCTTGTTGGTGAGAATCAAATCCAAGATAGCAGATCCCCTTGTTTCCTTCTTCACTTTCTGAAAAGGAAGTTGTCAGCAAGACAAGTCAGGAATCTAATTGACTTTTCATTTTTGGCAGAGTTGGACTTCCAACAGATGTCTGGGTAACTGAAATCTCCCATGACCACTGTATCCCTTCTCTTGGAGAACTGTGCAATCTGCTGTAGAAGTATCTCATCCAAGTCCTCTGCCTGACTTGGTGGTCTATAGCTGACCCCCACAATAATATCACTGTTGTTTCTTACTTCTTTTATTTTTACCCAGAGACTCTCAACTGAGCTGCCATGCTCCAATTCACATATTTCCTCACAAGTATATACCTCCTTTACATATACTGCTATGCTTCCACCCTTTCTCATTTGACCATCCCTTTTAAATAAATTGTACCCCTGAATCCTAATAATCCAGTTGTGAGTGTCATCCCGCTATGTTTCAGTAAGGCCTATTATGTCATAGTTCCCTTCCTTTATTAGAACTTCCAGTTGCTCCTGTTTGTTTCCTATACTCTGTGCATTATTGAAGAGACATCGGAATCCACGTTTTATGCATCCTGAGGGTTTGGTTTCCGTACAAGCCTGCAAGTTAACATTACCTAGTGTATGCGCCACTCTCTGCAAAATATTGGCTCAGCACAGCACAGGACTAGGGCATGAACTGGGCAAGCTACTACATTACATTGGAGAAGGCTCAGGTGTCTTAGTATCTGAATTCTGGGAGACATTTCTTTGCTCTGGAAAGCAGTAGTTTTGTTTCTGGTTGCCCAAGGCTAAGGGGCTTCCTTGGCTGTCTCACTCTTGTTTGGCAGCTCTTGCTACCCTTTTCAAAAGCATGCTGTGAAGGGCTGATTTTGCTTCAGCAAAAACAGGTGCCCCTTACAGATGAGCTTAACTTTTGCTCTCCTGCTGGGATGGAAATGGGATACTTTGAAACAGGATTCCCACAAGGGAAGTTGTTAGGATCCTAATAACACTGGGAAGTGTGTGTGTCAGGTCTGTGTCACACAAAGACAGAAGAGATGGTGAACTGTGTTCCTTCAGGCTGCTGTGGTGGGGGAGTATAAGGGCTGTATGCTAGACAGGGTTAAGAAATTAGGAATAGGCTGTTGGGTCATATCAGCCCTTATGGTCTGTCTTTCCTGGTTTGGCTCTAACTGCAATTGAACATTACATCTGTGCTGTCGTTATTAGCCAGCTTCAAATCTTTGATTGCTAACGGTTGATTAAGGTTAACTGTGATCTGTCTGTCTCCTGCACCTGCCCTTCCACCTTAGGTCATAGAATCTGCTACCATCCAGAGACAGCTCAAGGCAATTTGTCCTGAAGGCAGAAAACTAGAACGATGCTTCTCCCCTCTTCCCCAGGACAATAAAAAGATTAATTCTCTGTGCTGTACTACAATAGCACCCAGTTATAGACTGGTCCTGCTGAGAGAAACATGAGCCATGACTGGTGACCGATTGCTCCCTTTTCAACATAATAGATAGGGTGGGTTGGAAGGAGTGGGGCAAGATTTCCAAAGGACAAGGCTCAAAGGTGTATGTCTGCATATATTTTCAAGATGAAATTGCAAAACTTTAAGTGTATTTCAGCAACGTTTGTTTTGGTTACTTTTTGTGCAACCATGTTGTTCATGCAGATCAGACATACCTTTTTAAAAGGTAAAATAGATGTATACCTTTGGCATTGGTATGTTGACACAGGCTAATTTGTTTACATCAGTAGCCAGTCAGTTTCCTGTCATGCTTGCAGTTGTTTCAAGTATTGCCATATTTAGTAACATCTTTAATGACGTTGTTATTACAGTCAGGGTAACATTGCTGTCAGACCATTGCAGCAGAGTGTTTTCTGTGTAGCCCTCTTGGCTTTTTCCAGAGTCGGTTTGCAGCAATGTTTTTGGCTATTGAAATTGTGGCAGTAATCCGTCCAGTGTGGATGGGCAAAACATGACGCATCTGGAAAGAGGACAGGTGGTGTTGGCTAGTTAATGACCAGCAATTTCCCAGTCACTGCCATTGTACAATGTCTTGAAGCACAGTCTCTGCCCTCATTATATTTAAATACTGATATTTGCAAAGTAGAAATGTGATCAAGAAACAATTAAAAGATCAGTCATCGCACAAGGGAAGGCTACTAATTTGTTTCTTGGGGGGGGCGGGGAGGTTGCTTTCAAGAAAGTATGGAAGCCTTTGTGTGTGTATATGAATTTTTGCTGCTACATGGTGAAATAGCACATAATTGAACAATAGTGATCAAATGACAGGATTGCAAAAGGCATTAATTGAAGGGTCATAAAAACATGGTCTCCATTTTTATTTTGTTTTTTGTTTTTCCTTAAAAGTGCATGTTTGCTAGTTTCAGTTCCTTTGGTGTGCAAGAATGAAATAGCAGAACTGAGGTCCACTTTAAAATAGAGCTTCCTGAACTGCTCAACCTATCACAGAAACACACAAGGCCTTGGGCTGTGCATGAAATTGACTTGAATGTTGTAATTAGCATTCACAGCAGCAATGAGATTATAAAACTGGGAACTGCCCCCCCTTGTTTAAGCAACTACAGAGAGAAATGTCCCTGAACAATAATCATGTGTGGCTTGAAACATGGGGCAATAACACCCTCCCAAAACAGCACCTTTTGGTGCTGATCTGCTGGTAAATGGAGTGGAAGTTTGGAACTGTTAATGTTAAAGAAATATAAATGGGAAATGTTTAAAATATTGGGGGCTTTTGACAGGTTTAGCAAAAAGCTGAGCAAGCAGAAGGCGGCGGAGACCTTTCTACTCACACTTCCTTCTGACTTCAGTTACAGATAATCCGCTTTTGATTTTTATTGTTTACGGGGGATTGTTTTCAGTAAGAAGAAATAAATAAATGAGAGACTAGGTTGCAGGGATCTTGATTGAGTGATCCACCCAAGACCTATTGGAAGTGATTTCAGGAATTTGAAGAAGAAAACTGCAGATTTATACCCCGCCCTTCTCTCTGAATCAGAGACTCAGAGTGGCTTACAGTCTCCTATATCTTCTCCCCCCCCCCCCCCCCCGAAAAAAAGAACTTGAGATGGCATTCTTTTCCTCACCCCCATTCACATGGAGCACTGGCACAACCCTCTTGTAGGAGACCCCCCTAAAATGCACATAAACTGTGCAAGAGCACAGTAGCAATTTATCACTGTTTGTTTTAAGGTAGCTTGTGCAAGAGAACATCCCAGTGGGCTGTGCTTGTGGGTTCTGTCCATCTTTTTATGTGTTCTCTTGGTGCCCTTGATGGCACCCAAAATCTGCTGCCTTGCCTCTGTTTCTGGCTGATGACCTGTTTGCACTATGTGCATAGGTTTCACATAATCAGCTGGCCACAGGCGGAGAGGTATCAATCATAGCTCTTTCCCCACTGATGCAGCACTCTCAACAGGTGAGTAATTAAGCCCTGCCTCTTCTAATTCATCTCTGTTGATCAGGTGCCCTGGCATTTCCTGGTGCATAGCTCTTAAGTGGCCAGGACCATGTGTCAAAATTCTGAAAGTACAAGATGGGCCCTCAAATTATAACCTTTTACAAGCATAGCCTTCTTGGTTGCCACATTCCTGTATTTTTCAGCCATGCTGCTGCTCTACAATTCAAATCTGGTGATGGCTGATGAAGCCTCAGTCCAGACAGAATGATGGTGAATTCTTTGGCAGGAACTATTTAGCTGTGAAGCAACACCTGTGGTTCAGCCAGTGGGAGGCAAACCTAGAAGTGATATGGGCCCAGAGGAGTCAGAGTGAGATCTGAGCAAAGGGAGGTCAGAAAGGAGTGGTGTCCTGATTGTGTAAACAGAAGTGGCTGAGGAGTACCCCAGCAATGCGCCCCCTCTGCCTCTTCAGCATGAAGCAATGCACTCAGCCCCCAGGGCAGTTAACTTTTAGTCTTCTTGGAAGTGATTTATCTCCCCCCCCCTCCTGACAGTGACCATTCTAATATTTCCAGCTTTTCAAGTCCAGACCCTCTAATGAAGGCGCTGACAAATGTCATTCTTACGTAGGAGAGGGCTGAGAGTGGGACTCATCCCAAACAGGAGGCACTGGAGGGAGGTGAGGGAAATTGGAAAGAAGTCTTTGGGGTATCTCCTTTTTAAATCTGAGAACGTTATGATTCTCAGTCAAGATCTAGCTGAGAGACCATCTGCCTTTTTTATCTTGGTTGTGTTCCTGACTGCAGTGGGTTTCTCAGGAGGGAGTTTGTGTGTTTTCGCATGAGGAGACAGACATTTTGATAATCACATTTTCTGCTTATGGCCCAAATGTGTCACCTATGAAAAGCCTTCCCTTGAGCAGCTTTGTTTGAAAAACTGGTAACTCAGACAGCACTCTCATTCAGCTTCCATTCTGTTCAATGAAGCTTGGGCAAACGGAATGCCGTGTGGGATCAGGCCCATAGCCATGGTGGGGCCTGGGGGGCACGGCCCCTCCACCCAACCCCCACTTCCACCTGGGTGGCCCCTCCCTTCCCCACTGCTCTCTCTGCGGCCACGTTTTTGCCGCCACTGCCTCTCTCTCCGGGCTCTTCCCACCCTGTTTCTGCCTCCCACGCAGCCTCGTTTTAGCTGCCGCCACTCTCCCCAAGCTCTTCTCTGCCTCCCCTACTCTCCCCGCAACCCCATTTTTGCTGCCGCCACTCTCCTCAGGCTCTTCCCTGCCTCCCCGCTCTCCCTGCAGCCCCGTTTTTGCTGCCGCTGCTCTCCCAGGCTCTTCCCTGCCTCCCAAGCTCTCCCCGCAGCCCCGTTTCCACTGCCGCTGCTCTCCTTGGGCTCTTCCCTGCCTCCCAAGCTCTCCCCGCAGCCCCGTTTTCCCTGCTGCTGCTCTCCTCGGGCTCTTCCCTGCCTCCCAAGCTCTTACCGCAGCCCTGTTTTTGCTGCTGCTGCTCTCCCCAGGCTCTTCTTCCCACCCCCAAGAGCGTGAGAGAGAGCTGGGGCCCGGAGGCTGCCTGCTGGAAGAAGCAGCCAAGACTCCACAGCCCCCCCACCCAAAATTTTATGTCCTGGCCCCCCCCACCCAAAAATTTCTGGCTATGGGGCTGTGTGGGATTGTGCTCCTTTGGGCCAAGTCTCTGCCTGTCTCTGCTGCACATAACATCCAAATTCCAGGGCCTGAGTCAGTAGCCTCACATTGCCAGTGACAAGGTTGCCTCTGGCTCATAAAAGAAAAGAGCAAGCTTGACTTTTCATCTTCCCCCAAAGAGTCTGGCACAATTAACTGCCTGCAAATGTGATGTGGTTTTTAATGAACTCGTGGTGTGTTACAGAGTAACTGGCTGGATCCACCTTGTAGCCAAATAATGGTTATTTCACATAGAAATCGCCCTTTTACCACAGAATCCGCACTCATGCCATGGAAGCTCACTGGGAGACCTTGGGCCAGTCACACTCTCTCAGCCTAACCTACCTCATAGGGTTGCTGAGGGGATAAAATGGAGGAGAGGAGAACACTGTCAGCTGCTTTGGGTCCCTGTCGGAGAGAAATGAATAAACTAAAAATAAAATCCTACAACCAGAAGAAGGTCCCCAAGGCTTTCTATTCCTATCCTGTTGTGACCGAAATCAGACCAGGCCAACCTAGGTCAGGGCACAGCCACTACAAAGGCATTATGACACCTGCTGAGCAAACTGCTTTAGCTTATTCAAATCAGACGAAACCATGCAAAAGTGAATGATGACATGGGGAAGGGAAGGATGCTAGAGACAATTAGCAAAGGATGACTCTCTTTTGAGCCTTGCTTGAGGTGTGGCGTGGATTACTCCATGCCGGCTCTCTCTCTTGGGGCTGTGTGATAGGGTTTGCCATTGCCCCAGGGTTCAACTGATTCATTTTGACTATCACGAGATGGCAGTGGTCACCAGTGCTGATGACTTTCTGAAAGGTCTGGAGGAGGAGGACGAGGAGACAGTAGTGTGAAATAGAACCTCTCTGGAGAAATTCCAGAGGAGTATGGGGTGGGGAGCAGGCCAGTATCCCACCATACATTCAGTCACTTCAGACCTTCAACAAAAAAGTGAGGGGGGGTCCATCATGAAGCTGCCAAATTTGAATACGTTAGCAAATTTGACTCTGTTGAACTTTGCCTCCATGACAAATCCTGGGAGTGGTTAGATAACTACAAGAAGTAATTGTCCCTCATTAGGTATTTATTTACCTCATTGATCATGCACTGCTTTTTCATCATGTGTTAGGAGTGGGTCACACCCCTGAAGGTCAGCTCTTGCACTCGTTTTATTGGATTCTGTATGTGCTGTGGGGCACACCCACCGCTGTCTCCTGCCCTGCATGACCTTCCAACTGTATTTCACACAAAAGGTTCACTTTCTGTTCTTTCTCTCTCTCTCCAATGGATATAGAGAGAGATGGAGATAAGCAGATAAACTTTATTTTAATACTTGTACCCTGCTTTTCTCCCAAAAGTACCAACATTATTTTCCCATCTCCATGTTATTCTCACTATACTCTTGTGAGGTAGGTCAGGCTGAGAGCGGGTGACTGGCCCAAGGTCACCCAGCAAGCTTCCATGGCAGAGTGGGGAATACTCTAATCTTACATTCCAACCACTACACTGCTGATTTTAAATTTATTTTTATGTATACACACACATGCACACACACACACACACAGTTCATGCATGTGCAAAGGTTGGTTATGGTCCACAACAAATGTTTTTGTCTCTCACGTGCCACAAGATTCTGTTGTGAGTTTGGTGCTCAGAGGTATAGCCCCTGAATGCCAGATGCCAGGGTAGATCACTGGGGCAAAGAGGACCTCATGCTTGGCTTTAGGTGTTTCCCAGAGGCATCAGTATGGCCAGCATTAAAATCAGGAGGCTGAACTAGATGGACCCTTTCATTGAACCAGAAGTGCAAACCTTGTGCTCTTAAGGAACTGCAGCTGGTGTTTGCTTGAGGCAGGGACAGCAATATATTTAGAAGTAGTTCTGATGCAGCAGTGTGCAAAACCACTTCCACTTGCAGATTTCCCATTCTGCTGTGTGTGGGTTATGTGAATCTTTCCCAGGTTTCTTTGAATCACATCTTGAATGCAGGAAGCTGCATTATATTGAATTGGACCTTTGGTTCATCAGTGATGTCTACTCAGACTGGTAGCACGCTCCAGGATCTCAGGCAGAGGTCTTTCACATTGCCTGCTGCCAGAACCTTTTAACTGCAGATTCCAGGGACAGAACCTGGGTACTTCTGCAGACCAAGCACATGCTCTACCTCTGAGCCACGGCTTCTCACCAAAATCTTGCTCTGCCTTGTTATGTTGGTTTTGGTGTTCTTCAGAAGGAAGATTAACTGCATCAAAGTGAGTTGCATTCTGAATTATTCTTTGGAAGGGATTATGTGGTTCTGATTATTCCTTAACTGGCAGAGTACCTTGCAACTTTCCTAGGAGTAGGCCAGTAAGAGAGGCGTGAACTCTCCTACAGGTTGTATGAGGCCATGGATCAGTCTGGGGTTTGAATCTGCAGCAGGTCTTTGCTTAGTAATCTTAGAGGCAATAGGCAGAGATTTAGCCTGAGTGCCATCCACCCCCATTCTGGACCTTCCATTTTTTGGTACCCTTCAGGTCCACTTCCAAGTATCCCATGGCAGCTGCACCTGCTTAGGTGTTCCAGGGTCTGGATTAGGCCACATTCAGGTTTCTCTCATCTGCTGTGACTCCCTCTCAAAACCAGTTTGTCTGCAACATCTTGAGGGCAAAGCAAGCCCCTCAAGCCTCATTTGCTGTGGGATTTCTTTTGCGCATGCTGCCCCAAAGTGCTGTGTGCATGAGAAAGCTGTGGAGTCACCACTGGCTCTGAGAGCTTTCTCTCTTGCCGGCTGAGGTCATCATTGCCTATTTATAGAACGGGAGTTTGTGTGCTTTAATCCTCCTCAATTATGGCTGTCTGAGAACCCAGCGGCAGGGGAAGGGAGGAGGGGATGCTCAGTGGTCTGGTTTGGCAGTGGTCAGTCACAGCTAGCAAAAGAAAACCTACAAGGGATTTTTTTTTTGGGGGGGGGGGGTTGTGAGGGGCAGGAGCAGTTGTGCTGCAGTTGCAAGATGAGCCTTCCAGCACAAACTCCAATGCATCCATGTTCAGGAGAACTGCCATCCCTCTGAAATTTGTGGGGGTTTCTACCTAGCCTTACAGCTGTCACAAAATGCACAAGGTTTTAACCAGTGAAGGCCCTTATTAGTTGTGGAATTTCCACTGTTGCGTATATCCTGTATGCAAAATATCCAGATTATTATTCCAAAGGTAAACCACGTTCTAAATTAATCAGGGCATGTGAGGGAAACAAATTCGCAATCTTTCTCAACAATTCAGGGTTGCTAGTAGTTTGTTTTTCCATATGGCACATTCTTATCGTGGAACTAATTGCCACATTGTCAGCTTGTCCACCAGGGGTCCCAGCTGTGCTGGAGGAAAGGCAGGCTTAAAAGACAGCTGTGTATGGCATTCAGAGAGATCCTGCCTTTGAACATGGAGGTTCCATTTTGGTTGCCAAAGGGGCGGTAACCACTGATAGCGTGATGGTCTATGAATTGGTCACATTTTGTTTTTTAAAAAGCTATATAAGCTACTAGCCATTCCCTCATCATTCTACAAGACTGAAAATCAATTTAATTCAATAGAGCAAAATTTCTCTTGACACCATTCCTGATTTTATACATTTCTTCCTTTGTCCAATCACACTCTTTGGATCTTTTTCCTTAGGCACCAAATTGTCTTGAGCCTGCCTCATTGCAAAAAGTGCTACTTCTTTATTGGGACTGACGCCCTGTTCTGGGGAGAAGAGAGCACAGAGTTGGGTTTCCACCTCTAACCTTATTTTAGGTTGCAGGGCAAAGACATCCACTGTGGTCTCTGTTGCAATACCAAACATTGTAATTTTATAGCAGCGCCCCTCTCGCTTTCCCAAAGACAATCTTTTAGGAGTTTTACCACCCACTGTCTTGTTTATTTGTGGATTTCCTACTCTCCTAAACCCATAATCCTGGCTTTACCAGGCAGAGAGGTTGGAAAGGAGTGGCTCTGGAAGCCTGTTTTGGCTTCTTAATTGTTTCTTTCTCTGCTCCATGGAGTCCTTGGGGGGCCCATCCTACTTTGCATGGCTATCAACTGGCAAGGAGCTGGGACTGCTGCAGAGCAAAGATCAGGCTCCAAGTTCAAGAAGTGCAGGGTTTTATAGTCCTGCAAGAACTCCTGCCTGCTTTGCTTTCTGTTGGAATGCTGCATTCCTCTAATGGGGGAGGAGAAGCAGTGTGTGCTAGCAGGTTTGGTGTAAAACGTCTCTCTGACTGTTTGATTTTTCCTTTCAGCTTTTCTTTCCTACAGGTGTTGATAATGGTGTGATTTTTTCCCGCCTGTTTAGTTTCTCCACATGGAAAGAACACCATATTCAAAAGGCACTGGGAATTCTGAAAAATCTTAATAATGATTGTTAGTCAATGTGAATTAGTTTTTGCCTTTGTCTTGATTCCCCCTCCCCCTATGATCTTTCGGGTAGCATTGTGTGTCTGCTGCAAACTAACTTATATTATTTCCACAGTAGTGGACTGTCTTCCTGACTTTGTGTCCACAGTCAAGTTAGTATGACATGGTCATGTTCTGAAGTGTAGCTGGCTGCACAGATGTACCTGTTGAGAGTTGTATGTGAGCTGCTATTTCACATGGGGGAGGGGGGGATGCAGAAATGTTATATTCTGAGTAGAATTCAATGTTTGGATCATTTCAGATTTCATGACTCTTACAAGAGCAGGTTTCTAGTCTTACATCTGCGAAGACATGCTTGAAAGCATAGGGAATGCCTGCAATGTCTTGAAAGCCAGAAAGGCTTGCTTAATACTATTTCTACTGGCTATGGGGTGGAGCTTCAGAACATTGCCCTTCCCCACAGCTAGCAAAACCAGAATTATGCAAAGCAGTGAATATTGCAGTAATTATGCACATTAGGAGAAATTATACCAATTTGCATAATTTAAAGATTTTGTAGAATTCAGCTTGGTGCAGAATTTTGATTTCCTGCTTGTAAAGGTTTCATATTTTTTTAAGCATAGATTACATGGACAAGACATACCTCTGTGTGGGCAGGAAGCTGCTCTTAAATGTGAGTTGATGTCATTTTCTAATGCACAGAGCATAATTACTATGATTAAGGTATACATTAATGCTTTCCCCAAAAGACTTCGAGCTGTTAACTGTTTTGCTTTCATCGTTCCCCCCCCTTGCCTTTTTCCTGTAGTCTAGAAAATTACTTTGTGCAATACAGACTGTAGGTTGGGTGGTGAAGAGGAAGTTTAGCCACCTGTGAATTCCTATGTGTGGATTGTATTCTTTCATACAGCATCATGTGTGATAAGGTGGATACACGAGGGAACAAAACAAATACTCTGTGTTTTCATCCTCACTCCCTCACCCCCCTGCAATCTACTTACTGGCCCAAGGGGCTGGTGTGCATTATGGATGAGCCAACAGTCGGAAGAGCTTTGGGATTGATTTAGCCCGTTGCAGCTGCGTCATCTTGATGGAAAATATCATCTGTGTATTGGCAGAACAAGAGCCCTGTGGCACAGAGTGGTAAAACTGCAATACTGCAGTCCTAAGCTCTGCTCACGACCTGAGTTCGATCCCAGCAGAAGCTGAGTTCAGGTAGATGGCTCGAGGTTGACTCAGCCTTCCATCCTTCCGAGGTCGGTAAAATGAGTACCCAGCTTGCTGGGGGGAAAGTGTAGATGACTGGGGAAGGCAATGGCAAACCACCCCGTTAAAAGTCTGCCTTGAAAATGTTATTAAAGCAATGTCACCCCAGAGTCAGAAACGACTGGTGCTGGCACAGGGGACTACCTATTGGCAGAACATGTGTTTGTCTGGTCAGAGTTGAAATGGGTAGCTGACACTCCTGCAGAAAGCCAAGGGGAGGCCCAAAACTGGTAAAGTTAAATGTTCAAAAGGCTCTCTTTTGAGAGCTCATGGCAAAGGCTCCCTTCCAAGAGCTCATGGCAATGTATTTCCCCAATTAAAATACCTGCAGACATTGTTCTGGTGTACTTGGAATGCAGAACTGTGCCTTCAGTGTGTGAGCTTCAATGGGAGACAATTGAAGCTTAATATTTCTGCATGCGAAGTGAATTCTGGGTTCTCTCGGTCAACAACGTTCCAGAGATCTTTCTTTTGCACTCCGGGGGGGGGGGGCAAACTTTCTTAACGTAAGAGCCACATAGAATAAACGTCAGCTGTTTGTAAGCCGCAAGACATCAACGTCAGATGTTTGAGAGCCACAAGGAAGGAAGACAAGCAGGCAGCCAAATAGAGAGAAGAGGGGGGAGAGAAGTGGAAAGAAAGTAACTTTAAATGCATTCTTCAAGCCACCAGCAGACTTGGCTTGGAGAAGTGATTTAAAGAGAGAAATGCCTTCTCCAAGCCAGCTGATGGGGCGGTGGGGGCTTTGAGAGCCACAGAATATGTGTGAAAGAGCCCCATGTGGCTCCGGAGTTGTAGTTTGGCCATCCCTGGTATGGGCCATGGGTTCATCGAGTGCAACTGCAGCTATGCTTGGTCACTTGGGGATAGTTCTTGTACTTGCCTTTGGAAGCAGTTTTCTGGATGTTTTGTGAAAACAGCTCAAAAGCTATGTATGGCAGGTGGAGTCAGACTCTGAAACATTATATTGTTTTGAACAATTTGCACATATGGCAGTTCAGGTGATTTCTTCATGAAATTCTCTGGGGACTTGTAAAAAATGTTCAATATGACCTTTGGTTTATGATGAAATAAATCTTATCTCTTTTTTTGAAGAAGTAGGTGGGGAAGCTGCTTTATAGAAATGGTAGACAAATACAGATTCTGACAATGAGAGAGAGAGAGGAAGGAAGGCTGATTCCGCATGGTGTTAATTCTCTGTGTACATCTTGTCTCTGTAAAGGCAGAGGCATTTGCTGTGGCAACTGTGCATCCACATGGCAGATTTTCCTATACTTTCCTTGCCTCAATTTTCTCTGATTGCTGCACACACACAACCAACTGGAAGGCTTTTCCAGCCTTTTTAAAAAAATCAGCAAAATGTTACAACTATTTCCACTCCTGCTAGCACCACTAAATTTCCAGCTTCATGCAAAAATAATAAAAAAAGTAAGTCTCTGCATTTGGTTGCAGAAATATAATGGGAAAGGTACACCATTTATACGTCTGCAGTGGAAAGGGCTAGAGCAGGGGTGTCAAACTCATTTCTTATGAGGGACGGATCTGACATAAATGAGACCTGGCTGGGCTATGTCAGGCCAAGCCATGTGTGTACCTATTTAAGATTAGGGATATAAACTTTTTAAAGGACACAGACCAACATGACTAAAGATTTTTTTAAAAACTTAAAACATTGGCCCTTGTTGGTCTTAAAGGTGCTTTCTTTGTATTTCTCCCATGGGATCCAGGGACCTGGCTCTTTCCCTCCTTCCCCAGGGGGGACCAGGAGGGGGAGAAGCTTCAACCAATGGAGAAAATTGAGGTTTTGCTCTGTAACTCCTGTGCAATTGAGCAAGCCTTGTAGAGCAAGCTGAGTTGCAGAAGGAAGCAAGAGAGAGGGAGAAGGAAGCAGACAACAACCAGTTGCTCAGGGATTTGATAGGAGCCCTCTAGGGGCCTGATTCAGCCCCCAGGCTGCATGTTTGACGCCCCTGGGCTAGAGACTTGTTTATAAAAAGAAAGCTGGGAATTTAGTGAGTTAGCAGAGCATGGAAATGGATTGTTACAGCACTACATTGTAGTTTGTTGCTGATATTTTGTTTTAAACAATTTTATTGATAACATATGGTAACAATTTTCATTAATAACTTCTTTTCATCTATCCCATATGCTTCTTTCTAATCACCCCTCTCCCGTTACTTGACCCCTGCCAGTGTTATTTACTCAAAATACTAACATTAAAAGGTACCGTTAATTACTAAGAACTAAAATTAATATTCTTCTTTCTTCTAAAGTTTAATCATTATCAAAAATTGTCCAAAGTCCTTTTACTTTCCACTTGTCTTCTACATAACTTCTAAATTTTTTCCACTCCCTTTAAAAATCTTCTAAATCATAGTCTCAGAGTTCTTGTTAATTTGTCCATCTCACTCCTTGTCATAACTTTTACAATCCAATCCCATTTTTTGGGGTATTTTTTCTTGCTTCCATAACTGCGCATATAGTGTCCTAGCAGCTGAAAGCAAGTATCAAATTATAGTTCTATCTTCTTTTGGAAATGTTTCCATTTGTAATCCCAACAGAAAAGTCTCTGCAGCTTTCTAGAATTCATATCCCAAGATCCTAGAAATTTCTTGTTGGATCATCTGCCAATACTTTTTCGCTCTTTCACAAGTCCACCACATATGGTAGAAAGAACCTTCATGTTTTTGCATTTCCAACATCTGTCTGGCATCTTGTTATTCATCTTTGCCAATTTTTTAGGAGTCATATACCATCTATACATCATTTTAAAACAGTTCTCTTTAATGCTCTGACGTTGAAAGTTTCATAGAGTTCTTCCATAAATATTCCCATATATCCATCTGTATTTCTTTATTTACATTTATTGCCCATTTAATCATTCGAGATTTCACTACTTCATCTTCTGTAGACCATTTTAAAAGTAACTTATACGTTTTTGAAATTAATTTTTCATTATCTCCAAGCAGAACTTTTTTTATTTCTGTTTGCTCTCATCTTATTCCTGCAGTTTTCAATTCTATTTTGCCACTTTGTAATTTTAATAGTTGATTGTATGACAGCCATTTTTCCTCACCTGTCTCAGCTGTTATTTTTATCACTTCTGCTGGCACTATCCATAATGGTTTTCTTTCATCACCATATTACTTATATTTCATTCAAATATTCAACAAATTATTTCTTATATAATGGTGAGAGAAAAAACTATCCATCCTTTTCTTCCCATAATACATATAAGCGTGCCAGCTAAATTTATTTTCATGACTTTCCAACACTAAAAGTTTTTTATTCAACAGCGTCAACCAATCTTTTATCCACACTAAACAAACTGCTTCATAATATAATCTTAAATCTGGTAATTGGAATCCTCCTCTTTCTTTAGCATCTATTAAAACTTTCATTTTAATCCTTGGTTTCTTCCCAGCCCATACAAATTCCAAAATCTTCCTTTGCCATTTGTTAAATTGTTTACTGTCTTTCACAATCGGAATAGTTTGAAACAAATACATTATTCTCGGCAAAATATTCATCTTAATTGCAGCTATTCTTCCAAGCAATGACAAGTTAAACTTATTCCATTTTATCATATCTTCATCCATTTTACGCCATAGCTTTTCATAGTTATTTTTGAACAGGTCAATATTCTTCATTTTTATTTCCACACCCAAATATTTTACTTTAGAGGTAACTTCACATCCTGTTAGTCTCTGCAACTCCTTTTGTTTATTTACTTGCATATTTTTACATAAAAATTTTGATTTTTCTTTATTAACATAAAATCCCACCAGTTCTCCATATTCTTGTATTTTAGCTAACAACAAAGGTGTTACTTGTGTAGGATTTTCATTTATAAACATTATATCATCTGGAAATGCTCTATATTTGTAAATAAATCCTTTAACTCTCAACCCTTCTATTTCTTTATCATCTTGTATTTGCATCAATAAAATTTCAAGAGTCATTATAAACAATAAAGGTGAAAGCAGACAACCTTGTCTTGTACCTTTGCTGATTATCATTTCATCTGTAAGATCTGCATTTATACATAACCTTGCACGTTGTTCAGTATATATTGCCTTTATCATTCTTATAAAGTTTTCCCCAAACTCTATTTTCTCCATTACTGCAAACATAAAGTCCCAGTTCAAATTGTCAAAAGCTTTCTCTGCATCCGCAAAGAATAATGCAACTTCCTTCTCTGGATATCTTTCGTAATATTCTACAGTATTTACAACAGTTCTAATATTGTCTCTTATTTGCCTTTTAGGGAGAAATCCGGCTTGGTCTTCCTTTATGAAATTTATCAAATATTGTTTAAGTCGTTCTGCCAAAATTCTTTTATATATCTTATAGTCATTATTTAGTAATGAAATTGGTCTATAGTTCTTTACATTCATGACATCTCTATCTTCCTTAGGAATCAAAGAAATTACAGCTTCCTTCCATGTATTTGGTATTTTCCCTTTTATTCTTATCATATTCATCAATTTTTGAAGTTTCGGTACTAATTCTTCTTTAAAAATTTTAAAATTTTTTGCCGTATATCCATTTGGCCCAGGTGCTTTTCCAATTTTCATTGCATTAATCGCTGCTTCAATTTCTATTTTTTCAATTGGATCATTCAAAAATTTTTCCATATATTCAGTTAAGGGTGCTATTTTAATTTTATTAATAATTTTACTTCCTCTCTTTTTCTTCAGTTGCCAGGCCAAATACTTTCCAGGTTTATTCGCTCCCTCAAAGGACGTCTGTTGTAATTTTTTCAAATTCCATTCCAATTCCTTATTTAACAAATGTCTCATTTGTGCTTGTAGTATTGTAATTTCCCTTATAATTTTCTTTTTCCCTGGCCTTTTCCTCAGTTCCCCTTATTTCATTTTGAATGTCCAACATCTGTTTTTCTTTTGCCCTTTTGTCCTTATTGTTTAATGTAATCAATATTCCTCTCATTACGGCTTTATAAGCATCCCACACCATCTGAAATTCTATATCATCTTTATCATATATTCGGAAGAAAGCTTTAGTTTCATTTTCTAGAGATGTCACTAATTCTTTATTTTGTAGTAAATCTTCATTTAATCTCCATCTTCTCACTTTTTTAGACAATTTTGTAGTCCTTAATATTGGGTTATGATCTGCACCTATCTTCGGTAAGATCTCTATTTTCTTAGTTATAAGGCCTAAGTCATTTGTACCCCATAACATGTCAATTCTAAAAAAAGTATTATGTCTTGCTGAAAAAAATGTATAATCTCATACTTCAGGATTAAATTTTCTCCATATGTCTTCCAAGTTTTCTTGTTTAACCAGTTCAAAGAAGGATTTTGGAAATTTCCTTCTTTATTATTTTTTTCCCCAGATCTGTCCACTGTATTCTGAATTGTTCCATTAAAGTCTCCCATAATCATGACCTGGTCATATGTCACTTCATCAAGTTTTTTTATAATGTCTTAAAAAAAAACATCTTTTGCACCATTTGGTGCATACAGTCCCAATAATAAAGTTTTTCTCTCATTTATTATTACTTCCACAGCCACAAATCTTCCATCTTTATCTTTAAATATTATTTTTTGGGTCCAATTCTTGTTTAATATAAAAAATCACACCCCTTTTCTTCTGTTCAGCCAATAAAAAAAATTCCAGTCCCAATTGTTTATTCCATAAAAAAATTATAATCCTTTTGTTTAATATGAACTTCTTGTAAGCAAATTATATTACAGTTTTGTTTTTAAATCCAATGAAATATTGCCTTTCTTTTTTGTGGTGAATTTAGTCCATTTACATTCCAAGATAATAATTTATAATCCATCATGGTGCAAATTCTTTATTCTCTTCATAAAATTTATGCAGCTGCTGTGTATTTGTAATTGTAATCCTTCTTCCTTGTAGCTCAAAGCTCAAACCTTCAGGTATTATCCATCTGTACCTCATTCCATTGTCACGTAGTTTTTCTGTTAATTTCTTATATGTTCTCCTATCATTTATCACTTGTCTTGGCAATTCTTTCATTATTCTTACTCTGCTTCCTCCCACTATCAATGTCTTTTCAAAATTTTCTTTCAAGATTTTCCCCACCATTTCTTTTGTCATATATCTTATAACCACATCTCTTGGTAAGTTATTTTTCTTGGCATATGATGAATTCACTCTATACGTATAATCATACATATTTCTAGTCCCTTCAGGATCTTCCTCCAAGAAATCAGCAATTATTTTTATTACATGTTCTTTTAAGTCTGTCCCTTCTTCTTCAGGTACTCCTCTCAGACGTATTTGTGTCTCCATCAATTTACAGTCATGGATTGTTATTTTTTCTTGCATTTTTAATAAGGTGGAATTCCTTTCTACTTTCCCTTCTACCTCCTCTACTTTTTTTGACACCACCACTGTTTCCTTTCTAAGCTCTTCCATTTCTTTTTTAAAGTCCTCTATCTTTTTAAAGTTCTTTTTTGCAAGCATTCATCATCTTTTCCACCCCTTTCATCATCCTAGCTTCTATTGCTTCCAACTGCTCTTGCATCTTCTCCAATGAGGCAGCCCTTACACAGGTTACCTTTGACTCTGACTTTAAAAAAACAGCGAAAATCAGGTTTGATAGATTAGAACTTGCCCTTTCAAATGAGCCTAATTTCGCCGTCCTCCGTCCTTCCAAGGCTCAGATATTATTTTTTTAAAAATTTAGCCTCCCAGTAATGGCCGTCAGTGTTTTTCTATGGTAAAACAATCCTAGAGTAGGTCCACTTCTTCAATAGTTACTTCCTGCTTTGCTTGCCCCAAGTCACGTTCTCACTGGTAACAAAGTCTCACGATACTTGACTGTAGAAACTGCAGATCTCTGACGATGGTGCTTTCACTCCACGACCGCAGGTAGACAAAACAATAAATTCCTTTCCAATTTTTAACACTGTCCTTAATTTAACAAAGTCCAAAATTCACCCCTTCTCCTCTTCTTCTTCCAAGCTTTCAAACTTTCTCTTTCCCACCTTCTAATATTATTTTGTTTGCTTTAAAATAGTCCCGGAATGGTAGATAGCAATCAGTACCTTTTTCTAAGGTTATCCAAATCAACACTGGTCTTGTACAGCATCAGATGTTCTCCGGGGTTCCCTCAAAGCCTCAAAGGAGCCCCCCCCCCCGGGACTCCCTTTTAGCCAAGGTAAATCACCTCAAAGTTTCCTGTGCATATCTTGGATTAATCTCTCACTGAGAAAAGAAAGCAGAAGGCAAAAATTTGCCCTTTACTACCCCGAACAGAAGCTCCAGTCTGCCCCCCCCCCCCTTAGAGAGGCAGGTCAGCTCAGCATTCTCCAAATCCCGGAAGTCGTTTGTTGCTGCTATTTTGAAAAAGGATGAGGCATGGAAATAGTGCCAAGGTAAAAATGCTTGCTTTCCTATCTCCATAGCATGCAAATACACATTGACTGCAATCTTTCCAAAGAACTGGTATTGGACCAAAATTGGGAAAGATTGGAGTAAAGCAAGAGAAAACCTGGAAAGTGGACAATTTGGGGATGACATTATGTGGATGCTCCAGAAAAAAGTACTGTGTAGAAGCAGTCAAAGCTACACTAACAATACCAGGCCTTGACAGCTTTTGGGGAAAATCATCTGTACTGTTAGGTTATTTTTATTGGGGCACATTTCCAGGAGGGAAGCCTTTAGGCCCATCATCTAACGCCCCCTCCCCTCAGCAGCTGGCAAGTTGACATAAGAGTATTGGGCATACTTAGTTCTGGGACATTTTCCTGCCATCGTATCTTCCAACAAAAGTTGGGAAATTCCTGGAGATATTGGGGGGGGGGGGACCTTTGAGAGGACCATACAGTCTACCTTCCAAAGCTGCCATTTTTTCCAGGGGAACTGATCTCTGGACTTGGAGGTTGACAATCATATTACCAACTTGATAACCCAATCTCCTTAATATTAGTAGTTTCTGCAGTATTGGTAAAGTTTTATTAATTGTTTAGGTGAAAACAAACACATCTCAGTAATGGTCCTGAATCGAAATTGTGATCAACATTAATTATAAGCTGCTTTGGAAGCCAGTTTGGCAGAAAAGCAGGGTATAAATGCCTTCAAATGAATAAATTAACAACACAACCTGCGTGTTGATCTTGGGACAAAAATGATAGTTTGCTGCTGCACAGAGCCCTGAGTGCATGTGTGGGGTAATTGGCAACTGCCTTCCAGAGGTGAGAGGTCATGTTCTTTTCTGCTGCAAAGAAGGATTTGGTTTTTAATCTCTGGCCTGTGACTTCCAGCACTGCTGCTATTCCGAGCACTCTTAACAATTGTATGGGTTGCATCATTGCAGTATGCTGCAGGACTACAGTTGGTACCGAACTGTTTGAGAACTAAACTAATTTCCCCTGTGGAGCCCAAAGTTTCCACCCACATAGGGGGCTGCTTGTGGTAAATCTGTATGATTTGTGGTTCTGACCTTGCCTCCTGCCAACCACCCTCTGCTGGGGACAGGTATTTCTTGCTTGTTTACTACATCTGTTGTGACTGGAGTATTCAGCCACACTTGATTAAGATGAAGCATATCAAAATTACCTACCCTCAAAGGAGGTTGCCTGTTTTGTTTCTTCAGGAGTCTCTGTTCTGGATAGACCCCTTTCATTTGAGAGCAGGTATTCTTTTATTCAATGAGTAAACCGTCATAGATGGAAGAGCTGATATGTGGCTCCTGTTTTAACTTAGGGGGAAAATATCATGCCTCAGCAACCCACCTCTAGATGCTGCTATGATGGGAAAAGGAGGGTGGGTGAAAGCACCTGCATGAAGCGTTAAAGCTCTTGGATTTAGTGTTCCCCACATCCAGGCTTCACTGACTGTCATTGCTATATAGCCCCAAGCTCTGTAGCTAATCTTTAGTTTTCCATGTTTGGCACATGATGTGTCTGTATCCCACAGTGCAGGCAAGTAGACTGCAGCCTGTTGAAAAGTATCTGATTCCAAGGATTCAGTTAATCAGGGATAGATTAGTGTTGCGAATGATAGATGTGGCACTAAAACACTCATCTGCTATTCAATGCCTTTGAAACTTCATTCATAGATTTCTGGCAAAGCTCTGGATACAATGTCTTTTCCTTTAATTATGTGCTGGGTGGGGGGACATCTTAAACAAACTGATTTTATTTTATTTTCTCATTCTAATCAATGACAATGCACATCAGAGAATGTAGCTGGTAGCTTCCCCCTTCAAAAATCCCTCCCCAAAAAATTACATGGTAACCTTTGTGAGGGCAGAAGGACAGGATATAAACTTTTGTAAAATAAGATCAATTAAAAAATCACCAGTGTTAGTTATTTCCCCCACCACTACCTTTCCTCCAAAAGGGCCCAAGGAAGTGATGATTAATGAATGGTATACAATCCAGCCAAACCAAAAGCACTTTTTAAGCCCTGCTGATTTCTGGCAGAATTAGAAACATGGAATTAATGCTCTTGTTAAACCAGTGTGTTTGTGGCTAAATCATGGTTGATAAATTGGTTAATATTTGCTAATTAATTAAGCCATTAGTAATAGGAGACAAGACAAGTGCAATCAATTCTTGCAATAATTCAAAGGAATTAAAAAAAACACTTAAAATATGTTCCTTCTACAAAAAGCCTGTATGATGGATTGATTAGAGTGTTGGATGTGGGTTCAGATCCACAATTTGCCATGGAAGCTTGCAGGGTGACCTTGGGATGGTCACACTCTCTCAAACTAACCTATTCACAGGTTGTTGTGAAGATACAGTGGAGGAGAAGTGAATGCTGTTAGCCACTTTGAGTCCCCATTGGGGAGAAAGGCAAGGTATAAATGAAGTAAGTAAAAAACAAATATTTTAGAACACATTTAAGCTACCAGGGGAGAGATTTCAGTTGAATATTGGTAGAAGCTTCCTAACCATATGAACAGTTTGACAATGGACTCCATTACCGTGGGGGTGGAGGTGCAGACTTCTCCAGTGCCAGATTAAACCCTGTGGAGGCCCCTGGGCTGTCAAAATCTTGGGGGCCCCCTTGCAAATTATCTCAGAGTTGGAGCACCCGCCCCACCACCCATGGTCCCCACTGCAGCCTGCAGGCACCTTCTCTTTGACAAAGCCTCTTTGACAAAGCTGCAGGGGAGAGGCAAACTTGGTGACAATGCCAACAGCAGCCACACCAGGCAAGTTGGGCAAAGAGCGGCTCAGTTGCTGGCTGCATGTGCAGGCTGAGAGGGCTGCAAGCGGGGGGAAAACTGGGGGGGGGGGGGGGAGAAAGCTGATCTGGGGCTTCAAAGGCATGGGGGCCTTAGGTCAGTGCTTCCTGGCCTAATTGTTAATCCGGCCCTGCTTTTCTCTCCTGTTAGGAATGTTCCAGCTACTGATTTTCTGCATTGGGTGGGAGGTTGGAATACCTGGCCTGCAAGGCTCCTTTCAACTCCACGATTCTCTTGTGTTCCTAATGGTAGGATTATTTGCAGGGTTTTTTTTCTAGCAGGAACTGCTTTGCATATTAAGCCACACACCCCTGATGTAGCCAATCCTCCAGAGTTTACAGGGCTCATTCCAGGGCCTACTTTAAGCTCCATGAGGATTGGCTACATGGGGGTGTGTGGCCTAATATGCAAAGGAGTTCCTGCTAGGAAAAAAAGTCCTGATTATTTGTATTTCAACAGGAAATCCATCATTGCCAGCTTTCCTTAAATAACTTTTTAGCTCTTGTGCTTCTTTCTATAAAGAATGGTCATATTGTCCATTAACATAACAAGGCAACTTTTAAAGAAGCCATTCTCCTACAGATAGCTTTTTATTATATCTCCAGTTTCTTTCAGTGACCATTCTTGATTCCCAGCAATTTTTTAATCACATCTCTTATTTCCAACCAGCACTATGTTTTAATTAGGCGTGCATTTTCTGATGGTGGCACTTAACAGATTAAACAGCAGCCTTTTCCTTATTTATACCTAGAGATGTCAATTTCTACTTGCGAAGAAGTGAAGGAGATCCAGGGGGGAGAGGAATTAAAATGTTGGGAAATACATATAATATTTTCTTACCAAACAAACTTATTTTACCGTTTTAAGATCGTAAAATGTATAACCCATTAACTTTGCTAGCATGTGAAGCCCCAGTGAGTTTCACAGCAGTGTGGATTTAAACCAGGCCTCCATTATCCTAGTCCAACACTGTAGCTGCTACACAACAGTAACTATCAGCCAGATTTGGACAGTGAACTTAACATTGGAGCCACCATCCTCTTCAAGTGCTGAGTGTGTTCTTGGGAGCATTCTGCAGAGGGTGAAAGGAGAGCTCAGCAGGCTTGATCTGCCCTCACTAAGACCGGATTGCACCCTAGAACAGACCTAAGAACCCCCTGCAACAGGCACACATTCTTTGGCCTACACACAGGTGTTCTTAAGCAGGCAGTTCTATGTGGAAGGGAAATCATTTGAAAGTCAATGAATAATAATATTTTGTCTTGTCTCCTTATGCCATGAGAGGTTTGCATCCTCAATATTGTTATGACAATCTTGGGTGCTGAGGTTTTGAGACTGTTGAGTGAAACTCTTTCCCCCATAGAGTTGTTAGTCCACCTCCTGACACCCCTGGGCATTTTGGGGATGGGGCAAGGGGCAGATGGGATGACACAACACACAGACATCGCCTTTGGGCAAAAACCCAGACATCAGTGCATCAGCTGATACTCTGGAAGAATTATAGTATTGTTACCGTAAAATTTCTAGCATGTCAGATGACGCCACATCTGGGTTTTCAGCAGACTTGACAGCATCATTTTTGCCTCCCATGGTTCTCCTGCTGGCCTGGGTACAAGGACAGGTGGGAGGGTCAGACTGACATGGCCATTTCCTCACACTAGCCATTGAGCAGGCTCAGACTTTTTAATCTGGCTTACCTATCCAAATAACTGCTCAGGGAAGGGACCTACTGTGGAGCAGTGGTAGAGTATCTGCTTTGCGTGTGTAAGATCTCATGTTCAGTTCCTAGCACCTCCAGTTAAAGGAGCTGAGGCGGTGGACATTGAGGGAAAAAGCCCTTTTCTACCTGAGACCCAGTTAGAGTCAAATCAGATGTGTGTGTTTCTGTAGGTTTGCAGCATCTTTTCAAACTTAATTATCCAGTTTCAAGTCCAATCTGGATTGGAACCATATACATATACTTTTTCTCCAGTGGGAGAAATGAGGCCTGCCTGAAGCCATTTTAGTTTTGGGGAAAAGGCATTGGGAGGGAGGTTTATCTGTAATAAGAAAAATCATCTCACGAAGCAGTAGCAAACTGAGTGTGGGAGGTCTCTCCCTTTCTCGCTGTGGGTGGGGTGGGCTTTCTCTCTCCCTAATTGGAGCCCCTTTGGTTCCTAATTGCCCCTTTTCTTTAATGCTGTAATAACATTTAGAATTACACTAACTGATCCTCCATTGTGTTGTGTGAATGCTTTGAGTGTGAGAAACAAGGTGTGTTGTGTGAGAGGCACTTTCAATCTGCTGTTGTGTGAGGACCTTCTTCCACTACCTCTGAACAGTTCTCTTTCTCTTGCTGATTCTGTTGAAATTACTTGGGGTGACAAGCATGACTTCTTGACCTGTGCAAACCTGGAAAGGGAATCTGGCCTTTGTCACAATTATACCTCAGTCACCTCCCCTCCCTCCCCCCCAAGTTGGTCTCCAAGATAGTTCATTGTGGTTCAGTGTGGAGCACTGCTCCTTCAGTTCCTACACTGACTTCTTCAGCTAGAACAGTTTTTCATACTTGGAGGCTGATAGCAGTATAACTGTGGACACTCTCAGGTTCTGTGTGCTTAATGCATGGACATTCTTTTAGTTCTCTGGGTAGCTTTTCTGGAGTAAGATTTGTAAACAGACTCTGGCAGTGATCTAGGATCTTACCTCCTGAAAAAAGATAACAGGCCTAGTAGCTTCACAGAAGAAGAAGAAGATATTGGATTTATATCCCGCCCTCCACTCCGAAGAGTCTCAGAGTGGCTCACAATCTCCTTTACCTTCCTCCCCCACAACAGACACCCTGTGAGGTGGGTGGGGCTGGAGAGGGCTCTCACAGCAGCTGCCCTTTCAAGGACAACCTCTGCCAGAGCTATGGCTGACCCAAGGCCATTCCAGCAGGTGCAAGTGGAGGAGTGGGGAATCAAACCCGGTTCTCCCAGATAAGAGTCCGCACACTTAACCACTACACCAAACTGAGCATGATACATGCTCATAAAATTGCTTTGAAATCTCAACCCTGGTCCATAGGCAACTGATAGGTTTGCCAACCCCAGCTTGGGAAATTCCTGGAGATTTAGTAGTGGTACCAGGGTAGAGTTTGAGGAGGAGGAACTCAGCAGGGATGTAATACCATAAATTCTACTATCCCAAAACTGCCATTTCCTTCAGAGGAACTGATTTTTGTAGTTTGGAGATCAGTTATAATGCTGGGAGAATTTCAGGTTCTTCCTGGAGATTGGAAACCCTAGCAAATGAGCATCTGGGGAGGTCAGGGAAGCACTGAGGCAGATCTTTTGGGGGCCTATTTGGAGATAGAACTGATTTCAGGCCAAAGTCTGAGCCCAGCAGACTGGCCAAAATGGTTTGCGAATCAAGGATGCAGGCAAAAAGGTAGAGAAGCAGGCAGACTTGGAGGAAGGCAGGAGCATATAAAGTTGGCTGATAGGCATGTTTAGAGCAAGGCTAGCAATTCTGTTCCCACCCAAGGACCCAGATCTGGCACAGATATATCTATACCAGGCCAGGTTAAGTAGCATCATTGGACTGGTGCCATAGGTGGTGGGGTCATGATGAAAGCAGGTGAGGCAATATTACCCATTCATTTTCTGGTTCACCATACCATACTGGTCACAAGAGGTCCTTGGTTTTGATTCAAGCAGATTCTAACAACATCTGTCAGATCTCTCCAATTAAAAGACCATAAACAGTTCTGCCTATACAGGAAGTCCACATAGGTGTTTTCCTAGCAAGTAGTGAAACGGCTGTGCTCTTATTTTCCCAGAATCCTGCAGTGCTGCCAGAAGCAATGCATTTTCAAGTTGGATTTCTGTCATACAACAGCACAAAGTTTTTGTGATATTTACTGCAGCAGTGTAATAACCAAGATGTGCATCTTCCTCAGGAAAATCTCATCTGGCCATTGTCCAGAAAGTGAACAACGAAGGCGAAGGCGACCCCTTCTATGAGGTGCTGGGCCTGGTGACCCTGGAGGATGTCATTGAGGAGATAATCAAGTCGGAGATCCTGGATGAGTCGGATATGTACAGTTACGTTCATTCAAAATCCCACTTTCTTAAAAAGAAAATATCTGTCTAGGAACAGACAGCTGGTGACGTCTTTTCCACACACTGCCCTTCAGTCTACTTAAGGAGCTGCGTGGCCCCTGAAAGAAAGCACATCCTGATGCCTCATGGAGCTGTCATTAGGGCCCATAGACCAAAGAGGCACAGTTCTCCTTCATAGCTTGTCTTTGAGAAATGACTGGTGGGGGCTGAATTTTAACACTGTATGCCATTGATTTTTATTTTTCCCAATGTGTACAATTTTCCTGATTCCCTTGCTGCAAGGAAAGATAGATCCCAAAAATTAGCAGTAGTCACAAGGTCATAATCTTCCCATTTACAAATCTAAACCATGACCTCAAAACAAGGCTTTAATTTAGGTATGGGAAACAGGACAAACTATTCTAACTACCTTATGTAATGACAAAAACAAAAGAGATACAGAGGATTAAAATTAGGCCAGTAGTCAAGGCATGACAGAGAAATGTCTTCTTTTGGGCCCTGCTCCTAATTCCATGACTGATAAGGATGTTCCCATCTTCTGGGGAAGATTTAGGAAATTTGCCCCAGCGCAGTGACTTACTGATTGAAAGTAGGCATGAATATATTTCTCTTTTTTGGGAGGGGGAGCCATCCCTCTCAAAAATGGTTTCACCAAGAGCTTGGGGAAAAGGGATCCACACCAGAATGTAAATAATCCCCCACAGGGGATATTCATATAATTGGAAGCCTCTATCTCTGAAATTTAGCCACACAACATCCCAACAGCAGATTCAAACACAGACTTGCATGTAAATATCCCTGTGAGGTCTTGCCACCCTCAGTGAGATTCCAGGGAGGGAAGAAGAAAAGAAGGTCCACATATTGCTGGACTGAATTTTCCTGTGTGAGAAGCAGGTTTTGTCTCCTCTTAACTGTGTCCCATATTGCAACCATCTGTTTTGCCCATAGAACTCAGTGGAAGCCACTGGGAGCCATGCCACCTTAGCAAATAACTGTTTCTTGATACTTTCTGACTATCAGGTACAGCCTGATTTCAGAATCATTAATAGTAGACACTTTATTTATATTTTGACACTGATTTCATTTCCTCCCAAATTTTGTTCTGTAACCTTGAGGACCAGAAACATTATAGGAAAGCTAAAAATCTAAGTTATGCACCCTGGGGGTGGGCACATGGAAGCATGGAATAAGCACATCCCCTAATCAGTGTTCCCTCTAAGCTGAGCTAGCGTGAGCTAGCTTGCAGATTTTTAGCCTCCAGCTCACACATTTTTGTCTTAGCTCAGGAAAAATGGCCCAGGAACACAATAATTTATGCAGTAGCTCACAACTTTAATGCTCATAGCTCACAAAGTAGAATTTTTGCTCACAAGACTCTTAGAGGGAACATTGCCCCTAACTAGAGTTGTACCTTGGAAACCTCATAGAACACTCCTTCTTTTTCACATATCCCTTTTCTTCTCTGCAGCTGACAACCGCACCAAGAAGAGAGTGAACAATCAGAAGAACAAGAGGGACTTTTCTGCTTTCAAGGATAATGACACAGAGTCCAAGGTGAAGATCTCCCCACAGCTTCTTCTGGCTGCTCACCGGTTTCTTTCTACAGGTAAGAGATGCCTTGATGAATACCAGCGATTTTAGTATAAGGGAGGATTCCTGAGGACAGCTTGGCCATCAGAGCTTCTTGTGACGGTAGCATTCTGGACTATCTGAAGCTTCAAAAGAGTTTTTCAAGGAGGTGTATGATTGTGGAACAGCCAGCTAGCTTTTGCTTTGGGTATGTGGCATCTATTCAGCCTTTTAACTGCTTATTAAATTATGTCTTAGTAGATGGGGGACATTATTAAAAGTTTCCATAATTCTGATAGCTGAGGCACACTATTTTTTCTGCATTAAAGATGCACTTCACTCCAAATTTATTTATAGAGAAGGTAAGAGTGAGACTCATCCACCTTCTAAGGAGCCCATATACTGTGATTCTACATATGTCTTCCATTGGTCTGGATGCCCTTCCTAACTAGAAGTAGGAAAGGCTGATGCAGAGATGTGAGAAGATGGCCCAACTAAAGGCAGATACTTTTGTTGCTTTATGCTGTAGGGTGAAGGGCTCATCCAGTCATTCGTGGTGCAGAAATGCTGTTGAATTAGCTGACTGGAAGGAGGCAAAGCTGGGGCAGTAGATCATACAGAGATGCAGAGGGCAACCTCCTCTGTAAGCAGTCTTTTAGTTTTAAAATTTATAGTGACACAGGAGCCCTGTGATGCAGTACTGCAGTCCAAACTCTGCTCATGACCTGAGTTCGATCCCAGTGAAAGCTGGGTTCAGCTAGCCAGCTCAAGGATGACTGAGCCTTCAATCCTTCTGAGGTCAGTAAAATGAGTATCCAGCATGCTGGGGGTAAAATGTAGGTGACTGGGGAAGGCAATGGCAAACCACCCCATAACAAAAAGGCTGCCAAGAAAACATGACGTGGTGTCACTTCATGGGTCAGTCACGGCTCAGTGCTTGCATAGGGAACTATCTCTACCTTACAGTGACACAGAACATCATTTCAGGTATTGATGGCTGAAGCTAACACACATTGCTGGCTGACAATGTGATCCTAAACAGAGCTATACACTTTTAAGTCCATTGAAGCCGGTGGCTTAGAAAGAAATATCTCTGCTCAGGATTGGACTGTTAAATGTCATTTTTATTTAGCATCTGCTCATTGGCATTAATGAGTCACATGCTACTGACTGTGCTGGCCAAATCCATCTTTTCCGTTGATGTGGCATCCTCCATTCATCTCCTTTTACTATCGTGCCTCAAAACCCATCAAATCTGTCGCCTACAATCTGCCCAAATCAGATTTAAAAGGCTAATATGAAATCCACACTGAAAGGTCATTCTCACTGTCTTATTCAGAAATTACAGGGGATTTGTCTTCTGTGTATGCTATCCCTCCATTATCCTGTCTACTGTGGGTTAGAATTGAATGGGGACTGTTTATGTGGTTTCCTCCCCTCTTTTTTCTGTGTCTGTTTCTCACAGCAAAGCCAACAAATAGCACCAAATTAATTTCCATGTTTCTGGGGGGGTTATTACCTCAGGTTGGGCCCTGCCTGTGTTTTAGACCATGTGCGGCAAGATGGCTTCTCTTCAGACTGCTCGGGAAAAGCTGCCTGTTTTCTTTTCCATTTCTCTTCTTGCAAAGCCAGCTTTGAGGGGAAACCATGGTCACTGGAAGAGTTCCGCTCTGAGAGAAAGAAAGAGAGACAGAGAGAGAAATATGCAGGTTATAACACGAGAATTCCAGCACAGAGAGGGAAGGTACAGTGTCTAAAGTCCTAGCCGGCAACTAGTGAGGGTGCAGAATGAGAGATGGTAAATTGAACCCTTTCCCCTCCCAGATTAGCCTGCAAGTAGTTCTGCTTTTCTGTGTCTTTTTGTTTTAAAGTGGATACCTGAGGGGGCAGAGAGTATCCTGGGGGCTAGAACTGACCCAGTGCCCTCCATTAGCCAACATACTTTATTAAGTTGCTCCTGTAGTTGCGTTTGTGGAGGGTGGCATGAAAAGAAACCAATGCCAGAGAGTGTGGCTTCCAAACAAACAGGGGAGAGAGAAGGAGTGTGAGTGGTCTGTGCTTCCTCTCACTGGACTTGTTGAGAATGGCTCCAGTCTCTCTCTGAGGCACCAGGTCCACCTTGAACATGGTTCTTGTGGCCTGATTGCTGAGTCCCATTCTCTTTCTTTATACAGAAGTCAACCAGTTCACCCCTGCCTTCATTTCTGAGAAGATTTTGCTTCGCCTGCTGAAACACCGTGATGTCATCCAGGAGCTGAAGTTTGATGAGGAGAACAAGAAGGCACCTCAGCACTTCCTCTTCACCAGAAACAAGCCAGCTGACTATTTCATCCTCATCCTGCAGGTAGCCCACTCCCTCCTAAACCCTTTAGCCAAGAAAGGTTGAATTTATAAGGAGGAGCACCAGCATTCCCACTAGTTGTATTTTATGCATTATCTCTTCAGTGCTTACAAAAAGAATCCCAACAAATTGCTGTATAGTAAAGAGATTAGTAGAGCCCTGCCTCATAGGGTTATCATGAGGGTGAACAAGGTAAAGTTTTTAAATCACTCTATTGCTGTTGAAAGGGCTGGAGAGTTTCTGGCTATTTAGTGAACACATGAGAAATTCTGCTTTTGCTTATCCTCGTCACTCATTCTAAAATGAGAGCCAGTGTGATGTACTGGTTAAGAGTGTCGAACTCGTATCTGAGAGACCCCAGTTCCAGTCTCCACTCGTGCCATGGAAGCTCACTGGGTGACCTTGGGACAGTCACACTCTTTCAGCCTAACTTACCTCAAAGGCTTCTGAGTGGACAGAATGGAGGAAAAGAGAATCATATGAGCTGCCTTAAGTTTGGGGAGAAAGGGTATAAATGAAAAATAAAGAAAATGCTCCTGGTTAGTGTTTTTTCAGACCTTCAGTAGGCAATAGGTTTCACAGAAAGTTCTAGGGAAGGTGTAGTTGTAGGGCAGTAGCTGGACATATCATTCAGCATGAACAGAGTGGGTCCTAAAACTTATTTGATAGTTTCCTGAGTTTGCCTCTTGCAGGGGAGCATCAGTAGTGAAGGAAAATCTGTCCCTTAGGAACCAGGTCCCTGCCTGCTCCGTGAAGCCAACCGGGTCCTGGAGCCTAATGTTCTGTGTTCGTTCTCTCTCTCTCCCCACCCCTCCCTTTTTTTTACAGGGTAAAGTGGAAGTGGAGGCCGGCAAGGAGAACATGAAGTTTGAAACAGGTCCCTTCTCCTATTATGGGGTGATGGCCTTGAACCCAACAGTTACAACAGGTAAGCTGCAGCCCTGTTTTGCTTGAGAGCAGGGGAGGTGGACCTGGCTGTGAGAAGAGCCATGGAGCAGCAGGAGTGGGGAGGGAAGCAGGCAGCGTTTCTTCTACAGTCTTTGTTTTCCGTGTAATGAGCAGCCATTCCTAAATCACAGAGAAGTTCTTGCTGGAGTCTCCTAGGGCAGGGATGGGCAGCTGGCAGCCCAGAGGCCTGTCTAATATTTGATGTTCTACATCAGGGATAAGGCTGCTTCTGTCTATATTTTGGTCACTCTGTTCTCCTGGATAGGGTTGCCAGCTGCTTGGAGGGAAAAATGCCCTATCTATTTACCTGATGCTCAATGTTATTTGCCAAGTGCTGTTATCTACCTCCATGCCGTGGAAAGCTTCAGGTGCATGTTTGTACAAATTTAAGCCTCTCTTCAGGGGACAGGACATTTTTCTCCCAGCCTGTTGGCAATGCAATCAACTGAAGGTTCTCCAGGCAGTAGACCGAAGGCTGCGGGCCTATTTGGTTCAAACTGACTCCCTCAGAAATGGCCAAAAATTTGGAACGTCAGCCAGCTTGGTGTATTAGTCAGAGAGTTGCCCAGTGGAGTGCTGGGTTCTGAAGCCCTGAAGCCCAATGCGTAATCTTGGGCCAGTCGCTTTTTCTTAGCTTTTTACTCATGTTGTTATGAGGGAACAATGGAAGAAGGGAGAGACTCAGAGCTCCTTAGCTTCTTATTTATTTAGATTTTTTAAATGCTGTCTCTCTAGAGACCTGCTTCTTGGAGGAAAGATGGAATAAAAATGAAAGAACTGGATGATAAAGCTGGCAATGAGGGAACCCCAGTTAAGGAGTACACATGATCTGACATTACACACTATTTTCACAGTTTGCATTTGCATGATGTATGTAAACTATATGGAATCCAAAAGAGATGTTATCATTACGTTGTGGGATATCTTTGTTTCAGACTATTTGAAACTATTGTTTTCCTTTTAAGGAAACTGTAGTAATGATTTTTAATAGATAGAAATTGGGTAAGGCCTCCAAGACACACATATTTTTTTCATGGGCTGCCAGTTTGGCCCTACCTGCCATAAATCAGAGACTTTCTGAATTTGCCTGGGGCACAATATTCTCGTTTTAGTTTTCATTTCAAGATTACATGCTAGAGTTGTGCCATCTTGTGGCCAACTTTGGAACTTCAAACTGTGTCACAAACATGAGGCAGCTCCTTTGATCTAAAATTTGCATTGATAATTGCTTTAGTGAAAAATCTGTAGGCACTGAAACGGTTAAAGCTCTGGACTAGGAGCTGGCAGACCTGGGTTCAAATCCCTGCTTCCCTATGAAGCTTGTTGGATGGCCTTGGCCAGTCACACACTCTCAGCCTAACCTTCCTTACAGGGCGATTGTAAAGATAAAATGAAACATGAAAGAGTCATATGTGCCTGAGCTCCTTGGAGAAAGGGCAAGTGAAAAATACACTAGACATATAGGTACAAATCTCCATGTGCAGGAGAGAACTGCCTGGAGGGGACTGTTCAATCCTTAATGGCACCCCAAAACTGCAGTGCAAAATATTGCCTTTACTGTGCCCCCAGAGAAGCACAGAACAGACAGAAAGAAATGCAGGATGAACAAAAGGAAGTGCTATTTAACCTGTGAGTGATTTAATGAGTGATTCAATTGTATAATCCATGGCCACCGGACATAGCGTTGGCCATGTACATGGAGGACTTTAAAAGGGAATTAGATAGATTCACAGTGGAAGGATCCATCAGTAGCTACTAGCCATAGTGACTGAAGGGAACTTCCCCGTACACAGGCAACAAGCCTCTCAGTACCAATGCTAGGAAACAGCCTTGGCCTCTCTACACTGTTTGTTGGCCCTCCAGGGCAACTGGTTGGTCACTACATAAAACAGGTTGCTGGACTAGATGTACGGTGGCTCAGTGGTAGAGCACCTGCTTGGGAAGCAGAAGGTCCCAGGTTCAATCCCCGGCTTCTCCAAAAAAGGGTCCAGGCAAATAGGTGTGAAAAAGCCTCAGCTTGAGACCCTGGAGAGCCACTGCCAGTCTGAGAAGACAATACCGACTTTGATGGACCAAGGGTCTGATTCAGTATAAGGCAGCTTCATATGTTCATATGGCATCTGTTGATCTCCCAAGGCACATTTTATGCTCTTATGGAAGCTGCACATAGTGAGATAATCAAGTGATAACTTGCAGGCCATGTTATAAAAGGGGGAACAAAGGCTGGCAAGAGGAGGGGATATAAAATCTTCTGCAGGTTACATTTTTTAATTTGGAGAGTGGTTTGCAGCAACAGCCCAATGGTCGTAATGTGGGAAGCTGCCAGTAGCTGAATGTCAGTGATTCTTCTGCTCTGCTGCTGTCTCATTGTTGCTTCCCTTCCCACATTGTCAGTTTTGCCATATGTAAAGACAGGAGGGGTCAAGATAAAGCCATTATTAATACAAATTTAGGATTAAGGGAGCTCCTGTCCATGTCTTGTGATGCAAGGTGAGGTTTTCATAAATGACCAGTAGAGGGCACAAGTCCAGCATTTAGAATTGCAGTGAGCAAACAGGTGTGCATTGGGCAGATTTGGAAGCATCCCGCATAGGGCAGGGCTAGTCATCCCAAACGGCATCAGAGAAAGTAACATTTGTGTTGGGTACCATTTCATTTATTATTATTTCTTATTTTATTAATGGGATTTATATCCCCATCCCACCAAGGCAGGCAGGCTCAGCACAAAAATGTGCCAGCAGCTAGCCCATTGTACAAACTGCCCTTTTGAATCAACCATAATTATTTTTGCTACATATGTGGGACAGGTTCTTTTTTTGTGTTACCCTCATTTTGCACCTGCTTTTCATCTGGTCCTTCACTGTGTATGTCTTTGTGTCTAGCCCCACCAGTCAAACTTGACCGCCAGTCTATACAGCGAGGGTCCTTGTATTCCAAGGTGACAGGTAAACCACACATGTGCATGTCGTGAGAGGTGCACATCTCTAACCAGATTAACCCCTTGCCTGGCCTTCATTCTGCAGCTGGGTTGCTTTGATTCAATACTTTGGGATTGCATTGCCTTCTGCCAGGGATACAGAACAAGGGGGAAGAGAAATGCTAATTTGGCATCACTCTCATTCTTGAAACCTGCAAGGAAATTGTCAGCCCAATGGAATTGATTGAGGGTTTCCCTCCTCTGCTTTTTAGAGGTGCTGTGAAGATAAGATAGAGGAAGCTCTTTTGTATTCACCTCCCTGAGCATCTCAGAGGAGAACAGAAATGTGGTTGATTAATGGTTTATTATAAACCACTTTTCTTATGCCTGCTATTTCTGGCAGAAACACCCCCCCACACACAAAAAAAAAACACATATGTGAAGAAAAGTTGGGAGCTTTGCTAATGAGGAAGAACAAACAATTGTGGCAAGAGGGAGACACTTGCTTATCTGGTGCTGCGTCAATTGTTTCTTGTGAGTTTCCATTGCTTGTCAATGGATTCCATAAGCCCCAAGCTCATGACCCCTCTGTGTTCAGTCAGTGCACAGAGAAGGAGAGCAGACCCTGCTTCCTCATGATTGCCAGCTGGTCTGTATGTTGTGAATATGCAGAGGAAGCATCCATGTGTATGCTGCCTCCTTGTGCTACAGGAAGGTTGGGATACCAGTGTCCCCATCACAGGGAAGGTGTAGACATGTGGACACATCTTCTGTTCATTCACACTGTACTGATGAGCCAGTGATGAGGGAATGAAGCCAGCACACTTGTCCCTCTCTGCAAATTGCCTGCATGCTTGGTGGGATTGTGTGCCGGGGGCTACTTGGTTCTGTATCTTTGTAAGCTTTGTTCTGTTGCGATGCTTCTGATGGAAGCCTGATGGCAGACTCCCAACAGAAAGCATTTGCCTTCTCACACTCTCAGCTTTGGAAGCAAAATTGATTGGGACATGACCTTTGTTGAGTGATCGGTAACTTCCTGGCCGGAGGTTGAATGATAATCACAATGAAATAATGATTTTATTCTACCTAGGGAAAAACAAATCTCCAAGATTATTATCTCTCTGTCTGTCTTCCAGTCTATCATTATCTATCCATCGTCTATCATCCAGTCCACTTATCATCTACTTATTTTGTTGAATTTATATCCTGTCCTTTCCTCATATGGGCTCAGGGCAGGTAACATCAAATATATAAAACATTAAAAACAAGTCATTACAATAAATACTTTGAAACAATTAAAGATGGTGAAATATATTTACATGATGATAACCCTAACAGCTGGATAGATGAAAAAGGAAGTCCAGTGGCACCTTTAAGACCAACCAAGTTTTATTCAGAGCATGAGCTTTTGTGTGCATGCACATTTAGACGAAAGCTCCCACTTTGAATAAAACTTGGTTGGTCTTAAAGGTGCCACTGGACCCCCATTTTCATCTCCAGCTATCTCTGCCCTGGCCCCCATCTGGTGGAACGTGCTGCTGTCTGAGATCAGGGTCCTGCAAGACCAATTACAGTTCCACAGGCCCTGTAAAACGGAGTTGTTCTACCAGGCCTTCAGTTGAGGCAACGGATGTCCAATTATTTGGCTGCCCTACTATATTCACCCATATGGAGTGTCAGTATCCTTAATTTGCTTCGATTCCTGTTACCATCTATTCAGCTAGATCCAGGGGGGCAGCCTTGTTGGTCTGAAGCAACAGAACAAAGTGGGAGTCCAATGGCACCTTTAAGACCAACAAAGTTTTATCTACACGAGATAGAAAATGACTAAATAATAATAATTTTGAAAAATTAGCATCCATAAGTTAACACCACAAATACCCACAGAAGTCCAAGACCCTGCAGATCAGTGCAAGAGCTGGGAAGGATCATATGGTGCATGAAAGCCTGGATTCATAGATTGGGGTTATGTCTGGATCCAGTCTTGCTCCTGGATGTCTTGGCAATGGCTGCGGCCAGAACTGCCTTCAACCTACCTGGGCTGATATCTCAACTGCAACCCTTTTTGAAGAAACCTGACTTAGCCACACTGACAAATAGGCTGAATGTGCAGGGCTGCCTTTGGAAAACGTTCCTGGAAACTTTTGATTCAACTTCCTTTGCCTCCAGTGTAGCTTCCAGTACCAGTTCAAAATGTTGGTTTTGACCTGTAAAGCCATCAATGGTTTGGGTTCAGAAGATGCAAATATCACCTTTTCTAGCATGTGGCTGCCACTAGGTGGAGTTCAAGTGGAGAGGCTGCACTCTGTTTTGCAGCTGCCATAGCTCTGGCAGGTGGCCAGGCCACGCGTCATGAGGCCTTCTTGGTGGTGGTAGAAAAACTTTGGAACTCCCTTCCCCAGTATGAACATCTGGCTGCACCCTCTGTTTCTTTTCAGATTGCAAATGGAAGCCATCCTCTTTCCAATGGGCTTGTGATTATGTTGATAGTCATTTTACCCTTGCTTTTATCCTGCTGATTGCTCTCAAGGTTTTAATTCCCCTTATTCTTTTGGTTACTAGAATGTTTTTTGTCATGTTTATATTTTAATGTATTTTAACACTTTTTTCTTACAGTAAGTTTTGATTCTTATTCCAGAATATCTGTTTCTAAAATAACAAGAGAGTTACATCCTTCTAAGCCCATTGACTTTATTGGACTGGGGGGGTGGTGGTAACAGTGTTTAGGACTGTTCTGCAAAGTAAGAGCCCTCTTCCCATCTGTTATGATTCTGAAGGGCTCCAGTGCTGTGCTCTTGCCTTTGAGAATAAGTCCAGACGAAATCAGGACTTTTTTCTGAATAAACATGCATAGAGTCATATTTTGGACAATTAAAAAAAAAAGATCAGCTAACCCAATTTTGAAATATATCCTTCCATCTTTAATATGCCCTCTTACTTGCTTAGGCTGTTATAAATAAACTTTTCAACTGATCTTGGAAAGGATCTTTTTATGTACAAGAGAGAAGATTCAATAGATGGTGGGGGGAAAACAAAGGTAGATGGAAGAGGGGAGAACTAGCAAAATGGCATCCCTCCCAACTCATTCTTCATGTCTAGTTTCAGAGGTGCGCTCCCCTTCCCACATGAGTAACCTGAATCGCTCGGCATCGCTGTGCTATCATGAGCGCTCTGATTCCATCTCCTCCACCTTCAGCGGCAGCAACAACCAGATCAATTCCAGTGCCAGCTCCCAGTATCTCTCTGACTTCAGTGTTCGAGCTCTCATGGACCTGCAATATATCAAGGTGAGACAGAACCTTCTCACTTCTCACTGAGGTAGCAAAGCAGCTGTACCACTTCATTGTGGAGTGGGCTGCTTTGACTGAATGCCCCTCCAAAGAAAAGACCTTCCTGGCATGTGGAATTCTTCGGTCTGTAGTTTTTTGTGTCCAGATTTGTATTTTTTTTAAATGGAAATGTGCTCAGTCATGTGAGCACCCCGCCTGCAGCCCAGAGGGAGATTGGCCGACTCAGAGAAAACGTGGTCTGAGATGAGTGGAACTCTCCACATACAGAAACCATCTGAAGCTTCTTGGGGCCTGATTCTACCACGGTTCTGTTTCCTGCCTCCTAGCCAACACTGTCATGTTTGAAAGGAAAATGACCAAGAATGTAGTGGGGCACCATAGTGGACATGTGCTGGAGAAGTTGGGATTAGCTTCCCAAATGGAGAAATATTGCATAAGCGCCACATATATGATGAGGGAGGAGGGAAGACAGCCAGAGTGGTGTAGTCAACAAGCAAAGTGGCAACACAGTATATCACAGAGTGAAAAAAACCAACTGTGTAACAAAAAAAGGAGTAGGTTCCACTACAGAGCTATTTACATTCAAAGATCCAAAAATGTTCCTAAGAGACAATTAGTTGGTCGTTCATGTTCATAAGAGACACGTAGTCATTTATTCATTCTTCCTTATGAATTTCTCTGTGTAGAATCCAACTTCCTTAGTAATTTTGGCACTCAAGGCTCCTTTTCCTTACGTGCCAGTCGACTAATGGACCACATTTCGCAACAAATGCTTTTTCACAGAGCCAATCTGTTATATAAAATGCAACACCTTATATTAAAAGGAATTCCTTGCAAGAGATGGTACAGTAAAAAAAAAATACCTGTGATACAAACCAATTGGCGTCAATTAAGACTTCTTCATACAATTCTCATTAGGCACAAGCTCATTACTCATCCTGTAACATTCCCCATTTTAAAGGAGACAACAGGTGTTACATATTTCATCCTAAAAGGTATCTTACAAAAGTCAAATCATTCATTACGATTGAATAGAGAATTATGTAGTACAATTGGATTCCACGTAGAGAAATTCATAAGGAAGAATGAACGAATGACTCTCTTATGAACGTGAACGATTGACAAAATGTCTCTTATGAACATTTTTGGATCTTTGAATGTAAATAGCTCTATAGTGGAACCTACTCCTTTTTTGGAAATATTTTTGTCTGTACTATGTATTGGTATCACTATAGAACAAAGACTTTGAAGGTTTATAAAATTCTTGAAAATGTTTATTGTTTTGTTACACAGTTGTTTTTTTCAGTGGTATAGTGGCTGGAGCTCAGGAGAGACCCAGGTTCAAACCCCAACTGTTTCATGAAGCTCACTGGGTGACCCTGTCTCAACTAAACCTGCCTCACAGGGTTATTTTGAGCTTAAAATGGAGGATCAGGAAATATATGCACTGTCATGAACTTCCTGGAAGAAGGCCTAAATAGAAATTAGAGAGAGAGAGATTGATGAGGTGTAGTTGTAAGCAGAGTTACACCATTCAAAGTCAATTGAAGTCATTTATGTATTCATTTAGATTTTTTATGCCCCACTTAATTCTCCAAGTTGAGGGCCAAAGAGACTTACAAGAGCATTCTCCTTTCCTCTGTTTTATCTTCACTATAACAACCCCGTGAGGTAGGTTAAACTGAGAGATGGTGACTGATGCCACTCAGCAAGCTTCCATGGCAGAGCACACAGATTTGAACTGGGATCTCCCAGATCTTTTTTCGACAGTCTAACCACTACACTGCATTTATGCTGAGAGAGAGATGAATCTAATGGATGTGGAGTGTGTAATACTGTTGTCCCTGAAGCAATTGTTTTGTTATTGTTCTGTTCAAGAAAGAAATGAAAAGGAAGGGGGGGAAACCCAAAAATATTGAAATAGAGAACCAAAAAGGGCCTTTTGTTAAAACAGTGTAATTTAGGTCCTTTTGTTTAAAACAATCTCTATAACTTCAGTGTTATCAAAAATACATTTATTTTAAATGATTAAAAGTGTTTAATCATTTAAAATTAGCCTCATTACAAATAAAAATACATAAAACACAAGTGGAAACCAATGTGACCCAATGCATTTTGTCTTTAAAAGGCCTTCAGTGGTCAAGTTGTATGTATACAGACTCATTATACAGATTGAAACGTTTGCCACCTTTGAACACACTGCAGTTATCTTTTGTCATTTGTTATTTTATCTTTTGTCATTTCTTTGCCTGGCAGATCACACGCCTTCAGTACCAAAATGGCCTCATGGCTTCCCGCTTGGAGAGTTGCCCCCAGTCTCCTGATGGAGATGGTACCCCCAAATTGGACACCACCTTGCCCGCAAAGGAAACCCCAACATCCAATGAAGTGATTAGCCTCTTGAATGAGAAGAACTGCCAGCATTCCAAGACGAACCACAGCTCTCCAGATGAAGTTGTCTGACCCTGGCCCTTTGGTGACCAGGTTTCGGCCAGCTCGCCCCAGTCCTTCCCTTCCAAAGACAGCAAAGTGGGGAGGGTGGGGAAAACATCCAGTGCCCACGAGAGAATTTTGGTCATGCAACTACAAATGTCAGGTAGTGGATGCAGCCAGGGAGAAGAGGAAGGCATTTCCCCTGCAAATCTCAATGGCTTTTCTCTCAAAGGCACACACCCCTCCACTTTCCAGGCAGGATTGGGCTTGATAGGATAAAGACAGGCCAACTAGGAAAGGAAACTGCACAGTTGCCAATGAGAAGAATTAACAGGTTCTGGATGCTAAAGGGAATCCTGGCTTCTGGAGCATCAGAACTGTATGATCCACGAGGATTTCCAAAGGGAGCTTGCTTGCTGCTGAGTTTTTTTCCTATGCTGGCTTTTCATTTAAACAGAAGAAAATGGAGATAAGTAATCTCATAGCTGGCACGCTCGGAAGGCAACGGTCCGGTTCCAGAGTTGGTCCAGTTCTGGTTCCCTCTTCCACAGAGCACTCATGGGGGGAGGGGGTTGTTCCCTGTCTCAGTGAACAGGTACAGAGGCTGCACAGACAGACCTTGCCAGGAGGAGATGAAAGCCGTGGCTGTGGGCTACCACGACACAAGCAGAAGTCTGCTGACAGGCAGGAATCATCTGCCCATCTCAGGAAGTTCTGATTCTTGTATGTTGTCTGGGGTTACAATGTTCTTCTTCTTCTCTCTTTTTTGTTCAGTTTTGTTTTGTTTGTGAGCATCACTCTGGAGAGACATTGTGCAGGGGTTTGAAGATGGGTGGAGGTCCATCCTCCTCACCTGCCTTCTTCAAGAGCTCCGTTGCTGGGGAGTGATATTTCTCAGTACACACTCAGTTTCAGGCTAGAATCATCTCAAGGAATCATAACAAGGCTGGACCAGATGAGCAACAGGGAAATGATTGATTCCTGAGGTGGTTGAATGTACGGTTCCGCTTGTCCCTGCATGTTTTTGAACACTCTGCCAAAAAAAGGCTCAGCACAGCAGGGTTGAAACCTTTCCCTTGATAGGTACTTTTCTACATGCAGGGAGGATTTTTTTTTTTTAAATATGAGAGCATTTTTTAAAATATGCCCTCTAGAAGCAGTCTAACGTTACAACCCATTCTATCCCCATGGGATGTCTCATTCTGTTGCAGATGTAGACCACTCCAGAATAGGAATCCTTAGACTTTTAATTTCAAAATAGAGTGTAAGGATCCTTGACAGATCTGCTGGTAGTCCCAGAACTGGGGGGTGGGTGGGATCCAATTCTGGGTAGCATTGGGCACATGAGGTTGCGTGCAGCATTGAGAATGTGGGCTGCAGCCTTTCATGTGCTTATAGGGCAGGTGGAGTGTCCAGTGCAGGACTTTTAGCATCTTTTGGAGATGACTTTGAATATATGGCCATAATTGTAATAAATTTGTTTGTTTCATCCCCGTTAGGCTGGATTTGGGTCTAAATAGATCTTGGTTTATTTGTATAGCTAAATGGAGACATTCTTCTTCAGCATCTGTGAAAACAGAGTGAATTGTACAATCTTTACTTATGGTGGGAAAACAGTGCTGGGTTGTTACTCTGGATAAATTGTTTGCCATATGGTGAATCAAGTCACACCCACATGAGTTGCTAGTAGTCAAATATAATATGGTTATATCTTAGCAATACTTAGATGAATTCTGCATTCACATCCCTTGACTTGGTCATTGCTGTCAGTTTCTCATAAGAGGCTTTAGGCAGTGTGTAGCTTTCTCTGTCTTTAAAAGCCAGGAAATTGATAGAGTCAGCAGATAGTGGTCAGCTGGCCCAAGAATTTTTTTGTTCATTTCTGACATTTGCCCAGAGAGGGGGGCAGAATTTTAGGAGTGTTTGTGGGAGGTTCTGGATCTGGACACATGGTACAAAGCTTGCTTTGTAAGAGCTGTTGCAGGCATATACATACCAGAATGTAAAGTTGTCAGGTTGCTCCTCATACCTAAGGTGAATTGTCCAGTTGTTGTGTAAGGTGTGTGTGTATTCACTATACATCTTACTAAACAAAATGCATCATCATTTGAAAGCCAGTTACAGAACGTCTCTGGACATGGGAAAGAGGCATGTTGGGGATGTCAGTGGTACTAACCAATTGGCACCTAACATAGCTAGCTTTTCTCAGCTTTAAACTGAATCATACCTAACACTGCTTTATCAGAGCTAATCCCAGGACACCAGAGAGAGGAGAAATTTATGGCTTTCTTGGTTAGCCTCCATCACTTTTAAAATATTGTTTCTGTCTTCAAACGCAGATCAGGTGCACTGATTCACTGCCATTTGTGTCCATGTGTCTAAGCAAATGTTCTGACTACGAACAGATTTCAGGGACAGAAGGAGCTCAAAAGAGGAGAAAAGGCTTGTACTGGCACTCAAGGTCATTTGCTGTTCTTCACTGGGGGCATTAATTCTGGGGTGTCCCTGCCTCAAGTATGATTGCATAATTCATTCATTCCCAGCTGTAGAGACATGGCTGAATTAACTTGCCATTGGAGGAAATTCCCCTTTGCATCTCTAGATGAATTACTATTCAGGGTTTGCCTTCCAATCAGGAAGCAGACTCAGAACACTAACTCATGCAGCAACACAGATATGTAGGCAGTTCTTTTTCACATTGTGTAAGAATTAATTTTGTTCTGTTTTTTACCCAAAGCTGGCCACTTGTGTCTTTTAGTTGAGGACAGCAGCAAATCAAAGTCAGCTTTAACACAGTTGGCTTGCCGTTTGTGTGGTGGGGAAAAAAATCTGATAATTGGTGTGGCATAATCAAAAGTCACAATGGAGAGAGAAACTCTATAATGAAGAACTGTTTCCATCATTGCATTTTCCCATGTACCAAACTGGGGGTTTGGAGAGGATTTGTGCACTTAATTTGCTATGTGATGGATCGTGTTTGTTCCTAGTGGATGGGAGGGCTATGCTGATTTTTATCCCCCATGATAGTTATGGTCACAGCTGGATGAGTGTATTTTCTTCCAGGTTGTTTCATGAAATGAATGTGCCATAACAGAGATGCTTCAAACACTGAGGAATTCCTCATGGAAAACAGTTTTGTGCGTAATGTGTAATACAGACATTTTTATGCCTATGATAGAAAATCTAAGTAGGGCCCCTCTCCCTGGCAGTAAGAATATGATACCTAAATAATTCCAATTTTACTGCCCTTAGAAGTACCCCCAAATTCTTTAATGAGGACCGACTCATTCTGTTAAGTGATAGTGTTGGTGCCAGCCCATAAATCATCATCTGTGGGAATTTTGTAGTGTTTGAAATAAACTTGAGACTCAAACAGATGAGGTGCATTTTAAAATGAAACAGCTTTCAAATTCCTTTTGTAGAACAAAACTCAGGACACTGGGATGCTGAGCATGGGTGGAAAGCCCTGGTTTCAAATCCTAGCTATTCCATAATGTGCTGAATGAATTCTCAGCACAGCTGTGGGCAAACTCACATTTCACCCCATTATACTCTCATCATCCCAGTTCCCTGTCCATGGAGTTAGAAATGGGGGTTGCCAAAATTTCATCCATTATCTTTAGCCATTCCCTTCACTGTAGCTTGAGTCACAGACATCTATTATGTGTATCTCCATGTATCTGATTTCTGCAGATCAAGCTACTATTGGAAGAACAATCATAGGCTAGACCAGGGGTATTGAACTCATTTGTTATGAGGGCTGGATCTGACATAAATGAGACCTTGTTGGGCTGGGCCATGTATGTCATAAAATGTAATGCCAGGAAGTGAAGATACAAACTTTATAAAGGACACAGAAGTGCTTTTTTTTAAGTGCTTTCTTTCTATCTCTCCTGTGGGATCGAGGGAACTGGGCCAAGGAAGCTCTGGCTCTTTTCCTCCCTCCCCAGGGACCAGGAGGGGGGAAAGCCTCAGCCAATAGAAGAAAGAAAGGCTTGGCTCAGTAGTACTGCTGTGTGATTGAGAGAGCCTGGCAAAGCAAGCTCTCCCTCCTTCCTCCCCAAGGGAGGGGCCTCAGCTAATGGAGAAAATAGAGGCTTTGCTTTGTAGCTCCTAGGTGATTGAGCAAGCCTGGAAAAGCAAGCTGTGATGCAAAAGGAAGCAAGAGAGAGGAAGAAAGCGGCTGACTTGCTCACAAGCCTGATAGAAGTCTTCCTGGGGCCTGATCCAACCCCTGGGCCGCATGTTTGACACCTCTGGGCTAGACTTTCTTGTTAGTTGGAACTATAAGGTCAGGACATCTTCCTGGCTCAACAGATGGTCAGGAGAGTACAAAGCCTACTGGGAGACCAGGTTCTGAGGGAGTCTACAAGCCCTTTTTGGGTCAGCTGTAACCTGAACTGTCTGCCAAAAAGTATAGCTGGCATTATGTCCTGACTAGCGCTGTGACAGTGGCCTAGTCTACACATGCAGCAGAATGAGGTGGATAGAGATGGGAGAGCAGATTGAACAAGTTTGGACTGCAGAAGCTCCTGGACTTGAAAAAATACTGCCCAGAATTTGAAAGCTAGTATGGGAAGAGAAGCCAGAAGACAGTGAGTTTAGATCATTCTCTGATGTACTAGTATTTCCTTGCAGGGCGTTTATGTTTTTAATGTAAGAGGAGACATTAAATATGCAACCATCCCACCTGCGCTGCGGTATATTACAATTTTACTGCCTCATTCTTCTACATATCTAGACTAGGCAGGCCACCTCAAAGAGGCTTAGGCCACTTCCATCTTTTAGGACTTCTAAAAGGGTTGTCAGTCTCCCAGTGGGGCCTGGATTTCTCCTAGAATTACAACTGATCTCCAGATAACAGTGCTCCATTTCTCTTGAAAAAGTGACCACTTTGGAAGGTGGGCTGAATGGATATTAGCCAATGAGCACTGATGTTCCTCCCCCCCACCCCCAAACCCGAACTCCAGCCTCCACCCACAAATCTCTAGGAGTTTCCCAACCCAGAGCTGACAACTCTACTTTGTATAGCCATAGTAAAAAATTAAAACAGGTGGCACATGAAAATAAAATAAGGCACTTCTGAGTGAATATAGTCTGGATATCTTTTTAATATAACAAATTCTTTTCCAGCCTTTTTGAGGCCTGAGGCTAAGCCATCAGCATTTTCCTCCTTATTCTTTGAACCTTCATTTGACTTAACAGAATCGTTTTTTAAATGTTGGGTTTGTTGACAGCAATACTTGATTCTGGAAATCAAGGGGGAGGGCTGTTCCTTCCATTATTGTGTAACCTTTTTAGAAAACAATGCAGGAAACCACCTACAGCAGGGGACTGGCTTCCTCTTCCTGGTTCTCCCTTATTCCTGGGCAGCGATACCTTAATGAATCTTTGTGCTTTTTAAAACAGCTTTAACTTAATTTGACTGTGCATGTGTTTCACAGCTTTTTGTCTGACTTTTAAATTTCTGTTTTGTGAGGGGGGTATTCTTGTTTGGGTTTTATTTCCCCCTTTTGAATTATTATTATTCCTAAGGAAAGCACAGTGGTTTCTGAACATTTTCCCCTTTGTGGGTGAACATGATGTAATTTATTTTTTTTCTGATTTAAAAAAAACCAAAACACTAAACTTAAGATCCTAGCTCCCAAGGGGAAGAGATTCTTTTTAAAAAATTATGAAATAAATATTATCAAATCAAAGTGTAATGGGAAATGTTGGTGATTATTTCAAAGCCTTTGAATTAGTATCCTTGTTAATATCTGGGACAAGAAGGCTGTGATCCTACACAAACTGACTGGAAAGTGAGTTGCACTGAAATCAGTGAAATTTAACATTCATGAGCACACTGTATTAGGGTTGCCAAGTCTTTTAATGCCCCCTGCAGCCCTGTATTTGACAGCTGCTTATCTGCAGAAACTAACTCCAGGCCCTGAAAATGTTTACCTGCTGATTTCTGCTGATCAAGATGCACTTAAACATCACAGAAGCTGAGTAGAATGTTTTATTTCTTATTTGATCATCCTGTTTTGTCTCCATTTTGCACTGATTTAAGTTTGAACACACTCCAGTGGTAGGGTTGCCAATCCCCAGTTGGGGGCAGAGGATCCCATAATTTGCAGGCCCTCCTCACGCTTCAGCGTTATTAGAAAGCGGGGCGAGAGGGAAATGTCTGCTGGGCACTCCATTATTCCCTATGGAGTCCTATCTCCATAGGATATAATGGAGAATCAGTCCATGGATATCTGGAGCTCTGGTGGGGCTCGTTTTTGTTTTTTTTTAGGTAGAGACACCACATTTTCAGCACAGTATCTGGTGCCTCTCTTCAGCGCCCCACTCCCAAAGTTTCAAAAAGATTGGACCAGGGGGTCCAATTCTATGAGCCCCCAAAGAAGGTGCCCCTATCCTCCATTATTTCCAAATGGAGGGAAGGCATTTGAAAAGTGTGCGGTCCCTTTAAATGTGGTGGCCAGAACTCCCTTTGGAGTTCAATCATGCTTGTCACAACCTTGCTCCTGGCTCCATCCCCAAAGTCTCCTGGCTCCACCCCGAAAGTTCCCAGATATTTCCTTAGCTGGACCTGGCAACCTTATCCAGTGGCCCCTATTCAACAGAGACCATCCTGTTTTTTTCTGTTTTATGTTCCCAATGAATCACTGTCTTTCTTTTGGTTTTAGAGGAGATTTGTGGTTGTCCTTATAAAACACTATTATAAAACAGTTCAGTCCTAAATAGAGTTACACCCCTCTGCGTCTGTTGACGTCAGTGGGTTTATGCACTGCCAACACTGTTTAGGATTGCATTGTAAAGAATTAGAGATTGTAAAGTTGACACCCTTTCCCTGGGCCTCTAGGAGTGAAGGAGCACAGATGTCTCTATTTAATACATGCATGTAAATATATGTATATGAATACTAAAGCACTGTGCAGTGATCAGTCTTTCATTTCACAAGCTTCAGTGGGGAAGTTCAGTTGGAATAGCTGACACTGTGCTCTGTTTAGCACACCTTTAAGCAACAGAAGGGACTATCTGTTTTTAAACTGGTATAGCACCAGTCATTGAACAATAAACAAACATAGGCAGTAAGCTAATGGCAGGGAGGGAAGGCAGCATAGTATAATCTCACCAGATTTCAAAAGCTGAGCAGAGTCAGTACTTGGAAGTGAGACCACTAATGAAGGCACTGGCAAACCACCTCTGCTTCTCACTTGCCTTGAAAGAAGAAGAGATTGGATTTATATCCCACCCTTCCCTCAAAGTCTCAGAGCTGCTTACACTCTCTTTTCCCTTCCTCTCCCCACAAAAGGCACCTGTAGGTGGAGCTTGAGCAGAACAGCTCTGGGAGAACTTGTGACTGATTCAAGGTTACATCAGCAGGTACATGTGGCCCTTGCTGAGCTAGTAGGTCTTTCTAGCCTCAAGGTGGGGCCTGGAGATCTCCCACTTTTACAACTGATCTCCAGCTGGCAGAGATCAACTCCCTTGAAGAAAATGACAATTTTGGAGGGTGGACTCTATGGCATTGTACCATGCTAAGGCCCCTCCCCTCCCCAAGCCCTGCCCTCTTCCAGAACCACCCCCAAAGTCTCCAGGTATTATCCAACACAGATCTGGCAACCCTATGAACTCACCATGTCAGCTGCAACTTCATGGCACTTTACACACATACAAGAAAATGCCTTCAACAATGGAGAATATAACTAGGAGGTTCCAGCAACCAAAAGCATGTAAATATTTTATTAAGACTGAACAAAATAAGGCAGTGGAGTGGGCTAGCATTTGAGTTCTCCATAACTTTTCATCGGGCTGGATCTTGGGGTTTCTTAAAAAGTCTCTCAAGCTGTGATCTTTGGGCTTCTTTTTCAGTGTCCTGTGTTGAATGCTAACTTTAAGAGACACAGGGTGTGGCAACTATCAGGTGGTAGGCTTGGCATGCTTTGGACAAGAAGCAAAAACAACTGGAAATCATCCAACTGAAAAAAAAAATATGACAACCATTAGTAGACCAAAATAGTTAGCAGGGAGCACTCAACCAGTGTTTCTGGGTGTGATAAACATTCCCCTGGTTTGTCTGTGAACAATTTCAGTGTGCAATTCAAGGCAACTGAAAATTGAGATCCCAATGATCCAGGGATCCTTCCCCCCATGATTTATAAATATTTCAATATACTCTCCTTTACAATACCGCCAGCAATGTATGGCTGTCCAGAACTCCTGGCTGGTTTCCCAGGTACCAGGGAGAAGATCCTTGTTTTTACTGGAGATGTGAAAGACTGGAACTGAGATCACCAACAGATAAAGCATGTGCTCAGGCCATGGCAAATAAACCTGCCCAAATCCAAATTACCCTGCTGCAAGCATCCCTTGCCACCAAGCAGTGTTTATCGAGAATTTGAACCCAGGACCTCTCATATGTAAGAAAGAATCATACTCCTAGATCAGTCACTGCAACTACATTATTATTTTTTTAAAAAATGTATGCAATGTTTGCCAAGCCTTTTTTGCACTTTCTCCCTCCTTTGTAATTGGCAAAAGTGTGAGATGCAACATCCACAAACTCAAACAAATCAAAATCGCAGACATGCGAGGGCCTAGGCTCACCCCGTGGAAGGCAATGGCAAACCACCCTATAAAAAGTCTGCCATGAAAACATTGTGATGCGATGTCACCCCAGAGTCAGAAACGACTGGTGCTTGCACAGGGGACTACCTTTACCTTTTAGGCTTACCCACCAGAATTTCCAGTTAAAAGAGTCAGGTGATATGAAAGACTTCCACTTGAGACTCTGTGTAGCTGCAGCTCATCAGAATAGTCAATATGAACCCTGATAGTGGTCTGGCTCAGTATATAGCAGCTTCATGCGCTGTATCTGTATCTCACATTGCTTAGAAATATCATTTTTGTTTGTGATTAGGTAACAAAATAGATGGGCAATGGCCTATCTTTTGCTAGCTTTCCATACCTGTCTGCTGGTAGCTTCTTGCATGGAGAAAGATCAGGTACTGGAATTTTCTTCATAGTCTGGAGAAAGTTTGTCAGGTGGTTCCTCTGGTCAAAACAGAGCATTGATACTCAAAAATCTAAAGTCTAGTCTTTTAAAATACCATTAAGATGCCATTCTGCTGTGCCCATTTCTGGGGAGAGGGTTTCAATGGCTGTTCTTGAATAACTCAATCCAATTGCCAAATGTTTTTTTTTTTTTAAACCCTAGCAATATCATTAAGAGGGGTCTAATAGTCACCTCTTAAATAAAAGGACTTATACCTTTTTGCACTAGTGGCTTTATTGTTGTTATTATTAGAGTCCATTTAATGGATTAGAATGAGAGTCACTCCAAGTGCAATCCTGTGCAGATTTCCATGGTTTTAGAGTAGGTTAACTCAGTATGGGATTGCAGTATGGGATGTCAACATCCTGCACTGGAGATATGGTCTGTGTGGTCCAAGAAATATACAACCATTTCTCTGGCAACGTCCCCAGGCAGGGGCTGGACCAGTTGGGGAGCTGCCATATTGAAATCAAGTGTCAAACTTTATTTTACTTGTCTAACCATTTGCAGAAACAGCTCTGTGTAGTGATTAGATTCTGCAACAGTCAGGTTCAGATCCTATGCCATGACGTTCCCAGAGTGACCTTAGGCCCATCACTCTTTCTCAGCCTAACCTGCTTCACGGGGTTTTTGTGAGGATAAAACGGAAGAAGGAAAAGCAATATTGTAAGCCTTGTTGGGTCCCCATGTGAGAGGGAAATGCATTATAAATAAATAAGCAAAAGAAGAAGAAGAAGAAGATATTGGATTTATATCCCGCACTCCACTCCGAAGAGTCTCAGAGCGGCTTACAATCTCCTTTACCTTCCTCCCCCACAACAGACACCCTGTGAGGTGGGTGGGGCTGGAGAGGGCTCTCACAGCAGCTGCCCTTTCAAGGACAACCTCTGCCAGAGCTATGGCTGACCCAAGGCCATGCTAGCAGGTGCAAGTGGAGGAGTGGGGAATCAAACCAGGTTCTCCCAGATAAGAGTCCGCACGCTTAACCACTACACCAAACTGCTCATGAACTTGACTGGGAAATTCTATGGAACTAGTTTGATACAGCAGGGACCTCTTTTGATGTGCACACTTTTTCTTTTTTGCAAAGCAGAGAACTGAGCATCAAAGTCCCTTGTTGTACCTGTTTCTGCTCCATTAGTCATAACAAGGGACTAAATAGGCCCCCAACCCCTCCCTTTCAGGATTTATGCTGTTGATGGTAGCTGGAAAATCTCTGTGCTTGTTCACGTGCTCCCAAGCAGTAACCTGCCCTGACCAGTATAGTGCAGGATAGACCGATCTGGGCTGATGGCTGAAAGCTAAGCAGGATCAGCCCTGGTTAGTATTTGGATGGGAGACCACCAAGGAGTACAAGGTCACCAAGCAAAGTCAGGCCAATGGCGATCCATTTCTGAAAGTCTCTTGCCTTAAAAACCCTACTGGGCTGCCAGAAATCAGATGTGATGGCCATAAAAGGGGTGGTGGGGAGAGGCTGGTTCACATATGAAAATGGATCACACATGAATGACCATTGCTTGCGGGGCAATTACTCCAGCCTCAGTCTACTGATTTCCATGGGCTTAAAGTGAAGTAATTGTATTGGATTGCAGTGACATAACGCTTGTTTGCTGGCAATAATGCAACTCTACACAGGGTGTATAGAACGTTTTCACAGCAGCCAATGGGAGAGAGTCCATGATACATGCTTCTTTGCACAGTGTGCTGTTAAATACACTACTTAGTACAGTTATCAACATCTCCCAGAATTACAGTTCATCTCCAGACTGCAAAGAATAGTTTCTCTGGAGAAAACAGTAGCTTTGGAGAGTGGACTCTCTGGCTTTATACTCCACTAAGGTCCCTCCCCTCCCTACGTTCCCCAGGCAACACCCCCAAATCTCCAGGAATTTCCTAACCTGGAGATGGTAACCCTAGCCTATTTTTATGACTCCTCAAACAACCCTAAATTTTTGGGAGTAAGATCCACTTAGTTCAACGAATTTTACACCCAAGTACCAATGTTCCCTCTAAGCTGCAGAGCCTTGTGAGCAGAAATTCTACTTTGTGAGCTACCGGCATTAAAGTTGGGAGCTACTGCATAAATTAGCGTACTTTGGGGTCATCCTTCCTGAGCTAAGACAAAAATGTGTGAGCTGGCTGCTAAAAATCTGCGAGCTAGCTCACGCTAACTCAGTTTAGAGAAAACACTGCCAAGTACATATGCATACAGAAGCAGGCTTAGGTGATAATTCTACGTTTACTTCGCAGCGTCCCATTGAAATCAGTGGGATTTACTTCAGAATAAAAATACATAAACTCGGGCTGCAGCAGGGCAAAGCCACAGTTTTCTCCAAAACTGGATTTGGAGAAATCCCCGGAGTAAATCATCAGGCGTACTTATAAGCAAGAATGGAAATATGATCTAGCTGCAGGGAAATGAAAGGGGTACCCCCCTCCATTGCAAAACTACGGAAAGATTGCCCAACACTGAAACCCCAGTCGTATGTTTACACGGATAGAAACCCCGCTGAAGAGTGGAAATGATGCTTTTTAAGCATGACAATGGAGGGACGATGTTCCTTTAAGAGGCAACTCCTCCTCCCCTCCTTCTCCCTCCGCCTTGTTTATAACGCGGCGTCACCGAACTTGCACTTTTTCCTTCCTTGGTCCCGCCCTCGCCCATGCCCATTGGATAGAGACCGCCAGCCCCTCTCTTGTATTGGCGGAGGGGTCCACAGCCAAGGTTGGAGGCGCCAGAAGGGGAGTCAGCTGACCTTCCTTTGCCCAGTCCACTCCCCCTAGTAGCTGCCTTTCGCTGCTGCAGCTCTAGCTACTGCTGGCTCTGGCAATGGTGGGCAATTGCAGTTTGCTGGTGTTGCTACTAGGTTGGGCTGCTGCGTTGTGGTTGGGTTGTGTAGTAGTGCAAGGGAAGGATTCAGCTGACAAGGCCTCTCAGCACTCCAAACCTCCCCAGGAGACCTGGGCTCTCCAGACCTCAGAGGCCAAGACCCCCCAGGAGCCTGGGTCCCCCCACCCAAAGGTGCTCGGTTTCTGCCTGGAAGAGGGAGCCTTGGCCAGTGGTAGCCTCATCAAGGCTACCCCAGGGGCCACCTTTCGCCTGCGCCTTTATGGTACTGGCCTCAGCAACCACAGCTGGCCTTGGGTGGCCTTTGTGCCGCTGGGAAGCTCCTGTGCAGTTCCTGAAGGGGGTTCTTCCTCCACACCCTCCCCTACTGGTGCCCCTGAATTGCTTTTGCACGATATCCTGCCTGTTGGGGAATATGCAGTGCTGGTGACAGTGAAGGTGGCCTCTGTGGGCACCCAAGGCCAGTATCATCTTTGTAGCCTGGCAGGGCCTGGGAACCAGTGGGCTGCAGCTGCTCCTGGGGATTCTATTTTGGTGACAGAAGATGAAGGTGGGGGTGGGAGGGTGGCAGCTGTGGCTTTGTCCCCTCCTTTGGCACCCTGGCTTCTGGGCACCCTCGTGGCCTTACTGCTCGCTTTCTTAGCCTTGCTCCGGGTTTTGCAGCTCAGCACTTTGTGGCTGGATCCAGTGGAACTGTACGTGCTGCGGGACTGTGGTATGGAATCTGAGCGAGAGGCTTCCAAAGTTCTGGAGACTGTAAGACAACGTGGGACGTTTGTCCTTTGCTCTTTGCTACTCCTGAGTTCCTTGGCCAATGCTGCCTTGGCAGTGCTTTTCTATAGAGCGGTGGGAATGTTGGTGCCTGCTATCCTAGGTGTGGCCGCTTTGGTCTTTCTTTTAGCTGAGGTGCTGCCTTTCACCATCAGTTCACGGTGGGGACTTTTGTTGGCCCCCCGTGGGCTCTGGCTCACCCAGCTCTTCATGCTTCTAACCTTCCCTATCTCGCTACCGCTCAGCAAGGTGCTGGAACTCGCATTGCACCACGACACAAGTACATGCCTCCTGCGGGAGAAGATCCTGGACATGGTGCGCAACAGTGACCCCTACAATGAGTTTGTACGGGAGGAGTTCAGCAAAGGTGCCCTGCGCAACAAGACAGTTGAGGATGTGCTGACACCGCTGGATGAGTGTTTCATGCTGAATGCAAATGCTGTGCTGGACTTCAGCAACATGTCAATGATCATGCAGAGCGGCTACACTCGCATCCCTGTCTATGAAGATGAGCGCACCAACTTGGTGGACATGCTTTACGTCAAGGATTTGGCCATGGTAGACCCTGACGACTGCACACCTCTCAGTACCATCATCAAGTTCTACAACCACCCGCTTCACTTTGTCTTCAATGACACTAAGCTGGATGCTGTGTTGGAGGAGTTCAAGCGAGGTAAATTGGACTCCCTCGGGGTAGAATGTTTCCTTTATATGGATAAGATCCCTATATTCCACAGACCCCTGGGGTTTCCTTGAATGCATATCTGGTGATTCTTTAATGAGAAAGTCAGTAATGGAAAGTTGTCTGCCTCTGCCAGTCTTATCTAATGTGCAGTCAAAGGGGCATTTGGGGTGTGTTCTAGGGCAGGGGTCCCCAACCCCTGGGCCATGGACTGGTACCAGTCCATGGCCTGTTAGCAACCGGGCTGTGGAGTGAGGCGGAGACCTTTGCCTACTCCTCATTTAAAGACCCCCATGGGGGGCAGGGACGGGGTGTGGGTGTGGGGGCAGCCTGGGGCAGCAAAAACCCCAGTACGCGCCCCCCCCCCTGGTCCGTGGAAAAATTGTCTTCCCCAAAACTGGTCCTTGGTGCCAAAAAGGTTGGGGGCCACTGTTCTAGGGAGCATCCTCAGTTTTCCCAGATCCATTGTGAGGCCTAACATGTCTGTTGTGTACCTGTAGCCATCCAATTCAGATGACAGGGGGACTTGCAAAACCCTGTGAATCTGAAACCAGTGTTAACTCTCAAACCCTGCAACATTCAGTCCCTCTAACTTTTACTAGTTAACAGTCTCACTGTTGTATTTTGTACCCACTGAAGCTTCTGAACTGTCTCTGAAGGAAGCTTGTGATATTGTGGGCTTTCTTTCCGAGTGTGTTCTATCCTTGGTGCTTAAGTGGACCCTCGGTAATGAGCCTTATCAGGATGGCTCTGCTGGTCTTGCAGAGTGAGCCTAGAGCAAAATGTGATAATGTTTATTCAGCCAGCTAATAACCAAAGATCATTGCCAGGTGTTTGTTTTATTCTGATCACGTGTGTAATCACGAGATAAAAGTATTTGTTTCAATATTAGCATTGCTCCTTAAAGAGCAAGCCTGGGTTATTTGTGTATTGATAATTGCCACTCTGCCATCAGATTCCTGAGGCAGTAAACCAAATAAATACATCAGCATCAGTTTCATAGCTCAGTAAAGCAAGGGGAGTTCTTTGTGTCTTAGGGAGTAGCTTCTGGAGTTAATATGTTGTTTAGTGGAAAGCAGTTCCCTTTACAGGAACACATGAGAGGAGCAGGTGAACATTATTGTATGCAGTCTTTATGTACATGTTTGCATGCTGGCAAACTATGGAGGAAAAGATATGTATGAGATCACCATGCGTGACTAACATGCAGTGTTCCTGTAAGCTTTTGTGTGCAAGAGCACCAGAACATCTGAAGTGCCCTTCAGAATTTATGTTGTAAACAGTCTTGATTTCTCCATGGGTCTTAACTATGGCTGGAAAAATGTTCCCTTGCCTCTTTCTGATCTGCTGCTTCAGTCAGCTATAGGGCTGATTCCTAGGAACTCAAGATACATTTTCCATCCCTTCATTTAGCCCTATCCTCCGCTGTACCTCTCTTGGGTTCATCTCTTTTTACCTTCCCTTCTTTTTGTTGTCTACCCACACTTTCAAAATGTAGATTATAAGTAACTTGGGCAAGAATATGCTACCTTTGCTTATGGCACTCTGTACAGTACTGAGAAGATGGCCGATCTTCTTTCTGATTTTAAAACTTTATGGCTCTGGGGAATTGTTTCCACAACAGTTGCCCTGTGGAAGAGGTTCCAAGCATCTGCAATGTGTGGCAGAGAACTTTAGGAAGTGCAGCTAACAGGGTATGCTGGCTAGGCTTTTTGAGCCTTCCTATTGCTCCTCATCGACTGTGTACACCCCAAAACACACCCAGCATTCACCCTTCAGATTCACATCATGAGGGAGAATTAGCAGTGATGTGCAGTCTGTTTCTGAGGTAGACACCTAGCATGACTAGTGTTCTCAGTGAGGAGCCCCTGTTAAGCCACTGAGGTGAATCCCACAGGTTCCTGGACCCTCATCCTTGCAAATCAGTTGAGAAACTCATTTGTCCTAGCCCATGAAACATTTCTTAACCCACTTGCCTGTTCCTACCTGGACTGGATGTTTATAATACATCAACAGCCTTAAAGGCAGAAAAAACAATGAACTGTCTTCCAGTATAGACACTCTTCTCTGTCTGGTCATCCTTAACCAATCCTTATTTGCCTCAGGTGACCAATCAAGCGGCTGTTTGCATAATAGTATCTCCAAAAATTATGTATTGCACAAGCTACAGTGAAGCTGTCACTGGAAACCCTTTGTACGTTCCAAACCAGAGGTGGCCAAATTTGCTTAACATAAGAACCACATAGACTAAACGTCAGAGGTTTGAAAGCCTCAAGACAGGAATGTCAGATGTTTGAGAGCGGCAAGACAGGAAGGCAGGCAGGTAAATAGATGGAGGAGAGGTGGGAAGAAAACAACTTTAAATGCATTCTCCAAGCTGCCAGCTGGCTTAGCTTGGAAAAATGATTTAAAGAGACAAATGCCTCCTCCAAGCCAACTGATGGTGTGGTGGGGACTTTGAGGGCCACACAATATGTGTGAAAGAGCCACATGTGGCTCCTGAGCCACAGTTTGGCCACTCCAGACTCTTCTGAAGTTAGCAGGGTAAATGCTCTTGTTTAAGAATCTTGATTAGTTTATACCACAAGGTAAGAATCTCACTCTCTCTCTCCCCCCCCCCCCCTCAACCTGGAAAGCTGGCATGGTATAGTGATAAGAATGTCAGATTAGGATCTGGGAAACCAAGCTTTGCACCCCTCCTATACTTTGAAAGATTCTTGTTAGGATTAAAAACAGAGGAGGGGCAATGAGGATGTATGCCATTTTGGGTCCCTATTGGAGAGAAAAGGGGGGGGGGGAGATAAAGGCCCACCTGTGTCTAGCCTGCTCTAGTTCACACAGCAGGTGATCATACTTCTCCATACATCAAAAATAATCAAGGGAAGAAACTTTTATTTTTAAGTAGAACATTCAGTCATGCAAGCCCCTGCTTCCAGTTAGTGGTACAGACTAGATACAGATTGACCATCTCCTTGAGATGTAGACATATGCTTCAAAGTATGGAAGCAACTCTGTTATCCTCTGGCATGAAGTGCAGATGGAATCCATAGCTGATCAAGTTATATGTAACTGAATCTGGCTGAAAATCTAGAAGAGCTGTAGTAAAAAAAATGCAGGAGCATTCTAGGGCTGGATTACATGAAACACTAGGAAGATTTTTAATGAATTCGAGTGATTTTCATTGGTAGATAGTAGCTTTGGGACCCCACTTTATTGGGGAGGGGAAGATTTGCTATTTTCCCTAACTTCCTTGTATTTCTGATGTAAAACAGCTCCTGGAGTTGCTACCTGTCACCTTCAGGGGAAAATCATAAAGCTTGACTATTGACTTCATGTTGGAACAAATAGCAGTTCTAGGAGGCCATTTCAAGTTGGCAGAATAGTATGTGAGGGATGAAAGGTTAAAAATAGCCTCTGTGAGATTGCCCCAATCTGAATTTCAGTGGTGGAGACTTGGCTGTTATTTATCATAAAAAACTGCTTGGGGTCCATGTGAAGGTTAGTTATTAGTAGACCATTGTGGCTTGATATCTAAATGGATTTCCCAAGTGGGTTTTTTGTTGGTGGTGTTTTTTGACTATGGAAGGTTGTGCTAGATTAAATCTGTAATGTTTTGTAGGCAGGGCTATGTATGTTATGATTAAAAGGAAGTACTTCTTCACCCAAAGGGTGATTAACATGTGGAATTCACTGCCACAGGAGGTGCTGGTGGCTACAAGCATAGCCAGCTTTAAGAGGGGATTGGATAAAAATATGGAGCTGAGGTCCATCATACCTATATTGGCCACTGTGTGACACAGAGTGTTGGACTGGATGGGCCATTGGGCTGATCCAACATGGCTTCTCTTATGTTTTTATGATTCTGCAGCAAGTTAGGGAAAGTAGAGTTCCTGTGGAAGCCAGCTTCCCGAGATAACCTCTGTTTTAATCTTAAATCAACTTTCTAGTCCTTTTTGGCAGTAAAGATACACCTGAAAGGGCTCCTGAAATCTCACTTGAGAGAGGTGGCTATGAATTATGTGATCCATCTTGAATATTTAGTGCTGTCATGAGGAAAACCAGAAATAAATTTTACAAAATAAACATGCAGAGTTAAGTAAGCAAAGTAAACACAAATTTGACAAAGCTTCTGGCAGGGTACTTCACCAAAGACTTCTGAGTAAATTTAGCAGTCATGGGAAAGGAGAACTGGTTCTCTTCTGGCTTAAAAAGTGTCACCTGAATTAAATGACAGGAAGCAAAGAGTAGGAATCAATGCACAGTTCTCACAATGGAGGGAAGTAAATAGTGGAGTCCCAGGAGGCTTGGTATTGGGGTAGATACTATTTAATTTATTCATAAATAATCTGGAACTAGGGGTGACTAGTATAGTGGCCAAGTTTGCAGATGACATCAAATTATTCAGGATGGTGAAAACCAAGGCTGCCTGTGACCAAGAGGATCTCCACAGACTGGGTGAGTGGGCGAATGAAGTTCAATGTTGGTAAGTGTAAGGTGATGCACATTGGGACAAAAAATCCCAACTTGAAGTATAGGCTAATGGGACTTGCTGAGACTGAGAAGGGGAAAGATAATGGGGTAATAGTGGATAGCTCAATGAAAGTGTCAACCCAGTGTACTGTGGCAGAGAAAAAGGCAAATTCTGTTTTAGGCATTATTAGGAAAGGGATTGAACATAAAATGGCTAATATTATGCTCCTGTATAGATCTATGGTGTGGCCTCATTTGGAATACTGTGTGCAGTTCAGTTCACTGCATCTCAAAAAGGGCATCACGGAGTTGGAAAAAGTACAGAAGAGGGCAGCCAAGATGATTAGTGGATTGGAGCACCTTCCCTATGAGGAAAGACTGAAGAATCTGGGACTTTTCACTTTGGAAAAGAGATGACAAAGGGGCAAAATGATAGAGGTTTATAAAATTATGCATTGGGTGGAGAGAGCTGACAAAGATGTTTTTCTCCCTGTTCCAAAATACTAGAACTCAAGACCAGCAAATAAAGCTGATGAGCAGTAAGTTCAGGATGGACAGAAGAAAATATTTCTTTACAGAGAGTGATTAAAATGTGAAATTTGCCACTAGATAGTGTAGTAATGGCCACAGACATAGATAGTTTTAAAACTGGATTATATAGATTTACAGAGGGTAGGTCTATCAGTAGCTACAAGCTGTAGTGACTGAGAGGAACCTCCACATTAAGCCATTAACCTTTGAATTTCAGTCACCTGGAGGAACATCAGGGGAAGGTCTTGGCCTCTATGCTCTGTTCTTGGCCCTCTAGAGCAACTGGTTGGCTACTGTGGAAGGACGCTGGATAGCTGGACTACTGGACTAATCCAGCAGGGCTCTTCCTACATTCCGATGCAAACAAGTTCAGTGTGCATAAATCAGCATCTCTGGGCTCAGCATTTGAATATCTTGAACACAGAATTTCAATTTTGTAGGCTAGAGCAAATTATGGAGGTAAAATAGATAGCTACATAAAGCAGAAAAGCCCTGTCTATGCATTGGAGCGATTTACAAATAATGTCTGCACATCCTGAAAGGTACTGTTGCAGCCTGGTAGACTGTTTTTTAGAAGGAAAGGAAAGGTCCCCTGTGCAAGCACCAGTCGTTTCCGACTCTGGGGTGATGTTGCTTTCACAACGTTTTCATGGCAGACTTTTTACGGGGTGGTTTGCCACTGCCTTCCCCAGTCTTTTAACACTTTCCCCCCAGCAAGCTGGGTACTCATTTTACCGACCTTGGAAGGATGGAAGGCTGAGTCAACCTTGGGCCCGGCTACCTTAATCCAGCTTCTGCCGGAATCGAACTCAGCACTGCAGTACTGCTGCTTTACCACTCTGTGCCACAGGGCCGCTGTTTTTAGAAAGGAAACTCCAAAAGCTGAGCTTGTCCAGAATCTAGATTGTGTACAGTGTTCTGCAGAGGCAAAATATTAAATGGTTGTGAGCCTTGATGTTAGGAAGTGTTCCAATTCACCAGGATCCCTTTCTCTCTCTCTCTCTAGACTCCCCTGCCCCTGCAGCACTATGCTGCACTTCTCTTTTTCTTTGTGGAACCAAATGTGACATAATTGGGCTTTGCGTAGATTGTACATGACCAGTTTACATGGAACATACGCAAAGCTTTCCCAACAATAATAAAGCAGTGTGTGCCCTGACCAAAGAGAGGAGGTGAAGCCTTTGATTCTGTTCATAAAGGATTGCACAAACAATTGTTCTCCAGAAAGATAAACTAATGTCTGGTTTTTTTAGATCTCCCCCTCCCCCAAGAAGCCAGCAAACATTTGAGAGAAATAGCCCTAAGATTACTGTTTAAACTGTTTACTTCCCCCATTGTTTGTTTCCTCCTAATGTTTGGATTTGTCTCTACTGGCTTGTGAAAAATCCTAGGAAAGGAGACATGTCTGGATTTTGGTTCCTGATCTTCAACGTGGTGGAAAAGGGAAATTCAAATATGACCCAGGATCTACTTTGGCAGATATTCTATTATAAGTATATATAAGTGTCTTCAAGCCACAAATTGTGGTTTCTGATTGGTGCTACAGCTCCTGTAAAATTCTGTTTTGTCAGTTATTGCTACAGCAGCCTTGCAAGGTAGGTTAATGTGCTGGTGACAATTTCCAGGAACTTCTGGTACTTCCCTGGTTATTTATTCCCACTGGATTGGAAGAAAGTACCCAGATTAACCAAGGACATTCAGAATCTGCGATTTTAGTTGATTGTATTTTCTTGTAACTAACACCCCTCCACCCAACTTTCTTTAGTGTAATAGAGCCGGGATTTGTGTCGAGGTTGTGCCAAAGTGTAGACAACAGCTCTGCCATTGGCCATGCATCTTTTTAGCTATTGGAAGGGTCGTGCAGACAGCTATCTGGGTGAACAGTCTTGAAGAATCTACTTTCTTTAGGATTCTTGTGACCTAGGGATGTCTGTTAAACTTTGAAAGTGCATAACTGGAATCTCTAGACAAGTAAGCACTGTTAATTGGGAATGTCAGCCTCCTGGTTGAGCGTGCTGCTAATGATAAGAGACTCTGAATAAGCAAGGTCACAAGGAGGTAGCCGTGTAGCAGCCAGCACACACTGGTCTACCTTCTGCCAGCCTGCATATCTGGGCAGTTGTTATGCCAACCTTTGCATATTCTGCAACCTTACAAGTTACTAGGCAGCCATTTGTACTGAGTGAAGAATTCAGCATGCAAAACATCTGTCGTCTGGTCCCTTGAGGCTGCAGATGAAAGTCTCCTGTACTCAAATGTGTTCTTAATGCAGTCTTGAGAAGAGCTTTTCCTTAGTCTTTTTAAGAGTTATAAGGGAAAGGGCTTAAGCAGGGGTGGGGGGACAGATTGGATTTGAGAATACTGAAGGCAAACATGAAGGAAACTTTGCAAGAGGAGAAAAAACCCTCATATCTCGCACCATCCACTTCAGTTCTTTACACGTTGTAGGGAAGGATTTCAGCCTTTGCGTTGTCCACAGGAGGGCCCCTGAACTCCTTCCAGCACAAGTGCAGGAACGCCTGCAGCTCAAATGCAAAAGAGGAAGATCAAAGAGAGGATCACTACTGGGTTCCTTAGACCTGTTCAGCTGGAGCATCAAGCTGTTCCCCAGGAGATCTGGAAAGATTCTGAAGCAGGCCATTTCCCCCATCGGAGCATGCATCCCACTCCATGGGCCCATCGTCTTTTTAAATGGTTTTTTCTGAACATTAGAACCCGTTCTAAGTGAAACTCCTTCAAAATGCCTGAAGTTTTTCTTTCCCCTGCATAAAGTTTCTAGGTCAGTGGTATCACAACCAGGGAAACTTGAACTCCAGCACTTCTCTCTTTAAATTGATTTCCATTTGCCCTTAGATGTTCAGTCTCATGTTCGTGACCATTGGTCCTCACTTGGCTGGGTTAGCAGTCAAGAGTATAATCAGAAACATAATAAAGATACCCAACATCCTTCTGCTTTTAACTCTCACCAAAACTCTCCTGTCTGGCTGTTCTCTTTTACATCATGTGGTCTTCATTCTGTTTTCTTCCATATGTGTATAAGCCCTTTTTAGATACTAAATCATCTTACTCTTGAGCATATGGCTGCAGTTTAGTACCAGCTTCTGAGGTCATAAAACTTGGTCTGGAGCCAGAAGTCCCATCTGCTGAGCCAAAACAAGGCATTGTGGCCATAACTTTTCTCTCTCTTGTCTCCCAGCTCCAGAAAGAAATTGTAGCACCTTCACCACACATAAGGTTTCTTTTTGGGGTGTGTTTTGTGTGTGTGAGTGGCTCCTTTGACCCTATCTTAGGGATCCATTTAAGATATGAATAATAGGGGGTGGATTTTACAGTTTTGCGTAATGGCTTGCCTAGGAAACTGATGGGTAGTATATTCAGGGTCAAGCACATACATGTCTGAGTCTATTGCAACAGAAAACAGAAAGCCTTGTGCCATCTCAGTGTCTAACTTATATCAGGATATAAGAGTTTGGTAGTGGTGGAGAGAGTATACTTTGGCAGATGCATTTGCCGGAAATGTACATATCTGGTATATAATTTGTTAGCCTTTCAACCATTGGTCCATCAAGGTCAGTGTCAGACAGGCAGAGGCTCTCCCATTAAACCATGGCAGAAGGTTTACACAGAAATGGGGGGGGGGGGTGTTGTTATTTTTAAAATTTATTTATTTTTATTTATTTACCTTAAATTTCTATCCCGCCCTCTCTGCAAGTGGACTCAAGGTGGCTAACAGTGAGTTCAGATGTTTACACTTTCAGTTTAAAATTCAGTTTATTTAAAATTAAAATTCAGTTTATATGCCAAAAGGCAATGTTATAATAGTCGGAGCATCAGATTACAAATTCATCCACACAATAAGAATGCTCTATTTCCTTGTTATCACTGCAGTGGCATTCACTCTTGCAGTGAGGCATGCACAAGGGAGTTTGTGTACACTTCCTTCCCTGCATTTCCCCCCTGCCATGCCACTGTGGAGGGGTTTGGGGTTTTTTGTTTTTTGTTTTGCTTTTGGGGGGGAAGCTCTGTAATTACTGTTGCATTATAGTGTTACTATGATCTATAGTAATGAGAAACTGGTGCTGTAATATATCTTTATGTATCAGATGTCACAAATTCACAATTAATTTGTGGCATTCATTACCACAAGATGTGTAATAGCCATTAGCTTTTTAAAAAAAATGATTACCGTACATAAATTCAGAATATAAGTCACTCTCAAGTGGCTCTGATAGTGAAATGGAACCTCTGTTTTCTGAGGTACTGTATCTCTGAATACCAGCCATGGTATGAACATCAGGGAAAGACTGTTCCATTCAGATCCAACCTGTGGACTTTCTGAAAGCATCTGGATGCCTTTGTTGGAAACTAGATTTGGAGCTAAATGCACTTTTGGCCTAAGCCCACAAGGCGATTTGTGTGATCTGAAAAGACCTGGTGAGACTGAGAACCAGCTCAGGTATTTAAATGTCTGCCTTTGTTCTCTCTTCTAGTAAGGGGCTATGTGAGGAAATACCCGCTTGAACTAGGCTGTATGTGGCTGGGGCCTATCATTTCCAGCATGCCTGTTGTTTGTGGTGCAGTAGCTAAAGCCATGGATGGCTAATGTTAAACAGAAACGGACAAGTAGCTTGCCTTTCCCAGTCTCCCAACCCTTTCTCTTTCAAGCTGCATTTTGCTTGTGGTGAAAGAATGTGTGCCTTTGAAACATATGTCTGTATATCACCAGTTCTGTATAGTCTCATAGGGCCCTTCCTCTAGTCTCAGAGAAATAAACAAATTATCTAATTAAAGTACAGGACACAAAGGCATTAATTCAGAAATTAAAGAAGTCTGAGATAACTGCAGAATGCAGCTCTCAAAAACTCTGAAGCTTTTGGCTGTCAGAATTTAGTGCTTAGTGGCTTGAAATGAGCCAACAATCAGCTCTGGTGTTTTGGAATGTTTATTGAACATTCCAGCTATCCAGAATTATTAACAACCTGCGAGTCCGCTTAGTCTAGAGAGAGAAGGGTTTGTGTGCTTTCCCAATGCGAAGGAGTGTGAATATGTGACAGGATGGTGGCAGAGAAGGACCGCAGTACATATAGGTAGCAATTCCACAGGACCCTGGGACCCTTTGGGATACAAGCAGTCCCTCCTTAGCCCTGTGTGGTAGATAATACTCCATAGCATTTATAAACCATTGTCAGTATTCAGAATGCTTCATAAAGATTGTCTCAGGCCATTATTGTAGATGGGGGAGGGAGGACCTGAGCCGGCCTTTCTTGTCCATGGCAATTTAATGAGTCTTTAGCACAGATGAGAGTTGAACTGGCAGCCTCCCCATTCCTCTGCAGGGCATTAGAAAAAGCATTGTGGTACATTAGCTGGACCTTAATGAAGGATCTGCCCCTCCCATGAGGTCCCCCCCCTTTCTCTCTGTTTTCCCTGCCCCCCCTCCTTGAAACACTTGGCAAGAATAGCTGGTGCCACCCTTCACCTCTGCATAGTTGCAGGGATCTGGCTGCCCTGCTGAGGAGCAAGGCAGATGAGCTCACAGGTTTAGTCCGCCGACTTTACAGTTTCCAGGGGCACCTTTGAGAATAAGCTTCCTAAGAATCTTATGCTTTCATTCCCCCTCCTTCCTTGCTCACCCACCCATTCCCTTTAAGTTGAATTTATCCGTACTCACAATTAAGAGGCTGTTTCCCTCCTGCACCTGACAGCAAGTGAACGTCTTGCTCCTCTTCATCCTAATTGGCATAAGTACAGAACCCCTTAGATAAAGGGCAGTTTCTGTGCTCCCGCTGCCTTTCTGCGCTTCTGTGGCCAGTTCAACTCAGCTTGAGGGTAACATAACTTCAAAGCCAGAAGTCTGAGTAAAGAAAGTAAGATTCTGATCCAGGCATAGCAGCCCGTGAACAAAGCTCTGATGTTTGTGTGTGAATGGCAAAGCTATCTCAGTGCACATTGGAATGCGCATGTTAATTATTGTTTGGCAGTGTGTGCAGTATAGTCAGGAGATCCTAAGACTGACAGTCAGGCAAAAGTTCCAGCAGTTTTAGAGTTATGCACCACTAGGTGGTGAGCTAAACTTGTTTTTAAGGTAAGAGATGTTTCAGAGGTAGTTTGCCTCTGCATCGTGGCCCTGGTATTCCTTGGAGGTCGCCCATCCAAATACTAGCCACAGCCGACCTTGCTTCACTTCCAAGATTTGACAAGGTTGGGCTAGCCTGGGCCATTCAGGTCAGGGCAATGCAGCATGGGTAGACAACATTCCTTGCTTGGATGCCTATTCTGGCACATTTCTAAATGCTCACAGCAGTTTTTGAGCTTAGCAAGTGGCATGTAGAACCTTGTGTGTGCATTCTGATCATCTGGGACGTGGAGAATGTGAAAACTGACCCTTTGCATATAATTATGTTATTGAGGCAGGAGCTATGTGCACCATGCAGTCCCAGGATGTGGTCTAAACCTGATGAAGCTAAGCAGTTCTCAGTGCTGAGCTACACAGTCTTTGTGGCTTCATGTTCTGTTTAAGCATATATATGTTTTTAACAGAATGCAATTACTACAGCTACATTTTAAAGGGAAATACTAGTGAGGAACAGAATGTTGATCAAAAGGAGCATGGAATATATGGCTGGAGTCTCTGCGGACATGAACATAAGAACATAAGAGAAGCCATGTTGGATCAGGCCAATGGCCCATCCAGTCCAACACTCTGTGTCACACAATTGCCCCCAAAATTTTTTATACACACACACACATATATATATATACACACACACTGTGGCTAATAGCCACTGCTCCATAGTTTTATCTAACCCCCTCTTGAAGCTGTCTATGCTTGTAGCCGCCACCACCTCCCGTGGCAGTGAATTCCACATGTTAATCACCCTTTGGGTGAAGAAGTACTTCCTTTTATCCGTTTTAACCTGACTGCTCAGCAATTTCATCAAATGCCCACGAGTTCTTGTATTGTGAGAAAGGGAGAAAAGTACTTCTTTCTCTGCTTTCTCCATCCCATGCATTATCTTGTAAACCTCTTATCATGTCACCCCACAGTCGACGTTTTTTCCAAGCTAAAGAGCCCCAAGCATTTTAACCTTTCTTCATAGGGAAAGTGTTCCAACCCTTTAATCATTCTAGTTGCCCTTTTCTGGACTTTTTCCAATGCTATAATATCCTTCTTGAGGTGCGGCGACCAGAATTGCACACAGTATTCCAAATGAGACCGCACCATCGATTTATACAGGGGCATTATGATACTGGCTGATTTGTTTTCAATTCCCTTCCTAATAATTCCCAGCATGGTGTTGGCCTTTTTTATTGCAATCGCACACTATCTTGACATTTTCAGTGACCACGACCCCAAGATCTCTCTCTTGGTCAGTCTCTGCCAGTTCACACCCCATCAACTTGTATTTGTAGCTGGGATTCTTGGCCCCAATGTGCATTACTTTGCACTTGGCCACATTGAACCTCATCTGCCACGTTGATGCCCACTCACCCAGCCTCAACAGATCCCTTTGGAGTGCCTCACAATCGTCTCTGGTTCTCACCACCCTGAACAATTTAGTGTCATTTGCAAACTTGGCCACTTCACTGCTCACTCCCAACTCCAAATCATTTATGAACAAGTTAAAGAGCATGGGACCTAGTACTGAGCCCTGCGGCACCCCACTGCTTACCGTCCTCCACTGCGAAGACTGCCCATTTATACTCACTCTCTGCTTGCTATTAATTAGCCAGTTTTTGATCCACAAGAGGACCTGTCCTTTTACTCCATGACTCTCCATGAGCAGGAGATCGCTGGGGAACCTTGCATTCTCTGCCTTGAGCTCTTTGAAAAAAAAGAATGCAAATAAAATAAAAATTCTCTTTTTTAAAAAAGAAGATGATAGTGAATGTTCTATAGCAAGGGAATGCACACAGAAAAATACAGATTGAAGAATAATACAAATTGTGCAACTGCACATAACGCACCTTCCAGTGCATCAGTTGTTCTGTTAATCACTGGGAAAGCGGCAGGCCAGAGAAGCTCAGCTTTCTGGCCTCTAATTCAGGAATCTTCCAGCTCCTGAGGTTCCATCAGGCATTGCCCACACATTTCTGCCATCACTTTCAAACCACAAGTGCTAGAAATGTGCCCCCTTGCCCCTTTCTTCACGAAAGCCGATCATCTCAAGAAGCTGAATTCCTGTGGTTTTTCTGTGAATAAAGTGCAAATACACCCTTCAGGGTGTTGGAGTAGGAGAGACAGACATTTGCCTGAGATATAGAATTTTTCCTGCACATGTGGCACTGAAACCAGTGGGGGTTTCAAATGAGGATTTCCTAGGGGATTCTGCCTTGTTTTGATTGTGGGAGGAGGATCATTTGGTTTGCCCTTTTTTAGCATCAAGAGCTCTTGAATTGACCCTTTGCTATGACAGCCATTCTTTGCTGGGTGCTTTCCATTCATACCAGAGGAACCTTTGATAGGAAAGCTGGTGGCCTCACTCCTTCTCTTCTGTTTGTCTTTAACAATGTTAAGACGTCTGGTACAATTCTTCCCTGATTTAGTCTTGAGACTGTTCAAAAGAACAAATTGACCTCCTGCTAGTGTTGGAAAGGCCTCTTGTCCTGCAGAGCTGCACAGCACAGGAGCCTGGGGCAAACTCCAGGGAACCATGGGTGGTCTAAATACCTTGAGAGAGAAAACTGGAAGGAAGACCTGCAAGTCAGGAGCTGTTCAGAGCACTTGCATCAGTGGCCCAGCAGGAGACTCCAAGAGGGGGGCAAGAACATTATGTTTGTTTGTGTTGTTCAGCCAAACTAAACAATCATCAAAAGCCTAATCTGTGTATGATGGGGGGTGGGGCACAGAGCACAGCCTGTGACCTAAACCAGCTTGTGGGCTGATCGTGTCATTAGAGCAACGTTGCCAATTTAGGGGATTTTCTGGGTGGGTGGGGTCAAGTCCAGAAGTCTGCACCAGAAAACTTTTCATATTGCTTCTTGGATGCTTTCCATGTGGCATCCAGAGGGACTTTGACTATAGCATTTCCAAAAAGATTGTTTGAAACCAGGTTTAGGAGGAAAGGCCACAGCAAAGAGAGGGATAAATTGTCCTCTCTTCATTCTGCTGCCATCACATTGATGCCTGCAAAAACAGTACTGCAATAAGGAGAATAAGGTGGAGCACAACATCTGTGTGGAAACAGCTGAGGATGGAGAATTATGAAGGAGAAGAATGTGCCATTAAGTTGCAGCTGATTCAGCTTTCCACAGGGCATTCCAGGCAAGAGAGGTGGTTTGCCATTGTCTTCCTCCCCAGAGCAGTCGCCAGTCTTCCTTGGCAATCTCCCATCCAAGTATGAATGGTGGCTGATACTCCTTAGCTCTGAAGCCCTGACAAGTTTGGACCAAACTGGGCTAATCATGCAACAAAACGCGCGGGGGACGGGGGGGGGGGGGAGACTGTAAAAAAAAAAAAAGAAGTGAAGTACAAATTCTAGAGCACCTGTTCCTATGTTTAAAATCTACCTCCCTTGTTTAAAATATACTCATGAGCATCTGCTTTCTCAAGTGGTTGCAATTTTAGCACCCACCAGAAGTGGGGCCTTCTCAGTCACTGCCCCTGTAGTTTGGAATGTGCTTCTAACATTGAGGCTCATTCTGTTCCTTCACTTGTTTCCTTTTGGAGGTTGCTGAAGACTTTTCATTCTGTTGGGCACTTGGGATTGGAATTTAATCTTTTTTGAGCCAGATTGTTTTATGTTGCAGATATTTTAGATTTTGTTTGAATTAAATTTATCATGTTTTTGTTAATGTTTTTGCTGTGTTAAGCAAATGGACAACCTTCCAGCTAAAAAGAGTTAGAACACTGCAAGTAATCTTTTTGTGAGAAACGCAGACTAAATAAATGCTTGTTTTAAAAGAATGTTGCTATTTATTTAGGCTGCCAAATTTAGTGTTTGGTATGATGTCATTTAGCCTTCCTTGGTATAGGATTCAAGCATTTGTCTATCTGCTGTTGTTGCCATATAGACAAAGATAGACAACACATAGGCATCCAAACGCAGTATAAACCATGCAATTGAGAAAGAATAGCGGCGACTGTCAACAACTCCTGAGTTGCCTTCAGATATCACATTTCGGAAGAAAACTAGTCCCAGATAACATGCGTGCCTGCATTCATGTATTGTGGAGAGCTGTTTAGTTGAGATCCTCAGAAGGGAGGGGAAAGGGATGGAAGAGTACATGTGTGAGCCTAATGTATTTTCCCCTTAACAGCGATTACGTGTGACATCTGAATATAGACTTAGTTTTGTCCAGGTTTAAAAAACAATGAACAGTTTCAGGTTATCTACCAGCAACCTTGCCTATTTGATCCTATCATGCATCTAATTTGCATATGTTGCCCCACTGTGTAGACAAAATAATCTGCACAATGGGGCTGACTACGGTGGGATGAAAAAACCAAAAATGTGACCAGGATTGTGTGACTCCTCTATCCCCACGAGGAGGTGAAGCAATTTATATTGGGAACTAGGAAAGGGAAGGAGGAGGGAGGGGAGAGAATACAAGGGCTGCAGCTAAGAAGGAGAGCCAGAAGGATGGGGAGTATGGGGAGGGAAGGAGAGGCGAGGGGGAGAAGAGATACCTCTGAGGCTAAGAGGGAAGAAAAAGTGGACCTGGAATAGAGTGGGGGAGACTGTGTCTAGGGGGCAAATATCAGGAGGCAGGGAAGACCACACAAGTAGGAAGATTAGGGGGGTGGGCATAGGGTTTGTTGGGAGGGCCAAAACAGCAAGCAGGTTGGAGGCAGGAAGGTAAAGAGGATCCTGATTCCTGACCAAGATGAGGGAAAGCAAAGGGAAGCAGCATGGAATCAAATGTTTTCATCTCCCTCACTTGCTCTACCATGTATTTTTAAAAAACCTGTGATCTTATTCATTAATGTAATACCCAGCTAGAGTAACATTTTTTGTGTTTTTTTGAAATGTTCTGTAGTAGTCTGGCTCTACAAAATACATTCCTGAATGAATAAATGGCAACACTCCCTTGCCATTCGTTGAGAAAATAACTTGTCATGGTGGTGTAGTGTTTACAGCAGGGGCGGCCAAATTCGTTTGACATAAGAGACATGTAGAATAAATGTCAGATGTCTGAGAGCCACAAGACGTGAATGTCGAAGGAAGGAAGATGGAGAGAGGGAGAGGTAGAAAGAAAACAGCTTTAAATGTATTCTCCAAGTCACCAGCTGGCTTGGCTTGGAGAAGTGATTTAGAGAGAGGAATGCCTTTTCCAAGCTGGCTGATGAGACAATGGGGGCTTCAAGAGCCACATAATATTCAGTTTGGTCAGCCCCGATTTAGAATGTCAGACTAGGATCTGGAAGACCCTGGTTTGACTCCCCCCTCTGCCATGGAAGCTTGCTGGATGATCTTGGGCCAGTCACACACTCTCAGCCTAACTTACCTCACAGGATTGTTGTGAACATAAAACAGAAGAGAGGAGAGTGGTGTAAACTGCTTTGGGTCCTCATTTAAGGGGAAAGTTCTGTCCCCATAATTAAATTCTGCATGTGTTTGGTGCAGAACATATACTGGCAGCCTGTCTCAGCCAGATTCAAGAGTATCTTGGCTCAAAGATGCTTCACCTCCATTTCTGTCTGTGTTGAGCAAAGCAAGAGCTACAGATTGAGCTATGAATTGTTAGGTTCCTGGTTTGAATTCTGTCATGAGGTCACTAGGTGGCAAGCAACTAATATTCTCAGACTGGGTAATCCCCCCCACCCCCAATGTGGAGGTTAATAATGCTGTCCTACCTTACCTTACAAGGATGCAATCTTTACAGGAAAAAGTATTTTAAGTACTATAAAGGATTATAAACTTCCTGTTAATTCTCAGATAGTTTCAGTGCCTGTTCTCTGGCTGCACTGTGGTTTACCAAGCCCTGCTTGTTCCCTTCTTCTCTTTCCCAGGTAAATCACATATGGCCATTGTTCAGAAGGTAAACAATGAAGGTGAAGGAGACCCCTTCTATGAAGTCATGGGCTTGGTGACATTGGAAGATGTCATTGAGGAAATCATAAAATCGGAGATCATGGATGAGTCAGATGACTACAGTAAGTTGTTTTCAGGCAGGTATGGCCTGTTTGGCTTGGTTTCTCATCCCCCCCCCCCCCATCAAGATAAGGGCTCCTTCCTCTAAACAGGCTAGGCTGGTAGAGTTACCTTCTTATCAACACTATGCTAACCATGGAAAATACCATGACATCTGACCAACCTCCACATTTCACAATAATTTCTTGCCAAAGTTTGCTGTTCTAACTGCAACTAATTTAATGGGCAAACTATACATGGCACTGCATTTTGGGGATGTCAGTTAACTCTAAATGCAGGACTTGATACATAGGTTTTTCTCTGGCATTTCCATGCCAGCTCCTGCTCTCCTGAACAATCCAGATTCTTTTCAATTTACGTTCTTTGGCAATGGGTATTGCACATTTAGATAAGTACATCTTAGTAAATTAGTCCACCTGGTTGTTTATAGCAAGAGTCATACAATGTTCAGAATCTGCGTGTTGGCAGGAGTAACTCTTAGAATTTTCTGGAACAACAGCTTAAAAAGATCAAGAAGGACACGCTCAGTTCTCTCTCAGTTTACTCGTTCCCCCTTCTCAGGAGGCAATGACCTGTCATTTGTGGTGTAGAAGGTGTTGCTGAGTATTATACATGTTCCCTTCTCCCAGGAATAAGAGCATTTTAGTCTGAAATTCTGCACATTTTTACCTGTGAGTAAGGCCTACTGGTCATAACAGGGTGTGCTTCTGAGTACATATGCATAGGACAGAACTGTTGCTTCTTGGAGAAGAGAAAGAACTGGGAATTCTCTTCCTGTCTGAGATCCAGAGCCCATACCTGGATATGGTGTGTTGCGCCTAAATGGAACACTGTGCCTGAACAGTAACTCCTGTATTAAATGCCTGTTCCCCCCACAAAGGCCTGGAGTATGCTGGAATGCCATAAAGAAAGGGACATTCCCTGTTGAGGAACTTCCAAAAGAATCCCTGATTCTGCAGCTTCATGCCACATACGGAAAATTTATCTGAACACCTTCAGACTCCACTGCAAATCTTTTTTTAGAATTTGCAGGTGGAACAGCAATTATAGTGGCAGCTGTTAAAACCAGTGGGGTGGGGTATGTGTGCAAGGGAAAGTTTCCCATCTCTCCTCCGCTGGTATTTAGATTAGATGTGGTTATTCCTTAGAAGCACATGTACATTCTTTTCCATTTTCACCTTATACCCAAAGATGTGTGTTCTCTGCGGGGAAAAATGAAAAAAAAAAGGGTCTTCTATCAAAGTATTCCAAATACGCTTGTGTACATCAAATAGATTTGTGCATGCTTACTCACTTTCCAGAATGTGTTGTAAACACAGGGAGTGGGGAGGAGCATCTGCACTGGCCATTGAAGACCTGCCCTGATTTGATAATTTTATTCAGTAGGTGTCTCAGGACTAATCTATCTGCTGTTCAATTTCTTCCACGTTTGTTTTAAAGAATGTTCTGGCATGGTAGAAGAGAGAAGCTTTAACATTTTCCTCTTAATGTTCTTTTTTCCCTGGAAAATGTCACCTCTAAGCTGCTTCTCTCTTTGCATGGGAAATCTTACTGGTACTTACATTTTTCCCGATCAGGGTAAAAGCATCTTGGGGCTTGCTTGTCCCTGTTAGAAAATAGTTCGGAGTGGAAAAGGTTAAAATTTCCCTCTTTAGTTCCCTGTTATCCTTGATAAAGGAATTCCAGGCAGATTCACAACCTTGAGGTCTAGAAACCTGCTTTTCTAAATGCTAGCTAACATCCCTGGGAAGTGGAATTGTGCACCCAGTACTTTAGTCTATAGTTCTATACTTTTTTTTTCTTTTGCTTTCTCTTTGCCAATCCCCTCCTCAGGGGAGAACAAAATGAAGAAGAAGCCTCCCCCTCTTGGGACCTTGGTGGATCGCAGGAAAGAAGATTTTTCCTTGTTCAAAGTGTCTGACAATGAGTACAAGGTGAAAATCTCCCCACAGCTACTGCTGGCTACACAGCGCTTCTTATCTAGAGGTAAGTCATGGAAAGGGGCCCATCTTCTAGTGGTTCTCATTCTCCTCTGGCACTCACCCCTGCCAGTAAATCCTTTTCCCCCACTATCTTCATCCATAAGCAAAGCTGGGCTTTGTTTATTGGCTATGTCAGATTCACAGCATCTGATGCTGCTTAGCCTTTAACTGCTCCAGGGTAGGGAAGAGATTCTCCCATAGCGGCTCAAAGTGATTGTTAGCTCTTGAATCTACCAAACTGTCCTCAGGCAGGGACACCAGATGGTAAAAATGCAAGGGATCTGGGCCCACTCTGCTGACCCTTGGGCGAGGGAAAGGAGCATCATTATTAAATTGCTAGTTCAGCTCAGCAGTGCCCTGGCAGGTGCTGAAGGAAAAGGCTAGCTCTAAAGGGACAGTTTTTATTGTATTCACTTGAGACGTGTTTATTTCAGCCATAACAAGTTTGTCCAAGATTAAGGATTTTTGGTAGTAGGGTCACAATATAAAATGAGCACACTCAAACCCATGGAACTGTATTCTATAGAGTTCTTTTCTCTATTTTTTTTAAATTTAGTTGAGTTTATTTAGCTGCAGGCTGGACAAAAATCACAAGTAAAGCAAACCACACCAGTGGAAAACGGAACTGTTAAAACAACATACAAGGCATTATCTACCATATATTCAGCAATATTCAGCATTTTGTAGCTGCCAGAGTCATATCTAACTAGAAAATATCTTCATTATTGTTTGCCAGTAGCTGTTCTGGTTCCTGCTGGTTTACTCAATTTGTGTCATCCCTCAAAACAGGATCAAAAGATCTAAACCTTTCCCCATTGGCGGGATATAAAAATAGATAATGGATTAATCATGGATACACAAAGGCACAGATTGTTCACGGCATAAATGGCCTGTCCAAGAGCCACCTCAGAAGATAACTGGTCCAGTCTTAATAAAGTGAAAAAAATTACAAAAGAAATTTGGGAGATCTCTCAGACAATTCAGCAGCCTGTGCACAGGGCTGCTTCACTTTCAGTCAGTAGAATCAGATCCTGCTGAATGCGGATGACTCTAGTTCTGCAAATAATAGTAATTTTGCAGTGTTCGTGTGTGTTTTCATACTACTTTATTTTATTTTGGTCAAAAGGGGCCGTTTTATTGGCTGATAAACTTTCATTATTCACCAGAAACAAAAAACAAAAAAAGGCATTTTGGTGCATCTGACACTTCATAATGGGATGGAAAAACAAATAATGCAGTAAACCCTCCATTTTCCTGCCTCCACAGATGCGAGCCCACAGATTTTAATTACTATTGCAGTATCTTCCATCATCCCCACAGAGGGCATTAACTGTAATCAGTGGAAGGTAAAATCATTCCTCAGAGTGTGTTTCTTCAAAGAGGCTAGATCATTTCCAAGGCTGTGCAGAAACATAAGCATACAATTCCAGGGAGTAATCTCAGTATGCAGCAATATTCCAGATGTTTGGAAGGGAGCACATCTCCCTTCAGAACTATTTGAGCAGTGTGGGTGGAAGAGGCACTGTCAGAAAGCAAAGAAAGCAGGAGCATAAATGGTTTTCCTTGAGAGAGAACCTCAAAATACATAATTTTAATGACTTGTTTTAAGACTGATAAATTTATGAGTATTTTTAAAAGTATAGGTTTTAACTTTGTGAGCTGCTTCAAGCAGGTAGTGTATAACTTTTCTGAATCTCTCTGGAAACAGCAGAAAGGGGGGGGGGAAGGACTCTCTTGATCTATTTTGAAAGTCCACCGTGACATCAGCAAGAGGTAGAACCAAGGGTTGCCCACCTTAATGAGAGTGATTTCTGAGTAATGAAAAATATCCTGAGCTACCCCCCTTCTCCCCAGCATGTGACCAGGTTTTATGCTGCCCTAGACACAACATGAACTAAGAAGAGCGCTGGAAATGGAGCTATTGGCTAAGCAGCACAGAGAAAAGTCCTATGAAATAAATCCTTTTTAAAAAAAATACCTCAAGCAGATTTTTTCCATGAGCCAGAGAACTACTTTTAGCTTGTGAGCTGCCTGGTGGAGGAGACCTCTACAACAGATCAATCTTCTCCTCCACTTCCTCCATTTTCAAAGAGTTGCATGTTTAAAAATTCCAAACTCAGAGTGGCAAGCCCAGACCAAGCTACAGATTCTCTCAGAGCGTTGTCTATTTAGCTAAGCTGTAGCTTGGACAGTCAACTGAGTGACCAGTGAGGCAGCCATAAATCTGGAATGAATACTTCAGTACTGGTTGGAACAAAATGATTGTGACCAGGATGCAATTGGATCATGAGAAGTAGGTTTTAGATGGACAGTTCCCAAGCTTTTTGAATTACAGGAACGAGCAATGGCTGTACCTGATGTAATTGGCCTTAGGTATTTAGAAAGAGGGATTTAATTTTGGAATGCCCTCCACTAAAAGATGAATTCATGAATAAAGGAAAGCCTCAAATGACTCAGGCAGTGTGTTTGCATTCAGTGGCAAACTGGAAATTGATCGTTGTATATATATTATGTTGTTGGCAATGTTGATAGATGGGGACCATGTAAAAACTAGAAGCCTGGGAAGATGTGTGATGACTCCTGGGTTCAGTGTATGGCATTTAGAGAAACGAGCTTCAGGAGGAATCTAAGAGGGCAGAGCTAGAAGCAGGGATGATGACAGTTGGAAAATGACAGTTGGGGGAGAGAGGAGGGGAGAGCATGAGTGTTCTATTTAGTTATCATGATAATAGCTGGCAGCTGCCAGTAGGCCTGGCCTTCCTGAATTTTGTTAATTCCCATTTAAAAGTACTCTAAACCGATGGCCACATTTTATGGCAACATTTTCCTTGAGCTAATTACAAGTAACACATAACTGCATTGTGAGAAGTGTTTTCTTTTCCTCTTTCATGAATCTAACACAGACAAGTTATGTTTTATAAATATTGTGAGCTGCTTTGGAGATTCTAGTCAAAAAGCAGGATAGATATCTGATCAATAACTGCCGTATTCATGAAGTGGCCTTGTGTTGTACCATTCATAATTTTGTAAATATTCCATCCCACCCCCTGAGGCAGGGGTGGCCAAACTGTGGTGGTGGCCACATGTGGCTCTTTCACACATATTGTAAGGCACTCAAAGCCCCCAGTGCTCCATTAGCTGACTTGGAAAGGGCATTTATCTCTTCAAATCACTTCTCCAAGCCAAGCTAGCTGGCAGCTTGGAGAATGCATCTAAAGTTGCTTTTTTCCACCTCTCCCTCCCTCCTCCCTACTTCATCTATTTTCCTTCCTTCCCTTCCTCTCTCAAATATCTGATGTTCTTGTCTTGCGGCTCTCAAACATCTGTTTATTCTGTGTGGCTCTTATGTTCAGCAAGTTTGGCAACCCCTGCCCTTAGGTAACTTCCTTTCTAAATCCCAAACTCCATTCCTGTAGTCATCTTTTTTAGACAGAAAGCTTTTCGTGGTCAGTAGGATAGCCAGCCTCTTTCATATTTTAGGCTGAAACCTGGTGCAGAGTCTTCTTCTTGATATGGCTACTTGTATTAACTACCCAGAAGCAGCCTTTGAGGAGAGCAAGTGTGTGCGTGTTCCAGCTAATTTTGGATGCAAAGTATGAACCATGAGCTGATGTTGCCTTTTCTGTCCCCTGCTTCCACCCACCCACAGAGGTAGACCTCTTCAGTCCAGCCCGAATCTCTGAGAAGGTCCTCTTGCACCTGCTGAAACACCCAAGTGTCAACCAAGACGTGAAATTTGATGAAAGCAACCGCCTGGCCCCTGAGCACTACCTGTACCAGCGCAACCAACCAGTCAATTATTTCATCCTTATCTTGCAGGTACCACTTTTTACTGAGCATTTATTTAGCATCCAGCTTTGAGTGACGTGCTGTGTTAAGTGGGGTGAAGCCTCCACCTCAAATAAGGGAACTGTGGCAAATTGAGGAGCCAGTCTCCCCACCCACTTCAGACGAAGGCCAAAGCCAAATCTTCAGAGTGCCCTTTTCTGTTTGGGGTCTCTGGAGTTGGTGGCCTGAGGTGGGAAGGTTGGGAGTCTGCAGTGTGTAGCCAGATTACCCAGGCCTGACCAGCGTGGAGGTTTCAAACTACCTGCCAATCATAGGTCTGATGATGACGTCCAGTTCGCTTCTGTTCTAGGTGATAGTTTCCAGAACTGAATGCAAACTGTCTTCACTGCCCAGTTCAAGACTCAGAATCCCTGTGGCTTATCTCCCTGCTTTGTGTGGAGTGCATCAGAGGGAAAAAAGGTTATTATTATTATTTTGCTTCCCAAAGCAAAATAATAATAATAATAAGGCTGCACTCCCTGGTCTTTGTAATCTGCACGGGACCCTGGTGGGGCCTTGGGGTCAAATCAAGGAAAACTGAGCCATTTCCTCCTTTCCCAGCCACCAAACCTTAATTGACAGAGCAAAGTGCAATGGGTCACACAAAGTACAATTCTCTCTCTTCACACAGAGCTGGGCTTATAATGGGAATTGTGGAGCTTCTTCCAGCCTTTGACACCCCTATTATGAAGTGTGGAAGCTCTTGCATAAGGTGCATCGCTCTCTCCTCTCCCCCACCAACGGATGAAAAGGAAATGGGGAACCAAGCATGAGCGATCGGGGGGGGGGGGCGGGGGCGGTGTTTATTCTGGCCCTGGTTATGCTGGATTTCTAGATGCTTCATCCCCAAACTGAACTCCATAGCTGAGATATGGCTACCGTGAGCCACGAGGAAAAATAGGGTATAAATATTTTAATTTTATTTTTGCTGTTCATCCACTGGTCCAGGAGCTGCCATAATCTAATGACACCCCCCTTGACAAATATCTAGACTTTAAAGTGAACTTTCTGAAAAGACTTCACAGTTATGGCACTCACATGCTCAGATGGTGTGAGGTCATCTACTGGGGAGCAAGGAGCCAATGTACTTCCTGTAAAAGGGCTTTCTCTGCATGGGGTAGCACTGCAAGGGTTTGGCTCACTTCCAGGCATCAGCAGCATGATATTAGCATCACCTCCTGGGCCCCAAGTGCTAGGAAAAGTTAGGTCCAAGCCAAATCTTTGTTGTGCACCACGTCATCTTCACTTGGACCCAGCCAGCAGTGTTGTGCTCCGAAGGTGATAGGTGTACCTTGCTTGGGATGGTAAAATAGCCCCCTGCAGGTGAAATTGCACTGTGGATTCGCCTTATTATTTATTATAACCATGCACTGCTTTTTGGAACAGATTGGTACTCCAAGTGGCTTATAATGCTTCAATTCCATCAGCAATAGAGAGTGTTAAGGGGTATGTGAGTATATATGTAGGTGAATCTTCCAATCCCAACAGGTGAGGAGTTGGACATGGTCCAGTTTCAATTTTCTGTCCAGTCAGATTGGAAAGAAGGAATTCAGCTAGCCTCAGGGGCTAGCTGATGGTAAAGGTGCCAGAAGCAGCTATATGAACAAGGAAGTCTCATTTCTGCATAAGCAAAAACATAAGTGGTAGAACCATAGGGGACCAAGTGATGCTGGTTTGGGGCCCTGATCTGACCCACAGGCCACCAGTTTCCCATACCTTGCCTCATGAGATGGCAGCGTATTTCAAGATAAGGCCATCTTGGGTTATCAAGAGGATCAAGGGAGCAGCTTGGTCAGATCCAGTGTTTTCCCTGCCTCCCTGATGGTACTGATCCTGGCTTGCTGTTAATGTGTTCTCCTTCCTAGGGCAGGGTCGAAGTCGAGATTGGAAAGGAGGGACTGAAGTTTGAAAATGGAGCCTTCACGTATTATGGTGTCTCTGCACTGACAGCTCCATCCTCAGGTGAGGCGCACTCTCTAGCATGGCTCTTCTCACTGCCAGTAGCCTTTCTGCTGGGAAGGGGGAGTTTGCTCCAAGGACCTAAAGGGCAACATAGTGAGAACAAGTGGAGGGACTTCAGAGTTCCTGAGGTTAACAGATCGGCACTTCTGAAGCCCCCTAGTGAAGAGTGAGATTTGAACCAGAGGCCTGATTCACATCTGCAACGCAACACAACCTCTGAATGCATGTGAATAATGCCAGTTGAGCAAATACATGTGTGTGGTAACTTATCTATCATAGTTGCAGTGTAGAGGGAAAGAAGCCTTTACTTCTTAGCTGTTGGTGGGGGGAGCCAACATATACTTGGCTTGTATTTTTTCCTCCTGTATGCATAAAAGCTGGAAACCTGCTAAATTCACAATCTGCAAAATTTTGTTAGAAGCTGCATTTCTCAATCCACTTGTCCCTGCTCCAGTCTCAACCCGCTACCTTTTTTCTTTTAGTTCACCAGTCCCCAGTGTCTACCCTCAGGATGAACCGTCGTGATCAGCAACTGGATGTTGGGGAGAGCAGTAACTACTCCATGTACTGTCCTGACTACACTGTCAGAGCTCTCACTGACCTACAGTTCATCAAGGTAAGCAGTAGCAAAGGATTGGGAATGACCTTCTCCTGCCCAACTATGGACAAAACTTCCAAAGAGATTTAACAGATACTCAGGGTTGTTTAAAAAAAATCAGTAGCACTACCTTTTGGATGTGCAACTTGGCTTGTTGGCTAGAGTAATTTGGAGTTGATATGCTTCCTTGGAAGGTCTTCTGACCAAATGCAGTCAGCCCAGCAGTCAGGTGCTTGACAACCTCTACTTTTTTGCAGTCCCAGGAAGCAGAATATGGGGTATGGCTGGAAGGCCCTGGTGGAGCCACCTTGCTGAAGAGCCCAGAAGATCTGGGTTTGGTCTGTGCCTGGTTAGGATATCTGGGAACCTCATGTTTTGCCACCACATGTTCCCTGGAGGAAGAAAGGCAAAACTTAAGGAAATAGAGCAAGAGGCTTATTGGTTGGCTGCATTTAGCTCCGTGGTTTAAGATCACAACTTAGCCACTCCCTTATGTTACCCAACAATCTTTTCCACAATTAGAAAATCCCTAATGCCCCCCTGAAGTGTGGTTAAAATCTCTGGATTGCATGTTTGGGGTGCAAAGCCCTTCTGTGGGCAAAAACTGAATCCTCAAAATAGGAATCTCCAAACGCGATTCATGAATAAACCTTCTGTTATCCACACAGAGAAGTTTGCTCTTGACTGGGAGATCGGTTTTCAGTCAAACCCTTACAGTCAAAGAATATGTACTATGGGTTTGTCTTTTTATTACCAGCTTGTTCTCCTTCTCATGTTGTTATTCCCATTCTTCATCTGTTTCCTGATTTACTATACATTTTCTGTGTGGCTGTCCTAGCCTTTGTCGATTTTGTTTCATTTATTATGTACAGGTCTATGCATAAAAACACTTCTATATATTCTTCTCGACAGGTCACTCGGCTACAGTATCTCAATGCCCTCATGGCCTCCCGGATACAAAACTCACCCCAATCACCTGATGCCGTTGAACTGAAAATCGTTCCCAGCAGCCAGACAAAGCTTCTGAATGACAAAAATGCTGCAGCAGGTATGCGCTCATGTGACCGGGACCACCAGATGCCAGCGTAGCTTTACACCTTGATGTTCTTTTTGCCACCCCATTTTCACATCTTACCTGCACCTTTGGATACTGAAGGTCCTCCTGTGTACTCGCCTTTCTGTTGGTTAGCTGCTGAGGCGAACTCCGCCATAGAGCCCTTCCAAAGACCTCCTCTGGGCTGGTACTCAAGCAGAGACCCTACTTGATATCCCAGAAGTTCCACATTTGATTCTTGCCACCTCCAGATAAATGAGCTCAGGTATAAAGGCAGATCCAGATGAGGAGACAGCACGAGCCATTGTGCTGCCCTGGATGAAGAATAATTTTGCTTCTTGTCATATAGGGTCTGAAGCCAGGGAGGAATCCTATTCTCTCATTTTGAGAGATTTCTCAGTGACAGTCTCCTTTCACTGCTCCATAATAGTCAATGGGTATTTTATTTATTTTTTGATTTTATGGAAAAGTTCAGCCTCCCGTTTCCATGGTTAAATACTTTAAAATTGTATAAACAAAGTACAAGGCACCAGAAGAAATATAAAAGCAGCATTCAAACAAATGAAAGCTTCTGTAGCTAGGAAGACTAATCCGGGTAGGAAGATATGGAAGAGCCAAGAAAAACGTGCCAGAACGTTAATGACACTGGCAACAAACAAACATCCTTTTGGCAGTGGGTGCTGAAGGCGTGGCGCCCTTGTGAAAAAAGGCTGCCTGTTCTGAAATGGGGGCTGGGGGGGGATGGCATTTGGAGCAGAACCTTCAAAGAACATCTCCAGCAGGCCCTCAGTTGGTGTTTGTGCCCTGAGGCCTCTTGACAGGCTCTACAGAGAGGCCAGACTCAGATGCCTGCTGTAGGCCACAGTCAGGAAAAACAGAGGGGAGTGACACAGAAATGCTCCTGCTCCCTCCATCACTGATCATCTTCTTTGCAAAGGTCTAGAGCAGGAGGAGAAGGGTTGGGTGCCCCTTGGGGGATTTCTAAATGAGCTACTAGAATACTGTCACTTGTCATAGGCTAAACTGATTTCGATGGCGCTGCTGTGGTTTTCACACCATACTGCAGGGAGTTCCTGGAGTTCCACCTCAACAGGGGTTCCTGAAGAATTCCCACTGTTGGGGAGAAAATTCTCTGAAGGGCAGCTTGCTATTGATCTTTCCCTACAGTGTGCAGCTAAGGGGGAGGGGGGACTGAAATAGTTTCATTCTCAGTTTTCCCAGGCAGCACTTAGGCCCAAAAGGCATGGCTGACTTTTGGTGTGGCCTGAGCGTGTGCCTGAGAAACTGACTCAGAATCCTCAGCAGTTCAAAGACAAGTCCAGCTAGAAAGCTTTCCCTTGTGTTAGATGCTTTGAACATTGGCCAGTGGGTTGAGGAGAGTCCTGGTGCCCTAGCTGCGAGCATGTTTCATGGGCTTGTATTGACAGCCTGACAGTGGGATCACAAACAGAGATACACTCTTCTAAGCCCACTGACCTCCATGAATGTAGAAGGGTGCTAATTCTGCTAAGGATGCACAGTGGGTCTCTCATCAAAGTGTCTTATGTCTGCGTTTTCACTTCTGCTCTTTCTTCACAACTTTTGGCAGCTAAATGCAGGTATCTCTCCTGTTCTGTTCCTTCCTTTCTCCCTCCAGCCTTCCCGCTAAACCTCTCTTTCTTTGGCACGATTGAGAACTGCATTTAATACTGGCCCTCTCTGCCAGAGTCTGGAGTGGGTTTTTATTTTCAAAATCACAAGGTAAATACCTGGTTCTTCTCTTGTATTTCCCCTCTCCTCAACAAGACTCCCAGCTGCATGGGAGCCACGTCCCTGCAAGCAGCTTCCTTGAGTGACACAGCTTCGTGGCCAGAATCTTGTGGGTCTTTCCCAGGGAACTGGCATCACCTTGAGAAACAGGCACCAGTTCCAGAGGAGACAGCCATACTCATTAGGTTGGGATCATGTGAATGTTCTAGTCATGTGGGGCCTGCCCACGCATCAGTGGGTCCCACACAGTTTGGGGGAAATTGGTGGGGCACCCTTTTAGGCTGGGTCTGTGCTTGCAGCCGAAAAAGATGGCAGAAGGGTTTGTTCTACAGGTGGGAGAACGTTACTTTGGAACTCTCCCCCACATTTAAAAAGAAAACACCTCCCTGCAAGTATAAATTGAGCACAGTGGGCAAAGGACTGTGCTCAGACCTTTCTCCTTAATGTGCTAGTTTTGAGTGTGCAGGGAGTCTGTAATACAAAGGAGCATTCAAAATGGTGACTCCCCTCTCAGGAGTCTTGTTAAAGAGAGTTGTGCTGTTTATTTTACTGTTTCATTTTATTGCATCCTGTAGAACACGTTTCTGGTCAGGTAAGTCATGACTAGGCTTTCCCCCCCTCCCCCCCATTATTCATGCCCATTATTCTTACACAGGCTTAAGGATGGGTGGAGGGGAGAGATCCAGCGTGCAAGAGAATAGGGAACGAGTTAAATGGTATGTGTGTGTCTGTCTCCCTTTGCCCTGCAGCCAGACTGCTGGAAAACAAGTTATCTCCTTCAGGATCTTTTTCAACTTGTCTCATATGGGTGAATACAAATGTCTGCCTCCAAAGTTGGAATTTGCCATTTAGCAAGCCAGTTGTCTGTCTTTTTCCTCTACTACCCTACACACAAACACCTCCCTCCCTCCCTGGGTCTAAATCTTCCAGGCTGTGCATATGCCATGATTCTACACAAAGCACAAAATACAGCAGTGGGCATAAAACTCAGTTTCCTACTTTAATTTTTAAAAATAAATTTCTAGTCCTTGTGGCTGCAAAGCTGTGATTGCAAGTGTGTTGCCAGCAGCCGTTGTGAATACTCAACAGCCAGAAAAGTAGTTGGATTAGATTTGTCAGTTTTCAGTTACTGGAGGCTTGGCTTCTGTGTTCTTCCTTGCCTTTCCTCCCTTGACTGTGATAAGTGAATACAATTTGTGAAAATAGTTTTTAAAAATGGAAGAATCAGCACAAGAAGGTCAAGTCTGCAAATCTGCTTTCCTTGCAGAATCTGTATAGGGCAAAGGGATTTTTTTTTAAGTAGCCTTTTTAAAAGTGGTGTTTACTAACACAGACCAGGCTATCTGCTTCTCCAAAAGGATAGCAGGGCAACATTCTACCCGTTGCTGAATTTTTTAGTTACCGAGAACCACTAAAAGTAGAGAATCCCATATCTGGCACACAAGTCATCCCGCCCAGTCATCTTGGTTCTCATGTTTCCAGTCCTGTTGAGCTGGCAAAATGAATGGGCAGCATGGAATTTTTTCCAGAGCTGACCAGACCTTAATATCCAGCTAATTTGTGCAATATAAGGTGATGGAGACAAGGATGGATAATTTGTTAGATCATATAGCATTTATATAATGCTTCAGAGAGTCCACAGTGCTCTGGGCACATTTATTTAGGGTTTCTGAGGCCAGTTATTAACCCCATTACTGCCAAAGGAGGCAGTGGCTTCATCCACTTACCCACAGGGTAAATTTTGCAGCTTGGAATGGAGGTGCCTTTGGCTGGTGCCCTTACCACCACTCTTATACTGGTTTTGCTGTGTGTGTTTCCCCTAACGCAAAATCGGCATTGATTTCCTAAATGTGTCATTGCCTTCCCTCCCAGCTCCTTGACTCACCCACTTGTTCCCAAGCCAGTGAGGATTCCTTTATTTAGACCCAAGTGGTAACCCAAAGTGGCTTAACAGCATCAAATTCCCCTCCTCCATTTTATCTTCGCAAAAATCCTGTTAGGTAGGCTAGCTGGAGAGAGAGAGTGTGTGTGACTGCCCAAGGTTCCCCCAGCAAGCTTTCATGGCAGAGGAAGGATTTGAGCCTGGGTCTCCCAGATCCTAGTCCAGCATTCTGACTCCTGATGGCCACTCTCTTCTTGTTCCAGGCAAAAGCAGAAGCAAACTAAACCTTCTGGATGAGGAGAGCCTCAGCCGGAGCACTGGGGTCTGACCTCCCGGTGGCTGCTGTCGATCTGCAGGGGGATGGGCTTGGGTGGATCTCCTGGCTTGCACCCCTTCGTCCCACGAACATCTCGGCTGGTGCCTGCATCCTCGACTCTGGGGAAACTGGACGTCTTTTGCAGCCAAGTGGGCTGCGAGCCCCTTTGGGTGGCGGCTTCTGGTGCTTTGACCTGGCTGCGCACAGGATTTCCCGCCCCTCCTTTTTTTTTAACAGAACTTGACTGGTGGTTGAGCTCAGCAGGGTCTCCATTGACAGCAGCAACAGCCAGCCTGTGCCTATAGACTCAGCTGCTTCTCCAGGAGCCTGTACGAGTTGGGAGGGGGTGTGGCGGCTAAGAATCCCTACCAGGAATATATCCCTGCCAGTATTGATGCCCCTTCCCTTGCAACAAATCTCTCCCATGGCCTCATGCACGTGCCCCCCACTTTGTCGCACACAGTGGCAAGTTGCACTGGCAGCCTGGAGCAGGGGAGGGGGCAGTTTTGGAGTCCCTCCACATCCCATCTTGGCTCTGCAGCTGCTGTCTGGGAGGCAGCTTGTGCTGAACTCATGCTGGGCCCTCCTTAGGCATGGCTGATGAGAGCCCCAAGTTTGTCCTGTGTCTGCTGTGAGAACATGCATTACATGGAGCTGGTGTCCAGCTGCTCTGCCAAGTTGGCATTATCCATGGTTGGATGTTTCTTTAGGGACCTACTTCTCCTACCTTCCTGGGCCATTGATGTCACCTGCATTGCTGGTCTTCTGTGTGCCAGGTCTCCCCACGTCTGGCCATCCTTGCTCCGGGCCAGATATGGCATCACCCAATCTTGTTTCCCACTCCCACTTTGTCCAAATTGTGCCAAAGTCCACAATCTCTGCAGCCACACTGCAATCCTGAAATTCAGCTTGCCAACTGTGCCTCCACCCTTTCCCAGGTCCCTGATTCCCAAGGGCTGCCTGTGCCAACTAGGGGAGTGCTGCCTTTCTGCAAAGGAACCCCTGCTTCCCAGGGATGGACTCTCTCACTCTCTCTTCCCCTCCTCTCCCCATCCCTCCCCTCCCTCCCTTTCCCCTGTAACACAACCTAGGCTTTAACTGTGCCCTGGGCACCAGCAACGACAGCAAAGGCAAACTGTGACTGCTTCACAGTGGACTTTATCAAATTTTGAGGTGCAGCCCCCCACAAACCCCCTCCTGCCTTTCCATGCAAACTATTTGGGGGTGCTGTCCTGATTTAGGCATCCAGTGCACTGGCCCTCTTGTCTCAACCCCTGCTTGCCAAAGCATGATGAAGTTCTGCAGCATTTTGTGGACATTTGCCCAAGAAGGCCCACTGAGGAAGTCTTAACCGGGTACTGCATCTCCTATGGCTGCTCCTGATTCCTTCCTGTCTGTGTGCTTAGAAGAGCAGCTGCTGTTTGGTTTTCTTTGGACTCATCCTCTGCCTCAGTCATCAGGTTCAGGCCCAAGAGGCATTCTTAGATGACTTGGTTTGCCCTTGTCCGTAGGGAGGCCTCCACTCCAGCATTGGCAGAGAGACTGGCTTTTTTTTCCTAGTTGCTACTAACAGTATTTTTCCCAGAGTTCCTATTTTTTAAAGGAAATAACAAGACAAGAGGAGCAAGGGAGAGGAGGAGGGCGGGATTCCTCACTCTTCTTTTCTCTCTCTTCCACAATGACAGTTGACCTCTAAAAGCAATGTATAATTTCAGGTAAATTATTGGGTACCTGCCTTTATGTTGTAGTTTTTTCCCCATAAGGACTGTACCTTCAAATGGAATAGTCTAATCTTTAAACGTGTCTATTTAAAAGTCATTGGTCTGCAGGGGAGTAACGGTTTCATCAATACGATAAAATGTATTTCTCCCACTTTGGTGCCCCGGTGAAGGTCTTCTGGAAGAGGATTTAAAACTTACTGTCTTGCTCCTCCAGTTGTATGTGACTCTCAAGAGGAGCACTGGGGTGTTTCTCAACAAAGCCAGTGAGTATTACCGTGGCACTGTCCTTGCCCACTGTGTGGGGAACGCAGCTGAGAGCCAGTCACATCTCCTTATCCTGCCAAGTCACTGCCTTTGGTTGGTAGGAGTCAAGCCAATCCTTGGCTGTTTCCACAGAGATGTTCTGCTCCACTTTGGCTTCTTTTCAGTAGCCTTATTTATTTCCCAGAACATCCACATGTCTTCACCCCCTGTTTGTCTGGTTTCCATGTTTTTCCCCACGGTGCTGCAGTCTTTTCACAAACCTGGTTTGGTACAATCATTTTGGAAAGAACCCTGTCAAAATAATGCTGAAAGCCATGTGGACAGGAAGGTGCAAGCTTTGCCATATCAGCACCATTCTCCTTACATCTGCCCACCCCCACAGCTTGGGCTTTTCTTCATCTTAAAAAAAAAAAAGGTAATTGACAGATCACTATAGCACAATAACATTTTAACAATCTAGTACTACAATTTATACATTTCCCCTTATAACTCCACAACAAAAAGGTCTAGAGACTTTAAAAAAATGAAAACTGGAAACTAATAGATTGTGGCAACAGTTCTAATGCTATAGTGACAACTATTACTGTTTTTAAAAAGCCCTCTGTTGGCTGGGAGGAATAGCAGCCAAGGTGATCTGAGGTAAGGGAAGTGTGTAGAAAACTTCCAAGCGGATGTTCCACTGCCGCTACAAATGGCTCTGTATTTCCTGCAGCAACAAGAACTATGTGGAGAATTGTCCTTGTGTGGAAGCAGGCCTTTAGGACCATGCACAATTATGTTTTAAGGCCTAGTTTGCACATGTGTGCACCTCACTTTGTTCCTCTGCACTGGATGATTGGCAGCCGGTTGTATGAATGGCTTCTTTGGAAAGCATTGCGTTTGATACGAAAGCATGGCATTTTAGTTGTGATGGCTTAATCAAATACGCATGGAAACCTCCTTCTGAGCAGGTGACTGTATATACCTGCTTTCTCCGTCAGCTCAGCTAACTCCATTGACTTTCCGCGGAAACTGTGCACATGAGGTTCCAGTTTCAGGCTGTTCCTTTTCTCTAGGCTTAAGTGGGGTTGATGCCACAGCAGCACAAGAGAAAGGTGCCCTCAGAAGCAGCACTCTGCTGAGACACAAATCGCAACAGCCTTCCCTTCACGTGCCTTCCAAAGAGGCCTTAACATCATTTTATTTGCCAGAGAGGAAACACATCACAACAGCTGATCATTGCCAAAAGCTGCCTTATGAGTCACGAGGGTTTCAGCAGTCCCCAGCCACCTCCATTCTGGCCCTCGGCCACCCCAACGTTGTCTGGCATGGCCTATCTCAGGCAGCATGCCCTGTGAGGGGTGGGGGCAGAGAATGGAAGGGTGGGCTGCGTCGTGCACTGAGTGGGAGCCAGCTGCATGGCAACACATCTCGAGGCTGGCTCCACTCCACGGACTGAGTCGGTCACTCTTCCAGCATGGTAACATGTTGCTTGCACATCACCACTTGATCAGTAATTCTTAAAAAGTGGAGACAAGTGCAGTGTGTGATGCATTTATGATTGAAGATTGACTTGGAAGAGGTGAAATTTTGCACCCCTTTGCAAAGATCTGTTCAAGTAATTTCTTCCCCACCCAAGCCGCATTTTTTTCTGCAAAGTGGGCAGGGTGGAGAGGTTTTTCATTCATTCATTCTCCAGAGTTCAGTATGACCCATGTGCCAGACAGAAAGGCCAGGGCAAGCCACATTGGTTGTCGTCAAGACACTCGAGGCAATGCCTATCCAGCTCTGGGGCTCTTTCACTGGGTTTTTCTGGAAAAGTTAGGAGGTTATCAGGTATACAATACATGAAACCAGTTTCATGCGCAAGTTGTCCATGGACTAAGTCAGGGAGCTGCTCTGCATGCTCCAGACACATTGACTGTTAGGTAAGGTAGCAAGAAAATGGCAGGATGGCCAGCGGGCCTGCTTTCCACTGACCAAATAACATCCTTTGCAAATAATGTTGGCTGGGGGGTATCTTGGCCTGGCCAGCAGCATCAAGATCCCACTTTGCCAGCATGGAAGGAATGAGAGGATCGTGAGCAGACGCGTGGCACCACAGCAGTGGCTGGGAATGGCAAAGGGCATGGCTGCTGCCACCACAAGAGCTGACGCCAAAGAGGTAATGTCATCATATGGCAGGCTCTGGTGCAGGGATTCCTACAAGGGAAGAGTCCTAATAGTTAGCAAAGGAAGGACCTGCTTCTCTTGCGCTTTGCAACTGAGACCCCAGAGAGATGACCCTCGTTCTAGTGTGCAGAAAGCAGGCTCAGGCCTAACTGTGGCTCAGCTTGCTTCATCCACCTCTTCTTGCCTGCCTTTTGCAAGGTACCTCATTTGGCCCTCAACCACTGAACCCGGGAGGGCCGCACTAGGAAACACCTGCAATTTTGTAAAGAACAGGAGGATGTGAAGCTCAAAGGCCTTGGGATCTGTGCAAAGCTGAAGCAGAGACTTCGCCTTTTTCCCAGGCTGTAGGGCGGCTTTCTGCCCCATGCAGATGCACTGGGGCAAGCCAAGCCCCTATTGAGAGGTACTTCTCCAATCCGCTTTGGCAACTGCTAAAGGAAATGCTGCACTCTGCAGTTTCATTGACACTGAGTTGCTTAGGAAATGCCTAAGGCTTACTCTGCATCCATCTTAAGGACGTAGCTTTTGCTGCTGTCCTCCTTGGCTTGAGCACACCTGCCTTCACCAAGAGATGGGGAGGATTCATTTTACCAATGGAAGGGGCTGTACCCCCACCCAGAAGCACCTAGGATTCAAGTGTAATCTCTCTCGTGCCTTAGTTTCCCTCATGCAACCATGTCTTCTCTGTGACATCCAGCAGCAGCATTAAGATGGACACCAAGACTGCCCAGCACTGCTGTCCTGGTGCACTCCCAGGTGAAGGAAAGTCTCTTGAGGTCTGTGTTATAGATATTTTCCAAAGGACTCTCTTCTCCCTTCCATCTCAGCCTGAGAATATAAACAAGGACTGTAGACTTCACTGGAACTGGAGTTGTGAAGAGACAGCCGTCCTGCCCAAAGCACCAGCTTGGCATGCAAAGTGGCCAAACCTAGTGGGGGGGTGTGTGGATGCCAGCTTCTGGAGCCAGCATCCCCCCACTGAAGCCCTTCCACACTCATCAGTTCCTGGCAGAGGGATGCTGCCGGTCAGCACACGCCTGCAGTGTTTCCCGTATGCCTGTCTGCCAGTCCTTCACCAGGTCCACCGGAGTCTCTGCCGCCTGCCACAACAAACACCAAGGGGAGACAGCTTCATCATTTGCATTGGAGGCTAGAAAACATGCTACCCTTTCCTACCACTTTCCCCTCTTTGGATGGGAGTGGATTTGGGGTAGGTCAGAATTCTGACCTTTGTGATGGCCCAGGCCCACAGCTGGGAAGCTGCTCCATGCGTGAGGTGCAGTCCACAGTGGTCTGCCAGCAGGAATTGACCTACTTCTCACAGCGGGGGGTGAGGGGTGGGAGAACCCTGTGTCTGAGCTGTAACACTTCACACTGGAGGTGAGACCTCATCTGATGGAATGCTTCTCTTTATTGGATAAATCCCTTTATGTACAAAACTTGTCAAGTGAAACCAACTCTTCTGATATGCCAGTTTACTACATGCAGTGAATTTGGCTGAGTATTGGTCATATGAGATCTACTTGTCATTTGAAGTGGTACCTCCCAGATACGTTTACCCCCTCACTGAGGACTATTAGTGGCCCAGGAGTCACCAAATGCGTCAACAATGGTGTTGGGGCAACCAGACTTTACAATCCACCCTTCTGTGCATGAGTTCTGTGCACGTGCCCACAAAAGCTTTGTGCCATTCTCCACCCCCCACACACACACTGCGTTGGAAAGGCATCAAAGAGCGCCTTCTGGACCCGGCCCAGTCCTCACCTCATTCTGGATGTTGAGGTTGGCGCCATACAGCAGTAGCGTCTTCACCGCCTTGAAACGTCCCAGCCGGACTGCGTCATGAATGGGTGTGTCTCCTTCCTGCCAGGGGAGGGGACTGTGAACTTGGGCTTGCCGACAAATGGTCTGCATCAGTAGCCATTGAATTGGGGCAGGGATGGCTCACCTGTAGAAACTTTCAGCTTGGATGCAGTGAGTCCCAAGCTGAATCCTGTAGCTAAAAAAAAAATCTAGGCCGGCTGGAAAAGACCTGTGCTCAAGACCTTCGCCAGCTCCTGCCCATTGACACAGATAGCTCTGGACTAAATGGCCAAGCAGTACTAGTAGAATTGGAGAATCCAAATTCTGAAGCTTAGATGCATTATGCATTTTTATATCATTTATTTTATTTCCAGAATAGCGAGGAATCCTATTCTCCCATTTTGACAGGTTTTGCAATGGCAGCCTCTTCACAGGTCCATACCTAGTAAATGGGTATTTTGTATGGGTACAGGTCAATGTTCCCTCTAAGCTGCAGACTTGTGAGCAAAAATTCTACTTTGTGAGCTACCAGTATTAAAGTTGCGAGCTGCTGCATAAATTATTGTTCTCTGGGGTCATCCTTCCTGAACTAAGAGAAAAATGTGAGAGCTGGAAGCTAAAAATCTGTGAGCTAGCTCATGCTAACTCAGCTTAGAGGGAACCCTGGTACAGGTCTATATGTCTGTGGTTCCTCTAGCCCAACAGCCTGTTTCCCAAAGTGGCTGACCAGGTGCACCCAGGAAGCCCACATGCAGGGCCTGAAAGGCACCAGCTGGCCTTCAGAGAACAAGGCCTCTGAAGGGGAAGGTTCTGCTCCATTATCGCAGCCAACAAGCACTCCATGAATGTGTCCAGCCTGTTTTCAAAGCTATCTGAAGCGAGCGGCTAAATCTCAAAGCAGCGAGTCCCCCAAGTTAATAATGCATTGTGTAAAGAAGCACTTTCTTCTCTTGGCCTCGAATGCATCACCCATCAGTTTCACTAGGTGGATTCTACTATTGAAGGAGGAGGAGGGGAAGAAATCTCTGTGCCCCCATCCTCCACACCATGCCTAATCTTACAAAATTTTATCATGTTCCCCTTTCAAATATATTCTGTAGTAAAGTAGGGAGCAACCCTCTCTTGTGTTTGGCCCTGCTGCAGTGGATCTCCCTAAAAGAGCAAGCTGCGTGATGAAGCAAAAGCGGACTAGCCTGAGACCTGGCTCTCAGTCGTCCCAGAGGTGGCCCAGTCTGACTGTGTGGCCCTTTCCCCAGCTGCTTCTGCAGGAGCCTGGTGGCCATAGCATCAGCATTTTACCTTGTCTTGTGCATTGATGTTCGCCCCACAGGCAATGAGATGCTCCGCGCAGTCAGAGTGCCCTGTCCGGACAGCCACGTGCAGTGGGGTGCTCCAGAGCTTTTGGGCAAAGAGAACCACTTTTAACGCCATGCCACAGCTTACTGGGCAAACTGCCCGGGGCTAGAGCTATTTCAGGCAGGAAAGGTGCACTTGGGCCAACACCTCTAACCTTGTCCCTTGTAGAGATCTTGGCTCCCCTGCTGATCAGGCGCTTGAGGATCTCCAGGTGTCCCCCACGGCAGGCCCAGAGCACAGGGGTTGCATCGAGCTAGTGAAAGCAAAGCAGACACTTAACATTGGGCAGGTAGAAATCTCTGACAAAGGAATCAGGCCCTTGTGGCACACATGGACAAGAGCTGGAGACACTGTGGACCTGGTCGTGGGGTGGCCGGGTCTCTGCAACTGGCTGCCTCTCTTTGGGTGGGAAGAGCATTTTCAAAATTATCTTCCACTTGCAGTCTGCTCTACCACTTCATTCTGGTGCATCTATAGCCCAGACTTTTCCTGACTACCTTGCTGCAGAGTATATGGAGCCCTTCATTTTCAGATGAACTCTTTTGAGAATACATAGTATGGACTTAAGTGGAAGGCAGGTGCAGAGAGGCCAGGGCAGTGCTTCAAAATCTTAGTGGGACAGAAGGCCCTGCTTTGGTACTTGGGGCTAGAAAGAGGAATGCTGGGCATCAGGGGAGCCTCACCATATCTCTTGGTTCCAGTTTGGCCCCGGCTTCCAGTAGTTTCTCTACGATCTCTGCATGGCCTCGAAGGCAGGCCCGATGCAGGGCAGTGCATTTGAACTGCAACGTGGACAGAGGTGGAGAATATTGGTTTGAGTCACCTGTACCACACATATCTTCCCATATTCCCACCCCCAGAGCTGATAGGTGTGCCCTTCCCAAGGAGTTCACGCAATATAGCCCATCAGATGAAACACAGAATATCTGTAGCATCCTTTAATAACCATTCCCTTAAAGCAGAATGACACCTTACTGGTGCAAATGCAGCTTCCCAAACCCATTATTGCCATGGTAGCATGAAAGCAGAGCTATTGCAGCTGGGGGGTATTTGTAGGGGAGAATTGCTGGTCAGGGGTGGGAGGCTGATTCCCTTCTCACCCATCAGGTCTTTCCTACAAACTCTCCTCTGCAAGGCATTCCCCTGCCTGGCTTATTTCCAGCTTTTTACACAGCAGAGAAAATGCGTGGAAGATTTTCAGAATGAGTTGCCAGGGAGAATTGGTTGGGGGGGGGGGGAGGACTGGGAAAGGGTTAGCCAAGTTTGTCTTCTAGTGCCTACAACTCCCATCAGTCCCAGCCAGCATGGCCAATGGCTGGGGCTGATGGGAGTTGTAGGCAAAAAAAAACATCTGGAGAACTACCGTTGGCCACCCTTGGTTGACCTGGCCTGGATAGCCCAAGCTATCTCGATTTCATCAGATCTCAGATGCTGAACAGAGTCTGCTGCAGCTAACAACTGGATGGGAGACCACTAAGGGCACTGAGGGTTGCTATGCTGAAGCAAACAATAGCAAACCACTTCTGTTTGTCTCGCCTTGAAAATGCTACAAGGTCACCATAAGTCAGTTGTGAGCTGATGGCACTTTCTACCACCAAGTATGGCAGGCAAGGACATGGGGAGAAATTGTAAGCAGGGTTTTTCCTCCCAGAAAAGTGCTGTTAGGTGAACTGCACTCATAGTCACTGAATCCATTACACTTTGATGTATGTCAGTCATCATTAGAACTTGCAAGTTGAAGAGCGGGGGGGGGGGGTGTCCTTGCAACTTTTCTTTGTGTTCATAAATGAGATCACACAGAATACTAGGATTCTGAAAGATCTATGTCCTAGTTCATCCATGCAAGGAGATTTGGCGACAGATATGTGATGATAAAATAGAGTTAGAAGATGATATTTTGCACTGCTTCCATGCATTAAGAGAACCTTGCTGAACCCTGACCCGGATAGCCCAGGCAAGCCCAATTTCATCAGATCTTGGAAACTAAACAGGGTCAACTGCAGTTAGTACTTGGATGGGAGACCTCCTTGAAATGCCCAATCAGGAAGACAGAGGCAAGCTATAGTCAGCCACATCTCTAACTATCCTCCAGAGAGATAGTAGAGAGCAGTCACCTGAGGCCAACATGATTTCCAGGTGCAGAAACAAACAAATATGCAAAAAATACCAAAGAGAGAGAGAAGAACACTTCACTGGAAACAAACTAAAACAACAATACAAAAAAAATTTGGGTAGCTAAACTTCCCCCCCACCCCCCCAGCACTGTGCACTGGTTTTATTTGCATGTTTTAGAAGGAAGTCCATTCAAAACTGGAGCTCCCAGCTGCAGTCCACCCTACCACCTCAGGGCTTTGTCACCTCATTCTCCTGCATGTGAACCCTAGTTTAACTATGCTCTCCCTTCTGTTTCAGCTGTTCTCGTTTTTTACATATTGGAATCTTGGCAATACTTCTAATGGTCAGCAGGTGGCGCGTGGCAACTATATACACTTCGCCGCAGCTCATTCCTGAAGCACAGAAAAGGAAGCCTCTTTGAGAGACATTTGGGGAAACCAGCAGCTCCGATCTAGGTTTGGGTATTAGACTAGACCAGACCAGTGGTTGGCTGGCTAACCACAGGGAACCCTATGTGAGACAGTGGGGTATTAAGTACACTGATTATTTGAGAAACATAAAGAAAAAAGGTGAGGGTATAAATATTTGAATAAAACCATTCGCAGGAAAGGGCTGCTGTATAAGCCCCATTGAAATTAACTGGAACTGCACATCTTTCGATGGGGCTTGCTGCACAGTGGCATTTCCCAGCAGGCTGGGCCCCACATTATTGAATAGCAAGGAGAATGACATTTGCATGTTGTTCGTCAAGTGCAAAAATGTCTCTGGCAAGCTTTGTCCTCGTTTCCTTCATCTGTATGCCATTCTCTGCTAAGGCTGCTGGGTTTCACTTATCTAAGCTTTGCCTCCTTGCTGCAATTACTCCTTCCTTTTATATAAGTGCTTGCCAGTGGGCTTAATTAGCATCATCACTTCTTTAGCTTCCAAAGAGATTGGTGCTCCTAAGGGGCCCAGTACCTTGTCATGAGCGTTGGGGTCCCCTCCGTCTGCCAGATATTTGTCAATCACAGGAATCCGGTTTTCCAAGGCTGCTTGCAGAAACTGTTCTGAGTTCACAGGTTCTGTCTAGAAAGAGGAGGTACAGAATGACTAGGGCTGCCAGATCCGACTCAAGAAATATCTGGGGACTTTGGGGTGGAGCTAGAAGCAAGGTTGTGACAAGCATGATTGAACTCCAATGGGAGTTCTGGCCATCACATTTAAAGGGACTCCACACCTTTTAAACGCCATCCCTCCTTTTGGAAATAATTGATAGGGGCACCTTCTTTCTGAGCTAGCAGAATTGGAACGCCTGTTCCAATCTTTTTGAAATGGGGGTGTTTTGAGGAGAGGCACCAGATTCTATGCTGAAAATTTGGTGCTTCTAACTCAAAAAACAGCTCCCCCACCTAAGAGCCCCAGATATCCATGGATCAGTTCTCCATTATACCCTACAGGAATCGATCTCCATAGGTATAATGGAGTGCCCAGCAGACATTTCCCTCTCCACTCCCCGTTTTCTGATAATGCTAATGTGGGAAGAGAGTTTCCAAATTGAAAGATCCCCTGCCCCCAACTGGGGAAACCCTAAGAATGACCATGCCTGGCATCTTTGTGAAGATGCCCAGAAAAGCCCTCTCACTCTGCCGCTGCCCCCACCATTCATCCAAGGGTTGAGGAAGGGCTACTCACAATCACTTCTGGCTCCCGTTCCTTGGGGTGGACCACAATCTTCCGTTTCTTCTTGTTTTTGCGTAGTTTGATAATGGTTTCCAAGTCCTGCAAGCTCTCAAGCTTCAGTCTGGAGTTATTGAGTGTCTCAAGCTGGCAACAAATTTTTTGAAAAAGTGAGGCCTGCAGACAAGCGATGTCTCACTTGGGGAACTAAAAGGGTCATGGCATTTCAGTGCCAGAGGCAGAAATCCAAAGGACACTTTCTCCTTCATGCTTTTTAAAAACAAACCTTTTTCTCCTCTGTGGGGGAGAACTTATAACATTGTTCTTCCTCCATGTTATCCTCACAACAACCCTGTGAGGCTGAGGCTGAGGCTGTGGCTCAAGGTCACCCAGCAAGTGTCCAGGGCAAACTGGGCAGGATTTGAACCTGGTTTGTCAGAACCTACTCCAGTATTCTAGCCACTGGACTGCACTTGCCATCCTCAGACCCCATCCTCTTAGGCAGCTCCCATTCCTTTCAGGGGAGAGAATGCCAGAAACCTTCCTAGTGGATCATGCCCCACTCCAGTTCTGCCTCTTCAATGGTATACAAGCCCTGGGGCTTTTTTTGAGCAGGAACACAAAGGAATGCAGTTTTAGCTGGCTTGGCACCAGGGGTGTGGCCTAATATGCAAATGAGTTCCTGCTGGGCGGGCTTTTCTACCAAAAAACCCCTGACAAGGCCCATCTCCTCAGCTTAGCTCCCTTACTTTGCCTCATCACTGGATGGCCCATCTCAAGTCTGTGATGTGGCAAGTAAATGACCATCCGACAGAAAGACCTCATGGGGTTAGATAGAGGGGCTAGGCAAAATGTAGACCAAAGACCAGCAGGCCATCCCTGGGCAATTTGGGAGTGGACCAATGACTGCCTGGTGGTTGGGGTGCTTCTTGGAAATATGGTCCTGGTTAGACCTTGAGTTGACCTGATCCAGCAAGGCATTTCTGGTGATCTAAATTAAGAAGTGTGATAAGGATCGCTTTTACCATTAACTATTAACCGATTCCTTGGCAATGTAAGTTTAGAAGACAATAGATCCTACCTAGACCTTTCAAATAAAGTCTAAAGTGTTGTCCTACAAGACTGTCGCCCTTCACCCTGCCCTACAGCACAACAAGGTGAACTTTCTCCCAGCTCCCACAATGCACCCCCACTCACCTTTCTTCTCCTCTCATCTTCCACCTTCTGCTTCTCCTTGCTGACAGCTTCCCACACACCAACTGGGCCTGGCTGCCAAGTTTCCGGCTCTTTGGCTGCATTTTTGGAGAGTGTCTCGAAACCTCGCCCTTTCCCCTCATATCGTTCATCACTTACCTGGGGAAACAAGCAAAGCTTGAGGTCATGGGGGCTGATGGGATCACAGAGCACATTATGAGAAAGGAAGTCTGGGACGAGGTTCTGGGCTTGCCTTAACACAACAGAACTGATTTGAGGAGTACCGAAATTTGGGTGCCTGAGGCATAAAAGTGCATTTGGGACTTCAACTGGCAGATTATGAACCAAAATCGGGTCACACCCTGATCTGAGCAGAGCGCCACGTAAGTGACACCACCAAACAAACATTTTTCTCCCCTTTTGTTCTTGATATTGAGAATGCAAAAAAGAAGGAATGGAGGCAGAAATAAGAGAGCCACCAAAGAGGACAAGGAGGAAACAAACAGAAGGTAAAAGGCAGAGAGGAAAAAGGGAAACTGACTTGGGTGGGCAGGTTTAGATTAAAGGTGGGTCCAGGATCCCAAATAACTGACGGCTCTCAAAATAGCTTGTTTCCAATCCAGGGTGAGTAGGCTTATCCCTGCTAGATCTGCACAAAGCTGACCCAGCTCAGTAACACGCATATGTTTTTTCAGTAATGTCTTTATAGCCAGGGTGGCCAACAGTAGCTCTCCAGATTTTTTTTGCCTACAACTCCCATCAGCCCCAGCCAGCATGGCCAAAGGCTGGGGCTGATGGGAGTTGTAGGCAAAAAAACATCTGGAGAGCTACCGTTGGCCACCCCTGCCTTATAGGATAAAGAATTAGGATCCCCACCCCCACCCCACACACACACTGCAAACCCTGAGGGGATTTTTTTTAAGTAAGGTTTTTTCAAACCTCCTGGTTCTAAGAAATCTGGCATGCTAGGAAAGAAACTTCAAAGCTAGCCTTCTCCTCAATGTGCTGGGATGGAGCAGTTGAACACACAACTGCCTGCATTCCAAATGGTTGTAGCATGTGCTTTCCTAACGGTGGTGATCATCTCTTTCAATTTATACCATGTGGAGGAAATCAGAAAGAAATATAATGTAACCACATGCCTGAGTAGAACAAGTGACTGGTACTCCTCTGTCTGGGAGGATGGGCGTGCAGCAGTCACAACTGCACACACACAACTCTCACCTCCCTGTATTACAGGGCCTCGGTGAAGTTTTAACCCTTCTCCTGACCGGCTCTGAATTATGGCTTTTCTTCTAAGTTTGTTTTGTTGTTTTTTTAATGTAAAATGAATTATTTTTGGTACCTTTCATGGCCAATCTTTCTGCTGCCTTTTACAATTTCTTGCTATTGATGTTTTTTGTGTGATTCTTTGTAAACTGCTTTGGATGTTCCTTTAAAAAAATGTGTCTAGAAATCAAGTAAATAGTAAAGATACTAATAATACAATGCTCTCTTGAGTTCAACACTCAGCCGTGATGTGCCCAAAGAAGCAGGTGCAGACTTCATCTGAATTAGTGAAGCTAAGCTACCTTGAACTCTTCAGTAGCCTGTGAGAGAGACCAGTTTATTTCCTGTTCTGCCCTGAATTGATCCTTTCCTGAAGTCAGCCAGTCCCCAGCTGAAGAGTGTTCCTTTCTTGCTGACCCAACCCGAGCGGCCACAAAGTGTGAAAAGTGTCAGCTTCTTCAACGGAGCTCGCAGCATTCCACCCATGCCTCCGGCTGCTGTGAATCCCCAGGGCCTGATGAAACCAGCCTCTATTTATATGGATATGTACACAGTACTGGCTGAGGAATAAACAGCACGGGGATGAGATGTCATTCCTCATGGCCGGCAAGGGCAAAACAGCATTGTCATCAACAGGGTCGGTGCGAGACATTGTGGTGCCTCCGGATATTCGAGGGCAGCGGAAAATCTCCACAAGCTAATGAACGGAGGGGCTAAAGCCTAGGGGGCGTGCCCCTGAACTACTTTGATCTTGCACAACCCCCCAAGCGATTGTGTAAGATAACTTCTCCACAGAGTGTTGTGCAAACCTGTCCATCTGCCCCCCCCCTTCCTGCCACTCTTAATGGTACTTAAACATAAACACCCACAACCTGAGGGAAGCAGTCACATGTTTCGGTGCTTGAATCCAAAAATCAACATGGTGGCCTTGCCTCTGAAAGGCGTTCTTTTCACATTCCAAAATCTAAGCCACTAGGCTGCCTTGGAACTGAATATTGCTGGAGTAATGAGATCACTTCACCCTAGACCAAGTATGAAAGGAACGTACTCTTTTGCCTGGACAATTTAGGTGTCACCCAAGATGCGGCCAACCTGCCTCCTTCCTTCTTAGGTTAACCTGCTACCAGGAGCCAAATCCCATGAGGCCTTGGGCCACCAGCATGAGGCAGGCCGAGGCTTCAGCCTGATGTAACTGCCAAAATAAAAGCGACTGGTACATTGCCCAACCCTCTCGCACAGGTGCTTGTGTTAGATTTGCTGGCACAATTAAAATCCTGAGGGTGGGGGGAACCTTATATAAACACCAACAAGGAATTCCGGGGGTTTCAGCCACACATCCCATCTTGGGTTATTCAGTTTCAGAACTTTTCCCTTTATGGAGCTATGAAGTCCACCCAGAGATGATATCAAGTCCAACAGAGATAACTATCATATAGGGTCAATTGTAAATTCCTTGACAGTGAGGGTGATTCTAGGATTGGGGGGGAACTTCCAGGAGAGGCAAACCGGAAGAAGCATATTTCACTGGAATTCTCTCCAACTACCCCTCCCCTTCCTGGGTACCAGTGTTCTCTCTAAGCTGTGTTAGTGTGAACTAGTTCACAGTTTGTTGGGCTCTGGCTCACATATTTTTGTCTTAGCTTGGGAAAATTTCCCCAGAGCACACTAACTTATGCAGTAGCCAAATTGCTTGCTTACAACTTTAATGCCAGTAGCTCACAAAACAGAATTTTTGCTCACAAAACTCCAAAGATTAGAGGGGGTATTGCTGGGTACCCTATGCAAACTGTTGGATTGGTGAGCCATTTAGTAGTCTTGGGATCCCTGCAAATGGCCAATGTTCTAGTACTGGCCCTGGCCTCTGATCTTCCCAGCCAGGGAGGAGATGTGGCTCAGTGCTAAGGTCCCAGGTTCAATTCCCAGCATCTCCAGTTCAAAAGATCAAGTAGCGAGTGATGGGGAAGACCTCTGCCTGAGTCCATGTAGCGGTGCCTCCAGTCAGAGGAGACCTTGATGACTTTGTCAGAGCAGTGGTCTGACTCAACAGAAGGCAACTTCATGGGTTCATGGGTCCCCAAGTTTACCAGCTGTCCTTCTGCTCACTACAACTAAAAGGTCTTCAAGCAGCCACACAAAGCAAGACCCCATTATAAGAACACATAATATTATTAAGGCTATAATATCAGTCAAGTAAATTTTTTAAATTCTGATACAGACTAAAAAGGTGTCCCCTACTTAATGGGGCAGCACTTAAAAAAAAAAAACTATTGCTAATACAAGTACTTATAAAAACTGGAGTGAACCAGAAGTGGGGTGCATGCTGTCTTCTTTCAAGCACCAGCATGGAATCCCTCTTTCTTTGATGAGAGATCTGCTGTGACTCACATCTGCCTTTTCTAAAACCAAAATATTCTTCTGGTTTCAATGATTGTTTTATTCATATGCAAATTTAATGAATTCCTAGATTGACTGAACATCACATGATTAATCCACTGAGAGTTCTTTGACTGAGTGACAACTTTGATTTTTTAAATTCAAAGAAATAAAATTAGAGAAAAGCTGGAACCTTAAAAAAGAGGGGGGAAACAGGTGAGAATAATCAGCTATGGACCAGAATGTGAGTGATTAAAAACTTTCTGAAGGGCAGCAAAACTAGGCTGACCAAAAAGCAAGATGGACTCAGAACTCTAAAACCACAGGGGCCATAAAAGTGGCCTATTTCTGGGCTTTCTGATGAAATCTTGGCTCTCCTCAAAAGGGCAACTGAGCTTAGCCAGGTTGTGCTATGGACACATTTCCAAAGTAGAACAGCAAAAGCACTGAACATGGCAACTCAAGTAGAAACTGGGCTTTCTAATCTCAATTTCAATGTTAAAAAAAAGTTTCCAACCTTTATGGCTGAGGTAGCCTTGACAGGCAGACAGCAATGCCTGCTGAAATATCAGAGGAATAATGGCATAAGATTGGGTTGTTATGGGGCTTCCGTTTCCTTGCCTCTTCCACAGTAAGTAAGGCTAGCATTATTTGTAGAAAATAAAATAAACAATGCAAATCTGCTCAGTTGACTTCATACAAAGCACAGAATGCAGCTTTTATCAGGACAGCACAGACTTTGGATTGCCTGAGTTCTATGTTTTAATTCTTTACAGACAGTCCTGATCTTAGCTTCTATGAAGGTATAAAGAGGCCATTTCTCTATTTGTACCAGTAGATTTGCATCAGGCAGATGTGCTCCTATGGGAAGCAATCCAGTGTGCTCTCTGCTGTACCACAAAACCAGCCCCCAAACCCATCTGCATTGGAGAGAGAACCAGGTGAAGTACTCACACCATGGGGGCTATGCCTGCAATGAGAGATTGCAAAGGAATGGGTTTTCGCATGCTAAAGATGCAGTCCTTGTTTCACCCTGACACAAAAGTGGAGAAAAATCACTTTTGTTCTCTGTAGTGTGGCTGAACATGCAAGCTGATTAATGGGCCATTCCCCAGCACCAGTAAAACGTCCAACCAATTGTTTCCATCCCTTTGCATATGCTGAAACAAACAGACTACCCAGGGAAATCACAACCAATGTTCACTCTAAGCTGCAGAGTCGTGAGCAAAAATTCTACTTTGTGAGCTACTGGCATTAAAGTTGTGAGCTATTGCATAAATTAGTGTGCTCTGGGGTCATCCTTCCTGAGCTAAGACAAAAAGGTGTGAGATGGAGGCTAAAATCTGTGAGCTAGCTCACACTAACTCGGTTTACAGGGAACACTGGCCACAACCATTCATCACAAAGGATGCCTGGGTGTGGATATGTGTGGAAGAATGGGACTGGAGCAGCTGGACTGGTTCCCAAGCTAGGAGTGGATTCAGACAACCCTGGGTCCATATTGGTGTCAGTTTGTCCTGGGTGGATAAGACTGCGAACGTACAACAAAAGACTGTTATTCTACATGGCCTTCCCCCTCCCTCCCTCCAGTTATTCTTTAATTTATCTTGAGTCTCACAGAGAAAGGAGAGCTATAAATAAAGCAAATAAAACAGTATCTGGCCCTGATGAGCAAGTCTTTAAATCTTGCTGAGAATCTTCATTCTGAGTCATATTCCTTCTCCCTCAAATTGTTCTGCTGTACATTCCTGTATTCTTATTCCTCATGACAAATGCAAGTTACCCATACAAATCAAACCCACGGCCAAGGGAGGTCAAAGGCCCCCAACTCACAATATCAATTTATATAAGGTTGCCCCCTTCACCCCCTTCCAGCCTCTTACCAACTGCTGAATGCTGAAGATCTCCATGGTCCCCCCTAATCCAGAGTCACAACGCTCACTCCCCCTCAGCTGGTCTGGGTAGGTCTTTTTATCACCATCCTGTCGTGGGGGGAGGATTTGGGTTACAGTCCAAAGTCTCTCTCCCCCCCCCCCACCCCCGGCTGCTGTCTGCCACTGGGCCCAGCAAGCTGAATAATTCAGATACCTTGTAATGCCAACCAAAATAAACTGCATAGCTTAAGGTTTCCCGAGGATGGCAGCAAGGGAAGATGATGGGTCAGCTGTGGAATTCTAAAACCCACAGAATGGGGAATCCATACAGTTACTAGGAATAAGGCCCATTGTGGGAAAAAAATACAATGGGGTCTAGAAAGAGGCTCTGGGTGAGTGCCCCTCATTGCTATCTTCACACCCACCCAAGTGAAGGCATTCACTCCTGTCCCCAACTCAAGGGGAGTTGATCTCTGCCATCTGGAGAGCAGTTGCAATTGTGCGTAATCTCCAGCCCTCACCTGGAGATTGGCAACAGTGGTTCCTCAGGAGGAAATGGCTGGTTTGGAGGGTGGAGTCTATGGCATTGTACCTGTCTGAGGTCCCACCCCTCCTGAAACCCACCATCTTCAGGCCAGGCCTAGGGTAGTCATTCTCCAGGTGGAGCCTGAAGATCTCCTAGGATCAAAACCAAACTCCAGACAACACATCTCTCTCCCCATCCTGGAGAAAATAACTGCTCTGGAGGGTGGATTCTATGGCATTATATTCAGCTGAGGGCTCTCCCTTCACTGCCTAGCAACAGCCTCTGGCTAGCAGCTCCCCCCTCCCAGTGGGCCAATCTGTCCTGGAGTGAGGCTGAGGGGAGGAGGGAGGGAGTGAAGGAAAGTGGTGGCCATCATGGCCTCCGAGGAAATGCTCCCAGCAAGACCAGGCCTTGCCACCTAGTCACATTATGGTAGTGGTTCCCTGACTATTTTGGCGGCCTTTGGAGGCTGTGTGTGCTGGGAGGCCATAAGTGTGGGCTGATGGGGTTGTAGAGGTCTGTTGCTGGCAGCGGCCATGACGTCTTTTGTGAGGTCACAGTGGAGCAGGGTTGACAGAGAGGCCACAGAGAAACATCAGAGGCCCCAGAGAAGCCTGTCTCTGAGGTAAGACTGTTTTGGCGGTTTGTTCAACATTCCCAGGGCTTCAGTAGGCAGGGCAGGGGAGTCGGCGAATGGGAGGCCAGAGACAGTGACTGAGCTGTGATGGGCCAATGGTTTATGGAGTGCATATAATGCACCCCTAAGCCAATGGGTCTGTGTGTCAAGGATCACCCTTAAAACAGGGCATTGCCTTTTCCCTTATACCCCATTCTAGAAGCCCTGACCCAAGCATAACAGAACAGATCAGAACATAACAGAAACCATGTTGGATCAGGCCAATGGTCCACCCAGTCCAACACTCTGTGTCACACAGTGGCCAAAGAAAACAGGCGCCATCAGGTCCATCAGCGGGGCCAGGACACTAGAAGCCCTCCTTCTGTGCCCCTCCCAAGTACCAAGAATACAGAGCATCACTGCCCAGAAAGTTCCAACAATATGCTGTGGCTAATAGCCACTGATGGACCTCTGCTCCATTGAACATATGAAGCTGCCTTATACTGAATCAGACCCTTGGTCCATCAAAGTCAGTATTGTCTTCTCAGACTGGCAGCAGCTCTCCAGGGTCTCAAGCTGAGGTTTTTCACACCTTTTTGCCTGGACCCTTTTTTGGAGATGCCAGGGACTGAACCTGGGACCTTCTGCTTACCAAGCAGATGCTCTACCACTGAGCCACCATCCCTCCCCGTCCATTGTTTATCCAATTCCCTCTTGAAGCTGTCTATACTTGCAGCTGCCACCACCTCCTGTGGCAGTGAATTGCATGTGTTAATCACCCTTTGGGTGAAGAAGTACTTCCTTTTATCAGTTCTAACCCAACTGCTCAGCAATGTCATTGAACATCCATGAGTTCTTGTATTGTGAGAAAGGGAGAAAAGTACTTCTTTCTCTACCTCCTCTATCCCATGTTACTATCTTGCAAACCTCTATCATGTCACCCCTCAGTCAATGTTTCTCCAAGCTGAAGAGCCCCAAGCATTTTAACTTTTCTTCATAGGGAAGAAGCAAAATTGAAAAACTGACATGTAACCAAGCACCTCCTAACTACACCTACATTTGTATAACCTACAGGAAACCACTCTTCTCTGGCCACACCCTCATCTTGGCCTTGGGTCAGCCATAGCTCTGGCAGAGGTTGTCCTTGAAAGGGCAGCTGCTGTGAGAGCCCTCTCCAGCCCCACCCACCTCACAGGGTGTCTGTTGTGGGGGAGGAAGGTAAAGGAGATTGTGAGCCGCTCTGAGACTCTTCGGAGTGGAGGGCGGGATATAAATCCAATATCTTCTTCATCATCTGCAAAGTAGAGACAAACCTCTTTGTCAGACAGTTGTAAAGATGAAGAGAAGAAAATGTGTGGCTGAGCAGACCACCTTCAAGTAACCTTGAAGGCCCACCACTCTCACAGCCTGGCCTGCCTCAGAGAATGGTTGTAAGGGTAAAATGAAAGTGAGGAGAACCAAAGATGATATCCATGGAGGAAAGGCAGGATAAAATCCAAACTAGACAGAACATGACAGACATTGAGTATAGTTTATAAGGTGATCATAAGCATGATCCTTCTAGAATGCCCATGCAGGATTTTCTGCTGCTCTTGTAAGCCCCACACGAGGAGGAGGTCCCATAAAATCCAGGGCAAGAGGAGAGGCTGGGTGGAAGACTTCTGCTCCTCCAATTGTGTGGAGACAACTTTCGTGCCGAGCAGGTTAGCACTGGCATCTGCTGTGCAGAAGGCTGGGGAAGGAACCCCATAAAACAAGAGGGCAGAAGTTCAGGAAGGGAAAGGGTTACAGGGATTCAGAAGGCCAGCTCTTCTGTCAACAGCCCAGAGGTCATGTTACAGGTACAGGACAAGCAGGATAGAAATAGCCCCCTGGATTGGATGATATTCAATCCCAAGCCTGATGCTTTCCCATCCCCACCTCCTGCTAAACCACTCAAGGCTAGAGCAAGACTCAAAGATTCAGAGAGGGAGGGAGAGAGAGAGAAGCCCCAGGCAGGTCTGATAGAGAAGTGCAGCCAAACAGCAAGAGTTTCAGGTGCAAACTCCCAGTGGTTGTTTCCTCATTGAAAGCTGATGCAAAACAAAGGCAGCATCCCAACTCCCCCCTGCTGTGCTTAAGAGCACAGAACGCAGCCGGGTTATTTCCCATTGATTAAAAAAAAGATATTATTGCAGGAGTGAAGAATTAAAGGCATACTGTCTGGGGCTTATTCACCTGCTACATGCCTTCTAATGTGATTGGCAGACAATGGTGTCTATTGTGCTTTTCCAGAGGACAAACGGCTTGTTTTTTGTAGATGAAAGCAAGGGACAGAGAGAGAACCAGATTGGAAGCTCATAGGAAAAAGTAGGTGAATGCTGTTTGGTCTCTTGGGCCATTTGGTTTCTGATCTCAAGGGCATTTCTCTTAAGGCCAAATGAAACATCACACAAGAGACATGAGAAGAGGCTCTCAATGCCTTTTGTTCTGCTTTAATATAGTCATGGCGGGGGAATCACTGAATTTAATTGCAAAAGCCAGTTCTGGGTGTCCTCAACCTTTCATCCCATTAATGAATAAATAAACGGGCTACATTTATAATTAAATACAGACAATCTAGCATAATTGTTAGACTCGGATCTAGGAGACACAGGTACAAATCCCCACTCTACTATGCAAGTTTATTTGGTGCCCTGGGCCAATGATGCAGCCTAATCTACCTCACAGGTTATGAGGATACAATGGAGAAGGGGGAAACTGTGTAAAGGGGGGGGGGGTCAACTGATGGATCTCACCCTGGCTCCACCCACTTCTTGCAATGGAACAGTTCAGACTGTAATCAATACACTAGCCTTGAAAGTCCAAGAGCCTCTTCATGGTTTTTCTTTGGATAAAGTTATGGAGAACACTGTGAGTCTGAAGGCAACCACATTTCATAGAAAGCTGAAGTTTTCAAAAGATGACACTTTTTTACTTCCCTCTGCAGGTCTCCTCCTTCCACCAAGAGCTGATGTTACCTCTAGAGCCCCAGGTTTATGGCAGTGACTTCAGTGCTTATACAGGAAGAATGGCTCCATGGAGACTAGAATTCAGAACACAAAAACTGAGTTCTTGGTCTTAAGCACAACCTCAGGACACTGCCCCAAAGTAACACAGCTGTCTCTGCTCCTTACCATGGCCTTACCTTACCTGATGTTCTTTCATAAAGAATTCAGGGTGTGGTGGAGCAGCTGAGGTAGAAAGACCGGTGCCATTGTGGTAGGTCTTGTTCCTGCAACCACAGCCCAAAATTATGCCCACACATACAGAGAACGTGGGGAAAAAGAGCTGCTATCACACACATGCACATACACCCTCCTTCCCATGGACCTCGACATGCCTTTTTGGGGTATAGACATTAATTAGCTCAAAATATTATTCCAAATATATTTAACCACTGCATGGTTTGAAACAACCTGTGGATAGAAGAATTCCCAACACAGATTGCTAGAAAATTGGGACCATCGCTGACATGATTAAATGAAGAGCCAACTTATATTGCTGTACATTGCCCCAATACTGATCACTTTGGCAAGACCCATCACTGTGGGTCTTGCCAAAGATGTGGCCAAATGGGAGTCAGAGGCTTCATGCAAGGGTCTTTCTGCTCCTTTAATGGCTATGGATGATTCCTAAAGGAGCAATTCACTTGCAGGAATGGTGCAGAAACCAGGACTTTGAGACCAGAAGCTGGGGAAGGGGGCAGTCTTCTGCCAGCAGTAAAAAAAGCTGGCTTTGGCTTCTGCTTAGTTTTTTAAAGGATTTTTAAAAAATATATAATTCGTCTCTTAGTCTCATCCAAAGAAACTGCAGGGAATCATGTCATTCTAGATTTCTCAGCTTGGCGAAGTGTTGTGGATGTAACAATATATTCAGTAAAACCAACTTGACCCACTTCAAGCTGCAGCTGATAGACTGCACATCTGCATCTCCCTTTAAGAAAAAATCCTGCAATCAGACGACTAGTATCTCAGGGGGAAGGGTTCAGACCAGATTTGCTCCAAATGCTCCCCATGCCTGCTTCAAATAGTTTGTTTTTACAGAAGGGGAGCACTCAGACATGCATCCTGAACTGGCATGCTGCAGGACAAACCTCCCAGTTTGGATTCTACAGCCTAGATAAATGGGCCCAAACTCATCCAGTAAGATTGCACAAGGACACAAAGTGTGTAGGGGGGGAGGCAACACAGGAAGATGTGAGCCCAAGGACATAACACCCTTTCACGTAGCCCCATGTCCTCAGATGGAACTGGCACTGCCTCCCCCCCCCCCCCCCACAACTCACCAGAGCCAGATCTGGCACTCAGAAGCAATAGCTCCTCCCCAATCCCAAATCAGAAGCAATAGCTCCTCCCCAATCCCAACTCACCAGAGCCATATCTTCTGGCACCCAGAAGCAATATCAGAAGCAACTGCTCCTCCCCAATCCCAAGTCATGACACTGTTCCCCTCCATGGCTCTGAATTCTAGGCCAGGACTGTCTGAGTACATGAATGCCTTTCTGAGCTGTAAACAAATTATTCCTTCGACAAGTAAGGCTTGGAAGCAAATTCATTCTGCTGCCACCATGTGACTCCACAGCATACCAGCAGCAGGCAGGAGGGTAAGGGTGACAGTGGGCAACTTAGCCTAGAGGGCAGGAGGGCTTCCCAAGGCACTGGATTCTTTGCTTTCACTTGCAGGCAAATTGCTCTTGTCTAAAAGGCTCCACAACTCTTCTTGACCTTTGGGAACCATGTCACAGGGTCTTCTAAGGTTCTTGTCTCGCATTTTTCTCAGCTCCAAGTTGTGTTCCAACAGAAGACCGCAGAGCTCATAGTGTCCGTTCTCTGCTGCCTGGATGGAAAGAGGGAGAGGGCCTTGAGGGCATTGTGGGTGTGCCACAGGAGTCCAGGATGAGCGCTCAGCCTCCTATTGGCCAGTAAGATTATGCAGCTGGACTTAGTAGTGGGAGGTGTCAAAGAAAGGGAGGAACACCCATTTTTTTCCCAATGAGAAAAACAAGGGGCTGTCACTAATCTTTGGGGCTTGAGCCTGACTTCCAATTTTAGTCTTTGAATCCAAGACCTGCAGGCCCAGATAGCAAAGACAGAAGGACAATAATCTATCATGTATCACAGGTGGGAACACTCTTACTTGTGGGGATGACAACTGCTATGCTTCTCTTCAGCCTCGAGTCCATCTTTTTTAGAATCAGAGTTGGAAGGGACCTCCAGGGTCATCTAGTCCAATCCCCTGCAGGAAATTCACAAATACAGCTCCCCTTGCCAAATTCACAGGATCTGCATTGCTATCAGATGGCATCCAGCCTGTTTAAAAACCTCCAAAAATGGAGAGCCTACCACCTTTTGCAGAAGAGCCTACCACCTTTTGCAGAAGGAAATCTGCATTCCCCAATGCCCTGGAGAATACACTTCACCAGAGCCCTTCCTTCTCTATGGACGTTTGCTGGCTGGCTGCCTTAGCCTTATTAATCCAGGAAATTAGGCCTTGGAACAAAATGCCAGTCATGCCACTGATGAGAGTTCACTGTCCTTTTTTAAAAATAATAATAATAATAATTTTATTGTTATATATTCCAACACCACTCCACCTCTGTGAGAGTCCCAGGCCATAGATACATTATAATATTCCATATATTTATAACTATTAACATTTCATCCAAATACAACTCCATCACTCTATTTAAACTTCTTATCCATTCATTTTCTTATTAACCAACCAATCGTCTTAAATTGTTTAAACTTTTCCAAATACCTCACCATCTTTCTAAACCAGCCCTCCTCCTGTTCCCTAACCTTTAATCCGTTCATTCTTCGTATCTTCATCGTTAAATACTCCAATATTATTATATTATTCATTTTATCCCTCCAATGATTAATTGTCAGTTCCTCAGCTTCTTTCCAATTCCTTGCTATCACTTGTCTAGCTGCTACTAACATCAAATTAATCCATTTACTATCCTCTTTTGATCTTAATCCCACACCATCCAAATTAATAATTGCCATTGCTTTAGATATACTTACTTTTCTTCCCATAATCTTTGTCATCTCTATGCCAACCTGCACCCAGAATTTTTTCACTAAGGGACAATCCCACCACATGTGACTGAAAGTTCCAATTTCTCCACATTTCCTCCAACAATTTTTACTCCCTGATTCAGAAATATAATACATCTTAATGGGTGTATAATACCATTTCTGTATCATCTTCAATCCCTGCTCCTGCATTAACCTAGATGTTGTAGCAAAGGGAGGTAATCTAAAAATCCTCTCCCAATCTTCATCTAAAATTTTATCTTCAATATCTGTTTCCCAATATTCCTTCAAAAATTCTCTTGGGGATTTCCCTGTACCTAATAAAATCTTATACAATTTTGAAACTATTTTTAACTTATCTTCTCCATACTTTCACCAATTTTTCAAAGAGAGTATTAATTCTTTTACCAATATTTTTAAGTTCTTCCTCCTTCAACAATGAGGAGATTTGACTTTTTAACAACCAATTAATATTATTCAAAACATTATACTCCTCTTTCTTCACCCCATCAGTACCCCAAACCTCTTTCAATTCTTGAATCGTAATCCTCTTCAGTTTATCTCCTACTTCCTTCTCAGTATGAGAGTTCACTGTCCAAAATGAGGGGCTTTGTAGGTTTGGAGGAGCCAGATAAGGATCATATACTCCAAAGCATACTTAATTTCAAGATTCAAAGCTCCACTCAAAACTCCAATTGCAAAGGTTCATTTATATCTGTAGAGTAGACACAATTTAGCGAAGGGCAAAACAAAACCTCCCTGCAACTTTGTAGCCAGGTTTTTAACAGATGGGTTCAATCCATTTTTAAAAAGCTGTTTTTATGGTCTGCTTCTCACACAGGGATTGTTTTATGAATATAATTTTTAGGCTGTTGAATGTTGTTTTACAATACATTTATGCCCTTGTCTTACTTTTTATGGCTTGTTTTATTACTGGTAATCCTTTTATTTTGGTAATCCTTATGTTACGTAAACTACTTTTTTTTCTCTGTGAGCTGCCTTGGGCAGGTTTCTGGACAGGTGGCATCTACGTTTACTAAAGAAATAAACCTGAAGGCACCCACTTCACCAATTACGTGGCACCTAGAGGCTTAGAAATGTGATGCTGTGCCAAGTGATTCTGGGGACAGAACTGACTGCTACATTGTCCTCCCCTACCCAATTTGTATGCAGGAATCAGAGGAGGAGAAGCCAATCTGAAGGACATACCTTGTGGAGGCAGGTCCTCCCATCATCGTCCATGACTGCTGGATTAGCACCATGAGTCAACAGCAGCCTAACAATATCCGTGTGGCCGCAGTAAGAGGCTCGATGCAGAGGGGTGGCCCCACCATTGGTCTGGGCGTTGGGGACAGCTTTATTCTCCAGCAGGAATTGGCAGACATCATAATGCCCGTTGCGGCTGGCATAGTGCTGCAAAGACAGAAAATGTGGCACTTTGAAGTGAGGTGGATCAGGCCCATAGCCGCAGGGGGGGCCTGTGCGGGCACTGCCCCTGACTTCCAGGCAGGCCCCCTTGACTTCTGGGTGGCAGTCTGCTCCCCCCATTTTTTGCCATGGCTGAGCCACCAAACCGTAATCAGCAGCAGCCGGAGCCAGGAGAGATGAGTTTGGCCCAGTGCACTGCAGCACCAAAAGCAGCGGTCCCTTCTTGACTCTAAAGTTTTAGAGTTGACTGCCTCAATTTGGCCACTTTCAGAGCCTCCAACTTTTGCCTTACCCCAGAAAGCTTCTGAGATGCAGCAAGCCCCGCAGTGGATGGGAAAGGGTGCCCCCTTAAAAAGCCCCCAACTTTTAAAATCCTGGGTACGGCCTTGAGATGGATGCACAGCATGCAGAATGCCTTGACATCAGACTTTGGGGTATCCCAAGCATAGTAATGCAGGATATGTATTTCAAACACAAAATCTGGCAAGCAAAATGGCATATGGCCAAAAGGAATCCAACAGGAAAGCAATGTACCGGAACCTTCACTATATCCTGCTCCACACGGCATCCTCCATTCGCTGCTGGCTCTACTGCTAACATAATAATAATAATAAATTTTATTTGTATCCCACCCTCCCCACCTAGGCAGGCTCAGGGCGGCTAACAGCATTTCATAAGACATACAACAATAGATAAAACCTTAGATATTAGATATATATATTGGATTTATATCCCGCCCTCCACTCCGAAGAGTCTCAGAGCGGCTCACAATCTCCTTTACCTTCCTCCCCCACAACAAACACTCTGTGAGGTGGGTGGGGCTGGAGAGGGCTCTCACAGCAGCTGCCCTTTCAAGGACAACTTCTGCCAGAGCTATGGCTGACCCAAGGCCATTCCAGCAGGTGCAAGTGGAGGAGTGGGGAATCAAACCCGGTTCTCCCAGATAAGAGTCCGCACACTTAACCACTACACCAAACTGGCTCTCCTTAAATTTAACAATATAAAACTTTACATTTAACAACATTAAAAACCAGTTAATACAATTAAAATAACTTGGTCTGACAGTGCCGATGGTGTTTGACGCTAATTTTGATGGTGTTTGATGCTAATTCTGTCAGTTTATACAATCTACACATCATGACACAAAGCCCACTGGTGGATGTAGTGAGGGAAGAAATTGGAGAAACTACATTGGTCTTTCCCAGTGACTACATAAGCAGCATTTTTGTTTCCAGGTTGAGAAAGGAGAATCAGGACTTCAGGGGAAGAGAGTTACAATTACAAATGCCCAGGAGTTGAGTAGATTTTTTGAAGAAAATAAAGAATTTGCACCATGATGGACTACAAATTACTGTCTTGGAACGTTAATGGACTAAATTCACCACAAAAAAGAAGGGCAACATTTCATTGGATCAAGAAGCAAAATTGTAATATAATTTGTTTGCAAGAAGTAAACACATTAAACAAAAGGATTATAAATTTTTATGGAACAAACAATTGGGAATGGAATTTTTTTCATTAGCTGAACAGAAGAAAAGGGGAGTAGTTTTCTATATTAAACAGGATTGCCAACAAGCCCCGAGAAAAATGTCCTGTCCCTTTAATAAAGCTTAATGTGATGTTATTTATCTCCATGCCATGAAAATCCATTTCCACACATTATTTAAATGGCTAGGGCATTTTCTCCAGGCCTGTTGGCAACCCTAGAAATGACTGGAGACCCTTAAATGGCCCCATGCCAACATGAGCAGCATGAAAGGTAACTTCGCACTGGCTGCATTCTTCAGTGAGGACAGTTAGATCTCCGGCTGTTATTCTTTGGTCAGATTTTCCCAAGAAGCCCCCATGGCAGGCTGGCATCCCATCCCATCCAGTGACCTGCATTTTACACTATCATTCCTTTTCCTTTCAAGGCACTTACCAAAGCTGTATATCCAAGGAGGTCAGGAGTGTTAACATTTCCATGCTTCAGGACATGCTTTTTGACCCCCTCGAGGTCTCCGTTCAGAGCAGCATACCAAATCCCTAGCCAGAAAAGGGGGAAAAATCAATTTCAATTTCCACTGAAATCCATCTCAATGACTTGGGGTAGGCAGTAATCCAGTGATACTTACTCAGTGGCTCAGAAGCCACATGTGGCTCTCTGACATGGTACCTGTGGGTCTTCAGGGCATTGTCCCCATGATGTGGAACCTGCCCTGTGTTTCAGGAAAGCAGTGGGGCTGCTGGATGGCAGGTGGGTTGCATCTTTATACAGCTACCAACAGATGGTCCAGAGGACTTGTCAGATGCTAAATTTTCTGAGCTGGAAGCTTCATGCCAGGGATGGAAGTACAGGGTCCCAGGTCCCCAACTCCCAGCCACGTCCTCCTCCACAGACACAGCACTCTCACCCCAGCACCAAAGCAAGGTAACCACAGTAAGCCAGCAGTTCTGATCCCCTTACTCCACAGCCAGCATGCTCTTCTCCAGGGACCCTGGCAATTCCTCTCTCATGCCCAACCTGTTGAGCCTCTGCTGTGCAGAGAGCTAGAAGGTGGAAAGAAAAGCCTTTCCCCTCACGCCAGATACACTGGGGCTGACTAACGTTCAGCAGGGTGGAGAGAGACAACTGTACATGCTCAGCGGTACTTTAGTAGTGAAATGGCTATAAGTTATATTTATATACTGAATAGTTATATTATGGCACATCTGCATTTGGGGCATACATTACTCGTGGTGGTTCGGGGCATACATTACTCATGTGGCTCGTTTTGTTAATGGTAATTGCAAACATGGCGTTCTGTGAGCATAGAGTGTATGCCGCTGCAACTACCCTTTAAATCACAGCAAAGCAAAAAACTTCCATGTAGCCTGGTCTCAGTGCAAGTTTACCTGGAAGTAAGCCAAGCATGTTCAATAGATGAACATGTTTCTGAAGAATATGTGCAATAAACTGCACCTGTGCTTTGCATCAAAATTGGGTTTGAGAATGCACTGGAGCGTTACCAACTTAACAATATCAAATCTGGCTGATATGTTTGAGCATTATTGTTGCATAAATACCAAAGAAACTGTTCATAAGAGACAAGCTGGGAAATCTCCATGTTCAATTCTTCAATGCGTGAGATAGGAGATATTTTGCGGGGCTGTTCTTGTCAGTGAGAAATAAAGGGTGATGACATAGAGTAGCAGCAAAAAGTCGGAACAATGTATCACGGTTCAAATCTAGTCTCTGCCCTGAACTCCTGAGGCAAGGTGCTCTCTCCCACCATCAATCCCCCCCTCCAAAAAGGGATAATAATTCTAGTCTACCAGACATGTTTGTTGTAAGAATTCTAGCAAGGTAAATTATGGCAAGGGCAAGCACTATACAAATGCCAAGTATCGTTATTATCATTATGATTAATCCAATTGGCACTGAGTTTCCTATCAAAGGGTATGCCAGTGTGGCATAGTGTTTAGAGTGTTGGACTAGGATCCAGAAGACCCTGGTTCAAATCCCGCATTCTGCTATGGAAGCTTGCTGAGTGACCTTGGGCCAGTCACACATGGTTAGCCTAACCTATCTCAGAGGCTTGTTGCCAATACTCCCTCTAAACTGTGGTGTCTTGTGAGCAAAAATTCTACTTCACAGGCTACTGGCATTAAAGTTGTGAGCTACTGCATAAATTAGTTTGTTCTGGGGCCATTTTTCCTGAGCTAAGACAAAAATGTGTGAACCAGAGGCAAAAAAACTTAGCTTAGAGGGAACACCAAAATGAAGGAGAGGGGAAGGATGTAAGCCATTTTGAATCCCCACGGTTGAGATGGGGGGAGGCAGAGTATGAACAAAGTAAATACAAACAACTAAACACATGTATTGGTTCTGAATGCTGTCCTCTAAAGTTAAAATTCATACCATACTGTAAAACTGTACAAAAAAAGATGGGCATGAACCAGCCCACGAGCCAACTTGCAGCACAAACTTGGCCCGGTTCAGAGCTCCTGAACTGATGTTTGGGGAAGGCACCTTCCCCAAACATCTACTAGACTGTCATCCAGTTTGGCCGTTTGGGACGTTTAAACCTAACAGCTGAGAAGTGCAGGTCCGCAGCTGACCTGTTAGATTTAAATGATGGGTGCACCCACCCTTCTGTTAAGTTTAAATGGTGGGAGGAAGCAAGATGGACCGGTGAAATGGCTGCCATCCATTGAAGCCTAGCAGCTGACAGGTGCACCCACCCCACTCTTAGGCTGTAAGCCGTTTCACTGGTCAGTTTTGTTTCTGCCTCCTTGGAAGCAAAACAGATAGGAGCCATTTCATAAGTCAGTTTTATTTCCCTCTACTTCAAAGTGGGGGGAAGTGAACCTGACTGGTGAAATAGCTCCCAGCCTTTTAAGCAAGCTGCAACCAGGAGAAAGGGGGATCCAAACTGGCCAGTTTGGTGCAGGGCATTTTTGGCTTGGTTTGGGGTTCAGTTCAAGGGCTACCCCGGACTGGAATTTTTAGATTTGTGCCCATCCCTACACAAAATATTTCATACAACATTGTCTCAGGAAGCTTTACATCGCTGCAAGATAGCCCAACATTATTTATTATCTCCAGACTATAGACCCGGGGGGGGGGGGGAGGTTTATGCTACAGAGGTCAAGAGAGAATAAGGCTTGCCTAAGGCCATCATGTGAGTTCACGGGGTTTCTTTGTTCAAACACAGCTCAGTAATGCACTGCACCCTGCTAGCTCTTACTGCCATCAAAGAAAAGCACTGAGAAAATGCATGTGCCCAATGTACCGTTCCTTTATACGCAATGGCATGTGAAGGAAGTTGGTCACAGAACTGCTTACCCTGAAGCACCAGAAAAGCAAAATCAATACTAGCAACAACTGCAGTCATTAAGCACTGCTTCAGTCAGCTGCTAAATACCAGCAGACCAGCTTATGCAAGCCATGGCAATCAAAGAGGCTCCAAAGGCTCTCTTACTTCCAAGTCAACCCTAGAGAGGCAGCCATGTCTGTCTGCTGCAGCAATAGCCAACAAAAGGTCTGTGGCGCCTTAAGACTAACCAGCTAGTGTGGGGCATTAAGCTTTTGCAAAGCTAATCTGACAGAGAGACCTCTGGTCCACAAATGAGTGTTAGCAAGAGTGTTACTCTATAAGTTACCTCAAGACACCTTATCTTTCCTGGAAGTCTGTTTTTGTTTTTTAAGCAGGGGGAAAAAAGGTCTTTTGTACAGCCCATCTTTTCTCTTCCCATCCAGATTTCTTTACCTCTCTCGAAATCCATCTCCTCCACATTCTGGTGAACACTGAGCACTGCTGGGTGGTGGGAGCAGCAGGAACCATCCCTGTGCTGTCCCAAAAAGGATTCCATCAGCTTCTCCCTTGGGGTTTTGGCCTTGTCAGAACGCCATAAACGTTTGGGACTGCAGCGAGCCCTGTGGAGGGGAAGACAGTGTCAGCGACTTGTACCGCCATGGGCTTGCTCAGCCCTCCAGCGCAACAGCTGCCCACAACCCAGCCCCCAAAACAGATGCTGCTTGTCTGATACGGTATGCAACATGTGAACACAACCTGAGGAAGCTACACTTCCCAGCACAAAATGCACAATAGATGACTCAGCACTGCACACTGGAACCTCTGTACCACCTCTAACTGCGCTAATGCAATCCCATTTATTGCCAGATGCCACCTTATTCAAGCAGTGTGAGTGTGTTATTCTGGGATGACGAACAGAGTATGTGCCAAAGGGAATAGAAGATCCAGTTCTTGTCTACTTGCCTAGGATGGCACTGCCCCTTTTTCCTGGGTGGCAGGATGGGACACACAGTGCGTAGTGAAAGCCTCAGCCATGACTCACCCAGGTATGGCTTTTTGTGGAGAGTCTGCAGTGCTATCTTTCACATTAGGTGACCAGTCTTCTGCCCTTCCATGACATTTGTTCCTTATTTTTTTATCGTTGTTACCAAGAAAGGGGGGGGGAGGCAAGAAAACAAAGGATCACTCATCACAAACACAAAAGGAGAAATACTATCATTAAGCTTATCATTCCATGACAAAACCCATCTTTCCTTAAACTTATCAGACCTTAAGTCTTCTTGATTCATACTTGTACTCTGATACGAACTTGCTTCATATTTCCACTCATAATCTGATCATGAAAATTGGGGGCCACAGAGGATTTCTAACAGAATGTTACACAGTGGTTCACCGCAGTTAACCAGGTCATTATAAGCTCTCTATCTGAGGCAGGTGGGCAGTCTTTAGCAATCACAGGACTGAATGGTTATAATCATGGCCCGTCAATTCTAAAATATACAAAAAGATCTGGTGCCAAAAAATGGTTGTTTTAGAACAACTCCAAAAAAAAAAGTAATATACTGGACTTGTTTCTGCCCTGCTCCCACCCCAGAAGTCCTCCATTCTAATCCTTCCATACTCACCTTCAGCAGGCATAGAGAATCTACTTATCACAAATGTACTAAAGATATTTCCCTCCCTCCTTCAATACTGTGACTGGGGTCCCAGGTTACTACATTGCACACAGAACCCCCCTAGAACACAGGACTCCCCTGCTGGCAAAATTTAATTTGTGAAATTCTTGGGGCCTTTTCCAGTTCCTTGGGAAAACAATTGTGAAAACTATAAACAACAATGCCTGATAAGAGACCTGCCTTTCCCACCTGTCATCCCTGGCCATTTCAGCTCTGTCATTTCTCAATGCCCCTCCACAGTCCTGGTCTGGGCCCCTTTCCCCCATCCCAATCCAACCTCACTATGATCCCTTGGGACCTCACACAGATCTCTATGACATCTTTTGCCCACTTAATCCTTTTCCTGAAGATTCCAGCACTCTGCTCTCTCCTGCCTGTCAACATTTCATGACAGTTTGCCCTACAACTCTCTCAAGTTCAAGGTGAGTTCAGGCAGTCATATTTATCTCCCACTCACAAAAAATACACATTCTTATCCTGCTCTTCCTCTGAAGAGCTCAGGGTTACATACATGGTTAAGCCTTTCCTCTATTTTATCCTCACAACAACCCTATGAAGTGGGAAAGGATCTTGGTGGGAGAGAGTGAGTGGCTAACCCAAGATCACCCAGTGAGTTTCAAGGAATGGTAGTGACCCAGTGGTAGAGCACCAACTTTGTGTGCAGAAGTTCCCAAACGCAGTCCCTGAAGTCTCCCATTAAAAGATCTTAGGCAGGGTGAGTTGAAAAAGGCCAGTCTGAGTGCCACTTCTGGTCAATATGAATCCTGAGACATACATCAAATGACTGGTTCCATATAAAGCTTTAGTACAGGATTTTTAGGGTTGCCAACCTCCATGTAGGCCCTGGAAAAGCTCCAGTATTACAACTGATCTCTAGAAATCAGTTCCATTGGAGAAAACAGCTGCTCTGGAGGGTGGACTCTATGGTATTACATCCCACTGAAGTTCTTCCCCTCACCAAACCCTGCCCTCTCCAGGCTCCAACCGAAATCTCCAGGAATTTCCCAACCCAAAGCTAGCAACCCTACTCATCTCAGCTCTTGGGGATACTCTGCTCTTGGGGGAGATGAGATGTTCTCGTCTTGCTCCCTCTGCATCTTCATGTCTCATCTTTCTCAGTCTCACAAGATCCATCTTCCTCTGCCTGTCCCAAGAAGGGATGCTTACTGCAATCCCATAGGAATATGGTAAACTCTATGAGAGAATCACTCCATTTATCTTTGGAGATGCTGGACTTCATCCTGTCTTTAACCAGGGCCAGCCCCTATGTTTTGCTTTGTTAACTCTATTTAGCACAAATTTTTCCAGTGGTCATTCTTCCCACTCAGCTTCCTTCCCCAGGTTCTCTCAATATTAAACCTTTGCAGAAAACGGGTTAATCTGTAGTACACACACACTCTCTCTATGGCACTATATTTTCCCAGCATGCAATTCCACACACTGCGCCTGCCAAAGCATATTTTGAATGCAGTAGTACAAATTTTATATATTTCCTAGAATCTACCTAATATCTGCGGTTGCTGTTTCAGCCGACAGATTATAAACCATTATAGAGTAAATGGACGGAGCATACAGAAGGAAAAATTGAATATTCAGGCAGCGAAGAACTGGATAGTATTACACAAGTAGGGTCATATTTAAATCTGCGGGACGTTGCAGCGCATGCAAATGTGCAGCTAAAGGCGCAGGGGCACTGCCTGAAAAAATATGAATATTAGCAATGTTCTTCATGGGCGGACGTCGGGGGGAAAAACAAACTTCAGAAAGGGCCCTCACGTAAGGTTTCAATTTGCTCTGGGGTCCTACAGACTCTAAAATTGCCTGCGAGCAGCCAGAATACCCGCGCTACTCTACATGGAAACCATACGAAGGATTCAGTGCACCCAGAAAAAGAGACCACAAACCATTCAACTCCCAGCCCTTCACCGTCGCCATCTTACCTCTTAGTTTACATCGACATACTGGCAGCCCAATCAGAGGGGCGGGAAAGAGAAAGGCAACCAATACTGTTGCAAGAAAAGTGGAGCGGCAGGCCTACAGTTTCTTGGGTGCAGTGTCGGCAAACCTCCGCTAGAGGGTGGCGAGAACTAAGAAATATCTGTTCCTGGCTGAGTTAAAAGAATTGGGTGGAGAAGCGAAGGACGGGGGTTTGTTAATTCCGTGAGATCATTTTAGCAAGCATAGTTTATGTTGTTCTTCGTCATCTCTCTTCTAATGAAACATTCATTTAATCCCCAATTTCTTTTCTTAGTTTTCTTCCTGTCTGTATTTCGGCAGAAGCACTAGCTTCTGAGCAAATCCAGGATGCATTTCAAATCTCTGCACTTGACATTATTCTAGTTTCATACGTTTATTCGGTATTTTGTTGTTAACTATCGTCAAAAACTGTTTTGAGATTTCTTGTATAATATGATTAATTTATGCCCCATCTTCCCAATGGCGACTCAAAGCAATTTATATTATTACCCCCTTCACTATTTTATCTTCAAAACAACACTGTAAAATAGGTTAGACTGAGAGTGATTGAGCCAAGTTCATCCTTCCATGGCCAAGAAGTTTTCTGAACCCAGGTCTCCCAGATCCTAGTCTGCTACACCATGCTGGTACTGTCCTTGCAAAAACCTACCACTCTTCCAGGTTCCACACAAAGTGGCCTAGCCTTACCTGAGAATTCATAAGAACATAAGAGAAGCCATGTTGGATCAGGCCAATGACCCATCCAGTCCAACACACTGTGTCACACAGTGGCAAAAAAAAAGGTTCACTAGAAGCCCTTCCACTTTGCCCCCCCCCCCCAAGCACCAAGAATAGAGCATCACTTCCCCAGACAGTTCCAATAATATGCTGTGGCTAATAGCCACTGATGGACCTCTGCTCCATATTTTTGTCCAAATCCCTCTTGAAGGTGGCTATGCTTGTAGCCACCGCCACCTCCTGTGGCAGTGAATTCCACATGTTAATCACCCTTTGGGTGAAGAAGTACTTCCTTTTATCCATTTTAATCTGACTGCTCAGCAATTTCATTGAATGCCCACGAGTTCTTGTATTGTGAGAAAGGGAGAAAAGTACTTTTTTCTCTACTTTCTCCATCCCATGCATAATCTTGTAAACCTCTATCATGTCACCCTGCAGTCGACGTTTCTCCAAGCTAAAGAGCCCCATAGGGCTTCTTCATAGGGAAAGTGTTCCAAACCTTTAATCATTCTAGTTGCCTTTTTCTGGACTTTTTCCAATGCTATAATATCCTTTTTGAGGTGCGGTTATGCTTCAATTCCATTATGCTTCAATCCCTTGGCCTCACCTAAGGCTGCCAACAGATTTGGAGACCCCATTAAGCCTCTGCTTAAGTGTGGGACGCATTTTCTCCAGGTTGTTAGCCACCCTAGTAAAGCAAGACATGGCAATTCCGGTCCTGAATCACAAATTAGTCCCAGAAGCCTAAGGAAAGTCAAGGAATACCTCCTGCTACCTTTTCCTTTTTTAAACTTTCCCTCCACCCCATCCCTGATTCCAAGGAAAGAAGCAGAGGTACAGAGAAAACAAAGCAGACAGAGTGTGGAGAGCAAGAGAACTATAAAGTGACCACCTGCTAATGGGCACCTGAACATCCACAATCGGTAAAAACCCAGGGGGGAGGGAGGGAGAGAGAGGGAGGGAGGAGCAAGACTGGCAGAGAAAGAGAAGGGGAAAGAGAAAACAAAATTAGAGCAAATGAAAAGCCATCAGAGTAAGTGCTGCTTCCAGGAATGTTTCACCACTCATAGAAATAGCAATAGGTAGCATTTAAAAAAAAATATTATTGTAACCCCCACCCCATGATGCACCTTAAGACTAACAACAAAAACATTTTTTCAAGCTTTCTCTCCACTGGAAATCTTGTTTGTCAGGATTCCCCTGTGCATAGGCCACAAAACATTTACCCAGTGCAAAGGATTCTGGGTCACATTCTGTGGCACACTCAGTGTTTGTGTAACCCCTCACTAGAAGTGGAATGAGCCAGGAAGAGTTAGAGCCTTTAGATGCAGAAGGGTGCAGAATGTGTGAAAAATAGAAGAGAGAAGCAAGATTGCCCTGCTGGGGAGCTTGAACCTTAATCACAGGCCCTTAAAACCTTGTTTAAGGTAACTACGATTTGTATATGGAAACTGTTAAGGGAGGGAGACATTTGTTCTAAATTGTAAATTTTAGAATTATTTTTTCCAGGGCTGTGTTATCAAATGGGGAGTTCATTTGGGACCCTCATCTTTCAAAACTGGTGCACTGAGTGCTCAACTGGAGACTTCCTGGACCACCAACAAGAGGAAAGAGATGGGCTTTGGGGGTGGCAAGCTGTGAAGGAGGGAAAAGTTAATAGTTTGGACTTTAAAAGTTCCCTGTTTGTGTTGTGCTACTAAGTTCTGTGTTTTTGTTACATGGTATGATGTTAAGTGAAAAAGTAAAAGTTCTATTCTCTTTTAATCATTGCAAGATTCATTCCAAGTTCTGCCCCACAGAATCCACAGACTGAGGTTACATTTGCATGATAGCAGCCAGACATGTTGGGCCTGGGAGCTGTCAACAGAAAATGTGCCCCATACGCTTCGGTGGCTCCAGGTTTTAAGAGGAAGAAATCTATCTTGGCAGACAAACAGTCTAATGGGCAGTTTGTCTGCCATTCCTAGTTTCATCACTCACTCCCCTCCACACACACATGTTAAGCTTCCAGTGAATCTCTGGGGGCCCCACAAGCGCAGTCTAAGAAAACTCCTGGTCCAGTGTCGTCACCTGGCATTTTCTGAATTCAGCCACATGCTCCAGAAGACCCTTCTTTGACCCCAAAGTAGCAGGCATCTCTGGCCAGACGTGGCCTGGAGACCTATAATTTCAGAACTTCCCCTCGTTTAATTAAGGCTCCTGACTAGCGGCTGAGAGGCAGGCTGCCCTCATGTCAGTGTCTGGCTTGCCTTTCAGTTAGCAGTTCAAGGCCCTGACCTCAGCACAGGCAGAAACCTCCAACTGCAGCTCAGCCCAAGGGTGAGCCAGCGGTCAGGAAAACCAACCACACAGAGCACGGTGGAAAGGCAGGGAGGGCGGCTGGTTCCTGTTTCCAGGTGAGGCATGCAGCTGGCAAATACTTTTATTTGGCACTCATCCAGTTGCTGATCAAAGCTTTAGCCTAGCGGTGCCAGGACTCCTCTGTTGTTGTTGTTCTTGTCTCCCAGCATGCCTTGCACTGGCACCCAGCCATTACTCACTCACAACTAAATCATGCAAAGCAACATGGGTATTTGGCTTGCAGTTAGAGCTCTGGTATACAAGCAGATGTAGTGTATTGCTTTCTCAGTCATGGGGAAGATAGTATGTTCTTGGTGACTGATCCATACTTGTGGAACTCCCTCACTCCTTGAGATCTATGGAAGCCTGGCTTCACATATATTCTGGAAAACCTTTCTGTTTAGTATGGCATTCAACAGCTGGACTTATGTGTAAAAGGGGGCATGTTTGACTTACCAGCTCAGACTCAAGCCCTCAGGAAAAGACAGGATACTAATGGAAGTATCTAGCACAAGGGTCCCTAACCTTTTCAAGCCTGGGGGCACCTTTGGAATTCTGAGACAGTGTGGTGGGCAGAGCTGCAAAATTGTTCCACAAAATGGCTGCCGCTGGAGACATAGCCAGCCACAAAATAGCTGACATGCCTTACCTTCAGTCACATAGTAAATATCCTTGTGCTAGGGTGGTAGCTGCTGCCAAAACATTTTTTAGAAATTTGTTTAGCTAGTCAGATCTTGAGTAGGCAGTCAGAAGCCTCTCTGGACAAAAACCCCAACCGGCCACACTCATTTTCTAAAAACACTTGGCAAGCACAAGGAAAGGTGTTGGCGGCATCATGTTGGAGACTCCTGATCTTGAACAATTAGGCAAAAAACAGTCGCTGTTAGAATCTGAAAAACCAGAATATTCCAGATTCTGAAAAGCTTTCCCCATAATCCACCAGGTTTACCATGACTAACCTGGTCCTCACCCAGAATTGCCCCTTTACTACCTACAAGGAGCAATGGGTCACACAAAGCTCTGCAAGCCTTGATGTGTAGCACCCCCTTGCCATTGACTGATGATGCTGGAAATCATAGAACTGGAAGGGACCTCCAGCATCATCTAGTCCAACCCCCTGCACAATGCAGGAAAAGTCCCTTCCTCTGCTTCCTTCTCATGATCTGCCTAAATTCACAGAATCAGCATTGCTGTCAAAGGGCCATCTAGCCTCTATTTAAAAACCTCCAAAGAAGGAGAGCCCTCCACCTTGCAAGAAAGCCTGTTCCATTGCTCTATCAGGAAGTTCTTCCTAATGTTTAGTTGAAAACACTTCTGATTTAATTTCAGCCCATTGCTTCTGTCCTGACCTTCTGGGGCAACAAAAAACAACTCTGCACCATCCTCTACATGACACCCCTTCAAGTACTTGAAGATGGTGATCATATCACCTCTCAGTCATCTCCTCTACAGGCTAAACATACCCAGCTCCTTCAGCCTTTCCTCATAGGACTTGGACTCCAGACCCCTCACCATATTCATTGCCCTTCTCTGGACATGTTTCAGCTTGTCTATATCCTTCCTAAATTGTGGTGCCCAAAGCTGAACAGAATACTCCAGGTGAGTTCTAATCAGAGCAGAGTAAAGCGATACCATTACTTCATGCAATCAAGGATATTTTGCCAAGATAATGAGAGCCAGAGTTAATTTAAATCTAGGTTTGAAATAATAGGTATAATACTGTTTTGCTCTGCCCAGCTCTCTAAACAGCAGCAACTTTCAGAACAGCTACATATAAAATTACTTTCCTTGCTAGCAGAGTACAGACTGCCGCTGTTTTTCTAATATCTGTTTGTTTATAAATACATTGAACAGATTCCCAGATAGGCAGATTTCCAAACTGACAAGAGCTAGTCTTCAAATAACCAGTTTTGCCAAAGGAACAGCATAACCCCAGGTGGCTCCTTCCCAAGTCAGGTGCAAAAATGCAGACGTTTGTCTGCTTTGATTGCTGCCTTCAAAACCACCAAACTGGGTTATTTTCCCCCAGCCTGCACCTAAATAGGTCCATAATAGTAGCCTCCAGCCATTCAACACTATCTAGCAAGTACCTTAGACTATGTAAATATGCAAACTTTTGGAGAGAAAGTCATTTTGCATATCCAGTGAACATACTTGCAACAATGCCAATACACTTTCACTAGCATTCCCACTGGTAAGTGCTAGCAAAAATGGTATTTGGGAGCCAGTTCTGAAAATACCTCTTACTGAAGGATACTGCAAAGCATTCTGAGAAAAGCAGCTTGGTCTTGGGGCACAACACTCCTTCAAGACAGAAAGGTTCCCAAAAATGTTTAACCAAGGACCTGCCAACCTCCAAGGGAGCCTGCAGATATCCCAGAATTACAACTGACAGGCTACAGAGATCATTTCCTCTAGAGAAAATGGTTGCTGTGGAAGGTGGACTTCATGGCATTATACCCTACTGAGGCCTCTGCCTTCCTCAAACCCCACATTCTCCAGGCTCCAACTCCAAATCTCCAGGAATTTCCCTACACAGGGTTGGCAACCCTCCTGGATCCATGTGCATTATGGAGCCTCTGCTGCCAACTTCAACTGCTGGGACCATCAGAGGGGAGAAGAGGAAGCAGCCAGCTTAGAATCCCCTCTTCACAGTACATGTTTTTGGAACTATCATCTGTATTCTGAGTCCTGTGAGTATTCTGGAGGGGAAGGGAAGCAAACATTTGGCTAAAAAGGTGGATTAAAATATACCTAATAAGGAGATCCTTGTGCCTCTTTTGCTTTAAAAAACTGGAGCCTTGGATTCTGACTATAGGCTATAGCAGATCAGGGGTTAAACACACCATCGTGTCTAATTTGGCCCTCCAGATTAAGCTTCTGCATGAAGAATTCTAGATCCTTGACTGCAACCTATTTAATATCTGAAGGCTGATATCCTGTCTTCCCTTAATCTTCTTTCCTCTGAGCTGAGTTTACCCAATTCCTTCAACTGCTTCACAGATATTCTCTCAAATATCTTTAATCCTCTCTCATTTTTGTGGCTCTCTTCAGAACCTGTGCTCTTTTGATGTCTTCCTTATCATTTAAGAGTCCAGAACTGAATACAGTCACCACCAGCCCAAATGGGAGCCAGCCAGCAGTAGCACCAGTGCATGGTTATTATGGGACTGCCAATTGGATTTTATGTCTTGGACATCAAGATCTCTTGGGATGGCCTGAAATGTGGTAACCTCATTTTCCACTTCCATACAGAGCCCATATGACTCCGGTTGGCAACCAGTTTCTAAAAAGGGGGCAGTATTCTCAACTGAACCAAGGCTGAGGGCCAGCAACATAGTTCTATCTACTGACTCAGCCAAGGAAGGAGGGAGGTGTCTGCTGAACCCTCTGCCTTTCTTTCATTTACCTACAAAACAAAACCCTTCTTGTGTTGCTTTTCCCATAAGACAGATTTAGGACTCATCTCTTCCCCCACCCAAGTGTAGGAAGCAGCTTGAAGAGTGGCTTTTGTGTGTGTGTGTTCATGTGTGTGTGCATGCCAGGCAACTTCTAGCGATGCCTTTTGGGGCATGGAGAACATTCAGAGAAGTGGCTTGATACAGACTGCTTCTGCCTCCCAGTCCTGGTATTCCAAGGAGGTCTCCCATCCAAGTACTTGCCAGGTCTGTCCTGCTTAGCTTTCAAGATTTGATGAGATCAGGCTTGCCTGGGCCATCCAGGTCTGGGCAACCTGGGTAGGGCAGGGGGAAGAAGATTGATCAGGAAAATGGCACAGCAAGAGAGTTAGGCCATCGTGCATCCTTTCCTGACTCATAACAGACCCCTTCCCTTTTATAACCTATTAATGTCTAGGATCCAAAATTAGGGCTGCTGGCTCCATACTGGGAAATTCCTGGAGATTTGGGGATGGAGCCTGAGGACAGTGGGGTGTGGTGAGGGGAGGGACTTCAGCACTTTATCCTGCTATAGAGGCTACCCTCCAAAGCAGCCATTTCCACTAGGGGAACTGATCTCTGTCTGGAGATCACCAGGATGATCTCCAGGCATGCAGCAGAATTTGGCCTGTGATACAAAATCAGAGGGGGAAAGAGGGTCTACTCAGCATGTGGTTCACACTGGGGCAGAAGAGGTTAAGAGTGGTCTTTCAGCTTTCACAAGAGAAAGCAACTATAGTAGTTGAGCTAGCAAAAATTATCAGCAACAAGCTGAGCTTTCACAAGAGAAAGCAACTATAGTAGTAGGGCCCTAAGATTGGACTGGGGGCTCTGCCACTGGCTAGATGGAAAGCCCTTGGCTGCCAGACAACTCCCAATGCACCAGCTGCCTATTTCCCCCACAGAAAACTGTCCTTTCTATATATTTGGGCAACTTTTTCACACTTAGTCATGCCAATAAAAGAATATTTGATTGTCAATGGGAAATGTGAAGACACTCTAAAATGCCATTTTCCGTTAGTGGCAAATGTGCCTCTCTGCTGACTCACCTACCATAAATGGCAGGTGATTTTCAGCCATCCTTCTTATGTTGAGCCAGTTATTAATTCACATTTTAATTCTGGGCCTTTTGACTTTTTGGCACCACAAAATGCTCTGCAATTTTCTTTGCTGGATTTTTTTTTTAAATCCACCCACTTATCTAGTTTTATGATCACTCGGGCCATCAACCCACAAAAGGTTTTTAGTTGATTAACTGTCTCCGCTTTTCACCATTTAATCAATCATTTCCTTATTAAAATAATCCTGCAGTATCTCTGCACAAGTGAGAGTATGAGGAAGTGCTTAATGAAGTCAGTAGCCACTCTTGACTAAATAGCAAAGAACAAAAAAAAATATTGTTTGGAAAAGCATCATTTAATGCATCTTCTGAGAAATGGGGAAATGACTGCATTTTACACAGATGTGCTATTTGGGATTGCCAAAACCTCAGAGCAGAATTATGCCACATCTGAGACTCCAATGTGTTGGGGTGGGGGGAGCATGAAAGAATCTGGAAGTTCAGAGTACAGTCAGCAGCATCTGACAGACTGGTAATAGAGCCAATAGGGAGTAATACTGAAATAGGAATAATACTGAAGTAGGATGGTGAGACTTGGGTTCAAATCCCAACTCAACCATGAAGCAACTTCGCCAGTCACTCTCTCAAGTCTCATGTGGTACAGTGGCTGGAATACTGGACTAGGATATGGAAAACCTGAGTCAGAGCCCCATTCTGCCATAGAAACTTGATGAGTGAATTTGCATCAGTCTCTTTCCCTCTCTTTCTCTCAGCCTCATGAACCTCACAGAATTGTTGTGAGGATAAAATGGAAGAGGGGATAATAAAACTGCTCTGGATCCCCACTGGGGAGAAAAGTGGGATATAAATATCTAAAGAATTAGATAAATAGATAGATAGATAAAATCCCTCACAGTAAGGCTGGGAACCTCCAGGTGGGGCTGGAGATCTTCCAGAATTACAACTGATCTCAAGAAAACTACAGGATCAGTTCTACTGGAGAAAATGGCAGTTTTGGAGGGAGAAATCGATGGCAAATCCCCACTGAAGTTGCTCCCCTCCCCAAACCCTGTCATTCCCAGATTCCACCTCCAAATCTCCAGGAATTTCCCAACCTCGAGGTGGCAACCCTACCTCATAAGATTGTTATGTTAAAATGAAGGAGGGAGGTACCATGTATATCTGCAGCCCTGAGCTTGCTTGCTTCCTTCATTCCTTCAAGACACAGCTGACTTCTGGCGATTGCATGGGGTTTTCAAGGCATTCAGAGGTGGTTTGCCATTGCCTGCCTCTACATAACAACAACATAACAACCATCCAAATACTGACCTGGTTAGCTTAGCTTCAAAGATCTTATCAGGGCCTGAGCTCCTGGGGGTGGTGGGCGATGAAAATGCAACAGACAACTTCTCAGTCGACAATGCTACTGATTAGCTGGCAAAACATGATTCTCCAGCCTATGACATTCACTTATTTTCTGGTTGACACAGTGATTTTGCACTGAACATATCTGGTCAGCAACAATATCTTCTATCTAGAGGGTTACTGAAGGCCAAATTCGATGAGCCACCAGGGCAGCCATTTGGGGGTTCTTGAAGCCTAAGTAGCTGAGGTGGGGGGAGGGCAGGGGGAAGAGCCCTGATATGGAGAGTAGAATTGCCATCTTCCTGGTGGGGCCTGGAGTTCTCCCAGAATCACAACTGCTCAAAATGATAAAGATCAGTTCCCCTGGAGGAAATGACCATTTCAGAATGTGGGCTCTGTGGAATCACATCCTTGCTGAGCTCTCATCTCTCTTCAAACCCTGTCCTCCCCACGCTCCACCCCCAAATCTCCAGGAATTTCCCAACCCAGAATTTGAAGCACTAAAAGGGAGAAAGGGTGTAATATTTAAATCCCTGTGTGGTTCCTGTTTTCCCTGTCTGTTAAATAGCTTTAGGGAGAACAACTGATGGTAGATGTTATGCTGGTCTGAACCGCCCCTCCACAGCTGCTATTTATCTTCTTCTTTTTTTTAATGTTCACTGAACTCCCAGCACTATCTCTAGTAGGGCTGCCAGTCTCCAGGGGGTGCCTGGAGGTATGCTGCTATTACAACTGACCTTGAGATCAATTCACCAGGAGAAAATAGCCACTGTGGAAGGTGGGCTCTATGACATTACATCCCCTTGAAGCCCTTCCCCTCCCTAAACCCCACTCTCCTCAGGCTCCAGCCTCCCAAATCTAACTCTAGGCTCATCCTGACAGTGGAATCAGGGATGGGATGGGAACAGAAATCCACAGTTTGCACCTATACCTACACTTAAAGTGTTCCTGCCCATTTCAGTGGTGTTTGAGCAGGAGAGCTACCTGGTAGATTTGCTCCATCTTACTTAATGGCAAAGAAGGCTTCCAGCTTGAGTAGCCTCAGGATGAAATTGTGTGTCATGCAGGACAGAGTTCTGTGATCAGATCCTCCAACGTATTTTTGAAATCTTAAAAAGCAGACATGAACACACACAGCTGCCACCATTTGCATTCAGGCCGTGGTATTGCATCCACTGTCAAAGACAGATGAGCTATTAGCTCCAGTAGGGAAGGCAGTTATAATAAGGAATGTCATTCACACCACCACCACCAAAGCCTGGAGACAAAGGTCCAATGCCCCCTAGGGGTTGCCAGTCTCCAGGTGGAGCCTGGATATCTCCCACTATTACTATTGATCGCCAGATGACCAAGATCAGTTGCCCTGGAGAAAATGGCTGCTTTGGACTCTGGCATTGTACCCTGCTGAGGTACCCTCCCCAAACCCTGCCTTCCCCAGGCTCCACCCCCTAGATTTCCAGTTATTTCCCAACCCAGAGCCAGCAGCCCTAACACCACCCACTTTCGCCTCAGTCAGGGCCAGCCCTAGACTATCTGGCATCCTAGGCAAGGCTAATTTCTGGCGTCCCCCCCGCCCCCCCCCCCCCGCGCTGATAACCAGTTTTCAAAAACAGTTGAATTGTGGGGAAAATGAAAAGTCACAGGGGTGCCCAATTCAGTGCCTCCAGAAGGCCAGTTCCCTAGGCAATTGCCTAGTTTGCCTAGTGGCAGGGCCGGCCCTGGCCTCAGCAATGCAGCCGCTGTTCCAAATCAGGGTTTCCAATGTCTGCTTTTTAAGCTTTAAAAATACATCACAAATCTTCCAAAAATTTGTAGTCTTATCCTCAGGCTGCAAAATGTGTAGGGCTGCCTGTCTTGAAGGGGCGTCCATTTGTTTAGAATTACTCTTTCCGTATCCTTTCCCTGGAGGCAGTTCCCAATCAAGGATGCAGCTAAACTAAAAATAGTACAGTACAGGGCATTCAAAATGTTGTTCTGTGTTTCAGAATATCTTCTCTATAAGAAACTGTTAAAAATCTTCCTGCTACCCCAGTTTAGAAAATATGAAGTTATTTAAACATACAAAACAATCAAAGGTTTAGAAAATCAGTGTGGACTGTAACTCTTCAACTCAGTTCAACTGCTTTCAGTTCGTAAAATCCTATTAACCTTTGTGTTCTAAATCCACAATGTAGTGAATTAATCAATCCTTCATATTGATAAATTGACTTAGGCTTTCTGGCTTAATTATAAAGCTCTTTTAAAAATTCTAACCTCTTTTCTGCAAAGTGTTTGATGGCTTTTGGCCATCTGCAAATTTGATAAGTGTTTGTTCTGCGTCTTTACTGACTCAATAATTTAAAAGATGGAGCTAGGGTTGCCAACCTCCAGGTGGGGCCTGGACATTTCCAGGAATTACAATTCCTTCCCACACTCCTTCAGAGGCTAGAGGCCACCATGCCCAACCTGAGTCAGTCCTTGTGATCCGCTGGCTACAAGTTCACTGCTGAGACAGTGCTTAGGAGAGCCAGGCTGCAAAAAATAGATAGGGCAACTCATGCGAGCTCAGGAGGGGTGGGGAGGGAAGATGGGAATTGGGGGGAGAGGGGCAGGACACATTTGGCAAGAGATATCACCCTCAAATGCACCCCCATAGCTACAGCCCTGGGCTGGACTCTGTGGTGTCACATCCTTGCTAAACTCCCATTCCTTTCCTAATCTGCCCTTCCCAGATTCCATCCCCAGATCTTCAGAAATTTCCCAACCCAGAGCAAACCCAGGATAAGATTCTGAGGATCCTTATGCAATTCAGTCCTTACACAGCTTATGGGAGCTAGTGTAGCATAGCAACTAAGACTCCTTCCATAGGGATTTTCCCCACACAGAACACAGGTCAAGACCCAAATTAAATGGGAGCATCCATACAACATTGTACTCATTCCAAGCACAACTTGTGGGCACCTTTGGTTTGGTTCAAATGGGAAACTGAGTGGCGGTGGCCATGTAGGTATATATTCCACCTGAAGCCAATATGGGAGTGGAGTTAAGCTCCAGTTTCAAAAGGCAGCGCTAAACTCTGCATTTTCTCCCCCTTTAAAAGGACCTTTTCATGTCCTAGCTGAGCTGTTTTGTAACTTTATAGTTCAACTCAATTGAGAAAGGGAAAGGATGCGTTGCCGGGCTGCCAGTGCAATTGCTGCTGCATCAGAACATCTGCAACAGAGTGGCTGCAGAAAAGGCTGAATTTCACTCTCTATGACACATCACAGATACCAAGCATATTATTTTTGTTAACAGGTTCACGTCTTGTGAGATGACTGTTCTCCTCCTGGGGTATCTCTTCTGAATCTTTTTTTTTTTTGCTAAATCTAAAAGGATTGTTTCTGGTGCTCAGAAGTGGATGCAGAGCTAGAAGAGACAAAACCTGACTCAGGTACAGTTCAGTAAGAGTTAATGCTCGTCCTGTATGTGGCTTTAGAGGGATTACAGCATTCATGCGTCATCTACTTTCAAACTATGCTCCGTGGAGCAAACATATCAGAAGTTCCTCAAAAAGAGGATAGTATGAATCTGTAGCATTTAGCTCTTTGAACTACTTGGAACACTTCAGTTAGTCTTCTTGTAATCCTGGTCTGTCATTCTGTAACCTAAAGCCTGTACTACTGCAACACACTCCATATGGGGTTGGTCTTGAAGACTATCTGAAAACTCTGGTTGGTTCAGAATGTTGGCTGCTCATCTTCTAACTGGAGCACATAGATATTACCATATTACACCCATTCTAAAACATCTCCACTGGTTACCTGTTTGCTTCCAGGTTCAACATGCTGGTCCTTACTTTTAAAGCTCATCATGGCCCAAGATCCATGCCAACTGTACTTCTCCCTCCTCTCTGTCCATCCACCCAAAGCTAGAATTATTTGCTTCAGTACGATCATGAGCTTTTCAGTGATGGCAGTGATCCTGTGGAAGGGCCTTCCAGAACATGGCATAAGGCCATCTACTGTATCAGAATCACATATTACAAAGATAAGTTCTAGAGTTTCACATCTCCCAGGAGCCTGTGGGCCAAAGTCTGGATCAAAACTACAATGCACAGGGCCCTGACCTAGATAGCCCAGGCAAGCCTGATCAGATCTCGGAAGCTAAGCAGGGCCAACCCAGGCAACTACTTGGATGGGAGACCTCTAAGGAATACCAGGACTGAGAGGCAGAGGCAGGCTGTATCAAGCCACTTTTCTGAACATTCTCCATGCCCCATGCCTTAGTAGGGGTCAGCAGAAGTCTATGACTTCTAGGAATGCATACACATGCACATGATACAAAAAATACCCCCCAAAAAACTACTATGTACAGGGAAAGAATGTTGAAGCTCGCCCCCCTTGTGCCAATCCCTTTCAATGGTTCTAAGGAACCTTTAACTGCCCCACTGGGGATACTTACGTGCATTGATGGCTACAGAAGGTAAGCCCTGTGCATATCTATACCATTTCCTTTAAAACCTTCAACCACTGTCATCCTCATGTTGCATATGCAGAGGGTGATAACAGTGGGTTGTAGTGTTGTCAACTTTTTGTTGGGAAATTCCTGGAGATTTTGGGGGAGGAACCTTGGGAAAGTTGGGTTTGGGGAAGGGAAGGACCTCAGCAGAGTATAAGGCCATACAGTCCACCCTCCAAAGCAGCCATTTTCTTCAAGCAAACTGATACGTATACTCTGGAGCAGTGTTCCCTCAAAGCTGAGTTAGTGTGAGCTAGCTCATGGATTTTTAGCCTCCAGCTCACACATTTTTGCCTAAACTCAGAAAGGATGGCCCCAGAGCACACTAATTTATGCAGCAGCTCACAACATTCATTTCAGTAGCTCACAACTTTAATACCAGTAGTTCACAAAATAGAATTTTTGCTCTCAAGACTCTGCAGCTTAGAGGAAACATTGCTCTAGAGATCAGCTGAAATTCTGAGAGATCTACAGGCCCTAACTCAAGACTGGCAACTCTAGTAGTGTACCTAAGGCTACTGAGTGGATTCATGATAGAGGCTGGGGGAACTGGAGATATATCCATTCTTAGCAGTTGTGCTGTGTTACTTCAAACACAGTCTGGATCTTGCAGAAGCTATTCCAGTTAACATGAGGTCAAACAGACATTGTCCTTTTGTGCCACACCACAAGACTGTTGAGATGTCTCTTTGCCATGGAAAGTTGTGTGTAGGACAGGGGCTTGCGGAAACATGTCCTTCAAGCCCCTTTCCTCCTACCCTTCACACTTCTTCCCCTACAAATTCTTCCTGAGCTCTATCTCGTATCTATATATTCATTCAAGTCAACCTGTAGTCACAGAAAAGGAAGTATCAAACAAAAGCAAAGCATGCAGCATTTTGCAACAAAAACAACAAAAACATTCATTTTCTAATTTACCACAGAAATTAGATGAGCATGACAGCAGGGGGAGGGGGCAGGGAATAATACTCCTGAGCTAGAGACAGGCTCCAGCTTTTGAAGACTCCATAGCAACCCGGCTCTGGCTTCAGCTGCCTGAAATGAGCCCCACTCCCACACCGATTCCTAGCAGTTGCTCTGCAGCTGGGCGTCTGTTTTCCTCGGATCAAGCGATCCGTTCCCCACCAGTTGCTGCACAGGCATATTTTGATCTGTGGCTCCCTCCAGTTTCCCTCACAGCTTCCTGATCTGGGTGTTTTTTTGTTTTGTTTTTTTGGAGATTTGGAAGCTGTGAGGGAAATTGGAGGGAGTCACAAGGCCACACAGTGACTAGTAGGGAATCGATCACTTGATCCAAGGAAAGTAGAAGCCCGAGGGCAGAGTGGCTGCTAGTGAGGAATTGGTCAACTGCTGAAGTGGTATGGCTGCTCCACAAAATCTGGGAAGCAATACATCTGTGTCCTGCTGGAAGAAAGGGAGGCAGCAGAGAAGAGAATAGGAACCACTGCCAAAGCATATGTGAATGACAGTTTTGCATGGGATAGGGTTGCCAAGTCTGCTGCACTCTGTGGTGGGGGACTTTTGCGTGCACGCAAAGCAATGACATCACCCAGAAATGGCATCATCACGCTGGCGACATCCCCCCACTGCCACTCTAGGCATTTCTGGGAAAACGCTATGGTTTTCCCAGATGCTCTAGCCATTTGGGAGGGGAAAACCCTATGGTACCTATTGTATCATAGATACAGTTTTCCTGGGAACGCCTAGGGTGGCCACCATGTGATGTCACCAGTGCAATGACATCACTTCCAGGTGACATCATCATGCCGGCAACGTAGGGGTAGGTTCCTCCTGCTGGACTGGGGGCTTAGCAGCCCTAGTATGGGATGGGGCCTCCAGAAATGGACTGGGCCTTTAACTCCAATGGGCCACTGCCCTGGAGGATTACTGGCAGCCAGAAGCAAGTGGAGGCATAGTTCACTCCAGTTTCCTCTTGGATCCAACTGGTAGCAGTGCAGATGGAGGCAGTGGGCCAGCCAAATGGTGTTGGCACTACCACTGCTGCTGGCTGCTTGGCACCTGGGCTGTTTGAATATCCCAACCTACAAGGAGGCTGAAGTTGGTTCCCTATTCATGCCTTATGTGTGAATCATACTATAAATATTGAGGTTAGTTTAAAAGCTCTGCACCTCAATATAAAGTTTGGACCACCATAGATTACCCTCACACACACACACACACACACATTCAGGGGACTCTGCCCTCCAAGAGGGCATAGGCTGTTTCCTGGTCCAAAGCCCAGTTCAGCCAGCTGCTCCAAAGCAGGGTGCCCCCAGGATAGCAACTGAGCCAAATTGCACCCACCATTGGGTATGTGTTTGAGATTATGGGAATGGGAAGGAGAGCACAGGAGAATTTGGATGCAGTGTTGATGCTGCATCAGCACATTTTGTGGGTCTCTGCTTGCAATCCATAAATCCACTCCCTGTCCCCATTATCCCTACCCTTGTCAGCTGGCACACGCCACCTCAGTGACAGTGCCTGAAATCCTAGCCCACATTTATCTTGCTTTGGTAGGAAAGTATTGTGTAGAACTCTGTCAAAATTGCTTAGTGATTGTTTAATGGGATGGAAAAACAAGTAGCGTGAGCAGCAGGAGGAATGAAGAGGCCTCGTCTAAGCCCACACGCACACTGTGTCGTGCCTCAGCAGCAATGAAGGGCGCTGACTGAGGAGAGCCTGAGAAGTGCAACAGGGGGTCTTTGATGTGGCACAAAGCGAGTAAACTGGAGTCTTGCTGCCGCTGGGATGGGGTTGCCAATGCAGACCCCACAGAAAAGGGAGGAGGGCCTGCTGCTTTTTTTATGCCCTGAAAACTTTGGCAACCCTAGCCAGCTTCCTGGAACTTTTCAGTATGTGCAAAGGCTTGTACAGTTGAGTAATACAGAATGCCCTGCCTTCGTGGGTTGAATACAGTCCGATTTAGTCTGCGAATAGCAGGGGCTATTTCCATCCCCACACAATAAGGTGGAGGAATGATGTCTGGTCCCTGTTGCTTTACCCCAGCAACCACTGTTACAGTATGCTCCCTCATCACATGGAAGTTCCATTTTGCTTTTATGGCTGCTAACTGTAGATAGGCTAGGGTTGCCATAGAGTGTTTACCCAAATTGCTAGAGCGTGCCTGCCGGAGGTGACGTCATTCTGCTGAGCACATTATGTGCAACTGAACTCTTGGGGGCGGGGATCCCCCTGCTGGCTAGCTCTGTGTCAGCAGGTCAGGGGCCTTAAAATCAGGGAAAAACCTGCCCCCAGTGGGAGGCTGGGAAGCCTCTTCTCTTTTTAAAATGGCATCTAAGCTAGTGGCACTGACCACATCCTACAGTGGCAAGAGGCAGGCACATTAGTTACACTGGTGCATGAAGAAGCCCTTCCCAGTCCTACTTCTTCTCGGGTTCAGTAGGAATCCCCCAGGAGTTCCAGAATTAAAAGGACAGGAGAACATTTCCTGTATTTCTCCATCATTCATATGGTCTTGATAAAGACTGATCATTTCTGGCCCCTTGCCGCCTTTAGACATCCTTTTTCTAAAGAAAGGAAGTTCTGCATGCAACTTTTCACATACTGTGTACTTGAACCCAGTGTTCCAACAGCTAATCCTCTGCCTGCCTCGTAAAAGTTGCAATTCCAGCGTTGCTTAATCCAGCATGAACTCACTGCCCCAACTCAGCCTGCTTTTTCTCAGGCTGCCTGCTAGAGACAGCTTGGCGTGGTGGGAAAAAAGAATTGGCTGGGGGCTGAATTCTCCTTGATAACGGATGCCTCTGGAGGACCCAGGAGAGGCTCTTCCCTCTTCTTTTCCATGAAACCAAAATGAATCAGACCATCTTATGACCTATGGACAGAGGGGTGGGCATGAAAAGAAGGGATGGTGTATGAACACTGGATGAAGGTCAGCTGTGGCTCTAAAACATGTTAAGTGGAGCTATGAGACAGGGAAGGGAGAGGCAGGAAGACAGGGTTAACCCTTTCCCCTCCAGATGTTTTTAGTCCAAAATTGCCACTGGATATTTCTCATCTTTTGGTCATGGGGCAAAAAAAGGGGGGAATCGCTTCCTTTTTTGAAAGGGAGGGAGGAATGATACAGGAACTCCATGCCATGTAGCATGCTGTGTGAGCCTGTGCATTTTGAAAAAACAAAAACAAATCCAAAATCTTTGCCATGAAAATCAATGTTCTGTCAGCTGAATACATTATGTAAACCAAGAGGGTTCTCCTCCCCCCCCCTGCATATTTACATTATGCTTCTAGGAGCAGGTTAAGATATTATTGATATCCGTGGATGCAGGAAGTGAAAAGCTTTCATGCTTCTTGTTACTGTGTGCCTGCATATCGTTAACTTCTCTCATTAACTGTGAAGATCTGTTCTGCCTAAGAAGATAAATTCTCTCTGAGCCTGTTGAAAGGTCAGAATGCAAATAGCTAAAATTATCTGGCAACTTCCATCCTTATGAAGGACTGGGGTCGGTATGTTTAAGCCCAATGCCCCTCCCTAATTAAAGTACTTTGGGCATGGCTTTTGTTTTTGTAGGAATGCACTGAAACGTGGTTCCAGCTGGCTTGGCGTCGGGGTGGCCCTGTGTGGAACAATGGTGACATCGAGGGGTGTGGCCCAATGTGCAAATGAGTTCCTGCAGGGATTTTTCTACAAAAAGCCCTGTGTGAAACAATGGTGACAACAGGGTGTGTGGCCTAAAATGCAAATGAGTTCCCTGCTGAGTGTTTTCTACAAAAAAAGCCCTGACTATGGGCATACATTTTCTTCCATACCATAGAGACCAAATTCCACTGCCTTGGTGTCTGGATGTGGTTGGAAGTAGCATTGCCAGGTCCCTTCTGGTCACCGCAGGGGATGGGTGGGTAGGACTGCCAGATCCAGGTTGGAAAACTCCTGGAGATTTGAGGATGGAGCCTGGGGATGACAGGAACCTCCGTGGGGTATAGTGGCATAGACTCTTCCTTCCAAAGCATCCATTTGCTCTAAGGAATCCCCAAGCTCCACTTAGAGACTGGTTAGAAGGCACATGGTAACAGATATCTCTGTGAAGCTACCCATGTCTGAATCTGGATGGGAAAGCTTCTGGAATCCTATGCCTGTTGCTTTGAATTCCATAATGGATGAAAGGTAGGATATCAGTGTAATAATAGATGCCTGAGGTGGGAGATGCACTGGCTTTTGTAACATACATAACCCAATAACAAAATACGCAGGACCTAAATGTGCAAGCACAAGAAACTCAGTCATTTGTGCTTCCTGTACTAAATTTCTCCAAACCTGTTCCATTATTCAAATTTCCCAAAGGATTTGGGATTAATTTGGATAAAGGGGGGTCAACTTCTTACCTTGGCATCAACAACCAGGCCCACCATAAGCTAGTGATCTGGGCAATATCAGGCTTAAATGTGTGCTCCACTCTCAACTCTGTACAAAGGAGGGAACTGCGGCAGGTATAGGTCCACCAGTCAAGGATGCCTCTTTGCACAAATAGGCCAGAGCTGGTCATGTACTTTTATAAAGGTTGCTAGGTCAAGCTTGATCTTTGTTCTGGGATACTAGAAGTCTGCTTTTTTGCCTGACAGCTTGAGAGAGGAAGCTGTGTGAAAGAAAACCTCTTCACTTGCTTTAAACCTTTGGGGCAAAATGGGTTCTCTCTCACCAAATATATACATTGCCGTCAGGTGGTTGAGTAACCCTTGAGGCACAGTTCACACATTCAGGAGGATGGGGGTACTGAAGAGGTAAATAACTGGGAATGGTAGAATGGACAGCACCATTTCAGACTGCAAAGGTAGATTCCACCTTTCACTGTTCCTTTCCAGTAAAAACTCCATACAAGCAGAAAATTAGCACAGCAGGGAGAGCACTTTTATCCCCTCTCTTTGCCTTATGTCTTAGTTTTCTTTTTTGCAGGGAATTATTAACATAGGAGGGTATTCCAAAGTATGACCCTCCTCCTGCGGTCTGATGTGGGGGCAGTCCACTTACCCTTCTGAATGGACCAGGTGATTTTTCTCCTATATGGCATTAATTTGCTTCTTTGACAAAGTATCTCCTCCCCAAAGCAAAGAGGCAATTCTGGTTTTCTTCCACCACATTTGAACAGATGGTACTTCCGAAGAGCCCAGGGCCGGAGCAGCAATTCAGAAGCTGCTAGTTCTGTTCCAAGAGGAAGCTTGACTTTCAAATTCCCATCATTTTGTGACTGGACATAGTTTCCATGTGACATTTTTTGACTGGACCTAGCAGAGAGTGAGTATAAATGGGCAGTCTTCGCAGTGGAGGACGGTAAGCAGTGGGGTGCCAAAGGGCTCAGTACTGGGTCCCATGCTCTTTAACTTGTTCATAAATGATTTGGAGTTGGGAGTGAGCAGTGAAGTGGCCAAGTTTGTAGATGACACTAAATTGTTCAGGATGGTGAGAACCAGAGACGATTGTGAGGCACTCCAAAGGGATCTGTTGAGTCTGGGTGAGTGGGTATCAGCATGGCAGATGAGGTTCAATGTGGTGAAGTGCAAAGTAATGCACATTGGGGCCAAGAATCCCAGCTACAAATACAAGTTGATGGGGTGTGAACTGGCAGAGACTGACCAAGAGAGAGATCTTTGGGTCGTGGTAGATAACTCACTGAAAATGTCAAGACAGTGTGCGATTGCAATAAAAAAGGCCAACGCCATGCCGGGAATTATTAGGAAGGGAATTGATAACAAATGAGCCAGTATCATAATGCCCCTGGATAAATCGATGGTGCGGTCTCATTTGGATTACTGTGTGCAGTTCTGGTTGCCGCACCTCAAAAAGGATATTATAGCATTGGAGAAAGTCCAGAAAAGGGCAACAAGAATGATTAAAGGATTGGAACACTTTCCCTATGAAGAAAGGTTGAAACTCTTGGGGCTCTTTAGCTTGGAGAAACGTCGACTGCAGGGTGACATGATAGAGGTTTACAAGATAATGCATGGGATGGAGAAAGCAGAGAAAGAAGTCCTTTTCTCCCTTTCTCACAATACGAGAACTTGTGGGCATTTGATGAAATTGCTGAGCAGTCAGGTTAAAACGGATAAAAGGAAGTACTTCTTCACCCAAAGGGTGATTAACATGTGGAATTCACTGCCACAGGAGGTGGCGGCGGCTACAAGCATAGCCAGCTTCAAGAGGGGATTGGATAAAAATATGGAGCAGAGGTCCATCAGTGGCTATTAGCCACAGTGTGTGTGTGTGTGTGTGTGTGTGTGTGTGTGTATATATATATATATATATATATATATATATAAATACATTTTTTTGGGCCACTGTGTGACACAGAGTGTTGGACTGGATGGGCCATTGGCCTGATCCAACATGGCTTCTCTTATGTTCTTATGAACAGCCATTTTGTGTTGATGTCCATGTTCCTCATTCTCAACATTCTAAAAGCTCCTACAGGCTGTGGTCTCCAGTAACATGGAAAGAAGAACAGAGGTTCGTATAAAGGTTACCAGCCAGCAGCTGGCAACAGATGGGGGCAAATGAGCAGGAGAGGAGCTATGGGATTACATCATTTCCAGGAAAACCCAGAAGTGATGTTACAGTGCTCGAGAAATCGCTGGAAAACAGCAATTTTTTTCTCTCTCTAGCTAGGGTACTGCCAGACACCAGGAACTGGGGGTGGATCACCCCACCTGCTAGCAGACATATGGCAAGTCTAGCTTATATGTTCACAGATCCAGTAGCAAAACAATAATATAAATTATCACATCCCATCCTTTCCTCAAACCTCTGTCATTTTTTGAGACCCTGGGTTTTTTTTCTAATTTTAAAAGTGAAACAGTATGTTTGCCGAAGTGCAAGTAGGGTGAGACCATCTCCTACATGAGGCAAGTCCTCAGTCTCTTTGTTTCCTACATTTTACAAGGAACACATCAGGATAGGACAGCAACGTAATGGGACAGCCTAATATCCATCTATCACTGAGAGCAAGCAACTTGACCGAGAGCAAAGTCGGTTTCTGATATCCTAGAAAGGCCCTCTTCCAAAGCCAGTGGCTTTCAGAGAATAGGGGTCAGCAGTTTCCTGCCTTCCTAGAACAGAACTACACACAGTCCAGGAACAGCTTCAGGCTGTGAAACTGCTGTCACCCGTGGCTTCCTAATGTGTGAATTCTCATGGCACAGATGGACTGTAGGCCCTGGCTTGGACTTCCCTCAACATCCCCCTTCCCCCTCCCAGCTATTAAATGTAGATTAATCTCCGGGAGAGCGGCCAAACTAAATTCCAGGGAGGGTCCAGTCTGCAAGATTTCTCAGCCCTCATTGCGAGGGCCTCAGCAGTGGCATTGCTTTGCTTCTACTGCTTATGGGAAAGGCCAGAAAGCAGCTCAGATCTGCTGATGGGACTATGACTTTCCCAGCCCCTCTCATGCTTTTTTTTTTTTTTTTTTTTCCTTACAGGCTGAAGTTAACAGGCAATTTCTGACGCAAGCCGCTTCATCTTGATACTCTCTGTTTGGGCTAGAGGGAATTTGCCAAAGCCACCCTGCCGAGAAGGGGTTTACCTCATTCTGGTTTACGGAAGGGATTGCCAGTAAAGCTGTCATTTCCCCCTTGCATGCTGTCAGAAACTGATAAATCCTAACCTAACAGTTGAATGAGAGCAAATCACAACACCCAACTGGAAGTCTAGGAGCCAAAACCCACTCCAAAGGCTTTCCAGCTGGCCTCCAGTACAGTCCCCACCCAGTCCCAGAAATTCTGTTCCTCAGCCACTTTCTTGCAATCCGCCTTGAGTCCCAGTGAGAAAGGCAAACTATAAATAATGTAAAAGAAAGAAACTTGCAACACAGGCAAATGCCTCTTAAACTGGCCTCTGCAGAAAGAGCAGTAAGAGAGGCTTGGACAGGGTACCTTTGATGGATAATTATTTATTATGTACCTCAGAGGAATGTAAGGGCTAGATGGGAATGGAGAAGAGGGGCCATGGCTTCCTCAGCAGTCACCTCAGGGAAATTTTTTTTCCAAAGACATTGTTTTTCACTTCCATAGAATCATAGAGCTGGAAGGGGTTTCCAGCATTGTGCAGTCCAACCCTCTGCACAATGCAGGGAAACTCACAAATACCTTCCTCCCACATCCCCAGTTTAAATATATACCTTTCCTCATAAATTGTATAATGTTACACACAATGCAATAAAGAAACTAAATAGGACCAGAATCAATAGCCAATGTAAAGGTACAAGAGCTGTCAGGGTCAAACTGAGCAAGTCTAGATGCCTGTCACTTTGCACATTCTGCAATGAAATTCTTTAAGACTATTGTTAATGCTGGCAAAAACAGCAGGATGAACAGGCAGTGAACTGGAGCTCCCCAAATCAGTCCAGCCTCCAGAATTACAATTGATCTTCACACTATGGAGCTCACTTCTCCTGGAGGAAATGGCAGCTTTGGAGGGTGGACTCTAAAGCATCCCCACCAAGTCCCCTCCCTCCTGTCCCCAAACTACCTGCAAATCTCCAGGAATAACCCAAGCCAGAACTGACAGCCCTAGGCTATTGGACCGAGGTGGTTGTCTGAAATCCACCTCCTTCACACACACCATCCACCCCATCAGACAGGGGAAGAAGCATTTTTCCTCTAGACCCAAGCAAGATTACCCTCCCTGTAATTAGCAGAAGAAATATGACACCACACATGCAAATGTACTCAATTTGTGTAATTGATAGTGGTCACGGAATTCAGCTTCCCTTGCCCCAGAAATTATTTCATTATTATTATGAATCTTGCTTCTGAGCAGCTGTCTCTGCACAAAGACATTTGAGGTGCTATGCAGCATAAAACGTAATAATCAGAATTTTTTTTTTAAAAAAAGAAAGGTTTAATCACAGGATATACAAAGCATTTGGCATTTGGATGGGGTTTTAAAGGAAATTGTAATGATATACACAGGGCATGCAGCATCCGTCTTTCACATCTATAAAGAACACGTAGGAGGATTAGATGGAACAGTTTAATAGCAGTTTTACTGGAAGGCTGCATTTAGAAATCCTGTCCTTGCAGTAACTCCATGGGGGGCAAAGTGCCAGTACATATCTGGGGTGGGGAATGGGGGGCTACGCCTGCCATCTTCAAATCCAGTACAAAAACTGGGCAGTCTCGGGAGCCAGGATCCCTGGGCTCTATTTCCATCTATGCTGCAGCCACCCAGAACATTGTTGCTGTTGCACCTTGGGGACCACTGTAATTGCAAGGGCCCTATCACATTCCCCACAACAAATGGTTGAAAGAATACCCTCCCCTTCTCCTGCCAGCTGCAGAAAGGGAGACTTGAGGCTTTCTTGTACCCTGACCCCCATTCTGAACTGGCTATGGGCTCTGGCCTTCGCACCCAGCTGCTTCTTTTTGATAATATTAATTAAGCAGAATGGAAAGGGAAGAGGAAATGCTGAGGCAACAGAAGGCCATGGGGAAAAGGACTGCCAGAAATCTCTCCCCTTGGCTAAGAGGGACCCATATCAAGCAAACCTCATCCCCACCCATTCCCAGCCTTTGTGCTACCATTTATGAGCAAGACTGCAACCTCTTTTATCCCAGAACTGGAAAGATCCAGCAAAGAGCTACCACAACTGATCATGTGCTGCTATTGTGAGATGATCGTTTAGTGGCTGTGGGGTGAAAATATGAGGAAACTATCAACCAATTGGAAATCAACTGTTCTCAAACTTCCAAGAGTGGTCCTTGAACCATGGATTAGCAAGGTCTTCACGAATCTTTTAACTCCTTGTAATGAAGCCAAAATATTTATAATTGCATTGACATATGCACTTATCTTTTCCTACCCTTGACCTTCTTTTCCCTCCTCCCATTGCTTATCCAGTTTTCTTTACTGGCTACATTTTGATTGTGGCCTTGCTTGGGGGCAGGGATCTCTTGTGTTTTGCTCATGAAACCCTGTAAAATGCTACGCCCATTTAACAGGCACTGTGTAAAGTTCATTCTAGTGCTACATCTGGGTAAGGAGTGGGAATCATCAGAAACTTGACAGTCCATGGGTTGCAAAAGGTTTTACTGCAATCTTTTAAAATAATTATTTCATCTTATACAGTTGGCTTGATCTGCTTCTCAGGAAGTATTTGTAGGAAGCTGCAAATACTATCAAGCTCTCCAGGCAGGGAGGAAAGACTCACAGCAAAACAGCCATTGAGAAAACGCATAATGGATTGAAGCCCTTCTCCAAATTTATACGTATGAAACTGACAGAAGAGGGAAAGTGTACACCTGCAGTTTTACAACAGCAGTCAGGCCTAGCTCCAGCTTCATCCTGGAAGCTCCTTGTATCTTTTTCCTTCCCCTTTAGCAGGGAAAACTGGCATCTCCAAGAAAGATTTTCTCTCTCTCCCCTTGCTCAGCCCTCCAGAGCACTGGGAACAGAGAAATGCCCTTTTATAGGCCTTGTGCTGCATTTTCCATGAGCTCACATAAAAACACAAGGCTGTGTAGGGCAGAGCCCCAAGATCATGGTGGAAAGAGGCCCAGAATGATAACAAAAAGACTGAGAAAGATCCAGGACTGGCCTGGGCAGAAGAGTTTGTCCTGACTCATGTTCCAGATAATGTTAATAAAATGTTTAATAGCCGGGAATCAAAATGTAAACAACAGTGCCTGCTATTACTTCCCAAAGTGTACAATTTGCCAGTCCCATGCCCCTTATCTGCTTTTTATATTTCTCAGCTTGGAACCTTAATTTCTCTACCCAAAGATCTCCTGATCCCTTAAAATGATTTCTCCCAATGCCTAGAACTCCTTCCCAGAACATCTGTGTTGCCATCTCTCTTTCACTTTCTCCCATCAACCCCAGTTCAAAATTTCCCGATTTGTGAAGCTTTTGACCGGACTGTTGCCAGGGGTCTCTCCTCTCTTAGACCACCGCTAACTGAAGGCACCAGAGGAAGCAGAGCACAGGAGAATCATGCTCTTCTCTCTCCTTTGGAAACTGACTGGCTTCAAGGCCCCCACACTGGTATCTCTCTTGAAGTGTTTACTGATAGACTGAAAAGAAGAAAGTCCTATTGTGCCCCCTGCAACTGGGATATGGGGGAAGCTGCAGCACAGAGCAGAAAGAACAGAGCTACAACTTGGAGGGACGGTGGTGCTGTTGCTGCAAAGGATGGGGGCGGTCACCAACAAATTCAGAGTGATATTTTGGAGTGTCATAAACTTCCAAAGGCTGCCCAAACTCCCATCAGTTTGTTTGTGCATGACTCTATGAATTGTGGTATATATATATATTTAAAGCAAACTTGAGGATTTCTGCAAGTTTGCAAAATCCTTAAGTGGGGATTCATGGTGTCGGCATCAGCTTTGTGCTCTGCCCTCGCAGAGCCACCAGTGCTAGCAGAAGACCTCAGATGTTGAGAAGGAAGGGGCTTCCTCCTCTTCTCTTTACAAATCTTTCTTCCACAGTTTGGAGAGAACCTGGAGCCTCCTCTCTCACCTGCTGTTTGGCCCCTTATACAGGCTATATATACACATGCAGGAGACCACCAGCCTGCCCTGTCCTCTCACACACTCCTCTTCTGCTCGATGACCCAGCCCAACCACAGCTGCTGGCAATGGCCCTCTATTTGGTGAAATGGTCATGCTGTATTTCATCAGTTGGTGGCAGCTTGTGGGAAACCAGGACAGCTGGTGGGGCAATCAGCAACCCTAAAGTTAGACCTGGTGGCAGCATGGGGACAGTCCACTCTTGGACACTTGAACAGTGCAGGAGTTTGAGTATCCACACAAGGGCCAGTCCTTGATTACTGGACAGACTGTGAAAGAAACGTCCAGTCTATTTCCCTCCTGACAAAGTGAAATGTGACAGGCATTCCCCATTGCACGGGGAATGGGAAGGCAGATCTGAGAAACATGGAACCCACAAAGCTTCTCAGGGGTTTGTTTCGCTCCATTTATTAATATAAAAATATTCAGATATTTACATCAAATAAATATATTTCAGTAACAAATAAATTACACTGGATCTGATGGGAGACTGGGGGAGTCGGGTGTGAGGCTTTTATCAAGAAGCCTTTTTCATGTATTATTTACACAGGTCTTTTAAAAAAGGTTAAAAAGAGGGAAGAAGTTTGAAACCAGCTGTTGTTGCTGTGAGGCATGCAAGGGTAAGGAAGAACCATTGCCAGAAGGAATGGGGATATCTACACTACATGTTCCCCACCCCAAGAGGGAAAATGAGTTTAATCTCAGCAGTTACTTAAAAAAATAGTTCCATTTCTCTCTCTCTCTCTCTCTCTCACACACACACACACACACACAGAGTGAACCCACGATGTGGCTAATTTGGGGCACCCTTAAAAGTAACTGAGTAGGACTTGGACCAGCTTGACTCATGAGGCAGAACCCAGCAGAAAGTTCACCTACATAAGTCTCATTGAAATGAATGTGCATCTTCCCACTCAGATCAAGGTATAGAACTTTCCCTCAGACCGCTCAAGGACCATTAGTGTGTGTTCTCATGGGGTGAGGTGGGGGAAGGTTCATCACATGGATTGTCTGCCTCAGGCACGTAGCATCTTGAATCAGCCTCAATTCTCACATCCCTCTTTTCCCAGGAAAAGAGCACAATACACTTGCCTTTAAAAAGCCCAGTCTCACAAGAAACAGCATGTCCATAGGAACAGGAGGGATAAACACATAACCATTATGCTAGTTCCCAATGTTCCATTCATGAAAAACCAGCCATTCAATGAACTTGGCCCATCTATTGAAAACAGCTGGTAGTTATTGGTCATTGTGGGGTGGGGGAAGGGAGAAAGAACAGCAAGGAGCCAATGGCAGCTTTGTACTAGGAATCAGGCTCTACCCTGTCTTTTCCCAATGACCTATCAAGCATGACCATTGGTCACAGGGCCAATTCAACAAGAAACAGGCCTGGGTTTGGCCCAACAGTCCGTCCATCAATGGTTCAGTGAGATCAGACTCACCATCCAAGGCAAAAGAAGAATGAAAATACTTCCCAAACAGTCCTGGGAATGTCCTAGAAGGAAGCACAGTTGAAAAAAACACTGAAGAATGTGTAAAGGACCATGGGAAGTATATAAAAATTGAGGATGTTAAGGAGGGTGTTAGAAAAAGAGTGCCTGAAAGTCTTTAAATAGGATTTCTTTAAAAAGTAGTCCTGGTGAATTCGAGGCAGTGATCCCAGCCTTGTTTATGAGGTAGTTGTGTAGAATATAAGTCCACAGCACAGCTCATACTGATGATTCCTCAGGGTTGGAGTCAGGCAGTGCCTGCCTTTGTTTGAGTTTTCGGCGCAGCTCCTCAGCAAGGTCACTGTAGTCCGGCCGCTCTTCGGTACCCAGATTGAGACGGATGTAGCCGTTGGAAGAAGAGCCACGGATGTTGCCCAGGTTGATGCGATTAGGCGAGTGGAGGGGTGGGGACTGGAGTGGTTGGCCAGGGATGCCATTGGTAGTGGGAGAAGGGGTGGTGCCTCCATTCTGGCACACAGCATGGCCTGGCACAATCTTAAGGGAGCCATCTGAGTAGTAGTAGCTGGCTGGGTCCCACAGCTTCTCATCAGAGTCTGAGGTGGTGCTGGGGATGAAGGTGGGGCTCTTGGACTCCTTGGGCAGCTCAATGGGGTAGACCAGAGTGCTCTCAATAGCCTTGGAGCCCTTCTCAAGCTCCTCCTTCAGTCTGCGTCTCAAGGATAACACCACCAGGAGGAGCACCAAACACACAGCTGCCAAAGCAATCACCACCATCCACACCAAGCCTAAGTTCTCCAAGGGAGCCCGTGCCTCTAGCGACAGGGCTGGGCCAGAGACCACCACTACAGCATAGCCTTCAGCCATCAGCTCATTCCGCTCTTCCACCTGAGAGCACTTGTATGTACCAGTGTGCCTTGGATTGGCACCCAAGATGATCAGGGCCTGGAGATGGGCATCATATAACACTGAGTTCTGCTCTTCAAGCAACTCCTGCCCATTGAAGGTCCAGCGGGACTTGGCCAGGTTGGAGGTGAGGCGGCAAGGAAGCACCAGGTCTGTGCCTGCCATTACTGTGATATTCCTGGCAATTATCTTGGCTGCTGTAAAGAGAATGGCAAAGAACAGGTAAGAAACAAGGACCACCCTAGCTAGTCTTCTATAGGTAGCTAGTTGAAAAATGTTAATACTTCTTCACAGAATGAGTAATTAACTTCTTTTAACAACACTTAAGTAATCTGCAGTTCTGGACTTGTGATTTCAACTGCCACCTCTCAGTTGTGTTCCTTGGCTTTGACCCATGTTCTTTTGGCATAAAGTGCAAATGAACTGAATATGTAAATAACTGAGGAACCAAATGTGTGATATTGAAAGGTAGGCTTTTTTTTTTAAGGTACAGATTTTGGGAAGTGTTTTTACAACAATTTAAAATGAGTGGGTGGGGGCAAAACATTTTGCATGGGCAAAACACTGAAATTTTGACACTTGAACTTTGTGGCATGTAGTAGGGCTACAACTGTATTGACCCCTCCCCCCCCCCCAAAAAAAAATTGGGATTGTGTTATTATCTGGTTTTGGCAAAGGCTTAAAAACTAGGGATGCACAGTCTGGGGATGAAAATTGCTGGCTATCTCCAGCACCATTTGTTGTGAGTATCTGCCTGATTTCACTATCGAGGTGTCCTTGCAACATTAAAAGAAATGGCTGGGGGGGGGGGAACTAGGGGAGGAGGGAGTAAAAGAAACACAGAGAATAAAAAGGGTGGGGAAAGCAGAAAATTGTGGAGGATAATAAACTTGAAATTTGGAGGATAATTGTGGAGGATAATAGACCAGACATAGTTCATTAACTGCCATGACTGCCTCCTTCTTCCCTCAGCCATTCCTTTTACATTGTTGTAAAGACATCTTTCTTTCTGAAATCAGACAGATAACCATGAACTCTGCCAGAGATAGCCAGCTGTTCCACCCTCACACAGCAAGGGAACAACAGCTTGCTTGCTAACACAGTAATGGTCCAAAACCAGATAATGCAGGAAATCACTTTTGCAGAGGATTGCAATACTGCCTGACATCCACTGCAAAGCTCCCCCAGTTTAGCCGTGCAAAACACTTTGCCCTCACTTGCTTTTTAAATTGTTGGGAAAACCCTTCCTCAAACCCTGTACCCTTAAAAAAACCACCCTGTTCAAAATTCACACATTCTTTTCTTTGTCTATTTGCATATTCAATAATGCTCATTTTATGCCAAAAGAACATGGCTTGAAGCCAAGATACGTGACTGAGCGATGGCAGCTGAAATCACAAGTCCAAAACGGCAGAGTGTTGAAGTGTTGAAGCATCAGCCACGTCTCGCAGAAAATTCCCCTTTCCCCCAGTAATACATTCTGTATCTCGTTGCCTTCTGGCAGAGGCACGGTCTCCTCACAGCCATATTTCCATTGATTGGATTATGCCAACCATTGCTAATGAAATTTAACCCAGAGTGGCACAACAAGCATATGGATGAGCCCGTTGTGGGATGTGGTGCCACGAAAGGAAACAAGACTGAGTTATTTCCTATATGCCAGCAACCAGCTGTGTTCCCTGCTTCCTTCGGGAACTTCCATAAACAATGGCTGGACGGGACATCTTAATGGAACATGGGGGGTGGGGGCGGAGGGGAGAACTTGGAGCCAAGCCAAGAAGTGTGCTTAGAGCTAATCCAGGTTCATTGCTTCGGAACAGAACTGATTAAGCTCAAAGGGCCTAGCAGGCACAGAAAGGGAAAGGTGGTGGAAAGAATCACTATCAACTTGGAATGTACACAGTTGTTTATTTGAATGGTCATTTATTCCTGTCTGCACAATTAAAATACATGATTAAAAAACCAAATTATAATATCTGACTAACATGTAAATTATTTTTCGCTTCCCACTGGGGAGAAAACAACATACATTATTATAATGCTTTACTGTGGTCACCTTCAGCCTCCCTGCCCCAAACAACAACCTAATTAAAAGGTATATTCAGCATGTACAAAGCTACAGAGAACTATGGGATGCCATCTGGATCATGCAAATTGCTTGATGAGCATATTAACACCTCTACAAGTATTTGAAAGTTCCAGCAGTATAAAGCACTGAGGTTTAAAGAGATTTTGTCCCATTTCAGCAGATGGACATCGTACACATTGTTATATGAGAATTTTATTATGATTTGGACTCTACCAACATTCCCTGTCATACTGTGAGGATCTATTAAGGATCAATGATCATGCTTAAATAAATAAAATAAATAATTTTTTTATTTATACCCCGCCCTCCCCACCAAGGCAGGCTCAGGGCGGCTGCTCCATTTTGGTGAGACTTCCTATAGAATGTCACATCACAATCTCTGTTGCATGATCTCAAAATACAAAAGACCCTCAGCAGACTTGAGTGCAGACCCTTCATACTTTTGTCTTATACTCAGGGCCAGAATCACAGGCACATGTACGCATACACACACAAAGACCCTCAGCAGACTTGAGTGCAGACCCTTCATACTTTTGTCTTATACTCAGGGCCAGAATCACAGGCACATGTACGCATACACACACACACACGTACATCCTGGAGAAGCCAGGAATGGAGTAGCTGCAACAGTGTTGCTTGGGGAGAAAAAAAAGGACAATGAATGACTTACCTGGCCTGATCGCACGCATGGGGCTGCAGATTGCTGGCTGCACTCCTAAATCCTGGAAGAGCATTGAAGACCTACAAGAACAAAACACTGACATATCACAAGGGCAGCCCAGAGTTGCACTCCATGGCTGAGAACTGCTGACAAGAGCAGATGACAGTGGAATGGCAAGGGAGCAAGACCAGAGATGGATCTATGCACCTTGTCCACACATGTGGACTCCTTGTGCAAGGACAGAATTTGGTACCGAGCTTGGCAGCCTGAAATTGCAAATAGTTCTTGCCATTTTTTAAAAAGCAAGTTTCTAGACCTCTTGATCAAATTGTTAACAGAAAGCATTTGGTAAACATTTGGAAACGGCATTCTCAGGATCAGATGTGTCAGCCCCCTGCTTCATCTTCCAGATTGCTCTCTACAGTTTTTTTTTTAGTTCCAAGGACCAATATTTCCCTCAGCTAATCAATGCATTGCTTACCCATCATAGGTGTCAATGCGAACACAGGAACTCCCATTCCTGCTCCAGGCACAGTAGGGGTCCTTGGCAAGGATACAGTCAGCACAGGAGTGATACTTGCTGCAATCAGCCACAGGTATCTGGGTAACTTGGGAGTGGGAACCAGCAAACAGCACCCTCTGTGAGTGGGAAGGAAGAGTGTCAAAGCTGGAGTAGCATCTGAAGACACACCTCTTATTCTTTAGGAAGCCACTGAAATGTCCTTTCCTGGGCTGCTACCTTTCATGCACTTGCCTCACAGATGTAAACGTCTCATGCATCCCAAAAATCTAAGCTTCCATTTGCTTGCCTTTTATATCCAAGTTTCTCTCTCTCTACATAAGACATTTCTGCTGAAATCTTTAAGAATGAAGATAAGACAACTTTCATGGGGATCAGAGCAGCCTACACAATTTCATCTCCCTTCCTATAGCTACACTTCCCGATCTCCCAAGCTGTGAAACACACCTTTCTGTAGCCACCTGACCATGCCCATTCACCAGTTCCTTGTCCAGTCCCCTAGTCTCTTAATGCAAAGATACCAGTGAAGGCCCCTTCAGAGGTGTGGAGCTACCAGAAGGAGAACCAAAAGTGACCAACCTGAAACTGTCAATGATGTCAACCCCTCTGATATCAGCCAGCCAAATCTGGCTACTGGAGTTAAGAGATGAGGCAGACACGGAAATGGGGCAGTTAGCTGGTAGGGCAGTGCCAAGGCTGAAGGAAGCTGAGACCCTGCAACCTTAATGTTGCAGAACACCAAGGTGACAGCAAGAGGGCCTGGCATTCAGGGTGCAGGGGCGTTTCCAGAGCCACAGAGTGCCTAGGGGCATGCCTGCAAGAAACCACAAGGGGCCTCTCCAAGGTCACTAAGGCACCTGCAGGAGACAGGGACTCTTACTAACCAGAAATCCATCTGTCAAATGACTCTGTTAATGGCAACCCCTCCATCTCCAGTAAGGATCAAGGGAGGACCAGAGCCATAACTACTGCTTGCCACCTTCTGAACTTGCAACCCTATTCCACCTGAGGGGCTTTCTTACCTTCTGTGGAGATAGCACTAGGCTCTTGACAGGCTGGGCTTGGTCAAAGATCTGTAACTCTTCAATAAGATGGACACCTGAGGGCAGCATCACAGCTTTGTGCAACCAGCCATTATCTGCAAAAGACCCACAACGGATACTTTTATGCCTTGACCAGGTAGCAGTACCCACCTTCCTAGAGATTCCAAGAACATGAACACAGAAAGCTGCCTTTGAATGAATAAGAATATTGCCCTTTTGTATTTTCTGCTCTTGCTGGCAGTTGGCTCTCCAAAGAGACCCAGGCAGTGGTCGTTCCCTCCCTTTGCTATGGGGCAAGGCCAGAGATTATATTGGGGACTTTATGCATGCAACCCATATATATGTACCAATGTGTGATATTATGTTTTAGGAAAAAATGTTTATCTTCTAGCATCCTTCTACAGGTTGGAAGCCATATCTCTGACTGTCTCCAATCAAGCTCCTACCAGCAGCTTCTCCTTATGGTTCCCTCTCCTAGAGAGGCTCAGTCAGCACTGGCCCCTTTTTAGGATATTTTGTGTGGCTGTTCTGATGCTGCAGAATGGATCGTCCTTGGGATTTTTCTCCTTCTTTGGTGGTTTTCAGAAAAGGGTGGAAGACAGCTCTGATTAGGAAAGCCTGGTGTGGATTTTATTTGCTGACTGTTCTATGATAATAAAGGATCTTGTGGTTCTTTATACCACGTGGCAAGTTTTATGCAGGGAAAGGGAGTCTATAAATAGTTTAATTAGTAAGTTGGCTTTATTTTCTGGACTCTTTGAAATGTAGCAGTGATGTCTGACATCTGGCATCTTTTGGGGGCATCTTATTTCCTTTTGGAACACAGAAAGATGCCTTTTACAGAGTCAGTTTTCAGATTTCCAAAATAAGAAGCATGAAACGGCAAAAGATATGTTAAGTGTGTAGCAACATTTGCTGACATCTCAGAATCCAGACTGATAACTGGACAAGATCATCAAGGAGGATTCTATGTGCATTACACGTCCTTGTCCCTCACTTTACAAAGCAAAGCCAGAATAAAGCATACAAAATAAAAGAAAATAGTGCATAAACAAATTTGCTTAAGTTAAACCACCTGCAGAACTGTAACTTTTTGGATCAGAATTTATTTTTCTTTTGTAACACATTGGATGGCAATGCAACCCTGATTGTTAATCCATATGCTCTGACAACAGGAATCCAAAACCACAGGCAGGGGATCTTCACCAGTTTTCTGAGATCCTTTAAGCAAGGATGCTGGGAACTGAACATAAAATCTCCTTTAAGATCAGGGACCTGAGAGTCTCCTTGTCTCGTACCTGTTCCAACAAACAGCACTTCGTAGGGTTTACCATCCAGGCCGTGCACCCGCTCAACCACCAGCTGGGTGAAGTTGGCATCCTTCTTGACCAGCAAGGGCTGGTTCCCTTGGGGTGCTACCACCTCATCCATCAGTGGGTGCTTCTTGGCAAAGTTGAGGGTGTTGTCTGGGAGCTCCATGGAGGTGTGGAAGTTGTTGTGCCGGTGCCAGCCAGTGATGCACTATAAAAAAGGGGAGAAGGAGGAACTTGAACCTGAATCTCAAAGTTGTTCAGCTCTGAAAAGACACTTCTAAGCTATATGTAAGGAGACCAGATATACCTCCCTCACCCTGAGAAAAGCCAGCCTGCCACACATTCTGGAAAAAGGAACAGCGACTGAAGGTTCAGTTCCCATTTTCCCTGCCTTTACTGCTTAGCCACTAGCTGAGGGAATGCGGGTCACTAAGCAACCCGGAACAATGACTATATGGAAAGAATCTGCTTCCTTGAAGGAACTGGAATGGGGGAGCAGCATGAAGGTAGAAACAGATATCACTTGGTGTTTACACAGATATGGGCATACTGGCCAGCAACAGGAAGAATCCCACAACTTCAGGATGATAACTCCCATGAAAATTCAATGCATTTGAGCCAATTCTATAGTAATCCCAATTCTGCACAACAGTTCCAACCATGTGAATAGGTTCAGACTTTTTTCAATGTATACTTCACTCTTTTGTTACACTGCTGGAAACAGTCTGTGCAGTTAGGTGATTTCTAAAAATGGTGAATACATGCTGGGAAAAATATGTTGGAGTGAGCATGGATATGGTAACACCATCCCAGGGAAATTTTTCAAAGCCTGTGACTGTGTCAATCTGTGCACAGGAGATCACGAGGGAGTAACAGGTAATTCTCCTATTCACAGTCCAGGAGGGGGCAGTAATGAAACATGTAAAGAGCCATCTTGTCTCTGGAGGTGGCAGAGCATTTCTCCTCTGGCAATACTTACAGCTCCAGGCCGGGGCGATGGCACCTGGTCTGAGTATTGACCCCACTTCTGAGATTGCTCCCTGTACTCCTTGTAGGGTCCTTCAAACACCTTCTGCACATCCTCAATCTGGTATTGGCAGACAGCGGAAACATCCACTCCTCCCCTGCAGGGAAATGGGATCAGGGTTAACAGCCAACCAAGGCAGAAAAGGTTTTGTGGCTGTTACAGGAGTACAGCCAGAAGGAACCTCACCAAGAATTTCATTCTACATGGAAGCCACTGACTCCTGGTTGTTTGTCCCTGAGCCACCAGCCTGCCATGTACCCCTGGGTTCCTTTTGTAACCCTGTATGCCTTAATATGCTGCAGAAAAGAATCCTATGGCAATTCCTGTTTGCTTGACTGCAGGAAACAACCGGTGGGCAGAAACTGTTCCCCAGGACCCAAACTATGCTGAACTGCTCAGCAAGGAAAAGAAAGAGAGGCCTCCAGGAGCAGGGCAGTGCCAAGGGAATCCAAAATCAGAACCTAGAACAGGTATGTTCTGCAGCTTGGCCTTTGCATTCTTGTTTTTAAATACCCTGCAACTTTTTCCTGCTCTGGAATAACTTTTTCTGGCTTTGCTACACAACACTGAAGTCACACACCTCCAGCCTAGCATTCAATTTCTGAGCCTTCAGCAGGTATTACCTGCAGACTTCCAAGCTCATGTTTGTGAACATAAGGGCTAGAAACTTGATTTGTGTTAAAATTGCAATGATTTTTCTAGCTGCTGGCTCTTAGTCTTCCCACATCTTCTCAGGAGTTTACACTCTCACAGAATGAGAGTTTACACTCTCATGGTCAGTGGAGCAGAAGCCTTGCCAACCCTGCAGAGAAACCCCAGAGATGCTCTGTGCTGCCTTACCAGCGTGCCTGGAAGACCCCGAAGAAGCTCGTGTCACGCCAGTGGTCCCCACTCAGTGTATAGGATCCCTGAATCCGGTTGAAATGGAGTTGCTGCTCCGGAATGGAGCACATCAGCCGTGCCTTCAGAAATGTTGTCCACTTCTTCTGCAGTGTGCGGGCGCCACCCAAGTCCCCCTGCAGGAAAATAAAAATGTTTAGGGGGAGGAGTGCCTTTGCTGGAGAGCTTTCCTGAGACTAAACCCCTGTCTTATTTAATAGGGCACCATCAATCTATGTGTCACCTTGCAGAGCGACATAAGCTGTGTGTGACAGAGAACAAGGTCTCTGCCCCAAGGAGCAAGACAACCTATAGTCTGACAACATGGAATGAAAGGCCTGGATCCAAACAGATTCTCTCCTGGGGTCAAAGACTATCCTCTTTGGCCACTCAAAAAGATTATGCTGATATGCGTGGGACCTGCACACAGAAGCCATGTGTGATGGGGGCTGTCAAACAGGGGAAATGTGAAAATATTGAGTGAAAAATACTGGCTGGGCTCAGCTCAAATGTATGGAAGTCCAGGTAACAGGTTCTAGATGTGAGCAAGCATAGATGCACTGACTTAATGTTCATTTTGGTAAGACCAAAATATTGTTCTCTACCATTGAAGTTTCATGCATTACCATATTTGAGCCTAACACTACCCTATAAGAGAGACTGAAGCCTTCTCAATATGGGCCCTCCGAGTGCTCCTGCCTACCTTGCAGACTCTGGCTACCCGGGCCACCAGCTGCTCTGTGTCACAGTCGTACTCCAAGGCCCGCTCACTGAAGAAGAAGTAGACCTTATCATCATCTCCATTGTCACTTCCCAGACTCTCCTGGATGTAAGCTGAGCCCACAAAGTGGGGTTCTGCAAATGGACAAGGAGACAGATCAGTGGACTGGGACTGCAGCCAAACCCAAGTGCCAGCCAAAAAGCACCCCCCTCCCCACTTGCAGACAGATAATACAAAGTGGAATCTGTTCTCTACACAATTCTCCTTTAGCAGTAAAGGTTTCTTTCATTGTCTGCAACTGGGGCACTGATTTCTTTTCCACCCTTAGCATTGTGATGTTGGATAAGTGTGTCAGAATTTGACTATGGAGAACCCCTGGGTCAAATCCCTGCTCAGCCATGAAGCTCACCAAGAACCTAACTAGATGTTACACTGCCCACATGAGAGGAAGCCCCACTGCATGAGATCTTTGCCTGCTGAGGACTCCTACTAGGGAGTCCTCAGCATTCGGTTCAGCCGAGCCGTATATACAGCCGAATCACCACTGATTCGGCTGTATTCGGAATCAGCTGTAGCCAATTCCCATTGCCGCCTATTATGCGGCAGCCGAATACGGCTCGCCGTATGCTTCCGAATAGCTATTCGGAAGTATACGGCTGTCAAAGCAAAAGGCGGGAATGGCTTCTGCAGCCTCAAAGGAGCTGCTTTCCCGCCTTTAGTGGCCTCTTCCCGCCTCTTCCATAGCCTCCCTGGGATTAGGGAGGGGGGGGGAAGAGGAGCCCCAGCAACCAATCCAAAGCATGCATTTGCAAAATGCATTGCAAATGCATGCTTTGCAGGGCTTTTGTGTAGCTGATGGCCCAGCCATCAGCTACATTGTTGTTATTTTGATCTCTTGCTTAAGGAGTCTTCCTGCTGGACTCCTCCATTGCTGTGTTGGTGTGTGGCTTGGTGTGTGTGAGAGAGATTGTGCTGCTGCTGGTGGCTGGCCCTTGGCTTCAGCCTGCTGCTGCCTGCTGCTCTCTCACTCAGCCTAACTTCCCTGGACTCAGAGAAGACAAGGTAAGACAGTTTTGGGGTTCTTGTTTTAGTTTTTGTTGGTAAAAGGACTAGAGTCCCTTTACTTGTCCAGATTTGGGTGGGTGAGTACTGGGTGGGTAGGGTAGCCTATTTGGGGTTGGGGTTAGGTTCTGCTGGGGGTGGGGGCCGGGGGTGGGGGGGTTGCTAATTTGCCCATATCTTAATTTAGTGAGAGGACTTTTAAAAGTGCAGTGTCCTTTTACTTCTCCTGATTTGGGTGGCTTGGATTTCTTGGGGTTAGGGTGAAGGGTTTTTTGGGGGGGGGCGGGAAAAGTTCCTGTATTGTTAAAAGTTGAGTTTTTTACTGTTTCAGTGTTTGATTTGTTGCTGCTGTGTTGTGTTGCTGCTGTGTTACTTTTCTCTTCAGGTTATTGGGGCGGGGGGGGGGGGGGTTGTTGACTGATTTGGCCTGAGCTTTCTTGTTGGTGAAAAGGCCACTTTTTTAACACTTGGCCTTTTGTGATTCTGCTGGTTTTATTTTGGTTTTTTTAAATTACCTCTGGTTGGTGTGGGGGTTGGCGAGGGTGTGTGTGGGCTGGGTCACTTTCTTGTTTTTATAGAGTACATTGTGTGTTCTGTGGCAGGGAAGCTGACACCTGGGTGAGAGACCCAGAACCAGCAGGTTTGTTGTGGTTGGCCAGCTCTCCCCATGTTGTTTGGGGCAGGGCTGGAGAGCTGGCATCTGTAGATTGTGTGTTCTGTGGCAGGGAAGCTGGCACCTGGGTGAGAGACCCAGAAACAGCAGGCTTTTTGTTGTTGGCCAGCTCTCCCCGTGTTGTTTGGGGCAGGGCTGGAGAGCTGGCATCTGGGTTTGCTTCAGCCAGGTCTGCAGAGCAGACCTTGAGCAGATTGTGTTTTGTGTGGCAGTGACGTTGGCAACTGGGTTTATATTGCTTCCAGGCCTGCAGGGTTCATAGAGTAGATAGAGGGATGTAGTGCATTTGGGTCCTATAGAGATTCTCTGATGTGGTTAGGTTTGGCTTGGGTGCCCCAGGAATTGGACCCCTTGGTCCAATTTTTTTTGGCCTTGTGGGTTTTGTGTGGGAAGTGCCCTGAAGCTGCACAGCAGTTTGGGGGGCTCTCCTCAAAACCCCCTGCTCCCCAGAGCCACTTTTCCCACGACAATTACAGTGAGCAAGTGGCTAATTGGGCTTTCCCCATCATTGTTAGCAATGGGCCTTTTGGGGAGCCCAAAGACAGGGACCCCCTGGCCCAATCTTTTTGGGACTTGGGGGGGTTGGAGGGGAGAGTCCCCTGCAGGTCCCCTGAAAATTTGGGGGCAATCTCTCAAACCCCCTGCCCCCCAGTAGCCTCTAATTTTGCCCTATGTTGCCATTGATTTCAATGGCCCATAGGGTATAATGATGGAATAGGGGCACCCTCTTTGGGTGCCCCTGGAATGGGATCCCCTGGCCCAATCTTTTTGGGACTTGGAGGGGTTGGAGGGGAGAGTCCCCTGCAGGTCCCCTGAAAATTTGGGGGCTCTCCCTCAAACCCCCTCCCCTCCAGGCGGCTTCAATTATACCCTATTTGCCATTGATTTCAATGGCCCATAGGGTATAATAGGGCCGTATATTCGGAAATAGCCGCGCATTACCGTATATGCGGCTATTCCGAATACGGTATTCAGTAGTACACGGGGAATCCGAATTTTTTTTCCCCGTGTACTTCCGAATCCGTGTAATTCCGAATTTTTTTTTTTTTGCACATCCCTACTCCCTACTAGCAGGCAGAGAACACAGGAATGGACAGAAAACACACATACAATGAGCGCCAGCATAGAGTAGTGGTTAAAGTGTCAGCCTAGAATCCAAGAGATCCAAGTCTAAATCTCCATCCTGCCAGGGTGACCATGCTATCATATATAGCCTACCTCTCAGGGTTGTTGTGAAGATAAAATGGAGGAGAATGCTATAAGGCACTTTGGGACCCCACTGGGGAGAAAGGCAGGTGTATAAATGAAGTAAGTAAATACAATGAAAAGGAAGCTACTGGCTACCTCTCTCTGTCTTGCTTATCTCCCCTGATTCCTAGGGACCATCAAGTGCCTAAGAAGAGAGTTAAGGGATGAGACTAATGAGCAGGAGATACAGCCAGCAACTCCTTCTGCCCTGTGCATTAATTGATACCCCATCCAGCATTCTCTGCTTATCAAAAGGACACCTCTGTCATAATTCTCATTCAACAGAGCTCTTTCTGATGGAGCTGCTCTAGTGTGGCAAAGGTAATATACAGCCAGGCATGAGTTGCCAGAGACCACTCTTCTCTGACTTTTCAGTGAATATTTTCACATGGAACCAGATCAGGCACTGAGACACAGAACAAAGAGGTGGGATTTCCTTCATGTCAACTAACCTGATATTGAGAGATGTGATTTTTTATTAGCTGCACCTACAGGCATCAAGATCTTTCTCTAGAAGCCATCACACAAACTATGCACTCAAAGTAGCCACAATGCATTACAGTGTTGTGTACAGACCCAAAGTGCTGCATGCAGACCCCTTTCACCTGGTGCATGATCTCACCATTGAGCCAGGTAGGCAAGTACTCCGTCTTGACAGAAGAGCGCAAACCCAAGTTGCGCAGGATCACAGGCTCAGTGCCTAGGAAGTTGTTGAGTGTTGCTGAATACAGATCTCCATCTAAAATAGTCCAAAGAGAAGAAACAAGCCTTTAAAAGTGGCAGACGGAAGGTTCAAGACAGAAGCAGGGAGAGCAGACTAGCAAACTGCCAGTCATCTGAGATAAGTAAAAGAAATTCCCTCAAGGCAAGGAACCTTTGCAAAAGTTGGTACTCTCCCGGTTAGGCCACAAACAACTGACATGTATTGTTGAGCAGGTAGGCTGGTATAGCTTTTGGCAGGCCATAGACATATTTGCAAGGCCAAGGCAGAAAGCTGCAAAACCCGTGCAGCTCCCAGGGCCTGACTAAGAAGTTAAAAGTGGCCCAGGGACAAGCCAAGCTAAGTGTCAACCAGCCATGGAGCCAAACAGTGAGCTGACACTGACCACCGCTGATACTGAGTGTCAATGCCAAGCGGCCCCAGCGGTGCTGGCAAGGCTTCTGAGGCTTGGCTCTGTTAACTCCCGGCTGCCAGCAGCCTGCCAGGAATTAGTGGAGTGGCCCACTGGAATCTTTCCCCTAATGTTAAATGACCCAGGTGGCATCATGGATTCAAGAATCTTGTTTTTAGGGCAGAATCAGAAAGATCCAACAGACTCTCCAGGCTTGTTCTAGCTGCTTATTTCAAAATTAAAGCTAAGAAATGCCTATAGTTCTTATCAGTAGGAACAAAAAACCCATCTAAGCATACATGGATAGTTTTTGCTCAAAGGATGCGAAAGCAAGAGCTGTTCTCAGTTGTTCCCAGTGAAAACTGAATTACACTTAAAAGTCATGCAGACTAACCATTCCCCCCCACCCCCTCTACTGCCTCTGAAATACTCTGGATCAAAAAAGGAGGAGGGCAGGTAAATCTCTCTGGGAAGAGAGCTGCAGAGCTTTGGTGCCATGGCTGAGAAGGCCCTCTCCCAGGTTGACACCCATCTAATCTCAGAAGGCAGGGACACCTAAAGTAGGGCCTCTGAAAGTGACCCTAGCAGTTGGGTAGGCTTGTAAGCAAATAGACAATCTTTCAGGTACTCTGGTCCTAAACAATATAGGGCTGGTCAATATCAGCACCTTGAACTGTGCCGAGAAACAGATTAGGAGCCAGTATAGATGGAGCAAGATATTCCTGTCCTATGCTTGCTAACAGGGAAAACAATACCTCTATCATTGTACACCACCCTGTTTACAGAGAAAGGCAGCATAAAATTGAATCTAATAATACCTCTGACTATTCTGATCTCTGATCATAATAAATATATTGATTGATTGAATACCTCTGACTATAACCATTGGCTAGAAGACAGAGGGAAATCTCTGCTGCTTGCAAGTAGCAGAAGCCCTTCCCTTCAGCACCACAGAATGGTGCCCCACACAGCCCAGTCTCCAGAAACCCTGCATGCCCTAGGGAGGCAAGCAAGTAGTTACATGTAAGCAACACCCTGCTTTCTCATGGATGGGCTGTATGGGCTTGGAGTAGGTCATTCCCAAGAATCAACAGTGCTGGAGGCAGCTGTGCCATGAGGGAAGATGAGGCTGTTGTCCTGGGTGGAAGATCAACACTGATCAGACCCAGAAGGCATAACCATATTGAGATGTCCTCTTGCTCAATCCATTCCAACAGTCCTAGCGCAAGAGAGTGTTGCAGCAGGCCATATCCTGAGCCCGCCTTGGCGGGGAGGGAGGGATATAGTAAGTGGAATAAAATAAATAAATAAAATAAAATATCCCTTGATAAACTTCAGGAAGATGATTGTCAAGGGGATATTCTGCTTTGGGTACCAAATGTCTTGGCCCAACTTTGGATACCACTTACCCACAATGAGGCCTGTATGTCCCTTGGTTGGGTCATAGGGACACTTCCCCTTTCCATCTTCAAATGACAGCCTGTTGATGGAGAAACTGGCCAAATCCTGAAGAAGGCACCAAACAAAAAAAAGGGAGGGGGGGAGAGAGAGAAAGAGATAGCAGTTATGGAATTGAGCCGGTAACCATCAGCGCTACATGAAGCACATGAACATATCCACACCCATGAAAGCTCCTTCGCATACTCACAATGTAGGCACATTTGGGCTGAAAGGCATAAGTGCCACAGGTGTACATGTGAGAGCTATTGTAGGTTTGCAGGAAACGGATGTAGTTGAAGCAGTCAGTCTGTAGAGAAAGAAGTTCATGAGCATCCAAAGGGCATCCATGCTTAAGGCTGCATATATTTGGTACCTGCGCTATTTATGTGTGAAGACAGCACCCAAACAATTCCAGCTGAAATTTCTAGTTCTCCAGGCTTCAGCGATAAGCTTAGGAGTGTGCAAGCAATGTTTGGTGATTTCAAAGCAGCCAGAGGAATGCTGAATTCCAGTTTGGGGGGAGGGAATTAGAGTGCAGTGCTTATTCTTCATCGCCAACAAGTATAAAGTGAACAACTGTGAATTTACAGAATTCAGTTTTTCTTGGAGCAGAAACACATGCCCAAAAGATACAGTGTGCAGAGCTCTGCATCTGAACCCAACCCTGCATCTGAACCCAAACCCCCTCCCAAACAGGACTAGTTCTGTTCAAGGACCAGAGGAAGGCCCAGGACACTGGCAGAATCAAAGTGGTGGGAGAGCCAGCTTGGACCTCATCACAACACCTGTCTTCAAAGGGGGCCTCCTTGTTTTTCAACTGAATCCTGAGCAACCACTTTTCTCTAGGATTAGCTAAGAGAACAACTGGGTTGGCAATGATCCGCAACTCAACTCTTTGGGTAGGAAGAGCGGTGGGAAGTTGATTGCAAGCTACCCATTATCCAGCCAGGTCTTCCTTCCCCAATACTGAACAGCTGCATCTGTGAGGGGACATGACCATCTGCCAGAACTGGCAGGGGCCATCTTTTCAGCAGCGGACCTTGGATGTTGCACTGCCCATATTAATTGTGCTTCCCTCACAGGCATGCCACAGCAAGGATTCATGCTGGTTAAAGAATTTTGCAGGGAAAGATAAAAATGCAAATATGACTGAGGAAAATTCAAGCAAAGAGGGGAGTCTGCTTGCTCATGGGAAGATCTAAGGAACTCAGTAAGTCTGAGCAGGGCACCCTCAAAGGCAGGATTGGGCTGGGCAACAGAAGGAGGGAAGGGAGGGAGGGAGTCATATCAGGTAGACACCCACCTGGTAGTAATTTGATTTTTGTGGAAAACTTTATTTTAAAGATGTGACACCATTGGTTCAGCTCACTTTCGTGACCAAACCACAGAGAATTGAGCTAGTGTTCATACCCCTCTTCTGCGTTCTGTTTCTTCAGCCTAATTTTCACTGAAGGTAATTAAAGGGGGGGGGGCTATATGGACCAAACCAATGTTGGAGAAAGGGGTGATTTGAAGGAACTTTCAGACAAAAAAAGGGGAGGGACAGGTTTCCTGCACTCTCGGGCAGAAGACTGGGCTAAAACCCTTTTATGCATAGTTTCCTATACAGGGGTAACTGTTTGTACAGAAGAGTATTCAATCATATGAGCCACCTTGCAGAAATCTGAAGTGGTTCAGTCCAGATGCAGACTTCTCTGAGAATTAGTCACTCTAAAGTACGGCAAAATGACTGACAGACTTTTACACAGAGCAACTATTTTCCATGGTCAAGGGTGAAGTGCAAGGGGAGGTAAGGACCTCCGGAGTGACTTGCTTTACCTGGTTACTTTTGCCCTTCTGGATGCACTCTGCTTTCTTCTCTGCTGGAGCCTCCCAAAAGATCTGCCGGGAACAATTAATTAATGATATATATACCAGAAACAATTAATTAATTAGCAAACACACACATATAAATAAAATGTTTACTCTGCATTACTGCAATGGCTCAGTGTGGTTTATGATACAAGAAAGTCCAGCCCCACAGCAATAAAAGATCCAACAATAAAATTCTGAAAATGCAATGTTCACGTAAGAGGGTTAAAAAGCCAAAATCCATCACAGCAATCCAAACCCCAACAACACTCTCCTGCCTCTCCTATAAGGAGCCCTCGCCTACCTAAACTACCCTCTCCAGTTATTTCACCATCTGAAATGCAACAATCTAAACAACTGCTCCCTTTCTTCTTGTTAACACACTGCAGTGGTCTTCCACAGCTCCTGTTCATTTCAGAGGGGCTTATGTAGAAGAACTTTCCCTGGGGATGTGCCCCAGAGTCTGACGTATCTACTCCTCCCCATGCCAGTGCCCAAGTTCCAATCCATTTGCTTTCTTCGTGATCGGGCTATCTGATTCTCAATGCTGATGGCCTTTCCCTCCAAATTAAGGAGGTACCCACCAATGGCTATTCATCTTGGTAACTACACAAAACCCCAATGTCCACTTTGGAGCTTCCTGGAAACATCTCTGTGACCAGTACTGGAAGCAGGATGTTGAACCAGAGGGCCTCTGGGTTTGATCCAGCAAGGCTCTTTTGATGTATTCAGTGAAATGTATGTGAGCTGTGCAAGACCCTTACATTGCTTCTTCACCCACAAACCCAAGGCCCTGAACAAAACATGGACTCACTGCTTCCTTGAGTTCCACAGAGCTGGTGCTTAGGGCAAAAATGGCTTCCCGAGCCCCCACGTAAAGAAGCCCTTTGGTGTGGTCCAATGTCAATGTTGTATAGTCAAACACTCCTGCCTTGGAGAAACGCTTTGTCACTTCCTTCAGTTCTGCAAGGGAAAAGTAGACAGTATTCAAAGGACTGAGTGAGGAAAATAATCAAACACTCTTCTTTGCCAGCACGAGCTTGTCGTTTTAATAACCCCAACCCTACCTAATTATGCAGTGGCACACAGACCTGGGGGGCTTGTCCAGAGGTGGCGGATTGTCCGCATAGGGAACCCACATGCAACATTCATGGCCCATATATGACAGTATCTCCACAAACCACTCCACATTACCACTGCTTGCAACCCACTGGTTTTACTGGATGACACGCAGGTAGTCTCACTCCCAAGAGCATAATCAATCCCTCTTCTTCCCGGCCACATCACTTTGAAAAATGCAGTATATTCCTTTCTCTCTCTTTCACATACTTGCTTTCTTCATTTTTCCTTTCAAAGCTCACACACTCCAGCCATCCAGTTCATCTCTCCAGAAATTGCTTTTCAGATAGCAGCAATCCCTGAACAGCAAGTCTCTCCTTCAGCTGCTGTATGAGCCCTGCTGCCTTCCACTGCATGGAAAGTGTAATTATGTTGCTATAGCCAGCCACAGCGTAACTGCCATGGAAGCTAGCAGTGGTTCAGAAGCACACAAGGTCTCCCCAGCTTTTTTTTTTTTAAAGCAAAACAAAAGCACAGCCATTTCATTGCAGTTCTCCAAAGGAGGGCTGAAACAGACAGTGTTAAAAATTAATACTATTTTTAAAAACATCCTGTTATGTACCTTAAATAAAGTCTCCATGTCAGTCTTCAAGTCTGTTTTATTATATCTCCAAGTCAGTTTTATTGTAAACACACACCACATAAATCACAACCTACAACTGCAAGGTTCACTCCCTACTTCTTATGTTTACTTATATACACAGCCCTCTTAAGGGGACATACACCACATCTCCCCCTTTGTCAATTCATAATATAGTCTTTCATCCAAACAGGTGGTCATCTGGTTCTTCTTGTCCTCTCCATTGCTACAGCTGATGGTGCCTCTTGAGATGGTAAGGGTTGTGATACTAGTGTCTCTTGAGGTGTATCCAAGAGTTCCAACTGATCCCTTGGATTAGTCCCCTCACAAACAGGCTCAGCCTCATTTTGAGTCCTTGATAACAAAGGAGAATCATCTAATTCAAAACTCCTTCCACTAGAATGTGCAGATACCAAATGAGATGCATTCCATACTTGACCATATGCTAATTTATAGGTATATGGTCCTCTCCTCTCAATGTCCTCAAGGGGTGGGGTGAACCGACATTCCCCCTTTCATAAAATTTCCGGTCTCCTTACTCTGAAAAAAGAACCACACTCAAATTTAACATCCTTAGCACCTCTACGTCTATCTGTATAAGCCCTATATTTTTCTTGCTCCTGCTCAACTCTTTTCCTCAGTTCTGAATCTACTACTACATCTTGTCTTTAAAATCCCAGTAACATTTAACTTAGTACGCATCTTCCTCCCATGCAACAATTCTGCTGGGGATCGTTGTGTTGTGGCATGCCTTGTTGCCGTATATACTTGTAAAAAATCGGTAGTAAAGGTAACCCATGCCTTTCCTTCTAATTTAGCTGTTTGCAAGCTATCTTTCAAACTTCTATTAAATCAAAGATTTTAGGTTTTCACGGCTGGTAACGTTATTAGGGTTTGTAGAATCTTTCATGCTCAAGTGTCTTGTTCTACTGGAGAAAGTTTTTCTTCCAAACGTTTCGTTCTCAGCTGCGGAGAACATCCTCAGTGGCGTTGCAGCCGGAGCAGACGCTCTGACCTTCTTGTCTGCTGTGCATTGAGTGAGGCCAGGGCTGCTGGAGAGCTGCTATTTCTAGGCTGGAGGGGGTGTGGTGAAAGGGCAATTGGTTTGTGGATGTGCCCATTGTTTGGTGGGGCTTCCAGGAAGGGAAGTGATAAGGAAACTGGCTGTTGAATGTGACCATTGTTCTGTGTTAATTGCTGGGAGGGTTGGAAGGGCTGTGAAGATAAGGAAGATGGTTGTTGACTGTGCTGATTGTTCTGTGGAATGTACTGGTTGTTCTGTGACTTTCTGCAATTTATAGTCTGTAGGGTGTTTTGCAGAGCTGGATACCAAGATTGTTGGATGGAAATGCCTTCTTCCTTTCTGTTAAAGTTGTGTTGGTGTTTGTAAATCTCAATAGCTTCTCTGTTCAGGCGGGTATGATAATGCGAGACCGTAGAAAGGACTTCAGTTCTTTCAAAGTGGATGACGTGGTCTCCTTCTTGAAGTGCATGTTCAGCTACAGCTGATTTTTCTGGCTGAAACAAGCGACAGTGTCTCTTGTGTTCGGTGAGGCGGGTGTTGATACTGCGTTGGGTAGTGCCAATGTAGACTGCACCACAGGAGCAGGGTATTTTGTAGACTCCAGGGATTGAAAGTGGATCTCTCATATCTTTGGCCGAGCGCAGCATGTGGCAGATCTGTTGTGTGGGCTTGAAGACTGTGTCAACATTGTGGCGTTTGAGAATTTTGCCAATGCAGTCAGTGACAGATTTTATGTAGGCAGGAAGGCTGTACCTACATTTGTGTGTGGTTCGGGATTTGGTGTGGATGGTCTCCTGGGATGGAGGGCTCTTCTAATTTCTTGTTGGGAGTATCCATTGGCCTGCAGTGACTGGTTGAGGTGGTGTAGTTCCTGCTGGAGTTGGCTTGGTTCACAGATGCGTGATGCTCGGTGGATGAGGGTTTTTACAACTGTACGTTTTTGGCGAGGATGATGATTGGAATCCTTATTTAGATAACGGTCGGTGTGTGTGGGTTTCCTGAATACAGTGTGGCCGAGTTTTCCGTCATCTTTCCTGGTAATGAGGACATCAAGAAAGGCAAGTTAACCATTGTTTTCTTTTTCCACGGTGAACTGGATACGAGGATGGACTGAATTCAGATGAAGGAGAAAGTTATTCAAAGCAGCCTCTCCATGACTCCAGATGGCAAAAACATCATCCACATATTGGAGCCAGCAACGTGGTTTTAGGAGGGCAGATCTTAGTGCTGTATCTTCTAAGGTTTCCATGTAAAAGTTAGCGATGACAGGGCTCAGGGGGCTTTCCATGGCAACTCCATCGATCTGTTCATAAAAGTTATTGTTCCATTGGAAGTAGGTAGCGGTGAGCACATGGTGGCATAGGGCAGTGATGTCATCAGGAAAGATGTGTTGTAGCTGAACAAGGGTTTCTTTGACGGGAACCATGGTGAACAACGAGACGACATCGAAGCTTACTAAAATCGCTGGGTTGGAGTTTTAGGGGTTTGATTTTTTCCAAAAAATGTGATGAGTCCCTGATTTAAGAGGTAGCGTTGCCCACAAGGGGTTGAAGAAGGCCGGTCAAGTGTTTGGCTATGGTGTAGGTAGGTGAGCCAATGGAGTTGACTATTGGACGAAGAGGAACATTGGGTTTGTGGATCTTAGGGAGGCCATACTGTCTGGGGGGCAGAGCTTCAGACTTTCTGAGCAGGCGTTGATCCTCAAACCACCTTCCAGGAAGCCCCACCAAACAATGGGCACATCCACAAACCAATTGCGCTTTCACCACACCCCCTCCAGCCTAGAAATAGCAGCTCTCCAGCAGCCCTGGCCTCACTCAATGCACAGCAGCCAAGAAGGTCAGAGCGCCTGCTCCGGCTGCAACGCCACTGAGGATGTTCTCCACAGCTGAGAACGAAACGTCTGGAAGAAAAACTTTCTCCAGTAGAACACGGCACTTGAGCCCGAAAGATTCTACAAACCCTAATAATTCTATTAAATCGTTCAATCGCTCCATTAGCTTGTGGATAATACACCGATGACCTCCTGTGTATAATATTTAGCTCCGCAAGGAACGTTTCAAATTCCACAGAAGTAAATTGAGTGCCATTATCCGAAATCAGCTCCTTAGGATCCCCTTCCCTACTGAAAACTACTGCCAAAACTTAATAACAGCAGCTGATGTAGCTTGTGACGTAAGTGCTATCTGGCCACTTACTAAAATTATTAGTGTAATAGCATAACGACATTCAATAGGGGCAGTATCAAAAGGTCCCACAATATCAATAGCAATTTTTCCCCAAGCAGAATATGGGAATGAAACTGGCTGTAATGGTGTGGGATGTGTAACCGCTATCTTATCATGTGACTGGCAGGTGACAGAAGCCTTAATGGCTGCCTCCACTTGTGAATCCACCCCAGATCACCAATACAAATCACGCAATCATTATTTTGTATGTACAATTCCCTGATGTGTATCATGAGCAAGAGCTACAAATGCAGATCACAATTCCTCTGCTACAAGCAACCGATGCGTACCTTGTAAAATACAGCCATTTTGTAATGACAGTTCATCACGTACTCTGAAATAAGGCAACAGTTCTAACGCCATTCCTTTTTCCTTACTAGGCCATTTCTTCATAAAAAATCCCCTTAGTTTCTGCTGAATTGTGCATACCAAGCATGCAGCTTGAAATTTCTCCTGTGTGACTGCAACTGGAATGCCTGAGAGCAGTGCAACTACTTCTACATCCTCTTCTGGCAATACACTTGAGGATGGCAAGGGAAGCCACGACAAACAATCAGCTGTTACATTTTCTGCTCCTGGCTTATATTCCATCTCATAACTAAAACAAAGCAGTCGTGCTGACTACCTAGCAATTCGATTTCCTGCCCTTCCCAATCCTTTTGATATCAACAGTGTCATCGGGGGCTATGGTCAGTGCGTAACTTAAACCGATGACCCCACAGATAAGTTCTCCATTTTTCTGTGGCCCAAACACATGCATGAGTCTCCTTTTCGACTACAGAATACTTTCTCTCAACCTCAGTCAATGTTCTTGATGCAAACGCAATTGTGTTTTTTACCTTGCCTTCGTGGAGCTGAGTCAACACAGTTCCCAGGCCATAGTCAGAAGCATCAATTGTTACAATTATAAGCAGAGATGGCTCTAACAACGCTAAAGTTGGGCTATGAATAATCAAATCTTTTACAGTCTCAACACTAGCCTGCGCTGTAGATGACCATACCAAGGTTGTACTTCCACGCAACAGCTCTCTCAATGGCTCAGTAACTGAAGCATAATTAGGGATAAACTTTGCATACCATAAAGTCAACCCCCCAAAAAGAATGCAACTTTTGTAGATCAGCTGGAGGTGGTGCCTGCATAATTGCTTCAACATGATCTAAATCAGGTTTCAACCCCTCTGCTGAAACACTATGTCCCAAAAAAGGAAGTTCCACCTGCCTAAATTTACATTTCTCCATATTAAGTTCCAGCCCAGCTGAACTAATATGCCTTAATACCGACTGCAAATTTCTCTCATGTTCTTCTGGGGTCTTTCCAAATACAATAATATCATCTAAATAGCACTACACTCCATTCTGCCCCTTAACTATTAAAGACATCATCTTTTGGAAAGCCGCAGGGGCTGAAGCCAATCCATATGGGACACACTTAAATCTAAACAATCCGTCATGTGTAATAAATGCTGTAAGATCTCTACTTTCTCTATGCAACATGACTTGGTGGAATGCACTTTGCAAATCCAAGGTGGAAAACATCTTAGCTCCTGCCAATTCAGAGAACACTTCTTCTATATGTGGCAATTGATGACTCTCAATCACCACAGCCTTATTAGGTTCTCTGAGATCTACACAAAGGCATATACTTCTGTCTTTCTTTCTTACCACCACTATGGGTGAGACCCATTCTGATGAGTCCACCTCCTCAGTATATCCTTCTCCGTCAATTTCTTAAGCTCTTCTGACACAGCATCTCTCACAGCAAATGGCAATCATCGTAACTTCTGTTGTACAGGTATCACATTAGACCTCACTTTTACCTTATGGGCAAATCCCTTTGCACACCCAATCTCCTGTACCAAGGTATCCCCACTTACAGAAATATTCCCACTCTGTATAGACTCAGCCTCCAGTTGTGGGGCCACTACACAGCCATCCACTACCATCAGCTTTAATGCAGCAAACAAGTCCCTGCCAAGAATAGGGTTACCATCAGGCACAACATAGAACTCTGCAGGCGCACAACTTGCACCACAACTCACTTCAGCAGATAGGCAACCATGTAAAGGTATTTGGTTCTTTAAATAACAAACCAGTGGTAATTTTGGTTCCACTAATGATACATTCCCAAAATATTTCAAGAACAGTGCCTCAGATAGTATAGAGACTGCTGACCCAGTGTCTAACATGAACTCAACTGCATTACTCTCCCCCGAGGGACTAACAGTTATTTTAACAGTACACATAATTCTTTTTGCCTCAGAGACAATTCTACTTCCATTCACACTCAAAACATTTACATCAGGTACTTGGATAGCATGCACCTGATGATTATTTCGGCGGCTATAACAAGCCTTAACAAAATGTCCAAATTTTTTGTAATGACTACACTGTACTCCGTTTGCAGGGCATTTAGGGTCATTTGCCAGGTGTTGTATAGAGCCACAACGGAAACATGTCTTTATTGGCATTCTGTGTCTCTGGTTTCCTGGCTTTCCAATCTGTTCCTTCAGCTCTTTTACAGAATCTTGACTTTGTCAACAGTTCCACTTCTTTTATTCCATCTCTAGTGCCCAAATTTATCTTTGTTTCATTCAAAGCTGCTTCAGTTTGCGCTGCTATTGGTATAGCTTTATCAAATGAAAGTTTTGGTTCTAAAAGTAGCCGCTCGCTCCCTTATGCAAGGTACAGCAGTCATTTCAACCAGCTGGTCTCTGATCATCGCGTCAGCCAGCACTCCAAACTCACAGGGGCCAATTAAGTCTCTCAAAGCTGCAATGTATTGTAATGTTGACTCCCCCGGTTTCTGTTCGCGCTGATGAAATTTATAACGATTAGAAACCACTTCTTCAATGCAGTAAGAGCCGTCTCATATTTATCATCAACAAGAGGGAGTGCATAAAAAACACACTGTCCTTCAACTCCTAAGGAATGAATAAGCAATGCAAGCTTCCGCTCTTCAGACACTGCAGTGTCACTAATTGCAAGAAGGCAATTGTCAAACATCTGGATCCATGAGGTGAAACTAATTGGAGGCTCACCTGGACTTTGCAAAAAAGGTACCGGTGGACTCAGAGGCAAAAACACCATCCCTCTTCATCGGCAATTTGTTATGTACCTTAAATAAAGCCTCCACGTCAGTCTTCAAGTCTGTTTTATTATATCTCCAAGTCAGTCTTATTGTAAATACACACCACATAAATCATGTTCTACAGCTGCAAGGTTTACTCCCCACTTCCTATCTTTACTTATATATACAACCTCTTTTTTTTAATTTTCAAAAACTTTTTATTGAACTTAATAAAAGCATATACAAGGCAATCAATAACTGTGTCTCCATTCATTCTTCATGAATAAGCAGAAATAATAAAATAATAACATACACAAAAAAGAACAAAAAAACCCCAAAAACAAGGGAGTAGCAACCCCCCCCCCCATATAAAACAAACTCATAATTGGCAGCTGAATTAATGAATAAACTAGTACCTAACAAAAAAGAGGGAAAAAAGAAAAGGGGAAAGCCAATAGACAAACCCCTGACATTAACATAACATTCATTTATAGACCTACACAAACTCCACAAACAGACTTACATCCAAACAGTTACAGAGATATGTAACTAAATAAAATAATAAGGGAAATTAAATTCCAAGCAATCAATGTAGAACAAGGCACAATCAGTCTCACACGCTCACTTCTTACCATCAGTTATTAAAACATAGATGGAGGATCTGAAAGTTCATTGAAACACAATAATATTAAATAAACTTACATACATTCCAAGCCTCACCTTGCATTCCTCTCCCACTAATCCACACACTCTCACAACCAAGCCACCCCAATCAAACTATTAATGCCATATACTAGTTAAACCACACATTCCTGATCCCACCACCTTTCTAACCAAGCGTACACATTCATCCAAGAAAATTTCATTTAGCTAGTTTAGGGTTGCCAAGTCCAATTCAAGAAATATCTGGGGACTTTGGGGGTGGAGCCAGGAGACTTTGGGGGTGGAGCCAAGATCAAGACTGTGACAAGCATCATTGAACTCCAAAGGGAGTTCTGGCCATCACATTTAAAGGGACAGCACACCTATTCAATTCCTTCCTTTTATAGGAAATAATGAAGAATAGGGGCACCTTCTTCGGGAACTCATAGAATTGGACCCCCTGGTCCAATCTTTATGAAACTTGGGGGGTATTTTGGGGAGAGGCCCTAAATGCTATACTGAAATTTTGGTGCCTCTACCTCAAAAAACAGCCTCCCACATCCCCCCCCCCCCATCTCCAGGAATTCCCTTCACCCAGCTGGCAACCCCCTCCCCCCAAGAGGGAATATTCTCCTCCGAGCCATTCTCCCCCCCCCCCGCCCAACTGTAGAAATCTTCGTCGTGTCCCACAGGCCAGCCAGTGAGGGCATGCAGGCAGTTCCCTATAACTACAAAGAATTCCCAAAGTCCAGATTCCCGGAGGGGGGGGGGGGCTTAGGTCCAGCTGAGGAGGACTTTTGTTCTCCACCTGAAGCAACCCCCCCCCACGCATTTCTAGGCATTTCCCATCTTGGCTGGAGCTGACCTCCCCGGCCCCCCGCTGCCCTTTACCAAGGCTCTCCAAACGGGCCGGTGCACCGCGCCTTCCCTCTTCAGCGCAACAAAAGCCTTCCAGCTGCAGGGCCAGCCCGGCTGCGCGCCGCCTTCCCAGCCGGGCTCCACTCCCAGCGCCTTGGCTCTCTCCGGTCCCCGCCCCCCGGCCTGGCTGAGCAGCGAAGGCTGCAGGGAGGCCGCCGCTTGGTCCCCGCGCCCGCGACGCCTGACCGCGCTCCTCCAGCCACCAAAGGTGAGGGCAAGGCAGGAGGCAGGGCCCCAGGGAAGCGCTGTGGCTCGCCTCTAGCAGCAGCAGCGGGCAGCCAGCAGGGAGTGAGGCGTGCCCGGCACCGCCACCGCCTCTGGAGCCGCTGGCTGGGCTGCCCTCAAGGGTGGGAAGGGAAGGGGCGAGAAGCTGCTGGGTGGGAAGGGTCACCATTCCCCCCCGCTTTCCAGATTTTTAGCCAGCGGGGGGAGAAGGTTCCAAACTGGGGGTCCACAGGCCAGGCGGGGGATTTGGGATGCCTAAGCTAGTTAGATAAACAATAATAATAATAATGATGATAATAATAATAATAATAATAATAATAATAATAATAATAATAATAATAATAATAATAATAATAATAATAATAAAAATTATTTATATCTCGCCCTCCCTGCCTAGGCAGGCTCAGGGCGGCTAACAACAAGTTCAATAAAATTATACAATATATAATAGGTTTAAAACAGCATTTAAATTGTACAATAATTTAAAACAACAATATCTAAAACCAGTTCCGGTTGTCTAAGCCATTCCATAATTTAACAGCGGCGGTGATGTTCCTGATGTTATTCTGTGCATTTATATAATGGCAGAGATCACTAGATAAATCGTTTGGTGGGTTGAACAGCCATCCTGTCAGCGGTCTACAAAGGCCTGCTTGAAAAGAATGGTCTTACAGGCCCTGCGGAATTGGTCCAGATTCCGCAGGGCCCGCACCTCCTCTGGGAGCTGATTCCAGAGGCACGGGGCTGTAACAGAGAAGGCCCGTGCCCGGGTACTCTGTAATTTTGCCTCCTTTGGCCCAGGGATAGTCAGCATGTTCTTCTCTGCTGACCTCAGTGCTCTTTGGGGCTCATATGGGGAGAGACGGTCCCTCAGGTAGGCAGGTCCTCGGCCATATAGGGCTTTAAAGGTGATAACCAGCACTTTGTAGCGGACCCGGTATGTAACTGGCAGCCTGAACAAGAGTTCAAAATTAGTTTAAATTAACTTTCCCCCCTCACTCGTAGCATAATGATCCAAAAAGACTGCATTCTCACATAAGCATACTCTACAACAAACGTAAGGCAGCCAACAGCAAGTTAATAAGGTATAACAGGATTAAACTTAGGCAAGTCTTGTATAACAGCAGCTCAGCCAAAACAAAAAACAAAACACAGACAATTTTCAGCAGAGCAGCAGTTCCAACCCCTTAACTTCTAGGGGATTCAGGCTGATCAGGATGGTTCATAAGCACGTGGCGCCATCTAGTGTCGGAAGATAATGAGTGCACTTGAGAGGCTGCTTCCAAAAGGCTATTGGGAATAGGGAGGTTCGTAACAAGTCTTGTAACATGCGTATTCCTGAGTCTAGATTCCCAGCCAGAAATGACTGATCTTGCGCTGTAACTTGCAGCTTGTACAAAGCAAACCATCGATACCTAATGTCTTCCTTGTTCAGAATTTCTATAATTGGTTTCAGAGTTTTCCGCCTTTGTAAGGTTTTGGACAACAAATCTTGTATAATTTGCACATTGTGGTCTCCCAGTATAAGTGGATTTATAGTCCGGGCTTTCTGTAAAAGTTTAGCTGTAATAGAACCGGATGAAACGCAAACTAGGATGTCCCTAGGCACCGACGATTTCTGTCTGCGCACCAGACCAATTCTGTAAGTGGCCTCCAAAGTTCAGTTTCAGAAAAACCCATTGCTTTTGATAGCCAGGAGGATATAGGGGCTTTTAAGTCTGTGGGAGAGGCGGAATTCTCAAGGAGACTGCGAATTTTAACATTCCCCATTTTCAGTTGGTTTTCAAGCGCAATAATTTTATCAGTAGCCCATTCATCTCGTTTATAAAAGTATTGTGCATCCTCCTGCAACACACTCGCCATATTAAAAGTGGAATTAGCCATCTCCGCCACCTTCTCTAAAGATGTTTTAAGCTCCACAATTTGGGCAGATAAAGGCTGAATCATGGCAGAGATTTTGTCAGTCATGTTTTGTTCTATTTTTTGAAAAGCTTCAATTACCTCGGAATGAAATGAAGCTAGCTCGTCCGCTGTAGTTTTCCCGCCACCCGCCATCTTGCCTGCAGGGATATTTGACACTCTCGAGGCCTTAGTCTTGGGCTTCTTCGAGAAATAGTCCTTAATGGAACCTTTTGGGTTTCTTTTCAATCTGGATTTTTGACCGTCTGCTGTTCCCATACTAATTTTAAAAAAAGCAAAGCTGGCCGCTTTGATGAGTGGATTTAGCAGGAGTAAGCACGGAGCTCTGTTTTCAGGCGTCCATCTCTGTCGTGTGCGACACCACACCCCCAATACAACCCTCTTAAGGGGACATACACCACACATCCCCAAGTTTACAAATCCTGCCAGTGTCTCTAATTTCTGTTTGGAAGTGAAGTGCTTTTATTTTATACAACTGCATTCAAACCAACAGCTTTCCAACTCAGAGTTTCACAACCCAGCATAAACAGTGCTCTTTAGAGTTTCTGATTTCAAGACTTTACAAGAAATTCTGCACTTAAACTTCCTGTAAAAAGGAATGGGGTGGGGAGAGACTGAAAACAGAAGAATGCTAAGAAAAGTGGAACGAGAATTCTCTCTGCTATCCACAAAAGAACTCTCTGCTAACACAAAAGACCAGAGATTTACAGAACCCTGAAGGGGTTGTTGTCAAATAACTATATCAAATGCTACACAGCTTCTCATTATAAAGCTACCAAAGATTTCCTGGTTTTAAAGAAAGAGAAAGATCAAGTAGGAACATACTGGAAGTCGGAGAGTGGCAAACAGTGAACAGTAATACTCAAACAGATGGACCCTTCATTCTCTACACCCAAAGGCTACATGGAACCATAAAGTCAACACTGTACAACTACAGAGCCTGCACCCATGACACTACCCCTCCCTGCAAACCCGGGTATGAAAATCAAGAACCAGTCTCAGGAATGTCACTTACCCCTCCTACCCTTACTAGAGCATTCTCCCCTACTCCTTTCTTTTCCCTGCCATAATTGGGGTTTAGCATAACCTGTACATTGAGGTTACCACTGATTATGGCTTCTCCAAAACCTTGGTCTGCAAATCAGTTTCAGAAACATAGCTTAAATCCATATTGATTCAAGCCATGCCGATTCATGCAAAATACATGGGCCACAAGCATTTCCTGATGTTTGTTGGATTTCTGATATGACTGTCTAAACTCCACTAGATGTGGATTCAGATGGGTAGCCGTGTTGGTCTGAAGCAGCAGAACAAAGTTTGATTCCAGTGGCACCTTTACGTCCAACACAGTTTAATTCAAGGTGTGAGCTTCTGTGTGCAGGACTCAAACTTTGTTCCATGGGATGTGACAACTCCCCTGGATGTAGTAGAATTGTTCAGATCTTTTGCTTCCCCTAGGGGCTCCGATGAAATGCATGATAGGTCCCCAGGAGCCTCAATTAACCCTTCTCGCTTTCAAGCAGCTACCAGGTCAAAAGCCTTTAAATCAGCAGAAGGGACAGCACATGCACGCATTAGGGAGATTTAGGTCTCACAGCATGACAGTGTCCAGATGCAGGAAGATCTTGGCTTTAACCCTTGGGGGACAGGGAAACCAGGAACAGAGGATGCTGGGAAAAGTTCTCTTCCCCAGCTGCATATTAGTATGCTGCTAACAACTAGGTCCTCGCTGTCTGAAAGGGGGTAAGCCCTTTCAGTTGTCCGGATTGTGATCTCCAGGGGGATGTTACTTTGCTATGCTGGCACAGGGAATGTTAATCCCACCAGCTGCTTCCCCCTCCTCTGCTCAGTGATTAGCAAATTAGAGTCTACACAAACCACCGGAAGCTAGGGAGCCGGGGTGGGGGAGAAACAGCTGTTTTCATGGCAAAGCAAACTGAAGCAGCTTCTGGCTGCTCACCTCCACCTAAAAGGCTGGAGAGTATCACAGGGAGCTCAATCTCCCAACTATGATACAGGCAGAAGAGAGAAAGGGAGATTGGGCATGGTGTGGGAGAAGAGAAGATGGGAAAACAGAAATTCCTTTAAGGACTTGGCCCTTTCTTCTTTAGAAGTGTGGCATACTATTTCTCATCCCAAAGCCCCGGAGAAAAAAAATCTGCTCTTTCCTGGGAGAGGGGTCCAAATTGGGCTGGGAGACAGATCCTTGTCTTTGAGAGAGCTGAAAACAGTATGAAAGGGACATTATACACCCAAAAGCCATGAATGGCAATAACCACTAGCTTTTGATGGATTTAAAGCCAAATGCATGGAGATTTAAAGTAGAACTGCCTCACCAGGACAGCTACATGGAGCCTCAATGCTGACAGGCAGTGTACCTCTAAATCTGAGCTGCTGAGCAATGTCAGCAAGGAAGGCTGCTGCCTTCTACTGAGCTCAAGAGGGAGTCATCCATGTGGCTAACTGTTGGAATCAGCATGCTAGACCACAGATGAATCTCCAGCCTGAACCAGTGAGCCAGTCGCTATGCTGGAATGACAGGAATTGAGCAAGAAAGGCAAGTTGTGGAGGATGCTGGGAGATATTTTGAGGCATAGGTCATCCAGTGTGCTGGTCATAGGCAAGCTGGGCTTCATCTGTGTCTTATGCTAAGGAGAAAGGGGGGAACAATAGAATTTTCTTTTCCAGTAAGAACTTGTAGCTGTGTAATGGGACATGTCAGCCTGCTCCCCCCCCCCCCATTATGTGCACCTCCCCAAGCCACTAAACACTTTGGAAAAGATCCTATGTAGAGGCCTGCGCTGCTCCGCTCCTGTCTGCCAGCCCTGATCAAAGAGTCATTGTTTGGGATGCTCAGAGTGGTAACTGGAGATGGGGCTCCCAGTCTGTGCAACAGAGAACCCCTTTCCCAGCTGGCTCAAGCCTTGAGTGCACTGCTTTGTTCGTGGAAGAGATCAGCTTCTGTGTGGCAGACAGCAAATCCCTCAGGGGACTTAATAACGCATAGGGAACGGTTGGACTCAAGCTGGGCCAGAGCGAGGGAGGCACACAATGGTCACTGCTGGCTGCTTGGTGGCGGTGGGGAGGAAAAGCCCAGCCAACGGCTGCAAAGGCCACCTGCGTTCCTGCTAAATGTCACTGGACAGGCAAAGTGAGGAAGTCGAAAAGTAGTATCTTTGTTTTCTTCCTCAAGCATCTACACTATATGCTACTGCACAGCGCTGCTTACTTGCTTGCAGCTTCATGTGTTTTACCAAAAGTAGCTCACTCACTTGGATATCCAGACAAGTAGGAAATTTCCACAGAAGAAAGAATCGCACAATTTGGTCTGTGCTGTTCAACATATTCCAGTTACTAGAGGACTATGAAAGGGAGATGTTTGTACTGCCCCCCAAAATGGTGTGGTGTTTCCAAGACACCTCTAGGCAGAGGCACACCCACAGCAATGAAAAACAAAGCAAGCTCTATCATAACGCAGCAAATGAAACAGCAGGATTTTTTCTTTTAAAAATTGCAGGATAACAACATTGGAACAAGCAAGCAGATAAGAACTTCCAAACTTTACAGCAATTCTGAACACTGGATATTCACTGAAATATCTCAAATTTCTCTGGAAAAATAAGAGGGAAGTTTTGTCTAGGTATGGATCTCCCATGCACTGACCTCTGGACTTTGTTAAGGCCACTGAGAAAGTTAAAATTTGATACATGGGTAGGACAATCATCATAACTACCAGTAGGGGGGAATCTTTAAACATGGCACATTTGTACAAGTCTTTCTCAAAACAAGGAATTCAGGTGCACCCAGTGCAGTTGAGCCATTCCCATCCTTGCTGGGAAGCTGAATCTTGCTCCTCACATAGCCTAGGCACCCAATTACAGCAGTATTTGAAAGGGAGGCTTTTGGAATTAAACATAGGGATCCTATGTGTACTCCCAAACAGATTTTTTTCAAACTATCCAGAAAGCTGAAGTCTGACATTTATGGAGAAGGAGGGTAGGTTTTATATCCAGCTCCTCCACCTTTAGGAGCCGCAAAGTGGCTTACAATCACCCTTGCTTTCTCTCCCTATAACAGACATTCAGTGAGTTAAGTTCTGAGAGAACTGTGACTAGCCCAAGGATATCCAGCAGGCTTCATGTGGAGGAGTGGGGAATAAAACCCAGTTCTCCAGATTAGAATCTGCTTCTCTTAACCACTACATCACAGTGAAGCCCCAAGACCATCAAAAAACCCTTGAAATTGGATCTTTTAAACACCCACACCCCTCACTGTAAACGTGGGGCACAGGGCACTCACATCATAAAGGAGGCCAGAATTTCAGCATGCACCAAGCCAAGCTGAACACAGCATGTTGGGAGTGGGAGTGGGAGTTCTATTGCTACTTCAAGCCTGGGACATTTCCTGCAACAGGCAGGTACTGTATATACATGCTTGTACAGTACTGGTTTGTATCCAGAGAAGGAAGTTGGTTCTGCACAGTTTCACAAAATAAAATCAGGTTCCTGTGATGTTACAGTCTTTTAAACAGTTGCATATCTCCCACCCCCTTAAAAGGGCTAACAACAGCTGGGGGGATTTTAATAAGTGAAACCACACACTGCTGGAGGGTTGTTTTAACTCCCCTCCATCCCTCCCTGACCCAACTGGTCCCCCCCACACACTATAATTTGCTTTTAGAAGTCCAGTGATGTGTGATTATCTCCTCTAGCTTGACACTAACGCTGTATGTTCAGATAACAGCAAAGGGTGAGAGGCCAACCAGATCAAAAGCAGTAAACAAATCTTACGCTTTGCTTTTGGGGCCAGCACCAAAGTTCTCCAAGTCTACATAGGTAAAAAGATTTTAACCCCTGTTCTGAGACATTATATCTACTCCCAAAGTATCTCTGACACATCTGTTTGACTTTGCTTCCAACTGCTAAGCCCCCAGAATCCTCTGCTTCCAACTGCCATCTTCTGTTGACTAAGCTCCCAGAATCCTTTGCTTCCAACTGCCATGTAAGGTTACCAACCTAAAAATGGGGCATGCAGTCCTGGAATTAAAGCTGTTCTCCAGACTACAGAGATCAGTTTCCCTGGAAAAAATGGCAGGATGTGGACTCTATGGCACCATATCCCCACTGCGCTTTCTCTTCTCCCCAACCTGTGCCCCCAAAACCCCAAGAATATCCCAAACTGGAGCTGGCAACCCTACTTCCATCCTTTTGACAAGATACACACCAAATCTTTTTTGGAAACCCACCAGGGACATTGTCTCCCTATGGAAATTCTCTTACTCCGTTCCACATTTCCAAGTCAATCAGGGAGACACCAACCAATATACTTGTAACACCACTGCCCCGCCCCTCTCACATTAACAGTTACTGTCTGAACCCCTCCTCATCACGTGCTGCTTAAGTCTCTTCTCTGCCTTCTGGACTCATTTACTCTGCAGTTCTGCTCTGGCTTCTGAAGCAGAATGTGTTAGTAAACTGACCGCAAACATTTCCTTTTTCTTAAAAAATGTTTCATAGAAAGCTTAATCTTCAAATGGATCTGGTTGTACTTATTATAGAACAAACTGCAGCCCTGACACATTCAGTAACATTTGCTTCTTGGAGAGGCAATTACAGGACAAGGAGGGTATGAAAGGGAACAGCAATGCACTGGCGCTTTGCATTCCAGTGTATGCATTTACAAACATGTGCATTAGAGACACATGTAATTTTCATTTCTTCTCTTGTGGAATTCAAGGTGACTGAGAGCTAGCATGGTACACAGCTAGAATCAGGGAGACCCACATTCAACCCCTTCCAGACTACTCTGGCATAAAGCTCATGGGCATTAACTTAGGCCAGTCATTCAGTCTAACCTACTTTGCAGGGTTGTTGTATAGAGGAAATGGGCAAAAAGAGAATAATATATACCACCCAGAGCTCCTTGGAGGATGCAGAAGATAAAAATGTTCTTAGCAATAATGACGTATACAATATTCCCAGGCAGTTTTCTATGCAATATTCCCAGGCAGTTTTCTATCCATGTGCTGATCAGAATCTGCATGCTTAGCTTTAGCAAGGTGGCTGTATCATGTGCCTTGAGAACATACCCTGAGATCACCTCAGGACAAAGGACCCCCCCACACCCACACCCACACTCACACCCACTTCAAAGCTTTAGATTCTAGAGACCTGGGAGAGGACCCTTTGCACATTGAAAACAGTTCCTTAAAAAGCACCCTAAACTCTCCCCTAAAGACAAAACAGGAGTGAAGCTTTATTATCAAGGGCCAGAGCTGATTTTCTTTACTCATTTATGGTAATAGGGTAATTCCATATTACCCCATGTCCTTACAGTTAGATGGATTGTTCTCTCATCTAAAGCTTAGGTTGCCTAAAAATGCAACTGTCCAGCTGTGTTTGCTGAAGGGGCATTGCGTGTGTCCAGCTCCATCCCAGAAGTCTCTCCCCCACCCCCAATAGCAGCTTGCACTATCTCTCTGGCCTAGCCCTTGATTGTTTCTAGGCAAGTTCGGAGGGCTCACAGCTTCTTGGAGATCCCACTCCAGAATCTGCAAGTTGCTTAGCACCCCACAACTCTGCCAGGGTCAGCATCTGGGACAAATTAGGTCCTGGAGCTGTGCAGAAGCTGCCACAAACTTAACTAGCTGATCAAAAGCACAGAAAAATCTGGTTTCAATCAGCTCTTCTCTCTCACCAAAACCAGGAGGAGGGGGAGGAAGGATATAACTTAAGAGAAGAAAACCTCTCCGATTCTCTAGAAAGAGGGATCCAGGGGGGCACAGAAGGATCCTCAAGAGTCCAAACATAAATCTGCTTGGGGAGAAGCTAAGAGCAGAATGAATCCACAAGCACCAGCCATTTTAACACTAAAGCAGATTTAACCCTTTCTCCCCTGCACTATTTTCCCAATTACAATATCCTCCTTGCCAAACTGCCACTTCCCTCACAGGGAAAAAGGGGCAGAGAAAAACATCTGAGGCTGGGGATATTGTACAACTGAGGGTGAGTAAAGACACCTTGTGCCATGGTCCACATCTGGATGCTTCTCTTTGCCACTCATTCCATTCCTTAGATAGTATGAAACACACACACACACACACACAACCTGGGAGACTTGTAAAAAGACCGCTCACAATGTCACGTCTAGATTTGGTCCCTCAGCAAGAGAATATCTAGCTTTTCATCCACCACATTCAAATACTCTAGCGGCACCATTCTAAGCAGCGTTCCACCCTATAATGCCTATTGATTTCAACTTACTTAGAAGACTGTAATTCTGCTTGGGATGGTACTGTTTAAGATGGTCTGATTGAATGTTGCACAACAGTTACCTTGCTGAAAATGAGCAGGCCTGAGTCTTGTCAGTATCAGGATATCCCAGGAGACTACCAAAGGAAACCTACACACAGGCTTGAGTCCCATGATGGAAGAAAGGTTTCTACCTTTCCCTATGCATGCTAAAGGAATCAAACAAATATAAGCTGACTTACTGAAGGGAAAATATGACATAAAATCTAAATGTATGTACATATATAAGTGTCATCAGGTCGCCACCGATTTATAGTGATCCCAGCAAGGAGTTTTCAAGGCCAGTGAGAAGGAGAAGCGATTTCCCATCGCCTTCCTCTGCAGTCTTCCTTAGAGGTCTCCCATCCAAGTACTGATCCTGCTTAGCTTCTGAGATCTAATGAGATCAAGACTATACCATGCCACTTTCCCTCTCAAGCATAAAACTTAACACTATTTTAATAACAAGTATCAGTAGGTTACGTGACCATTGAGGCCCATCTTAAAAGGCAAGAGGGACACCTAAGTTGCCAAGTCCAACCAGGTAGGAATCGGAATCACTGCACCAAATTATAGTCAGTGTGGTGGGCAGTACTGGAGTAGAATCTGGGAGACTCAGGTTCAAATCCCCACTCTACCACAGAAGTTAACTGAGTGATCTTGGGCCAATCGTTTTCTCTCAGTCTAGCCTACCTCACAGGGTTGTGTGAGGATAAAATGGAAGAGGGAAGAATAATGTTGGAAGCTGTTGTGGGTCCCCACTGGGCAGAAAGGCAGGTTATAAATATCTACATAAATATTGCCAGGGGTCATTTTGTAGAAAAAGAGGTGCTGGAGCTCATTAGCACGACTCATTAGCATACGCCATACACCCCTGACATCACCAGAAGGTGTACTAAATTATATCAGCTCAGCATTTCCCTTAAAATGCTTCTTGAATTATAATCATAATAATAAAACCTTACTCCCATCTTACTTTTAAAATTACTTTCTCCTATGTGGCCACAGTGGCACAATGAAAACTTCCACATGTCTGCTTTACATATTTTGGTTATTTCCCTATTTTTGTGGGGGCAAGTATTATAAAGTTTGTCCAATCTTAAGAGTTCAGCAAAATTCTCACAGGGGGGTTGAACAATGGAGCCCAGAAGCAAGGGTTTTTTGGGGGGGAGGGGGGAAGAAGAAAGAAAGAGCACAATACAATTTAGAGGTTCCAGAGTTCCGCTCTGGTGAGCACCTGCCCAAAATGAGGTCTGAATATTGCTGATCTGGCACTTTTATATGGAAAAGCAGGATATAAATAAAATGCTGCTTGCAGATCTGCCAAAGATATACATGCCAGCCTGTCTACTGATCCAATAGGTAGGCCCAAGTCGTGCTACAGAAGTCTACAAGACAGTTCTCTTGGACAGTGCTTGAAAAACATAGCCAGACTTAACCCCACAGCATATTAATTAAAAAAGAGAATTCCAGAACATTTCTCTCATTACTGAATAGCAATGAGCCGTATGTCTAGGACAAGAGGAAGGACTCGTAAGGAAAAGGGCATGAGCTGTGGTGCTTCTTGTTTTACAAATTGAAAACTTTGCTCTCAAACTACCTTGGGTGAGAGGACAGCTCACCCCCTGCAACTTGCAGGTCACCTAATCTCTCTGTCCTTGGCACCCTCTAAGGAGAAGTGTGCAATAAATACATTACCTGCATTCAGCCCAAGGCCTCAAAACAGACAGATTTTCTTGATTTCACTTGCCTGGGCCTCACACCAAGCACAGCCTCAAATTCAATTACAAACAATATTTCATAAAATATGACAAGATATACAAGGACAGATTTCGAGGTATTGAGTCGGAGAATTGAATTTCAGGGCTAGAAAACATATCTAATTCCTGATTGAGAGGACAGCTAGGAACACAGTGTGTCAGCATCTAGGAATCAATGGTATTTATCATATATGGTACTACAGTAACTATACATTTATAGTATAGGTCTGTTTAGAATAACTCCCCTTCTGTATGGTTCATGCGCCTGATATTCTCTCTGACAGAAAACTGTCAGAGCTTATGATGAAGCTTATGATGAAGACAGTAAATGAGGCTGCCCACAGAAAGTCAGGGTTTCTGCTTAGTGAGGGAGGAGGCTCCTAGCGAGGCAGAAAAATAATCATTCGTAAATAAATAAATACACACACACAAGAAACCCCTAAAGTGCTCCAGTGAGGACTGATAATACTCATTGCCCTCCAAATATTCAGGGCAGTTGAGCATAGGGCTGCCAAGTCCCCGGTCTGGGCAGGGGTTCCCCCATTTGGGAGGTTCTCAACCCGTCGGCCTACATTGGGCCGGCGGGGGGAACCTCCTCCTACGTCGCTGGCACGATGACGTCACCCAGAAGTGACATCATCATGCTGGCAATGCCACGCACAGCTGCTCTAGGTGTTTTTGGGCAAACTCTATGGTTTTCCTGGACACTCCAGCAATTTGGGAGGGCAAAACTCTATGGAACCTATTGTCTCCTCCCAAATTGCTAGAGTGTCTGGGAAAACCACAGAATTTTCCTGGAAATATCTAGTGCGATCAGCACAATGATATCACTTCCAGGTGACATCATCATGTCACACATGCAAAAGTCCCCTGCTCCAGGACACGGGAGACTTGGCAACCCTAGTTGAGCATCAGTTAAAAAGGAGGGGGAAAGTAAAAAAGAGAGAATGAGAAATTAGTCCACTCAAGCTCCCCAGCTCCTAAATTTATTGTATCCTGGAGGAGAAGATAGGGGCTGAACCAGGAGAAAATTCTCTATCTGCCCTCACAGCTATTTCTTGCTGCCCCCCCCACTTGTTATTTTTAGCATTCATATACCACTTTGTAGCATTAGAAATGTTTTATGGAGAACCCTTCAATAATTTTCACATTAACCCAGTAAGGCAGGTCAGTATTATCATCTCTGTATTGTAGGTGTGAAAGAGAAGAGCTTGCCTCAGGCTACATCACAGAAAGCCTCCTGTCCCTACTTCTGTGAGGTCCCTTTGCAGACTTAGTTGGCTACTGCTGCCAAGCATACTGCACAGACTCAAACAGAATCATTTTCTACACACTACATATGTATCATGGAATTTACTAATCCAGGATGTGACAATAGCCACAAGTATACATGGCTTTAAAAAAAGAGAGGATTAGACGAATTCATAATATGTGGCTACCAATAGCTATATTAAGCCAGTTAATTACATGAAACCTCCATGTATAGAGATAATATGGCTCTGAATAACGGCGGCTATCAAGCAGTTGGTGGCTGTTCTCTGGGACACACCGTCAGTTCACAGGGAATGCAGGTTACAGGTCTGCTAGGCAAAATCATTATGAAAGGAGCACTACCCCCAACAGCCCCCTACAGTTGTGAGTTTCCAGAGAGTTCAACAGAGGGGCAAGTCTTCTCTCAAGGGGGCTCATCTGCCTCATAAGGGAACCCCAAAGAATCCCAGCCCTCTCCAGAACACAGCCTAAAAACTTGAGTCCTACAAGTGTTTCCCCCTACAAGTATTTTCTTGCCTTATCAGGAGAAATATTTTCAGAGAAGTCATGTGAAAATACGTTGCAAAAAGACTCATGCCAGATTGCCACTGACCTCTAATGAAAAGAACAGCCCCCCCCCCCCCCAACGCCTCCTACAACTGACCCACATGGCATAAACTCAGCAAGCCATTCTGCCAACTCGGGCATTTCAGATTCTTAAAAAGGTCTCTGCAGCGGAGCTGGCGGGATTGGTCTCATTCAGCTAAATACCCGAGCCAGGCAATTACAGAGCCCGGCCCTATAATCAGCGGCTTTGCTGTGAATCAGCAGAATGTGCTGACATGCACCACTGGAGGGAAAAGGATTAAAGCAACGTGCACCCATTCAGAGCCAGGCTGGGTGCCCAGCTCCACCTTCCAATGCCCGAAGCAAGGAGGAGTGGAAGCGAGAGCAGGCAGACCTTGCCCTTTGTGCACGAGAACAGCAAGAGACAAGTAGCTACTCTAGTGCTCTCGCACCCCACCTACTAAAATAATACTTTTCTTGAACCTCTCCCTCCACGTTTTGGGGCGTCTCCTGCCCTCTAACCAAAAAGAGGGAAGGAACCACAGGCTACCACACCTGCACAAAATAATCCCAAGCAACCCAAGAGTTTGCTGATCTACCCCCACCATGCTAAGTGCTAAGGGGAGAAAGGCTAAGTAGAAGCTGATTATTAAAATAAAGAGCCATCAACAGGGCTGTTCATGTTACCTCCAGTGGAGTGTCAAAGTTCAGGGGAAGAGCAGATGCTTTCCCCTGCAGAAGGCTTCAGGTTTATTTCTTGATATCTCCAGCTGAAGGGATCCAGAAGGTGTTGCAGACAGACCTTTCTCTGCCTCAAGATAATTGACAGTTGATGCTGATCGGAATAGACAGTATTGAGCTAGATGGATCAATGGTCTGACTCAGTATAAAGGTAGCTTCAATTATGTAACCCAGGCAGCCCCAATACAGTGCCCATTAACAGCTTTTCTGGTGCCCAGAAAGTTTTTAGGTAGTGGGTGGGGCCAAGGAGGACTTTTGCCCAGCAAGGTTTCTGATTGTCTATGCAGATTTTGTATAATGTTGCTTTGGCAGCAGCTGCTACCATGGCACAAAGATCTGCACTGTGACTTAAGTTAAGCTGCAGCAGTCATTTCATGGCTGGCTCCACCTCCTGTGGCTGCTATTTTGTTGATGTGCCCATCATGCTGTGTTAGAATTCCAAATGTGCCTGCAGGCTCAGGTTGGGGACCCTTGGTATAACCTTTTACATTACTCAACAATGCCCCAAAGAGTTTAACTTATTATTCATTTATATTACTTATATCCCCCATTTAAGTTCACTGAGGAACGCCAAAGTACCTGTTGATCATGTAAAATGATTCTCATAAGGTCAAACGTAAAAAAGATAGAAGGCACAGAACTAAAAGAGCATCAATGCAGCACAAGCCACAACCTCTGGACATTATCCAGTTCCCACTTACCCCAGGAAATCTTCCAAAATGGAATTTTCACTGATTGCAAAAAAAAAGAAAAGAAAAAGCAGTTACTGAGTTCAACAGATCACTCTTGTGAGGTCATTATAAAGTTAAGGTGCCGCTACTGAAAAGGCCATGTCTCATCCAACTACCTGCCAAATTTCACACAGCAAGGGACACAGAGCACAGCCTCCAATGCTCATGTGAATGACCAGATAAGTTCCATATGGGAGGAAGAGAGACCATATGGTTTTCCAACCCTAGATCACTGTGGGCTTTAAAGATCAAGACAAGAGCTGAACCTTTTAAACCAGAAAAACCAAATGAGAGTTATACACTTCATTCAACAAACTTTTGATTCAAAAGTTTCCAAACACATCCATTACAATTTTCTAACCAAACTGCTACCAAGCCCTGACTGACAGCAGCCAAGGGTGTCTTGCACAAGAAAGGGCACAGGTGACAGAGTAGAATGGTAAAAATGAGGTAAGCCTCCACCTTCAAAAGAGCACCACAAAGTACAAACCTAACTACGGTATTAAGGTGGCTGGAGTACCACTATAGGACATGCAGTGATCCAAAACATATTCCAAACAGATTGCATATAAATGTATGCCCTGCTCCCCAACCAGCAGCAACTACAGCCCTGTTCACACGCTACAGTGAATATGTGTACATCTTGCATGTACGTGCATATATCCGTAAGAAAGAGCCAATGTGCATTCAGTTTACCATTAAAACCAGGAGACCAGTACTTGGATAAATGTGGGGCTTACATTACCCATTCAGTTGTATGTGTGTTGATGCTACATGAGAATTATTCAACACACATATAAGGAAAATCAAGTATATACTGTACATAGATTTGTATGTGCAGCTGCTGTAACTTGTAAACTGTACTTCTAATACCATGATTAATGGTTCTGAGGGGTTCAGGAGAACCAAACAGGCACCCTGTCCATTTCTCAGCACAGATTGCTGATGAACGCAACAAATGTACTTTTAGTATTAAATGCTGGCCAAAAGCCAGATAAAACAGTCATCTACAAATACCTGGATTCTGGCCGCTACGCTCCACTCTAGCTTCCTGCGCAAATACAGTATATTTGACATTAGCTGCTAGTAGTTCAAACAGAGTAGGATAGTTCAAATAGTTCACGATGGTTTCTTTAGAAAGAGGTTATGGCCTTCTACAGGGCCATGGGAATCAGACCTTCACTTGAGGAGTGGTGTGCACCTTTGCTAACTACCCAGTAGGCCAATCCCACTCTGGCAGTTCAAAGAAGTCAAGAAGGCTGGCAAGAGTCAAGAATTCCCACAGCAGGCTTCAGGTCGCCAAGGAGTTTGTCCTCATCCTTAGACTGAATAAACAGCAAGATTCCACATTAATGTGACAACTGGAGTTCAGGTTAAGAAAATCAGTTCTGACCATTATCTGTAATGTGGAGTCCTGGTCAAGACAGGGAGGAGCAATTTTACCCAATCCACCCCCCATGAAGCTGCTTGGTAAACCATGGAGCCAACAAGGCTGAACTAAATGGAGGAGACTGTTAAGGCACAATCCTGTTAACTGCCTAAATCAGGTGTCAAACTCATTTGCAATGAAGGCCGGATCTGACATAAGTGTCACTTTGTCAGGCCAGGCCACGTGTGCCATAAAATGTAATGTCAGGTACTGGATAGAGAAACCGTATAAAGTTATCTGGGAGAACTGGGTTTGATTCCCCACTCCTTCACTTGCAGTTGCTGGAATTGCCTTGGGTCAGCCATAACCTTCATAAGAGTTGTCCTTGAAAGGGCAGCTTCTGGGAGAGCTCTCTGAGCCCCACCCACCTCACAGGGTGTCTGCTGTGGGGGAGGAAGGTAAAGGAAATTGTGAGCCACTCTGAGATTTGGAGTGGAGGGTGGGATGTAAATCCAATATCTTCATCATCTATAAAGGACAGCAGCTGGTGTATCCTCAATGCAAGGCCCCATGGGCTGGGAGGGGGATGCTGAGGAAAACCCAAATAGGTGGACTGTAGAGGCAGCAGTACAGTGCTGGGCAGATGCTTCCACAATGCCTGACTGCTGTGCTGAACCACAATGGACTAGCTCTGCTCACTCCCCCCCAAGCACTCCATCCCTTCCACAAGTTGCTTGTGGGCCGCATAAGAGCCCTGGATAGGCCAGTTCCATTGGCTTAGATCACACTTTAAGTTCCCCAAAAAAATCAATCAGTACTTCCAGCAATAACAAGAAATTTCCTCCAGAGCCACCAATAAATCATTTGGATCCATCCATCTCCAAGGACAGATAATGCAAACAGCACCCCCTCTCCCAAGCAGAGATCCTGTAAACCAAAACATTTCCAGGTAGTGATCTGTCCATGCCAAACAACCAAGCAAGTAGCTCCTTCACACAGATCCTACTCCTCTTGTCCAATATGTGTGGCCAGATACCATCTTGGACACTTATGAATCGCATCAGGCAGCTGTTAAGAGGGTCAGGCTTGGTGGAGTGCACAAGAAAGCACGTGGTTGGGCGGGGGGGGGGCACAGAGCATATGTGGCAGAAGCTCAAAAGTATGTGCTGAATGCATGCTGAAGTTGAAAATTCCATAATTAGAAAAGCTAAGCTCTGCATATTTATCCTGAGCTGCCATTATCAGACAATCTGATTGTGGATACAAGCCACATAAGCGTTTATCAAAACTGTCTCCATCCATGCCTAGCTATGCTGTCCTGAAGTCCAGGGGAGCAGTAGAAGAGAAAGGGGTGAAAGTTATTTGGCAGCAAGAAGCAGAAGCAAGAATAAAGCTTGGGGTTCACATAGAACATTAAGTACTAGAAACTTTTTTTTTTTCATTTGGATGAAACCTGGGAATCTCTGAAACAGACCAGATTCTACCCTGGAAAGACAAACACAGTCTCCTAACAAACACAGAGTAAGTCATCAGCTGCACACAAAAAGGCACGTGCTACCTGACATGCTCAGGCCCAGAATAGACCAGCCGGCCACAGGGGGATGAAAGGCACTGCCCCCATCCCTATGGCAAAGTATGACATAGGAGAAAGCAGTACTACTGGCAGGAAAAGAAGGGCCGTGGGGAGCCTGTCAGAGGCAAACAGAGAATGAGATCATTGTCAGGTGTTTGTGCCAATGCCAGCAGTCATCTCAGGAGAACCAAGGCAGCCCAGGGCAACCCAACAGGACCACACACTCTCAAGGAAAGCCTGCAGCGGCCCAGGCCTGGGGTGAACCTTCAGGCATGAGAGGCTGAATATATTCACCTGGGATGGAGCTTTCCTGCACAACAACTAGAAGAGCCAAGCAAGGGGGGGGGAATGTTCTGCAGGTGCACCTTGAAGAAAAGTATGCGCTCATGTGATTTCACCTAAGTAGCATTTATCATACAGAACTGATCAGTTTATTCAATACACTTGCACTTGGGCTACATTCCAGACACCTACCCCTACTGCAAAACATAACTGCAGACTACAGCCATAGGGGATCAAGACACAGCAGAGACAGGCAAGCACAGGAGAATAAGCATTCAGAGGAAGAGAGCAAGATGAAGTCCTTTCCACTTCCCACTGTTGCTTTTACTTGTTTGAATTTTTTATCAACCATGAGATCTAGAAACTTGTTTGCAGCTTTTCTAAGAACCTACCAGGTAGGAGCCACATTCTTTTATTCATGATGCAACTGCTGTCTTACAAAAAAACCCACAAGACGTTTGTTGGGATCATACACCCTGCTTTAAAATTTTGTTACACCACAGAGACACATCATCCCAACCTTGCAGTGTGTTAATAAGTAATTATACAGTGCTTTTCATTGTTCAAAACACTTCATGTGTATTAATCCTTAAAGAAGCCTTATATATTTGACTAATACTTCCCATGTTATCCACAGGGAGACTCAAGGCTGAGAGAACGGTGGACTTACCATGAAGGTTGCTTCTTCTCGAGGGCAAGGAGGACACTCTGATACACTTGGGTTCCTCTTCCCACAGTCCCTGGAGGCTGGAAACTGATTGCACTTTCCATCTCAGTGGGAGGAGGAACCCACGCTCAGTCTGAAGACTTCCACAGCTGAAAACTGTCCACAATGTGTGCCAAACGGACAGACAGACAACAAGGCTTAAAAAACCCTACGAAACAAACCATACAGGCGCAGATAAACTAACAGTGAAAGAACAATTAATATGGAGTTGGCAGTCAGTCACCCTTTAATAATTTTAACAGGCTGAACAGCCCAGCTAGGGTGGGTTCACAGTGTCCTCTGCACCCTTGAGAAGAAGGAACCTTCACAGTAAGTCCAATGTTCTGTTCTCTCTCTAGGTAAGGAGGACAACTGATTGAGGGAGGGAAAAGTGACTGCCAAGCATAGAGATAACTGTAGGACTAGACCTTTTGTTGTAGACCTTTCCACCCAAGTGCTGCATCAGCCATGGAGATAAAGTCCATCTTGTAGTGCCTGATAAACATTGACACTGAGGCCCAGGTAAGTGGCCTTACAGATATTTGCAGTAGGTGTATTTGTGTTGAATGCTGCTGATGTGTAAGCACTTGTTGAATGAGCTGTGATCCCCTCTGAGACTTGAAGGCCCCGAGATTCATATGCCAAGGAGATGTAGCCACATGTTCAGTGTAGCCTTAGAAACCCGACTGCTGAATGAAAACTGCTGGATGAAAAGCTACAAAAAGGAAATCCAACTTCCTAACTGGCTTGGTCCTTTTGGTATAAATACAAAGTTCTCTGTGCAGGTCAAGCAAGTGCCAATTCTTCTCCCTAGGAAGAGGTGTGAAAAGGTGTGCTAACTATGGGAAATGAAGGTGGGATCTGTGCGCAGAACCACCACGTCCTTATGGAAGATGCATAAGCCCTTTCTGATGCAAAGAGCATCTATCTTGGAGGCCCATCTTGCTGATGTAACAGCTACCAGGAAAAGTACCTTCAGGGTAGGAACTTCAGGGAACCCTCCCTCAAGCGGCTCAAATGGAGGACTGGTTAGAGCCTGAAAAATGACATGAAGTCTCCAAGAAGGAAACCTGTGCACTGTAGGGGGCTGAGACAAAGTAACGCCCTTCAGAAATCGCTTCACCGCTGGGTGCCTGGTGAGTGGTGCACAGGACTGATGAAAGTGCAGTCCTCAGAGCAGCTTCCTGGTGGCAAAGAGTGCTCTTAGACCCTGAAGGACTTCATCCTGTAGGAAGGACAATACCTGAGGAAGATCAAGGGTGCCTGGCTGCATTTCCTCTTGCACTATCTGACAAACACCTTTCTAAAGCTGTTGTAAATTCCAGAAGTGGAGCTTCTCCAGGCCACCATCATGGTCTGAATGACCTGATCAGAGAAACCCTGTGTGAGCAAAGCTTGCCACTCAATCTCTATCCTGTCGGACAACACCAAGCTGGGTCTAGATGACAGATGGGACTCTGGGTTAGCATACTGGATGACAGTGGAAGTTCCTGTGGAGGTTGAACTGAAGATTTCAGCAGGCTGGAAAACCAAGATTTCCTGGGTCAGAATGGAGCCAAGCAGATCAACTAGGCCTTCTCCTGTTTTATTTTATTCAAAACCTTTGGAATCAAAGGTATGGGGGGAAAGACATAAAGAAGGCCCTGATGGCCAAGGGGACATCAGAGCATCCAACTTTTTCTGCTTGTTGACACTGGTGTCTGCTTGTTGTCACTGGTGTCTCAAGAAGAATCTGGGATGTCTTGGCATTGGTCAGGAAGGCAAAGAGAATTACGCATGGTAAGCCAAAATGAAGGACCAGGGACTGGAATGTTTGCTGGCTGAGGGACCATTCCCCCAGGTCCAGCCTGGCGCAGCTAAGCCAATCTGCTTGAACATCTGCTATGCTGCTGATGTGTTCTGCTCTGAGAGAAGCCAGACATGTCTGCCCAAGACATGAGGATTGTTGACTCCTGATGTAGCTTCTTGGCTTTCGTGCCTCCCTGGTGGTTCACGTGCACCTTGGTGTTGTTTGGCTGTGTACATATGTTCAATAGAGACAGATGGTCTTGTAGGTGGAGAACTGCCAGATGAACTGCACACAGTTCCAAAAGACTGATGCTGAGGAAGCGTCTTGATGGTTTCCTGCATGTAGTCTCGTGTGCAGTGGGCTCCCCACCGCATCAGGCTGGTGTCTGTTTTGATCTATATAGGTCTGTGGTCAATTGGAAGGGTTTAACTATAAGTATTTCTTGGTTGTCCACCAAAGGAGGTCCTTCCTGAGATGATGACTGATGCTGATTCTGAATGTGCTTTCAGATGGCTATGAGCCTTTGATATGGCAATAGCATCCACTGAAGTACCTGAGTGTGCCCAGGTCCAAGGGGCCGTCTCAATAGCAGTAATCATGTAATCTAGCAGATGTGCTAGGATCATCAAATCTATTAATTTCACAGAGTGAACTTGATTCACTATCTGAGCAATCTTCTCTGCTTTGTCTAGAGGAAGAAACTTTCTGGATTGAATCTATCACTGACCCCAAATGCATAATGATTTGGGAAGGTGCTAGTTGGCTCTTCTGGAGGTTGATTAGGAAGCCATGACTGGAGAGGCATTGGATAGTGTCCTGAATATCCCTGAGGGCCTGCTCTTGTGAAGGTGACCTTAAAAGGAGGTTGTCAAGGTGGAGATGGATATGGATTCCTTTGATATGCAGGAACAAGGAAGTTCCAGGGTCTGAGATCTCACCTGCAGACATCACTGTGACAGAAGCACTGAGCAAAAGGCAAACTGCTTCCAGGAAGACAGGCAAGATGAACAAACAAAGTTTGTTTTTAAACAAAGGGAGATGCACACAGAAAGGCACACTCATGGGGAGAGAAAAACAAAGTGCTACCAAAGAAGCTCCTTAAAGGAAAATCTTAGGAGCTGTCTAAATCTATGGCTCTTCTAAGGCAGAGGCAGGAAAAAGATTGAGGATGGGCTCCTCCCCCCCAACCCTGGAGATGAAAAATGCAATCAATTCCCTGCCTCCAGGGATTGTGATAAGAGGAACCCAAGTTTATCAGAGTGTCCTCCTCCCCTTGAGAACAGCAGTTTGCAGGTCACCCAAGGGACTGCACAGCACAGCGGAAGTTAGATTTGAAGAGAGCACTTCCCAGGTCTGACGCTTCACCACCACATTGCTTCAGCAGAAAGTGATGCTACTGGAAGACAAGCTATTAGCAGCAAGACAAACCAAGACTGCTTTTCCAAGTAAACAGTGTCAGACTGGAAAAGAAGGCCACAGGAGGAGGGAAGTAATTATTTTCTTGGGGGTGCTACTGGAGCCTGACAAACGGACGGAGGTCCAGGTCTTCTTGCTAACATGCAATATCTTTTATCAGCTTCAGCTGATATACCAGCTTTAGCTGTTACTCAAGAAACCCAGTCTGGCCTGGGAGATTTATATTCTGATCACATCCAGGTTAGATTCTCTCAATGAGTTCTATGTAGGACTGCCTCTGAAAACCATTCAGACACTTCAGTTAGTGCAAAACATGGTGGCCAGGCTATCCTTGTCTGCTCCTGTTCCATCCAGCCTGCCAGTTAAGGTCCTCTTCTCAAGCCCTGCCACTTTGCCTCTGAAAAGAAATGGGCTGAGAAATAGGCTAAGCTTTCTCATCAGTGGCACTCCACCTTTAGAACGCAACCCTCTTCAAAGTTTGCCTGGTACCTATTAGGTCAGCATTTCAGTGGAACCATTTTTATTTGCTCAAGTTTTTGACTGAATGTGATCGCACCTTTTAGCCAACTACCTTAATATTTTGCATGGATTTTATGGCCTGCACTCCACCTTGTTTTATATTGGCTTGGCTCACTTCTATGCTGTTTTATTGCCACTCTGCTGTTGGTTTTATGGTTTGCTTGCTTTTATGTGGTTTTATTATGGGTATTATGTTTTTTATGTGCTGCTGGACTGGGACAGTTCTTTTATTGTTGGTTGGGTTACTTTCACTAGGTTGCTGTTCACATTTTAATTTTCTTGTTTTGTTAGGGTCACTGAGCTGCCTTGAACAGTTTATCTGGAGAGGCGGCATACAAATATCGAAACACAAACAAACCACAACAGCATGGATCAAATAGCCATCTGGACATGCAAGACCCACCCATCAATATTCCTGGCTTGCATTTTCACTTTCATCCCTTGACAACTTGCATGTGCGAATGGCAGCCCACAATGCTGTTCAATAAAGACTCCTTTCTTACATCCTGTAGCTGGTCACTGAGTGTAAAGGAATCACTGCATGTCATGAAAACAGGTCTCCTCTCTCATCAAGGAGGAATATCCTACCCCACCCCCCGTTTAGCACACATTCTGTCCTTCTCTCTTTTATCCCTCAAAGAAAACCAAAACCTTGAGAGAATACAAGATCTAGTCTAGTAAGTAATTCCTGTCGCATCAGACTAACTCCTACAGAACTCCACACAGAAGAGCGCCTGTCTCTGTAGCTACAGATTTCCTCCACACCACACAGGGTATGATCCTGTCACCTTGCCAAAGACAACCAGGTTTATGTCTGGTCATGTCAGTGTCCGGATGAAAGATGTACTGGAAATTCTGTGTATTCCATGGAGTCTAAAAGGTGGGATATAACGGCAACTAATAAATAAACCACATCTATCTGAACATCTACCAGTATTTCACAAGTGGAATTACTCTGCTCCAAAGACCATTCAAACAGCTCAAAAACAGAGCAGCCCCCACCTGTACACCTTTGAATCCTAGGCCAGAATACACAGTTTGGTAATGGTGCTATGTCCTTTAACTTCCATCATTATTGTCAAAAACAATGCAAATCTAACACTGCAATATGATGCTCTAGCAAACACTGCAGGGATTCAGTGACCAGTTTTCTAAAATTTTAACCCTAAGTGCTCCACAGCAGAGACAGGGTTAAACTCAGGGGCTGACATTTCAGTAAGCAGAGGCCCTTTGCTGCTATCCCTGTGACTCACAAGCCAACAGAGCCTATCACTGACCTATCTGTAACTATAAGTAAAGGTGCACTCAGTGAGCATCATGTATAGACAAATTTATTAGTAACATATGGTAGCAGAATTATATCTACAACTTATAAAGAGCTTTAAAAAAAAAAATCGTTCTACCCCATATCTTACTTTCCTCCCACCCCTCCCTCCGTTACTTGACCCCCGCCAGTGTTATTTTTTTAAAAAAACAAATATTAAAGGTACCTTTAAACTATAAAAATCTTAATCATCAAAAATTGTCCAATGTCCTTTTATTTTCCACTCTTTCTCTATGTATCTTCTGAATTTCTTCCACTCCTCATTAAAAAGTTCTAAATCATAGTCTCTTAATTTTCTTGTTAATTTGTCCATTTCACTCCATGACATAACTTTTGTAATCCAGTCCCATTTTTCTGGTATTTTTTCTTGCTTCCATAACTGCGCATACAATGTCCTAGCAGCTGAGAGCAAGTACCATATTAAAGTTCTATCTTCTTTTGGAAATTTTTCCATTTGTAATTCCAGCAGAAAAGTCTCTGCCTCTTTGTTGAATTCATATCCCAGAATCTTAGAGATCTCTTGCTGAATCATCTGCCAAAACATTTTAGCCCTCTCACAAGTCCACCACATATGGTAGAAAAAACCTTCATGCTTTTTACATTTCCAACACCTATCTGGCATCTTGTTATTCATCTTTGCTATTTTTTTTGGAGTCATATACCATCTATACATCATCTTAAAACAGTTTTCTTTAATACTATGGCATGTTGCAAGTTTCATAGAGTTCTTCCACAGATACTCCCAAGATTCCATCTTTATTTCTTTATTTACATTAATTGCCCATTTTATCATTTGAGATTTCACTACTTCATCTTCTGTAGACCATTGTAAAAGTAATTTGTATACTTTTGAGATTAATTTCTCATTGTCTCCAAGCAGAACTCTTTCCATTTCTGTTTGTTCTTTCCTTATTCCTTCGGCTTTAATATCATTCTCCATCAAGCTTTTTATTTGTTGCATTTGAAACCAATCATATTTATAACTCAGTTCTTCTGCAGTTTTCAGTTCTATTTTCCCACTTTGTATTTTTAGTAATTGGTTATATGATAGCTGTTTTTCATTAACTGTTTTAGCTGTTAACTTTATCACTTCAGCTGGCACTATCCACAAAGGTCTCCTCTCATCACCATATTTCTTATACTTTATCCACACATTTAATAGATTACTTCTTATATAATGGTGAGAGAAAAGACCATCCATCTTCTTTTTTCCGTAATACAAATATGCATGCCAGCCGAATTTTTTTCCATGGCCTTCCAACACTAAAAGTTTTTTATTTAACAGTGGAGCATTTATGATGCTCACTGAGTGGCGATAACGCTGATAACGCCACTCAGTGAGCATCATAAATGCTCCACTCAGTTGGGGCTGCCAGGCCACAGTGCTGAGTAAGACGAGTGGGGGCTTTTCAGCATGACTCAGCAGAAGAATGATAGTTGGTCTAATTGGGTCAGTTGCAAGGGATGCTCATCACAGCACAGGTGTTTTTGTACCTAAGAAGCAGGGAAAGCAGCTGCATGGATGTCTGCTGCATCTTCCTTTTTTACCTCTCCCCCCCCCCACCCCCAATTCATTACGAAATGCATCAGCAGCACTTGATTCACAACCAGAAATAGCAGAAGAGACAGTCTTTCTTTAAACTGCAACCATATTTTTGAATGGTACCCCCAGCTCCCTGCAAACAGAAAACAAGTACAGCAAAAAGCTGGGTGGGCTTCCATATCTTCCTTCTGAGTGTGCTCAATGGTTTTAGTTGCAAAGAAGTTTTCTTTTTAATTTAAATTAGCCAGTTTGGTGCAGTGGTTAAGTGTGCGGACTCTTATCTGGGAGAACCAGGTTTGAATCCACACTCCTCTACTTGCAGCTGCTGGGATGGCCTTGGGTCAGCCATAGCTCTGGCAGAGTTTGTCCTTGAAAGGGCAGCTGCTGTGAAAGTCCTCTCAGCCCCACCCACTTCACAGGATATCTGTTGTGGGGGAAGAAGATAAAGGAGATTGTGAGCCACTCTCAGATTCGAAGTGGAGGGCAGGATATAAATCCAATATCATCTTCTAAATGCATCCTCCACTCTCAGCCTTAACTTGCACAGTCCATTCTACCACATCAGCAGGCCCTATTCCATGCTTTCCAAGGTTTTCCCAAAACCTGGAGAGGCTTCTCTCTTTCTTCAGTAGCCTCCCACCACCACCTGACCTTTGTAGAAATTGCCTGCTGGGAGGGTCAGGACTCCCAGCTTCCCTTCCAAGTTCTGAGGTCTTGCCTCTGTATCTCTCACTGCCCAGCACCTGGTCACCATGAGGCAAGTTTACTGTCTTGTGCACTCTTGGAGAAATAGCTGCTTGCCAATGGCCTGCCTTCCCTGGCACCTTTTAAAATAGTGTGTCTGAGATGGTGGAGGTCTATGTGGTGCAGAGAACCATTGCCAGCATTTTAAGTTATAAACTGTTTATTAAAACAAAAATGTTCACAAGCACATTTTTAGCACAGCACCGGATTGAGCAAGGGATTAAAAAAAAAATGGGTAAAATGCAAATCCTGTCCCTTTCTCTATACATGCCCTTTCAGATGTTAAACCGGGACCGGCCCCTTCAGCTTAGGTTGTTACAAATCCCTGTATAGTATACTTTACCTTGACACTTGCTCCAGCTCTTTAGGAAAGCACATGGTCAATGGCTGCCTTCCCAGTGAAGAGGTCTGTGTGCCCTCATGGACTCCGCACACAAGGAAAAGAGATCTTCTTCCAGCTTCAAGGAGTTTTTATCACGTGTCTTTTCTCCATCCCCAGGCCAGGCCAAAAAGGCTTCTCCTGGAGGTCCCCAGGAATCTCCTTCCTGAAGTCCCTCTAGTATTCTAGTCCTCCAAATCTCTGTTCTCTGCTCAGGGAATGGAGGAGATCTTGATCCAGCCATTATCTCTCCTGCCAGATATTAGCATTTGTTAAGAGGTACCTGAGGTGAGCCTGGAAAACCATTGACCCTCCTCTCTTACTCTCTGCCCAGACCACCCCCCCCCCCCAAAAAAAAAAAGACTTTAGAAACTCAGAGTGGATGTTTTGTACATTTCAAACCTCAGAAGAAAAAAATAAATTTTTTCACACACCCCATTCTGCTTCATGTGTGGACCAGGCCTCATGAAAGTTTGCATCCTCCTAAGTACATTGAAATCTATAATGTTTATTTGATCATCCTCCAAGTACCAGATCAAAAGCCACCAATCTGTCATACAGTTGGCTCTTTTTCCTTTTCCCGAAACGGAATTCAGATCTGTTTTATTAACTTATCTATTATCACAACATCCCATCGTTTATTAATCCAATCTGTCTCTTTCAACCATCGAGGGCAATTGCCATCGCTGCATGAGATGCATCCTTGCGGGAAGCAGCATATTTTGGATTGACTTTTTATTAGCACAAATAGCCTCATCAACATAATTTAACAATGTAATTTTGGATTCCGTTTTTATTGAAAGAAATATAAGTGCCAAATTGTTGAATGAAGGAGCAAGAACTCAGGTTTTTTTGTACTTGCCAATGGGGTCATTTCCTCTCCAGCAGTTTCCTTCCTGATCATGTAATGTGAAGAATACAAAAAAAACCTTCCTGAATATTGAAACAGTTTTCCTTACGATTTAAGATAAGGATGGCAAAGAGGCATGGCATTCAAAGTATCTTGTTCTGACAGCCTTTTTCATACATTTTGATTTTAATTCTTCGACTATATCCAACACAATGTTCTCAGGTTGTAGGATGGAGAAACATGTTGGTCAGCATAAGCAACAAAATAAAAAGGGAATCCAGAAGTACTTTACAGATTAACAAATTTTATTTGGGCATAGACATTTGCCACAGGACTCGTTTTGCTTAGCATTGTGGGCAGTTATTTATTATTGACATTTTTCCATCATGGCACTCAAAGCAGCACACAGGAAGAGGGTCCTCATCAGAAGATCTCCCATCCAGGCATTAGCAGACACAGATTTGCTTAGCTTCAACAACTGGCTGCATCTCTTGCCTTTAGACCAGAGAGCCCTAGTGTGGAGCCTCTGTGTTTCCCTGGCGCCTACCTGCTTCTTGCCCAAAGCAAAGAACCAATTCTGGCTGTACTCCACTTAATTGACATAGGAGGTACTTAGGAAGAGCCCATGAGGCATCATTTTTGTTTGTAGAGAGGAGCCATTTACAAACAGCTGCTTCCATCTCAGGAGGGTGCTGGGCTTAGAATCTCCTATCATTTTGCAGAACATTCCAAAATTTGGCAATTTGGTGCAGCCTCCATGGTAACCATTTTATGACTGGTACCACCTATCCTCTTTTCCACAATAACCTTTTTGTTGCAGTGCTCACTGCCAGGCTCAACAAAGTTGGAGACCCTGCTTTTAAGTTTATATCCAATGAACATAGTATTGCTAATGTGGTCCTTCAGAGGACAGTGAGCAGTTTCCAGCTAATGTTTATTTTTACTGCTACTTCCTTTGCTTTTGTTGTCATGCATGAAGAGAAATTACAGGATTTAATGGTACAATTAGATAGAAATAAAAGTTATTATTATTATTATTATTATTATTATTATTACAATTGAGCAAGAGTTGGACAGGTAAAGAGTCACAGCATCATAGCTATGCAAAGGAGTACCACTACCAGTGTTCCCTCTAAGCTGAGTTAGTCTGAGCTAGCTCACAGTTTTTTTAGCCTCCGGCTCACATGTTTTTGTCTCAGCTCAAGAAAAATGGCCCCAGAGCAAGCTAACTTATGCAGTAGCTCACAACTTTAATGCCAGCAGCTCAGAAACCAGAATTTTTGCTCACAAGACTCCACAGTTTAGATGGAGTACTGATACAAGGCAGAACTCCAAAGATGCCTGGGCTCAGCCCTGAAAGGAAATCCCAGTCTTTAACTCTAAGGATATAGGGGCAAATTGTAGTTATTCTATGCTACAGGAAAGACTCTCTTTAAGAACATAAGAGAAGCCGTACTCCATCAGGCCAATGGCCCATCCAGTCCAACACTCTGTGTCACACAGTGGCCAAAACCCAGGTGTTATCACTAGGTCCACCAGTGGGGCAAGAACTCCAGAAACCCTTCCACTGTGCCCCCCCCCCCCGCCCTAGCACCAAGAATATAGAGCATCATTGCCCCAGACAGTGTGTTCCATCTATACATTGTGGCTAATACCACTGATGGACCCCTGCTCCATATGCTCATCCAATCTCCCTGTTGAAGCTGTCTATGCTTGTAGCTGCCATCACTTTTTGCAGCAGTGAATTCCATGTGTTAATTAATCATTGGGTGAAGAAGTACTTCCTTTTATCTGTTCTAAACCTACTGCTCATCAATTTCATTGCATCCTCACAAGTTCTTATATTGTAAGGGAGAAAGTACTTATTTCTCTATCTCATACACATTGTCGTAAACCTCTATCAAGTTACCCCTCAATTGTCATTTCTCCAAGCTAAAGAGTCATAACTATTCTAACCCTTTTTCATAGGGAAAACATTCCATTCCATTAATCATTTTAGTTGCCCTTTTTTACACCTTTTCCATCTTTTGGGAGAGCTCTCTCAACTCCACCTACCACAAAGGGTGTCTGTTGTGGGGAGGGGAAAGAAAAGGAGATTGTAAGCCACTCTGAGACTCCTTCAGATAGCGAAGGGCAGGATATAAATCCAATTTCTTCTTATTCTTTTTTGAGGAGAGGTGACCAAAATTGTACACAGTATTCCGAGTAAGGCTGCACCACCAATTTATACAGGGGCATTATGATACTGGCTGATTTGTTTTCAATTCCCTTCCTAATAATCCCCAGCATTTGGCCTTTTTTGTTGTAGTCGCACACTCAGTCAACAATCTGAGTTATCAACCATGATTCCAAGATCTCTCTCCTGGTCAGTTACTGCCAATTCAATCCCCATCAACATGTGTTTATAGTTGGAATTTTTGGCTCCAATGTGCATTACTTTGCACTTGCTTATACTGAATCTCATTTGCCATGCTGACACCCACTTGTCTAGCCTCGACAGATCCCTCTGGAGCACCTCACAGTCCTCCCTGATTTTCACCACCTTGAACAACCTAGCATCACCTGTAAACTTAAGCCCATACTTACTGCTTACTCCCAACTCCAAATCATAAAATGAACAAAAAGCATCAGTCCTAGTATTGCACCCTGTGGTACCCCCACTGCCTGACACCATCCCCTGTGAAAACTGCTCATTTAAATTCACTTTCTATTTCATGTTAAGTAAACAGTTTTTAAGATCTGTCCTCTTATCTCATGACTGCTGAGTTTACTTAGGAGTCTTTGATGAGGAACTTTATCAAAAGTTTTCAGGAAGTCTAGGTAATATCTACTGGGTCACCTTTGTCCACATGCTTGTTCACCCCTTCAAAAGACTGTAAAAGGTTAGTGAAGCAACATCTTCCCTTACAAAATCCATGCTGATTCTTCCTCAACAGCTTTTGTTCATCAATGTGCCTACTAATTCTTTCTTTAATAATGGATTCCACCAACTTACCCAGTATCGACAGAGTCCTGTAACACCTTAATGACCAACGCATTTTCAGTACAGCATAAGCTTTTGAGAACTAGAAAAAGTGGGCTCAATTCATAAAAGCTTATGTTAGAATAAAAACGTGTTGGTTTTTCAGGTACTACAAGACTGCTGTTTATTTTGACTGCTGCCTGTTCCTTGTCAAGAAGGGTGATGGCTGAAGATGGAAGGGTGTGGTGATGCAGAGCCAGCAGCACCCATGAAGATTTCTCTCCACTTACAAGGATCAACTCTTACTGACCTCACACAGTATTTGCACCCATCCTTCACACTAGAAGCAGGAAGACCCACCTTTTGGCTTCTATGTTCACCTCTTAGTCACCTACCAGCCAACTCTCAGTTAAGCCTCCTTGAATCATGAGTGGTTGAACAAGGTACAAGAAGCTTTATAGCAGCTGATTGGAACAGGCATTATTTTAGAAGCACCCATGAAGCCACACACAATCCCAGCAGCCTTGCACCCCGAAGCCCTTGAGATGTTGAGGAAGATGCTGGAGGGAAGACCTTCTGGACTTTGCAGGGCTGCCTGCAAACCAAGAACATCCTCTGCACCACTCCATGGAACCCCTCTTTGCAGCATGGGCCAGCTAAATTTATTGGGCTAGTCCTGCTTATGCTGCTAAATCCTCTAAATTCCTCCCAAAGTGCCATGCTAAACACCCTCCAGCCACAGCCGCATCACGTTGAAGGAGAGTCATCTTGTGATTAAGTAAGACCCTCTGAGCCTTTCCCGTTCTGTCATTTCTGGCTGATGAGTCCCCTGCAGATCAAGTGCTTATTACCAGCTCCCAAGTGCTGTTCCTTGCACACTGCCCTATTATTTTCCACACGGCTTGTGTTTCTTCAGTCCATGAGGTCATTTAATTTCACCCTGAGTAATTTTCCAGTCTTCATCTGTTCTGATGCCTCTTAAACTTGGTGTCATCAGCAAATTTAAATCAACACACATCTTCCCCCCCCCCCCACACCAAAGAAAGAAGAAAATCGTGGGAAAAAACAAAACAAAAATGCTGAAGACTGATGCAGAAGGCATACAAAATAACATTTGATATTTTAATCTTGCTGCTTGAAGTGCACAGAAATCAGAGATGCCACGGAAGCGAGCAAAGCACAGAAGAAATACAAGCCACTCATGCTTCCATCCTTCCCAGTCTTGCCCAAGAATAAAGATTTATTGGCTGTTATTTTTAATATATGCCAGCAACATATAGGGTGTGCTTTACACAGCAGCATAAGCAAATCTGGCATTAGAAACCATAAGCTTCCAAAAACAGCCATGTGTCAACTGCTTCCATCTTCCAAGAAAATTTGTAGCAGACCTTACCACTGCCATAGAGGGGGAAAGCTCCTATCTCAAGCAGCAATTAATTAGCAAAACAGACACCATGGAATTTGGACTTCACCATCCCTGGGAGTGACTAGCTCACTACTGAACACTGCTGTCCCTCTTCCTATGCCTTGGAAGATAGCTACAGGCTCTCTTTTCCTGTCGCTTTGCTAGACATGAGCCCTACCCCACATGCCTCTGAGATGCAACCGGACAAGCAGGGCTGACCGTGTATGCCACCAAACTGGCACTACTGTTCCTGGTGAGGTGCAGAAAGGCCTATGCTCCCTGCCCCCAGAAGACAGTTCATCCTCAGACACATGGAACTGTGAAAGGTGTTCTCATGCCACCATGGCTGTGTGTGATGGCAGCTGTCAGGACTTCTGCCTGCTCTTCTTTCTGTGGCACCAATCACCCATCAAGTGGGCTCTCCAGCTAAGCAGTTTTTGGGTGTGTTTTTTTTTTAAGCAGCCAATTGTATTTGCAGCTCCAGCAGCTTCTGTCCTCACCCCTCTCAATTTTGTATTTAATTAACCACACCATCTGCCCCAACTCCCAGTTTAATTAACATCTTTGCAGGGCTGGGCCAAACCCACATCCAAAATACCACCATACCACAGTGCTTCTGTTTGCTCTTCTCCCCCCTCCTTGTTGCTGATGGTCCAAGCAAAGATAAAAGGAACTGGGCTTCTTGAAGAAGTCTCTAGGCAGATGCAGAACCTCTAGGCTCACAGCTGAGCCTTCACCACCCCTACTGTCCTTGGTGGCTTCACCACTAATGAAAGTCAGCAGGTCAAGGAGAACCTGCTCAGACCCCTCCTAGCAGCTAAAGAACAGCTTCATTCCTAAACGATCAGGCAGGGCAACCTTATACATTCCAGCTGAAGCCCAAGAATTTGAACATCTGCAACTGAATACATGGGAAATTTCACATCTCTATTCCAATCACTTCTTCCCCCAAACCAACTTGGAGAGTCTGCTGGTACAGCTTCCTTGACCCCTCCTCCTCCCTGACTGCTGTATCGTATCCTAGCCCCTCTCCATTCCAGTAACCTACTGATCCTAAGGAGAGAAAATCCACTACTTTAAGAATTCATAGATTGGTACAGCTGCCATCAACTTTGGTTTACCAAAATCTTGATTTCCTTTAAGCATGTTTTGTGTTTTCCTTCCTTCCCTGGAAGAGTTTGGGGCTTTAAAAAAACAAGGGCAAAGTGTCTCTGAGCCTGTGCAGAGTGGTCTTCCTTTGTAAAGGAAGTGCTTCCTTGCTTTTTTAAAGACTGGCCAGAGGTGCTGTGGACACCCGGTGCTCTGAATTTCGCTATCAGCAGCAGCCTGCTCAGACACAGTGCTGCTTGGGAGGTGGCTGGAGATCATGGCTGGCAGCTCCTGGATTGAGAAGGGGGCATGCATCCATCCTGGGATGATTGGCCAACCACAGGGGTAGCTGGGAGAACCAATGTATGCACTTTAATGCCAAGTGCATGCTGGCAAATGTCAGCTGCTGACTTCACAATCCTCTTACAATGGGACAGACAGCCATGTGCCAACACAATGTACAATACTTTGTTTCCACCCATTATCCCCATGCACTTAGAGCGCATAAGTGTGCTACAGAACTGCACACCTGTAAACTAAACAGCAAGAGCAGCTTGGCAGGATTTTTCTTCCTGGCTTTATATTCTCCAATTCTGGCAAGCAGCCCAGAGAATATAATTCTGGTTAGTCCAGTAAAGATTCTAACTGGGTAGCAACACCAGCCACCTCCTCATCCCAGCCTCCTTTCCCCCTCTGCACTGCTCCAAGGGAGCCGGCAGGTGCAGGACTCTCTGATTTAAAAACTGATGATTTATCTGACTATATTCAGGAACCAGAGTTTGGCTACCCAAACCACAGCATGTCTGTTGTTCATCCTCTCCAAGTAACAGTCCTGCAGCTCGTTCTCTCTACACCAGAGCCCATGCAAGTCCCCAGAACTACAGTTAAGGAGAACAATAAGTCTAAGAAAGCATGGAAGAGTTGGGGTTTGAACGCTCTCCTAGATCAGGGGTTTCCAACATGCAGGGGGAGGCTGGAGACTTCCCACTATTACAACTGATCTCCAGGTGACAGAGATCAGTTCTTCTGGAGAAAATGACCATTTTGGAAGGTCAGCACTATGGCATTATACCCACTGAAGTCCCTCCCCTCCCCTCCCCAAACCCTGCCCCTCCTCAGGTTCCACCCCCAAATCTCCAAGTATTTCCCAATCCTGAACTGGCAGCACTGCCCAGATTTAACATAGTTAGCCAGCTCTCCGGTGAGAAAAGGAAAGTTTGGCTGAATTCAGAGAAACAGAAAGTGAAGCTAGCTCTCCACTGTGAAAAGCAAAGGTTTGTCTACATTCAGAGAAATAGAAAGTGTAAGAGCGAGCTTTGGTACCTAAAAAGCATGGTGGTCAACAGTCTTCCATCAAACCACTGGGATTTCTGCCTGTCAAAAACAGCTCCTTGGCCAACCCTACCCAACACATTCACCTGAAGTCATAAAGCAGAGGCAGTCTGGTCAACCCTTGAGTTCAAAGCTCCTGATTAAGCCTTAAATATCCAGTTCCTTGTATTGCTTTGCTCTGTCTTGACTTGTCCAAAGCCCTGCCCCTCCTACCACCTGGCTGCCCTCTGCTTTCCTCCTGATCCAGCAACGCTGCCCCTGTTCCAGCTTGCTAAGGCAATTAATGAACATTTAGCTTGAAGGAGAAAGGTGGGGGGGAATGAACTAGGGGGCAAAACTGGAGGCTGACGCCACACAGTGCACAATCCCTGGGTGCCAGAGACACCAGCTGTGTCTCCCCTAAAGTTTGGCTCGGGGCAGAGATGAGAGCGAAGTTTCGCTCAAAGGGCTATGGAAGAAAAATAAGTCATCCACCCAAGGGCTGCAGCTGTTTTGGATATCAGCATAACCAGCATAACCTTTTAATGAAAATGCATGAAAGTTTTGATATTTCCTCAGGGAGGTGCTTTTTTTTTAAAATAATCATCTCACTGGGCTCCTGAAAAATCTAGGTGTAAATCTGGAAATGGACTCACAAAAGTCCTGGTAGACTTGCTCTTTAAGAGAAAGCATGCCTGTAATCAAAGAGGAATCCAGTGGCACCTTAAAGACTAACAAAATTTATTCCTGTATAACATTGTTTTCTTGAGTCTGAGTTTTATGTACACCTCATGCATCTGATTACAAAATCAGATGCATGAAGTGTGCATCCATCAGAATGATTTATATACCCAACAGAATGGTGGAGGAGTAGGAGAGATGTTACAAAGAGAGGCTGTCTCAAAACAAGATCCAAACCAAAGAGTAATCAGAGTGGGAGAGAGGCACTCCCAACTGCTGTTAGATAGGCAAAACATAAAACTTAGTGCAGAATGAAATGAGATAAACACAGAGAGAGATACAGAGGTATAGAGATGAAGCAATTAATAGTAAGGGGTGGAATATCTAAGGTATTAGCAGTCATAGTAAGTTAGAAATCCTGGGTCCCCGGTAAACGGTTGGGGGGGGGGGGTGGAGAGAGAGAATACATTGTCTTGAATTTGTTGATCAATATTAATGCAGTAATTTGGAGTTAAGATTCTCCCTTTGAATTTCCTGAGTAAGAGAACTGTAACTTTGAAATCAGTAACAGAATGCCCTAGGAGATTTTGCACTGTAGCTTTGCTATCTATTTCGATCACATTCTCCAGCATATTGCCATAACCAGGAGAACTAGAAACTTAATTGTTTTGATTTTAAAAGATGATTATGTACTCATTACTTCTACAGAGCCCTCAAAGGACAATTAAAGAAAAAGCAGCCTACAAACTCATATTGCCCACGTTAGAGATTTTTCAGAGTACCAGATTATTAGTGGTCAAAGCTCTGTACCTTCCCATAAGACCCTTGGAAATCTCTCCTATAATCCCAGCATTAGACCTGTTCTTAGTATGAAGCATCATCTGAGAAAGAGCCATTTTCCCATACTCCATTCTTTTGAACTGCAAGACATACTATCATCCACAGCACACACCTGCAAGGACCTCACTCAGCTCAGCTTGACTGGCAAGAAGGTGACAGTGCTCATTCAGGAAATGCACACTTTTGATTGTTTAGGTTGTGATACTGCCATGACACCTTTATCCATATTCACTTAGGAACCCTATCCCAAGGAGGTTATGTGGCACTAGGAGACACAGATGACAAAGTCTCACCTTTATCCAGAGGAACAATGAGAGCTAGAAACTTAATTATTTTAAACAGTATGCCAGTCAGCCTTCCCTATCCCACCTTTCCTGCAATGCCTCAGTTTTCCATGGCTGTCATCTTTTGCACTTGATTTTTACCATGTGGCATTGCCCCTCCCTTAACAGTTTGTATATATTAAAAAAGAGGACACTTCACTCACCTTGGTAGGGTACTGTTTTCCTAGCCACCAAATTCCACCAACTGCTGACAGAGGCGTCTACGCTCAAAGCCACTGTGGCCAAAAGACACAGGTCAAGGGGGCCAACGGCCATACTGTCCAGGACGTGAAGCTCCAACTGGAGAAGCGCTGGGAGCTATTGCTGGCCGCCTTATAAAATCCTGCTGTGATCACGCCCTCCCTTGCTCGGTCTGGGGGCTGAAAACAATGAAAGGAAGGCAGTTAGGGTTACGGCAGCATCAATAATGAATGAAAAGAGATGAAATCACATGCTATAAGAAGAGGGAGGGAGGAAAAGAGGCCCGGATCTGGGGACAAAGGCAGCATTGAATGAGTTTCCATTCAGATAGAGAGATCTGCTCCCACTTCAAGGAAGGGAGCACGTGGCGTAAGAACACCAAGGTGATTCAGTCCATGACCAACAAAAGCTGGGAATATAACAATTCTCTCAATCCACCCCCCCCCCCCCCACAAAACCAGGGTGCATACACATCCATTTGCACACTTGCCTAGTTGGGAAAGACCTCTTCCTGTGCCTCTTCAGCAAGAGGAAGATTTCCCGAATGTTGAGGCTAACCCGGAAAAGCAGTGTCATGGAAATGTACTAAGTATATATGTCATTTACAATGAAAATATTGATAATATTTTCCTGCCAGACTTTAATGGTTGCCAAGGCTCAGGATGGTTTTCAAGAGGGTGGGGGAAGAGACACAGGTGACAGGATAAACCATCCCTAGACTGGAGACAGACAACAGGTTTGGAGAAAGCTGAAAGTGACTCGAGAGAGAAGGTTGGCTTCCAGGTTGTGTCACACATTTGTCCTATTGTCGTTTGTCCTATTGTCTCCCCTGGTCAAACAGGTTTTGGAATGCATGCAAAATCCTTCCAAACTTGTTTACCAGAAGAGAAAGCAGGATGACTGAAAGAAGAGATTGTGGCTGCGTGGGATCCACCTTCAGATCCTTGGGAGGGGGGGAGAATTTATCTGGGTTGAACCCAGCCAGCTTCTCCCCTCAACCTTGCCCTATTACCATCATTATAGCCCCCTTCACAAATTGCTCTTTGTCCATGCAAGTTCCGCAATCCCCAGCAGATACTATCTGGCGAAGAAGGGGACCTGCTTCTCCCTTTATTTCTAGAAGAAAAAATAGTTGGATCCAACCCTAGCATTGCACAATGGAAAACAACCAAAATGGCTATGGAGATCAGCTCTCCATTCCACTACAAGACTAATGCACCTATTAGCTTGATTTCTACCCCCAAATACTGGTAGCATCAGGCAGCAGGGCCAGTCATGGCAGGGTGGGGAGTTCTTTACTGAGGCCTAGAGTTCAAAGGAGGGTGGCGGGAAGGACAGCATTTCAGAAATAATCTCCTTCTTTGTGACTCAAGAGATGGTATCAAGGGAACAGAATTGGAGAAAGGAGCATGGGGTATGTTATGCGCGTATCATCCCTGCCAGAAGGCCAAACCAAGAGTTAACTGCCTTTTTAAACCCCAGCACTGATTGCGGAACAATTTTATTGATCAGAGGTAAGATACTGAGCAGCTAGCTACCGTAACAGATAAAGGGAGCCGCATAAAACCACACAGGGCACTAGAAAGATTCAAGTGGGAAGCCTTGTTGGTCTGAAGAAACAGAACAAAGTTAGAGTCCTGTGCACATGACTTGCACCTTGAATAAAACTTTGTTAGTCTTAAAGATGCCACTGGACTCTAACTTTGCTCTAGGGCACTAGAAAGACACCCGGAAGGTGCAGAAGGTTTTCTAAAAGCAAGCCTATCTCCTTTGGCACCTGTTGGCTGCCTCTCCCTGGTTGTCTCCATCCTGTCAGAGAGCAAATGCATTGCAGAAATGCATTAGCAGAGCCAACACACACACCCAGGACCACACTAGCCAATCTGACATGGCGGGGGAGTCCTTGTCTGACCACAAATATGTCAATAGGATACTAAGCAAAGCCCATCCCTCAAGCTGAGCAGGCACAATACTGCACTACCCAACAGCCTGTCTCTAGCAGTGGTAGCCCAGAATGCTGCAAAAGGAAGTCCAAGTTCTCCCCTGGCCTATTTGCACAAGCCATTCTCATTCAAGACAGAGATGATACCTCTGGCTTTTCAGACTCCTGTCCTTCCCAAACATGCACATCTAACTTATAGTGCAATCCCTTTCCATCAAAGGGAGCATTTCATACTTTCCTCATAGATCTGGACAATTCCTGGCCACAGAGGAACCAGATTTGCTGCTTAATTTCAGCTAGCCTAGAAATCTGCTTCAAAATCTGGCGTCACATATCTGTGCTGCTTCTGCTGAAATGTCCAGAGGGGAACTTGCTCAGAAATTTTTTGCAGGCTTCAGATGCACGCCCAGCATGGAACTCAAACTCAGCTTTGGTTATTAAGAGCAATTGCAGTTTAACAAGCACAATGCCTTTGTGCATCCTGGCAGGGAAGAATGTGTCAATGTCAGAAGTCGCTCAGAGGCTCTTCCATACAACATGTTGCTGAGATTTTAAAAACAAAATCTTTGCAGCTATCATCCAGAGTCCTCCGCAACACACACCCATACTAAAGCAGTGGAGAGGCATGCTTTCCTCACAGTTTGAGACAATGCATTTTTTCTTGCACAATAAGTCTGAGAACATACCTCCAAGTATGCCTGTATACTGTCTGAGTTCATGGAGGTTCCATCAACTAATAGTCCAGTTTGGTGTAGTGGTTAAGTGCACCACTCTTATCTGGGAGAACTGGGTTTGATTCCCCACTCCTCCACTTGCAGCTGCTGGGATGGTCTTGGGTCAGCCATAGCTCTCAGAGAGTTGTCCTTGAAAGGGCAGCTTCTGTTAGAGTTCTCTAAGCCCCCCTACCTTACAGGGCATTTGTTGTGGGGGAGGAAGGTAAAGGAGATTGTGAGCCACTCTGAGACTCTGACACTCAAGAGTATAGGGTGGGGTATAAATCCAATATAATCTTCTTCTTATAATGGACCTAACCGTCTAGCCTTTCATCATTCAGACCTTAACTGAAACCTTGGGTATTGTATATTTGTGAGGTTTCTGAGCATTTTCTACTCTCCCATATAGTTCCCAAGCTTGTAAGTGTGATGTGTGAGATTTCATACCCTTAGACATTGCTGTCTATGCAGATCTTCAGGGCACCTTGCAAAGCACAGCATATATAGAGAAGATGACAAGAGACTTTTCTCTTTCCTCTTCCAGTTATGGATGGACACCACTGCTCCATTGCTCTCAATAGGAAAGAGAATTGGAAGATCTGGCTGAGAACCAGCGAACCAGTTAATTGTACACTATTCATTTCAACACTTTATAAATCCAGGACGATTGCCCTGGAAGACAGGCAATTTCTGTTTTGCCCAGATCAGTTCTAGACCTCAGCAACCCAAATTCCATCTCCAACTACGAAATGGGTCTTCACCACACGGTAAGCAACTGGAGCTTAATATGTAAACAGAGATGAGCCAAGGTTAAAACCCTTCTCTGTCCCAAAGACCTTCTCATTAACCACAGACAGGTAGTTGCTGCATCAGTCAGGATTACTTTGTGGTAAAGCCTTTCCATCCTTCCGAGGTCAGTAAAATGAGTACCCAGCTTGCTGGGGGGAAAGTGTAGATAACTGGGGAAGGCAATGACAAACCACCACGTAAAAAGTATGCCGTGAAAACATTGTGAAAGCAACGTCACCCCAGAGTCGGAAACGACTGGTGCTTGCACAGGGGACTACCCTTACCTTTTTAAAGCAAAGGCACTCAGCACATGTTCAGAAATACTTCCAAGCACTCTGGAGTGTCAAATCCCTATAAACTCAGTAGGAGACTGGAAGCAAATCACTCAAACACCCAACCTCCCCTGTGGAAAATAAGGCTGCATCACTGGCTATTGCTATAGCACCACAATGGTGCGATCATTCACAAGTGAATCCCCCTGTGTGGAAAATCCAGCTGTGAATTATTGCTATAACACAATGATAGGTCAATAACCCACAATGTGCAAATGTAGCCAGAGAAAAGGCTGGCCATGGGTGGAATCATCGTCTGATCCAACTAAGCAAATATTCTCTCCCTCTCTCAAGCTCTCTCACTCACACACACACACTTTTGCTCACACAAAGACATACTAGCTGCCAAGGGAGAAAGTGCTCATCCTGCCGTCTCCCCAATAATGTGATCTCTCTCAAGGGCAGATTTCAATGCCATGCTTTCTGCCTGGCTCACTTCTGGGAGCCAGAAAATAACCTGCCTGCTCATCTTTTAATCTGGTTCCAGGCAAGGAAGCAGCAAAGAAAACTCCTCACCTCCCACTTGACACTCAGGTCAACAGCAATTGCAGAAAAGCCTGCACAAGCACATAGACTGAGACCGCACCAGAGAGAACACGCTCTGCCCTCTCCCGTCCTCATCAGCCAATTATAATACCAAGTTTTTTTAATACAGAGGTTTTTTCATCAGCTAACAGCAAACGCACTCCTCATTCTGCACCTCATGAAGTCTCCTAAACATCAAGGCAGGCTTATTACACCCATTTTACAGATCTAATGCCAAGAGTGAACATAAGTAACAGCAATTTGCTGGATCCTGATTTCAAAGAGCCTAACCCTACATGCTGTCCCCTTGAGGCTCCTAATTAAAATAAATGCATTTAAGTAATAATCAAATGGAGATTTGAACCCAAAAGACCTGGGTTCAAGTCTTCAGTCACATACTTACTGGAAACGACTGGGCAAGTCATTCAGCCTCATGGACAAATTGGGACTATTAGCAGCTAGCTTCACAGGACTGTTGAACAGAGAGAACGTGGCATATTAAAAATACTCAATAAACTGTTTATTGGAATCACCAGGTGACAAACAACTCTTAGCCTACCATCTATAAAATTGAAAGCCCAATCCTTAGCAGTCTATAATGTATTTCAAGCCTTTTAGGCACCTCAGATACATTATCAGCATAATGGAGGGGAGGGACGGTGGCTCAGTGGTAGAGCATCTGCTTGGGAAGCAGAAGGTCCCAGGTTCAATCCCTGGCATCTCCAAAAAAGGGTCCAGGCAAATAGGTGTGAAAAACCTCAGCTTGAGACCCTGGAGAGCCGCTGCCAGACTGAGAAGACAATACTGACTTTGATGGATCAAAGGTCTGATTCAGTATGAGGCAGCTTCATATGTTCATATGTAATCTTTACAACAGACCCATAAAGCAAGCTAGGGTTAGAATCCCAAAACTGCAGGTAAGGGGCTGATAAGGAGGTAACACAGTGGCTTTTTCTAGGCCATTTAATTGAGCTTATGGCTAAAATTTGAACCAGGAACTTTCCAGGTCACAGTGTTAGCTGCTGTGCTGAGCGATATTCAAAGTACAATCAATCACAATAAGGTGATACAACTCTTCTCTTTACAAATTCCCCCCCCCCCAAAACATACCACAAGTCTGCAATGCTATCCCCACTTTCCCCTACCATTCCTTTCTTCACCTGGTATATATATATATTTTTAAAAACCAACAACTATATTTATTAGTAACATTGCTGGCCCCCGTGCCAAACGTAAAAAGCCAGATGACCAGACCACCCACAGACGATGGGGGAAATTCTACATACTTGGTGGACTCCCCTGGCATACAGGAAAAAAGGATGCCTTTTAACCCAAAGAAAAAACACACACACCCATCCTAATAAGGGCCAAACATGTGGAATGTTGAGAGCAGGTGAATGGCTATTAAAGTCCAGCAGGGGAGAAAGGAAGCAAGACGTTGCTAGCTGCCCCTGAATAAGCTCTGCATTAAGTTTTGTTTCTCCTCTCCTTGCAGGTACTTAGCCTGGGCTGGAGCCAAAAAGCAGGAGCCAAAGGGCTCTTCACCCTCAGCTAGAGCCTTGTAGGAGCCAGTCCAGTAATCCAAGACCTGTCCACAATGCCTCTGTGTGTGTTCTTTGGATTTTGCTTAAATTGCTTATGGAGCAAAACTGTAGTTTGGTAGACTTTGTAAGCTGTTTGGGTCCCTTTTGGAGTGGGGAGGGGGACGGAAACACCTAAACAAATAAAGGAAATCAGCTTGCTCAACTCCTTGAGTGTTCACTGCATCCAACAGAGGAGGAGATTCAGGGAGAACAGCAAGCTTTCCACACCATTCCCATCCTCCTGAAATTATTCAGGGAGCCCACAGCTCATTAAATTAAGTCCCATCAACATACGTAACACCACTAGGGTTGCTTTTGGCTAATGAATTAATTAATTATCATATGGCATTGTGTGTAGAACAGCCAGGAGATCCAAAGACTGTCTGGCAGCCACAAATTCTAGCTCTTAGCGTTATGCTAGTTGTGAGGTAGACTTGCTTTTAAGGACTGATAGAGCTCTGAGAGAACCATGACTGGCCCAAAGTCACCCAGCTGGCTTCATGTGAAGTGGGGAATCAAACTCGGTTCCCCGAATTCGAGTCCGCTGCTCTTAACCACTACACCAAACTGGCTCTCTCAATTCTTTGCCGGTTGGTTGGCAAGCCTCCTAAGCATGTTAAGAACAAAAGGCAAGCCCCTGCCCCAAAGAGTATGCAGTTTAGATTTGTGTTACCTTCCTAATCATTGCAGAAAAGAAAGACAGTAAATATTCCATGCTTTGTTAAAAACAGCAGCATACACTCTTGAGATCGAAGCTGTCCATGCCAGAATTGGGCTGCCCAACCCACCACGTACTCCTCGATCCAACAGTGCTCCAATGGAACCCCACCCCTACTTCTGGGCTCACAGCCCCACTGTGGACTCCCTTTCTTGTGGTCTTGTGCGCTTTAACCACTTCCTGCCTTCAGAGGGAGGTCATAGCTGAGTCAGCTCCGCGCAGGAAGGAATTGGGGGGAGGGGGGGATAATACCACTTCCAAAAAAGCAGCAGCATTTTTCTCTTTCCAGCTGAGTTGGAGCTGCTGCTAGACCTTCCCTAATCCTTGGGAGCCAACAGCCGCCTCCTGATCGCAACAGAGTGATCACATCTTCCCAAGCTGCTGCAAAGATCGCCTTGCTTGGCCAATTCACTCCAGCTCTGAAGCCAAAGGAGGGGAGTGGTAAAGTTCTTGGAAAAATAAGCAGAGGAGGAGAATACTTTTGCCTGGGAATTACCCCAAATGCCCACCCCCATGTAGTTCTGCAATAGGCAGGGAGGGCCCTCTGCACATGCTCAAAGACACTCTTTATCAGTTAACACTAACTCTTCCTTAGAGCCAGGATTTCCTGCAGACTTCAGGCCAAGCAACATAAATAATAAAAACAAAATATAAAAGGACAGCTGTCCAGGACACTCCTTCCAAAGACACTCCCATCTCACTGAATACACAACAAAGTCCCCTTTGCCAAAGCATAGGCTGGAGATTAGTCCTGGAAAAAGCACTTAAGACCTATGCCACGCCCCCCAGTTATTTCAGTTTACCTGGACCCAATAAAGTTAGTGGAATCTACCATGATACACACACTAAACCAGCTTAGTATATTCAGCCTAAAATGGCTCAGGTAGCAAGTACAGTGGGAGTGAGCAAACCCATGCAACATACCAGTTGCTGCCAGCTAAAAACACCCAGGTGCCAGGCTGTGTCACACACTGTTCCTAAGAGGTCTCCAAGTTCTATTTCAGATGTAATGAAAGGTGGTAAGAGACTGGCACTGTGGTAGTGGGCAGTAAATGCCACACCCAACGTGCATCACAATTCCAAATTAGGCAGTGGTAAGGAAATGAAAAATGTTCTCTCACCCACGCAACAAAAAACCATGGGAAAAGATTGACTGTCAGGAAACAATGCCTTCCAAAAACTTTATTTATACCTTCCTTACCATTCCGGAAGTCTAGGAGAGTAATGTTTCCACAACTGCACTGTGAACTGCCAAAGATGAGGCCTAGTGTTGGAATCATGGAATAGACTTCATGTTTTTGTTTGTTTAAAAAAAACACAAATGAGTCATGAGCCCTTCTGATTGCGAGGTTGCCTTTCTGGTGCAGCTGAGATACAGGACTTTTCACTCCCAACCACCCACCCCCCAAGCCCTCCATGGTTTCCAGAACCCATCCCATTGCCTCGACATTTTATTAGCCCTCCTCTTCCTCCCAGAGTCCCTGCCAAAGAGTAGTACTCGTCAGAGGTACTGCTCAGTGGAGTTTAAGCAAGAGAACTTTCAATAGGGCCTCCGCATTAATCATGAACAGCACATGCTGCCACTTTGATTTTTTTACCTCAGGGACTGAAAGTGTCAGGAGGCTACATTGTTACCTACCAAACATTAAAAACCCTGCTATTCATCACCTATCCCAGGAAGCAAAAGGCATGACATGTGCACACGATCCCCTCAGGAATGGACAATTCCCATTTCAAGTCACTTCAGCATCCTCTTAAACACACCCCAAACCAGAGACTGAAGTTTGTTCAAGAGCTCATCCTCTGTCAACCATTCTGAAAAGAGGCCTCTTTGCAAGCTATGCCTTGGAGATCCCTCCATTTGTCTTGAGAGGCACTCTAGCTTGGATCACATTAGTTCATTTATTAAAGATGGAGGTGGAGATTGTCTGGCCTTGTGGAAGAAAGGAGGATAATCCACCTTGACAGTATTCTCGGCATTCCCAAACTTGGAATTCTAAGTTGCTGGTTCAGACATGCATCCTGTGGCTCTTGACTGCCAATGGCTGAAGGAAAGACTTGCACCCATCAACAGATCACCACAGAGGCAAACTCACACATTCAACTGCTAATGATTAAGTATGGCAATACCAAGCAGGACACTCCACACATGTGCAAACCGCCCAGATAACACATCAGCATTCAGTGAAGTACACATACGCTAACAAGACCAGAAACTGGCATATTACTCTGGGAAATCAGCACACGCTAGATGAGAGAATATTCAGAACTTAAATGAGAGCAATGGCGGTGAGAGCTACAGCTGCAATTGTTTTCCATTAAATGGAAACAGGAAGCACGTTCCCTCTCAAGATCTCCGGAGGAGGTAGAGTTCATGGCAAGAGAAGTATATAAATGGATTTCCGGAGAAGGAAAAAGTAGCCAAGCTGGGGGGCTGTGGGAACTACTCTGAATTCTACCAGGAAGCCCATCCCACCAAAAAGAACTTGAACGCTGCCAGGGGTGAGCCTGATCTACGATATCTCTCCCCCCATTGAAAAGGGGAAGAAACACTCAATAGAAGAGTTGAACTGATGGGAGTTTTTGTGTCCAGCTGGGAATGGTCAGCCAGAGAGGGATTAAGCAACCTCCTTTCAGAACCAGAAACCTTGATTCTATGCCAAAACAGAGCATCTGAAGTAATACATGCCCTGAAGCATGTGCAGAGCACATTTCCCTTGTGACCAAACAAAGCAGGAATTGCTCTGAGGTCAGAACATAACAGCCCTCCTGCCCTCTGACCTTTTTCTTCCCTGCCTTCCTTTCCTGCAAGCTACCGTATTTAAAACACACACCATTTACCTCCCCAGCACTCTTCAAACCTGTGTGGAGTCAAAGGCATTAAGTTCTTGTTAATTTATTCAAGTTTAAAATAGCTCGTTGCTGAATGTTAACAGCTGCCCGAAAATTACAGTTCATTTATAAAAAGCAAAATGTGTGGCCAGAAATAAAGACCTGGGGGGGTATGGTGGAATCCATACACTCAACTGCCATGCTAGCCAAAATCTGAAGTCTTTTAAAGGAGATCTTAGTTCCAGAGATGCTGCAGCCATTGTGGACTTCAGATGACTCTGGAGAATTTCGGGTTCACACTAGGAGGGTGGACCCCAATACCCCATGCCTCTGATTGGAGAGCAGTTGTACCCGATAAGTCAATCTAACTCCTGGGCACCCTCTTGCCTCTGAGTGGCCCATCTAGTAACTGCTGTGGGAGTGGAGGAGGCGAAGACCATTTCTGGCACAATCAGATCTTTTCCTGAATGCCCTAAAAGGAAGTCACAGCCAGCAAACGGGAGAAAGCCACACTCTCCATGGCACTGCCAAAAGAAAGCCACGCTTTTGGATCAGAGCCTGAGCATGACTGTGAACAAAAAGATGGCCAAGTTGGAAAAGTATCAAGTAGCTGCCCAGCATTCAATCCCAAGTTGATAGAGATTAATGGACACAAAAGATATGGGCACCTCCAGGGTACTCTCTTACTCTTTCTCTTCTTGCTCAGTCCACATTTCCTGGCAGAATGATTTGCCAACAAGCCAGACTTTGAATGGAACTAGGAGGGCTATCCCCAAATAAAAGTGTGCTGCAGTAGAGGGACCCCCTCCCCCGAGAATGTTAAGGAGTTCTTCAAAACAGGTAGATCATGGACTAAGAAATAGCTGCCTTTTACTCCACTGCCAGAAACTGCAGAGCTGGCCATGGAATTCGGTGAGAGGCTCTTTCTCTGCCAGACTTAAAACCAATTTTGTGTCTCAAAGAGGCAGCCAGAGAGATCCAGGAGGCCCCTCGTGGGTCAAACATAATTCCCACATGACACCTACTGGAATATGCAAAAGACTGGGAGGAACCAACAGAACCTTACTTTCCTGGCAACAGACTGCAAGAGGGTCAGCAGGGATGTTGCAAGTTACAGGACATCCGGGGGACTTTGTGCTAGGCTGGGCATGACATCAAGGAAGAAAATGGAGAGCTGAAGAACCAGACAGAGCCAGCTAGAAGGTAGAAAAGCAGGAGGAAGACAGCAGGAAAAGTTGAGGAAGACAACAAATCCCCAGAAACAGACATTTGTCAAGACACACAAAATCCTGGCTCACACTTTGCAATCTTCAGTTGATAGCTGTGGCATCAAGGGGCAACCTGACTGCGTGAATGAGACAACACTGATTTTAAACAGGGCACAGAGAGAGCTTTTAGATGAGCAAAGCCCATGTCGTGCTGAACCACCAAGAGTTGAGGAAACAAAGGGGTGCAGATGCCACCTGTGAATCGGCCCAGTGGGACTGGCAATACCTCTTTCTGGGCACTGTTCCCCTGTTTGGGAAGGCACTTAAGTTAATGCTCAGACTGAGTCAAGAATTCACAGCAGACAGATCCTGGCTACTTATTAATGCAAACACATTTAGGTAGGTCTCAATTATACACCAACCAGGATTACTTTCCAATGCAAATATATTCAGCTGCTACCGTTAGATAGTGGCTTATGTCTCCCAACTGTTACAGTAGGCTACGTGAAGGGACTGAAAACAGCTTGCATCAGAGCAGACAGTAACTTGGGTCTCTACACATAGTGGAGAAAGCAACACCCTTTCCATTCCACAGGACGTAATGTAGAAACCATCATTATTTCCTCAGCTGGCACCACTTCTTACCTAGTTCATCAAAAAAACACTTCACACTGAAGTCAGCCAGTGGTCTAGCCAAGCAATCTGTACGGATCAGCAATAGCATGTCTGAGGGTCTCTTCTTCCCCAATCCTGGTACTAGAGATCCATTTATACCTAGGATTTCATGAATGGGCAGTTTACAGTCCCATTATTGTGGCCTCTTCTAAAGTCCAGCATTTATAAAGACAAGTGGAGAGGTCATGTAGTTCAAAGCTAGAGAGGGTTTCAGGACAACCACTAAGCCAAGAAAAAGAGAACTGAGACCCACCCTCACCCGGATAGTCCAGGCAAGCCCGATTTCGTCAGATCTCAGAAGCTAAGCAGGGTCGACTCTGGCAAGTACTTGGATGGGAGACCTCCTTGAAATACCAGAGCCTGGTGCAGGCTTTATTCAGCCACCTCTCTGAATGTCCTCCAGGCCCCCAGTAGGGATCAGTCAGCAGAGGTTGACATGACTCCACATATACACGCACAAAAGCACATAAAAATACAAAAATACTCTCCCAAGTTACTGTCTGCTCTGATGCAAGTTCCCAAAAGAAAAGAGAACTGAGCCCTGAGACAGCTTAGCAGAGGAACAAAGCAAACAAACAAACTTTACAGTTCTTTATCCATGGAAATCAACCACCTTTACTAACAAATTATGGAAAGCACAGAAAGCAATACTGAGCAACCTAAGTAGATTTGACCATTGGGGCACTACCCGCTGGGAGATTTCCCTGCACTCATTCCATTGAAATTGTCATAGTGACCCATACCAATTAAATAGTAGAGGGAACATGGATTTCCAAATCCCTTGGTATAAATTCAGGTCTTTGGGGGCTGTGGGACAGGAAGAGAGCCACCAGATACTTAGTTCCTCCAAGACTCCTCCTTGCCCTGGTACGGAAAGCTAAGACTGCAACAATGAGCAATGCTCCCTAGCAAAGTGCAAGCTATCATGCCAACTCCTATCAGCTTTCCAAGGAAGAAATCAGACATCAACTAAGCACTAGGAGCCTGTGAGACATCCTTGCACCTCAGAATAGGACCAGGAGCGTGCTGGGCATCTATTTAAAGGGTTTACCCCCTGTGTACTTAATGATTAAAAGACTGGGTGCTGAAACCCCAGGTCCCCAGTCCTGATTGTCCTTATTCCACTAACTCAGTCCATCCTAGGTAGCCTCAGACACTGCAATATGGGATAACAGCCCTGACTACCTTAGAGAGTTGCCATGTCACAGCTGACTTATGGCAACCCCGTGGGGTTTTCAAGACAAGAGATTTTCAGAAGTGGCTTGCTATTGCCTGCTTCCACATCATGACCCTGGTAACAATGAGGAAAAGCTCATTTTGTGCAAAGGGACTTTTGAAGGGTTACCATTTCATGATTCCTTAAGAGTATTAGTAACATACTAGAAGCTAGTAGGGGGCGGATTTCCCCAATATATCATAATACAGCCTCATGCATAAGGCATGTGAGCTAATGATCAACCAACATGGGCTGGAATCTGATGCAGAGGTGGTCAACGGTAGCTCTCCAGATGTTTTTTGCCTACAACTCCCATCAGCCCCAGGCAGCATGGCCAATGGCTGGGGCTGATGGGAGTTGTAGACAAAAAACATCTGGAGAGCTACCATTGGCCATCCCTGTGATAGAGGTGCTCCCCCACCCCCACCCCCCCACATAAGGTTGTCTCAGGCAAGCAGGAGGTGCTCAGTTCACTAGACAGGCCAGTGAACTGATTCACCGTGTGGCTACTCATGAATCAGGGCTGGGCAGGTCTTCAGACACCTGGATGTTTTTGCCCGTGACAACTTTGCAGCTTGGCTCCCTTGCTTGAGTTGCCTGTGGACTAACTCTGTTTGAAGCCTTCCGCCACCTGGATTTCACATGCTGGTGCTATACTGGGGGTTGAGGAGTCCTGTTTGAAGCTAGGAGACTAGGCATGGCAGTATTCTGGTCATACAGGCACAAATTCCCCCCACCCCACCCAGTATTTATCGTCCAATGATGTTTGCTACAAGGGGAAACAAAACATTACCCTCCCCAGCTTCCCATGCTGCAGCAACCCTGCAGAAATCACAGCCATTGCTGAGTATGCCAACGCAGCTTATTCCCAAGAACAGGGCTGGTGAAACACAGACACCATTGGCCAGGCCAGTTTTGCTCCAAGTACCAAGCTCAAATCTATGTTGTGTGCCTGTGTGTTTAAATTAGAACCCTACTCAAAGCCACTTCAGTCGGCTGCAAGCCACACACAGCCACTCCACCCCAAAAGCAAAAGCCATGGAACCCAAGATAAAACAGCTCACAGAGATCAAGGGGGGAAAGGCTTTGAGGCTCCTAGCCCATTTGACAACTGCTTCTCTCCCCACCTCTGCACCCATGTGCACACGCACACACACCCCAAATCAAAAGACGTCTGATCTGGAGATTCATAGCTCCTCTAATAGTGCCTAGGGGAGAAATTCAAAAGAAAACAAAAAGCTTGCCTCTTATTTGAGAAGGGGAGGAGAAGCGAAGGACTGTGCTGCTGCCCCCTGCTGGGAAGCAGTATATAATTTCAGGGTTTCCCAAACCTTTTAGGCAAAGGGAGAGGGAAGCTATCTGCAAACTGAGCGAAGCACCAGCAGAATACCCTGAAAGGAGATGTGAAAGAAGCCAGTCTAAGTAGATGGCATCACTGCTTTCGAAAATATAGTTCCTGCAGAGCCCCCACCATCTCCTGAACAGATGCAATACTATTTGTTTTGGGGAGTTTTTCTCTCCTAGAAGAAAATTCACACAATCATCACTAAATCCTTAGCGGTCTACATTTTGCAGACTGCTCTACAGCTTTTAGATAGCTGCACAAAAGCTTAACAATATCATTTTAGCAGCAAAGAAATGCTGCCACCAGATTTGGGGGAAAGACTTCCATCAGCCCCCATTTCCAGTCATAAACACCAGCATCCTATGAAGATAACTACAACTAATGCAATAGCCCTGCAGGAAAAGCTCACTTCAAGTCATCAACACTGATCTGAGTCAGGCATGGGAAGAACCACCCAGGGAAGAAGCAAATTGCAGCTGCAATCCTATGTACACTCACCTAGAAGAAAGCCTGCTGAACAAAGTGGGCCTTCCCTCTGCACAAATACTGAAGGACTGCAGGGTTGCCAGGGCTGTGTTGGAAAACACCAGGACACTTTGGGGGTGGATCCAAGAGATGGCAGGGTTTGGGGAGGGGAGGGGCCTCAGCAAGGTAAAATGCCATAGAGTCCTCCCTCCAAAACCGCCATTTTCTCCAGGGGAGCTGATCTCTGCAAGATGGAGATCAGTTGTAAAAGTGGGAGATCTCCAGGCCTCACCTGGAGATTGGCAAGCCTCCTTGCAAGCATCAAACCTCTGCATTGCCTTGTTAGTTCAGTCTAGAAGAAACATCATCGCTTGGTACCATTTTACTGATGAGAATCCTCAACCTTGCCATGGACTGGGGGGTGGGGGGGAGGTGTCTCTATAACAAGGTAAAGGTAGTCCCCTGTGCAAGCACCAAGTTACTAACCCATGGAGTGACATTACATAGTAGTCCTGCATATATTGTTCACAGCTGCCAGCAGGTATGAAGGCAACAGTCCTCACCTACTGCTCAGCCTGAGCATCTGGTATTGCAAGGTATACTGCCTCCAGCCTCAGAGGTTTCATTCCACTAACAGAAGGTATGCCACTGATGTCTATGGATCTACCCAGACTGTTTAAAATCCATCCACATCTGCAAATTAGTGCTTCATCTTGTAGCAGTTATTTCCACAGGTGAGCTACATGTACTGTGCGAAAAAGGACTTCTTTTTTGCAATCCCAAACTTTACATCAACCAATATTATTTGAGTTTATCTTGCTGCATTCAAAATATGTGAGAGTGAGGGAACACAATGATGCACATCACACCATTCAGGTCAAAGACCCCTTAAGATGGTGAGCCATCCATATTAAGGGATTTTGAGGAGCTCCTGCCCATCAGCTTCCCATTATGAGTTTCTGTAGAGCTGCCAACTTTTTCAACCACCTTTTGCTCCTGTGCTTTAAACTGCAGCTGTCACCAAGCAATTGCAAATGGAAAGCTTCAGATGCTGATTTGTCCAGCTTAAGGTATTAAAAGCAGCAGGCCTGACTGCAGCTGTTCCTGGTCAGTTGGCAACTCTAGTTCTGCATGCGATTTCATTACTGTAATCAGATGCCAAAGCATCAGGAACAGAGAGAGAGAATCAGAGCTATTTGGAAACTTTGAACTAGTGAGTAATTTAAAATGAAAGCAACCCTGAATGAATGCTGTTGCGTCCCTCTCTTTGTACTCATATAAACAAGCCCTGGGGATCTATTTGTGTTTTTGAATTACTTAAGAGAAAAGGCTGGAAAAAGAATAGAACATAAAGCTTATTGTGAGAGGGGGAGCGCCAAGCAGGTTGAAAATAAAAGAATCCCAGATGGTGCTGTGTATGCATGCACACACACCGGATCCTGGCTCCACACACAGAAAGAACCTTATTGTGTTTTGTTTTAAAACAGGAAAGGCCAGTCCAAACCAAGCAAACCCTTCTGCCAGTTCAGCTCTTACCAGCTACTGGGGCACTTCTGATGTTTGCAGACAGGCGGTTTAAGGACAGCAAGTATTTCTGTTTTTTTTTTTAAGCTCTTTTTGAAGGGGGGGGGCTAAAGGCTCCAGGAGCAGGAACAACAACAGCAACCAAAAAAAAGATAAAATAGTTTAAAAGACAGTGAGGGATAGGAAAAGCTGTGCAGCTGAGTTTCTGCAAGCCAAATGTCTGCTAGAATCATTTTCATGCTTCTTCTGCAGGCATTTGGCAGCGTGTGCCTGGCCTGCTCGCCAGGGTCCACAGCAGCTGGGCTGCAAAGTCAGCCTCCCCATCCACCTGTGGAAGGAGGTCCGGGAAACGATGCAAGCACTTCCAGTGAAAAAGACAGTAGCCTTGGGCTCGCAAGCGGCGACGAACGAGCGTGATCGGCATGCTGCAACAAAAACAATCAGGTGTCTTCTTGGGCCACCTCAACGACCAGCAAAACTTTATTACGCAGGTCTTTAAGGCGCCCCAACACTTTCGTTTACTCAAAAGACAGTAAACTCACCCAGGTTGGTATGCAGCCATCCCCGCGCTTTCATGTGTGCAGAGTTTGCACACCCAGTTCTGTGTTATTTACTTCTGAGTAAACACGCAAAAGGGGCGGGTTGCGAGAGTCCCACGCCAAGCAATAGAGAAAGCGCCCCAGGCCAAGGCACGGGTACAGCTTCTCCTGCGCACTTCGAGAGGCATCAGAAGAAACCTGATCCGGAGCAAACACACACACGCCCCAGCGCACATACACACACAAAAAGGAGTAGGGTTTAAAAGCGAGGGGGGGGGGGGAACAAACTTTCCACAGCTGTTTCTCTCTGGTTCAAAAAGTAGGAGGGGGACAAAGCAAAACAGACCACGCAGACAGATCAATCTACAAACTTTTATGCAAAGGCAAGACACCCGGGAGTGAAGGGAGAGAAGAGGTAAAAAGAGCGCTCTCTGTCGAAGGCTACAATGCACGCTTAGTTGGGGAGCAAGTACTGAAATCTTTGTGGCCCTACTACCGAGTAAGCAGATTGAAGGGAAATAAAGCGATCCAAGCAATGCACGACAGCCCCCGTATTTTCCAGAGAGAAAAGGCCTCCCCTTAACCCCATCAGTACCACCCCGAGCCCACCGTCAACAATAAACATCCAAGACCGCTTCCTCCTCGTCCTAGCTCAGGGAAATATAATCAGAGGTGGAGAAATCTAATTTGAAATACGGGAGGGGGGCGTCTGATCTACCTGACCGCGGGCAGATGAAGCTCTTGGAGGGCTGCGCGGGTTACGGGTTGCTCCAAGCAGAAAGAAAGATCGGGTGCCATCGACGAGGCTTGGGGGGGGGTCCCCCCAAGACCCTCCGTCCCCCAGCTGGTGGAGCAGGGCACAGCCTCTTTCTCTTCTCTCCTCTCCCCCTGCTCTGGGCTTGCAAAGCGCTTTCTTTCCCTTTCCACAGTCCGACACACGAGCTCAGGACTCCTCCCCGGCTCCCCCACCCCCCAATACCCTGCAAGGTAAACACTGGCCAGCAATAGGGGGGGGAGGGAAATGGGGGAAAGCAGGGGAGAAACAATAGCCGCGACGCGACCGCCGCTTCCCGGAACGCGAACCCACTTACAACAATGCGTTCTCCAGAGCCGAGACAAATCGCTGAGGTCCCCTGCTCTTCTGCCCCGCTGCTCGCTTCCCTTCCCTTCTTGCTTTCACCAAATGGAACAGGAAGGAGTTAGATCCAAAATAACAGCCTCGCCTCCCAAGCGGGTTTTGGGCTCCCTCCTCCCCCGCCTGGCATGGAAGAGAGAATTTAAAGAAAAAAGCCCAACAACTTCAGGGGATCCCTCGATGTGGCTTCGAACAATGGCTTTTCCCTCGAAGATCTGCTGCCCCAGCGCAGAGGCGTCCCCTGCAAATCTCCGCGCAGACGGAGCCGCTTCTACTGCAGCAGCGTCTCTTGCCCCGCTTTGCTGCGCTGTAGAAATCCGTCGTTTTCCCTTTTCTCCATCCCCCCTCCTTCGCTCCTTCTTTCTCTTATTCTCCTCCTTCCTTGACGTCAGACCCCAGGGCGGGAGTCAGGAGCCGCGAAAAGGGACGCTGTTTCTCTCCCACCCCCGTGGAAAGGGGATAAGGCTATTGACCCCTCTTTAGGCCCCCAGTCCTGCAAAAGCGCCCAATTATACTTTCTTCGGAATTTTCAAGCGACTACTGGGAGCCTGACTGAGAATCCCGCTCCCACCCCCCGCCCTTTCTTGCATCTGTGCATTGTTGCGGGGTTCGGATAAAGGATTGAATTTGCATCTTCCCTTGATTGGATTTTTAAATTTTTAATTGCACGCGTCTGCTTTGACGCTCAGAACTCCCTGATCTTCTTTCACCGTGAAACAAAGAGTCGATTGTACTTCGCATTCGTTTAATAATATCGAAAGATAAAAAGGAATTGAGACGTTTGTGTAGTACTGCCCTCTGCTGGGCAGAATCGACTCTTTACCAGGCCTTTTATGCGTCCTATTCCGCCCCACACCCCCTCCCGTATTGCTCTGGGAGAATCTCAGTTTATTTGCTTAATTCTGGAGTTTAATTTCAGCCAAGTTTTTAGACTTTTTTTTCAGAGCTGCAGTCACGTTTTTAGACTTTTTTTCCAGATCTGATCACGATTCTTAGTATATACTTAAAATATTCAAATAATTTCATGTACTTTAGCCTCAGGTCTTAATATTTACATTGTTCTGCCCATCCATGTCCTATTGACCAAGTTTGTGGTGGGGGCAAAGTAGGCGATTGCCTAGGGTGCCAGCCTTCTGGGGTGCCCAATTGAGCATGTGATTTGGCGAGGTTATCATTATGGGGGGTGTGGGGGCAGAAGCCAGCTTTGCCTAGGGTGCCAGACAGTCTAGGGCTGGTCCGGGGTTGGGGAGGAGTTTTATGCTTTTTTGCTTTTTGCTCAGATTGTTGTTGTTGTTACTAGTGGATTGCCCAGTCCCTGCTATTGCAGGACTCTGGGTGATGCACAGATGGAGGAACGTATTTGTATGGATAGACTACATATACGTTTCCCCGGTAGTGGCTCTCTGGGCCATTTTAGATCAGGAAAATGGTACATGGAGGAGGTTTAAATCGCCTGTACCTAAGTGCTGTGGTTCTAATCCAAATTGATCACACAACTCTTGGCACATAGGCTCTGACTTTACTTGATCAATTCTGGACCACGTGGCATACAAAAAAACACTGAATGCTCTTGATTAAGACATAAGGCTATAGAACAAGAGGCCTCAAGAATATCTCTAAGCCTTTGTCACCTCACTAAATTTCCTTGTGGTCCAGCATTGTTCTGTTGTTTTATTCTGTTCTGTATTATGAGCCAATATGTGTACTTACCTTTCTGATCGCTGAAGAAGACCAGTTTAGGTCAAAATGCATCAGGTCAAGTTGAATGGGTTCCCATTGAGGTTTTATGATTTTACATAGGATAGGGCTTATGATGGGCTCTTAAATTCAGTTCACAGCAGACAGACATGAGATTCAAACTTGGTACATCCTAACTGACTTGATGAATAAGACCTAGACATACAACAGTTCTGTAGAAAGTTAAACATTGCTTGAAAGGGGCATCACTTCCTATGGCATGGGTGGCCAGACTGTGGCTCAGGAGCCACATGTGGCTCTTTCACACATATTGTGTGGCTCTTGAAGCCCCCACTGTCCTGTCGGCTTGGAGAAGGAATTTGTCTCTTTAAATCACTTCTCCAAACCAAGCTAGCAGAGGCTTAAAGAATGCATTTAAAGTTAAAGTTGCTTTCTTTCCACCTCACCTTTCCCTCCATCTTCCTTCTTTGTCTTGCAACTCTTAAACACCTGACATTTATTCTACGTGGCTTCTAACATAAAGCAAGTTTTGCCACCCTTGTCCTATGGTATTTGGTCTTGCAATTGCCTCTTGTAAACAGGCTTTGCACGTTTCAGAAGCAGTGCAAAAACTTGTCACACCTGTTTGACTGGAGGCAAAAAAAATGAGATGAGAATCTACAGTACAAATCTTGGGGGAGATCACATTAGTTCCAGCATTCTTATCTCCAGCTTTCTTTAAGGGACCAGGGCTGGCCTAAAACAGTCTGCTGCTTCAAGCAACCACAACACATGATCCAAGAGAGCCTTCCTAACATCTCCTGCAGTACTACAGAGGATCTACAGAAAATACCTCACAGATCACCTGTTGCTGCTTTAACAATGTCCCTAAAGATATTTCTAGGCATACAAACTGCTTGTGCGCTTTGGACAGCCCTTTAAAGCCAAGCAGGACTGGCTTCAGTCTTGCATGGTCTGCTTTTTCCTGCACAAGAATCCCTGTAGTCTACTGATGTGCTTTAAATTTGCAAGACAAGAATGCAAACTCAGGATCTCTTCACAATTATGTTCTCACTAATCTGCATTAAGTGACCCTGAGTCTGCCAGTTTGCTTATGAACATAAAAGAGAGCCATGGGGGATCAGACCAAGGTCTGTTTAGCCTAACGTTCCTTGAAAGAATCCTACCAATCACTAGGGCTACCAGCTTTCCTGGAGAAAAATGTCCTGACCCTTTAAGGGAGACTTAATAGGATAAGATTTACCAGGTGATGTTATTCAGCTCTTTGCCATGAAAAGCTTCAGCTGTTCATGCCCGCACATTAAGCCTCTGTTAAAAGGATAGTCAGATACTGGCTAGCAGACCATAGATGGACTAGTCTAGCTTCTGCTCACTTTTCTATAAGATCATATGCTTCTCTCTGCTGACTCTTCTCCTCTGTACCTGGATGCCCTTATCTGTAATTGTGTCTTCAGCCATCGCTCTACTATGCTGATTCCATAGTAGCTTTCATTTCTACCTATCAAACTCATGTGCAATTCCCATAATTGCAAAAAGGCTAGCACAGGTTGGGGGTGTTGCCTGCTGTCAGTTACTGGAAAGCAGATTTGTGCACATCCTTGTTGGGTTTTCTACACCAAAATGCAAGGATATGGAAAAGGAGCATTAATTTCTAGCAAGCCTGGAGCTCTTAACTCACCTTCACTTTGTTCAAGGAGATCACATAAACACTAGTCAAATTGTTATCTGTGATTGGTGGAGTTCAAAGTTCTGCTGGAAAACAGTGACCAGAGAAAGACAGGAGTCAGGACACCCAGCTTGATTCTTTGGTAGTGTAAGCAGTCATCTTGTTTGAGAAGCAGAAACCAGAGAAACCAGATTAAGAAGATTTTTTTTTTTTGAGAGAAGCAGGGATGGGATCCCTTTGGATATTGGGCCCTGGGGCAGCCTCAGTGTATGTCCTATCCAGGGCTGGCTGACCCAAACCTCTTGGGGGCCTGAGGCAGGAAGTCCCTTTCATCTTCTCTTGCACCAGACTAACACTGAAGATAATATACTCCAGCAAACCTCCTAAACATTGCCTAGTGAATTGGGTCAGGTCTGCTTGTCTCCCAATACACTGCTGTGAATGGTGCTGAAAATCTACCACAAGAGTCAGCTGTCTCACTTTGCCTGTTGGTAAAGTTCTCTCTAGGAGCCCTGTGGTGCAGAGTGGTAAGCTACAGCGCTGCAGTCCAAGCTCTGTTCACGACCTGAGTTCAATCCTGGCAGAAGCTGGGTTCAGGTAACCGGCTCAAGGATGACTCCGCCTTCCATCCTTCCGAGGTCAGTAAAATTAGTACCTAGCTTGCTGGAGGTAAAATGTAGATGACTGGGGAAGGCAATGGCAAACTACTTTGTAAAAAGTCTGCCAAGAAGTGATGATGTGATGTCACCCCATGGGTCGGTAATGACTCGGTGCTTGCACAGGGGACTACCTTTACCTTTTTAGAGTTTTCTCTGCTCCTGTCTTCTCAGAACTTTTGCAAGATGGGCTGCTCTAGCTTTCAGGGTGACAAGAATCCAGAAGAGATACAACAGGTTGCCTACGTGCTCTTTAGACATTGCATAATAGGCAGAAATCTAGTATTTTCTCCATCACTTCATTTTATGGGGATCAGCTTTCCCCACCAATATTTATTTTAAATTTGGGAAAAGTACAAAGAGACAAATAATTCAATATTTCTGTTTTTTGAATGAGGCCTCTGCACTTTTAATGGGGTTGCCAACTGTCCTGGAGAAAAATGTCCAACCCATTTAACAGAGGCTTCATGTGTGGATATGAGCCGCTGAAGCTTTTCATGGCATGGAGACAAATAACATCACCTGGTAAATCACATGCTATTAAACATTCATTAAAGAGACAGGACATTTTTCTCCAGGACAGTTAGATATCCTGCCTTTTCAACAGCTGCACAGCAGCCATAAAATTAATACTGGAAGCTTTTGGCACTACCTACATTTCAGTGCTGGTAAAGTTTCACTTGTCAAGCCTCTACCTTTTGTGGTGCTATTAAAGGCACAGAAGCCCCACTAGGAAAAAAGTGGCATCTTTGCCTGGACCTGCACTTCTTGGGCTGTTGCATTGCAAAGAACCAGAAGTCTAGAGTCAGCACAGGGCAACCCCTGAAGCCATGATAAAAGTCTCAGGGTATTCCAGTTTCCCTCTTTAGATGTTCCTTTTTTCTTATCTTAACAGCCTATTTTTCCTTCAGGGGCTCTCCTTTCGTCTCCCCTCCGTTGCAACACCTGCACGGCACAGAGAAACAGGGGACTTGCAAGCACTGGGAGTCCAGCCTGTTTCAACGGTCTCGCTTGCCAGACATGGAGAAAGCTGCTGGCTTCTGCGGATTGCACAGCATTAGTCTCTGAAGCAGTTTGGGGGGGGAAAGCAGCAGATGATGAGAGGGTAATTGCAGCAGCTGGAAGAGCCAGCCACAAGGCGATGTCTGTCTTCATGCTCCACCATCTGATTAAAAGCAGGCAGACCACAGTTTTATGTCGACATCACACCTTCTCTCAGAGAAACTGGAATGAATGCACACTGAATTACAGTCAGAAGAGCGATATCCTGAGCAAGCCAAGGGAAATTAGATGCAAAGAGAGGCTCTAAGATTATCCAGCAACTGTTAGGCACATGCCACAAGTCCCTGTGGCCTAGGAGAGAGATCCAGTGCATGGTGGCCTTGAGGTTTTGACAGGGCCCACCAAATCCATTCTCACTTTGCACAGAGCACCCAATAAGGCTGATACCAGCAAGAAAGAATCTCTGGTTAAATATCTTCCTTTTTCTTCTAGACCAGGGCTCTACAATCCATGGCTCCAGATCCAAGGGTGGCTCGTTTTAAAAATAAATAAATATTTGAATTAGAGGATATTGAAAGAGTAGATGAGATGCTGGAATAATCATTCTGAGAAGGGAATGACAGGCAAAAGAAAAAGATTAAAGGGCTTCTTGGAGATGCTTTACAGAAAGGGGAATAATAGAAGGTGAACAATTGCCAGTAATCCAAATGTGAACCACATGCAGATCTATGCCAGGGCACTAAAACAATTGCTTGGGATGCTCCCATGTATATTTATGACTTATTGTGAGATCTCACTTGTGCTGCTTCCTAATTAAGGCCTCGCAACAACCAGAGTCTGGGCTGCAGGAAGCGTTATGGATTATTAATCAACATGTCAGTTATCAGTAATATCAAACTGTATATTTTCAGTTACAGAAAAATGTTTTCGTATACTGGTTCTGTATTGATCTCTTTTGCTCTGAAGTCTGACGTAGTTTGTAGGTTGTTGATCTCTGCTCTAGGGATCTGTTAAGGAGAGAGCGCCTTGTCCCCAACAAATCCTGCAGCTAGCATTGCCTAAAGGACTCCAGCTTCTAAAAAGAAATGGGTTATCTGCTAGTTGCCAATCTGTGGAGCAAGAAAGAGGTGTGCAATGACCACACTTGAGGGAGGGTAGACCGTAGAGCTTTCACTGTCCATTCTGACGGTGATCGGAAAGAGGCCCTTCAGGAAACCTATATGTTGACCAAGAAGGCAATTGCTCCATCCCCAACACCTTGCACAAGACCTTTCTCTGTCACAATGACACTTTGAGCCCCTGGACGCATCACAAGCATGATTCCCCGTAGTGACACTTCACTGCTGACCACAGTCATGCTTCTTCCTGACATGCAAGAGAGCTTGGAAGCTACTGCCCAAAACTGAAGCCTTAAGTTCCAAAAGGAGAGGTGTCAACCACAGCACTGGTGACTCCTGTTATGAGTGAAAAGTATTAGCACATCAGAAGAGACAGTTCCATTATAAGACAAGGGAAATTGATAGATTTTAGGAACCATTAAATTTGCTGTTTAATTGACATGGAAATCAGCAGGACTTGTTGCAGAACAAACTTTGCAGAGTCAGAATGAGAAAACAGTATCTCTGACCCATGGAGGAACAATCTGGCCCCAAAGTCCATACTCTTTGCACAGCTCCCCGGTTGTTGTAATGAGGCTCATGCAGAACTTCCTGCTGGATTTTGGCCCATATTAATACATAGGAGAGGATTCCATTAGAAGTGTCTTCTTTATGGGGTAATCCTCAGCAAAGTTATGCCCTTCCACCCACTGACTTAAAGGTGCATCTCTCCTATGAGGATTGCACTTGTAAGCAACATTTCTTGAACCAATCCTACCCTGGGAGCCACTGTTTGAGGCTGTTCCATGGGATGTTTCCCTACTCTCCTGCACCCCCTTTTAATCAGCAGTGAAGTTTATCTTAGCCCTTTGGATGATCTCTTAGTTTGCATGTGCAAACAGAAGTTTCCTCCATCAACATCTGGGTGCCTGATAGGGTTTAATCTTGGCCTTAGCAATGGGGACTGTGGGGCAGAGTTGGCTGACACACAGCTAGGCTATTGCAGCATCTGGAGAATATTTGGTTATGACAGCCCTTCTCTTCTGAGAGATGTGTCTTACTCAGGGGCCTGTCATCAACCTCCCAGAAGAATTAGGAGCAGGAGTGCAGGGCTGAGGATCCAGAACTCAGTTCAAGTGTGCACCTGTGCTGGTTGCAAGTGGGGCTCCTCATCAACAGGCTCATGTGGTGTGGAGAAGTTTTTTCTCTCTCTCTCCTAGGCTGAGGGATCACTCACTGATGTTGACAAGCTGTGCATGCAGAAGGGCTTCTTTCCAGAGCACAGAATTCACTTGTGGACTCACTACCACAAGATGTATTAATTGGCCACTGTCTACGGTGGCTTTTTTCAAAAAAATAATTGGGCAGATTTGTGAAGGAGACCCCAAGATATTGGCTTGTTCACTCATAATGCTGTTATCCCTACTTTTCAGCCAAAATGGGCTCCCAAAATGACTCAAAAGAATCAAAAGACTGCGCAAAATTGCAGTTAAATTTCAATAAAACTGTTTCTTGGGGGAGGGATTATCAGGGAGCTGTTTCTGTCTTACCTTGAATGGCCTCATCAAAGGCAGTTGGAAGCTGGAGAGAGAGCAGGGCCTTCAGCTGGAGCCAAATCCAGGAACAATTGAGGGCTGTCTGGTTGCCTCCTCCAAACACAGTCTTAGCCACGGGGCATCTGGGGCAAGATTTCTGGCCCTGTGACTGGGGGGGTGGGTTTGCACAGGGAGCATACCCTGCCCTGCAGCCAACTGCTGCCCCTGAAGTCCCTGCTACCTGACAGTTGATTCCCCTCCCCCAACGCGCTGCTCACGTGATTCTCAAGTTCTGCCTGGGCCCCTAAAATCACAAAGACTGCCCCTGGCTTCCTCCCTTTCCCTTCCTGCTATATAGCCAACCCTCCATATAGAGAAGCACAGCAGACATGAGGAGGCTGGTCTTCCAAGCCTGCTGTTGGTGAGCTGCTATTAGAAATAGGCTGCTGAGATGTTGGCCTGACCCAGCAGACTCTCTGCTTTGAGGTGTTGCTTGCCACCTTGTTCTTCTGACCCTGCTTCTATGCTTTTAAAAGCAGTCAAACAGAGAAACTAAGCCTATAAAAGTTTTCCTGGCATGGAGATAAAGTGCAGAGAAAAGCTTCACCTGCTAAATTTCTCTCTAAGAGCAGGAGCAGGGAGTGGAGCAAGGGCAGGACAACTGAGCTCATCAGACTCTTTTAAAGATGAGTTCAAAATCTGAGGCGATGTTCTGAGGAGTTTCAAGCAGTGGGCAGACATAAGGGGGAGTGGTTTGGTGTGCTTCAAGATGGCTGCCAGTTACACCCTTCAGGACCAGCCCTGAGAGGGAAAGTGTGGGCCATTTGCCCAGTGGGCCTTGCAGCACTTTCTTCTGAGGTGTCCTCTAAGGTGCCTGATGGTCTGTCATTCTCTTGCAACAGGTTGTTGCCTCTAGCTTGGATCCCTGATGTACCAAATGAAGCCTCCTCACTTTACCAGGACACCTCATGGGATTTTCTTTTTTAAAGTTCTAATTCAAAACAGGTCAGCATCTGCACACTTATGTGCCCACAATCATTCACAGTTGAATGAAGTCAGCCTCACTGGAATGGGGGCGGCTAGCTGTGCTGGCAAACAGATTTTCCAACTTTCCCCAGCCCCTCTGGCTCTGCTCCTGTGCATGTCATGCAGAAATGTAACAGGAAGAGATCTTGTCCATACTTTGTACTCGTGGCATGTCAGGTAATGGAACCAAGACTGTTGGGGGGTGGGGGAGACATGTGGGCAATCCTATAAAGCCAACAAAACAGCCTGAGAACCTCTGGAATGGTGTGAAAGGTATTGACTTCTTCAAAGAGAAATGGAGCAGATGAGCCTAAATTCTCAGTAGGAGGGTCCAGGGTTGAAGATCAAACCCACCCCACACACAAAGATTTGTTATATTCCAAGTGTGTGTGGGGGGGGGGGGGGGAGGAACCTTTCATCAATTAGCAAATCAAGATTAATACACAAGTTCTGTCCCAATCTGCTTCCTCTTGCACATCTTGCTCCCTTTTCCTCTAAAGGGAAATTAATTAATCAGGCCTACATCTGTTCCACGCCTACTCTCTGATGAACGTTTGGGTCTTTCTGCTCACCCCACCCCCACAGGATGTTTCCTGCAACACAGATCACTAAACAGGAACCCATCCATCACAACCAAAGGCTCTCGTGCAGCTTCTAAGCTTCCACACCCATTGTAGCACGGAGTTTATTTCCATCCATCCATCTGTCCGGTGTCCCAGCAGAATCCCAGTAGTTCCCTATCTTCAAAGCGTAGATGGCAATACTTTTATATTGGCCCTGCCTTTAACTGACATACTGAAACTGAACAAGTGAAAAATCTCTGTGGTGGCAAAATAATATTAGAACTAATGTTTATAGATTGCAAGAACTCCTTGGGCCCTCAATCCATATTCTTCAAAGGTCTTTGGTTCCGTTCTCTCACTTTTTTTTCTGGATTTAATGAAGAAATATAAGAATGCAAAGATTTGTCTGCTAAACTGCTATGAGTCTGGCTATGCTTAAAGGCTCAAAAGAAGGGTCAATGAGAAACAGTGATAACCCCCCAAGGTAGGAAAAAAGTTGTCTGGTCTCTCCTTCCCAAAATAACTGCTGTTGTGATCAGAGATCTCAGTGCAACTCTGTTCACCTCCTGGCATACCATGGCACTACCCAGCTCAATATGGAGCGCAACCCAGGCAGAACAGAAAGCATTCACTCTCCTGCCGACCTCACTGACTGCCTGGGGCTCCTCAGGTTAGTCACATTTCACTGCTCCTTTTCTAAAAGTAATTTGCAATCCCATCTGGAGCCCTCTGCCATCTCTCCCTGGAAGAAGCTACTGACCCCAGCTCTGCCACGGCTATAATTAGCCCAAGCCAGGAGCTGGGAGAACATGCAGTTGGAGAGAGCCCTCGGGTGGGATCACACCTGAGTCAAAATAAGGGCAAGAGGACTGCAAAAGGTTCCTTATGAGTGGGGTGTATTTTGTGGCTGGAGAGTTGCCGATGGCTAAAAAGGTGTGCAGCCCAGTACTTTGCATGCTTACTCAAAAGTTGGTTCAGTGGACTTATATGTCATAAAGTTAGCCCAGTGTGGTCAGGATGAAACATGTACACTAGATATGTGTCAGCATGAATGCAGCTCATTTTCCAGTTCAGTCCCAAATTCCATTAAAGTCACCTGGTCATAAGGAGGAAACTTTCTTTCTCCTGTATCTCACTCTGAAGAGGTGCCTGACGAGATTCACTACATCCCTGTTTAAGGAATGGCCCCAATCTGGGCAGTGACCCGTACAAATGGCTACAAGGGATTTGCTGATAAAGTGGCAATGCTCCTCTACAAGCTTGGAAGGCATACTAAGAATCCAGATAGAATGAAAAAAGGAAATATTTATTGAGCGGGATAATGCAACTGTCTGGTCTGGAGAATCAGAAAACTCAAACTGCCAAAATAACATCAGGTGTTCAGTAACACTCAAGACTAGCAATCTTATTACAAAAGTTCAAATATTCCAAGCACCCCCACATTGTCCAGGGTATTCCACTCCAGAAGGGAGCCAAAGAGGTAGATAGTAAAGAAGGGCTATAGTTACCTCTCTGTGGGTCTAGGAAAAAGTCCCATGCTAGAGTCTGGAGTCTGAACATCCAGAGAACCAGTAGTTCAAAGTAATCAAGAACGGAAGAGTACCAAAGGCATGTCACATATGTTTAGAACCAGTTACTCCACAGATGCACAAATTGGGGTGGTTTGGGCTCAGTCAGGGTAGAGCACCCTTAAGCCAAGAATGGCTGGACTGAGCATAGGAAGACACAATTTGGAGACCCAATTGTAAGGCAAGACTGATTCTTAAAAAGGCTCTTTTCTTCCCAGGCTTGGAAAGGTTGGAGGGAGCAAAGCAGGGGTGAATCAGATATGGGGAGGCAGGGAAAGGGTTGGTTAGGGCCAGACTTGCTGACTGGTGACCAGTAAATTTGATGGGCAGATTGCAAACAGTTCAGTTACTGTGATGGTAAGACCGATTTATAGGAAATGCTAATGTGGGTATAGTTTATTTTTGGCACTATGCTAATACAGCAGGTTCCTCTTGCAGCTAAAAGTATGCTGATTAACACTGAAAGACAGGCCTTGATTAGGGATGTCCCAGTTCACTGGGCTGGCTTCTCTGTCCTTGCTGCAGCAGTGGGGGGGGGGGGCTAAACTTTACTGCCCAAACACTGACAGAAACTGGTCCCGGGTCATGATAGGTGCAGGGAAAAGACAAACCAAAACAAACATTTATTGACAATGGTGCTGGCAACATGGATTCCAAATTTGTCCAACAGTATGAATAGAGAAGCATAAGAACATAAGAAGAGCCCTGCTGGATCAGTCAAATAGTCAGTCAATCTAGCCCAGCATCCTATCTTACACAGTGGCCAACCAGTTGCTCTGGAGACCAATAACAAGGCATAGAGGCTGAGGCCTTCCCCTGATGTTGCCTCCTGGCTCTGGGATCCAGAGGCTTAGTGCAGCAAGGGATGCTTAACCATTCCCCCTTTGTCATTTTTCCTTTGCAACTCACAGTAGAATTTTTGTCAGTTTGGTGCAGGGAAAAATGGCAAGGGAAGGATTACACCCACTCACTCCCCTGTTCCAAATAACTTCTCACTACCACCCAGCAGTCATGTAACCCAGCAAAGTTGCAGTGGGAAAGTTTGCTGGCATGTGGTTCCAGCCTAAGCATGCATTATATTTGCAGCCTAAAGACCAAACTGAGACAAGAGGATGGGAAATCTATGACCAGATCTTCTGTGGTTTTCTTAAAAGCTAATAGCAGCCATGGAGGCCTGATTTGTATCAGAGCTGGGAGACAGGAGTTAACCCTTTCCCCCTGCACCATTTTCACTCTTTAAATAACTGCCACTTAGTTGGTACTTGCCCCACAGAGGAAGGGTACCTATAGATTCTCTTTTAGCACCATGCCCCCCCAATCTCCCCTCTTAGGCTTGCTATTTGCTTTTTAAAAAAAAATGTAGATCTGAATGCAGATCTTGTATCATCATGTTTAATTGGGCCCTAAGCGACATGGAACTCTAAAATGGTGGCTCTTAGCATGATGGTAATTTGTGCATATCTACAAACTTATTATAGCAGTTTAATTGCCAGTTTATACCTGGGAACTCTAGCTTGCTGACGTGACCACTCCCTGTTCACTTGGGCCTGGTCTACCTATGCAGTAAAATGAGGTGAAAATGACATAATAGACTCTTCGGGAGGTAGAATGAATGGTACTATTCCATAATATAGGGGAGACTTACATTTTTGTATGTTTTCCCCACATTCAAAAACTCCCTGCACAATTAAATTTATTTATTAAAACATTAGTATCTTGCATTTCTGCTTGGTTTGCATTTAAACCATTGCATTGGAACCATTTAAAAACTTCTTGCATATGGAAAACTAGCACATAAGAAGTGGGCTAGATTTCCCCCCTCCTTGTTGAGTTCTCTCTCTCTGTGTATCTTACTTTCAGAGAGTTTTGCGCATGGCTGGGCATTCAAAAACAGCATGTTCAACCACCAGGTAGAAGCGGTACCATCTTTTCTACCACCTCTTGATTCTGCTGCTTTCATTGGTTAGGCCTGAGCAATTCCTAGCATTCTTCCTGAAACTATATTTCCCAGGGTCCCTTGGGGAAAGGGGATTAGTACTGTGCAGTTTCTGAAATGGTAAAGGGCAAGAGAGGGAGAGAGTATGTAGCATTGTTTCAGCTGTCATGTGTCAATTACACATATGACCCTTTACAGGTGACTTAAGGACACCACAGTGTCAGGTTGCCAGCTGGATACCCAGATGGCCTAAATCAGACAGGCTAGTCTGGGTAACATTAAGGGCAGGAGAGTAGGAGACAAATCGATCTGTATGATGTTCTCATTCATTTCACTGAGGCTTGTGCAGGAGAACTTCTCAGTGGATCATGCCCAATGTTCAGCAGTGGGGCAGGGAGTATGTGCTGAAGTGTCTGGTGCATGCGATGAGGCATTTATGTACACTCCTGATCATATGTCAGATTCTGCAAGGAACCATCTGGTTCATTTCCTCAGCATTGCCCATTTAATTGTGCAAACTGTATCACACAATAGTTGGAACTGCATATTTTCTGGCCTAACCTGCAGCAGTGCTTAAACTTCTGACTGCTGAATCACACCACTGGAGAAACAGTTCGATTCTGTGTCTGAAAAGGGTTTTGTTTTAGAATGTGCATGTAAAGTTAGGAACTGCCCCCCATCAGGAAAACCTTATATTTCTGCATGTATCACTGATCAGGTTGTGCTTTTTGGATGGAAAAAGGCAGGTCCTGAGTAGTTCATGCAGAGATGAAACAAACAGCCTCCTTCGTGATCAGGGGATTGAGCTTTAGCTCTGCAGTGGAAAAGATTGAATAATCCAACCCTGCTAAATGCTGAGAAGCAGCAAACTCTTTGTCCCAGTAGAGGATGATTGGATCAGAATAAAACAAGAAACTCAGGCAGAGGAGCATCAAGAAGGCTCCTCTGTGAGTGGGTATTTTGAGCTCACAGGAGATTTAATTTTTGATTTCTTGAAGCTCTAGCAGTGCTGTCATGGCATGCAATAACTGACCTAACTGGGAAAAAGGCATCATTCCACATATGCCAGGTGATGCACACAAAAACTTCAGACTGTGAATATTTGGAAAAGATGACAAGTTGGATTGTTTGTCACCTCCATAAAAACTATACACAAGGAAACACAAATGTCAGAAATTGCAGCTGTCCATACAGAGGGCTAGAAGTCCCACCCATAGCATGATGGATAATAGATAACCCAGTTGGAGCAAAAGATGGATTCTAACAATCATTTAGCAACACAACACACTAGGAATGGCTTTTTTGCACAACAGAGATAGCTGGGCAGAGGTGGAACAAGGGAAATCAAAAGCTGTATGTAGACAGGAAAAAAGGCCTGGATGAACACAGAACTGGGTGTGTGTATTGGGGGTGGGGGGTGGAGTTGGATTATATTTTCTTTGGTTTGAAAAACACAGCTGAATTCTTTGATATGATCATTTAAGATACTCATATTAGGAAATCAATTTTATTTCAATGACAAACACAACTATTTGTCCCAATTAATGGGGACAAAATCTCAGAAACTATGCAAGGAGCCCTTCTTCTCAAATTTCAGGTACACATGAGAAAGCATCCTTATTCTATGGGTAAATGACATTCTTAGTAGAAAATCAGGCTTGGGGAAGTCTGAATCGAAGTGTGATGGGGTGGGGCATTTGTATTTATTTATTTATTATTTATTTTCATGTAAAGGGAGGTGAAGCCTCCCCCCATCCCTTCACAATCAATCCCCTTTGCTGATTTAAACATTTTCTCCAGCACGGTCAGGTACCCATATTGAAGCCTGGCTGGGAGAAAATGGATTTCAAATAGCTGACTGCCATGAGTTAAGGCAGCAGAGGAGGGACAGTTAGTTCTACTGACTGACATATTCCAGTTTTGTTTTAAAAACAGATGCATACATCCAAACTTTACCTATGAATAGGGTGGCTCATGCATATGTCCTCCCTAGCAGCTTTTAAGCATGATAAGGATGCCTGAGAGATCATAGATCCAAAATCAGTGCGTCTTTCTCACAGAGATTATCTGATCTGTTGTCATCACTGACTTTTCATGCGCCTCGAATATGTGAGTCTGATCTTTACTGTAAAGAGATGAGCCTTAGCCACTGCCTTTGTCCTCCTTCCTCTCACATTTGCAGGTGAGCTGACTTCCACGGGCTGTGTAGCTTCTGCCTCTGTGTCTTCCAGTTCACCCTTGCTGCTTACCAGTATGTGTACACAAAGCCTTTGCTTCTATCCCATAGAGCAGGGGTGTCAAACATGTGGCCCAAGAGCCAGAAGAGGCCCCCAGAGGGCTCCTATCAGGCCTGTGAGCAACTGGCTGTAATCTGCTTCCTTCTCCCTCTCTCTTGCTTCCTTCAGCACCACAGCTTGCTTTGCCAGGCTTGCTCAATCACACAGGAGCTATGGAGCAAAGCCTCTATTTTCTCCATTGGCTGAGGCTTCTCCCTTGGGGTGGAAGAGGAGGAGGGAGCACTTGCTTTGCCAGACTCTCTCAATCATAAAGCAGACCTACTGAGCCAACCCTCCTTCTACTGGCTGAGGCGCCTCTTGCTCCTTGTCCCCTGGGGAGGAAGGGAAAGAGCAAGAAATTCCTTTGCTGAGTTCCCTCAATTGCATGGGAGAGATATAAAGCACCTTCAAGACCAACAAAGTTTTATTCAAGGTATGAGCTGTTTATCTTGCTACAGAGAGAAAGAGAGAGAGAGTTATTGGCTGTTATGCCAGAGCTCTCCTGGGTGCAACTGGATTTGCCTCCTCCTTTTCATTTGTATCATACCTTAATGATCCAGTCTTTCTCAGTAGGAAAGCAATGTGAACTGTTTAGATGAGGAATAGCAACAAGCCAGTGAGACGAATGAGCCTGAGAGTGTGTGCCCAGATCAAGTTCACTCAGCACATTTGCTTTGTAGACTGGGGCTTTTTAACCTAGGCTGCCCAGATATAAGGCTGATCCTGACCACTATACATGGTTATCTTTCTATACTTGCACTGCCTCATAGCAGTTGCAGTTAATTTTCTGGGAAGACTATAGTTTTGTACACAAACAAACAGCCCTCACTCTGTGACATGATGCCTTCACATGTTCTTGACCAGCACACAAACCAATTTATGTATAAAAGCTCACAATGCTCAGTCATTACATGTTTTCCTCTGGGTCAATAAATCAAGAGTAGGTTTGCAATTTATAGACACACACCTAAACAGCATACTCAAGATTGCTACAGCACAGACATGGTCTCCAGATTTTGATGCAATAATTCAGAGCAAGAGGTGTCAGTTATCAGAGACAAAATAAACAAAACAAAACATTGCAAGAGTGCTAATCTTTTAAGCATATTTTATTTTAAGGTTTAAAAAAACAATTAATTGTGTTTGTGTCCTTTATAAAGTTTATATCTCTGCTGCCTGGCATTACATTTTATGACACACATGGCCTGGCCTGACAAGGTCTCATTTATTACATCTGGCCCTCACAACAAATGAGTTCGACACCCCTGCCCTAGATAGCAGACAGGTTGGCTACCTATCATGAAACAGAGGGGGAAAGCAGAATACCTCCTGTTTGAGCCTGTCATGATCCTCAGCCTAGTGAGGCCAACAGCTCCAGGGAAGCCTGTATCAGAATAGCTACAGGGTTTGCATTTCCCAGGATCCCTTTTGTTCCTCTGATTGGGTGGGCAGTAATTTTGGAGGGAAAACTTGTCAAGTGAGGCCTTAGCTTGCCAATCCCCAGGTCCCAGAAGGGGATCCCCAAGTGTTGCAGGCTTCTTTCCACCCCCAGTCAGCTGGCCAGTGGGAGGAAGCACTGCCCTCACAGCCACCATGTGCCTTTCCAACTCCAAAGGCTTAGAAGACTTTGAAGGGCTTGCTTTTTGAAAGTTGTGTGTGCCTTTAAATCTCCAGAGCTAGGCTGAAAGGAGGCAGGATGAGCCTGCAGAACAAGGTGGCTGTTGTGAGAAAGGGAAGCCCCCTCCCTCCATTTATTTTACAGCCCATTCAGAAATCATTTGTACAGTAAAATAGAGAAAACCTCTGGTTTCCCTGTGTTAGTCTGAAGAACTTGGTTGAGTATACAGCATTCAACAACTCCCATGGTGAGTAAATTGCCCAAGTGAGACCACAAAGTGTTTCCTCCAAACTGTGTTTATTTTGGCTGCTCTGTGTGTGTGTGTGAGAGAGAGAGAGCACTGCTGCTGGGGGATGAGGGAATGAAGACTGCATTCAGGGGAACTGCACTGCTGTATTTTTATTTATTTTAGGGAATGGGAAAGTCTCCTGGCTCCACTCCCAAAGTCCCCAGATATTTTCTGAGTTAGACTTGGCAACTCTATGGAGACCAGCAGGGTGGGACCTGGATAAAAGGAAATAAAAGGCCAAGCTAGAGAGAGGGAAGTGTTCTCTTTGGAAAGGCTGAGCTGGGAGGCAGTTGCAGCAGGAGGGTTCCCTCATCCAAAGAGGGGTGAGTCAGTTGGAATCAGAAGGAGGAAACATTTAGTTAGTTGCGTCAGGGCTTTTATTTTTTTTGTAGCACCTTTACTGCTCTTTCCTTGATCACTATTGCACTAAATAAGTAAAACCCACTTGTTTGTTCTAGGGCACTTACAGTAAACTAATTATTGTTATACTGCCTGGGTCCTCACATCTCTTTGGTCACAAATAGAAGGTGTTTGTTAAGAAGAAAGACACAGGGGGTGGGTGAGTGCTCTGGGCCCTCCCAGACTGATCCATACCAGAGTACTGGCAGCCAGTAGAAGCCCTGCCTGGTCCCCTACTTGTGACAGGGCCTCTTCCTGCATCCGTCCAGGTAAACCAGATAAACTGATGGGGAGAGATCAGGGTAGGAAACGTGAGTCTCTAAACTTTCCAAGTTGCACAGCCTGTCCTGCCACCAGGGAAGGCTTTGGGTCCTCTGCCTAGGAGACTGAATTCCCAAGCCCTCCCAAACACACTGAGATGGGTACAATTATCAGCAGAAAGTAGAAACACTATGCATGTTAAATCAACTGGAATGATCTTGTTTGGTGGGAATATTGGCTGTTGCGTGAACTATGTCCTTAACAAGAGCATGTCTGCTGACTCTCATTCTTTCTTCTTCCTACCTACTACTGTTTAGGGAAACTATATTAAAATAAAGTACCAGAAGGTTTGCAACCATTGTGAAATGCCAGAACAATTTGGCCACATTCATAGCCAGTCTCTACAAATTGACATAGTTCAGGCTGGATCATCTATCCTCTGTTATATAAAATAATAAAAGCCCTTTCGTCTTGGCAAAATTGAGCAACCTGATTGGTTGGGACTGGGTAGAACTGTGGTGCATCAACTTTTGGCCCATCAAACTATCACTTGAGTACTTGCTTGCCACTGGTTGAGTGGCTGTTGCTAGCCAGCAAAGCTGATTCTGTCAGTAAAAGGCAACCAACCTTAGTTCTGGCAGTTACTGGCTCCCTACCCTTCCATTGGCTAAGCTGCCTGTCGCACTGATTCACAAAGGAGAGAAAGAAACCCTTCCCTCGATTGGCTGGGGGTGGGAGAAGGAGGGAAACATCCAGAGAGAAGGCTTCCCTTGATTGGATGAGGACTCCTCCATATCCTTCTCTGGAAGGGGAAAAAATGGCATCCTGTGGCAACAGACCAGATACAGAGAGATATATAGAGTGGGAAAGCAAGACACAGAGAGAGACTGAAGTCCTGTGCTTAAGACCAACAACGTTCTCAGAGACAGGCTGTTGATCTGAAAGGTATCACACTAAAGGCCTCTAAGGCAGAAGTTATTGGGACCAGTTTTGAATATGGCTGCCAGTTCCAGGTTGGTGGGAAATTCCTGGAGATTCTGTGGTGGCGTTTTAGGAGGGCATAGGAGTTAAGTCTTCAGAGTGGGGTCTGCCAGACACAGGTTTTTGCTATGGAAGCTGACTGGGTGATTTTGGACCAGTCACAGACTTCCAGCCTAATCTGCCTCACAGGGATTGTTGTTCAGATCAAAGTGGGGAGAGGAGAATGATGTAAACTGCTTTACCCCCCTGCCTTTGGAGAAAGATTGTCCTTTTCCTACGTAGAGGCTGCAGGGAGGGGAAAGGTGAAGGAAAGCTGAAGTCAGAGGAGCAAATAAAGGGAAGGTGATAGAGTTGCCAACTCCAGGTTAGGAAATTCCAGGAGATTTAAGGGGTAGGGCCTGGAGAGGGTGGGGTTTGAGGAGGGGTGGGACCTCAGACAGGTACAATGCCATTTCCTCCTGGGGAACCATTGTTGTCAATCTCCAGGTGAAATCACTCAGAATTACATCTGCTCTCCATTTAGCAGAGATCAGCTCTCCTAGAGGTGTGGGGGGTGGTATTCACCCAGAGCCTTGTTCTAGAGCTCATTGTATTTTTCTCCTTATTCCTGGGCCTTATTCCTAGTTATTAATAAAGCTCTAACTGTGCATTTTTGATGTATAGCTGAAGCTCCAGTTTCTCTCACAGAAATGTTTATCATGGAAATCCCCTGTGCAGTTATCCACTGGGAAGGATCCTGAGTACTTTCCATCTGTACTCAGCCACTTCCTCTTCACTTTGCTTCATCTTGATTAGGAGTGTGATGTTGTCTGTAGCTGGCCTTGATAGTGGAGTTTTCCCAGTGGTATAGCCAACAGCATGCTGGACTTGAATCAGAAAAACCTAGATTAAAATCTCACCTTTGCCTATGGGATGATTTTGGGCCTAGTCTCATTCTCTCTGCCTAACCTACCACACAGGACTGCTGCAAAGATAAAATGGGGCAATCCCATTTACACTGCCCAGATCATCTGGGGGGACTACTGGGACACAAGTGGAATAAAGAAAAACAAGAACAATCATGTATTGTGGCTATTCAGCCTTCTCCAGAAGAAAGATATCAGAGAGATAACAAATCCCCTGGCATCTATCCTTTTATAAGGTGTAAGGATCACAACCTACTATACCAACGCAATTGAGACACCATCCCCTGGTCCTGTAATAATAAGAATAATTAATATGGATTGAACACATCATTCTGTCCACCAAAAGACACAGAAAAAGTGAGGAGGAAAAGTACTTTTTTAAGGGTCCAGATTGATTATACAATAGTGTATTGTTAACTAATCTATGTTATCATGAATAGCCACACTAGATCAGGGACATATCAAGCAGCAGTGGGTAACAATACGGTTTGTAAGCACCTCACATCCCTGTAAATCAGGCCAGAATTATTGTATTAAAAAAAAAAGGTGAGCTGTGGAGGGGATGGCAGCAGTTTCCTTAAGTCCCTTCACGGTAGAAGCAAGATCCAGCATGCCAGCCTTATGGCTTACAAGCAGAGCCAGCTAACTACATCATGGAACCTTTGGCAGAAAGACCAGTATTTCCACACTCCCTTGCCCTCTGCCCAGGAAGCCTCTTGCCCTGGATCAAGCAATGCAAATTTAAGGTACTTCCCCAAGTGAAAAAGTACAGTTACGTTGCAGAGCTGGCTTCCAGCAATAAGGAATATGTGTCCCCCACCCCTTTCTGGATTAACAGATACAACAATTGTGCTCCCATTTCCAGTGCCTCTTTTTGCATGAAGAAATATTTGTTCTACCTTGATTCTTCAAAACAAGTATATCCAAATGTGTATCTTGTTGTTACCTGCGTGACAATTATCTCCAGCTCTGGATTTTCCCAACTACACCCCAAGCACATCTCTTGTGCTGTTGCAGAGTATGATGGGACAGCTGGGACTGGGGACCAGAGGTCATCTAGAGCAGAAAGGATGGGCAGACCAAGGGGAGGAGATGGCCTGCTTGACAACTTGGCTAACACTTGCATCATTTCTCCAGCCAGTTGGCTTGGATGAAAAGTTCAGGTGGTGTCCCATCCCTCCTCCAAGTAAAAACTCTTTTTATAAACCTGACCATTGACTGTGTATTAATGGGATTTAAAATGAGTGGCCACGAGTGCTGCAGACTGTTCTGTCACCGCAACAGTTTACCACCACACTCTCCTGTGTCTGTAGACCAAGCCCAATCAGAGAGACCAACAAGCATGAAATGTCTTAACACTGCTGGATTCACTTGGAGATGCTATGTGAGACTGGCCCTGGCACCATGCACCATTCATGCATGCTTTCCCAGAGGAGCTCCTTGTTCTGGAACTGGATGCACATGTTTCAGTTAGACAGAGGCTCTGAAGGTTTGTCAGACTGCGCTCAGCAATCAAGAAAGTGTGTTTGTCAGTGACCTGGCAACAGCACAAAAGTTGCAGGGACAAAGGAAGCAGTGAACAATTTGCAAAATTCCTAGCTAGCCTGGAATCCTGCATGCCTCCCCCAGGGGTCTAAAGCTAATCTCAGTGACTGCCTTGAGGGATGTATCACCTTTTTTCAGTACTGCTGCCACATATAAGAGAGCCCTTGCAGTCTAGGAAGTCATCCCTGTATTTCAAGATGGAGTGAGAATTTCATCTAGGATTGCACTGATGATCTCCCTCAGACCCTCATTTGTATTCATGACTTGTAAAGGCATGTCTGCACAGGACATTTTCAGGATTTGGATGTATTGTATAATCCAGATTGGATACAATAAACTACAAGCAACCTGAATCAAGCACCAGTTCTGGTCTCCCAGCCTGCAGCACACTTTTTCTAGCACTGAGCTGTAATAATTGGAATGTTTCACCTTTTGGATTTCTACCTGTTGCACATTAGGAAGTCTGCCTGAAAACTGTGCATATCAAATCTATATAATACCTTTTATTAAGACCAAACAAATAAAGAATGCTTTCTGCAAGCTTTCAAGTTCACATGTATTGTGTTATTTTGGTTGATTTTAATAAAAGTTATTGCATGGATTTTACTGGTGACTAATACAGCTACCAAAAAAGGCAGCAACCCTATAGAGTATGGTTGCCAGCTGTGGGATGGGAAATACCCATAGAATTTGGGGGTGGAGCTTGAGGAGGGGCGGAACTTCAGTGGGGTATAATGCCAAAGAGTCCACCTTCCAAAGCTGCTATTTTCTCCAGATGAATTAATCTCTGTTCCCTGGCAATGAGTTATAATAGTGGCAGATCTCCAGCTACTACCTGGAGGTTGGCAACCCTACTATAGAGTGACAACATGTAGCGAGAAGTGGGAGATCCATGACTGAAACATGTGCATCCAGTCTTTAAATTTACTAAGGTCTTTAGAAGCAGCCAAGGGCCAGAGGGGGCAAAACAGAATGAGGCTGGGGCCAACCCTTTCTCCTTGCACCATTATCTGGATAGAAAGCCCCTCCCCCAGCTCCTTCTAGGTCCGATAGCAGGGCAAAGAAAACAGGCTGTTATTTTCCCAGCTGGGTCTTAGCAAGGAGGTAGGTAAGGGTGTGTATGTGTGATTTCTGTTGAGAAGAAGTTTAATCTTCCTACCCAATGACTAACCCCAAATCCCTTTCTTGGAGGGTTGCCAACAGCCTGGAGAAAAAAATCTTTTGCCCCTTTCATAGAGGCTTAGTGAGATGTATTTCACCAGGTTGAGTTGTTTACCTCCATGCCACAAAAAGTTTCAACTGCCCATCTCCACATCTTAAAAATGACTTCTCATATTCAACACATGCATTTCTGATGTTAACAATTCACAGGTTTGGAACTAGCCAGCTTCTCCATTGATTCTTGGCTTTTGTACCTGCAGGTCCCATGATTCTCAGCATAACCTTTCTGGGTGGTTAAAGAAAATGCCTCCTTCCTTTCTCACCAGCAGAAAAGCTGGTTGGGTCTAACCTAATGACATTAAAATACACATACACATTTGGGCTCAACAATACAGCCATGTTACTTCCTGAGACCTCCAAGGTTTTTCCACTCACATTTGTGAATCCCCACCTGGAAATGTGTTGGTCTCACCTAGACAGCTAGGAAGTCTGAGTCCGACTGTGGCTCTGTGCACTGCCCCCTCTCACCAAATTGTAGTTCTCAAGGTCTCCTGGGACAATGGAATGACTATGAAAGTGTGCAGTGTAAATGTCTGCTTTAAATATGTGATTATTTTTGTTCCCATTCATCTTTTGTCATCCATTTTCTCCCCATTCTCAAAGTGCAGATGGTATGCTCTTTGAGGAAGACTCCCCCCCCCCCGTTATGTATTCTGTAAAGCAGTTTAACACATATCCATATTTTTATATGAAACACACAGACACACAATACATTTAAGACTGCCAAAAGGCCTGGTGAAACTATTCTGTCCCTTTAATAGAAGCTTAATGTGTAAAAATTAGCAGCTGACATTTTTCATGGCACAGAAGTAAATACCATCCCATTATATCTCCATTAAGGGGGACAGGTCATTTTTATCCAGGCTGGTTGGCAACCCTACCCTGTTTGGTTATTCAGCTAGGCTTCTTAGTGTCAAGGCATCGCAGATGTGGATCCATCACTGCAATTGGTCTATTATATAAAAAACTTCCTTGTATTAAGCAATGTTTCTAGCTGACACTTTAACTGCCCTGTCTTAAATGTATTCTACTACGCTGTATCTATACTTCTGGCAAGTGCATATTTTGTAAGTTGCCTTGAGTCCCTTTGCTGGGGAGGAAAGAGAAGATACAAGCATTTCAACAAATACAAAGTCAATTCATCTAGCACAGGATTGTCTACTGTGGCAGGTGGCAGCAGCAGCCTCTAACGTACCATGCAGGTCCCTCTCCCTGATGCTTGCTACCTGAACTCCTTTAATAGCTGATGATGCCAAGGATGGAACCTAAGAGCTTCTGCAGGCAAGGGATGCGCTCAGCCATTGGGCTACAGGCCATTCCAAAATAGTGAGCAGGCGGAGACCACTCAGTGGGTTCACAGTAGAGGCCCAGTTAGACTCAGGAATTCTTTGGTTCATGCAAGCCAGCCTCCTTGTCATTATGCAGCACAGGATGGAAATTCTGGCCAGGAGCTCTTAGTAGAATACTCCACAGGCATGAAGCTTCAAGAGCAGGCCAGTTTATGTACCAAACAGTGCAGCTAAGTGAGGCAAGAAGCCGGAAGTGATTCCCCATCCCAGCAGAAACCATCTGGGCCGGCTGGTTTCACCATCTGAGCAGGAATCACAGTTTTGTTGCTGCTGCACACAAACTGCCACCCACACAACTGCTTCCCAGAGTGACAAGTGGGCAATGACATCATCCATTGCTTTACAGGGATGCTCAACAGGCCCCCTCCTGGCTTCTTCCAGCTAACCCCCCCCCCCCCCCCGCCTCCAGCCTTGGTGAAAATTGCCCCCAGCCAAATCCAGGCTTGTCAGGCTTTTCCATTTGCAGGTCAAGATGTATTGCTTATGAAATTCAGACTGCTGGCTGCAGCTAGCTTGCATCTCTCTGTTTAGCAGAAGTTCGGGAGGAGGAGGAGGGGATCTGAAGACAGGCAGCAGTAGAACTGGAGGGCAGGAATGAGCACCATAGCACCGGGACCTCAGAGCCCTCAACAGAGCCTTTTATCCAACATGATTGGATAAAAGAGTGCAGAGAAGTACAAGAAGGAAATTAGTCTGCAAACTGACAATCCAACCATAAGCTAACCCTCTGCAGGTATTCAAGCATGGAGGAAGCCACACAAACATACTCTAGGGATGCCAGCTTTTTAAAATTGGCCCTGCTCTTTTGCCTCCACAAAGCACCCTGAAATTAAAGAAGTGTTTTCAGATCCTTGCCAGGGAGACCTTTGCCAGCTTCCTGGGCTGTGCCTACCGCAGCCCAGGCCACTCAGCATCTGAAACTTCCAGCAATGGAAGAATCAGTCCTCTTCAAAGAAAGCAGAGCAAGGCTAGGCCCAGGGGTAGTTTTTAGTGATTCTGGGGCCCCTGGGCAAAACTCCAGGATGAGGCCTCAGAATTAATGCTGTCCCCTTTAAGGGGCAATCCTAGCCCATGGCAAGGCAGGCTGGAGTCATCATTGCCTCGAGCTGGCTCCAAGCCCTTGGCAGGGTGGGCATGAGGGGTGCCACCATGAGCAGGCAGCCCCAGCCCATGGGAACTGCCTCATTCTCTTTTCCACCCTCCACTGTGAGTAGAGCTACAGGTGGACCATGGGGGCAATGCTGTTTCCTGGGGCTGTTTGACTCCCAGTCTGCTCCACCCCCTGTGTGTAGTGGCAATCAGATGTAGGATAGTTGTGAACAACACTCCCCCCCCCCCCCGCCGCCGCCCAATATTCTGCAGGTGATTATCCTGGCTGCTGCCCTGAAGTCACTGCCACCCGTCGCAACTCTGGAGGCAGTAGAGAAGCCAGAGCATCAGTGCCACAGCTGGGCGATTGGGGCCCTTCAGAACAGCCCCCCTCAAGCATGGGGACCAGTATCCCAGGAACATGTCCAGGACTGCCCCTGCTTCTGCCTGAAAAATTCTGGATGGCTGAGAGAGGCAAGGTGTGAAGATTTAGTTGCATGAAAAATTACTTATGGTTTCGCTATGTATATATTTTAAAAGCCAGTAAATATATTGGTGCAAATATACTGGAGTTATTGCCTCCCTTATTTCTTCCCAAAGGGAAATCCATTTTCATTACTGCTTCATCCCTGTTGGAGGGACTTTATGAAACCATAATCTTGCCAGTGAAGCCACTTTGCAATCTAATTAAGTGTCCAGTATTAACTTACATGTCCTGGAAGACAAAAGAGAAAGCAGGAAAACAAGGAAGACAGCACTCTCGTGGCCTGCTTTGGAAGGGCCCAGAGGAATCTGACAGCCCACTGCTGTGGGGGCATCTGGGTCTGGGTTTTGCTGCTGGTTATCTTCGCCCGCTTTTCAGGCTCTGAGCATCCAGTTCTGAAGAAGGTCTGCATGGATGGGTGCAAAGTGCCCCAAGAACGACCATGCAGGGCAAGGCAGCAGCAGTCCATGTGTTTTGTACCCACCATTCAAAGGTAGACTGCATCTGACTATGGATGTTCTATAGATAGACCATAATTTCTCCACAAATTTCTCTACCGATTTTCCTATAGGTTTGACAATGTTCCTTAGCAAAGGCACCCTTTGCTTGTTGCCCTACTAGCCATTGGATTGCGTTTGCATATTTTGACCAGTCCTGGGACTAGTAACAGGATTCTCTCATGTTCATTAGCCCAGGAGTCCTTTTTGCTGCCTGGCGCCTAATCTACCGGCTGACAAACCGAGCCGCGGATGTTTGCAAACGAGCCGCGCTATCCATTTGAATTAGTTCTAATTACAGCTCCTTCTCGATCATGCAGCGGCTGAAACAAAAGCAGATCAAAAGCAGCTAATCCCCTAAAGGGATCGGCGCGATCGTGTTGATTCTTCGCCAAGATACGGGGAGAGACGGCGGCAAGCGAATAGCTAGTGGAGTAGTCTGGCCCCTTGGCGTAACTTGCCTTATCTCTTCACCTGCTCGACCCTTTCCAGTGGACCAAAGCGCTCTCCTCCCTGGTGGCTTGGAGAGATCTCCACTCTCCTTCCTCCCCCCCTCTGGCAAAGGTCAGAGGGCTGCCAGCTGTTCTGTTGGTTTGTGAAACTGTGCAGATTTAGCGATGCTTATTTTCTAGGTATCCAAAAAGCCTGGTCCTCCACGTTCCTGTAGGCACAGTAGCAGGCTTCGTTGCCCCTCCCACTCTGAGTCCCAAATCCCAAAGAGAAGTTTTTCATATCTGCTGTCAGCATTTCCTCAGGGGTTGACCAGCGTTGCCTGCATTTATGTGTTTATTTGGGCACAAGCCACAGTGAATGCCATAAAACTCACTTAGTAAAAATGCAACAAGATCCGGCTGTTTGTCTAAGAAAGATTGCTCCCATTCAGCAGGGGAACTGGCTGTGGTTGCTGTCTTATGCAAGCCTACGAAGGAGTAGGCCTCATTGGATGCACTGTGGTCTATGCCCAGAAAAATATGCTGAACAGGGTCTGCCTATTTTGAAGGGCCTTACGATCGCACCTTTTAAAATGGCCCTCTTGCTGTTGCCTTTAATATCAGGTCAATGTCCAACTGGTAATATTTACCTCCATGGCATGAAAGAACTTCAACTGCCTGTTTCTATGCATCTGTTAAAAGGGCAAGACATTTTTCTCCTAGTCTGTTGAGAGCCTTAGTAAGCCTTGGTAACCAGACAAAAACAGTGCTTGTCAAAGGCAACGTGTCTTCCAATTATCTGAGATCATGCTGGCCCTAAGGTCTCCATGGCCCTTCACAGCCACAGGAATGAGAATTCACAATGGGGCTCTCCACCAGTTTTCCCAGGATTGCTGCCCCCCCCCCTCCCGCCAGTTCACAACTAGGACCACAGTTTATCCCTGTCAAGAAAGATTCAGAGATATTCAGAAAGCTGCAGTATTTCTGGGTACTCTCCAACTCTGGCCATTTCCCAGCTTCAGAGAAAGGTGGTGATTTTCACCATATTCAAAGCTGTGCTGTATTCAAAGATGCCGCCACTTGGGAGTGGCAGGAACAAATGTGGACACTTGTATCAGAATATGAAGGTGAATTTACATGTTTGCATCCTTTGCTCTGTAACTGTGCTACTGAGGCCAATGTCAGGAAAAATGGCCTTCACTGTCAGCCTATGAATGATACTGGGGGCCTACTGATTGGACCCCCCTCCCAACATGTAAGTTAGCTAGAAAAAGATGCTGGAAGGCAAGATCTAGTTTGGGGCTCGGGAACGAGCTCTTCCTAATTTTCTCTCTTTCTTGGTATTTTTGTGTTTATATGAACATGTGTGTGCATCTGGAAGTTATGGTGACCTCTGGTGACTGACCCCTACTGGAGGCCTGGAGAATATTCAGAGAGGTGGCTGAATAAAGCCTGTCCCCAACTCCTGGCATTCCAAGGAGGTCTCCCATCCAACTACTAGCCAGAGTAGACCCTGCTTACCTTCCAAGATCTGATGAGACCGAGCTTAATTTTCAGGTCAGGGCCTAATTTTCTGGATCAAAAATCCTTGTCCCTCCAGAAAGTTTCTTTGAGGATAAGTTGGAGACAGGAGCACAGGTATGGGAGGGGGAGATGCTGACTCACTACAGGGACTTATGTTTCCCCCACTCTCCTGGGATTCAAAGTAGCCACGGGAGGTGGGGGATGCATTTTTTTCACTGGGACAATGACACAGACTAAAGAGTTAATCCCTTTCTCCCAGTTCTATGGCCTTCGTCTATCTGTCCCTTGCATCTGCTTTTTTGCAGCTAAGTGGTACATTAAGGAATGTCATTTATCACCCCCAATGACACTGCCACAGATGAAATACCGGGACAGAAAGGGCTGCCAAGACAGGGAGGTGACTATGGACACACAGTTCTGGCGGCCTTGGGCACCCTGGGAACCCAGATCAGTTCACAAGATTTGCTTTCATATGATATTTGTACTGGTCTGGTTTGTGTGGGTGTGGGAACTCAGAAATAATCTTACCTGGTTTACTGTGCAGCCCTGCAGTTAATATACTTTTAAAAGATGAAGTTAGTTCATTGATTTAAACATTTCACTTGGAGTCATGAAAGTACTGTGGTATTAAGAGAGGCCCTTTCATACATGAAGCAGCCCTATGCCTATATGAGAAGTGCAAATCCTCAGTCAGAGAATACAGAAATACAGAACACAGAAATAAAAGTTGGAATTGGCCATATGTGTCATCCTGAGTTCCTTGGAGGAAGGATGGAATAAAAATGCAATAAACGAAATTCAGGGTACTAAAAAAAAATTACATGTTGCAAAACTCCTTGGTGAAAAGCAGTTCCATACTGGGAAAAAAGTGTATATTGTGTGCAGAATAAAGCAGGATTACTTCATGGATGCAATACTAGCAGGAAGGGGCTACCTAGGGTGGCTGATTTTGGACATTACTAAAGGTAACCAAGTAGGAGACAAATACATCTGGCCCGGGGTTGCTAACTCCAGGTTGGAGAATTCCTGGAAATTTTGGGAGTATTTTTATGGGTGTGTATGTGTGCATGTCTGGAAGTCAAAGTGACTTTTGGCGACTCCTATGGGACATGGAAGACGTTTAGAGAAGTGGCTTGATACAGCTTAGCTGCTTCTGCCTCCAGACTCCTGGTATTCCTAGAAAGTCTCCTATCCAAGTACTTGCCAGGGTTAGCCCTGCTTAGCTTCTGAGACCTGATATGATCAGGCTTGCCTGGACTATCCAGGGCAAGGCAGGCGAATTCTCAGAAATTTGTGAGGTGAAGTCTGGGGAGGGGACAGATCTCAGCAGGGTATAATGCCAGAGTCTTCAACCTCCAAAACAAACATATTTCCCAGGAGAACTGATCTTTGTTGTCTGGAGATAAATTGTAACTCCAGGAAATCTCCAGGTCCTACCAGGAGGTTGGCAACCCTGAGACTCAACAGGGACCACTCTACCCCGCTCTAGAGTGGCTCCCATTCATTCCAGGGGGTCTTGCCCTAGTGAGTTTCCTAGTAAATTCTGCACATAATAATTAATGCCATGGTGTGTGTATGTGTGTATTCATGCAACTGTGTAATCCACCAGAAGTAACCAGATGCCTAAAATCCACTACATTAGTGTAACCAATTCAAAGCTGGAGGAGATGACTGATAGAACTGTGAGATTCCGGTCCATCATCTTTGTGGGCACTTCTGTGTGAGACTCCTTTTGCCATTTCCTAATGGATGCCACAGGAACTGTCCCTACCATATACACTTTGGTAAAACAGCTGTATAAATTGTTATGCCAGTAAGGTATCTTGGGCAGAAACTGAATTCAACTGAATCAACCATGCCAATGTCCAAGTCTGCAAAAGTGCCTTTCCACTAGTCCCTGCCAAATGATGCTGGTGTTGGGTTATTTATTGAACTTCTATTCTGCCTTCTTTCTTTCTTTCATGAAACTCAAGGCCCTTGTGCAGTGCCTGCCAGCTGAAAGGATTCTATCAGGTCAGGTCTCAGTAAGCGAGAAGGGGCCATCCTGCAACCCAGGCTAAGTTTTATTTGGCTCTCAGTTGCTTGTCACCCAGCCAAGACAGAAGCTACAGAGAGAGTGTGCAAGTCGGGCTGAGGTCCTACTAACTCATATCAAATAACCATGCCCCCCTCTAAGGAGTTGAGTACACAGGACAGGATGCTACACTGAGCCAGACCAGCAATCTGTCAAGCCTGGAATGTATCTTCAAGGTGTCCCACAGAGAAAGGGACCTGCGATCCTTTTATGTATAAATGCTGAGGAATGAACCTGGGAACCACTGAATGCAAAACACGTGGCCTATGCTCTCTCCACATTTATATGGAACCACTTTATAGCACACCAAACTGTTAGCCCTTCTGACTTACTGTTGTCTTCTCAAGGCACTGTCTCAGACCTTCTTTCCCAGCATGGCTACCAGAGCTCCTCATAGCTGTAGATCATGGGGAATGAATCTGGAACCCTCAACATACACATGTGTGTGGTTACCACTGCACTCTGCTGAGCAAATCCCCTGGAGTTCTGCAGCTGAGCATCTTTAGATCTACAGGCTCTCCTCCTTTGTTTTTAATTATACCCGGAGGTAGGTTCCATTCTCAGCAGATTCTTCCCCTGAGCTGTCCTGTAACTAACAAAGAAACTGGCATGTTTCTAAAGAGACCTTTTCCTGCCCTTGATGTAGGACCATCTCCATGCGGCAGAGTACTTACTGTTACAACCTCAGGGAACAGCCAGGAAGAAAGAAATAAAATCCATTAAAAATGACATTTATTTTGGCCTCTGAACAGGGAGGGGTGGATATTCCTTCCCTGAGCTTTTGCTTTGAAAGCAGACTTCTTAAAGGCACAAGGTTGTCTAAACAAACAGAAAAGGCAGACTGGCTTAGCCTTTATGAGAACTTTGCTCCTTTTAAAATAGAAAAAAAGATTACAAACCCAAATGTTAAACCGCCTCTGCTTAGGATGAAGTTTTCAGGCTTGAGAGGACTGAGCTGTCCCTGCTCCCCCTCCCACACCTCCGCCCTGCCCTTCCCGGCTTTGCTGGACTCTTTGCTGCTTAGAGAAGTGCTGCGTCCCTGGGACGAGTCCCATCAGATGTTTAAACTCTGGCCCTAGGAGAAGAAAGAGTGCAAATACAACCACTTAGGAGGAAGATCTTGTAGCAGACGTTTGCTCTTGGGGGTGGGGTGGGGCAATAGAAAGACATGCTTTGCAGGCAGAACTGGCCTTGGCCCTAGCCCTTTTCTTTAAGTGCACCCATTTAGAACTACCAGCCCCTGTCTGGCCAGGGCCCTTTTTCAGATTAAGATTAGGTCAAACATATACAAGGTTCCTTTTCCTTCCTGATGAGCAACCACAGCTTATCCTTACACAGGACTTCTTTCTGGGGCAGAGCTTCTGCCAGAGCCCTTAAGCATCTCTTCTTAGCAATCAAAAACTGCCTCCTCTCTTGCAAGACACTCTTAGAACAGTACCAGATTTAAAAAAAAAAACCTCTTTTGAGGTTGGTACCACTAACAAACTGCAGGCCAGTATTCTATAGCTTTCACAAGGGGTGAGCAGTGACCTGGCAAAAGTGATGAATTTGCATTTATTTCTTTTATGTCATTTTCTTAAAACAGCCCTGAGAGTCTGCAATGGGGCCCAGGTCACCTGGCGAGCCCAGGTCACCTGGCGAGCCCAGGTCACCTGGCGAGCCCAGGTCACCTGGCGAGCTTCCATGGGTCGAGCTTCCAGGGTCACCCGGGGTTAGGGTTGCAAGGTCCAACTCAGGAAATATTTGGGGATTTTGGGGGTGGTGCCAGGAGACTTTGGGAGGGGGGGTGGAGCCATGACCAAGGTTGTGACAAGCATGAATCAACTCTGAAGGGAGTTCTGGCCATCCCATTTAAAGGGACTATGCTCCTTTAAAATGCCTTCCCTTCATTAGAAATCATGGAGGATGAGGGACCTTCTTTGGGGGCTTATAGGATTGGACTCCCATGTCCAATCTTTTTTAAACTTGGGGGGGGGGGGGTGTTGAGGAGAGGCACCAGATGCTATGCTGAAAATTTGGTGCCTCTACCTCAAAAAATACCCCTCCCTGAGCCCCAGATACCCATGGCTCAATGCTCCATTATACCCTATGGGGACAAGTCTTCATAAAGTAGAGTGCCCAGCAGACACTGAAACACCCCCCAGCCCCGCTTTCTGATAACCCTGAAGTGGGGGGAGGACCTCCAACCCGGGGGATCCCCTGCCCCCAACTGGGGACTGGCAACCCTACCAGAGTCCTAGTCCGCCACTCTGTCTGCTATCCACTACACACCATGCTGGCTCTCAGGTGGTGGGATGCCTCAGAAACACAAGAGGTGTCAGAAGCTGTTCTCAGATGGTCACTACACTACAGGTTCTGATGATGGAGCTTGGAAGAGAAGCAGTTCTACCCTGATTTGCTAGTCTCTCTGGGGGACAAGCACTTGTGCAGGGCTAGTGATTGAAGGTCGCCAGGCAAGGTTTTGCACTTCCAGGGTCCCGCCCCCCCTTCAGTGTTTCTGCCCCTGGTGCCAAAATATCCTGAGCTATCTATCCCTCTTTGCAGGAGACTCCTGCTTGGCATGGGATGAATCAAGGATGATGCAAAGTAAAAGAACCATGCTAACATCCCTTCTGCTGGGGTGACATAGACAAATCTCTCCATCTCCTGGTTCTGTGATTGCTCTGGCATCATGTTAAGTGAGGGTGGGCAGGGGACCGACAAAGGCTGTACCACTGATGCCTCACAAGGAGAAGGCTGCCAAGGGTAGTTTTGCAAAGGCTTATTTAATCTGCACACTCAAAGAAACTTGGGGGTGGGTTGATTGGGAGTGAGGAGACAATATCTTCTTATGAACGCTGCTGGTGGCTGGAGTATGTGTTTTGGCTTCATTCTAGCTCACCTGCAAAGGGATAGAATCTGCTGCTGAAGGTTCTAAAAATCTTGGCCAGTGCTAGGGACTAGGGATGTGCATTCGGTTCGGCCGAACCGTATATACAGCCAAATCAACACTGATTCGGCTGTATACGGAATTGGCCGTAGCCGATTCCCATTGCCGCCTATTATGCGGCAGCCGAATACCGCTCGCCGTATACTGCCAAATAGCTATTCGGAAGTATACGGCTGTCAATGGAAAAGGCGGGAAAGTAGCTTCTGCAGCCTCAGTGGAGCTGCTTGCCTACTTTTCCGCCTTTAGTGGCCTCTTCCCGCCTCTCCCATAGCCTCCCTGGGATCAGGGAGGGGGGGAGGGGGAAGAGGAGCCCCAGCAGCCAATCCAAAGCATGCATTTGCAAAATGCATTGCAAATGCATGCTTTGCAGGGCTGTTGTGTAGCTGATGGCCCAGCCATCAGCTACATTGTTGTTATTTTGATCTTTTGCTTACTTGGATACCCAAGTTGCCTGGCCAATCAGAGAGCAGTGCTATTTTTTGAAATTGCTCTCTGTAGGGCCAGAGAACCTTTTTAAGGAGTCTTCCTGGCTAGACTCCTCCATTGCTGTGTTGGTGTATGTGGGTTGGTGTGAGAGAGATTGTGCTGCTGCTGGCTGACCCTTGGCTTCAGCTGCTGCCTGCTGCTCTCTCACTCAGCCTTACCAGACTTCCCTGGACTCAGAGAAGACAAGGTAAGACAGTTTTGGGGTTCTTGTTTTAGTTTTTGTTGGTAAAAGGACTAGAGTCCCTTTACTTGTCCAGATTTGGGTGGGTGAGTACTGGGTGGGTAGCCTATTTGGGGTTGGGGTTAGGTTCTGCTGGGGGTGGGGGCCTGGGGTGGGGGGGTTGCTAATTTGCCCATATCTTAATTTAGTGAAAGGACTTTTAAAAATGCAGTGTCCTTTTACTTCTCCTGATTTGGGTGGCTTGGATTTCTTGGGGTTAGGGTGAAGGGGTTTTTTTTTTGGGGGGGGGGGAAGTTCCTGTATTGTTAAAAGTTGAGTTTTTTACTGTTTCAGTGTTTGATTTGTTGCTGCTGTGTTGTGTTGCTGCTGTGTTACTTTTCTCTTCAGGTTATTGGGGGGGGAGTGCTGTTTGGCCTAATTTTCATTGTTTAAAAGGCCACTTTTGTCCCCCTTTTCCTGGTTCTGGTTTTAGGGGTGGGGGTGTTGTTGTTGACTGATTTGGCCTGAGTTTTCTTATTGGTGAAAGGCCACTTTTTAAACACTTGAGTTGCTTTGCTTGGCCTTTTTTCCTGTTGTCACTTTTCCTGGTTTGGGGGTGGGGGTGTTGTTGACTATTTGGCCTAAGTTTTCTTATTGGTGAAAGGCCACTTTTTAAACACTTGAGTTGCTTTGCTTGGCCTTTTTTTCCTGTTGTCACTTTTCCTGGTTTGGGGGTGGGGGTGTTGTTGACTGATTTGGCCTAAGTTTTCTTATTGGTGAAAGGCCACTTTTTAAACACTTGAGTTGCTTGGCCTTTTGTGATTCTGCTGGTTTTGTTTTGGTTTTTTAAAATTACCTCTGGTTGGTGTGGGGGTTGGCGAGGGTGTGTGTGGGCTGTGTGGGCTGGGTCACTTTCTTGTTTTTATAGAGTAGATTGTGTGTTCTGTGGCAGGGAAGCTGGCACCTGGGTGAGAGACCCAGAGCCAGCAGGCTTGCTGTGGTTGGCCAGCTCTCCCTGTGTTGTTTGGGGCAGGGCTGGAGAGCTGGCATCTGTAGATTGTGTGTTCTGTGGCAGGGAAGCTGGCACCTGGGTGAGAGACCCAGAGCCAGCAGGCTTGTTGTGGTTGGCCAGCTCTCCCCGTGTTGTTTGGGGCAGGGCTGGAGAGCTGGCATCTGTAGATTGTGTTTTCTGTGGCAGGGAAGCTGGCACCTGGGTGAGAGACCCAGAACCAGCAGGCTTGTTGTGGTTGGCCAGCTCTCCCTGTGTTGTTTGGGGCAGGGCTAGAGAGCTGGCATCTGGGTTTGCTGCAGCCAGGTCTGCCTCAAACCCCCTGCCCCCCAGTAGCCTGTAATTATGCCCTATGTTGCCATTGATGTCAATGGCCCATAGGGTATAATGATGGAATAGGGGCACCCTCTTTGGGTGCCCCTGGAATGGGATCCCCTGGCCCAATCTTTTTGGGACTTGGGGGGGTTGGAGGGGATTTGGGGGCTCTCCCTCAAACCCCTTCCCCTCCAGGCGGCTTCAAATATACCCTATTTGCCATTGATTTCAATGGCCCATAGGGTATAATAGGGCCGTATATTCGGAAATAGCCGTGCATCTACCGTATATGCGGCTATTCCGAATACGGTATTCAGTAGTATACGGGGATTCCGAATTTTTTTTCGCCGTATACTTCCGAATCCGTGTAATACCGATTTTTTTTTTTTTTTTGCACATCCCTACTAGGGACCAGAGGGATCCCCTGTGTCAGGATGGGGATTTGGAGCAGAACCACTGCCTATGTGGGTGGTCAGGCAGGTACCCAAAGGAGATCCTGGACACAGGAGTGATTACCTTTCCCTCCACCCACATGGACAGTCAGGCCATTCCATGGCATTCAGGGATCCAGACAGTGGATCCAAATGGCATATCTCGCCTGCTAATAACGAAAATGAATAACTCAGAGGCAAGCTTTTCTGCACAAGGCTTGTTGGAACAGAAAGGAGCTGTGTGTGATCATTGATGAAATTTAGATGGTCAGCATCTTGGCAAATGGATTAGCCCATTCTCTCTTTTGCTTATAAAACTCTGAACAAAACCATTTATATCAAAGGTGCTATGTCCAATTTGTCCCTGTCCCTTCCCAACCATTCTGAAAACCATGCAAATTCCCATTCCATAGACCCACATCACATACTCTCCCCTCTCTGCAACTCTCTTCCCATGCAGCATCTCCCAGTAGCTGTCAAATCCAACTCTTTTCAGCACTGGCAGATCAGATTTAAAAGAGCAGAGCCACCAGATCAGGAAGCAAGGACAAGTCATTACTGATTAACTAGACAGTAACAGCTTCAAGACCCCTCACTTTGAATTGCAGTAATGGACATCATCATTTCCTCTCTCTGCTCCCACCAGCATCCTCCCCTCCCCCCAACACGCCCCCCCACCCCCAGTCCCAGCTATGGCTTCAGGCAGTAGCAGGAACTGGATGGATGCAAAGTAGAGTAAGCTCCTGGAGGGTGAGTCACTTGTTGAATAATGGAGGTGGTGCTTCTGTTTTCCATCACTTTGTATAAAAGGATGTTCCCTTCAGACCAGGTTGTAAATCAGTTGGGTGGGTGGGAGTAGCAGGCTTCCCCTAGAGTGCACCTTGAGGTTAGGGACTGTTTCCTGGATCCTACTGCTAAGCAGCACCTGAGTTTTCTGACTGGTAAGCCTGCTCAGAAGTTCCCTTCACCAAAAGAGCTTATCTCCAGCCAGGTCCTTTCCTGCAAATCTCAGCCGCTAAATCTACTTAGCCTGTTCTGCATAGGGCCTTTTTTCCAACTAGAGAAGCACCAATTAACACTTTGTCCCCCATTGAGTCAGGACAGTTTTTTGGGGTACATCAATGTTATGCAGCTCTTGTTCATTGCAATGGGGTTTGCCCCCATGGAACTGTATCCCTGTGGATTGAATCTGTCCATCTTTCTCTTTGCTACCTTTTAGTGGCTCCCCAGACACACACACCCAAGGCAGCCACTTCAAAGACTTCTGGGGGTTGCTGCACCTCCCATCCCTGGCCTCACTTCTCTTGTTCAGGAAAGCCAGAATACATGTCATTCTCCTCCCCAGCCATGTAATTTATTTATGAAGAACACATGAAGCTGCCTTGTACTGAGTCAGACTATTTACTTTCTGATCCTTTTATAAATGCAGCCTACAACTGGGACCTTTTGCATGCCATACAGATGCTCTACCATTGAGCTAAGGCCTCTCCCTTGTGGAGAGACCTATTTTAGGCCAAGTCTGTATACTACAGGCCCTATTATATGTGATACTGGGGATCTGGGATTCCTCAACCTGTAATATGGCTGCAAAAAGTAATTTGGGGGAAGATTAGGGGGGAGATACCAACTGCAAATGAACACTGTGGAAGAGCATCCTGCACTGTTTTCCACATTGAATGTGGCCTCCCCTGGGGGGCTTTTAGCTCCAGCTGGGAAAGAAAAGACACACACAGTACAGGTACCTGTACTAAGGGCTTTCTGACTGCACAAATGATGGGGGGGGGAGATTACCCTTCCTTCCACAGAAGTATTATCCCAATCCGTAGTCCCTTCCTCCATGGATACCTGTTGCAATTAAATTAAAAGTTTGTGGGGGGTAAGGGATCCAGTCATGGATCTGCAATGTCACATGTACTTTGGACCTAAGTGATGATGGTTCTAAAGGGTCCTGTGTACTAAGTATGCACAGCAGAAGCACAGATCCCTTTATTTTAACTTTTGGAAAAAATAATTATTTGACCTGTATTGACTGACATTTGCATTGCTACTGCTTGCAATGATTCAGAAAAAGATGATCATTGCAGATTAAAAAAAACTGCACACACATGCACACATCCAGTTGCAAGCAGCTTTTAAACTGTGCTGGGAAGCCTGCCCCAACCTATTACTTAAATCTACTTGCCTCCTTTGCTTGGACCTAAAAGGCCATTCTGGACACATGGTCAGGTTGCTCTTTCCCAGCCAAGTCTCCAGTCCCCAGGAATAGTCATGCTAGGGGACCATGGAAATAGTGCTGGTCTCCTAGCATTCCTTTGTCACTGGAAAACTGGGGGAAGACAGGAATAGCAAGGCTCCCTGGCCTTTCCTTTAGTTCCCATTCCTTGCCTGGTTTCTTTAGCTGTTAATGGATAGCACTAGAAATTCTAGCGCACGAATCACAAACTGGTTTTCCTCTTGCCTCTGAGTAAAAATACAGCCTTCTCTACTGACCTGCAGCACAGGAAGCAAGCAGACAGGCGTAGTCCTGGTGTGCCTGATCCATTGCCCCCCTCATTCCCACCTGCTGCTTGGGGTGGCCGTTCTGCCACAAGCAGTGATGGGTGTGTAATGTCTGATTAGCCACAGACAGCTGGAAACAGATCCACAGCTGCCAGGGTCTCACTTGCCCACTCACTCACTCCCAGGGATGACCTGCAACATTTGTAATGCTTGAGGTGGAACAGCCAGATGGCAGCTGCCCATGCATGCTAATTAACATGTGGCACAAGTCCACCAAGAAGATCTCCTGGACAAGCTTCACTGATGTGAATGGGAGCGGCTCAAGAGTACAGTGGGGGATTTTTCTTGGTGAGTCAAACCACTCTGTCACCCTGATAGTACCCCCTAAACTTGCCTCATGAGAGCATTTTCTTTGAGTGAATGACTGACATGCTCAGGGCTCGAAATACAAGTACTCATGAGCTATAAGTGTATGCAAGTTTCCACAGCGGAGCCAACAACAGCAGCTCCCAGGGCCATTTCAGGTGCAGAAAAACAGGACCGGAGAAGGCTCTGCCTTGTGGGTACCATTCCAATCCAAATTGGGTCTGTGCACACCTGGGAAGTAAGTTCTGGGCACCAAACTCCCACAGCATATCCAGTCGAAAGTACTGGGACAGCCGTGGGAGACATGAAGACTTTGTAACATGTACTGAGGCCCCCCAAGTCATGTGCAGTTGAAACTGCAGAGTCAAATTAAGTGAGATGCCAAAAAAAAAAAAGAGTCCAATTTTGGGGGATCCCAAATATATATATTTTTTCTTTGTAAATAGCAGCTATAAGCAGACCTGATTCATCTTGGGACTGCAGCACCTGGAAGAGGAGTTTTAGCCTTTCCCTGCTCTACTGTTTTCCTCATTTGAAGCCCCACAGAGGCAAAGATATAGGAATCATACATGATGCCTCTATGTTTCCTGCAGTGGAGAAAACAACAGCTTTGCAGGGCCATTTCAGCTCAAGAAAATAGTATGGAGGGAAAGCATAAGCCTCTTTCTTCCTGCCCTAATATGAACTGGTTCCCTGTGCAGCTTAGATTTAAAGGGAAAAAACCCACAAACTCTTTGGAACTCCTGAGGACATAATTCCCAACATCTTGTCTAGTTTGGCTTTCACTCCCCTAGTGAAATGACAGGGTATTTCCTTTTAGGGTGTTCACCTGCAGGACATTACCTGGAGCCAGTTCTGACACAGCAGCTCCTGCCACTTGATATAGGTCTGTGCAACCAAGTTCTTGAGCTCAGTCCTGTACATGATAAAGCGGTCATCCCGGATGCTGGCACCAATGTGCTGCTGCAGCTGGACGCAGAGATGCTGAAGTGGTCCCTATTGGAGGGAGGGAAATGCACAGTTCAAAGGCAGAATGGGAAACCTGCAAGGCAGCAGCAGGTGAAGGTGGCAGACGCTGCTCCCTCCATGTGAAGATCAAGCAGACAGTAATTCTGCTATTGAAATTCTGTGATTAGGATAAGCCTCTTTTTTACAGGGATTTATTTTTTAGTGTGGGACCATTCAAATATGCAATCCCATATACCCTGAAAAATGGTACTGTCTGATTCTGCCGGTTGAATCAATAGTTTTTTAAATTCAGCACAGGATGGCCGTGAAAGGGTGTCAGTGAAGAAGAGGAATGTGAACCATTGACTCAGCACTATGCTACACATTACACAATTAAGTCAATTGGCTTAAAAGGAGGTAACTCTGTTTAAGATGGCTTTGACAGTTTGAAGCTGCATGTTACAGCTCCCCTCCTGCTTCTCTGTTTGAAATTGCCCACCTCCCCAGCAGCTTTTATTTTTTAAAAAAGTAAGGAGGAACATCAAGCTACCATTATTCAGTGCGGCCATTAGCATTTCATTGTTAATTACAAACTGGAGATCCGCAACTGAACTTTACTCTTGGCACAACTCCAGGATTCCTCCAAGTGAGCACTTTCTCACTTCTCTGTGTCCTACCAGCAGAGCCTGGCCCCAGCATAGCTGTGAAGTTGTAATTTATGCTGTCCACAAAGCTGAGCTGAAGCCAGCTTCTTCCTCCACCAGACTAAATGTCATTTGTTCTAGCGAAGGGTCTGTTTGGCAGAACACAGCCTCCTGATAACCAAACCAGTTCCCCGCTGTCCTGCCCCTGGATCCTGACTCACCTGCTTGCTCAAAGGCATAGCCTGGGTTCCCACAACCACACCGGCCAATGTCAAGAGGCTGTAGCAGAGGTAGCAGGCCTGCAGAGGCAGAGGAAAGGAGGTCATTCAGACATCATTGCAAGACTTTCTGTTGTGGACTTCACTGCTTCTCTGATGTTCTTGGCTGCCCTTCTTCTACCCCCTAGAGTCCTAACGTTGCCATTTATTTTAACAGTGCTTGCTCAGGGAAACTTCCTGAGAGATTGTGTCACATGAGCCAGATCTGCCTGTCTTTCACTCTGATACCCCAAACCCACCTTTGAGGTAACAGAAAACTATTGCACAACAAGCACCTTTGTCAAAGGGTCCCCAAATCTCCAATGAACAGGTAGTCATTTTAGGACCTGTTTCATTGGAAGAAGCCAAGAGGACACAAATCGTGCCGAGTGTACCTTAATACTCCATTGCAAAAACAAAAAACCTCCAAACACACCCAACTCTGCTCAGCTCACAAGCAGTCTTGTGCTGGCGGTGGGGTGGGGAATAGATCAGGATCCATTCCAAGCCCTTGGCAGCTGCCAGGTGAGTCAGCTCTGCAGCTGTCTCTTGCCAGCCTCCACTCTGTTTCTAAACAGAAATCCACAGTATGGAGCAACAGGGCAGGACTGCTGTCTCTTGTTCCTCAAGACCAACACCTGCCCAATGCAATCTTCCCAGCTCTGGAAGAGTCCCCATCTCCACAGCTAGTATAACCACACCAGACTCACAGTCCCTTGTGCAAGAGAGTCTTTCCTCTCCATAGAAGCCACAGCTCTGCACACAACAGTGGGCACGCACACACAAACACAACGTGCCAGCCACTCCCAGTCTGAAAAGCGGTTACTGGAGGATGATGAAGAGGTTGAGTCTAGGAGCTGAGTACTTGTGTAAGCACAGGACTTATCCACGCATACAAGAACAGACAAAATATATGGGAATGAACCCATCAGGAGTGGAGAATAAACTGTGGGCCTGCCACAGTCCTTCACAAGCCACACAGAATCCAGTTTCCTAATAATCACAGTTTTAAAATATTTTAGAAGTTCACATCGCTTATGGATGCAGGTGTTCTAAAAGCACATGAGCTTGGAGAAATCCCAGGAGCTGAAGGCTGAATAAGATACTGTGGCCATTGGTTAGGACTTCAGTACCCCAGCTCATCCCTTTACCAGAAGCAAACACATTATGCAAATCAGAAAAGGAAAGTCAATATTATTAGTGTGTGTGCATGTGTGTGTGAGAGAGAGAGATGCAGAGAAGATTGCAGCTTGCTTCAGGCAACCTCATGAGTTCATGATACTAGAGTAATATTTCCTGGCACACATGCTTAGTCACTGCATTCAATATTGTGACAAGAGATTATACTTAAGGTATTTTAATTACTGAGCTTTTATTTTTGCAAGCTGCCGCACAAAAAATGGAAAAATGGAAAAATATTATTTATTTTTAAAATAAATTACAAATGGAATATGGCTCTTTAATGAGGCTCCTCACAGTGCATGCAAGCAGAAGTTTCAATAAAGTTTACTGAGGAATGAAGAGGTAAATATAACACTTAATTGAGCATATAATGAGCAAAGATTGCATATGTGATAAAAGGGAGTGATGCACAGCAACAGTGTAGGAAGAATATATGTGACAAACAATAAAAACAACTTGTGAAATAAGGAGAAAAACAAAACCTTCCAAGCCACACAACAAAGATTGTGACTTGCCTGACAGATGATAGGAGGGCTAAGGGCCCAACTACACGTTACATTTTCCTTTTGTCCTTGCTGGGTCTTGAGGATTAGCCATGTGCTGCAAATCCAATGTCCAGAACTCAACACCCATGTACATGGGGACAAACTGGGCCTGTGGAATTAAGGTTGCCAACCTCCAGGTGGGGCCTGGAGATCTTCCACAAGCACAGCCCCCCAACCCCCCACAATTTCCCAACACAGAGCTGGCAATTCTACTGGATCCATGCCCAATATGGAGTCTCTGCTGCCAACTACCACCACTGAGAACCATTAGTCTGGAGAGGAGGAAGCAGCCAGTTGAAAATCCCCTCTACAAAGTACATTTTTAATGGAATTGTTGTATGTACTCTGAGTCCTGTGAGCCTTGTAGAAATGTGGCCAACCTCCATGTGGTGCCTGGAGATCTTCCAGGATTACAACTGATCTCCAGGTGACAGACACCAGATCCTCTGGAACAAATGACTACTTTGCCCCACTAGGGTCCCTCCTCTTCCAGACCTGGGTTTCCTTTATCCTAGGCTAGGAACCCCATGGTGCAGAGTGGTAAAGTTGCAGTACTGCAGTCCAAGCTCTCTGCTCACAACCTGAGTTCAATCCCAGCAGAAGTTGGGTTCAGGAAGCTGGCTCAAGGTTGACTCAGCTTTCCATCCTTCTGAGGTCAGTAAAATGAGTACCCAGCTTGCTGGTAGGAAAGTGTAGGTGACTAGGGAAGGCAATGGCAAACCACCCCATAAAAAGTCTGCCGTGAACACATCGTGATGCGACGTCACCCCGGAGTCGGAAAGAACTAGTGCTTGCACAGGGGACTACCTTTGCCTTTCCCCCTTCATCCTAGCTCTATGCTCTATATACTATACCAGAGGTGGCCAACAGTAGCTCTCCAGATGTTTTTGCCTACAATTCCCAACAACCCCAGCCAGCATGGCCAATGGCTGGGGCTGATGAGAGTTGTAGGCAAAAAACATCTGGAGAGCTACCGTTGGCCACCCCTGCACTATACAATAATGGTTGCTTCTCCCTGACATGGAAGATTGGGAAATCTAGTTCAGCCACAGTCAGCAGCCATTTTTCAGAAGTGGGGTAATGAACCAGTGCCTTGACCTCTGCCCCTGATGTGACCCTGCCAGGCAGCTCTGTTTTTACACACAAGCACCCCTTTCCTCCTAGGCTGATAACTGCATGCAAATGAGGGGGTGGGTGTTCATGTAACACATCTCAGTGGGATGGATGTGATCCAGAGGCCCTGCAGTTGCTAAGTCATAAAGTCCCCTATCACTTGAAAATGACAGAGAATGATACTGTAAACCTAAGAGGTGTGGTATAAATATATTTCCAGTGTTTCTCCCCATTTGAAATAAATGCCTCAATTTAATTTCCATCACACACAAACCGTACACCTAAATCTGGGGCTGGGTTGGAGTGATGTTGATGTGTTTCAGTGTCAAGATCCAGTTCTCAGTTTGCAGATCTGCCTTAATTTAATGGCAGACATTGATTAGCCGATGGGGACTTAAAACAGGATTCCCCATTATGAGGAACTCATGTCAGGGAGGGGGAAGAATTCCAGTATCTGAAGTGAGATAAAGACAAGGGGGGTTTTGAGCAGGAACACACAGGAATGCAGTTCTGGCTAGCTTGGTGTCAAGGGGTGTGGCCTAATACACAAATGAACTCTTGCTGGGGGTTTTTCTACAAAAAAAGCCCTGGATAAAGATGTTATGCTCTGGCTCCACCTCCCTTCTCCATGCATCAGAGAGCTTCCCATTGCATAAAGCTTGGGAGTCAGCTCTTTTTACAGAGCCAGGTGCTTTTTGTCCCAGTTCTTGCAAAGTCCCTGGAAGGTTTAGCCTGTGCTGACAATCTTTCACCCAGATAGCAATGCAGGGTAGTGGGAATTGTTCCATACCGTCTTGCACAAGCTTAGTGGTGGAGGTCAACAGGTAAAGAGGTTTTCAGGTAAAGCTGTTTGCTGTGTGGATGCTGGCAAATGGCATTAAGAGATTGCAGGACAGACAGGCTTAAGCTTAGGAGTGTGTGTGTGGGTGCAACCCTCTGTTATCCTACCAATTCTAAAGTGCTCGAGGTGACTTTGTGCCTCTCCCTTCTCTGATACATCCTGCCAACTGGCACTAGCAGAATGTGCAACATGCTTGGGGTTCCCCCCCCCCTCTTAAAACTATCTATGTATACATTTATTCATCATCAATCCAATCCCTGAATTGCTAAAGAGGCAAGCCAGTTTTGAAGGAGCTTGCCTCTTTGGCAACAAAGATGGTTGTGTTGGAAACATTCCAAAATATCTTTGCCTTTTAAGCATTTTTTTTGCTATTTTTATAGTGATGCTGAATATACGAAGCTGTCTTCTACTGAATCAGACCCTTGATCCATCAAATTCAGTTTTGTCTACTCAAACTGGCAGCGGCTCTCCTGGGTCTCAAGCTGAGGTTTTTCATGCCTATTTGCCTTTTTAGTTGGAGATATTGGGGATTGAACCTGGGACCTTCTGCTTACCAAGCAGATGCTCTACCACTGAGCCACTGTCTCTCCCTTTTTGTTGCTGACCACTGAAAGCACACCATGCATCAGAATTTACTTGGGCAGCTTTGGAAAAGGAACACAAAAGACTCTTACCTACCCATTCAAGGTCAGCTCAGAAGAAATGGAATGGTGCAAGTTAAGGATCTCAGATACATGTTTGAAAATTCTTTATTGACTGGAAGAAACCATTGTACTGCATTGATGGTTTAAATGCTGTGTGCTTGCCTTTATATGGAGCATGAGAACAAATAATGAAGATGAGAGTGACTCTGAGCACGTGCACAGTGCATTTCCATCACTTATTCAATAATTATAGTCCATTTACAAATCTGGGACCAGGGAGTTACAACACCAAGCTGAGAGTGGTGTATAGGAAAGCTTGAGCTCCAGCACTTCTTTCTGCAGAAATGAACTCTTTTGCCCTGTATTGTTTACAACTCCTTGCAAAGTATATCCTGTAAAAACATAACTCAGCCTGTCACCTGCTGTTTTGCAGAACATAATTCATTAAAGCCATGTGAGTCAGATTGTCTGTAAAATGAGGCTGCTCCTTAAGGCTGCTGGTCTCCTGGAGCTGTGCCTTCTTCCCTTTCGGCACCTCATCCAACCCCCACAGCCAGAAAGGGAGCAGGTCGGGAGCTGCCGGCCCATGCTGACACATTCCAGGATGCTGAAAGAGGAAGATTTCATCTGGAGCCAATCTAAGTAGAAATTGAGGGCATGTGAGGGGAAAACAAGGGTGGGTAGTAGGCTCACAAACCCCCAGGTTGGGCCTGGAGATCTCCAGATGATAAAAGATCAGTTCCTGCGGAGATAATGGCTGATTTGGAGAGTGGACTGTTGTCAGCCAAAATGCCCTCAAAACGAGGTTGGGGAATTGACAGGTGGGCACCTGGCTTAAAAAGGATCTTGAATCTATGTATACAGGATACACGTCCAGAAATTATTGCTTAAATTTGCCGACACTAATTAAGTAAAAAAATTTAAAAATTATTGTAGAAAAGTATAGAACACACATACAAGGCAATGAATACATACAACACACACATAGTCCCAATAAAAATAGAGAGAAATACAGAGACAACACAGGGATGGACAAACAGGGTTTACCAATCGTAGTCTTCAAGGAAGGCTCCAATGGTGACGAACGAGGACTAGGGGGAGGGGACCCTCAACTGGCCAAGAATCGGGGATGTATCTAGAGAGCGGAACTGGGGTACTGCTAGATGCACACCTGTGTGGAGCTGGACCACAGGTTATAAGGACTACCTTGAGCCCTTAGGGGATGGGAGGTACAGGGGCGGATGACAGTGGTCAGCTGGTACATGACCTCAGAAAAAGGGGAGGCTCTGCAATGACCATAAGGGCTGGACTTATGCAGTAGCCAACAGCCAGTTTATTGGAGGCACCTGATTGGATGCCCATATCCGGCCAATGAGGAGACTTGGCCCTGGTTACCTGATTGGACTTCCAGGTAACAATGGGACAAAGTGGGAAGCTCCAGGATGACCATTAAGAGAAAGAATGGGAGAAATGATTGGAATGGGGGTGATTAAAACTATCAAACTTATCTAAAAAGGTGACAAAAGATGGCCAAATTGCTACCTAGGGTAACACCCGGTCTAGACAAAGACACTTGGCTCTAGGTGAAGATGTTCTTCCTCCTCTTCAGTCTTCTGTTGGCACCAGTCTTTGTCTTGGGTTCCGTTAGACAAAGGCTTAGGCAGTCTGGCAGGATCCACGCCTAAGATAAGCTTGATGGCTTTATGCATAGGTGACATCTGTTGAGTACGTGAGCCTCCCGCTTTGCTGGGATGTAGTCTTGCACTGCAGGAAGATAGCTGCTGGTGGTGTTAGCCTCCCAAGATGGATTCTCTGGTCAAGGCTGGAAACCACTTGCCTGGACAGTTCCTGGCGGCGCAACTTCTTCCGCTACAACGGCCGAGATGGGAATCGCACGGAGCGATTGGAAACCATCTGTTCTCCTGGTTAGCCCTCCTCGAAAGACACGGAGTGCTGCTGCAACGTTGTGGCTGTTAGTACTCATTTTTTTTAGATGATAAAACAATTTTATTGGTAACATATGGTAATAAATCTATATCTGTATCTTACAACTTTACCTTAACTATTAAAACAAAAATTTATATTCTTCTTTTTAAAACTTAATCATTATCAAAAATTGTCCAGTGTCCTTTTATTTTCCACTCTTTTTCTACATATCTTCTAAACTTTTTCCACTCCCGTCTTAAAAACTTCTAAATAATAGTCTCTTAATATTCTTGTTAATTTGTCCATTTCACTCCATGTCATAACTTTTATAATCCAATCCCATTTCTCTGGTATTTTTTCTTGCTTCCACAACTGCGCATACAATGTCCTAGCAGCTGAAAGCAAGTACCAGATTAAAATTCTATCTTCTTTTGGATAGAAAACTTCTTCAGCAGTTTTTAGTTCTATTTTTCCACTTTGTATTTTTAATAATTATATGGCAGCCACTTTTATATGGCAGCCACTTTTCTTCACCTATCTCAGCCGTTATTTTTATTACTTCAGCTGGCACTATCCATAACGGTCTTCTCTCATCTCCATATTTCTTGTATTTCATCCATGTATTTAATAAATTACTTCTTATATAATGGTGAGAGAAAAAACCATCCATCTTCTTTTTTCCATAATACAAATATGCGTGCCAGCCAAATTTATTTCCGTGACCTTCCAGCACTAAAAGTTTTTTGTTTAACAGCGTTATCCATTCTTTCATCCACACTAAACAAACTGCTTCATGATATAATTTTAAATCTGGTAGTTGAAATCCGCCTCTCTCTTTTGCATCTGACAAAATTTTCACTTTAATCCTTGGTTTCTTCCCAGCCCACAAAAATTCTGAAATTATCCTTTGCCATTTATCAAATTGTTTGCCATCCTTCACAATAGGAATAGTTTGAAACAAATACATTATTCTTGGTAAGATATTCATTTTAATTGCAGCTATTCTATCCAGCAATTACAAATTAAGCTTGTTCCATTTTAGCATATCTTCATCCATTTTACGCCATAATTTCTCATAATTATTTTTAAACAGATCAATATATTTCATTGTTATCTCCACCCCTAGGTACTTTACCTTAGAAGTGACTTCACAGCCCGTTAGTCCCTGTAATTCTTGTTGCTTGTTCATCTGCATATTTTTACACAGAATTTTTGATTTTTCTCTATTTATACATAAGAACATAAGAGAAGCCATGTTGGATCAGGCCAACGGCCCATCAAGTCCAACACTCTGTGTCACAGTGGCAAAAAATTTTATATACACACATACACTGTGGCTAATAGCCACTGATGGACCTGTGCTCCATATTTTTATCTAAACCCTTCTTGAAGGTGGCTATACTTGTGGCCGCCACCACCTCCTGTGGCAGTGAATTCCACATGTTAATCACCCTTTGGGTGAAGAAGTACTTCCTTTTATCCGTTTTAACCTGTCTGCTCAGCAATTTCATCGAATGCCCACGAGTTCTTGTATTGTGAGAAAGGGAGAAAAGTACTTCTTTCTCTACTTTCTCCATCCCATGCATTATCTTGTATACAAAGTCCTGCCAACTCCCCATATTCTTGCATTTTAGCTAACAGCAAAGGTGTAACTTGTATGGGGTTTTCATTTATAAACACTATATCATCAGCAAAAGCTCTGTATTTCTAAGTAAATCCTTTTATTCTTAAACCTTCTATATCTTTTTCTTCTTGGATCTGCATCAGTAATATTTCAAGAGTCATTATAAACAACAGTGGTGAAAGCGGACAGCCTTGTCTAGTACCTTTGCTAATTTTCATATCTTCTGTAAGATCTGCATTTATACACAACCTTGCCCTTTGTTCAGAATATATTGCTTTTATTATTCTTATAAAACTTTCTCCCAGCTCCATTTTTTCCATTACCGCAAACATAAAGTCCCAACTTAAATTGTCAAATGCTTTCTCTGCATCTGCAAAGAATAATGCTACTTCTTTTTCTGGATGTCTTTCATAATATTCTACAATATTTAGTACTCATAAGTCCCTTCCAGTTTAGTAGACAAAACCCACGTTTTCCTGGCAGATGTGTGTGAGTTGAGTCTCTAGGCACCCTGGCAACCAAACGGGTGACTACGATGTTCTGGAATTAGGGGTCTTTTTCTCACACTGTATGGCATTATAGCCTGATGAATAGGATTGCCAAGTCCAATTCAAGACTGGGGGTGGAGCCAGGAGACATCGGGGCGGAGCCAGGAACAAGGGTGTGACAAGCATAATTGAACTCCAAGGGAGTTCTGGCCATCACATTTAAAGGGACCGCACACCTTTTTAAATGTCTTCCTTCCACAGGAAATAATGAAGGATAGGGGCACCTTCTTTTGGGGCTCATAGAATTGGACCCCATGGTCCAATCGTTTTGAAACTTGGGGGATACTTTGGAGAGAGTCACTAGATACTATACTGAAAATTTGGTGCCTCTACCTCAAAAAAACAGCGCCCCCAGAGCCCCCGAAACCTCCAGATCAATTCCCCATTATACCCTATGAGAATCGATCTCCACATAGAGAATAATGAAGTACTCAGCAGACTCCCCCCCCCCCCCGCCATTTCTGGCAACACTGAAGGGGGACTCACGAGTTGCTGCCAACTTTTTCAAAGTAACACAGACACCCCATTCCAAGAAGAAGCCTTTCAATCAGCGACTGAAGCCTCCGGAGGTAGAAACGCACATGGTCCTCTGGGGGCAGAACTCCCCCCCCTCCGCCGGCCAGACTCCCTGAGGAGACGTCTGTGGCAGCCGGAGAGGACGCAAGGACTACGAGTCCCAGCCTGCACCTCGCGAAGGGAGGCCGGACTGGAGCGAATAGCAGGCCGGCGGTGGGCAGGTCTTTGTGACCTGGAGGAAGGGAGGAAGGCAGGCAAGGAAAGAGACACCGCGCCATTTCCCAACCCCCACCCCGCTTCCAGATTTTTGGCTAGCGGGGGATGAGGCTGCTAATCCAGGGGTCCCCCAGCAGGGCGGGGGGGGGGTTGGGAAGCCTACTGATGAGGCCCCTCCCCTCCACAAATCCAGCCTTCCCCAGGCTCCACCCCAAGTCTCCAGGAATTTCCCAACTCTAGCAGGTAGGTAATTATCCAGAGCAAGGAGGAGGAGGGGGAGAAGGAGAAGAGATTGGATTTATAGTCCACCCTTCATTTGGAGTCTCAGAGTGGCTTACAATCTCCTTTCCCTTCCCCTCCCCACAATATTACCTGTAAGGTAAGTGGGGCTGCGAGAGCTCTGACAGAAACTGCTCTTGAAAGAATAGCTCTGACAGAGTTATGACTGACCCAAGGTCACTCCTTGATTAGTCTAGGCCAGGCCTATGAAGGGCCATGTTAGATGTTATGAAGGGAAGACAGTTTCCAACCTCCCCTTTTCCTTGTAACACAAGTATTGGGGCTAGAGAGGCACTTGCAAAGGAGAAATGGTCACTGAGAAGAAACTCTTACCTCATCACAAACTGGCCAATATTTCTGGTGCCTGAGGAAGCTTCAGGAGAGAGGGAGCTCAGCACAGATGTGATGTCACATGGTCCACCCTCCAAAGCTTCCATTTCTGGAAAGAGAATCAATCTCTGTTGTCTGGAGATGAGCTGCTTTCTAGGAGAACACCAGGACTTACTGTGAGGCTGGTAATTCTACTGGGAAGAGTCTGTAGCTTAGAGACAGATCATCTGCTTGGCATACAGGAGGCTCCAGGTTCAATCCTTGACATCTCCAGTTAAAATGATCAGATAGTAATCAGAACATCTGGTGACCCCGCTGCCAGTTTGAGAAGACAATACTGACCTTGGTAGACCAAAGCTCGGATTCAGTATAGGGCAGCTTCAGGCCTTTTCTACAAGTGCCACTAGTCCAGTGTTCCCTCTAAGGCATGCTATCATGCACAGAAGCCTACAGTTCTCCAGCAGCCAAGTCCACCCAATAGTTGACTAGGATGGGTGGACCCGGTCTCTGGAGGCCAGATCTATCCTTATAGAAGCATTATGCTTGTATATGTTTGTAAACTTAAATAAAAATATATATTTAAAATGAGGGCCTGCTCATAACTTTAAGGCTAGTAGATCTTTTGGCTCATGAGATTTCTGCCCAGAATATGCCACAGCTTAGAGGGAACGCTGGCACCCCAGCTGAACTCTATAACGAAAAGTAAACCCAACTGGGAGGCTTTGCAAGAAAATATCAGCTGGCAGAGGAAGGATTAAGCTTCTCTTCTACTGATCCTTTCTATAAGTGCCCTTTCCCTGCATTTCACCTTATCTCTGGAGCTGCAAACACACATTTGCTCTGAGATAACGTTTAATTGTCTCTTGGATTCCCCCTTATTAGAAAAAGTTTGTGTGAAGTGTGGGCTGTGAAAAGGAAGTGGGCAGCCTTAATAGGGAATCTAGGAAGCCCTCTTTGTTTGTTCCCAACTGGCTGGTAGACAAACAATTAAGACAACATTATTCCAAGAAACCTTTTAGTTAATTTTGTTGTATTTATCAAGATCCACTTTGTGGGTTTCCAAAATTTTATCATTCTCACATTGCTGTTTCAGTGTTCCCTTTGTTACTGTTTGAGTTGTTTAAATGTTTTAACCTTGCATATTTTTCTATTTTTGAGCCACTCTGGGGCTCTAGTACCAGAACAAAGAACAGGGCTAAACTCGACATGCCCTGACAGTTCTGGGATCTCCTGCAGTTTTTTAAAATGGCTGAAAACATCCACAGGGATGTGAAAATGCAGTCTGCAGCAGTCCACAACATCTACTCCACTTTGTCAATCTTTATAAACATACAAGTATCTATAGCTTTTCCCAGCAAATCAAACAGCAGATCCAAGGTAGGGTAGAGACTTGAATTGAGACAAGAGCACAGAGAGAATAAAGTCAAGACTATTAAAACGGAGTCTGTTACATTGAACAAAGTGACTTGACCATCTTCTATGGAACATCTGGATGTAATCGGTCATGAAGACATGAAATAGGCTGTTTTCCACTACCATTAATGATATTAATACATTCAGATTGTTTTTGATATAGCACCTGTACTGTTTTCAATGTTCTTATTGTTTTAATGTTTATGCCTGTTTTAATTGGTTTATGTAAGTGTTTTTTGCCTGTAAGCTGCCGAGCCTGCTTCGGCGGTGAAAGTAGGATATAAATCAAATAAATAAAGTTGCTCCCCTTCCCATCAATCATCTCCTACTAAGGTACATTTCCCCCAGAAAAGGCAGGTCTCCCAGAAATATATGTAGGTAGGTGACCAGGTTTACCTCCTGCTAATTCAGCAATTAAAAAAAAAAATACAAATGAGTCAGCCAGTGAAAGCAGTTGGCCAGGAAGAAGACAAGAACTCTCAAAAGAAGAAGCCGTCTTGACTTCTAGAAGAAAATTCCCAACTACCTTTTACAAAACAATGCAAGCTTCTCCAAGCCCTAGGGACAGGTTACAACCTACAATGCGGAGATAAATTCCTCCACCTTGCATAGCTATCTACCACCAAAACCTCCACCAAAAAGCTCAACACACTACTTGGGATCTTAATAAACCAAAGCCTATCCCCTCCATGATATGGCATCTTTCTCCCTCATAGGACATTTTACTCTGTCCCATTTTCTCTCCTTTCGTACCACCAGGGCTTTTTTTTTTAACCAGGAATGTACAGGAATGCAGTTCCGGCTGGCTTGGCATCAGGGGTTGTGGCCTAATATGCAAATGAGTTTCTGCTGGGCTTTTCTACAAAAAAAAAGCCCTGAGAACCCCAGAGAGCATTTCCCAGCTTGCTCTGCTTTCTAAGCCATAGCTCATGCCAAACACTTCCCCCCCCCTTCTTCTCATGCATAATGTTCAGATATCCACACACGATTAAGAAACGTAAAGTGCAGTTATTTGAAGGATAATTAATTAGGCAGCTGAGGATAAAAGGGGGAGGTTTGGAAGGGTTATTTTTAATTGCCCATACTGTGAGATATATAATAATAGATTTTGGAATGTAGTCTGTTTTGTTCCTGGTTTTGTTGAACAATGAGGAAATGCTAATAAATGTGTATCTTCTCCCCCCTCCTTTTTCTAATACTATACTTTCCCCTGTTGCCTTGCAGCCAAGAACCTCTGAGCAATTAAAAAAGCTCTAATTAAGCATGAAAGAAAATATAAAATCAAGGCAAATTAAAGTAATGAGTTGGATAGTTGGATTGGGAGTGGAAGGAGGGAGGGGATTCCAATATCATTCTGAAAACTCTCAGTGTGGGATGGGGGTCCCATTGTGCTGGGAGCTCTACAGATAAAGAAGAGACCTACCTACTTGTTCTACACATCTTTGGCATCTAGCCTAGAACACACCATCCTGATAATCTCAGTTTCCTTTATAAAAAAATTAAAGCAAAATCACAATCCAGAGAATTGCACTGGTGAAAACAGTATGCTTTGTGGATCCAGGGTTGCCAACTTTCCAACCTGTCACTGTAGCTGTGCACTTTAGCAGAAGTAAGATCTGCCAGTATTAGCAAGTGAATGAATCTGTGCCCTTTTAACTCACAATATGAAAAGATCACCTTCCAATTTGTGAACAGCAAGAAGATTGGTAAAGGCAGTGGAGCATACAGAATCAGTCCCCACCCCCTTGACTGGCAACCTTGAGTAAGTTTTAAAAGCAGATCTATGACACAGAGTTATAACTTTTTTACAGGTCTTGTCCTAAGTTTTTAAAAGCAGGCCAGCCCACAGAAAGAAAGCAAATAATTCCGCCCCTCAACATAAAGTGGTGAGAAAAACTTCAGCTTGCTAAATTCCATTGCTTTAAACTGCAATGAAAATCATGGGTGCAGAGTCAGTTTAAACACACACACACCCTCCCCAAGATTCGATCCTGAAAGTAGTCACAGGTAAAGAATTAGGGTGATGTTGTTGGTTTTGGAATAAAAACCAACCCACTGCACAAATACAAGTCCTTATGCACACTAAAATTCCACTCCCAACCCAACTATCCAACTCATTACTTTAATTTGCCTTGATTTTATATATCGGGGAGGGACGGTGGCTCAGTGGTAGAGCATCTGCTTGGGAAGCAGAAGGTCACAGGTTCAATCCCGGGCATCTCCAAAAAAGGGTCCAGGCAAATAGGTGTGAAAAACTTCAGCTTGAGACCCTGGAGAGCTGCTGCCAGTCTGAGAAGACAATACTGACTTTGATGGACCAAGGGTCTGATTCAGTATAAGGCAGCTTCATATGTTCAAAATTGCCAGCTCTTTTATCAGCATTTGCTCTTCTGCATTTAACAGGTGCTTCAACTGCAGGCATTAGTTCATAGGGTTGCCAATCCCCAGGTGGGGGCAGGGGATCTCCCGGTTTGGAGACCCTCCCCCACACTTCAGGGTCATCAGAAAGTGGGGGGAGGGGAGGGAAATGTCTGATGGGAACTCTGTTATTCCCTATGGAGATTTATTCCCATAGGAAATAATGGAGAATTGATCTGTGGGTATCTGGGGCTCTGAGGGGGGGCTGTTTTTTGAGGTAGAGGCACCAAATTTTCAGTACAGCATCTAGTGCCTCTCCCCAAAATACCCCCCAAGTTTCAAAACGATTGGACCAGGGGGTCCAATTCTATGAGCCCCAAAAGAAGGTGCCCCTATCCTTCATTATTTCCTATGGAAGGAAGGCATTGAAAAGGTGTGCTGTCCCTTTAAATGTGATGGTCAGAACTCCCTTTGGAGTTCAATTATGCTTGTCACAGCCTTGATCTTGGCTCCACCTCTAATGTCTCCTGGCTCCACCCCCAAAGTCCCCAGATATTTCTTAAATTGGACTTGGCAACCCTATTAGTTCATGATGAAGCTTATTTTCATATAGTGATGCCCAGAGAGGGGGGGGGGGAGAAACCCCTCTGAACTGACTTGCTGTTGTGCCTTTCATCACAGCTTTATCTACAAATATCAGCAAGTGAGACTTTTCACAGCATAAACATGGCCACCTGCTGGCTTCCCCACATCAAATTGCTATTGAAGGCACAGCTACAGGAACCAGCTGAAAAACTGGCAAATGCAAAAGCAAAGCCTGCTTTGATCTGCACAAAGTACTGATCACATCCAGCTTTTTGTGATTTTGACTAAAACACACACACACACAGCAAAAAACGCCATCAGTGTGTGTAGGGGGGGAGAGGGCAAGTGGAAGGGGATATGTCAGTGGATGTGGCTGGGGAGCTGCAGAAATCCACACCTTCCCTCCCTTTATTTCCCAAAACTGCTTTGGATACAATCATCCAGGAAACTTCATGCCAAAGTTCAACTGGAAGAAACAGCAAAAGAGCTGGAAGAAACCCAGAAGATTGGTAGAAGCATGAAGATGTGGTGATGAAATTAAATTTAAATATGCTGGGGGGCAGGGGGAGGAATTCAGAGCACATGCTTTGAGCAACTTAAGCGTCCATGAAAAAGCTATGCTCGCTCTGGCAGACACAGCTGCCCTCAAGGGCACAGGAGTAAGCCAGCCTTTTTGTGGTCCACTGGCAACCTTAATTATTGCTAATTATTACTGGAGCCATTTATCTTACTAGATTCAGGAGAGTCTGCTTGCCTGATTTAATGGGGAACCCACAGAAGGATGCTATATAGACTGCACTGCAAGCTGGTTGGCTGGCCCTTGAGCACATTTGTATCACTATCTCCCCTTCTCTTTCTAGTAGAGTTCTGGTTCATATTCCCTATACTTGCAATGATAAAACCAAAAAGGTTAATTTGCAATCAGGGGGAAAAAACTCACATTGCTTAAGGGTTCTGTATATGTGTTTTCCATTCTGTTATTCTGAAGTCTTTATTTTAAGGTCTGTCACACATTTTTCACTGCAGAGGGGCAACTTTCCCAGAATAAGCACGGGGAGTCCAGCATGCTTTTCTTCTAGAAAGTCATTAGTTCTCAAATTTTCAGTGCCAATAGGATGAAAACTGACCAAAAACAACCCAGTCCATTTTCTGCCTCTTTCCTTGGAGTACAGAAAAGGTCTGAATTCAGTTTGCAGAGGAAAAGCCAAAAGCAAAAACCAAGATCTTGCTTTTCTGCACAGAGGCCGGGGCCTAGCTCAAACACTGCAGGAACTGAGCAACCTCTGCCATATAACCGAGGGGAGTAGAAGAGAGGGTACAGCCTCAGAGAAGCCTGCCCCAGGCCTGCCCCATCCTGTCTGGTGCCTGGCAGTGTCTCTCTCATCCTCTTACTGGCAGGATTAGAGTTGTTTTCTCTAGAAACTGTGGCAAGGTCAGAGCTGAGGGAAATGGGTCAGAGGCAGAACCTTGTGTGACTTGGCAGGCAGGCAGAAAGCAGTGGAGCTGGATGGAGTGGGTAGATTTTTAATTCCCTCTGCACAGGAGAAGCTGCACATACCCAAATGCCCTCTTCCTAGCACAAGTACGGGGGCAGCCATGTCAGTCTGTTGGAGTGCAAACAAAAGAGAATCTTGTGGCATCTTAAACATGAAACTACCTTATACTGAGTCAGACCATTAGTCTATCAAAGTTGATGTTGTTTACTTTGACTGGGGATGAGTCTTCAAGATCCCAGGTGGAGACATCTCACTACCTTATCCCTTTAGCTGAAAGATGCCAGGGATTGAGCCTGGGACCTCCCTCCCCACAGTAGTAGTAGTGGAAGAAGAGAATGGATTTATACCCTTCACTACCCAAAGGGGTCTCAAGAGTGGCTTACAATCTCCTTTCTATTCCCCTCCCCACAAGAGACACCCTGTGAGATAGGTGGGACTGAAAGAGCTCTCCAAGAACTGCTCTTGAGCAGTGTTCCCCCTAAGTGGAGTTAGTGTGAGCTAGCTCCAGGCCTGGCGCATGGAAGTCGGCCAAGTAGGCGGCCACCTCGGGTGCCACTCAGCCTAGGGGCGCCCCCTCTCCCTGTGCCCACTGCCTCCTCATGCCCCGTGCCTCCTTGCACTTGTCCGTCACCTCCTCGTGCCCATCGCCGCCTCCCAGCACTTGCCTGCCGCCTCCCCATGCTCGCCCGTCGCCTCCCTGCACTTGCCCACCGCAATGTTTTAAAGGCGCCTCACTTGAAGGTGGTCGGGCATCTTTAAAACCCAGCGCTCTTTGGAGAGCGCAATGTTTTAAAGGCGCCCGTCCACTTTTGCTTGATGGCGGTCAGGCGTCTTTAAAACACAGTGCTCTTCGGAGAGCACAATGTTTTAAAGGCGCCCATCCACTTTCGGCTTAAAGGCGGTCAGGCGTCTTTAAAACACTGCACTCTCCGAAAAGCACAGTGTTTTAAAGGTGTCCAGCCTCTTTCAATCTGAAAGCTGCCAGCTGCCTTTTAGAAACTACACTCTTTGGAGGCTTCCCTGGAAGCCTCCAAAGAGTGTAGTGCAGGGGGAAAGTGGCGGGGTGGCAGCACTCTTGTGCACTGCCCGCCATTCCCGAGTCCCCCTCATGATGACATCACTTTTAGTGACATCATAGTGGCACGCGCGCAAAAAAAACACACAAAGGGAGCTAGATGTGGGGGGGGGTGCGGCGCGGGGGTCTGCCTCTAGCGGCAGAATCCTTAGCGCCAGCCCTGGCTAGCTCACAGATTTTTAGCCTCCAGCTCACATATTTTTGTCTGAGCTCAGGAAGGATGACCCCAGAGCACACTAATTTATGCAGTAGCTCACAAAGTAGGATTTTTGCTCACAAGATTTTGCAACTTAGAGGGAACATTGCTCTTGAGAGGAACAGCTCTGTGAGAACTTGTGACTGACTCAAGGCCACATCAGCAGGTGCATATGGAGGAGTGGGGAATCAAACCCGGTTTTCCCAGATAAGAGCCCGCACACTTAACCATGACACCAAACTGGCTCTAGTATAAGCTTTCAATAGCTACAGCCTATTAGATCTGATGGTGAAAGGTGCCATAGGATTCTCTTTTGCCTTGCTGGTACAAGAAGACTTAAAATCACCTGGGAAAAGTGTCAGGACTGGCCTGTCTGGGAGCCCTTCCTAACCATTCCCAGATATGCAAGGGCTGGTGTGATATGAGATGGTAACTCTGCACATGCACAGTATGGCTGTCATATGAGTTATTACTGCCTATAAGTTCTGAGGCTGACCCCTGACATTTGCCAGGATAGGCTCAAAGTTGCAGGTGGTTCAGGGTGCAAGGTGGGGTCTAGAGCTGGCCAGCTCTTTTTCAGGAAGGAATTCTGTGCTTTGAACAGATTTCAGTGGTTTGAAGAAACTCAGCAGACAGCTGTGCAGATGTGGTGATGGGAAAACCTTACCAGCTGAATTTTGCCTGTGATGCTACTATTATAAAGCAACAAAAGCCCTGGCCCCACCTCCCAGCCATAAAGTTGGCAGCTCAGTTCAACCTGTGTACCCAAGCACCTCTGCAAACAAACACACTCCAGAATTTAAAAAAACCTGCAAGATGACTAAAACTTCTAAATTCTCTCCTTCTTAGCAGACTGGCAGCTAGCCTAGTTTGATACTCTGATTTGGTTTTACTCAGTTGTGGAAATTCAGAAGGGAAAGTCCCCTATTTTCCTGAGAACTGAACAAGGAATAGAAAATGCAGCCTTGCATCAGAAAGTGAGAACTGAGTCATTCTGTGATACCCTGTCCTTTCCTGGCCCTCCTCCCTCACCAGTGTTGGCAGTCTCCTCTTGCAAGGAGGTGAAGGGGGCTGGAGGACATCCACAGCGGAACCAGATGTTCCAGTCGACCTTGCAGGCTGGAGCCAGCTCCCAGCTGTTTTCATTGCTTCCAGCTATTAGGTTACAAACAACACTAGGCATCATTTGAAGGTGATCCATCCAGCCCCACACCATAATCCCGCCAGACCACATGAAAGTACAGGCTTCCTCAAGGGTAGGGGGTTCACAGTTGGGGGAGGCACAGATCTCACCAAGAATGAGGTTGTAAGTAAGGACAGGGGGCACACTGCAGCTCCCACAAGATCAACGGAGCCAAAGGAAAAAAAAATTGAACAATTTCAGTTTCTTCATCATCACCCTTAAAGTTGCATAATTCCCCAGTAGTCATTACTTTTGTCTTCTTGTTCAGCTGTACTTCCTGCTTTAACCTTCATCAGGAGTTGCTTCAAGCGTTCACTGTTTTCTGCCAGTAATGTGGTGTCATCTGCATTTCTCAAACTGTTCACGTTCCTTTCACAAATTTTCACTTCACCTTCATCTTAATCTCTTAAAATTATTGCATAAGGGCTAATTACTAGAAAACAGCAGCAGCAACAAATGAAAAACCTCAGTACACAGAAGGGTTTTAATCCAATCGCAGAAAATGAACCATCAAATGGTCTGGTGAAGGGGGGCAGAGTGTCCATAAAATAATCACTCCCACTGAGCTGGCTTCACTGTGTGCCTGAAAACTGCTCTCAGATCATGATCTCAGTCCCTGCCTTGGGGACCCTATTTGAATGGAAAGGCATCATATAAATGTTTTAAATAAACAAACCAGGGCTTTTTAGAGCAGGAATGCAGTTCCAACTGGCTTGGCATCAAGGGGTGTGACCTAATATGCAAATGAGTCCCTGCTGAGCTTTTTCTACCAAAAAAGCCCTGAAACAAACATATAGGGCAGAGCAACCAACCAGTGTGATGAGGAAGGATTTATGTTAGACATTTCCAAATATGAAGGCCCCCCAATGGTGGAATCAACTGCCGGAAGAGGTGCGGGCCCTGCGGGATTTTAACCAATTCCGTAGGGCCTGCAAAACTGACCTCTTCCAGCTAGCTTTTTAAGACGGAACCCCTGATAACATCAATAACACCGAGCCATCTTATACACAATTTGATTATATTATAATGTTATATTGTTTTATTGGTTTTACTGTTTAAATTATTATATTATATATTGTTTTATTGTATCATGGTTTTACCATGTCTTGTTAGCCGCCCTGAGCCTGCCTTGGCAGGGAGGGCAGGATATAAATAAAAGTTTATTATTTTATTATTATTATGTGTTTCCCTTAGGGACAAACTGAACATTGGACACAAGTGTGTGGAAAAACAGCCTTGGAGGCTGCCCCAGGAGTAGAAGAACAACAGGAAAAGTGCTATTGAATCCTATCTCTCCCTGCCATTTGTCTTCTCTATATTAGCTCCCCTCCCAGCTGCTCCTAGTTGCTTTTTGGAGGGGGAGTGGGGGAGCAAACTCCTGGAGTCTTATTCCCAGTTGAGAGAAACGCTGCTTTGGAGTGGTGACTTCTAGCAGACAACTACCAGGAACAAAAAGGTCAAATAACGTCCCCACTTTTCTGCATTCCCATGGCAGTATTGGAAAGACTGCTTTTCAGCAGGAAAATGCTGCCACAAGATGCGTGGAGTGAGCGAATTATGTGGCCCTCCCTGTGGCTTCATTTGTATGACAACTTGTTTTCTGAAAAGACTGCACCTGTTTTCCTATAATTGATCATGACTTTCTTTTTCATCAAACTGGACTGAACATGGGGGGGGGGGGACAAAAGTGCCACTTACAGTAGCTTGCAAGGTCGGGATCTGAGCCCCCTGGTACAATGCTCAGGTACCCCCCCCCCCCCATTCCATCAGGACTGCAAAAAGTCATAAAGAAGGTCTGTAAAGTGGCTATATGAATCCATCTGCTTTGATTGCCACGGTTCTGCCTGTATCAATCAAACCTGCTCCCCCACACCACCAGCCTAGCCAAGGACAGACAACAGCCAGAGTTGCTCCTTTGAGTCCCACCAGACAGCCTTCGGTGTCACCTTGAGGTAGCTCTTTAATCTCAAGGCTGTCTTTGCCATGCAGGGAAAGAGAAATCAAAGCTCTTCTGTCTAGCTCAATGTGCTCAAAATTCAGGTCAATATGCATCCCTGTCACAATTGGTCCTTGAGTTTTTCCCTGAGACAGGCTCACTTACCAGAAGCACCCAGACAGTCCAAACTGACTGCAGCCATCAATGTGAGGCTCTTGCAAAAGGCCCGTTTGGGAATTGGCTTTACAACAGCATCCCTCAGACACGGAAAGAGTTGGCCTGCCTACTGGGCATCTGTCCAGAGTGCCAGGCCTGTACAGAGTTGATACCTGGTCAGCTGCCAGGCACATTTTCTATCCCAAGCCATTTGCTGGTTCAGATGTGAATGAGGGAAAGAAGGAAGGGACTGTGTTGGGATCCAGGGCAAACCTCTTTCCCCCTGCAAAGTATACTGCCAGTAAGTTCTATTGCCACAGCCACCAACCCTTCCGCACATCTTTTTTTTTTGCCCCTGGACTGGAAACCCAAGGGAGAAGAGAAGACTGGTGTGTATAAGGGGGGCAGGTTTGGTTCTGAGTCCTTTAACTGCTGGCTCTCTCCCACTCAACCTACATGGTAGACTTTAGGAAAGTTTTGTGTGCCTTTCTTCCCCTTTCCCTCCCACTGTATCTGTTTCAATTTTAAGGCCTTTAGGCTTTTCTGTAATGAATACCAATCACAGGGTAACATGTGTTCCAAACATGTGGTTGCAAGATCCACAGTGAGACACAATTCCCTCAAAATTAATGTTTTCTCAAGTTAGGGTGCCTTGGGCATGAATGAGATCACAGCAGTGTTGGGGTTAATGGGGAAGCCACCCAGTTAGATAAGGGGGGGCACACAGTATTCCCAGTATAGATGTTCTGAAAATATCCAGCTGATGGGCAGCCAGAAAGGTTCCTTGTGGACTCCTGTAGGAGCACTAGAAGGAAAAGTGAGGGTTTGGTCCTATTTCTGCTGACTTGCTCTGAGCAGAAAGATTACAGAGATAAATAACATCCCATTAAGCTTCTATTAAAGGGGCATGAAGAGCCCCGTGGCGCAAAGTGGTAAAGCTGCAGTACCGCAGTCCTAAGCTCTGCTCACAACCTGAGTTCGACCTCGGTGGAAGCTGGGTTCATTCAGGTAGCCGGCCCAAGGTTGACTCAGCCTTCCATCCTTCTGAGGTCATAAAATGAGTACCCAGCTTGCTGGGGAGAAAGTGTAGATGACTGGGGAAGGCAATAAAACCGCCCGGTAAAAAGTCTGCCATGAAAACGTGAAAGCAATGTCACCCCAGAGTTGGAAATGACTGGTGCTTGAACAGGGGACTACCTTTACCTTTTTAAAGGGGCATGACTTTTTTTCCTCTCCAGGCAGCTGGCAACCCTAAGTGCTGGACCAGGACCTGGCAGATCAAGTTTCAAATCTTTTTTGCCATAAAACTCATTGGATGACCTTGAGCCAATCACTTTCTCTCCCTAACCTGCCTCATAGGGTTGTTGTGAGGATAACATGGAGGAGGGAACAGAAGCATGTATGTCGGCTGAGCGCTTTTTAAAAGAAGGGTTAGTAATAATGTATTAAATAAAATAATAAAATTCATGCATTAAAACATGAGATGATGTCCGTTGGCTTACATGGCTTTGGAAGGGACTTAGAAACATTTGGGAAAGATCAACATATAAATGGCTATTAACCATAGTTATTGAACCTCCATCTACACAGAAGCAAAAGACAACTGAAAAGCAGATGTGGAATAGTGTGCTTGGGAGCTTTCAGAGGCATAAGGCTGGAAACTGAACTCTGGGTTATGGGATCTCAATCGCAAGCAGCTAAGTAATGGTTTGCTCTGCTGCCCTAAATTTGCAGCCTGAGGCAAGCAATCTTATCTGAGTTCAGGAGAAGGAAACGCCCTTCCCCACCCTACTCCCCCACCGTTTGGAAGAAGAGCTCCCAGCCTCCCAAAGGTGTTGGAACTCTGTCAAGGAGGAGAGGAAGAACCAATGAAAAGTTTTTCAGAGCTTGTTGAAACTTCTTGCCTAGCGGTCACAGGGTAGCAGAGGGAATGGGAGGGGTATGTAAGGGAGGCAGCTCTGTGAGAGGGAAATGGCTGAAGTGCTGGAGAGGAATCAGGATTCCTGGTATGGCCTTCTTCTCTCAGAGGGCAGCCAGGTACAAAGGGAGATGAAGATCGACACAACATTTAAAAAGAAAGGAACAGCAGGCCTTTCAGCTATGGTGTTAGCCCAGTTTCCTCCCAGCTTACAATTGGCATGATAGATATACATTTTAACGCTGGTTTAGTGATCAATCTTGCCTCTTCCCATATGTCTTGCCCTTTTTTCTTTTTCAAGAAGTCCCATGTGTACATTTATCTCTTCATCCTTTGCCTTAGTAATTAAAACACACACAAACACAACAACAACAGCTTAAACAACTGCCATGCTTTGGGAATTTGCAGGGGATAGGAATGGTGTTTGATAATGTTCCAGATACCAACTAATCAGCTTCACCTATGGACAGTTTTTGCTGTAGAACTGGCTGTTTTAAAAATTGATCCCTGGAGAGGAAAACGTACATTTGTACTGCATGCAGGTCAGGTTTGTCCCAAACCAGCTCCCCAACTCTAGACATGGTACCTCTGTCTTCACTCTTTGATATACTTTGGCAAATGTGGAGCGGGGGGGGGGATTATTACACCTGCTGCAGCGTGCATCGTAGGGATGATGGCTGATTAAGTGGGGTTATCTTCATCAAAGATTTGTCCTCATCTGGTTTGACAATTGTAGAATGAGTTGTCACGCCAAAGAAGTATTAATGGAAGTGAACTGACTGTGAAGCTGGAGAGGGAGTTGTGCTTGCCATCCCTGCAGCTGGGGCTGCTTCCAAACAGGAAGTTGATGGAGCAGATGGTGAGAAAATTTAGTTGAGCAACTCAGCCCTGTGTGTGTTGCAGCATATCTGTTCACCTATGGACAGTTTTTGCTGTAGAACTGGCTGTTCAAAAGGAACTCTCGCTACAATAAAAAAGGCTTGACTCCAGGTAAGCATTAAAGAATTGCAGCCATTTAAAGTGAGAAATTTGCACGCACAGCAGATGGTACATTTCTGGCCTGGCTCATCACTCCACTGCGCTGAGTTCTTTCTCCTGCAAGCTGCCATGCACACGAACCTAAAAGCAGCTTTGTACGCATGTTGTGCTTCCACAAGAGTTGAGAAAAACAGGTTGCTTACCTGTAACTGATGATCTTCGAGTGGTCACCTGTGCAGTCTACACACTTGGGTCCATGCCCTTTGTTTGGTCACCTGTGCAGTCTACACACTTGGGTCCATGCCCTTTGCTTGAAGCTGACCTCGGAGAACTCCAATAGCAGCGAAGTGTGTTTTTGGCAGGCTCCTCTCCTGCTCTGGGGAGAAGGCACACAGTGCGCATGCCTAGAATGGGGAAGGAGCTCCGCCTCCTGCTCAGTTTCTTCCAGCCGCCGCTAGCAAGTCCAACCGCAGGTAAGTAGAAGGAAGTGCCAGCAGTGGGGAAGGCTGGGCGGGTCGTGTGTGACTGCACAGGTGACCACTCGAAGAGCATCAGTTACAGGTAAGCAACCTGTTTATCTTCTTCATGGTCCCTGTACAGTCTACACACTTGGGTGATTAGCAAGCTATTACACCTGGATGGTGGGTGCTGGTACAAAGATCTGAGCCACCTGGAACAAACACAGGTTAGTAACATATAAGCATGTCTTGTTACAGACTCACCTGAAATCCAGTGCAGGTGCAGACACTGGAAGATAGATGACAATACGGATCTTTTGAAGGACGCATCCCGCCTAGAACGTACATCCAGGGAGTAATGCATCACGAATGTAGCAGGGGAAGACCAAGCAGCTGCTGCACAGATGTCTTCCAGAGGAACCCCATGGAGAAGTCGAAACCGCTCTAGTGGAATGGCTGCGGATCACTTCAGGTAAGGGTTCCTTTGCAATCTCATAGTACAACCTTATAGTGGAAGAGATCCACTTAGAAAGGCATTGAGGTGACACCTTGGTACCCAGTTGAGGAGCACCATAGGCCACAAATAGACTTTGGTCTTTCCTGAAGGCAGCTGTACTTTGCAGATAAAAGGCAAGTGCCTTACGTACGTCTAGTGTTTGTAAGGCTTTCTGGATATTGCCTGTAGGATCTGGACAGAATGTTGGCAATACAGTGGATTACGATAAGTGAAAAGGCGACACGACTTTCAGTAGGAAAATTGGATCTGGATGCAACACCACCTTGTCTTTGTGGAAAACAGTATATGGTGGATTGGATCTGAAAGCTGATATGTTGCTCACTTTTCTGGCCAACATTACGGCCACTAAGAAAGCTGTCTTCCAAGAAAGAAGTTGTAGGGAAGTCATGGCCAATGGCTCAAAGGGTTTTCCCATGAGCTGTGTCAGAACCAGGGAGAGACTCCATGGGGAAATAAGAGATTTGATGGAAGGTTTCATATGTGAGTATCCCTTTAGGAATGCCTTTGACAGTGGATGCAAGAATACTGATGAATTATCCACCAGGACATGAAAGGCTGAGATAGCAAATAAATGGACTTTTAAAGAAGAAAAACTAAGGTTAGTCCTAGAGAACGAAAGCAAATAAGAAAAGAGCAGCTGTAAGGGTGCCATGTATGGGTCTACAGCACGCTTTCCTGCGTAGAGTGAGAAACGTTTCCATTTCAGTTGGTAGGATTTGCATATTGAAGGCTTCCGAACATTCTGGAAAACTTCTCTGACTTCTGGAGGGAATTCTAAGGTTTGATCCTCCAGGTGGTCAACCGAAAATTTTTTGGATCATGATGGTAGACATTCTTGTTGTGTTGAGTCAGAATGTCGGGTGCTAGAGGCAGACGACGAAAATTCCCTCGAGAGAGAAGCAGGAGAGCGGAAAACCAGGCCTGACGGGGCCACCATGGAGCTATCAGTATGCAGTCCATGTGGTCCATGCATATTTTTTGTATGGTCCTGGATATTAGTGGTATCAGTGGGAACATGTAAAATAGATTCCCCGTCCAACGATGAAGAAAGGCGTCCCCTAATGAATGGTCTGTTGGGGGACCCCTGCTGAAGAAGATTTTGCATTTCGCATTGGTGCGAGATGTTAATGCGTCCACCTGTGGAGGGCCCCATATCTGGAAGATAGGACGAAGGTAGTGATCGTTGATCACCCATTCCAAGTTGCTGGGACTTGATCTGCTGAGTGCATCTGTATGAGTGTTCATTACTCCTGGCAAATGTACTGCAGAGAGAAAGATGTTGTTGTGAATGCACTAGTTCCACAGAAGTAGAGCTTGTTTGCAAAGGGATGGCGACCTCGTGCCCCCTTGTTTGTTTATATAGTAAACAGTGGTGACATTGTCCGAGGCTACCTGGATGTGTCGATCCTTCAGGTGCAAGAGAAAAGATTCCAGGGCGTGCTGCACAGCCAGGAGCTCTAGCGCACTGATGTGTCGCACACTGTCTGTCGTGGACCAGGATCCCTGTGCTGTGAAGTTCCCACAGTGGGCTCCCCAGTCACTGAGAGAAGCATCGGTTGTCAGCATTTGTGTGGGCGGAGGAAGTTGAAAGTCTTTGCCCATTAGTATGTTGTGATCCAGCAGCCACCAGTTCAAAGAGTGTAGGACATCCTCTGGAATAGTCAGTAGTAAATTTTAAGGATGAGTCATTGGCTTGAAATTGTGGAGAAACCATAACTGCAGTGGTCGCATCCTGAGATGGGCAAATGGGATCACCGCAGTTGTGGCCACCATGAGGCCTAACAAACATTGAACAGACTCCGCTGTCTGCGTTGGAGTGAGAAAAAAAGTTTGGATCAAGTTCTTTTTGTGCTCTGTTGAACGGTAGAAAAGCTTTGAACACTGTCCTATTGATGACAGCTCCTATAAAAGGAAGAGTTTGTGTGGGCTGTAGATGTGATTTCACAAAGTTCACAAAGAGGTCCAAGTCCTTGAGGAACTTCAAAGTTGATGTTATGTCCGTCTGTAGTTGTTGGAGTAGGTAGGTCTTGATGCAGAAGAGAGTGGCTTCTTCCTCCAATTATCTGAGGGTTTAGGAGAGTAGTATCTCCTTTGAGAGGACCACTGCCTGGGCCTATAAGGCTTGGATTAAAAAGTGGGAGTGGAAACCCCTAGATGATTTGCTTTCTTCCTGTTGTCATTGACATTGGAGAGGACCACATCTGTAGTAGTATGAAAGAGACCCTCCCCATCAAAGGGAAGATCTTCAGCCTTTGTCTTAAGATCAGGCTGGAGTGTGGAGTGTGGTTGAACTCAGCCAAGCATGGCAACCAATGGCAATGGAAGTAGCTAGCACTCTAGAGGAACATGATGCCGCATGTTTTAGGAAATTTATTTGCTGGCGTGAGACTGCAGAGTTCCTGAATGATAGCTGATGCCTAAGGAAGTGCAGAATCAGGAAGGTTGGTGGGCAGTGGTGTCAGACGGTTGGCTAAATTGAAATTATAGGCAGAAAAGTAAGCCAAATACGTATGAAGCTTGCTTAATGTGGTGATAGTAAAGTACAGCTTCCTACCCAACATGTCCAGTTTGCGACCCTCTCACTCAGGAGTTGCGGGGTGTCGAGTTGGCTTTGACTTAGAAGCAGCGTGTATTATCATGGAGTTTGGTACTGGATGCGAAAACAGAGACTTTGCATCGGACAATTGAACTCCATAAAGAGCGTCGAGACGTTTGGGAGTGGGTGGAATGGAGGCAGGAGTCTCCCAGGCCTCCTTCAGAGTTGCAAGATGAACAGGTAATATGGGCAGCAGAGTTGTCGGTGGCAGCTGGTCCTGGACGAGTTTATATACTAAGTCTGTGACTTCGGGTTTATCCGTATTGACTGGAATGTGCAGAGCCTCAGCCATTCTAGTGACCATTTCCAAGTAGGGTTTTGCTCTATCAGATGGCGACAGAGAACTAAGAGGAGTAATGACATCAGGCTGATCAGGAAGCAATGGGTCAGTAGTCTCAGAAGAGGAAGAGACTGATGATGAAGAGTCTGAGCATGGGTCCTCTGTGTCTTTAGGAGCTGGGACAACAGGATCCTTCTGGCATGCATATAGGTTCCTGAATAGGAGCAGGGAGTTGTGAAGGAGCTCCACCAGCCGCTGAAGCTTTGGACACTGCATAATGAGTGAGTTTAGGTGGCTGAGGAACAGTTGGAATTGTTGTAACTGCTGTCGATTTGGAAGCGGCAGAATAAGTGTCATGAAGAAAAGGTTTGCCATTCGGGTAATGATGGTGATACCATCTAGCATATGCTTCTGGAGAAGGTGTTCTAGAGGGTGTAGGAGTCGACAAACCAAGCAATACCTAGATGTCGAATGAGATCGATGGTGGTTCTTATCCCTATAGGAGACTCTAGAAGTCCATCTATGGTGCCTAGAGGTCGAACAACACCTCGAAGTCTATCTCGAATGATGATGTCTCTTGAAGTTGAGCGCCCTCGCCTGGAGGCTGAGCAGGAATGGCATCGGCTTTGATGAGATGTTCTAGAAGTCGAACAACGACGCCTAGAGCTCAATCGACTTCGATGGCGTGAGCGTGTACAGTCTAGACCACGAATGAGATCTCTTGAGTGGAGTTCTGTGGGATGTTAATTAGGCAGGTTTTAGAAGCGGGAGCCGAGGTGAATGGCTCAAAAGAGACAAATTCGGTACTTCACAGAACCAAGCCGTTCTTTCTGTTGCTGTGGATAGTTGGTTATCCAGACAATACTGTAGACCAGACCCAGCTGAATCAAGGGCTTTGTTTATGGTTGCCGCAGCAGAAAGTAAGGCTTCCATATCGACAGCGTCATTATCTGGAATAACGATAACTATGGAAGAATCCTGGGGAGTCATTGAAGCCAAAAGCCCCGAAGAAGCTGTGGTTGATGGGACTATGGTCGACTGAGTGGTAATAGGCAAGCCTACTTGTGCTGCAGATGTCGAGGCCGCAGTAGTCGAAAGCAAAGTTTTAGAAATTGAGGTTGAAGTTTTAGAAGTCGAGGTCGGAATGGTGATCGATGTAGTAGATTGTGACAAGGCAGCCATTTCTGACGTCTTTGTCAGAGCCTTCGGTGTCATACATCGGTGTTTGGTCTTTTTATCGGTCTTATGCTTCTTCTTATGAGAAGTGGCCGAATCCGAATCTCCCTGCTCCTTCTGGGAGGGAGGTGGTGAGGTTTTCAAAGGAGAGGATCGGGGCATCAGTGATAATTCGAGTAAATAGCTCTGTAGATGCGTGGCTCAATATTTCCGTGTCTGTTTGCCAAACCCCTTACAGTGGACACAGGTCTCAACTTTGTGTCCCCCTCCCAGGCACAGGAGGCAGTAGGAATGACCGTCCGTGGATGGGAGCTTCGCCCGACACTTTAGACACCTTTTTAAAAAGGTGTGGTCCCCTTTTTGTCTGCTAGGGGCGGGGGGAATGGGGTGAAGGAAAGAAAAAGTCTACAAATGGCAAAGGAAAATTTCTGACTATTTGGGCCGGAAAGAAACCAAGGATTAAGATGAAGATCTTAACGGATGCCAAAGAGAGAGGGGGTTTTCAACTTCCTGATTTAAGATTGTATCATGATGCAGTTTGTTTGACATGGATCAAAGATTGGATAATGCTGTTAGATAAAAAACCTTTATGGTTAGAAGCCCACGGGAATAAATTTGGCTGGCACGCGTACATGTATTATGGGAAGAATAAAATGGACGGTTTTTTCTCTCACCATTATGTTAGAAATGCTTTACTAAATACTGGATAAAATATAAGAAATATGGGGACGAGAGAAAACCGCTGTGGATAGTGCCAGCAGAAGTAATAAAAATAACAGCTGAATCCGATGAAGAAAGAGAAATGTCATATAATCAACTGCTCAAGGTTCAAGGAGACAAAATTGAATTAAAATCCTCGGAAGAGCTAAATAATAAGTACGACTGGTTTCAAATGCAACAAATTAAAAGCTTGATGGAAAATGATATTAAATCGGAGGGAATTAGACGAGAACAAACAGAACTGGAAAGGGTCCTGCTTGGTGATAATGAAAAACTGATATCAAAAGTATATAAGTTATTATTGAAATGGTCTACAAAAGAAGAAGTAGTAAAGTCTCAAATGGTCAAATGGGCAATCAATGTGAATAGAGAAATACAAATGGATGCATGGGAACACCTTTGGAAGAACTCAATGAAGATATCAACTTGTCAGAGTATAAAAGAGAACTGTTTTAAGATGATGTATAGGTGGTATATGACTCCGAAAAAACTGGCTAAGATGAGCAAGAAAATGTCGGATAGATGTTGGAAATGTAAAAAACATGAAGGTTCTTTCTTCCATACGTGGTGGACTTGTGAAAAAGCGAAAGAATACTGGAAGATGATACAACAAGAAATCTCCAAAATTCTGGGCTATGACTTCAAGAAAACTGCAGAGACGTTTTTGCTTGGATTACAATTAGAAAAATTTCCAAAGGAAGACAGGACTCTAATTTGGTACTTGCTATCAGCTGCTAGGACATTGTATGCGCAGCTTTGGAAGCAAGAAAAAATACCGGAGAAATGGGACTGGACTATGAAAGTTTTATCGTGGAGTGAAATGGATAAACTAACTAGAACACTAAGAGACTATGATTTGGAGATATTCAAAAAGGAGTGGACAAAATTTAAAGGATATATGGAGAAAGAGTGGAATGTAAAAAGACATTGGACAATTTTTTAGCATTATTGAGGGGGGGGGGAAAGAAAAGAAAAAAAGAAAAAGAAAATATATACATTGAATTTTGATCAGTCAGTAGTACCTTTAGTATTGAACTTGAATTTATAACTTCGGGGAAGTCAACATTGGAGGGAGGGGGGATTGAAATGTCATATAGGTTAGTATTGAAATAATTAAGAAATAATTAAGTTTTGTAACCATATGCTATCAATAAATTGTTAAAACACACACAAAAAAAGGAAAGAAAAAGTCTTATGATGGGTCCTTTTTTTTTTTAAGGAATGATGAAAGAAAGGAATCACTCAATGCACAGCAGCCAAGAAGGTCTACGCGCCTGCTCCGGCTGCAACGCCACTGAGGATGTTCTCCGCAGCTGAGAACGAAACGTCTGGAAGGAAAACTTTCTCCAGTAGAACACGGCACTTGATCCCGAAAGATTCTACAAACCCTAATGATGTTACCAGCCGTGAAAACCTGAAATCTTTGATAATGATGAAAGAAGTTGAAGAAATTGAAGAAGAATGAAGAGAAGACAAAGAAGGACAACGAAAACTCTGAGGAAAATGGCGAGGAGCTAAGACAATGAGGTCCGGTAAGGGTGGCGGCAAAAAAGAAACTGAGTGAGAGGCGAAGTTCCTCCTGCATTCTAAGCAAGCACACTGTGTGCCTGCTCCCCAGAGCGGGAGAGGAGCCCGCCAAAAACACGCTTTGCTGCTATTGGAGTTCTCCGAGGTCGGCTTTGAACAAAGGGCATGAACCCAAGTGTGTAGATTGCACAGGGACCACGAAGAAGATAGTGGCTTCAGTCATTTGTTGTTTTTTTAAGACCAAGTTGCTAGCTCTCAAGGCTGCAAAGGTATATGTAAACGCGCATGGGCAATGCCTTTAGAAAGCCACAGCAATGGCCAACTGAGATATCCACTGGCTGGAGACCTTGCCCCTCTTATAATTAGCAGAGCTAACATACATTATTCCAAACAGCAAAAACTGCAGAATAGATTAGGCAAAATTAGAGAGATTATGTAAAGCAAGCCAGTAGGTCCAAGTGTTTGACTGGAAAGGCACATGGTACAGCGATCTGGGTGAAGCTAAACAAATTGACTCTCTTCAGGCACTGGGTTTCTGTTGCTCTTATCTTCTGTACCAGAAGAGCACACTACACACAGTCCTCTTGGTAAGTATGACCATTTGGTGTCAAATGGGCAATGTGCCTGTTTCCCAGGCACAGCACATCCTACCTATTACACCAGTTTTGGGGGTACATATTCATGTTAACTGAAGCCGCAACATGTGATGTCCTTTTCACACAAAATGGCAATTGTACGTACCAAGAGGGCAGTGCATGGCAGACTTTTTCTGGTACATGAGATAGGTACACCAGAAAAATAATGTCTGAAAAGGTCTGTTGTCAGTATCTGAAACTGAAAGCCTGTGCGTACCATCCTGACTTTTATGATGTAAGAAAAGTTGATATACATTTATTTGTTGGTAAATAATATATGCAACATGGATTGCCAGCACACAGATCTGTTTAACATTTTGCCCCATCCCAAGCACATTATGTTATTCTACTCCCAGTCTCCAATTGATGGTAGGAACTCTTTAGTCCTAAACCTTGGATAAGGAGTCAGCGATGGGTGCTCTCTTAGCCAAATACAGCCCTCTGAAAAGTGATGCTTGCCCTCCATCTAATCTGCCAACACGGATGCTCAGGGGATTTGGAGAAAGTGGTAGTGGAGACAACAGAGTTTACTTAAGACAACAGAGCCACTTGACACTAGCCTACACTATCCCTTATCCTTATCCAGTGGCCTCTGGGAAAGCTAGTTTGTAACTCAGCCAGAGATGCCCTTTTACAGATCTTTTAATGTTTCTCAATGATCTGTCCCCTCCTCCCAACTGAATGTGTGTTCTGTTCAGAGTGAAGAATCTGCAAAGTGCTGTAGTTAGATGGTGGCTAACTTGCATATTCAATCTTGCATAATCCACATAGCTTAAGTATTGTTTGCAGAAACAAACTCAGATGCCATGCCCAGGGCAGCCTTGCAGTTTGATTGTAAACACGTTTCCTCAATAACAAGTTCCATGATATCAGTGGGGCTTCCTGGAAAGCATGACCAGGATTGGAGACTTATTCTGCATCCTAGATAGCACCATGAACTGCATGGGAGGATTGCATAGCCAGGACCGTGTTGAATCAATTCCTTTTGTTCCCCAGCAGCTCCGAGATTCAGAACTAAGCCTGGTGGTAGCCAGAACTGCTTAGTGAGAAAGCTGTGGCCATCAGAACTTTGAAGCCAGGCTGCTTAGCTCTCTGTGTTGGGCTGCCCTTGACAATCCAGAGGCTTCAGCTACTGCAAAACACTATGTCTTGCCTTCTTATGAGCACATTGTCAGATCCCACATGTATTTGCACCAGATCCTCATTGCTTTCTTGACACTCTTTAAGATGCCAGTGATGCCCTAAGAAGCTTGGACTCACAGTGTGTCATGAGCACATCTACAGGAGGTGGTCTTTTTACATTGTCTGAATGCCAAACATCATTTGCCAAGTGGGACGGTGGCTCAGTGGTAGAGCAACTGCTTGGGAAGCAGAAGGTTCCAGGTTCAATCCCGGGCATCTCCAAAAAAGGGTCCAGGCAAATAGGTGTGAAAAACCTCAGCTTGAGACCCTGGAGAGCCACTGCCAGTCTGAGAAGACAATACTGACTTTGATGGACCGAGGGTCTGATTCAGTATAAGGCAGCTTCATATGATCATATGTTGTGCAAGTGAGATGTTCTCCATGGATTTGTAATTTTCTTTGCCTGAAGATTCAGCAAAGCTTTAACCTGTACATCTTCTACAAGTGGTACAAGACATGTTTAAAATTCAAACAAGATTTTGGTGGCCAGGAATGGAGTAGAAAAATTAGCATATTACTGCTTTCCTACACCCTCGGGATGGGGCAGGCTAGAAAGCCAATAAGCAACTCAGCTATCACAATTCCATAGAAAGTCTGCGCCTCCAGAATTCCACTGGAAATGTTCCTTTTCTTCCCCACAAGTGCCTTTATCTAGTATCTTCAGATACATATAGATGCCACTTAGGAAAAAGGTTTCACGTATGTTGTTTCTTCTTCACAAAAACATTCCTTGCACAACTCTGTCAGACACACAGAATAGCATTTTTGAAAAATAATAATCCTTTAAAAATGTGTTTGAGTTATTCAGATGCACTGCCTCTTTTGGCTTGGGCAGCATGAGCATGAAGCTAGAGCAGCTAGGTTTTATTGGCCTGGTCTTGCCCCACCCTGCCCTTGTCCCTCACCTCCACCTCTTTCTGGGTGAACAGAAGGAGAGTGGGTGTTTCATTCTTGCTTCTGCCTTCAAGCCACAAAATGCACTTTCTTTTGCCTTTCTGGCCTGTGATGAAGAGCTGCAGTAATGTACTGGGTGGCTGTTCCGTAAGGACTGGAATGGTGTTTCCCCCTGGGAGCAGAAGCAGCACCCAACAGACAGCTCAAGACAGTCCCGTGATGAGCAGCAGCCTGGGGGACTCCAGCCAGAAGAAACAGTTAATGGCTACTGTCTATCTGCGTTGCTTATCAGAAGTGACAGCCACACACATCTGGAGCATATCGCTGACTGCTGATGTGGCAATCCAATATGCTTGATGCCCAGCCGCGATGCTGCGTTTTCCCATCTGTGCTCTCAACTCTCTTTTGGATGGAAGTTCACAGAGCAGCCCGTATTTACTGTGACAACCCAACTCTGCTGACAGCTCACCAAAGGGGAATGCAATAAAATGCGAGTTATCTTGCATGAACCGCATATGCAGAGAAGCAAGCACAATAGTTGCACCACATTTCCCACTCAGTACCGATCTGCTGGATTCACGCTGTAATAGCGATACCTGCTGTTTGCAGAGCGTTCAAGGAGCTTGGCTTGGTGACCCTTGCAACAACCTTGCAATGTCAAGCTAATACTTATGCTTTGCTTTAGTTCCGTTTTTTAGACTTCTGGTTGATTCTACAACCCTAATCCTATTTAATCATTTATTGACTGTCCCATCTGTCAATTGTATTGACTCACTCTCTGTGATTGGCCTTGAGTCCGGTTGAGAAAGGCGGAGTATAAATAACATAAATAATACAAATAAAATAAAAAAGTAGGGGAGGAAGCTTAACCTTTCTTCCCAAGGCCATTTTCCCACATTCCAACACACATAAAAACACCTTTCCTCATCAGTACAGTTTATTTACTAGATGCAATTACAAGCTGGGAGTACTGTGAGGAATTCTGAAACGGGGACAATGATTTAAATCTCCGTCCCCTCCAGATTCTTGAATCTCTCAGGGATTGAGCAGCTTGATTTTGTGGGTGTGGGTGGCCTGGGTTTACAACTTGCACCACTCATGCAGAGACCGGCCAATCTGCTGTCTGAATGAATCTAAAAAATCCTCAAGAGTAGGCTGTGTGTGCGCCTGGCGTGATGCACAGTCTTGCTAATTTCAGCTAACAGGAAAGTTAAATGGGAAAGGCTCTTTTTTTACAAGGTTCTGCAGAGAAGCAGGACATATCGTTCACAAGCTTCAAAACATTCCATCAAGTGGCTGGGCCACTGCTGTGGTGGGGGAGCGGCAGTTTTGAAGTTGGTTGCCACTTCTGAGTTTTGCTTAAAAGGTGAGAGGCATGTTCCCTTGGTGGGGTGGGGAGGGACAGAGAGACAGAGCACTTAGCTTCTCAAGCAGAATACAAAAACGGTACTTGGAGAGAGGAACTATGGATCTTGTTTCCCTTGCTTGTCTCTCTGCATCCCCCACTTTCACTATCAGAACACCTAATCAGGTATTGAAGCTCTCCTTTATCTAATTTTCCAGGTCATCAGTTGTACTTACCTTTTATCAGAAGGCTCGATGGCCAAAAGCCTCCATTAAAAGGTTGTTAACTTTTTGCTTAAACAGACCCTTGCTTCTGTGCCTTTAAAATTAACTTACTCTACAGACAGAAGGTGATAATTGCGTTTGTCCACAGGAGGAAACCAGGCTGGTTTTGGCCTGATCCCCGTGTTTCTTAACAAGAGATTCCTTTTCACAGATGGACACTGGCTGAGCAGCCAAGGCAACTACTCTCAGTTCCCTCTTCTTTACCTTTTGCTGAGGAGAAACCCAGCATGACCCAGAATCCTAAATTTTTTCTTCTGCAGCTACAGATTGACTCTCACCAAGTAAATCATGCAGCCTGCTGAGCTAACTTCTCCACACTTGCTACCCCCAATCACAGGCATGCAGAGGATCACAAAGGTGAGCCTCTGGCTTGCAAGTTCTGCATTGTTAAATACAACCCATGAACTAACTTAACTCACTGTCCTTGTTTTGACTGCCTATCAGGAAACACTACATGCAGAGACAGGATTCCTGAAGCACTCTACTTGGCGGGAACTTTCGATCCTGTTTTGGGAGCTGGCTGATCATGAACACGCAAGCCTCAGCACCTCCTTCTGCTCCTACTCAAGTGTTGGGTTCTAACTGGCTGCCAAATTGCCAGAGTGTTTCCCTTCTTGCCTCATAAAACTGCTGAATGATGGGTATGGCGCTGGTTTACTGCTTGGAATACTGAAAAGCAGATCCACTGGGTTGTGCCTAATTTATCATACAAAAATCTGGATGAAGGATATACAAAGTCCTGCTTCAAGGCCAGGGCAACCTGCCCTCTTATTTGCTTGTAGGCCAACAAAAGAGAAGGAACTGAGGTGGAGGAAGAGGCCTATTAATCTTATTTCTTTGAGTCAAGGCACTTTGTCTGTTAGATTTTTACATTGTATACGATTGTTCTAAGGTGCTGTTTTAGTGCTCAGTCATGTAAAACTGTCTGTCACCTCAAGCATTTGTTAGAAAAGTAACTTATTTGTTTTTGTGTACATTTAAAATGTACTAGATGGACATTGGGGGTAAATCCTCAAACTCTGGAAATGTCTGCTTCCACATTTGCACAATATAAAAGTGCACCACTGAGTTCTGCAATCTGTATTTAACATGGGCATCTAATGGAGCCAGCAGCAGTGTCCCTGTGAGGTGCTCCAAGGAGGAGAATATAGCATGGAAACTAGTGCATTTGCTTCAGAGTCCTTGTATCTCTCTCAGCAAATGCAAGAACTTTGTATCATGCAAAGGGGCAAGCATTTGGCCCCTTTTACGAGAACAAAAGCTGAAAAACGGCCACGCACAGATGAGATGGAAGCCTCTATATATTCAGGGAACTACACAGGAATGTACAAAAATATGACTTATCCCCTTAAAAAAAAACAGCCTGAAGAGGATTAAATGTGTTCCAGAAAGGACAGAATTTAAGAGCAACTGACAGGACATTCCTCAGCAGACTTACACACTTCTAATTCTATGGGCCCAGAATAGTGTAATTCTGTGTAGGACTAGCAATGTCAGCTATTTCAAAGGGGGAAAAGTAGAGGAAGAAACCAGCCTGAGAGAGAATCCTGGAAAGGGGGATTCTACAGGGTGTGGGAATGCCTCCCTTCCACAATTCCTTGCAGGGCTCCAGTTTTGTCAATATCTATTAACAAAGGGCATGTCTCTTCTATAGGTTAATCCTTCTAATTAATTAGTCCTTCTTGTCAATGCATTCTCAGCTTGTTTACAACATATTTGCATCTGGTTGTCTTCTCTTCAGTGGTTTGAAGAGTCAGTGAAGTCTAAACACTCAGGAATTGGACCTGGGCCATGAAGATCAGGATTCTAATTGCCATTGAGCCCTGGAGTTACTGGAGCAAGTAAACACTTTCCAGACTTAGATCCGCATCTGCACAATGGGATAACAGAGGTCTACTTCACAGTATGCTTGTAAGAATAAGAACGTAAAACAGTTGGAAAATTCAAAGTACTAAGGGATCATCATTATTGGCACCACTGAGCTTGTCCCACCATTCTATCAGCAGAGGGCTTAAAAAAAACCCATATTGCATGTTCTCACTCCACAAGGGGTCTGACTTTGTATACTGGATATATGCTGCCAACTTTCTTTGCCTATTTAATTTGCTCCTAAGGTTGCTTCTACACAGAGATTTTGCTCCAGTTTGGAATGCACAATAGAGTGTTTGCATGTTTGTTTTTTGAACACCTCAACTTCATCAGGTTTTCTCTGCCTTGCTCCCATCCTTTCCAACCCTGCTTTAATATGATCTGTTCAAACTGAATGCAATCAAAGCATATTTGTGAACGCCATATGGATGGAAATGTGTGCATGTGAAGCTTTTCCTTGCCCAGCCCCTCCATACAACAGGGAGGAGTTTTTTTTTGGGGGGGGGGGGGCTTTTTAAAAAAAAAGGTAACTAAAGGTATCACTGCACCATACTGTGATAGTCAAGCTATAGCAATATATATACATACATAAATTACCAGCTGGATTTGACACATCATCATAGTGTACCCCTATAGCCACAGGTCAATTATTATTTTCTTTTTAAAAGTCTGAAAACCCCTTTGGAGGGAGGGACAGTGATTGTGGGGGGTTGAGTCAAAGTGCAGGGGAAACCACCCTGTGGATGCTCCATTGCTGCAGCAAATATGCATCTGCATTCACAGTGACAAAGAGAGCTCCGCTGAGATTTGTCATTGTGTCGAAGCAACTTTAACCTCACAAGCCACAGACATCCTGCGGTTTCCTCTTATTGAATAATGATTCTTAACTATTCTATTTTGCTTTCAGTATTCAGGGCTGCTCATCGTCTTGATGTAATTCCTACAAAAGTGCTCTATGGTACGTCGATATTATTCTAATAGTACAGAAGCTGCAGATGAACTTGGTCCACCATGCCAGCCTCTCCTTGTTGTCCCTTCCTATAGGGATCTGTGGACAGTGGATGCCCATTTTAGGCCTTTTTCAGTGATTGCTCTGACTCTCTGAGACAAGCCGCCAATTGAACTGGTCTTGTCTCCCCTGTCTCAGCTTTTCACAAAGCCTGTAATTGACTTAGAAGAGCCTTTGGTTATTTCTTTTTTCATGCTGGTGATTCTAGAATGTTGCATTTGAAGAAGTTTTGGTGGCTTTAAGTTGTCAGTTTGTTATATTAAGGATGTAATTACGTCTGGTTTTATTAATGGAAGCGTTTTATGTATATTTATTTAAGCCACTTTGGGCCCATACAAATGGGGGGAAGCAGCTTAGAAATAGCTAATCAATAAATGGGATCTTGCCTAAAGGGAGCTCTCACCAAGGAGGGAGATTTTGAGGGAGCTTCTGTGTCACCAGATCCTTCTTTGAGTGCCTTGTATGGGGTCTGTCATCTGCATGATCCAGAATACAGTGATGCCACATTTTCAAATATCTGGATTTATGTAAAGCATCCAATTAAACATTCAAGCAAAGTTCCCATGCTCTAGTTAATGTGCAAACATAATTTGCTTCACATTATCCTTCAGATGCCCTCCAAAAAAACCTACCTTCCCTATCTGAAATATTTATAAACCCATCTTCCTCCTTAATACAAGGACCAAAGGCAGGTAACAACAAGTTGAAATGTGACACAACAGTACACTGAATTGCAGCGACTGCTTATTGAACTCTGTCCAAAAATACCAGGCGATGCCACAAACCCATTTTAAAAGCTCAGTTTTGCAACCTTGTCCACATGCTAAAAGAGGAGGAGGAGCCTTTCTTACATTTCTGGGAAGGCCATTCTGAGGAACAGGGGGCTACAAGTGAGACAGAAAGCACACCATCTCTATCTGAACATGTCTGCAAGAAGGGACTAAGAGCAGTATGACACTCTCCAACAGAACATGTACGACTGTGTCTTATGGCACTGATCATGTGTTCCCTTGTTACCCTGGACACTTTCATTCTGACTGTTTCTACATGGGGTTATTCACCCTGGGTTTTATGGTGTTGGGAATTCTCCCCCACTTCCTCACAGCACGATGGAGCACTTGTGCACCTTCCAGCATTTCCCCAGTTTTCCTTTGATCTTTCCTAAACCTCCTTAGCTGTAAAGTTTTGGAAAAGGCTGCAGCACAACCTGGATGGAGGAAAGTTCAGATCTGCCCAGTTCCATTCACAAGGCTACATTTTCCCTGCTGCTGTCCCCTCAACTGACATTTCTCTCCCCCAACTACTGGAAGGTCTTTTTGAAAACCCAACTACTGAATATCATTATAATGTTCTAACAATTTGTGTACCAGATTCTGTGAATTCCCCAGCTTTCTTTAACAATTTCCCTCCCCAGAAGAAATGCATATCTCTGCCCCAAAGTACTTGGGGTTTTTTTAAAAAGGAAGCTTGGAATTCAGAAAACCTGATAGGCAAATTGTTAGATCATTATAATGAAATAACAATATGCTGCACAAGCACTAGGAAAACTATACAAACCTGTCCTGGTGGAGAAAATGCCTGTCAAAACTTAGCTCCTTAGGGAAAGCACTCTTCTTTTTGTTCCTGTGACTCTCTAAAAGGATCATAAATTCTGATAGCATGGAACTACTACTAGCTAACATACATACAAGCCTGGAGTTTAGTGACCAGAAGTCCAGCTAAGTTATTTGGTCCTAAAAAGCAAGCCTGATCTGTATCAGGACTATGGTGCTGAGGAAACTGAGGGGGGAGGGAATGGAAGCCTAATTTGCTGCTCTTTTGCTACTTCCATGATTACAAATCACCCCATCTCCCATTTCTTTAAAGTTTCAGCTAAGACAAAAGATATGGGCACTTAAACTGGCTGTGGGGAGTGGGTGGGATATTTTCAATCTGGGAAATGGCACAGGGCAAAAGAGTACCACAACCCTTTTTAGTGCCACAGCACCAATTCATACTCCCATCCCTTGAAAGCTGCTTTTAAGGACCAAATATTAGGAAAAATTCCAGTCATAAACTCCCAGTTTTATCTATAATTTGGCTTTCACTCCATGCCAATCAACTTCTCCTTTGAAATCTATATGGGGTGTTGTTGGATGGTCGTACCAGAGAAACTGCAGCAGAGAAAAATTGCATCAAATCATAGTGGATCTTGCCAAAACACACAGAACTCTGACACACAAGCCAACAAACATTTGGATCCTCCTCTTCCTTGCAAAAAAAAAAAAAGCAACCGCCAGCAAACTGCCATGTCTAGGCTATGAAGTCTGTTCATCTGGATGAATAAAACATGACAAGGGTCCCCCCAGGCTCCTGTGATGTTTATGCTACATGTATTCTCTGTGCCAGCATGAAGAAAGCAAACTCCGATCCAAAAGGGAAAGACAAGCAGGCACACCCCTCCCCACCTCTCTGCATTCTCAATGGCAGGAAAAAACATGTTTCCTCCATTCACTGCCTTTCCCCACTCAACTTTCAGCCAGATGTGATAGAGACTGAGCCTGCCAAACTCAACTGAACCGAATGCAAGGATCAGCTGTTGAGGGTCACCCTAACAGACTGCATGATAGAGCTGTGAGCGGATCACCGGACATATTTTTAAAAAGCAACTCAGCAGAGGGGGAATGCAGATTGGGTCCATGGAACTAGGGAGGGGAACTGATCCTTCCCATTTCCCCAACAGAAATTCTCCTACCATGTGAACTATTCCACAGTAAATAAAAAAGGAAATTATGGGGTGAAGGGGGGTGATTTCCCTACTGCTTTCCCTGCTGGGGCTAACATCAGAGGGAGGATGATTCCTCCTTGGAAACCAGCACGCAAACACCCTCCTCTAATTCCATGTCACTGATAAATTAGGCCCCCTGAAGTTGTTTGTTAATGCCAAAAAAAGGCCAAAATATCCAGTTGCAGCTCTCCTGCATAATGTGTAGTTTGAATTTCACCTGAAATAAGAATGCATGGATTCCTGCCCTTGCAGCCTTTCTTCATACCAGACACAAATCTTCAGAGCATTGTGGGATGACATCCCAAAACGATGTATCGGGTGCCACTGGTTTAATTCTAGCATATCTCCCTGTTCCCTGCATCACCATGACAACTAATAAAAGGAGAAAACTGCAGGCAGTTGGGGTTAAGATGTCTGTACCACACCCCAGAATCCTCTTGGCATGAGCAGTCAGTTGACCCTGGAGACACAATCTAATCCCACTGTGCCAACCAATACTTGCTGTAAGCTGTGGAGTCTTTTGAGCAAAAATTCTACTTTGTGAGCTATTGGCATTAAAGTGAGCTACTGCATAAACTAGTTTGCTCTGGGGCCATTTTTCTTGAGCTAACACAAATATGTGTGAGCTGGAGGCTAGAAAACTGTGAACTAGCTCACACTAACTCAGCTTAGAGGGAACACTGCTGCCAGCTATGTGACCTCTTAGATCCAATACCTCATTCTACGCAGGCTGCTGAGGGTGGCCACTGCCAGTATATAACGGGCTTCTGCCTTCTCTACAGTACTGTCACATCATTGTGGGGGAGGGGGAGCCAATTCATAATGGCTTTTGCCATGATGTCACAATGTGATTGTGTCACTTGGCTCTTGAGGCCTAACTTAGGGTTGTCAAGTCCAATTCAAAAAATATCTGGGGGCTTTGGGGGTGAAGCCAGGAGACATTGGGATGGAGCCAGGAGCAAGGCTGTTACACGCATAACTGAACTCCAAAAGGAGTTCTGGCCATCATATTTAAAGGGACCGTGCTCCTTTTAAATGCCTTCCTTCCATAGGAAATAATGGATAGGGGCACCACCTTTGGGGGCTCATAGAATTGAACTCCCTGGTTCAATCTTTTTGAAACTTGAGAGATGTTTTAATGAGAGGCACCAAATGCTATGCTGTAAATATGGTGCCTCTACCTCAAAAAACAGCCCCCCTAGAGCCCCAGATATCCACAGATCAATTCTCCATTATACCCTATGGGAATCAGTTTTCATAGGGAATAATGGCATGCCCAGCAGACATTTCCCTCCCCTCCTGCTTTCTGCTGACCCTGAAGCGAGGGGAGGGCCTCCAAACGCTGCTCCCACCTGGGGATTGGCAACCTTACTGCTGACAGGGATAAAGGGAGGCCTTTATTGAGGTTTGTGCTAGGGAAGGGATTAAAAGAGGCATTTGTCATCTTAACTTGGGGAAATAGGGCTGAAATAGGGTTGCCAACCTCCAGGTGGGGCTTCGAGATCTGCTATTTCAACTGATCTCCAGACAACAGAGATCGGTTTCCCTGGAAAAAATGGGAACAGAAACAAAATGACTGTGCACACAAATTATAAGGAAATAAACTTTATAACAGCATGGGTGAACTAGAGTTCATTTCAAATATGCTTAATATCAATCATAAATTCCTCTGAATACAGGCAAAAGGCACAAAAGGAAAAAACTGAAGAGGCCGTATTGTCTCTAATGTAATAATATTGCAGAGATTCCACAATTTTTCAAAAATACTCATACAAATTATACAAGGACAAATCATTTGTCCTTATACAAATTATGGTGGAATCCCAAACTTCAGCTGTATGAACTGGCTCTGGGAAAGGCTGTTTGCACTAGAAGGATCACTCACTCAACACTTCTGCCAGCTAAGGATAGTGTTTCACAGGTAGGCTTCCTCAGAAGTAGTTCCTCTCTGGAGCATGTGCCAGAGAGTAACTCAAGATTTCTTTCTTGTGCATTGGATTGTATAAATGTATTACAATTTCTGAAGAACTCTGAGGAATGACTTCTGAGGAAGCCCACCTATGAAACACTATCCTTAGCTGGTGGAAGTGTTGAGTGAGCAATCCTTTTAGTGCAAACAGCCTTTCCCGAAGCAAGTTCACCCATGTTGTAGCTCTAGTTCACCCATGCTGTAAACAAAGTTGATTTCCTTATAGTTTGTGTGCACAGTCGTTTTGTTTCTGTTTCCATTGAATACGTCGGTCTTGCTATTGTAATTGTCCCTAGAGAAATTGGCTGCCTTGGAGGGTGGCGTCTATGGCATGGTCTAGGGTTGCCAGGTTCCCCTTGGTGGAGGATCGAAGGGATAGGATTGCCAGATGCAGGTTGGGAAACCCCTGGAGATTTGAAGGTGGAGCCTGGGGAGGGGAGGGGAGGGACCACAGTGAGGTACAATGCCCTGGAGTTAGGGTTGCCAAGTCCAATTCAAGAAATATCTAGGGACTTTAGGGGTGGAGCCAGGAGACTTTGGGGGTGGAGCCAGGAGCAAGGTTGTGACAAGCATGATTGAACCCCGAAGGGAGTTCTGGCCATCATATTTAAAGGGACTGCACAACTTTTAAATGCTTTCCCTTCATTGGAAATAATGAAGGATAGGGGCACCTTTTGGGGAGCTTATAGAATTGGACCCCCTGGTCCAATCCTTTTGAAACTTTGAGGGTATTTTGGGGAGAGACACCAGATGCTATGCTGAAAATTTGGTGCATCTAATTCAAAATACAACCCTCCCAGAGCCACAGATACCCACAGATCAATTCTCCACTATACCCTATGGGAATCGCTCTCCTTAGGGAATAATGGAATGCCCGGTTTTTCCCCTCCCCCACTTTCTGATGACTCTGAAGTGGGGGGAGGGCCTCCAAACCAGTAGATCCCCTGCCCCCGCCTGGGGATTGGCAACCCTAGCCTAACTACATGCTATGTTCTCTTTGTATCTTCCCTGGGTTCTCATGGGATCAGACACATTTGGGGAGTTCTTAAATCCCAGGCGCTTGGTTTTTAACCAGGCAGATCATACTTCTTTGCTGAGGGGTTCCTTTGGAGATGCAAATTGTCACAAGTTTTTCAGATCTTTATCTTGGGAAACCCATTTTGAGGCACAAAAGTCAAACTGCCTCAGGACACATTTTCCTTATAAAAAAGCACCCAGAGCTCAGTCTATGTGTGTGTGTGTTTTCCTGGATCCAAACTGTACACCCAAGATGCTGGATTCCTTACTCTTCTCCTGGATCTGATTTCTCCTGGATAGGTAGCTATTACCTTTTGAACCCCCTGCTATATTCCCTCTCACTCCTATTTTCCTGTTAGCTTGTGTATTTGCTTTTCCAGTGTGCATCCATCTCCGTAAGTGTGTATTATTTTATTAGAATTCTCTCTTTGAATAAAATAATCTTTCTTGGTTAAGGCAACAGACTGGTTATTTCTGAGAGTTCTCTGAGGGAACCCCCCCCCCCCCCAGTAAAACATAGGTGGAGATAATTTTGCTCTTTACCCCCCTCTTGCAAGCTCTATCTCCTTGCTAATTCTCCCAACAAAAACAAGAGACAATGCCCCTTCTTAGCAACCAATAGCATTTCGGGTAACAGGGTAGCACAATTCAAACTGGGACTGTGGCATGTGGAGAAAGGGTGCTCAAGCCCTACCTGAGACAGCCGTAGACAGCAGCTATTTGTCCCACTGTGGGCTCCACATGTACTAATGGCATACACCAGGGGTGGCCAGTGGTAGCTCTCCAGATGTTTTTGCCTACAACTCCCATCAGCCCCAACCAGCACGGCCAATGGCTGGGGCTGATGGGAGTTGTAGGCAAAAAACATCTGGAGAAGATAGAAGATATTGGATATTGGATTTATATCCCACCCTCCACTGCTGGTTTTTTTATGGTTTTATTATAGTGTTACTGTTGGTTTTAAAGTATACTGTATTCTTATATTAATGCCAATAAAGGTCTATGGATGGATGGATAGTGAGTCTCAGAGCGGTTCACAATCTCCTTTACCTTCCTCCCCCACAACAGACACCCTGTGAGGTGGGTGGGGCTGAGAGGGCTCTCACAGCAGCTGCCATTTCAAGGACAACCTCTGCCAGAGCTATGGCTGACCCAAGGCCATTCCAGCAGGTGCAAGTGGAGGAGTGGGGAATCAAACCCGGTTCTCCCAGATAAGAGTCCGCACACTTAACCACTACACCAAACTGGCTCTCCAGCTGGCTGGAGAGCTACCGTTGGCCACCCCTGGCATACATCTAGGTTTCCCCAACTAGATAAATATCATCCCTCTCAAACTGGGTACAGAGCAAAGGGGAAGACTTATGTATTCTCTCCCCGACATCACAGTCTTGATATAAATTAAGTTCCCAGGCACAGATCTTGCAACCTTGCCTGCATGAGGAAAACATATAGTTAAGTCCTATTAGAAGACATTTTTTAACATCTTCCTGTGCAGCCATGGAAGATAGACACATTTAGACTTACGAAGAAAGAAAGCTATGTCTCTTCTGCAAATTGCTTTCACGATCTCTACTGCGATCTTAGCCATGGGCATCTCTAAAGAGTCTTGTTATAATCCTTCCCTCGTCATGCTGTATTTTGTAGATTCACAACATGATCAGGCTTTGTGGATACATCAAGAACACGTCTTATAAGTCTGTCACTTAACAAACCAACTACCCCCGCTTCTCTAATCCTGTTATGACTTACCAATTTAAGCAAATATACATTCTCTCTCTTTGTCACCATAATGCCAGAGGAAGCTTTGTTAGTACCAACAAGAATCCCTGTGGCACGCATGAGTAGTTGGGAATTGGCACCAAAGGCTGGGCAAGAAGCAGACGCTTTAAAGAGAGCAAAATAACTTCAGACTGTAAAAAATAGATACAGGTTTAAAAACAGAACAAAACACTACAGATGAGTTATCAGCTGAACAGCGTCCCAGCAGGGGAATGAGGAGGCAGGCAGACTCTTTAAGTCAGTACTGAATGGCTTTTTAGAAGATGCAGACTAGTTCCAGAGCAGGTTATGGGGCTGTCTGAAAAGCTGCACACAGTGTGTGTGGCGGTGGGGAGTGTCTGAGAAGTTCCTGTGAGACAGTCGACAAACTATGCAGTAAAAAGCAGAGGTCTTTTAAGCAAGAACACACAGGAACGCAGTTCCAGCTGGCTTGGCATCAGGGGGTTTGGCCTAACATGCAAATGAGCTCCTGCTGGGCTTTTTCTACCAAAAAAGCCCTATGTGAAATAATGGTCTAATATGCAAATAAGTTCCTGCTGGGCTTTTTCTAAAAAGAAAAGCCCTGAGTAAAAATAAGCATTTATGTCATGCATGTTAGGTGTTCCAAACACTTCATATACATCAGAGTAATCTGTTTGGTGTAGCCAAAATCAGAGCCAGGTTTGTGTAGTGGTTAAGTGTGTGAACTCTTATCTGGGAGAACCAGGTTTGATTCCCCACTCCTCCACTTGCACCTGCTGGCATGGCCTTGGGTCAGCCATAGCTCTGGCAGAGGTTGTCCTTGAAAGGGCAGCTGCTGTGAGAGTCCTCTCAGCCCCACCCACCTCACATGGTGTCTGTTGTGGGGGTGGGAGATAAAGGAGATTGTGAGCCGCTCTGAGACTCTTGCGTGGAGGGCAGAATATAAATCCAATGTCGTCATCTTCTTCTTCTTAAGTAAAGGGTGCTGCGGAGCACCAGCTGTGCATGCCTAAAACATCAGGTTTAATCCCTGGGCATTGCCAGTTAAGAGGGCTCAGGTCACAGGCGTTAGTTAAGTGGTTAAGCTGCTGTGAGAGCCCTCTCCAGCCCCACCCACCTCACAGGGTGTCTGTTGTGGGGGAGGAAGGTAAAGGAGATTGTGAGCCGCTCTGAGACTCTTCGGAGTGGAGGGCGGGATAGAAATCCAATATCTTCTTCTTCTTCTTCTTAGTTGGGATCTTTATCAGCTTGAGACTCTGGGGAACCACTAGCCAGTCAGAAGAGGTGATAATACCAACCTGGACAACCAATGGGCTGACTTGGTATAAAACAGACTTACGTTCAGTTCTTATAATGGCCTATAAAGTAGGCAGGTTTTATTATCCCCTTTTGCATCCAGGAAACTGAGGCTGAGAGAGAATGGCACGCAGAACAGGCTTCTTACTGAGTTTGTGACTCAGAGGAAATCTGAGCCAGAGATCTCCAGGCTCGCAGCTCTTAGTCAGCACACTGAGGCCTAAACCAGACACAGGCTGGGAGTCCCATGTTTGGAGCTCCCAATGATTTTCTTTAAAGTTTATTTTTCAGAAGCACAGGGGCCTGATTCAACCAGGACCATTGGGAGCGGGGAGAGCTTAAGCCTTCCCTTTCAAGTCATGTTTCAGAAAGGGATTCAGAGGGCAGTTGTTTGCCCTGCTGAGCTAAACTACATGTACTTGTAAGTTCGTCCCAGTAGGGAAAATACTGGTCCAGAAAATGGTGTGGAGATTGTAAGCCTCTCTGAGTCAGAGAGAAGGGCAGGAAATAAATCTGCAATTCTTCTTCTGCAATTCGAGATCTACCCAGGTTCTTGGGAACTGCAGATAACAATTTTGCGCCAGAGCTTCTCATAATTATTTTTATACAAGTCTATATTTTTCATAGTAATTTCCACACCTAGATATTTACTTTTGAAGTAACCTCACACTCTGTTGCACTCTGCAGTTCTTCCTGTTGACTTTTTGTCATATTTTTGCACAAAATTTTTGATTTTTCTTTCTGCCAGTTCTCTATATTCTTGTATCTTACGAAGCAGCAATGGTGTTACATATATGGGATTTTCATTGATAAACATTACATCATCAGCAAATGCTCTGTATTTGTAAGAAAAACCTTTCAATTTCAAAAACCCTCTATTTCCTTGTCTTCTTGTATTTGCATAAGCAAAATCTCTAGTATCATTATAAATATCAATGGAGACAGAGGGCAACCTTGTCTTGTTCCTTTACTAATTATCATTTTTTCTGTCAAATCTGCATTTATACAAAGTCTCGCTTGTTGTTCATTATATATCGCCTTAACCATTCTTATAAAATCTTCTCCTAGTCCCAATTTCTCCATCACTGCAAACATAAAATCCCAATTCACATTATCAAAAGCCTTCTCTGCGTCTACAAAGAATAATGCCACTTCTTTTTCAGGATGCTTCTCATAGTATTCAACAATGTCTATAACAGTTCTGATATTATCTCTGAGTTGTCTCCTGGGAAGAAATCCTGCTTGCTCTTCTTTGATGAAATTATTCAAATGCTGTTTGACTCGTTCTGCTAATATCCTAGCATATACTTTGTAGTCATTACTAAGTAGTGAAATTGGTCTATAATTTTTTACATTTGTGTTGTCTCTATCTTCTTTTGGTATCAATGAAATTTCTGCTTCCTTCCATGTATTTGGTATTTTCCCATCAATCCTTATGATATTCATCAGTTTCTGAAGTTTGGTACTAATATCTCTGCGAGGACTTTATAGAATTTTGCTGTAAAATTGTCTGGACCCGGTGCCTTTCCCAATTTCATTGAATTTATTGCTGCGTCAATCTCTATTTTTTTAATTGGTTCATTTAAAATCTTTTGCATATTTACTGTCAAGGGATTTACCTGAATTTTCTGTAAATATGCATCTATTCTTCTTTTCTCCACCTTTTGGCCTTGAAATAGCTTAGAATAATATTTATAAAATTCTCTTTTAATTCCTGCTTGGTGTACAATTTCTTTACTTCCTAAAACAATTTTGTTAATAAATTTATCCTCCCTCTTTTTTTTCATTTGCCAAGCCAGGTATTTTTCCAGGCTTATTTGCTCCTTCAAAAGATTTATGTTGCCGTCTTTTGAGATTCCATTCAACCTCTTTGTTTAACAAATGTCTCAATTGATTCTGTAATATTGTAATCTCCCTTATAAATTTCGTTTTTCCCAGTCTTTTTTTGAGTTCCTTTTCTCTCTTTGCAATCTTCTTTTGTATGTCCAGCATTTGTTTCTCTTTAACTCTTTTATCTTTATTGTTCATTGTAATTAAAATACCTCTCATTACAGCTTTATATGCATCCCACACTATCTGAAATTGAATGTCCTCATTTTCATTTATTTGAAAGAAAGATTTAGTTTTTTTTCCTAGAGACTCCACTATTTCCGTTTTCTATAACAAATCTTCATTTATCCTCCACCTCCTTGTCTTTTTCGCACATTTTGCCATCCACATTAATGGATTATGATCAGCCCCCACTTTAGGAGGAATCTATATTTTTTTTTCATTATAAGTCTAAAATCTTTTGTAGTCCATAGCATATCAGTTCTTGAGAAAGAGTTGTGCCTTGCTGAATAAAAGGTATAGTCACGCACTTTAGGATTAAATTTCCTCCATATATCTTCCAAACTTTCTTGTTTCACTAATTCAAAAAATGATTTTGGTAATTTTCCTTCATTATTTTTTTTCCCAATCTGTCCAAAATATTTTTAACTGTGCCATTAAAGTCTCCCATTACCATTACTTGTTCATATATCACTTGGTCTAATTGTTGCACAATATCTTTAAAGAAGGCATCTTTTGCCCCATTTGGGGCATACAGTCCCAATAACAACGTCTTTTTGTCATTCAACACCACTTCCACTGCTAAATATCTCCCATCATTGTCCTTAAAAATCAACTTTGGATCCAATTCTTGTTTAATATAAAAAACCACTCCCCTTTTTTTCTCCTTAGCCAGCGAGTAAAATTCCATTCCCAATTGTTTATTTAATAAACATTTATAATCCATTTGTTTAATGTGTACTTCTTGTAGGCAAATTATATTACATTTTAAAGATAATGCTGTTAGCCGCCCTGAGCCTGCTCCGGCGGGGAGGGCGGGATACAAATAAAAATTGTTGTTGTTGTTGTACATTTTTGTTTCTTAATCCAATGAAATGTAGCCTTTCTTTTTTGTGGTGAATTTAGTCTGTTTACATTCCAATATATTAATTTGTAATCCATAGTGATTCTTCTTTTATTCTGTATACCCAAATCCCCTATGTTCTTCAAAAAACCTCCTCTGTTCTTGAACATTTGTAATTGTAATCCTCTTTCCTCCGTATTCAAAATTTAGACCCTCTGGCAGTATCCATCTGTATCTCACTTCATTCTCCCGCAATTTGTCAGTTAATTTTTTTATACAGTCTCCTGACATTTGTGACTTTTCGTGGCAACTCTTTCATGAATCTTACTCTGCTATCATCTACTTCCAATGTTGCTTCAAATTGTTTACTTAAGATCTTTCCCACCATATCTCTTGATAGAAATCTTATTACCACATCTCTTGGCAACTTATTTTTCTTGGCAAACACTGAATTGACCCTATATATATAGTCATAAAGATAGCTAGATTCATCAGCATCCATACCCAAAAATTCAGCAATGATTCTTATTATATATGTCCTTAAATCAGACACTTCATTTTCAGGTACTCCTCTCAGATGTATCTGGTTTTCCATTAATTTACAGTCTTGTAGAACTACTTTCTCCTGCATTTTATTAATCATGGAATCTTGATCTTTCACTTTATTTTCAACCACATGTACTTTGTTTAATGTTGCTTGTGTGTCATTTCTGAGATCCTCAATTTCTTTTTTAATCTCCATTTTCACCACCTCTGCACTTGATTCAATATCTTTTTTAAATTCTTTAATTGCTTCTTATCAGTTATTAAATCTTTCATCACTTTGACCAATCTTGCCTCCATAGCCTCCAATTGCTCTTGTATTTGTACTTTAGCCATTTTTGCTTCCTCCAATGAACTGGCCCTCATACGTGCTGGCTTTGGTCCTGGCTTGTGTTCAGACTACTGTCTTCCCATCACAAAAATAGGCTTCAAAGTTGGTCTCACAAAATTAAAATTGAACCACAGGATCTTATAGATTAGAACATGCCCTTTTCAGTGAGCCCAAATTCGCCATTATCAGTGCTTCCTAGCTCAAGATATTAATTTTTGAAATTTATAATTTACATAAAATGGCGCCCGTGATTTTTCTGACCCCTTTTAAAAGTTTTCCTTTTTTTCTCTTAAGGTCCACCAAACTTACTTTCACTTAGATAGTCCAATATATTTCACCCTGTTATTAAAACATCTGCTGGCTCCACTGATTTTTAAAGTCCCATTCTTCTTTTTAAAATTTTTTAATTTTTTTGACCTCCTTTAATGGCCACCAAAGTTTTTCTATGATTCAGTCCTAGAGAAGGTCAGGAGGCTTGACAATTTCCCTTCTTTCAATGGCGCCTTCCAGCTTTTCTTGCCACGAAGTCTCGTTTTCGATGGTTGAGAAATCTCGCGATGCTTGTATGATGCCACTTCCTGTGACGTCCTCCAGATCACAACTCAGTGACGATGGGTTTTTTTACAGAAACCGCAAGTATTCCATACATAAGTTGTTTTTCAGCTTATAACTTTGTTTCTTGAATATCAAAAGTCCCGAAATTACCCCCTTTCCTTCTTCTTAACTTTAGAATGTTGTAATTAGTCCCAGATTTCAATCCTTATCTCATATAAGGTTTATTTTAGTCCCGGAATGATAGATAAAGATCTTCTTACCTTGAAGCCAAATATATCCTTCTTAACACCATTCTTTACAGAGATAGATATTTAGATCTTAGAATAGTCCAAAGAAAGCTTGAATCGTGATGAATTTAAGTCAATTTAATGACCACGGAGACCCTCTGTAGATGCTGGAATGCAATTCTTCGTTGGGGACTCCTCGTCAGCCAAAGTAAATCCCCTCAGAATTTCCATAAGCATGTCTTGGCTTTTTCCCTCACTGAGAAAAGTAGGCAGCAGGTGTTGGGGTCACCTCTGCCCAGAACAGAGGCTCCGGTCCGCTCCTCTTTGAGAAGTGACTCAATTCTCCATGATCCAACCCTGGAAGTCCGCAAATATCCATGTTTCTTATCTTGTGTGACTAATGCTGTAATTAAGATCATTTTAGAAGGTAGCCATGTTGGGCTGCAGTAGAAGAGCTTGATTCGAGTCCAGTACCACCTTGAAGACCTACAACATTTTTTGAGCTATAAGCTTTCGAGCACCAAAGGGAGACAAAGGGAGGTTTAACTCTCGAAAGCTTATACACTGAAAATCTTGGACTCTAAGGGACTACTGGGCTCAAATATAGCTCCTCTTCTGTAATGTTTACTCTTTTGTACAATTAACTTGTACAATACATTTAACAATTAATTTGAATAGGGAGGAGGAAGATTTATGCAAGGCACTGATGTTTTATATAAACAATTCCACTGTCCTGTGAGATTCAGGAAGACATTGTCTGTATGCTTTCAAGCAGATGTCCTCAGTCATTAGGGCTAGCAACTTGCCTCTTTTCTCCCAGAAAGCTGAGATTCTCAGCAGGCTAAATGCTGTGTCACTCAGTACCACATTCTGTGTCCTGCAGCTCAGATCTGCAGTGTATACTGAGCCCTTGACCTTAGTGCCATAAGGATCAGCTGTATACCACTAAGAACTCATCTCATGATGCAGGTTGCCTCAAAGAGAAACTGAAGTACCACACCCAGTTCTCAAAACAGCTTCAGGCAGAAAAGGCCTAGGCAATGCTCTGGGGCCCAGCAACTTTCTATACAAAACAACAGCAAGAAATAAACCATTTGTTTGTCTCTCCTCAATTAGGAACCCGAAACTACTTAACCACAACTAGGTTTCCACAATTAGCTATTCGAAAACACTGGAGGAAGTCCAATCTATTGATATTTTAGGAGAACAAAACCAAAGCTGGGGATGTTGTTCTCCCTCCTAAGCAAAATTGATCTATTGTGGTTGGCTTCCTTTTGTTGACCTCCTTTTCTGAATTAGTCAAGACGAAATCAGCAGAGACTAATGCATAGCACAGACACTGGCAAAAGAAAGAGAAGTTGCATGGGACATTCAAGGAAGGGACAGAAAGCCCAACTGGCAGTTAGAGTTTGGATAAGACAATTTGCTTTGCAATTGCCATTTTGCAATGGCCCAGTCAGGCCCTGCTAGCCTCTACCAGAGCCTGTACAAAAACAGGCTCCAGTTATTATCCTTTTTTAATAAGGGGGCTCACATGCGGTTTGACTCCATCTACATGCAAACCAAATGGCATTTAAGAAAACAGTCAGGAGAGCTCTTCTGTCTTTCCCTTCTGCTTTTAGCTTTTGTATGTAAATGTTAGGCTATTAAGAAGAACCCATTTGAGCTGCCTGGATCTTAGGACAACCTAAAACAGCTTCCCCCCATTAATGGGATCTTTCGTCTACCCTTTTCAAAGTTGTGTCCCTGTGGAGAATGTTCAGGTGCCTAGGATGCCATTCCCCATTACTGTAGCTATTTGGAGAATAAACAGAAAGGGGGGGAAGTAGGGAGGGAGGACAGAGCTTGCATATATTAGCGCTTGGCTTGTGAATAGCAGAATATTAGTGCTTGGCCTGTGACGGAAAGACAAGGCTGCAGATGCTCTGAGTTTAACAAAAATCAGAAATTTTATACCTACAAACACTATTTTGTAGCAAGAAACGAAGAACTTCAGTGATGCTGAGAATTGTGCATTTAGACTAGTGGTCCATCTAGCTCAATACTGTGCACTCCAACTAGTAGCAGCTCTCCAGGGTCTCAAGCAAAGAAGGATCTTTCCCAGCACCTGATAGTTTAAACCTTTTAACCGGTAATGCTTGGGATCTGGATTGCCAGCCAGTTGAAAGATGCCTGGAGATTTGAGGGTGGAGAATGGGGAGGGCAGAATTGGAGGAAGGAAGGGGCCCTCAGTGGGCTATAATGCCAGCCAAGCAGCCATTCTCCAGTGGAACTGATCTATGTTGTCTTGAGATCAGCTGTAATTCTGGGAGATCTCCAAGTTCCATTGGGAGGCTGGCAACCCTACCCAGGATTGGTCTGCACACACTCTACCATTAAACCATTACAGTTCCCAATCAGCATTTGAATAGCACTTCTTGTAGAATAACTTGCTGAAACCCTTACAAACAATTCTATAAAGGACCGGGATAGGCAAAAATGTGGGGATTCTAGAGTTCAGTCCCTTCAATATTATTCAAGAAATGTGTAAATAGTGAACTGTGTAAATTAAACACATGTGTGTGATATTTCTTTGATTTTACATAATTTATTCAATTTCTTTTGCTAGTCATGCCAGGGGGCATAGAATCAAAGGCAAACCACTGCCCCCTGGGAGACTTATTCTAGGAGACCCTCTGGCTACTAAAATTTCAACCGTCTTGCCCACCTGCTTTCAAGCAAACCTCTCTAGGGAAGTCCCAGCTGGTTATGAAATGTTTTCATTGTTTAACAAGTTTCCTCTGCAAAAGCTTCCACTGTAACTAAACTAACATCAAGACTTCAAAGCTGGAAATCTGTAACAGAATCTTACACAGAAATCTATTCTGGAGGCTGCCTCTGCCCGTCCCTCTGCCCGCCCACCAAGCAAACTGATACCAAAATCAAAATCCACTCTAGATATTTGTCACCAAGAAGGTATGATCTCAGTGACAGCAACTATACGGTATCAGCCTAGAAAGATTATTCAAGATATAGGGGTATGCCTCTCCCATGCACACCTGCACTTCTTGGGCCCCACAATCTGGCTCCCTGCCCATGGCTGTCTGATTGAGAATCAGGGCTGTGGGCTTCGGCTGCTTTTGACTTCAGCCAACGTGGCTGCGGAAGTTTGAGAAAGTGATGAGTTTTCCAGGCTGGAAAACAGCCACTGATCCCAGAAAATGCTCTTCCTTCCCAGCTGCTTTTCCCATTAGTTTTCCTCCACTACTTTGTACCCAAGGCTGAGGCCTTTCACAGATGAATGCTAAAAAAGAACTGCAGAGGAGCTAACAGGCTGGTATCACCCAAAATTCAATACTGTGTACATTCTACTATACTAAAAACAACCCTGACACACACACATACACACACACACCAAATCCATATTCTTTGCCAAGAAAAGTTGAATTCTGCAACCTGCATGAATTATGCAAATCAAATGGGTAGGATTTCCCTTTTGTTGCATTAATGTAAACAGAGAAAGCCACCCTTCTATTTTTAAGTCATTTTTCTCTTGCACTCCCAATCAATACATGGTTCTCAAAGTAACTTGTAATAGGAGTTTATAACATATGGTATTATAAAACACAATAGTGAGAGCACTAAAAGACAAGCAAAAAGGGCTTTAAAAATAACACCAGCAGAGTTAGTAGTGGGAAGTAATCAATAAAAAGTAAGAATGTTATCAACAGTGTACTCAGAAACAGTAGAAGAAAAATATCATATGACATCTTCTCATAAATCATCTTTAAGAAGGCAAGTGAGCAGAAAACACACATAGGGGGGAGAGAGGAATCAACAAATTAACAGAATATCCAGGGAGAATGCTAAATCTTGATCCAGGGCTGAATGCCTACAAGACTCAGCACTGGGCAAGTGGATGTGGGAAGGGCATCTCTTGTGGCCACCCAGTCTAATTCACAAGGATCTCAGGGTCTTATACTGAGGTCACTTACATATGAGTTAGATGCAATGGCAAAGCGGTTTTTTCTTACATTTCTCCATACCTTCAGGTTTTCCCCATTTCTCCTGCAATCTTTCCCAAACCTGTGGTGCTACAATGTTTTTGGGGAAAATCACAGCACAGTTAAGTGTGGCACCCACTTGGATCTTCCCAGTCCTACCCACATTGATTCTATTTTCTCTGCCCCACTTCCCCTTGGTGGCCATTTCCCCTCTGCCTGCCACCAAAGGGCTTTTTTTTAAAAAGCAACAATTGTCATATTGTTATAATGTTATAGCAATCTGTCTCTCTGGTTCTCTAAATTCTCAGACCTACTCCAAGCATGGGAAACTAACAAGACCTAACAAGCAGACTACTAACTGGGTTTAGTCATTGCCTTGGTAGGAGATGCTTCTGCTACACTGGTTCTACAGGGTAGTTTTAGGAGGCTCATTTTAAGCAGGCAAGCTAGAAAATGTGAGCCATTCATATGCCTTTCTGTGTATATTGCTCATCTGCCTATCCATCTCACGCAATGTAGCCCCCCTCTCCCCTTTGTTGCATCAGCTGCTCGTCTTCCATCCAAACTTGCTGCTATAGCCCTGTTTTGCCTGTTGCAGTCTGAGCCAAGGAACTGCTGACATTTCACTGTGAGGTTATGGAACAACTTACACATGAGGAATGATTTGCCTATTGATGGCACAAGCTGAGTCTGTGGATCTTTCACAGCCAAAAGCCTTTCCAGCAGGCAAAGATGACTCTTGCTTTTAAAGGAGGAGAACTGAAGCCAGTGAAAGGTTCAGGCGGAGGGAGGCATTTTCATAAGAGTCTTTCAACATTTGTTAAATGCACTTGTAAAGTTTGCGAAGTGCGAGTGTGCGCGAGGGAGAGTGGCAAGGACAAATTGCCTTCTTCAAGAACTGTAGAGGGCACAGGAATGAACTGGTTGATGTTAAAGTGCAAGTGAGCATGGATTAACTTCAGCATACACTGAATTAAAAGCTGTGCACAAATGTTACAAAAGGCCGTGATCCTTCATAGAAACACAAACTTCTAAGAGTATGACTGTACAAAGCTGCAGCTTGCTTTCCATCACTCCTCTTGACTAATATCTTCTGCTCAGAGAGGCTGGAATGTTTTCCCCTGGTTTGCCTTCAACTCTCAGCCTATAATCAAAGTCTTACATTAAAGAACTGCTCAGTTCCCTCCTTTCCTGCTTCCCTCTGCAAACAAGCCCCAGCAGTTGGCAATAAAGAGACACTCTTTTCTGATTCTCTGGATCCCCTCATTTTCCCCCTCCTTTGATGCTTCCTGCCAGCGTCCCATGGCTCCAAGGCCACGTGGACCTCAACTCCAAACTTCTGATGCTGGCGGGAAATAAAGAGATTCATTGTAGGCCTATAAAAATAAACCCATCAACAACAAACCTTTCACAGCTGGACTGATCTCTCCCCAGAATGCTCTGGCTCTTCTCTGCAAACTTGGTGAAATGTCTGATAGAAGAATTATCTACCAACCAAACGTCTAATGGGAGCTACGTAAGCTAATTGGAGGCTTTTCTTTATGAGGCTAGGCCAAAATGAGGGGCCTGGGGGGGCACATATTGCAAAAAACAAAAACAATGCTTCCCACACAAAAAATACCTGCCCCTTAAGCAATTTTACACAAGGTTCTACAAATAATGAAAATATTTTCCCAACACACTCTAGGAAATCCATCTTTTTGATCCTCAAAATATTTATGGTCCCAAATTCAAGTAGCCTTATTCATTCACATCTATAAGGTGGAATATCCAAACCACGCCAATCAGCAATGTGCAGTTAATTAAATAGCTGACAATTTGCCTCCCTTTAATGCTTGCAACGTCAACTAGCAGTCACACACGATATCGTCAACTTCACACATATGGAGCCCAGAGCAGAGCAGTGCAAGAAGAATCTCTGAAAATCAAGAATGATTCTGAAAGTAGTAAAGAAATCTACGCAGAAAATTCCTGTGAAGACGGTTGGGGATGGTTTAGCCAAGATTACTACAAAAGGGAAGTTGTGTTAATCTGTTGTAGCAAAATAACCCAAAAATCCAGTAGGGCTTTAAAGGCTAACCACGCTTATTTCAACATGAGTTTTCACAAGTCACAACTCACTTCTTCTGATGTGTGAAAGGGAGATCATACTGGGAATTCTTCATATGGAGAAGATTACAAGGGGGTGAGAGTTGAGGCAGAGAGTATGATCTTCCCTTTGCATAGCTGAAGAAGATAGCTCTGACTTACAGAAGTTCCTACTGAAATAAATGCTGTAAGTCTTTCAGGTGCCTCTGAATTTCCCCCCTTTTGTTTCACCTCAGACAGTGATTTCAAACTTGTTGCAGGGAACTTTTGAGGTTCCTCAGAAGCTTATCCAGAGATTCGAACACCAGCAACAGCAGACAAACATCCCTGAAGGGCAGCTTTAACTTCCATTGCAAATCTCCTTCCACAGTGTAGTTCGGGGGCAGCAGCAAAGTCCACCAGGCCTAGGCAGCACCTCATGAAACCTGTATGGACATCTATGACAGCCATAAGGATTTACTGAAACACTTATGCACTCAAAGGTGCATCATTATGATATGTACTCCTCCCTTTCTTTTAAATTTTTACTGATATTGGATTTAATGTATGGAAACAGTATATATGTAGCAATTTTTATGATGCCAATGAATAATTTATAATTTTGTGTAATAGCGCATAGGAACAGTTCCTTTGGTCTATGGTTACACTATTTCTAGGTAGTACAGTGTCAAGACTCCTCTCTTGACACTGTACTACCTATGTGACCCTGACATGCTTCCTAGGATATTCTGCCATCAACAAAAGGTTCCTCAGCAAATGCACTCACATAGAAAGCTTTCCTCAGGCTGAAAAACCCTGGCCTTGGGAAATGTGCTGGCAGCGGAGTTCTAAAAGAAGGGCAACATTGTTCACTCTAGCCATGGAGGATGCAATAGCTCTAAACTGGCAGCAGGCAAACGTCAGATTCAAAAGAAGAGTCTCATGACAATAAAGAGTCATGGAACAGCCTGACAAAGGTTATGAGATCTCTCCCCCCCCACCCTCTCCTCACCAGGTTGAATAAGCATCTGTATGGGCTCCTTATACTGGGTAGAAGGTTTTCAATACGGATCCTGCTGTCCTCGCAAATAACAGGTTTGAAGATCAAATTTAACTTGACCTCAATGCCTGCTTTCTCTTGAGTCAAGCACCCCATATGCCTACACTGACAATATGTTCACTATTGGGAACAAGCAGTATTTCAAGTATATTTGCATCTGCATGAGGCTTTCATCACTTCATGGGAAGCTGGCATCTAGCCAATGTGGCACCTACTCAGAAACTAGTTCTTTGTGTTGGCTGATGGAAATTGTAAGTTTCTTGGGATTCCAATTCAGTTTTGGGTGCCGTGGAAGCTATATTTCCCCATCAGCCATATTTCCCTCCCCTGACTGGAAAACATCCTGCAGAAGATTAGGAAGAGTAATTCTAGACACATGCTATCCTTCTTTAAGGAGCTATCTTCCACAGCGTTACTCTCTCTCTCTCTCTCTCACACACACACACACACACACACTGTGCCTTGGGGAGTGAGGAAGAGTAGGCAAGGTGCAGGGCCGGCACCCTTGCATATGTGACACATTCAAGCATGCTGTAAGCATCCCAAACGCAGGAAAACAGCTGTCAAACATTTTCAAGTGTTCAACAGGTATGTTTTGGATTTTAACTTAAAATCAGGCCCTGAGACATTGGGTTTAGGTTCCTGTGCAACCTGCATTTTTTCACAGTTCTAGCTAACTTACAGTTTTTAGCCTTGAAGGACAACCTACAAATAAATGGCTTTACAGCTAGAATAAATCCTAGAACAAATTGAACAGAGTTCTCAACAACTGATATTTGGGATGCTCAGGCATGTCTCACAGGATGATAACAGACGGGCATTTTGGGGCGGATGAAAAGTGTCCCACTGTAGAGGCTGGAGGCCGGGGTAAGTATGGGACAAGGATGCATGGCAGATGTTTGTGTGTGGAAGGATTTTTTGGGTCAATTTCAGAGCCATCTCTGAGTCGGCCCAAAGTGCCGGTCTGTAATTCCCCACATTATGCCTTTAGAGGGCACAAATCAGAAGGTTTATTAAAGTCATGTGTCGGCTAATGTAAAAGCTTTTATATAAATTAGCCACACTCTAATTGCTCTGATTTGGAATTCAGTGAAATCTGCTTCCTCTTTTATTTTTTTCAAAGCTCTGAAACTTTACCCTTCTTCTAAAAGTCAGCACAAGAAATAACATGTAGGCTTATACAGAATTGATTTCTGTGGAGTACTCCAGTGTTCTGTTCATCTGTTCAATAACATTCTGTTCAATCAGATCTAGAGTTATTAGATTATTTTTAAATAAAAGTTTTAATTGATACATGGACTGAGAAATGCAGGATTTCATTTTGGACATGTTAAAAACAAATAAGTAAACCTGTCTCTCCCTTGAGAGTTGTGCCCTGGAAAGGCTGGACGTTTTAAGGGAGGGAACATTCAGTTACCAAGCAGTACTATGAGTTAGTGGTTAATGCACTGAATTCAGCAAAAGAGCTTTTAATCTCAATGTGACCGTTTAAAGTAATGCCCACCTCAGAGGCGGGTCAAGCAACCACCACAGGGATGCTCGCAAAATGCATACAGTTTGGGAGTAAAGCACTGGTAGAGGAATTGCCCATCCCTAGTTCTTGCTAGATGATATGCTAGATCCTGTCTATCTGATGAAGTGAAGAACAAGGTGAGACTTAGTCCAAAAGGTGCTGTGGCTCCACATCAAGAGCCTGGTCATACTTGTTGGCTGAGGCAGATCGCTATACACTGTACCTCCCACTGGGCAGGACCCCAGAGAACTCTACTGCCCATTATGTTTCTGCCCTTCTTGTTTAGTTGTGGCACTGATAAAGTCCAACCATAAACATGCCTCAGTGTTCTCACCTCCTGGTCAAGCTCAGCTAGCGCCTTCTGCTGCTCATTCCCATTCTGCTGCGCCTGAAGCATGTTCTTCAAAAAGGCAGGCTTCATGAGGGGGAGGAGATCGCCCAGCTTCTGCAACTATGGGGGAAGACAGGAATTTGCAGTTAGTGGGCACTACAAGCATGTGATCAAGCAGCTAATGGTAGCTGGTGCTCCAGAGCCACCAGCTCTCATCCATCAGCTCCTCTCCCCCTGTAAGTGGAAAGAGACTTCGAATAATTGCATGGGGAAAATGGAGCTGGCTGCTTTGTCTCAACAACACCTAAGAGCACTAGCAGCTGGTGCTCCACTGAGACCTAAGAATAGATACTGGGCCGCTGTCATTCTTCCCCTTCAGCCTTACAGGATGCTACAGCAGTGCCAGTAGGCCCTCCAACACAAAGGCGGTTCATTTTGAAAACAGTAGGCTAAAGCTCTCATAGCACCAGACTAATTTCTCACACACAGTTGAGGAGGAGGAATTCCGCAGAGTACTTGTGTCTGTGATAGCAGTGATCTTCAGTATAGGTAAATTGTGAGAACCCACCTTGGGGGTCATGAGCATCTATTGAACTTAGTGTGCCTTGCAACCTTCAGGAGGGGCCTGGAATTTTCACAGAATTATGACTGATCTTCATACCACTGAGAGAAAATAGCTTTGGAGAATGTACTGCATCATCACATTCCTGTTGAGTTCCCTCCCCAAAATCCACTCTCCCCTGATTCCATCCTCAAATCCCAGGAATTTCCCTACCCAGAGCCAGCAACCCTAGAAGAACTGTCAGTTTTTCTGCTGCTCTTTGGAAGACTGATGCTGCTGGTGGACATTTGTAAAAGTGCCACACTTCCTTCCTCTCTTTACAAATCTTCTCAGAGGAGCAGCAAGCTGGTGTGGCCAGTGGTGGCTTTGCAGAACTAGGGGACTAGCAATTGGAAGTACTGGCTGCAGCTGAGGCTTCAGAGTCAGGCCTTTTAATCGAGGCCTCTGGATCCAGGAGTGGATCTGGGGGGAGTCTAGGGGTGCCAAATATCCTTTGATACCCTGACCTCCTCCTGGGTGGTCTATGGCTCATCCTGGCCATCCCAGAAGAGGAGAAAGAGAAAGAAAGAAAGAAAGAAAGAAAGAAAGAAAGAAAGAAAGAAAGAAAGAAAGAAAGAAAGAAAGAAAGAAAGAAAGAAAGAAAGAAAGAAAGAAAGAAAGAAAGAAAGAAAGAAAGAAAGAGAGTGAGTGTCCGCCATGCATCTTGTTAGTATTGAAGGTGCCACAAGGCTCCGTTTTGTTTTAACAGGTGATGGCAAACCTGTTTCTTGGAAGCAACTCTTCAAGCTACAGGTAGGGGCTCATCTGAGTTAATTGAGCCCCCATTTTTTAAAAAAAACAACAAAATTATTACCTGCACACAGAAAACTAGGATGAATTTCTAGACCCTCTCCCAAACATTCAAGTTTTCTATGTGAAAGATATTTATTTATTTCTTTAGCAAATGTGACTCCTTACCTGTGGTCTTAAGTGGTACAATTACGGCATAGATTTACTCAACTCCATTAACTGTTGTGAAAGTTAGGCAGAAATTAATTTAAATATTTATACCCCACTTTTTACCCCAATGGGGACCCAAAGAGGCATATACCCTGCCATTTAACCCTGTTCTAGGAGACAGATGACCCAGGTTCAAATCCTTACTGCTGGGGAAGCTTGCTGGATGACCTTGGGTCAGTCACACACTCTCAGCCTAGCCGATCAAAAAGAGTTGTTGTGAGGATAAACTGGAGGAGAGGAGAATGATGTAAGCAGCTTTAGGTCAGGGTCCCCACTGGGGAGAAAGGCAGGAAATAAATAAGGAAACAAACTAAGGTTGCCAATCCCCTGGTTTGGAGGCCCTCTCCCCACTTCAAGGTCATCAGAAAGTAAGGGGAGGGAGGGAGGGAAATATCTGCTGGGCACTCCATTATTCCCTATGGAGACTAATTCCCAAAGGGTATAATGGAGAATTGATCAGTGGGTATCTGGGGCTCTTGGGGGGCTGAGGTAGAGGCACCAGATTTTCAGCATAGCATCTGGTGCCTCTCCTCAAAACACCCTCCAACTTTCAAAATGATTGGACCAGGGGGTCCAATTCTATGAGCCCCAAAAGAAGGTGCTCCATCCATAATTATTTCCAGTGGAGGAAAGCCATTTAAAAGGTGTGCAGTCCCTTTACATGTGATAGCCAGAACTCCCTTTGGAGTTCAATTATGCTGGTCACAACCTTGCTCCTGGCTCCACCTCCAATATCTCTTGGCTCCACCCCCAAAGTCCCCAGATATTTCTTAATTTGGACCTGGCAACCCTGACACAAGCACAGTTTTTAATCCTAGCAACTGCTGTTTCAGGATTCTCTGGAGCACTTCTATATAGAATCTGGTACCCAACTGGGCGAACGTGCAGTACAAAAGGACAGCAATGAGAACAGACGCTTGACTCTTCATGTAGGGGGGGGAAATGCTGGGGAGGCAGACTGGACTCCTCCCAGGCTGTTTGTAGAGCTTGGGGCCCTACAGTTATGCAAACATGCTATAAGCCAAATGGCCTGCTCAAGCAGCAGCTTGTCAGCTTGTCGCGCCATTCTCACCTTCTCCTTCCATCCCCCAACAGGTTTGTTATTGTTATGAAGTGGTGACTCAAGAGTGCCTGAGCTCTGCTGGCAAACAACTGCTCAGCATCCAACTGAATACACTCTGGACATTGGCTTTGGGCAGGAAATTCAGAACAACCCCCTCCCCCAAACCACTGAAATCTTCAGCTCTGGAGAGCAGGCGTAGACTGCAGTCTGTGCAGGCCTGCAAATGTGGACCAGCCATGGCTTCTGTGGCGGAACCGGCCCGATTCTGCCTTCAGACCCGGTCCCGTCAGCTCCCTATGGAGTCGCCAACTCCTGGAGGGAGCTATGTCTCCTCCTGCCCCTTGGGCGCGCTGCCACCACCTGCTCAGTCCCGGGGTTCAGATTGAGAGGAACAGGACTCCCAATCCCCCTCTCCGGCTGTGAGGCTAGGCCTCAAGGTCCTCTGCCACCCTGCGCTTGGGTTTCACAGAGACCTCAGCGCTTCTTTGGGGCACCCCTGGAGGATTGGCACCTTATCCAACTGCATGCCTTCCCCCTTCCCCGGGGCCCCCTTTTATAAAAACAGCGTGGTCTAAGCGGTCGGGGATCTATGTGGTACAGAGATTGACTGCCAGTATTTAAAACAGAAAAAACATTTATTTAAAAGAGAAAAATATAGGGGAAGAAAAGCAAAACAAAAACAGTTGCCTTTAAAAAGTTAACACAGCCCAGCACAGCACAGCAAACAGCATAACAAAGAAAAGTTGATTATAAACGCATCCGGTTGGCCCTGATCTAAACATGCCCTGCCCTTTTTGAATTACTTACTTAGTCTGCCTGCCTGGGGGGTCCTCCCCGGCAGGAGCCTCCATTGCTCACCACATGCTCGCTCGAGCGCTGGCTTCCAACTGAGAAACTCTTCCTGCCTAGCACATGGCAAGAACAACAGCACTTCCTGCTTCTCTAGGAGACTTTCCCCCTAGCGTTGTTGGTTTGGCTCTGGAAGGGAGGGGGGGAGTGAGGGGAAGGCTACAAAGCCTGCTGAATGGATTTACTGATCCCTGCCCTTTTGGATGAAGCACCAACACTCTCAGATGGCGTTTCTCCACACGTCCCCCTCCTTAAATTCTGAGCCGGAGGGGTTGCCTCCTACAGAGGTGACCCCGTAGCAGAATCCAAACCAACAAGGAGAAACCCGTTAACCAAAATAGTACACAAACATTACACAAACATTCAGGTATTTCTCCAATAATACACAAAGTCCAGCACCCTAGGTGCCCATGTCCCTTCTGGACAAAACGTTGCATGGCTGCATGCAGCAGGAATGTCCAGTCTTTAAGATGTACTCCTCCGTCTCCCAGGACCACCTCTGGAGTTTGGTGCTCTCCCTCCGTTGCTGCTGTTGCTGGGGTGAGGGGTCCATCAAAGGAGGAAATCCCTGGCCCCACATATGAGGTTGGAAACTGCCCAGTTCCCACACAGTTGCCTCTTCTTTATCCCTCATTGGTGGAATGTTCCCTCTGTCCACTCTGTCCTCCCAGAAAACTACCTCTGGTGCTGCAAACAATTGCTGTCCCAGCTTCTTTTTGTCTCCTTCCTTCCTACCTATATGCAACACCATGGACCTCGCAGAGAATGGCTGTGGTATATTCACCTGCACCACTTTAACTGCCTTTCCTGTCTTCTCCATAGCCACCACATAAGTAGCATCGTCCAGGTCCTCCACAATCACATGGGGTCCCTCCCATTCCACTTTCCATTCACCAGTATGAAGTGGCAGGAAAGCCAACACCCTATCCCCTGTCTCAGCTTCTGAGAACTCCACTTTCTGGTCCCTTGCCATCTCACACAGTGGATCCAGCCTAGGGTCACTTTGAACCTCAGACAGGAACATTTCTGGCTGCCCCAGACTTCCTATCATCTGTTCCTTCAAGCCACCCCTAGTCCCACTGTTTCCAGAACACTTAGCCAAAGTTGGATCTGGGTTCTCCGCCCCCTCAGTTGCTTTTTCAGTGTCAGCCAACTGAGCTCCTTCCTGCCTGGACGGCTCCACCGCATCCTGCTGCCCTTGCGGAATTTGGCACCCCTCTTCCCATTGGGCACACCCTCCTGCAGGGTTTGAAACAGGCTGGTCCTCCCCCTCCCTGGTTGGGGGTGAGGTGGCTTCCCTAAAGTTGCCCTCCTCCCCCCACCTTCCCCTGAGGGTTTGGCTTGGGTTCTCAGTCCCCTCGGTTGGTTTTTCAGCACTACCAAACTGACCCCCCTCTTGCCTGGAAGGTCCCACAGCTTCCCAGGACTCCTGTCTGCCCTGCTTCAAGACGACCTGTTTTGAGAGCGTCTCGGACGATCCCACTTCCTGATCCACAGCTACTTGGTGAACCGGTTCCAACCTAAGGCCACTCCGGACCCCCTTCTGGAACCGCTCCCGTCCCCCCAAGCTTTCAGCTATGTGCTCCTCTGAGCCCACATTAGCCTTGCTGCTCTCAGAACCTCCTGTGAAATCTCCACTCTCCACCTCGGTCCCTTCAGCTTGCACATCCTTTACGCTAGACAGGTTCCCTTCCTCGCTAGGAACATCCACAGCCTCTTGCTGCACTTGGGGAAAGCTACACCCCTCTTCCCCTTGGGAACACCCTCCTCCAGGGCTTGAGATAGGCTGGCCCTCCCCCTCCTGGGTGACTGCCCTCTCTTCGTCCTCAATAACCTGGGTTATTTCCCCCTCCCTGGTTGGTGGTGAGGTGGCTTCCTTAAAGTTGCCTTCCTCCTCCCACTTCCCCCTGAGGGTTTGGCTGTGGGTTACAGCATTGATAGAGTACTGGCCCACCAACAAATCCCGACCCAATAGCACTGGAACTGTCTGTTCCTTCATTACCCCACATTCAGAATAGGATTTACCTTCTTGTGGAGCCAAACCCCTGAACTGCCTTCGGGAGTGGTCTGGCCCCAGTTTAAACCTTTTAAACACAGTGGCTTTATAGGCCGCAAAAGTTATCCCCCCATCTTCCACAGGCATGCTGTAATAGATGGCTGAAAGCTCTCCAGTCAGGTTGCTGCAGAGGTAAGACATATAGTCCTCCTCTGCAATCCCCCACTGTTTGGCTGCCCTCTCAAAGTTGGAGAGGTACATGGAGGGGTCTTCTCCCTCTTGGTACACTGCAAAGTCCTTGGGGGTGACTTGGATCTCTTTGCTTAGTTCAGCTTCCAGACGTAGCACCTCAAGCTCATGGCGACGTTGCTCTTCCTGTTCCCGTCTGCGGATCGCATCCCTCTCTGCTTGTCTTTCCTCTCTCTCTCGTTCCTCCCGTCTGCGGACTGCATCCCTCTCTGCTTGTCGTTCCTCTCTCTCTCGTTCCTCCCGTCTGCGGACTGCATCCCTCTCTGCTTGTCGTTCCTCTCTCTCTCGTTCCGCCTCGATACGCATTCTTGCCAGTTCCAACTGTAGCCGCAAGGTTGCTTCTGACTGGGTGGGGGCCACTTTTGCAGGTGCCCCTGCATGCTCAAGATGCTCCAACAGGAGGACTTGCATATCTACTACAGTCAGGTTGTCACACTCCAGCTCTTGCTTTGCGCACTCTTCCTGGAGCTGTGGCTTTGTCATCTTCAGGATTTCCAGTTTCTTAGCACGCTCCATCCTAACTAGCTAAACCTTCCCTACTCCAGTTGACCCGAAAAGAAAACAAAACCGCTGTTGCTTCCTCTGGGTGCTTGCACGTATCAAAAAGCAAAAATGCCTGGCCAATCAAGTTCTCTGTTTGTTCTCATCCCACCGCTGCCGCCAAGTGTGGCGGAACCGGCCCGATTCTGACTTCAGACCCAGTCCCATCAGCTCCCTATTGAGTCGCCAACTCCTGGAGGGAGCTATTCCTCCTCCTGCCCCTTGGGCGCGCTGCCACCACCTGCTCAGTCCCGGGGTTCCGATTGAGAGGAACAGGACTCCCAATCCCCCTCTCCAGCTGTGAGGCTAGGCCTCCAGGTCCTCTGCCACCCTGCACTTGGGTTTCACAGAGACCTCAGCGCTTCTTTGGGGCACCCCTGGAGGATTGGCACCTTATCCAACTGCATGCCTTCCCCCTTCCCCGGGGCCCCCTTTTATAAAAACAGCGTGGTCTAAGCGGTCGGGGATCTATGTGGTACAGAGATTGACTGCCAGTATTTAAAACAGAAAAAACATTTATTTAAAAGAGAAAAATATAGGGGAAGAAAAGCAAAACAAAAACAGTTGCCTTTAAAAAGTTAACACAGCCCAGCACAGCACAGCAAACAGCATAACAAAGAAAAGTTGATTATAAACGCATCCAGTTGGCCCTGATCTAAACATGCCCTGCCCTTTTTGAATTACTTACTTAGTCTGCCTGCCTGGGGGGTCCTCCCCGGCAGGAGCCTCCATTGCTCACCACATGCTCGCTCGAGCGCTGGCTTCCAACTGAGAAACTCTTCCTGCCTAGCACATGGCAAGAACAACAGCACTTCCTGCTTCTCTAGGAGACTTTCCCCCTAGCGTTGTTGGTTTGGCTCTGGAAGGGAGGGGGGGAGTGAGGGGAAGGCTACAAAGCCTGCTGAATGGATTTACTGATCCCTGCCCTTTTGGATGAAGCACCAACACTCTCAGATGGCGTTTCTCCACAGCTTCTCTTGTGGCTTTTTGCACAACTAAGCCACTGCTGAGTGGTGCAGTTTTGGGGCCTCCTCTAGAACGGTGCTGAATAGGGACAAGCAAGGTTATTTCCTTAACTTTTGCCTCATTTGTCATGAGGGCCAAATCTGACATAAATGAGACCTTGTTGGGCTGGGCCATGTCAGGTTTGGCCGGGCCATGAGTGTACCTATTTATGATTAAGTAGCAGAGATCGGAAGATTGGTATCACTTACCGTGAAGCTTCCTTCTCGGTGGACTGGCAGTGGGTCGGTCCGACTACTGGGTATAGGCTCCTCCTCCTCGTCACAGGGTCGGGTGCTCCAATCGATCCGGAGGGGGAGTGGCCTATACCACCCAGGACGCGCCAGTTGTATCCAAGCCGCATCCCCCTAATAATAAAAATTTTCACCACCTACCCATTCACGTACAGAGACGAATAAATGAGAAGATTAGTTTATTACAGTTCAACACACCATACAAATGGCAGATTGAAAGAAAGTCACTGTTAAGCAGAGCAAAGGTAACATCCTCCCCACAGGGAAAGCACCATTGCTCCAGGATCCATCTCCAAAACTCAGGAAGCCGCTCAACCTTTAACGGGCGGGCCGGACCGACCCACTGCCAGTCCACCGAGAAGGAAGCTTCACGGTAAGTGATACCAATCTTCCGTTCTCCGGTGGTCTGGACAGTGGGTCGGTCCGACTACTGGGACGTAACAAAGCTGAACATCCCCGGGCGGGACCGGCTTCCCTGTTTAGAGTGCATGCTGCAGCACACGCCTCCCAAAGGCCGCCTCCGCTGAAGCCCATTTATCCACTTTATAGTGCCTGGTAAAGGTATGTACCGATTTCCAAGTCGCTGCCTTACACACAGCTTCTAAGGACGGAAAGGACCGGTACACAGCTGATGTTGCAGCACCCCTTAGAGAATGGGCCGTGATCCCATCTGGAGGGGTTTGACCTTGGGCCTTGTAAGCCAAAACAATACACTCCCGTAGCCACCTGCTAAGGGAGGAAGTGGAGACCTGTCGTCCCTGCGACTACTTGCTAAATGAAACAAACAATGCATCAGACTTCCTCCAGTCTTTTGTGCGATCAATGTAAAAACTAAGTGCCCTCCTAACGTCTAAACAGTGCAGCTCCCTTTCCTTGGGAGACTGGGGGTTGGGACAAAAATTTGGAAGAACCAACTCCTGGGACCTATGAAAGACAGAATTAACTTTAGGAATGAAAGATGGGTCTGGCCTCAGCACCATCCTTTCATTATGGAAAACACAAAGCTCCTAGTCAACCGACAGGGCCCTTAACTCAGACACTCTCTGTGCTGTAGTGATACCCACTAGAAAAATTGTTTTTAGAGTCAGTTCCTTCAGTCCACAGGAAGCCATAGGTTCGAAGGAACGCCCACACAACGCAGTTAGTACTATATTCAACTTCCACGAGGGGAATCTATGTACCTGTGGGGGCTTAAGGAGAGCAACACCCTTCAGGAACCGTTTAATGTGCGGATGCGCTGACAAGGACTTACGTCCCCGCACCCCCTGTATAGACGATATGGCCGCCACCTGACGCCGTAGCGTGCTGGTAGAAAGCCCCTTGTCTGCCCCTTCCTGAAGAAAACCTAGAATACCATTTACCTTCACCTTCATCGGATCCCACCCCCGTAAGGTAGACCACGAAGCAAAAACCTTCCAGGTGGTATTGTATATCCTATTAGTGGAACACTTACGCGATGCTAACATAGTGTCCACCACTCTGGTGCTACAACCTAATTCCTTGAGCTGTAACCGCTCAACTTCCAAACTGTCAATTGCAACATGTCTGGTTGAGGATGAGACATGCTGCCCTGTGTCAGAAGGTCGTCCCTCCCTGGCAGCCGCCAAGGAGGCTGAATAGACAACCTCAGGAGCTCCTGGAACCATGACCGTCTCGGCCAGAAGGGAGCCACCAACACCATCTCCGCCTTTAGTTCCACCACCCTCTGTAACACCCTGGGTAATAGAGGAAGGGGCGGGAAGGCCTACACTAGTCCCGTCGGCCATGCAGCACTGAGGGCATCGGTTCCTTCTGCCCTTGTGTCTCTGACCTTGGCAAAGAACCTGTCCACTTGGCAATTTTCTGCCGTGGCAAACAAGTCCACCGACACAGGTCCGTACCTGTCCACTATTAGACAGAAGGCGTCCCTGTGTAACATCCACTCTGTTTGGTCCAGCCAGCGTCTGCTGAGCCAATCCGCTAGCAGATTGTCCTTCCCTGGAACATGCACCGCTTTGATTGACAGGAGATTGACTTCGGCCCACTCGAAGAGAACCTTCGCCTCGGCATGAAGTGATTTCACCCTGGTTCCTCCCTGTCGATTTACATATGCTTTGGCGGTTGAGTTGTCCGTTTTCACCAGGACATGGTGACCCCTCAGAACTGCCTGCAACCCTAACCGGATCGCCCTGAGTTCCAGGAAGTTGATACTGCGCTTCATCTCGTGAGGCTCCCACTGACCCTGGATCATTTGATCCTGTGAGTGAGCCCCCCAACCCCATAAACTGGCATCTGTAGTCATGCAAACCCTCTGAGGTTCGCGAAGCGGGTAACCTGGACTGAAAAGACCCGGGTTCAACCACCACTGTAACTGGGACGTCACCTCTAACGGTAGTGTCACCAGTTTGGGAATTTTGTTCCTTATAATCTCCTGAAAAGGCCGCAGAAAAAATTGTAGGGGATGAGTGTGGAATCTGGCCCAAGACAGTAGATCCTGAAAGGATACCATCATCCCTAAGACTTGTGCTAACTTCATGACTGGCACCTTCAGTTGCTGTAACACCCCTTGCAGAAGGAGGCAAAACTTCTCCCGTCTCTCTGGGGTTAAGAAGACTCTGTCCACCTTTGTATTTATTTCCACTCCCAGATGCACTAGTATCTGAGAGGGAAGCAGATTGCTCTTCTCTAGGTTCACCACGAAGCCGTGAGAGTGCAACATGGTCACTGTCTGCTGCATGCCCTCCAGGCATTGCTGGTGGGACCCTGCCTTCACCAGAATGTCATCCAGGGAAGGAAATAGGGCCACACCCCGCAATCTCAGCTCCGCCACCAGGGTCACCAGAATTTTTGTGAATACACGGGGCACAGACTTCAGACCAAACGGCAGGGCTCAATATTGAAAATGCTTCCCCCCGTAGGAGAAACGTAGAAAACTTCTGTGTGATTCCCGAATGGGAACATGCAAGTAGGCCTCTGACAGATCCAAGGAAGCCAGAAAATCCTGAGGCTGAATGGCTAGCAATACTGACCGTAGTGTCTCCATCTTGAAATGTTTTGTCAGGATGAACTTGTTGAGCCATTTCAGATCCAGAATGGTTCTGAACTCCCCGTTCTTTTTGGGAACTAAAAATATCACCAAATAAACCCCCAAACCCTGTTGAAGTACCAGGACGGCCTCCACTGCCCCTATATTCACCAAGTGCTGAATGGCCGACAACATTGCTCTGTGAGCAGATAAATCTTTTTTCCGGGGAACCCCTTGAAAACGGTTGGGGGGAAGAGAGTGGAATTCCAAGGCGTAACCTTGTTCCACTACTTCTAGAACCCACTTGTCCTGAATTGACTGATTCCAAATGTCTGTGAAAAGGGAAGGACGACCCCCTATTTTGTTTGTTGGCTGGTGAGAGGCATAGTCACTGGGATCCTCCTTTCTTGGAGGGATTTTTGGAACCCTGATATGCCTTCCCAGAGTAGTATGGTTTGGGATCACGCCCCTTCTGCTGCCACTTGCCTCTGAAGGGACGAAAGGAACCTGGTCTGGATGGTTTCTTCGAATCTCGAAAGGAAGGAAAGGACTTCCTCTGTTTCGACTCTTTACTCTTGGAAGGTAAAACCTTCTTTTTATCCTTGTTCTCAGTGAGGTATCTATCTAGACCCTCCCCGAACAACAAGGCTCCTTTAAAAGGCACCGCTGCCACCCTGGCTTGGGCTGCAGTGTCTACCTCCCAATTACGCAACCAAATGTTGCGTCTGGCAGCTACCCCACATGCCATGGCCCTGGCCGCCAGTTGCATGGTGTCTAATGAACTATCTGCCACAAAGGCAGCGTATAAAGCAATCTTTTTTAACTCATCCTTGAACTCCTTAGGAGCTCCACTGTCTGCAGCTGCCAAGTTATTAGACCACGTGCACATTGTTCTGGCAAACAATGAAGACGTAGTGGCTGCCTTGATGGCCCAAGATGTCACTTCAAACTCTTTGCGTAAGGCCTGCTCAACCCTCCTATCGCATGGATCCCTGGGTAAACCATCTGCGTCCATAGGAAGGACCGAATTGGAAATCAGGCTAGTTACAGGGTCATCCACTGTTGGTAACTTTAATCTCTTAGTAGCCTGTGGAATAAGCGAATAAAGTTTGGAGAGAACCTGTTGGTTTGCTTTAGGCTTAGTCGGACGTTCCCATTCCGCTTTGACTAAGGCAAAAAAAGGCCGCAGGCAAAGGAACCCCTGTCTGAGCACTGCTCAATTTTGGCATCATCTCCCCTGAACCTGTGGGGAGATCAGGATCCAACTCCTCATTTTCTTTAGGAGTGGGTACAAAGTTGAGGGTCCTCAGTACTTTGGGAAGCAATTTTGAATAGTATTCAGAAGGAAAGAGCCTAGATTGAACAGTGTCAGTCTGCTCCTCCTTGTCTGACAGTTCACCCTCCTCCTTATCTGACTGCTTAGAGTTTTCTGATTCCTCAGCTGAGCTCAAGAGGGGGGAATCCAAACCCAAAGGAGGCTTGATCTTAGAGCGTCCTTCCATAGTGTCACTGGGACTAGTATCTCTGCCCCTTTTCCCTCCATCCTTCTTTTTTGGTTGTAGGGAAGCAGGGGAGTCCAGCTGCTGACGAAGGTCCTGTCCCAACTCTTTTAGCAGCTCTTTCTTAAGTCAAAGGACTAAATTTGACTTGGCATCCTCTCCTGTGAGGTCAAGATTCTGAGCCTCCTGTTGAGGAGTCAGAGCCCCAGACAGAAGAGGTAGATCACATTCGCTGTGTGAGTTGCTATGAGAGCTAGTCGCCATTTTGTAGCTTCTCACGTCCCTATAAGGGAAGGAAAGGCAAAAGCAACTAAAAAAGAAGCGGGAAAAAGCTCAGAATGGAAGACAGAATGTCTCCGTTGCGCCCTCTATTGGGCCTTTTGGTATCTTGCCTTCCAGTCAGGAACAAACCCCCTCAGAGGCCTCTCTCTCTCACTCCTTTGCCAAGCCTATACGACTAGGCAGTCCGAAGGAGAGACAACGCGGGCAGCCTGGGGACCCATCTGAAGCCCCGTGGACTCGCGCGCAGCCCTGTTGCTGTAGGGCGGCTTACCGCGCTGCCTCTGCGCTTGCCGCCTCTCTTTCCTTCCGGCTTGGTTCCAATCGCGACTGCGAGGGAACGAAGCGCTGCGGGCGTCTGCCGTTCGCTCAAGGTCTACTCGTGAGTAGACCCTGCAGACTGCCACCACCGGTGTTGTTGGGACCGATCCCAACGCTTCCGGTCTGTTTTGTTTCAGTAATCCGGATCTTCTGCGCTTCTCAGCAAGCGCCTGGAGAAAAACCGTCCTGCCTCGTGCAGGGCCGGGAGAAGAACTGGCGCGTCCTGGGTGGTATAGGCCACTCCCCCTCCGGATCGATTGGAGCACCCGACCCTGTGACGAGGAGGAGGAGCCTATACCCAGTAGTCGGACCGACCCACTGTCCAGACCACCGGAGAAACAAGCTTTATGAAGGACATGGACAAACACAAAGATTTTTTAAAAGCCTTAAAACATCCTTAAAACGTTAGCATTCGTTGGTCTTAAAGGTGCTTTCTTTGTATCTCTCCTGTACAATCCAGGGAACTGTGCAAAGGAAGCTCTGGCTCTTTCCTTCCTTCCCCAGGGGACCAGGAGCGGGAGGAGCCTCAGCCAATAGAAGGCTTGGTTCAGTCACTCTGTGATTGAGAGAGCCTAGCAAAGCAAGCTATCCCTCCTCCCATTCCTCCCCAAAGGAGAAGCCTCAGCCAATGGAGAAAATATTGACTTTGCTCTGTAGCTCCAGTGCGATTGAGCAAGCCTGGCAAAGCAAACTATTCCTTCCCCCCCTCCTCCCCAAGGGAGGAGCCTCAGCCAATGGAGAAAATAGAGGCTTTGCTCTGTAGCTCCTGTGCGATTGAGCAAGCCTGGCAAAGCAAGCTGTGATGCAGAAGGAAGCAAGAGAGAGGGAGAAGGAAGCAGATGACAGCCAGTTGCTCAGGGGTCTGATAGGAGCCCTCCGGGGGTCTGATTCAGCCCCCAGGCTGCATGTTTGACATCTCTGTGCTATGGGAAGGAGTTGAAACAAAACAAATAGCAGATTAAACTAATGATCAACGGTCCAGAATACCATGTAAAAGGAACTAGCATTTATAATAATGCTCTACAATACCCCTATAAGGTAAACCTGTAAAAAGCGAGGTGAGAAAATGGTGGCTTGAGTAAAGCCCTGTGAGTTTCAGGGTCACACAGAGGTTTTCTTGTGGTTTGACTGCTTCTTTCCAAGCTTCCTCACATTCTCCTTTTCCATTTGTTGTCCTTTCCTGGTTTCCTTAGTCACTTCTCCATGTGTTCACAAAATGGATCAAAGGTGCTTTAAGAAAGCACAGAGATGCCAAGAGGAAAACACAGAAAGACAACAAATGGAAAAACTGGTGGAGGTTGACCCTCAACGTAAACCTAAGCAGAATTACATCCTTCAAAGGGCTTCCTAGACGGGAGCACATTCAGCCGGGCCTCCGGGGACTGCACTGGCTGCCAATAATATACCGAGTCCGGTACAAGGTGCTGGTTATTACCTTTAAAGCCCTATATGGCCTAGGACCTGCTTACCTTAGGGACCGTCTTTTCCCATATGTTCCTCAGAGAATACTGCGATCTGGCTCTCAAAATCTCCTTGTAATCCCCGGGCCAAAGGATGCCCGGTTGAAGTCAACCAGGGACAGGGCCTTTTCAATCACAGCCCCTTGCTGGTGGAATCAGTTACCGGAAGAGGTCAGGGCCCTGCGGGATATTGGACAGTTCCGCAGGGCCTGTAAGACAGTCCTCTTCCGGTTGGCCTATAACTGACCGGTACCAAAATATCAAAATACTGAAGGAAGTCTATAGATAGCACACTGTTGGATTGATGTATTGCTTTTAATGTTTTAATTATGTATATTGCTATTGTATTTTAAAATTTGAATTTTACTGTTAGAACCTTTATATTGTGAGCCGCCCTGAGCCCGCTTTGGTGGGGTAGGGCGGGATATAAATCAAATCAAATCAAATAAATAAAATAAAGTCCACTGAATTCAACCAGCTTAGAAGGGTGTAACTCTGTTTAGAATTGCACCATTTGTGGCTGCGGCGAAGTTTCAACACAGCATTTCCTGGCTCACACTCTGCAAAGAGCTCCATCAATATAACAAGCAGGGCTTTTTTTCTGGGGGAATGCAGCAGAACAGAGTTCCAGAACCTCTTTGCGGAAACAAAAATTCTCAAAAAAAGCTTTAAAGTTCATGAGGGGCACCCATATGTTTCTCCTTCATTTTCCTTTGGAGAGTTCTGGCACCTCTTTTTCCAGACCTACTCCCCACTCCCCCGGATAAGTTATTCTGATCACTGTCAATATGGGCAGAGAAGACCATGTGCTGCTTCTTCTCCTTCCTAGCATTTTTATACCTCCATGGAAGTATGGAAAGCAAACACCTGGGCGAGCAGGGCTGATGGTGGCCTCACCAGTGCTGAGACCTGTAAGCCCAGTCTTATGAGAGTTGATGTGTTGACAGAGCAGTGGATCATAGGCTCAGCTCCTGAGCCCATTCAAATCCTAGGACTCTGACCTAGCTGGTAGGTGGGATTGCAGTTATGGACAGCAGAAGGAGCTCAGTGATCTGAAGTGGTCCAAGGAAATCTCTGCTGTTTCTCTACACAAACAGGGTTCTTCTCATGCTGGCAAAAGGGCTGAGAGAGATAAAGAAATAACCAAGGGGAGGGAGGACAGAGAGGAAGCCTGAAGACAGACATAATATTAAAGAAAAAAACAGCTCACAGCAAATTCTTCAGCTGTGGCACGGACCCAGCTTCTTCCCGATTTCACAACCAGAAATGAGAGATGTGCAATCATAGCAAATTGAACGCTGGCACAGCTGCCTTGCCCCTCCCGCCATACTTCAGGCACACTGCCTGCCTATTTAGAATTTATTTTTTAAAGCCCTGCATGAACATTTGGGCTTTTATCTGTCTATTTGCTGCCTTATTAATTTTAAAAAGTGCAAAACTGCACATGTGCACACATACACACAACCCTCTCATGCTCCACAGCTGTTGCGTGTGAGCAAGTGATGCGCCTTCTGGGCCCTAGTAGGTGGAAAACCTGAGGATGCTCCAGTGATGGACCTGGTAAAGGCAGCCCCCTCCTGAGTGATTCATAAGAGCCTTTCCAAATTGCCACAGGGGAAGGCAATGGCTGAAACTCAGTCCTAGCTCCATTGGTTTCCTTTCCTTTGGGTCTCTCTACAGCCACAGCTGGTGAATCAGCTCACCCATCTTTTAACAGGCAACACCCCTGTATTTTCAACCACCCCAATGCAATTGCAGCAGGAGGAAGAAACAGGAGTCTTGTGGCAGCTTGAAGATGAACCACAGTTTATTCCAGCATGAGTGTTTGTGGACTAAAAGGCTCCATCTTGCTCATTGCAGAATGGGCAGCCCTATGGGTTTGGGGTTGCTATACCATCTAAGACAACCCAGGTAAAATCATATATCTGCATGAAACTGCCCTATATGGAGTAAAAACACTAGCCTATCAAGGCCAGTCTTGTCTACTTTGACAGGTAGTAGCTCTCCAAGACATCACCTGCCACCTGATCCTTTAGCTTTAAGGTTGGGGCCTTCTTCATGCAAAACACATGGGTCCACCATTGAGCCATAGCTCTACCCTTGAGTAATCCACCCAAAAGCACAAGGGCAGCAGATCAACAAAGGTCAAAGCTCCCATGTGAGGATGCACTTACTTTTTTAGGAGAGACACAGGAGGGAAGAAATGCATGCAAAAATAGGCTGCATCTTTAACAGAAGCATTGTCTCTCTCTGTCTCTCATGCTCATGTAAATAGCACTACAACCTAGGAGACACTTTTCTACCCCTATAAGGGCCTGCTGCAAAGCTCACAGGCCCATCCTTTAGAGTCAGTCTCGCCTGTCAGGGATCTGTGTTGCTTGGGCTTCCCAAACAACAGCTCTGTAACCTGCCACCAATGCTCCAGTCTCTGGGTTTTCGAGCCTAAAAAGGCAATGGTACAGCAAGCATATGGAACAGAGCCAACCCCAGCCAGCCCTCAAGAGAGCAGAAAAGGACACTCAGAAAGGCAGCCTCTGTTCCCAGCCAGGCCTGACCTTCTGTAGGATGGGGTGTGGGCTTCTGCTGAAAGGGATCAGTTCACATGACATTGACCCAGAGCTACAATTCCTTGACCGCATCTTTGTCTCCCATTGAAATGGCACAGAGGAAGGGGGAGTGATGTGGGTGTCAGAGACAGATTCCGAAAAAAAGTCTCCTATTTAGACATGATACAGTTGCTGATGCTGGCAAAGTAGGAAACTCCCACCCTGCAGGAGCCTCTGAGTCTAACTAACTCTTGAAGCCCTGTTGGCAAAATGCTGCTATTTGATCCCGTTTTTTTCAGCACGTCAAACTGTGTCTCATTACTGACATTAGATCCCAAATTTTGCTGCTTATAAAGAACAACTATGAAGGATTCTAACAATCAGAGAGGATGCAGGATCCAAATATTAATGGGGCTTGATTGCAAGGATTTTGCTCTGCTCAATCCATGATCCCATCACATTCATGAATACAGAGGACAATTAACGGACCCTCCAAGTTGTGTGTTGTGTGCTCATTTCTGCCTTTGGAACCTGCACACCATGAATCAACAGACCAGTCTCTTCTGACACGATTTCAAAAGCTGCTCTGAACTTCGCAAGGCTCAGGGAACAGGGAAGCAGAAAACTATATGCTGCTTTCAGTTAATGTATTATAATTGGCAAAAGTCTGGGAAAGGCACAAATCGGAGGCATTGTCCTGAGCAGAGTCCCAAACAACAGATCAAGTCTTGCAAAGACCAGCATCAAGTGCAATGGTGCAAGTGTCCATTTTGACATCCTCCCTCCTAAAAGGACTGCACAGCTCATGACATTTCTGCAGACTGTGGGATGAGGCAGGTGTGTAATCAGAACAAAGTTCTGCCTGGATGCTTTTGTGTCAAAGGATCTAGTGAGCTGGAAATATGATAGCCTGAGACTATGACTAATTTATCCAGGACTATGCATGTTTAAACTTTAGAGCCTTCTTCAGAGAACACAAAAGAGGCAGATATGGTGCCTCTGACTGACATGCAATTATGAGGCTTTTGTATTGGCCAGGTCAGCTGTCAATGATATGAGTCTTGCCTTCAGCTCTGCTTTGGCTAATACAGGAGAGAGTATTTCCAGCTCACTGTACTTAGAGTTCTGACCTCAGTTTCCATCTGATTGCTGCAGATAGGTTGGAGAACACTCCAGATCTGGTACTGGGTTGTTCACCTGCTGCCCTAACAACAGCTGCCAATCCCCAGGTGGGGACTGAAGTTCAACCACAATGAAAACTGATCTCCATACTACAGAGATTAGTTCCTCTGAAGGAAATGGCAGCTTTGGAGGGCAGCCTCTATAAAATCAAATCTCTGTCAAACGCTCTCCCCAGGCATCACCTCCAAACCACCAGGAATACCCCTCTCCCTAGCCAAAATTGGCAACCCTAGCCCCAGCCTGGCCTTGCCATCAGGTGACTTGTATAAACACGGTTGGTACTCCCCCCCCAATCATGTGCAAACTTGCCCTTGTAAAAAACAACAACTATTCCTCACAGCACAGATGACACTCCTTTCCTGCCTCTAAAGCATTTCCACTCTGCATAACCCCATTGTGGGTTTGAATGTTAACAAATCAGCAGAAATTTTGTTTCAACGGAGCATGGGAGGACTGGGGAGGGGGAGAAAGAGAGGAGAGAGAAAGCAATCTGTCAGATCTCTTCTCCGCTCACGTCCATTCCCATCGCTCCCCATTGTGCTTGCTGATTGCTGATTCTTCTCCCTTAAAAAAGAAGGCAGGGAGGATATTTAAACAATAGCTGAGTTGCACGGATGAATCACTACACGTATATATAGCTAAATACACAAAAATAAGCCGCCCACCTGCATGCCTTGCCAGAAGAGTTTCTACTGTGATGGGCTTTGAAATAAGCCAACTCGGCAATTTTGAAATTACATTCAATTGCTAGAACAGCAAACAAAATATACAGCTCTACTGGGCAACTAATTTTTTAACGGGGGCAATATATATTTGGAAGTGAGCGAGGCTTGAACTGCCAGAGACTTTGGCTCTGTCAGGTCCACTCACTCCTGTGCAAGCCAAGCCACAAAGCACTCCTTAACCCCCTCCTCTCCAATGTGTGCAGCAACATGTTACCCCACCCCCACCCCCCATTTTAGGGCCAGCCCAAAGACAATGAAGACCAGGAATCTCTTAAAGGTACTTCCATATATGCATGTCTCCAGGCAAGATCAGGGCACCTGGAGAGGAGACAGATTTAACCCTTCAACCTCCAGTGCCACTAACTAAATCTGGGTTTATTAGCATTTTCAAGAGGGGAGGGAGAGACATCTCTTGTTCTTGTGTGTGAGCCATGACACAAGGAAACAGAGCTGCTGATATGATTAATAAAGGTGAGGTTCTACCAAAGCTACTCAGTGTTTTTTGAGGGGGGTGAATAGGCTCTAGCTCAGTGGTATAGCATTTGCTTGGAATGCAGAAGGTCCCAGATTCAATCCTTAGCATATCTAGTGGAAAGGATCTGGTAGTAGGAGGCACCCTACTCCTCAGAATAGACATCAGAGGGTTTTTAGGGAAATTTGGGGTTACTCAGGGAAGTTTTTTTTTTTTGCTTCAAGGACAAAATCTATCATGGTGGATATGGTACGTTACAAGACAGCTTGCCCCAAGACAGCACACTGCCCAAAGGGCACACAGCCACAGGGGGAAATTGATGTTTAAAGTCACATGGAACATGAGAGCTTTCCCAACAGGCCAAATAGTTCATTTCAGTTTGAAAAAACAATGCAAGGGGTCATGGAAAGACTGAAGCCCCTTCTCCCAATCCAAAGGGACACCCCACATGCAGGAATGGAGAACCCACAACTCACATCGACTATTACACAGGGTGAGGGCCCCAACCCATCCTGTGCAGTGTGTAATGAGTGAATCACTGATCAGCCATGATGAGCCCAGTAAACCTACCAGCACTCTTGAAGCGGAAAATGTCTCCCAGCATCCTTTGAAACATGGAAGCATTCTGTTGCAGGATATGTAGAAACTCCTCTGCAATCAAGTTGACACTGAAAAGGTACTTTGACCACTAACCACTAAGCTACTTTGAATGTTTCAAGAAGGATCTACCAAAAGGCTATCAGATCTCCTCGGACTCTTTTTCTGACCTAGATGAAAATGAAACTCGCTCCCCCTCACAATCCTTTCCCACGTTTTCCTGCACCAACCTGGATCTCTTCTTGCCAAGGGCTTGTTGCCATGTGCATCTTTCCCAGAAGCTTTGTAATGAAGCTCAGGCTCAGATTTCTGCGTAGCTGCCTAGAGGAAAAAGGAAAAGAAAAGAAAATCCTCAGCAAGTTTGCTGCCATTTGAGGTTTTCGGATTATTCTACTCTTTTCTTGGGATGCCCAGGGGTGGCTCTACAACAAAGGTGGAAGATGCAGATTCCTAATACTATAAAAGGGGAGCAAATCATTTAATGTATGATTGCATTATGATTAATTGTTTTTGCTAGTGGAAGTGCAATGGCTGCCATTTTGATTTTCAGCCTGAGGTGTGGAAAAGCTCTTGGCCCAGTTGTGGGACTGCTCTTTTGCTCTTCTCCTCAGAGGTTTCAGGCAACCAGCACAACTCCATTTCAATGAGGCTTGGAACAGGATAACTTCTCAGGGGATTGTGCTCCATCTCTTATTAGTGAGAGGTGAGGAAAGTGATATTTGGATTCCCCTCGTCAAGAAAAGAAACCACACAGACCACGGGGCAGGCAGTGGTGCAAACCAAAACCTGCTTCATCACTGGCTAGCATGTCTTCTCTCATCTTTAGATGCTGTCCCTCCGATTATGCCACCACTACAGATGTATCCTGTTTCCATCTGTTGCTCCCAAGAACAACAGAAGGCCTCCAGCCGCAGCGTGAGAACGAACTTCTATGCCAGCCCCACCAGTTCACTCTTCCTCACCTCATCATAGGCCGGGCAGCCATGGCCTGTCCACAGCATTTGCTCAGAAACAAAGAGATAAGCTAACCTGCCACAATCCAAACCTCAATCAGCAGCATTTTAATTAAACCAGATATCCATGCTCCAGCAACACGAGCTGGCACTGCTGGCAATGACAAAGGCAATCAGGGATCACTATGCCAGTGATTTTTTTTTTTAAAGCATCCATCTGCCTAGGAAGTTGGATTTGAAGAGGAGGGAGGATCTACCCTTAGAGCTTCTGTGTGCCCTGGAAGAACTAAAGCTGCAGGGCTCTGAAACGCTGGTTCAGGAGTTAAGTGCCCTGTGCATTATAAGCCCTGGTACAGTGTCTATACGGTCTGTACTGTATACAGTCAAGTGTTTTCAGCCTTTGGATACCTAGGAACACCTTTTTCTTGGATATAATTTGAGATGTATAATGTTGTTACATTTGGAAAGATGTATGCACATTTTTTGAATCAGCTCCTTGAACGAAGGGCAACCATCCTCCTTGCAATTGTAAGGGAGTACAATGATTCCACCATCCTTTTTGCTCAGTCAATCAGGGTTCAAGGTTGGGACCTGTACTTTGGGTAGAGTGCTGATGTGTCAAGGATCCTCCCCTATACCTGTCAACTATAGAGCTGTAGATCTTCCCTCCCTCCCTTGGAAAGATGTCACTGCCCATATATTAGGTTCCAGGATGCAGCTGAAAGGCACAGAATGCAGTCATGTTGAGAAAGCCAAGCAGGGCTGGAACTGCTCAAGACCTCCTGAGAATCTTATTCAGGTGAGCAGTCATGTTGGTCTGAAGCAACAGGACAAAGCTTGAGTCCAATGGCACCTTTAAGACCAACAAAGTTTAATTCTGGGCACAAGCTTTCGTGTGCATGTACATTTCTTCAGGTGTACAGCACTCTGAAGCCCATGAAGGAAGGACAGAAATGCCTACTTCCAAACAGAAATTTTGCTGCAGTTTGGCATTCAAGCCAGAGTGGGGTTTTCTGGAGCATCCACATGTTATCTACCAGTTGTCCAATTTTCTGTGTCTCCCCACTTTGCTGTGCTCTTTCTCAAACATTATCTCAAAAAGGATATTGCAGAGCTGGAAAAATACAGAAGAGGGCAACCGAGATGATTTAGGAGTTGGAACGCTTTCCATAAGGGATGCTTTCAGCCTAGAAGTTGGAACGCTTTCAGCCTAGAAAAAAGACAGCTAAGGGGAAACATTATAGAAGTTTATAAAATTATAGATGGGGTGAAGAGAGACCTTTTTCTCCCTCTCCCATAATACAAGAATTTAGGGGTACCCAATGAAATTGATGGGCAACAGGTTCGAAAAAAAGGAAATACTACTTCACACAACAAGTAATTAAGTTGTAAAATTCACTGTCAACAGATGTAGTGATGACTTTAAGAGGAAATCAGACAGATCCATGGAGAATAAGTTCATCAGCCATGATGACTGAAGGAAACCTCCATATATACAAAGGCAGCAAACCTCTGAATACCAGTGCTATGAAGCAACATCAGGGGAAGGCATTAGCCTCTATGCCAGGGATGTCAAACATGTGGCCTGAGGGCCGAATCAGGCCCCCAGGCTCCTATCAGGCCCCCGAGCAACTGACTGTCTGATTCCTTCTCCCTCTCTCTTGCTTCCTTCTGCATCACAGTTTGCTTTGCAAGGCTTGCTCATTGCATAGGAGCTACAGAGCAAAGCCTCTATTTTCTCCATTGGCTGAGGCTCCTCCTTTGAGGAGGAAGCGGGGAGGCAGAGCTTGCTTTGCCAGGCTCTCTCAACTGCATAGCAGAGCTACTGAACCAAGTCTTTCTTCCTTGTATTGGTTGAGACTCCTTCCCCTCCTGATCCCATGGGGAAAGAAGGAAAGAGCCAGAGCTTCCTTTACCCAGTTCCTTGAATCCCATGGGAGAAATACAAAGAAAGCACCTTTAAGACCAATGACTGATAACGTTTTAAGCATGTTTTAAGTTTTTAAAAAATCTTTAATTATTTGTGTTCTTTATAAAGTCTATATCACTGCTAGCTAATCTTAAATTGGAACACACATGGCCCAGTCTGACACGGCCCAACCCAACAAGGTCTCATTTGTGTCAGATTCGGCCCTCATAATAATAATTTGTTGGCACTCTAGTGCAACTGGTTGGTCCTGTGTGAAACATAATATGCTGGATTAGATGGCCACTAGTCTGATCCAGCAGGGCACATCTTACATTCTTATACTAGTTTGAAAGATAACAGTCCAAAGGATGCTTGTGTGCCATGTAGTGCACATTTTTCTAGATCCTGTACACATCACCGTCATTTTCTATGCCTCAGTCTCTGCTGTAGCTAGCATTTTCCCTTACTACCAGAAGCCTTTTTCAACCTTTTTAGAAACCAGAAATTGACATATATACAGTGATCTATAAGTATATATAATGATCTGTCTATTAGCACCAACTGTCCCAACTTTTATTTAAGAAAGCAAGTCTATAATCCTTATCTTAATGGAGGTATGCCTTTACTTTTATGCATCCACAATGAAAGGGGCTATAGATTTATTTTGTGAAAAATGAAAGTTGGGAATTCAGAGGAGCTAGTAACTCGTTATATTATGCTTTAGTGATATGTTAATTACAAAAAAAAAAAAAATTAAGCCCCAGAAAGCCCTCCAGTGGCAAGGGGGAATGCTGGCCATGATGAGGATAAGGACAGGAAAGTGTGAGGGAAAACTGCTTTGTAAATACCGTTATCCCTGCAACTGCCTCTGCATTTTCAGTAGCAGAAAACTACATGGAGTGTTGTCCTTGTGTGGAAGATTCGGTCCCCATAATAAAATGAGTTTGACATCCCTGCTCTATGCCCTGTTCGTTGGCACTCTAGTGCAACTGGTTGGTCACTGTGTGAAACACAGTATGCTGGATTAGATGGACCACTTCTTACATTCTTATACTAGTTCGCTATAACTGCATAAATATTGTCAGAGAAAGCAGGGATCTGTGCAGCACGAGACCTCCCTGTTCTGAACTATAACAAATGGATGCATCCAACATGGGAGTTAAGAATGAAGAAAGATGTAATATATAAAAAGGGACTCACATCAGGTTCCAGCTCTTCCCCAGCTTTGCAGTTTCCACAACAGATATACAGAAACTGGAGGCTTGAGAGGATTTGGCGACAGGTTAGGAATTAATGAACTGAGAAATCCTCCTCCCATCAGCATGCCCAGTAGTGTGATAATGTGAGGCTGCTGAGTTCCAGTGCTAATGAATAGCTTCTTCCTCACAGTGCTGTCCTAAACAGAGTTATACCCTTAAAGGCAATGGGCTTAGAAGGGTGTAATTTAGAACAGCAGTGCCAGCTTTCAATCTAAGAAGTCTAGTGCTTCAACAGGACAGTCCCAAAGTGCTAAGTGCAGAGCAAGGCCCTGCTAGTGGTCCAATGTGGAAGAGGAATATTTTGGAGTAGGGCATGTATCTCCTGACCCTAATTTCATTCATCCCCTTCTCCCCAATTCCAAAACAGCCCACCTTGCAATTTAAAGAGTTCTGGGGGCAAGGATTAATTAATTAGGTTCAAAGAAGCCCTTTCCTCTGATCCTAATTAATTCTCACCCCAACTAGGACTCTTTTAGCTTCCAAGAGGTTACAGTCCCAGCATCCTTGATCTCTTACACACAGGATGTTTGGTCGGCTTGGATGCTATTGGAAAGCAGTCCCTGCCCCACACTTTCCATCAGCATTGAGATGCTCCATAGCTCCCCCCTTTTATTTCTGTGATACTTCCAAAACCTGCTTTTTGCTGCAGTGTTTTGGGAAAGATCACAGAAAAACTGGGCTGGCATCTGTGTGTATGGGATATTCTGTATCTTTCCAGTCCCACCCACATTAGCAAAACCCTCCCCCAGTCTCCTGTGGCAGCAATTTCCCTTGCTACCCCCCCAAGGAATTTTTTTTTAAAGTCTCTGTCGCCTTTCATTGCAGTTATTTGCTTCTCCTTTTATATCTCTGCAAGGGAGCAAGATACAGACTTACCTTTTTCAAAAAAGAAAGAGAGCCAAGAGTTCACAGAACATATTCTTACAATGTTATAATGCTATGTCAATTGATTTTTTTTAAAACTGTCCAGTGACAGCGGAAATGGACACTAGAGGGGACTGGGTGGGGAAAATTCTGGGAAAGCTGCCATCTGGAAGTCCCATTGCTGCTGTACTGTTTTAGTAGCCACATAGATGCATTGTTGTGTGAAAAAAACCAAATGACTGTGTGTGTTCCAACCCTCATCTAGCTACTACAAGTTATTAAGGCTCAAGCAGGCCAATTTCCCCCTTTGTCTCCTTTACCCCTCCCGAAAAACAGCACTCAACTATCCTCAACATTCTGTCACTCAAGATAATGAGCCATTTGCATTTTTTTCCCCTTTGAAAAACAATTATAGGCATATATTTCTGGATACTTAGGGAGCCCCCCAACTGTGTAGAAATCCCTCCTCTAAACTGTACCATGACCACTATAATTCCCTTCTAAAATTAACAAAATTGCCTTCAGAACTGGAAAGCAGGGAGGATGAGTTCATGACAGTACAGACGCTAGCCCATCAAACCATTCATTAGATATGGGCACAAATCCGAACCCAAGCCAAAGTCCGGGCCAGACTTTGCCTGGTTTGGAGTCCACAAGCCATGTTTCAGGGAAGGTGCCTCCCCCAAAACACTCACTGAGCTTTTCTGCTTGGTTTGGCTTGCATATTTGGCATGCCACTTCTGGATGGCATCAGGCCCCACCCCCAGCATGACACCATTATCCATAAATGCAAGCATATCACAGACGTGCTTGCATCATTTCAGGGTTACATGGGACAGGGGTGGGGCCTGACACCAGCTGGAAGTGATACAAGCACACTAGGGGGCTGACATGCATGCGTCACTTCTGGATGATGCGGGTGCACCAGCAGTGAGGGCCTGACACCAGCCAAACTGGTTCAGTTTGGGCAGTTTTCTTGTTTGGGGGTTTGGTTCAGGACTTAGGTCAGGGCTGCCCAGTTCACGAGCCCTGGACCAAAGTGGGCTTTCCCAGTCTATGCCCATGCCTACTAAAGCTAACAGGTTTCTGCTTCTATATTAGAGAAGCATTCTTTATTCCCACCCCCCACTCTGGATATGACAACGTCAATTTAAACAGAAAAGGCGGAGGATGCTTCCCAAACTGGCTGCAGTGCTCCAAAACATTATGTCTGTCTTAATTCAATCCTCTGTAGCACACTTCAGTTTCTGTAGCAACAAACACTTTGGGAATGATCATACAAACTAATTCTTTAACAGATCTCTCTGACTGAAAAGCAAAATTCCTTATAACACATTGTATGACATTTAATTATAATGAGTTAACTACAAAGGGGTTTGGGAGTCCTGAACTTGGCAGATTCTGGAGTTATAATGTGACTGTCCTCCTTTTGAGGTATTCCAGGCTGCTGCAGGGACTGAGGGTTGAGTGTATACCAGTTGACCTATTTTTCTTTGATGTGTAAATATAATCAGCAGCATCTGCAATCCAGCAGCATCCCTTCACTTCTTAATGAGAAAACAGGGTTGCACTTACCTGTAACTGTTGTTCGTCTAGTATCTTTTGAACAGGCACACACAGAGGACTGTGCATACATGGGCCTGCCAATCAGTAGGTTTTTACAGCTAAGAGCTTCCAGAGGGCACTGTGTACCACACCCAGAAACTTGTTCCCACCTGAGGACCACATGCTCCCGCACAACAGTGGCCCTACCCTTAGTACATTTTATGCCGCCAAAGGAAGCATGTCGCAGAGTAGGAGAGAGGGTATGTGTGCTTGCACAGAAGATACTTGGTGAACAACAGTTATAGGTCAATGCAAACCTGTTTTCTTCATAAGTCTTCTGTGCAGTCCCACATGGGGATTCAAACAAGCTAAAACACCAGGTGGCAGGCAGTGTTTCCTCTAAAGTGAGTTAGTGTGAGCTAGCTCAGTTATTTAGCCTCCAGCTCACATTTTTTTGCCTTAGTTCAGGAAAAATGGTCTCAAAGCAAACTAATTGATGCAGTAGCTCACAACTTTAATGCCCGTAGCTCATGAAGTAGAATTTTTGCTCACAAGACTCCACATCTTAGAGGGAATACTGGTGGCAGGGCATGCTCACCTATTTAAACATGGAAACGATCCATCTAGAATTCTCTGAAAGGAAGCCCCCCTTCCCTTAGCTGGGTCCTGAAAAATATATAAACAACACCTTATCTTTATGGAACTCCATTGCCTGTTTCAGGTGAAATAACAATGTTCTCCTGACAATCTAGAGAATGTAGCCTTCTCTCACTCTCTGAACTCGGGGCAGTACTGTAATGAATTTGTTGGCTTATGACCCGTTGGTCCACCAGAATTAAGTATAGACTAAAGGATAAATAAAGGGGTAGGGGAAAACAAAGTTAGAATACCTGTGCCAGGTGGAACTTACATATAGCTCTAGGTAGAAAACTAAGGCTTGGGTGAAATATAACCCTTTCTGGAAAAAAATTCAAAAATGAGTGCTTGACCTATAGTGGTGCCGGTTCACTCAACCATCTAGCAGATGTGACTGCCACTAAAAAATAAACTTTCATAGAAGTCACTAAATGTTCAAAGGGCTTGCCAATTAAATGTGTTAACACCAATAACAGGGATCACTGAGGAATCACAGGGCTCTTGGCTGGGCAGAGGTTAGATAAACCCTTGAGAAAAATTTTTGTCAAGTGATTTTCCTTCCACCCCCAAATGAAAGCAAGAAATTGCTGCTAAGTGTACCTTCAATGAAGAGAAAACAAAACCTTTATTCTTCAAAAACTATATTAAGATGAGGCCATAGAAGAAGAATAAGATTATGATGATGATGATATTGGATTTATATCCCGCCCTCTACTCTGAATCTCTGAGTCTCAGAGCGACTCCCCCACAACAGACACCCTGTGAGATGGGTGCGGCTGAGAGCTCTTCTAGAAGCTGCCCTTTTTCAAGGATAGCTCTGCGATAGCTATGGCTGACCCAAGGCCATTCCAGCAGCTGCAAATGGAGGAGTGGGGAATCAAACCCAGTTCTCCCAGATAAGAGTTCACACACTTAACCACTACACCAAACATATGTCTCTCCTCCCCTCAAAGAGTGATCATTTCCACTTATAACCACACAGTGTTCTTGTGCTAAGTTTACATGAATTAACCAAAACCTTGTTAATTTTCTGAGACAAACTAAGATTCCTGTCCCAATTCTCCAAGCTGTATGCTTGAGCCTTGAGACATTCCAAATTGTGATGGAGCACACTGCCCAAGCTGACCAAGTCCCTGTGCTTGGGCAGAGGAATATATTGCCCCTGGGCAAGTTCCTTAAGGCTCTGAAACCAAATTTTGTGGGGACAAAATGGGCCTACCAAAATTATCTCTGAGCCGTTTCGGCTGGCCTTCTCCAGTACCCTGATCAATAAGGGAGATGGGGAATGAATAAAATAACACCCCTACCCAGGGTCTCTGGAAAGCCTGTGTCCCTGCCAGCACAGGAACAGAATTTCCTTGCCTTCGTGTTCTCCTGGATAGCAAACAAATCTATCCCCAGAATACTCCGCAGGGCAAAAAGAGGTTCCAGGTATATTGATTTTAGAGACCATTTGTGTGACAGATTCCCTGCTCTGCTCAATCTGTCGGCCTTTACCTTCTATTTCCCTGGAATGTGGATTGCTTGAATCAATGCACTGAGTTTCAGTGTGGCTCACTGAATTGAGATTGCCTCTTGGCAGAGATCCCTGGCCCCAGTGCCCCCGTTTGTTGATATAAAACACTGTGACTGTGTTGTCTGTCTGGAGTAATATGGAATGATTTCGCAGAATATCTGAGAAACTGAAAAGGGAATTAAAGACTTCTCGTGACATACCCTCTCTGATTGTGACCAGATACCTCACACAGATGAACTTTCACAACCCAACCCAAGTGTGAGGCATTGACAGTAAGTACTACCTCATAACGAGGCATCCCAAATGATCTGCCCTGAGATAGATTGTCGAGACTTCTACCATGACAGTCCATTAATTACCTGTCTATGGATGGAAAATATCCTGCCAAAATGAGTGCAACTCTGCTCTAAAGCTTGCTAAAAGCCAGTTGTAAGGGCCTCATATGCAGTCTGGTCAGAGGTAAAAAGACAGGTTGCTTACCTGTAACTGTAGATCTTCGAGTGGTCATCTGTGCATTCACACTCATGGGATAGAGCACCCACGCCAATCCCCGAATCGGTACCTAAAAAGCCCGGGATTTTTTCACGCTCGACACCAGTGGGCATGCACAGGCGTCCCAGTACGCATGCTCACCGGAGCTAGCGCGAGGATCCCGCTAGTTCCTTCCTGACCACTGGAAGCCCCTAACATAGGGAGACCATCAGCAGTGGGGAAGGAGGGCGGGTAGTGTGAATGCACAGATGACCACTCGAAGATCTACAGTTACAGGTAAGCAACCTGTCTATCTTCTTCGTAGTCTCTGTGCTTCACACTCATGAGAGATTAGCAAGCCAGACTTACCTGGAGCTGGGAGCAGACAGTCAACCAGAAGAGACAGATTGCAGCACCACAGCTCCCAGACAAGTCCTCTGCTGAGCATGCATGTCCAGAGCGTAATGCTTCATGAAACATTGCTGAGAACCCATGCTGAGTCTTTCTCAATAACCTGTGTTCATCAATGTGCCTACTCATTCTGTCCTTGATAATGGTTTCTACCAACTTTCCCGGTATTGAAGTCAGACTGACTGACCTGTAATTTCCCGGATCTCCTCTGGAACCATTTTTAAAGATGGGGGTGACATTTGCTACCTTCTAGTCCTCAGGAACGGAGGCAGATTTCAATGAAAGATTTCATATTTTTGTCAGGAGATCCACAAGTTCAACTTTGAGTTCTTTCAGAACTCTTGGATGTATGCCATCCAGACTTGGTGACTTATTAGTTTTTAATTCGTTTTTCAGTTGTAGGACCTCCTCTCTTGTCATCTCAATCTGACTCAGGTATTTCAAGATCCCTTCCAACATTAGTGGTTCTGGAGCTGGCAAACACTTCTCGTCTTCCACAGTGAAGACAGAGGCAAAAAATGCATTTAGCTTCTCAGCCATTTCCCTATTCTCCTTCAGTAATCCTTTTACCCCTTGGTCATCAAAGGGCCCCACTGCCTCCCTGGCTGGTTTCCTGCTTCTAATATTCACCTTCAATCGACATAGGCCCTGGTGTCAGGCTGAAGGGCCGTGGACCGTAACCAAGCATGCTGGCGCAGGGAGATGGCAGAAGTGAGGGTCTTGGAAGAGACATCAACCATGTGTTTTGATGCGGCCAGCTGTTATTTAGCCACAGCAAATCCCTCTCTCTGCAGCTTCTTCAGCGAAGCCCTCTTCTCCTCACTCATGGATGCCATCAATGGTGTGAGCTGTTCCCAAACCGAATACTGGTAGCGTGCCATACATGCAGCGTAGTTGGAGATTTTTACTCCCAAAGCTCCCGCTGAGTAGAACCATCTGCCAGCACTATCTTCTTGTCCTCCTTGTCAGGTGGAGAAGAATGGGTCCTGTGCGCCTTTGAGGATGAAGAAACCACCACCAAATTGGGCTTGGGGTGGGAAAACAAAAACTCAGCACCAGCCTCCTGGACAGGATACATGTGATCCAGGCATCGTGAAGAAATTGGTGTGGATACCGGCTTTGCCCAAGACTCTTTCACTGGCTGCAGTATGATTTGGGTCACTGGAAGGGCCAGAGTTGTCAATGTGTCTCTCTGCATTATATCGAATACAGTATCATCGACGACTGGCTGCGGTTGGACGGAGGGGCACTTTCCAACACCGCTTAAAGAGGTGGTGGTCTGTCCCCTCTTGAAAAAAACAATGTTAGACCCTCTTGAAAAAAACAATGTTAGACCTGGTCACACTACCGGCCAGTCTCGAATTTGCCCTTTTTGGGCAAACTTATCGAGAGGGCAGTGGCGATGCAGCTACAGAGTTTCCTGAAGGATGCTTCCATCCTTGATCCCCTTCAGTCCGGCTTTCGCCCGGGCCACGGGACGGAGACGGTGTTGGTTGCCCTGGTAGATGACCTTCAACGGCATCTGGACCGGGGCGGCTCGGCGGTGCTGATGTTGTTGGACCTGTCGGCAGCGTTCGACACGCTCTACCATCAGCTACTGACCTGCCGCCTCGCCAATGCGAGGATTCAGGGGTTGGCCTTACAATGGCTTTCCTCTTTCCTTGAGAGTCGGGGACAAAGGGTCGCGATTCGGGCTGAACTATCTCGGAGACACATGCTTGATTGTGGAGTGCCTCAAGGGGCGGTTCTCTCCCCAATGTTATTTAACATCTATATGCGCCCCCTTGCTCAGATTGCCCGAAGGTATGGGCTGGGTTGTCACCAGTACGCTGATGACACCCAGCTCTATCTGCTTATGGACGGACGGCTGGCCTGCGTCCCAGAAAATTTGGACCAGGCGTTACAGGCCATGCCTAGGTGGCTCAGGCTGAGCAGGCTGAGGCTAAATCCGGTGAAGACAGAGGTCCTTTGCTTGGGTCGTCGTGGTCCAGGAGGGGAAATCCCCCTGCCAGTTTTTGATGGTGCGCCACTAACAGCGGCACACAAGGACAAGAGTTTGGGGGTACCATTGGAGCCTTCCTTAACGATGGAGGCTCAGATAGCAGCCACTGCTAAGTCCGCATTTTTTCACCTTAGGCAGGCGAGGCAGTTGGATCCTTTCCTGGAGCATGATGACCTAGCAATGGTGATCTATGCAATGGTCACCTCGAGGCTGGACTACTGTAATGCCCTCTACATGGGGCTGCCCTTGTGCCGAACCCGGAATTTGCAGTTAGTGCAGAATGCCGCGGCCCGGTTGTTATTGGGGCTCCCAAGATGGGAGCACATTCGGCCAGGGCTCCGGACTCTGCACTGGCTGCCAATAATATACCCAGTTTGGTACAAGGTGCTCGTTATTACCTTTAAAGCCCTATATGGCCTAAGACCTGCCTACCTTAGGGACCATCTCTCCCCACATGTTCCCCAGAGAGTACTGAGATCGGGATCTCAAAATCTGCTTGTTATCCCCGGGCCAAAGGAAGCCCACCTGCAATCCACCAGGGACAGGGCCTTCTCTGTAACGGCTCCTTTCTGGTGGAACCGACTGCCGGAAGAGGCGAGGGCCCTGTGGGACCTTGGCCAGTTCCGCAGGCTCGTAAGACAGCCCTCTTCCAGCTGGCTTATAATTAACTGGCACTGGAAGCTGAGTGTAGTTTTGATAGACCGCCATTATATGTTTTATTATTTTACTGTTTTAACTGTGTAAGATGTTTTAAATTCAAAAATTATGTTAGATTTTTATGTGTTGTGAGCCGCCCTGAGCCACCTCGGTGGGAAAGGCAGGATATAAATTTAAATAAACTTGAAACTTGACCACCGAGAGGGACAGAGACTGTGCCATACGCTTCACCAGATCCCCGTATGACTTGAGATCCTCCAAGGGGGATATTGGAAGGCCCTCAGGTATATTTGAGTCTGGAGAAGGTTCCGCTGTCTTATCTGGATCAACGGTACCGACCTCAGAATCCGATATTGAAGAATCTCTCCTCCCAGAGTGTTCCGATAACATTGGGGTCAAAGCACATTTGGGTGACCGGAGTGATACCGACGGATGAACCTGCGAGTCCCCAGACCACTCTCTGCATCTCTCAGGAGGAATCGACACCGATGCCGAAGGTGCAAGACAAGTAGCCGAGTGATGTGAAACCCTCGAGAAATGCGAAGTTTCTGAACGTTGGTCCCATTCCGGTAACTCATGGGGAGGGTACCAAGGATATGGTGATGGATATGGGTAAGGCCCGAATAAGCAAGGCCACTGACGTTGATCCCACATAGGAGGTGGCGGGAAAAACAGGTTTCCTACCTGTAACTGATGATCTTCGAGTGGTCATCTGTGCATTCACACTGATGGGAGTAGGCGCCGGCGCCGATCTCCGTCGGTAAACTTCAAAGCTACGGATTTCCGCGCCACCGTCCCAGTGCGCATGCCCAGCAGCCCCACTGCGCATGCGCACCAGGACGGCAGCGGACATCCCGCCAGTTCCTTCTGGCCGCCGCGGTAGCCCCCAGGAGGGACCGTTCGCAGCGGGGAAGGCGGGCGGGTAGTGTGAATGCACAGATGACCACTCGAAGATCATCAGTTACAGGTAGGAAACCTGTTTATCTTCTTCATGGTCTCTGTGCATCACACTGATGGGAGATTAACAAGCTCAAGGCCTACCTGGCGGAGGGTGCAACGGTCCATCAGGAAGAAACCGACTGCAGTACTGCCCGGCCCACAGAAGAAGCTTGTCGACACCGCAAGTCCAGGGCATAGTGTGCCACGAAGGTGTGTGCCGAGGACCATGTGGCGGCCCTGCAGATGTCCTGCAGCGGAACTCCCTTCATAAACGCCTCCGAAGTAGCAATCGCCCGTGTCGAGTGGGCCCGCAGGGGACCCGGAAGAGGCGTCTTCCGAAGTAGATAGCACAGGCGTATGGTCCCTGTGATCCATTTCGACAAGCGTTGCGAAGATATGCGCTGTCCCATGGAGGATGCAGCATAGGACACAAAAAGTCTCGGGTCCTTACGCGAGGGCCCTGTACGATGCAGATAGAAGGAAAGGGCCCTCTTCACATCAAGCGCATGAAGGCGGCGTTCGGAGTCATTAGCCGGCGAGGGAAAATAGACCGGCAGAAAAATGTCCGTGTTAAGGTGAAAGGGTGAGATCACCTTAGGCAAGAAAGTGATGTCAGGTCTCAGCAATACTCCCTCAGCAGAGAAAATCAGGTACAGGGAATCACACCTCACACGCCAACTCTCCCACCCGCCTGGCGGAGGTGATTGCCACTAGGAAGGCCGTCTTCCACGCCAAGAGGTGAGCCGAGCAGGTAGCCATCGGTTCAAAGGGCTTGCCCGACAAAGCCTTCAGGACCAAGGGAAGATCCCAAGCTGGGGTAGGCGTCCGCACCGCTGGGTACAGACGTGCCACACCCCTAAGGAACCTCTTAACATCAGGATGAGTAAAGGGCGAGTGGCCATCAATCCTCACATGTTCAGATGAGATGGCAGCTACGTAGACCCGCACCGAGGACGGTGCGAGACCTTTGTCCAGTAGTGAAAGGAGAAAATCAAGTATCACCGGCAACCCTGCAGTCTTAGGCTCTGCCGAACGGTCCAGTGCGAAGTCCGCAAACTTGGCCCACTTGAAGGCGTAGGATCGCCTCGTCGAGGATTTCCTGCAGTTCAGCAGTACGGACTGCACCCTGTCCGAGAATCCAGAGGCTCCAAGCGCCACGCTGTGAGGCGCAGATGGGGGACGTCGTGGTGAAAGATCCGCCCCTGATGTGAGAGCAGGAGGTTCTGGACCTGTGGAAACTGGTAGTAGACCCCGTTTGACAGGCGCAGGGCCAGGGGGAACCACTGCTGCCTGGGCCACCACGGCGTCACCAGCACCCCCCGCGGGCGTTCCCGCAGGAGCTTCTGCACCACCTTGGTCAGGAGTGGGATGGGGGGAAAGAGGTATACTGAGTGGTACCTCCACGGCACCAGCAGGCCATCCCCCAATGCCAGGGGATCCACACCGCCCCTGCAGCAGAACAGGGCGCACTTCTTGTTGTGCCGAGTGGCAAAAACGTCCAGTTCCGGGGTCCCCCAGCTCAGGAAGACCAGTCTCAGAAAGTCCCAGTTGAGCTCCCACTCGTGAAGTGGAGCACCCCCCCGGCTGAGGAAGTCCGCCTGTACGTTCCGGTCTCCCGGAAGGTGGGTCGCCAGCAAGAAGATCCCTAGGGAACTGCACAGCTCCCAGATTGAAATAGCTAGGTAACACAGTCTGCGGGATACCGTCCCGCCTTGTCTGTTGATATACGCCATTGCTGTTGTATTGTCCGTCATCACCGCGACCGACCTGCCCTCCAGTAGCGGCAGGAACGAGCGAATGGCATGGAAGATGGCCAGCAATTCTAGAAAGTTTATGTGCTGGCGCGCTTGGAGACTTGGCCAGCGGTCTCCCACACACAGGCCCCCCAGGTGGGCCCCCCAGCCCCACAGAGAGGCATCCGTGGTGAGGGTGAGGTTCGGCTCCGGTCTGTGGAAGGGTGCCCCCTCCATCAAGCGACTTTTCAGCCCCCACCAATCGAGGGACGACAGCACCTCCCTCGGCACCGTTAGCAGTCTGGAAGGCGCCTCGATATTGCAGCGGAAGCTCCTGAGGAACCAGAGCTGCAGGGGACGCATGTGCAGCCGTGCAAAGGTGATGACGGATGTTGTCGCCGCCATCAGTCCCAGGAGACGCTGCAGCCACCGAGCCGAGACAGTCGGGTTCCGTAAAAGAGCCGAGACCATCATGACTATGGCGTCTGCCCGGTCTGGGGGAAGAAACGCTCTGCAGACTCGAGTGTCTATGATTGCCCCTATAAACTGCACCCGTTGAGATGGGTGCAAATGGGACTTCTTCTCGTTGATCTGCAGTCCCAGATCCCTCACCAAGTCCAGGGTGATGGAGATATGCCACAACAGCTCCGCTCTTGATTGTGCCACCAGCAGCCAATCGTCTATGTACGGGAAAAGTACAATGCCTTGCAAGCGCAGGTGGGCGGCTATGACCACCATGGTCTTGGTGAACACCCTCGGGGCCGTACATAGCCCAAAGGGGAGCGCACGGTATTGGAAGTGGTCGCCTCCCACTGTGAAGCGCAGGAACTTCCGATGACGAGGACGGATGGAGATGTGGAAGTATGCGTCCTTCAGGTCTAACGTCGCCATCCAGTCCCTTTGCCCTAGAAGGGGAAGAATGTGGGGGAGCGAGGTCATCCGGAACTTGTCGCACCTCACAAAGACGTTCAAAGCTCTCAGGTCCATGATAGGCAGGAGGCCCCCATCCCGCTTGGGGACCGCAAAATAGCGGGAGTAGAAGCCTTGGCCCCTCTGGTTCCCTGGGACTGGCTTGATCGCCTGCTTGTGGAGGAGGGATTGGACTTCGTCCCGAAGGGTCTGCGATGATGCGGTGGAGACAAACGTCGGGGTAGGAGGGGGATGGTAGAACTCTATTCCATAACCCCGCCGGATTATGGATAAAACCCAAAGGTCCGAGGTAATAAGGGACCAGGCAGGAAAGAACTTGGAGAGGCGGGTAGCCTGGTGGTCCCTTGAGTTGCTTGCGAGAGGGGAGTCAAAGACCCTGCTTGTGCTGCTTCGCACCTTTCCGGCGGGAAGTTTGGGTGGAAGGCGGGGAGTACTTTGGCTTGCCTTGGTAGGGGGGCCTCGTAAACGACGTCTGTTTCGTACGCCATTGTCTATCTGGAGACTTGGAGAAGGACTTCTTCTGCCAAGTCTTAGGCCACTGCTTCTTGGTCTGGGTGCGCGACCCAGAGACCCCCAGGTTTCTTGATGTCTTGATACTCTTATCGAGTTCCTGGAGGACTGAGTCCGTGGTTGAACTGAACAGGCCAGTGCCGTCGAACGGAAGATCTTCTACATACGCCTGCGTATCCGGTTGAAGCGCTGTAGACCTCAGCCAGGAATGCCTTCTCAGGGATACGGCGGTAGTTAGAGCCTTAGCACACGTATCCCCAGAATGCTTTGCGGCGTTTAGCTGTTGTTTAGCTAAGATCATGCCCTCCCTCTGAAGTTTCTTGAGGGCCACTTTGCTCTGCTCCGGGATGGAGCCCAGAATGGTGGAGACTTGGTCCCATAGCGCGTATTGATACCTGCCGAAGCAGGCCGCGTAGTTTGCTATTTTCATGCCCAGAGAGCCATTAGAATACAGTCTCCTACCCAGGGCATCTAATTTCCTGCCTTCCTTGTCGGGTGGCGTGGAATGCGTCTTCTTAGCCTTCGACGAAGAAGACACTACCACCGAGTTCGGCTTTGGGTGGACGTACAGGAACTCAGCTGAGGCCTCTTGAATTCTGTACATATGATCCAGCCTGCGAGAGGAAACAGGCGTGGATGCGGGCTTGTCCCAGGAGGACTTAGCGGTCTGCAACATGACATTCGTGAGGGGTAGGGCCACTGCCGTAGAGGTGTCCTGCTGTACAATGTCAAAGACCGTGTCTGTCACTACCGGCTGAGGCTGGATCGTGGGTAGTGAGAGCGTTTGGGCCATTCTTTTGATGAGGTCCCCATAGGATTTTAGATCCTCTGAAGGAGAGATGGGCTGTTCATCCGAAGTCTTCACCGGTGGGGACGGTTCACCCCGAGAAGAAGCCTCTCTTTCCGGGGAGGAACCATCAAACAACCGAGGCGAGGACTCCGGGGAGTCAGAAAGCTCCGGTGTATGTCGAAGGATCGGGGCTCGCTGCACAGCATCGGCCTTCAGCGGAGGGGTGCGTTGCTCTCGCTCATCTTGGCGAGTTGGCTTTTCCTCTTCTGGAGGCTTCGATGCCGATGCCGACGGGGCATTCCGTTGGGTCCGATAGGACGTTCGGGACCGATATGATGTAGCCGAGGTCTGGTCCCAGTCCTTCTGTCGTTGAGTGAGCCAAGGGAAAGGTGGGTAGGCCCCGTACAGGTATTGCCACTGCCTCTGGTCCCAGGGAATTTGCGTGGCGGAAAGGCGAGGCGAGCGATCTTCCTCCTGGTAGCGAGGAGAGCGGCTACTGGAGGATCAGTCCCGATGCTGGTCTCGATGCCGAACGGAAGGACTTTGAGCCCGGGATGTTGACTGGTCCCGTGGACTTTCTTCGGTACCGGTGCGCTGCGCTGGCTCGATCTCCGAGTCCGATGAGATCACTAATTAGGTCGACATCGACGCCAGTTGGGAGCTCTGCCTGCGAGTCGGCGAGGCGAAGAGCTTCAGGGGCGGAACGACCGGCGCGGTCGGGTCCGACGGGGATGCAGGGGATGACCGAGACGCCGACTGACTAAGGTGCGATTTCTCAGACTTCTTATGCTTCTTCCCCTTCTCCGAAGGCATCCCTTTGTCCTCTTTCTGCCTCTTAGCTGGCACTGAGGACTCGGAAGTCACCGCCAAGCCCGAGCGCTTTCGCGAGCGATCAGCATCAATAGGCTGATCGGTATCGGTGGGCTTCGGTGTCGACTGGTCCGTCTGACCTGACAGAGGCTCAGCCTGGTCGGCGCGGGGAGAAAGCGCGCGTTCCATCAGGGCCGCTGCGAGACGCGCCGCTCTGTTCCTTCTAGTCTGCCGTGAAAACTTGGCACAGTGCTGACAGGAATCAGTCTTCTGCCTCTCTCCCAGGCACAGCAAGCACAAAGAGTGTCCGTCTGGTGGGGCGATTTTGCTCCCGCACGAGGAGCAGCGGCGAAAAAACCCCCACCGCCTTTCCATACGAAGAGAGGCAAATGGCGGACGCGAAAAAAGGGGAGAGGGAGATTCCCCCCCGAAGGGCGGAAAAAACACGCCCCACTCTCCCAAAATAAGCCTAACACTAACTACTAAGAACTAGCTAACTATATAACTAACTATATACACTATCCGTAAGAAAAAACGCAAGTTCACCGACCGTAGCAAAGGAGATCAACCGATCAGCGCGGCGGTCAGAAGAGAACTGGCGGGATGTCCGCTGCCGTCCTGGTGCGCATGCGCAGTGGGGCTGCTGGGCATGCGCACTGGGACGGTGGCGCGGAAATCCGTAGCTTTGAAGTTTACCGACGGAGATCGGCGCCGGCACCTACTCCCATCAGTGTGATGCACAGAGACCACGAAGAAGATCTGTCGAATCACAGCACTTGACTCGATCTCTCTCCGTCCTGTAATAGGCGGAAGTGGTGCTAAAGGTTCCTCGGCGCCAAAGCCTTGACCTCCGATACCGAACCACTGTTGCTGTGATGACGCGACCCCAACCTGAATGAATGAGTCCGCTGGGTTAAGTCAATTTCTTGCTCCGATCCCGAAAAACGGGTCAGCTGAGAACCGCGTCTTCCCGATAGTGATGGACTTCAGGGACTGGGAGACACCAGAATTCTCTGAGGTGGAGCAGCTTGCGCCGACACCGACTCCATCAAAACATCCCTAGAAGGAGAAGGAGTGTGGGAAAGTCTGTTCTTCTGCTTATCCTTTGATTTCAACTCCTTTGACTTCGAATCGTCCCAACGTTTCTTAGTCGGCGTGGGCTCCACTGACCTTTCAGAGGGTCATTTTGTGGATCGACCCCACTCCGTCGGCATACCCGTCTGTGCTGGCGACGATGGATCGATCGATGTTGAAGACATAGACTGGGTAGCATCCCCCATCGATGCCGACGGGCCTGTTGCCATTTTTGGTGGATGAAGAGCCAATTTGACTAAGGCCGCCGATAGCCTTGCCGCACAATTTTTCCACGTCTACCTCGAAAACCTCAAGCAATGCGGGCACGAGTTAACACGGTGTCCCTCACCCAGGCACAACAAGCAGAGGGAATGACCGTCAGCACACTTCAGGCAGTGTTTGAAAAACCCCCAACGCCTTTCCATATGCACTGGAATCCACGAGGGAAGGGGGAAAAGTAAAGCCCCGAGGGGCAAAGTCCAACACAAAGTTCTTTTTTTAAAAAAAACTACTAACCACTAACTAGAACTAGGGCAAACAAAAAAATGGGCAATAAGGGAAAATCCAGAAGGATTACCAGGCACCGACCGGAGCAGTCCAGGAAAGATCCTTTCAACGCGGCGGTCAAGAAGGAACTGGCGGGATCCTCGCACTGGCTCCGGTGAGCATGTGTACTGGGATGCCTGCGTATGCCCACTGGTGCTGTGTGTGAAAAAATCCCGGGCTTTTTAGGTACCAATTCGGGGATCGGCACAGGCGCTCTATCCCATGAGTGTGAAGCACAGAGACCATGAAGAAGATCTGCTGTAGTTGAAGTCATATAACCCCAAAGCCAAAGAATATTCTTAACTGACTGGAACTAGTTTGCCATTAATTGTTCATCCATGGCCGAAATAATTCTTAGTCTATCTGGGGGCAAGAACCCCTTTCCCTTGTACTGAATCCAAAACAGAACCTATGATTTGGACCCTTTGCAAAGGTACCAATTTAGACTTCTCCCTTTAGACCCTTTGCAAAAAAGTACCACCCTAGACTCCTCCCAGTTGACCAGCAAGCTTAATTTCAGGCACAGTTCCAGAACCAGGGAATAGTGTTCTAATAACTGCTCCCTGGTCTTTGCAACCACCACCCAGTCATCCAGCTAGGGGAAAATATTGCACCCCAGCAAGCATAGACAAGCCACAACTGGAGCCATGATTTTGGAAAATACCATAGGCGCAGTAGCCAGGCCAATCAGTAGGCTAGTATACTGAAATACATATTCCCCACAAGAATAACTGAGGAATCTGAATCTGAAGATGCAGCCACAGGTGGCTTTTCGGAGCTGTCTTGGAGGGGGCGGGGTCTGAAACTCTCTAAGTGCCTTTTCCCACAATGCTGCTTTTAGCTTAGAGGCTCTGTCCCCTCTGGCTTTGGGGGTAAACTTCTGGCAGGACTTACATGTAGATACATTAAGCTCCTCCCCCAGGCAAAACAGATACAGATCATACTCATCCATTTGGGTCATTTTTGCACTGCAGTGAATGCATTTCTATTTCTTAAACAATGCTTTCTGAGTCATGACAGTACTCAGAAGCAGTCCAATGAACGCAACACAATTCTTCACCACTTCAAAGCAAGGAGACTCTAAACGACCGACCAACCTACTCTTTCAGCAGCACAAGAGGAACTGAGGGTAGGGGCGTTGCTGTGCGGGAGCATGTGGTCCCTGGGTGGGGATACGTTTCTGACTCCAATGCACAGTGCCCCCTGGAGGCTATCAGCCATAAAAACCTAGCAATTGGCAGGCCTTTGCATGCATAGTCCCCATCTGGGACTGCATAGAAGATCAACAGTGACTTCTTCTTCATGCAAGCTCTTTGCTGTGTGTGGACAGAACAATTTTGCACAAACACTGAACTCCCCCCACCCTGAAGAAGCCCTGTCCTGTTCTCTGCTTTACTTTTAAGAACTACAAACACAGCATCTCAAAGGACATAATCTGATCAAAATTAAGCCCCCTCCAAATCCTGTTAATTTAAATGGAAAAGGTGCAGTTTGATCCTATGCAGAGTTACATAATCTTCAGCCTATTGAAATCAACAGATTTAGGCATGCCTAACCCTGCAAGGTGGTAAAAAGTGGTAAAGCTGCAGTGCTGCAGTCTAAGCTCTCTGCTCACGACCTGAGTTTGATCACAGCGGAAGCTGGATTCAGGTAGCTGGCTCAAGGTTGACTCAGCTTTCCATCCTTCCAAGGTCGATAAAATGAGTACCCAGCTTGCTGGGGGGAAAGTGTAGATGACTGGGGAAGGCAATGGCAAACCACCCCGTAAAAAGTCTGCCGTGAAAACATTGTCATCTGACATCACCCCAAAGTCAGAAACGACTGGCGCTTGCACAGGGGACTACCTTTACCTACCCTTACTTTAACCTTGCAAGACCCTGACTTGGATAGCCCAGGCTAGCCCAATCTTGCCAGATCTCAAAAGTTAAGCAGGGTTTGTCCTGGTTAGCAGCTGGATAGGAGGCCATCAAGGAATACCAGGGTTGGGGACGCAGAGGCAGAAAATGGCAAACCGCCTCTGAATGTGTCTTACCTTGAAAACCCCATGGGATTGCCACAAGTCAGCTGTGACTTGACAGAACTTTCTACCACAGCCCTTCAAGGGGCCTCAGCCATTACATGCCTTCTTTCCAGGGTATATTAGATGGAAACGCTCAGATGAACATCTTGCCTGAGTTAGCATCTTCCACAGTACCTGAGCATACAAAGCCTTTCTGAAAAACCTTCTATTGGTAAAGAGGGAAGGAATTGGAAGGAAATAGCAGCCCATACAGGCAGTGGAAGTCCCAGGGGAAAATCAGTGCAAATTCTGGAATCTTAACAGGTTCAGGACCCCTAAAGCCTTCCCTGGTTAGCTTCTGCTTCTCAAGACAGGCACCTCCTCACTATTTCCTCAAACCCAACTCCGCATCTGAAAACTTTTCAAAACCAGGGAATCCCACTGTTTTCAAGCCTCTAGCTCACCAGCCAGAAGATCCATCACCTCATCAGAACAGTCACTTGATCAACACAAAGTAAGTGCTGCTCTCATTATTTAGGGGGCCCCTCCTTGAACAGCTCATTGCCACAACAGGGTGGTGCTCCCGCTAGGCTTATGACAGACTTAGCTTGCCCACAACAGGGGCATAGAAATCTCCTGCTTCCGTGGAGTGATGTCAGAAAAGCTTTGATGGTTTCTTTTTTAGATCTGTCAGACTTTGTGGAGTTCTTTGGCTTTCACTGAACCATAAAGAACCTTTAAGAGCTGGAAGGAACCCAGCAAATCAACTAGCCCAATCTCCTGCTCTCTGAGACAGGATAAAGCATCCATGACAGATGAGTGGCCAACCTTTTCTTGAAAAACACTCCAGGGAGTGGAGATGCCATAACTTATCCCATTGCTGAACTGCTCTTTTTGGACATCCAGAATACAGGGGTGGGGCTTCCACACCTTGCCGAATACCTGCTTCCTTCCCACCGGATCAAACTGACGCAAACCAAATTATGCAAAATTAACTTCAGCTGCAAAATAAATTATACAAAGAGCTTCAATCGCACAAGATGCACGAGTTGCAGGATTGTGCTTTTCTTGTTGCAGAATTTGTAAATTACTGTAGCGTCTGTGCCATCTTCCTTTACTAGTGAGTTTTGGATGCCACTTGTTAGACCTACCATAGCTGTTCTTATAGCTGTTCTCATAGCTGTGCATGAAGCGTATGCAGAATGTAATTGTTGGCCTGCCCACCAAGCCATTCATCTGGAAGAGCCCAAAGATTCCTGTCCCGGAAAAAAGGCACATTTCAAGCAAACCTTTGAAAAAAAATTAAAAACACTGCAGCCCTGGAGGGAGCCGGATTACTGTCCGCTCCAGAGAGAGCCATACAGAGTGAGTTCAACTCAGCAGTTTAGACAGCTTGGATCCCTGCCAGCACCCAAGTCATTATTACTTCATTAGTTAGATTAGGAGAGAGACGGCTGCACAGTCGATTGCAGCTGCAGCATTGGGGACTCACATCAGCACAGTGGGATGACAACACTCCTCCTGATTCTCCCTCCCCCTGGCCTGCCCTCAAGACTTTAAACTCCTCGAACAACACACATTAGGATTAAACACTGACTGTCCACATACACCCCTCCACTACACTGTAAAGTGATCCATTTCCCTATTTCACATGTGGAAACTGAGGCATACAGCAGGCAAGCAACTCACACAGAGGTCTCACCGCAAGACACTAGACGCTTTGGACACACAGGATCTACAGAGTTGTTGGCAGGTTTACACTTCCAGCTTTTACAACAAGGTGCTTTAGAGTAGAAATAAATCATATTCTGGACACAAGCTCACACAGCACAGCAGCCAAGAAGGTCAGAGCACCTGCTCTGGCTGCAACGGCACTGAGGATGTTCTCCGCAGCTGAGAACGAAACGTCTGGAAGGAAAACTTTCTCCAGTAGAACACGGCACTTGATCCCGAAAGATTCTACAAACCCTAATGAAGTTTCCAGCCTGTTTTCCAAAGGCTAACACCCCCAGAATCCATCTTGTTTTCCTGACTCCATTACAGCAAAGCAAGAGACTCACATATTCAACAGCTGCTTCAACTTCTGCATAAGGCAATCAAGCTTATCTTAAGCGTGGATCCTGCCAGACCGCCTAAGCCTTTGTCTAACGGAACTCAAGACAAAGACTGGTGCCAAGAAGAAGACTGAAGAAGAGGAAGACAATCTTCAGCCAGAGCCAAGTTCCTTTGTGTAAACCAGGTGTTACCTTAGGTAGCAATTTGGCCATCTATTGTCACCTTTTTAGATAAGTTTAATAGTCTTAAGCACACCTCCACCCAGTAATTTCCCCCATTCTTTTCCCCAACAGTTATCCTGGAGCCTCCCCCTTGGCCCATTGTTACCTGGACAGCCAATCAGGTAACTAAGGCCAAGTCCGCTCATTGGCTAGCTATGAGCATCCAATCAGGGGTTGCCCAACTAACCAGCTATTGGCTACTGCACTAGTCCAGCCCTTAAGGTCACTGCAAAGCCTACCCTTTTCTGAGGTCATGTACCAGCCTACCACCTGTCATCCACCTCTGTACCTCCCATCCCCTAAGGGCTCAAGGTAGTCTTTATAACCTGTGATACAGCTCCCCACATGTGTGCATCTAGCAGTACCCCAGTTCTGCTGTCTAGATCCATCCCCGATTCTGGCCACAGTTGAGGGTCCCATTTCCCCCATCCTCTATCGTCGCCATTGGAGCCTTTTTGAAGACTACGATCGGTAATTATCACCCTGTTTGTCTATCCATGTGTTGTCTCTATATCTCTCTCTATTTTTCTTAGGACTGTATGTATGTTTCATGAGCACATTGCCTTGTATGTATGCCTACTGTGACGGAACCGGCCCGATTCTGCCTTCAGACCCGGTCCCGTCAACTCCCTATTGAGTCGCCAACTCCTGAAGGGAGCTATTTCTCCTCCGGCCACTTGGGCTCTCTGCCACCACCTGCTCAGTCTAGGGGTTCAGATTGAGAGGAACAGGACTCCCAATCCCCCTCTCCAGCTCTGAGGCCAGGCCTCAAGGTCCTCTGCCACCCTGTACTTGGGTATCACAGAGACCACAGCACTTCTTCGGGGAACCCCTGGAGGATTGGCACCTTATCCAACCACAGGCCTTCCCCCTTTTCCTGGGGCCCCCTTCATAAAGCGTGGTCTAAAGCGGTTGGGGATCTATGTGGTACAATGTTTGACTGCCAGCATTCAAAACAGTAAAAATATTTAATAAGAAGAGAAAGAAAAATAAAAACAAAAACAGTTACATGTAAAAGTTTAGCACAGCACCTGAACAGCAACAAGCAGAACAAATAAAAGGTGGATTTAAATGCATCCTCTCATCCCTGGTGTAAACTTGATCTACCTTGTGAATGACTGCCTGGGGTCCCACAGGCAGGAGCCAACAGTCTGGCAACCTCTCTCCCTGAGCGCCAGCCAAGGACTGGCCTTTTCCCGCCTAATTCAAATAAGAAAACCCAAAAGAACTTCCTGCCCCTCTAGGAGGCTTTCCCCTAGAGTTGCTGGTTTAACTCCGGAAGGGAGGAGGGAATGAGGGGAAGGCTAAAGAACTTCCTGCCCCTCTAGGAGGCTTTCCCCCTAGAGTTGATGGTTTAACTCCGAAAGGGAGGGGGGGAGTGAAGGGAAGGCTAGGCCACACAGCCTTCCTAGTAGTTTCATGTTCCCCTCCAACCAAGCACCAACACTAACCAAGATGGCGTTTCTCCACACCTATATTTTCTAGAATAAATTTTAATTGTTTTACTTAAATTGGAGTCCTTGGTAGCTTTAAGCATTAATTTCTGGATGTGGAATCCTGATTAAGCCAGGTGCCCACCTGACATAAAAGATCCTGATTAAGCCAGGTGCCCACCTGACAATTCCCCAACCTCGTTTTGAGGGCATTTTGGCTTACAAAATCTTGGGGCTCTGTGTATTCTGTGTAGGAGCACAGAAAAGCTGCAGGAAGCAAAGAGGAGAAGTCCAGGCCTAAGTGATTATACCTTCAAATCCAGAGAAGACAGACAATGGTACAAGACCATTTATCTTGTTTATTGTTTTGTCCTTTTGAATTTTAAATGGTAGCCCTTCTTGGACATGTTAACAGAAATGCAGTATATAAACGCATTAAATAAATAAGAAAAATGGATTGGCATCTCAGAATGCTGTCACAGGAAATGAGGGCTAAACTTCTGTAACTGTTGCCCTATCTGATTGTAGGGCATAATCCTAGAACCACTGTTTAATTATTTGTTTTGCTTTTTGATGCACAAGACGCAGTAAAACTTGGGTGGAGGGGAGGCTGTGCTCCTGGAGCTTCCCCTCAGTTGCTCATTGCCAGGTTGGTGGCTATCAGCAAGGATCAAGAGTACTAGACCAGGGGCATTGAACTCATTTGTTATTAGGGCCAGATATGACATAAATGAGACCTTGTCATGCGCCATGTGTGTATCTATTTAAGATTCAGAAGCAGAGATATAAACTTTTTAAAGGACACAAACACAGATTTCTTTAAAACTTAAAACAATAGCACTTGTTGGTCTTAAAGGTGCTTTCTTTGTTTCTCCCAGAGGATCTAGGGAACTGGGCAAAGCAAGCTTTGGCTCTTTCCTTCCTTCCTCAGGGGACCAGGAGGGGGAGGAGCCTCAACCAACGGAGAAAATTGAGGTTTTGCTCTGTAGCTCCTGTGTGATTGAGCAAGCCTTGTAAAGCAAGCTGAGATGCAGAAGGAAGCAAGAGAGAGGGAGAAGGAAGCAAACAAAAGCCAGTCACTCGAGGGCCTGATAGGAGTCCTGATTCGGGCTGCATGTTTGACACCCCTGTGCTAGACCCAACGGATTGAAGATGAGTTTTAACCAGTAGGTGGATGCGAGTAACTACATATGAGTTTCCAAGGGGATCAGCGAGCCTTTAGTCTGAGAGGGACATTATTTAGAATACATCGCAGGACACCAAGGATCATTCACAGGAACTTAGCCCTTCAAGTTCAACATTTTATTTTGATACAAAATCAGCTCTGAAGAGTCAGCAATAACCGCTTCCAGTGAGTGCCTTTCTTTGTAAATACAGAGCTGGGACCCATATAAGAGCTGAGTTTTCCTTGGAAAGTCTTGACTGCTGCAGGGATAAAGGAGGCCCTTTTTGTGAAGAAGAATCTTAGAATGGCGAAGGATGCTCTGTGGGAAGTCTCTCTGTCATACAGTGCCTGAGCTCTCCAATGTCCAGACGACTGGAAGACTATACCAAGGTTATTAAAGATTTTTGTTTGTTCCAATGTTATGGTCCTCTAATTGACATCTTTGGATTTTATTTTTATTTTTATTGTAAATTTGAGGACTTTTATTTTTTTGGTAGTTCATCACAAGCTGTTCTTCTTTACAGTATTTATTGAAGGTGCGGAGTGATCTCCTAAGGCTCACTTGTGAATAAGACAGAATGACAGTATTGTCTACGCACAGTAAGGCAGGAATCATTTTATCAGCAAGTTTTGGAGAACGGAAGCTTGGATATCTTAGGTGTTGCACCAAGGAGGTAATATAGTAGTTGAAAAGCAGAGGGGGACAAGTGGGATCTTATTGAAGAGATGGCCTTGAGGACTGCATCTAACTTTTTTACTGTTATTGCTGACTCTCCAGAGCTGATTTTGTATCAAAATAAAATGTTGAACTTGAAGGGCTAAGCTTTATTTCTTAAAAAGTGAGGTGCTGGGACTCCAGCTTGTATGACAGCCCTGAAAAGAAGCGTTACTCCTTAACTCTTCTGTGCAGAGTGCAGCTTCTCATTGATGCAGGAAAAGAACTATAAATATGACCAGAGGTATAATATAATATCACTTAATATGTGGCAAAAGATAAGAGAGTATGGTATTACGTGTGCAGGGGTAAAAAAGAAAGGAGTGGTATTACAAGACCAATAGCATTTGCAAGAGACATTTTTCCACTACTTAGGGCCCAAGACCAGGGAGTGCACCAAAACAACTAAGATTCAGGAGACCGCAGGCAGTTATTTCAATCATTCTCACATTGCAGCTGGGAAACAGAGGAACTGTTAGCTTATAGGCATTATCTTGTGTTCAGAAATGCTGCTGCTGTGCCAAAGGTTATCAGGTGGCTGGGCTGCTTGTAATGATATTTCTATTGCTGTGTATCAGCTATGGTGGCTCAGCAGGGCGCACACAAAAGATATGTGCTTATCCTCCTATTGTTCCCATTGTGGTCGATCCAGAGCTAACCGGATTCTGATCTGTATTCCCATGGGGTTATCTTAGGTGCCAGGCTGGACAGCAGGTAAAATGACAACATGGGCATATGTGTATTATACACATAAAAACATGCTGGTCATGCCTGTATCCCTTTCAGTGCTTTTAATCTGGAGCTGTCAAACTCCATGTTGCTTTTGTCCTGGCTGTGGGAGGGAATGAGGAGTGGGGAGGAGTTGCCATCACAGAAAACTCAATGTTTTCCCTGCACACTGTCACACACAATAAGGAGGGTCTCCTTAGATGTGGAAATTGCTTCTATGTGGGCCTGTCTTCCCAATCATTACATAACAGCAGCACTATGCTGGGCTTCATCTCTAAACAGCTGCTTTCAGAGACTGCTGGAAAGCTCTCTGTCAGCAAAATGAGGTGAAATTAACATGAGGGGCAGCTCAGGCCGGGAGGGAAACTGGCCAGGCACGTGTCTAATAGCAGGCTTGAGAACTTCGCTGTGGAGATTTATAAGGGCGTGAGGCCCAGGGAGAGGAATTATTGGAGAGTTTGCGTGTGTGCTTGGCGAAGAATGAGGGGCAACTAAGGGCGAGAATAAGGAAATACTGCTTTCTTCCAGCAGTAGGAGTGAGCTAGGAGGCCATTTTATCTGCCAAACCAAGAGGATGGAGGGGGGGAGCTTCCTACAAAGTTGGGAGAAGGGCAGCATGGCTGAAGGAGATGATTTTGGCAAAAAACAAAACAAACCCAACAACTCCAAGCCCTTGTCAAGAACGTGTCAATGTGCATCAGAGCGAGGAACAAAGAAGCAACTGCTGGGTTTCTCCAAAGGTATCAATGGTGAAACAAAGAAAAATAGCTCAGGGAGATTCTGAGTAGGGCTGCCAATGTCCAGGTGGGGCCTGGAGTCCTCCCAGAATTACAAGTGATATCCACTCCACAGAGATCAGTGTTTCAGACAGCAGACTCTATGGCATACCTCACCAAATCCCTTCCTACAGACACTGCCCACTTAATCTCCAGGAATTTCCCAAGCTGAAGTTGGCAACTCTAAAACTGAGGCCTATGATGTATGTCAAAATTAGTCACCATCAAATTAACACTTTCCTGCCCTCGTCTGCAACCAGCAGCTTTTAAACTAAATCTTGAGGGAAAGCTCACAGGAGATGAAATGTTTTTGGTTTAGGGTGGCTCATCTCTATAAAATGAAGGGATATCTAGAGGGAAATGGATTAGGACTAGCCACTGAGAGGGTGACAAACAATATTGACTGCCTGACAAAGTCTAGAGGCCAAAGGAGGAAGGTTGCTGGTTTAAATGTCTGGGAAATTATAGATGTTTATAGACAAATGCTAGAAATGTCTGAGTTAAAATGGGGGAGCTGAAATGCTTAGTATCAGAAGAGACCATAGACATTGTTGGCATTTCAGAAACTTGGTGGGATAAGGGTACTCAGTGGGATACAGTGATTTCTGGATATGAATTATATCAAAAGGACAGGGTGAGAAGAGCTGGAGTGGCTCTGTATGTCAGAGAAGGTATACAGTCCAGTAAAACTGAAAATGTTAGAGAAATAAATTTGCTTACAGAAAAGCTATGGGTGGAAATATTGTTCCCAAAAGGAAGCTTAACTCTGGGAGTTTGTTTTTGCCCACTAGATCAAAGGTTAGAGGATAATTAAAAAATAGCAAAACAATTAAGAAAAGCAGCTAGGTGAAATAACTGTCGTAATAGGTGATTTTAATTGCCCACACATTGATTGGGTCAATATATGTTCAAGTCAGGAGAAAGATTGGGTTTCTAGATACTCTCAATGACTGTGCCATGGAGCAGATGGTCACAGAACCTACCTGGGGGAGGCAATCCTAGACTTGGTACTAAATAATGCCCAAGACCTAGTGAAAGATGTAAACATGATAGCGCCAGTTGGGAACAGTGACCATAATGCTATTTAGCATTTAAGTAAATAGGGAGTTTCCCCTAAAGACCAACACAACCAAATATAACTTTAGAAGGGGTAACTTTCAAAAGACAGCGCTTGTGAAGGAATTGAAAAGAAAGGTGAGGAGGGTCAAATCCCTTTGGGAAGCCTGGAGACTATTTAAAACGACAACCCCAAAAGCTCCGATAAAATGTATACCACAAGTTAGGAAAGGTACATATAGGTATATAAAAAAAGGCCTGCATGGTTAATGAACAATGTAATGGATGCAATAAAAGGTAAGAAGGATTCCTTTAAGTGTTGAGTCTGAGTGAGGTAAATAAATGGAAGCACAGGCTTGGACAAATTAAATGCAAGTTGGTGATCAGATGGGCAAGGGACGAGGAGAAACATAATGCAAAAAAAATGGAGATCAAAAATAAAAATTCTTCAAATAGATTAGTAGCAGAAAACCAGCCAGGGTGGCAGCAGGTCCACTTAATAACCAAGGGGAGAATTACTAAAGAATGATAGGGAAATGGCAGAGAAGCTGAATGTATTTTTTGCCTCTGTCTTCACTGGGAAGACAGGAGGTGCTTGCCCACTCCAGAACCACCAATTTCAGGAGGGGTGTGACAAGATCCGATTTGTACTGAGGTGATGAGACAGGAGGTCTTACAACTGATAGACAAATTAAAAACTGACAAATCACCAGGCCCAGATGGCATATATCTAAGAAGTCTCAAAGAACTCAAATGTAAACTTGTGGATCTAGGATTGCCAAGTCCAATTTAAGAAATATCTGGGGACTTTGGGGGTGGAACCAGGAGACTTTGGGGGTGGAGCCAGGAGACATTGGGGTGGAGCCAAGATCAAGGCTATGACAAGCATAATTGAACTCCAAAGGGAGTTCTGGCCTCACATTTAAAAGGACGGTACACCTTTTCAATGCCTTCCTTCCATAGGAAATAATGAAGGATAGGGGCGCCTTCTTTTGGAGCTCATAGAATTGGACCCCCTGGTCCAATTGTTTTGAAACTTGGGGGATATTTTAGGGAGAGGCACAAGATGCTGTACTGAAAATTCGGTGCCTCTACCTCAAAAAACAGCTTCCCCAGAGCCCCAGATACCCACGTATCAATTCTCCATTATTTTCTATGGGAATAAATCTCTATAGGGAATAACAGAGTTCCCAGCAGACATTTCCCTCCCCTCCCCCCGCTTTCTGACGACGACCCTGAAGCAGGGGGAGGGCCTCCAAACCAGGGGATCCCCTGCCCCCACCTGGGGATTGGCAACCCTATGTGGATCTCCTGACAAAAATATGCAATCTATCACTAAAATCTGCCTCCATTCCCAAGGGCTGGACAGTAGCTAATGTAACATCCATCCACTCCTCTTTTTAAAAAGGTTCCAGAGGAGATCTGGAAAATTACAGGCCAGTTTAACGATACTGGGTAAATTGGTGGAATCCATTATAAAAGATAAAATAAGTAGGCACACTGATGAACAAAAGCTACTGAGGAAGAATCAGTATGGATTCTGTAAGGGAAAACCTTGCCTTACTAACCTTTTAGAGTTCTTTGAGGGAGTGAACATGCATGTGGACAACAGTAACCCAGTAGATGTTGTTTACCTAAACTTCCAGAAAACTGTTGATAAAGTTCCTCATAAAGGTGTCTAAGAAAATTCAGCAGTCATGAGATAAGAGGACAAGTCCTCTGTGGATTAAAAACTGGTTAATTGACAGGAAATACTGAGAGTATGAAGTGGAAGGTGGAAGGTGGTAAGTAGTGAGTACTGCAGGGCTCGGTTCTAGGTCCAATGCTTTTTAACTTGTTCAATAATGTTTTGGAGTTGGGAATAAGTAGTGGTGCCTAAATTGCAGATGACATTAAGATATAGATGGAACCCTATGTGTGGGGCAGTGATGTCCTGCATTCTTGGTGCTTGGGAGCAACAGTAAGAGTGCTTCTGGTGCTCTGGCTCCACTGGTGGACCTCCTAATGGCACCTGGGTTTTGGCCACTGTGTATGACACAGAGTGTTGGACTGGATGGGTCATTGGCCTGATCCAACATGCCTTAGTTGATTAAGTGAAAAGCAGAAAACACTGATGTGGTAATATCATGTTGAACATGTTTTCGACAACACATTTTCATAAAATTCTAGTTGGTAACCCCCTACAGTGTTACATTTGGGCATCAGCTCTCAACCACGTGAGGCCTACAGAGTTTCTAAAGGTTTTCACTACAACCTTCATTAACAAAAAAGAATTCTGTGGAAAATCAGGCTTGTTGAATGCTCAGCCACACCACTGAGGACTTAATCCTCAGTCTTCCCTGGCCAGAATTAATGGTAAAATGGCTAAGTCCCCCTTCCTCCCATTTTTTGCCCCAGTAAGAGACAGCTGCTTTAGGTAGCTGTCCTTAAAAATAAGTTAATTATGCATTATGGGAAGCTGAAAAGAACCCAACCTAAACAAGAAGGCCCAAATCAGCATGATCTTGTCCTGCACCAGGTTTCACTGAAATAAATCAGAACTGTGTGAGAGCATGATAGGATTGCCAACCTCCAGGTGGGGCCTGGAGATCTCCCAGAATTACAACTGATCTCTAGACTACAGGGATCAGTTCCCTTGAGAAAATGGTTGTTTTGGAGGGTGGACTTTATGGCAGTATACCCTGTTGAGGTCCCTCCCCATGCTCCACCCCCAAATATCCAGGAATTTCTCAACTCAGAGTAGGCAACCCTAACTAAAAGAGGATGGCAGAGAGGTTTAGACTCTGCTCTCTAGAGTCCAATTAAAGTACCCCAGAACTGGAAAGGGGGAATGTGGGAGAATTTAGTACCTCTCCAGAAACAACTGCTGATACATCCAACAAGTGCTAATGTCTGCCTCTGGAGGCCTACCACACACTGATAACTCTGGCCTACACAGATTCTTTAAGACATTCTTCTAACTGCATTAATATTTGGCCAACCCCCAGGAAATAAATTGAAAAAAAAACCCTCCAATACCTAATGGATGAGATGGGACTTCAGATTCATAGCCCAACCTGTCTGAAATTGTGCCTCATTTCATCTATCACTGCTGCATAAGCCAGCAAGGTAGTTACATCTGGAGGCCAAGAGAAAGTGTTTCTCTGAAAGCCACTTAACGAACATGGCTGAGCTGGGCTCAAACCCAGATCCTCTAATGCCCACAGGAATCACACAGGTTATTTTCAATGGGTGCATTACCAGTGCATATATTACAGAGCACACTGGTTGAGTCCACACTCTGTTTAACAGTCACTCCTCAGTCCCCAAGTACAGGATACCTGATGTGGATGGGACCTCTGCGCACATGGAGAAGGAGCTCCAGTCTTTTCCCTGTACCATCTTCCCAGGGGGTGCTCTTTAGCCCACTGGGGAAACTCATGTGTGCCCTGAAATACATGTTGGGCTTCCCAATAGGCCAAAACAGTGCCCCTGCGGGCCTGGGAACTGAGGTGAAGCTGCAAAGAGGACCCAACCTATGTACTTCATAATGTGCTAGTCGGGACACACCACAGTCAGCATCCTCTTCTAAGGTCTTCTGTCCCTCCTGCCAGGATGCTAAACTCTGTGTTCTCCCCCATCACCACAACTGCTTCTCAGACACTCCTCATACATAGGGAATCTGTCCACACCAATCAGTCCTTACTTTTAAATCTCTTCACCTTCCTGCTCCTGACTTTGAATCAATGGACACTTTCAGAAGAAGAACATGGTATTGTCAGGTAACCAGCTCAAGGTTGACTTAGCCTTCCATCCTTCTGAGGTCGGTAAAATGAGTACCCAGCTTGCTGGGAGTAAATGACTGGGGAAGGCAATGGCAAACCACCCTGTAAAAAGTCTGCCAAGAAAATGTCACGCTGTGACATCACCCCATGGGTCAGTAATGGCTCAGTGCTTGTACAGGGGACTACCTTTACCTTTTTATAGTCATCCTGGACCACCATGCAGGGGACAACGGTGTTAGGAGATTGTGTTGGCGTTGCATGAACTCCCTGCATCAAAAAAGACCATGTCTGTGCACAGCTAACATGTCAGAGACAGAGAGTTCACTCATATCTTCTAGTTTTATACGGACAGAGATTACAAAAGAAAAAAGAAAAAGCAGAATCCACAGATATGATCTCACATCTTCATTTTAAAATATGTACAGCCCTTCTCTCTTTCTGTCCGTTTCTTTCTATTATGCCTGAGCTCACAGACCCCTTTCCCTCCTTCCCCCATTCTGACGCTCCTCCTTGCCACCATGCTATATTTTGTCACACCTAGGACAAACTCCCCTAATATCACTTGCTCCTTCCTTCTCCTAAAACTACATCCCTACTTAACCCCACGATTCTTGTCTGAATCGTCTGCGTATCACCCCTTACTGATGTTTGAGGGCTTCCTCCACTGACAAGTGCTCATAATAAACTCTCAGCACCTAGCCTCCCTTGTCCATTCCTGGTTTACACTGTCAGCCCTCTTGACAAGGACCATGCTGCTACCCCTGTGCAGCTCCTGGCACGCTGCTGGTGTTATGTAAATATTACTACTACTAGAAGTAGAGGGAGGGAGGGAGGGAGAGCTCTCTGCCAAGGTCAATCTGTCAAGTGTAGGAGTGTTTCCATGAGTCTTCTTGTAACTGTTTTTGTCTCAGTTGTTCTGGAATGAGAATGGAAAATCCATATTGTTCAGAATGCTCAGCTGTAGTACAAATGCCTTCTTGTGGCCAGAACCAGCAAGGCAGGAAACTGCTGAAGTCTTCTTTTCTGCTGCTCCATCTAGGGAAGGAACAACTGGAGAGCCCAGAAGTTGTGTTTACGGAGCATGTTTCTAGGAGTGGCGTAGATCTCTGAAATGAGAGCTGGTACTATTGCCCAGTCCCACAGGAGCCCCCCGCCTCTCTCTCTCCCTCCCTCTCTCACTTTCATATACTGCAGATGGTACACTTGCATAAGTGACACAAGCTAGGATGAAAGGTGGCTTAAAACCTCATGCATCAAAGCAGCCTGTAAGTGTTGTGGTGAGGGAGGCTTTTTAGGGGGCAGCCTTGGCATTGTGCATGGGCAGTCTGCTGGAACTAGGGAGTGACAGTGAACCATACAACAAACCCTCCCTCTCACTACACTTTGGGAGCCTGGCTGGCCCCAAGCCTGTGGGCTGATCCCAGCTACCAAAGGGGAAAAATAAAACTCAACTCTAAGTAACCTCTTTGGCGAAAGCAGTTATTACACAGTCAGCTGGGCAGCTGTCCAACAGGATCTGCTGCAAGAGGGGGAAGGGGAAGGGAGTAAGAACAGCTGTCTTTGCCAGGTCAAGAGCCCACAGGAGACTTAGGGGGCAGTGGGGAGCAGAGAAAAGAGGCAAAGGCAGCCACACCACAAGGAAGGTGAAGTAGCTGCTTCAAATAACAGATTTCAGGAGCCATTAAAAGGAGTGAGATATAGTGGGAGCAAGATGAAACTCAACTTGGATAAAGGTGGGAAGGAAGCCCTTATCAGATTTGCAGAGGACACTGAAGTGGGACAGTTAGCACCTGAGAAGATGGGGGTGGGGTGGGAATCACAACGACCTTGATAGCTTAGATAGCTGAGCTGCAATTAAGAAAGCAGAATCTAACAAAGACAAGCACAACATTCTGCATTCGGATGGGGGGGGGGAATTCACAGGTATGAGAGAGATGGGTAAGTAACCTGGCTTAGTTTTGTAGTACCAATAAAAAGACCATAGGACTGCCTTCTGCTACAAGCTGAACATGAGTAATGTAGATGTAACAAAGGTTAATGTGATGTCACTAAAGGAAGATGTCACTAAACTGGTGCCAGTTCTGAGGCAGGTAACCAAGATTGGTTGACAGTTTGGAAAGCACATCCTACGAGGAAAGGTGAAAAGAACTGGGTACAAGGGGAGAGAAACATCTGACGGGCTGTAAGAATAGTGCAAAGGCTTCTTGTCTGTTCTTCCAGAGGATGAGACTCAGGGTCAGCCCACCCACTAGCAGTATCTATGCAACTGCTAGGGTCTCAGGCTATGCCCCAGCTGGAGGAGTGACAGACCAGCCCTTCTACAGCAACATGGGATTGGCCTTATCAAGCAGCAATCTGAATCTGAATTGGAAGAATTTTAATAGGATGCCATCAGGGTATATAATCTGTTTTTAGTTCAAATTGTTTTTGCTTGCTTTAAATTTATATATTTATATTCCCTGTTGTACATCGCCCAAAGCCCAGCAACAGCTAGGATAGGGTGATTCGTCAAGTTGAATAAATAAATAAACCCCAGACAGTGCTGTGCCAATGCACCCAGGTAATGGGTGAGTCTGGAGCCATCGTATGGCAAGCTGCGGCCCTGAGTGCTGCCACACTGATAAACCTGGGCAGCAATCAGGGCCTTCTGCCATTATGGAGCCTGGAGGCGTGATGCGTGGCAAGCCTGGGCACCGCATCTTGCAGCATCAATGAACCAAGGTGGTGGGCGGAGCTTTCCTCCATCATTGGGTTCAGAAGGCATGGCATGCAGCAAGTTGCAGCCCCAGATGGGCTGGGCCTTCCCCCTATTTCCAGGATTGGCAGCGAGGGAACAGTGGTACTGGAGACTGGACAAGAGACACACTACTGTGCACCTGTTTAAACATGAGGACTCTCTTCTGTTGCCCCTTTTTAAGCTAGAGAAGGAAAAGAACCTTTGTCTCAGGAGGCACCTCAAAGGAGAGGGGCAGCTCTTCTCTTTCTTGGTGGGCAGTGGTTAAGCTCCTTTCCACCATTAGTTCCAGTAAAGAAAAAGGTGTCCAAACTAGGCACGATGAGTGGAGGCGGCTTCCCTGCAGCAGGGGGTGGACAAAATCAATTGCCTCACCTAGGGTACCAAAAATCCTTGGGGTAGCCCTGGAGAGAGTAGATCTAATGAGCTCAAGTTATAAGAAAGGTAGACTTCAGATGGACATTAGGAGAAACTTCCTAATGGTGAGAGCAGTTTGGCAGTGGAACCTAGAGTTGGGGGTGAGTGGGTTACTCTTCAGTGAGAAGCAAATAGAGGCTGGTGCATTGCACAGCTATATATCAGGAATAGATTTCCTAAAATGAGCAGGGGATTGGACTAGATAGCCTATAACAGGGGTGGCCAATGGTAGCTCTCCAGATGTTTTTGCCTACAACTCCCATCAGTCCCAGCCATTGGCCATGCTGGCTGGGGCTGATGGGAGTTGTAGGCAAAAAAATATCTGGAGAGCTACTGTTGGCTACCCCTGGCCTATAATACCCCTTCTAACTCTGGGGGTTTCCACATGGTTTATCTGTCCCCAAGTTCAACAGTTTTGGGAAGCGGGAGTTTTTTCCTGCTTCCCCACAGTGTCAAGGAGCATTCATGCACCCCCAGGGGTTAATGGCTTTTCTCCAAACTTTCTCAAAACTGCTTTGATCCAAAATTTTGGGGGAAATTGCAGTAAAGTCTGGATGTCTGCTGTGTGGATTTTCTAGGCCACATCGCAGCCATTTTCCCTGACTGTGTCCCCATGGCAAACAACTCCTCTGTTGTATACAGTTGTAAACAATTGGTGTTACATGTTCTCAGCTTTCTTAAAAAAAAAAAAAAAAGTCTCTAGATGTATCCCTTGTGGAGATACAAGGAGGAAGGCATATCTTTCCAACAGAAGTGGCTAGAGACTTTTTTAAAAAATGAAAGCTGGGAATTCAGAGAACCTGTTATACGTATTGATACAATAGTATGTCCATATAATAATATTCTAGTGCCATTTTAAAAAAATGGCAAAAGCCCAAGTGACCCAGACTGAGGAGGAGAGATGGCCACTTCTGAAGGACTGGGGAAGGGAAACGGGGGTAATCTGCCACAATGGGCAAGCCAGAAAATCCCATCCTGTGCAGAAGACTCTATGTTGTAAATTCCCTTGCTCAAGCCCCTCTGAAATGAACAGGAACTGCAGAACTCCAGCTCATTTCAAGGGGATCAATGCATGAGAAATTCCTGGTGGATTGTGCCCTGTCTTTCTTTGTTGGCGTGTGGGGGAGGGAGAAAGAGGAGGCGTATGGATTTCTCACAGTAGTGCCGCCCTGGAAAGATGCAATTGGTTACGTCTGTTTCTACCTATAGTTGCTTCCTATATCATGTTTGCTTGGCATTTCTAAAAATGCTAATTGGAAGCCTCTCGCCTGTTCCCCGACTCCCTCCCACCGCCTTTCTATAAATACTGATGCCTGCAGAGGGCTTGTCAGTGGGGGATTGAGCACAAAAGATCTTGCAACCTTGAGAGCAGTAATAATATTAATAAATAAGAAAAAAACAACAAAAAAATTGAAGGAGGAGAACCTGGAATGATAATCATGACCGGCAAGAGTTTCAGATGGAAATGCCACATGCTCTCCTTAGCTTCTGTCATCATGCAGCACAGAAAGTGGTTAACCCTCCAAAGTTCTGCCTCAGAAACGCTGCACTTCTGCAGATTACAAAATGATTTTGGGGCAGGGAAGAGGGGGGCAACTAAAAATAAAACTTGACAAGATTCTGGGAGGTTCATGAATGGATTTCCTGAGCCATTTTCAAGGTTAAATAGCAACTGCAAGGGAACCCCCACCTCCCCAGATTGGGGCCATAGCAAAGCACATGCAGTTGTTTCTGATCCCAGACAACAGTCCCCATAGAGCTTACTCTTTGCCTCAATGTTAAAAAACTGCTGTGTGGGGGAGGGGGTCCCTGATTTAGGGTTACCAGGTCATCCCTGGTCACTGGCAGGCGATGGGAGTTAAGGTTGATAGATCCAGGTTGGGAAACTCCTAGAGACTTGGGGGGGTGGAGCCTGCGGAGGACAGAAACCTCAGTGGGTGCAATGCCATAATGTCCACCCTCCAAAGCATCCATTTTCTCCAGGGGAACTGATCTCTCCAGTCTGGAGATGAGCTTTAATTCCAGGGGGATCCCCAAGTCCCACCTAGAGGCTGGCATCCCTCCAGGGTAATAGTTCTTAGGAGGGATGGGTTAACAAAATAGAACCTCTTCTCAACATTTACTAGCCTCAACAGAGAAAAAAAATGCAGATACAATTGTACTGCACCTGTATTTCCCCTACTGGGGTGGGTAGAGGGAAATGGCCCACAGATTACCTCATCCAGCATCCTGCCACTGAAGCCCTATTCTAAGTCCCCTTCCTACAGCTCCTGTTTCATGTTAAAATACATGTTGGGACACACAGCCATGTATCTTGAACAGTAACATGGAGTTTGGTCCTTAAAGCCACAAAGAAGTGTACTTGTGAAACCATCAACATGCATTGGGTTGGATGTTAACTAAAAATACCACAGAAGGGGGCAGGAGAAGCAGCTATTCTTGGGCGTGATACACAGATAAGGCCACCCCACACACAAGCAGACCAAAGAACCATAGAAGAAGAAGATATTGGATTTATTTTTGTTATTCAGTCGCACAGCCGAGTCTCTCTTTGCAACCCCATTGGACTTATACCCCACCCTATACTCTGCATCTCAGAGTGGCTTACAATCTCCTTTACCGTCTCCTCCCCCACACACACACACAACAGACACCCTGTGAAGTACATGGGGCTGAGAGAGCTCTCCCAGAAGCTGCCCTTTCAACGACAGCTCTGTGATAGCTATGGCTGACACAAGGCCATTCCAGCAGCTGCAAGGGGAGGAGTGAGGAATCGAACCCAGTTGTCCCAGATAAGAGTCCATGCACTTAACCATTACACCAAGTCTACCACTTTCACAGCGCGTTAGGGTCTCTGGTAAGCGACTTGAGAACAGAACTCAGGAGTCCTGGCCCTTCACATAAAAACTGAGGAGGAAATGTTAGGAAGCCAGGAGACATCAAGTCACTTTTCAGACTAATATCTCATTATATACGAAGTCATTTCACCTCTTGTGCCTGTAAAAAGGAGATAAAGTGCTTAATGCCTGTTCAGAGCTGTCAGGATTATACAAAGCTAAGCAGAGTTTTTATCTGCTTTAAACACTGGAATTGCTCTATCTTCCCAAAAGGGAGAAATTAAACTTGAAGCCAGTTTGGACACTGCTGTCCTGCCTCACCTCTATGCTCAGTAAGTTCAGAGCAGCCCTACAATGAAGTGCCTCACCCAGGCAAGGGATTTTAGGTAACTTTATGGGCAGCAGAGTGGGAGATCCAGCCCAGGAGACACAAGCTATCAGGAAAGGGGTTTTTTTAAAAAACAAAACACTACAATGAATGGGAGTAGCATGATAGCCCTCTTCTGCAATCTCTTATGCTCACCATTCAAGGTGGAGAGGAGAAGTAATGTCTGAATAGCTCACTGCCATAGCCCTAGGATGACACACTGCTTCTTAATTAGGCCTTGAAGCCTGTGCAATAATAAGAAAAACATAATGTGGGAGTGAGGGCAGATTAGGGAAGAGGAAGACCCAGCCTCTCTTCAGTTTTCCTAAAATGGTCTGCAAAGCAACAGCTTAAACTGGCACAATGTTTGCCATTAGAGCTGCTGCAGAAATGCAGCCCACCATTCTACCAAGAAGAGCTTCATGCCTTTGAAAGATTATCCAGAAGCCCTTTTCCTCACAGTGACAACAATCCCAGAATTGGGCAACTGCTGTGGTTAACAACGTGTGCCTACAAGAGGCAGGGCGAAGCACAGGCGTTGTGCTTGGGAGGGGAAGGGGGTGGCAGGAACACGAGGGTGCCAAGTACAGGATAAGGATCACTTTATATTTGTGTGGTTGTGAGATACAGAACAAGACTGGCACAGATCTGCATACAAAAAAGGCTGCTTGCTCCTCCATTTCAGATCAAGCAACCCAAGTCAGAGGAAGTGGATGGGGTAACGAAACAAGATCAGCTCATTGGCCTTGTAAAGGGTTTTGGCCCTACAGTAAGCAAGGCAAAGTGACATCTAACAGGCTGAGGGACAGGAGGAGAGCTAACTTTTTAGAGTGAAAAATTCTTTGATTGGTCTGACAAATGCTAATTTAGGTCAGAGGCCTAATGGCTTCCTTTTGGGAGAGATGGTAGTTCTAAGGAGCCAGCTTGGTACCATGGTTAGTGTTAGACCAGGATCTGGAAGACCCAGGATCCCAACACTGCCATGGAAGGTTGCTCAGGAACTCTGGGTCATTTGCACAGTCTCAGCTTAATCTATCTCACAGGACTGTTATTGCGAGGATAAAACAAAGGAGAGGAGAATGATGCTGTAAGCTGCTTTGGTGCCTCATTGGGGAGAAAAACATAGCACACATGTCTAAGTAAATCAAACAAATAAGGCTGCAAACCTATGGGTTCTTACTTGGGAGGAACTCCCACCAAAGTAAATGTGCACAGGATCATCCTCCAGAACAGCATCTTGCTACCTGAAATCCCCCAAGCACTTGTTTGAGCATCCCAAGCTCTCTCTGAGCCAGGCAGCCTGGAGCCCTTGAGAGCTATCATATCTGCTTCCTTCAGTGGGAAGGAGTGGAATGAAGTGGAAATGGCTCTTGCGTAGAGGAAGAGATGAGAGTTCATCACACTCTTCCCCACTGCTCTGCTTTCCTTTGCCAGGACTTGAACTCTTGGCCCCAGAAATGGATGGCCAGAGCTTCTTTCCTCTCCCAAGCAATGTGCAAAGGAAAAGAGAATCTTGGGAAATTTCCGCCACCCCTCCCAAAGAAGGAAACGGGGCCTCTCCATGCAGCATGCTTCAGACAAGAGGTGAGGGTCCTTTGCGTAGGGACAGATGAGATAGGAAGCTTCTCATCTGGCTCACTCCCTTCCAGAAACTGTTTCCACAGCCAGCTTCATGGCAGAAGCTGGCTTGCACACAGAGGGATGGCAAGCACGGAAGGGAGGAGATGAAGGACAATTCAGATATCCTCAGGATATGCAGGATACAGCAATTCCTAGGAAACTGAAGCTAACCTACCACCTCAGAATCCTCAGCTCTAACTCAGGTCACTCCTAATCTTCCTTCCTTCTCTGCAAAGCCCTGCTGCAAATAATTCAGCCAACCTCCAACAGCATCCAGGAAGTCACATAGCTCCTTACAGCTCTCACCCACTTTTCATTCCACCCACTTTAAAAGATCTGTAGGACTACAGGGCTGCGAGCAATAAGTTTGACTGGGAAATACCAGTGCGCTCCCCTCCCTCCCTCTTTCCACATTAAGGAACCAATGAAGATAACTCCATCCCTACTGCAGGCATGTTGTTTCTTTCATCTGTCTTTCTCTCACACACACTTTTTATCTTCCTCCACTGCCCCCCACCCCAAATGATCCTGTTCATATTTTGGTGGCAGTGGTAGTATGTGAGAGGCTGGTTAGTTCCACACCAAGACCTTTCAAGACTACTTAGGGGTCCCTTTACCACAATTAGCTGCAAGCAGAATTGAAACAAGAGGCAGACATACAACAATCTAGCAGTATATTCCTCATAAAATCTGTCCCCACTAACAAGAACCTACTATATGTCTGAGGTGCCACCAATATGAGTATGACACTCAGCTCTTATCTTGCATTTCCAGCAGATCCCAAGGAGACAGTGGAAACTGGGAACAGGTGCCTAGAGGTAGGTTTGGGATGGATATGGGCTAACAGATGGAAATTTAATCTCAAGAAAAATGGAGTTGCTACTGGTAGGAAGAAAATTTGACCCAGGAATTGGGACATCGCCTATTCTGGATGGGGTCACACTCCCTCTAAAAAGCATGTTCATAGCTTGGGAGTGTTACTGGATGCAGGCCTCCTGTTGGATAAATAGGTGTCACACGGAAGTGACATCATCATGCGGTGATACTCTGCTATTTGGGCAAAAATCTGTTTTTTTCTCCAGGTTCTTAGCTCAATTATATTTTTTGGTCAAGCAGCATCAAGCGATGATGACACCCAATCAGCACACAGTCTTGTTGGAATCCTCTAGAAAACTACCTCATCACTCCTGACCTCCCCCCTCCCATTCAGTCACTGCAGGTTCTTCTGAGAAGCTAATTCCACGTTTTCAACTTTGGTCTTGAAGGTGAAGAGGACTATGTAGGCCAAGAGATCAATTAGTAACACTTGCAGAGCAGATGAGCCCGTTATCATTTAAAATAACCCTTGAGGGGGGGAAATCAGAAGTGCTTTGCCTCACACACACCCTTCTCCTTTTCCTGAGCCCCTACTTCTTCTGCCCCTCCTACTCAAGCCAATGGTGGCCACAGAATCTTCTGCATGCCCCATCCCTCTGTTAGGACTATTAAACCAAATCTGTACCAGTCAGAGACATCAGTGCTATCACAACTGCTGCCTCTACCACAATAACAAAAAAGAAGGGGATAGTTGCTTGTGTTTACCCTTCTGGAAGACAGTGCAATCAATTTCAAGTTGCAGTTATTTCTCACCCAAAACAACATGGTTCGAAATAGATGCCCCTGCTCACCCTTTTTCCAAAACACACATTTCCCAAGGTAGCAACATTCTGTTTAGAAAAAGGAGGCTGTAAAAGGAGCCAGTAGTCCATTCAGATAAGGGAAAGGCTATGAGCAGAGAGGAAAGAATGGGAATGAAAGGAATGAAACTTCTCGAAATAATAGCACATCCCAGTGCAAAGTAATGCTTCTTGTTCAGTAGCAAGCATCACCTGGATGCACTTAAGTATAGCATCTACTTGTGCCAACTGCTGCTTTGTGTGTAAAAAAAAAAAATATAGAGAAACTGAGCCAGGCTAATTCCAAGACCCCTTGGCCTTGATATCCTCCCCCCAGTCAACCCAAATTTCTCACTGCACAAGAATGAACTCACCTTCCCCTGTCTGTGGTGTCAGGAATGAGGTGCACAATTGCCACCAAGTTGTGATGGTGCTGAGAGGCATGGCAGAGGGACTGGCACAATTCCAGCAGCTGTCAAAGGAAAGATATGTCAGTTGTGAAGGTATGGGGGTAGGACACCCAGCAGACTGCTTCTCAGAGGGGAAAAGGAGGCAAATCATAACCTACTCCATATAGCCCCCCATCCCTCCTGTGAATGTCCTTCTTCTCCCCATCTGCGAATTCAGCTTAAGCATGTTCAGTAGATACGTTTTAACTCTCTGGGAGGGGGAGTATTACAAAGTAAATCATTCCCTTATCCTGTGGAACTCTGGGAAATGTAGTTCTGTGATGTGGAACTAGGGCTCTCTAACAAAGTTCCATCACATCTCAGAAGAGGTTCTGGGGAAGCACTGAATGTGATAAGAAAACTGATACACACAGGCCTGGTGCATGGGAGTAGGCTATGTAGGTAGTTGCCTCGGGCACCGCATGGCCTACAGGCGCCCCAGGGCACCCCCTCCCCACACACCACCTGGCGCAGCTCTGCCTCTTTCCCCTGCCTGAAATTCGGGCGGAGGAAAGAGGCAGTTCAGCCTCGCTTCTGGACTGCCTCCCCTGCAGGGAAGACAACCTGAGAGCAACGACCAGCCCCTGCACCAGCTCTTTCCCCCGCCCAAGACTCGGGCGGAGGAAAGAGGGCTCAGCTTCGCTCTCAGGCTGACTCCCCTGCAGGAGAGGCAGCCCGAGAGCGAAGAGGAAGACTCGCACCAGCTCTTTCCCCCGCCCGAGAGTCCGATGGTGGAAAGAGGTGCAGGATGGTTGAGGGGGGCATTTGCATAGAGGGCTCCTCCCCCACTGGTGCCCTTCCAGACTTTTCCAGGGTCTCCCGAGGCTTGGGAGTCCTCAGCAAAGTCGGAGGGGGGGGGGTTACAGTGATGTAATTGTGATGTCACCGGCGTGTGCACTTTGCACGCACTAAAATAACTCGGTGGGGGGGAGGATCGCAGTCCAGCCTAGGGGCACAGGCACCCCTAGCACCGGGCATGGATACACATATACAGTGCAGCCATGCTCTCTCCTTTCTGGCAAGGCCCAGATTCTCAGTAGACATCTAGAAATCCACTTTCTATCTTCACAAGGCAGAACATCTCTTCTTCCCTGGGTCACTGTGTTGAGCTGCAGCCCTCCACAAATCTGGAAGCTGGGGCAAGGAATCATTCTTTGTTTCCAAGGTGCTTGGGGAACCTCTACAATATAGGGCAAATTATGTCTATTCCTTCACTCCAAGTTGTTGAGGAAGTCTGGGGTTTGTCTGTGTCATGCTGGGTTTTGGAGACAGACAGTCTAAATGAATTGGCAGTGCAATGCCAATGAAGATGACCTCCTGCACTTGAAGCCAAGGAGGAGGATGAGCAAAGCATTATCCCTGATCTTGTGCTTAGTTTTGGAGGCACCTGAGCATCTCTGAAGCTTATGCTAAAGATACTGGAGAAAAGTCCTAGCGAATACCAATTTTGACTGGCCAGGGTTTTTATTATGGCCTTTCCGTCTGCTCTATGGTTTTTATGATGGTATTTCATCAATCATGTTCTTCTTGAGCAATATTTTAAAAAACATTTGCTGGAAATGTTGCAACCTTCCGCTGAGGGCCTCTGAGCCACTGAGATTAGAGGGGATAAGACTACTGAAATAATAAACACCCAGAAAAGCAAAGTCTGGCATCCTGATTGTGGCAGAGATTCACCAGCCTACAGCACAGACTTGAAGCCTGCTCTACAGAAGTATGTAGGCAAAACACAAGCAACCTGTGGCACAATGACATCCTGGTGTTCTTTGCACTATGGTGTGCAGCAAATGTTAAACTGAATTGTGGGTTTTTGCCTAGGGATACTGCCAAACCCCTAACCAACATCCTAGAGACTCTTTTCTTTTGGGGGCTGTGTTCAAGGCTAGATTGCAGCTGGGAGCGGGGGACGGAGTAGTCTAAACACAACGCCTGCCTTCACCCAGCAGGTTGTGGTGACCCTGGCCAAGTCAGGCATGCCAGCCCCAGCAAAAGCATGCAAAGTGAATAGTGCTACTGGGCTCAGCAGGGAACTGCCGAGTCAAAACTTGTGCCAGAGGCTCATTAAGCTTTGTCATTAATTAAGCAGCTAAATGGAATATATTATTGTTGGCTGAGTTGAATGCAGAGGCAGGACACAAAGATGTGTCAGCAAGACTCCAGTGCAAGATCAGGGATGTGGATGGGGGGAGGGGGGTCAGCACAGACAAAGTAGATGGGTTCTAATATCCCCAAACAGGAGCCATCAGGACCATAGTAAGTAAGGATAATTTGGGTTTAAGCCCTTTGCTGTAGAAAGTTGCTACAGACAACAAAGAAATGCAAATACATCAATACATCGTTAACATTCTAAGCCTGCAGGCAGGGCCTCTCAGTTTTAAACTCTGTGTATAGCATTTACATAGAAAGGTGCTTTTAATAATGTGTTATTATCAACATAATTATTATTGTGAGACTATAGCCTCAGCATAAGCCCCAATGTCAACATTCTTCACCCAAATTCTGAGATCAAAACAGCCATGCAGCTGGAGCAAATCTCCGTATGTTTCCATGTTTTGCACAATTTGCCTTCTAAAAGCCACACCCACCCACCCACAAGAAATGTGTGTGTGTGTGTGGAGGTGGGGGGGGGGAGAGGTTTAAGGCAAGGACTGAAAGAACGGTATAGATATTGCGGATAGAGAATAAAGTTACCAATTGTAAAGATCTTCCTATCTGTCCTTGAATATCATTTGGTCTGCAGCAATTATCAGGTGAGTTGTTTAAGCTCCGTGCCATGGAAAGCAAACACTGCCCACTTCTGCATATTAAATTGCTATCAAAAGGGCCAGGACCAGTTGTAGCCTCAGTTATCAGGCAGAAGCCAAGGAAGAGCACCACTGGCACCACATGCACCCAGCCACATGGCTCTAAAGTACAACACATTGTGAAAGGGACTGGAAGGGTTCATTCAGCCTTTCCAATCCCTAGAAGCCACATGTGCTGTGAGCTGAGCTCAAGAGGATCAGCCAGCAGAAGGGGACCAAAGTGCTGCCAAGAAGGACTGCAGCAGCTGCATGAGCCAGAATTCCAGTGTCAGCGCTGGATTCTTCCACGTCATCCTGACACGTTTTTTTCCAGGGGCTGCTGTACAGACACCAGTTTAGAGATAAAACTCTCAAGCTGGATTCCTGACCTTTTATGGGGTTTGTGAAGGCAGAAATGCAACAGGTGAAGCTTTCCTCACCACACGTCTTTGTTGTGCAGCAGTTAAAAGCATCAGAGCCCTGTCAGGAGAACAAAAGGCAGCAACCCAATTGTAGTTTGGCACTGAAGTACCCCATAGAGGCAGGGGAGGGACTGTACCAATGTGTTCTAAATTGATTTTTTATCATCACTCCACTCAGGAACAAAAAGAGAAAGCGCTAAAGGGGAAGGACAAATCTCATCTCTAATTTCATTCTTTTGTGTACAAAAATGGTAACCAAGCCAGCTGAAGCAGATTTCAGTATGTTCAACAAATAAAAGTCGCCACCTCACCTGGAGAAAAATGTCTTGTGCCTTCAATAGAGATTTAACCTGTGGAAATGGGATGCTGAATATTTTCATGGTATTTCAATAATATCATCTGCTAAAAAAAACATCCCAGTAAGCCTCTATTAAAGGGACAGGACAATTTTCTTTAGGCCTGCTGGCAACCCTGAAAAAAATGACATGTGGGGCAAAAGCCATTCCTTAACCATTCTTTGCTGCCCTGTTGGCCAACTCCATCTTATTCTTACAGGTCATGCTGCCACTATATGTTACTGTTCCTGAGCCTTTAACAGCAGCCCAGCACCCAGAAATGAACAGATGAAGCTTTTCCTGGCAGAGTGATTGGATTGCCACCCAAAGAGTTCCAGAACAAGGAGCATGTTACAAGGCTGTAACAAAACGACATATTACTTCCATCAGAATATCTCCATCTGCTCATTAGAATTTAGCACAGTGTGTGTGTTAAGTACATCCTATTGTTAACAGCCTTGCTCAGGTCTTGCAAACTGAGGGCTGTGGCTTCCTTGAGGATCTAGTCACAAGAGATCTTCTCTTCATGTTGCAAGGAATGCTATCAAATCTCTTTTCCCATCCCCATGACCCAGGTCTAACAAGGTCAAAACAGCTTTTCTTGGCTCCAGAGATCTGTCTTTCTAAAGACTCCCTAGCATTTGATACCTCCACATATATGTTTTTTGCTTGGAGAAGAAAGAGAGGAGAAGGGGAATGTTTATTTATCCATCTATCCATCCATTGTCTGTCCTGCTAGCTCAATTAGTATTTGTAAGAAGGTGAGCCTGGAAGATCATTTTACCACCAATTTCCTTCTTTCCAGCCCATGGGGGGGGGGGGGAGAGGAATTTTCCTGCTTCACAATGTCCCGGGAGAAAAATGCATTTCTTCACAGGATCCCTTACCCCATTCATGTCTCTGAAGATCATTATCTCTCCTTCTTGACAATCTAAAGTGGATTGGAAAACATTTTCATACACTCAAAGGAGTTTGTCACTATTGCTTGGCACTGGCTGTCTGCAGGAGGCCCAAACCCCCATGCCCCAGCACTGGTTGCCCAGGGCAGCCTCAGACCCACCCCCCTGAAAAAGGGAGACTCAAGCCCCTGAGCCCCTCCCCCTAGTTTATGTCTATAGCTTTCTCTTTTCCTGCTGCCTTCAACTTTCCCTAACACTTTTGTTTTTTCCAGTGACTCTTGTCTTCTCAGTTTGTTCGTTTTAGCTTCTTAGGAGAGTTCAGGCCATTTATTGTCTTTTTGGTGATCCATAGTATCTGTAAAACTCACCTCCAACACCACATTTGAAATGAATCAACTTTCTTCCTGTCTGCTTTCTTCATTGTCCAATTTTCCCACTCATACATAGTAATGGGGAATACTATGGTATGAGTTATCTTGATCTTGGTTGCCAGCAACACATTCTTACAGTTAAGGATCTTTTCTAGCTCCTTCATGGGGTACAGCCTCCCCTTTGGATAATGATGGAGCCAAGGAATAGAAAACCTTGAACTATTTCAATTTCTTCATTGTTAACTTCAGGCTTGTGTGATTCCTCAGTAGTCATTACTTTGACAAGTCTTCTTGATGTTCAGCTGCTTTGGCACTTTCTGCTTTAACCATCAGTAACTGTTTCAAGCCATCACTATTTTCTGCCAATAATGTGGCGTCATCTGCATATCTCAAACTGTTAATGTTCCTTCCAGCTAATCCAGCTTTCCTTGTGTTCTGCATAGAGATTGAAGAGATAGGGGGATAAAATACATCATTGCCTGACACCTTTGCCAATTGAAAATCATCCTGGTTTTCTATATTTTGTCCTAACAGTAGCCTCTTGTCCAGAGTAGAGGTTGCATATCAAAAGAATCAGATATTGTGGCACACCCATTTCCTTTAAAGCCATCCATAGCTTTTTTGTAATCCACAGTCACAAGTGTTGCTGTAATCTGTGAAACACAAGCTGATTTTCTTCTGAAATTCTCTTGTATAGTTCAGGTGACCCACGTAAATTTCCAATATGCTCTCTAGTGCCTCTTCTTTTTCTGAATCCAGCTCAAATATCTGGCATTTCTCATTCCATATCTGACAACAGTCTTTGTTGTAAGATTTTGAGCATCAATTTACTTGTGTGAGAAATTAATGCGATGGTTAGATAGTCGCTGCAGTATTTGATGTCATCTTTAAGCGGCCCCATGGCACAGAGTGGTAAAGCAGCAGTACTGCAGTACTGTGGTCTGAACTCTCTGCTCATGACCTGAGTTTGAATCCGGCGGAAGCTGGATTCAGGTAGCCGGCCAAGGTTGACTCAGCCTTCCATCCTTCCAAGGTCGGTAAAATGAGTACCCAGCTTGCTGGGGGGGGGGGGGGAGTGTAAAAGACTGGGGAAGGCAATGGCAAACCATTCCGTAAAAAAAGTCTGCTGTGAAAACGTTGTGAAAGCAACGTCACCCCAGAGTCGGAAATGACTGGTGCTTGCACAGGGGACCTTTCCTTTCCTTTTTGGAATTGGAATACAGATGAAGTGTTTCCAGTTTGTGGGCCATTGTTTTGTTTTCCATATTTGTTGGCATTTTCTTCTTAAGATTCTGATAGACTCCGTTTCTGTGGCTTGAAAAACCTCTATTGATATCCCATCCACTCCCACCAAGAATACAGAGCATCACTGCTCCCAGGACCGGCACCAGGCTTTTTGGCACCCTAGGTGAGACTAGGGTGCCCGTGTCCAATGGCAATCCACCTCTGAACATCTCTTTCCTTGAAAACCCTATGGGGTTGTCATAAGTCGGATGCATATTGATGGCAAAAAAGAGAAGAAAACCATCTGGTGATGTCCACATATACAATCATTTGTTCAACATCCTGAGACATGTGTTTGCAATGAACAGTTTGTTGTCTTCACAGAATTCTATGAGTCACTCTCCTGCTTCATTGCATGCTACTAGCCTAAATTTTCTGACAATATTTGATTCTACTTTGTTTCTCTCTTTTGCTTAACAGTCATCTAGGATTAACAGTACATCTTGTTTAGATGTGTGGCTGATTTCTTCCTGAACACTTGCATAAAAGCTTTCAATTTCTCCCTTTTCAGTATCTATAGTTAGGATGCAAATTTAACATACCACCCTCCGTATAATAAATCCAGAGGGGTAGCTGTATTAGTCTTTTGTAGCAAAATTCAATTGTATACATATATCTTCTGTGCATGTACACACTATGTTTCTGACAAAGCTTTGACTCGGAACACCTCATCCTGAAATAAATTCCATTAATCTTTATGGTGCCACTGGACTCATGTTTCATTTAACTTCCTTGTATGTACTGCATTAAAGTTGCTTTCTGCAGATGTGCTGCATCTCTTCTTTCCCAGGATTATTTCTGAAATAAATGATTAAGGAACCACTCCTTCACCTAAAGAACAGGAGGCAAGCAGAATGCAAGGAATAAAGCATCCCCTGTTCAATTTCAGTGTGTTGGGCTGCTCTAATGGGAACAGGAGCAGAGTGGCACCCATGTTTACAAGTCCCCTGGTCAAAGCATCAAGTACCTTTTCCTGCCAGTCTCGGATGCCTTCAAGTAAGACCAGCAGCAGCTGCTGGAGCTCCAAGAGGGGCCACTTCCGCAGGCTCCTATCCAGGCTGAGCCGGCACAGCACTGCAAGGAAGGCCAAGCGCTGATGGTCAGGGTAGCCATGCGGATGGGATGCCACACACAATGTCAGGAACTAGGAAGGAAAGGAGAAATCCAAACAGTTGTCAAGAGGCTGCCAGAACTTCCGAAAAGCCAACTGTAAAGGAAAGGTAGGGTGGGAATTAGGAAGTGGGGTACTTCCCCTAAAGTGACATACTTGGAAAATCACAGAATGGTCTTCCAGAGTCCCTCCCCCAACACTTTCACATCTGCAGGTTTCCTCTTAGGCAAGGCCTGTGAAACAGCTGTAATGTCTCAGTCTCTATTGGGGACAATGAGCCACATGGTAACTGCAGTTGCATCCTATAACAAATGAACTTCATGAGATATACGTGAGTTAATCTGAGAACGGCTGGGTCTCACTTCTGGCTCCAAGCACACAGACACACACTGCCTCCAAGTAACTACAGCTTGATACAGTACTTATGAATCAGTGTGCTTGAGAAGACAGGGAATTTGGCTTAGGTCGGGAAGGCCATTCACTTCTGCTGAGGACCTGTTGTGGGCCTTAGGAAAGCTACTGCCTCTACTCTGTTAGTTTCCCTCTACCATACAGAAAGAATAGTAACCTACCTCATAGAGGGATTGTGAAAGCAAAAACAATTTAAAAACTGTAAAGTACTGTGAAAATTAAGAACACAACATGAAAAAACATTGTAGTAGCTATGCTCTTTCTAAAGCAGGGGGGTGGGTTTTTGGGGGGGAGGGTATTCTTGTGTTTTCAAGTCATTCCTGAAACCACAACAGAGAAAATGCTAAGGAGAAAGCCTGACTCAGAAATCTTTATATAGATCAGGGAGGGACACTGCTTGAAATGGTCTTCCCCATTGTGATTAAGAGGTTCTTTCCTTTTTCTAGAAATAACAGGAGTGATATGCAGGCTGAATCCCAAACTAGACCACTGGGTTTGGGACATACTGCTATGCTTTAGAGAATAAATACAAGAGAATTGTTTTGTTTATTTTGTTATTTGTTGGCAAGGTTCATGTCACTTTTTCCACAAGTTCCAAAGCAACAGGAAAATAAAACAGCACCCCATCAATAAAATGATAAAAACAATCTAATCACTATAAAATGAAACAGACATCAGCAGCAGGGGGTGCGGAGGGCAGAACTATAGAAAGTAAAAACAGAAAGACCAAACATAACTGTTGAAGGCCAACTGAAGCAGAAAGGTTTTTCCTCTTTTATGAAACCTCTTCAATTATGAAACCAGGTCGATTCCTTGAGGAAAGATAATTCAGAGGTCTGGGGCAGGCACTGAAAAGGACCTGCCATAAATGGGTGCCAATCCTGCCTCTCCATGAGAGGGAATTTGAAATACAGCTTCTCCAGCCCATCTTGGATGTTTTTTAAAGCAGGATATAAATATGTTAAATATAGAAATAAGATTGTGTATCTATTATAGGCTTTGAAAGAGGTTTCTAAAGATTCTCACTTTGGTTCCCTTGGCTACACTGGCCCAATTTCAGCAGCGCCTGCTACAGTTGCTTTCAGAGCAGCTCAGCTTCCTTGCACACACCTCTCTGCCAGCTACTTGTCCCTCTTTGAGACTTTCTCCAAGCCAGCCGCTAATAGTAAATGTCTGTTTCTAGTCCTGTCTCTTTGCCTACCTCATCCTTCTCTAACTTGATGCTCCTGGATCCATTCCTGCCTGGATTCAGTCTTGAGCCTGAGCCTGTCACATCTCCTGAAAAACCAGGTTCTGTCTCATCTCTCACCAATACTCTCTAATCTGAGCAAAAATTCAACTTGGTGAGCTACTGGCATTAAAGCTGTGAGCTACTGCATAAGCTGCATAAAGGTGCAACTTGACTCCTATTTTGTTCTACTACTTCAGATCAACACGGCTGACTACTTGGATCTACTGATCCATTTTTCCTGAGCTAAGACAAAAATGTGTGAGCCGGAGGCTAAAACACTGTGAGCTAGTTCACACTAACTAAGCTTAGAGAAAACACTGATTTCCACATCTCCCAAAGATTGAAACCGGCACCATGGCCTCTGCGGTGGCTAACTAGCTTTCGTTTATTGCCTCTAAATGCTTTTCATATACCAGACTAATAGGGGTCACAGACTGTTGCAATGACCCAAGTTAGTGCCTTCTGAAGTAAAAGCAGAATGTGACATGCCAGTTAAGAGAAACCAAATTGCCTATGTCGCCTTCCACCCAAACACAGATGGCAGACCTGCTACCCTTGTGGTTAACAGGTATGCAAAGGTGGCCATGGAGGGACTGGATGTAGCCCACATTCTCAGTGTGCAAGGCTTCTGGGGACTGGCCAGAAAGAAGAGGGAGATGGAAACTTAAAGCAATATTCTGATGAATTATTCACGCCTGAGAAGGAAGTTTACCACATGCTTTGAAGATATTCATCTGCGGTTAGCGAAGGAAGTGGTGGACCGCAAGGGGCTCTGGGTTCTGCTTTGCTACTGAATCAGATCTGATCTCAAGCAGATTATAATACCCTCTTGGTGACTCAGTTTCTCCTTTGATCTAAGAGGCAATACTTGCCTAGCACATTTGTGAGTTCATCAGACCACACGAGGAGCTCCAAGGGATCATATCACTCAGGACCCAGAGAGCGGGAGGAATCATATAATTTCCTGTTACCAGGACTACCACCAATTTTTTGTGAGCCACTGGGTCAAAGACCTACAGTGTGTTCTTTTCTGTGCAAGACACCTGCCCCTCTCTTAGCAAGAGCATGCTGTCTTCTTACTGATGCAATGTGACATACCTGTAATATGACTACCAGCAAGAATGGTAAATCCAAGACTACACATTGGATTTGGTACCTGGCTCTCCATAAGTAGTGGGGGCAGCTGCTTAACTTTTCCCAATACCAGCATTGATCATGTCATGTCCATTATGCTCCACCTTCACAAAATCGGATGAAAGAAAAAGGGGGTCCCCTGCATAGCATTCCTCTTCCAGGCCTCATAAGGAGGCAGAATGTTGCACACATGCACCATGGCTAGGCTGCCACAGGACAGAGAATGTAGCCACTCTGCTCTCATTATGCCAGACAGTGGGCGGTCCCTGCACTCAGCATATTTTAAAAGCCTGCCACACAAAACCCACAAAATTCTACAGCTGAAACAAATTACATTAAGAAAACCTGCTTTAAAAAAATGGGTTATTCTTCTTCTGACCTCTAGGGTCTTTGACGATACAAGAGTAGGGCAGAGAGCTTTTCAGTGGGTCGTATGTGGGCTGCTGATACTTGGCAACTAGAAAACAAGCTGTTCCCAGATCCATCTGGTCAACAGACGTGGCCCTGAAGTTCCATGCTCAGAACTTAAACCCCAGGCATATGAAGAAGCAGTTCATAGTAAGACTTTGGCACACAGTGTGAAGGGGCTTAATTCCACCTCTCCCCTTGCCATTTCTCTGACCTGAAATAGCTCTAGGGAACCACTGTTTGTACTGTGTACATATAGCCCATCAGTATAAATTAAATTCCCCCAATGGGGCAAACTGTAGCTCTCTAGGATCATTTCTGTTGGAAGAGAAGAGCTTGGCACAGCCTCTGACTGGGCAGGGGTGGGGGGAGGTTATAAGAGAGTTAGTTAGATAGACAGGCAAACTGTGAGTTTCCTTCCTGCTTACCCTTCTGCCTCTATCCCTTTGATGTGTAGACTGATAACACTGGAAAACTGCCTTCCTTCCTTCTGTTCTTTCTCACTCCCACACACATAGAAGGAGCGAGCACATTGTTCTCTTCTTCGGCATGATGGAGGGAGGATGCCCCTTAGCATCCAGACCCATCCAAGATAGTTAGATTAGACTCTATCTCTGTCTCTAAACTTAACTATCCAGAATATAGTTCCTTTTTAAAAAAAAGGACTATTATTAGTCTTGAAACTGACAAGTGGATCTGTGTAACTTTGTAACTGTGCCAGGACACTAAGAACAAGGTGCACTCTGCTAAATTGAGATGGGATACCGGATTCACTATATCAATTACTCCCAACAATTTCAGGTCAGGAAAATGGAGCAGGAGAAAGGGCTTAGGTTGTCCCTCCCCACACACAGCAGTTCCAATCCAAATTGGGCTGCAGTGCTCCTGGAAATAAAGTGCTGAGCATGGAACACTCAGGCCGAATCTGTCAACTAGACCAAGGGACAGTGTTGTCAGGTAGGGCCAAACCACAAAATTGCCTTCCTGAAAATGGTGCTACTTTTGCAAGACATTAAGACAAAGCAGCAGTTATCTTGTCTCTGGAGAAATGGGATATTTCCCCCGCAATTTAGCACATCAGTTGCAGTTGTGTAGAAATGTGATTGTACAACTGTCACAGTTTCAGAGCAACAGGAAAATTTGCAGCAGCTGAATGTTGCCCTGTTTTCACACAGCCCTCACTTATGATTCAGCAGCTCATCTTGCTGAGTGCGTTTTTCCAAGCCCTGCCTCAACAGTATCTCACAAAAGCTCAACAAAATTGGTCCTCATTGCAGGCATTTTTCTTCTTGTGTCGGATCTCTACGCCCGTGTTTTCACACTGGTAACTGTCTCTGTGTAACTGATAGTTCTGATTCCTTAAGGCCTTTCTTGTTTCAACTGTGCTTTCCTCACTTGAAAATCCTAATCCCCCACTTAGGGGACATCACAATTAGCTGCTATGGAGATGATTGTGGTGTGTGACAAACAGAGGGATTAGGAGGATGCCAGGCCAAGGAGCTGGCAGTAGCAGCGACCCAAGAGGAGCTAATCTGCACACAGCATGAATGAAACCAGTTTAACTAAAATCAGAGCCAGCCTAATAAAGTCAAATTTCAATGGGCTAAATTTCGGAACATTCAGATATAAATTCTCACATGCAGTCCCCCCTCCCCACTGCATCTCAACCAGAAATAGGCAGGGGTTCCAGATGGAGCAGAATGTTTTCCAGAACCGCACATTTTGAGCCTTCCAATACATCATACATTATATTACTTTCCATTGCCTGCTGTTATTTTGGGGCTTAACTGCATGTGATCCTGGGAATTCTGGAAAGAGTTCCTGTGGTTCATTAAGGGGGTTTTTAATGTCAAAAATCATGTGTACAGGGACCCTATTCATGGTGCAAGGGAAAGTGCCTTAAACCTACCCATCTCAACATTTTCCTGACCTAAAATGGCTCCAATCCAAATCAGCTTTGCTCATAGAGCTCCCAGCATTATATGTCGTTGAGCCCATAGATAATTTACAACACAATCCTAGACTGAATTAAATTCTAAATTCATTTAGACGGGGCGGGGACAAAGGGTGGCAATCGGGAGTGAGCTGTCCCAGCGGCGCACACTAGATTGTGGGGTGCCGCAGGGAGCACTTCTCTCCCCGATGTTATTTAACATCTACATGTGCCCCCTTGCCCAGATTGCCCGGAGGTATGGGCTCAGGTGCCATCAATATGCAGATGACACCCAGCTCTATCTGCTAATGGATGGCCGGCCTGACTGCATCCCAGGAAATCTGGACCTGGCATTGCAGGCTGTGGCAGGTTGGCTTAGGCTGAGTGAGTTGAAGCTGAACCCGATGAAGACAGAGGTCCTTTGCATGGGTTGCGGCGCTCTGGGAGGAGAAATTCCTCTCCCAGTTTTTGACGGTGTGCCGCTGAAAGCGGCGCATTGAGTCAGGAGCTTGGGAGTTGTACTGGAGCCTTCATTATCAATGGAGGCCTAGATAGCAGCCACTGCCAAGTCGGCGTTTTTTCATCTGAAGCGGGCAAGGCAGTTGGCTCCCTTCCTAGAGTGTCAGGACCTAGCAACAGTGATCCATGAAACGGTCACCTCAAGATTGGATTACTGCAATGCCCTCTACATGGGGCTGCCTCTGTGCCGAACCCGGAAGCTGCAGCTGGTGCAGAACGCAGCGGCTAGGCTGTTATTAGGGCTCCCGAAGTGGGAGCACATACAGCCGGGGCTGCACGGACTGCACTGGCTGCCAGTTGAGTACCGGATTCGTTACAAAGTGCTGGTTATCACCTTTAAAGCCCTATATGGTCGAGGACGTGCCTACCTGAAGGACCGTCTCTCCCCATACGAACCCCAGAGAGCACTGAGGTCAGTGGGGAAGAACCAACTGACTATCCCCGAGCCAAAGGAGGCAAAATTAAAGAATACTCGTACACGGGCCTTCTCCATTGCAGCTCCACACCTATGGAACCAGCTCCCAGAGGAAGTGTGGGCTCTGCGGAGCCTTGAACAATTCTGCAGGGCCTGTAAGACCATCCTCTTCAGGATGGCCTTTACCTGATTGAATACTGATGGATTCGCCTTAAGTGATTTCCGCCAGCATACTTACATCTAACAGAATAGCACCAGAAATGTTAATTTTAAATTGGAATGTTTTAAGTTGTTTGTTGATTTTAATTTATGTATAACCTATTGTATGGATTGATATGTTGTTAGCCGCCCTGAGCCTGCTTTGGCGGGGAGGGCGGGATATAAATAAAATGTTGTTGTTATTATTATTATTATTATTATTAGGGTTAGGGTTTGTAGAATCTTTCGTGCTCAAGTGCTGTGTTCTACTGGAGGAAGTTTTTCTTCCAGACGTTTCGTTCTCGGCTGCAGAGAACATCCTCAGAGAAGCTGTACAGAGAAGCTATTGAGATTTACAAACACCAGCACAACTTTAATAGAAAGGAAGAAGGCATTTCCATCCACCAATCTTGGTATCCAGCTTTGCAAAACACCCTGCAGACTATGCACAGAACAATCAGCACAGTCAACAACCATCTTCCTTTTCTTCACACCTCTTCCAACCCTCCCAGCAATTAACACAGAACAATGGTCACATTCAACAGCCAGTTTCCTTATCACTACCCTTCCAGGAAGCCCCACCAAACAATGGGCACATCCACAAACCTATTGCCCTTTCACCACACCCCCTCCAGCCTAGAAATAGCAGCTCTCCAGCAGCCCTGGCCTCACTCAATGCACAGCAGCCAAGAAGGTCAGAGCGCCTGCTCCGGTTGCAACGTCACTGAGGATGTTCTCCGCAGCCAAGAACGAAACGTCTGGAAGAAAAACTTTCTCCAGTAGAACACGGCACTTGAGCCTGAAAGATTCTACAAACCCTAATGATGTTACCAGCCGTGAAAACCTGAAATCTTTGATTATTATTCTTATTATTTAAATCAATAATTCATTTAAATCACCCCCATCCCGCCCCCTAAGCAAATCCCTATTTGTCTCCCCCTCCCTCCCTCCCAATTTTATTTCCCAGGAACGGCCGGTGAAGCGCCACGCTCCTGGAGCTCTTTAAAGGCCACTCCCTGCTGATCGACAGGTAAAGCGGCATGTAGGCTGGCGGCTCCTATGCCAGCCTTCCAGTGCGCTCAGGACGATCAGCGCTGGGGCAGCAACAGTGGGAAGGACGAGCAAGCGGCTGAAAAAGCGGCCATGCCGCTGCCTCCTTCCCACTTCAGGAAGGAAGTGGGGAGGAGGCAGCAGCACAGCCACTTTTCAACGGCTTGCTCCTCCTTCCCACCATTGCTGCCCCAGCGCTGGTTGTCCTGAGCGCGCCAGAAGGTCGGCATAGGAGCCGTCGGCCTCTGTGCCTCTTTACCCGCTGATCAGCTGATTCGTGGGGGGAGGGGGCGGCCTTTAAAGAGCCCCTGGAGCATGGTGCCACCCATTCCCAGGCATTAAAATTGTGAGGGGAGAGGGAAGAGGCGCCACAGAGGGGGGCGGGAGGAGCAGCATGACATGGTGTGGGGCTGCCTGCTTTTCCATAAGCTCAGACTGGCTCAGGTAACAGGTGGTGGTTGGGTACAGATAACGTCTGCATACAAGAGCAAGTGAGTATTTTTCAGCTGTGGGGTGAGCTGTTACTTCCCCTGTGTTTGCTCCACAAAGGGCATGCATACAACCTCCATGTTCAACACAGCTTTCCTCTTCACCATTCTTTCTATACCTCAGGTGTGCTTGCCCCCTTCTCCATTTGGGTGCCATGCATGTCTTCCTGACATTTTAATATGTTAAAATATGTTTTTCTAATGCATTTCCACAAGGGGAGAAGGAGGAAGAGGTGGGTTTGGATTGTAACTCAAGGGCCTGCCCATCAGCATGGTGGGAATCTGGCTTCTACAGTAAATTGCAAACATAGATTTTCCCAGTGCTCACACCGGCAGAAAGGATTGTACATGCATGTCAAACACAGTAAGTGTACTACCACAGCAGGCTCACCACTCACATGGTGTATGTCTGCATATATTTTGGGTTCACTTGCAACCTACCTTAAATATATCTCTAAGAACATCTACCAAGGTGAGCTGGCCTGAACCTTCTTGGAGGAGGTTTTGACTCTTCATTTTGGCACATTTGAGCAGATGCTCGGAAAACCTGTAGGCAGAGGCACAAAGGTAAAAGGCAGGAGTCAGAAGAGGGAGAACAAGATCAGTCCTAAATATCTTGGTGCCTGAGGTCACAAATCTGAATAACATCCCTTCCCACTAATTCATATGGGAAAAACCTAACCAGTAGGTTCTCTTGACCAAAACCTGTCAAATGAATGGGAGCTGCATAAGCTTTCCAATGAAATCTGAACAGAACTCCCAACTGATTCTTGGGTTTTTTCACTTCTTTGGGCACCAAACTACAGCATTTTGAAATGGTTAAGACCGGTAGACTCTAATCAGGAGAACTGAACACCATTCCCCACTTATCCACATGAAGTCTGCTGGGTAACCTTGGGCCAGTCACCATTTTCTCAGAACTCTCTCAGCCCTACCTACCTCACAAGGAAAGAAAACAAATGTGATTATAAGCCGTTTTGAAACTCTTTAAGGTAAAGAAAAGCGGGGTATAAAAACCATTTTCTTCCTCTGAACTTTCTCAGGACATCATTGTCTATTTGTGGTTTTTCTGTGATTTCCTCATTGTTTCTCCACACTTCCACCAAGCACTTTTGGTACGATTTTGAGGAAACCATAGAAAAGCAATAAATGGACAACCTTTATGAGAAACCTCAGATTTAAAAACGCTGCTTGCTGTGGAGCAACCTCCATCTGAAAGACCCCCATTATCTCTTGTGGTTTTCATACGGGGACAGCCTTGTGTGAATTCCCCATTGATTATTTATTTTATTCAATTTCTATTCCACCCTTCCCGCAAGTGGGCTCAGATGAAGTGGCTGTTAATACAGTACAGTGGCAATTGGTCTTTCAGGTGGCAGGTTTCCCTACTCCAGTTTCCCAGAAGTGGCTATCCCACCCCGCCCAATTCCCACTGTGGGTTTCCCCCCATTTTTTCCAATTCTTTTTTAAAAAGCAATTTAATACTGTTATATTGATATACAGTTATAACAACCTGAGAACTGGTGCCTAGTGAGTACTCTAACTTGGGAACTCACAGCCAAAGGGGGGGGGTATAACACTGAAGAGCCATTGCCAATCTGATAGATCTGGGGGCAGAGGGAGAAGCTTGCAATGCCCAGCCATTTCTTGTTTTCCTAAACCCATAGTGTTTTATATTTTGCGCTTATATTTTTTTAGTTTCTGCTATGATCCTTGTGCTTTTGCTTGATGTTTTATTTTTAAAAATGCATTGCCATATCCCACTATTCCCCCTAACCTTTCCATTTTAAACAAAACATTGCAAGAGTTTTAAGCATGTTTATATTTTAAGTAAAAAATAATATCTTGAATTGTACTTCTCTTTATCCTTTATAAAGTTTATATCTCCACTACCTGGCATTACATTTTATGATACACATGGCCTAGCCCCACAAACTCCCATTTATGTCAGATCTGGCCCTTGTAACAAATGAGTTTGACACCCCTGCACTAAACCTTACCTCTTGCAAAAGGGGAGTAGCAGATTCTGAGCCCTAAAATGGAGACCCGGCTCTCTCTCTGCCAGGTGCCAGATGATTGACCAATCTGGAATCCCTTCAAAGATCTAAGAGAGTTCTAGCTCTCAACAGCAGCATTTAAAGGGAGGTATTTTAGTCACTTATGTACAGCTCCAAGGCTCAAGGCAGCTGGATGACAATAATTTAAAACAGATCTTTTTAAAATATATCACAATCAGGTACTTGGAGGAAAGTCATCACTAATATTAAAGTGCTATAAAACCAATACAAACATGTAGCATGAAGATACCCTCAGTCAACAATTACAATGGGATGTAGCACCTGGCAGGAGTTGCAGATACAATCTGGTGTATGAAGAGAAGAGATACACTGGATTGTTTTATTTTTAAGGGCTACTTATTCCCTCTCTGGGCTACTTATTCCCTCTCTGACCAGGAAGAGCTCACCAGTAGCCTAAGGCATGTGTAGGGATAGTTTTGATTGTTCAGTGCACTTTACACGTTTGAGCACTCTGCTTTTTTAACATTTTGCTTTCACATGTTTCAGGACTGAAGGCTGGGCACCAGAAACACCTCCCAGAGTGCAGCCGTAGTGAACCCTGATCAGGTTAAGCACTGCTTATGATGGAACCAGATAGACATAGATTGTAAGCAACCATGCTGGTCCATAGAGACATTCCAAAAACTACAGAAGCATCATACCTTTTGATTAGGACAAATCAAATATCACAAAATAGTGAGCATAAGCTTTTGAGTTCCACAGAACTCTTGATCTGACTGGTTGTTCAGTGTACACAGACAGAGAAACAGAAAGATGAAGGGAAGGAGAAATGTTTCAGAACATAAAGCAAGCCCGAAGTCTGCAGCTCGTAATCTTCTTGAAATGGAACCAAGATTTAGTTAAATTAGATTGATCTAGCCTGATGAAGAATTCTAAGGGAACTCAAAAGCTTCCACTTACTACTTTGTGATATTTCGTTTGGTTCTAATTAAAAGCTGTTATGCTACTTTTATGTTTGGAATTGTAATATGGAGTGGCCTTCAATCTTCACATATTTTAGGAAATCATAACTATAGCTATACAGTAAAGTGGCGCAGAGTGGTAAACTGCAGTACTACAGTCCAAGCTCTGCTCACATCATGACCTGAGTTCAGTCCCAGTGGAAGCTGGGTTCAGATAGCCAGCTCAAGGTTGACTCAGCTGTCCATCCTTCTGAGGTCAGTAAAATGAGTACCCAACGTGCTGGGGGTAAAGTGTAGATGACTGGGGAAGGCAATGGCAAACCACCCCGTAAAAAAAAAAAAAAAGTCTGTCATGGAAGCATCAATCACGACATCACCCCAGAGTCGGAAATGACTGGTGCTTGCACAGGGGACTATCTTTACCTTTAAAGGGATTCTACAACTAGAGGAAGATAGATGACCCTTGAATAGATCATTGGTTTGGTGAGGGGCAGGGTGGTTCATACCCTCCAACTGCTAGTAATACTATACAATTCAACTTCTTTACTAAATTTAGCTCCTTCAGTTTACTAAAATCGCCCCCAACTTTGTTAATGTAAAGCCTGTTACAGTTTTTCCTTTTTTTGTTTTCTGCCTTGTTTTTTTTGTTTTTCTCACTGTACAGTGGAGGGATCTGCTGGCTTTTATACTTTCAAAGGGACAGTGGCCGTTTTTTGCTTGGTAGCTTGCAATGCTTCTTGAAATCTGTTTTGCATCCAAACCTCATGCAATCTAAGCCTGCAGCCTCACTTGGTGTCCATTTCCAGAAGGGTACAACGTGCTGACTTTCCCATCACACCAAAACACCTGTCTTTCTAGTATCTCCCTCTGCCCCCAGCTCTCTTAATTTTTTTAATGATTATTCAGCCTGATTAAGCAAAGGCTTGCTTTCACAGTTTTATAACATTTTGGTTGATCCCAATCAAGAGATATTACACAACTGGAACTAGCTGTTGGCTTGAGCCAGCAGGCCCCCGCAGTGTTCCTTATTAGCCAAGAATAGTGCCAGTCCCAGCAGCTTTGCAAACTGTTCTTGTCTTGGGGACAGAGTATGCCCAGCTAAGATGAGGCAAGGAATAATCATGGTTTTTCATCCTTGGCTCCCCTTCCTCCCCCCTACCATGGAACCATTTGAGTCTGGCATGTTGCCGGCTGCTATTTTGAGAAATAACTTCATCCTGTCCCGTGGGGGTAAACTTCCCACACCCGCTTTCATCATGGCAACGTGGAGCAAAAGGCGATTTCACACTCCACCCAGGATTCTACTCAGTTAATCTAACGGGGGGGGGGTTGCTTCTCAACCCCCGCCTTTCATCCCCATCAGAAACCTCCAATTTCAAGGCTCAATTTCCCAGCCATCTCAAATTGCTTTGGGCTGCAACTGAAGATCAGACAGGAGTTCAGCTTCCTCCTTTCCCCCTGCTTTTATTTATTTCTTCCCCTTCTCCACAACTGCAAATGATTTTTCAGAGACTTTTATTATTAAAAGGATTTTAGTTCAAAAATCTGACCTACATTGAACGCTATAATTTAATCAGAAAGCAAGCCGGCTCAGGATCACTTATTTTTTAACCCTAACCATCCTGTTGAGAGGATCTTGATCAAATCAAGCAATATGTCATGTTCTTTTTTTTGGGGGGGGGGGAGATGGAATGAGAAAAACAGGTTGCTTACCTGTAACTGATGATCTTTGAGTGGTCATCTGTGCAGTCACACACATGGGTCTTGCCGCAGGCAATGGATCCATACCTCGGAGTCTCCAATAGCTCGCCTAGAGCATTTTTTGGCGCGCTTTCCACTCACCCTGGGGAGCAGGCATCGACTGCGCATGCCTGGAGCAAGTGGGAGGTGCCATTCCCACTCAGTTTCTTCCAGTCGCTACTGACAGTCTACAAAGGTTAAAAAGAAGGCAGAAAAAGCCAGCAGAGGGGAAGGCTGGGTGGGTGTGTGTGACTGCACAGATGACCACTCAAAGATCATCAGTTACAGGTAAGCAACCTGTTTATCTTCATCGTGGTCTCTGTGCAGTCTCACATATGGGTGACTAGCAAGCTGAAAGTCAAAAGGAAGGTGGGTGCTGGCAAGTAAAAATTTTTTCCATACTTACAATGTATGCATGCACTCACCTGGGGTGATTTTAGTGGAAGATGGACCTGAGGACCGCTTGGCCGAAGGAGGCGTCCCGTCTGGCACGAACATCCAAGGCATAGTGCGAGATGAATGTGGAAGGTGAGGACCATGATGCAGCAGCACAGACAACCTCTAAGGAGACGCCCTCCAGGAAGGCCGAAGAGGTCGAGACTGCTCTAGTCGAGTGAGCCTTAAGGCCTTCAGGTAAAGGTTGCTTAGCAACTTCGTAACACAACGCAAAGGATACCCACTTAGAGAGTCTCTGGGTAGAAATTTTGCGTCCTCTTTGAGGATTGCAATAGGCCACAAATAAGTTAGGGTCCTTACGGAACGGTTGTGTACGAGAGCGGTAAAAGGACAAAGCTCTTCTGACATCGAGAGTGTGTAGTGCTCTTTGTCCAGAGTCTTTAGGATTAGGAAAAAACGTGGGCAACGAAGTAGAAGTTGAAAGATGAGATTTCAATACAACCTTGGGTAAGAAAGCAGGATCTGCTCTCAGGACCACTTTGTTCCTATGAAAAACTGTATAAGGTGGGTCAGAACAGAAAGCACACAAGTCACTGGCCCGCTTGCCAGAAATGAGAGCAACCAACAGGACAGTCTTCCAAGATAGAAGATTAAGATCCACAGTGGCCAAGGGTTCAAACAGGGGTTTCATAAGTTGTGAAAGAACTGACAAACTCCAAACTGGCACAATTGGTTTGATAGGAGGGTGAAGGTGCAACATGCCCTTGAGGAATGATTTGGACAGTCTATAGGAGAAAACAGTCTGCCCGTCAATAGGTTCATGGAAAGCAGAAATGGCTAAAAGGTGAACCTTTAAAGAAGAATAGCTGAGCCCAGACACTTGTAGAGACAGCAGGTATTCTAGGATCGAAGGGAGAGGTACAGACTCTGGATCAAGTTGTTGAGAGGATGCAAAGGAGCAGAAGTGCCTCCACTTACACTGGTATGAGCGCCTGGTAGAAGGTTTTCTAGCATTCAGGATAACTTCCGCTACTCTCGGTGGTAAAGATGTGGCCGAATTCTCCAAGCCGTAAGTCCTAGAATTTGGGGGTTCTGGTGCCATACCTGGCCATGATCTTGGGAGAGGAGATCATCTGCCAGGGGAAGACGACGATAAGTGTGATGGGACATTTGAAGGAGTCTCGTGAACCACGGTTGCCGTGGCCACCATGGCGCTATCAGTATGCAGTCTGTACTGTTCCGAGCAATTTTGAGTAGAGATCGGGTAATTAGAGGGGTTGGTGGAAAAAGATAATGAAGACCCCTCCAGCTGTGGAGGAAAGCATCGTTGCCTCTCCTGGTATAAAAGAGAGGGCATTTCGAGTTGTCCGTAGCAAAAACATCTACTTTTGGAGTCCCAAAGCACGCAAAGACGCGATGCAAGTAACGTGGATTGAGGGACCATTCGTGGTCGTCTATGTGAATCCTGCTGAGAGAATCGACCAAGACGTTCTCTATCCCTGGAAGATGAATGGCAGTCAGGTAGATGCTGTTTTTGATGCACCATTCCCAAAGAAGTATGGCTATGCGGCACAGACGGATAGATCTGGTACCACCCTGCTTGTTCACATAGAAAACTGTGGCCATATTGTCGGTTGTGATCTGGACATGTCGGTCGATTACAGATGGAAGGAACGATTGAAGAGCCCTGTGAATGGCTATGAATTCTAGGCAGTTTATGTGCATGGCCCTCTCGGGGGCAGTCCACAGACCCCTGACAGTCTTGTCCTCTGAGTGGGCTCCCCATCCCCACTTGGAGGCATCTGTAGTCACGATGACAGACGGAGGAGGAAGAACAAAGGGCATTCCGCAAAGTAAATTGTCTGGTACTGTCCACCAAACAAGGGAGAGCTGAACCCTCTGAGGTACAGTGAGAACAGTATTCTTTGGTTGTACGTGTGGATGGTAGGCACGAACAAACCAAAGCTGGAGAGGTCGCATGCGCAGTCTTGCAAATCGAAGAACCGAGGTTGTTGCGACCATGAGGCCCAGAAGACGTTGGATGGTGATTGCAGGTTGCGTTGGGGTACGTATGACCTCCTGGGCCAGGGACAGGATGGTGTGGGCACGATCCCATGGAAGAAAAACTAGATGGGATGTGCAGAGACGAGCACCTATGAACTGTAGGTCCTGAGTTGGGGTGAGGTGAGATTTGGTAGCATTCACACACAGGCCCAGGGAGGCGAGAAGAGAGAGTGTTGTTTTGAGATTTTTCGCCAGTTGATGTGCTGTGGGAGTGATGAGTAACCAGTTGTCTATGTACGGGAACACTAGAATGTTGCGAAGACGCAGAGCAGCTGCGACTACTGCCATGCACTTTGTAAACACTCTGGGGCGGTGGACAGCCCGAAAGGGAGGGAGCGATACTGGAAGTGATGTTCTTCCATGGCAAAGCGAAGATATTTGCGGTGCTGAGGTCTGATAGTCACATGGAAATAAGCGTCCTGAAGATCCAGGGATGCCACCCAGGAATCCTGCGGAATTAGGGGAAGGATGGATTGGACGGAGATCATTCTGAATTTCTTGTAGACTATCTGCTTGTTTCGTCTCCTGAGATCCAGAATGGGTCGCTTGCCCCGTCCCACTTGGGCACCAGAAAATATCGTGAATAGAAACCTGTCCCCCGATGGTGAGGAGGAACAGGTTCTATGGCATTTTTTTGGAGCAAGTCCAGAATCTCTTGTTTGAGATGAGGGGGGGGGGGGGTGGAGTAACAGTGAAGTAGTGGTGGTGAGGTGGCAAAACGAACTTGATTGCGTAACCCAGGCGGATTATGGTGAGCACCCAAGAGTCCATGGCGACTGAGCTCCAGGTTGGATAGAACGGGAGAAGACGTGTTTGATAGCAGGGATTCAGCTGTTGAGTGAGATGCAGAGGGGAGTCAAAGAGACTGCTTGGCTGGCTGAGAAGACTTCTTTGTCTGCTGAGAGCGTGGCCTCTGTTGGAAGGGTTGCTTTTGTTGGGGGGGTTTCCTCTTCCAGTAATCAGATTGCTTAGGAGAGTGTTGACGCCTCTGAAAAGATGGTCTCCAGGGCTTAGGTTGATTGAACTGCTGGGAGGCTGGCTGAGAGACACCAAGGCGCTTTGCCCTCTTGCGGCCATCATCTACCAAAGTGAGAACTTCATCAGTGGATGCATGAAAGAGGCCAAGACCATCAAAAGGTAGGTCTTCGATTTTTTGTTTAATATCGGGTTACAGGTTGGTTGACCTCAGCCAGGCGTGTCGACGCAACGCCAGCGATGAAGCGAACACTCTAGATGAGCAGGAAACGGCATGTCTGATGGTGTTAATCTGCTGTTTCAAAACTCGTGATAGCTCAGAGACTAAATTAGATGCAGCTCTCTGAGAAGTCTCAGGCAGAGAAGGAATGAGAGGAGTAAATTGGTTGGCGAGATTAAATGTATATGCTGCAAAATAAGCCAAGTAATTATGAAACTTGGAATTAGTAGAGGCAAGGTTGTAAATCTTGCGAGCCAATGTGTCCAATTTCCGGCCCTCATGATCAGGAGGAGTAGGGTGCCTGGATGGTTTGGCTTTAGTCGCTGAGTGCACGATTATGGAGTTTGGAGCAGGATGGGAGGCTAAAAATTTAGAATCAGGAGCATGTACTCTGTACAGGGAGTCAAAGCGCTTCGAAGTAGGTGGAATTGAAGCAGGTTTGTCCCAGGCCTCACGCAGACCTTCCAAGTGCACTGGCAACATAGGTAGGAGAGACCCCGCTGGGAAATCCGCCTGAACCAGATTGTGGACTATGTCAGAAACCTTGGGTGAGTTGGAAGGAAGAGTAACATTCAAGGCTTCAGCCATGGTAGTAATCAGGTTAAGGTCCGATGGAAAAAGACGGGCTGGCTGCGTGGAATCCGAGGCAGGAGAGCCAGGAGGATATTCAGAGTCAGAAGAGCCTGAGCTGTCCCCGTCGGATTGGGATTCCTCGGTTGCAGGGGAGATCAGAGGCTTAGTAGGTGCAGATGTGGATGCACGTTCCTCGGAAGGTTTAGACTTTTCTTGTAAGGCAGTCGAAGTCATGGCCGATGTAGAAGTTGTGGCCGGAGCAGCAGATATGGTGGCGGAAGCAGTGCGGGGTATAAAAGGATCTTGGTACCGAGGAGGTTCACAGACTCGAAGGGCTTCACGGTCTCGAGAAGAGAGATACTCCAGGTCTCGGATTCGAGAAGGCTCATGGTACTGAGGAGATTCGAAGTCACAGATTCTAGGTGTTGATACATCACGGCTGTGGGATGCAACCTCGAATTCACAATACCGAGAGCGACGGAAACCCTCATCCGAGGGGGAATGGGAGTAGCGAAGGTACACCCGGTGATGTCTGGGAGATGGTGATCTGGAGAGTGAGGAATATTCATATCAACCCCTCTGGTAATAGTCCTTGTATTCACGGTAGACTGGAGAGCGTGAATGGAAATCACGACGTCGAACCGGTGAGCAGGATCTGACATGCTGGGTGGAAACCTGTGTTGACGACTCTCTGTAGAGAGGAGAAACTCCGATGTCTCAAAAGGATCCAGCCTGTAGCAAAGACCGGGGATGCTCCTGAGAAAAAGACGGATCCGAATGGGGGTCAGTTTCTAGGATGTCGAATGGCACCACACTATGGACCGAGGGCGAGCAAGATCAAACTGGTATAACCTCGACCGCAGCTGGGGAGTGAGGAGTGAGATGAGGCATATCGGAGATGACGTTGGAGGGTGCCGAAAGCTCTGGTGGAACAAGAGGTTGGATCGGAGCCGAGTGTATGGAAACAGACACCATCGATGTCGCTATAGCGGTTGAAGTAGTGGCCCTCGGGGAAGTCGTTGGAGTCGACCTTGTCAGATCGCGGGATTTCTTCGGGGCCAAGGCAAACGAATTGGTATGGCGAGACTTCTTCGAAGCCTTGTGGCCGGTGTCGGAGTGCTTGGATGGTCTCTTGTCAGACTTATGCTTCTTGTGAAGTTGAGGAGCAGCCGAATCTCCCGCTTGGTGTGGGAGAGGCGGCAAATCAGAGCTAGGCATATTTTTCAAGCAGAAAACTTTGAAGTCTGGCTGCTCGGTTTTTTCGCGCCTGTTTACCAAAGCTGGCGCAATGAGGGCAAGTATCTACCCAATGAGCTTCACCCAAGCAGAAAAGCCAGTATGAATGTCCGTCTGAAGTAGGGATTTTAGATCCACACCTCCGACACTTTTTGAAAGTAATTTTCCCTTCCATACGCTCTGGACAAGCGGGGGGGGGGGGGTGGAGAAAAATAGCGAAAGGAAAGCGCAGAAACAAGGGCTTTAAAAAAAAATTATAAGGACGAAAAATGATAGAAGAAAGGTAAGAGAAAAAGGAGAATACGATACCAAACAGGAGAAGACGAGCTAAGGAGAAGACGAGCTGAGGAGAGAGGAACGCAGCAAGGTAGGTGTTGTCCGGGCGGCGCAAAGGAAGAAACTGAGTGGGAATGGCGCCTCCCACTCGCTCCAGGCATGCACAGTCAATGCCTGCTCCCCAGGGCGAGCGGAAAGCGCGCAAAAAAACCCGCTCTAGGTGAGCTATTGGAGACTCCGAGGTATGGATCCATTGCCTGCAGCAAGACCCATGTGTGAGACTGCACAGAGACCACAATGAAGATCAATTTAGCTTCCACCTGTTTGGTGGAACTCTCTGCCAGAGAACATCTGTGCCCTGTGGGAATTATTACTTCTCTGCAGGGCATGCAAGGCAGAAATATTCCGCCAGGCATTTGGTTGAGGGCAGCGATAGGACAGTACAATATCTGGCACTCTCACACCTTCCGTGCTCTGTAACCCTCTCTCCTTAGGGGGCTAGTGACAGATGAAGTTTTTTCTGCCATCTTAACAGGGTATTGCTTTTACTGGCTGATATGTTAGCATTTGATGCTAATTTTATTCTAAATTACTGTAGTACTGAGGTTGTAAACTGCCCTAAGCCCTGCTTGAGGAGAATGGGAAGCCTAACAGATGATGATGACAATGACGACAGACAATGATGTGTATGAGAGCATAAGGCTTAAATCAGAATCCTATAATAAAAATACTGTAATGTGAATCCTGTAATAGGATCCTTATATTGGCCCACAATGCCCTTCCAAGCCACTGTGGTGTAATGGCTAAAGAGAGAAAGGTTCAAGTTCCTGCTCTGTAGTGAAGCTTGTAAGGGAGCCTTGGGCCCACCATAGGCTCTTAGCCTAACCTGCCTTGTAGACTTGTTATAAGGATAAAATGCAGAAGGCAAAATGATGTGCATTATCCTGAGCTTCTTGGGCGAATGAAAGGATATAAAGTACTAGACAGATATAGGTAGATAAAAGCCAGTTTTCAGTTTGCCTCACACTCTCTAGCATGACCAAGAAACAGAACTCACGGGAGGGTAGGGAGCACTGTGCATATGAAGGGGTTGGCCTGATTCCCAGTGCTTTTCTTAGTAAATACTATAGGACAAAACATTTGGATTGTAGTGTGGAACACAGCTGGGGTGTAAGGCAAAATTGCTGTCACACAAGCACTATGCGCCAAGAAAGACAGCCTCTCTCTTCTCTACCCCACTACTGGTCCATGCAATACAGAGGTCTTCCAGTTATACAAACACTGATCATTATAAGGGCAGTTTACATTGAGAAGGTCTCTGGAGAGGCAAATTTCCTGAACAAGTAGATAAATTCCACTAATGTGGGTATCTTTATATCAGTTTGATTTTAACCATTTATATATCACCCTTCTTAAAATCAAAGTGGTTTATGAGCATTAAAAAAAACACGAACAAAGAAAGCACAGACATTGTATCTCACATTGGGGAGGGGATATTCTCCATGTTATCCCCTTGTTCCTGCCCCCTGACCACCACAGTGCTTTTTGCTGTCTTTATCTCCAATCAGTAGTAGGTGTATCAATACAGTGTAGAGTTGCTATCGTGATATATCTATTACCATTTTTTAAAGCCAGCTAGAAGACGGGTGGAGAATGGCAGGTTCAAATTGAAATGGTGCCAGCTGTGGGCAGGCAAGAGTGGAAATCCATACCTTCCTGTCCACATGACTTCTAAAACACAGATCTCGATATCCCAGAAAGATTATACCAAAGCAAGTTTGGAAAAACACAAAGCAAAGCTGTGGAACACAGAGAAGGTGGACAAGTATATGACAATGTCATATGGAAGCTTCTTCCCCCACCCCCAAAAAAACCCTGCAAAGGGGGGGACACAGAGCAAAACCTCCATATGGAAGCAATAAAAGCCAATCTGAAAGAAAAATTATGGGCAGAGGGATAAACAAATAGAAGAACAGATCTCAATCTCTCACTCATACATACGCAAAAGCCATTTCCCAACCTTCTACTCCAGTCTAGTTTGATCAAAAATCCCCCAGAAACCAGTATGGAGCCATGAAGGAAGAAAAAGTACAGCAATAATAACATACTTTTTTCTCATCAGTGGCTTGAGTCTGCAGAAAGGCAAGAAGCAATTTAGCCCCCACTGCCACAGTACCCACCCTTTACCATGTAAATGAATGGCTGCCATTCATCTCTATGGGGAAAAGCAAAGTATTACATGCAGGGACACTGTCGCAGTGTGAATCCTGCCCACCCCCAATGACAGAGATGCTGTGGGGGGGGGGGGCAGAGCAACAGGGGGAGTTGCAGCCATTTCACCCTCTATGAGTCCTTTCAATTTACAAACCCCTCCCAGAGCTTCATCCTTCCTGCTTTAATGACACATACTGTTGCTTAGTCCTGCATCAACACCACTTGTGCATGGCCCAAACAGTGCAAGGTGCTTCTGGTAGCATGTGTGAAGTCAGTCTCTGATCATAGCAACAGTAGTGATGTCACCAAAGTATTTTTATCATTAAGCTGAATTCTCCCATAAATTCTCAAGTTGTTTCTTGGGCAAAGTGTTCGAAGTAAAATTGGTGAGTTGGAATGTTGAGTGTTGGGAGAAAACACAGACTTTGTGGGAATTTCAGAAACTTGGTGGAATGAGGAGAATCAGTGGGACACGGTGATTCCTAGATATAAGTTATATCAGAAGGATAGGGACAGAAGGGTTGGAGGTGGGGTGGCTCTGTATGTCAGAGAGGGTATACAGTCCAGTAAGACTGAGGTCAGAGAATTAGATTCCCTTCCAGAAATGCTTTGGGTTGAAATAGAGGACACAAAAGGAAATTTAACTATGGGAGTTTGTTATCGCCCACCAAATCAAAAGATAGAGGACGATTATAATATGATGGAAGGATTAAAGATAGTGGCTAAACATAAAAACTGTGTCATAATAGGTGATTTTAACTACCCGCAGATTGATTGGGTCAATATGTGTTCTGGTCGAGAGAAAGAGATTGAGTTTCTAGATGCTCTCAATGACTGTGCTATGGAGCAGATGGTCTCAGAAACTACCAGGGGTGGGGCGATCCTGGATTTGGTCCTAAGTAATGCCCAAGACTTGGTGAGAGATGTAAAAGTGATCGCACCGCTTGGGAGCAGTGACCATAACGTTATTGATTTCACTATTTGTATAAATAGAGAGTTGCCCAAAAAGACCAGCACAACCACGTTTAACTTTAAAAGGGGTAAATTCTCTGAGATGAGGAGGCATGTGAAGAGAAAACTGAAAGGAAAGGTAAATACAGTCAAAACCCTTGGGGAAGCTTGGAGGCTATTTAAAACTACAATCCTAGAAGCTCAGATAAAATATATACCACAAGTTAGGAAAGGCACAAACAGGTATAAGAAAAGGCCTGCATGGTTAACAAACAAAGTAATGGAAGCTGTAAAAGGTAAGGACTCCTTTAAGTGGTGGAAAGCTAGTCCAAGTGAGATTAATAAAAGGGAACACAGGCTGTGGCAAATCAAATGCAAGACTGTGATTAGGCAGGCAAAAAGGGACTATGAGGAGCATATTGCAAAAAACATAAAGACCAATAATAAAAATTTCTTCAAATATATTAGAAGCAGGAAACCAGCCAGGGAGGCAGTGGGGCCCTTGGATGACCAGTGGGGTCCTTGGATGACCAAGGATGATTACTGAAGGAGGATAGGGAAATGGCTGAGAAGCTGAATGCATTTTTTGCCTCCGTCTTCACTGTGGAAGATGAGAAGTATTTGCCTGCTCCAGAACCACTTATTTTGGAAGGGGTATTGAAAGACCTGAATCAGATTGAAGTGACAAGAAAGGAGGTCCTACAACTGATAGACAAATTAAAAACTAATAAGTCACCAGGTCCAGATGGCATACATCCAAGAGTTCTGAAAGAACTCAAAGTTGAACTTGTGGATCTTCTGACAAAAATATGTAATTTTTCATTGAAATCCGCCTCCGTTCCTGAGAACTGGAAGGTAGCAAATGTCACCCCCATCTTTAAAAAGGGTTCCAGAGGAGATCCGGGAAATTACAGGTCAGTCAGTCTGACTTCAATACCAGGAAAGTTGGTAGAAGCCATTATCAGGGACGGAATGAGTAGGCACATTGATGAACACGAGTTATTGAGGAAGACTCAGCATGGGTTCTGTAAGGGAAGATCTTGCCTCACTAACCTGTTACATTTCTTTGAGGGGTGAACAAACATGTGGACAAAGGAGACCCAATAGATGCTGTTTACCTTGACTTCCAGAAAGCTTTTGACAAAGTTCCTCATCAAAGGCTCCTTAGTAAGCTCGAGAGTCATGGAGTAAAAGGACAGGTCCTCTTGTGGATCAAAAACTGGCTAATTAATAGGAAGCAGAGAGTGAGTATAAATGGGAGGTCTTTGCAGTGGAGGACAGTAAGCAGTAGGGTGCCGCAGGGCTCAGTACTAGGTCCCATGCTCTTTAACTTGTTCATAAATGATTTGGAGTTGGGAGTAAGCAGTGAAGTGGCCAAGTTTACAGATGACACTAAATTGTTCAGGGTGATGAGAACCAAAGAAGATTGTGAGGCACTCCAAAAGGATCTGTTGAGGCTGGGTGAGTGGGCATCAACGTGGCAGATGAGGTTCAATGTGGTCAAGTGCAAAGTAATGCACATTGGGGGCAAAAATCCCAGCTACAAATACAAGTTGATGGGGTGTGAACTGGCAGAGACTGTCCAAGAGAGAGATCCTGGGGTCGTGGTAGATAACTCATTGAAAATGCGTGGTTGCAATAAAAAAGGCCAACGCCATGCTGGGAATTATTAGGAAGGGACTTGAAAACAAATCAGCCAGTATCATAATGCCCCTGTATAAATTGATGGTGCGGTCTCATTTGGAATACTGTGTTCAATTCTGGTCACCGCACCTCAAAAAGAATATTATAGCATTGGAAAAAGTCCAGAAAAGAGCAACTAGAATGATTAAAGGGTTGGAACACTTTCCCTATGAAGAAAGGTTAAAACGCTTGGGGCTCTTTAGCTTGGAGAAACATCGACTGCGGGGTGACATGATAGAGGTTTACAAGATTATGTATGGGATGGAGAAAGTAGAGAAAGAAGTCCTTTTCTCCCTTTCTCACAATACAAGAACTCGTGGGCATTCGATGAAATTGCTGAGCAGTCAGGTTAATACAGATAAAAGGAAGTACTTCTTCACCCAAAGTGTGATTAACATGTGGAATTCACTGCCACAGGAGGTGGTGGTGGCTACAAGCATAGTCAGCTTCAAGAGGGGGATAAAAATATGGAGCAGAGGTCCATCAGTGGCTATTAGCCACAGTGTGTGTGTGTGTATATATATATATATTTTGGCCACTGTGTGACACAGAATGTTGGACTGGATGGGCCATTGGCCTGATCCAACGTGGCTTCTCTTATGTTCTTATGTTCAAGCCCCCTTACCAAAACACACCCCAGATGAACCAGAAGGGTACTGCAGGATCCAATAAAGTTGCATTCTGACCTTGAAGCCTGCACTCAAGCAGGGCTCATCTCAAGAAAGGATGTTAAAATTGGTGGGGATATTTGAATGATTAATACAAATACCTTGTTTGATGACACCACCATTCATATGAATTCAGACCATTCTACACACAGTACTAGCAGCAGCTTTGCAGATACAACACTAGAAGCATTCCTGGTATGTTGAAGGACTTAAGGGGTCACCTCTGGCATGGCCTAAGAAGGTCCCTGACCCATTCTAACTCTTACAGCACATGCTTTGAGTCCACCTCTTTACTCAATGGATACCTAATCCAGAGGTCATTTCATAGTCCAGACTGAACAGTAGAATCCATTTTGGATCCCACAAGCCTTTTGGTGAACTAAGACATGCTTCTTCTGAGGAGCTGTTGTAAATTACTTTAGGTTCCCATTAGGGAGAAAACTGGGGTATAAGTAACCTTCTAAAATTCTTAAGAATAAGTTAGCATCCTGCTCGTGACACTTTCCTACACTACTCCAGTTCCATGTAACATGTTCTATGTAAGTCCTCCACTCAAACTGATTTAAGGAAGCCCAGCCCCACCCCCAGGTTCTAACAATGGTGTAAGATTCTCAGAATTGAGAAGAAGTAAAAGAGCAAAGGGGAGGGTGGAAGCCTGGAATATAAGGCACTCTGAACATTTTGCTGTTATGCAAAAACAGCTTAATTCACTCTGGCTCAGGTGTGTCTGAGTGAGCAGTTGGGGTGGACAGGAATCAGTGCTGGGCAAATCACAAAGGCCAAAAGCAGCAGGAGGGGAGCTGGCAGCCTGCCCAGACTTGGCAACAATAGAATCTCAACAAAGAAAACCTGCCTGTTAATCCTGTGGGCGGGAGGCCTATTGACTGCCAGGCAGTGCTAGATACACCTGGAGGAGGCTTTAATCCACCCCAATTTGGAAGAAAGAAAGAGAGGCCACAATTGAGTTCTTAGTCAGATCACAGACCACAGGGCCTTGGGGTCAAGAGTTTGTGAGGAATCACAGGGCATCTTGTTCGGCCCCCCAGCTCAAAGACAGGGACTGCCCATCCAAGGTTATCAAGGGCAAAAAGCCAGTGGGGAACAAAACTGTACTAGGGCAACCCTCCCCCCTCCAACTGAACAATGAAAGCCAGTCTCCAGGGGCCAAACTACACATAGCACTGGGATTTTATGACTGAAGTGCTGGCCCTAAAAACTGATTGGGGTATTGTTAACATGGGCTGGGGCTACAGAAAGAGGGTCAGTGCTGTCTCTATACCATTTTTTCAGTAAAAATGTGCCCTTACTTGAAAACAAATCAGCCAGTACCATAATGCCCCTGTATAAATCGATGGTGCAGTCTCATTTGGAATACTGTGTACAATTCTGGTCACCGCACCTCAAAAAGGATATTATAGCACTGGAAAAAGTCCAGAAAAGGGCAACTAGAATGATTAAAGGGTTGGAACACTTTCCCTATGAAGAAAGGTTAAAACACTTGAGGCTCTTTAGCTTGGAGAAACGTCGACTGTGGGGTGACATGATAGAGGTTTACAAGATTATGTATGGGATGGAGAAAGCAGAGAAATAAGTACTTTTCTCCCTTTCTCACAATACAAGAACTCGTGGGCATTCGATGAAATTGCTGAGCAGTCAGGTTAAAATGGATAGGGAAAAATAAAAAGCCAATGCAATTTTCCTGGTCTTTTTTCTCCCTTTACAAGGGCTCAAAACAGCTCAAGGTGGCCATTGCTGATTTAGAAAGACAGTAGGATGGAAGAGAGTTTTTGTTGCTGTTGTTTTTTTAAAAAAACACATTTCCATAGCACTGCTCCCCTAAGCCCATTATAAAGCTCTTCTCAAGTTCTTTTCAGGGCCAAATAATGCACCTGGAGTTCCAGTCACAAAACTCCAGCATCCTCTGATTCTCTGTCACTTCAGCTGTCCTGCTACTCCTTGAGTCCTCAGTCTTAGTGTCATATGTTAAAAACAAAGTCAGGCTAGGGCCAGCCCACAATGGATTACAAGGCAGGCCAACTGGCATTTCAGGAAACACAACAGACACACCAACTACGTATCTCCCAAAAGAAGGAGGACATCAGATCATACAGTTTAACACAAGCAGTGGCACAGGATAGGTTCTCCAAGATCACCTGATGCCCATGAACCAGAAATATTCTGGTCCACAGTGTTTACTTTCCAGTTTGAACGGCCTCCTATTTCCTCCCCCAACCAGCAGATCGTACAAAGAGCCAAACATCAGCATCTCAGCCAAGGGGTTCCTGTGTCAAGTGCAAGAGTCTTAACTTTCTTCTGTGCCCTAGTAGGGTTGCCAAGTACAGGTTGGAAAACTGCCAGAGATTTGGGGATGAAGCTGGGGAGAGTGGGGTTTGGAAGGAACATCAGCAGGGTATAATGTCATAGAGTCCACTCTCCAACACAGCCATTTTCACCAGGGGAACTGATCCCTGTAGTCTGGAAGAGCACCAGGCCCCACCTAGAAGCTAGCAACTTAAATCAAAGACATGTTAGCTCAAAGCTCTGGAAGGGGGGAAACATAAGAATACTCTATCCTCTTTTACCTGTTTGTTTCAAAGCTGCTGAAAAATCCAGCATGGTATATTTCTCCTCATCCTAAAGAAATGATACAGGAGTTGCAAAACTCTGCAACCAAGTGTAACAAATGCTGGTCTTGAATCCTAGGGACCTGTTTTGGTAAACAGTTTGTGCAATATAAGAACATGCACATGTAAACACACCACAGTATCAGTATAGCCTCAGTTAGGCTTCTTAGCTTGTAATTTTTAAAGGCGCTTTTCATATTTCTTTACGGCAGCCGCAAGCACTGGAAACTTTTAAGAAAATGGAGAGTACATACTCATATAGAGGCTATGCTTATTCACCACACCGTCTCTGCTAGTCTCACAGCAATCTTACATATCCTAAGCTTTTTTGCACAGTAAATAAGGGGAATCTTACAAGCTGTGCACAAGGTGTATGATTCACACAGGGAAGCTCCACTATGGAAAGCTAGGACATAAACTGGTAACGCCCCACTGTACCTGCTTCACAGGCATATGAGCCATCATAAGCCAAGCTGAGAGCTGCTTTTGGCAGTGGATTTTAGAGTGTCTTGGAGATGGCAGTGAAGGATATGGACAGATTTGCCATATTGGGATTAAGTTCTTCTGCACAAGCAGAAAACCTTTGTCTTTCTCCCATCTGCTGCAGTGAGGTTTGCACAGAACTTCCTTGGAGGATTTGTGACCTATATTAATGGAAAGAGACGCCTTTCCATCCCAAGATCTGAAAGGCCTTAGGGAAATCCTGCTTCCCACGTGTCTGGTTTTGTAATAGATGGGCCATACTGGGGTTGTGGAAAATCCAGGTACAAACTGGCCTTGATATTTTTCTGGAGGCCAAAAGTGAATTTATGTCATGATTTTAGCTGGGTTCTCACCACTTTAGAGTGCTAGAGAAACAAAACTCAAAAGATAGGGGGACAGATGATGGAAGAGGGTATTAGAGAGCTGAAAGAAGTTTGAAAGCGGAATCAACCCACTATTGCCTCTGGTAAAGTGGTTTTGCAAGGTTTTTTAAAAAAATATTATTTCAAAAAACCCTACCAAACCTGTTTGACCAGAAGCAACACAGGATAAAAGAAGTGTATGAACACTAGTGGATTTTGAACTGTGTTCCAGCGAATCCTAAGAGTTCCCTTAGAAATGCATCAGAGGTTCCTTCTTTGGAAAGACTGATGATGGCAGTCAAGCTTTCTTGGCAGTATATATCTTCCCTGGCAATGTGCAGTTAGTAGGTATCATGTGGGTGTGCTCAATGACAGAAAGCAGTGACAGCAAAATATGAGCTCAGCGTACACCTTAGAAGGCAGCCCAGAATCTGCTGCAATGTGCTCAGTGTGGAAACAACACCAGAAGGACATTGGTTAACCCACTGGTGCACACTATGGAGTAGCTGAAGCCTCTCCCAAGCGTTCTTTGAATGACTGTTTACTTCCACTCTTACATAAAGGAGACCAAGCTTGCTGACATTTGAGCTTCCAATCACATTATGTCAAAGAAAGGACGCTGGCCACAGCTCAGACTGAGAACTGGATGGCAAACTTTCCTCTTAATGCAGTTCCGTGTGACAAGCCCAGAAACATCTGATCCGCTTCACAACATCCCCTCGCAGCTGTGGTTTTCCAGCACATTTGTGCCCTCTGCTCACCCTCCCCGCCCTGCCTTTGTGTCTGGCTTTATGAACCTGGTTATCTTCCCCTTCCAGCCTCCTGTAATTTACTTGCTGCTTTGCTTTTCCAGCCTGTTTAATTAGAGCTCTGATGTGGTGGGGTGCAGAGGGGCGGGGGAATTATTTCACTGGATAACTGCTTTTGTTTTCTTCCCCCTGCCAGACTTGGGAAACTGGAAGAAGTGAGTTAAAAGAAGAGGATTTACACCGTGATCCTCTCCCTGTGGGTTGTGGCTGGTCATCAGGGTTTATACCCTGCTCCGGTTCAAACGATGTTCGGGAACTGTGGCTTGTAAAAGTGAAGGATTGAGAGGTGCCAGCTGGAGCCAGGTGATGGCAGATGCCGGGAAAGATTCCCCTCTCTCCAAAGCCCTGCTGATGCTTCTTCAGTCCTGGCCCTCAGCCACCTCCTTATTGCCATTCTGGGTTCTCCAAACATGCAGCCCTTTCAGTGTCTCCTCAGTTCTGACTCATAGCTCCTTAGTACTGCTAGGGACAACAATTCACAGCTTGACTGGGGATAAACAGCTAGACCTTTGGAAGAAGATGCAGATCTGGATACCACAGTCCCTCCCCAAACGTATTTTAAAAGTGATGGAATGTGGAAGGGGGTAAAGCTAGGGGTTCTTCACCCTTGCATTCCACTTCCCTGGTCCCTTTCCCCCACCTGGGACATTTCAAGTATGTGTTTGGATTGGCTAGGGGACAGGAGGAGGGAACAAGTAGTCACTGAAACTGGTAACCACGTCTTCCTTGGCTGCCTCTTCATCTCTCCAAATTGCACCCTCTCACCACTTTCTAGATGTCCCACAGAAGCCTGAGTTCTCAGGCCCAGGCCTGTATTGAACATCTAGTTCTGTTCAGTGACTGCACCACAGATTACAGAATCCAACATATCCGTTAGACTGAAAAACAGTAAAGCTTTAATTTTTACTTCTAAAACAGCATGTTTCTAGCCCTCATTGCTCCCAACAAAAGGTAAAACAAGGAGAGGATGAAGCCTGTGGAAACTCTTTAAATAGAGCCAGTTCATACAATCAAAACAAACCAATCAATCAAAGCTATACAGGGCAGTTGTGTCCCGTGTGCGCCAGGCTCACAACTCAGCTCACCTTTGCTGTGCCATTGGCACAGCTTGTTTCTGGCACCTCTCCAATGCTGCAGTAAGCATAGGTAGAATAACAAGTTGGGTGCCTGGTGAGGCAATCACACAATGGCTATACCTGCTGCTACACATAGAAAATCTCAATTCACTTGGCAGCCAGTGTGGTCTAGGGACTAGAGTGCATTGGATCAGGATCTAGGAGAACCAGCTTCAGTTCCCCCTCTCTGCCATGGAAGCTTGCAGGGTGATCCCTCACATTTTCTCAGACTGCCCTACCTCACAGGATTGTTGTGAGGATAAAAGGAGAATGATGTAAGCTGCTTTGAGTTCCTGTTGAGAAATGGGGAGTATAAATGAAGTAAATAAATAAGAAGAAATGGGAGATGACCCCAGGGAGGCTTCTGTGATTTTGCAAGGGTCTCTGAGGGCCTAACTAGATGTAACACTGTTGTAATTAAACAATTTTATTTGGTAATATACTAGATGTAACACTGTTGACACGAGTCCTGTCAAATCCAATCTGAACTGTGAGTTCCGCACTGAAACTCAATTCTTATGGATAAAGGGTCCCATTTGAACTGAAACCATGGTGCACAGGGGAAAAGGCCTTCTGCCCTGCACCTTCCCCCCTGATCTCAGGCTTCTACTGTTAGGGAAACTTATACATACTGATGGGCTACATGTAAGTTTTCCTAATGGAGCAAGTAGCAGCTCTGGGAGTTCTTTCAGGTTGGGAAAATGGCACAGGGAACAAAGGCTTATGAACCTCTTTTCCCACATCATGATCCTGACCCTTGTGCTCCTGGAACTTAGAGCAAATCTGGTTCAACAGTGCCTGGTATAGACCTACAAAGAATATAATGAAGGGGTAGGCAACCTTTTTGTCCAGAGTACCTCCCCACCAAAAATTGCAACATCTGCCTGTGAAGATGTCAGTATGCTGTAAAACAACAGAAAGAGATAAGGTCTGTACTTGGCCAGAAATACGAAGAGAAAGCCAGACCCCAGCAGCACTAGTAGGATCTCAGCCAGGAATTCACCTTGGTTAGCTGACAGCACAGATCTGAGAGGCAACTACAGGCATAAGCCATGCCTGTTGCCTTGCCTTGCACCACTGGCCCTGGCAATGCTACCACTGCCTTGGGTGCTTGGCTGGACATCTGGCCCTGTGTGCCCAGCAAAATGGTACATGTGCCAGGGGTCACCTATTCCAGGGGTAATATATAGTTAGAACCTGAGGTGTTAATTCCTTTCCTGGTGGGAAGAGTATGTGGACAAGATGGCAGAGTGCAGGAGCCCCCTGCAATCTGCTTCCTCCACCACTGTTGGGCACTTCTCCCACTGGGAAAAGGGAGCAGCATCTTTGTCTGGGGGTGGACCCTCTGCTGGACCAAGGGCCCTGGAAATGGCCCAGCTGTGCTGACCCCTTGTTCTGCCACTGCTTTTCTTCTTCAACAATTCCTGTTCTCAGATGCCTTTCCCCCCCCAAGCAAGCAGTCCTGTAACCTGGGCTGCGGAAGAGTTGTGGAGCAAAGGATGTGTGTATGTATTGTTTATTTGCATGTAAAATTTGTACCCCACCTTCTACTTCAAAAGAACTTAGTGCAGCTTACAACAAACAAACAATTAATCGTATTTATAATAATATAAACTAATTGAGCCATAAATTTAAAAAAAAACAATTAAACAGAAACACTAGAGCTTTACTTAGCATGAATGTAAACCTTATAAATGCAGCAACAGTATAATCTCCATCCCCAATAAAATTGTACTAATACATTCTTTCCCTCCCCCCAAATTCAAAATAAAATCCCGGGACAACAGTTTCCTTCCTTGCTTCATGCCTGTACTGCAAAACACCCTCTTTTCTGGTCCTAATCTGCACAGAAGCAGAGGCTGGTGCCTGGGCTCTGAGGACAATCTAAGGGTTTTGCATTTTCCAGGTCTGCAGTTTAAACATAAATTCTACACAAAGTAGCAATGTGTACATTTCATTGCTTTCCAGAAGCAGCCAGCCTCATTATGATGCTAGGGGAAGCAGCCACATCAGGAAGCAGTTTTGAGCCTCTATTTAAAGCAAGGGAGGCAGATCTGACGTAGGGGACATGATCCAGAGGGCAGTGTTCCTGCACAAGCCCCACTGGTGTGCCCTTGAACTAGTCCTGCTCATTTCAGTGGGACTTGCTTAGGCAAAATTCTTGACCAACTGTCCTCTAAACTGATTACGGTGACTGTAGCTGGTATCATTTGGATTTTTGTGCCTCAGGCTTGAAAGGGTATTGAGCTGGCCCCTGCTGCTTTCTGTTCCACATTAACAACATGCCTGTGTTCACAAATAAGCAGGACAGGCGAGAGCCTCAAAACTGCTTTCAGGACTGGGCTGCCTGATGCGTGGCTACCATCACCTGCTGAACCTCCAAAGTAAAGTTTAGTTAAATAACACTTGACATGACATCATTGTATTTGGCATTTCCACACCACCTGCCCTGCAAGCAGCAGCCAGTGAACTGGAAGGGGGTAAAGGAAAGGACCAAGATATGTTCTGAAGATACATGATGCACCAACCTCACAAAAGAGGCTCAAGCTTGGTCAGTACCTGGATGGGTGATCTCTTGGGTGTACTTTGTACAAAGGTCATGGAAGAAAGTAAAGAAATAAATATAATAAAAATAAGGTTCAGCGCAATGACATCACTTGGGAGTCACAAGTCAGCAATGGCTTTGTGACCCCTCCCCTCCCCCCCCACCCAACACAATACTTTCTTTGAATATGCCAAAAACGCACTGTAAAGATGTGAATTGGGGCCATGAGGGAAGGCATTTAGTGGCCCAGCCAACCTCCAGGTGGGACATGGGGATCCCCTGGAATTACAGTTTATCTCCAGATTACAGCAATCAATTTCCCTGGAGAAAATGGATACTTTGGAGGGTAGACTCTGTGACATTGTACTCCACTGAGGTCCCTGTCTTCCACAGGCTCCATCTGCAAATGCTGAGAAAAACCTACTGGTGATCCCTAACCCAAAAGACATCCAGGTGTCCTCAACCAAAGCCGTGGCCTTTTCAACTCTGGCTCCCACCCACCTGGTGGAACTCTCTGTCAAATAACATCCTTGCCCTGCCGGAGCTGGTGTAGTTCCGCAGGGCTTGCAAGGCAGAGATGTTCTGTCACGCTTTTGGTCGAGGACAGCAATGGGTACCATCCTATCTGGCACTCCCTTCCTTTCTCCTCCCCTATCCTGCTTTTTTTGTCCATCTATGTGCAAGGCAATAACACAATTTGTAAATTGATTTTCGTGCCATATGAAAATGTTTCTAGCTATTTAAAAATTATCCATTTAAAATTCTTTAGGTATAAAATTGTATAGAATTTCTGTTGTTAATGGCCCTGTGGACTTTGTGAACTCAGAGAAGGTTGGTTTATAAACTGAAATTATAAATAAATAATAAAGAAAGAAAGAAATCTCTAGGAATTTCCCCAACCTGGATCTGATAACCCTCCCCCACCCCATTCCCTGCTGGTGGCCACGGGGCCTGGCAGCCCTAAAGGTGGGCCATTTCTTCACAGCTCCTGATGTGCCCCAGTTCCCTCTCTCCCCCCCACCCCACTTGCTAATTGTCAGTATTGCATCTTCTCTTCCTTTCTGCTGCTGCTCTAGATTCTGTAATTAGGCCACAGAGTACCTACCCTTGAATGGCTAATGTAACGTCTCACATAAACTGTTACCACTTCTGTTTGGTCTAAGTGTTTCGCAATCAACTAATCAAATAATTTTTTTGCATAATGTGTGTGATTTGCGTAATTTATTCTGCTCATGATTAACGCACTGAATTTACATTTGGATTTTTCCATTTTGTGTTCATGATTTAAAAAAAAAAACTAGCACTGAATCATTATCTAAGTATACAGAAATCCAGGGCTGCCAGCATAGACCTCCTGGTCCAAAGCCATATATTCTGGCCATGGAATCAAAGACCTGGTGGCATGACAGATCAAAATCAATAATTTTGTTTTACATTGAAAATTTCAGCATAAAATAAACAATCCCAGGGAAACGTTTCTACAGTCTCTGTTTCAGAGAATCTACAATAGGGATGTCAAACATATGGCCCACTGGCCACACCCAGCTTGCCCAAGGCTTTAATCAGGCCCATTGCTCTTTTCTCCCCCTCCACCCCCTCCTGTCCTCACCCTCTGAAGCTCCAAGGTTGCAGAAGTTCTCAGCTCCTTCTGCCTTGTCTTTGCTGACTTTGTCAGGAAGCTCTTCTGGGCTTGCAAAACTGCACTGAAAATGCAGAACAGATTTTCCATTAAGGTCTCTGTGCCCACTGACTACTCTGCACTCTGAGAGTAGTCTATCTGGGTCCAGAGACCTTAATGGAAAATCCATTCTGTGTTTTCCTTGCAACTTTGTCTGCAATGTATTTCAATGGAGTGGAGTCTGTTTCACTTTCCAGTGTTTGTATGGCCAGCTGAAGCTGTTGCTTGCTGGAGTTGTACCCTTGCAAATAAAGGGTTGATGCTTTGAGCTAGCTTGTCTCTGTTGAATGGACCTGAGAACTTGTGCTTAGTGAGTACTCTAACCTGGGAACCTATAGCCAAAGGGAAATATTACAGTGAAGAGCCACTGCCAATCTGAGTAGAACCAAGGGGGGGGGGTGGAGTTTGCAATGCCCAGCCATTTCATGCTTTCCTTGGCTCAGAGCATTTCATATTTTTAGTTTATACATTTAGTTTCTGCTGTGATCCTTGTGCTTTTTCTTGATGTTTTATTTTAAAAACTGCATTGCCAAATCCCACTATTCCCCCGACCATTCCATTTTAAACAAAATATTGTAAGAGTTTTAAGCATATTTATATTTTAAGTTAAAAAATAATATTGTTAATTGTGTTTGTATCCTTTATGAAGTTTATATCTCAGCTATCTGGCATTGCATTATATGACATGAACATAGGGCTGCCAAGCTCCCAGGCAGGGCGGGGGTACTCCCGCTTTGGAGGTCCCATACCCGCTGGCCCACAGTGGGCCTGCAGGGGGACCTGCTCCCAACATCACTGGCGCGATGATGTCACTTGCAAGGGACGTCATCATGCCGGTGACATTATGTGCCAACTGCTCTAGGCGCTTCCAGGAAAACTCTATGTTTTCCCAGACACTCCAGCAATTTGCTAGAGTGTCCGGAAAAACCATAGAGTTTTCCTGGAAGCACCTAGAGTGGCTGGCATGCAACGTAGCCGGCACAATGACATCACTTGTGAGTAATGTCATTGTGCTGTGCACACATAGCACACGTGAAAAAAAGTCCCCCACCAGAGGCCACGGAGGACTTGGCAACCCTACATGCGCCCCCTGGCCCCACAAAGTCCCATTTATGTCAGATCCATCGCACATAACAAATGAGTTCAACACCACTGTTCTACACCCTTCCAAGACAAATTGTGCCTTGGCACAGCTATTCATATAATGCAATTGTAGCTGAAGGAAGTTTCCCTAGCCTTCATTTTTCAAGCTCACATAGCAGCACTGGTCAGTTGTAAAACATGTATCGTCCACATACATACACACCCATACTCAACAGCTGCCTCACTTTAGATGATGAAAAACAAAAGAGGCAGAAGAAGGGTGCAGGAAGCTCTCCTGTGAAAGGTACAGTGAAGTTAGTAGGAGCTGTGAAGATCTGAACACAAATACACCCAGTTCATGTAAACATAGTGTAATGGTCAGAGTTTGGCTAAGGCTCAAAAGGCCTGGATACAAAGTCTCACTCATATGTGAACTTTATTGGATGACTTTGGACCAGTCGCTTCCACCCAACTTCACAAGGTTTTTGTGAGGATAAAAGAGGGGAAGGGACCATAAGCACCCTGGAGAAAGGGCAGGATAAAAATATAATAGGTGGAGGTACAGATTTTCCTGTTGTGATGTACACTCCTGTTTCTCCCCACCCTCATTCTTCTAATAACACATTTACCATACTTGGACTTCAGCATGGATTTTTTATCCCTCCCCCTCATGCTTTGTACAGGCTTTCCTAGGGTTTATTATCTTTTTTCTCTCCTAAAATACCTGGCATTGCTTGCCCTCCCAAAAATTTATTTAAAGTTCTTAAAGAAACTTCTGATCTGTTAATTTGAAGTACTGATTTGGATGCAGGAGTGGTTTGTGATTTTTACAAGAACCAACCAATCAGCAGCCCTGACCTGGATAGCCCAGGCTAGCCTGATCTTGTCAGAAGCTGAGCAAAATCGGCCCTGGTTAGTATTTGCAAAGGAGACCACCAAGAAATAGCAGGGTCATGACGCAGTGGCAGGCAATGGCAAACTGCCGCAGAATGTCTCCTTCCCTGAAAACCTCACAGGGTCATCATAAATCAGCTAAAACCAGCACTGTATGTAATCAGCTTATCCTAGAAACAGGAAGTAGCTCTTGGGCCTAATTCACTTTGGAAATTAGTATGTCTGTCCGAAAAAAGGATGAGTGCTGTGGATCCACAGTAGCTTCCTGAGTCACAGCTCCTTCTATTAGCCACTGTGTCACGACTAACTGTGCTACAATTCCCAGTATCTTTTGGCTGGGAGCCATTGTCATTAAACAGATTTGAAATTGGCTTAATTTTATAGTGGTAAATATACTCTTATATCATTTGTACAATGTGCCTGCAACAGGGGAGACAGTGCAGAAAGTCAGAACCAATTTGTGCAGTTCCCTGGGGCCAAAAACGGGGTGGCTGCAGCATTCCTCGTTGCACAGCTAGAACATCTCCCAGAAAACAATATGCAAAAGTATATGCAAAAATGCCTGAAAGAAAAAAAGTGAATTACTGTTCTTTGACTTCTTTGGGGCTAGTGGGGGTGGGAACCCCACAGTGGACACTCCTGAAGATTACTCTCCATCCAGGACAGGCTAAATGGAACATACCTTTGGAAGGTATTGAGTTACCCTTGAAAACCCTGTGGCATTTTTCTCAGATTGTTAGAAAAATAATGTTAAAAAGGTATGAAGTCACCTTTGAGTTTGATGCCCATTCCAGAAAATAAATCTCTCTTGTTCTTAACAAGCCCATTTGTCTGTTGTGACCTCTCCCCAGGTATCTGCAAATGCTGAGATGTCCTTCCTTTAAAACAGAGCAGTTTGGTGGGCATTTCTCTAATTGAGTTAGAATGGTGAAGATTTCTCACCAGAACATTGACCCTTTCAGTTTAGAAGGAATTTTGCCATTCTGAGTTCTTGTCTCTTCTGTTGTGATAGTTCTATCTATTTGCATCCACCCAACTCTATCTACCGGTCTCTCCATAACCAACCAACCAACCAACCGTGTATTTCTTTGATTTGGCCCTTCCTTCAAGGAGCTCAGGGAGGTACAGATAGTTCTCAACTCTTTTTTTTAATGTGCATATGTTTGTGTGTGCATGTGCCAAGAAGTCATGGGGAACTCTGGTGACTGACCCCAACTGGGAGCATGGAGGATATTGAGAGAGGTGACTGAATAAAGCCTGCCCCTGTCCTCCCAAGGAGGACTCCCATTCAAGTACTTGCCAGAGTTGACTCTGCTTAGCTTCCAAGATCTGTTGAGATCATGCTAGCCTGGCCTATCCAGGTCAGGACAATTCTCATCTATTTTGTCCTCCTAACAATTCTGTGAGAGGACCTGGAAGCCACTGGACTAATGAACTCGGTACATCTACTCCCCTGACTTGTCTTCTTGGTAGGCTGGAGAGGAATGAGCTGAGATAGATGTTGGTTGCCCCTGATGAGGAGGCAGCAAGGATACTTACAACATTCCCTGCTAAAACACTCCTGTCCACTGTGATTTTCTGAGTGTCGGAACACTTCTGTTGTGGCAACCACAGCAACACCAGATCAGTAAAGGACATGTTACTCCATGCAAAGTAGTGATATAGACCATGGGCACACAGACCTCAGCCCATTCTGTATAACCTCACATGAAAGAATTGAGGTCAGAAGAGACGGAGATGTCATGAGATAAACTGGGACCAAGTGGAGGTCCATATCCTAGAAAATGGTTTAAGCCCTGTCTTTCAGTCTCAGAAAGCAGAAACATACTGATTCCTGAACAAGTTCCTACCTACAAGCTGGTCAGGGCTCACCACCTCTGAAAACACATAAAACTGCCTTATACTGAGTGACACAACAGGTCTATCATACTTAATGCTGCCTACTCTGCCAGTGGCATTGCAGGGTCTCAGCCAGAGGTTGTTCACATTAACTGCTACCTGATCCTGTTATTCAGAGTGCTGGGGACTGAACATGGGACCTTCTGAGGTTCTATCACTGAGCCACAGCCCCTCCCAATCCAACTCTGTTTGGATCTGGAACAGCAAAACAATATGGAATTGTGCTGCCAACATGAGATATAAATTCAGTCCTACTTCCCCACCTAACTATTTATTTCTTTTCTTATAAGTGAATGCCTCCCTTAAGCCATTTCTCTAAGGATTTTACAAGGGTGTACAGACAGTCTCTGACCTTTGTCTTAGTCAGGCTCAGACTTGCTCAGCAGCAGAGGCTTAACTACATTCAGCACCAAGTTGATAACTGTTTTCTGGAACCTCACCAAGTCCTACCATTAAAAAGTCAGTCTCTGCAAACAGAACTCCAGCCCTGTGTATCCTGTAAGTTGAAAGGACCAGGTGGTCATGGCCTTTTCATATGAAAACATAAATTTATGTGTTTTGTAACAGATTCTTGGGCAGACAGAAAGAAAGGAGTTCAAGTTCATACAAGGATAAAACCAAACTCACTCCAAGTCTTTAGGATTGAATTCCAGCTGAACAAGCCCATCAGGGTACAAGGCAAATGCACAGGCTCCCAAATGGTAGAAAGCTTGAGTGATGTCCTTCAGTGATGAAAACCAAAGGTCTGTCTTGACTTCATCTGCCAACAAAAGGAAAGGGCTCAGGATCACTAGCCGACAGGAATGCACTGGTCAAATACTTTCAGAATATGAGTTTTTAAGGGGTCAGGACTGGCAGAATGTACTTAACACCTCCATGCCAGAAGAGGTCTGTGAGTAGCAGGGCACACATGTGAAAATGGGTTGATTGTCACAGCAAATCACATCCCCAGTGACTGTTTCAATACACGGGGGGAGGGGAACCTATAACACTGCCATGAATCAAGTCCAGAGAAGTAATGACTACTCCAATTGGCAGCGACTCAGAATCTAAAGGCAACAGGCCGAGGCTCTTTTCAAGCCCTTCTACAAGGCAATCATTTTTGGTAGACCTGATGGTATTGAGCTGGGGATTTTTTGCATGCCAAGCATCTTTCTCCAAAGAGCTGTGGTTGTTCTTGTAAAACTGCCCCAGAGCTGCAGGAAATTCATGGCCCATGTCTTTCACAGTGAATGGAACAAGCCAGATGGGAAGCAAGCTACTGCCAGGATAAAACCCTTGACTCCCCCAGCCTTTCCCCCTGGGTTTTTTTTAACTCAGAGACAGCCCACATGGCATCACTTGAGGGTGGCAGTTCTTCCATACGAACATAAGAGACGCCATCTTGGATCAGGCCAATGGCCCATCCAGTCCAACACTCTGAGTCACACAGTAGCAAAAAAACCCCTAGGTGCCATCAGGAGGCCATCAGTGGGGCCAGGACACTAGAAGCCCTCCTTGGCTGACTGGGAGCTGGCCAGGCACTGGGCCTCCCTTGGCTTCACAGCCCCTTCACTGGTGTGGAGGTGGACTGCTAAAATGCCCTTTTGCAGACCACCCCTGATTAACACTAAGACTGTAAATGCTTTATCAACATAACCCTGCCTCAACAATGTTTCTCCCCTAGATTAGGCTTGCATACTCAAGCAACACAAAGGAAATACGTGGGCATCACGATGGAGAGTGCCCTTCTCCGACACGTCATCTGTTAAATCTTTGCATCACAGAAACTCTGATGGTACTCTACTTGAAAAAGAGATGTTATTTATGTATTTATAACTAAAACCTAACAGCAGCAGCCATAATTTAAAAAATCACCATTTCAGGCAATGTATTTCAGTATTTTCCATACAGGTTAACCCTTTGTAGTGCATCGCTTTGCTGGGTTGCACACTGCAGTGTATGGGTTTCTAGTGCCCATGTTTCAGGTAACAAAACCTGAAGTGATTACAGACCTATTTGCAGTCCATATTTGCTATCTTTGCTACAAAACAAACCAGAACATACGGTGGACAAAGAAGCAAGAGAGAAAGGTTGATATTTAAGGGCTGTGAAAAGCCCTCCTCAGAACCTGGCCTGCTTCTCCCCACCCCCCAAACCAGTGACCTTACATGTCACCTGCTGGTCAACATGCTCTACCCTTCCAGTTACCTCAGCCTGGAGTTCTGGTCCCCTCTCCTTCTGGTTGTGAGTAGATAAAGGGAGGGGGGGAAGGGTGACTCAAGCCCTCTTAGCACGTAATCGTCTGAGGGAAACATATCTTCACCAGCAGCCAAACCACTGCTTTCTTTGTTGCAGCTGGTTCTTTTAAAAAGCTTAACAGCTCCCCTAATTACCACATTGAAGGGAGGAGGGAAACTCCAGTATTTGTGAGCAGTGTGGCAAATTTCCTCCTGCACTTTTCCCTCCTCACCTCACAATTACCTGACGCCTGGTGGGGGCCATGTCCTGAGCAATTGGAAAGGAGGAGGGGGGAGTGGAACAGTGCACTGTCTGGGACAGCAGGGCGTGAGGTAGCTGTAACGACAAGCCGCCAGGCATCCAGTAAGAATAGAGAGGATGTGGGGCAGACCTGAATACACACACAAAAGAGCCCTTGTGTATCATGGCTTGAGTGGGAGGGCTGGTAAGAGCCAGAAAGCAGAGATAAACCAGCAACTGAGCCGGATGTATGAGACACTGCCCTCCCAGCTGTGGGCCTGCTAAGTGGATGGATGGAAGAACGCAACTGTTATCCAAAAGGGACACTCTTATGGGACAAAGGGCAACAGCAACAGGGATTGTAGTATCCCTACAATGTCCTGAAAGTAGCCACAACACAGATCCTAAGAGGCACAGTACTGGAACCAGCTTTTACTTTTTTCTTTTCTTTTCTCTTTTTGCACCCAAGCAGGTATATCTGCACTGCAGATCTGAATGGGTTTAACAGTTCCTTCTACCAGAGTATACTGAGAACTGTAGTTTTATATGGGGATGGATCTAGGGTATCTCTACTGGAGACCATTCTCTGTGAAGTTCAATTCTCAAGATTTCTTGACATGTAAAATGATATGCAACTGATTTGATTTTGTAAGGCAGATAAGGCTTTCACGTCAATACCCCAAAGTCAGGTTAGCTTTCTTTGCCACAGATCAGCATCTTCCAGAGATGGAGACTCTCATCAGGTGTGGGCATTTTGTGCTGGCTGCCCCCAGTAACTATACTAGGATGACACCATCTTGAACAAAATTATGTGCACGTGCTCCTGTTAAGTGCAGATGGGCTCACAGTTGCCAGGTCTCCCCCAGCCAATGGCAATGGAATAGAAAGGTAGGGTTGACACAGCCAGTTTGGGAAACTCCTGGAGATTTGGGAATGGAGCCTGGGGAGGACAGGGACCTCAGTGAGCTACAATGCCATGGAGTCCACCCTCTAAAGCAGCCATTTGCTCCAGGGGAACTCATCTCTGTAGCCTGGAGAAGAGCTATAATTCTGGGGGATCTCCAGGTCCCTGGAAGCTGACATCCCTAGACACGCTGGGTGTTTGTCCATGGATGGCCAATTATAGAAAGGGTCCCTGTCGCATATAGGGTTACCAGCTCCAGCTTGGCAGTTCCTGGAGATCAGAGGATGGTGCTTGGGGAAGGCAGATTTTGAAGAGGGGAAGAAATTCAGCAGACAGAGGATTCTACTGTGTTCATTGACTAAAGCTCCCATTTCCTCCAGGGGAACTAATGTCTATAGTCTGGAAATAAGCTGTAATTCTGGGAGAACTTCAGGCCCCACTTGGAGGTTGACAACCCTATGTCCCAAGGAAACATTAAAGAGGCTGGCATGTGTTCTTGGAATTCTCTGTTGCCTTATCCTCTGGTGAAGATTTGTGGATGTTCTCTCCCCTCATTGGTGGATCTGTATAATATGGGATGTAAAAGGAAGATACAAATGATCTTAAGGGACCCTTCACATCCGGGCCACTTGCTATTTGAGATCTTACCGTCAGGCAGGCGATATAGAGTGTTGAAGGCTAAGACAAATAGATTCAAGGGCAGCTTCTACCCAAGTGCCGTGGTTAGGCTAAATGCAGGGTTATGAATGGTTATTTGTTTTCAGATGCATTTAAATGGTCTATGTATATGTCCTTTGGGGGGGGTGTTGATGTGTTGGTATGTTTGTGGAAGAGCACCTCATTTCGTTGCTCTCATTTTCTTTTTTGAGAACAACGACAATAAATTTATCTATCTATCTATCTATCTATCTATCTATCTATCTATCTATCTATCTATCTATCTATCTATCTATCTATCTATCGAGCCACTCCTTCCCCTGGGCTGCAAAGTTACTTCACTCCCTCTGTGGAATTATGCCATTACCATTTCTCCGGTCATGCCCTCGCTCCACCCTATTCCAGCCCCAGGTCCCTCCTGGCTACTTCTTTTAAGGTCTGCCCCAGCAGCTGGATTTGCTATCATTGGGGCCCATCTCTGTCTCAGGATGTCATGACCTCCCATGGTTGTGGCAAATACCAACCAGTCCCAGTCTAGCTGGTGGTGGTGTCAAGCCAGTTTGGTGTAGTGGTTAAGTGCACAGACTCTTATCTGGGAGAACTGGGTTTGATTTTTCACTTCTCCGCTTGCAGCTGCTAGAATGCCCTTGGGTCAGGCATAGCTCTCTCAGTTGTCTTTGAAAGGGCAGCTTCCGTGAGAGCTCTCTCAGCGCCACCTACCTCACAGGTGTTTGATGTCAGGGAGGAAGGTAAAAGGAGATTGTAAGATGCTCTGAGACTCTGAGAATCAGAGTGAAGGGTGGGATATAAATCCAATATCATCATCATTATCATGCACCCTCATGGGTGCATGAAGAGCACTCTCTCTCCTGAATGGATAGCCCCTTTGTCCTTCCCAAACTGCAGGTACATTATTTTTCTATCCTTGCTGGAACCTTAACTCCTTGAACTCCATCTGTGTTATGCTCCCCTACACAGCAACTACTCTAAAAAGCCTATTAGCACTGGAAATGCATGACCCCACAAACCTAAGAGTTAGTGAAAAAAGGACCCAAGATTGGCATATTTGGGACCATATTTACCCCAGACTTGCTGCCCCTTCAATGATGTCTCAGATTTGCCTCAAGCCTTCATGTCCACATGGAACCTGGCTTGGTCTCTACACAGGTGGTTCCTGAGCTAAGCTGGCTGTCTCTTAGTAACTTCACCATCTGTGCTAAGCCACTACTTTCCAAATGTTTATTGCTTGTGTACTTCTTCCAGTACCAGCACAATAGCCCCATGGTGAAGTTTATGAAATCCAGAAAAGCTGAGCTCAGTAAATGTGCCCACCCACACCTCCATAGCTTTTAACTATGCTGAAAAAGAAGCCACTTTCCTGAAACCAAAGAGCAGAAGCACAAACAGAAGAAAACACAACATCACCTGACAAAATCATCAGGCCCCTGCATCTCCTGGCTGCTTTCACATCTGCTAGCAGCTGATGCTTCCCCCTCCACTTCTCATTAGGATAGGCAATGCCTCTGGGCACTGATGGTAAAGATGATCCTCACTGTGGCTGTGTGACAATGGTGCCTTCAGGTCGGGGGCGGGGGACTCCTATACACAGCGCCTGTTCATGGAAGTAGCACAGAGGAGCTTCCCTAGGGATTTTTGGGCCCAGGATTAAACTTGTCTGCCTCCTGCTCTCTCACCCTGAATGGTTCCATCTGAGACAGTCACCTCATCACCACTCCAGGTGGCACCGCCTCTGCTTTGGACAGGGCATTGATGCAGAGAGAATGCTTCCAGGCATTTTGTTTGAACAGAGACCACCACCACCCCCACCCCCCGCAACAGCGGTGGCGCTGACTCCCTGTTCCCACATAACGAAAAAGATCAGGAAATAGCCTTGCTGCAGGAGGGCAGCTTTTTATTTTATTTTCTTTAACATGACTGGAAGCATATGCTAGAGTGGGGATGGGCAAAGAATCCAAAGAGAAGGAAAGAAGTTATCTGAAATGGTTAGTGAGTGGACTCATTTCAAGGATGTCCCACAGAGGTGCTCTGGAGATGGCAATGATGTGAAGAAGCTTTTCATTTCCTCTTATGCCACTTCTCCTCCATCTTGTCCAGGATACAACTTCTACGCCTTCCTCGCCTGGAGACGGACGAACTCCTGACGCACAAAATCTATTCTGAACAAGAAAGGAGCTGCAGCTGTGTTTGCATTTCCTGTTCTCAGGAGCCACACGAGTCGTTCTCTGGGAGCCACCCAAAAGGACCTTGCACAGTCTGCTGGCAATAGGTTGCCTGCATTTGTCTTCACCTATTTTAGATTTCACTTTATAAATGAATCTTAAAAGGACCATGTCCCACAGATGGTGTGAAAGTTCAGCAGTAGCCTCTCTCTGTTGGATCCTGTAGGATTCTGTCAACTATTCCCCCCCCCCACATACACACTTGGGGGATCATCTGGCCTGCAGATGCTGAGGAAGGAAGCTGCTACAGTTTCTGCTGCCCCATCCCCACCCTTCCCTTCCTTCATCCTGACTCCACCCCCCCAGCTTCTGACCTTGTCCAATCCTCATTCAAACCTATTAATGTCCCTTGCTCTATCACCTCCCTTGTTCTGATTCATGCCAGATGTTCCCTTTCCTCTGCAAAGGAGCTTGTGGCCTCTCTGTTCCCTCCTTCCTGCTTTGGCTCACCTACTATGCTGGCTCCTGTACTTCAGCAGTGTTCCACACTGGGGGCGTCCATGGGAAGAACAAGTGTACCCTGCTCTCACTTGGCACTCATGGTACAGCGTGTCCCACCACACGTTTGATAGAAAGAGAAACTGAGGTTACAGAAAGAGGCCATCTTCTGTTCAGGCCACACATGGCAAGACATTGGCAGACTGCAAGTCTTCTAATGTATCTGTAATGCTGGCACAAAGTGACAAAAGAACTCACTTGTTTTCCCACTGAAACAACCAACAGAGGCGCACGTTGGCTGAAATGCAGGGAGAACAAGCAAACTGGATCAGGGAAACAGAGAAGGTAGGCAACCCAGAGCAAGGAAATGTTGGCCAGTGCAGGGAAGGCCTTGGCTTGGATTCAGCGGTTAGATTCCTGACAGAAGGGATCTGCAATAGCACAGTATGATTTTCTACCCCTTCCTAGCTGCAGCCCCAAACTCCCCCCACTTCCAAATGCTGCTTCTGGGAGATAGAGGACTTCCAGGAACAGCATGAAGGGAACTGAAAGAATGAAGAGCGAGGGGAAATGGGCAAGAATTCCTGGGCCCTCTTCTGCTTGAAATCCTCCAGTGGACCCAACCCCCTGCTTTCATTCCTACAGAACAAAGCTTTGAGCCACACTGCACAGATCCAGAGCACAAGAGAAACAGTAAATCTACATAAGCTGAGCAAGATGAGATGAAGATAAATGCAACATTTTTAGGTCACTGTGGTGGGGAAGGAGGGCAGCGGGATTGGGAAGCACCTGCCCTGTTCCAGAGGCACATTCTTTCCAGTGGTGTATGCTGAAAAATCCTCTTCTGCAGCTTTTACAATTTAAATAGAGAAAAGCATGCTTGCACAGTGCTGACTGGCTAGCAACAGTACAGTACTAAGAGGCTGAAAATAATTTAATGGAATTGGGGGAAAGGCCAGTACCATAACACCTTCAAATACATGGAAGATGCAACTCCATTTGAAATAATGACTGTCATCCTATTTCTAAAACGATACTGCAGACCTGGAAAAGGTGCAGAAAAGGGTGATCATGGATTTAATTGGCAGCCCTTTTTTCCTGGGTTCCTGTGGACACCATTTCTCCTCTCACAGCAAAGATCTTTTAACAACTAGAAATAGACTATTGCAACATGTCCATTTCCCCTTATATCTCTGCAACGAAAAGGGCTAAAGGCTTGCTTTCTTTTAAAAATGAAACCTAGGCATTGGTGCATTAATTATGTTATATAGTTATATGGCTAATTATATTGTTTTAATGTCACATTACTCTAGGTATGATTTTTTAAAAGCCTGAAGAAAGCATTTCAGCTGCAGGCAGGAAATGGTAGTCATGAAGATCTGAGGCAAGGAAACGGGAAAGTTCTTTGTGGATGCTCCATTGCTGTGGTGAATGTCTCTGCATTTACAGTATCAATGAGAATTACATGGAGAATTGTATCCTTGGAGAAGCAACTCAGGCTGACGAAAGAGTCTGAGTACTTTATCAGGAGCTAAAGTGTTTGGGTAATTTTTACTTTAGAAAGAAGACAACTAAGAGGAGGAGAGACATGATGGTGATTTATAAAATTATAACTCGTAGCGAGAAAAAGTACAGAGAGAACTCACCCCCCAGCCCCACCCCCGCCACCACACTAGAACTCAGGATCACTCAGTGAAATTGATGAGCAGTAGATTTAGGGCACACAAAAGAAAGTACATTTCACATTAATGTCAGATTAATATATGCAATGTCAGAAGACATAGCGGGAGCCATAAACCTAGATGGTGTTAAAAGAGGACTAAAAAAAAGCTATGGAAGAGAGACCCATTAATAGCTATTAACCATTCTGGCTACAAGGAAACTCCACGCTCGGAGGCAGTGCAGCTCTGGAATCCAGTTGTAGGTGGTGAGATCAAACAAAGAGGGCGGCAGCTGCCTTCCTACCCTGTGTGTGGGCTTCCTAGAGGGATCAGGCTGGCCCAGTTTCAGCAACTGGATGCTGGATTAGTTTAGCACTTGCCTTTTTTGTATTCATATGATGCTCACCAGTACCTATACAAGCACATGTGTGTGTGTGTGTGTGTGTGTATATATATATATGTCAATCACAAGCACAGTTCTGTGACTGTTTTTAAAGAAAGGTAGGTAAAAATGTTTAAATGAGCATTTAATTAAAATGAAAAAGAAAACTGGCCAGGGAGATGGTCTTGATTGACAGCTGATCTTGTTTTTCATATGCAGGCATTTACATGTCCAAGGCAAACTGTGCAGCTGGGCTGAAGCTGGGCTCATGCTGTAGATGAAAAGCCAAGGGTGACCATGTGCTCCTAAGTGACTCATGAGGGATGCACTGGAATATGATGCATCCAGCAAAAAAAAAACTGAGTCAGGACAAAGGAGATCTGCTCTGGATACCTCAGGCCATACTGTGAGCGGTGGAACAGAAGCTGCAGTCATACCCCCTGCCCCATGTGAGTGGCCTCAGCTACTTCATTAAAACCAAAACCTGATCCCCCTACCTACAGACAGCTGCTGCCAGAGGCTGCCTGCACACTCAAGTTCTTTTATCAACAGGGCTTTGTAAGTGAGCAAGTTCACCTCTGGCAGCAGCTGCAGCCAGCCGGAAGGGGACACCAAATCCTATAGTGGAGGCCCTCAAAGGGGATAGAGAGTTAAAAGACATCGCCAGTGGTTTGGAGAAAGGCAAGATAGAGGGAGAGCGATAACAGGTGGCATCAAAGGAAATGGAAACAGAAGATGCTGTGAAGTTCTGCCAGGGCACCGGCCCATCCAGCTGAGTTCATTCCCTCCCTCTGATTCACTTGAGGACAGCCTGTTGATGTTGTGTTAAGAGAAGTTGGTGACGTTCTGGACCAACATCTACAGGCAAAAGTGCATCAATCTGGATTCAGGTCTGAGTTTGGGATGGAAACGGCCTCAGTTGCCCTGAGTTATAGTTTTCAACAAGAGAGTGATGGAGGAAGTGTGTCCTTGTGGATTTTGCTGGACATTCTTGAATTGTTCTGTACTGCTGATCATGATATCCTCCTGGAGAGGCTGGCCAAGTGGGGAGTACTGTGCTTTGGTGGTTCCATTCTTATTTGATTGGCTAGCTCCAGAAAAGTGTTGCTGCTCTACCTCATGACATTTATGCTGAGAGAGTTCTGAGGGTTCCATTTTGTTCTCTGTGCAGTTTAACATCTACATGAAATCGTTGGGAAAGATCATCAGGGAATGATGCCCTGCTCTGCTTCTTCTTAACAGCTGATTCAGGTGGGTCTGTGAACATCTCAAACAGGTGTGTGGAGACAGTAATAGGATGGATGAGGGTCAACAAACCAAAGCTCAATTCAGACAAGACTGAGGTGTTAATGGCTAGTGATAACGCTGCTCAAGAATTGAGGAGTCAGCCTGCCCTTGAGGTGACTGCACTTCCCCTGAAGTAGCAGGTGGTTGCATTTCCCCTGAAGTAGCACAACTTGAGAATATTGCTGGATCCAGGCCTTGAGTTGAAGGCCCAGATCTCTACTGTGGTACACAGTGCCTTTTATCAGCTTTGGCTGATACAGCAGCTATGGCCATTAGGGAGGGGCAAGAACTGAACCATGAAGCAAAATGTATCATGAATTCTGCCCTGTTCTTAGTTTGTGATCTGAAGTTTGTGATAGGTCTACTGTCAGGAACTTCCATTAACTTTTAAAGCAGTTGCTGGAGATTCATGCATAGAACAGAAAACAGGAGTTTAAAGAGACTCCAAGTCCCTTTAAATTCTTGCTTTCTGTTCCCTGCAAAAGCCACACGAACATCTGAGTGGTAGAGAAGGGACTTTAAAGGGACTGCATAAGAAAGCGCTAAACAGTTGAGTGGCAGGGGGCACCCAGCTACTCACCTGTTTGTTGTGCTTTCTGCAAACACTGTTTAAAGGGACTGTGGTCCCTTTCAACAGGATTTGTGGAGCCACAAACCAGTTCAGTTCATGAATTATCCTCCCAGTTCAGTTCATGGTTCAGCCCCAAACTATTAACTGATATGAACCACATTTTTTCTAGTTTGTGCCCATCCCAAACAGCCACTCCAGTGAACCATGCTCTGTTTATATACCAGTTAGATTACTATAAAGAATACTTGAATAACTGCCTCCTGCCACATTGCCCAGCCCACCGGATAAGATCTGCCTTACAAGCCCTGTTCTCAGTGCCCCTGTGTTCACAGGTAACCATAAACTGGGCCTTTTCAGTAGTGGCATCTCTCCTAGGAAATGCTCTTACCCTTGAGGTTTGCCAGGCAACTATACTGCCTGGCCCCTGAAATATTTTATTTATTTTATTCAATTTACAGCTTGCTCTTCCCGTAGAACACGCTCAGGCTTGTTCATCTAGGCTTTTAATTAAGGGTATCTTTTTAGTATGTTTTAGGTCCGAAAACTGGTATTTTAAGCTACTTAGTAGGCTACATCTTTATGCTGTGGCTGGGTTTTTAATGCTGAATTTAATATTCAATTTTAATTAACAACTTTTATATTATTATTTTTTTTTTGTAAACTGCCTTGAGCAGGTTCCCTGGAGAAGCAGAATAAAAATTTGTTAAATAGATATGAACAAATTGTGTTGGCAGCAGGAAGGTGGAAATGTGATGATGATTAAGGGGTAGAGTTCTTGAAACAGAAACAAAACAAAACAAAACAGGAACATCAGCGGGAGAAGGAGCTTTTAGTTTCTGTCCTGCCAGGTTTCTGCCAGTGGAAGCTTGGGAGGGGGGCTTTCGCCCTGTTTCTCTGGCAAAAACTGGGCTGGACCGATACTGGAAACTTCTTCTATCCCTTGCAGAACCCCCTTGAAGCACCAAATCAGTGCTTTTAAGGGTGAGTTCCCCTGATGTACATCTGATTGTGGGTATGCTTGAGCACCCATGACTCGACCTGGTTTTGGCGTATTATGTAATTGAGCCCTACGAATGTTTAGGTGGATTGAAAGCTTCTAGGACAAAGCCCACTGGCCCGATAAAAAATTGCACCCTCTTATTTTGCTATATCTTTCTCTTTCCTCCTTAACACTGACATCTGCATGAAAGCAAAATCTCAGGTATTTAGAACCTCCTTGGCTCCCACTGTTCCTTCCCCACCTGGAAGCCTCATCTTTGTTTGCAGCTCCGCAGTTAATTGCCATGGAGAAGAAGATGAGGATGCTGCAAACAGAAGATTAAGATTTCCTCATCTCTGGTGCCGACTTAGATGTCTATTTCTGTTTGAAGTTTTCTCCCTCAAAGCTGGGAGGAGGAGGAGAGATCGAACAGGCAGCCAGAGCACAGATGAGACACAAATTAAAGTAAGCAAATACCCTAGAAACGGCAGAGTGTGTGGGGAGAGAAACGTAAAACATCTAACGCCATATCAGAAATCTTTCTCGTCTGTGGCTGCCCACACAGACACTGAATGGCAACCCACATTTCCCTGTCATTTGAGCCTTCTGCTCACATAAAGTACTAATCATCTGCCCCTCCCCTTAAACCTGGAGATGTCAATGAATTTCCCATAAACTGGATTTTAAAGGCACACATCCTGCTTGAATTAAGCAATACATAATTTCAAGAGAAACAAGGAGCTGTGTTAGAAGAGGAAAAGTGAGAGGCACACATCTTGAAAAGAGAAATACACCATAACCTCACAAGGAAGAAATGCAACTGCAAATCTACTGTGAACGTATGAAACTGCATTATACTGAGTCAAACCACTCGTCTATTAAGGTCAGTCCTGTCTACTCTGGCAGCAGCTCTTCAGGGTTTCAGGTACAGAGATTTCACATCTCCTACTGTAAGAGTTTTTTGCCTGGAGAAGCTGGGGATTGAACCTGCAACCTTCTGCATGCCAAACAGAGGGTCTACCAATGAGCCACAGCCATTCCCAGTTATGCTGCATGCTCATCAATGGATTCAGAACCTGAGTACAAGCACATTTCAACAGGGGCTTCTGCAGGTGCCAGCCTGCAAATTAGTAAAGTCAAAAACTGCCTGTCCACATGCATTCTGTGTGAGGTTAGGAAGGCCTTCTGAAAACTATGCAAACCTGAACTATTCAAGAGGGCTTTTCTGCCCAGGTAATAGAGTTGTGCTGTACAAAATGGTTCATAAACTTACTTTAATAATTGGGACTCTGGTCTATACCGGGGTGGCCAACGGTAGCTCTCCAGATGTTTTTTGCCTACAACTCCCATCAGCCCCAGCCATCAGCCATGCTGGTCTATACTGTTACGTGTAGCTTATTGCAAGTAGGATCCTATTATGTATTTTTTTTTTTACCTCTTAATGTATCATGTAAATACTTATGCTGTGCGTCAGTTCCTTCTGGTAGTTCCAGACTTCTAAAATCCTAAAAAAAATGGTTACTGAATGTCCCATTTTGTTGATTGTACTGAAATCATTGAGTCCCTGTGAGAAAGGCAGACTATCAATAATGTAGGTAAATAAATACATTTACAACAGGCCATTTTTCACATATGCACAGTGCATGAAAAACTGAAAAGTGCTTGATGTGGAACATGAGAATTCAGCCTATGTTCTGTCTCCAGAACAGGGTGAAATGGAGTAGACTTCTTTTAGAAAACTACTGAGTTGCCTACATTAGTCCAACACCTCCTTGTTAATATAGCACTTCTCCGCCTTCACACCCAACTGTCCTCTCCTCCCACAATGTCCCTTCACAACAACCCTCACACTGACCATTAGAGGCGAGCTGATGAGTGGTGATTTCCCAGAGGGCTTGGAAAGCATCTGCAGAGACTTCCGAGTTTAAAGACATCAGCTGCAAAGAGAGACAACAAGAGTATCAGTGGAGCAGGCAGCATGGCTAGTAAATGCTCCATGCTGAATCTTCCAGGTACAGCGTAGGATCTAAGATCATGAATTGTGAACAGGGAATTCGTATCTCATTTCCTACTGCACGTGACCTTAGAAACACCATTCTTTTGCAGCCTGAGCTCCCCACTCTTCACTCCAAAATAAAGAGGAAGTAAGAGTGGCCTACCTTTCAGGACTGTTGTAAGAAATCATGTCTGTGAAGTGCTTTGGAATGCATGAACCAGACTATATAAATGCTAAATAGTATTCTCTCTTGATGGCTACAACCTCAAGGGATGGCCTGCTATAAGTATGGAGGGGCCACCTCAGGCCCATAGCCACAAATAGAGCTGCCTTGTCACATGTCACCTTGCAGGTAAGACTTTCCAGTACAATCAATTCACACATTTGGCTGTGAGTAGCCTTGAGATGAGAGCCTTTTTACCTATTATGCAGAATGAGGGGGTAGACTTCTGGAGGATACAACTTTGGACAGGAAGTTGGGGTGGGGTGTCGTATTGCTTGAAATATTTCTCCTTGCATGTAGAAAATGAGCACTTCAGGAGGAAAGGTTCAGTGCTGTCACCTCCCTGATATTCTACCTTATTATGCACAAAGAAAATTTTTTAATGTGAGAGACCACTTTAAAAATGGGACCATCCCACGTTCCAGAACTAGTACAAATCCAGAATGCTGCTATCGCAGTGCAGCTAGATGGGAAAGTGGCAGCCCTCAACTTAGGTCTTGCTTAGACACTGTAAAATAGAGAGGGAAGGCTGAATCCATCCCTCATCCTCGCTTTTTGAAGTCTTTTTCTCTTGGCAGGGATTACTAATTATGGTTCCCCAGTATGAAAAACAAAAGTTGGGGGCAGGAGGATAGGGAGGAGTTCAGGGTCTCTACTTGGTCTACCTGTGCAATGGTAAAATGCCTGCTAGTCCAGCTGGGCAGGGTTGGTAGGCCTGGAAGTGGGTGCCTCACAGCAGAATTCCTGCCTGCATTCTCCAACACAGTGCCAGGCTCCACACTCTCCAGCTCCACCTGCTGCCCATCAGCAGTCCTTCCACATGGCTCCCCCAGGCCTCAGAATGGGAAGGGGTTGGGCCATGTTCCTCCTCACTCCTCCCTGAGGCTGCGCTCCCCTAGACCTCAGAGCAAGCTCCTCTCACTCATCCTTGGCCTGTTGTGGGGTCAGTTTTATATAGGTTATATACACTTTCTTGCCCTCTCCCAATCCTTGGCCTGGCATCTGTACTTAAAGGTTCTCAGACAGCAGATGCTAGAGAAGACTTCATTGTATTGGAGATCCTGGGAGGCTGATGTAAGTAAGGCAGACAATCTTGAGCAAGAAGGACCAAGGCTCTAATTTGGTGTAAGGTAACTTCATGCACCCATGGTGCAGAGTGGTAAAGCTGCAATACTGCAGTCCAAGCTCTGCTCACTACCCGAGTTCAATCCTGGTGGAAGCTGGGTTCAAGTAGTCGGCTCAAGATCGACTCAGCCTTCCATCCTTCTGAGGTCAGAAAAATGAGTGCCCAGCTTGATGGGGGGAAAGTGTAGATGACTGGGGAAGGCAATGGCAAACCACCCTGTAACAAAAAGTCTGCCATGAAAACATCATGATGCGACATGGGGAGGGATGGTGGCTCAGTGGTAGAGCATCTGCTTGGGAAGCAGAAGGTCCCAGGTTCAATCCCTGCCATCTCCAAAAAAGGGTCCAGGCAAATAGGTGTGAAAAACCTCAGCTTGAGACCCTGGAGAGCCGCTGCCAGTCTGAGAAGACAATACTGACTTTGATGGACCAAGGGTCTGATTCAGCATAAGGCAGCTTCATATGTTCATATATGTTCATATGACATCACCCCAGAGTTAGAAACGACTGGTACTTGAACAGGGGACTACCTTTACCTTTAAAACAAACAACTTAATGTACTCACTTTAGATCAGCCCTTCGGATCACAACACCTTGGAAGGACTGCCATGAATAGATCCGTTATGTTGCACAGAGTTGGAGCTCGCCACCCCCCGTCACACTTAAAGCAACCATGGCCTTGCAAAACTCATGTTCACAGAACACATAACTTCCTGACAGATTGTGCCCTCCGGGTCAGCTTTGCCCATCTGCTCTGTGGCCGCTAATGGTGCCCCCAAACCCACTGCCTGAGGCTGCCGCCTAACCTTCCTCAAGAACTCCCCAGCCCAACCCCAGACCTCTGTCTGCAGTGCAGAGGTTGGCTGCCTTTGCCTCAGGCCAAATGGAACCGATTCCTTCAGCCCTCCCTGATAAGATATGCTCTGTAAGCTCTTCTTTTATCAGCCTTCGTAGGCTCTGCTTTGACTCTTTTTCAACCTGTCAGAGTCAAAACAGCACTTAAGCTTGCACTGCCTGACCTCAGGAGCATCCAACTATTTCTCTCTGCCATCCTCACACTCGCTTGCTTCTCCGCTGCAGTGGTGAAACACATCTGGCTGGGTTCATTAGGCAGCACTTAGCTGCCTTTGTACTGGGCCTGTTCGGCTGCCAGCATGGCTCTAACCCTGTAATTTAGTACCTGGGCGCCTCTTTCTGTGTGGCTCAAGCAATTAGACGGCTCCATTTTTACACCAGGCACAGGGGGAGCTGGAGCAACGCAGCAGTTTTGGGTGGCTTTTGTGTGCTCATGAATGGATAAAGGGGCATGGAGGAGCAGAGGTGCTGTGGGCCCAGCTCCCTTTTTAACATGGAGGTGACCTGGCAGGTTGGCAACATGAATCTTATTAAGTTGGCTGTCTGGTTTTGTAGCAGAACACTCCCCCTTCCCCATAAAAAAAACGTTGTATGGAACAGAACAAAGAGAGCAATGAATGGATGAAAGATAAAACTGGTTAAAAAAGGGGGGGAAGGGGGAAAAGAAATTCAAAAAGCAAAAGAGGGAGAGGAACTAAACAAAGGCCTGATGGAATGGTAGAAAGATTTGCACAAGAATACATTGTATTGTAACATGATTTACCATGTTCTTGGCAGTCAATTTGTGATGAGAAAGGCATCACAGCTTTCCTTAATCTCTAATGGGGCCAGTCTGCAGATACTTAGCAGCAAAGTATCTGCACAGATTCAGAGGCAAGCTCATCTATATTAAATTGAGCCCTTGGATTGGAAACAAGCTGGGCGGGCTAGGGTTGCCAGCTCTCACCGGGGAATACCTGGAGATTTGGGGTGGGACCTAGAGAGGGACCCCAGTGGGGTTTAATGCCATAGAGTCTGCCCTCCAAAGCAGCAATTTTCTCCAAAGGAACTGATTGTTACTGCCTGGAGATCAGTTGTAATTCTGGGAGTTCTCCTGCCCCCACCTGGAGACTGTCGCCACCAGCATGCCCCCACCAGCTCAAATTAAGTAAAAGTCCAGGTAAAAATGTGCTCCGTCCAATCCAAGTTGTGTTTCAAGCTGACCTGACCTTGGTCAAGGGATCTGGAGTTCTGGTTTTGTATTCATGGCACAAACCAGGCTTTGAAAGAAAATGTGAAATACTTTCAGCACCCCTATAAATAATAGATGGTGATGATCCTCTAAATGGCAGCTATCTGTTCCAAGATCAGGGGGGCGAGGGCTCTATCTGCTGTTCAACAGAAAACCTGAAAACATTAATAGCATTCTGAGCTGAACAACAAGCAACAACCCCGGTGCGCATAGCTTGTCCTGAGCAAATCCAAAATGCCTGCTAAAGCCACAGACCCAGCACAGGGCAGGAAAATGTCTTAACCCTTTTCCCTTCTGCACAACAAAAAAGCAAATGGGGGGAGACCTGTAGCAGAGAGAAAGGGGTAAGATACGGTGTTCCATCTAAGCCGTTTGTGTGAGTGGCCGCTCATTAACCCAAGTAGCCCCACTAAGCAGCAATCTGGAGCCGCAAGGGGTCTTGCACTGCCCATATTAATTTTACAGCAGTTATATTCTGCTCAAGATGTGAACTGCTTCGCTCAGCAGGAGGAAAAAAATTAGACCCTATTGGGTCTTTCTCTTTAGATCTGGTTAGATATGCGAGAGAATGGAGGAGTGGAAGGCTAAGGTGGTGCTAAACCAGCTTATACCAACTTCAGGCCCCAAGCACGAAGATCACAGTTTGGAATCCCTTCTCCTATGTCAAAAATGTCTTGCAAAGGGGAGGGGGGGTGGGAAGAGGCGCAAAGACAGGTGATTCTCCCTGCTGGGCTGGATTTCTATTTGTGTGGAGGTTGTTGTCAGTGCCGGATTAAACCCTGTGGAGGCAGTCAAAATCTTGGGGCCCCCTCGCAAATTATCTCTGAGTCAGAGCATCTGCCCTGCTGCCCCTGCTTTAGCCTGCAGGAATCTTCTCAAAAGCCCCCTTTGACAAAACTGCGGGAGAGAAGCAGAGAGAGGCAAACTTGGCGATGACGCCAGCATCAGCCAGACTAAGCAAATTGGGCAAAGAGCAGCTCAGTTGCTGGCTGCATGTTCAGACTGGGAGGACTGCAAGCAGGGGGGAACTGAGGGGGAAGCCGACCCAGGGCCCCTAAAGGCGTGAGGGGGCCATAGGCCAGTGCCTACTTGGCCTAATTGTTAATCCGGCCCTGGTTGTTGTTCTTTTTTAAGTGAAGGAATATACAATGCTGAAACCAACCACTCGCAATCTGAAGTAGTATGATCCATCCTACCTTTCATTGCCACATAATTCTCCTGCATGTGTGAAACAAGCATTAGTCTGCAGCCTCCATGCATGCATCTTGCAAAACAAAAGTCAGAGGCATGACTGAGATGCCCCAATATATAGTCTGGTCCTTATAGTTTGGATAGCACTGAGCAGCAGATCTAGAAGTCTGCTCTCCTCTTAACACCCTCTACATTTTCCCTGTGGGTTTTATACCGTCATCACCTGTGACTCCTCGAGCGCTTTCATCAGCGCTGCCTTCGCACCATCCTCAACATCCACTGGAGTGACTTTGTGACCAACACTGAAGTCCTCAAGCGGGCGGAGGTTACCAGCATTGAGGCACTGCTGTTGAAGACGCAGCTGCGCTGGGCAGGGCATATTTCTAGGATGGAAAACCACCGCCTTCCCAAGATTGCCCTGTATGGCGAACTCTCCACCGGTCATCGAAATAGAGGGGCACCAAAGAAGAGGTACAAGGACTCCTTGAAGAAATCCCTTAGCACCTGTCACATCAACCATCACCAGTGGTCTGACCTAGCCTCAGATCGCAAAGCATGGAGGCACACCATCCACCAGGCTGTCTCTTCCTCTGAGAACGCACGCATAGCTGGTCTTGAGGACAAAAGGAGATTGAGGAAAAATCGCACTGCTACAGGACCAACCCTAAATCAGACTTTTCCCTGCAGCCGCTGTGGCCGGACCTGCCTGTCCCACATTGGTCTTGTCAGCCACCAGCGAGCCTGCAGCAAACATGGACTATTGCACCCTTCTTAAATCTTCGTTCGCGAAGCCAAGCCGAGAGAGAGAGAGAGGCTCCATAGATGCTTATTTGCAACTAACCACCTACCATCTAACTTTAAGTCTCCCCTTGCAAATAATTGGATTGAGTCACTACAAACTCTGCAAAAAAAGAAAAGAAAAGAAAGAAAGGCCCTTTCCCCTGATGGGGCCAGAAGAAAAGCATGCAAATTAAGTAAAACCCAACGACAGACTTAAAGACCGCTGGCAGCAGAATCTGAGCTCTTTGAACATAGAATTTTGCATTCTCTTAAACCTGGTATTTGTTCAAGCACAGCGAACGTCAGGATGGAACCCACCACTAAAAGAGAACTGGAATACAATCAGCACTGACAGCAAAGCTTTTCCTGGCTTGCATCACTTCAAGTGGTGGCTGAGAATGGAGGCACGTGTCAGCATTCTTCCCACACCCAAGCATGAATAAAACTCTCTTCATATAGAATACTAGCGTGGGAGAAGAATGGGAGACAGCGTTTTCTCTGACGTGCTAGTCTTACATGTGAAAACGGGGTGGGGGTGGGTGGGTTTACAAAGTCATAACATGAACAGCTTCACTTTCCAAAACCTTGGGACATTTTTTCTTCTGCAACCATCAATGCAAATACATTAAACATGCACACACCCAAATCCAAATGCTACTATCATCTCCATTTTTATCATTATTTTCTCAACCATCTTCCCCAGGGGCAACATAAAGTTGAATGAAGGATACTACAAAGTCCCAAATTCCAAGCCATGTCCCTTTTTTTTAAACCCAAATAATCCCATTAATAACTTCCTCTCCCTGGAGGTCTGTTTACTATCCCTGCAGGGGTCTGGGAGAGAAAAAACTTCCTTTCACAGAAGTCACTGCTTCCATTTTGAGGTCCTCCAGCCGGCACAAGGGCAGCTTTACTGGAGAAGCCTGCAGGGCTAACTCGAAGATTCAAAGGACATCTTCCACTCCACAAGTATAGGGCAAATTCCCCAGAAAGTTCTCCTGCATGAGCTCCGTTAAAATGTACAACTGTAATAGATGTAACGTTGCGATATCCTCAACTCAAATCTCACCTGTATCTGAAGCCTACCCCTTATTTTAATTTTACAGGGACTCAGGGGCACCCAAGCTACTGGGCAGGAGGTTTAGGACAGACAAAACAAAGTACATAATCACATAACACATAATTAACTTGTGGATGCATCCCTGTCAAATGGAACCTCCATGTATATTTCTGAATGCCAGTTTGTCGGTGGCAACAACAGTGGGGGGCTTTGACCTCTGTCTCATCACTTGTAGGTTTTCTGGAGCCACAGGTCAGATGCTATGGGTAATGGGATAGTGGACCAGATGACCCATTAGTAAGGTTGTCATTCTCCAGGTGGTGGCTGGAGATCCCCCATTATTATAACTGATCTCCAGGTGACAGAGATCAATTCCTCTGGAGAAAACAGCCACTTTGGAAGTTGGATCCTATGGCATTATGCCCCAAACCCTGCCCTCCTCGGGCTCCACCCCCAAAATCTCCAGGTTTTTCCCAACCTGGAGCTGGCAACCCTAGCAGCCAGAGCAGAGCCCTTCTGGACTTATGAGAGCTACTCAAACAACAGTAGAGAATTGTGCCATGTGACTCAGCTGTATGTGTGTCCCATCTGCCTTCCCTTAACAGCACCACAACTCTGCCACCTGAAGGAGCTGCCCTCAACCTGGCTCGTGACAGGGCCGCCTCTGACAGTCTGAAGGCCCATAATTATGCCTTAGCACCATTTAGAGTTCCACCAAACCATGGAACACAGGACCAACCAGATCAAACCGTTCTCTGGACAAAGAAACCTCCCAAATCAGCACACAGGCCATGCACACCACGCCATGCTGAGTCAGACCAGTGGCCTATTTCTGGCCTCCTCAATGGGCTTATCAGACACCTGAAGGGCGTCCTTCATCAGCTCATCATGGCAGCAGTCTTGCCCTACCTCTGATTGCAACAGCAGCAATAAATTAACTAGGGATATTAACAGTGGGTTATTGCCAATGAACTCTCCCTGCTCCTGCACAGGGGGCTCCCCCACAACTAAGCTGCTCCTGAGAGTCAGGAACCAGGAACAGAGAGGAACTCAGAACGAGAAGCTGAAGGAAAAATTAGCAGAAATCATCCCCTCTTGCATAATCATCATTTCTGCAAACAGAGATAGATAAGAATTTCTACTAATTTCCAGTTCTTGCCCCAGCCCTCCCCCCAAACTCATTCTGTTCCTTAGGATCCAAAAATGCTGAAGCAGCTTTGGGGAGGAGGGAGAGCATAGGAGGCTGCAGGGGAAGGAGATGCACTTGCTATCTTTGTGGTTTACTGGCTCTGACCCACTGTATAATAACCTGATTTATGACAATACCAAAGGGACTGACTGCTCCTCACTCATCTTGCTGTTTAAAATCATTGCTGCTAGTGGTCATCACAATTTCCTATTGGCAAGGAGATCCACAGGTTAGTTTTTCTTCCTGTGAAGAAGAGCATTTGTTTTCAAACTTGCTGCAATTTCAACAGATGGTGCCAAATTTTTCACAATTTAAGCAAGGCCGGACTTTTAAACCCAATTAAACATTAATCAGCTAAAGCGATCTAAACCCGTGATGGTCGATCTTCATGGGCGGGGATGTGAGTCAAGAGTCCCCTTAGTTTGTTCTCCGGGCTATTTTGGAATTGTTGTGTTACCAAAGCTGGGAACGGTATCAGAGACATTAAAGGCAGTTTTTTGTTCTTCTTATCAATGAGCTGGAGATTTTGCCTATTCAAAGGTTAGTTATCTCAGACTTTCTTCGGTATCTTAAAATAGGCATCTATATCATCACGCTTTTGTAATATGCTAATGTGTTCAAATCAAATTAAATATTAATTTAATTCAAATCAGGGATTAAAAATTAAAATTAAATTTATGTAAAAGTTAAATCAGTTAAAATGCAGATGATTAATCAACTACAAATTCTTTAATTGGTTGACAGGCTTAATGGTAAGATAATAGCTGTTTCCATTTCATTCTCTTCACCCCTCCTCAGCTTCTCATAAGCCCTCAGCTACCCATCCTGCCTTCCAGCTACTTTGCGCGTTGCATTAAGTGGCAGTGAGTGAGTGAGTGCCTGCTTCCACACAGACTTATTGTTACCACGGGCCTCCCAAACTGCTGTGCTTTTTATGAGAGATTCTGCATGATTTTGTCATACTGCTGCTCCCCTTTCAGCTACTGATGCTTTCCCGGTTGTTTCCTAAACATGCTTTAGTACCATCTTTCTTGAAACTTAAACAGGGTTTTTCTCACAGTGCTGATGGGAAATTGCAAGTTTCTGGACCTCCTTGCCCCCATTTGGCACCTTTTTCCTGGATTCTGCTCCCACCCACTGTTCACCCCACCCTCGCCAGCAAGCTTTTTAAAAATCAGCTGTGGATATATTGCTGTAGCCTTCAAACACTATAGTAATGCATCAAGCAACCAACTTTTTTTTAAGCCAGCAAAAAGCCTACTGGTGCTAGTGGGGGGGGGGGAATGGTGGACATAAGGGAGGAGCTAGGTAAACACAAAGAATCCCCCCTTGTCCTTATGGTCCCTCTTTGCTGCTGCAAGTCAACAAGGGCACTGTAGAGAATTGTCTCCACATGGAAACAACTCACATGTACGCTCTTCTTGCAGCTTTGTGCGAAGCTGGCATTCAGCTGCCTTTCCCAGAGATGCAGAGACCAATCTCAAGCCCTTCCCAGGCCTTAACATTGATCCATCGAAGAAGCAAAACGCTCATGTGCTCAGTGGCTCACCTCTTGAGTCATTAAGGTTAATAGTCTCAATACACAGCACAGCAGGTGGAATTTTTCCTGCCTGAAGTAGTATAGGTGAAGCAAAATCATTGTTGCAGCACCTTCTGGATCAAGATGTATGAACCCACAGCAGTCACATAAATTACACCTACGCCACGAACTTACAAAGCTCCTTGCTCACCAATGTATTACAGAAATTATTACTTACAATGGTAACATGTAGAGTGTGGAAGGAAAACCACCAGAGGGGCCTCAGAGCTAGCTCAAACATTGAAGAAAGACACAGGGCACAGTCCTCATAGGCCTGTACAATTCGAAACACAGCATAGGGGTGGGGGGATTGTACTTTCGATAGCACCCCTGCATCAAAATTTTCCCGTGTGATTAAAACGTAGCCCCTCCCTGGAGTTTCTCACATGCAGGGAGATTTTTACCAGATCTACTGGAAAAGGGCCTTCTCAACAGACCATCCTTTAGTAAAAAATTTAGTCATTTAGTCAACAGACCATCATTTAGTAAAAAAACAATAATCTTTAAGGGCAATCTTGCACTGACCTGGATGATCCAGGCTAGCCTGATCTGATCAGATCTCAAAATCTATGCAGGATCAGTTAAGATTTGTATTTGGAGGAAAAGACCACCAAGGAAGTCCAAGTTGCTATGCAGAGACAGTCAATGGCAAACCACCTCTGTCCATCGCCTTGAAAACCCCACAAGTTGCCATAAATTGGCTGCAACTTGATGGCACTTTATACCCCCAATGGCAGTCTTAGAGGCCGTCTGTATTAAGCAGAAGTGTTTACAGGAACAGGTACTGGAGGGGGGAGGAAGCTGATACCACCATCATTGCCCTCCCTGTGGTTATCATGCAAATATGAAAAGCAGCATTGTGGTAAAGGCGCCAGAGTGCAACTGGGGAGATGCCATTTAAAATCTCCACATTGTTGCGCTGGATTAAACCCTGTGGAGGCCCCTAGGCAGTCAAAATCTCAGGGGGGGGGTTGTAAATTAGAGTCAGAGTGCCCGCACCACTGCCTGCGGCCCCCATTGCAGCCACTTTCTCAAAAATCCTTTTGACAAAGCTGTAGGGGAGAGGCAGAGAGAGGCAAATTTGGCAACAACCAGGCAAATCGGGCAAACAACGGCTCAGTTGCTGGCTGCATGTGCAGGCTGGGAGGGCTGCAAGCATAGGGTAAACCGGGGGGGGGGGGGGACCAGTCTGGGGTCCCTAAAGGCATGGGGACCATAGGGCAGTGCTTACTTGGCCTAATTGTTAATCCGGCTCTGTGTGACTGTGGGCCTCTGCTCGCTCTCTCTGTTATGTCTCACACCTCTCCTACCTCCCAAGATTGCTGTGAGGATAAAATGGGTAGAAGGGACCAAGTATGCCACCACAAGCTCCTAGAGAAAGAATAAGCATTTAGATTCGCAACTCTCAGTGTGAGGATCTACACAGCTTAGACTTGGATTGTGGGAGCTCAACACAATAAGCCACGGGTAACCCACAAAAGCAGCATGAGTGGCCCTATAGGTGTGCAACTAGACTTCAAACAGGGGCTTGTATCTTATACTGAGCAATGGCTGAAATGCTGGGTCATCCTCAGAAACCATGGGACTGGCAAAAGGCTCTCTTTGGTCTTTCCTCCCTCATGTGAGCAGCAAAAGAGAGAGGCTTTGGCAGAGCCTGCAGTTCAGCCACTCACTCCAAGACACACACAAGTTTTGCCTGCAACCTCTAAGGGGCAAATACTGACAGACCCTCTGGGTGGGTACATTGTAGGAAGCAATTTCAGGAGCCCTTTGCCTGAGTCTTGGCTTGCATGGGGATGGGGGAAAACAGGAAAAGAATGGGTAGTCCATGGGATCAGGAGCTCTGCTAGCTGGATGGGATGGAGAAGCTGGGCTGGGGGGAGAGAGAAATGTCCCAGGGCCTCCAATTGCCTATCCCTACGCTACAAATCCTGAAATTACCATTTAAAATATTCAGCAGCTAGACTCAGCACCACAGAAAGGATTGGAAAATCCTCTTCCATGTATAAGTTCAAGAATTGGGCAGGCAGGCAACTGTCTGGGACTTTCCAGCTGAAGAGGAGAGGGCTGTATGACCCTCACTGCCTGTGCCCCTCAAAAGCATCCTACATGATCACATCCAAAGGATGTGTGGGGAGTCCATTCCCAGTAACCCAGGATGGAACTCGGTTTTTAAAAGCAGAGACAGGAGCTGCAGGCCTTCCTTCTAGCCTCCAGGCCAGCTCCCTGTAAGCAACACAAATTTTCAGGCTCCACTCAGCAATGTCAAGATCCATTGGAAGTTTAAACTGATGCTGAAAGAGACCAGGCCTGGGGAGGGGGGGGGGGGGGGGGCGGTGAGGGAAGAGCATGCGCCGTGTGCTCTCAAATTCAACTTCTCTTCAAAGGCAGAGGAAAACTGCCAAATTCTATACCCTGGCTCCCTTCAAGCGCAAACTGATCACAATGCACACGTTTTTTCAGGGGGGAGGGAGGGGAGAAGGGGTAGATTAGGATTGAAGAGGCAACACTAATGGTGCAATCCTAATCAGAGTTATACCCTGCAAAACTCATTGATTTCAAAGGAAAGAATGGTGCAATTCTGTTTAGGATTACATGGTTGAGCTAACTAATCAGATTAACTGAATAAGAACGTCTTTAGCTGTTAAAACAAATTCTCCCAATTAATCAAGTAACACGTTTTTTAAATTAGTTGTATCAGTTATTTTTATTACAAGCAACTGTAACAAGGACATCTTAGAAAAGTCAATCCCCTTCCTTCCCTGCACTTGGGAGGAAATGTCTCCTTTGAGATGCCACAATCTGGGCATGCGTCATCTAACAAGAGCATATTCTTTTGTTTTGTCTTTCAGAAACAGCGTATTACTCATATGCCAGTTTATGTCCATTTAACTGAACACAGTCAGTTAAAACTCGATTCATCTGAACAGCCCCATGAAATCCGCATCTGGAAGAGACAGTTTGGGATGCCCTGATATTGACATGCAGTCCACAACAGCATTGTGACATGTGAATCTACCTTTTAGGGAACCAGACCCTTGGTCTATCATGGCCAGTACTGTCTACTCAGACTGGCTGTCTAGGCCTTTCAGATCACCTGCGTCCTGAGTCTTTTAACTAGAGATGCTGGGGACTGAGGGGATGGAACCTGGAACCTTCTACATGCAAAGCAAATGCTCTACAGCTGAGTCACAGCTCCTCCTGGACCTCTAATAGCCAGTCTTAAGTGTTCTGTGGTGATCAGCAGGACAGTGAAAAACATGACCCCTCAGAGACATAACACAGATTTCTGCACAGTTGCATACTCTTCCAGCAGCACAGAAAAATATTACTTTGTGTGCAAAATGCCTCCGTCCAAAAGTGGCCTGATGAGAACTAAACCTTCCATGGAAGATTGAGGGTGGGTGAGCGTCCAATGCAGGAGGCAAGGGAGAGAAACAGATGGCGAGGGGAAAGTGACCTGCTTGTGTTCCTAGTGGAACATGGAGGACAGAAGCCCACAATTCATAGGGAAGCAGAAATCAAAGCCATGCTGTGCCTCTTGGGCTCAGGATGGATGAGGCTTTCCTGCTTATCTAGCCCCCAAACTCAGCAATGAAGCCAACTGTCCTACCACACTAGGTTAGCAGGATGCTTGTCATTTAGCAACAGAACGCAACAGTCTTCTACTGCTGGGGAAAGAGTTACAATTAGACTTCACCCGCTCGCCGTGGCAATATCTTGCAGGTCCCAAACTGTTAATATACTATAGCCACTTCGCCATTCCCATTAAGACACTATCCTCCAATAGGGTTGCCAAGTCCCCTGCTTCCCAGAGTGGGGGACTTTCGCTCGCACACAAAGCGTGCACGCGACGCAATGACATCACCCGGAAGTGGTATCATTGTGCTGCCGATGCTGCACATGGCTGCTCTAGGCGTTTCCGGGAAAACTCTATGGTTTTCCCTGATGCTCTAGCCACATGGGAGGGGGAAACTCTATGGTACCTATTGTACCATAGAGTTTTCCCTCCCAAATCGCTGGAGCATCTAGGAAAAACATAGAGTTTTCCCAGAAATGCTAAGAGTGGCCGCTGTGTGCCATTGCCAGCGTGATGACATCACTTCTGGGTGATGTCATCATGCCGGCTACATAGGGGGAAATTCCCCCCACCGGCCAAATGTGAACCTCCCAGGTGGGGGAATTCCCACCCGGACCGGGAGCTAAGCAGCCCTATCCTCCAAGGTGGAAAAATGGCTATTTACCCTCTAACAAAGGGGAATTCTGGGATACTCTCCCATGAGTTGGCAGACTACAGATCCTCCTGCAGAAGCAGGGATGCATGTGATCAGCACAGAAATTCCAAATCACCCTTGTGGAAGCATCTACCACCAAATGCTTTGGCAGGTAAATACAACACTGGGCACTTCTCTGGCCTGGACTGTGCTTGATGCAGTCCGCAGAACATCAAATGTGGGGCAGGTGTTGTGTGCAGACTGCACAATTTACACGCCCTTCAGAATGCACCAGAACAGTATGCATTTACAGGGGTAAATGCAGCTGCACCGACTGTGATTTGTGGTTAGTCTGTATTTCAGTAGAGACCTGAGACTCCATCTGAAATTTAAACTCAGCAGGGGCAGGTAGTGAATTGTAAAAGACGATTCGTGTCCAGGAAGGATGATCAAACCACCACCACCCTTTAAGGAATGGGAATCATATCCTAGGGGAGGAAGCACCAAAGAGATCCATGGCAGCATTGAGAGCCAAAAAGTGAAATCAAATCTCCTGGGCCCTGTTCAGAAAGGCTCTTTGCTATGAGGTTTTCTATGGCATGGTCTCTTTCCAGGTGCCTCAGGACCCCACACTGATGGAAGCAAATGCAGTTTGCCCACCTATCCCTGGGGGGTAATGAGAAGTAGGTTGCCAAAGTGCTGGGAGCAGGAAGAGCGCACTGTAAATGCACAGCATTATTATCTGGCGGGATGTGAGGCAGGAAGGAAAGGGAGGTGTATAATGTATTTAAAAGGCTTGTCCCAGGCAAGAGAGAGCTGGAAGAGAGCCAAGGGTTTGCGGATATGCAGAAGGGCTCCGAGAACTAGCCTTGCAAAGACATCCTTTGAAACTCAGGACTCCGTTTGATCAGAATCGCACATTGTTGGAGCATATGCTGGAAATGGTGCAGAAAAGGGCAGCTAAAGTAGTTGAAGCAATCTGTCTTAAAGAGGCAATGGGGTTTTCCGCACAGAGACGATTTCCTGTGGTATCCCCTGTTGAGAAAAATCCCTGTTTCTGGTAACTATCCTAGAAAGCCTTATCAGCTTCTCTGTGCACGTGATCTAAAATCACCATTAGGCTTTTACAGTTTCACACGTATTCTGGTAAGAGAGTCTCATGTTCTACCTCACTGCAGCTAGCTGAACCAGTTAAAGACACCTAGCTTTCTGATGAGATAATGTTAGAAAGGCTATTTTTTTCCCTTTTGGGGGTGTGAAATGAGTAAAACCTTCACTCCAAGTTTTAAAATACTATTTTTTCCTCTCTGGACAAAGAACAGACAGGAAGAGGGGAAGCCAGTTCAACTGTTTTCCATACTTACCTCAGCCCACCTTTATACAAATGCTAATAGGTCTGGACAATGGGATGGTGAAGTTCTCCAACCTCCACCTTCAAGCAGGGAACAGAGATTTGGAGGTGTTAAATACTAGAGAGACTTCAGAAAGCAAAATTCTGGAGACTTCTGTTGAAGTTTTTCTGACTTGGCCTGACCTGGCCAGTGGGTGAGGGAAAGAGAGTTGATAAAACTCAGGGGAGCAATGAAGAAGGGCTCTCTTTGGTACTGAGTCCATCAGAGCAGACAGAACTTTTAACTGCGGTCTAGAGGAGGCAGCCATTAGCCATGCAGTGACCTGGTCAGCTGAAAGAAGCTTCGAAGTAATAATTACTCTGCAGAGTTCTGTAATTTCTTAAGCTAAGGAGCCAATCCTATATTTTAACATTTGATAGGCACGTATAGAGAGAGAGAGACAGACGAATTGCGTTTTGCCCACTTCTTTTGAAACCCTTGCTCAGAGTGGTGCTGTGTGAAAATATGCTTGTGAACATTTTCTTTTTACTAAATACTTTATAACTTTGGATGCTGGTAGTGGTTCTCTGTACCACAAAGATCTCCACCTGCTTGGACACACTATTTTAAAAGGGAAGCCAGGGGAAGGCAGGCAGTTAGCAAGTGGCTATTCCTCCAGGGGTGCACAAGGCAGTAAAATGTCCTCATGGTGACCAAGCTCTGGGCAGCAAGAGACACAGAGGCAAGGCCTCACAACTAGAAAGGGAAACAGGGAGTCCTGACCCTCCCAGCAGGCAATTCCTTACAAAGGTCAGGTGGTTGTGGTGAGTTACCCAAGAGAGAAAGAGAAGCTTCCCCAAGTGTTGGAAAAACCTTGGAGGGCACAGTGCAACAGGGCTTGTAGGCCAGTGCAGCCTTATCTGCCACAGGCTAAATAAGGGAAATTTTGTATTTAACACTTGTAATTGGTTTAGAGCATATTAGGCTTCCCAAATCCCCCGCTTTGCCTGGTGACCCCCGATTTGAAGCCTTCTTCTCCCGCTAGCCAAAACTCTGGAAAGCGGGGGGGAATGGTGGCCCTTCCCACCCAGCCCCGATCTCAGCAGCTTTTCCTTGCCCTGCCCTTCCCACCCAGCCCCGATCGCAGCAGCCTTTCTTCAGTTTTCCCAGGCTGTTTCCAGTCCCAATCAGCTGGCTGGCGGGGGAGGGGGGGAGAGAGGGAGCCCCGCCTGCAAAGGACCATGTGCCTTTGCACCTCCAGAGGCTTGACTTGAAAGGCTTCCATTTAGGATGGTGTGTCTGTGTGTGTTTCTGTGAAGAAGCTGGCAGCAAATGGTGAGTTGTGAGGCTGATCCGCTGCTTCAGACTGGCCAGAAAGGGGGGGGGGGAGGGAAACGTCTTCATTATTTCCTATGTGATCGATTCTCATAGGGTATAATGGGGAATTGTTCTGGAGGTTTCGGGGGCTCTGAGGGAGCTGTTTTTTGAGGTAGATGCACCAAATTTTCCATATAGTATCTAGTGCCTCTTCCCAAAGTACCCCCCAAGTTTCAAAACGATTGGACCAGGGGGTCCAATTCTATGAGCCCCAAAAGAAGGTGCCCCTATCCTTCATTATTTCCTATGGAAGGAAGACATTTAAAAAGGTGTGCTGTCCCTTTAAATGTGATGGCCAGAACTCTCTTGGAGTTCAATTATGCTTGTCACACCCTTGTTCCTGGCTCCGCCCCCAGTGTCTCCTGGCTCCACCCCCCAAGTCTCCTGGCTCCACCCCCAAAGTCCCCAGATATTTCTTGAATTGGACTTGGCAACCCTAGAGCATATAGATGTGTAATCCTATACGTTCTTCGTTCTTTTGACTTTGGGAGTCTTTTAGCTCTGCCTCTAGATCCATGCATGTACATTAAGCTGCTATCTTGTCAAGAAATCTCTGAGTAAGATTCGTTACAAAGGTTCGTTACAAAGTGCTGGTTATTACCTTTAAAGCCCCATATGGCCGAGGACCTAAGGGACATCTCTCCCCATATGAACCCCAGAGAGCACTGCGGTCAGCGGGGAAGAACCAGCTGACTATCCCGGGGCCAAAGGAGGCAAGACTTCAAAACACCCGCACACGGGTCTTCTCTATTGCAGCGCCACACCTTTGGAACCAGCTCCCGGAAGAAGTGCGGGCCCTGCGGAGCCTTGAACAGTTCCGCAGGGCCTGCAAGACCATCATTTTTAAGATGGCCTTTGCCGACTGAATGATCGAAGGATTTGCTTAAAATGATTTGCCATCATATTTGCTGATAGAATAGCACCAGAAATGTTGATTTTAACATAATTAGAATGTTTTTAAGATTAATGTTGTTTTAATATCCATTGTATAATTTATTGTATGAAATGTTGTTAGCCGCCCTGAGCCTGCTCCGGCGGGGAGGGCGGGAATAAATAAAATATTATTATTATTATTATTAAAAGATAATTCTGTTTGATCCTTCAACTTATCTGTTTTTGGATTTTGAGGAAAATAGCCCAGAATGCTAAGAATTCTCACAACACCCCCATTGCTGCTGTGGCTACTGATTCAGCAGGGCTTCAAGATGGAGGGTTCCCCCACATTTTCCCTATCCCTGTTGGGGTTTAAAGATATATGATTAGCAGAGTAACGTGGAGAGAACCACGAATAACAGCCAGGCACACGGTTTAGCTTAAGAAACAAAGCAGTTTACTTTACTAATGAAGAAAAGGTATGACTCGGATTTCTAGAAAACAAAGAAGGATTCAATATCCTATCTAGCTTCTAGTCTACATCTCGACTCTCTTGAGTCCTAACTTCAACTGCTCATGGAGATCTAAGGGCTTAACACAAAGGGCAATAAAACTGACCAAATGTTTTCCCCTAGACCACCACCCAAATATATGGATTAGCCTATTAGGGCTCTCCCTCAATGGTCACTATGCATATTGACACCTAGCCTTGGCGGGAAGTACATGCAAACATTCTCATTGGCTCTACCTACTCACTGGCTAAACATCAGCATGCATATACAAACACTTAATTAACTCATGACAACAGGAAGTGAAATTGCATCAAAAACCCAACAATCCCAGCCCCCCAAGGCTGCTGTTTCCTCTTTCACATTAAAACACAGTATTGCTAGATTGCTATAATGCTCTATTGTCACAATCCCCCAAGGTACCAGCTTTTTTAAAGAAAGTAAGGCCAATTTCGCACTAGAGCTTTAATCTTGGTTTAACTCTGTCCCCAAACTGACTTTCTACACTAGAATCAAAGAATTGGAGACACCAACTTTATGACTCTATGATTCAATGGTTTTAGTGTAGAAAGTCAGTTTGGGGACAGAGTTAAACCAAGATTAAAGCTCTAGTGCAAAATTGGTCTAATTCTTTAACCCTTTCCTCTACAGAATTATAAGGCAAAAAAGCAAGCTGTACATTTCCCCTTATAAATCTGCAAGAAAAAGGGCAATCTTTCCAAAAAGATCAGAATAAAGCAGGCTTTGGCAAAAAGAAAAGTTGAGGGAAACCCCCATGATGTTCCAGGGAAGCAGGGGGCAAAACCCATTTTCCAACAACATCTGAGCAGGGACAAACAAGCCAGGTATTTACAGTAAAGGTGATTCAAAAAGCACACAGTATAGAGGTATACAGAATTCTGAATGGTTTGAAGAAAGCAGATAAAAAAATTTTCTCCATCTGTTCAAAGTATTAGAACCTGGGGGATCACCCTCTAAAGCAGACTGGCACCAGACAACAGAAAATGCTACATCATATGACACATGACTCCCTGACACCAGGTAGGGCCATAGCCTCTAGCTCAGAGGCTTTAGACAAAACCTCCAGAATATTAGCATATAAACAGCTCTCGGAGACAACAGCAAGCTAAAATGTCTTCTGCTTGTAGAGGAGGTCTGCCTCTTAATAGGGGTGGGGAATCAGTGGCCGTCATGCCTTGCTTGTAAGCTTCCTTTAAGCATCTGGCTGGTTGTAGCTGGGAACAAAATGCTGGGACAGATGGCCCCGCAGTCTTCTCTAGGAGTCTTCCTATGTTACATTTTAATGGGAGTACTGACAACTCTGTATGGTGGGCCCCAAGTGAACTTGGGCATATTAGGACATTTAGTGATCAGAGTAGGGGGAAGGATACACAAGTAAGCCTGGTATTTATATCCTGGTAACATTTCAGCCTCTGAAAATCAGCTTATCCCAACCAACAGGCACACCTATCTTTTGTTTGACACCTAAAGTACACTATTCGGCAGCTGTCCCAAAACTTGGCATCCCAAGAACCCGAAGGTTCACTTTTGAAAACATTCTTAGCAGGCCTCGTATTTGCAGGAAAAGAAACAAACAACTGGTTGACTCTGTGTAAGGAAATCCTGGTGGAAGACAACTGAGAAACAATCAAAAAACCTGGGCAGGCCGAAACAGGCTCCACAATCATGAGACCAGAGCTGCTATCAGAAGAGAGGAGGCAGTCTACATGCAAACTGAGAATCTGAGATGCCAAAAGCTGGTGAAGAAGCTGTTCCAGTGGTGGAGGTTTCAGAAAGCACCAGCCTGCTCACAGAGCCTCAGTTCCCTCGGGAAGCCACAGTCTTGAGTACAGAGAGCTCACAGTGGCATCCTGGAGCTTGTGTGTGGTGTGTGTCTGGGGGGGAAGTGCTCATCTGTTAATTCATCACCTTATTAATTAAACGTAAAGAGGAAACTATTCCAGGGATGGGAGAAGGAGATTTCTGCATGACATCATGGAGAAGGCAGCCAATAGGCAATATATGTAATTAGCTTCTGCAACAGAAATGCAGAACTGTTCTTGTCCAGAGCTAGATACCAATCAGGGGGTTGCCAGCAAGCTTGCAATATACATTGTGTCCCTTTAACAAGGGCTTGGCTTAAAAAGTGGAAATGGAGAGCTAGCATGTCAAAGATGCACAGAATCCTACCCTTTCAAGGACCTTTGCAAAAGCAAAGTTGGGATTCACAATAACAAAGGTCCTGTCCCACATGGCTTACAATATTCCATAAGGCCTGTGTTTAAAGCTGTACATGGTAATAAGGCTATCTGATCAGTCCTGCAGCGTTAGATTATCCTGTGTGGCAGAGATGAGTCTTGAGCCCTCCTGACCTAGGAGAATGACATGCCATTACCAGGGCCTGCCTGTCTTGCTCACACCTTGTGCACCGTTGCCATCTAGTGGCATGTCCTTTGCTTGCAAGAGAGCTGCTGCGCTTACCTGGAAGAGCCAACGCCGGACAGGACAGGGGCAATGACATTTGCCACCACAGTATAGGAAGGTCAGAAAGCCGTCTTGGAGGAGCACCATCTGCTGGTCAAACTGGGAACTGGAGAGACAGAGAGGAAGGGGGTAAAATATCAGCGAGCAATGGAATTGTGACCTCCCCTCCTTTTGTACTTTAACCCTTTCCTTTAACTCAAGGGACAGACACATTGGACTGGAAAACCAGGGTTCAGATTTCAACCTCATCTCACTGGATAGTTGATGCAAATCCAAGAGATGCAGTGGGACAGAAAAGGAATGTGGGTCAGTAACCCATGAGAGTTAACTGGAGACTTCCATGTACAGGAGCAGTATGCCTTTGAATAGCAGACACTGGGGTCAGACAATAGAGGAAGACCATGAACTTCATGCCCTGCTTAGGAGTGTACTGAGGCTATCAGCTACAGTGGGTCTATGTGGGCATTTAATGTGATCTAAAAAAGCAAGCTATGCTCTTCAGAGTCCATTATGCTTCTAAAAAGTAACAAGTATCTACCAGCCAATGCAGTCAACATTTAAACCTAGGCTGTGCACAACTGGAAGGGGTTTTCTGGGGCTATATCTTGGATCCCTTATTTGTTTAAATTATAATGCAGAGGGTCCAGCACAAGCACGGAAGCTCCCAAATCCCGGGATTTCAGAAAGAAGCTGGAACCCAATTATTTATTTTACTTAAAATATCTGTTGACCACTCACTCTGTAAAAAAAAAAATGCTTGCTGGGCCTTACAATGTTGAAACATCACACAGCTTAAAATGCTAATCACCAAACACAGAAAACAACAAGGGACATCAATATCAAATAGAAGAGAAAAGAAAAGCAGCAGGGGAAAAAAACAATCTGGCAGCTGATGAAACATAGAGGGGTGAACAAACAAAATTTCACGGTTTTCAGATCTCAGGGAGGAAAACGTATGAATGGGAGGTTTGGACCAATTTCAAACCTGATGGAAATGGCTCTGATTTTAGAATGGATAGCGATTTTCAAGGCTAAGTTGCCAAGCAAATTTCTTAGCTAGCACTTGGATCTCCCTGCCAAAGGGCTGGAATCAACCACCAATTTCTTTGGCTTCTACTGGAAACAAGATTTGACTTGGACTAGTGGGTCCCTTGCTTTAAATCCCCTCCCAGTCACGAAACAAAAGAGGCTGCCTTGGGCTACTGCAAAAATTTAAAGCAAGAATCACAAAGGGCAGTCCTGTGGATGCCACCCTGAGCTCACTCCTGGGCTGCAAATGCAGTGAACAAATCAATCGTATTCTTTTTCAAACTTGCTTTCACTCTTTGGTTGATATCAACAGGATTTTGCAACTGCTTAAGCTATAGTTGAATTAGACACATAAGCTCCTCTGGGCAGAACTTTAACTTTCACGTATGTCATTTACATTCAAGGCCAAAACAGCCATGTGGATGCATGGGGCTGGCTCTTCTTGCAGGGGAGGAAAACAGAACAAAACAGAGTCATGTGACCCAGACCCATAAACCCGCAGCTGAGCATCACCAGCAAGCCTTCAATACAAACTTCAGCTGAGCTCAGCAGCTGACCATTCCTTCTTGCCAGTGAGGCTCAGCTAGTATGCCCCACTGCCAAACAAAGGCAGTTTAAAGGGGAGGAGCAGTAGGTGGAGCATCAGCCTACATTTGCAACAGCTCTCCCTCCCCCCCAACCACTGATGTTGTTTCCCAATATAAGACACAGGCGGGCGCCATTTTGAAAGAGAAGTCCTCTGCCTGTGTTGCCAGAAATTACTAAAAATCTTACTCCTCTAGCAAAGTGTACTGAAGGCTCTGGGGGGGGGGGGGGGGCTCTGAACCAAGATTAAAATTCTGGTCAGCACTAGCAATAATATCCGTGGAAACTTCCATTTAAACCCAGAGACTTTTCCACTTTGATCACAGGATGCTTCAGTTCTTCAGAGGCAGAGAGAAAATCCTAAAATTCAGTGAAAACCTCTCCCCTGAGCTTTCTCCGAGAAAAGGAGGAGGCCCCTTGTGACTCTTGGATCAGCTCTCTCTGGGTTCCTGGCTACATCTGTCTAAATTAGTCAGGAGATAAAAAAACAAAAGGCAAAAGCCCCCTCTGGACTCCCTTACAAAGCCTGCCATTCCTTCAGAGCATTATTTCTGAACAAGCGACATAAGTGAAAATAAAAGATGCGGGAAGAAGTCCTGTCTATGCATTAAAGAGAAAATATAATTTAAAAGGTGCCCAGAAGCCCCCCTCAAAGCGATTGCTTTTCAAATAAACCTTTTCCTGAGCGCTTCATGCCATCCTTTTCTGGGACAAAAATATATTTAAGCTGCTCAGAACATAATGATCCGAAGTGATGGTTTCCCCCTGGGCCACGCAGCTGTCATTCCGCTCCCTGGCTGCGTCCCGGCAATTTGATGAATTTCTCCTCAGCAGGAATTGCTGCAAATTTGGAGGAGAACAGAACTCCCAGTCCTGGCTTGAGAGAAAGAGAATTTATTTTTTGAAATGCTGAGCTTGCTCTCACACTCTTGTGCATGAATGTGCAAGGCACACAACATTTTCCTTTGTGATGTGATGGCATGCAAACAGCCCTTGTCATTTTATACGTTTTACAATCTCGGGGGGGGGGGGGCGCTCTAGGGATGCCTATGCTCCCTCCCCAACACTTGCTACTTTTGGTCCTAGTATCAAATCCAGAAACTGTTCAGAAGTGTGTTGGTGAAGTTTCAGGCACTTGCCAATAGGCATGAAGCACTTTCAGACTTCTACCCAAGGACCCCCTGAAACAAGTCAGAACTTGGCTAAGAAATTAAAGGCTCAGTTAAGAAAGATTCCGGCTATAAAAAGGGGCCTCTGGGATCAGAAAAGGTTTGTTAACTTGCGGTTACACTGGACAGAGTTAAGAAGCACATTCTTGGAAGTTCCACTGGAAATATAGAGAACTATCTGCAAGCAGGAGAAGAAGTCAAGTAAATTGCAGTCAGGATAGCTGAAGTGTCTGTGAAGGTCTCTTTCCTTATCAGTTATTTGGGCAGAGGGATCAGCTTTATGTAAAGTAACACTTAGAATTAAATGCAGAACTGCTTACCTGAACCAATACGCAAGGACAGAAAGTGAAACAGGACTTGCCGTAAATTGCTGAATCTTACTCAAGCCCTTTCCTCACCTGTCCATGTGAAAGCAAGCTTCTTTTGAACACATGACACCAGAAAACATGTAAAAGCACATGTTTCTGGAAGACAGTACAACTGACCCTTTGACCCTTCTACAGAAAAGCAGCAGAAACCATTTCCTTTCATTGGGGCTCACATTAGTTCAGAGCATGCAGAGGTGAGAGAAACTTGGAGAGAAAAGCATGCCCCCTTGAAATTGGGTCCTGTGGTTACTTCTGAATTTTCCCACATAGCAGGAGCCAAGCTAGGCAGGACTGTGGGCACCTGCTTCCTTCTCACCATCCCAGAGAAGATCCAATCAGATTTTGCTCTCTGCCACTGAAGTCAGACAGCAGAGATCACATTCAGTCCTGCAAAGAACATGGGACCCTGTGAACAGCTTACAGGAGTAGAGCACAGTGTACTATGTTTTCAAAACATGTCATCTGTCTTCATCCAGAGACAATCAATTCTGCTACAGAATTCTGCCCCATCTCATTGGGGTCAACCAGCTGTGATTCTGCCTTTCGTGGTACAAAGGAAGATGAGCTAGTTCTTGAGACAGGGACTTTTTTGTCCCCCACTTCCTGCCTGTCTGGGGGTTTCTCAATAGGCCGAGTGATTTGCCAGAAATTCCAGTGCTGTTGAGTTCACACTGGCCATTCAAAAGCCATGGTCCTTTGCAAAGCCTGGCCTTCTTGTCATATTGTCTGTCTTCCTGACGCCCCACCTCTTGGGAGAATGCGCCCGGATCTTGACACAGAAGGATTGATGATCCTGGAGTCAACAAGGGGAGGGCGGACTTGCCCCATGTCATCTGGAATCAAGGCTTATTTGTCAGATAATGGAGAGGGCATTTAAATATAGACCAGGTCAGAAATTAAAGGCATTTACTAGGTCTAAATGTCACTCTTAGATCAGTCTGGTCAGGCCAAGACTGTCTGAGGAAAACCCAAGACGGAGACATGGAGAACAGCAACTTGTGGAGAAGAGCAATTGTGGGGCTGGGGGCGGGGAGAGGTGTCCTGCTTGCTCTTAGGGGCAAGTGCTATCAAACCTATTGATCCTACAACAGCCAGACCTGAAATAAGACTCTTTATAGGAGCTAGAAGAAGCAGCCTGAAGTTTGCAGGCCCTTACAGCAGGACCCCGCCTAGCATCCTGTAAAGCCTCACTTGGTTTTCTCATGCCCTGTGGTCTGATCTGAGCTTCCACCTAAACTTTTGGCCTTCTCTGCTCCTAGCTTCTGGTGGCAATTGTGGAGTCCTTGGTCATAGTCAAACCTTCTCTCTGGCCCTGGCTTCTGGCCCAACAGCCATGGCTGGCCACCTGTTCCCTGACAGCTCTTGGGAGTCAGAGGGCCCAGAAACATCAGAGTCTGCCTGGGTCTCAGCTTCTGCGCTGTCAGTCATTATGGCATCCTCTTCCTCTCAGGACTCCTGTTGGAAGAGCTGGGGCTCAAAATGCAGGGAACAAAAGTGGAAGAAAAAGCCCACGAATCCCTGGGTGCTTAGTTCTTTTGCACAGTATGGTGTCCTGGATGGGAGTTTCGAAATCCAGTTTCAGAGGTCTAGAACACAACTGGAAGAGAAGGATCCTTACCAAACAACCTCCTGCTACTTCATAAGCCCACTTCTAAACAAGAGGCCATGAGAGGAGGCAGACTGAAGCCCAGAAATGCTGGGAACCAGCAGCCAGACAGATACTCTTCATTAACTCGTTTCTGTGAGGAGAGAGGCCTACTCTTCAGAAAAGGCTTTCCGGGAGTAAGGCAAAGAGTCAGGAAGCAGATACAGAGAAGAAGCTGTAAGGAAAAGGGGGTGGAAGGAGGCCTGTGGTGCTCTGAAAAGTGGGAACAAACATTACTCAACCATCAGTTTGGAAGGAGATGTAGCAAGGGGTTAGAAACTTATTTCTCTCAATCTGAAGCTTGTCCTCCTTCCATATAGGGATTTTACTGAAAAAGTGTGTGTGAATAATATATATGAGAGACTTTGCCCAATAGCTCACTGCTTCTGTGGATTTAGCTTTGCAAACATATGTATGCCTATCCCGTTCACCCAGCCTTAAATCCATCAGAACAGGAGGGGCATGTGACCCATTGTTAGTAAAGAATATTAGATGATATATCCAAAAGGAGGTTAAGGGGGGAAAGCAAGAAAAAATGGACTGGCCCTTTAGCTTAAAGGGAGTGTTCCTGGTGGGCCACTGCTGTAGAGAGCCAGAGATGGCCAGGAGCAAGGTGAGCTGTGCCTCAGGGCTATCTAGTTTTGACTTGACCAATGATGAACACAGTGGATGTGGGTGACTTCATTCTGTGCCACTGTTAGCTGGGTCTGCTAAGTTTGCTCCTGGGCCATGTTACTGTCCCAATTTACCCAGGGAGGGAGGAAGTGCAACTAAAGGGGATATTCTCCACTAGGGGTGTGCATTCGGTTCGGCCGAACCATATATACAGCCAACTCAACACTGATTCGGCTGTATACCGAATTGGCCGTAGCCAATTCCCATTGCCACCTATTATGCGGCAGCCGAATACGGCTCGCCGTATACTGCCGAATAGCTATTCGGCAGTATACGGCTGTCAATGGAAAAGGTGGGAAAGTAGCTTCTGCAGCCTCAGTGGAGCTGCTTGCCTACTTTCCCGCCTTTAGTGGCCTCTTCCCCCCTCTCCCATAGCCTCCCTGGGATCAGGGGGGGGGAGGGGGAAGAGGAGCCTCAGCAGCCCATCCAAGGCATGCATTTGCAAAATGCATTGCAAATGCATGCTTTGCAGGGCTATTGTGTGTAGCTGATGGCCCAGCCATCAGCTACATTGTTGTTATTTTGATCTTTTGCTTACTTGGGTATCCAAGTAAGCACTGTTGTCTGGCCAATCAGAGAGCAGTGCTATTTTTTGAAATTGCTCTCTGTAGGGCCAGAGAACCTTTCTAAGGAGTCTTCCTGGCTGGACTCCTCCATTGCTGCTGTGTTGGTGTGAGAGATTGTGCTGCTGCTGGCTGGCCCTTGGCTTCAGCTGCTGCCTGCTGCTCTCTCACTCAGCCTTACCAGACTTCCCAGGAGTAGAGAAGACAAGGTAAGACAGTTTTGGGGTTCTTCTTGTTTTAGTTTTTGTTGGTAAAAGGACTAGAGTCCCTTTACTTATCCAGATTTGGGTGGGTGAGTACTGGGTGGGTAGCCTATTTGGGGTTGGGGTTAGGTTCTGCTGGGGGTGGGGGCCTGGGGTGGGGTGGGGGGTTGCTAATTTGCCCATATCTTAATTTAGTGAGAGGACTTTTAAAAGTGCAGTGTCCTTTTACTTCTCCTGATTTGGGTAGCTTGGATTTCTTGGGGTTAGGGTGAAGGGTTTTTTTTGGGGGGGGTGGGGGGTGGCAAAGTTCCTGTATTGTTAAAAGTTGAGTTTTTTACTGTTTTAAAAGTACTGTTTGATTTGTTTACTGCTTGATTTGGTTGGTGTGGGGGTTGGCGAGGGTGTGTGTGGGCTGGGTCACTTTCTTGTTTTTATAGAGTAGATTGTGTGCTCTGTGGCAGGGAAGCTGGCACCTGGGTGAGAGACCCAGAACCAGCAGGCTTGTTGTGGTTGGCCAGCTCTCCCCGTGTTGTTTGGGGCAGGGCTGGAGAGCTGGCACCTGTAGATTGCATGTTCTGTGGCAGGGAAGCTGGCACCTGGGTGAGAGACCCAGAACCAGCAGGCTTGTTGTGGTTGGCCAGCTCTCCCCGTGTTGTTTGGGGCAGGGCTGGAGAGCTGGCATCTGTAGATTGCGTGTTCTGTGGCAGAGCAGACCTTGAGCCGATTGTGTTTTCTGTAGCAGTGATGTTGGCAACTGAGTTTATATTGGTTCCAGGCCTGCAGGGTTCATAGAGTAGATAGAGGGATGTAGTGCATTTGGGTCCTATAGAGATTCTCTGGTGTGAAGTTAGGTTTGGCTTTGGGTGCCCCAGAATTGGACCCCCTGGTCCAATTTTTTTTTCTTTTTGGCCTTGTGGGTTTTGTGTGGGACAGTGCCCTGAAGCTACACAGCAGTTTGGGGGGCTCTCCTCAAAATCCCCTGCTCCCCAGAGCCACTTTTCCCACGACAATTACAGTGAGGAAGTGGCTAATTAGGCTTTCCCCATCATTGTTGGCAATGGGCCTTTTGGGGAGCCCAAAGACAGGGACCCCCTGGCCCTGCAGTTTTTGGGGCTCTCCCTCAAACCCCCTGCCCCCCAGTAACCTCTAATTATGCCCTATGTTGCCATTGATTTCAATGGCCCATAGGGTATAATGATGGAATAGGGGCACCCTCTTTGGGTGCCCCTGAAATGGGATCCCCTGGCCCAATCTTTTTGGGACTTGGGGGGGTTGGAGGGGAGAGTCCCCTGCAAATTTGGGGGCTCTCCCTCAAACCCCCCTCCCCTTCAGGTGGCTTCAAATATACCCTATTTGCCATTGATTTCAATGGCCCATAGGGTATAATAGGGCCGTATATTCGGAAATAGCCGCACATCTACCGTATATGCGGCTATTCCAAATGCGGTATTCAGGAGTATACGGGGATTCCGAATTTTTTCCCCCTGTATACTTCCAAATCTGTGTAATACCGATTTTTTTTTTTTTTTTTGCACATCCCTATTCTCCACCCTTACCATGGATGGTGGGGCAAGCAGCAGAGGAGTTTCCACTACAGGAGGAAGGCAGAGATTGAATGTCAGAGAAAGCTGCAGGTAAACAAACCAGCTGTAACTCCCCCCACCCCCACCCAGGTGCAGCAGGAAAGATGCAGGTATTATGTGCGACAAAGGAGTGCTTGTGGCATCTCTGAATAAATGATTGTTTGTACAAACCTTAAGAGTTTTTTTTTTAAAGGATTATTCATGGGGATGGGGACGCGTCTTAGAGCCTGTATTTGATTTCCTGGAGTTTGAGGGCTGGCACTAATTGCAAGGTGCTTACACCAAAATTTCAAGCTCTAACAGTGTCCAAGAGTTATTAAGAACTTACAGAATCATGCCGTGATCTGGATAGCCCAGGCAAGCCTGATCTCAACAGATCTTGGAAGCTAAGCAGGGTCTACTCTGGCAAGTACTTGAATGGGAGACTTCTTTGGAATACCAGAAAATTGGGAGGACAGAGGCAGGCTTTATTCAGCCACCTCTCTGAATATCCTCCAGGCCCACAGTTGGGGTCAGTCACCAGAAGTCGCCATGACTTCCCGATGCACATACAGAAAATACAAAAATACCGAGAGAGAGGAAGAGCTTACAGAATCCTTTTGATGGCGGTGGGAAGTGCCCTCCAGTTGCAAATGACTTACTGTGGAGACCCTGTGAAGTTTTCATGACAAGAGACATTCAGAGGTGGTTTGCCATTGCCAACCTCTGTGTAGCAACCCTGGACTTCCTTGGTGCTCTTCCATCCATGTACTAGCCAGGGCTAACTTTATTTATCAGATTTGTTTAGCTTCCCAGATGTGACAAGTTCAGGCTAGCCTGGGCCATCCAGCAAAACACAGAATATTTTTAATTCATCATTATTTCGGTATTACTCTTCAAGGACCTCAGGGCAGCATACAACCCCACTCCCATCCCTGAGAGATAAGTTATACCTGTCACATTTTTACCCTAGTCCAAAGAATTCAGGATTGCATACAGTTTTCCATTTTACCTTCACAACAATCCTGCGAAGTAGGTTGGGTTGCCAGCCTGTGACAGGGTCAAGCTTCATGGCGGAGTAGGCATTTGGACCCACATTCTAAGCCCAACACTCTATCCGCTTTACGTGAATTACCTTAGGATGCCTCACACTCTACTCAACAACCAAGTTAAGGATAGATCAGAATTATAAGGCGATATAACAAATCAGAGCAGCTGAAAGTGAGGGGGCGGGGGCTCGCCTAAGCCCCCCCCTGGTGCTTTCTTGGCAAAAAGAGAGATTTGAAAGCGTGGCACCCCGCCCACAGGGACAACAGTGAACCAATGCCAGATCCGGCCCCCCAAGTATTCCCTCCAAGGCTCCGCCAGGAAGGCAACGTTTCCTTTGCACGCTGCTGTGGGCAGAAGCAGGAAAGGCTGATGCCAGCGCGATGTTCCCGCATCCCACTATGCCACCCCCCGACGACGCAGCTCTCCCTCCGCTTGTCTGACATCCTTGCGACGACGCTTCCTACAACGCTGTGCAACTCCTTCTTAGCGCAGGCGAGGCGGGCTAATTACTGTCAGCGGCTGGTACAGCCCAGCGATCCCCCCCTCCTGCGGCCCCGCTTGGTTGGAGCCGCGCAAAGCAAGCCCTTCATTGGCATTCCGGAGCAAGCCCTCCCGCGGGGCTCGGCGCTCAGTCGCCATTTATCAGAGGCGTCGCACATGACAGGTAACCTACTTTCACGAGCCGACTAGAATATTCACAAGGTTGCGCTGCGTGCCGCGCCGGCGCCCATCCTCATACAAATGAGCGCGCAAGGAGACGCACGGAAGACAGGCCAGCGCCCCAATTCCACCCAGCCTACACGTGAACGCAAACGCACAAGCCTATACGCGCCTATTACTCTCTCCAGAGAACTGCAAGGAGGCAGAAATGCACATGTGGAGGGCCTGCTGCGCCTTCCTAGCTCAAAAACCCCTAGGGCAAAGCAGTATTTCCTGATGGAAGCCGGCCTGAGCCATGCCCACGAAAGGGTGGTCTAAGAAGTTAAAATAAATAAATAGGGGAAGGCTCTCTCCGAAATCTTTTTGGCTTTGTAACCCTCCCCATACCTTTGCTCCTACCCCCTCCCACTGCTGGCCATGCAAGTATAATGGGATAGTATAAGGAGGGAGCATCTGAGCTTGTTTTCCTTCCACTTTGAGTGGCCTGCAAATTCTCCCCAGAAACAGGGGTCAAAGAGCCAGCAAAGTGTTCTCCCAATAACATGACTCTTCCTCCACTACAGTGATATCTTGAACGCACATCTCAGGGGCAGGATATTGCTGGAGATGCTGGGTTTGGTGGATTTTTAAAAAGATGCCACAAATTTGTGGAGGAGAGATATATTTACAGCTATCAGCTATGAAGGCTAAAATGAACCTCTATGTATGGAAGCAGTATATCTGTGAATACAAACTGCTGAGATTATACAAGACTAGCACCTTCCATGCCTTCTTGTATACATTCCTGAAGTATTTGGCCAGACGTGGTTGGAAACAGTATACTGGGTTTAGGGAACACTGACTTCAACCAGCAAAGCTGTTCTCAGGATAATACAATAATAGCCCAGACTGGAGAGGCTCTATATTAACCCTACATCTACAGCTGACCTAAAAACCATTCTTGTTTTGTTATCTGATAAAAAGATCCTTGCAGTCTGAGTACAATTATGCTAACGATTGCACACAACATGTGAGCAAATATGGTACCACGCATAACCAAGTTTGCAAATGCTCATGAGCCGTTACAGGACACATGTGCATGCAGGCACTGTTTAAGAAGCAAGCTGTTCTTCATTATGAGTATTATTGCCTCCTCTGCATGTAAAGAAAATGGGTTTTTTAAAACCTTTGGATTTTCAGCATTTTTTTTTCCTGAAGCTTATATATCATGATCTCAGAAGCTGTCTGAAAGCACACCAAGGAGTATTCTTACCAAAGACTAATCTTGCCTTACAGAGAATATTCATCTGTGGAAGAATAAAACACATCTTCCAGTTTATTAAACTGTGGGTGAGATTGGAAATCCCAGAGGCCACTGCTAATGCAGAGCCCAAATCAACTTGTTTATTAATCTGAAAGTAAGCCTGGTCTCCATGCTAGCAGTGGCCCTTGAGATGTCCCTTTCCCTCACCCAATTTCATCCCATGTCTCTGCTGCCTCCCAGTTTCGCCAAGGCCTGATTAATCAAGCACTCGCAATGTTAATCAGATCCAGGATTCGCATCTTGATGTTGCTCCAGCAAGGCCAAGTGCCGTTAATTATTAATCCCTATTATTAAATAATATGCCGGCAGGGGCTATGAAGGCGAATGCAGCGGAAGCAAACCTCAGCTGTTTTTAAGGCAATTAACACAACGTTTGCAGATCGTGTTTCCAGCAACAAGCAAAGTAATATTGAAATGGGAAGTAACCACGGTAACAATTCTTTTTGCAAACCATTGTACGTGATGGGTCGCTGACATATCCCTCCCCATTTATAAAACCCTGGGTTTTGCAGAGAGTGGGCCATGCATATGACAGGCAACTCAAGTATAGCAGGTAAACCTGCATCTGGGCTGCTATACCACATGAAACTGCAGGTAGGGGCTCACCTGATCTGCACCCCAAAACATCTTTACAAAAGATGTGCTCTGAAGTTTTGAGCTGCCCAGCTGCATACAAGAAAAGGTTGCTTAAGCTCCCCACCTCTAAGCCATTCCACCATATTCCTGAGCTGAGATGCCCCCACCCCACCCACTGGGGCTCTTTCACATCAGGAAAATTGTGGAATGGGTGAGCTTAAGCTGTGCAGCATGGGCCCAGTCTGAAGCAGGCCTGTTGGATGCCTCCAGGACATGTCTTTCCTATGGAGGAATAATCATCCACATGAGCCTCATCTGCAGCCTGAAGGGTTACAATCTAGACATGGGTTGACCCCTTTAGTAGGAACCTGGCTTGCATCACCTGCTGTGTGGCACCCTCTCTCTCAAAGCAGCAGCAGCATCCTTGTGGCTGACAAGCTATTCTTGGTCCAACAGCTCATAGAGGGAACTCACTTGAAAAAAAGACTTTCCAGCTGGTTCTGAGGCATCAGCCCAGTGGTGTCAAGGGCCAGAGCAGTCTTCAGGTAAGGAGTGGGACCAAAGATGCTTTCTCCAGGATGCACAGCTGGGATTGTGCGCTGGCGGATAGAGAACTTATTCAGGAACAACCTGAGAAGGGAAGAAAGCAATCATAGGAAAGCGCTGTTGCAGAAGAGGATGGTGAGACTGGGCAGTACACTGAGAGAGTGATCATCAGTAGCCTTAGTTACCAACTGATGTTCTAAGGGACAGGCACCCCACATGTGGTCCACAGGCTTGCCTGAGATTTTTAGCAAAACTTTTTTTTTAAAACTGTTCAAGCTTACTTCCACTAACATTGCATCATTTAACTGGGGCATCATGAAGAATTACTGATAAAATGGAAATAAAGCTGGAGTCCGGTAGCACCTTTAAGACCATCAAAGTTAAGTCTTAAATGGACTCCCCCTCCCCCAGACCAACTTTAAGACAAAGTCGGTCTTAAATGGAAATAGGTATGAGTAAACTGCCTGATGCACTTAACTCACGTTCAAGGCATGTCCAGTATGTGTATGGACCTTGTCGACTCAACTCTGACATTCAGGACCAGTGTTATCACATTGGAGTTACTGGGCAGCTACGATAGTGGATGGATGCGAGGCACAACCTCATAAATCATGTGACCCAGTTATGAAAAAAAACCCTTTGATGCTCCTGTTCTAGGAAATGGAGAGGGGGTACCCTTGAAAGGTTTCCAGGTATGGCCTTCAGTGAGAAGATCAGCAACAATGCCCCAGTTTCCTCTGAAAGGCAGCAGCCTTCTTATGCAGTCTGCGGCCAATGGAGGGTGACTGGCATGATCCAGGGTGCACTGTCAGGTCACAATGAAGAAATGCTGACTGGTTCCCTCAAATCCCCCTCCCCCAGTTTCCTCTGCAGTGGAGGGTGCCAGGCAGACAAGCCTATGTAGAACGGATTCCCTGAAGATGGAGAGGCTTGACCTCTAATAATCTAACATTCTTCCAAAGGCATCTTGGGGCCAAACTATGCATCTCAGTGTTCAACTGGCTGGGTTCCCCAGAGTTATCTGACTCAAGGTACTTGTCAAAGGAACTTGGTTCTCAAAAGTGCAGGGCCCTCATTTAGACTGGGACCATGATGTGGGGAGAGCAGGAGATCCTGCCTTCCCCCTGCACCATTTTTCCAGACAAAAATGCCTTTTGGAGGGCAGGCTGCCCTGTGTAGCCAATCAGAGTGTATGAAGCCCCCCATGGGGCATATAGCACCCACTGGGCCATTTTGAATAGGGAAGATGGTGTAGTGGAGGAGGCTGAAGCCCCTCCCTTCTGGCACTGTGTGCCTGATCTGAATCACGGCCTCATGTGCCTTTCAAACACATGCCCTCAACCTGACATCTGATGCAAAGTCGGGTTGGTGAAACCAGGCGATACACGTTAAAAATCAAAACTTGTAATTTAGCTGTCAGATCATGATGGCACTCCTGCTTAACCCGCAATCTGTGTGAGTAAGGTTGGGCAAATCCTTCAACCTCCGTGCTCAAACCATAATTTTGAATATAGAGACATTTAGATGGTAATTTTGCAGCTTACTGGGGGTGGGTGGGAAACAGTATGGTTCCCTTCCAAAAATCTATGCTCTTAAGGAACAGGGTGGTGCCGCAAAAAGCAATTAGGTTGACTTTTGGGCAAGTGTGGATAGGGCCATTCAAAGCACATGGCAAATGAAGGGGTCATAATTCTGAATCAGACTGCCCTGTTTTGTCAGGTTCACTTTTAAGTTCCAATGTGCTGTAGCAACACTCTTGCAGCTGGCGCCCAAGAGCAGGAAGAGAAGATTAAGAGACACTGGATTGATTTCTTCTTTAATCTCTGATCCCAGCGGGGCTCTTGAATGCCCCTTATTGATTGCACACACGCACATAAAAGTGGTACAATGACCATCCACTGAAAACAATTCAAGCCAACTATATGTTGCACTTTGGGAATCGCTCCATTCTGACAAAGCATGAGAATGGCCTTGGCTGGTGAGAGTTATAGGGCTCCATCCAGGGAGAATTCGTGCAGGTCTCACTGAAATGAGCTGTGCAAGAGCACCTCCCTTACAAAGGTTGCAGGAAAACTTCCTTCTGGATTGTACTCATATTGTATTATGGGAGAAGGAATGCACAAAAGAAGTTTTCTCCCTCAGGAACCAAAATGCCTTTAGCTATAACTGGGGGAAAGGGTCTGAGTATCCAGAGAAGGTCTGGAAGCCGCAGAGGGCTGAGGCAAGGAAAGTGTGGGAGCAAACTGCTGTGGGGATGCTCTGTTGCCACTATGACCACCTTTGCATTCACAGCACCAGTGAGAGTAGCACAAAGAATCATCTCCATGTGTATGCACTCCTCGTATCCAAAACTAACTGCACTAGACATGGGAGTGAGGGAGATGGGAGAGAAGGTGGAGACAACAGGTAGGTCAGCTGTGAAACTTATGTGCAAGATGGGCTCACTCTGCCTTTCCTGAAAAAATGCTGACAGAGCCCACAGAAATCTGCTATCTGAAATGAGCGTATCCAGCTGATCCCACAAGGATGCATTTTTCCATCTTCTGGGCATGGAGCGGTGGTCACTGGGAGTGTATGTGAGGGGGGAGGTATTTGTGAATTTCCTGCATTGTGCAGGGGGTTGGACTAGATGACCCTAGAGATCCCTTTCCAACTCTATGATTCATTTACTCCCTCTGGCTTCCTTCCAGCAGCCCTATTTTCAGGAGTATCCACACAATGTTGTTCTTTATTCATCCTGCTTTGTTGCAGTATTTTCCAAACTTTTTTTGATAGACTCTTTTTGGACAAAACTGCAGTCAAACTGTCTTTGGAGCCTGTGTGGCTGGGAAGATGTGCATTTTTTTCAAGTCCTGCCCACAAGAAGGCCCCTTGCTTCCATGGCCCACTGGGGTGTCAAACATGCAGCCCGGGGGCCAAATCAGGCCCGTGGAGGATTCCCTAAACAACTGTGGCTGTTATCTGCTTTCTTCTCCCTCTCTCTTGCTTCCTTCTGCATAACAGCTTGCTTTGCCAGGTTTGCTCAATCACACAGGATTTGCAGAGCAAAGCCTCTATTTTCTCCATTGGCTGAGTCGCCTCCCTTGGGGAGGAAGAGGGGAGCTTCCTTTGCTCAGTTCCCTGGATCCCACGGTAGACATGCAAAGAAAGCACCTTGAAGACCAAGTGCTCATGTTTTAAGCATGTTTTATTTTACTTTAAAATATATTTAATTGTGCTTGTCTTTGTCCTTTATAAAGTTTATCTCTCTGCTACCTAATCTTAAAGGGGTACACACATGGCCCGGCTCAACATGGCTCGGCCTGACAAGGTCTCATTTATGTTAGATCTGGCCCTCACAACAAATGAGTTTGACACCCCCTGCACTAGATGACTCTTCTGCTAGCCACAGAGGGCTGAGGCAAAGAAAGTGAGGGGGGGAACTGCTGTGGGGATGCTCTGTTGCAACTGTGACCACTTTTGCATTCACAGCACCAGTGATAGTAGCACAGAGAATCATCTCCATGTGTGAGCAGCTCTCATGTCCAAAACAAACATTTCCCTTAGAATAATGCACTGGCACTCCACCAAAGGGATGGGCAGCATCCCTTTCTCTTTCTGAGACCATGGTCATATTTAGAAATTGTTCCAGGGAATACAGCCAAATTACAGGCATATTTTAAAGAAGCAATGAGGGCTACCCCCCCAAAAAAACCCCTAGCAGCTCCATGTTGAATTCTTCAACCTCCTATATATGTATAGTATATATGTATATATAGTATGACTTGTATCCTGTCTTTGAATGTCATTATGACTTTTCTTAATCTCATCACTGATTGCCACAGGGTAAATGATGTGGTGTGATGATGACAGAGCAACAGGAGGATGGGAAAACTCTGAACAGGGCTGCCATAGAATTGGAAGGCCCTCCAGGGTCATCTAGTCAACCCTCTGCACAATGCAGGAAATTCACAAATGCCTCCCCACCCCCCGCATATGCAGTTCTGCTCTAAGATTCATGTCCCCCAGCTCTGCTATGCCAATACACCAGGCTTAGGTGAGGGATACAGAAAGCTGGCTACTGACTGGAAAAGGAGTTTCAGGTGGGAGGATCAGATGGGCCCACCAGTTTTGTGTCCAGTGCCCTCTGCTCTTCCTCTGACATGATTCGGGGCAGAAGAATGCTCCTCCTCCTTGTGTGGCAGCAGCTGCCATTGGCCTTTTATGTGAATGTGCTTTGCCCCTTCCAGGCCTGCCCCAGAGACCTAGGCAACAGCACCTAGTAATCAGGAAACAGGAAAGATGCTTGGAGGCAGTGTGCACTGCCTCCAACCTGACTGCAAGAAGGAAAAACAGCGGCTCTGAAAGTCCTTTGTGGAGTTCCAGGTCCCAGTGATTACCTCACTGAGCTGACCTTTAGTTCCAGCCACACACATTCCTTCCCACGCAGACACATTCACACACATTCTCCATGCCTCTCAGCAGGCCTCAGATTCAGTGGGAGCTCACAGGAGCACAGCTCCTGAACCTTTCTGAGAGTTCCCCCTCCTTGTCCATTGACTAGTAAGTGCAGCTGCATAACTATCCCTGGATGAGCTCCACCCCCTATTTTTCTACAAAATGTCCTCTGCCTCTCAGTCTCTTTATCATCCACTCCTTTTTATTTTGGGGGGAGGTGGGCACCTGAGTAATTTATCATGGAGTGTGAAACCAACCTCAGCTCCAATACTGACACTAAGCAAAATTGCACTACCCAGCGGATTAATTGCTTTCATCAAGAGTGCCAGCTCTCCCCACCTCACCTACACCCTGTCATCCCCCTCCCATCACCCCTTCCTGTGCTTTTCCTCTTGACTGCAGCCCGACAAAGCAATAACGCTTCCACCAAGTCTCTGAGTAATTGCCCACTCCCTTGCTGGGATAATGTGTGACAAGCGATGCTGAGCCATTTGATCGCATAAGGAGATGCCGAGATTGGATGTAGGCAATGTCAAGAGCCAGCTAGGAAGCCACTACTGCTGCCCTGCAGTGGCTTTTAAGTGATCACTCTCTAAGCTCAGTGGCACAGGCTAGCTGGTGGGCTATGAAACTACAGGACAAAACAAACAGGGGGGGAGGGTGGCAAGTGTGTGCTGGGGGAAGGACCTGGGATGACAAAAAATAAGTCCCCTTCTCAATCTTTTTTCCAGTTCAGCCCCTACTGTAATTGAAAATGGTTTTTCACTGGGATCTCTGCTATTCTTTCTTTTGTATTTGTGCCACTGTATAGAAGTATAAGATGGAACAGGTTGCTTATGAAGGAGGAGGCTGCAGCTCAGCACCTGAGCACTTGCTATGCACACAGAAGGTCCCAAGATCAGGTCCCCACCCCTCCCGGTGTTTTCAGGTGTTGGAGAAGAGTTTCTGCCTGAGACTCCAAAGAACTGCAGCTGCCAATCTGAACAGACAGTTCCAGGTGAAGTGGACCCAGGGGTAGAATTCTAGCAGGAGCTCCTTGGCATATTGGGCCACACACCCCTGATGCAGACAATCCTCCAAGAGCTTAGAAAAAAAGAGCCTTATAAACTCTTGGAGGATTGGCTACATCAGGGGTGTGTGGCCTAATATGCAAAGGAGCTCCTGCTAGAATTCCGCCCCTGGGTGGACCGATGGTCTGTTTCTATGTAAGGCAGTTTTATGGGTTCACATTAACTGATGGCCAAACATTTGTAAGAAATGTCCAGATTTTCTGCACCCATTTCCTATGTCCAAGTGTTGCTTGGCACTACATAGATTTACCTGCTAGTGATCAGTTCACCAAGCACATTTTATGCACATGTGATATTTTGGGCTGTCAGGTCTCTGAAAAATACTAACACCTCCCCTCCCCTCCCAAATCAATATGTGTACAAGGTACTATAATGTTCAAAATACACTTGTTGGATAGTTTAGGAAGTGCTTAGCAAATCCAAGAAAAATAAACTTGATGTTCTGATGCATTATAGAACTATTTTTAGAACTATTTTTTTTTAATTCAACCATTTTAACACACTTCAAAATTAGGAGTGCTCTGTCACTCAGCCTACCATAGCATTGTTAATGTGGATGCACACAGTGGAAAGAACTCTGAATGGGTAATATACTCTTGCATTAAATAGTCCATGATTATCATGCTACCCCAGTTTGTTGATTTGGCCTGGAACGTCCGTGTACATTTGGCATAACCAATGGTAAAGCTTTTCCTCAGTTATACCACTGGTGTGGCAAAAGCTGCTGCTGCTAACAGTGTATAAAAATCCCAAAGCTGATAGCAGTATATAAAAATCATGTAACTCTGTGAATGTGGCAAAATTGGCAACATCAAGTAAAGCCATAGAAGTGTAGGACCAATGTCTAAACATGCATATTCTGTTTTATTCTACCTCTAGAGGACTAAATGTCTTCCTAAAACAACCTATCCTCTGGCAAGAATCATGAGAATGCTGGCCGAGCTCTTGTTCCTAGGGAGACAGAACCCCTGAAAAGAATCAAAATCAAACTGCCCTTCTCTGTACTTCCACAATGGAACATTTATATGCTCTATGTAAACTAGTATATTGGTGAGAACGGTTCATTGTCAGGCTAGGTGTTTTTGGATTTAATAGGCAGAGAGTTTTTCCATACATACACTTCAGCTCTGTAGTACAAGGGCTCAGTTGAGCCCTACAACTAACTGGAGCAACTCCTCTGCTTCCCGGAGCTATCCATGGTCCTGCAAAATCTCTTTGTAAGGCTGCAATCCTCTGCACCCATATAAGAGATGAAACCTGACTGAGCTCAGTGAGACTGACTTCTGAGTAAACGTGTAGGACTGTAATATTCTGACTTTGGTACCTGTTTCTTCCTCTCCCCAGTAATGTGCTATCATCTCCTTGCACCTGACTTCAATGAAAGGTGACAGGTGTCTCCTGTTATCCTTCTACATGCTTCCCAGCCATTCAGTAGAAACTGCCCAGCACTTGTGGGACTCAACAACAAAAAAAAGGCCCACTGAGCCCAGTCAGCTCCCCACTCCCCATCAGATCCATCCTACTCAGTAACAAGATAGTGTTGTGTTACCTGTAAATCTCAGGAAATATACTTGTGTTTTCTTCAACTATCTCCATAGAATGGAGTGAACTGGAGACTAGCAGCTTTTCTCCTAGGCTTCTTTGGAGCTCCTCTTCATCCCGAATTTGTTCCCTAAACAAAAGGAAACCAGGACATTGTGAAGGCAGGGCATGAACCCAAGCATAGTGTTTGTATGTGTGTGTGTTAGAATTCCAGCGTATTTATTTAAACAGGTTACTCACCTGTTTGCTCACCTCTTTGAGTGGTCTTCTGTGCATTCACACCCATGGGATAGTGCACCTGTACCAACCCAGATCGGTACTTAACATGCCAAGGGATTTTCATGCTCAAACTCCAGTGGGTGTGCACAGGAACCCCACCATGTATGGTCACCTGAGTGGATGCGGACATCCCACTAGTTCCTTCTGACCACAGTATGATCTTAATTAAAGCCAAAGGACTGACAGCAGTGGGGAAGGAAGGTGGGTAGTGTGAATGCACATCCAGTGGATGTGATGGCCATCAGTAACACTGCTTTCAGTGACAAGAAACAAGGGGAACAGGTGGTCAGGGGGTTGGAAGGTTTCCCTGCCAGGTTAGGTAGGAGGAAAGCAGATCCCACAGCGGAGTGGGTGGTTTGACTGGAGCATAAAGGCAGAGGAGGCCTTTTAGGAACCACAGTATTAGGGTGCAAGGATAATGGGTACTCATCAATGGGGGTACGATGTGCACCAAGGCAGGTAGGTGGCAGACCCTAACAAAAGAGGAGCTGAGGTCTAAGCCTACGAATGACAGAAAAGTTAGAGGTAGTAGAAAGTCCCACCATGGGGAGGGGGTGTCTGGAGGGCATCCATGAGGCATAGAAATCTAGATTATTTGGAAGTGTGCAATTTATGAAAGGAGAGTTTTCTATTACTCAACAACACAGGGTGTGCCCTGGCTGAGAAGAGCGTAGCTATGTTCGACAGCCAGAAGTTCTAGGAAAGTGATATGATGGTTGGCACGGTCAGGAGGTCATGGGTTCCTGGCACAAGACCGTTTGTGTGCACATTCCAGGCCCTAGGAAAAGTATTTGCAATTACCTTAATTGATGGAGTAGGGTGTTGGAGAGGTGCCCCTGAAAGCCAAGAGAGTCCCATAGCCAGGACACTGGGTGACAGGAAGAGGCAGAGCCCAAGGGGTCTCTGAAGGGTCAGAGAGTTTTGAGTCACCAGAGATGCAGGATGTGCATCTATCACTGGGTGACAGGGTGAGGTGGAGCAGCAGGGGATCTCTGGAGGGTCGGAGAGTTCTGAGGCACCAGAGATGCAAGATGCACATGGGGAGGTTGGTAAACACCAGGACTGAGGTGGCCAGCCATAAGGCCTAGAGGTGTTGAATTTGGAAAGCCATGTCTTCTCTCTGTGCTTGGAGCACATGCACAAAAGAGAAAATATCCTGCACTGTGAAGTGGGGGGAGAAAAAACCCTGCAAGTTGGTGTCCATAGTCATCCCTGGGTGTGGTCAAGAGCAAAGTCCAAGTCTGATCCGAGGCTGAGCTGGAGGGGGGGTGGTCTGAATCAAAGCCAAGTCAGGTAGTCAAGCTGGGGATCAAAGAGCAAGATCATCTGGAGCCGAGAGTCAGGAATCCAATCAGGAGCAGGAGAGCCAGGGTGGGTGCAGGGTCGTCATGGATGCAACTTGTTGCTTCCATGAGGAGCCTAGCCCCAAGCAGGGGCTAAATGGGCCTCTGGCAATGCACCAGTTAGCACACAACAAAGTTCTTCCCCACAGGCATGCGTCTCTCTGATGGGTCGCTAAGTCTTGGTGGAGTCGCTCCCTCAGCCGAGCTATGCACAGGGGTGAGTCTGGCAGGCATTCCGCTTGCAGCTGCACCTCCTCAACTGATGCTGGGCCAGGTGCAGAGAATGCTGACTCAGGTGGTAGCAGCAAGCTGTCAGCTCCAGGAGCATCAGAGGGGCCGGCTGCAGGCTCTGCTGGTGCTGTCAACTCGGGCAAGGGCCTGGCATGATCTTCGCCGTCGCCCATGACAGCCCCGATGAACTGGGCCCTGGTTAATGGGAATCAGGTGGAGAACAACGTTGGGAGATCCCATGGCTGCCTGGTCTCCTGGTACGTCTGAGGATTTACAGGTAGGGAGATGTTTTCTGGATTGCAACTTGGTCATCCTTGTGGGATGGCTGCTAATGCAGTCCTGCTTGATGTCAGGGGGAAATTAATAGAGGATTCTGGTTCCTTCCAAGAGGATTACTCTATAAATAGAACAGGCAACAGGAACATCGTTGGAGAGCAGCTCTGAGGTTGAAGACCCTTCCCAGAACACCTCCTGCAGAACTTACTGGGACTCTAAGCCTCCCCCTTCACTCCCAGATTCCTACTGCCTCTTGCACATGCATCAGGGGGCAAATGAACCATATGTAACAGGTACTTTTGGTCATAACTTCAGTTTACTAGTGGAGCTCCAGCCCCAGGCAGGCCTCACCTTTTCTCCTCTAGAAGGTTGTCTAGGCTCCTGAGGTAACAATCTGGCCCTGAAGACAGGAACTGGATGAAGAGGGGGAAACAAAAGGTATCATTTCTGCCACATGACTCAGAACACCCCTAGGGATGCCAGCCTCCAGGTAGGACCTGGGAATCCACCTGAATTACAGCTCATCTCCAGACCACAGAGATCAGTTCCCTTGAAGAAAATGGATAATGGGTACTCATCAATGGGGGTACGATGGAGGGTGGACTCTATGGCCTTGTACCCCGTTGAAGCCGCTGTCCTTTCAAGGCTCCATCCCCCAATCTCCAGGAATTTCCCAATGTGGTCTGGTAACTCTACACCCACCATCCCTGCTGGAAGCTGTAGGGGCCTGCCAACCATATTTGGGACCCACTGAGCCTGCAGACTTGAGCAGGCCCCATTCCATCCTGCCATCCAAGATTTTTTCAACCACTGGAGATGCTTTTTTCTCTCTCTCTCCAGTAATGTGCCACCATCACCTGACTTTTGTACAGAATTGCCACTGGGAAGATCAGAACTCCCAGCTTCCCTTCCAACTTCTGAAGCCTTGCCCCATGTCTCCCACTGTTCAGCATCTGGTCACCATGGGGACAGTTTACTGCCTTGTGCACCCTTGGAGGAATAGCCACTTGCTGACTGCTTTCCTATCTCAGGCATTCATTTTTAAAATTATGTATTTGAGATGGTAGAGGTCTATGTGGTAGAGAACCACTGCTCACATCTTAAGTTATAAAGTATTTATTAAAAAGTAAAATGTTCATAAGCATACTTTTAGCACAGCACTAGGCTGAGCAAGATATCCAAAAGAAATTGGTAAAATGCAAATTCTCTGTCCCTTTCCCTAAACATTCCCTATCAGTTGTTCAGATATAAGACAGGCTCTCTAAGCTGAAGAGTTACAAATCTCTACAGAGTTACCATTACCTCAAGCCTTTCTGTGGCTCTCTGGGAGCAGCATATGGTCAAAATGGCTGTTTTCCCAGTGAAGAGGTCTGTCTGCTATTACAGATGCAGCACTCAAGGAAAAGAAAACTTCTTCTACTGTGAGGAGTTTTTATTGTCTCTTTTCCCCACTCGTTGTCCAGGTCAGGCTGGGTCAGAGAAGTGTTACCTCTAGCTTCTTCTTGGAGATTATTCCTGGAGCCCCTTAAGGCTAAATTCCTCCAAATTTCTGTTCCCTGATTGCATAAAGGGGGAGATCTTGCCCCACCCATTGTCTTACCTGCCAGATCCATTAGCATATTATGAAGGTGAGCTGAGGCACATCTGGGAAGCAACTGGACTGACTTTCTTCTCCACCTCCGGCTGTTCTATGCAGGGGGTGGGGGAGAAATTTAAAATGCACCATGGAGGTTTTGTTCCTTTCACACTTCCCAGAAAAAATTGTATTTCTTCACAGAGTCTAACACAGCTCACCAACCATGAAAGGCAGCTTTGCATAGCTCAGGACAGCCCCCCTCTCACAGTTTTGTCCTCAACTTGTCTGGGACCTTCCTATTGCACAATTATTTTATTATCTACTTGGGCTCATTTAGTAAAGGGGAGAAAAAAGCACAGAAGACAAAGCCAAGAAGGTACAGCATTATTTAATCGCAAATTCCCAATTCCAGACACACTTCATAGATCTTCATCAGGGGAATTTGTTCAACAGTTAGTTAGGCTGTTGAACACAATCATGTCTGGAAACACAGCTCCTCTCTCTATATTCCACTGGGAAGAGATAACTGTTGAGTGAATCCTTTCGATAAAGATCAGTGAAATGCATCGGGAATTTGGAATTCACTGTCAAATACCTCTGCACCCTCGTGATTTCAATGCCTTCCTCCCTTTCTTGGTTGGCTTCTCAGCAGAATATCCTGGTGAGTTTGCTGCCCTGAAGGTACATGAAATTCTCATTACAGCTACCTCTACATTGCTAATATGGCTCAAAGGGTAAACACCTTGGGTGAGATAACCGCAAGGAAAATGGGCCAAGCATGGTAAGGACAGAGTAGCTAAGCCAGACCAAGCAATTATATTCCACGCACCATGTCATGAAGCTGACATCTCCTGGGAAACATGGTACTCACTGGGCTTAGCTCCACAGAGCTCTGATTCATGTCATCTATCTGAAGCAGGTTTCTGAGTGATATTAGGCCACTGTCATCCATGTCTTCCTCCATGTCCGAGCCTGAGGTCATCCCGCCTGGATCCCCTGAAAGCTTATTGAAAGACATGGAGATGCTGCTCCTAGAGGAAACCGTGGGTGATGCCATCATCATTGGATGAGTGGAGAGTTCGGAAGGTGGAGATTCTAGACCCATGTCTCTTTTCGCATTTGAATCAAGCATCATCTTCATTGAGTCACCCACAAACTTATCAGAGGATGTGGAGATGCTGCTTCTGGAGGAAATCTTGGAGGATGCCAACAGCGGATGCAGGGGTAGTTGTGAAGCTGGAGATTCTAGACCCAGGTCTCTTTCTACGTCTGAATCAAGCAGCTGCTTCTCTGGGTCACCTGCAAACTCATCTGAGGATGCAGAGATGCTGCTTCTGGAGGAAATCCTGGATGTTGCCACTGATGGATGGTAACAGGAAGGTGGATATTCTTGATCCACCTCTCCCATCAAGTCTAACTCCAGATCCAGCTTATCTGGGTCCTCTGCAAAATCAGGGGAGGACATAGAAATGCTGTTTCTGGAGGAGATCCTAGATGCTGCAGTCGACGAATGGATGGGGGATGGTAAAGGAGAACATACTGTACCAAAGGCTGCCCAGTTTTTTGCTCTGGTTTGATCCACAAACAAGGCTCCTTCTAGCTCTTCATTTGCCGATTGGCAGAAACTAGGTTCAAGGTGTTCCAGATCTGCCACCTCCCTCTTTTCAGTTTCCCCAAGAGTTGCATTCTTTGTATGTGTAACTGCAGTCTGCTTGAAGATTTCCAAGGGGCTCTGAGTTGAGGAGGCCACCTTAGGTGTAAATTCCATAACCTGTGGACCAAAAGCTTCTTCAGTAATATCTGGCATCTCCCCTGAGCTTCGAGATTCAGATGCAGGCCTTGGAGCAGGGCTTAAAGGTGGGGGATCATCATAGTAGAGAAATTCGATCCGTGGCGGGGTCCAGTCTGCAGGGAACATGTCATTGTCATCCTCCAGAGGAGAGTCAGCATTGTCCCATGCACTAGTGCCTTCACTGTTTGCAGTCATGTCTGTCACAACTGCCGATGATGCTGGTGAAAATAAGTGAGAGTGAGGAGGATCTGATGTCAGGCCCTGCTCCGAGTGGCTGGGAGCTCCCTGTTTCTGCTTCTTTCTAGGTCTACCCCTGGTCTTCCCTTTCTTTCTCTGTTTGGCAACACTTGAGCAGAAGACACATCTTTTGGACGGAGAGCAAGCTGGTGAGCTGCATTTCTGCAGTCTTGAGCCCATCTTCGAAGAGAAGCCTCCAGGTTCTAGGAATCAGAAAGAAGAGAATTTATTGCCAGCTGATTCCATGAATGCCAAAAAGGTGAAGACTGAAATGCAGAATTCAGCTCCCAAAGGAACTTAGCTTGCTTTAAAAGAAAGTTCTCCACTCTATTTATTCTAAAGAAATGCTTCAATTTGTGCAGGCAATAATTGCTGAAATCTCCCCACTTTGGCGGGGAGGGTGGGATATAAATAAAAAAATGATTGATTAAAGGCAAAAGAAATGCTGAGCAGTCTATTATCTGTCTAATTTTTACCCTTTTCCTCCAAGGAGTTCAGAGCCTCATACATAGTTCTCCCCTCTTCTCTTTTAATCCTCACAACAACCCTGAGAGGTAGGTTAGGCTGAGTGCGTACCCCAGTTAGCTGGGTCTCCTCAGGCCCAATCTGATTCTAAACATCATACCTCACAATCTCTATATAAGTTTTCCAGTGGGCAGAATTTCAGCATCATGCATAGCTCCTTACCCATCTCCACAGCTGGCTCGTGCAGGATAAATTCTGCAAAGCAGTAACCATTGAGGAATAAGTTATTCAGAATTAGAAAAATCAAGAAAAAACACATAACTTCTGCAGGATGTATCATTCTGCTTTTGTAATTGCAGAATTTGGTTTACCTTGATGCAGAATTTTAAGTACATATTTTATGTAAGTACATATGAAGAATTTTAAGTACATATTAAGTACAGAATTTTAAGTAAGCACTGGCCATTCCATCGAAGATCCTGGAGTTGCTTTGCAACTCTCCTGCACCCACCCCCTTATGTCGATTCAGTCTCAGATCTATTTGCCTAGTCATAAGACCAGACAGAGATGACAGCAACATCACCATGGGGAGGGGAGGAGCAATCCCTGGATAATGAAGAGTCCTATATTTGTTTTTACTTCATCTCAAGAAAAAAAAAGTGCAACCATTATCTTACAGTTTGGTTCATACATACCAAAGCTGTCATGTTCTTTACACAGCAGAGGAGGAAGCATACTTCACCATCACTGCATGCAATTAAAGCATTACCTGTGCATACACTACCTTTCTACTTTAAAAATAGCTGGGTGGAAGAGAAATTGTGTGAATCAGGGCTTTGTAGTGAGGGGCACAGGGCATAAGTGATGGGGGTGAGCCAACTCCTCTGTCTTGCAAAGTGGAATCTCACTACCTAGCATGCGTGGAGCAGGACTGGAGTAATATGAAACACCTATAAATGCTTAAAACTAGCCCAAACCCCAGAAGGCAATTTTTGCTGGACTCTGCTCCAATTGCAATGAAGATGCCTGCCAAATGGGCCTCGTTTCTGAGTGTAGCCATCATGGAACTGGAGGATGAGGTCCGGTGCATGCAGATTCATGACAGGCTCCCAGAAGTGGTCTTCTGAGCTATATTCCTTCCAATCGATAAAACACTGCAATTGCCCTCGCTACAGCTGGGAGCCCAGGATCTGGGCCACCCATCAATGATGACTGGAGTGGAGGTGTAGTCTGGGGTTGCAAAGGGTCTGGGGCTGCAGGTGGGACCAGAAAGGATTGATGGAGGATGGGGTGTATCTGGAACATGAGGGAGCTGAAAGTTGATTTGGTCAGTGATCAGGGCTGAACCTGGCATCCAATTTCCGAGAAGCCTCCAGCTGCAAATGTGGCTAGTGGACAGCCAAACAAGATCCCCCACCCTCTGAGGCAGACACAGCTGATGTTTCCTATCTGCCATGCCCTTGTATGCCTTCTTCGCTTGTTGCAGTTGGTCCTGCAGCAGCTTTTGGATGCCCTGAAATTCCTGTACCCTATTGTCAGCTGTCGGAATGTTGGAGGAAGAAGTGAGGGTGGAATCTGTAATTCACCCAGAATGGGATCTGATGGGTGGATGCATGGACTGCATTGTTATCCACAAGCCACTAGGAGAAAGGTCACCCAGTTGTCCTACTGGTGATTGGTGTAACAACAAAGGTATTGTTCCAGAGTTGTGTCAGTGCACTCTGTCTGCTGGATTATGGGTAGCAGGCTGAGGACAAGTGAACTTGGATACCTAGGAGGGAGTGCAGCGCTCGCCAGAACTGTGAAGTGAACTGGGGCCCTTCTCTGTTATGAGGTGGTTGGGTTTTCCATGGAGCTGGAAGATATGTTGGAGATACAATTGGGCCATATCCTGAGTGATAGAGAGTCAGGAGCAAGGGATGAAGTGGGTCAACATTGAGAGGAGGTCTAGCACAACCAGAATACAGGTGCCGCTCTGGAGTCCAGAGCAAGAGATAAAGTAGGCCATTTTGTTGTTGAACAGAATGCAGGTGCAGCTCCTTGAGCATGGCAGGTCAGTTGTGAAATCCATAGAGATAGATTTCCAAGGCCCCTTGGGAGTGGGCAGAGATTGCAGGAGACAGGAGGGCTTGCCAGGGAGTTCTTTGGCTCTTCTGCAGACCTCACAAGAGTCCATGTACTGGGCAATATCTGTGAGCACCTGCAGCCACCAAGTCTCAGGTGGCTCAGGTTAGAAGGTGTTCAGTTTTGTGGTGCCCAAAGTGCCTGGCTGCCCTGGAGGGTTGAGGACAGCGATGGTCTGGCACTCTCAAATCTCGCCCTCTCCCTCTTACCACCTTACATCTTACATACCCAGACAGCAAGCAGGTACTAACAATTTGTTTCCATCTTGGGACAGTATATTGTTTCAGCCTGGTTTTATGTATTTTATGGCTGTTTTAATTATATATTATTGTATAGTCACTTATGTAAGCCCCGAGCCCTGCTTGCAGGGAAGGGTGGCCTAACAAGTCAAATTTAATAAATAAATAAAAATATATCCCAAGTATGATGGGGAACTGGGGGACATCAAAATGCAGCTGTTCCTCGTGCTCCTGAATACACAGGAGCTGAATCATAGTAACCTCCCACCTATGGATTTAACCGAGGTTGGGGTTTCCTTGGTCTGGAGGGGTACCTGTGCAGCAAATTTAGCACTCATATACCAGCAGGATGCTCCAGAATACACAAACAGCCAGTGAGAGTCAGGCAGACAACATTTCATTGCCACTAGGTGCGGCCAGGATCTTACCAGGACCACCAGTGAGATTGCTGCATTGCCCCAAGCAATTTGGCCCCCACTGACTTGGGGCTGCTCTTTTAACAATGCTGACTGCAGCCTCTTCTTGGTGGGACACCCACTGGCATAGTGCCCTGTTCTGCCACAACAGAGGCACAGGTTGCTGGAGCATCATCGACTCTTTTCCTCTGGAGACAGGTGAGGGTGGGTGGTGCCCAGCGGCATCAGTTTGTCCTCAGTCCCAGCCCAAGCTTGCAGGTGGGGTTGTTCGCAGGGGGAGGGTGCCAGTTGTCTGGTTATGGCGTGTGGCCATGCCCCCCTCTCAAAGGCTTGCCTGTGGCTCTCCAGCTGCCTGTCTATCCAGAGACAGAGAGAAATCAGGACCTGGAGAGTGGCAGGTCACTCAACTCTGGTGACTTCATCAATGATTTAATCCATCAAGCCTTCCATATATTGGTCGAGTGCCATTTCATTTCATTCCAGGCTAGGTCTTGTGCTAGTAGTCAAAATTCAGTGGTGCACTTGCCCACAGTGTCCCTACCTTACCTTAGGTTGCAGATTCATTGTTTGGCATTTTCTGACTTCTTACGGTCAGCAAAGGTGCTAGTCATATGGGCTACAAAGCCTGGAAAGTCGTCCAGCAGTGGTGAACAGAAGAGTAACAAGGTTGTGGCCCATTTGGATTCCTGCCCCTTCAGAAGACCGATCACAAAGCAAACCTTGTAAAGAGCCCAGTAACACCTTTAAGACCAGTAACACATTTTATTGTAGCATAAGCTTTCAAGAAACACAGCTTTCTTCATCAGATGCGTGGAGGGTATGTAGAAACTGGCCAGAGATGTATAGGTGGAAAGGGGAAGGGGGAGTGGATGCAGGAAGTGAATGCCACATAAATGCAAAGTGGTTGCAAAAGTCATGAATAAGAAAAGGTAGAATGTGCAGTCCAGGCTGGGTGTGACCATTTCCTTCTATTGATGGAAAATTTGAAAGAGACAGGCAGTTACTTCTGGTAATGAGATAACCATCCAATGTCCCTATTCAAACCAAGTCTGACTGAGTCAAATTTAGATATGAATTCAAATTCAGCAGCTTCCCATTGGATTTTGTTTTTGAAATGTTTCTGCTGAACTACGGTGACCTTTGATGGAATGCCCTGGTAGACTGAAGTGTTCGCCTACTGGTTGCCATTTTTTATGTCAAACTTTGACTTTATCTGAAGAGAAGTTCCAAGCCTGCAGCAATATATACATCTGGCAGTGTGCCAGAAATGCAGGGAATTCCCCTATGTTGCCCCTGAACTTCTCTGGCAGGTTCACAGGGCACCTTTCAGGAGGTGCCGCAGCCACAGCCCAGGTAACCACCTGTTGATGTTCATCTTCCTGCCTGGCTGGCTTCTTCCCGATTGCTGGCTTTTGCTGACTCAGAGCTGGTTACACATGGCTCCTCTTCTCACTGAACCCTGGCTGACCCATGACACCATGCAAAGCTTAGAGCCACAGTGCTCACAAAGGAAAAGTGGGGCTTCTCTTGACACCTGCAAGTGGCAATGAATCCTAATTGCAAGATTCTTCCATTGCCTGGTTAAAATTGTTCCAGGAAAGACAGTACTTTAGGACCAACTTTTAACTCTGGAGATTGACTCCCACGGCATAGCTAAACAGCTGTTGATTGGAAAGACATTTCTGTGGCCAAGTAAGCCACTGGAGAAAGGAGTCCATCAGTCACAGGGCATAATACTGATTTAAATGGACCAATGCTTCATGTGTTCCAGAAGCCTGGGAAACTATATTAAAACAGCTCAGTCTGATTCTATTCCACCAATATCTGTGATTCTCTAAGGAAAGAAGAGCTTTTTTGAAGAGCAAACCTCTTCATTTGAAACAAATACAAATTTAATTCTTTTAGTAACAAGCTACCGGAGTTAAGTAACATCTGAAAGGGAACAGCACCCCCTACTGGGCTCCATCCATTCTAGGACCATGAGGATTTTCTTGGAGGCTAAGCTAGTAGAAATCCTTCGCAATTTCAGATGACTACCCAGAAGAAATTGCACCAACAATAAATTTCCAGTGCCACAAAATGAGCCCCACTTTCTATTTCTAGCCCAGCTTCAGAGTGTAACCTAGCTTGCATTGCAAGTGTCATCACTTTTCATTCCCGTAGCTACTTCAACATGTTCAACAATAATAGCTCTTTTTTTTATATAAATCAGTCTATTTGACAGGTGGGAACTGCAGCCCATTCTAGGAGAAAAAGCTTGCTGTGGATTACAGCCATCCTGGACTGTACCATTTCAGGTAGGCTACCCTTCTCACTAGATTTGTCACCTGCCTGGGGAAAATATCTTATGTCTTTAGTAGCAGCTTTGTGGGATACTATTCATTAGGTGATGATATCTACCTTCATGCCATTAAAAGCTTCAGCTGCCCCTTTCCACGCCATTAAGCCTCTGTTAAAGAGACAGGGCATTTTCTCCAGGCCTATTTATTTAGATTTGTGTACCACCCTTCTCTGAATTCACAGAGCTCAGGGCAGTTAACAACATAAACGGTATAATTCAACCAATTAAGATAGCTAAAAATAACATCAGAATGGTCCCAGTACGGTCATACAATATGTATCACTGTCCTGCAATAACCAGAAAAAGAGTAAGGGAGGGGAAGGGAGCACCAGGTAGGATGGTACCCATTGCTGTCCTCAACCAAAAGCCTGATGGAACATTTCTGCTTTGCACGCCCTGCAGAACTGCAGAAGTTGCCACAGGGCACAGATGGTATTTGACAGAGTTCCAGCAGGTAGGTCAAGGATAGCCAGACATCTTTAGGGCTAGGGATCACCAGTGGATAGTTCTCAGCAGAGTGTAAAGCTCTTCAGGGGACATACCAGAGGAGGCAGTCTCACAGATACAGAAGTCCCAGACTGCACATGGCCTTAAAGGTCAATACTCAAAATGTAGACCCAGTACTACACTGTGAGACAGTGCAGCTGGTGCCACGTGGGCTGAATATGTGTGGTCTATGGCATTCCCATCAGGACCCACACTGCCGCATTCTGGACCAGCTGGAGCTTTTTGATCAGTCTGAAGGGCAAGCCAGCATAAAGTGAGTTTAAATAATCCAGTCTGGAGTTATTGAGGAAGACTCAGCATGGGTTCTGTAAGGGAAGATCTTGCCTCACTAACCTGTTACATTTCTTTGAGGGAGTGAACAAACATGTGGACAAAGGAGACCCGATAGATGTTGTTTACCTTGACTTCCAGAAAGCTTTTGATAAAGTTCCTCATCAAAGGCTCCTTAGAAAGCTTGAGAGTCATGGAGTAAAAGGACAGGTCCTCTTGTGGATCAAAAACTGGCTGAGTAATAGGAAACAGAGAGTGAGTATAAATGGGCAGTCTTCGTAGTGGAGGACACAGTGGGGTGCCGCAGGGCTCGGTACCGGGTCCCATGCTCTTTAACTTGTTCATAAATGATTTAGAGTTGGGAGTGAGCAGTGGAGTGGCCAAGTTTGCGGATGACACTAAATTGTTCAGGGTGGTGAGAACCAGAGAGGATTGTGAGGAACTCCAAAGGGATCTGTTGAGGCTGGGTGAGTGGCCGTCAACGTGGCAGATGCGGTTCAATGTGGCCAAGTGCAAAGTAATGCACATTGGGGCCAAGAATCCCAGCTACAAATACAAGTTGATGGGATGTAAACTGGCAGAGACTGACCAAGAGAGAGATCTTTGGGTCGTGGTAGATAACTCACTGAAAATGTCAAGACAGTGTGCGTTTGCAATAAAAAAGGCCAACGCCATGCTGGGAATTATTAGGAAGGGAATTGAAAACAAATCAGCCAGTATCATAATGCCCCTGTATAAATCGATGGTGCGGTCTCATTTGGAGTACTGTGTGCAGTTCTGGTCGCCGCACCTCAAAAAGGATATTATAGCATTGGAGAAAGTCCAGAAAAGGGCAACTAGAATGATTAAAGGGCTGGAACACTTTCCCTATGAAGAAAGGTTGAAACGCTTGGGACACTTTAGCTTGGAGAAACGTCGACTGTGGGGTGATATGATAGAGGTTTACAAGATAATGCATGAGATGGAGAAAGTAGAGAAAGAAGTCCTTTTCTCCCTTTCTCACAATACAAGAACTTGTGGGCATTCGATGAAATTGCTGAGTAGACAGGTTAAAACGGATAAAAGGAAGTACTTCTACACCCAAAGGGTGATTAACATGTGGAATTCACTGCCACAGAAGGTGGTGGCGGCCACAAGCATAGCCACCTTCAAGAGGGGTTTATAACAAGTTAAAACAATACAGTGGTGCTATTTATCCGGCAGCGTAATATTTATTCTGGTTACATCTTAAAGGCTTCTTGGAAGAGGGCAGTTTTGCAGGCCCTGCGGAACTGATTGAGGTCCCGCAGGGCCCGCACCTCCTCCGGCAGCTGATTCCACCATTGGGAAGCTTTTATAGAGAAGGCCAGCTCCCTGGTCATTTTAAGTTTGGCCTCTTTGGGCCCAGGGATTTCCAAGAGATTTTGTGAACTGGAGCGCAGTTGTCTCTGGGGAAATATGGAGAGAGGCGGTCCCTGAGGTAGGCAGGACCTCGGCCATATAGGGCTTTATAGGTGATAACCAGCATCTTGTAACGAACCCGGTATACAATTGGCAGCCAGTGCAGTTCTCGCAGCCTAGGCCACACGTGTTCCCACCGAGGTAGTCCCACTAGTAGCCTGGCTGCTGCGTTCTGTACCAGCTGCAGTTTCTGCATTCGGTACAGGGGCAGCCCCATGTAGAGGGCATTACAGTAGTCCAATCTCGAGGTGACCGTTGCATGGATCACTGTTGCCAGGTCGCCTCGCTCCAAGAAGGGGACCAACTGCCTCACCTGTCTAAGATGAAAAAAGGCGGATTTGGCAGTGGCCGCTATCTGGGCCTCCATTGTCAAGGACTCCAGTAGCACTCCCAAGCTCCTGACTTCCTGCACTGGTACCAGTGGCGTCCCGTCAAAAGCTGGGAGGGGAATCCCCCCTTCCGGGGTGCTGCAGCCTAGGCAAAGGACCTCTGTCTTCGCTGGATTCAATTTCAACCTGCTCAGCTTGATCCAATCAGCAACGGCTTGCAATGCCCGGTACAGATCTATAGGGGCATCAGCGGCTCGGCCTCCCATCAATAGATAGAGCTGGGTGTCGTCAGCATACTGGTAACAACCCAGCCCATGTCCCCGGGCAATCTGGGCAAGGGGGCGCATAAAGATGTTAAATAGTATTGGAGAGAGAACCGCTCCCTGAGGCACCCCACAATTAAGTGGGTGCCTCTGAGACCGCTCTCCCCCAATCGCCACCCTTTGTCCCCGACCTTCAAGGAAAGAGGAAAGCCACTGTAAAGGCTAACCCCTGAATCCCTGCGTCGGCGAGGTGGCAGGTCAGCAGCTGGTGATCGACCACATCGAACACCGCCGCCACTCCGCCTCGATCCAGATGTCGCCGGAGATCATCCATGAGGGCGGAGATCATCCATGAGGGTGACCAACACCGTTTCTGTCCCGTGGCCCAGGCGGAAGCCGGACTGAAAAGGATCTAAGGTGGAAGCGTCATCCAGGAAAGTCTGCAACTGCAACGCCACAGCCCTCTCTATTACTTTGCCCAAAAAGGGCAAATTTGAGACCGGCCGGTAATGCGCCAATTCGGCCGGATCTGATGTGACTTTTTTCAAGAGAGGGAGGACCACTGCCTCCTTCAGAGGAGTTGGAAAGAAACCCTCTGAAAGAGATCTATTTATGATGTCCCGTATACGACATCTTAACTCCTCCTGGCAAGCTTTAATTAACCAGGAGGGGCAGGGGTCCAGATCGCAGGTTGTAGGGCGTGCAGCCGAGAGGATTCTGTCAACTTCCTCCAAGCTGAGGGGGTCGAAACGATCCAGGATCAAACCAGAAGGCAGGCACGGAGCCTCGAGTCCACTTACTGTATCCAACTTGGCGGAGCAGTCGCGGCGGAGCGATTGGACTTTGTCTGCAAAAAATTTCGCAAAAGCCTCACAGCCTATTTCCAATTCCTTAACATTTGGCTTGCCTTGCGGCAGTGTAGTTAAAGTCCGAATTGTTCTAAATAATTGTGCCGGGCGCGAATTTGCAGACGCAATCTTAGCTGCAAAGTAAGTCTTCTTTGCGGCCTTGACTGCCATCTCATAGGACCTCATAAATTCTCTATAAGATGCTCTAGTTGCTTCGTCGCGAGTACGCCACCATTGCCTCTCTAGCCGTCTGAGGCCCTGTTTCAGCTGGCACAATTCCGGGTTATACCACGGAGCCAGCCTAGTCCGAGGTCGCAGAGGGCGCCGAGGTGCGATCTCATCGATGGCCGTAGAGAGCCGGCTATTCCAAGACTCAATAAGGCCATCGAGGGAATCGCCAGAGGGCCAGGGATCCCATAGAGCCATCTGGAACTGTTCCGGGTCCATTTGGCTCCGCGGGCGAGCCATAATACGCTCGTTGCCTAAGCAGGTTTGGGACGGCATGTCCATACGAGCCCTGAGAGCAAGGTGGTCCGACCATGGCACTACTTCTGTAGTTATATCGTCCACCATAACCCCGGCTGCAAAGATCAGGTCTAACATGTGACCAGCCTGGTGGGTGGGGGTTGTGACAAATTGAGAGAGTCCCAGTGTTGCCATGGATGACACTAGGTCCATCGCCGGCTTAGAGGTCGGGTCGTCCACATGGACGTTGAAGTCATTCAGGATCATCAGCCTTGGGTGCTCCAATGCCCAGCCTGCCACGGCCTCAAGCAGGGTCGGTAAGGCGTTGGCTGGTGCGCTAGGTGAACGGTACACCAGCCAAATCGCCAACCCCTCTCCAACCTCCCATGCCAGGCCAGCACATTCAATTCCCTCGATCTTTGGAGCCGGGAGTGCCCTGAAGGAGTAAGCCTCACGTATGAACGCCACTCCTCCCCCCCGCCCACTAGTCCACGATTGGTGAAAGACCGAGTAACCTGGGGGAGCTGTTGTATGTGTATGTATGTGTGTGTGTGTGTATATATTTATTTATTTATTTATTTATATTTCGACTTATATCCCGCCCTTCCCACCGAAGTGGCTCAGGGCGGCTCACAGCACATAAACTTACATAAGTTTATCTTTAAAAACATTTACATAATAAGGATTAAAACAATAAATTAATAAAACATAAAAACCAGCGGTCTGTTAAATGCATTCTAATCCCATCCAGAAATTCTCAGTGTCAGTTAGTTGTTGTAGACCAGCCGGAAGAGGACTGTCTTACAGGCCCTGCGGAACTGCCCTAGGTCCCGCAGGGCCCTCACCTCTTCCGGCAGCTGGTTCCACCAGTAAGGCGCCATTACCGAGAAGGCCCGATCCCTGGTGGATTTCAGACGGGCCTCCTTTGGCCCAGGGATTACTAGCAGATTTTGTAAGCCCGATCGTAGTACTCTCTGGGGAACGTGTGGGGAGAGACGGTCCCTAAGGTAGGCAGGTCCTAGGCCATATAGGGCTTTAAAGGTAATGACCAACACCTTGTACCGGACTCAGAATGTTATTGGCAGCCAGTGCAGACCCCGAAGCCCCGACCGAATGTGCTCCCATCTTGGGAGCCCTAGTAACAGCCGGGCAGCGGCATTCTGCACTAACTGCAGTTTCCGGGTTCGGCACAGGGGTAGCCCCATGTAGAGGGCATTACAGTAGTCCAACCTCGAGGTGACTGTGGCATGAATCACCATTGCTAGGTCGTCGTGCTCCAGGAAAGGGGCCAACTTCCTCGCCCGCCTAAGATGAAAAAATGCAGACTTGGCAGTGGCTGCTATCTGAGCCTCCATTGTCAATGAAGGCTCCAATAGTACCCCCAGACTTTTGACCCTGTGCGCCGCTGTCAACGGCGCCCCGTCAAAAACTGGGAGGGGGATTTCCCTTCCCGGGCCACAACGACCCAAGCAAAGGACCTCTGTCTTCGCCGGATTCAGCTTCAGCCCGCTCAGCCTAAGCCACCTAGCCACTGCCTGTAACGCCTGGTCCAGATTTTCTGGGGCGCAGGCAGGTCGGCCGTCCATAAGTAGATGGAGCTGGGTGTCATCAGCATACTGATGACAACCCAACCCATATCTTCGGGCAATCTGGGCAAGGGGGCGCATATAGATGTTAAATAAAGACAGGTTGCTTACCTGTAACTGTAGATCTTCGAGTGGTCATCTGTGCATTCACACTCATGGGGTAGTGCGCCTGCGCCGATCCCCGAATCGGTACCTGAAAAAGCCCGGGATTTTTCCACGCTCGGCGCCAATGGGCATGCGCAGGCATCCCAGTGCGCATGCTCACCAGCGCCAGCACGGGGATCCCGCCAGTTCCTTCCTGACCGCTGGAAGCTCCTACTGGAGGGAGACTGTCAGCAGTGGGGAAGGAGGGCGGGTAGTGTGAATGCACAGATGACCACTCGAAGATCTACAGTTACAGGGAAGCAACCTGTCTATCTTCTTCGTGATCTCTGTGCTTCACACTCATGGGAGATTAGCAAGCAAAGCATACCTGGAGGCGGGAGGACGGTCAACCAGAAGAAACAGCTTGCAGCACCGCAGCTCCCGAGTCCTCTGCTGAGCATGCACGTCCAGCGCATAATGCTTCATGAAGGCATGCGGAGAAGACCAGGTAGCCACCTTACAGACATCGGAAAGGGACACACCCTTCAGGAATGCCACCGACGTGGCCATCGCCCTTGTGGAGTGTCCACGAACAGGTCCAGGTAAAGGCTTCTTCGCCAACAAATAACAAAGTTTGATTGTCTCAGTCAGCCACTTCGAAAGTCTCTGAGACGAAATTTTGGACCCTAACTTGGGGGCAGAGTAGGAGACAAAAAGCTGGTTGTCTTTACGAAAACCCCGCGAACGATTCAAATAAAACAGGAGGGCATGCTTAACGTCTAGCACATGCAACCTGCGTTCCTCATCCAAGGAAGGGCTAGGGTAAAACGTGGGTAACCAAACTTCTAAATTAAGGTGGAACTGGGAAACCACCTTAGGGAGAAAAGAGATGTCTGGAGCTAAAGAGACCCCAGCTTCCCTAAAGGCAAGGTAGGGGTAGTCACAATGCATCGCCGCGAGCTCCCCCGCACGGCGTGCTGAAGTGATGGCAACTAAAAATGCAGTCTTCCAAGACAAAAGTTGTAAGGAACATGTTGCCATGGGTTCAAAGGGACGACGAGTCAACTTGTCCAGAACCAAAGTCAAGTCCCACAATTGTGGAGGGGATCTAGAAGGGGGGTGAAGGCGGAACAGCCCCTTCATGAACCTTTTGGAATGAGGGTGAGTGAAAACAGAGTAACCCTCCACTGAACCATGAAAGGCAGAAATAGCTGCCAAATAAACCTTGATGGAGGAGAATACCAGCCCCTCATCCACCAAAGCCAAAAGAAACTCAAAAATTGCTGAAAGCCCGACAGAGTCAGGCGGCAGAGGGGAGTCAGCCACAATGTTACTAAACTTCTTCCACTTCCTTTCGTAAGAGGCCCGGGTGGAAGGCTTCCTGCTGCTTAGGAGGACTTGCTGGACCCTGGTGGAAAACCCTAGTGGTCGATGAACCACGCTGTCAGTTTCAGGTGTGGCACGTTGTGGTGGAGTACGTGCCCGCCCTGGGCTGACAACAGGTCCGGTTCTGCCGGGAACTGGTAAAGAACCCCCCTCGACTGCTGGAGCAGGATCGAGAACCAGCTCTGACGGGGCCACCAAGGAGTCACCAGGATGCAATGTGGCTTCTCCTGCACTAGCTTGTGGACTACCCTTGTCAGCAGAGGTAGGGGCAGGATCATGTAAAGGAACCAGCCCCCCCACGGAAGTAGGAGTCCGTCTCCCAGCGAGGCTGGATCCGCACCTCCCCTGGCACAGAACAAGGGGCACTTCTTGTTCTCCGCTGTGGCGAAAACATCTAGTTGTGGGTACCCCCAGATCTGGAACACCGGTTCTAGGAACCGCCATTGCAGTTCCCATTCGTGTGGAGAAGCTCCACCCCTGCTGAGAGAGTCCGCCTGTATGTTGAGGACCCCCGGCAGATGTGTCGCCTTCACAAAAATGTCCCACTGGAGGCACTCCGTCCAGAGATCCATCGCCAGCGAGCATAGCCTGCGAGACACTGTCCCTCCCTGTCTGTTTACATAGCACAGGGCAGTGGTATTGTCCGTAAGCAGTGCCACAGTCCTCCCCGCTAACAGTGGACGGAAAGAGCGAAGGGCAAAGTGAACCACCAGCAGTTCTAGGTAATTTATATGGCACCGACTCAGTTTCGGTGGCCATTGACCTCCCACACATAGATCTTCTAGGTGAGCTCCCCACCCCCACAGGGAAGCATCGGTAGCGATAGTCACGGTAGGGGTTGGAAAATGGAAGGGAGCCCCTTGGCAGATGTTGCTCTCCGATCCCCACCACAGCAGAGATTGGAGAGTCCCAGGTGGGATGGTGAACCTCTTTCGAGGTGAGTCTATGAGAGGGCGAAAGTGGCGCAAGAACCACAGTTGAAGACCTATCATGCGCAGTCTTGTGAAACGTAGCATGCTTGTCGTCGCAGCCATCAACCCCAGCATCCGCTGGAGCTGCTGGGCCGTGCCCCACTGCCGCCTTTGAAGAAGCTGTACCAGATCGATGATATCCTTTGCTCTCTGCAAAGGAAGGAATGCTCGGTGTTGATCTGTGTCCAACAGAGCCCCTATTAATTGAACTGTCTTTGACGGAGTAAGATGGGATTTCTCCAGGTTGACCTGCAACCCCAGGGTGTCGAGAAGACGCAGAGTGATGGCAATGTGAGTTGTCAATTTCTCTCTCGACTTCGCCACAAGAAGCCAGTTGTCAATGTATGGGAAGACAACGACTCCCTGAAGACGAAGGTGGGCAGCCACCACACTCATCAGCTTCGTGAACACCCGAGGAGCAGTAGACAGTCCAAACGGCAGGGCCCTGAACTGGAAGTGCCGAGCACCCACTGCGAACCTTAGGAAACGCCTGAACGCAGGATGAATGCTGACATGGAAGTAAGCATCCTTGAGGTCCAGGGTCGCCATCCAGTCTCCCTGATTGATGAGAGGCAGGATTGTCTGCAGCGTGGCCATTCTGAACTTCTGGTACAGAATAAATTTGTTCAGACTCCGAAGGTCCATGATAGGCCTCAAGCCCCCGTCCCGTTTGGGGACCAGGAAGTAGCGAGAGTAGAAGCCTCCTGTCCTGGCCTCCGGTGGAACTACCTCTATGGCTTGTTTCTGTAGGAGGTTGTTCACCTCCACCAGCAGAGGTGGGGAAGGGGGAGTGGTAATAACCACGGACTGGTTCGGGGTCTGAACAAACTCTATTTTGTAGCCCTCTTTCACGATGGACAGAGCCCACCTGTCTGTGGAGATCAACTCCCAGGCAGGCAGGAAAGGGCGTAGGCAGATGGATGAGATGCCAGCGGGGATAACGACGCGTGCTTGCAGGAAGTCAAACCCCCTGCTTCTGGGGGCGAGCACCCTTGGACTTGCTAGTCGGCTGGGTCCCGTAACAACTCCTGTTGTTGCCAGGGTAGGAGGGTCGTTCAGTCTGCGAAGGACGCGGACGCCATTGTTCAGGTGAGAACTTTTGATAGGGTTTCCTCGACCAGGGCTTAGGCCATTGCTTGGACCTGGTAGCCTTGGGGGGAGCCTGGACACCCAGATTGCGGGAGGTTTTGACACTCTTGTCGAACTCCTGCAGCGCCGTGTCAGTCGTGGTGCTGAAGAGCCCATCACCCTCAAAGGGCAAGTCCTCAATGAAAGACTTAGGGTCCTGATGTAAAGCCGTCGACCGCAACCAGGAGTGGCGACGGATGCAGACTGCGGAGGTGATGGCCCTAGCTGACGCCTCCACCATATGTTTTGCTGCAGCAAGTTGCTGTCTGGCTACAGCAAGACCCTCTTTTTGCAGTTTTTTTGCAGCGGCTTTCTTGTCTTCACTCAGTGAGGAAAGGAAGGGGGAGAGTTGTTCCCACATGGCATACTGGTATCTAGCCATGCAGGCTGCATAGTTAGATACCTTGATGCCCAGTGCCCCCGCTGAATAAACCTTGCAGCCCATCCCGTCGATCTTCTTCCCCTCCTTATCGGGTGGGGAGGAATGAACCTTCCGCGCCTTAGAAGAGGAGGAGACGACCACTGAGTTCGGCTTTGGATCGGTAAAAAGGAACTCAGCTCATGCCTCTTGGACCTTATACATGTGGTCCAGCCGCTTGGATGAAACCGGTGTTGAAGATGGTCTCTTCCAAGGCTCCTTAACTGCCTGGAGAATCACCTTGGTGACTGGTAAGGCGACAGCTGTGGACGTGTTCCTCTGCATGATATCGAACACGTTGTCGTCCACGATGGGCTCTGGTTGCGTCACAGGCAAATTAAGGGTGGCTTCAATCCTTCTTACAAGGTCCCCATATGACTTCAGATCTTCCGACGGCGAAATCGGAAGATCCTCGGCCGTCTGGGAGACCGGTGAAGGCTCCACATCTCGGTCCTCGCTGTCCGATGCCGACGATGAAGACTCTTGGTGGTCAGAGTGCTCCGACAGCATCGGTGTTAGCTCTCTCGGCGGAGATTGGACCGGTGGCGATGGTCGTCGATGGACATCGAGCGGAACCATGCGTCATTCCAGGGGAATTGACACCGATGGCTTTCGGGATCGATACGATACCCTTGACATCGAGGAGAACTCCGATTCCTGCTCCCATTCTGGGTACTCTTCTGGGTACCAGTGGTAAGATTGGTACCGGGAGTAAGGAGGTTGCCACCTGCGCTGTTCCCACGGTGGTATCGGGAACCGGTGAGGTGCTTGGTAGGGCTCCACCTCCCTTCTCTCTCGAGACCTCATCTGGATCGGCTCGATGATCGGTGCCGAAGCGTCCAACTCCGACATCGATCCACTCGGAGTACGCCGATGGGAGCCCGATGACGAGGACCGCTGGGTTAGGTCGATCTCATGGGCCTGCTCCGATGTCGACTGGCGTGGTTGGGTCGAAGGGCTGTGGCGCGGAGAAGCCAGGATCTTTTTTGGCGGTGTGAGAGTCACCGGTGTCGATGCGTCGGCCGACGGGGAAGGAGTGCGGGGTCGCTTCCGCTTTTCCTTCGACTTTGCCTTCTTAGGAGCTTGGGTCCCCGAGTCCTCTCGGCGTTTTTTAGCGGGCGTGTCCACCAAACCCTCATGGGGACGTTTTGTGGGGCCGCACTCTTCCGGCAGCTCCGTCAGAGTCAGTGGAGCAGCATCAGCCGATGCATGCTCTTGTCCCGGGGTGTCCGTCGACTTCGGTGTCGAAACGGTCGCCATAGATTTTTGCGGGCAAAGCGCCGATTCGGTCAGAGCTGCCAATAGCCGAGCCGCACGGTTCTTCCTCGTCTGCTTAGAAAAGTGAAGGCAGTGTGGGCAAGCTTCTACGCGGTGTGCCTCTCCCAAGCACAGCAGACACAAGGAATGACCGTCTGGAGGGGCAATCTTCTTCCCGCAAGCACAACAGCGCTTGAAAAACCCCCAGCGACTGTCCATAGACAATTAGTCGCAAAAAACCGCTCAGAGTCGTCTGAGGGGAAAAACTGGGGGGAAAAGAAGGACGGAGCACCCCGAAGGGTAAACCGACCAACAATAGGGGAAAAACCTCTCTCTCTCTTTTTTTTTAACAACTAATTAACTAACTAACTACTATCTAACTATCTACACTAAGAAAATAAGAAACGGGCTAAGAAAAACGAGAAGAAAGGCAAAGCCAAAACTCTCACCGACTGGGGAACAGGAAAGGTAAACCTCTCAGCGCAGTGGTCAGAAAGGAACTGGTGGGATCCCCGCGCTGGCGCCGGTGAGCATGCGCACTGGGACACCTGCGCATGCCCATTGGCGCCGAGTGCGGAAAAATCCCGGGCTTTTTCAGGTACCGATTCGGGGATCGGCGCAGGCGCACTACCCCATGAGTGTGAAGCACAGAGACCATGAAGAAGATCATCGGGGAGAGTACCGCCCCTTGAGGCACTCCGCAATCGTGTGTCTCTGGGACAGTTCGTCCCCAATCGCCACCCTTTGTCCCCGACCGTCGAGGAAAGAGGAAAGCCATTGCAAGGCCAGCCCCTGAATCCCCGCATCGGCAAGACGGCAGGCCAGCAACCGATGGTCGACCGTAACGAACGCTGCCGATAGGTCTAACAGCATCAGCACCGCCAAGCCGCCTTGATCCAGGTGTGTGTGTGTGTGTGTGTGTGTGTATGTATGTATATGTATGTGTGTGTGTGTATATATATATATATATATATATATATATATATATATATATATATATATATATATAAAATATTTTTTTGGCCTCTGTGTGACACAGAGTGTTGGACTGGATGGGCCATTGGCCTGATCCAACGTGGCGTCTCTTATGTTCTCTTATGACTGTTGTATGGATTTCTGTGGCTAGGTCAGGGCAAGACGGGAAAGGAGTGAATTGCCTTACTTGATGTAGTTGATAAAATGCCAGTTTGGCAATATTCATGATCTGGGCCTTCAAAGACAAGGAAGTATCCAAAACCACACCCCACCCAAACTCTTGACAGCTTGCACCAGTATTAGATGTGTGCTGTCAAGACTGGGCAGTTGGGATCTCAACCCCCCTTTTCACTGATATTCTAGTCTTGTATATGCAGATATTTCTATGTCAATTTTATTTACAAGATTTCCATGTACACTGCTTAGATGAAAGGACAACATTATATCCATATCATGTATAGTAGCATTATCCTCCATATTGCAGAGATAGATAAAAAAACACAGATTACCTGAGATCGCTTGCAGTACAATCCTAAAGAGGGTTACATCCTTTTAAGAACACAATAGGCTTAAAAATGTTACCGTTTAGGATTCCACTGTGAGCTCATGAATACCTACCACACCAGCTATTTTGTAGCATTAAGTACATACTTTAACAATAGAGTCCTATCCTCAAATCACAACGGTTGGACAAGGACTGGATTGCAACAAAGTCCTCTATACGAGTGTAACTCAAATTTACAATGCAATTGCAATCTGAAATTAATGCAAGCCTTTCATTGGCATAACTATAATGCTCACACACGAAAGCTTATACCTTAAATAAAACTTTGTTGGTCTTAAAGGTGCCACGGGACTCTTAACTTTATTCTGTTGCTTCAGGTCAATACAGCTACCCACGTGGACCTACTATCATGACAGTATAAAGAAAAAGAAACAGGTGCAGTTTAGGCACAGTGGAAAAGGATCATAGAAGGGGCCAACCTGGTCAAGGTTCTGCCGTTTGCTAGAATTTTTCCCTTTCACTTCTACCAGCATAAAATTAAAACTGCAAAGTAGCTGGTGCTACAAATACATCTTTACTAAAGTCAGTGGAGAGAAAGCCCAAGATAATGGCTCCAAGCTACAACAGAGAAAAAGGGCAGACCAACGGTGGATCTTCATGCACCATTTAGTTCCCTGATCATTTTAAAAAGAATATCCTATTTCAAATACAGCTGTTGGGGCTGCTTTCTGAAGGGGGAAAAACAGTGGAGGGAATGGAGCATTTTAACCATTTCCTCCCCCAGCCATTTTGTCACTGAAAAACCCCAGCCAACTTTTAACTCCTGCTGCAGAAAAAGAACTTTCCCTGGTGGGGAGTAAAAGTAGGGTGGTGATGTCGTGTTTCAAGGAGAAAATAACAGGGAAGGATTACAAGCCCTTGCTAATCATCACCCTCAAAACAGTAGTCCCTGTAACTACTTTTAAAAGCGGAGGGTTTAAAAAAAAATTATGAGAACTCTGCAGGCAATCCCATGAACACAGTGCTGCTGCTGCCATCTATGGACTCAGGCTATTGGTCCATCTATCTCAGTATTTTCTTGCCAGAGTCTTTTTCACCATCTGCTGCACGAGATCCTTTAATGGGGGACTGAACCCGGGACTTTCTGCATGCAAAGCACAGCTCTGTTGCTGAGCCAGGGCTCCTAATCATGAATCACAAACATGTGAACTCCCCAGGAAACAATTCATAGACTCATACAGGAAAGAAGAATCCTTGTTTGTGACCAAAATCCAATCAATTTCCCCACATGCAGTGATTTGCTACAGAGATTCAAGGGCTATCCTAAATCTTTCTTCCACCTGCGCTAAATGTATTGAACCAAGTTGCTGTGAGACTGATAACATGCAGTGTCTCCTGGGTGAAGTTTTAAGTGAATGAAAAGACGAAATTGGCCAGTACAAATATTAGCACATGGTTCTCTGCTGCCAGATACAGTGCGTATGTTCATGAGGGAAGGAAGAGAAGAAGGCCCATCACAAGATACGTCCCCAAGAGCATAAAGAAACCCCGTCATGAGCACTGTCTCCTATCTGACACTGGGGCTATGATCTCTGGAGGAGGCCTGGTTGACCCTGCCTTGTAACTCCAGAAACCATGTCCACAATGCATATTGACAGGAGAGTAGTATAGGTGACTAGTAATTCCCTACTGTGAGCTGGTAAGCAGACACAGGGGCAGCCTCTGAATGGAGAATCAGAGAGTCTGGATTCATTCCAATCCCGAGGTGCTGTTTTGCACCATCATGCCAGATAAATGTGATGGAAGAGCAAATGGTGTGTTCATGCTATGGTGGCATGGAGCTATCTTCCTAGTGTCCACAGGGCCATGGCAGCACCCCCTGAATGGTGTCTTCAGTGGCGTTTACTTCCAAGTAGGTGTGCATTGTGTGCCATATGGATATAAAGGGAAACACTAAAAAGCTCGGTCTGTTGGTTTAGATGGGTTTAAAGGAGGATCGGACAGATTCACAGAGGCGAGGTGAGAGAACTCCAGCAGCAGCTATTACCTATGATGGCTAGGTAGAACCTCCAGGTTCAGAGCCAGTATACACCTCTGAATGCCAGTTGCTGGGAGCAACTGTGTTAGGTGGCGGCTGTCTTCCTCCCCTGCTGGCTGACTTCCTGAGAACATATTGCTGGCCATTTCAGGAAACAGGACATTGGGCTAGACTTACCTTTGGTTTGCTCCATCAGGGCTTTTTTCATTCTTATGAGAGGTTCAGGTTGGCTTAGCCTCATTTTTAAAGACGGTTTTAAGGATACAGTTCAGCAATCCCACTGCCTTTTTTCAACCTTTAAGTAAGCTTCTGAATTATTAAATATGAACGAGATTCAAAGCTATAGGAAAGGCACTCTGGGCATTCTCAGAAGTCTCTTTCACAACTCAGCCTTTAGTGCTGGAAATTAATTGGGGGAGGGGGGCTAAGCACTGATAAGAGCAATTCATTCCAGAGACTAATTCCAGAAGGTTGATCCATGTTAGGTCATTTGTACCAAAACCAAAAAGGAACTTTATAACATTTTTAAGTATTAACAGATTTATTGTCTTTTAAGCATCTGTGGTTAAAGTGTATTTCATCAGATGCATGAAGTGACTTTTCAGTCAGCAGTCACAGATGTACACATGGAAAACAATCATGAACGCTGATGTTAAAAAATATAAGTGGCAGGATTTGTGACATTTCTATGCAAAACTCAGAATCACAACATAAGCACACAGGTGATTCACAACTGTAACTATTTAAATCCTAGTTATTACAATTAAATCTACCTTAAAATCCTAATAAAGCCACTATTTATTCAGCAATTATATATGCTATAATAAATAGGCCAGTTTTTTTGTGGTGCAACAAAACTTATTTTGTAGGGAAGGAGCACCATTACAGCAGCCATCCACCATAACGTTCCAGTTTCCTGTAATAAATTCCTCAGTTGTGTACATTAATTTTTTTTTTTTAAGCACCGATGTAAAGGAAACAGAAGACCTGGTCAGGATCAGGCACAATATCTGACAGTTGTGTGCCTTTTGATCTGTCAGGCTCCACCCTTCAACTTGATCAGGAGCATACAAAATGCCAACCTGGTCCTTGCTTTCCAGGGCTGTTTCAACTTCTTCTTCTGCTGGACACCAAATCACTAGTTCATCACCCACAACTGCCCTACTGTTCCATACAGTTGCTAGCTCTCAGCCAGGACATCAACAGTCTGCTCTTGGAAACTCAGAGGTCACATAGTTTGGGATTTCTTCCATCATGTCCCAGAAGGAAAGCTGTATCAGAGGAGGAGATTGGTAGGATCTTAATACTCTGTCAGGGAGAGCCTGCATTGGGATATCCAACAACTGCCTCTCAAGTGGCCGCTGTGGGGTGAAGGACAGCAGGAGACAATTGCCACAGCATGCCAAATAAACAACAGGAGACACAGTGTGTATATATATGAAATCTAAGAACTAGGTCCACACAAGCTTGGGATGCAAGAAGGTGCGCAAAAGAGAAAGAGCACAGCAAACATGAACCTCATCCCAAACAGGCAAGAGGAGGGACTGCAGAGACATAAAGAGTGAAATGCAATGGGCGCATGCCACCTTGGCAGACACAGGAGGACAACAAAACCCTAAAATTGGCAGGGAATGGAGGCAGACAGCCCATTTTACTTGCAGCGAGCACCCCTAGTAAGAGATGTGCACAGCCTTCCTACCACAGCTGTTGCACAGGACCAGGTCACAGGGGATCAAGTTCTTGAGGTGGCCGCTGCTCCTGGAAATAGACCTGGTTGCCAGTCAGCTCACTGTGCACCTCCTGCCGATCAGGGCCAAGGAGTGGGAAGGTGCACTGCATGTTGTGAACCAGGCTCATGGGCTAAGATCTGATGTCCAGCTCTGGGGGAGGAGAAAGCATTAGATCACCAAAGGTGGAGCACTAGAAAAATGCAGCAGGGACAGCCAAGGGGAAAGCAGTATCACTGGGCTTTGGGCTAGCTAGAAGAAAGGAGCATCCCTCAGTCACAACCAGTGGTTGGCTGCAATGTACCATATTGAACACAGACACAATCTAAACATGCCTGTTTACCTGCACAGGAACAAACAGGGAACTATATCATCTCAACATTTGGCCAAGGCATGTTGGTGCTTTGTAGTGACACATGCCAGAACCTTTACTGGGCACGCAGCCTTTGCCAGCAGTAACAATGGCAAAAAGGCATTATTAGCAAAGGCACAAATGCTGGCTAAGGGCCTGCACAACCATGAAAGAAGACACCAACAACTCTCAACCTATCCCCCACTCACTCAAATTGGCCAGGTGCAAATGGGATGAACTATGTCTCCAGTGGCGCTGGATGCCTTTTCTTCTTGGCCTGGCTTCCTTGGCCTGGGCTGGGGGAGGAGCTGTAGGTGGCTGGTTGGCTGATGGAGAACAAAATGGCTGTCCCATGGCTAGACTGGCCCCATCAGGTTCTGCTTCACGCTCTCCAGTGTGGACTGAAGAGAGCCCTTCAGATACGGCGACAGGCTTCTCAACCCCTGCCTGGTGATCAGAGGGTCTGGGTTCATCCCAGTCCTGAGGCACTGTCTTACACTGAACTTGTGCCAGACAGATGCGATGAAGGAGTACACAAGGTTGCAGTTTTTCTGCCCCTGGCTGGAAATCAGGGCATCTAAGTTCATCCTTGCCCTCAGATGCTGTCTCACCTTGATCCAGACAGACACGACGAAGGCGTACACGGGGTTGCTTGGGATTTAGTTCTTCGGTGCATGACTGGTTCTCTTGGTATCTGGGTTCATCCCTGTCCTTTGGTGCTGTTCTGCACTGATCCAGGCAGACACGATGGAGGACAACACGAGGTTGTGTAGGGATTAGTTCCTCGGTGCATGACTGGCTATTACAGGGTCTGGGTTCACCCCACTCTTCGAGTGCTGTTCTGCACTGATCTTGCACCAGAGAGATGCGATGGAGGAGTACCCGGGGTTGCATGGGCATGAGTGCCTTAGTTTGTGACTGGTCATCAGGGGCTCTGGATTCACCCCATTCCTGAGGTGCTGTCTTATGCTTGTTTCGTGCCAGGGAGATGCGACGGAGGCGTACACAGGGCTGCATGAGGGTGGGTTCTTCAGTACGCAACCGGTGAGCACAGGGTCTGGGTTCATCCCAGTCCTGCAGTGCTGTCTCACACCCATCCTGTGCCAGGCAGATGCGACGGAGGAGTACGTGGGGTTGCATGCTGGAGGGCCCTGGTGCTACCCTCTCTGTGAAGGCGCTATTCACCTGACTGGCACTCGCTGTGGGGATCTTTGCCTTTGCAATTCTGCTATTCTTGCTGCCGCAGACATCACTGACAAGCAAAGTGGAGCGACGGCGCTGGTAGTGATGGGAAGATGGCAGGCGATGTTGTGGGCCTGGGGGCACGGGCGACATCTTGTTCCAAGGCTGTCCACGACAGTTCCTGCCACTGGCACCCACTACAGGCTTCTGTGCTGTAGCAATCTGTCTGTCCTCCCAATCACAGGTGTCAGAGGCAGACAATATTGTCAGGCATTGGTGGTGAGGTTGCAGGTGGTGTTGTGGTCTTGCAGGCAAGGATGTCAGCGGAGCTGCATGGGAAAAGGGACATTAGCAGTATTGATAATGAGGCTGTTTGTTATGGGTTTGCATCCCTGCTGGGAGCCAATATCCAAATCTGCCACACTTTAAAAGTGTATGTAGCAAACACCTGCCATTGGGAGCAGATGCCAAGCTGGGCGCGGTAGGATTGCCTATCCATCATTCCACACAGGCTTTGCATTCTACTCCGGCGAACACGTGGGCACAAAAACAGCAAGCAGCTACCTGTGTTTGAGCAGAACTTCCTGGCCCTGCCTACAAAAGGAACTTCAGGAGGGGAACTTCTCAGAGGAGCTGGCTCATGCTGAAACCCACAAGAAAAAGCATGGCACATGCAGCATATCCTCCAGCAACTGACAGATGAGAGCATATGGAAACTCCTGCATATGGTCAATATCAAGGATAAACTGCTTCTGCCAGTCCAGTACACTCATGGATGAATCCTACCTGCTGTTGAGCATGGTTACAAAACATCTCAGCTAACCTTTAAAGCTACGTCCTTCACAGTGGCTTGTTCTCCAGCAAATACCAGAGGAGATGCTGAACCTGGCATGGGAAATAACAGAACCACCTGCTATTTTCTGTCCAGCAGGTTACTTAAAGAGAGACAGCTACAGGGGCCAGCTGAGACACTAATAGCTGAATCTACAGCTACACCTTGACTTTGTAGCAGCTCACCAGGCACCTGTCCTTGTATCAGACAAATTACCATGACAGCCTCACTCCTGTGATAGAAGGATGACTAATGCATCCCCCATACAGCTCTCCAAAAGGCAATGAGAAGGCAGAGCGTGAAATAGTCTTCATCCAGGACCTGCAAAAGACAATAGGATCCCTCCCCCTCCTAAAGAGATTCAGTTGGAATGCACAGTTGTATGGTAACTGGTGGGGCAACCCCCTCAAGACAGCTGTGACGTCCCCCATCCTATTTATGGAAATCCCCCTTCCAATTTGATGCTCACTGGAGCCAGGCAGTCCCTGAATGATGCATGGGCCTGCTGTGACCAACGTGTTATTTTTAATCAAGGGACTACTGTACAAGGCACATCTGTGAAGGATGTGGAAAACCAGCTTGAAGTAGAAGGAAGCCTTCCTCACCTTTCACTACGCCTTTAAACGGCCCAAGCAGTGCTCCCTCTAAGCTGTGGAGTCTTGTGAGCAGAAATTCTGCTTTGTGTGCTACTGCATAAATTAGTTTGCTCTAAATTATTTTCCTGAGCTAAGATAAAAATGCATGCGCTGGAAGCTAAAAAAAAAACAAACCTGTGGGCTAACTCACACTAACTCAGTTTAGAGGGAACACTGAGCCCAAGGCTTCCCTGCTGCTCCAGAAGCAACTCAAGCCACCTCCCGGGACTCCAGATTAAGCCTGCATTTCTGTTTGTGAGGGCCAGACGCACAGAGGCATTGACCATGTGTGATGTCACAATGAAAGCATGACTTCATAATACTGGAAATGTCAAAACACTTGCACTGTTGCCATGGAGATGACTGGAGAATGGTGGCATACATGACTTCTCTTTCAGTATTTTACGGAAAGATGACATTTGCCACAATTCCAGTAGGAAACAAGAGTGGCGTTATTTCTCTTGGCATTTCTATGGTGAAAGCTCTCTATATTTTACTTAGGGGGATAACGTGTATAACTGACTTAAATGCCAAAAACGAGATGCTAATCAACTGCTTTAGGACCACAGTCTTAGCAACTACTCGGAGTTTGCAAACTGGGAAGATGCTCAGGCAGCTCTGTGCATATGTGCTGAGCTGATACTCCTGAACAGCATGGTGGGCCATTCATACCCGCCTACATAAGTTGCCAATGGCTTGTGGCCACCGATGGATCTGCAAGACAGGCTCAAGGATGGCTGCTCCCCTTCATCTCCAAGCATCTGCCATATGGAAATTAATCTCCAAGCATCTGCCACCCTCAGTTGATGATCACCATTTAATGACATGGTAGGTCATGGTGAGAGACCCAAAGGCATGGGCAGCCATCAGGTCCTCCCCAGCACTCTTCCTCACCCTCAAAGGGTGTACCATTGCCTTCCTCAACATCAGTGACTGGTAGATACCATGAAAGGGCTATGTTGCACGGCAAAGCAGCAAAGACTATAATCCCTTTGTGACACGTCCAGTTCTCCCTGAGAGCACAGCCAATGAGAGCTGGCAGAATGTTGGGGCGAGGCTGGCAGTTGACAGTGGATGGATAGAGTAGTGAGAGCTGTGTGAGATGGAGGCGGGGCTTGAGTCTGAGTGACAGATCATGAGTTGGCTGTAAGAAAGAGTTTGTTACGGAGAGGACCAGAAGAATGAAGAGAGGGATCAAAATTTAACTGTTGAAAAATGTTGTAGCTGTGTGCCTATTGCATTCTGGTGTTGTTTAAAGTTTTGAATAAAAGTTAACTCCTTTTTGTTCATCCCTGCTGACTGAGACAGCGGAAGAAACTACACACACAAACTGGTTAGGCCTTGCTCAGATACATACGAATGGTGGCAATGTTAAAGGGAAATTACAGTATTTAGTTCCCTAACTCAAGAGCTCATGGAAACATCTGGATGAGGGACAGCAGACAGTGAGAGACCTGTCTAGCAGTGTCTCTGAGAAAGAGAAGGGTGACCTCTTGGTGTGTAAAAGGGTCCAAACTATTGCAAAAAGAAACAAGGACAAGATGTGTGGTGAACCTGTGAGTGCCTAACCTACCTGCATCTATGAGTCTGAGAGAGGCTGTGTTGGGTGTTAGGATCGGGGTCACGCACCTTCATTAACCACCAATAGAATACAATCACTACAGCATGCTGGAAATGTGAAGCTCCACTGTCCATGTACACCAGTGCACACTGCTGTAGGACACTGCATCACATACAAAGCTTTGCCAGATGCCCCTCAGTGACTTCATACCCTTGGTCTAAAGCTGGCACAATCACTTCTCTCCATAGTGAGTGAGATGTAGGCCTGAGCTCAGTGGTGGCAGGCAGCTGGGAGCACCAGATACAGGACACAAAGGACCACACAGAACTGCTCCTTGAGGGCCCTGCAGCAGTTGCACAGAGAGCACGGGCCCACTGCCTGGCAATGAAAGGTCTCCATACTGAGAGGCCTAATGTGCATTGTGCCATGGAGCCCATCTATGCCCTTGTGGAGCTGCGGCATGCAGATGATAGAGCTTGAAGCCTGAGATACCAGCAGTCCCTGCCACAGCAACTGGTTACTTGAGGTCAGCACGGCTACCTGCCTCATGACTAGCTGGGTGGCTGAGATCATCTCTCACACTGGGCTGCTGTCTTTCCCCAACAATGATCCTTGCTTGACCATGTGAATGTTTTTTGTGTGCACGGAGAGCCCCCATGAACCGGCTTATGTGGTCTCATTAGCAGCTGACTATTGGCTGGAGATGCAGAGTGCCACCATGCCAGTTCTCAGAGCAAAAGACGTGAGACAGCCACTGCTGGCTTCTTCTTGTAGCCTTCCTTCTCAGTGGGCTATCTGCCACAGCAGTGGCTAGCCGGGGCTGCTTACACAGGTTTTTTTTTTCTTGCATGGAAAGACAGACATCCCTGCATTAAAGGGGAAAGTCTAGAAGACTTTGTGCTCACTCCTAGCACAATGTGGCATTCCCGGGAAATTCCCCTTTAAGACAATGCAAGAAACAATCCTGTTTTTCTCCAATGTGAAGGGGAATCTCCTGAGTAGCTGTAGGAGAGTGCCTGCATGGATGTCCCCCCAGCCCCCCTGGTCACCACTATGGGGGGGGCGCGGTTGGAATTAATTTCCATATTCCCAAGGGGACAGGGCAGCTTACAATGAGGGAAAGGGTGTGTGTGTAGATGCTGTGTGACGCCTTTTGGCTTCTGCTGCTGTCATGGCAGGGACACATTTTAGCGCCCCATGGGGAAGCAGCCCATGTCTACCTATGTGACTGGAGACTAGTAAAAGCAGATACAGTCCTTTTAATGCCCTGTGCAGCCACATGTTTTTCCAAGGCTGTTTATGTACAGCTGCCACCTTGTTCTTCTTTCTTTAGGGCTTGAACCCCTAATGGTCAAAAACTGCCATCCACCTACCTGCTGAGCTATAGAACTGGCTGACTATTGCAACTGGAATTGAAGCCCTTCCTTCCCTGCATGGCCTTGGCCCTTTCCTCAGCAAAGAGGACTCGATGGCATGCTGCTGCCTGCCTGGACAGTCAAGGGATCTTCAAAAGCCCTCCTTGACAGGAGCCATAGAGCTTTATTGATGCTGCCCTCTGACCTGCGGTGCTAGCTGTGCTGGAAGAGATGTTGTGGGCTCTTCCTGGAAGTGTGTACAGAACAGATTGTCATCAGAGTGCTCCTGTCATCACAGCACACCCAGTGGTGCTTTCTGTGCACAACCAGTATGGCAGTACCGATGAGAGCAGCAATTTTGCCGTTGTGGCCAGCAATGGAGTTGTTACAGATTCTCTCTTTGTTGCTGCATTGGCTGTTGCTCCTACCACTATTATTATGTCTTGGCATCGCTACTCAGATAGCATACAATATCACCTATCTGTCAAGGCACAGAGCCGTCTTAGCTGGACCATTGGATTGCCCTACCAGACACCATGTAGATGTGCCTCCTCCTGTGTCACCAAAGTCAAGGGGAATGGTGTAGATTATTACCTGCTCTTCCAGCCAATAAGCTTTTGCAGCTTTTCACTCTGCCACTTTCTGACTGCTTGCCAGGCTGTTAAAAAAAAAGGCAAAGGTTAAAGACATAGTTTGGAAGATGGCTCAGTAAGCAGCTCTGTTTTCCCAGTGTGAGGCCCATTGGGGATGGCCTGCTCCAGCCATGCATGAGCAGCATAGTTCTCTGTGGTTGGGAAAGATGCAGCATTAGACTCAAGGATTTCAATTATTCTAGACTGTCAGGCCTCAGTATATGCTCAGTATCTGACCTAGCAGTTCTAAGCAAAGTTTTTTCTGCTTGTCATGGCTTTGGGCAAGGGATCCCAGGTTATTTACTTTGGAGAAACTCCCAGAACTAATGCTGAGAAATAGTTGAATTTTTTTTTAAAAGCAGCTAAAAATAGCTGAAGCAAAAAAGGGCAAAGATGCAAAGAGCTGGCAGAAACATTGCAAATGAAAACTGTGCAATTTAAACAAGGTTTTAAAGTGTAACACTAACTACTATATAAATTTAATGGGAATGAAACATTCTAACAGGTTTTGCGTGTGTCAACGTTGTATCTGAATGATTAATCTGAAGATTTCAGAGCTAAAATTATATGATGTTAATAAATCAAGTCAGGCAGGGATTGAGTAGAATTAGGAGGCATAAGACACCACCTTCTTTGAACCCTATAAATTAATGTTCCCCTGACATAAAATCAGTCCCCTAAGCATCCAAACATTTCTTAAAATCATAGTCAAAGATCCTAAAGAAATCCTTTTTGGAGAGCTGTGTGTCTGAAAGGCACACAATCTGCTTAAAAGGAGTTAATGATTTGTGGAAGAACTCTGGTGGAAGATGATCTGACCTGACATTCAGAAAGGGGACACTGGTTGAAGGAGCTAGTACTGACACTTCCACATGGAATTTGTGCATTTCACACAATGAAGGCCCATGCAGAATTTGTGGCCAGTTCCACATGGAAGACCCTCAACAAGTTAATAAACACCCAAAATGGATTGTATAGCTACTTAGCTGTGCTATAGATGTTGTGGGTGTGGACTTTCAGGATACAATCACCAGGTTATCCTCTACCTCCTCTTCTGAGTAAGTCTAATGAATGCTGATATAAACTCTAAAACTAACTGTTCCAATTAGATGGGAAATATCCAACTCATTTTATTGTGATATTGTCTTGGTAACTGGAGATTACTGTAATCTGGTACTGTAAAGAGTTAGCACTGAGGTATGTTAGAGTTAATTGAAATTTCTGTTTTCTGGGCTAGTTCTCTTGCTTGAGGAACTAGTGGAGAACTTATTTTGCAGAATTTATTTGGTTTGGGGAGTACTTTGTTGGGCTGAGAGAAACTACTGGAAAACTTGTCTTATGGAATTTTTGTGGGGGTTTTTTTTGGAGAATATTATGCACTTGGGTTGAGGAATCTAAAATAAGAAATTGAAATAAAGGAATGAGGCTTATTGCCTTAAAATCATCCTTGTTGCATAACTGGAAATAGTTAAATAATATTTCAATTGTGTCTGACTTCCTGCACATGAGACTTTGCTTCTTTTGCTCTGGGGATAAAAAAATACCTTGTAACTCAAAGTTAACTTGACAGTTAGCAGCAGGAAGAACAGATCAGTGACAGCCCACCTGCTTGGCACACCTATTGTCCCAATTCAGCTCCCTGCATCTCCAATTCAAAGGAGCCAAGGTAGCAGTGCTGCTTGAGGTCACTGGAGAGCTGCTGTCATTCAAAGTGAAGAATATTAAGCTGGACAGACTCAAGATCAGACTCAGTATATTCATGTAAAAGGTGTCCCGGAATCAAAAAGAAATCCCACCATATATTTCATTCTGAACAGGCACCTTCTGGCTTGCTCCTGGTTTCAGCACACACCATATACAGTAATGACTGACAAAAAGATTCTATGAGGCCAGAAGCAGGGCTGAGAGTGGACAGCTGGAGGGAGAGAGGTGGAGGAGAAAAGGGCCGTTTCCACATAGGTTACTTGCCCTGATGTCACTGGAAAACAAGTTTTTTTTCCTGCTTCCCGACTGTGTCATGATGCTACATCCTGGGGTCTCTCTGGATGGTTGTTGTGCAGGTAGGAAACTTCAGATTTTCCCAGTCCTACCCACATAAAAGTCATTTTCTTACAAAACCCATTTCTTCCCCCATGGCCTGGAGGGCTTTTAAAAATTAGGAACTGGATACCATTATAACAATACAGCATTCATAACAATATGTGAAACAGGCTCTCTGCATTTCCAGCTTTCACTTTCAAAAAAAGTTAACTCATTTACCCCATTCATTTAGGAAATATAAGGGGAAAGATATACCTCCTCAACAAAAGCAGCTAGAGACTTACTTTAAAAAAATATGAAAGTTGGGGGTTCAGAAAATCTGTTTCACATATTGTTATAACATTATATCAATATAAAGCTATTCAGATGCTGATTTAGGAAATAAATCTGAAAAGCCCTAGTGCTGTGTGGGAGAGGAACATAGCCACTGCTGGGGGGACCAGGCAGTGAAACTACGAGAAAACCTGCCATGTGGGAGCCCCATCGCTCCTGCACTATATTGACAGCCACAGCGGAAACTACGCATGCCTGCCTTTGGGTTGCCAACTCCAGGTTGCAAAACTGCTGGATATTTGGGGGGTGGAGCCTGGGGATGGTGGGGGATGACAATGCCACAGAGTCCAGCCTCCAAAGCAGCCATTTTCTCCAGAGGAACTAATCTTGGCAGTCTGGAGATCAGCTGTAATTCTGAGAGAACGCCAGGCCCCAGGTAGAAGTATCGCCTATCCCCAGGTGGAAAACATCAAGATAGTATCAGTTAAAGGCTGATTCCATAGGACAGGGAAGCACAGTTTAATTCTGCCATTTTGAAGGGGTAGCTTAGCTTCAGCCTGACCTAGACAGGCTGAGTGTCCACTCAAGGGCTCTCCTGCAACTGCTCTGCTGTTTTCCTTTGGGCCACAGCAAAAGGGAGGTGTTCCAGCTTGCCCCAGACCCTGCAGAAGCATCATCATCATCAATGTAATTTTAAAAAAGCAGTTACAGAGGAAAGATGGCGCAAAAAAAACCACAATGGAAATGGTACCAAGTGGCGAAGAAATGAACAGTGTTGGTGCAGATGTAGTAATAGACATGTTAATAGTTTGTTAGCCTGCGCTTGATGATTTTATATTAAACTAGCCTGAAGCTGACACTTTGCTATGGTATTTAACTACCGTAAATTCAGTTATACCACCAAAGAAGTGAATTTCAAAATATAGCATTTGTTGAAGGGATTCAAAAGGAGTAGTTTCTAGTGTAAAAATGGAGAGAAAAATATGTACAACTTTTTTCTCTCTGCTGAAGGACCTCTTTGTAGACCACGTTGGTGGTTCTGCTCTCAGGTGCTAGGATCCCCAGGCTGCTAGATGAGTTCACCATGGAGCAGCCCACACAGAACTGCCCATGTGAGAAGCAGTCCTCTGTTAAGTCAGTTCCAACCACCTTCAGTGTCTGCCCCTGGGACTAGCTGATGGTCAAAGCAGACATTGAGCGGGATTGAAGCTACCTGAACTCCAAGGGGTTATGAGTGGTACAGTGGTATGAATAACAACTCTTCCCAAGCACAGCCAGTGAGCAATGTGACCTTGATGACCTTCCTGTGGAGGGCCTTCAGTCATGGTGGTGATATCAGGGTATATCCTGGCTATTTGGTCTGGAAGGGTCCTCACTACTGACGCTAGGCCTGCAGGGATGGTCAGCTTTCTGTTGGACTGGGGATACTCTCTGTCCCCTATTTTTAGTAGGAGTTCAGAGAATTCCCCAACGGTCATCAACTGCCTGCAGTTTCCTTTAACTGGTTTTTATCTCAGAACACCGGCCACAGCTGACCAATCAGAGAGAGCGGAATGTGCAAGCAGGCAGCAGCCTGCCACGCACATAGGGTTGCCAAGTCCAATTCAAGAAATATCTGGGGTCTTTGGGGGTGGAGCCAGGAGACATTGGGGGTGGAGCCAGAAACAAGGGTGTGACAAGCATAATTGAACTCCAAGGGAGTTCTGGCCATCACATTTAAAGCGACAGCACGCCTTTTTAAATGTCTTCCTTCCATAGGAAATAATGAAGGATAGGGGCACCTTCTTTTGGGGCTCACAGAATTGGACCCCTTGGTCCAATCGTTTTGAAACTTGGAGGGTACTTTGGGGAGAAGCACTAGATACTATATTGAAAATTTGGTGCCTCTACCTCAACAAACAGCTCCCCCAGAACCCCTGAAACCTCCAGATCAATTCCCCATTATACCCTATGAGAATCGATCTCCACATAGGGAATAATGAAGTGCTCAGCAGATGTTCGTCCCGACTTCCGGGGAGGAAAATGGCGAGCTGAGTTGTCTCTCGTAACGGGAGCAAGCTGAAGGTCTTGTTCGGGGTAGTGGAGGGCAAACCAAAGCCCACTGCCTACCTTTCTCAGTGAGAGAAAGGTCCAAGACTTGCACTAAAAACTTTAGAAGAGATTTACCTTGGCTGAAAAGGAGCTTTGGAGAAGGGTCCTTTGAGGCTTTGAGGAGTCTCAGAAGTTTGCAAAATTATCGTCTGCAAGATCTCTCAGAGCCATGGATTTGGCATAAGCTCGTCACGATCCTAACCTTCTGGGACATTTTTAAACAACTAAAGTCTTGGAAGACCAGTGGAACTTGGATAAACAGAGGAAAAAAGGTACAGAAACTCTTCTTTCACTCCGGAGCTATTTACAGACTAAAGAGACGTTTTAAAGGTGGAAATAAGGGGAAAATATAAAACTTGCAAGTAGAAGAAGGGAAGGGTGAAGTTTGGACTATTTTGACATAAAAGACAGTGTTAAAAACTGCTAAAAATTGAAGAGAAATCATTGTTGTGTCTACTTACGATTTGTGGAATGTAAACAACCATACTGCGCAGGAATATACTGGAACAGTCCTCTAACTCTACTGAGCAAGACAGGAAGTGCGTCAAGCAATCTATAAGGTTGAAGGTGACAGAGACAGGAAGCAGTAAAGAAAAAAGCCTACTCTACATCATAGAGAAACATCGGCAGCCATTGCTGGGAGGTCCAATTTAAAACATCGTTTTAAAAAGATTTGGGACTTTAAAAAGTGACAGAAACGACAGGGAAAAGGGTAAGAAGATAAGAACTATTGACTACATTATTGGTGGGCTCCTGGGGTGATTTTAAAAGGGGAAAAAAAATCTTTAAAAGGAGAAAAAATCGCGGCCGCCATTTTGGATTTTTTAAAGACTTTTTTGTTAAATATCTTTGCTTTGGGGGCTCAGAAACCAGCGAAATTGGGCTTGCTGGAAAGGGCAAGCCCTGCTCTATTGAACCTGACTGTCAGATTTTAAATTGGTGAGGTCAAAAATTTCGTCATTTTTTTAAAGGGGAAAAATTCTTCAAAAATTTATATCTGGGCCTGGGAAGCTCAGAAGAAAACAGAACAAAGTTTAATTGAGAGAGAAAATTTAGATCTTCTGAACTTGGTAGTCAAACTTGCAAATTGTGCGACGGAAATTTTTGGTATTTTAATTGCATCCCCCTTGCTCTTTGCTTAAATGTCAGAGCCCAGGCAGCTCCGAACAAGAGCCCTTTCATTAGAAAAAATGCAAGACCAAATGGAGGCTATGGAAGCCAGGATTATGAAAGGAGTTAAGAAAATGATGGAAGAGTTGAAGGAAGAACTTACTACAGTGATTAAAAAAGAAGTGGATGACCTCAAAAACCAAATTGGGAAAATAGACAAGAAAGTACAGGAGGTGGAGGAGAAAGTTAAAACACATGATACCACCTTGCTGAAAGTACAAGAAAAAGTGACGATTCGCGACTGCAAATTAATGGAAAATCAGCTACGTTTGAGAGGAGTACCTGAGGAAGAGAATGATGATTTGAAAGGATATATAACAAACATAATCGCAGAATTCTTAGAAGAAGACCCTGATAAGACTAAAAGCATGTATGATCACATGTATAGAGTCAACTCGTTATATGCCAAAAAAAATAACTTACCAAGAGATGTGGTTGTAAGATTCATGACAAAGGAAATGGTGGGAAGGATTATGAAGAGAAACTTTGAACAATCATTGATAGTAAGAGGTAGCAGAGTGAGAATTATGAAGGAGCTACCGAAAGAAGTGATAAATGACAGGAGAACATATAAAAAGTTGACAGAAAAATTGAAAGACAATGGCACAAGGTATAGATGGATAATCCCCGAGGGTGTGAGCTTTGAACTTCAGGGGAAGAGAGTCACGATCACAAATGCCCGAGAACTGAGGAGATTTTTTGAAGAAAATAAAGAATTTGCACCATGATGGATTACAAACTATTGTCTTGGAATGTTAATGGACTAAATTCACCACAAAAAAGAAGGGCAACTTTTCATTGGATTAAAAAGCAAAATTGTAATATAATTTGTTTGCAAGAAGTCCACATTAAACAAAAGGATTATAAATTTTTATGGAACAAACAATTGGGAAGGGAATTTTTTTCGTTAGCTGACCAGAAAAAAAGGGGAGTAGTTTTTTATATTAAACAAGACCTGGAGCCAAAATTGGTATTTAAAGATAAGGATGGAAGATTTGTAGCAGTGGAAATAACATCAAATGGGAAAAAAACGCTGTTATTGGGACTATATGCACCTAATGGTGCAAAAGATGTTTTTTTTTAAGACATTACACAACAACTAGATGAGTTGACCTACGATCAAATACTCTTAATGGGAGATTTTAATGGAACAGTTGAGAACTCATTGGATAGATCCGGAGGGAAAAAAAATAGTAGAAAAGAAGGAAAATTGCCAAAGTCTTTTTTTGAATTAGTAAAACAGGAAAATTTGGAGGACATATGGAGAAAGTTTAACCCTGAAGTGCGGGACTATACTTTTTTTTCTGCAAGACATAAGACATTTTCTAGAATTGACATGCTATGGGGAACCAGAGATTTAGGCCTCATAACAAGAAAGATAGAGATTTTGCCTAAAATTGGCACTGACCATAACCCAATAATGTGGATTACAAAACTGTCCAAAAGATTGAGAAGATGGAGATTGAATGAAGACTTGCTACAGAACAAAGAAACAGTGACTTTCCTAGGAAAAGAAACTAAAGAATTTTTCCAAGTGAATGATAAAGAAGATATCGATTTTCAGACGGTCTGGGATGCTTATAAAGCAGTAATGAGAGGGTTGCTGATTACTTTGAACAATAAAGATAAAAGGGAAAAAGAAAAACAACTACTGGATATTCAAAATGAAATAAAGAAAAAAGAAAGAGAGCTGAGGAAAAGACCAGGGAAAAAGAAAATTCTAAGGGAAATTTCAATATTGCAAACTCAACTAAGACATTTATTAAACAAAGAAGTAGAATGGAATTTGAAAAGGCTCCAGCAAAAATCGTTTGAAGGAGCAAATAAGACGGGGAAATACTTGGCGTGGCAGCTGAAAAAAAAGAGGGAAAATAAAATAATTAATAGAATTGTGATAGATGAAAGAGACGTAGTTACTCAAGAGGGAATAAAAAGAGAATTTTTTAAGTATTATGCCAAGCTGTTTAAAGGTGCTGAAGTAAAGAGAAAAAAGATAGATGAATATCTACAGAAAATAAAAATTGAGCCATTAACTGAGAATATGAGAAAAATTTTGAATGACCCAATTGAAAAAATAGAAATTGAGGCAGCAATCAACGTGATGAAAAATGATAAAGCTCCCGGGCCAGACGGTTATACAGCCAAGTATTTTAAAATGTTTAAAGATGAATTAATACCAAAATTACAGAAGCTGATGAATGCAATAAGAGTCAAAGGGAAGGTACCAAATACATGGAAAGAAGCTGTTATTTCTTTGATACCTAAAGAAGAAAGAGATGTTACAAATGTGAAAAATTACAGACCAATTTCACTTTTGAACAATGATTATAAAATATTTACAAGAATTCTGGCAGAACGTCTTAAGCAATATTTGATAAATTTTATAAAAGAGGACCAAGCCGGTTTTCTTCCCAAAAGACAAATAAGAGACAATATTAGAACTGTTGTAAATATTGTAGAATATTATGAAAGACATCCAGAAAAGGAAGTAGCGCTATTCTTTGCGGATGCAGAAAAAGCATTTGACAATTTAAATTGGGACTTTATGTTTGCAGTGATGGAAAAAATGGAGCTTGGAGAAAGTTTTATAAGAATGATAAAGGCAATATATTCTGAACAAAGTGCAAGGCTGTGCATCAACGCAGATCTTACAGATGAAATGAAAATTAGTAAAGGTACCAGACAAGGCTGCCCGCTTTCGCCATTGCTGTTTATAATGACTCTTGAAATTTTACTAATGCAGATTCAAGAAGAAAAAGATTTAGAAGGACTACAAATAAAAGGATTTACCTATAAATACAGAGCATTTGCAGATGATATAATGTTTATAAATGAAAATCCTTTACAAGTTACACCTTTGTTGTTAATGAGAATACAAGAGTTTGGGGAGTTGGCGGGACTTTATATAAACAAAGAAAAATCAAAAATCTTATGTAAGAATATGCAGAAAAATAGACAACAAGAACTACAAAGACTAACGGGTTGTGAAGTTACCTCTAAGGTAAAATACCTAGGGGTAGAGATAACAATGAAAAATATTGATTTGTTTAAGAACAATTATGAAAAGCTATGGCGTAAAATAGAAGAAGATATGCTAAAGTGGAACAAGCTCAATTTGTCACTGTTGGGTAGAATAGCTGCAGTAAAAATGAATATTTTACCAAGGATTATGTATCTGTTTCAAACCATCCCCATTGTGAAAGATGCTAAGCAATTTGATAAATGGCGAAGAAAAATTACGGAATTCGTGTGGGCCGGGAGGAAACCTAGAATTAAAATGAAAGTCCTGATAGATGCGAAAGAGAGAGGTGGATTCCAATTACCAGATTTGAAACTGTATCATGAAGCAATTTGTTTAGTATGGTTAAAAGAATGGATAACGTTATTAAATAAAAAACTTCTAATGTTAGAAGGCCATGGAAAAAAATTCGGCTGGCATGCATATTTGTACTATGAAAAAAAGAAGATGGACGGTCTTTTCTCTCACCATTATATAAGGAGTAGCTTATTAAATGTGTGGATAAAGTACAAGAAATATGGTGATGAGAGGAGACCTTTATGGATAGTGCCGGCTGAAGTGATAAAGTTAACGGCCAAAACAGTCAAGGAAAAACAACTATCATACAACCAGTTACTAAAAATACAAAGCGGGAAAATAGAATTGAAAACTGCAGAAGAACTAAACTATAAATATGATTGGTTTCAAATGCAACAAATAAAAAGTTTGATGGAGAATGATATCAAAGCTGAAGGAATAAGGAAAGAACAAACAGAAATGGAAAGAGTTCTGCTTGGAGATAATGAGAAATTAATTTCAAAAGTGTACAAATTACTTTTACAATGGGCTACAGAAGATGAAGTAGTGAAATCTCAAATGATAAAATGGGCAATTAATGTAAATAAAGAAATAAAGATGGAATCTTGGGAATATCTGTGGAAAAATTCCATGAAACTCGCAACATGTCATAGTATTAAAGAGAACTGTTTTAAGATGATGTATAGATGGTATATGACTCCAAAAAAATTAGCAAAGATGAACAATAAGATGCCAGATAGGTGCTGGAAATGTAAAAAGCATGAAGGTTCTTTCTACCATATGTGGTGGACTTGTGAAAGAGCTAAAATGTTTTGGCAAATGATTCAACAAGAGATATCTAAGATCCTGGGATATGAATTCAATAAAGAGGCAGAGACTTTTCTGCTGGGATTACAAATGGAAAAATTTCCAAAAGAAGATAGAACATTAATATGGTACTTGCTCTCAGCTGCTAGGACATTGTATGCGCAGTTGTGGAAGCAAGAAAAAATACCAGAAAAATGGGACTGGATTATGAAAGTTGTGTCATGGAGTGAAATGGACAAATTAACAAGAAAATTAAGAGACTGTGATTTAGAACTTTTTAACCAAGAGTGGAAGAAATTCAGAAGATATGTAGAGAAAGAGTGGAAAATAAAAGGACATTGGACAATTTTTGAGGATTAAGATTTTTAAGATAACAATATAACTCTTGAAGGGGGTTCTTCTTCCCTATGTTTCTTTTTTGTTTCGTTTTTTTTTTCTTGATAGTTAAGGGTACCTTTAATATCTGTTTTTTTAAAGAAAATAACACTGGCGGGGGTCAAGTAATTGGGGGAGGGGTGGGAGAAAGTAAGATGTGGGGTAGAATGATGGTCTTTTTCTTAATATATATTAAGCTTTTTATAAGTTGTAGTTATAGTTCTACTACCATATGTTACTAATAAAATTGTTTATTCACGAGCAGATGTTCGTCCCTTCCCCCACCCCCATTTTCTGGCAACTCTGAAGTGAGGGATCGGCCTCTCTACTCACGAGTTGCAGCCAACTTCCAAGTAACACAGACACCCCATCGCAAGAGGAAGCCTTTCCAATCGGAGACTGAAGCCTCCGGAGGGGAAAAAATCACATGGTGGCTTTGGGAGCGGGGCTTCCCCCCGCCAGCCAGCTAATTGGGGGGTGGGAAGGAGACTGGGAAAATGGAAGAACCCCCGCTGGGACCCGGGGATTGACAAGCCTACACACACACAACAAAGCTTTACCCTTTTGGGAAAACACATTTTATCCTTTTTCACCCCCCCTAGGGCGAAATCCCTTCTTAGTGGTTGCTGACGTCATGGAAGGAATGCACTCCCCAAATTTCGTGTTTCTAGTCCAGGGGTTTGGGCTGGGTGTTGATGAGTCAGTCAGGACACCTGTTTTTATATCTATAAATAAAAGTTCACATCCACAGGGTCTCTTCCACCTACTGAAAGACTGCAAACCTGGAACCTTGGCACAAGCATAAGAACATCTGCACAGAAAGAGGCTTCTCTCTGCATCCACAGCGGCCTGCAGTTTTGATCTGCTTTTAATGCCAATATGCTTAGGACTCTGCAAAAGCTATACTGTGATGGGCATAGAGTCTTTTTTCCCTACCAACTTCAGGGCCAACAGCTGATGGGAACTCCCCTCTCATACAGAATGCCTAAAACAGCCTGACCACACACACACACACACCCCGCCAAAAGCTCAGCTGCAGGAAGCTTATTTCTTCCCCAGAAGCAAAGCTGAAGAAGTAAAAGAAAGGAAACTTTGACCTTTAGTGCTAGGCAGAGCAACAAAGGCTGCTGGGAAGTTCCACCAGCACCATCCCAGCTGGGACATCAGCCGGAGTGTGTTTGGCAGAGAAGCAGCCTTGTCCTAAAGGGATTTCAATGCCTTTTACATAACATACCAAGTCAGAACCTTGGCTCACTGAAATGAGTATCACTTGCTTTACCAGTAAGTGGCTGTCAAGCAGAGAAACGCCCAGATTCTTGAGCACTGAAGTGACCCTAAACTGAGACACATCTTTGGTCTAGCTAGATCAATATTTCCTGCTCTAGCAGGCAGCAGCTCCCCAAGGTATCAGGCAAAGGGTTAAAAGTCTTTCCTGACACCAGTTATCCGAAGTTCTTTCATGGGAGATAACAGGGGCTGAACCTGGGACCTTCTGCATACAAAACAGGTGCTCTACCACTGAGCCTCAGCTCTGTACTCAGAAACTCACCTACCACAACTGGAAAGGTAACCTAGGAACACCCTAAATAAACAAAGTCAGTTGCCCCTGTGGCTGCAGACACAAGGGAAAAGATACTCTGACTCCTGTCACAAGCGAGAGGCACAGGGACTCCTGGAAATTTGTGCCATCTCCAGTGTTCCCTCTAAGCTGAGCTAGTGTGAGCTAGCTCACAGTTTTTTAGGCTCCAGCTCACATATTTTTGTCTTAGCTCAGAAAGGATGGCCCCAGAGCAAACTAATTTATGCAGTAGTTCACAACTTAGAATTTTTGCTCACAAGACTCCACAGCTTAGAGGGAGTATTGGCCATCTCTATCCCAGCTAAAACCCTGCCTCCCGTGATCTCCCTCCTTTACCTTTTCCCTCCAGTCACCTCTCCTCCCTTCCCTTGTAAATGTCGGTTTTTACGCCGCATACCTGAGGGTGGGGCTGATATCCTATTTTTATATATGGCAACCAGTTAATGCTGATAGTCTAGAAATAATAATTTGCTGTGACCTGTCTTCAGGATGACCTATCTTCAGGATGGGTTGCATCCTTCAGTTGTTCTCACAACAGGACGGGCATAAAATTTCAGGACAGATGAGACAAAGGGAAATACTTCTGCACTCACAGAGCAATTAAATGATGCCACTTATTGCAAGTGGATGTAGTTATGGCTATTTGCATAGATGACTTTAAAGGGGGATTAGATGGTTTCATGGAGGGCGGGTTTCTCACACTGGCTACTAGCCACGATGGCTAAAAGGAGCTTCTATGGCCAGAGGCAGTAAACTTCTAAAACCCAGTTGCAGGGAGGCAACATCAGGGGAAGGTCTTGACCTCTATGCCCTGTTGGCTGACCCTCCAGAGCAACTGGTTGGCCACTATGTGAAACAGGATGTTGGACTAAATGGACCACTGGTCTGATCCAGCAGCATATCTGTTGGGGAAATTCTGGAGCTGAGAGCAGACAATCTCTCTGGGTGCAAAATTCAGAAGGCTCCTTAATGCTCATGGCCACCCAAGATCCTAGCTATGAGGTCAAGCTCAGGATCAATGTGTTCATGAGTCAGAAGCACATTGTATTCCTGGGCCCATGGTTCTGAACTGCAAATCACCAGGGGATTACTCACCTGTTTGTACAAGGTATTCTGAAAGCAATCACTAAGTGTCACTGATAAGCCAGGGAAAGGCAACACAGAGAAAGGCCGGCCAACCTTCAGCCTCTTAGACTTTCGCAGCTGCTGGTACTCTTGCAGGCTAGATTGGAACCTAAAGCTGAACAGACCTGCTTTGGGTCTCCTTAAAGACGACAAAGGTATCTGGAACCAGCGGAGGTCCCTCCAGGTCCTAAACAGCTCTGTGCTATACGATACCTTCTCTGGCTGGGGAACTAAAGCAACTTCCTTGCAAGACAGATTCTGGCTTGCCAGCTCCACTATATCGCTGGATGTCCCTGCTGGTTCCACTGGATCCCTGGATGTCCCAGGTTGTTCACAAGGTGGATCAGATCCCTCAGAGCTTTGCTTTCCTGTCTCCTTCATAGGCATCTCTGATGGCTCCTCCAGGAGAGGCTGGGGCACAGGAGAGGCTCAAGCTGTTTGTTGAAAGTTGAGTGGAAACGTCAGGAGAGTATGGAACACACACACACACACATTAACAGGATGGTACTTTTAGCCTTGACTGCTTTTAAGAATTAGGAGTTCACCAATTAGCAAAAGCAAACCTGTCTTCTTCTGGAGCACTTAGGATGCCCTGCAGAAGGTCACCAGACACCTGGAAAGAAAGAAGAGAAGGTACAAATAGCAGCTCTCTCATTGCAAAGAGTCTGTCTTCACCCATCGCTTGTTTAGTGCTTTCAACTACCAAGTTGTGTTTTAGAGCTGGATTCATGCACAAACTACATAAACTCCAGTTTAGGGACCCAGATTACAAGGGTTTCTAACCCCACAGGTGGACTTCTTGATGGCACGGGTTTTTTGGCCACTGTGTGACACAGAGTGTTGGACTGGATGGGCCATTAGCCTGATCCATCATGGCTTCTCTTATGTTCTTAAGGTGCCTCTAAATTTCTAAAAAATCTACAAATTACCATTTGAGGGTAGTGACATTGGGTCATTTTACACTTAACATAATTTAGGGCTTTGGCGTGTGTCATTGTGGTCCAGATCAATTTTTTTTAAAATTATAATATTATTTCACACTAGTTCTACTGATATATTTTAACAGTTAGGGTGTCATCTTTAAACCAGAGAGGCTGGGGCTCAAATTCTCACTCAGCCATGAGATTCACAGAGTGGCCACAGGTGGATTATTGTCTCAGATTAACCTACCTCATAGGGCTGTTGTGGCAATAAATGGGAGCAAATCTCCTGAATGTTTCTAAGCCCCTTGGAGGAAGTGGTAGGTGCAAATGTAATTAATAAATAATAATTCTATGAAGTGCTGCAAATGCACAATAAACTCTAAATAAACATCAAAGATAACTCCTACACTGCTGAAAAAAGGTACGTATCACTTTGTCAGTCTCTTTTCCAAGGCTTCCCTGGTTCAGCGAATGAACCTATTTGAACTGCATGCAGCTCACTCCGGGCTCCAGGTCTGAGCTTGCTGGGTTTAATTACCAGTATACAGGCTCCCAAGCAGAGCCGCAGTGGGCAATAAGGCTCAAAGCTCTCCATCTCATTACCTAGCCTTTCATGCAAAGGACTGCAAATAATTGTAACACAGGAGGTAACAAAGTTCTGACTAGCAATCAAAGGCAACCCTTATTGTGGGAAAGCAGAGACTGCTTACAGCTGGGAATTCTCAAATACTGAAAGCCAGTCTAACTGTGAGCCCGCAAGGTCTCATTATCTGCATACATAAAACTGTCAGTTTCTGATGAAAGGCTCAGAGGCTCCCCAAATGATACACACAAAGCAGCTATCATCCAAAAGCCTGTAGCCTAAATATATTTATGCTGTTTAATTTAGCAGAAGTTGTTCATAGATGCCTGAGTTCAGAATCTATAATGTCACCATTTCCTCATAACACTCCCCTGCCTGGCCCTAGGACTGCAAGTCACTGTGAACATATATGAACATATATGAACTCTATGAGATCACAGCAGCTGAGTCAACGGAAAGAAGGAATGATGGGATCAGAATGGCGTCACAAAGGGTTTGCTAGCCCTAAGGCCAGAAGCAGATTCATAAGAATCTTAGAGCCCACAGACCTTAAAGCAAGACTGAAGTTTAAAATGCGGCTACCATGGACAGTCTGGCATGTGAATGCTTACAGACAGCACCACTGTGGGAAAAGCCACCTGCCTGCAACAAGGCACATTCAGGACTAGGCCCTGTAACAAACTCACACACTTTCAGTGCACAGTGATAGTCGGAAGTGGATTTTGCCATTTTACGCTGTAAAATCCAGTTGCAACGTGCATTCAAGGTAGATTTAAACTGTATTATTCAACATGCATGAAGCACCAGCCAACACTGCCTCCATGTCTAACAAAAAAATAGTATGAGATCTGATAACATCAGGAGTTCATTTATGTGGTCTTCACCTAAAGTGTAGGGTTGCCAAGTCTAGGCTGTAAAATACCTGGCGATTTGGGGGGTGGGGGTGGAACCTGGGAAAGGTGGGGCTTGGGAAGGAAGCAACTTCAGCAGCAATAATTTTCATAGGGCAACTCTTCAAAGCAGCCATTTTCTCCAGGGAAACCGATCTCTGTTGTCTAGAAATCCGTCATAAGACTAGATCTCCAGGTTCCACCCCCTAAGGCTGGAAACCGTACCTAAGGCTGTATACCTAAGGCATACACAGTACCATCTGCCAAGGGCAGGATCATTTTTTTTAAAAGACATTTTATTCTTGTAGGACAATCAGCCACTAACTTGAAAGGCTTGGTGTTTTAACAAAGGGAGATTTCACCCAATGTGAAACTGCTCAGACAGAATTTATAAATACCTTTGACTGAATCCATGTAGGCTTCAGTCAAAACAATGGTTTCCTCCTACAGCTGTGGGTGTGTTAGATTAGTTTATCTACATTAGGATGATTGTGTTATCAAAAATCGCCCCAGTTGTGAACAGTTATGTTGCTGCTCTGGTATACACTTGAATTTTACACAGAAACATCAATCTGTTATCTCATGGATTTCTGTAGTCTGGGCCACATTTAGAATTTCTTTATCTCACCATGTAACATTTTATGCAATGACATCAACTCTGGTTTGAAAAAGCTTTTGCCATAATAAATCTGTTAATTTTTAAGGTACTACAAGATGGTTCTTAATTTACTACCCCCCTGGAAAATTTAAAATGCCATAGGAGGCTTATGGCACCTTAAATGCTAACCATTATTATTATTATTATTATTATCATTATTATAGCCTAAACTTTCAACGACTAGAGCATGTCAGATCCATGTTGAGATTGTGAGAGATTAGTGATTTGGGATGTTATAAGGATGGAAAGCAAGGCTTTGTTTTAATTTCAATTTAGCTGTAATGCAAATACTCTTTCTACATTTGAGTCCTGCAACCCTGCCAACAACTCTAATAGCCAGCAGAGCTGCAAATGCAAGGATCATCCCAAAATAACATCTCATTCCTAAAGGCATGAGATAAATGGATCTCATTAAACGAAATGGGACTTACTCCCTTATCAGCACGTTTAGGACTGCAGTCACAAGCCCTGTAAAGTAAAACCTCGGCTATCTCTAGGATCTTTACTAAAAGAACGGCTGGGAGAGATACTTTGATATACCAGAGCGGGGGGGGGGGGGGGGCGGGGGTGGATTTGAAACGGAAGCTGCTAGGGCAGGGTGACGCCTACACCCGCGGATCTCTACCTGCAAGAAGCTACCTCCCGCCGCGCCGGCCACTAACTCCCACCCGTCTCTGTCTGTTTCAAAAATCAACAAGGGTAATCAACATTCCATCGCTAAAGCAACCAATCGACACCCAAGAATGTAACGATTTTACAAACGAACCAATCAGCAACGAGATGTTCAAAGTAATCTCGGCACATTAAAGTAGAATAAAGACAGGTAGAGAACGTGCTTGAAATTTCACATAATCCCGGGTTTCAGTTAGAAGGAACGAGTTCATGGCGGGGGCGGGGGATAAACGCCTGAATCGTTTCAACATGCCTCTCTATTCTTCCTGAGTGTGGCTTTATTTAAAAACACTGTCGTTATTTAGTGGCAGCGTGGATTGGTGGGGCATGTAGTTTTGTACAGGGGAAACCTTTCTATTTATGGGATTTGTATCCTGCATTTCAACCATACGATCGGCTAAACGGTTTAAAATACGATTCTCCAAACCTATGGAGGATAGGGATGCGGGTAGTTCACCCAGTAGTCATTTCTCTGAGGCTGATTCCACACTAAATCTTTAATCCTGGTTCAGCCCTGTCCCCAAACTGACATTCTGCACTAGAGGCATAGAAACCAACTTCATGAGTCTATGATTCTAGTGTAGAAAATCAGTTTGGGGACAGGGCTGAACCAGGATTAAAGGTCTAGTGCAGAATTGGTCTAAGTGTGAGATATTATAAACCAAGCCTCTCCTCCCCATACTAAGCAAGACTGTTTGCCTATCAATATCACCAACACTGAATAAGCAGTAGTTCGCCAGGGTCTCTAGTATCAGTCTTTCACATCACTTACTACAAAAACTGAATTCTGGCCAAAGGGGGTAGGGGAGAATGGTTTGTCATAGATTAACCTGCAAAAAACAGCAGTTGAAGTTTTTCATGGCATGGAGATAAACAGAATCACCTGATAACTGTCATATTTATAGGGTTGCCAGCCTCCAGGCAGGGCCTGGAGATCTCCCATGTTCACAACTGATCTCCAGCTGGCAGAGATCAGCTTCCCTGGAGAAAATGGCTGCTTTGAGGGTGGACTCTAAGCCTCTCTCCACCCCAAACCCCACCCTCTCCTGGCTCCACCCCCAAAGTCTCCAAATATTTTCCGAAACCAACCTGGCAACCCTAGCTGCAGATCAAACTGATATTAACAGGGCAGCTAGAAGGACCACTTTAAAAGTTGACAAAACTGAAGATACTGGAAATTTAACCTGTGGCTGCCCTACCACTGACCCACAAATCCCACCCCTACAATTTATCATGAAAGAGCATATTATAAAGCTCTAGCTGGTACAATTGCTTGCCAAAAGGCAGGAGAATGTCCTATCCCTTTAATGTATAGAAACCAGCAAGCTTTAGTTTTTCATGGCTTGGAGCTAAATAGCCTTTAAAAACAGAACATAAAGAGGCAAAATAATCTTTTCAGACCCTTGGCAATTCTAGAACAGGGTGGGGAAGACATTACCAGGAAAGGTCTGTGTAAAAAAAGAACAATGTCACTGTTCCCCATTCTTCTGAACTGTGCACCAACATGATGAACCTGCTCTGTAGAAATCTGAGGAAGCACGTGTGCACAAAAAATCTTATACTGTGAACAAAACTTTGTTGTTCTTAAAGGTGCCACTGGACTCAAACTTTGTTCTATAGAGATCACTGGGTTTCTCTGACTGCAGTTGTATTCCCAGCTCTCTTCAGTCCCTAGAAAATTCACCATTGTTAGTTCCCAAAGCACCATCATAAAACCTATTTAAGTCATTAAATTCCAGACCCATTAAGGACAGTTTATAGGGCTCTCAGGGGGCAGGACATCCCCTTCTTTGGATCAAAAATAAAGGTGCTAATTCAAAACTTTCTCTGATGTAAAATTGAATTTATAAAATCCCCCCCACCAGAGGGGCTTTGCTCAGGGCCCCAAGATCATGCAGTGTGAAAACAGCATGCTTGGCGTAGAAAGAAAGAGAGACTTTAACTGATTTCCCCCAAAGGGCTTGGTAGGTAAAAGGACAGGAGATCTCAAACCTCTTACTCTGGGTGCTGAGAACAGCCACTCCAGAAGTCAGGCAGGCAGGACATGCACCCCCTCCCCAACACACCCTTTTTTCTTTTCTTTTCTTTGTGAGAGTGAAAGTTCTGCCTTTACAAGACCTCAGCTTCTCACTCTCAGGGTTCACTCCAGTGTGCACCTACTCTCAAGTCAGTGATTCCAGACATGGCTTGAAATATAAATCAGATTTATTAACTTAAGGAGTGCTGCAAAGCATAAATCATTCAGTCACAGGCAAAAATACATAAAATAAACAAACCTCACACTATTACTACATAAAATCTGTCTAGCCGAAAACTTTAGACTACTACCTTCAGGCATCACTGAAAGACTATTTGGTCATTTCTCTTACCCATCTGATAAGATATAGGCCCCCTTCAAGCTTAGCTGCTTTAGCCTAGCAACACACCAAAGTGAAAAAAGATAAAGGGGAGCCCTCCTGTGCACTACCCAGCAACTCAATAGCCAATCAGGGCCATCCAGTTAACTGGCATCTGCTGTGTGAGAAAGACTACGAAAGAGAGATAGCGACTGTAAAACAGTCTCCCATGGTCAAGTCTCTAAAGGAACAGAAACTGCTTACAGGTGTTACTAATAATCAGAGGAAGAACCTCTAAATAGGACAGAATTCCAACAATACTTAAGAGTTCTGAAAGAAGATCCACTCACCTTATTAGTACCTGAAGTCTAAATTATCAAATTCCTTACAGTGGAATATTGTGAAAGACAGTGAAGATGCTACATCTGTTTTCTCTCTGCCCATTCACTTCAGGGATGTGTATGTGTTGATTACATGTTGTACACTGACTTCTCGGTGTAATTTTGCTATGTCCCCTCCTTTTATGGTCACTTGAATTCTTAAGTATAAATTTAGTTGCTTTTCAGGGATGTCAAACATGCAGTTTGGGGGCCAAATCAGGCCCCCGGAGGCCTCCTATCAGGCCCTCGAGCAACTGGCTGTCATGCTTCCTTCTCCTTATATCTTGTTTCCTTCTGCATAACAGCTTCCTTTGCAAGACTTGCTCAATTGCACAGGAGCTACAGAGCAAAACCTCTATTTTCTCCATTGGCTGAGGCTCCTCTCTTGGGGAGGAAGGGGGAAGGAATAGCTTGCTTTGCCAGACTATCTCACAGCAGAGCTACTGAGCCAACCCTATCTTCCTTCTATTGGCTGAGGCTCCCCCCCCCAATTCCCTGGGAAAGGAAGGAAAAAGCCAGTTTCCTGGATCCCATGGGAGAAGTACAAAGAAAGCATCTTTAAGACCAATGAATGCTAATGTTTTAAGCATGTTTTAAGTTTTTTAAAATATAAATTTGTTGTCTGTCTGTGTTCTTTATAAAATTTATATCTCTACTACCTAATCTTAAATAGGCATACACATGGCCTGGCCCAGCCCAACAAGGTCTCATTTATGTCCGATCCAGCCCTCATAACAAATGAGTTTGACACCCCTGCTTTAGGTGGACACTCCTGGGCATCTGAGGAAGTGAGCACTGACACAAAGAACTTTAGAGCAGGGGTGTCAAACATGCAGCCTTAGGGCTGGATCAGGCCCCCCAAAGGCTCCTATGAGGCCTGCGAGCACCTCAGTCATCTCCTTCCTTCTCTCTCGCTCGCTTCTTTCTGCATCACAGCTTGCTTTGCCAGGCTTGTTCAATCATACAGGAGCTACAGAGCAAAGCCTCTATTTTTTCCCCATTGGCTGACCAGCACATGAAGCAGCTTATGTACAAAAGCTCGCAATGCCCAGCCATTTCAGGTTTTCCCCTGGGTTTTAGGCTCAAACCATTGATCATGAGATTTCTGTAATGAATGTCAATAAATCAAAAGTAGGTTTGCAACTTTATGGACACACACCTGAACAACATACTCAAGATTCCTACAGCATAAACATTGTCTCCAGATTTTGATGCAATAACTCAGAGCAAGAGGTGTCAGTTATCAGAAACTGTTAAATAAACAAAATATTGCAAGATTGCTAATCTTTTAAGCATCTTTTAAGTTTTTAAAAAATCTTTGTGTTTGTGTCCTTTATAGTTTATATCTCCACTACCTGGCATTATATTTTATGACACACATGGCCTGGCCAGGTCTCATTTATGTCAGATCCGGTCCTCATAACAAAGGAGTTCAACCCCCTGCTTTAGAGTGCAATATAGTTTGTTAAATTTTTAAGGTGGTGCTGAACTCTGGTAAACAGGGGAGCAGAAGAACAGTGAGAAGACTAAGTTCTAAAAACCTGGTAATTAAGGTGCTGTGTGATAAAGAGCAAAGGGGGGAAATACTCTTTCTGATAAATATTTGCAGAGAAATACTTCTGGAAATAACATTTTTGTGCATTTTTTAGACATAATCCATTTATGGACGATAGGCAAATAAAACCAGGTGGGCAGCCATGAAGCAGTAGAACAAATTTTGAGTCCAGTGACACCTTGAAGACCAACAAAAGTTTATTCAAGGCATGAGCTTTCATGTGCACACACACAAAAGCTCATACCTTAAATAAACTTCTATTGGTCTCAAAGGTGCAAATAAAAATCAAGGAAACATCCCATTCTTTAGTTTGCTAGTCCTAACTATTGTTAAGCTTTCAGTTACACACGGGGCAATTTTACACTGGCAGACTTCATATAAAACCAACACACCAACGTAAATCTAAGATACATGTTTACACTGTTGCAGGTGTGTACATTTTACAACCCACAGCCGGGTCCCAAGCACGTTTAAATTAATCCAAATTACATCCCACAAGGCTCAACGGAGCTTATTCCCAGGTGAACAGGCACAGAATTGCAGGCCTAACAGAAAAGCTGTGGCCAGCCATATTGCTCTTCTTGCCAAGAACAAAACCAATTCTCTCTCGTCGCCTCCACTAAACCGCTTCCCCATTCCCTCCCCCTCCAAAAACAAGGCCTCATAGAGAGTAGTTGAGATCACGTGAGACGTATATAGCTGGGGGAGGGCAGCCATAGATGCCACACGCTAGTGTGGCCACCCTAATTCGCACTTCCGCTCTGCGGAGGTATAAGAATCCTGTCTATTTGGACTAGTCCACACATATCTTGCTCGTCGAACTAGTGCTCCACTCTCGCTTCCAATGCAAACAATGGGGGAGAAGGGGGGGCCCCCACTAGGAAGGTGTCAAAGGATACAGCGACGCCTCTTGAAGTCCAAGGAGAAGCATCATAGTGCGGGGGGGGTAGCTTTCAACTTTCACCGGAAGTGCAGGCTGAGGGGGGGGTAACTCTTAAATCCTTTCCTATCTCTATGTCGAGGCCCGCGCTTTAAAAGTTGGAGGGGCATGGGTCAGGTGACAGGAAGTTCCGGTCTGGAAGGCGGAAGAGGTCTTGCTAGGGGCGTCTGCTTCCTCCTAGTTCTCCCTCTTGCTGCTCTGGGGTTGCTATGGCGTCAAGGTTACTCCGGTTATGTGGTGCCCTTCGGGGTGTAAGCGCAGGCCGAAATTCCCTTGGTTCGGCTAGCCTCGGTCCGCTGTGTCTGTCGGGGGCCTCTCGCCCCATGTCGACCGGAGGTGAGCTCGGGCCGCCCCTAAGTTTCTTCTCGATCCTGTAGCTGGGCCTGGAAGCAGCAGCATCAGTAACGGGCCTTTGATTTTGCAGGGCTGGGGTGGGTGAAAGCCGCACTCCAGGGGCGACTGCTGGCGTGCTATTGCAGACGCTGAATGCTGGAATTTTACTTGACTACGCATGATCCAAAATGCCCTCTTTAATGTTCTCGAGGCAAAAGGTATCGCTTTACACGGTGATTTAACTGGGGATCCTAAGTGAAATCGTATTAAAGCAAAGTAAAATAGGCAAGACAACTCCGGTTGGCCCTAAAGGATGTTAAAGTATTGATACCGCAGTGTTTATGGTAGCATGTAAGAGGATCCCCATATATTTTCAGTGTGGTGGAAGCTGTTCCTTCCTGTGCAGCACTGAGGTTACGTGATGCAAATATCTCCTTTCTCTTCGTTCTGTATAGTAGTAATTGTCTGTGCTGCAGGGTTTGTAAAGCTTATTGAGAATGTATGAAATCCTCATGGGCGGGATTATGCGCATTGAATGACAGTTGTGTTGATACAGTGATTACTGCAGATTACTAGTATTAATCATTTATTTTGCACCAGTAATGTGCTACTACAGTACAGAAATACTGTGAATCTTCAGTGGAAGTGTATTATCTGGACAAAGATGAAAGGGGAGAGCAGATCCCTGACAACAGAACAGAAAAGTTGGGGGTAGTTTAATGTCAACAGTCCTTGAGTTTTCACTTGATAGGCCACCTGTTAGAAGATGCTGTATTGAACCTCCTTCTCTTACAGTAGCAGTGAGTGTAGAACAATCAGCTATTTTCTGTAACAGGCTAGAATTTATACAGGTGCCATTCAATCATGAATAATAACCAAGCTTGACTGCATTCATTCTACTTTCTCTTGACTGCTACACTTGCCACTGAAATGAATGAGCTTCTATAGACAGTCTCGTAAGTTGTCTTCAGTTTAAAAAAAATCAAGAGAACTTAGTTATAAAAGGATTGTTGTTTTCTTTTTGTGTGGCATTTTTAGGTATAAGAAAAGTTAATCTCCAAATTAGCAGTCTTGTGTAAGTTTACAACTTATACAGAATTTCATGTTCAGAACCAGATGACTAAGCTTTTTACAAGAGATGAGTGATTCCAGAGCTCAAATAAATGTATTTCCTTACTAAGGTAAACTGCTATTCTTATTTGACAGAGGATCTAAAGTTGAGTGAACTGTCTACAGCCACATGGTATACATGTGGTTGGGATGAGACCAAGATCTTTAGGTCCAGAACTGTATTATAGCCTGCCATTAGCTTTCAGACTAGCTTACAGTAGTTTTAGTTACCTCCCTGCATAAGGCATACCAGTACTATAATGGTGGTGCTAATTAATACATTTAGACATTTTTGTATGCTTTTTCTTACAGCTTCTGGGGCAGTGAAGAAACCATCCTAAAATCAATGTTTCAAGGATTAAAATACTCCAAAAGCATGTGAAAAATTTAAAATTAGTAAAAGAATGAAAATATAATATCTGGCCTGTGAGCAATAAATGCCTGAGTGATTAAAATATTAAGATGTTCTCTTTTGAAAGGTGTTGTACAGAAATGATTTTAAAGGTGTTTAATGTACTGTAACTGTGCTATTGACTTGTCGTCATATGCTTCATGCCTCTCTGGAGTAGAGGTAAAGGCATTAGGAAAGCCTTTTTTGGACCTCTGCCACGATGCAGGTGCTGTATCTTGAATTAGTAAAATGTGTACTAGGCTTCAAATATCTTTTTGTCTACCTTTATATAGGGACTGTGTGCCCAGAACTGGGAGAGGGGAGTTGAGGTTATGGGTGGTGAGATCCTTCAGTGGCACTCAAATAATTTTAACGACTTGTATGGATACATGTGAGGCATAGATAAGATTACCTTTCATCTTGTGAGGTGGGACAGGGACTAGCGGGAAGAGTCCTTTATGTCCAACTGGCCAATGAATCACTGTGTTTCTCTGTCCCAGGTATCCCAACTGATGAAGAACAGGCTACAGGGCTGGAGAGAAAAGTCCTGAAAGCTTTGGAACAAGGAGTGGTAAGTAAAAAGGAAAAGTGTCTGTCTACTCCATTTTTCTGTACATGTTTTTAAATAAATGGTAGCTCACAATTGTTGCAGTTTATGACAAAACAGAAGTGTTGCCTTGGCATGAAGATTTAGCAGCTGATTGTATTGCAATGAGCAGCTAGGCTGTGACTCACAGGTTTTTATATTGGCCTGTAAACAATGTTGCCTGAATACTAGTGATAGAATAGTACCAATTAAGTGCTGTAGCTGGAGTGAAATGTCTCAAAGGAAGATTTGAGGCCTGAAGCTGGAAGCGGATCTTCTGCTAAGAATCAGAGTGGGAAGGAAGAGTAGTACATTGCAGAAAACTTGGGGTACCTGTTCTGGATGTCTGGGTTCCTATCTGTTGCTCTTCAATCTTATTCTGTCCTTCTTGCTGTAGGATCCATACAACATGTTTCCACCCAAACGCTATCCTGGGACAAAGGAAGAACCTATCCTAGTCCCTTCTATCAATGAAAAGCGGATGGTGGGTTGCCTCTGTAAGTATCCAATTAGACAAATATGGTCTTTTAAGCCCTTAACGGTGGTGATTGGCAGCAACATCATTTCAAGGGGACAGTCTCCCTCTGATCACCTGCTTACAGGTGAACTTACAACTGGTTGAGAAAAAGTGGTCTGAGTTTCCCTTGGAAAAAGGAATATGGTTGTTGAATACCATAAAGATATACTAGCTGCAGTGTAATGACTGCAGAAGTTTGATTATGGATACTGTGTAGGTCCATGTTCCAATAAGACCCACATGCCAGCTAAGTAATTGCTAGTATGAAAGAAGTTCTTCCACTTCATAAATGCTTCTTGCTTGGTTACCTAGAACCAGCGAGTGATGTGAGGTGGAAAATTTCCCATCTCATATGTATATTAGGGCTGTTGTGCTGCAAATCTGTCATGTTACATAGACATACTCCATGCCGGTACATAGTACATTAGAGTTCTTTTGCTAACATTCTTTAAAATTGAATCAGAAAATTCTTTGATTTCCTGAAAACCCATATCATTGCTTAGAACAAAGTCTTGCTTGCTAGTGATGTGGGGCTGTCAGCAAATCTGCTGTTAATTGATTTGCGATTCATCATCGATTTTGCCAGTTGTTTAAATAGCTGTCACTGTTTACATAAACTTTGGATTCAAAGGGCCACATCTAGATGTTCCCATTAAAAGCAAAGGAAAAGCACTCTTTTCCACGACTGTGTATGCTTAAATACTTTTCTATGTAGTATCTGTCTAATCTTCTGTTACTCCCCCACAATACAGGTGAAGAAGACAACAACACTGTGGTCCATTTCTGGCTACACAAGGGAGAAGCCGACCGCTGCCCTTCTTGTGGGGCTCACTATAAACTGGTTCCATATGAGCTACCATGATTTGACTCTAAAGCCTGCAATGGGCTTTATTTATGGTTGGTTGGTTAGACTTTAAGATGGAACCAACCAGTCATCTAGTTTGTGAAGGAATGTACTATGTTCTGTATACCTAATAAAGACATCTTTTGACTCCTTGTGTGTATTTAATGTTCCTATTTGTTTCTAAAACCAGCATTAAGATTTGCCACAAAAGGATGGGCATTTGTAAAGAGTCAACCCCAAGACAGATTATCACCTCCTCTCCTGATTATAGTACTTGCATAAGTGAAACAACAAATGTCATAAATGGAGTGCTTCTCTCCCCTGCAAATAAAAATGTCCATGCCAGAACCTTCTTTTAGGCTTCAGCAGGACCAGCATCAGTAGATATTTCTGTACTGGGATGGTGAATCAGCTTTAGTTTGTCTTGCTGTGGTTTCAGGGACTGGGCCCTTCTCTAATTAAGCTACTACTCCTTGGGGGTTGCTGTAACTCATCCTATGGCATTACAACTGGATATTAGCAACCCTTGGTAAGGAACATTGCCCAGAAGCTGGCCTGCAGATACAATCATACATCTAGCTCCTTTGGTAGCCCGTAGCACTCACCTGAGGCTGCTGGAGGAAATTGAAATCAACCCCTGCTCCTCAGTTCCTTGCACATCCCACTTGTATGTTTATTAAGACTTCAAACTTGCAGGCTGCTGTTCTGGCCACAGAGGATTCCTAGTTATCGTCTAGATTTCCACTCATTATATGGGGATTTCCATTGACCCAGCAGACACAAGTACCCCCTACCTACGTTATCCTTCTGCAGCTGTGCAGGACAAGGAAGTACAGAAGTGGTCCACAAGCTGCTACACTTGGTGGGGAACTCCACCATCCATGGTACTGAAGGGATAGGCTAAAGGAACCCCACTTGTCCATGTGACTTCAGCAACAGTTGGAAACATGAGAAGTGTGAATAAGTACTTAACATCTTGCTAACTAGGGCAGTGAGCTGCTCTGCTTACCACTGAAGTTCAAATGCTGGCACTAAGGTTAAATTTCTTCCTAATGGTATAGTATTTCTGCTGAGTACACTTTTGGGTTTCCCATCCTGGGTCAGATGCCACAAAAAGGGGCATTGCTTTTTTAAAGTTTACTTTGCCTTTAAGACCCAAAACTGCTGCTGAAGGGATTAAAAATGACACAGGAAATAAGGAATAAAACAAAGTGATTAGGCACAGTTGCCCATGTTCAAAAGCCTGGCTTCTGTAGAGTCCCAAGTGGCTCTCCAAGGCCGCTACACATTTCTTTCCCTCTGCTGCCTTTTGAACTTCATAAACATGCTTATAACACATGCATTACTAGTTCAGGAAGAAAATAGGCAGAACCCAACTTAATTTGTGCCTCCTCCAGTGGTGGCTGCTGTAGAGATGACACACACAAAGCTACTGTCCATTAATTTATAGTTACTATAATGAATTTACAAAATAAAAATACAGGCAACTGTGTTAAATTATTGTACATTGCAGTCCAGAGAGGTGAAGGAATGGGGGTGGGGTGTTTGCACTTGCCTCCATTTGGAATAGATTGCTCTAGGTGGCAGATAATATGAAGAAGCCAATATACACACACGCTTGGAGGGGCAAGAGCCATTGCCCCTTGAGGGATACAGTCACCCCTTTGCAAGGGGTTCTTTTAAATTGATGTGTTTTCATTGTTTTTTTAAAAAAAATTAACCCTTTCCAGTCCAAGGCTAATTGCTATCATGCACCTAGAGTCAGAAGGCAGCTAGCTTCCCATCCTCTCTGCTGCTGTATACTTTGGCTACAGTGGAACCCCTGCTGTATTGCTCTCTAGTTGCCCAGCGGGGTTTGGGAGGGTGGTGGTGGTTTTGTAAAAAAAAAAAAAAAAAGCAAAAAAACAAAACCAGCATGCTAGAGCTTTGCATCTTGGGGCAGATTATGGCCAGGGTCATCACTGAGCAAGAAGGCACCACCCAAACTGCCTGGAGGAAGTGACTGATGTAGGGCACAGAGGCTCGACAACACCTCTGCTGCTCCCAAAAGCAGAAGGGGAACTTCCTTGCTTAAACAAAGATCCAAATGAGCCCCCACAGGGACAACCACATGAGTTGTTAACATGCACTTCATTCATCTTGTAAGTGGAAATGAGGGGGAAGTTGCCTGTTTAGATCTAAAGTTATGTGGGCAACAAGAGCTGAACTTTCCCCTACCGCTTTACCTGCCTCTGCCGGGTCACAAACTTATTTTGCTGCCCCCACCCACTCCCAGTCCAGCTTTACAAATAAAAGGCCTGGTGAGATGGAACAGGAGTTGGTAAAGTAGCAGAGGTGTTTAGTCCCTACCAAGCACGGCTGCCGCCATCACAACCACCTTGGTATTACCCAAAGGAAGTGCCACTGGTCTGAGAATCCATTCCCAGCAGAAGGGGAAAGAGATGTAGAGGGGGAGGGGAACTGGTGCCACAGCCACACTCTTCTACCCAGCACAGGAATGTCTTGGTAGTAATGCACCAGCCTCTGCAACCCTCAAAAGGAGACGGGGTGGGTGAGAGACACAGGAGCAATGTATAAGAAATGTCTGGCCAGGCCCCACAGCAACAGCTACCCAGAGCTTCTCTGACCACCAGAGAACTCTCTGTATTTACCCTGCCCCTACAAAATCCACAAGCCTAGACTGACAGCATTAATGTAAACAGTATTAGTCCCCTGTGCGGTAAACCACAGGAAGGAAGGAAACACCTTTGCCCAGTAACCGTAGTGAAGCTTTGATTAAGCACACAGTCCATCAACGGACTGGCCCTTTCTTTTTTCACTATGATTGGATGGATGAGGGAAGGTGGGGATTTGTGCTAAGGTAGTTTCTTCAGCTGCTGTCGAGAAACTTGTCCCTAACAGCACTGAAAGGTCTAGAGGCTAGGTACCACTCATATCCTGGCTGAAAAATGCTTAGCATGGCTAGCTGCCTGCCATATAAGCAAGGACATGTTTAGATGCAACAGGCTGAGAGAGATGCTGGGTCTAGGACAATTCCTGTGCTATGGCTTAAGCACTCAATGCAGCCACCACAGGCAGCCACATCTACAGATTCATTCTTCTTTGCCAGATGCAGCCTTCCAATAATTCTCCATCAAACTGGAGACCACGAAGGCCTCTGTCTTACAGGATATAACAGAGGCATGAAGCAGCCTTCCTACTGGCTGGCACAGAGCATCAGCATTACATCAGCATCACCTGGTGCTTTTCCTATGGAACAGATCAGGAAGAGGAATGGAGCTTTGAGTTCCTTTCCTGGCTGGGGCCACTGCCCTCCTCCACCACAGCCAAGGCCTCAAAAATACAGCTGTGCCTCCCACACCCAAGGGGCACATGCTAGCAACATGCATTGGACAGGGCACTAAGACAGGTAAGCATGAGGCCCAGGGGAAGGTGGGAATTGGCCCCAACCAACAAGGAGGGAGCAGCCCTGGACAGGAAAGGGTTAAGAGAAAAGACACAACCTGGATGAGTCACCCAAGGACACCAGCTGCTTTGCCACCACCCCACTACCCCGCCCTAGAAGGTCTTCCGATGAATGGCCCGGGATCCGTCCTCCTCGTACTCCTTCTTGGATACCCACATCTTCTTAAAAGTGTCCAGGGAGGCCAGAATAGAGCCGCTGTTGTGGGGGGGGGGGGAGATAGAAAATGAAAGCAAGGTCAGAGAGCCAAAAAGCAATGCAAGAGAATGATCTCTGCCAACACCCAATCAACTATTTCCTTCTGGAGAAGCAATGGCACATGGGCTGCCTCATCTCAACTTTTGGCACATCAAACCTAGATTCTGTTTCTACCCAAATCCCACAAAGTAGTTTTGATTAGCCTGTACTCCAAAGCCACCCCAGGCACAGGAGAACTTCCTCGGCTAAGGTGAAAGGAGCCACCTCCACCAAATATTTCTCTGTGGTGGAATACTACAGAAAGATGAGAAATGCCAACCATTACACAGCCCTCAATTTCTAAACAGCCATATAGAAACTATACAGCTGGACCCCATTACTGCTCCACTGGAGCTTCTACTGCTAGGTACTAGGAATGGAAATGTGAAGGAACTTCTTACCCAATCCATGTAGAGTATAACCTCTCCTGAGGAGCCGAGATCTGCAAGAAGGAAAAACACGTCAGAGATGTGGGCAGGAACACTGCATAAGTCTCGATGCTACAGTTAGCTCCTTCCTAAAGCAACTGGTTTTCTGGGTGGAACCACCATGCCTCTTCTTCCACTGCAGCTAGCATAGTCAAGCCCCTACAGGATGCCCTTACTACAACTGAGATGCAGAGTGCAGTCTCCGTCAACACTTCAGCAGGCACCATCATCCAAGTGTGCAGATATTTAGAACATTTATATCCCACTTTTCTTCCAATCAATAAGACTCAAAGCAGACCATGCAAGTCATATTAAGTCCTCCAGTAACAACTCTAAGTGTTTCCAAATAAGCTAGAGATTCAAGTTTCATTCTAAGCAGAAGCAGATTTCAAGTTTCATGGATATCAAGTAAATAAACAAAGTGGTTTGGAAACCAGATCACAACTACATGTGATTTCAAAGGACATGATTACTCCATCCATCTCTCCCCACATCAATACACAAACTGCTCCTGTTGCCTACCTGGCTCCATTTTTTAAAAAATGTACAAAGATTGGAATTTCTCCCCCCCTTCCTTTGGGCTGAAGGAGCATGACATAAAGATCAGGATTTGGTTATCTTGTATTTATATTTATTTAATGGTGTTTGATTGGTTCTTGTATTGTTTTGCATTGTTAACTCACATTGCATTGCTAACTCCTTTCTCTAAGCCGTTAGGAAAATAAAATAAAATAAGAACACAATTAAAAATACACCACTAAAAACTTAACTTAAATTCCAAACCAAACACAACACAAAAGGGTCTTATTAATGTTCTCCTTTTCCTTTATGTGACCTCCTCCCCATTCTCCATCGAGATCAAGACTGTAGGAGCACTCAGACAAGCAAATACAAAGCAGTCCTACAAAAGGTGTACATGCATCAGGTAAAAGATCCAGCAGAGGTTTTGCAAAACATGCATTATCCTCTAAGAGGGGTGCACAGATTTGCATATAAATTTCAAGCAAGAACAGACCTGCAATTCCTCCATCTCCTCACCTTAATTTTTACATCTTTTGGAGCCAGTTTCTTCACTTCACTGAGCAGCCGGTCCCCAAAGCCTTACAGAATAGACACAAAGAATTCAGCAGAATTAGGAGCACTGTACCATGATCCAAGTGGCCAGAACTATCAGGTACCCTGAGGCTTTCAAGAGGCATGACTCAATACCTCAGGTATAAATGAACTGTTCCCATAAGAGTCAGAAAAAAGAAACTACATTAGAATTATAGCAACTCTTAAAAATCCAGCTGTTCATTTACAACCCAGCATCTAAGGATTTTTTCTCCTACTTAATAAAAAGGTAAAGGTAGTCCCCTGTGCAAGCACCAGTCATTTCTGACTCTGGGGTGACGTCACATCACAACGTTTTCACAGAAAACTTTTTTACGGGGTGGTTTGCCATTGCCTTCCCCAGTCATCCCCCAGCAAGCTGGGTACACTGGGTACACTTCCCCCCCAGAAAGCTGGGTACTCATTTTACCGAACTCGGAAGGATGGAAGGCTGAGTCTTCTAAATGCTGATTTAGCAGTGAATATAAAGCTGAGCCTGCTGGGTTTGTTTCAAAAAGCAAAGAAACACTCAAGCAGTCAGGGTTGTCTCAGTGATTCTGGGGCCCTGTGAAAAAGTCCAAGATGAGGTCCCGGAATCATTGCCCCTGGGTTCACCCCACCTAACCTGGTCTCAATAAAGGTGGGTGGGTAAGGCCACCAACAGGCCAAGCCCTGGGAAGGAGGAGGGTACACATTCTTTACCCCTTCATGCAGAGGAAGGCGATGGGCAATCGGGAGCCCACTCAGGCCAGGCCAGCTGTCCTGCATGCCCCATGGGCTTTAGAATGACTATCCCTGCAGACAGCATTTCCCCAGAATACAAAGTCAGAGAAAGCCAGGATTGTGCTTTCAACCAGCAGAGGTTATATTATATGGGAACTCTGCCCTCTGCCGTTACATTTAGAAACTGCATTTTCCTTGATTCATTGTATAACGCTCTTACAGCCAAAAGGATGGATGACAAGTACTGTGGGATCATTTCATTTAGGTATTCCCTCAGCACCTTCACTCAACTTTTGTAAACACCCTGCCCTAAGAATAATAATAATAAGTTTTTATTTATACCCCGCCCTCCCTGCCAAGGCAGGCTCAGGGTGGCTTACAGAGCATGATACAATATCATGGTACAACAATAACAGATAAAATCAATCAACAATATAAATACAAAATATAAATTAATCTAAGAATAAGCTAAAACAATACAGTGGTGCTACAGTCTCTGTTTATCCAGGCAACGTAATATTTGTTCTGGTTACATCTTAAAGGCTTCTTGGAAGAGGGCAGTTTTGCAGGCCCTTCGGAACTGGTTAAGAACCCATAGGGCCCGTACCTCTTCCGGCAGCTGATTCCACCATTGGGGTGCTTTTATAGAGAAGGCCTGTTCCCTAGTTGTTTTAAGTTTGGCCTCCTTAGGTCCAGGGATTTCCAAAAGATTTTGTGAACTGGAACGCAGTGCTCTCTGGGGAACATATGGAGAGAGGCAGTCCCTGAGGTAGGCAGGTCCTCAGCCATATAGGGCTTTAAAGGTGATAACCAGCACCTTGTAACGAACCCGGTATACAATTGGCAGCCAGTGCAGTTCCCGCAGCCTAGGCCGCACGTGTTCCCACCGAGGTAGTCCCACTAGTAGCCTGGCTGCTGCGTTCTGCACTAGCTGCAGTTTCCGCGTTCGGTACAGGGGCAGCCCCATGTAGAGGGCATTACAGTAGTCCAATCTCGAGGTGACCGTCGCATGGATCACTGTTGCCAGGTCACCTCGTTCCAAGAAGGGAGCCAGCTGCCTTGCCCGTCTAAGATGAAAAAAGGCGGATTTGGCAGTTGCCGCTATCTGGGCCTCCATTGTCAAGGAAGACTCCAGTAGCACTCCCAAGCTCCTGACTTCATGCACTGGTACCAGTGGCGCCCCGTCGAAAGCAGAAGAACACAACAAGGTACCAACTAAAGTATTTGGGGGGCAAAGATGTTGGGAAAGACCTATCTTGGTTGCAAAGCTGCTACCACAACTGGGAAATAATAGGTAAGAAGAGACCCAGAGTTCTTCTCTGCACAAACTGGCTCCTTATGTTCACTCTGCATGTCATGTCCAACAATTCTGATGCTGGCCAATTATCTCCCTTGAGAAACTTTTTCTCTGAGAGCACAGACTACATTTGCAGGCAAACACAATCTGGCCCATTATGAAAAAGTCCTGCTTCAGTTTGTTAATCTGGACTCCTCTGAAGACGTGAAGTAGTTCCATATCCCATTTTCTGATGTGTAGACCCAGACCACTTTAGCTATAGGTCAAGTATCAAGTATCTGCCAGGGCCCCTAAGGCTGTCAAAGGCCCCACCTCACCAACAGTGCTGCCATTCTAACTTTGCATGAAGCACCCAAGAAGGCCAAAATCATCACGTCACTCCAGGTTTGCATGCTCTGCTTCCAACAGGTTAAGGGGGCCGTTTGAGGATGCCATGGTTGACAGCCACCCACATCCTGGCATTTTTATGCCTGGCATCGTATCTTTTTCAGGATAGAGGTGGCTCTTGATGGGGCCAGGAAAAAGCCCTTCCTAATAATGTCTATACAAGAAGGGGCAGAGTCCTTTCTCATTTAATGCTCTGGCCCAAAGCATGGCACCAGAGAATAGGGTTCAAAACATTAAACCTGTTCACAGCTGCTACACAAAACAGGAAAGCGCAGGAATGGAAAGAGGAAGACCTCCTTTCAGTATTTCACCTTTCAATGTTTATTTATTTATTTATCTAAGATTTATATCCCGCCCTTCCCACTAGGTGGCTCAGGGCGGCTTACAACATATAAAACTAACATAAAATCTAAGATTAAGCATTAAAATTAACATTTCATAATTTACAGTTAAAAATCTAAACATTTGTTATATACATACACTTTAAAATCAAACGGCGGTCCTACAGCTACACTCATCGGTTACAAGTTCAGTATTTGATGTTCAGTATTCGATGTTCAGTACTCAGTACTCAGTGCCGATTAGTTGTGGGCCAGCCGGAAGAGGGATGTCTTACAGGCCCTGCGGAATTGGGTAAGGTCCCGCAGGGCCCTTACCTCTTCGAGCAACTGGTTCCACCAAGATGGAGCCATTACGGAGAAGGCCCGGTCTCTTGTAACTTTCAAGCGGGCTTCCTTTGGCCCGGGGACAACCAGGAGGTTTTGGGTTCCTGATCTTAGTGCTCGCTGGGGAACGTGTGGGAAGAATGTCAACTCCTCATCCTACAGAGATGCCATTGTATCACTGGTACGTATATAAAAGATCTCAGGTTCAAATCCTAGCACTTCCCAGTTAAAGGGGATCTCAGTATGGCTTCTCTTATGTTTTTATGTTATTATAATTCCATTGAGGGGCAACATCACTAGGTCTCAACAAGACAAGAAAAGAGTTTCATATCTGCAAATATTTGTCATCAATTAATATGTTGTTCTAAAAGAAAAAGGAACAATATTAAATTTAAATCTTGTATTACTCCAATTGTTTTTTGTTGCCTAATGTGTCTTTTCTTTATGAGGCTCTGCTGCATCATCTACTGGCCCCACTGGTGGACTTCCTGATGGCACCTGGGCTCTGACCACTGTGGGTGCATTCACACTACACTTAAATGTGTTTTGCAACTGGATTTTTGCTATCCTTACACTGTAAAAATCCAGTTGCAAAACACATTTAGTGAAGTGTGAACACATCCTCTGTGACACAGTGTTGGACTGGATAGGCCACTGGCCTGATCCATTATGGCTTCTCTTATGTTTTTATATTCTTATCATTCCATTTATGGTAATTTTAATATAATTTTAACATATGAACAATACAGGAATTTTTATTAACTGGGCTTATACCAGTGTTAGGGGGATTGTATTTTTAACAGAAAACTTCTTTTTAGAGGCAACTAACACAAATGCCTTGAGCCTGAATGAAGTTCATCTTTTGAAGTCTCCTTTTCATTTCTTGTAATAAAGCAGCCTCTTGTATTTTACACCTTTTTCTAAATTCACAAACAAGCTTTCTACCTCCAAATGCTACCAACTTGCAGGAGCATTGTACCTTTAAAAAGTGTAGACCCCCCAGACAGGACAATGTTCGCAAACAGCGTCCTCCTCAGGTCCATGTCAGATTTCTGGATGGCAAATGCGAGCACTTCGTGGATCCCTTCGCTTTCATCTCCTATTAGGTCTGGCTGGAAGAGCAGCTCAGGAGCTCGGAACCGGGATGGACCAACCTGCCAAGAGAGCAACAGAGATTTAATAAAGCTCAAGCTCAACTCGAACAAGCTCCTATAAGCACTCGAACTACTTACTACAACATTTCCAAGCATGATTTATGTGTGTATGGGGGGGCCACGGTTCCATGACTACAAACAGACCCACGTGGACTACTGTGTGTTTTATATGCCAACATATGAACAACAACAAAAAACACCTCCCAAAGTTTTTCTGATTGTAATGATGGCTCTCACCCAGGGCTTTTTTTCTGCCAGAGTCCACAGGAGTGGAGCTCTACCTTGGCTGGCCTGGGCTCTGGCTGGTCCGACCCAGCATGCAGCAGCCATGTGCTCCCAGGACAAGCAGTGTGGCCTAATATGCAAGTGAGCTCCTGATGGGCTTTTTGTACAAAAAAGCACTGCTCTCACCACTGCAAATGTGTTTGTGAAAGAACTCCTAGCCTCTTTGTTCTCAGTGTCACCTCTTAGAAGAAAGAACCACTTCCTTATGCAGAAACTTACATCTAAAGTGCTCCCGTCAGGCAGTGTGTATTGCACCTTCTCCGTCTCCAGAGCCTCATCCTTCTGGGGATTGATGGACAAATAGCAAGCCCTCTATGGGGTGGAAAGACAGTACGTGAGACAACCAGGCTGAAAACTGGGAATCATTTGCTGCAGAAAATCATAGCAGGTGCTCCCACTTCAGCCCTCAAATAAGCCAATGGTTCTGTTAGCCCTCCCCTAAGCCAATGTCTACCATGCCATCAATGCCTCACTCGTAAGGTATGTACAATCCTTTATCAGAATGCCATTCCAGAACTGCTGTGTTCTCAATCACTCTACAGTTATTTAGGAGCATAAGATCCTTAGACCATATTGCATCATTCAGGTCTACTGTCCTGGTTTGCTTATCCCATGCCTTTTCTTAGGAGTTTGTAGAATATGAGGCAAGAGAAGAGAAGGGCACAGAATACAAGGGAAAAGGCCTAGGGAGCTGATGTTAGACAAGAAGCGATTTAAGAAAGAAGAGAGAAAGGGAAAGAAAAGGGAAGTCAAGACCAGTGTTCCCTCTATGCTGAGTTAACGTGAGCTAGCTCACAGATTTTTAGCCTCCAGCTCACACATTTTTGTCTTAGCTCAGGAAGGATGCAGTAGCTCACAACTTTAATGCCAGTAGCTCACAAAGTAGGATTTTTGCTCACAAGACTCTGCAGCTTAGAGGGAACACTGGTCAAATCACCAGCAATAAAAGAACAAATGGACACAGGACCACAAAAACCAAACAAATTGAAAGGAATATTCTATGGCACAGACTGCCTGCTATACAATGAGGAAGAAGTATGTGACACTCTGGTCACAGTCATCTCTGCAGGGGCTTGAGGTGAGGGCTCATTTATGCTCATTTCCTCAATCTGCTCAAGCATCCACAATCTGCTCAGCATCCACTAAATCACAGGTTGATGGCCCATCTGACTCCTTGTCTGTAACTGGGGAAGGCCCTGCATCATAGTCTTTGTCGACGACTGTTTTTTAATTCATTATTACAGACAGCTTCTTGGGAAATTGGTATTCAAGAACTTTCTAATTCAAACTCAGTGGCTGCATTTTCCCCTCTGTGGCCACAATTCCACAAAACCAGATGAGAGCTGGAAGGAAACACATGCGCACAGCAGAGGGTTTCTTTGAAGTTCCTCTGCAGTTGTGTTTGTGCTGACAAATGAATGGTTTTGAAGCTTCACATATAAGCAAAACAAAAAGCTGCCTGCTTCTCCAGTGTATGGTGGAAACTTCAAAAGAAACCACCAGCTTGTCAGCATTTTGAAAGTGCCCTAAGGACCAGAGTTTTAAAAACTGCTGTGCTTAACATCAACTCAGCTGACTAGATGCACATTCCTCTGCTCGCTCACGCCCTCTTTCAGATGTATGAGATTCTTTGATTCCATTAGGTTCCCTGGACAACAGCACAGCACTTTTAAGCAGAAGTGCTCTGATAGCATGGCATTACTGCCTGAGAGGTGCGAACTCCTTACAACCCAGTTGACACCAGCTTTGGGGGGGGTTATCAATGATGGGGGGATGCTGTCCAATGGGAGGCATAGCAGTTACACACTGCAGCACTGGAACCAGAAAGTACTCTTCCAGTCAGCTGCTCAGACACAGGACCACAAAGAGAACCAATGGTAGGGCTTTGAGCTCTCACAGGAACAGCTGCTCTTGCAAGAACTTGGTAGATTTTTCAGGACTGGCTAAGCTTTATTCAAAGTGAGGTGGGAAACAGCCAGTGACATGCTCAACCTCTTGCCCAGATGCACAGGAGACTGAACATTCTCTCCTCAGATGTGAGGCCAGAGAAAGCAGTGGAGGCAGTGTCCAAAAGTGGTGCTTGGAGACAGAGCTTGCCAGATTAGGGGGGTACTCCCTCTCAAACCTGATAATTAGCCACCAGGGGTTCTACTTCCAATGTCCACAGTTCTAGCACAGTGCTCTACTTACAAGCCCGAATCCCTTCTTGGAATTCTAGAAGTTAAAAAGACCAGGTAGTTTTCTGACAAGAGTCTCCTTGATGCATCCAGCTATCCTAATCTTACCTCTTTTATTGTCTTGACCACTTCAAACTCAGCTGAGGTGTGGAAGTCATAGCCTTCTTTCCGCAGCAGCAGGCGGAGGTAACGGGAAACATCCCGCCCAGCAATGTCTACCCGCATGATCGAGTGGGGCATAGCAAAGCCCTCATAGATGGGTACCGCATGTGTCACTCCATCCCCTGCATCAAGCACCACTCCTGTAGTGCGACCTGTGGCATAACTGTGGGCAAGCAGAGGGAGGCAAGGAGGATGTTTGTTAGTTACAACACAGCCTTCCAAAGCACCACTGAAAGACTAGGTTCAGGAAACAACTGGGGGAAAAAACACAATTCAACTCAGTCTGAAGGCACCTTCACCAGGGTAGAGTACAGCAGCAGTTAACAGAACCTGGCAAGGCTTGCAACAGGATGCATAAATAGCAGCTGGCTGAACTGGGAACTCATGAACTCGTATCATCAAACAAGATAAACTAATCCATGTCAACTCCTGAACAGATTAGTGGAAACCAAGCAAGAAATCCCAGTCATCAGCCAAGGTGTTCTCTGTCCAACATTCCTGCCACTGCTCGCCACTGTTCAATTCCTTGCCAAACAGAAGAAAAATACCAATCACCAGGCATAGCTTGTAGTCAGCATCTGTCAGTAATAATCACACAGAGTTACAGCTCTTCAGGAATAACGTTTCAATCTTCTGCCACAGAATACAGAGCAGAATACTACAAAGGCAACCCCCACCACCGGGAATAGGGGCTCAGTTCGCTGGTTTATCACAATGTTTGGCAAACAGTAAAAGAAAGCATTCTCTGCAATTTGCTAGTCACTAGTGTCAGCGGTAACAAAGAGTATGCCCCTTCATAAGTCACTGATGCTTCCTAAAGTTGTTGAGCGACTCCCTGAAGTATCATTGAAGCATGCATATAGGCCAGCTGCATTTAAAAGGTTGTCAGGACCAGCCTGACAGCAAGAAAGGCTCCAGCTTTATCTCCCCCCACAAATACATCTTTCCAGCAATTAAATACTTACAGACTGAGGACAGCTTGCATGGAAATGAAGAGAGCCGGAACATTGAAGGTCTCAAAAAAAACCTCAGCAGCTTTCTCCCGGTTTTTGCTGGGATTTAGAGGGGCTTCTGTCAGGAGAACAGGATGCTGGAAGAGAAAGGAGGGGGACAAGATGAAATACAGGGCTTGCTACTCCTTCCCATCATGCCTACTCCAGCCCAGTTTAACCTAGGAAAGCAACTGTATGCAGGGATTTGTGCGTGTGTTCTTCAACATAGCTCCAAAAGCTGATTTTTTAAAAAATGAAACACATTCATTCATAAAGTGTTTGAAAAGTTCTGCTGTGCTTCATAGCAATTACCACTCTCCAGCTACAGTATGATCAGCTATAGCCCTGGAGGGGTGGGGGAGGGGGCAGGGTTCTTATGCAAAATCCCCAACTATCACAGCAAGAGGCAGGAACAACCAGAAGGCTCTGGAGTCTCTCACTTCTAACGCAAACTGATTTCTGCCTGGCTTAGTAAGAAGGATCTGGCAGTGCAAGTTTCTATATCCCTGTTCAACAGCCCTCTTGTCCCCATAGTCAAATAAGCAATTCAAAGCTTGATCCTTACAATATCCTCTCAAAGAGAGGCTGAGGTCTTCTTTGTCAGGATGGGGCAGGTTCATTCACTTATTCAGCTACTTATATGGCTTTTCTACACACCATTTAAAAAAAAAATGGCTATAACCACAAAGTATAAAATGGGGGAAATCAAAATCTGGTTTCTGTACCTGAGAAACAGAAATACACACAAACACAGACAGAAAACACTATTATTCTTTTTTTCAGGATAACTGACTGATGAAATAAGAACATTTTGCCGTGCTTCTTAAAAATGCATTCTGGTGCATCCAGTCAAACTTCTAGTGGGAGAAAAAAGTATCAGTATTTGTTTGTGACTACAGAAAATACTGGATTTCAATGCTCAAGCAGACCTCTTCATGAACAGACATGGGGGAGGGGATTTATATAACAACTCCTAAAGCCACTTTGGTTCGAAGACATACAAGTCCCCTTTAACTGGGAGTAGGAGGAGTTGGATTTATACACTGCCTTTCACTTGGAGTCTCAGAGCTGTTAACAATCTCCTTTCCTTCCTCTCCCCACAACAGACACTCTGTGAGATAGGCGGGGTTAAGAGAACTCTGAGAGAACCCATCTGACTGCATGGGGAGGAGTGGGGAATCAATCCTGGTTCTCCAGATTACAGTCCACAGCCCTTAACTACTACAGCAAACTGGCTCTCCAGTTGTCAAGGACTGTTAAAGAGAAGGGGATCCAGGCCAGGTACATCTGCCCAAGGATGAGGAAGCCTCCATCATATCTGATGAGAGAAACCACAACTGCAATCCCTGCTGGCAGGAAAAGGCTCCTAAGATCATCACTTCTCCTCCCAAGGTCCAGGCAGCCCAGCGGTTTTCTCACTGAAAAGCCAGCACAAAGCGAAACCCCAAAGCCCAAGGAGGGATTATTACCTCTTCTGAGAATGTCTGCAGCTGATCTTTGGAATAAACATACTGCCAGATCCTCTCCATGTCATTCCAGTCCCGAACGATACCATGTTCCATGGGGTACCGGATGGACAACAACCCCCTATGCTCCTATAGGACGAAGAGTAACACATTCACAACAATGGGGTCAGTATACAAAAGCCAACACTTAAGCCCTACCTAAATGAGAAAAAGAAGCAACATTTTACATCCAGCAAAAACTGGACTTGACAGAAAGAGTGGGTAGAATGACTTTGTTGCTATCCAGAACAGACTTTTCAGAATAGCTAGGGAAAGCAGCTACACCCAAACTGCCAAGTTTGCCAGGGAAGCTAACATGCTATCACAGATTCCTAATGCAACAGGGAATGTTCAATCCAATGGAGTCGCTTGATCACTGTGGGCTTTCTTCAGCTCCCAACAAAGCATCAATCATGTGTCAGATGCCCTGATAGCCTACAGAAAGCCAGGGGGCAGCTGTGTTTTCCAGCAGCCAGTAAATACTTCTGTGTAGCAGAAGCAACAGCTGAATATGCAGACGGATAAAGTGAAAAACTAATTGCCTCACCCAATGCTATAATGGCTCAAGCACAAGTATTCTAGGAGTTCTGGAACTGCCTTCACATAGAACAGGAGGGCTATAGAGATCAGCAGGAGAGACTACCTCACCCAGGGGGAAGATATGGGGAAACGGATACAGTGAAGGCAGATTTGCCAGGCATCTCACATGTCTGGAATAAATCCAGAGTTCCAGGGTGCAGCTCAATAAAATGATGAATGCCTATAAAAGACTTTGCTGTACCCAAACAAAAGCAACACACACAATTGCTCTCAGATTGCAGCAGATAAGGAATGGATACTCTGGCTTCTGCCACCAGCCAGGAGAATAAGGACTGGCAGATAGTTGCACCACCAGCATCCCAGCAAGAATGTCAACAGAGGATGATAGGTTTGGTCCCACCTGGATGAAAATGCCTGTTAGCAACTCAAACTTGACTGTGATACCATCAAAAATGATCTGCCATCCCTACCTTATTTTCCACTCCCCTAATCTGAATATCCTTTCTTTTGATTTGAATCCTACATCCTTTTTGTGTATGGCACCTGCCCACAGCATTGTATTTTGAGTTTTAAATGTGATTAGTTGTTTGGGAATAGTATTTTTGTCTGAACCACAAGACAATAAAATAAAAAAGTGTGTGCAGGATTACCTCTGCCTTAGGTCCAATGAAGAGATCTCCTTCTAACGCCCCAGCCATGACCCGGACATGCTTCGGACGGCCCACACTAGCAAGAGAAACAAAACCAGTTATCTAGTGATGTGGCAGGACATGTGAGCGTTTTGAGGATTAGGATTCCAGTACCCCCAAATCCTGGTTCAACATAACTTTATCCTCCGCACCTTTTTACTGAAGAGACAAAGAAAACTGTTTAGTGTCTATACTCACTAGTTTGGGAAGCAATATTTTGGGATTTGATCTCCAGCAAAACCAGCCTTTACTACTCCTGAACCCTGAAAAAAAAAGGCAAAAAATTTAGGAAAAGGTAAAAGACTTTCTTGTGCAAAAGAAATACATCTGTTAAATTCCAGTCACTCAAAAGAGACAAATGTAGAAGCTCCGGTGAAAAGTAAGCACCACAGTGTCTACAGCTTCATTCCTCTTTGGCAGGGGTCCTCAAACTTTTTAAATAGGGGGCCAGTTCACTGTCCCTCAGACTGTTGGAGGGCCGGACTGCCGTTACTGTACAAGGCCGCGGGCCGTCAGTTCTCCGTCTTCTGCATCTCTCTCCCTTCCCCACACCACACACCCCGGCCTGGGAACTCACCTCACCTCGGTATCACCTCACACTCTGTCTCCGCCGCCTCAGCCCAGTGCCGGAAGTGTGCGTTGCTAACGCGAGTTTAGGTCGAACGTCACTTCCGGTCTGATTTTGCCATAACCCGGCGGGCCGCATAAACGTCCTCAGTGGGCCGCATCTGGCCCACGGGCCGTAGTTTGAGGACCCCTGCTCTTTGGTGTTCCACTCATGCACTAGATGGTTAAGACACCATTCAGTTTGCCCTTTCTTCCCAGTGACACTTATATAATCTGAAGCTGTGCTGGTGGAGGGGAAGCCTACAAAGCATTTGAAATGTAGGCTACACACTATCATTCTTTCTGTTGTCCCTTTGTTTATGCTACAGCATCACATCACAAACAAGGCCTCATACTAAAAATAAAAGAAACTCAGACCAAGCTAATCTAGTGACATAACCTCATCTACTTTTTGAAAGTAAAGCTCACTGATTGCCAGCATGGGCAGAATGTCAGCTGAGCACAGCAGATGCAATGTCCAGTGCCTCTCAACTGCTCCACTCTTGACCATTTACCCGTATTTTTCGCTCCATAAGACGCACCTGAGCATAAGACGCACCTAGTTTTTAGAGCCGTTTGTGTGAATTTAGAGGCATTTGTGTGAATTTTTTGCAGTATTCGCTCCTTAAGACGCACACACTTTTCCCTCCACATTTTTTTGGGGAAAAAGTGAGTCTTATGGTGCAAAAAATACTGTATATTATTTTGCTTCCAAGTGCTTGCTTAATTAATCGAAGGTGGAACAGTCAGTGAAGCACTTCCTTTTGAAAAGCCTCAAAGAGCTGAGCCCAAGGCCGCTTGAGCCCAAGGCCGCTGCCAGTCAGAGACAATGGAGCTGTACTGGACAGATCACTAACCTGACACTCCCCAAAGGCCTTACAACTTTCTCTCCTCTTGCATCTCATCTTCACAACAACCTGATTAAGCAGGTTAAGTTGAGAGAGAGAACTACTTAGCAGAGCAGATTTGAACCTGGGTCTCCGAGACCCATGTCAGACCCACTAATCCCTATGCCATGCTGGCTCCCAGAAGAGTCAGAATCGCCACCGCATCTGAGAAATATGGGAACCAAGGCAGACTGCACAGAAAGGCGCAACTGCCTAGGGCATCTGAACAGAAAACAAACCAATGATTCATGCCATGTCACAAGATGAGCCTTCTTCTAGTTCCCCGAGCCACAAATAAAGATCCCCTACTGTCACAAACTGAGCACTCCTCTCTTCTAGTGAGAGGGAAACACAATTAAATACCACATTCCCAAAAGCCAGCCAGCTTTACAAAGAGGAGAGTGATAAAGTGCCCCCTCCATAATCAGCAGCCATAGAAGAGCCCTGTTGTAGACATGCCCTCCTCAAAGGATTAGATATCAGCTTGGCTGACTGGCTTTGCTAGCCTCCAAGATTCTGAGGATGGGCAGAGCTTCTCTCAGTCCAGTCACTAATTATTTCTTTGCAGCATGAATAAGCAAGTCTCTTTCACAGTCACACCCCAGTGATGGGATGGGCCAAAACATGCCAAATCCTATTGCACAGAGAACACAATTAAATGGATGAGATCTTCATATAAGGGCTCTAACTTCCCTTTAGAATCCATCACCAGACAATGAATACAATTCTTTTGTTCTTGTACATGCTCCATGTTTATTCCAAAGTAACACCACAAGACTGGAGATTCTGCAGACATACTTCTTAACACATAGATTATTAGAACTCTGAAGTCACACAGTGAAATATCTTAAAACATAAAACAGGGTGGAGAACTTAGGATGGATCTAACCATCCTCCAAGGAACCTTCCTCCAACTTAAGTAGCTCCTCCTCCAACAGAAGACCCATTTAAGTTGGAGGAAGATCTTAAACTTGAGCCAAAAGGAAAGGTGGGGTTATAAATGTTTTAATTAATAAACAAACAAACTTTGCTCAGTGGAGTGGCAGGATCCACCCCATTATTAATGCAAATATAAGAAAAGTGAATGTTCTGCATTTATCTGATATTTATCTAACTACAAACCAGAATCACCCAATCATTCCATGGGAATGAGCACATTATCTAAATATAAATATAAGAGGAACAATGTGGTTTGGTGTACAATATGAAATCGGGTTATTTGACAACAGGTCTGTGTTTAACACTTCAGTTAATGAAGAGAAATCTCATTAACCATAAAATTATATAAAATTGCACACATGCATACAAGTCAGAAACCAACTAGTAGAATGATTACAGTAAAAACAGAAAAGAAAAGAAAAGAAACCATGGATTTCAGAACAGGTGACGTTTGGTATGAAAGAAATCCAGGTTCTAGCCCACAAGCAGAAGGGTCCAGGAAGACCTCAGATAAAAGCATAACTTTAATTATTTGAAAAAAATGGTGGTCTATGTATCTCCTCCAAAAACAGCTTTCCAAAGATTCCAAAAACAGGTGGAGAATCATATTCTTTACAATGCAGAGCCAAACAGTGCCTTATCAAAGCCACAAAAAGAGCTGAAGATGGCAGTGATTTGGAGAATTCAGAACAAGTCAGAATGGACATGGATACTTTAAAAAAAATTCATTTTTAAATACGAGCAACTGTCACAGGATAACCATCCACTAAACAGGATTCTCAACACTTTGCCCGTATTCTATACTGCAGCACTCATCCCTAAAGACTTCCATTATCTACACAAATTTCTTTCAAAGTGGAAATAGTCACTGACAATATACATGCCTTTGCCAGATTTTGCAAACTTTTTATTCAAGTGATCTCACAGAAATGACAGAAATGTGGCCATCAAAGAACTGAGGATCATGCAAAACAGGGTTTGTCACGCTCAGAACAAACACAATGTTTTGATTCTATTACCATTTTCCAGCATCACAATCATACAGCAACAGACTTGTATTAGCCAGGCTGAATGTAAAAGCAGCCAAAAACAGCTCTAACAAGGCAAGGCAAGAAGGCTACCTCGGGCAATGAATTCTGCATGCCAGTAAGGACAGTAGAATGGAAAGAATACAGATAAAAAGTCATGGAATATAACCAACATCTCCCATTTGAAATCCACTGGAGGAGGAAAAAAAGAAAGAAAAATTGCATAAGACCATGAACCAAAGGAAAGCTGGTTGGTAAAGATGGAGGTCCCCTTGCAAAGTGGTTCTCAAAAGAAACATTTTGCTTAATGTTCTATATGGAAAGGTGGCAAAAGTGCATTTCACACAGCAACCACTCTTATTTCCTGCAAAGAAGATTCCAGTGATCAGGGTCAATGCTACTGAATAGGCAATGGTATGCTTAATGGCACTCTATCACGAAGCCATTAATACTGAAGAGTGTAGAAATCTTTCTTGTTTATCGAAGTGTAACAAGTGTTAGCATCCAACATTTGGGTAAGGGGTATTTTCCAAATGTATAATATCTGAGACGACCCTGAAATCTGTTCCAAGATGATCACTTGGGGGAAAAAATGTCTGCAGTAAATGCAGCAATCATGGTAACACATATCTCTAATCCCTTGACATTGGAGAACACGTGAAAGAAGCTGCACGTGGTAGTGTCCTCATTAGGGTTCAATGTCCAAACAAGCATTATTCAACTGGGCAAAGGCAAATGCAGCCTGATTTGGTGTGATGCTGACTGAGGAAAAATGCATTTTCACGCAGGACTGTGTACTCACAGGGTGTGTTCACTAAATAATGCATTTTTGCAACTGGATTTCTGCTATTCTTACACAGTAAAAATCCAGTTGCAATGCATATTATTTAGTGTAGTGTGAACACACCCACAAAATATCTAATGCTACCTGTGCAAATCAGATATGTCTCTCCAGTGGGATGTTGTGATTACAGCTAATTTGGACAGGTAGCAGCCCATATAAATGAGATGCCGTATGAGCACAATGTCCATTAGAGTGTGCTTTTGCCTTACCACTATCATGTTTAGGTCAAGCCGCAACAAAGCAGCAATGAGGTGTAAAAAGATAAAATTTGAAAGTGAAGTACCATCTTTCACCCCCTGCTCAGGCACAAAATAGATGTTTTGACTTTTATTCAGTTGGGTCTTTGTTCCAGTCTGAGTTCCTCACATTTGCAAAGGAGCTGTGGGGAACAGTCTTTTCCACTGTGAGGGCTCAATTCCACTTGGAACTCCAATACAGTGGGGGGGGGGGGAGGCTGCTCTCCCCACTTTACTGTCCCAAACTAAAATATCCTCAGGGCCCCATTTTGGAGGCATACATATAGTACGGTAGTTCTTAATTGTCCAAATAACATCAATTCCAATTTCAGAATACTGTGCAGTGGAGCAGAATCAGGTCCCCACGTGTCCTTAAAAAGCAGTTCCCCGCAGCTCCTGTGTGACTGTAGGAAACACAACTTGTTAAAAGTCATAGTGTCAGCAATAAGCTCAGAGAGGAGAATGACCTTGGGAGAGTCACTCACTCTTTTCTTCACCTATTTCACAGGGCTCTTGGGAAGCTAAAACTGTGTTTCCTGGAGAAGGAGCATTAGTACTACTAGTAGTAATCACTCATGAAAACTGCTACTGCAGACAACAAAAATGATTAAAGCCTATAGTTCAGTTCAATATGTGAGGTGTAGTCTGCTGTGGAAGCTCATGCTTCTCCATAATCTTACACCCAACTATACAGCTTAACTGAGTCAAAAAGCAGAATGGCAAAATAAGCCTTCCACCTTGACAACTGCACAACAGGCAGATGCATCCCTTGTGTCAAACGGCAACACAGAGCCAGCCAGTTAACCACACATTTTAAGCACCCAAGCAGTTCATGTCTCAAGATTTTTTTCCAGTCCTGTATCCTTCATTTTTGCTTGCATGTTTTAAAATAATTAACCAAACTTGCTATATGTAGTCTGTTCAATTATATGAGAGCCACGAGATGCAATGGTTAGAGCATTTGATTAGTAAGACCCAAGCCCTGTACAGCCCTGAACCCCACTAATTATTCACAGGCTAGTTGTGAGGACAGAATGAGATGAAAACCAGATATGTCACCTTGAGAGTGATGGGATAGATGGTTCTGTTATGAGTAAGAATTGCCTTCAGTAACCAGGCAATGAAGCTTTTTGTAGATCAGAAAACAGTTCTTTTACCACTTCTGTCAGGCTACTGATATGCCACAGCAGTATGTGTTGGCAGGCAAACAAATAAAAAAAGCAGTTGTGGACAGATTTTCTGCACTTATTTGCAAGGCTGAAATAAGCTCCTCGCACTCCAAAACCTTGCACCCTAGCTTGTTCACATGAAGCAGTACTGCTAGATGTCTTGCTGTCAGAGGACTATTTTGAATCTGCGATAAAACAAAGGACATTCAGAATGTTTCCTGGGTTTTCTTTATAAGATTCTGGAGTAAAAGATAAGGCACCCAGCACCCCTGATACGAAGGACCTTTTCATAAAACTAGCAAGCAGGGCAGGTCCAGGCCCCTCTCCACAGATTTTCCATTACTAATTAGCATTATACACTTACAGCTAGAATGGAAGCAAAAAGTGTTGCATAAATATTAAGCCCCTCATCACCAAATGTCAATTTGGGTATATATTACATTGCTTAAAACAGTCATGGAGCATTAAGTAGGATTCATCCAGGACACCATTAAATAATGTTTAAGGCTATACTATTAAAACTAAATAATTGCCTCTGGTCTAATTCAAGCTTATACGCACTAGTGCTACCATGGTAATCCATGAAATTCTACAATGTCAATATCACAGAACCACCAATATGGACATTAGGCTTATCCAGATGAAGTTTTGAAGTGCAATCATAAGCAGTTACCCACTTCTAAATCTAAAGTCAATTATCTCATGACAATACTTATTAGTCAAAACTCCTCAGGTATCTAGAGCACTTTACAAAATGACAACAGATATTCAACCCAATAACTCCACAGAAATAAATAAACAAGACAAATAAGTCTCTAAATACAAGGCAAACATTATTGAGGCGACAGAGAATTAAGAAATAGTTTAGAATAATAATTATTAACTGCACTGTATTAAAATATACTTGGAGTGGGGGTTTTGCTCAGCAACAGAGCATCTGCTTTGCATGCAGAACGTCCCAGGTCAATCTCTAGTTAAAAGGATAAGGTAATAACTAAGATCCTGGAGAACTGCAACCAATCAAAACAAACAATACAGACCTAGATGGGTAGCCACAGTAGTATGTAGCAGTAGAAGAGAGTCTAGTAGCACCTTTAACAAAATTTGTGACAGGGGATGAGCTTTCATGAGTCACTGTTCACTTCTTCAAGTACCTGAAGAAAGGGGCTCACAAATTATTTTCCCCTGCTACAAATTTTGTTATGTCTTTAAGATTCTATTGAACCCTTGCTCTTTTTTACTAATACAAACCTTGGCAGACTAGTAGCCTGATTCAGTTTGAGGTAGTTTTATGAGCAATACGTTATAGCCGCTAATCACATATATCAATTTCTTAATGCAGCATTTAAGAAATATTTATTTCTTAGCGTACTAGAATATTAATCATTACTACTTATTATCCCACGGCTAGTACGTTACAGCCCACCACCCTTCTTCTTGTTTGGTGACACTCAAGACAGCTTGCACTGAATTCCCCGATCTCCCATTCAGACACCAACCCAGATCTGCTTTATTTTAGCAAGGTGTGCCTTCCAGCCATCATTGTCACCTCCCCGTTATGCACTGCAGCCCATATTATGATGATGACTACTATCCGGGGTTAATGCAGGAGGAAGGGAAGGGTGTTTTAAGCCGGTCTGGGACTCCCTCCCCATTAGAAGGAACCCGTGTGTGCCTCATAACGATAGCGAGCTCCTCCAGAGAAAAGAGGAAAACCCCACCCCGGCCGCCCAGCTCGGGGACCAGGCCTGGATTCAGCTCGAGGCCCCACCCAGCTCCAGCTCCGCCTCCTCCTCCCCCTCTGCAGCCACTGCCGGGCGCGGCTCCCTTCCCCCCTCGCGGCCGCTGCTCACGTTGTCAATGACTACGGGCTGGTTGGCGATTATATCGTAGGACTCCATGGCCGGGGCCACCACCGCTGAGCCTGGCCGGGCCGAAGACTCGCAGCTGGCAACAGCCGCCCCCTCACGCTGGACGTTCCACTCCCGCCGCGGCTGCTATTGCTGCGGCCCGGTAACCACCACCCAAACCCGCGCAACCTAGCTTGCCCTCCCCCTTTCGTCACGAAGGAGAGGCAGGGCAAAAGCGAGGCTCCTCGACACTCAACCAATCGCGTCACACCTTGCCTTCTGAGTGACAGCAGGTATCAATCGAAGGGAGCCCAGCCAAAGGCGCGGCTCGCCGTTTGACAGCTATCGCCTATTGGCTTCGCGAGGCTCTGAGGGCGGGTCTTCCGTATCAGGCTTAGTGGCGCGAACACTGGGAGTGAGGAGGAAACGCGGTGATATCATAGCTCAGCTCTTAAAGGTGCAGAGGTCTCTTATGTATAGTCTTGACCTCAGAGATGCGCAATGCCGTTGCGGAGTTTGAAGTGATTCCTGGTCAGAGTGAAGCGGACTTGCTACCTTTTAAAATGTTTGACTTGGGGATCTGAAGAGCTGTAGTAGCCAGCGTGAGGCCGCTTGTGTTCGCATGACACTGCAGTTTCCGTTTAACTAAGAGGGCTTCTTTAAGGAATAAGACTATTTCTGGTTGAAAATGAGATGGGTGCTATGCCACTAAAGTGGAAATTCTTTAGAATCCATCCACCTCCCCACTTACCTGAGACCTCTGTTTCTCAGGGTGGAGTATTCAAAAGTTCCATCTCCCTTGTCTTTTTGAAATATTTATAGCCCACGTTTCTTTTGTGGCTCATGGCACCTTAGAGTTTCAAATTTAAAAACATACACAGTGCAATAAAACCCCAATAAACTCTGCCCTCCCAAGAAAATGCTTGCAACTTGCATGCCATTAAAAGCCCCAGAGCAGCCTTGCTGCACCTTCTTAAGGGCTGCTTAATGTCATGTTTAAGTGATGGGCGGGATCCTCTTTTAACTGCTACAATTGTGAGTTTAATCCAGTGTTTAAATACAAGATCCTTTGTATTTAAAGGAAATAAACACTGAAAAATAATTTTAATTCAGCATGCACCTTTCTGGAACTAAGAATTCATAAATACAAAAGAAGCAGAAAGGAGTTTTTGTTGGTTACTAGGAATTTACTTGTCTCCTAAAAATCTCATATTGGAAGGTGGCAGCCACAACTAGTAAACAAGGCTGCCTACAGTCCTGCAAGATACTCAAACAGGTACAGGGTTGCCAACTAATTCATTTATCTTTATTGTATTCCACTTTTCTACTCAGAGCAGTTTAAATGGTTCCCCTTAATTTACCTTCACAACAGCCCTGTGAGGCATGCAGAGTGGTAACCAGTGTTCCCTCTGAGTTAGTGTAAGGTAGCTCACAGTTTTTTAGCCTCTGGCTCACACATTTTTGTGTCAGCTCAGGAAGGATGGCCCCAGAGCAAACTAGTTTATGCAGTAGCCAAATCGCTCACACAACTTTAATGCCAGTAGCTCATGAAGTAGAATTTTTACTCACAAGACTCCACAGCTTAGAGGGAGCCTATGTAACCCAATGAACCATATGTCTGACCAAGAATTTGAACCCAGCTATCCCAGGTCCAAGTTCAATGCTGTCTGTTATACAGTATTGGCTAGGGTTGCCAGGTCTGGCTCAAGAAATATCTGGGATGGAACTCTGAAGGGAGTTCTGGCCATCACATTGAAAGGGACAACTTGCCTTTTAAATGCCTTCCCTCTATTTGGAAATAATGAAGGATAGGGGCATCTTCTCTGGGGGATCATAGAACTGGACTCCCTGGTCCAATCTTTTTGAAACTTGGCAGGTGTTTTGAGGAGAGGCACTGGATGCAATGCAATACTGAAAATTTGGTGCCTCTACCTCAAAAAAACAGCCCCCCAGATACCCACAGATCAATTCTCCGTTATACCCTATGAGAATCGGTCTCATTGGAGTATAATGGAGTGCCTGGCAGATATTTTCCTTCCCCTCCCCTGCTTTCTGATAACCCTAAAGTGGGGGGAAGGGCCTCCAAACTGGGGAATCCCCTGCCCCCAGCTGGGGATTGGCAACCTTTATACTGGCTCTCAAGAATGATTTCAGCATGTATTTAGTTTGCAATGTATTGTGACTGTTTCACTTTGCAATCAGAAAGTACATATGCTGTTTGTGTATCTACAGAAAGCAACAAGAAGAAAGGCCCTAGTCAAATACATATAGGCATGAAAAGGCCAGTACCATTAAAATTACCATTGTTTGATTACTGGGAGTGTACACTGAGGCAAGATTTGAATGTGTTCTTCCACTGGTGGACTTTGGAGGATAGGACACAAAGTTTTTGCCATACTGCTCTAAATGTAATGTGGTATTTGTAAACAGTCTGCAATCTCCTCTACCTAGCTTTTCAATTTAAACCACTTCATTTTATCCAATTTAAATGGGACAAAAACTCAATCCACAGCAACCCAGATCCACAGAACAATGCAATGTCTGGGGTACAGATGTGGCTGTCTGCTCTACCACACAGTTCAGCAAGTGACCTTTGGTGAGTCACTTACCTAACTTCCCATACAAGATTGTTGTGAAAATAAAATATTTCTTTGCACTCCTGCAGAGAAAGCAGGATGTATGAGATAAAATTCCAGGTTTGCGACCAGTTAATAGTATTTTACAATGGGGCTATTGTGAACATACTCAGGGACCTTTGTATTATTGCTTCACATTTTAGGACTGAAAACTAGTATTGAAATAGGTTGTTGGGGTCTAAACTCTGACACAAATTAAGTCATGAAATGGAAAATTTAAGCCAATTTACATGGCTGTCAAATTCACAATACTCAACAACAAACAGATACACAAGGAAAAAAGATGTGTTCATTAAATAACTTCTCATTTTCTTACAAAATACATATAGCAAATGGGCCTGGCATCCAGCAGATACGTGCAGACATTGCTCAGAGTGTGTGTAGGGGAGCTAAACAGTCTAGAGTGGCTACTTTTTCTTGACCATTTAATTTGCTTAATTATAACAGTTTGGTGTGCATGCTGTCATGATCATTTAAAAATTAAACAGGAGTCTAGAGGCACCTTAAATACTAATACATTTTTATTCCAGCATAAACTTCCATGGCCTTTTTCAGATGCTATGAGTGGCTGAGATGCTCTGAGTGGACTCAGAAGACAGCTCTGATCCCTACAAGTTTATTTATTTATTTATTTAATTTATATGCCGCCCTCCTCACCAAGGCAGGCCCAGGGCGGCTAACAACATGGAATAAAACTGTTATTATTTAAGCCTCACAGGATTCTACCTTCAAAACAGTCCTGGCAGCTTCTGACATAGAACTCCCAGCACACTGTCTGGTTAGATTTTTAATAACTCCAGATGTATAACCAGGAAATTGCTGAAGAACTGATATTCTTGGCAGGGAGAAGGCCTTATTGGGCTGAAATGCATTAAGTCACAATAACTGGTCCTTGGGTGAATGTCATTTGTACTTTGTAAGGAGGCTTTCGTTGGGCCCTATTTTTTAACTTTTCTCAAAATAAATACATGTATTTTTACTTATAACAAGTATTTATGAGGTTTTAACTATTGGTCCTCTACTTGATATATTTTGAATAGTGCCAGATGTATAACCGGGAAAATGCTGAAAAACTGCTATTCTTGGTAAGGAGCTGGGATATCAGATCTCTGAGAGAACAAATACTAGAACAAACAGGAAAGTAGGTGAAGATTCAGGAGGTGATGTATAATCAGAAAACTTGCCTGTAGCCTCATCAGTGAAGAGATTAATAGTGCAATCAAGCAAAGTTATACCCTTATAAATACTTTTAATTCTGTGGGCGTATATTATATGGATGTACCTATGAATGTAGCAGCCCCATGGCGCAGAGTGGTAAACTGCATTACTGCAGTCCAAGCTCTGCTCATGACTTGAGTTTGATCCCAGCAGAAGCTGGGTTCAGGTAGCCGGCTCAAGGTTGACTCAGCCTTCCATCCTTCTGAGGTCGGTAGAATGAGTATCCCAGCTTGCTGGGGGGGAAATGTATATGACTGGGGAAGGCAATGGCAAACCACCCCGTAAAAAAGTCTGCCATGAAAAAGTTGTGATGCGACGTCACCCCAGAGTCGGGTGCACAGGGGACTACCTTTACCTTACCTATGAGTGTATCTGTATTTGGGACTGCCCTGTAACAACAGTTCAAATTAAAGAAGAAGCTGAAAAGTTTTATCAACTCTCCTCTGGCCTGGATGGCCCAGGCTTGCCTGATCTGATCACATCACATGTTAGAAGCTAAGCATGGTTGGTCCTGGTTAGTAGCTAAATAGAAGACCACCAAGAAAGTCCAGGGTTGTACACAGAGGCAGGCAATAGCAAACCAGCAGCTAATTATTTTATTTTTATCTATTGAAAACACATAACAAACCTAACACCATAACTAAACTAGCAAATCAATTTAGAAAAGAATGACATTTCTCCAGCACTTATATGCCCTGAAACATGAACCACAATTATTTCAGAACCACCCATTTTCTACAACTATAATCTTCTCCCAGGTTTTGAGAAAAGACACAGCAACGACAATAGAAGACAGGAGGAACACCGGCAGGTGAACTTTTCTTCCTTTTCACTGCAGTAGAGTCACAAGCAAACGGCGAAAAGTCGAAGCTCCTACGACACAGGAAAGCTGTTTGCAGTACTTTGTAAGCACCTTCCCAAAAGGCTTCGCCTATGCCTTTAAGAGGACCCGGAAGCAGAGCGGGCGGCCTCAGACGGAAGACTGTGCATCGTGCCAGTCAGCGGACCTTCCTGTTATGAGCAGTGGGAACAAACACAGCAACAAACCGCGTCTGGGTAGTCTGGTGAGGGGTTTGGAAAGAAGCCATGGAACTTGCAGGATGTCGTCCTGGAGCTGCCGTCGTTTGCTAACGCGGGTCTTTGGATCGAGCTTAAGGGTTGATTCTCGCGTGGGAGAGATCTGATCTACGGAGGAGGAGGAGGCGGTAGCAGCGCCCATGGCAGAGGCATCCTCAGCCGGAGAAGCATGGGAGAGGTACAAACGTGTTTGTTTGAATATCAAGTGTAAGATCAGTAACACGGGATTTTTGCTAGAGGGGCCAAGGCGTGCGTGTGTCTTGGGAAGTGATGCTTGTCAGAAACTGCTTGCAACTTCCTTAAAAACGGAGACCTCGTTCCATTCCAGACTTGTCTTGGTCGACTGTGATAGAGGCCTGTCATTCTTTGAAGGGTGTGCAAGGGTTCACTCACTTAAGGACGAGTTAAACTTCCAGGAAATCCATATTCATCTATCGCAGATGGGTGGTTTCACTAAAGCCATACTGCCTCTGTTTTACCCCCATCCACACACTATCTGCAACAAGGGGAAAAATACTAACCTACCTTACAGGACTGTTGAAAAGATTATGGGGGGAGAGGTCATGTTGGGCACTTTGAAATTTTTGCGTGGTGTAACCGGAGCATGCTGGGTGTGCCTGTGTTACACCTGTGCCTCAGGCATATTTCTGTGTTCCAGCGAATGTTTTGGAACGCAAGCTGCAATAAACAGGGTTGCAGAATAATTAATTAAAATGTGATTGAAGTACCTCAGGAGTATTATCTCCTTAATCTTTGTAGTAACCCTGTTAGGTAGGGCAGTGAATATTTTGAGATTGCAGACAGACGTTTTGGGCAAAGGGCAGTTGAAAGAGTAGCTTGCCTTGACACTACCTACTGAATTTTTGTACAGGATGAGATTTAAACTGAGCATCTCCACCATACTGTACTTGCTCACCATGGTTGGTAAAATTGATGCCTTACACAGTGCAGAGAAATTCATTGGGTCCAGCAGGACTATGATGTCGTGGGATTTAAAAAACATGAGTAGGCCCTACAATTCCCTGACCTGGATAGCCCAGGCAAGCCCAATCCCATCAGATCTCAAAGGAAGCTAAGCAGGGGTCAACCGTGGCTTGTTCTTGGAGGGGAGACCTCCTTGAAATACCCAGTTGGGAGGACAGGCTCTATTCAGCCACCTCTCTGAATGTCCTCCAGGTCCCCGGTAGGAGTCAGTCACCAGAAGTCAACATGACTTCCAGGTGCAAACACATGTGCGCGCACACACGAATATACAATACTTTTTTTAAAGCGTAGACCCTGAAATTTAAAAAAGATCTGTATAATGTTGCGTGAGATACAAAACCTCACAGCAGCATCTATTTTAATTCTGGCTGTTTATTGGCATCTGAATACACTGACCTTTGGTATGGGGAGGGGGATACTCCAAGGCAAACCCCCTCCCATATCCCCCCCCCCACACACACATTTGTATAAATTTGCTATATTTGATCAATGGGCTTCAGCTATAAAGACAGACATGGAAGTCAGCAGTGGAACTCACTATCACTTGATGTAATAATGACTAAACACAGGAATAGATTTTTAAAAATCAAATCTTCAGAAACGCTTAGGGTGTCTCTAATTGGTGCCTGGATGATGGGATAGGTACTGGCACTATTCTGGAATGCTGCATACCACATCTAGCCTGAAGCATCCAGAGTTGTCATTTGTGGCAGAATAACTGGGCTTGAATTTATGTTCAGGATCAGTAATCTATGGGGGTGGGGAGGTCCCCAGCCTAGTTAGTGACTCTGGGGCTAAAGGAGAGAGGTGAAGTAAGAATTAGAAAGAATTGCCCACTGGGCTTTTCAAAGAATGGGGACCCCCTAACTCCATTCTCACTATGGTTCTTGTAGGAAATCTGGTTGATATCCAGGGAAGCCATTTTTGGAAACAGCATCTGCATGCCAACTCTTTCTTTAGACACAGAAGTTCTGTCAGTTGGGAAAGTTTGCATTTTCCCTTCAGTTGTCACAATGCAAGCGGCTGTGCAGCATGGAGATGTTCCCAACTTGTAAAAGTCACTCATTTATACCCAAACATATAATTTCATTCATTTATGACACTATGTTCTACGCCTTTTGAGACACTTACATGGGGCTCCTATCTTGGTGCTGGCTGGGCTGAGATCAAAAAAGCACCAGTGAAAATTCCAATCCTGTTGCAAGCATCTTCTTGCCTCCCTGAGTTCCTCCTTTGGTGTCATGAGATACTTTGCTGCCTCCCTATTCCAGTGACTGGCCTGTCTCCATGCTTCAGACAAAAACAAGTCTCGGTGTCCCATCTCATCTTTTTATTTTGTCTATCTACCTATGCAGAAGGAAAGCTTAAACTTTCTCCCCCTTTGCTTGGGAAAGTTGAGGGATAAATTTTAGCAATGTCTTAAGCCAGAGTGCTTTGGTTGGTTAAAATCATTCTCTCTCTGGTATCCATTTACCAGGCACTGCTGGGTCTGTTTTGCTACCGAGGGCGATGACCGGTCAGCTGAGTGGGTCTGCCCCTGCCGTTGCAAAGGCTCCACCAAATGGATCCACCAGGCCTGCCTCCAACGCTGGCTGGATGAGAAGCAGAAAGGCAACAGCACAGGCAGAGTGAGCTGCCCGCAGTGTGGCACAGAATACCACATTGTCTTCCCCAAACTGGGTGAGTGTAAAGCTGACTTGGGCTTCCATCCATCTCCCTGATTGCTGGGGAGTCTTACATTTCCTTGTAGGTTGTGCAGATGGACTCCCCTGATTGCTGGTAGTGCAACAGGAGCAACAGATTTGCTGGTCAAAGGCAAGCAGGTTTTCTGAGGTGCACAGGGTTCAGATCCCATTCTAGAAGTTCTCTTTGGAATAGTTTACAATGTAGGCTATGGCTTTTCCTGGTTTCCTCCTCTCTTCCAGAATGGACACACAACCCTTTACTGTAATGCCAGCTTTGCCTAATGCTGGAATGCAGCCCCCTGTCTAGTGGGGCATTCCATCTTCTGGATCACGGGGTCACTGTTTAAAAAACTATAACCTTCTGCAAAAACTACCTGTGGGCTGCACAGTAGTCTTAAGCTGGGGGGGGGGGGGGGGCGTGATTCAGCAACAATAATTGCCTGGCAGGATCAGACCCCAAGTCCATCTTGTTCAGCACCATTAAGAATAGCCAGCCAGAGAAGTTCAAGGAAAACTCTTAAACCAGACAGGATAGTGATGCTTGTTCCCAGAACCTGTTAATTGGAGGTATGAATTTTTGAACTATCTGGATCTGAACTGCCTTCTTTGACTGGCAGCACTCCCGTCTTCCCAACATGTGTTGCCTGAGATCCTTTAACTACATGCCAGACAAGTGCTCTGTTACTAGCCCCAAGCCCCTCCAAAGTAATATACAGCCTTTGCAATTTGGATCTTTCATTTTTCATTATAGCTTGCTTCCATTGATTTTATTAATTAAGACCACAGGTTATTGCAATATTGCAATTTACATTTAAAATAAAATGTGTAGAAACCAAGGACAGCAAACAAGGATCATCAGCATTTGAATGAACAAAGGATGGCCCCCTACTTGAACAGATACAGGACTTCAGATATTGAGTGATCTGTTTTAATGGCTGCGCTTCTTGGGGTACAGCATGAATCAGTAATTAGATGAACAGCTTGTAAATCAGTTCAAGTAAATTGAAATTTCTTACAAACTGAAGGGGCAGTTTGTTCATTCCAACAATTAATTTTTTTCTGGGTTAAGTCATGCCCCAAATGTTATATGGTACTGAAATCTGGAGTATTGATGATTTAAAAGCTTTTGAGGTCATGCTTCTTTTGGGTGACATTCCTAGGAAAAGCTGTTCCTCTTGTCTTAGAAAATATGCCATCCATGAGCTACATAGTCATTAGGTTTGGTCATGCCAACCTGTTTATTTTTCTCTTGTTAGTAAAAGAGGTGATGAACTCCCTGAACCATAAACAGACCTTTTGTGGTAGGGAGGTCTGAGAGTAGATGGATGTGTGTGTATTGCGAGTCAATGGGAATTAGCACAAAACTAACTACAACTAGTCTAATCCAGTGGTTTTTAAAATAATTTCTTAAATGCTATTGTAATTCATTTATTAAGCCTAAGTACCATATATTTCTCAGTCTTTACAGTTTCCTTCTGTTCTTTAGCTGGAATTTGAAGGTTTTCTTCTTATTGGGCAATAGGTATAAAGCATGGAGGGGTAGGCACATTTTATCTGGCCTGCAATCTGCTCAGCAGTTTGTGGGGAGCATTGGCCTGCTGGACCATAACATCAGCTAGTGGGCTGATAGTCCTGAAAAATTGCTAAACGATTCAAGTGCCATATTCTCTAAAAAGCAGCAGAACAAGACGGGGACCATGTCTGGCTTTTTGTCCACTGCTGAGGGCTCTGAAATGGACAGTGGTTGTTCCTGTTTCTGGCTCTGGAGACAGAAACAGCTGATGTCTACTCGGAGCCCCCAAAAGCAGGCAGATATGGCCCTGAGGCCAAAAAAAGTCTGTCTTCCTGTTAATAGGGAGAGACTGTGGTTGTGCAGTTCCAGTCAGGCTCAATCTAATGGCATCCAGTTAAAAGGGTCAGATAGAAGATGATTTGAAAAACTTCCAACAGCTTGAAAAGCTGCTGTTAGTCTGTGTAAATAGTACTAATCTTGAATTGACTTGGTATAAACCACCTTCTTGTGTTCAGATATTTTAATGAAAGCTCATATATGAAGGAGTCCTAATTCTGAAGGTAGTCAATGAAGAGCAAAGCTGTGCACTGATGTTTGCAATTTCTGCCTCCTAGGACCCTTGGTATATTTCTTGCAGCAAGTGGACCGGGTTTTATCCAAAGTGAGCCCCTTTGCTGCTGCTGGCATTGTCGTGGGAACATTATACTGGTCAGCAGTTACCTATGGGGCAGTTACTGTGATGCAGGTAATGTGAGGGTTTGTGGGAAGTGTGTGGGTGTGCTTGTGTGTGAAAGAACACCATGTGCAGGCAAGTTCTTAATCTGAAACCTTATGAAGAAGGCTTAGAGGGGTTGCAAGCTTTTATCAGTAGGTTAATCCAAGAAAGATTAATCACTGTTATCAAAATATCTTTTCCCAATTGCATCGTGTTATTTCCAAAAGCAAAACCAATTGATAGTAACCTTGCTGAGTCTGATGCCTCTTTACATCACCAGAGCAAGTTGAGACTGTTTATTAGATCTGCAGAAGAGGTTGATAAAATGTTGTCTAGGTAATGCTGGGTTCAAATTGCAGGTCAGCCGAGGATTTACTTTCTTGTCTTTAGTTCTTCATTTGGAAGAAGGAGAATGATGAGGACTTGGCCTTTAAGTTGCTTGGCTTTGTTTGTTTGTGTTACAATGTAAAGTAACAAACTTAGTGGTGATGCCACACAATAATGCACTGATGGGAGAAGAACAAGCAATTTAGGGAGAAGTTCGTTCCATGCCCTGGAACTAGACTGTGCTCGAAACACATTTTGAGTGTCTTAAGGCTTGTGCTGCATAAATGAAACATTGTTCTCCTGATTGATGGAAGTGAAAATTGCCCACTTCTCCCATCTGTGTTGCTGATTGACCTTCTCTCCTTTTGTAGGTTGTCGGCCATAAAAAGGGGCTGGATGTGATGGAGCGGGCAGACCCTCTTTTCTTGCTCATGGGGCTTCCTACCATCCCAGTGATGCTGGTCCTGGGCAAGATGATCCGTTGGGAAGACTACGTGCTGCGGGTCTGGCGGAAGTACTCCAGCAAACTGCAGGCTCTGCAGGCTTTGGTGCCAGGTGAGTCCATCAGCCTGCAAGCTGATCTTGATCTGGGCATCTTGCTTTGAATCGGAAGATAGGAAAGGCTGAGATGCAGTAATGAAGCTTGGCTGTAGATTCAGCCATGATACAGTGGGAGGACTGCTGGAAATCCTCCAAGCACTGCAAAGCTTTGTTCAGCAACCTGTCTGGCTGCTAAGATGTCACCTGGCATCGACAACACCTTTGTAACTGCAAGGGCTAGGATCTTGCAGGTGCTTTTGGTTTAATGACGGGTGGAATTTGTAAGGGGTTGAATTTAGTGATCATCCACCTTTCTGTGTTTTTATGGAATCACTGCACAGGCCCACCTGCATCAGACAAGAAGAAAAGAGAAAAAGAGTTTGAGAAGGGCTGCAAAGTGTGCTGTCCCTTGTGAGCACAACCAGCTCTGCCTGTTGAGAAGTCCAAAGAATTAGCAGAGAAAGCTGGAGGGAGTAACAGTCAGCTAAACCAAAAATGAAGAGTCCCTTGCCTCTTTTCTAGTCTCTTTCTCTTTCCTTAGTGACTGATTTTCCAGGGAGGGGGGAGATAGTAGCAAGGGGAAATTGACCGTAAAGGGAAGAGAAGTAGAGATAAGGAACAGATGCAGAAAGATAGCCAGGGGGCCCATTTCGTTTCCTCTGCCTGTAACAGGGGGAATTCAGAATTCTCAAAAGTTGGTGCAGACTTGTTCCATTGTGGCGAGGCTAACATGTAGCCAGGCTTTTAAGGTGCTCCAGATGCCAGGCTATGTAGCAAGCATGGAAGTAATCCAGCACAGAAAAGCTGAAGGGGCAGGTGTTAGATCAGCTTGAGTGTGGGAGGCATAGCACAGGCATCCTATTACATTTCAAACACCCTGTTTTTTCTTCCCCTCTTCCATCTTCAGGGGTCAGCCGTCCCCTTGTGCAGGCACCACTGGCTGAGTCCCGCTACCAGAATGACCACCTGTCCATCTCACGCACACTTTGTGGAGCTCTGGTCTTCCCTACCATCGCCAACCTAGTTGGCAGGGTCATGTTCCGCAGAGTGAACTCCAGCTTACAGCGTACCATCCTGGTGAGGAATGAGATGGGGGAAGGATAGAGGTATAAGGCTTTGGCCAAATTTCAAAGGAGGCATTAGCAGCCATGGTGCCACAGTACTCATCAATCATCTGCCCATTGGTCCATTTGGGAAGGCGTAGCCCTGGGATAGCACACCTCCTGACAAGTAGGAATTCCCATGTTCAGCCCTCAGTGTCTCCAGTGAAAAGGCTGCTGAGGCTGGGAGAGACCCCCTGCCAGTGCCTTGAGACAGACGGCTGCCATTTGGAGTAGACAAATCTATACAATATGCTTACCAAGTGTTTATCTTGTGACGAGGGGCTGGAGAGAAAGGGGAGATAATTTGGGGCTGTCAATTTCACTTCCGCCCTCCATTTTTCTGCAGGGAGGCATTGCCTTTGTCGCCATCAAGGGAGCTCTCAAAGTCTACTTCCGCCAGCAACAGTACTTGATCCAAGCCAACCGACGCATCCTCAACTATGTGGAGAAAGGGGATGCGGAGAAGGGGCTGGCTCAGCTTGATGAAGACAGTGGCAGTGAAGCGGGGCTCAGCTAGGGTGGGAACCAAGCCTGCAAAGACCTGCCGCCTTTGGCCCCACTCCACTCCCAAAGTGAAGCACCAACACATCTTGTGGGTTTGGCCAGCTGTGCACAGGGTGGGGGGTAGTTTTAGGCTGGACTGGATGAAAGGCATTGCCAGGGTCTGCTCTGAGAGCAATTCTCTGATCTTTTTAGGCTGGTGACTTATATGGAGTTGAGCAGAATGAACCTGTTCTGTTTTGTTTTCCTTCCACATTCACTGTTAACCTTGTGTGGATTTGTCCCCAGACTTTCCATAAGTTATGGCTTAAATAAACATGACTTAAGTTGTAAGCATCATGCTCACAACTTGGAATTAATAGTACTGCTTTGCTGTCTTCCTTCAAGAATAATGTTCATTGCTCTTTACCACTAAAAGCTCAGGAAATCTACACTGAGGTTGTTTCATTTAAGGAATCTCTACTGTTTCATTTAAAGAGATAAGTTAGGCTGTGGGGGGGGGGGGAATAGTTTGGGTAATCAGTCATGGATGAAGAGGATTTCAACCCAGATCCTGACAGATCGCTCTCCTTTACCATGTTGGCTGTTGTTGACAAGCCAAAAAGGATTCAAATGAGATGCTCACTTTATTGATTTGGAGTACAGATGCCCTGGCCTTTTGTATGCTTACCGCTTTTCCTCTAAGGATTTCAAACATAATGTTTTATAGACATTTGACAAGTCTATGGGGCGGGAGAGGCTGAGGAGGAAAAGCCTCATAGTTGGGTGGGAACTTGAACCTGATCACCTCAAACCTATTCTGGTACACTGTAGGTTCCGCATCTTTTTGGCAATTCCTGTCGTAGATGCCTTGTCACAAAGTTACAGAACACAGCTTCAGCCATGATCGCTAGCTATGGTAATGCAGTGGAACCTCCAAAGATGGAGGCAGGAATTTCTGAATAAAAGTTGTTGGAGACAAACAAGGGAAGGCCCTCATCTCCCTAAAGCTCTGCTGGAAGTAGAATGCTGGCTCTTAATCTAATCCAGCAGGGCTGCTCTTCTCCTGCTACAGCAAAGGGTGGTAGTTGGAAACTGGGTCAGGGCCCAGTGCATGGAAACTCATTGGCATTCCCACATCATTAATAAATAATGGAGGGTTGCCCACCTGGCTCCATTCGGAGGATATGTTAAGTTGGGCCTTTTGGTTAAGCCTTTCATTCATGCAATACTGATTTTTGGATTTATGGAGGAATTGTGCAGTTGTTGGCAGAAGAGCTGGGCCAGATACTGCTGCCTCACTTGTTGATTCTGCACATGATCCAAGTCTCTCTCTAATCCTGTTTACCTTTCCCAGGTGCAGAATGCCTGATTTTAACAGCCTCCCTGTTGGATAATAGCAGCCCTGTGGCACAGAGTGGTAAAGCAGCAGTACTGCAGTACTGTGGTCTGAACTCTCTGCTCACGACCTGAGTTCTATTCCGGCGGAAGCTGGATTCAGGTAGCCGGCCCAAGATTGACTCAGCCTTCCATCCTTCTGAGGTCGGTAAAATGAGTACCCAGCTTGCTGGGGGGAAAGTGTAAAAGACTGGGGACGGCAATGGCAAACCACCCCATAAAAAGTCTGCCGTGAAAACGTTGTGAAAGCAAAGTCACCCCAGAGTTGGAAACGACTGGTGCTTGCACAGGGGATGTTTCCTTTCCTGTTGGATAATGCCGATGAGAGATCATCCACCCTAGTGTTCAAGCTACTGGTGTGCAGTGCAGACAGTCAAAGGACAGGGAACTTGGAAACTCAACTGCACTGCTGTAAAACAAGTTCAGTATGTGCCTGATGATCTGGCACACAAAAACAGCCTAATCTTTCTGCCCCATTATGTTACTTTCTTTGTGGATTCGGGCTCATTTTGGCCTGCTACAGTTAAAAGTATACAAGATTTTCCAATATTCTTGACACCAGATTATCTTGGAACAAATCTCAACCAAGACAAGGTATGTTTTTTGGCCCTGAATACTCTTTTCTAGGTCCTTTTAATATTCTTGAGTTTCCTATAATACCAGATCATAGTATCACCTGCTCTAGGTATTGCACAGCCCTAATGTACATCTGAGAACCTTGTATTAAATTTTCTTCACTGCAGCAGAGTACAGTTACAGTTATAAAACATTTAGCAATGATCCCCCCAAACGATACTGGTTGAAAGTGTATAAAAGGCCTATTTATCAAATCTTCTCTACAATATAATTCAGTTTGTGTTTTTTTTTCTTTTGAATTGTGGTGTTCTCTGGACATTCTTGCACAGATAAGCTATAGATGTCAAGAAAGTTTTAGGTGCTGTGAAGTTTAGCAAAAGTAGCTCAAATTATGGTCTAGCTTCAGTTTCTACAAAGGATCCCTCCTCACTATATCAAACCAATGGAACACAGAATGTGATAGGAACTGTTTAAATAAAAAATGTACAAACTCAGCGAACTCCCAAAAATATAAGTACGTAAATAAGGGAATAACAAAATATGTGAAATTATGAGTATATAATAAGGAACATTGTAGTATTGATATTTTGTGTGAAACAACTATATGAACAATAATGGGGGGGAAATGTAATTGAATATAAATTACCCGCAAAGAAGTCTATGGGAGAGGGATGGACACTAACAGTCTCTTCCTCTTTCTCCTTTACGTTGTCTCATATGCAGAGTGTTCAGCTTTTTAAATCCCAGAGGGAGGTAAGCTCTCCTGCTATCTCAGTCTCCTGAAGAGAAGTAAGCGATGCTCAGGCCCTTAAGCAGAGGTAGGTGGGATATCCGTCCTCCTCTTTCCTGAGGCCTATGTACATATTGTGCTATTTACTGGCCTGGTCTCAAACCAGACTCACTACAGGGAGTTTTCTGCTGAAATTTAATTCCCAAGTTGCAGAAGCACAATTTGGATCAAAACTGTGGCGGGCAATGAGGAAGGAACAACCCCCCCCCTCTCCCAAGCCTCTACCACACAAACTCCTCCCTCCTCCAGAAGTAATTATAATATATTTTCCTACAATGTCTTTGCTTAGATCTTTAACATTCCAGTGAAGTTTATGCAGCAGAACTTCCTGGAGCATTGTTCTCCCCCCCCCCAACACACACATTTTCAGGAGGGAAGGTACCACATGGGTTCCCCCCAGAGCTGCAAAATGTGTTGTGTGTGCCCCAAACCAGTAAAAAAAACAAACCTCTGCCACTTGGATGTACTGCTTGTTCATACTGAAAAATATCCACCTCTGAATCTGGCAAATGATAGAAGTTAGAAGCATCAATTGACCACCTACATATGGAAAGTAGCCCTTTCTTTTTAGGGAATATTAATTTAACAGATCCAGCCGTGTTGGTCTGAAGCAGTAGAACAAAGCAAAAGTCAAGTAGCACCTTTAAGACCAACCAATTTTTATTCAGAACGTAAGCTTTCGTGTGCTGTCTAATCACACAAAAGTTTACATTCTGAATAAAAGTTTGTTGGTCTTAAAGGTGCTACTTGACTTTTGCTTTGTTCTATTAATTTAACAGCTCCTGTGTGGCCACAAGATGGTGCTGGTTGCCCAAATTAGACTATCTCCATTTTTTTGTTGGATAAGAAAGGGACTTTAAAAGTAGGCTGGAAATATACAAGAGCTCTTCCATTACACAGAGCTCTTCCATTAGCAAAAGGGAAAGGGGGCAAGTGGGGAAAACCAGGTTTTTTACATATAAATTTTGTAAGAATTGCCTGGCTAAATCAAACCAAAGGTTCATCTTGTCCAGATCCTATAATCTCATATGAACATATGAAGCTTCCTTATACTGAATCAGACACTCGGTCCATCAAAGTCAGTATTGTCTTCTCAGACTCGCAGCGGCTCTCCAGGGTCTCACAAGCAAGGTGTAAAGACAACAGATGTAGTGATAACAATCAGTCAAATAACCTCATTGGTCTTTTCAACATGATCATCACCTGACCAGAAAAGAGAACTATGATTTGGTAGAATAATACTGTGAAATTACATCTGTCCACTGGGATCCAGTATGGACTCACATAGCACAAAGTCTTACCTTGAGGAAGCAATTTCCACACCACTGTTGATATACATGCATGGGTGTCTATTCAGACTGGCAGCGGCTCTCCAGGGTCTCAAGCTGAGGTTTTTCATGCCTACTTTCCTGAACCCTTTCTAGTTGGAGATGCCAGGGATTGAACCTGGGACCTTCTGCTTACCAAACAGATGCTCTACCACTGAACCACCATCCCTCAGGTTACATCTGGTAATCTGGTCATTTCTGTAAGGTATTGTAGCAAAAATCTCTGCAAGACTAAGATATATTCATGAAAGACAGAGCAAGGTAGCCATGATAGTCTGTCTCCCACTCTCACTGGCAGTCTTTAAGCAGTGGCTGGATAAACAGTTGTCAGGGATGCTCTAAACTGATCCTGCATTGAGCAGGGGGTAGGACTGTATGGCCTGTATGCCCTCTTCCAACTCTGTGATTCTATGTTGATTCTATCTAGCAGCAGAAAAGAGAGTCCAGTAGCATCTTAAAGACTAACAGAACTTGTTGCAAGGCATGAGCTATTTTGAGTCATTAGTGAGCATTTCCTGTTTAAAACTCCATTCAGAGGCAGCATGCCTTCAGCATGCCTTGAGAGCCAGTTTGGTGTAGTGGTTAAGTGTGCAGACACTTATCTGGGAGAACCGGGTTTGATTCCCCACTCCTCCACTTGCACCTGCTGGAATGGCCTTGAGTCAGCCATAGCTCTCCCAGAGGTTGTCCTTGAAAGGGCAGCTGCTGTGAGAGTTCTCTCAGCCCCACCCACCTCACAGGGTGTTTGTTGTGGGTGGGGAGAAGATGTAGGAGATTGTGAGCAGCTCTGAGTCTCTGATTCAGAGAGAAGGGCAGGGCATAAATCTGCAATTCTTCTAATTAGTAGGGCAGCCAAAGAGGCAAAGTAGGGTTTCCTGTATATTTTGTATATGTGAGAGCACTTTTCAGGTATGCAGAAAAACATTCCTTTGTAAATTTAAAAAAGCACCTATCCAAAGAAAAATGGTCCAACTAAGAATGAGCATGCTCATTGCCTTCAAGGAGACAGGGAATGTTGTCCAGAGCAGCTGAGCATCCTTTAAAGAAGAGGGGAACAGAAAATAGAGGGGAGAATGGAAAAATTGGTCTGATGGAACTCCTAAAAGCTTATGACATGGTGAAGAGAAAGATTTGTATTAGAAGGAAAATACCAGGCATGTGCACCTTCCCATCTTCTACCTCTTACTTTCCATTTATATTTTCAGACAAAAAATTGTCTCCCCAGTTTATGGCACCTGAAACTAAATCCATGGTGGTGGTGGTGGCTAGAGCTGTACATTAACAAAAAGAGATACGGATTCTTCCTTCATCAGAGTGGGGGGGGTTTGAACCAAGTAGTACATTCTTGACAGGTACTGACATTGGACTGGGAGCAGTCTGATCTTCCCTGCTGGTGTTCTTGCTGGGAGGGGAGGGGATGGGATGCCATCTTTGGGTTGAGAAATACCTGGAGATTTGGTGGGTGGAGCCTAAAGAGTGTGGGGTTTGAGGCATAATGCCATACAATCAGACTTCCACAAGGGCCATTTTGTCCAGGTGAACTGATCTCTGCTGCCTGGAGATCAGTTGTAATAGTAGGAGATCACTGGCAACACTTAATGGGACGTCGTGCCACTGCTCAGTGACCTTAGGCCAGAATGAGCTTGCCTTTTACAGGATAGCTGGAATTTATTTATTTTATATTTCGATTTGGATCAGAGTTCTTACTGCTAATGCACTCCCACAAGGATCTGGCTGGCTATTGTGAGAAACAGACTGCTTGGACTTGGGTAGGCTTTGGGGTCAGATCTATCAAGACAGTTCTTATAGATGCATACCTGCCAGCTTGCATATCAATGTGGGATCGCATTCCCATCTTTCTGTTTCAATGAAGTAGTCCTCATTCATCCTTGTGCAGCCATTTTCCAGTAAGCGGAGCCCGTTTCTCCACCCTCCCCATTCTATTTCCAGAAAGGCTCTTGGTGGTAGTGTGCTGCCCACTAACCACCCTTCCCCATATTCTTGCTTTGTGCTTAATTTAGATGCTGTCAGCAATGCAACCCACATTTGGCATCCTAAATCTGCACAGTTGCTAAGTGATAAGTCCCCGTGGTTTGGCTCAGCACTGAATCATCGTGTGCCCCACTCCTCATCATCCCGCACACATATCCCCCAGCCTCTTCTTCTCATCACCCTTTCAGAACTTCTCTGCTCACCATTCATTCCAACAAGGCTTGTTCAGGAGAAGACACATGCATGCATTCGTGCGCACACACCCACACACAGAGGGGCTTATGGCCAATGTTCATTAGTGGAATAGGAAAGGAACCATGTGGACTTTCTGCCTCAGGCACCAAAACTGTTGTTGGCTAGCTCTGGCTCTTGGGACTTCTGAAAAACTGATGTGCTAGTCACAAATAGGGTTGCCAATCCCCAGGTGGGCTCAGGAGATCCCACGGTTTGGAGGTCCTCCCCCTGCTTCAAAGTCATCAGAAAGTGTGTGTGGGGGGGAAATGTCTTCTGGGCACTCCATTATTCCCTATGGAGAACTATTTCCATAGGATATAATGAAGAATTTATCTGCGAGTATCTGGGGCTCTAGGGGGGCTGTTATTTGAGGTAGAGGCACCAAATTTGCAATATAGCATCCAGTGCCTTTTCTAAAAACACCCCCCCCCAAAAAAAAAGTTTCAAAAAGATTGGACCAGGGGATCCAATTCTATGAGCCCCCAAATAAGGTGCCCCTATCCTTCATTATTTCCAATGGAGGGAAGGCATTTGGTGTGAGGTCCCTTTAAATGTGATGGCCAGAACTCCCTTTGGAGTTCAATTATGCTTGTCACAACTGGGCTGCACCCCCAAAGTCCCCTGGCTCCACCCCCAAAGTCCCCAGGTATTTCTTGAATTGGACTTGGCAACCAAACTGGGTCAGGCCTAAATTTCTGGATGCCTGCTTTATCCTCTGGGCAAGAGGGAGGGCTGCCAAAGCTTGCTGCAGTTCATGATTTCCATGAAAAACAGGGTCCCTTCCTATCCCATGGAAATTATGCACACTGGTCCCAGCAAGGACAGGGGGCTATCACAATGAGCTGGTGCAGCAGCCCTTCTTTCAAATGATCTCCAGGTTTACTCAGGAAAATCACTTTGAGCTTAAACTTACATCACACATTAAAAAGGAAAACAGTGGATGTACAGCTCCTGCTGCTAGGACTTTGGATCAGATGTGCACCTGGAGTTCAATGCAGGGAACTCAATTCCCAGATGCACAGAGGCCTAATTCAGATCAGGATTGCAGCATTTTCCCAACCTGGGGAATCTTTTTGCTCCACTGGGGAAACATATGTAGCCAGCCACACATGTAAGTTTCCCCAACAGACAAATATTGGATCCCTGGGCTCCTCTCAGCCTGAGAATGGTCTCAGTCCAAGTCAGATCTACACATGCCTAGGAATTGTCCTCAGCCAGGAATGGTCCAAACACAGCTGCTGAAAGTACATGAGAACTTTGTAACATGAATTGGCCCTTGATCAACCTCACACACATCACCACTACAGTAATAATGGACTGATTTACAGGTTTATTGTTAAGATTCCAAGACCAGTGTGTGGGCAGCTTTGAGCATTCAAAAGCACTGTTTAAAATTATATTTGTTATTAGGAATACGTCTTCTTCCAACACTGGGTAGCTTGGATTCCCAGCCTTTATGGATGAGCAGTACCCATTCAAGCAGTATCCTCGAAAGCGTTTCATGGCTCTGTCCTGCTTTGGCAAAGAACTTTTGTTTGGTGTCTCTTTAGATGACCATGCAGGAAAGGAGCTGAGTGAATTATGCCAGGTTGCTCCACTTGCAAAGAAGCAATATTCACACCGCAATCAAATTGCCTGCTCCCTCTGGAAAGGGAGCTGTGTTTTGTTCTCATTAACTGTGGATAGAAATGTTACATAAACTCTCCTGACACACAAGAAAGGACAGCAAATCTATGCTGTAAACACAGCCAAAGACCAGAGTTGGAACCAAGTTACACAGGAGGTGTTGGTTGTACAGTGTGGTATAGGGGTTAAGAGCAGCGGACTCTAATTTGGAGAATTGAGTTTGATTCTCTACTCCTCCACATGCAGCCAGCTGGGTGACCTTGGGTCAGTCATAGATCTCTCAGAGCTCTCTTAGCCCCACATACCTTACAGGGGATCTATTATGGGGAGTGGAAGGGAAGGCAATTGTAAGCCACTTTTGGGTAAAGAAAAGCAAGGTATAAAAACCAACTCTTCTTCTTAGGGAGGCAGCCTAGGGAGGAGGGTGTTCATCCCTTTCCCTGGTGCCATTTGTCTGATAACCACCCTGTCCCTCAAACCACTGCTAGCCCTATGGACTGGGTGGGGAATGCAGGTCAAAACCTGGATTTCCTGACACACCTATACCTTGTTCTGAACATGTCTTCTGATTGGAAGAAGGCTAGTACTGACCAGTGACTTGTGCAGAGATGCAACAGACAGCCTCCTCTTGGGTGACTAATTCTGCTGCTGTCTCTACAGCAAGAATAACCGAATACTGCAGTCACACCCAAGGCAGACTAACAGCAGCAGAGTTATCCAGTGGCGGCTAATTTGAAAGAGACCAGTTCAGAGATGCATGCAGAGACATGACAGGCAGCCTCTTCTTTGGATGGATGTGCATTTGTGTTGTGCTCTCAGGACATTTTAATTGTTTAATTTATGTATTTCTCACAACCCAGTAGCAGTTCTCTCATGTCCCACAGACTGAAAATTATGGCTGTAGTGTGCCACATGCAAAAACGGTGCTATTATAAATAACTAATAAATCCTTCAAAAATGCTGTTTCATGTGTCAGGGGGTACAGGTGGGTTTGGGATGGAGTGTGATTGACTATGCTGAGCTGGGCAGGGTTTGGCCGATTATAGGTGGATTCTGGCACAATACAGAATTTCCTCGGTTTTTTACTGGTTACCTGGCAGGGCCCCACCCCCAAGGCCAAGCCCTGCCAGAATTCTAGCTCATTTGTGGTACAACACTGGGGTCTCCAACCCTCCCTTTCTCTTACACCAACCAGCAACTCAGCTTGTGTGTCGTTAATGACATAGGTGGGAAGGCACGTAATTGGAATCATTGTGTGCTGCGTAGGAATGGCTTATTCTCCCTGGAAACAGCATCGAAGAAAGAAAGAGTGGCATTTGTCACAGCCGCAGCATGAATTGATCTTTGTACTTCAATCTACTGCAGCATGCCAGCAGAAGGGGCATCACTTCCCCCCTTCGCATGTGCTGTTTTCCCAATTTAAAGCGGCCTTGAAAAAACAGTCTATTTGTCACATCAGGCTTTGTGTACTCCCATCAGTTCACATTGAGCCCCCCCAAGGGGCAAATACAACACAGAAACCACTGGCTTTTCATACCCCTTAGTACTGGTTACCCTCAGGGCCATTTCAGGTCAAGAAAATGACATAGCATGGGGTAGGATGAGGCTGAAACCCCTGTCTTCTTGTATGGTACAGTCCTGTCTGAATTAGGCTGTGTGCACTTGGGAATTGATCAAGTGCACAGATCACACAGACCCAGGGAGGGCCAAGGGAAAATGTAAAGTGTAATCAGGCCCAAATTTAAATTTAGTTCAGTCGTATTCAAGCTAGCTATCTGCTGTGAAAGAACCCAGTGTACACTGATGTCTACTGAGAAACCCTTAATGTGCAACACAGGACGTTAGGGCATGTTTACTTATTTAGGATATTTTTATGCCACCTCTTCAGAGTCCTGCTCAAGGTGGCTTACAGCTAAACCCTACATCTCAATATTCAAAACAAGACATTTCTTTGTTGGATAGCTGGAGAATCAGCTTGTGTTGTAGGAACTGCACTAAGAATGAAATTTGCTCAACTCTCACTGAATCTAGGGCTTGGCTTTGTGCTTTTAAGATGAGATTGAAGTCTCCCCCCCCCCCACTGTTCCCCCTTGTCAAACGGTGTTCTTTTACATCTTCTCAGGGAAGATGCTTACAAAAATGCCTGGGTGAAGAAAGTGGATAACAAATTCTAGCATATTGGTCTTTCCCTAACAATGATCCAAAATATGACCTATTACAAAACATTGAGAGAGACTGAAAAGAGGATAATCAAGCTTGATGGGAACAGGGAGTTTCAAATTTGTCATGTATGCTCCACCCACTCTCTTGGATTCTCCCCTCCCCCTTCCAGAAGTCTCCCTTCACATTTAAGATATCTTCCTATTCCTAACCATCACTATGCATTTATACTAGGTAGATTGAATGCTTTGCCTGCAGTCGAACTTAAGTGGTGATTTGCTAATATTCCATTCTCTGGATACCTCTGGCATTGTACCTCTGGCATGACTGAGACCAGTGATCATGTTTTGTTATTCTGTGACGAATGGTCTTCACTGCGAGAACTTTGAATTTCCCCCCATTTTGAGCAAGTACCAACTTGCCTTTGAACCTCAGGAACTTTTCTTTTTGTTGACTGATGTTAGTGCAATCTGTGGCCAAATTCTTGTCTATTATAGTATCTTTGAGACACTCTTCTGCTAAATATTAATGTGACAAGCTTCTGATTTTACTAGTGGTATCATTTATCAAATAATTCTGTAATTGTTGTTAATGTTTGTACTGTGATTTTATTGTATGACTCAAGACTTCCGATTGAAGGAGCTTATTGTTAATAAAAGGAAAGGAAAACAAGATGTTAAAAATAAGAGTGCACAGTCTGTTTGCAGTGTGTTGGCCACAGATTTACTAGGCTTCCCTGTTGCTTAGAGTGTGCTCAAGGACACAATAAGTGATCCCCAGCCCTGTACATATAACATATTGAGGGACAGGGTAAACACATGTAAAGGACAAGTGTGAGAGAGCATGTTGGCCCCATTCTCTGCATATGCCTATTTTGCCTTATGTGAGTGCAGCACATGAAGTGGCCTTACACTAAGACAGATCACTCTCCTTCATCCATCAATCAGTATTGTCTGCTCTGACAGACAGCAGCCCTCAACTGTCTTAGGCTGAGGTCTTTCACATCACCTACTATCTGATCCTTTTAACGAGATGCCAGGGACTGAGCGTGAGACCATCTTCATGCAAAGAAGATGCTCTGCCATTGAAACAGGGCCTCTACACCTATGTGCATGTAAATTGTGCATATGCAGCTTCAGTCCCCATGACTGGGAATGCTACTTGTCCAGTTTGGGGATGATTCCTAAGGCAGAAGGCGCTTCATGCCTCCATTAAGTTAAATGGAGGCATGGCCAGTGCAATTGGTTCTGTTCTTATTCTATGCTCATACACAGTATTGCCTGTGCATGGCTTTTCTAGCTGAACATTAAAGGGGAAGATGAACTGTGATTTTTAAAAAACTTTTAACTGTTCTTATAGGTAGGTCCTCAAATCCTGTCAGCACAAGTTGTAGAGTTTTAAGAGCCCAACAAACATACAATGTCTTAAATTGTTACTTGTATTAAATAAAGAAGAGAACAGATAAAAATCCCAACATGTTAACCTAGCAGTTTAGTGTTTATAACTATATCTTTATGTAAATATACACTCACACAATTGCCTCTTCTCAACATCTGAACTTGTTCTCTCTCACACACGTTTTCCCCCATAGCACCCAGAGATAATGGCCTTGATCAGGTTTTATGCACTTTCTCTTGGAGTTACTCCTTCTGGCACTTCTCTGGAGTTCTGTCTACTTATTTCCTCAACAGTGTGAGTTACAGGTCAGCCTTGTTAAAATGTCTTCCTTCTGGCTCTCACCTCTTTCCTTCATGTCTACTGTTTGTGATATGCTGCTGTGCATGATCTTCCAGCCCTTTCTGAGCTCTTGTAAGGGATTCCCTCTCCCATGAAGAGTCCTTTCATCTCTGCCACCTCCTCAATTGAGGCTTTCCTGCTTTGTTTTCCTGCTTCAGACCAACATGGCTGCCTACTTGGATCTTTCCCAGCTGTCGCTCACCTTCACTTGTTGCTTACTTCCAACTTTCTCCCATCTCCCCAGCAATTAGTCCTCTTAGCAGCCTGAGAATACCATTTGGCCACTCCTTACATCAAGTTCACTGCAGGATAGTAGTGCTCTCTTTCTGGGAAGCTTGTCTACCATAGCTGATCTCATGGAGGAAAACCCTGATAAAGCACCCAAGGAACCTCAGAGTTTCCTAGAACACTGAAAAACACCAGCCTAGTGAGAAAGGCCTTCAGGTTTTGAAATACTGTGACTTGCCTTTGGTCTCGTGTGAGTTGTTTTCTAGGGAAATGGCAGACACAGAAGTTCACAACCCTGCATCACGTCATTTTGGCTTTGGAGTCCTGCTACTCTGACACTGAAAAAAGAGCTGAATTTCTAAAGAGAAACAGCCACTCAGCCTCATCCCAGGGCTTCTGTGCCAGCCCTCCAAGCAGGCAAGCCTGCAATGCCAAGGACCCAAGTTCCCAGCAAATCTGGGATCCCAGATGTCCTCCCACAAGAATGTTCTAAAAAGCATGTGCAATCTGCAGAGCCTGTTGGTGCCAGATGGGTCCTATCTGAGGCTTGTTTTTTCCAGAGACAGCCATACACCTAAGGCATCTTAGATGCTAAGATGTACTCCAAAGGCGAAGCCCAGTTACCCTATTGTAACAAATCTAACAAAGAGTCCAGTGGTACCTTCTAAACAAATTCATTTGGTACAAGCTTTGGTAGGACCAGAGCCTGTTTGGTTCATAGCATGAAATGTTATTCTCAGTTTGTGGATTCACACACACACAGAGGTAAAGAAGGAAAGGGGGGGGGGGGCAGATGCCCTGCAAGATATCTGTGGCATTTCAATGCAAAGCCCAATTTGCCATTAAATTCCAGGGCTAAGCATGGGGGAGGTGAAATTAGACTACTTGACTAGGTCCTGCAAACAGAGCTGCCAGCCTCCAGAGTTGCCCCCAGAATTACAGCTGATCTCCAGATAACAGAGACCACTTCTCCTGGAACAAATGGCTGCTTTAGAGGGTGGACTCTACGGCACTATACCCTGCTGAGGTCCCTCCCGTCCCCAAACCCTGCCCCTCCCAGGCTCCGCCCCCAAATCGCAAGTTGGTTCCCAAGTAAGAGTTGGCAACCCTATCTGGGTAGTGTGGGAACAGATTAGCCGCAAGCTCATAATGACTGGGTTTCAGTTATTTAATTAAAAAGGAATACAGTCTTGAGAATCTAATCTAATAGCCTAAACTAAATGCTGTATAATTTTAACAATATTTTAAATACCATGTCTAATTAAGTGTTTTTTAATCAAAAGAATGTGTGTGTGTGTGTAAACATTCATGAGTAATCCAGTATCCAATTGTCTGTGAATTTGACACTATTCTTCATGGATTTTTGAAGCTTTGCTGCTCTTTGAAAGTGTAAAGTGTTTTTGATGTGTAATGATAAGCTCCAATACATGGGGGGGTTTTGTAGAAAAGGCTCAGCGGGAACTCATTTGCATATTAGGCCATACCCCCTGATGCCAAGCCTGCTGGAACTGCATTCTTGTGAGTTCCTGCTTTAAAAAAAAAAAAAAAGCCCTGCCAATATGTATTTACCAAAGGAAGACTGCATGAACTACACACTTTGATGAAGGAACAAAACTCCTGAGACTACCTAGTAGTTCAGTTCAAAGAGTTCAAGGATTGCCACACCTGTTTGGGGATATTGTGGAGTTCTAGGCTTTGCCAAGTTCATTTCAGCGCATAGTAGATGATCCACTGCTTTTGAAAATATTGGTCCGGTTCAAGGTCTACCTCTTTATTGACATCATTGTTCAAAGGACCTTGTCTTTTTCACTTCAATGATTTTGTAAATATACACCCTGGTTTTGTAATCTGTATGCTTTCTGTTCTGTGATTGGTTTATGTATGTATGAAATAACAGACAATTGGATATTGGGTTACTTATGAATGTTTATATATACCAGGGGTGGCCAAACTGTGTCTCTGGAGTCACTAGCTCTTTCATACATATTGTGTGGCTCTCAAAGTCCCCATCACCCCATCAGCTGGCTTGGAGAAAGCAGTTAAAGTTGATTTCTTTCTAACTCTCCCTCCCTCTCCCATCCATTTGCCTGCCTTCCTTACTGTCATGCGGCTCTCAAATATCTGATGTTTATTCTATATGGTTCTTATGTTGAGCAAGTTTGGCCACCCCTGATATATACACACACAATGCTTTTGATAAAAAAAATCACTTAGACTTGGTAGTCAAACATTTATTGTTAAAAATTATGCAGCATTTAGCTTAGGTTATTAGATTCGGTTGGATTTCAGTTATGGCATTTCAGAAGTAAAATAGAAAATGGAATTTCATTACTCATGAGATTGTATGTAAGGAATGGGATTGTGGGCCTACAGGTCAATATGTTGCAGGTTTGTATGTGCCCAGAGAAGTGTTGCTTGGTCCCTGTGAGTTTCTGCATATCAGCAATATGTTTGTCACATTTCTGTGCAGATTTATTTTCCAGTCTGCTAACATATTTGAAATGATCTGCCACAATTACACACATTTGCTTTTTGAGATCTTACCGTCAGGTAGACGATATAGAGTGTTGAAGGCTAGGACAAACAGATTTAAGGACAGTTTCTATCCAAGTGCTGTGGTTAGGTTAAATGCAGGGTTATGAAGGATTATCTGTTTTAGATGTATTTAATGGTTTAAATGGTTTTAATGGTTTTATGAATGTTTAATGGTTTTATGAATGTTTATTTAATGGTTTAAATGGTTTTAATGGTTTTATGAATGTTTATCCGTTTTAGATGTATTTAAATGGTTTTAATGGTTTAAATGGTTTAATGGTTTCAGATGTATTTAAATGGTTTATGAATATGTGTGTTTGATGTGTTGGTATGTTTGTGGAAGAGCACCTCATTTCGTTGCTCTCTTTTTGTTGAGAACAATGACAATAAATTCATCTATCTATCTATCTATCTAATATCAGCCATACTCTAATGAGATCAGAAGGCACTTTGGGGGATAAAAAGGAAGGGGGGGGGAGTGCACAACTTTTCTATCTGCTTTCAAAATGTTCTTACAAATATGGGTTCTGTGCAAATAGTCACAGCAACAGACACTTCACCTGGAGATCAGAAAGAGTCATTTTCTGTTTGATCTGGCACTTGTAGCTTTCTGATGGAGTTCACTGTGTCCAGTCTTGGGTACCACCTATGTAAACTGTCAAAATTATATAGTTAATGTTTGTGAAGCACTTTGAATACTATGCTACATACATGTGAAGTAGTTATTATTGACATAAGCGACCCCAGTGGTCTTTAAGAAAGATTGTATTATCTAAAGATGCAGAGCACAAGATAACAAAAGGTCCCCCCCTCCCCCTGAATACCTTGCTTTGCTGAAAAGGATGCTGAGAGTCAGTTTGGTGTAGTGGTTAAGTTTATGGACTCTGATCTAGAAAAACTGGTTTTGATTCCCAAATCCTCCACATGCAGCTGCTAGTGTGACCTTGGGTCAGTCATGAGCTCCTTCTTGAAGAACTGTCTCATCCCCACCTACCTCATAGGGTGTTTGTTGTGGGGAGGGAAAAGGAAGGAAATAGTAAGCCACCCTGAGATTCTGACTAAAAGGCAGGGTATAAATATAATATCCTCCTCCTCCTCCTCCTCTCCTCTAAGGGCTTTTGCTGCTTCTGCAAGTGTTTCTGCTTGACTGTCTAACTAGACATATGGAAGAAGGTCCCTGAAATAGTAGGTGCCGTGAAGTAGAGAACTCTCAGCAATTTCAGGCAGGAGATTTCAGGCGGCAGGAAGGGAGACATGGAAAGAAGCCCCCTTGCAATGGACTGTAAATTTCAGACAACAATGAATCTGTGATATGTTATTGTAGTCTCAAAGATACGGAGCCAAGATATATTGTTTGGAATGGTGGGCACCAATGATTGCTTGTCCTAGAAGCAAGAGACTGAGTAGTTGGATCGTTGATCTGATCTGGCCAGGCCATGTTGAAAACAGCATTTATCATGCTAATGAGACAAAAAGGGAATAAAAAGGAAATAAATCCAGAGTGACTCACTCTATCAAAGGGGGAATACACATCAATTTTCCTCAATTAAAGAGGATTTTAAATGCCCTTGGGCATTTAAATCAACCTATTCATTCTATATCAGTATACGGAGATGACGTATCTCTAGCTAATTCATCTGACTAGTATCTTGATATTTAGCTCATTGATGGAATGAAATTGTTATCTTCTGCCGGTTCGTGTTGCAAATGCATTAACCCCCTTCCTTCCAGAACAGCAGCACTTTCCTCTCTAACACAACACTGTGGTATGACTTCTGTTTATTATAAAATAGCAAAAAAAAAAAGCGTGTTTGTTGTATATGTGATCAAAAATGTGTATAACTAATGATTGTTCTTGCCTAGCTCATTGAAGCCTGCAGGACTGAGCTTGGGGATTTGGGAACGATGGACAGTAGAATCCAAATCCCTGCTACCCTGCTCCAATCACAGGCCCCCTGCTGGTTTGAATGGTCCAATAGCATGCTAGCGCGGGAACCTTGAGTGTATATAAGTTGGCCCCATTGGCCCAGTCTGCAGTCTTAGAATGCAGCCCTATATTATGCTGTGCTGAATAAAAAGTGCTATGATCACTACCACCTTGGCTCTTCATTGCATTGAACCCACTATATTATTGTGATGGTTAGGCTACACATGGAAGAGGAGTCTGGATTTAGTAAGATCCCCTTGTGGGGCAACATGTGGTCTCCCCACACTGCTAGGGATTGCTCTTCTCCCATGGTTACCAGTTTGTGAAGTTCAGGTCACCCAGAGGAAGGAAGGTTTCAATCACTGAAACATAGTTCTCTGTTCTGGTTATGTTAGCAAGGGGTTGAAGCAGTCAGTAGCTGGGTAGAAGGTTTAGGATTGCAGGGAACTTAGAACCTGAAGCAAGCTAATCATACAAACTGGTTGAACCAGCAAGGATCTCTGTTTAGCCCAGGGATTAATATTCTGGAAAGCAAGAATCATAGAATTATAGAGTTGGAAGGGACCTCCAGGGTCATCTAGTCCAACCCCCTGCACAATGCAGGAAACCCACAAATACCTACCCCTAAGAGGCCACATCTAGTCTTGGGCTTTGTCTGGCTGGGCTTGGTTGAACCCCAGCTAGGGTTGTCAGCCTCCAGGTGGAGCCTGGGAATCTCTGGCTTGTACAACTGATCTCCAGCTGGCAGAGATCAGCTTCCCTGGAGAAAATGGCTGCTCTGAAGGGTAGACTCTATGGCATTGTACCATGCTGAGGCTCCTCCCTTCCCCAAACCCCACCCTCTCTGGCTCCACCCCCAAAGTCTCCAGATATTTCCAACACCTGGCAACCCTAGGCCCAGCCCTGAAAAACACATGCATTTAGTGACTCAGGGAGTGATCTGGCTCAGTAGCTGGAACTGACCTGCCAGGCTGGTGCCTCTTTGTTGATGAGTTGCGTTCTTGCAAGCCTACCATCTCTGTCATTCCCAATGGATGGAAGAAGAACTTGAGGAATTTGGAGTCCAGGGTCTGGCACTACAAGGCGGGGGGTGGCTTCCCTGAAGTCTGCCATGTTGGTAGCAATCCCTTAGCAACCCCTAAGCCTTCAGCGGCAGGTCCTTCAACTGAAGCTTTAGGATCCAGGGTCTATGGGCCTGGAATACGGTTGCCAGGTCCGATTCAAGAAGTATCTGGGGCCTTTGGGGGTGGAGCCAGGAACAAGGTTGTGACAGGTATAAGTGAACTCCAAAGGGAGTTCTGGCCTTCACATTTAAAGGGACTACACACCTTTTAAATGCCTTCCCTCACTGGAAATAATGAAGGATAGGGGCACCTTCTTTTGGGGCTCATAGGATTGAACTCCCTGGTCCAATCTTTTTGAAAATTGGAGGATCTTTTGAGAAGAGGCATTGAATGCTATGCTGTAAATTTGGTGTTTTTTCTTAAAAAAAACCCCAGTCGCCTCAAGCCCCTGATAGTATACCCACAGATCAATTCTCCATTATACCCTATGGGAATCGGTCTCCATAAGGAATAATGGAGTGCCCAGCAGACATTTCCCTCCTGCCTCCAGCTTTCTGATTACCCTGAAGTGGAGGGAGGGCCTCCAAACCAGAGGATCCCCTGCCCCCAACTGGGGATTAGCAACCCTGGTCTGGAAGAGGCTCTGGGTCCAGTCTAGTGGTGCTGGGTGTCCCAAGTCTCCTGGTCATCTTCTGAGAAATCTGTTCTCCTGGGGAAGAAGTCACAACCTTGTGCCTCTGCCCATAGCAGTGAATTACAACCATCCATTGAGACAGGGAACAGAAAAGGTCTGGCCTTGGGGACACTATTCAGAACAGGGGGAACCTGCCCCTGTAGGCCCCAGGGACAGGAGCCTAGAAAGGGGCCTATTTTCTATACATACCCCCCTATACACTTCATAATAAAGCTCAACACTCTGAACCCCAAATCTAAATTAGAGGCATCAGCCCATTACATAATACTTAATTGGTTAATCATCTGCCTTGCAATTAGTGAACTGACTAAGTTTGATTTGCATATGATCCAAATTTCAAGATTGGGAAGGAAGTATGAGATATGTCACTGAATCAACAGAAGCTCTCGCAGAGGAGGAAATGTCTTCATTAATATTTTTTTGCTTTCATTCTTTATTACAATAACATTCCAGAACATCGGTAGCTTCAGAAATCAAACAAGAGTGCCTTAACCCTCAGCCAGCCCCAATAATTAATATGGGTTCCCCCAGGGCTTTTTTAATGGAAAAAGCCCAGCAGGAACTCATTTGCATATTAGGCCACACACCCCTGATATCACCATTGTTTCGCACAGGGCTTTTTTGGTAGAAAAAGCCCAGCAGGTGCTCATTTGCATATTAGGCCACATTCCCTGACACCAAGCCAGATGGAACTGCATCCTTGTGCATTTCTGCTTGAAAAAAGCCCTGGGTTCCCCACCCATTAAATTTGCTCCCTACCAGAGTCATTTTGGAGGGGGGGGGAGGTGTAGGAGCTCAGCAGCATATCTCATTTGCATATGCGCCAGGACCTGAGTGCAGTAGGGAGAGAACTCCCCACTGCATGCAGACCCTGGCTGGAGGTTCAGGAGCTGTGCTTCTCTGAGCTCCTGCTGAATTCAAGCCGTTCTCCCTACCATTAAACAAGGAAAGTTTTCCCTTTGACTCATTTACCAATAGACTGTAAAGCAAGGGTGCCGAACATGCAGTTTGGGGGCTGGATCAGGCCCCCGGGCAACTGGCTGTTATCTGCTTCCTCCCTATATCTTGTTTCCTTCTGCTTTACAGCTTGCTTTGCCAGGCTTGCTCAATTGCACAGCACAGATACCATGCCAAACCTCTCTTCCTTCTGTTGGCTGAGGATCCTCCCCCCCCAAAGTCCCCTGGGGAAGGAAGGAAAGAGCCAAAGCTTCCTTTGCCCAGTTCCTTGGATCCCATGGGAGAAATACAAAGAAAGCATCTTTAAGACCAATGACTGCTAATGTTTTAAGCATGTTTTAAGTTTTTAAAATATATATATTTGGGTTTGTCTGTGTTCTTTATAAAATTTATATCTCTGCTATCTAATCTTAAATAGGTACACACAAGGCCCAGCCCAGCATGGCTCGACCCAACCCGACATGGCCCGGTCCAACAAGGTCTCATTTATGTCAGAACCGGCCCTCATAACAAATGAGTCCGACACCCCTGCTGTAAAGCATTAGCATCATACACACTTGTTGCACTCTCAGGGCAATACCAGTTTCTTGCTTGACCATCCAGACCTTGGATCCCTCCCCAAACAGCAGAATCTATTTCAGGGGCTGCCAGCTTCTTTAATGACACCTGCTTCTGAGTAATGAAAAATACCATTTCTTCCCCACCAGGCATGATACCAAGTTTTGTTCTGTCCTAGAAACAGAGTATGGATTAGGAAGAGCAACAGAAATGCAGCCATTGGCTAACCAGTCCAAGGAAAAAATCCCACAAAATAGAGCAGCTGTGCATGATTTTTTCTGGGTCTTCTTGGGGATACTTGAGCTAGTCTGCTCCATTACCTGTAGGAGACCTTTCCTTCGGGACTATGAAATCTACCCCTTTTGCTGAAGATCTTGTTGTAGCTTCCCATTGGCATACCACTTATGCTTCCTCCCACATCTCATCATTGCTTCTGGGAACAAGAAGCCCCCTTAGAGAAATCTCCCAAGTCTCCAGCTGGCAATTAATTTCCTGGCAAGCTGCATCCTTTACCTGCTGGGCTTCCTGCAACACAGAGAATGGCAGGAAATTCCTTCCCAATCACTGGCTCCATGCTGTTCAGCAGGTGGCTGCGGCTTCCTTTTCACAGTATGGCAGGCGCTGCAGCTCCTTGCTCAGTTTTACATTGTCTAGGTTTGCCAAACTTTAAACTGGTGGTCCCTTTGAAGTCAGTTTGATCTATACCAATTATCAGTTAATGTTACTGACTTCCATGCTGTGAAAAGCTTCAACTGCATATCAGGTCCTCTGTTAACAGGACATTCTTTCCCCTGCTAATCTTACTGGGGTTCCAAGTATACAAGAGTGGGATTTCTCAGACACATGCAGATTGCCTTAAGCCTTTCTTCTCTCCATGTGCACCTACCCCCAAGGGATAATAATTTTAGGCAGGGCTGATATAAGGAGTACTAGAAAAATAGGATACCATCCTACCAGGAAAGAAAACCAGTCTTCAGCCATTGACCACATCTTGATCTGCCACAATCAGCTTTTTGTGACATGATGAGAAGCATCATCTCCTTTGAATGTCTGTGCATCAAATGCCTGATAAGGATTGTGGCTAGCAAAGGCTTAGCAGCTCTACTAAGATAATGCTGTTGAAGTGCTTTGAATACTTGATACAAATGCCCAGGACTGTATAGTGAACATCCCCCTGTTAAGAACATACATGTGGTACCTGTATTAAAAAAACAGAGGTGTTGGAGGTGTGATTTACATTTAGGAACCAGCAAAAAGGTTAAACATCCGTTCCCTGTGCTTCTTCTCTAACCTGCCCCCCTTGCCAAACAAAAATTGCCATATACGGTATATGATAATAGATTTCCCATCATCTTCTCTAGTTTGCAGAAGCAAAAAACAGAACTTGGGAACTACAAGAAAATTAGAAGTGTTGCATGGCAGGCTACAAGCAAAATTTAGGGGTGCCTGTTGAGGGCAAAGGATGGCACCTGGCCAATCAAGGGAAGACTCTGATTATGGAGCTTGATTATGGAGCAGATGTCAAAAGCCGTGCACAAAGCCTGCCTCTGATTCTATCCCCTTGCCATGAAATGTTGCTCTTTCCTCTGGAACCCTTAAGAAGTAAACTAAAATCCTGAGACTTCAGAAGAAACACTGATATCTGGTGACTCTATGCTTTTAGCTTCCTTGGCTGGGTATGCTGGCATTAATGTTGATCAATGCAAACCTCAACTGCTTCTACAATGGCCCTGTTCTCTGCAATTCATGTTAATTCATTCCCGCTATTATTACAGAGAGTCCAGATAACATCATTACCAAACAAATGTATTCCAGTGTTTTCCATGATGCCTTCAGACATTTTTTATAATCCGTCTTGCAGTGGCAGGCAAACTAGGCAGCTGCCTAGGGTGCTGGCCTTCTGGGGGTACCAAATTGGGCACCCCCAATGTGACTTGGTGACATTATCAGTGCAGAGGGGCTGCCAGAAGTTAACCTTGCCTGGGGTGCCAGACAGTCTAGGGCCAGCCCTGAACACAACTGGAACCCAATTGCCAGGCCACCCGTTCCTGTGTGAACAGGCAGATGTGCTTGTGCAGAAGAATGGTTCATATTTTGGTGTATGCTGAGTGATGCCTCACCTTCTGCATTGCTTTAGCCTGCATGTCCTGATTGCAGTGAGAATTCATCCACACCGGGGGGGGGGGGAGGTGAAAATGCATGCCATCCCACTCATCTACTATTTTTCCAATTGCACTTGTGCAGAAGTGCAAGTGTAAGAGCAAATGCACCAGGACCCCTGCATCTGTGACAACCCACCTCACCCCCACACACTTTTCCTCTTATTTTCTTTACTGAGACACACTGCAATGCCACAACACAGCTTGAAGGGAAAGGGGGAAATTATTTACAGGGCAAAAAAAGGTGGGGATGGGGTACAGTTAGGATTGCCATCCTCCAGGTTTGGCCTGGAGTTATCTCCCAGAATTACAATGGCTGCTTTGCAGGGTAGACTGTATGGCCAAAAAACACAAAACAACAACAACCCTTCTTTACAGGCTCAACTCCCAAATCTCCAGGTATTTCCCAGCCTGGAATTACAGCTGTCCCAAAACTACAGATGTGGAGGAGGAAGAAAGTCCCACTTGCTTTGACTGTTCCCATGTTTCATGGCACTTCTTCCATCTATGCTGTAGGCACATGTGGTATATTACTTCGTGCTTCTCTCCTAGTCTGATTCTCTGTCCATTCATTAATCAATTGTAAACTTATCAATTTGTCAGCAGTCAAAGACACTGCTCATTTTTCAGGCAAACAATATTACTGTTGCTTTGCAACCAGGCAATCATAATAAGATAAATTGTGAGCAATGAGTTTGGCTGGGTACAAAGCAGAAAAAACAAGTACAGTAATATCTAATCCTCTACCTGGCCAAGGAATACAAGAACTGTTAATTAACCACGGGTTTACAAGAGCACTGAAAAGGAAGTAATGAATTGTGCAAAACACAAAGAAATGAAAGAAAATTTGTAGGGGAAAGTGGACTGTTTGTGGGAGAAAGAAAATTTGAAGGAGAAAGGGGAATGTTTGCTGAAGGATCCTTTCCCATTGAGACAGATTTTTACTGGGAATACTGCACTATATTAACTCTGTGTGGAACTACCATTTGACCTCTGTTTGCAACTGAATGTGGAAAATGAACCCTTCAAAAGCACAGAAAGATCAAAGTCTGGAGCCACTTTAAGCTTTGAGACAAGACAATCGTTTTAAAAGAGAGTAGAAAGTTAAACAGAAAGATCAAAGTCTAGAACCACCTTATGTTTTGAGATAGACAATAGTTTTAAAAGAGAGTAGAAAGTAAAACATGTTTTACTTCTCAGGGTACACAAAGGTATCTCTTTTGTGCTGCTTGGAAAACAGATGGAGGTCTTTTTGGAACAATTCCAAAGGCTGCACAACCCATTGGCATGAAGTGAGCTGAGATGAACATTCATACCATGCTCAGCAGCCTCTCTTGCAAACCACCTTCTTCCATTCCCTAAATAACTACTGCCTGCCTCTAAACAATATCTAAGCCTCCTGTTAGCAATATGGGGGTAGTAATACTGACTCATCTTGTGGGGTTGTTGTGGCTGAAATAATACATGTGCATTGGATTGACTCCCCTAAAGCCCTGCAGAAATGCTAAGGATTATCACTCGGGGATGACCTTTGCCCGGTGGCTGCAGGACTGCCTATTTTTTGGCACCTGCACTTTCTGCCCACTGAAAGCAGCCATTCAAGATCAAGAATGCTGTGGAAAGAGTTTTCCTGTTGCCGTACCTCAGTACAAACACAACAGTTTTCAGCGGAGACAGTTCACACATGTTAGTTGTGAACTAGGGCTGCCAGCCACCAGGTGGGACTTAGGGATCCCCTGGAATTACAGCTCCTCTCCAAACTACAGAGATCAGTTCCCTTGGAGAAAATGCCAACTTTGGAGGGTGGCCTCTTACAGCATTGCACCCCACTGAAGTCCCAGCAGCGGGCCCTCAAAGCTGTGAGCATGAGGAGCTGCTCGTTCACACGGGAAGCCCCACTCAGCAGCACTCTAGAGCTGCACAGGGCCTTCTTGCCCTGGCCATTGCCCATGTTAAGATTATAGCAGTTCTATTCTGCTCAGGATGCGTCCACTCAGTAGGGGGGAAGGATTAGAGGGAACACTGCTCCCCGGGCTCCATCCCCAAATCTCCACGGTTTCCCAACCTGGATCTGGCAATCCTCCCCCTGCATCCCTCCCCACACATACACAGACGCTGGCAGCCAGAGAGGACCTGGCAACTCTACTGTGAACACAAAAATGTCAAGCAAACCAAAGTCCTGCCTGTATGTGTGCGACACGGAGGGCAGCATCCGCAGTCCCATGCCCCTTCCACCCCCTCCCCCCCGTCGCGTTTTTCTTTCTCAATCGCAGGAGTTGCCCTTTCAATGGGGAAGGAAACACAGAGAAGGGAGACGTAAGTACCTAAGTCTTCCCCTTTGCTGTGTCTTCCCACCACAACTGCTACCTCCAGCCTGCTTTTACAGGTATCAGTAGGGATCCCCTTGCATCTAGTCCCCCAGCTGCAGCGGCCCGTGCCTCTGAACGAGACATAGCCTTCTGAGAGGTCATTCCGCACAGTCTCGGGCAAGAAGGCGCCCCCGTGCCCCGAAAAGCCAGCACCTTTCAGTTCAGTGAGAGAGGCTGGAGCTGGCTCTAACCTCCAGCGCTCCTCTGCAGCCAGAGCTGCCCAAGCGGTGTCTTTCCAGGGCGTCCCTCCCGGAGCCTGTCGGGCAAGGAGAAACCCCAGGCTAGGGATGGGAATGCGATGCACCTGTGAACTGCCAGGAGCCGGGGAATGGTGCCAAGGCGTCTGTGCCAATCACGGGCTGCCAGCCCTGCCGGTCACCCACCCGCTGTCATCTGCAAGGCGGGGGTGGGGGGTGGGGGGGAGGCAAACGGGAGCTCACTTCCCGAGGGGCGACTGAGACTAGGCGCAAGGAAGCCCCTCGGGCGCCCAGGGATGGGGACTAATAAAGGGGGGGGGAGCCGAGAGCAGCAGAGGTGCCACCCAGCCACCCCCCCCCCGGGAGAGCAGAGGGAAGACCCACATGACTGACGTGCCCTCCCCCCCCCCACGCGTTCACACCCGCCCTCCCCCCGGGCCCCGCCACTCTGCCCGCCTGGCCGAAGGAGACCTCTCTGTCCCGCCTGGCCAGGCAGCCGGAGGGAGGTAGCTGCACCTGGCGGTTTCTCTCTCCCCGCCACCCCTTTATTATGCCCCATGCCTGGGCCCCTTGGGAAGTGACCTCCCCTTCGGCCCAAGCTCTGGCTCCGTGCTCCACAGCCTGGGCTGGATCTGGGACGCCGCCGCCGCCGCCCCCGCATGCAGCAGCCACCCGGCCGGCTCCCTGGCACGTGCGCTGGCGCCAGGAGCCTGCCTGGACCGCTGCTGCTGGCCAAGGGGGGGGGGGAGATGGGAGTGGTCCCCACGTGCCACAAACGCCGCCCCCCCCCCGCCAGCGCCTCCAAGCGGAGGGAGCTGCTGGGCTGGTGGAAGCCGCGGCCGGCCGGCCCACTCTCCTCCCCGGGGTGGAGTTGGGGGAAGGGGGCTTCCCGATTCATTCTGAAGGCATCCCTGCTGCATCTCTCGCTCCCCCTTTTCCCAATCCGGAGTGTCGGGGGAGTGGAAGGAAAAGGAGAAGGTGGAACCCGGAGCTGGCAGACGCATTCACGTGCACCAGGAGGGTGTGCGGTAGAAGTAGCAGCAGCAGCAGCAGCTTCCAGAGCAGATCCGTCTGGGAGGGAGGAAAGAAAGACACAACAGTCGGGAAGAGACAGAGGGAGAGGGATCTGACTGGACCTGAGATCATCATGCCCTGTGCTGGGAGCTAGTTCTGGATCTTAGGTGAGTGAGGGGGAGGGGATGGTTCGTGGAGGTGTGCATCATGACCCTGAGCACTGGGCTGTCACTCATCCATCTGTCCATCCGTTAGGGACCAGAACCTTTCCCATGCTTTCCACAGTGGCAGGCAAGGTCTCTGTAAGTTATGTAATAGACATGATCCATATTTCCTCCTGGGGGAGCACCAGCGGCTTCCATTTTTTCCTTGGCCTGTTTGAGACAGTTGGGTGCAAATTTAAAAGTAATCCTAAAAGAGGATGGAAGAATTGCCCTATTGCAGCTGGAGGGGGTGGGGGGATGTATACTGCAGTGCTGGAGAGGGGGACACACTTAAACAGAAAGCAAAAACTCTACAAAATAGTGGAGCCCTTTCTGCAGCAAAAAGAGAAAAACTTTGTTGGACTTTGCTCTCTTTTAAAAAAAAATTGGTGAGCATCCTGTGCTTCAGTGGTGCTGAGGTAATGTCTCAGCTGCTTAAGCAGAAATTAATGCATACAAGACAACAGGCGTAAAGGATTGAGGAGGGAAGAGAGCTGGTACTGCTTGCTGCTGTAGACGACACAGGAGGTACTTGCGACATTTATTGTTCCATATTCCATAGCTTTGTAAACAGTAACTCACCTGTGATGAATAAGAATCTCCTCCAGGCAACCGGACAGAGAAGCTTGTACAAATGGGAAGTTTGTTATCTTTTTCCCCTTGCAGGATGAGCTGCAAGTTAATACAGGGCTGGATTGAAAGAGCTCAGGAGCAAGCAGAGCTGAGTGACCCCTGAAGGGACTGAGCATTCAGACTTGGGCTGTGGGGATGAGGATGAAAGGCATAGGTTTGCCCGTCACCTCCTCCCATGCCAGGAGCTGCCAAGCACTGCTGCCAGCCTTGTCCAAGCCTCTGGCAATTCTACCAAGCCTACATTTGGCTTACTCCTGGCTGCCAGCACCTCTCCCAAGGCAGCAAGAATTTTCCTGAGAAGTTAAACAGCCCATTTACTGCTATTATCAATGACTATAGCAAACTAACACGTTTCACAGTTATCTTTCTTTGTGGATTTGGATGGTACCTATATCTTCTTATTAAGAAAATGTAGTCCTGCCTTTAAAGGTGCAAGCACCAGTCGTTTCCGACTCTGGGGTGACATTGCTTTCACAACGTTTCCATGGCAGACTTTCGACAGGGTGGTTTGCCATTGCCTTCCCCGGTCATTTACACTTTCCCCCCAGCAAGCTGGGTACTCATTTTACCGACTTCGGAAGAATGGAAGGCTGAGACAGCCTTGAGTCGGCTACCTGAAAACCCAGCTTCCACTGGGGATTGAACTCAGGTCATGAGCAGAGCTTAGGACTGCAGTACTGCAGCTTTACCACACTGCGCCATGGGACTCTTAAATTCTATCTTTAAGACCCTTTTAAAAAATTAACAGATCATGAGTGTTTAGCTGTTGCTTTCTTCACCTGATACTAGTCACATGAAAGCTTATGTTCTGAATAAAATTAAGTTGGTCTTAAAGGTGCAACTTGACTCCTAGTAGAGCTGTATTATCATAGCTAATGTGCTGGATGGAGTTGGTGGGGCAGGGGAGAATAGTATTTCCCCAATGAATAAATATTGCTGTGTGATTACTGTGAAAACACGATATTCCTTTTATGATAGCACTTTATTGCAGGAAAGACATCTGGATCCACTACAACAAATGAGTATCAAGTGCAAGTTATTGTGTAAAAGGAAAAAAAAAACCATGTGTCTGGAAAAAGTTTAAAGATTGCCAGAGCAGGCAAACCAAGAGTATGTGCAATTGACTGAGAGGCTGAAATGAATGGGAGCTGTGGTTCACTGCTTTCAAAATCTTAAATCTGTCTTCACCATAAATGATAACCAGAAGGTTGGTGTAATTCCATGTATACAGTGGTATTCTCAGTTAACACAGTGTTATCCTTCCCATGCCTCTGAAATAGTATAGGATCATTGAAATCTGAGACTAAGATACATGTGTCAGGAGTCCTGCAAATGCTGTCAAATCACTGTGTCTTCTTCCCTGATGTAGGACAAGTTCCTGGGTGAGCACAGCAACTTGGACATTTGCCAAGGAGATACAGCTGCTACCAGCTTTGTTCACAGCCAGCTCCAGAGAAGAACTGTCCTTCTACACTTGCAGGGGAGGAAAGTGCCATGGACCAGCTGATGAATCTCCTCTACTTGAACTTCTCTGAGCAACTGAGCCTGCTGGAGGAAAGCGAGGTGTGCAGCAGTGACTCAGTGGGGAATGGTACCTTCCTGATAGTGGCCTACAGCACAGTCATTGCTGTGGGGCTGATTGGGAACCTCTGCTTAGTCTGTGTCATTGTCCAACAAAAGGAGATGAGGAATGTCACCAACATCTTCATCGCCAATCTTTCCTGCTCTGACATCCTCATGTCTCTTGTCTGCATGCCCATCACTGTCATCTACACCTTGATGGACCGCTGGATCTTGGGAGAAGCACTCTGCAAGGCCAGCCCCTTCGTCCAGTGCATTTCTGTCACTGTCTCGATCCTCTCCCTTGTCTGGATTGCCCTGGAGAGGCACCAGCTCATCATCAACCCTACTGGCTGGAAGCCAGCAGCCAACCATGCCTATCTTGCAGTAGCCATTACCTGGGTAGTAGCCTGCTTCATTTCATTGCCCTTCCTCTCTTTCAACATCCTGACTGAGCCCTTTCAGAATCTCAGCCTCCCCTTTGATAACTTTGATAACCACATGATCTGCGTTGAGAGTTGGCCGTCAAACCATCACCGCCTGGCCTACACCACCTTCCTCTTCCTTTTCCAGTACTGCCTGCCTTTAATCCTCATCATGGCATGCTACTTCCGTATCTTCTTGCGTCTTCAGCGCCGCAAGGACATGGTGGAGCGGGCCAAGGATGGCTCCCGAGCCACCAGCCACAGGAAGGTCAACATCATGTTGGCCTGCATTGTTGTTGCTTTTGCTGCATGTTGGCTTCCCCTCACGGTCTTCAATGCCCTCTATGACTGGGACCATGAGAAGATCTCTGTGTGTTACCACAACTTCATATTCTCCCTCTGCCATCTCACAGCCATGGCTTCTACTTGCATCAATCCCATCATTTATGGGTTCCTCAACAGCAATTTCCAGAAGGAGGTCAAGGCCTTGCTGTATCGCTGCAGCTGCAGTAATGAGAAAGACAAGTATGAGAGCTTCCCCCTCTCCACTGTGAGCACTGAGATCTCCAAGGCCTCGCTCCGTAGTGGAGGAACCAATGCTTGACTGCCAGGACCCTATGCAGTGCCTTCAAACAGCAACCACACCTCCTTCCTCAGCACTGGGCGAGGCAGGGTACGTTTCTGCTGATCAGAAATTTCCAAATCTTCTGGTACCTTCACCTCCTACCCCACACTATATTCTTATCAGGGATCATCAGAAGTTGGCTGGGGTACCTTGCTTCGTCAGGTGGCCTGCAGATCAAGTATGGAAATTGATGGTGGGGATGGGGATGACCCAGACTATTGGAGAATTGCATGTTGTGATCTTTGTGGTCCTAATGCACCCCCCCCCCCAAAAAAAAAGAGCTTTGGAAGCTCATTGGAGAATTTAGGTGAAATATATGGAAACTGCAACTGATATTTTGTACAGATAACTAAACCATTTAGGGGGATGAATGTCCTTCATGAAACAAAGGGATTCTAAATAATTCAGCTGTTTTATCTTAAGGAAAGTATTCCATCTCTTTTTCAGGGTGCCTCAGAAATTCATTGGGACTTCATTCATGAGAAGGCACTAAGAGAGGACAAAGTTCCTTGAGAGGCAGCTTGCCCACCACTACCAGCCTTCCCCTACAAGGCAAAACCATGGGAGAGTGTTGGGTGTGTTTGAAGTTGTGTTGTCCATTCAGATTGGTCAACAGGGAGACCCAGGCTGAGCGATTGTGTTGCATGGACTGGCTAAGCATCCTGGAACACATTCCAGACTTCTCTACAAGGGCTGGATCCCACCTAAATTCTATGCATAGAAGGTGACTTCCCTTTCACCTGCCTCCTGCTGCAGCCTGAAATGCCCACCTGACATGCTGCTCTTGGGGAACAAGAAGAGACCTCCAAGAGCACTTGTAGGGTTGCCAGTCCCCAGTTGGGGACAGGGGATCCCCACCCCCGCTTCAGAGTTATCAGAAAAATGGGGGGAGTGGGGGTTGAATGTCTACTCCATTATACCCTATGAAGACTGGTCCCCATAGGGTATAATAGAGATTTGAGCCATGGGTATCTGAGGCTGGGGGGCCCTGTTTTTTGAGATAGAGGCACCAAATTTTCAGCATAGCATCTGATGCCTGTCCTAAAAAAATCCCCAACTTTCAAAAAGATTGGACCAGGGGGTCCAATTTTATGAGCCCCAAAAGAAGGTGCCCCATCCTCCATTATTTCCAGTGAAGGGAAGACATTTAAAAGGTGTGCAGTCGCTTTAAATGTGATGGCCAGAACTCCTTTCAATCATGCTTCTCACAACCTTGCTCCTGGTTTGACCCCAAAGTCTCCTGGCTCCACCCCCAAATTCCCCAGATATTTCCTGAGTTGGACCTGGCAACCATAAGAAGCAGCAGGGGTTGAAGGCCTGATGCAGCAGAGGGAGGAGACAAGCAATGAAAATAGCCTCTCCCTTTGTGTGGGAGGTCTCCACAGGCTTCAAGCCAATACATTAGGGCAGTGGTATGCAAACTTTTCTTCAATGAGAACTCTTTCTGAGTAATGAAATATATTCCTCATATTATCTAAATTTTATTATATTACAATTAGAGGCACAGACATACCAGGTCAGTTGATCAAACCTTCCCAAGTCCTTTTGGTCTTGCAAGAACATTCTGTCTAGGGTTGCCAGGTCCAACTCAGGAAATATCTGGGGACTTTGGGGGTGGAGCCAGGGGCAAGGCTGAGACAAGCATGATTGAACTTCAAAGGAATTCTCACCATCACATTCAAAGAGACCGCGCTCCCTTTAAATGCCTTCCTTCCAGTGGAAATAATGGAGGATGGGGCACTTTCTTTTGGGGCTCATAAAATTGGACCCCCTGGTCCAATCTTTTTGAAACTTAGGAGAGTCACAAGATGCTATGCTGAAAATTTGGTGCGTCTATCTCATAAAACAGCCCCCTCCCCGAGCCCCACAGACCAGTTCTCCACTATACGCTATGGAGATTAGTCTCATAGGGAATAATGGAGTGCCTAGCGGACATTTCCATCCCTCCCTCTGCTTTCTTATAAACCTGAAGCTGGGGGAGGGCCTCCAAACTGTGGAATCTCCTGTCCTCAACTGGGGATTGGCAACCCTAGACCTGTTGGTTGCCTGCAAGCTCACAATTTATCTGTTATATAGACTAGGGTTTTTTGGCAAATGTATAGGAGTTATTTGGCAAAGTCGTTGATGTGCAAAGGGTTAAGAACACGAACATAAGAAGAATCAGACCAGGGGTCTATCTAGTCCAGCACCCTTCTCACTTAGTGGCCAACCAATTCCTTTGGAGGTCCAACTACAGGGCACAGAGGCTGAGGCCTTCTCCTGATGTTGCCTCCTGGCTCTTGGATTCAGAGGCTTAGACACACACAGAGATGAGATTGCCCCTTAATGGTTCAAACAAAATGGCTATTATTGTTAGAGCAGCAAGATTTTGAAAGATATGACCCAAAGAAGTCTTAGTGCAGAGGCACAAAATCCAAATGACATGCTCCCTCCACACACACACTACATTGATAGCATAATAATAAAGTATTACCTATTTGTCATCCTTTGATACCCGCAAATGTGCTGCAAAACACAGGCTGGATTTCAGCAGATGTTCTGCTATTCTCTAACACAACAAAATGTTCCATGTTTCTCAAAAGCCTGCTACAATGTCATGGACAAAGATGTACTCATTTTTCCAAGAGGTTTAGCTGCTGAATTCCCATGAAAACTAGTCTGTGTGTAATATGAATGCTGCATGAGGAATTTAATGTCAGGCATCTAATCTTGAAGGATTTGGTTTTAATAGTTCTGCCTAAGTTTCAGAATGATCTGATTAACAGTACCCATTTAATACATGCTTATTGGAGAAAGTGAGTGGGATATAATTTGCAGCACTCTTTGTATGCAACAATCACTGTATTAAAATGAGATTCAGTGAATGCTTGTATGAGCTAGTTGAGGACTGGTTCTCAGGGCTTTTTTTGTAGAAAAAGCCCAGAAGGAACTTATTTGCATGTTAGGCCACATCCCCTGATGCCAAGCCAGCCAGAACTGAGTTCCTGTGTGTTCCAGCTCAAAAAAAGCTGTGCTGGTTCTAGACCAATCATTTGGAATGCTATTAACCTTTTTAGTTTAGCATTTAAAGCACGGATGGTCATTTCCTGAACTCTTGTGTGGCTCTGGAAGCCATTTTAGCTGTCCCTCAGTGACCCATCCAAATATTAATCAACATATGGCAAAATATTTGCCAACAACTTCATATATAAGGAAAAGATTGCCTTGTTATAAGAAACAGAGACAGATGGTGTTTCAATGCAACATCTCTCCATGTGATTTTGCATGCAACACAGGTGTAATATATACATGTATGTTTCTGTACACAATGTTCTGCTCAAGTTCTGTGGGATGCCCTGGCTGCTAAATGGCACCAGCTTTATCAAGGGGCCTGAGTGAGATCTCATGAGTGGCTGAGAGTATGCAACAAAAAATACTTGTGGGCCTTGGAATAATTCAATGTGGATAGCAAATAGCATCTCTGAGGAACATGAAAGTAGACTCTTCCTGTTTTTGAGCCAAGCATAACCAAGATAGATGCATTGCAAATATCAAACATAAATGCCAGTTCCATATACCCACCCAAGTAATTTACATTGAAATGGCAGCTATCTGCATAATTAGTAAGAGTAAATACAGTTTCTCCCTCTGGTGCATTTAAAAAGCAGATCAGGCAATTGACAGTACAAGGGTTTGTCAGCCTGCCATATCCTCAATGCACGTGGAGGGATACAAGTATCACAGATGGCATGCTAGCTGTCTATTTGCCTATGAAATTGGCACTTACAAAAATATCACAATTAAAAAGGCAAATATAGATTCAGCGAGAGCACTTCTAAGCATACTGCAATAATCTGACACTTCAGAGGAAAATGAATCAGAGGCTTTTAATGAGCTCATAATGGAAAGGTCAGCGACTGGAGGCCCCTGAGTCAAGCCCTGCCCCCTAACAGCCTTCCTTCCTTCACCACTGCCCCCTATTGCCAACCTAAGAGCAAAATGGAAAGTGGGATCTGTGGCTGGCAGCACAGTTTAGGGGTTTTCTTAGAGGGCTACTTTGAGAAACAAGGAAGGAGTTCTGAGCCAGCTAGGGAGGTTATGAGCCAGACAGAGAGAATTAAAACGAATATCCCTGAAAAATGTTAGGAAGTTGGACATTTTAACATTTTGCTGCAAGCTTAATCAGTAGATTAATCAACTTCTCCTCCCCCAGATGCCAAAACTGAATGGGAAACTTGTTTATGTTTTCCAAACCATTTTGGCCCTGGCGCTTTCTTATTATAGGGAAAAAAACCCTAGAAGGTCTTCCCTTGTGATAGTGAGGACAGTGTAGCTTTTGGGGGGGGGGGTATTTTTTATATATTTGTGTGTTTGTATCTGCACCTGAAGTCATGATGACCTCTGATGGCTGACCCCAACTGGGGGCCTGGAGGATATTCAGAGAGGTGGCTGAATAAAGCTTGTCCCTGTCCTCCTGACTGCATATTTCAAGGAAGTCTCTCATCCACGTACTAACCACAGTCAACCCTTGCTTAGCTTCTGAGATCTGAAGAGATCAGGCTTGCCTAGACTATCTTAGTCAGGGTGGAGTAGCTTTTGTGAATGTCACTCTCCAATATCCCCCCAAAGCATGTATATGGAGGTTTTGATGATATTCAGATTATTTATCAGGATTATACTGTGGATTACTTAATCAATTGACTTTGATTTTAAAAATTCTTGAGTCTATTTGTATTCTTGGTAACATATTTGAGTTGGAGAAGAAGCAATATCCTTTTTTTAAACAAAATTTAATTTTTTCTTCTCACGGAGATATCAGGACTTTCATCAAAACCTTTCTGGTTTATATTATTTCCACTGTGGTGGTGATGAACAGTTGAGCCCCCAGACCAAATGAAACAGGCAACTTAGATGCAAGGGTGGCATTAGCTGTTACAGCAAACACAAAGCTGCCACTGAAAACTGCATCCCTGAGTTTCCTTCTTCTCTTTTCCCAGCCATGTCCATGGATATCCAGCATATGTTGTCAGATTAGCACACTGCAAATTCCACCTCTGTTCCATTGATTCCCCACTTCACTTCATTGATCACTAAGTTTGTGGACTGGGAAACTTGCAATGCAGAGCACACCTTATATGCTGAGGATCTCACACATGGAGAGGGTAGAAATGATCTGCAGGGCTGCTTGTTCTACCAACAGTCTCATGTTTTAGTGAAGTCAATGGCCTTCCAAAGATCATTACATGCAGTGCTTCCAGACAATGCATTTGCAATTCCATCTGCATTACACATTAGACAGAGAGAAGTGCATCCATGTGCCATTGATAGAGGCTGGCTTGCATCAGGGGTGTGTGCATCCATAGCAACTGTAGCTTCTCAAACTTTTGAATTCTATCGATGAATACCTGAGCATTTTAGCAGAGTAAGTGATTGATTAATTGTCCTTGGAAATGTAAATGTCCAACTGGATCTTTAGCCAGTTTGCTCCATTACATTTGTAGTTTCAGTTTCAATCAGGATTTCCTTCCACTGGCTTTAAAGTTGTGCAGAACTGTTACATTTTGTGGTTTGGGTTTCTGTACTTTAACTCCAGAAAGAAAATCCATAATGAGAAGGAAATTTTTAAAACCAAGAATGCTAAATGGTGAGTTCACATTTGGGGCTCACATTCTAATCTAAACCTTGGAAAGATGACTAAAAATATCATAAAGAAATACATTATCAACAGGTAAATTCCATTTAAATGCCTAGGATTAACTTCCAGATATTGCCTTTTAGGCTATTTAATTCCCACACCTGGTCAGTCTCTGACCTTTTTTCTTAACAGGTTCTCAGGCCCTGGCAAAGATGCTGCAACATTTGGGATACAAAAATTATACCAGGGATTTTTGCATCTCATTAATTTCTATTTTCGTGGACATTACAAATGAATGATTGTTACTTATAATCATAAAGCAAACAAACTGGAGTATTGGTTTAAGCTAACAGTGTGCTTCCAGTCTTTTAACATCACCTGAATGTATCATAATGCCTGTTCTCGATACAGGGAGGCCTCTGGGCACAAAGATCTAGAAGCAAGGAACTTTCTGACTAATAGTATTTACCGTATGTGTTTCCAGTTTAAAATATGTACATTGTTTAACTACACAAGCATGCATCTACTTTGTAAAGGGAAAACAAAAGTCTGTTTTATATATTGCCACTTCCACTTTATAGTACAGATGGGTGGTGACCTTTAAACAACTCCAGCCTATACCTACTTTGGAAAAAAGACATGTTTCAAATTCCAGATGCCTGTGACTAGCTGTGATTGCTTATAGAGGAGCCCAGAGCTCTCTGCCCATGTTCAGGAGTACACTTTCTTAGCCACCTTGGATATATAGAGAAAAACTGTTTCAGCTGCTTCATGATATGGGAAATATGGGTTTAAGACTCTAACATGGGCTTTAAAACTGGCATAAGGATCTGCTAAGACACATTAAACACTGGGGTCTTTTATGAGGCTCCAACAGATTGATACCAGGGTGGGAGTGAAGCTCACCAGGGCAATATAAGTAATAAGTCTTAAGCACAGCACAGCCCCTTTCCTAAATTGGACTCACTCAGAATTCCTCTAGCTTATCAATACTGTAAAAGTACATTGGTTTTAGACCTGCTTAATTGTCACAGCTTCCTCTCAAAGATTCCTGGGAAATGTAGTTTGCCATCCTCTACAGAGCAACTTCAGTCTTCCTTGGTGGTCTCCCATCCAAAAGCTAACTGGGGCTATCTGCTTAGCTTCTAAGCTCTGATGAGATCAGTCTACTCAGACTATTGAAAGTTGTTTACATTAATTGTTTTGATAAGCTCCTATCAGTTTCTATTAGAAGTTTGTCCCTGTGACCGCCTGCTAGTTAGTTCAGGGCAGGCACTCAAGAAGCTTAATACCAGGTGTTCTAATAGGGAAATTTTGTCGCTAGAAAAGTTACCCTCATCTTGTAAGAAGAGCCTCTTTCCTTAAGTAACTTTTAGAGGCTAGTCATTTCATGGTCTCTAATTTCAGCTCCCCTTGCAAACTGTCCATCTATGCTATGAAACTATAACAATTTATACCAGTGTTTATGGTTTTGGAAACCCCTGTCCTCCCTCTGCAGATAACTACAGTTTTCAGGGATCCCTCGGGCAGTTGTAATTCCTAAAACAGTTTGAACTCTTAGTGTAGATATGCCCTTTCAACAGTGCAGACAGACCCTATGAATAAAACAGACTTTTCTTCTTCTGTTTTCAGCTTTTAACTGTAATAACTGTTATTGAATTATATTCCAAAGGATGGAGGAAGGCATACAATGGGCTGTATTACATGGTATTTTTAAATTCAGCTTGGAAATAATAAAATATGCTGCAATTTTGTGCTTTGTCCCATCTCTGCTCTGTTATGTGTACTCTGGCGAGGCCTTTCAGGGAAAGCTTGGAAACAACAGCTGACAGGGATGGAGCTTAGGCTACCATACTACCAAGAACTATGTACACTCAGGCTCTCAGAGCTCTGAAAATGCAGTTCTCACCCAGCACCGAAATAGACAAGAAAACTGCAGCACTGTCCTCTGGTGATTGGGAGGCAGAAGAAAGCCTCCACTCATGCGATCAAGAATGCAACTTTACAGACTCTCCTAATCATGAGCTTAGAGTTCCTATGTGTGTAGGGCACTGTGTTTGTAAAATGAACAAGAACAGGTAGCGGACAGGGCTAGCATCCCTGTAGCTTATGGGGAGTGCAAGGCCAGTGTTCAGTACCACTTGCTCCCCTCGTACTATGTTGGCTAGTCAGAGGTTATCAGCCCAACCAGCAGGAGATTGAAAGTCAGAGATATGATGAAATGGTGGTGTTGTGCTGTTTCTGGCTGCATAACTGGAAGTGACATCACCATGTCACAAAAGATTCTAGGGCTTCCCTGAAGCTCTATGATAAAAAATCATAGACAGCAGGGGCATTACTAGAGCATCATGCAACATGGCAATGTCACTTCTGGGTTCCTAGTTGACCTTGGTTCCCCCCATTCCTCCTCTTGCATGATTCATCACTTGCAGGGGTTCAGTGAGCACCAGTAGAGTCCCCCCCACACACACCTCTTCAGGCACCCCACCCTCTGCCAGCACTGAGTATCTGGAAACCCTCCCCTGCACATGAAAGGAGTACAGAAGTGATAGGGTAAGACTACACTCTAGAGCAGGGGTCCTCAACCTACGGCCCACGGGCCAGATGCGGCCCGCTGAGGACATTTATGCGGCCCGCCGGGTTATGGCAAAATCAGACCGGAAGTGACGTTCGACCTAAACTTGCATTAGCAACGCACACTTCCGGCACTGGGCTGAGGCGGCAGAGACAGAGTGTGAGGTGATACCGAGGTGAGGTGAGTTCCCAGGCCAGGGTGTGTGGTGTGGGGAAGGGAGAGAGATGCAGAAGACGGAGAACTGATGGCCCACAGCCTTGTACAGTAATGGCAGTCCGGCCCTCCAACCGTCTGAGGGACAGTGAACTGGCCCCCTATTTAAAAAGGTTGAGGACCCCTGCTCTAGAGTTACCAGCATTAAGATGAGGCAGTGAATTCCCCCAGAAAACAACAGATCCCCAGACTACAGAGATCAGCTTCTCTGGAAGGAAATGGCAGTTTTGGTGGGCAGACTGTATGGCATCATAACCATGTTGAGCTCTCTTTCCCCTCACCAGTCCTGACCCTGCAAGGAAGGTGCCCCTGAATCTCCAGGGATTTCTCAAGCTGGAGTTAATAAACCTATTGCATTCCGATGACATTCTGAAACTGATCTGCTATAACAATAGAGTCTGAACTGTTGTGAATGAGAGTGAAATGCCTAACAAAAAAAAAAATCACAGTTGAGCAAGCTGGACTTATATCCTGTCTTTCCTCAAGTTTCAAGGAAGCTTATTATAATAATAGTCAGGGCCTTTTTTTGTAGCAGGAACTCCTTTGCGTATTAGGTCACACACCCCTGATGTACCAAATCCTCCAAGAGCTTACAGGGCTCTTAGTACAGGGCCTACTGTAAGCTCCAGGAGGATTGGCTACATCAGGGGTGTGTAGCCTAATATGCAAAGGAGTTCCTGCTACAAAAAAGCAGTTAAAAACATCTTAAAAAAAAAAAAGCAACCACCAAATCTCTCTCCCCCTGAAAAGATTGCTGCTATTCAACCCCCCTGGCAAACAGCACCTCCTGAAGATCTCCAAGGGGACAGGCCCTCCCACCTCTTCAGGCAACCCATTCACAGAACTGGAGCCATGATGGAGAGGGCCCGGGGGGCTCTGGTTTATGCCAGACAGGCCACCCTGAGTGGTAGGATCCAGTCCCTCTAGAATGTCAGCTTTCTCAACCAGCATTATGTCATCTGGATTCATATTAAGTATATTCTTTAAGATGCAGCTAGACTACTTCCTATGACATTGCCCCTGGAATTTCTCTCTACACAGAAGCAGAAGGAAGGAAGGAAGAATGGATGGATCCTGGCAGGGAAAAGCTGTCTATCCCCCCTCTGAATTATTCCAAGCAATTTGAAATGACAATTGCCAAATTATTCTATGCTATTTTTACTATGAGGCAAAATCCAGCTGGCCAAAATATTGGTATTATTATTCCCAACTTGAAGACAGGTGCCAGGAAACAGCCCAGTAATTGCAGGGTTGTTAGTCTAATAAATATCCTTGCAAAGCGAGATGCCAAATACTTGCTTCCCCAAGGTAAAGATTTGGGACAGAGCTAATGACCTCCTTTCCAAGGAACAAGCAGACTTTATTACAGGGTGTTCTACCATTGACAATAACGCTATTCTTTTTCACTGGATCAGTAAACACACTGAGAACCACAGAGGTCATCTGCTATTGTTTATTTTTTACAAATACCCACCTTTCTCCTCAATCTAGATTCAAAGAAGTTTGCAACTTTGTTCTCCCATCCTCCATTTTATTTTTACTTCAACAATCTTGGAGACTTGTAGTTTAGGCTAAGAGAGAGTGACTGGCCAAAGATCACCCAGCAAGCTTCCACGGCAGTGTGTCACTTTCATGAACCTGAGAGACATTTTGGACTCCAAGGATAGGGAGAGACAAAAAATGGGAAGCAACTGGGAAAAATTAATCCTGGGTGAAAACTGCTTCATTTGATCAGCTTGCAATGTACTGAAATGTCCCTAAAATCAAAAATGCCTATTCTGCTACAATGAATGAGGGTCAATAGCAGGCACCTGCTTCTTTTTATGTGCCTGTTCTATTCACATGAGAAAGCAAGGGAGGCAGTATCATGCTTGAATAGCAAAAGGAATGCATGGGAGAGGAGCAGTGAACTCTCCCACCTATATGCCTTAATAATATGTTGCCTCAAGCACTCTTTCAGAATTGAAGCCAGAGAAGGCAGAAAAAAGAGCCTCCAGCAACCAGTGATGAAAAGGGAAAGTGCGGGATGGGATTGAGCTCAGCTCCCCTTTCCTGTGGTTTCTTTTTACTGTTAACATAAGAAGCACACACATTTGCCGTATTCATTATGTAGCTAGATTGGGAATGGGCACACAAATGGCCAGCCCATTATATCTAATTTGGCTCTGTATTGGGTTCTCCCTATCAGAATTTCAGTTCCTACACAGATTTGCAGATAGTAAGTAGCGACAGCCTGCCCCCTCTAGAACAGCTTGGCTTGCAAAAATCTGGGAACTGAATCATGGAAAAGATCACAGACCACCTGAAACAATCATACCTATTTCCCAAAGCTTCCCATTTTACCAAAAAAATTATTACCTTTTGTAGATTATATCTCATTCCATGAAATCTCTTCTCCCAGCTCTTATGTCTATGTTCTATTTTTAATCTGTCTCACAAATTGATTATTTCCTTTTCTGGTCAATAAGCAACCATGCAATACAGTCTGGCTATGACATAAGAGGGTTTCTTTGATTAAGTCTCCACTTTCTTAGGCTTTAATTCTGCATGCTAAAGGTAATCATTATTACCTTTAACAAACACACACATTATTATTATTATTACTTTATCCTCTCTGCATGTATTCTTTTTACACGCTGTGAAAGTCCTTACATATTCTATGTGATGAACATGGATTGTTGTTTTTGTTCTGACTTCTATAAATTCTCAGTGAACTTGTAAAAAAATAACAAAGTAGGCCAAGCAGCAGGCACACGTATGTTTGGAGTTGCTGGTAATACGGTGGGTGCACATCTGGCTAACTGGCAGACAACTTAGGTGGAGGCATTGGAGCCAGGGAGCTGTAGGGAATGCCCCTCCCTCCAACCCTGCCAGCTGACTCTTCAGGTGATTACCTAAGGCCACCTAGTGGATGGGCCACCTCTGATCATAAGTAGAGTAACTTATCAATTTATTTCAACCCAATAAACCTGGAGAAAAATATCCTGTTCCTATAAGAGGCTTAATGTATGGAAATGGGCAGTTGAGGCTTTTTATTTATTGACATTATTTATAGGCCACCTTTCTCATTGAAACTCAAGGTGAATTACACAGTGTAAGTCAATATGCTCAACAGGATATAGCATACAATGAGCAATTCAATAGGATTTGAATTGCAGAAATATGAAACAGAGTTGAAAGAAAGCATAAGCATTAACATTCAACAAAGCAGAAATTACTTGGCAGGATCATACTTATAGTACTATCAACAGGGGTGGGGGTGGGGAGAATGGGCAGTTGCAACTTTTCATGGCATGGGAGCAAATAACATCACCTAGTAAATAACATCCCATTAAGCCTCTATAAAAGGGGCAGGTCATTTTTCTCCAGGCCTGCTGGCAACCCTAATTATCTGAAAGTTTTCTTGGACCTCTGGGGTGGGGGGGGGAAACCCCTCCCCAATGTTCTGATACCTGCCATTTAACTGAAGCTTTATTATTGAATTAATGATTACTTAATTGAAGCTTTATTTAAAAATATGTATGGAGGAGATTTAGGATATCCCTGGAAGCCATTGTCACCAGCTGCCTTTTTTCTCCAGATTCTAAAACTTCCCACAGTCTCAACAAGGGAGAGAACCCCTGAAATAGACTACACTGAGCACAGTGGTTTCAATCAGTACAAAGCAGTTCTGTATGTAAGGTGCAGTTCATAAGAACAGAGTGTACCTCCTTAAAAACAAAAACAAATGGCACCTCATATATTCTTAGGGAAATATCAACACCAAGCTTAAACCTCTACAAGAGAGGTTTTTGTTTTTCATCAGACGAACACTGCAGGACATCATTTTGAAGATCAAATGCAAAGCTTTGTTAACTCTGTAACATCTGCTGATAATCCCTGAGGGTGCCAAATATCCAGTTTGGTACAGAGTGTGAGGGGCATTCTTTAGCCTCAGTCAGTGAGTCACATCCTTGCCTGCCTCAATACACAATGGTGACTTCGGTCCAATAGGTGCTTCCTTCCAGCCAGCTGCTCTGACCTCAAAAGATCTCAGGACGTGAGGTGGGTGAAGCAGGTGCCTTGTGTGTATGGGGGCAACATGGCTTTGTTTTTATCACTTCTGCCACAGACCCTGGACCTGATAAGATACACCATCCAGAGTTTGACTTAAGGAAATCTTTTGCTGTCTCAGCTGTGTCACCTCCACATTCCTTCCCTGAGAGGAGGTACATTCCTCAGGGTAGCAGCTGACTGAAGAAGGAAGAACAGAAAGGAGGGGTGGGAAGGAGCTGGTTTCCTTAAGGGTCATTGAGGACTTTACACACAAAAAATAAACAAAAAGGGTCAGGGCCAGTTTTCAGCACAATGGTGAATCTGTAGTCTCTTGTTCTGAAGCACTCTGAAGTCTGACTCTAGGAAGACTCAGACGGTACATCTGAAATTCAGTTCCCAACTCCCCATTATTCATAATACTTGGGATGGGGGAGTTGTAATTAAGATAAAGTGAATTATAGCTACGGCTACATAGAGAGTTGATGGATAAGAGTGCCAGAGGACCAGAAAACAAAACAGCCTGGTCTGCTCCTATGCCCTCCACAAGAGCTTGATCTGGATAAGGAAGCAAGTTTTGTGCTGCATGAAAGAGGAAGCTGCTATTTTCCTCCTGCCCTGGAGGGGGAAAAATGATCTGTCTCTTTGATGGAAGTTTAGTCTGAGGTAATGGACAAGTGAAGTTTTAATGGACAAGTGAAGTTTTATTGGGGTTAATTGGTATAGTTAGCCAAGTACCCACTAGTTAGCAGAGTGCGTTAAATAAAGCTACAAATGCAGCAGAGCCTCTTCACCAGGTTACTCAGCTTACAAAGTTACATTGATAGATCCAGGTGGGCTGAAGCAGTAGAACAAACCAAGAGTCAAGTTGCACCTTTAAGAACAATGAAGTTTTATTCAGTTTTTGTGTGCTAGAAGCACACTTCATCAGACAATAGTATGGAATGGCAAGCAGTCCTAAATATAGAGAAAGTGGGCAGTGAGTTAGTATGCAGAGTCATGGAAATGTTTTTTTAGCAGATTAAAAGAGTCACAAGTTGGGGTCTGTGTTTGTTAGTTTACGTTAACTGGGCTGAAACAACAACAAAGGGTAATTAAATTGGAATAGCAGATTGATGTCCATGTACTAAACCTAACCCAGTGAGCCCCTTTGAAGGGATAGAATATTTTCTCTCCAGATTGTTGTCAACCCCAGTTAAACTATAAGAACAAGGAAGAATTTTTAGAAGGCAGCTATCATCATGAATCATATCTGACCCTAGGACTTGCAAGTCACAGTTCATGCTCTCAGTCCCATAACTCAGACCTCATCAATCCAATCTTCACCAAACTTGGGAGAGCAGGTAGAGGAGAGTTAGTTGGAGGTCCCCTGTGACTTTGTCATTCTACCATGTCACAAACCTTGCAAATTGAACCTGTTTGTTTGGCACCTAAAAGTTTGTAACAGTCGTAACCAGACACACCATGAACCACAAACCAAAATGAACTGCATGTTCCTGGTTCATGCCTATCCCTACTACTGATCACCAGTTTGTTTTCCCAGCTTCAGAGGATATTCTTTACAGCATCCCATCTCTGTCGAGTTCCCTCCCTTCCCCAGGCATTCCTGCCCCCTAATCTCCAGGAATTTCCCAAGCTAGAGGTGGTAAGCCTTCATCGTGACTACACTTACATATGAACATATGAAGCTGCCTTATACTGAATCAGACCTTTGGTCCATCAAAGTCAGTATTGTCTACTCAGACTGGCAGCGGCTCTCCAGGGTCTCAAGCTGAGGTTTTTCACACCTATTTGCCTAGACCCTTTTTTGGAGATGCGGGGGATTGAACCTGGGACCTTCTGCTTCCCAAGCAGATGCTCTACCACTGAGCCACCGTCCCTCCCCACTTGAGTTTGGTTGGCTACCACCAAGGTTTGCTCTCTCCTGCCAAAGAAGGGTGTACTCCCAATAACAGATGCTGCATATCTCAATTTTTTGGTAGCTGAGCACACTTTTGGGTGAATTTAAATTGGAGGCACATGTTGCTCTTGAGGATGAGAAGGTTTCTTTTTATTACAAGAAAATAATTAACTTGTCTTCAGAAGAGCATGCAAACACACTGTGCTGCATAAGTCACTGTGGGGCATGCCTCCTTATTAGATAGAGGTTGAGCTATTAGGCACATTGCCTTCTCTGAGGACAAATCATTATTCTGTGCTTCCATGCTGATTAAACAGTTTACTATGGTGTGGCCTCATTTGGAATATGGCATGCAGTTCTGGTCACGATATCTCAAAAAGGACCTGGCAAAGCTAGAAAAAAAGTATAAAACAAATAAACCAAGATGTTTAAGAGGCTGGGGTACCATTCCTACAAGAAAAAGCTGAAGAGTCTGGTATTTTTCAGTTTAGAAATGAGACAACTAAGGGGAGAAGTAGAGGTTTATGAAATTAAACACAGGGTAGACAGAGTGGAGAGAACTTTTCCCCCTCTCTCAAAATATTGGAACTCAGGGGCACATGGTGAAATTGATGAACAGCAGCTTCGTGATGAACAAAAGGAAATACTTTTTTACTTAATGAATGATTAAAATATAGAATTCACTGCCAGAGAACTTCTGAAGAAGGGAGCAGTGACTCACAAAAGCTCCTACACTGCCACAAATGTTGTTGGTCTTTAAGGTGCTACTGGACTCTTGCTCTTATCTATGCTGTGGACAGACTAATAGGACTACCCATCTTGATCTACTGCTACAGAAGGTCATGATGGCCACAGGCATAGATGATTTTAAAAGGGGTTTAGAAACATTCATGGAGGATAGGTAGAGGCTAGTAGACATAGTGACTAAAGGGAACCTCCACATTCAGAGGCAGTAAACCTCTGAATATCAGTGACTGGAGGCACTTCAGGGGAAAGCTTCTGCCTCTATGCCCTGTTGTTGGTCCTCCAGCATAACTGTGTGGGATAGGCTTCTGGACTAGATGGACCATGGGTCTGGTCCAGTAGGGCTATTTTGTTTTTGCTGTTGATTTTGATTTTGCTGCTGTTGATTTTGATCCTGCATATATACAACTGCTACCAAGGAGGTCAGAGTCCCTTCCATCACCATTTATCCTCAACCTTATGAGGAAGGTTAAGCTAAGGGATAACAACCAACCAACCAACCATCATCCAGTGAGAATCACAGTAAAGTTGGGTTTCAAACCCAGGCTTCTCTGGTTCTAACCCTCTGTTCTAATTACTGTGAAGCTCCAGCAGGGTCCTTTGGACTTGCAGAAGCATTTAGCTCTTCAAGTTGTTTATTTTTCAAGGACTGCTAACCGGATCTCAATTTAGCACACAAAAGCATGCCCCAGCCAGCATATAATTTGGGAATTAGTATACTAACAAGTTTTTCAGACATTGCTGTTGCTATTTTTATGCAGAGCTAGAACAAGAGAGGAACTACTTGTCCTATATGTCAACTCTGTCAAGGAGATCAAAACAAGTGGTATGAATAATCTGTGCTAAAAACACTCCATAATTCATTGCAAAGGTAACCCAAATTCCCTACCAAGAAAAGCATTCTGAAAGCTCTATACCCTTCTTACATACATGCACATTCACAACACATATAAAATATTCTCCACAAGACCAGGTTAATGACAGAACTATGCACCAGTGCTGATTGGCCAGTCTGTGTCAACAATCATAAAGCTACCATCTCCTTTCTCAGCGCAGAGCTGTACATAGCACTGTTGCCCCAGCCTTGTGTCACTCACAGAGCCACTTCCTCCTCTCCGGCTGGAGAAGATTTCAAAATGCAATCAAAGGGGCAGCACATCAAAAATCTTTAAAGAAATCACCACGTTGTGTAATTGTGTAACTATAAAGGTGCTTTGAAAACAAACCAGAAAAAACAAGACCTGCTCACACCTTGAATAAAACTTCTTTGGTCTTAAAAGTGCCACTGGACTCAAATTTTCTATTATGTCAGACCAACATGACTGACTGCCCACTTGGATCTGTCCTCATGAAGAGTGGAAATTGGAATGTGACTCTCTGGTCTGTGGAGGGAAGATAAAGCTGCACAGCTAATTGCCCCACTTCAAAAAAGATGTTGTGAAGTCGCCTCCATGCTTGAGAGGAGACAAATGGCAAGATCCCAATTAATTACTCTCAGCATTCTACAATTAAGGTTACATCAGTCTCCAATTTTGACATACTTATTTCCTTCACTGTTTTTGCTCCAGAATTGAACCCAAACAAACAGTTACGATATTAAGCTTACTGTTCCTGTTTGATCCTTAAATCTGTTATCTTCATTATGCTGTATAATTTGCTGCTCATCCTCTACCTATAGTATGGACTAGTAATTTCCAATTTTGGTTTTGTCTCTCTCTTGACTCTGCTGGCCCTTCCTGCCAACTAACCCTCCTTTTCTATATGTAATGGTTGAAGAAATTCTGTTTCACTATATCTAAAGGAGTATGCATGCACACCAAAGCTTATACCTTGAATAAAACTTTGTTGGTCTTAAAGGTGCCTCTGGACTCAAACTTTGTTCTAATACCTTGACAGTTCAAGTAGTAATTTGCCTTCTAGTTGAATAGCTACCTAGAAACAATACCAAAAGCCTTAACTAAGCTGCACTAATGTTTGAGTCTGTAACTTAATGGAGCCTCTGCTCCACTGTTACAGTTTCCAGGTCTTGGTGTTATTGAATTGCATGCTCATAAATGGCTTGTTTTGTTTGCAAGTATGATCATTGCAACTGTTCCCTGATCATGCCCTTGGGTTTGTGGAAAATTCATAAACTGCAACTGACTTGAAGCAAGCAAGCCAAATCCCAGAACTACATGTTGTTTTCTACAGGCCATACTCAATGTGTATGTACCATCTGAAACAAACATATGCTTTAACTAGTGACTGTTTTTTAAAAAAAAACCTGGAAGATCCAGGGCAAAACACTACTGAGCAATGCATTTAAGTGACAAAACATTTATCTTATTCCTGCTTGTCTTTTGGTCTAGCTCATTCTTGAGTACTTTAGATGATGTACAGCAATAGCCTATTCCTAAGGGCAGGGCCTTATGTTGCTAAACTGCTAAGAAGCTGCTATAACTGGCATGAAAGCTCTGGCATGAAACATTCTGCCCATAAAGCCCAACTGTAACTGAAAAAGCAGTATTAGTTTGGCACACACTTGCTAACCTAACATCAGGGCAGAGATTTAGGCCAAGCTTCACTCAGTGGTGTTCCACTAAAGTGGGAAAAACTTCCATGCAGTCGCAGTTCTGTAAGAAGTGGCAAACTTGTGTCTGAAAATGGTAGTTCTTCAAATTGTATTTACTCACATGAGCAAACCATTCTCCACACAAAAGTCAGGGGTGGTTTTGTGATTCTGGGATCCCAGAAACACTGCCTTCCACTATCCTCCCTCTGGGCCAAGCAAAAGATGGTCCTCATCCTCACCCCATGTGAGGCCAGCAGCTGTGGGAGCCTGCTTTTTATTTACCTTAAATTTCTATCCCGCCCTCTCCGCAAACGGACTCAGGGCAGCTAACAATCAGTTTAAATATTTACATTTACAATTTAAAAACCAATAAAATACAATTACAATTAAAACATTCTAAAAACATTCTATGGTGCTGTCTTTAATATAGGTGGATTCTTTTCCTGATGGTGATCAGCTAGTAATCATAGCTCTTTAGAGATGTGGGGTGGCAGTCTTCTCCCGGGTCAGATGTTAAATGCCTGTCAGAACAGTTCTGTCTTGGAGACCCTGCAGAAGGTAGAAAGATCCCACAGGGCCCTTATAGCCTCTGGGAGGGCATTCCACATTCCTGGTGCTGCCACCGAGAAGGCCCTTGCCCTTGTGGAGCATAACCTGGCCTCCTTTGGTCCAGGGATGGACAGTAGATTTTGTGTCCCTGAACACAGTGCTCGCTGGGGAACATGCGGAGAAAGGCAGTCCCAGAGATAGGCAGGCCCCCGACCATAAAGGGCTTTAAAGGTCAATACAACACCTTGAAACGGACTTGGAACACAATAGGTAGCCAGTGCAGCTCTTTCAGCACAGGCTGAATGTGCTCCCAACGAGGGAGCCCCATTAACAGCCGCACCGCAGCGTTCTGCACTAGCTGTAGTTTCCGAGTCAAGGGTAGCCCTATGTAGAGAACATTACAGTGATCTATTCTCGAGGTGACCGTAGCATGGATCACCATTGCTAAGTCGGCATGCTCCAGGAAGGGGGCCAACTGCGTACCTGCCGAAGATGGAAAAAGGCAGATCTGGTAGTGGCTGCTACCTGGGCCTCTATTGTGAGAGAGGACTCCAGGAATATTCCCAAGGTCTTGACCTTAGGGGCCAGTATTAATGACACCCTGTCAAGAACAGGTAAAGGGATTTCCCTTCCCGGACCACCCCAACTCAGATAGAGAACCTCCATCTTCGTCTGATTCAGCTTTTCATTGAGGGAGCAGGGTTGTGGTTTGTTGGGGGACACAACACCACCCAGCATATGGGTCTGGGGCAGCAGTTCCGGTTGCCCATTGGCTAAGACTGTTTCTGGCAAAAATTTCTCTTTGTAGGATTGGGGGGAGGGTGTAGGTAGGTAAGTCCTCTTCTGGGTAAGTCCTCTTCTGTAGACTGAGTGATATGCTCAAGGATCTAGTACACTACTCCAGCATGAAAACAAGGCTGTAGCATTTTTTAGGAGTGAAGTGGCCTGAGACCTTTTTTAAAGGCAGGTTTTATTTTTAAAAAATCCAGTTCCACAGGGCCTGTAAAATGGAGATGTTCTACCAGGCAGCAGCTTGAACTCAAACTGTTCTTGGCCTCCTGCTATGTCCACTTGCAACGTTGTTGCTCGGTTTCATCTGCATTACTTCCATCTGATATTGATCTTGTCTGCCTGCCCCCTTTTAATTGCAGTTACATCAACCTGTATGCACACAGAGAACCCAGGAGTAGACCAGGAGTGGTGCCATCACTAGTGAACTATTAATTAAATGTAAACTGAGATACTGAATTTTAATTGTTGATATTATGTTATGTTTAAAGATATATTGACATAATCCACCCTGAGCCTGCTTGCAGGGAAGGGTGGGCTAGAAGCTGAAAAATTACATTTTAAAAGAACAGTGTGCTTGAGAGCAAAGTATTATAAGAAAATGGTGTGCTCTTCATGAAACCTCTAAGAGAATTCTGAATATTTGTACCACCCTTCTCCTTCTTTACATAAACCTCACCTAATGTATTCTCACACCAAGTTTATGGGGTAGATTAGGGGATGTTTGTTCCTGTGAAAGTACTGTAACACATTTGTTAAGGAACAAATTTTCATAAAATGTTTCCAAGTGGTCTCCAGCACAGCCTTCAGCACAGATCTTAAAAACAAAGACAAACAACTAGAACCAATACAGAACCAACCCAAACACTCACTACAGCTGGTGGATAGTGCTGTCAAGTCATAGCTGAGTTATAATGACCCTATAGGGCAGAGGTTCCCAACCCCTGGGCCACGGACTGGTACCGGTCCATGGCCTGTTAGCAACTGGGCCGTGAGTTGTATAATTATTTCATTATATATTACAATGTAATAATAGAAATAAAGTGCACAATTATATAATCTTGAAACCATTGCTCTCCCCCTGGTCCATAGAAAAGCTGTCTTCCAAGGAACTGATCCCTGGTACCAAAAAGACTGGGGAAAGCTGCTATAAGGGTTTCAAGATAAGAGACAAACAGAGGTGGTTTGCCATTGCTTATCTCTGCATAGCAATGCTGGATTTCCACGGCAGTCTCCCATCCAAGTACTAATCAGGGCCAACCCTGCAGAGCTTCTGAGATCTAACAAGATCAGGTAGATTAGACCCACCCAGTGGTAGTGATGGTTGTATAATCATTACAACTTCCCCCCTTTTAATTACTTGCATCATGGTATTTAAGAAGGTACATCGTTTGCGATAAAAAAGAAAGAAAGGTTCCTGGGCATATCTTCATTATCAAGATCTTATGTTCATAAATCATGTGTTAATGATAACCAAAGCTTGGATTTCAGGCATCTTGCTAGGTCCAAAATCTCTATGATGGGCAATTTTGTGAGTTTTACTCCTTGGTCAGTTACATTAAGTGCTCTAAACCAGAAATCCCTTCATAGCCTGCTTTGGAACTAGGTTCTATTACATAACAGGCCTTGATGAATGGCTTTGGGTTCAAGCAATCCAATACTTTCCTTGCAGCAATTGTTTACCCTCAGGGGTAGCAGGCCATGATGTTTAGGTTTCACCAGCACTTTATTATGAGCCACTCCAGAAAGTGGTTCCTCTTTCTCAATATGCTGACATGGTTTAGGCTTCCCTGAGGTTCAGATTTTTTGTAATGTTCACTATCAGGAGAAGTATCTGGAAATTATCCAAGAATAAGTGTGTTCTGCTGATAATCCATCCATCCTTGTGGTGCCCCCAAATAAATTATGGTCTAAAAACAACTGCACTAGAAATCTCTGAAATGACTACAAAGGCCCATGCAGTCTTCAGATACCCCAGTGTCCAATAGTTTATACTATTTGCAGCAGATTGTCATCAATACCCTAACATAAAGTTTATCCATATTGAATACCCAGGTCTAAACAGAAAGGAAATAGACGCAGTGGGGGTAGCCACCAGTTTAACTCCCACTGCATCTATTTCCTTTCTGTTTAGACCTGGGTATTCAATATTTCAGAACCTGAATCCAGCACCAATCAGGGCTATTCTGATGTTGATCGTAGGGTGGGGCCTGGAGATCCCCTGCTTTTACAACTGAGCTCCAACTGGCAGAGATCAGCTCCCCCAGAGAAAATGGCTGCTTTGGAGGGTGAACTCTATGGCATTGTACCTTGCATTGTACTTCCCCAAATCCTGCCCTCTCCCACCTCCAACCCCCAACGTCTCCAGGTGTTTCCCAACACAGACCTCTAGCATCCCTATCTGATAGTGGTCCTTCTGCACCAGCAGCTTCTAGTTTCCCTGCTTTTGCTTGGATATTCCACTTCCAGTGACCATTCCCTCCACATTGTTGGCAGATGTTGTTTGGCCTGGGACCCCCTTGGGGAACTGTTGCTGTTGTTTGTCTTCCAAATCTGTTTGCGAATTGCTTTGCCAGTGGGCCTTTTCTAACTGCTCAGAGGCAAGTTATTCCTGGAAGGCTGCTGATGTCATGAAAGAGTCATCTGAATGAATAGCAGATACCATTAAGGAAACACTAATTTCTGCTTCTACACTCTGTACTTGGCACACAATAGTCCATTGGCTTGTCAAAAATAGCATCTACTGTAGCATGCAGGCTATGCTAACCTGTTCATCCATTTTCAAAACTCGGTTTTCACACAGCATGCCTTCATGGCCTCCTCCTCTCTGCATTGCCAGCTCCACATCTCATTGGCCAGGATGAGCTTCATTTAAATTGTCACTTGGATGGGGAGAAGTAGGAAAAGTTCTCTCAAAAACCCTTCTCAGGATGTCAGAGTAAGAATGATAATAATTCAAAGGACCAATTATACTCAGGCAACTAAATATTATTCAAAAGGATTGGCATTTATTATGTTTATTATTATATTTCTAATTACCTAGAAACTGAAAGATTAGTCACCTTTTAACCATACTGTTGACTTATAAAGCCTCAGTTATGGAAATATATATATATATATATAACAGTAAAGAAATAGCTTATATTCCTTGGGTTGTTTTGGGGGTTGGGATTTTTTTTTTGTCAAGGCAAGAGATGTTGAGAGGCGGTTTGCCATGGCCTGCCTCCACGTCGCAGCCCTGGACTTCCTTGGTGGCATCCAAATACTGGCCAGGACCAACCCTGCTTAGCTTCCCAGACCTGATGAGATCAGGCTAGCCTGGGCTATCCACGTCAGAACAGGTATATGTAAGTCAGACATCACACCGTTGAAATTTACTTTCGCTGCCTGTTTTGAGTAGATTGCTTCAACCATTCCAGAGTACTTTTCCCCACAACCAATTGCTGCCAATGACATCTTAATAAAATTCCAATTAACATTATCGAACGCCTTTTCTGCATCTACCAGGATAGTAGCAAATTCTTTGTCAGGATGCTCCTTATAGTACTCGATCAAGTTTAGTAGTATCCTCACGTTCTGACTCATCAGACGACCTGGAACAAAGCCGGTTTGGTCTTCATGAATTAGGCCGGCGATAACCTTCTTTAATCTGTTTGCCAATATAGCAGCAAATATCTTGTAGTCACTATTCAATAATGAAATTGGCCTATAATTCTTAATTTCTGACGGATCCGTACCTTCTTTGTGAATAAGTGAAATTAATGCTTCTTTCCATGAATCTGGAATCTCTCCTAAATTGTAAACATTCTCAATTACTTTCTTGAAGGGAAGCAATAATAGATCTTCAAAAGTTCTAAAAAATTCAATCGGAAATCCATCCGGACCTGGAGTCTTGTTAGTTTTTTGTGCTTTAATTGCTTCCATTATTTCCTGCATTGAAATAGGATTCTCCAAACTTGTTTGCTGTTCCTTCGTTAATTGGTTCATTTTCAGATCTTTCATATAATCCTCTTGCTGTAATTTCACAATATTTTGTTTTCTATACAGATTCCCATAAAATCTTTGAATAATGTCTTTCAGCTGCGCATTTTGAAACACTTCCTCATTGTTTTCATTTTTCAGCATCTTTATGATCTTTTTCTCTCTTTCCTTCTTCAGCCTGTAGGCCAACCATCTGCTTACTTTATTTGCGTTTTCAAAATGATTTAATCTTGTCCATTTTAATTTTTTCTCAATTTCTTCAGCCAAAAGCATGTTTATCTGATGCTGGATAAAAGTAATTCTATTCTTCCTTTCTTTTAGATTGCCAGTTTTCTGTTGGTTCTCGTAGTACTTCAGTTTTGTTATGAGTTCATTATAAGATTTCCTCTGGTCTCTCTTCCTCTTCACTGAGTATCTAATAGCGACACCTCTAAAGAAAGCCTTAAATGCATCCCAGATAACTGGAATCTTCGTGTCCTTCTCTACGTTCAAAGTGAAGAATTCCTTTATTTCTTTTTTAGCTATTTCCAAGAATTGGGGTTCTTTCAAAATTTGCAAATTTAGTGACCATCGATAGCTTCTTGGCTGCTCCTGAAAGACTAACAAAATTGGACTATGGTCAGCATACGACTGCGGGAGTATATCTGCTTGATTAATAGACAATATCATGCTCATGGATACCCAAGACATGTCTATTCTTGACCAAGATTTCTGTGCATGGGAATAGAAAGTAAAATCTGTTGTATTCGGATTTTTGGTTCTCCAGGCATCCACTAAGTTTAGTTCTTCCGCCATTTTCAAAAAAGCATTGGGTAGTGCATTCCGGCTCTTCTTCTTTTTTCGCGGGTCATCATATTTTTTGTCCTTTTCGGTGTCAAATATTACATTATAGTCTCCAACAATGCAATATCTATCTGAGTTGAATTCTCTAAGTTTAAGAGAAAGTGCTTGGTAAAATTTTTCTTGATTTTCATTGGGGGCATAGATATTAGCAAGAATTGTCTTGAGACCATTTAATTCCAATTCAACCAAAATAATTCTTCCTTGTTCGTCCGAATATAAACAACTTGATTTAATTTGTGGAGATATAAATATAGCCACCCCCTTCTTCTTTTTAAGGGGATCACATGAGGAGTATAAGACACCCAATTTCTTATTCTCTAAGTACTTCAGGTTGTCCCTTCTAATATGAGTTTCTTGCAGACAGATGACTTGTGCACAGGATTTTTTTAGTTGTTGAAAAATCTTCCTTCTTTTTCCAGGTTCATTCAGACCGTTAACATTCAGAGAGAGAATTTTAGTTTCCGACTTGGGATTCATTTGGAAGATCTATACTATCAGATATCTTCGCTTGATCTTTTTTGCTCTGAAGCCTAGTTTTAACCTTTTCAGATTTCTTTTTTGGAGTCTCGTCAGTGGACTTCTTAGCACCCTCTGTTTCTGTTTCTTGTTCTTCTCCTGAATCAGAGCCATTTCGCTTCACAAATTCATCCCAAAAGTCCTCCATCTTCTCTTCTGTGGTGATATTGTATCTCTTAGCCTGGAATGTGAAGAAGAGACCCTGAGGGATTAGCCATCTAAATTGGATTTCATGCTTAATTAGCCAAGTAGACAATTTCTTGAACTTAAACCTTCTTTGGCGTACGCTCCAGGGTAGAACAAGGTACCAGGCAGGGATGTCGGTTATCCCCTTTGTTATTCATCTTGACGCTAGAACCCTTAATTAAGAAGATTAGAGAAGATACACGTATTCAAGGAACCAGAATAAAGGACGTGGAATATAAGACGTTGGCATTTGCAGATGACTTGGTTTTTATTTTGGAACAACCCATTTCTTCGGTATCTTTTTTGAAGCAAAGGTTGTCAGAATTTGGAGAAATTTCGGGGTTTAAATTGAATGTTGCTAAGACAAAAATTCTGGCGAAAAATATGGAGAAAGATCGAATTGAAATATTAGAACAGCTCTCAGGTTTCAAGTATGAAAAGAAGATAAAATATCTTGGAATTCAGCTGACAAATGATCTTAAGACCTTATACAGAGATAACTACGAGAAAATTTTGAAAGAAATACGTAATGACCTGATTATCTGGAAGGACCTTCAGATTTCATTTTTAGGTAGAATCGCTACAATAAAAATGAACATCCTCCCACGGATTTTATTCCTTTTTCAAACAATTCCAATTATTTTGCCCAGATCTTTTTTCCAACAACTCAATTCTATGATCAAGATTTTTATTTGGCAAGCCAAGAAGCCCAGAATAAAACTGAAAGTACTTCAAGATAGTAAATTAAGAGGTGGCCTGGCTCTCCCAGACTGGAACCTGTATTATAAGGCGTCTTGCATTGCATGGTTGAGAGCCTGGTGCAAGTTGGATAATAAGAGATTAATGATTCTAGAGGGTGCCGGACTGGGAGAATGATGGCATAACTATATGTGGTACCGAACTCCTGTAAAAACGGGCCGCTTCTTCAGACATGAAATAAGAAAATCCTTGTTCAAGATTTGGGATGAAATCAAAGTGCAATATACTTATACTCCAAAGTGGCTATCTCCAATAGAGGCCTTGAATCACCCCAATCTATATGACTGGGACAATCCACAAGACTACGCATACTTATTAAATAATCAGAATGAATTGATCGAGGAAGAACTTTCTAAGTTAAATTGGTGGCTTCAGTGCCAAGTTAAATCAAGATTCCAGAAAGATAAAGAAAAAGGTTTCTCCAGTAAACTTATTGAACTAGATCTTATCTTGGACTCTAAGCATAAGATAATTTCCAAAGTATACGATTGGTTACTACAGACCAAAATGCAAGATGAAGTCGTAAAAGAAACATGGATCCGTTGGTTAAAAGACTTTGGCTATAACATAGATATCGAAGAGTGGGAAAAACTGTGGAAACGGAACTTAAAACTAATAAGACCAGCAGATCTTAAAGAAAATCTATATAAAATGGTACATAGATGGTACCTTACTCCAGATAGACTGGCAAAAATATACCCCACATACTCAAATAAATGTTGGAAGTGTCAAGGAGCTAAAGGATCGCTATTTCATATATGGTGGCAATGTAATCGAGCGAGAAAATATTGGTCTCAAGTTAATATTTGGATTCAAAAAATCTTAAAGGTACAACTTAACCATGTTCCAGAATTGTATCTGTTAGGTATCTGTAGACAAAACCTCCCTATACCAAAATTGAAGCTGGTATTATATATAGTCACTATCGCCAGGATTTTGTACGCTAAATACTGGAAGACGAACAATATTCCTAATAGGGAGGAATTTATTAACAAGTTGTTAGATACCGCCGAATCTGATTTAATGTCCACAAGATTAAGAGATGGTAATTTGCAAAAATGTCAGGAGGAATGGGAACCCGTGTATAATTGGGCAAAAAGCAGAGGTTTTGATTTGGAGCAATAAAAACTTATTCGTAATCTCATCCTTTCCATCTCCCAGGGTGTGGGTGTGGGCAAATGTGTTGTATTATTGTTATTTGTGGTTTGATTGTGTGTTGATATATGTCTATGTTTTTACTTTTCTTGTTTCTTTTTGTTGTGTTTATTTCTTGTCATGTATATCTATCTCTTTTATAATAAAAAAAAATTTTTTTTTCAAAAAAAAAAAAAGAACAGGTATATGTAATGTAATGTAATGTAAAATTTTATTTATATCCCGCCCTCCCCCGCCGAAGCAGGCTCAGGGCGGCTAACAGCACTTCAAGTAAACAATACAATACAATACAATAATAAAACATTAAATTCACATTAAAATTCACATTAAAACAATCAATAATTAAAACATTATTGGCGGTAAACATTATTAATCTAACTGTAAACATTAATTCAGTTATTAGTAAACACCTGTTTGAAGAGGACGGTCTTGCAGGCCCTGCGGAACTGATCTAAGTTCCGCAGGGCCCGCACCTCCTCTGGGAGCTGGTTCCAGAATTGTGGGGCCGCAGTGGAAAAGGCCCGAGTGCGGGTGCTTTGAAGTTTGACTTCCTTTGACCCAGGGATATTCAGTCTGCTTTTTCCCACTGACCTCAGTGCTCTCTGGGGCTCATATGGGGAGAGACGGTCCCTCAGGTAGGTCGGTCCTTGGCCATATAGGGCTTTAAAGGTTATGACCAGCACTTTGTACTGGATCCGGTATACAATCGGCAGCCAGTGCAGTCTGCACAGCCCCGGCCATATATGCTCCCATCTTGGGAGACCAAGTAACAGCCTGGCTGCCGCATTCTGCACCAGCTGCAGCTCCCGGGTCCGGTACAGAGGCAGCCCCATGTAGAGAGCGTTACAGTAGTCCAGTCTTGAGGTGACCGTCGCGTGGATCACCATTGCTAGGTCCTGACGCTCTAGGAAAGGAGCCAACTGCCTCGCCCGCCTCAGATGGAAGAATGCTGACTTGGCAGTGGCTGTTATCTGGGCCTCCATTGATAATGAAGGCTCCAGTAAGACACTCAGGCTCTTTACCCGCTGCGCTGTCTTCAGCGGCGCCCCGTCAAAGACCGGGAGAGATATTTCCTTCCCCAAAGTGCCACGACCCACATGGAGAACCTCTGTCTTCGCTGGATTTAACTTCAGCCCACTCAGTCTAAGCCACGTTGCAACAGCCTGCAAAGCCCGGTCCAGGTTCCCCGGGGCGGAGGTGGGCCGGCCGTCCATTAGTAGATAGAGCTGGGTGTCATCTGCGTATTGATGGCAACCCAGCCCAAATCTCCGGGCAATCTGGGCGAGGGGGCGCATATAGATGTTAAATAACATCGGGGAGAGAACTGCTCCCTGGGGCACCCCACAGTCTAGTGTGCGCCTCTGGGATCGCTCACCCCCAATCGGCACCCTCTGTCCCCGACCCATGAGGAAGGAGGAAAGCCATTGTAAGGCCAGCCCCTCAACCCCTATGTCGGCGAGGCGGTGGATCAACAACTGATGATCAACTGTATCAAATGCAGCCGACAAATCTAATAACATCAGTATTACCGCACCGCCTCGATCCAGTTGCCGCTGGAGGTCATCCACCAAGGCGACCAGGACCGTCTCCGTCCCGTGGCCTGGACGGAAGCCAGACTGGCACGGGTCTAAGATAGAAGCGTCATCTAGAAATCTCTGTAGCTGCAACGCCACTGCCCTCTCGATAATTTTACCTAAAAATGGTAAATTGGACACCGGTCGGTTTGTAAAAATAAAAAGAACATCAGTTGTGGTATTTCTTCTGTTACTGTAAATGCTCCCCTGGAACTAGGACAGATTTAATTGTACTTTTATATAAATACTGAAATAAACTGGAGAGGTCTGTGTTTTGTTTATTTAAAAGGAACCAAAATGCTCCATGAGTAATTAATGTAGGTAAAAGATTCTGGAGAACACAGAATAAGGAATGGAAACCTATAACAGCTGCCATTTTAAACAAGCTTTTGTAGAGTTGCCAGCCTCCAGGTAGGGCCTGGAGATCTTCCACTTTTACGACTGATCTCCAGCTGGCAGAGATCAGTTCACTTGGAGAAAATGGCTGCTTTGAAGGGTGGACTCTAGGGCATTGTACCATGCTGAGGCCCTCCCTCTCCAAAATGTGCCCTTTCCCACATCCATCCCCCAAAGTCTCCAGGTATTTTCCAACCCAGACTTGGCAACTCTATTGCACACTCCTGCCACCATCATTGGTAAAATTTACAGGGCTGTTAGAAGCAGCTACCTGGCTAAGACAGGCCAAAAGTACAGCTTCCATTTTCAGCATCAGTTTACTTCAAAGAATCAGATTGCTGACTGGCCAGGTGAGCCCAGAAACCTGAAGGATGTATTCTCCAACTCAGAGTCATAGAACTTAGTTAAAGGAGATGAGACCATAACAGCCAGAAGATACTGCTTGCTGAGAGCAATTAGGCCACAGGTGAAGGTCATGCTCCTAATACATAGATCAGGCCTGAACAGTCCAGAGACTTTTAACTACCAGTCAATCATGGAGCAAATGTTGCATTCTCTTATTCCTTTTTGCACTGGAATTGTACACACAATTCCAGATGCATTTGCCAGAGCCTAGCTTAGGTCCTGTCCTCTAGAATCTTATCAATATGACCTGAAGACCTCTTGAAACCAACTCTTCTTGCTAGAACATGGAAAATTCCATAGGTCCTTCTTCAACCACTGCAAACTGTAAACAAGAAGGTCTGAGTATCCATAGGTGGAAGAAGATGAATCAAAGGTTCAAAGATAAAGCTGTGTCGGAAGAAAATCAGCCTTGGTTGCTGTCAGAGCAGAGATGTGAAGGAATTTGCTGATCTCATCAACTCTTCTTAGTCACAGTGGCTGGCAGCCAGTTCTATTGTCCTACATGAGAGTAAGCAGTGAAAGTTGTCATGATTTGCGGCAAGGTATCCACAGCAACACTTCTATCTATCCCACTAAACGTTGGTGTTACCTGTGCCAAGGATGGGTGTATAGATACCAACCTACCTGAAGGTGGTGACCCAGCATAGTTGTCATGGAACCCATAAGAGCATCTACTCCAAAAAGGGGGTTGTCATAGAAACAATGTTGTCTCTATAGCAACTATGTGCTATTCTTTTCTCTTCTGACTGCACTGTAGTTAAAGAACTTGCAGGTAATGCCTGTTTGTTGCAAAAGAGAGCTTCTTTGGCAGATGGCTAAAGGAAAACTGAGGCAATTGTTCCTGGATTCCTCTGGTTGGTTCTACCTATGGCATCTTTAAATATCAAAACAAATTTCTCTCATTGGTGATGATGATGTGGATGATGATGATGTGGATCCATGAGGATCCAAAAATGATGTGGATCCATGAGGATCCGTGGTCCAAAAGCAAGTTTTTGGTCCCTGGCGCTGCCACGAAGCCGTGGATCCACGATTTCTGTGGTGGAAACTCTGCCCATGGACATGGTATGTGACTGGATGGAGGGCTTGGGGGGATCCAAGGCAAAGATCACGTGGATCCATGAGGATCCGTGATCCAAAAGCAAGTTTTTAGTCCCTGACGCTGCCACCAAGCCGTGGATCCACGATTTCTGTGGTGCAACATCTGCCCATGGACATGATATGTGATTGGCTGGTTATCTTGGGGTGGCCCAAAGTAAAAATCATGAGGATCCATGGTTTGGAAACATGTTTTTTCACTGCTGAGGTGCCACAAATTCGTGGAGGCATGATTTTTCTGGTGCTGCCTATAGTCTAAGAGAGGATCTACAACATGATGGTGGTTTGATTTCATTTCACCATAAAAATCATATGAATTCATGAGGATCCGTGCTTTGGAACCCAGTTTTTGCACTGCTGAGGCTCCACGAATTCGTGGAGGCATGATTTTTGTGGTCCTGCCTATAGTCTAAGACAGGATCTATAGAATTACAGTGGTTTGATTTCATTTCAATGTAAAAATGATATGAATTCATGAAGATCCATGTAGATCCGACTTTTACCCAGACCCCTGGATGGTATGGTTAGGGCAAGGTGTACAATAGGGAAAGAAGGAGCATTTTTCCCTGGTTTGATTTAGTTCTTCTGTTCACAATTTTATAATGCCTGTATATAGTTATAAATTTTAAATAAATACTTTGTTTAAAAAGGTATTTCCTCTGTACCACATAGGTTCCCCAACCACCTTAGACCGCTCTACTGCAAAACAGGAGTTCAGGGAAGGGGGAAGGCATACAGTTGGCAAGGATGCCAATCCTCCAGGGGTCTCCCAAAGAAGGCATTTGGCCTCTGGGTTAACCAGGTGCTGGGTTGGCAAAGGACCTTGAGGCCAGGCTTCAGAACTGGCAGGAAGGGGGATTGGGAGTCCTGTTCCTCTCTGTCAGGAACCCCCAAACTGAACAGGTGGCAGCTTATCCTAGTGGGCAGGAAGATTAGCTCCCTTCAGGAGTTGGCAACTCAAAAGGGAGTTGAAAGGACCGGGTCTGAAGGCAGAATTGAGCCAGTACCGCCACATAAGTGCTCAGATAAAAAAACCCCTGGGAAGTATCCTTTTGTGCTGCTGAAGAAAAGTATGCGTTGGGCAGATTGCACTTGTTCCTTGGCCTGGTTCTTCTGCACATTAAGCCGGAACTCATGGATCTTTTCAGCAAATAGTGGTGCTCTTCTCAGTACAAGGAATCTTCCTCTGATGCAGACTCTAGCACATTTCTCCCTCCCCGCTGCCAGGTCCTTGTAGGTTGGTTAGTCAGTATCACCCCTGCTTTGGCTTGTTCTCAGGGTTGTTGTGGGCAAAACTGGTTCAATAGCAACATCTGGTGGTAGCAATGTGGAAAAGTGGAGTGCCATTCAGAAACAAAGCAGTTTTTGCACAACATATATAGCCCAGTAAGAGGTCCTCATTTATGTCACTTTTATTTCCCATTTTCCAGTCAACCATCTCCAAAAGCAATTCACATCAGTTAAGAGACAAAAGCCTCAGCTCCAGCAGGCTTACAAGATTATTCCAAAGGGGCAGCCATGCTAGTTTGATATAGCAAAATAAAATGAAAGTCCAGTAGCATCTTAAAGATTAACAATATTTATTTTAATATGAGCTTTTGTGAGTCACAGCTTACTTCCTCAGATCCTACTAACAGCATACAGACTCTCCTGTTCCTGTAAATTGAGAACAGAATTAAGATTTTAAGCAGGAACTTCATAGATCATTCACTTAGCCAGCATACTACATTAACACCCATCCCAATAAATTAGGGCATATTCTGGCATGTATTAGATTTTTCAGATCCTCCAGGATCAACTACATGACAAAACATTGTTCTGACTGGATCAGTAAGACTGACTAGCTGGCAAACCTAGTATGGAAAAAGAAACTTGACAGTTTCAGGCCAACAACATGATCCTTGAATCCAGCTAGTGGTACATCTGCACCACTCTCCTGTATGTACCTTTTACTAAAGGTGGCATAAAAGTTTTGTAAATAAAGCTGGTGTTGCAGGATCCCAGAGTCTTTGAGAAATTAAATTGGCGGGATCCTGCTATGGATGGGCAGGCAAGCAGCTGGATGGGAAAAGGTGCTTTTCCCAGTTCCCAACACCAAAACCAGCTATCTTTAGAACTGTAGGCATTTACCCCCTCCTACCCCCCCCCCGGGCCCCTGGATCAGTTAGCTTCTGAAGGAAGAATACCACAAGGATCCACTTATAGACTAGCTTATGCAGACAGCAGCAGCTGAAGGCTGATTTTTGGTCTTATGACTGTCAGTATATATTATTGGTTTTAAAATCTAGCTGCTGCTGCTATATGTTCTAAAGACTACATTTTATTTTATCTTGGCTTGTCCTCTGTCTGTTTTATTATGCTGTTTTAACATGTTTGTAAGCTGTTTTGAATGGTCGGAAAAGAGGGATATAAATATTTTGAACAAACACGTGTAGCAGAGATGGGACGAAGGGAATGAACGGAAAGATGGACATGTTAAGAAATAAAAGCATTCAGTAAAATTAAAAAGAGGACTGCAAAACCAACCTCTTTTGTGTGAAGCTTTGGTGGAAACCTATGATTATAGTTATGCAAAATAGTAAAGAGTCCAGTAGCACCTTTAAGACTAACACAGCTAATTCCTCTAGACCGGCAGTTATGCCTTATCAGGTGAATTGAGACAAGTCACTATCCCCCAAGTACTGACCTAGGGTATATTGCGGGGTGGCCAAACTTGCTTAACATAAGAGCCACACAGAATAAACATCAAATGTTTGAGAGCTGTAAGACATGGATGTCGAAGGAAGGAAGAAGGACGGATGGGGGAGGGGAGAGGTGGAAAGCAACTTTAAATGTATTCTCCAAGCCACCGGATTTACTTTTCCAAGCCAGCTGATGGGATGTTGAGGGCTTCAAGAGCCTCACAATATGTGTGAAGAGCCACATGTGACTCCCAAGCCGCAGTCCCGGCCACCCCTGGTATATACTATCTGGCAGTGAGGCACATGTAAGACAAAGGGTAATCCATATCACATCCCATGATCTGCCACTATGCATCGCTTCTTGATCTTTTTCTGATACTGAATGCTCCATTCAGCTTCAGTATGAAACGACCCTTGGCACTTACCGTGAGGGGTCCTTCTCCTAAGAGGACAGGAGGACATCTTGGGTGTTTCCCACCGTCCAATCAGGGAGGCAGGAATCTTAAAAAACTTCCCCTTCCTGTGGATGTGGGAACCACCCTCCTTCCAGTTCGGGTGACTCCGAGAAGCAGTAAAGAACTCTCGCAACCATCGCTGCTATGAAAAAAGGTGAGCTAACTGGTGGTCGGTACAAAAACTTGGCATGAGCCTCCCAAACCGACTGAAATAAACTCGTATAGAAACTGAGAAAAAACATGTAAACTACAGGTAGCCTGTGTTAAAGAGTAATCAACAGCTGTAGGTGAGACTACAGGAGAAGAAGTTAGATCCAGATACATAGATGCTGCCCAGGGTAGGACGATAGAAGAAGGGGAGGGCAAGATGTCCTCCTGTCCTCTTAGGAGAAGGACCCCTCACGGTAAGTGCCAAGGGTCGTTCTCCCTAAGAGGCGGAGGACATCTTGGGTGCTCCCATAGCAGTATGTCATACAGGGTGGGATCGTCCTACTCAGGCAGCACGTGTTGCAGGATTCGTCTGCCAAAGTTGCGTCCGCCGACACATATGCGTTCAACTTATAGTGTCGGATGAAAGTGGAGATAGATGCCCACGTAGCTGCCTTGCACACCTCCTCTATGGAGGCATTCCTGTTGAAGGCAGCATTGGTGGCCGCACTCCTGGTTGAGTGTGCAGTGATCCCTGGTGGTACTTGAAGGTTTAACGCCTTATACGCCTCCGATATACACTGCTTGATGGCGTAGCTAATTGCTGATTTGGACATCTTCTGTCCCAGTCTAGGAGCCGCTATATTAATGAACATGAAGTCTAATTTTCGGATAGATTCAGTTTTGTAAGATAGACCTTAATTGCTCTTCGCACGTCTAAGGTATGCCATGTGCGCTCCTTGGGATGCTTGGGATCCGGACAGAAGGATGGTAAGTTGATCTCTTGACTCTGATGGAATCTAGAAGAGACCTTCGGTTGGAAGGTAGGGTCCGGATAGAGGACCACCTTGTCCTTGTGGAACACACACACAGTTCCCTCTTAACCGATAAGGCCCCGATCTCTGAAACTCTTCTGGCTGATGTTATTGCCACCAGAAAGATGGTCTTCATACGCATGAACTTTAGGAATACAGAACTTAAGGGCTCGAAAGGAGGACCTGTTAGGGCCGAGAGTACCAGGTTCAATCTCCAGGTAGGAAACCGATGTACTTGTGGTGGAGAACTCATGGAGGCTCCTCTAAGGAAGCGTCGAATATGGGGGTGAGATGAGAGGTCCACGCCGTCCACCTGCTGGAGAACTGAGGATAAGGTTGCCACCTGACGTTTGAGGGTAGCTGGCTTCAATCCAGAATGGAGACCGTCCTGAAGGAACTGTAGGATCTTGGGGACAGAAGGATGCAACGGGTCCACGGCTTTTCTCCGACACCATCTGTGGAAGGCTTTCCAGGACATGTCATAGATCCGCGTTGTGGAGCTTTTTCTGGATGCTAGGATGGTGATCGTCACGTCACTTGCATAACCAAGATCTAGGAGAGAGCGCCGTTCAACCTCCAAGCGGTCAACCTCAGCCAGTCTGTATGAGGATGCCACACCGGGCCCTGTAACAGCATGTCTGGACAGATTGGTAAGTGAAGCGGCTCCGCTACTGACATCTGTTGGATTGATGAGAACCAGTGACGTCGCGGCCACCAGGAAGCAACCAGAATGACGTCGGCCCTTAGCAGCCTGATCCTTCTGAGCAACCTCGGAATGATCGGGATTGGGGGAAAGGCGTATAGAAGGCCTTGCGGCCAGGGAGAAGTTAATGCGTCCGTGGCCTCCGCTTGGTAGTGGTAGTACCTCGTGTAGAATCGAGGAAGCTGGTGGTTCTGAGAAGACGCAAAGAGGTCCAACACCGGCGGGCCGAAGCGTTAAGAAAAGCTTCTTGTTGGGAGACCACTCTCCCGATTGAATGCTCTCCCGGCTGAGCCAGTCCACCTTGATATTGCAAGTCCCCTTGATATGCTCCGCCCTTATGGACTTTAGATGTCTCTCCGCCCATTCGAACAGTTTCACGGCCTCCTTGCGAAGGGAAGTCGACCTGGACCCCCCTTGATTGTTTAAATAGGCCTTGGCAGCGATATTGTCCGTTCGCACGGAGTTCCAGAAGGTTGATGGGAAGATTCGCCTCCTCGGGTGTCCACTGGCCCTGGGTAGGTATCTCGTTGAGGGTCGCCCCCCAACCTGAAAGTCTGGCGTCCGAAAGGAGCTGTATTTCCTTCTCTACGAGGAACGTTCTCCCCTGACGCAGGTTGTGGTCCTTCGTCCACCACAGGAGACTCTCCTTGACCTTCTTGGGAACAGACAACGACATAGGGCGCTTCTCCATGATCTGGATCTGATAAGGGCGCAAAAACATCTGAAGTTGTCTGGTGTGAAAAGCGACCCCATTGAAGCGCCTCCAGATTTGAGACTAGAAGACCCATAAGTCGTGCCAGGGTCTGGAGAGATGACAATGGTTCCCGCACTAACTGGAGCACCAATGCCTTGGTCCTCAGTATCTTGTCTTCTGGGAGGAAAACAGAATTCATCCTTGTGTCGATGACCATACCCAGATGTTGTAGCCTCTGGGACGGTTGTAAATGACTCTTGGGAATGTTGATTATGAACCCGTGTTGTTGAAGACAGGATATGGTGTGTATAACGTCCTGCTCCGCACTCTCCCTCAACGAGGATCTTATCAGCAGGTCGTCGAGGAAGGGGTGCACATGTATCCCTCTCTGTCTGAGGATTGCAATCAGGTTCACCAACACCTTGGTGAACACCCGTGGTGCCGTCGCCAGGCCGAAGGGTAAGGCTCTGAATTGGTAGTGAGTCCCATTTACGCAAAAAACGAAGAAACTTGCGATGTGCTGGGAGGATTGGAATGTGCAGATATGCCTCTGTTAGGCCCAGAGAAGATATGTAGTCCTGATGGTGCAGGGACTCCGTTATAGATTTGATGGACTCCATCCTGAAGTGACGGAGGTTGATATGTCTGTTTAAAAAATTTCAGGTCTAGAATCGCTCTCCAGCCCCCGTTTTTCTTGGGCACCGTGAAGAAGATGGAATAGACGCCTTGACCTCTCTGCAATGGAGGAACAGGTTCTATCATTGCAATTTGCAGCAAATGTTGAGTTGCTTTGAGGGTGATGCTTTTTTGTTCTGGGTTTGAGCGAAGAGGAGACACCAAGTAACGAACAGGAGGTGCCCTTTTGAATTCTATGGGGTAACCCCATGAAACAATTTCCAACGTCCAAGCATCGACCCTCGAGGCCGCCCACGCCTGCTGGAAGTGTAGTAGATGGCCCCCCACTGGAATAGAATTCCAGTCATGCTTTGTTGGGCTTGGGGCCCTTCTCAAATTTGTCGGACCTATCGGGCTGATTCCTCTGGAATCGTGAATTGGAGAAGCCCTTTTGGAAACTCTGTTTGGACTGTCCCCAGGTTGTTCTTCTGAAGTCCTGTTTTGGTTTGGAGAAGCTGGAGGAGGCACGAAAGGAACCAGACCCGAAGCTTCTCTTATCGGAGCGTCGCAGATACTTGGGCATGGCCTTTTTCTTATCCCGTGTTTCCACCAGGATCTTATCCAGGGTGTCTCCAAATAGCTTTTCTCCCTGGAATGGGTATGCTGACACGATGGACTTTGAGTGCACGTCTGCCGGCCAAGCCCGGAGCCATAACCCCCGCCTTGCTACAGTGCTTGATGCCATTGCTCTAGCGGAGAAAGTGAGGGCATCTAATGAGGCATCCGCTGAAAATTCGGAGGCCCTAAGGAGTCTGCTGGTACCTTCCAGGACCCGTTTATCCACATCCGGCAGTAGCTGAGTAAGCCGTCTTATCCAGACGATCGCTGCTCTGGAAACTATAGAGGTGGCCGCAGCTGCCTTGATGGCCAGAGCCGTAGCTTCGTGGCTCCTCTTCAAGGCCAAGTCTATCTTTTTGTCCCAGTTGTCTCGCACCGAGCCATGGCCATCCTCAGCTAACAGACTGTAAGGCTGTTAGGCTAACAGACTGTAAGGCTGCGATTGGTGCATCCACCAATGGTACTTGCAGCATATCGTTAGCAAAGGCAGGTAATTCATAGAGCTTCTTGATAGAATTGGGTACCTGTCTGTTGGTACTAGGTTTGGCCCACTCAGATTTCAACTGACGCTCAAAGAACTCAGGGAAGGGAAAAACCTTTTCAGAGGATCTGAATCTGGGGAAAAACTCCGTATTTCCCTTGGGTTTGTTTCTGGGGTTGGCTAGTGGGTGGGGAGACTCCTGCTCCTCGGGTGATGCTTGTAAGTCTAGAGCAGACAGCACCTTGGCTAAAAGAGGTTGGAACTCTTCTGCCTTGAAAAAACCGTGATGAGGGTTCCGGAACTGCAACGTCCTCTATCTCCTCATCAGATAAGAATTCGCCCTCCTCCCGATCTCCCCCATAGGAATCATGAGAGTGGGTCTCAGAAATGGATCTTTCGCTCTCCATCTGGTCACAGAGCAGAGGTTTCTTTGAAGCCCTATGGTGGCTGGAGCTACCTCTGGACCTCTTTGGAGAAGGTGATCTGGAGGGGGAACTGGACCTGGGGGACCTGGGTCTCCTATGGCCAGATGCCCTGACTGCTGCCCCCACCGTCTGCTTTATTGATTCAAGAAACTCAGTAAAAAAGGAGGGCCCCATAAAGGGTACGTTACCCAAGCCCGACTGGGGCTGGCAGGTCTGCGTGGCTTCCAGCGCAGGTTGGATCACATCTGCAACTGAGTCTCCCGCCAGGAGGTTGGCATCGGGACGTTCCTGCGTCTGGAAGCTGCATGGCTGAGGTCTGTCCCCGTTTCGCGCCTTTTTGCGCTCCCCAAGATGGCCGCTGCCAGTGGGGAAGAGCCCTGACGAGGAAGCCTCCTCCGTGGCTGGGGAAGACCAGCGCCGCCTGCGTTCGCCTTTGGGTTTTCTCGCCCCTACAGGGCACGTTGCCGGTAGCCGAGGCAAGCTTAGAAGACATGCCGGCTCCGGAGGCGGGCCTCTCGGTTCCGCGCCAGGCGTCAGGAACCAGGTCGTCGTCCATGAACGCGTCTCTTGACCGACGCGTCATTTTCCCTCTCCTCTGCGGCTTGAATGCTGTGCGCTCGGCCGCGGCTTGAGTTTAAACAGCCGCGCCGCTTCTGAAGCGCTGAAGAAAGTGGGGGGGGGGAAAGGAGGCAGAGAAGCTGAGAGGGACTGAAGGACGGATTGAGAAGGCAGAAAAAAAAATCTGAGGTAGAATATCAGGAGATGAACAACAAGGTAGGAACTGAGGGGAAAGAAAAAGTATCTTTTTTTTTTTTTTTAAGAGATAGGCAAGTAATGAGAAAGGGTAGGAACCTAGCCTAAACGCTGCTACTCCCTGTCGAGGCAGGAAATAAACTGGAAGGAGGGTGGTTCCCACATCCACAGGAAGGGGAAGTTTTTTAAGATTCCTGCCTCCCTGATTGGACGGTGGGAAACACCCAAGATGTCCTCCGCCTCTTAGGGAGAACAAGGAAATACTAAGAACATAAAAATCATCATGCTGAATGACACTATTCAAGATCTGACCAGTCCAACATTTAGTTTCCCACAGTTGTCATCTCCTTTGGGAAATTCATGGGCAGAGAATGAAGGAGAAAGGCCTCATGGGCTCAGTAAGAGCGATGGTTTGCATTCAGAAAGCCCAGGTTCAATCCCTGGCATCTCCCATTAAGGGATCCCCAGGTATCTGCCTAATGTGGAAACCCACTGCTAATAAGAGTAGACAATACTGTGCTGGATAAACCAATACTTTAACTCTGCTTATGTCTGCTTCTATCCAATGAGCCAGGTAGGAACACCCAATTCAGTCCTCAGTTGAGTCCTCATACACAACAGCTTCATAGGAAGCAGATGCTTATTCCCTGTAGGTTGTTGTCTAAACATGGTATTCAGATGTATGTTGCTTCTGAATATGGTGGTTCCATTTCAGGTCCAATAGTAACTGATGGGTCTCTACTGCTGGCCGCCATTGGAAATAGAATGCTGAATGAGATGAATCAGACAAAGGTCCAAAATGTCAGTTCCTACGTTCTTTGATGCTTAAGATTGCAGTGCTGTATGCACCTCCTTGGGGTAAATCCTATTCAATTCAATGGCCATCATATGTATGTTGTACTTCAAAGGAACAGGCTGTAAGAATGCAGCCAGCATTCCCATTACCCTGTGAGAAGTCTGTATGCATAGTACAGAGCATATCTTAATACAGATGTGCATTGCTGGAGAACACAGGCATTGCTGGACAAGCTGCCCTTCAGGGCTCTCTACCCACGACTGCTGTTTCTTATGGATTCTGTCCTCTTCATGTGCTTCCAGGGATCCCAGAGGCTTTGCACAACACAACTTAAAAGCAGCCAACATCCACCAAACATGACAATACAATATTTTGCCAGCAGAGGTCACCCATGACTATTATATAAAAACCCGTCATAGGTTAATAAATCAGTTCCCTTAAACTCAAATCAGCTAAGAGATGCAGCTTGTTAGAATTCCTAGACGAGGAGTTTGGCAGCCATTCGGGGTCATGTCGCTTTTCTCAACATTACCCATGTTCCCATATATACTTGAAAGCTGGTAGAGTAATTAACAACAGCAACAGTGCACAACCCAACTAAAGAGTAAATAAAGGTTTATTTAGGAATCAACATACCAGATAGGAAAGAGGAGAGATGGAAATAGGTTCCTAACTACATCTCTGAGAGAGAGAGGGCAAAACTGGGTGTGGTACTTCCAAGAAGGAGAAAATTGCCCTGAACAAAAATCTGGAGACAGACAAGGAACAATTAAAAGGAGAGAAGGTGCTGACCTCACTTTCCTATCTAATTGCAGGGCCTTCTTCTCTTCTTTGTACAACAGACATTGCCTTTTCCAACACGGAGCAGAGGGAAGCCATGCTGGCACAAATGAAGGTTAATCTTTGGTCAGCTTCCCACCCCCTCACAGGCAAAAGTGATCCTGCTGTTGGGGGTACATGTTACAATATGGACCCAGCACTTCCTCTCACTGTGAAAAACATGACTGAAACAAGCTCTAGCAGATGCTCCTGTCAATAAGCTTTCTTCCCCAAACCTGTTTGATATCAGTTACACAGTTCAAAAAAACACAAACACTTGTTTTGGGAAATAGAGATCTCCAAGCCCCACGTTTCTTCTGGAATGCTGGGAAACCTTCTAGATGCATTGGTTAGTGGTGAGATGCAGCCATCTTCCATTTCCTGCTTTTCTTCTCAGTACCTAACCAGTTTTACTTCCTTTGCCATTTCTCCCACAGCCCTCTGCCTACCAGTAATATATAACTTATATTCTCCTAGATTCAGGTGGGTAGCTGTGTTGGTCTGATAAAATAGAAAAAAAGTTTGAGTCCAAGCCACTTCCTAGTGTGCATGCTCATACCTTGAATAAAATTTTGTTGGACTTAAAAGATGCCACTAGACTAAAACTTTGTTCTCCTGTCCTGTTTCATCTATGCTTTACTTACTGGTCCACACTTTCCTCAGATCTCTGCCTCCTTCACCTATTCTTTTAGATTTGTTTCTCACACCATTGCTGGCTCTGATCCTTTCCTTTAGCTATTTTGCTCCAAACCTCTACTCCAACTGCCACTGTTGCCTCCTATCCCTACAGGAATCATAAGGTGATTTGTCCAAGCAACACAGACCTTTTATTGCAGAACCCTCTAGAGAAAACCTACAGTGCTTGCTTTATTTTCTCTGTAGTTAGAATGCTCATGAACATTCCAACATATCACATCAGCTCAGCTAATCAGTGCCAGACACTTCCTCACTGCCACCACTAAATCTTGTAACAATGTAGTGAAACCAGAACTCTTTATTTAAGACACATGTTCTAAAAATATATTATTATAATACTAACTGGCTGGTCCTTTGGGGAGGGACGGTGGCTCAGTGGTAGAGCATCTGCTTGGGAAGCAGAAGGTCCAAGGTTCAATCCCTGGCATCTCCAAAAAAGGGTCCAGGCAAATAGGTGTGAAAAACCTCAGCTTGAGACCCTGGAGAGCCGCTGCCAGTCTGAGAAGACAATACTGACTTTGATGGACCAAGGGTCTGATTCAGTATAAGGCAGCTTCATATGTTCATATATGTTCATTAAGTAAAGCTGCAAAGCCACACTATCTACTTACAAGATAGGGGTCTCCCTACATATGCAGTGGGTGATTTTGTAAATTAACCAGAAAGAACACAATATAAAAACTATACTGGTGAGGACCAAAATGCTCCAGAAGAACACTGAGAACACGCCACTGTCAGTTTAAGGAAAAACAGGGATGGCAGAGAACCAATGTGTTCAAACACCAGAAAGAACAAGAGGAGGCGAAGAGATTGGATTTGTACCCCACCTTTCACTCAAAGTCTTAGAGCAGTTTACAATCTCTTTCCCTTCCTCACCTCACAACAGAAAACAGGATGATCTTGACAGGCTAGAAAACTGGGTAAAACAAATGAAATAAATTTTAATGGGGATAAATGTAAAGTTTTGCATTTAGGTAGGAAAAATCAAATGTATAACGAGAGAGACTGAACATGAGTCAACAGTGTGATGTAGCTAAAAAGGCAGATGAGATTTTGGTCTGTATCAACAGAAGTACAGTGTCCAGATCACATGAAGTGATGGTACTGCTTTACTCTGCTCTGGCTAGACCTCAAACAGAGTACTGTGTTCAATATTTGGCACCACAATTTAAGGATATAAACAAGCTGGAATGGATCCAGAGGAGGGGAACAAAAATGGTGAGAAGACAATACTGACTTTGATGGACCAAGGGTCTGATTCAGTACAAGGCAGCTTCATATGTTCATATTTATCCCAATTCCATCCAGGATCTTTTACTCCGCTTAAGAGATCCTTCAAGGATGGTTAATTGGGAACAAAGGGGTAAGTGCTTCCACTGATCCAGTCTGATTATTTTAAGAGTCAAAAGAAGCAGACCTCCTAATAACTTGGCAAAGGGACTACATCTGAATATATGCATGGTCAGGAACCCCTCCCACACTCTCCTACTACATTTTCCCCTCTCTCCCTGCAACGCCCAGCCCCACCCCGTCCTTTACTAAAATTTGATTGACATTCGGGCTGATTGCATAAAACATATACCTCATACACATCTTTATAATAAAAAGAAACGTTTGATTAATTGATTTGACTGATCAGCAAAAGGCGAATAGGTTCATATTGGCGTTCTTGTCAATGAACACTATGCAGCTGGTGGAATTTCCTTTAGTGGCACCTTTAAAATAGGCTGAGGCAGGCTGCTTCAAAACGTGAGGGAACATTAGGGCGAAGGGTCCTTCTTAGCACCACATGTAGCTAGGGTGCAGATCAGCCCTCCAATTTTATTTTATTTTTTTGTATTTTGGAATGCAGCGAAAACAGGACGACGAAATGAAATCCTTTCCAAAAGAGTACGCGTGATCTGAGGCGTTCTTTGTCCTCCTGCGGGAGCCTATCTAAGGTTGCTCGGGACGGAAGGGACTCCGTGAGGGAAACAAAATACGTGAGGAGAACAAGAGGCAAGACTTCTCTCGGAAAACACGGGCAGGACCGGCTGCGCGCGCAGAGCCCCAACGCAAGTGTATTTGTTGGCCCGACCTCACCCTTGTCGCAGAGAGAGAAGATCTAAAGTCGAGCGCGCGGGAGGGAGGGAGAGGAGCTGGGAAAGAATCGGCCTCGCGCTCATTCCTCCACGTACATTTGTCCACCACCTTCTCCTCTCCCTCCCTTCCCCCTCCCCGTATCATTTCATGCACCTTCTGGCGCGAGGGAAGCGAAAGAGGCGGGACTTGACTCGGAACACTGGCTTCCGGCGTCGGTAGTCCGCGCGCTGCCAGGCACCGGAAGTGGGTATTGGCCGCGAGGAAGAGGAGGCGGCTGTGCGAGGGAGCACGAGCGCGAAGTGCGTGTGTGAGAGAGGCGGGGAGGGCACGCGCAAGAGAGCGAGCGGAGGGGGGCGCGCGTGTGCGCGTAAGGGCGAGAAAGGAAGAGAGCGAGAGAGAGAGAGAGCGCGAGGGAGAGTGCGAGTGAGGAGAGCAGGAGCGCAGGCAGGCAGGCCAGGCCTGACGACGGTGGCTGAAGGAATAGGAAGAAGAAGATGGCGGACGGGGACAGCGGGAGCGAGCGAGGGGGCAGCGGGAGCGGCAGCGGAGGTGGCGGCGGTGGCGGAGGAGGCGGCGGCGGAGGAGGAGGTGGATTCCAGGGGCATCGTGGCGGCGGCGGGCCGGGGCCGGAGCAGGAGACGCAGGAGTTGGCGTCGAAGCGCCTGGACATCCAGAACAAGCGCTTCTACCTGGACGTCAAGCAGAACGCCAAGGGCCGCTTCTTGAAGATTGCCGAGGTGGGCGCCGGGGGCTCCAAGAGCCGCCTGACGCTTTCCATGGCGGTGGCCGCCGAGTTCCGAGACTACCTGGGGGACTTCATCGAGCATTACGCCCAGCTCGGGCCCAGCAGCCCTGAGCAGCTGGCGCAGGCATCGGCTGGGCCCGGCGGAGACGACGGCGGCGGCGCTGGAGGGCCTCGGCGGGCTCTCAAGAGCGAATTCCTGGTGCGGGAGAATCGCAAGTACTACTTGGACCTGAAGGAGAACCAGCGAGGCCGCTTCCTTCGCATCCGCCAGACCATCAACCGAGGGCCCGGCGGTGGGGGAGGCGGCGGAGGCGGGCCGGGCTTCCCCGGAGGAGGCCCCCCGGGTCTCCAGAGCGGCCAGACCATCGCCCTGCCCGCCCAGGGCCTGATCGAGTTCCGCGATGCCTTGGCCAAGCTCATCGACGACTACGGAGCTGACGAGGACGAGCTGGGCGGCGGGGGCGGCGGAGGGGGCCCTGGCGGCGGGGGCCTCTATGGCGAGCTTCCCGAAGGCACCTCTATCACGGTGGACTCCAAGCGCTTCTTCTTCGACGTGGGCTGCAACAAGTACGGCGTCTTCCTGCGCGTCAGCGAGGTGAAGCCTTCTTACCGCAATGCCATCACAGTTCCTTACAAAGCTTGGGCCAAGTTCGGCGGAGCTTTTTGCCGCTATGCTGATGAGATGCGAGACATCCAAGAGCGCCAGCGGGATAAGCTCTACGATCGACGAGCTGGACCCGCCGGACCGGGAAGTGGCAGTGGCGCCGGAGACGATTCCGACGGAGACGATGTGGACGACGACTGAGCCTCTTCTTCCTCCCTGCCCCCCATCGCTTTGACAACCTCCCCTCCCTCCCCATCCACCTTCACTCTACCACGGAGGTTGCCATGGGAGGGGGGACTGGTGAAAACGGGGAAGAAGCCAGATCCCAAGCCTTCCTTCTTTTCCTTCTATCAGTGGGGAGAGAGCGAGTGAGCAACGAGATTACCTGCATACACCCACTGACCTGCATCACTTCTGGAATGGCCCCTTCGATTCCGGTCTCCCCACTCTTTTTATTTTTCCCGAGGATATAGCATCTGCCAGTCCACCAGCCCATCATGAAAGACTGGGCTTTACATCATCATTGTCCTCACTTCGGGAAGAGAAAATCCTGTGACCTCAATTCACCTCGACCCCACCCTGTGTTGTAGGGAAGGAGACCGTTGTGATCTGAATCCACCCAGGCCTTCAAAGGTTACTCATCTGCTGGATCCCAGAGATGTTTTATTTGGGGGGGATGGGGAATATATTTGGATGTCATCTTCTCCCCCTTCCCTTTTGCATTTTGAGATCATGTCCTCCACTGAAAACCAGCATCCTGGAGACTATATGGCCACTGAGCACAGTTTGAAGGGTGGGGAGAAGCCAATGCAGCTGTCCAGATCCAGGGGGGGGGGGGGGGATGTGTGCAGATCCTGATGGAGCAGCTTGTTCAGGGTTGTAAAGATCAATAATCATGGGCTTAGACCAGCACAAATCGGGGTATTAAGTGCAACAGCGAGGGGGACAAAGAGGGTGGGCAGGGGAAAGGAACAAATAGAAAACCATAGAGCTTTGAAAAAAATGTAGTTGGGAGGGGGGAACCTGTATCTGGACCAATGTCCATTGTTCTTTTTTTTTTTTCCTTTGCAGAATTGTTTTATTTCTGGGATGCAGATTGCTAAACTCCAGGTGCCTGAACTGGAATCGATAGATTAATTAATTTAACTCTGGCAGTTTCTAAAGATATTAAATGGTATTTTCTTTATTTTTAAATGGGGGTTGCAAACAGGTAGGTTAAAGGAAAAACAGGCATAAAGCACAAGGAATGCAGAGTGGATGAGTTGTTGCTCACTAAAGTTCTTCCCCTCTCCAAATAAGGTGAAAGAGCAAATTAGGAGGGAAACGTTGGAGCTGCCTTTCCACAGGCTTCAAAAGATGACCCAGTCAAATAAGTGGAATCTGTTATGTAGCTGGGTCTTAAAGAAAATCTTAAAATTGTAATCTTGCGAAGAAAGCATGTGGCTAAAAGACTGAGTAGGAAACTGAAGGCTTCTTTCATCCTGCAATCAGTGGACTTTTTCCGTGAAAACAGTCATCAAGAACCTCAGGTCCAGAAGTCTGGTATCAGTTATTCTTTTTAACAAAATTCTTTTTTTAAAAGCAAAAAGAGAACTCAGTCCATTTCCTCAGTACCTCACGTTATGTTAACAGCAGAGTTGGCAAGCATGGATTGATGGTATGGATTGTTCATAGCAATGCATGCCTTGTGCAAGCTTGATATCCATTGTTGAAAAGGAGCAGAAACAAACCGTCAAAGTTCTGTGACTATGAACATACCCTAGCAGCATTTTACCACCTTCAAATTTTAATGGAGACTGGCTACTGCCCATTGTCCAATTATCTTTCCCAAATGAAGTTGGGTGTCCCCACCCCCACCCAAGGAATTGCCTCATCTATATTTTAAATGGATTCTTATCTAAAATGATATTTTTTTAAAACTAACAATGTTAGTCCTGTCCCCTCCCAAAAAATGTTTTAGATACATTATATACTAGCAACTTTGAATTGAATGGGAATTACTCTGTTCATTGCAAAGTTTCAGGTATTTGTGTGACATCTTAGAGGCAGGTAAACCTTCCTCTACAATCTCTTTAGTATTTTTTTAATTGTGCATGCCTGTACTTTATTTGAGCTGCCTTTTTAATTTATTGCATACCCTTATTACCTTATTTTGGTATTACTCTTATCTATCCTATCTCGTTTTATATTTATTAGTAAGCAAGGAGACATATAAAAGGCATTTCTTCACACAGATGTGGCTGGAGTGGGGAAACTGGCTGGAATTTTCTGTTAAAAATAGATTTGCTGTAGTTATCAAGATCAGCAAATATTTTCAGAGGAGTTGTAACACAAAAATTTCTGCCACACAAATGATTGTCTATTTTACAGCTAATTCTTTACTCCCAGTGTCCATAGTTGATCTTTTTATCGTATCTTTGAAGAAACTTTTCTTTCCATTTTTCTCCGTTGCAAAGAACTTGTTTCCTGAATTGTAATGGGAGCAATAGTATTTCTTGATGTTTTAATTACATCCGTATACTTGTACTGTATTTTGTACTCTCCAAGGCAGCTGTTTTCAATAATGTCCTGCTGTATTTACCTATGTATTTTTGTTCAAATGTATGTGGTTCTTTGCTGCGGAGAACAATTTTCACCAACAAAAGTTTCAGCGGACAGATTAACTGGGATATCGCAGCCCTCTAGGATTGCAGAAAAAGTCTGCTTAATGAATTAGAACTCTAGGCAGCAATGAAGATTAAGCCTGCAGATGCTTGGTGTATATTGCTGTAACTCTTCACTCATTTTAAAACAGTGTATAATATTTGTATAGACCAACGATGTTTTGTTGCTTCAGTGGTAATTGGGTTTTTTTTCTTTTGTTGCTCAGCTGCTGTGAGCCAATTAAGTTCTTGCAAAGATGCAGTACCTCTCCTTTTCAGGAGGATTTTTTGGCTGAATTGCAGTAACTAGCCTTACCTTTGTATTATGTGGTAGTGACAGGGTTTTGACTGTCCCTGGCCAGTGGCTACATAAGCTATAATTAGCTGCCTAGGAAATATGTGGAAGTGGACAGGAGCATATATCAATTGTATGCCAAGAACGCTGCCATATATGGTATTGGCTTTGGCAACCAGAAAGTCTCCTTTAGCCATTAGTTATACCAATGTATATTGAATACACAGATTTGTACAAGTTGACACATGACACTTCAAGATGTATAGGTGGTGACAATACAGTGTGTCAGTAATAGCATCTAAATTAAAATATTGGCCTGTGCCCTCTCAAGTATAAATGATAGGTTTTTAAATTTTAACTAATTTTGAGGTTAATGGCCAAGCCTCTTTATATGGGAAAGTTGGTCATAGTGGCACATGGTCTTGTTAGGTGCAGAGGTTCACTGAGGAAATTGTTCTTTCTTCTTATTGGGCAATAGAACTCTGGAGAGTGTGGGCAATGAGGAAAGAGGCTTGTCCAAAATGTACAGCTTTGAACATGTTTGTTTTCCCCTTCAGAACTTTGAAGTTTTGTGCATAAAACAGTGGAGACTACAAAGAAGATCATTTCAGGGTCTTTTTAGAAGCATTTATGGCCTCTAATGAAAGAAGAATAATTATTGATGTAAGGCTGGGTTAGAAATCACCTCACCCTGACTGCACAAACCACATGTTAAAAATCACGCTGCTTTCTAAGCTGGTAGTTTCTCAATTATCTCTGTGCATATTCTAAATAGGCAACCTTATGCCTATTCAGAGTAGCTGCTGTGTGTGATGGGATAGTCAGTCACATTGGAAAACCATAACACCTGGATTGTATCTAAGATGAGCAAATTCTGTTATTCCTGTTCATATTCTTGTGCATAAATGTCAATTTAGGTAAAAGTTTTCCCTCCTTTGTGGTGCTGCAGTTAAATCATATCTTGGATTTTCTCTGCAGCACTGTTAACAATGCCTCATTGCAATCTACAACCACTTGATCCAGCATACCCATGCTCATATTAGCTCAACTGTAGTAAAGTTACTGGAGTTAAGATGTTGCATGTCAAGGTATGCTGATTTAAGTGGCTTGTGGATCAACTGTCCTCTTAAAATGTAGATCCTGTAGGGGGGAAATTGGACAGCCTTTCTGGGGAGTTCCTGCATATCTGGCATTTTTAGACTTATATTGTCCTTGGAATTATGATTCTGGAATGCAACTGTCAAAGCATCTGCTGTACAAAAAATGTAAATCTTGTATAGCACCAAAACTGTAAATATTTGAGGCATACAGGTTTAAACACCCGTAGCTTTAGCGCGCATCTAGTTACGGGTTGATTTTCTTATTTCCATAGCTGTCTAACTGCAAAGCAGTTCTAGGCCTAACAGTGAAGGCTGGCTTTTTTTTTTCTCTTTCTCAAAAGTTAGCCAGCACTGTTGCTGGCCCTGGAATGATCTTTGCAATAAATCACAAATCTTTTTTTAAAAAGTGAAGATTCAAGCTTTTGCTTCCGTTTTCTCCCCCCCAAACACACTTAATTATCCTGTCAATATTTTTATAGTTTTCAGGATAATGGGCACAAGAGGCAGGTTACAATAAGTCCCTCATATTGAGAGGTCCCATCATTGACTGCACACTTCAGGTATTGGAATAGCTGAGGGTGACTTGTGACAGTGTGATCTGCTGCAACTGTTAAAAGGGGGTGTAGTATATATTGACTACACAGGACATTTGAAAAGTAACTAACTCAGGCTACTTTTCTCTTGTGAGGGTGGCAGTTTTGTGATTTTTGTGGAAAACTGTTCAATGCATAAAAATGCGTGGACATCTCAAACGTTTTAACAGATTATGGTACTTTATCTGATGCACAATTTCATCTCTCAGCAGATATTCAATTTTTATTTAAAAAACAAACAAACGTGGCCTTGACTTTAACTTCGTGGAAGGGAGGAGAATCTAGTTTTCCCTATATGAAAGTGGCACTTTTTTCAGCTTCAAATTATACTAATTCTACAGACTTCTTAGTAAACATGTTCTTCATATGCTTCCTTTTTTAAGCAAGTAAAATGGTAGATATCTTGAAGTATGTTTGCTATGGATTGCATTTAAGTTTTATAAACATAGTATAATTAGGGTAATCAACCTATTTGAGGTTAAACATTACAAAATTTAAAAGATGCTTATAATCTTAAAATGGCTGTACTCAAAAAGTATTTCTGAAAACAATTTTAGTTTTACCCAGCAGAACCCTTGAGGTGTATCTACGTTACCAATATACTGTTTAATACCAATAGAACTGTGATTGCTTCTCCAAAGAGTGTTGGAATTTGGTTTGGTAAAGGTGCCAAGGGGTTCTGTTGGACATCCATAGCTTTCCATAGAGAGCTATGACTTCATTGGGGAGAGGAAATTACTATTTAAACCAGTGGTGTAGATATGCCCCAATCTGCTGCACTCAGATTAGTCTTCTGGATGCTCAAACCTTGTTAAGTCTTTATGAGGTAGTGGCAGGTTTCTTGTTGTGTATTTCATTCTTGGTTATTTGTTCACTTTGTTTTTGCAGTGTAAATACATAGCTTCCTTTCCCCCCATGTACTTCTTGATAGTCTGGTTTCCAGGTTTGTTAAGGGTATTTAGAAAGCTCGCCTATTGTCCAGTAATGCTGCTTATGGTAATTTAGTGTCAGCAAGATTACTGTATTTAGATGTTGTGCTTGAGCATTAGCGAGATCATCTTAATTGTCAGATGAGGTATACCTCTTAAAATTGCACACTTGTATGATTTGTTAGATTAATGGAGTGTTGCTAAGGTTGGGAAGTCTGATTGTAAAATAAGAGAATTCTTCCTTTTCCCTTCTTGCAGGTTCTGAGAAACCTCAACTTTTGCACTTTGTGATTTTTAGCTAACACAGGAAGAATGGAGGAAAAACAAAGATAATGTAGTACTGTTACAGATTGCTTTGATGAGGTATTGTAACATTGGAGAGAGAAGCACGAAACAGGTGTTCAGCTCCATAAGGTTTTTACTCCATATAAGTTTAATTTCAGAAGGAGATGCAAAATATCTGAATGTGGCCACCGACTGCTGCCTCCCATTTGTGTAGCAGGGCAGTTACTTGCCATGGTGCTAGACTAAATTCATCTTGATACAATCAGATTGCTTCTTTCTCGTAATATATAGTAGCATGATTTTTTTCCTGTGTTCCCATAATCATCACATGTTCTTTCATAGTTGTGAGGAGTAAGCAATAATGCTATGGCTGGGATCCAAAAACTAAACAATTCTGTGTATCTAACAGAACAGTCCTATGCAGAGTTACTCCATTCTAATCCCATTGACTTTATTAGACTGGAGGAACTCTGCACAGTGTTCTCCCGTAAGTGGAGTCGGACTTGTCTTTGTTAAAAATAGAACCCCCATGCTGCAGGTTACTTTCAAAACTGAAAGGAGTTCTGAAAGCATTGTGGCAAGGGAGAATCTGTGCTGAGTCTAAAATCTCATTGAGTATATGCATTTTCACTGATAGTATCGAAAATAATTATTGGAGTCCTGTTCTATATTTTTCACCTTTACATCGCAGCGGTATAACTGAAGCCTAATGTTTAATCTTGGCTGGTTTGGAAGGGTAGAATTATACCACTGTCTGTGGTTGATGGGACCATTCTTGAAGACTTTTGAGGATAACAGCTTCACCCCTTGGTCATTTTTAAAAAGTTTTAGCGTTTAGTGATGGCTACCCTGTTTTGGATATAACAAAGGGCATTAAACCTATGATAATGCTCACCTAACAATAATAGAATGCCCCAGAAATGATTGATAAAACTCCCAATGAATTATTACCATATTTAGTTTCCTTTTGGAATTGCTGATTTTTTTGCTAGGCATTTCACTCCACCTCTAACTGTTTTTTAATCTGACAGAGGGAGAGTGAGAGAGCTCAAGAGTTCAATGCCTACTGGAAATACCAACAAAGCTTTTGTCTCTGAAATTCCGTATAGGGAAGGTTAAGTGTGCTTTGTCAAAGGCGTTTTGTAATATGCTGCTATGTAGCCTTAAATCTCGTAATGTACTGTATATATAAGCATACACACAGAGTAAGCAGCTCACAACAAAGAAGCAGAATGTTCTCATTTGTCAAATTTATTATCAAAGTGCAGGAAAAATTTGTCCCACTCCAGTTTACCACTACTCTGTAGCCCAGGTAGACTTTTAAAACTTGCAGAAAGAACTTAATTTAAAACAGCAGTCACTATGCATCATTTTAACATAGGCAAGTTTCCAAGGCAAGATGTTTAATTTCCTGCCCTGCTCTTCTATGTTGAAAGACCCATCTGGTTAGAAAATCCCATCTCTGAATTTATGGGGGATTTACAAGAAAAATATAGCTTAATCTTTTTGTTTCTTCTCACTGCTCCCTATTCAGAACTGGAGTTTTTGACTCATGCAAGTGGTAACGCTATTTGAATTTAAGAGTGCCATGATAGATGGATTCCTAAATGATCTCCTGTCTTACATGTACTGTGTGAATGTTTCTGTTCTACCAGCATTTTTGTGTGATGGCCAACTGGGCCTCAATAACATGAGTTGTTTTCCATGCTAACTTCCTTTCCCAACAATCCATTCTGATATATGCTCTATAGAAAATATGGCACTATGTATTGCTGATGCCTTTGCTCTTTATTAGTTAACAATGATCTCTGCAGAAAGATAGTGTCTGTGTAAAATGGTGATTTTCAAACTGCTCCTGTATTTCTGGAGGTTCCAATATCAGTACACCAGTTCAGGTGTGTGTAGGAGTGTTAAGATATACTCTCAGTTTGTTGAGAGACTACGGTAAGGCCTAATAGACCTAGCCAGTACTTCTACAAAAGAGGAGATTTTGCACCCCAGAATCCTCTGCAGTACAGGAGTTGTCTGCAATGGGGAATGAGTTCTGGGGTAGAGAGTTTGAAAACTGCTACTTTAAAAGTAAAGAGAGAAAGCACTGAGTCAGACCCTGTTGTGGTAGGCAATTTATTTTTGCTAATGTTCCATTGCCAGTTCTGGAATGCTTGCTGTCTTCCATCTTTTGCCAAGACCTGTGGAATAAGCATTTGTTATCTGGTTTGGTGGGATTGCTGTTCTTCACTGCTTAGTTGAATTAACAACTGCACAGAGTGGATCAAATAAGCACAGGTCATCCATTAAAATGGATGATGGTGCACCTTAGTTGTGCTTACTGTCTTAGCCTCCCAAGTCTTTTCTAGTAGAGGATATAACAACCAGCTGCCTCTGCCCACTTGACGTATTTGTCATCGCAGATATTACAAGCCCTGTTGCTCAGTTTTCATGCTAATAGATTTGTCAAAAGTGAAGGGCAAGGCTGTGAAAAATGGGCAGGGCTGTAGGGGTCATTGCCTTCAGGGGAGTGGACATTTTGTTGGCCTGAATGTACAATTTCAGTAGAGAGCGAGTAGTTTAATTTGGTGCCGAGTTGACTTGTGCAAGTGATATAATTGATCATACATGGATGTAATCAACCCATATGTAAATATACACATGTTTGTACATTGTATACATAGAAAAAGATGTCTGTGTACATGTGTATGTATTTATAAAATTGTTTCTCTGCTAGATAGTAAATGCAAAAGTAGCTCTAATTTTATATATATATATTATATATTAAAAACTCCCCTCTATAAATATATTATATAAATGCTAGAAGTTAATTTGTAGAAAAATAGGACTGATTTCAGGAATATCTGCTGAGAGACCAAAAAGTTCACTTTTAAGTACCTTAATTAAAGAATAAAGTTTATTCCTCTTGTTTATTTTTTTATAAAAAAAATTAAATGCACTTTAACTGGCAACACATACAGCTGCATGATGCAGTTTCAAACATGGAAATGTTTTAAAAGTGCAGCACCCATTCAAAAATATTATTTTCTCACCTGTCAAGCAGAACGCTGGAAATTATTTGAAATTCCAGGGTCCAAATTGCCTGTTTGTCTTGCTGCCCGTTGGCTGAAGCTTAGATTCTGATTTCCCTTTTTGGGGGGTAGCAGGACTGCTTTTTAAAGAGCAATGCAGATACAGCCAAACACTACAGGCTGTCAACTAAAGGCAGGTCCTGGATTTACCACTAGCTAACTAGCAAAAAAAAAAAAAAACCAGTCCAAAATGACATTAAGAACTCCTCATGCTAGTTGAGCACTCCTTAAATAGCAGGTTTTTGCAAATGGAGTTTTACAGTCTATATTTAAAAAATTGTATGTTTGTAACAAATAAAAGTATGCAGAAAAGTGAATGAACCATGCACAGTGGTCTCTGGTTGTTTTTTTATTGGGAGATTTGTGTTTTATGTGATACAATTGAAGGTTAATTGTGTTTTAGTACTCTTGATCTGTTTGATCAAGGGTGTAAAATATTTGTAAGCAGGCAGATCATACAAGAAGAGTTATTATATGATCTTATAGAAAAGGGACTTTTGGGCTCCTAAAGTTGATAGAGAATGAATTTCCAGCATGGAAGAAGATTGGATCTCCAGCATGGAATCTGTTGGATCTCCAGCATGGAAGAAGATGAACTGGAGCAGATAATCCTTCTGCCTCTTACCAAGTGGTGGAAATAGGTACAGAGGATTGGTACTCTGAATTTATGGGAGAGAGTGGAGAGGCATGCACTTGGTCCTACATCTAGTGTTCTCTGTCCAAGTCGTACCTTTTAGTTGTCAAAACTTAATTTGCTTGTAATCTGTCCCTGCCCCTAAAGAACAAGGTGACGACGATTCCACAAGTCTTGTAGGAACAGTGCTGTTTGCAATTTTGCTTGTTGGGAACTAAGGCTCAGAAATGGTAAACTTCATTCAGGCCCACCCAGTGAGGTTATGACCGAATTGGGTTTCAGTGTAGAAACTTAAGTACTTTTACCTGCTGGGTCACATACTGTCTTAACTGGTACATGAACAAAGATGCCTTATGCTAGATAAGGCCACTGGTTCATCAAGCTGAATGTTGCCTACTCTAGCAGTTTTCCAGGGGCTCAGACACAGAAATTTTTCTGACCACCTGTGCTTTGAAATAGCGGTCTGAACCCGAGATCTTCTGCTTGTGCATACATTCAATATGGGCCACAGCTACTTCCCAGTACTATTACCCCACTACCTGAGAAAAGCACTATTCCCACAACTGAGGAATGTGCACATCCTCCTGCATACTCTGAAGATTTAAGTCAGTGAGCACAAAACATGGCCCTTAAATATGGTGCTTATAAAGGTAAGTTTGGTGTAGTGGTTAAGTGCTTGGACTCTTATCTGGGAGAACCGGGTTTGATTCCTCTTCTCCACTTGCATCTGCTGGAATGGCCTTGAGTCAGCCATAGCTCTTGCAGAGTTGTCCTTGAAGGGGCAGCTGCTGTGAGAGCCCCCTCAGCCCCACCCACCTCACAGGGTGTCTGTTGTAGAGGGAGAAGATATAGGAAATTGTAAGCAGCTCTGAGTCTCTGATTCAGAGAGAAGGGCACGATATAAATCTGCAAATCTTCTAAAGATAGTCCCCTGCGCAAGCAACAGTCATTTCCGACTCTGGGGTGACACATCACGACGTTTTCATGGCAGACTTTTAATGGGGTGTTTTGCCACTGCCTTCCCCAGTCATCTACACTTTACCCCCAGCAAACTGGGTACTCATGTTACCAACCTCAGAAGGACGGAAGGCTGAGTCAACCTTGAGCTTACTACCTGAACCCAGCTTCTGCTGGGATTGAACTCAGGTTGTGAGCACAGATTGAACTGCAATACTGCAACTTACTACTCTGCACCACAGGGCCAGTCACAGATATGGTGCTTAGCCACTTACAATACGATTTTACAATCCACCAATGACTAGGCCAGAAAAGTAATATTTTTTAATGTGTGTCTAAAACACTTCCCTTAGCATAAATGAGCAGGAGGGCCATTCCAAAGTTTCACTATTAAACTGTTGGTGGTATCTAGTATGTATGACAGTAGAAAAGTATCACATTTTTAATCCAGAATGTTATGCAGTATATATATTTAAAAATTAAATGCAGTGTAGGTTGTCAGGCCTTAATATTGACTTCCCATATCCAAAATGCTTGGATTTATGTATCTTAGCTACCAGCTGAGTTGGCACATCAGTACCACTGATCTGCCATGATCAGTGTTGGTTTCAAGGCTGTGGTCCCTGTGTTCACAACCTACTGAGTTTATTTACTTAACAGCTGCTCTGTGTGTTCTGTTAATGCCCAAAAGCAGTAGGGAAAGTAAGTTGATTTTGGGGGAGTTGCCTTAGGGGAACAGAAGTTGGAAAGTATCACTGGCCACTTATCAGTACTGTCTATGAGCTTATTTTCACCATGACCCAGAGAAGTACGGGGCGTAGAATTTAGCTTCCTATGAGTCTTGACTCTCTTTTTTAAGACCAAGTTTCTAGCACTTACCATTGTAGATGCATGCTTTATGTATAGTTAGCTGCATGCTTTATGTAGAGTTAATGCTAGGTTAAATCATATGGATCCAAGGCATTGAATAATGCTTTGTTATTTTTAGTGTCTTCCATTATTCACTGGGCCTCCCCATTATTGACAAAATTAGAATAAAATTGCAAAATAGAGCAGAATAACACGTTAAGAAAATTTATGCAAAGCTACTCAGCTGGGAATAATTCATACGTTATGGATTTTCATTTTTCTTGATAGTTTTGATAGCTGTGGCATACAATTTATTTATAATCTGGAGTGCTCAGGGCCAGTTAATCTGTGTGGCACTGCACCACTATTTGCCAATGGCATCCCAGGCTCTACACAAGTTATCAGCTTCAGCATAAACCATGTTTACTTGAACAAGTGCATTTAATATAAACCTCCAGACATATCACTGATTAATAATTTGCCCTCGGATTGACTTTGCTTTCTGTTTTGGCCACAGTAGGTAATACCTTGCCAGTAGCTGCAAAAGGAGAGTTTGCTGCTGCTTCTCACCGGAGCAAGTATTAAGGCATTTGCTAGTGAGCTGCTTAGACAGGAGGCGCCTGGTTTGTCAAGGTGCTGCGAGGTGCATTGCAGAGGCAAAGGTTTCCCAGGCCGTTTTGGGTGCATGCTGCAAGAGGATCCTATTGATTAAAAAAAAGAAACCAACCAACCCAAAACCAGGAAGCGAATTGCTTCAGTGCGTGTAAAAGACTATTAGGGATGGCTTGAACAGGGTGTGCTGCACGTAGCTGCTGAGAGGGCTCCCTGGATGGAGCTTTGCCAGTGCTGCTTCCTCAGGAGCCTGCAGCAGCCTCTGCTTTCCCAGCCCCATACTCCTCTTCTTAGTATCCTCAAGCCTGATGGACTTTATTACACTCCAGCCCTGCTGCTTCCCTTCTTCCAAAATTCTATCTGTATCCCATATGTCTTTAGAAAATTCTCAACATGAAATCTCAGTTTAATATGGAGGCCGGTTTGTCAAAGAGTTTCAAAGCTTTTTTAAAAATCCATTTCAAATAAATTAGTAAATTTTGGCTTCCCTCACCTCTGTAGCATGCCAGCTCCAGATTGGGAAATACCGGGAGATTTTGGGAGTGGAGCCTGAAGAGAGTGGGGTTTGAGGAGGGGAGAGGGAAATGGGTAGAATACCAGAGTCCACCCTCCAAGACAGCCATTTTCTGCAGGTGAACTGATATCTCTTGCCTGGAGATTAGTTGTAATAGCAGGAGATCCCCAGCCATCACCTGGAGGCTGGCAACCCTAATTAGGGAGGCAGGTCTGCTGTGTCCTTTTGCTTGGCTTACTCAGCTACAGCCACTTATCATCTAGGTTACTGAAAAATACCTTCTCCCCATCTGACTCTTCTTATTTGTTTTCTTTCCACCCTTTTATCTCACTCTGGAGAGGTGGAGCTGGGATAATGCCAAGTCAACTGCCTGAGCAGGGACAAGATCATCCACCAGTTCTTGGGGATCAGCCAATGCAAATCAAGATGGACTATGGTACAAACTAAAAACAGGTGCATAAAGAAGGGAGGCAGCAGACCAGCCTGAAGCTTACCGGCAGCCCAGCTGTATGCCTGCTTATTCAGGGGGGGAAAGTCATGCTACATTCAATTGGATTTATTTTCTACATAAACTCACAGGAGGGTGACCTTCACAAACTGAATAGAAAGCATTCCTTCCTTCCTTCCTTCCTTCCTTCCTTCCTTCCTTCCTTCCTTCCTTCCTATTGGTCCCCTTCCTTGAATCTAGCCAGGTGGGAGTTAGTTGTCATTTCTTTTTCCCCAGCAGTGATGGAGAAGAGCTCTGCATATTCTTATTGCTGCGCTCATGAATTTATGTGATATCTCAAACCAGTACTTGTTGAACTTCCTACAACAAAGGCATTGTCTCCTTCCTCAATTAAAAGTAAAGGACTACTTAATTCTTACACCATTTTAAATAAAGATTAGAGGAGTAATTGGCCAGCTATTTGCATGAGTCTGCCCTCAGTCTTTAGCATGTCTCCTGCTGTGAGTGAGGCAAGTCTAGAACAATGGACTCATGCAGAGATGACCTGAACACCCTGCTTGAGCCAGTTTTAAGTCCTTGCAACAAGAGTGACTGAGTAATTCAATCACACTGTCTCAAGAGGAATGGTAGAATTACAGAGAGAGAGAAAGGAAGCAAGAATAGAATAGCTAGGCTCCTTTGCTTCTGGCATTCCACAAATAGCTAGGCTCCTTTGCTTCTGGCATTCCACAAACTCTGTGAAACAGAATTGTTCCAGAGGACACTTTCATAAAGTTCATAAAACTATATATTAAGGGAATTGTTCAGAGAGGTGTTTTAACAGAGGAAACTGAGCTGTGGACCATATTACTGCTCATAGTATGCATTACCTTCTCTCAAAGCATTGTTTTCTACTAATAAAACACCATTTTCTGCATTGTTTAACACATCATGTTTAATACTTATGCTTTGTTTCAGGCTGCAGTAAACCTGGTCCTATTATAGTGCAGGCCTTTAGCCAGGATTTTAAAAGCGGCGGGGGGGGGCATGTAAAAAAAATCAGGGAGCACTTAACAGCTCCCCTCCCCTGGCCACCGCCATGACTTGGGGCACCCGACTCAGGGCACCTGACAATCCCTGCTGCCCCACCACCACTTGAGGGGCCACGGGGTGAGAGCTGGGGGCTGCCCTCCCCTCCCCCATGATTTAAATTGCATGGGAGGGGTACCCAGGAGCAGCCCCTGCTCCTTCCATGCCATTTAAAAGGCTGGGAGGAACAGTGGCTGTTCTTAGGTACCCCTCCCATGCAATTTAAATCATGGAGGAGGTAGGGGGTGGTCCCCAGTCTCTCTGTTTTTACCTCCACGGTGGTAGCAGGTGGGAGGGAGGAACGGTCGGGGGCATCTGGCTGGAAATTGGGGCAGGCTCCCCACAAGCTACAGGCCTGTTACAGTGCTTATGAAATATCCTATGATTCATCTGCCTTGAGTCTCAGTGGAAAAAAACTGGACTATGCAAGTGAGCATGCAGACCAAAGCTTCTACCTTGAATAAAACTTTGTTGGTCTTAAGGCTGCCACTGGACTCAAAACTTTGTTCTGCAGCTTCAGACCAACCCACGCAGCTACCCACCTGTACATAATCAATCTCACAGATGTATATTCGGGGCTCCTAGAAGTCTTTCATGATTGAATTGTACTTTTATTGATTGGGAATTGCGGATCAAAAGGCATAGGATCTGTCTCAAAACCAGAGGATCTGTAAACTGAATTAAATCGTGCGTGACTGGAACGGCGCTACAGACGGAGGGTCCTAGAAGCACATAGAGTCGCGGTTGCTTCTATGTAACCTCATTTCCATAGCTGGGGCGGGCACAAAAGGGTCAGCCGCCGCTGCTCTCCCCCCACCCCCTGTCGAGGCGAGAACGAGAGTGGCGCGCTTGGTTGACTGGAACCCGCCTGGCTGTCCTCATTTGAGCCCATTTCCCACATAGAGGCGCGCACAGGGCTATATATAGAAGCGAACGGGCTGCTTGCTTGCTGCAAACGAAGACTGCGTCACCTGGTCTCCCTTGAGCTGCTGCTGCTGCTGCTGCGTCCACACACACACACACACACACACACACCGGCCGCTGCCTGCTGTCTTCATTATGCATTGACAGCTTCCTTCCTACCCGCGCTGGGAAAAGGAAACGAGATCTGCTGCTGCCCTGGGGGACAGGGGGGAGCTCCGTACGTGAGACCCAAGTGGCCATATTTTCTGGCCCCTGCAAAAATCCTGCCCCTGGCTTTGGGGTTGGTGGTGGAGGCGGCGGAGTGCCTTTGAACACACAAAAGCCAACCGAGCGCTTCAGGTGTTACGCACCTGCCGCCGAGGGCCCGCATTCCCAAACGTACTTTGCTGCAAGTCCTCTGATTCTAGTGGGGACTGACGCTTGAAGACGCACATTTAGGATTGCGATGGAAATCTCGGGGACGTGGTGTGTGTGTGCGGTGGGGGGGGGGGGGGGGCGGAGCCAATGCATTCAGACTCTCATGCGCGTGCATGTCCCTCTACATCAAGGGATACAAAATGGTCAGGGAACGCGTAGGGCGTGGGAGCAGCTCCTTCTGAAATCAGTACAGACAGATCCAGCCAGTGAGCTGTTTCAAAGGATGACACATAGATACGCTGTTCTGGCTCGTGTACTAGCGCGCGCTACTCCAGAAGGCGGGGGGGGGGGGACTACTGCAGAGTAAGTGAACAAAATGTGCAGCAGGCGGGGCAGAGAGGCGCACGGCAAGGAGGCGGACGGACAGCTTTCCTCGCAGCGTTTCCTGGCTGCGAATCCGGGTGTGAAGCCTGCCCGAAGACAGCGTGTTCCTCAGAGCCCTGCAGCATTGTCAGTTGCAGAGCGAGCCGCGCGAAGAAAAGCTCCTCCTCGCGACTGTGACTAGGCAGGAAGAGGAAGCTCGCTCCAGTCTGACTCGCAGGCCGGCGTGTATCCGCCAGGCCTACGCCATTCCAGGGTTACGCACTGCGGCCGGCCCTCCGGCTCCTGCGCCTTCATGCAAACTACAGGCGCGCGCGCGCGCCCGCGCACACACACACACACACTGGCCGGGTCACATTCATCAGCCGGCGAGAGAGATTTGTCCGCATCACCGGCTCCTCCTGTGCACAAGGCCCGCCTCTTACCTTAGATGAACCCGGCTCCTTGCTGCTGCTGCTGCGGCCACCGCTTCCCCTGTGCTCTGCAACGGATCGATAGCGAGACTGGCATTCAATCTGCAGCTTTAAAGGAAAGAGTCTCACTCGAAGGGGGCTGCTGTGCTATGCAAGACCTTGGGATGCCTGAGGTGCAGAATCCAAAAGACAGCACTCCTCACACACACACCCCTCCGGACAATCTATTATCTTGCCCATTTAAATTAATGGAACTGCACGCAGCCACCAGCACACCATATGCCTTGGTGTCCCTTGCCTTTGCAACGTGTCCATTATGAGGTTGCCAAAACTGTACACACAGGCTACATCTACATGTACCTGGATAGGTCCCAGAAAATACTCCCTCTAAGCTGTGGAGTCTTGTGAGCAAAAGTTCTACTTTGTGAGCTATTGGCATTAAAGGTGTGAGCTACTGCATAAATTAGTTTGCTCTGGGGTCATTTTTCTTGAGCCAAGACAAAAATGTGTGAGCTGGAGGCTTAAAAACTGAGCTCACACTAACTCAGCTTAGAGGGAACACTGGTCCCAGACCTGTTTCTCATTGAACTCATACTTTTAAAGTTAGCAACAAGGAGAAGCTCAAGGCCCAAATCTGTCTCTTCAATGCCTCCAGTTGCCAACCCTGGCAATGCGATTTGTTGATAGTCTACTTTAGAGGAAAGGGGAGGGAATGAAGATGAAGGAAGAGTGGGAAATACTAGATCAAAGTGGCTCCCCACAAAACTTGTTGCTGACTAGTGATTTAAACACCAGAATGCATCTTGGTGCTTGGGAGGGGCAACAGTATGAGGACTTCTAGTGTCCTGGCCCCACTGGTGGACCCCTGATGGCACCTGAGTGTTGGACTGGATGGGCCATTGGCCTGATCCAACATTGGACTGGATGGGCCATTAGCCTGATCCAACATGGCTTTTCTTATGGACTCTCACCTATTGAACTGCAGCTCATTATGAGTGCTTCCATGTACTGAGGTGACATCATTTCATCAGAGAGGCAGTATGCAATTACCATGACTGCATCTAAGCTTTTTTGCTTCTTCAGAAGTACTATAAAGCCAACCAGATAAGCAGCACCTGAAGCTGCTGGAGCAGTATTTTCACAATATTTTCTACTTCAGGGTTCTGTTTCCAGCAACAGCCAGTCAATTGCCATGGAAAAATTCACAAGCAAGGCATATCAGGGCCTTCCTCTGTTGCTTGTTTCCAGCTTCTGGCATTCCTGGGTAAATTGCTCCTGGACGCTGAAGCTCTATTTAGCTAGCACGAGAAGTCCTACACACAAATTTGTGCTGGAGCTATAATTGTGACTGCCTTAAGGGAAACCTCACTTCCAAAAACCTTATGGTTCATATTATGTTAGTAGCGGCTTATGCTTCTGTTAGTTGATCCATCCCTTTGAAATCCTTATGGAGTGTTTCCATTGCCACAGGGTTTAGTGATGTTTATGTCAGACAACAAGCTGAAGGAAGGCTAGAGTTCAGAAAAAATACAGGGGTGGGGCATAACAGAGGTTTATGAATGTATTTATTTATATATAAATTGCACACGGAGTGCAGAAAATAGCATACACCCCCTCTGTAATACAAGAATACATCATCATTGGGAGGGCACCCACCCAATTAAACTGATGGACAGTTGTTTCAGAATGGACAACAGGAAGTAATTCTTCACTCAGTGGCTAATCAAATAGGGGAATTAGCTGCCAATGGACATAGTGCTGGCTGCTGCAGAGATGATTGTAAGGTGAGATAGACAGATTTATGGAGGACAGGTTCCTTGACTGATGACTAGAGACACTCCATGTTCAGAGTCAGGTGTTGGGAAGCAAGATCAGGAAAAGACATTTGCATCTCTGCTTGGTTTCTTGGTCCTCCAGGGCAATTGGTTGGCCACTGTGTAAAACAGAATGCTGGACTAGATGGATTGCAAGTCTGCTTGAGTAGGGCCCCTCTTATATTTTTATGTGGTAGTAGTTGGACCAGGGAAACCCTGGTTCAGACTCCACAACTCAGCTGTCAAGTTCACTGGCTGTCCTTGGGCCAGGCCTTGTCTTTCAGCTTAACCTACCTCACAGGACTGTTGTGAGGGGGAAATGGGGGAGGTCCACGTATGCTGTCTTGAGCTCACTGGAGGAAGGGTGGGGCAAACAGTACCTTGTCAGTTCAAACTGCATAGCATTGTAATCCTCAATATCATGTGTGAACAGTATCTGGCTCACAGGGTCATGGATCAATGTTTTGCAAGTGCTCAGTTTTGAAAAAAAACACTGTTTACCTCCAGCATAAAATAGGCCATTGTAGTGGTCGCAGTATCAGAGTAGGGGAAATGGATTCAAATACCCATTCAGACAATGGATGACTTTGAACCCCATCACTCTTAAACTAAGCGAGGTGTGTCAAACATGCAGCTCAAGGGCTGTATGTATCAGGCCCCTGGAGGTTCCTATGAGGCCCACAAGCAACTCACTGTCATTTGCTTCCTACTCTCTCTCTCTTGCTTCCTATTGCATCCCAGCTTGCTTTGCCAAGCTTGCTCAATCACACAGGAGCTACAGAGCAAAACCTCAGTTTTCTCCACTGGCTGACCAGTACATGAAGCAACTTATGTACAAAAACTCACAATGCCCAGCCATTTCAGGTTTTCCCATGGGTCTTAGGCTCAAAGCATTGATCATGAGATTTCTGTTATGTCAAATAAAAATAGGTTTGCAGCATACAGATACACACCTGAACAAGACCTGAGCAGCATAATCAAGATTGCTACAGCACAGACATTGTCTCCAAATTTTGATGCAATAATTCAGAGCAAGAGGTGAGTTACCAGAAACTGTTAAGTAAACAAAATATTGCAAGAATGCTAATATTTTAAGCAGTCTTAAGGGTTTGGTTTTTTTAAAAAAAATCTTTAATATTGTTTGTGTCCTTTGTAAAGTTTATATCTCCACTACCTGGCATTACATTTTATGAAACACATGGTCCAGCCTGACAAGGTTTCATTTATGTCAGAGCTGGCCCTCATAACAAATGAAGTGGAAAACCCTGATCTAAACTAACTCACAAGGCTGTTGTGGGGACAAAATAGAAGCAAGAGAACCATATATCAAGCTCCTTAGACGTTGGGTGGAATTAAAAAAAACCTATGTGCCCCCAGTTGCTGGGAAGTTGTCTTGCCCGAGCCTTGAGAGCCAGTATGGTATTGTACAGGGGTGACCAAACTGTGGCTTGGAAGCCACATGTGGCTCTTTCACAAATATTGTGTGGCTCTCATAGCCCCCACCACCCCACTGGCCAGCTTGGGGAAGGCATTTTTCTCTTTAAATAATTTCTCCAAGCTAGGTGATGGTTTGGAGAATGCATTTAAAGATAAAGTTGCTTTCCTTCCTTCCTTCTTTCTCAAACATCTGATGTTCACATCTTGCAGCTCTCAAACATCTGATTTTGTTCTATGCGGCTCTCACATTAAGCAAGTTTGGCCACCTCTGGTATAGTACTTAGAGCACTGGACTAAGATCTGGAAAGCCTTTGGCTCACTCTGCCATGGAAGCTGACCTATGGCTAGTCAGCTTACTCTACCTCACAGGGGTGTTGTTGTGAGGTTAAAACAGAGAAGGGGAGAACAACACTGTAAGCTGCTTTGGGTCCCCACGGGGGTGAGAAGTGGCAAGTGGGGTATAAAGAAAGGTCTTGTTGAAGCTAGGCTCCCTTTCTTCTTCATGAGGCTTGGGCAAGAGGCCGGCTGCCCTTGGGGCTTGTTGGCAGAGCATCCCCTTTGCCTGCGGAAGCTCCCAGCTTGGATCCCTGGCATGGCCAGTCAGGAAGCAGTTGATAGGAAAGGTCCCCCCCCCCCTTTTCTGCCCAGCCCTTAGCGATCCACTGCCGGTCAGTTTAAAAGGCGCTGAGCGCTAGAGGAGTCATTCCCTGCGTCCCAGTGGTCTCCCCACCACCCCACCCCCGCCGGGCTAAGCCCTGTGGGCAGCTCTTCTTAGCGGCGCCTGTTGTCTCTGCAGCCAGCCAGGCACTTTGGGGGCGCCGCAGGGAACGGGAGGCGGCGGCGGCCGGGACTGGAGAGCAGCTGCTGTCCTCTCGTGCACTCCGAGCTCCATCCCCGGCACGTCCCGCCACGAACTCGCTCTGCTCCAGCGCGGCTGAGCCCGTCTTGTCCCTTGCAGCGTCGTCTCCGCTCCATTGCTCGCTCGCTGCTGCTGCTGCTGCTGCTTGCGGACGTGGGTTCCCGCTCCGGCTCGTGCTGTGCCAGCTCAGCTATCGCTCCGCTGTGACAAACGACCGCCAGGCGCGTTTCTCCCTCCGCCTTCCTCCCCCCACCCCGCCCCGAAAGGAGCAAAATGAACAATGAGGCCGTCAGTACAGCTCGGAACGCACGTAACACCCGGAGGAAGGCGCACGCAAGCTGCGCGGGCAAGGCCTGGGCTGGGTGGGTGGCGCAGGGCGGGGAGGTGCCAGCCAGCCTCGCGCTCCCTTCCACGTGCCACCGGGACCCCTGGCTCTCTCGGCAGCCTGGCGGCTTCTGCCCTGCTCCTGCCAAGGGGGAAGAGCTCAAGCCAGACAGACCCCTCGAAAAGACAGGCGTACGAGTGCCGCCTCCCCTAAAGCGAACCTCCACGAGCAGAAGCAGTATACCCTTGCGGCCTTCGAGCCTCACAGCATCGGAGTTGAGCGCTTCTAGAATTCTAGGCCAGACAGACTGCCCCTGAGCTAACCAACTCATGCTGCTGGCATTCGCATCCTGCATTACTAACTACATGGATCTGCCACGTTCAGAGAAAACACATTTCTGATTTAAAAACAAATATATGGAGGTGCGTAAATGAGTACAGTATTTATTATGAGTGAGATTTGATGCAGTGCAAAGTCTCCACAAGGAATCATTCTACAAAGAAGGCTAAACGATTATCCATTTTGTTCAAAAGCAAATATCGCTTTTATTTACACATGATGAAAAGAGTCTTGTACATGCATGAAGATCCCTACGCCCATACTGTCCCACTTCAACTTTCCTGGGTTGCAGTTTGCCAAATGGGCATCCCCCCTACCATATTGCTTCAACAAGACCTTTCCTTATACCCCACTTTTCTCCCCGAGGGGACCTAAAGCAGCTTACAGTGTTGTTCTCCCCTTCTGTTTTAACCTCACCATATTAGTGCCTGTTTCTTTCTCTGAGCATGAAATGCGGATTTCCTAACAGAGATCACTGAAAAAGTCCTACACTGTCCTAAATAGAGCTACACTGTTCTAAGCTTTCAGTGCAGTGTTTAGAGTTACATTCAGTCCTCAGATTCAGCAGAAGCTCACAGGAGCACAGCTCCTGAACCTTTATGAGGGTTCCCCCTCCCCACCTACCTTGTCCATTGAATAGTAGGTGCAGCTGCATAATAATCCCTGGATTAGGAGAGCAGGCAGCCAGCCAACCACCAGGAGCTTTGCCGCACCCCCAGCAGCCCTCATTAACCCCTGGAGAAGTCTGTGCCACCCTTTCTCCACTTCTTATGTGATTTTGGGTGGTGGGTGGCTTGCTGGTCTTTTGACAGGGGGGGGGGAGGTGGCGGCCCAGGAGAGTCTCAAGCAAGTGAAGCCTGCTTGGGCTGGCTGGATCTCTAGCCCTCTCAAGCAGGCCTCGCTTGCCCAGGGCTCTCCTTTCTTGCATTGAGTTGCTTTTGGCTGGGGGGGGGGAAGCATATGCTAATGAGCTCTGCCATCTATTTTTCTACAAAACGACCCCTTACAGTGGAAAGAGACACAGCAGAGAAAGGTCATATCAAGTAAAAGGTAATTTTTGTTGCATTAGAATTACTTGCTATGTACTCTTCTCCCCACATTATGTCTTGCAAACTGCACATTTTTCTCCCCACAACTGAATTTCAGAGTCGTTAACAGTAAAGAAAAACCGCAAATGATTTCTATATATGTTGCATGAAAACAAAAGAAGAGTCCTGTGACACCTTAAAAAATTGTTGTAGCATAATCTTTTCCTGGGAGCCCATGAAAGCTTTTGCTACAATAAATTTGCTAGCCCTTAAGGTGTAGCTCTGTAGATCTTAGCAGCTCTCAATCTGCTCCTACCAGTAGGCCTGCCATCCAAACAGAATGGTGAAAAAATACAGGAGGAGAGAGAAGGAAGCAATAAATTGAAGGTTCATATCTCAGCCATTAACTCCCAGCATCAGCCCTACCTTCTACAGTTTGTATATAATTATATTGTCCTACCTTACAGGAATGTTGTAATATTTGTTGTGATCATATGCACCTTCTCTTTGTATACAGTGAAAGCACTGTATTAATACTAAGTTATAGCGTGTGTGCACATACACTCACAATGAAGATTAATAAAATGATGAAAGGGAGATTATTTGAGAGAGTGGTCATCAATTGATTCAGAAACCTAGTACAAACACATTTAAACATTGTGCTTTCCACATATTTAAGTTATTTAAAAAAATTCATGTCATTTATAGCCCACCTTTCTCCCAAATGGAAATTAAATAATTAACCTCACCTCCATTTTATCCTCACAACAATCCTGTGAGGTAGGTTAGTCTCAGAGTGTGTGACTGGCCCAAGGTCACCCAGAAAGCTTCCGAGGCAGTGTGGGGGTTCAAACCTGGGTCTCCTAGCTCCTTTGTTCAACACTTTGATCACTTCACCACACTGGTACATCACACCAATAGTGAGAAAAACTCCTTAAGTAGCATGTGTGAATTCAACCAAACTGCATCGGCAGTACCTTGCTGAAGGCTCAGAAACCAGGCAGCCAGTTGAACAAGATTATCAGTACTTGGGGCCAAGGCTTCTACCTTGCTCCATGCTCACCCACCCAGCCAACACAAACAATAAATGTTGCAAAAGAAGAAACATTTTGATGCAGATTTGCATAACACCCATGACCCTAGGGTATTGCTTGAAATGTTTCTCAACACTTAATTTGAATAACCCTGGTTAAGAATTTTGATATTGTTACTTACCACTAATACAGGGGCAGAACCAGTGAGTACATGGGAATGGGGGGCACTGCAAATGTCTACTTTGGCCCTGAGGCATGATTTGTTCAAGATGTGTTGTTGGCTGAAGTGGTTGCAACATGCAATTCAATGTTGGGTCTTAACAACATTTTCACTTTATGACAGCTTTACAGCACATTGCAGCATTGTGAAACAACAGAGACAGACTGCAAAACAACCTAATCCCAGAGCTGGAAATGCAGATGTTTTTATTATTTCTTTGCACATTCTAAGCTTTGCCTTGGGTATTCTGGATTGGGTGGGTGGGGGACATCAATAAATGGTTTGAAGTCAAGAAGAGAAATGTCTCTTTGTAATGTGTTTTTCACATCATGGTACTGTTTAGCCTTCTAACCTAAATCTTGTGGTGGCAACGGAGAGGCAAAGAAACGACTGGAAGAGGGCAGAGGAAGGCACTGCAAGTGAATAGACAGCAGCAACCACTTCCACGCACTGCACGCCATCTTGTACATTGCAAATGAGATTTTAACAATGAAAAGTGACCCACTGACATTCTAGTGCCAAATGGCAACTCTTTGGTTTCAGTTGTGCCAGTAACACTGTTCCGTCATTCCAGTTTTGGCACTTCAGTCTCACATAATGGGAGAGTGTGATATCTGCGATCCTTCCAATACACACAATTGCCACATGGCATGAATGGAGCTGGAAACAGTATTTTCCAGCACACCAAAATTGTAATGACTGGACACAGATCACTGCCAACTGTACAAGATGCAACAATTACTTTGAGCAACTATAGAATGCCATCTGATTTTTTGCCTAAGTGAATCAGGCCCATAGCTATGGTGAGGCCTGGGAGGGGCCAGGCCCATCCTTTCAACTCCCCTTTCCAACTATATGGCCCCTCCATTGAAGGGCCCCCAATCTGTACCCTTTGCTCACTGCCACTCTGAACAAGTAGTAGCATTGCTGCTGGTCTTTTCACTTTTTCTCTCCCCTTCCCTAACACACCTTGCAGAGCAAAGGGGGGGGGGGGAAGAGTCAAGAGATATCTGTCTCTCTGAGAGAGGGGCACATAAGAAGGGGGGGGGGACAGAGCTGCTGTGACTGCCCTGGCGAAGGGTCAGCTTGTGGAACTCAAGGCAGCTTACAGTGCCAAGAGCCCATGGCTGCCAAACTTGGTGGCCCCCTGGCCCCCACAAACAACAAATCCTGATGTGGGCCCCATCAAACATGAAATCCTGGCTATGGCCCTGAAGTGAATACATAACAGCAGCTACTTTCCATGCAATATATGGATCTACTCAGAACCCTACTCCGTTCTATTCTACCAGGAAAAAGAAGAATTGCACTATAAACTTTCTTTGGACTATATGTTGTAATTAACTGCAAAAGTTTGTTGTTCAGTCACACAGTCGAGTCCAACTCTTTGCGAACCCATGGACCAAGTCATGCCAGGCCCTCTCACCATCCTCCGAAGTCTGCTCAAATTCACGTTAGTCACATCAGTAACTGCCAAGTCAGTTTTCCACCATCTACCAAGTCAGCTTTCCACCATCTATGGATGGTGAGGCAGTAGGTCCCCTTCCTTGAACGCGATGACTTGGCAACTGTGATCCATGTTACGGTCACCTCGAGGCTGGATTACTGTAATGGGGCTTCCCTTGTCCCAAATCCGGCATCTCCAGCTAGTGCAGAACACCGCCACCAGGCTGTTAATGGGAGTTCCTTTACAGGAACACATTCAGCCTGTGCTGAAAGCGCTGCACTGGCTACCAATAATGTATGGGTTCACTTCAAGGTGCTGGTTTTAACCTTTAAAGCCCTATATGGCCAGGGTCCTGCATACCTTAGGGACCGCCTTTCCCGGTATATGCCCCAGCGAGCACTTTGGTCCGGATCTCATACAGCAACGGACTAGGCCCATAAATTGGAATTTAACATAATTCTGGACTTCCTACCACGCTATGGCAATTTGGGGTCCTATGGAACATCTAACACTGACTATCCAGCCATGCTGCTACCATCGAAACTTAACAGCATGATGAATCATTGTACTAGCATCCACTGTTATATTGTTTTTAACTGATATCTTAATATTGTTATATGCTTTATGTATTATCAATGTTTTTAGCTTGTTGATTTTTTACCCTAACCTCTGAGCCGCCCTGAGCCCACCTTGGGGGTCCTCTGGTTGAGTGGGGGGGGGAGGTTAGGGCGCCTGCCTTTGGGCCGGCAGGTGCAGGGCTCCTCGCGAGTAGCCCCGTGCCTGGTGTCTACTCGTTAGTAGCGCCTGCAAATTAGGTGGTTGTCTGGGGGGGGGGGAAGCCCGCGGCAGGTGCAGGGACTCAGGGGTGGGCGGAGCTGTGCTGCCTAGGGCGCAGGAAGGGCTCGGGCAGGGCCTGCTTCCACATCTTCCCCTTCTATTTGCTAAAGAATGATGGGACCGAATGCTATGATCTTAGTTTTTTTGATGTTGAGTTTCAAGCCTATTTCTGTGCTCTCCTCTTCCATCCTCAACAAGAGGTTCTTTAGGTCTTCTTCACTTTCTGCCATTAGTGGTGTCATCTGTATATCTGAGGTTGTTGACATCCCCCCCCCCCCCCGGCAATCTTAATTCCGGCTTGTGCTTCATCCAGGCTGGCATTCCGCATTATGTACTCTGCATATAAATTAAATAAGTAGGGCAACAATATACATCCTTGTTGAACTCCTTTTCGTATTCTAAACCAGTCAGTTGTTCCATATCCTGTTCTGATAGCTGCTTCTTGACCCTTATACAGGATTCTCAGGAGATATATGAGGTGGTCTGGTACTCCCATCTCTTTAAGGATTTGCCACAGTTTGTTGTGATCCACACAATCAAAGGCCTTAGCATAGTCAATGAAGCCGAACTAGACGTTGTTCAGGTACTCCCGTGCTTTCTCCATAATCCAGCGCATGTTGGCAATTTGATCTCTACCTCTCCGAAACCCAGCTTGAACTTCTGGAAGTTCCTGATTAACATACTACTGAAGCCTAGTTTGTAGGATCTTTAATATGACCTTGCTTGCATGTGAAATGAGTGCAGTTGTGCGATAGTTTGAACATTCCTTAGCATTACCCTTCTTTGGGATTGAAATATAAACAGATCTTTTCCAATCCTGTGACCACTGTTGTGTTTTCCAAATTTGCTGACATAATGAGTGCATCACTTTAACAGCATCGTCTTTTAGAACTTTGAATAGCTCAACTGGGATACCGTCATCTCCGCTTGCTTTGTTATTAGTAATGCCTTCTAAGGCCCATCTGACTTCACACTCCAGGATGTTTGGCCCAAGATCAGCGATTTCACTGTCGTGGTTGTCAAGGTCATTGAGATCCTTCATGTATAATTTTTTTGTGTATTCTTGTCACCTCTTCTGAATCTCTTCAGCTTCTGTTAGATTCCTACCGTTTTTGTCCTTTATCATGTCCATTTTTGCATGAAATGTTCCCTTGCTTTCTCCAATTTTCTTGAAGAGATCTCTTGTCCTTTCCATTCTATTATTTTCCTCTATTGCTTTGCATTGTTCCTTCAGGAAGGCCTCCTTGCTGTTCTCCAGAAATCTGCATTCAGTTAGGTGAATCTTTCCTTTTTACCTTTGCCTTTTGCTTTTCTTCTTTCCTCAGCTATTTGTAAAGCCTCATCAGAGCCACTTTGCTTTCTTGCATTTCTTTTTCTTTGGAATGGTGCTGATTGCTGCCTTCTGTACAATATCACGAATCTCCGTCCATAGTTCTTCAGGCACTTTGTCTATCAACTCTAGTTCCTTAAACCTATTCTTCACCTTCACTGTATATTCATAAGGAATGTGATCAAGGTCAAACCTGAATGGCCTAATGGCTTCCCCAGTTTTCTTCAGTTTAAGCCTGAATTTTGCAATGAGTAGCTCATGATCTGAGCCACAGTCAGCTCCAGGTCTTGTTTTTGCTGACTGTAAGGAGCTTCTCCATCTTTGACTGCAGAGTATATAATCAATCTGATTTCTGTGTCACCCATCAGGTGATGTCCATGTGTAGAGTCACCTTTCAGGTTGTTGGAAGTGGGTGTTTGCTATGACCAGCTTGTTCTCTTGACAAAACTCTATTAGCCTTTGCCTGGCTTTATTTACCTTGGTTCATAGATCTTACATTCCATGTTCCAATGCAGTATTATTCTTTGCAGCACTGGAATTTCTTTTCACCATCAGACACATCCAGAGCTGAGTGTCCTTTCGGTTTGGCCCAATCGCTTCACTCTTTCTGTGGTTACTTGTACTTGCCCTCCGCTCTTCCCCAGTAACATATTGGACACTTTCCGACCTGAGGGGCTCATCTCCCAGCGCCATATCTTTTAGCCTTTTGTTACTGTCCATGGAGTTTTCTTGGCAAGAATACTGGAGTCATTTGCCATTTCCTTCTCCAGTGGATCGCATTTTGTCTGGGTTCTCGGCTGCAACCTGTCCATCTTCGGTGGCCCTGCATGGCATAGCCTGCAGCCTCACTGAACCGCACAAGCCCTCTCACCATGTAAATGCAGCAATCCATGAGAGAGTACTTTACTATAAATTGAGTTTGACCAAGTGGGTTCTTGCCTCAATCATGTTGTGAAATTAGGGCCAATTGAGTCTCAGTCCTCTGCCTAAGTCTATACTGTTTCAATTTCTATAGTAATTAGCTTTATAGTTGAAACTTAGGTTCTATTTCCCAGGAGGCTTTAGGACACTTCATGTGATGTGACCTTCCTAGTACATATAACATTGTACATGTCTTTTTGCCTCACATGTCTTTTGACTTTTGTAATATTTAAATACACTATCAAATTCTAAACAGAGTATCAGAACCTAGCTTCCTGGACTCTTGGTCATTCTAGCTCTTTCTAGGTTTCCTTGACTCTCTTGATCCCAAGCATTAGAAAGAAAAGGAATGAGCTTTGTTGTGTACATGAGAAATGTATGTCAGATGCTCGTCACAGAGTTTATTGACAGTTACATTCGCTCCTATGGATGGAAAAAGGTACTTAAGGTTTGGATTTATTCTCATCCCTTGTTCTGAGCCAACCATCCTCAGAGCCTTTGAGTCAGAGCCACCAAGAATATCCTTTATAAAATTACTGTGCACAATGTTTATGTATTGAATTTTGATGTATGATTTCTGTATGTTTTAAATGAATTTACATTTGGGATTGAATAAATAAGAGGTTATTTTAGAACTGTCTCTCTTTCTTGATGCAGTTAGGAAACCAGCTTCTCTCCCTCCCCAAATGAACACAGTGAGGATGAGAGTGCATGAAAAGGTTCCTGCACCCCTCATTGCTCTGACAGTGCCCACTAGGATTGTGAAAATGGCCTTGACAACATCAGAACAACTGGGGGTGACTCTAACAGTGGAAGAGGGCAAGGTGTGGATGACAGGGATCATATCATTGAAAAAGATCCAGGGAAGTTTCTTTGGGCAGAGCCAGTTCTCTACTCAAACAACCTAAACAGTTGCTTGGGGCACCAAATCAGCAGATGGCATCAAGGTGGGAAGTTATTGATGGGTACTGTTTGGACTGGCCATTGTGTCCCAGATTTGTGCAGTCGCTGACTGTGTCCAAGAGGCATGAGAGGAGATGTATGCTCCCCCCCACAGGCACACAACCAAGTGCTGGAAGGACCGCAGAGGTGGAGCTCAGTTTGGACCCAGGAAGGGCAGAGGGGGAAGAGGGCAAAATGCCCTGAGCCAGCCCTATCACTGGACCATACGAGTCTCTCTTGAACCCAAACAGCTTCCTACTAATTCTTCCAAATCTACTCAGCTCTATTCCCTCTTGACTCAGAAACGTTTACTATGCATCTCAGGAGGAGAAATCTTGGAGTGCCAGGCAGCGCTTCAAATTGCTGGAAGTGTTGAACCTACGCTGTTGTCAAACTGTGGAGCTTACACACATTATCAGTGTTGTATTATTAATCAGCTTGACATATATACTTCTGGTGAGCACTGTGGTGGTTTTATAAACACCAGGGATGGAAGGGAGGCTGAAGACCTCTTGTGCGGTGAGAGAAAGAGAGAGTTCCATTGAGGGGAAAGATGCAGGGAAGCCTGCCGGAAGAAATAAGTTCCAAGGAAAGGTTGATGAATGGGATGAAAGATGACCGTTCCAAGCATTGAACTACCTGATCATCAGAACTGGCACCAGACATTTTTGGCATCTGAAGCAGAAACTCCAGATGGTCCCTCTCCATCCCTCTGGTAGAAGAAATGCAGAACACTCAATTAGAGAAGTGAAGATTGACTTAAAAGAGGAGAGGGAGTGAATGGGGTGGAAGAATTTATTTTAACCCTGGAAAGGAAGCAGGTGGGCAAAAAAGTCACACTGAATCCTGAGCACTGGAACATTGCAGAGGCTGGTGTCTCTCTCGCTCTCTCTCTCGGCTTGGCTTCGCGAACGAAGATTTAAGAAGGGTGCAATAGTCCACGTTTGCTGCAGGCTCGCTGGTGGCTGACAAGACCAATGTGGGACAGGCAGGTCCGGCCACAGCGGCTGCAGGGAAAAGTCTGATTTGGGGTTGGTGCTGTAGCAGTGCGATTCTTCCTCAATCTCCTTTTGTATCTAGTCAATATTCTACATCCTCTCAGCAGACACAGGAGTATGGTGGAAAGTGACCATCAAGTCCCAGCTTGCTCATGGTGAGGTGACCGCATAGGGTTTTCAAGGGAAGAGATGTTCAGAGGTGGCTTCCCATTGCCTGCTTCTGAGTAGCAACCCTGGACTTCCTTGGTGGTCTCTCATCCAAGTACTAACCGGGTCTGACCCTGCTTAGCAGCTGAAATCTGACAAGATTGGGCTAGCATACAAGACAACAAAGAAAACTAATGCATTCATGTGGACAGGATTCCGCTTCTCCTTTGTGAAAAATTAACCCAAACATCTTTATTTTCACACCAGCATTTCTTTCCTTATGCCAATTTCCACGTGATTAAAACAAATGCATTTTTCAACATTATGCATCAGCTGCCTATAAATTACATCTAATGTATATAAGCAGCATAAAAGAAATAAAAGGATAATTAACAGCATCAATGAACATGAGACAACCAATGGCAGCAAAAGCACACCAAATCACAAAGGAACAGAAGTAGCCATCTCAGGTGATCCATAACAGATACCCTTCTGCACTGAGAAAATACACACTCTCAGGCCCATACATTTGCCATGACTGAGATCTGCCATTAACCTCAACGTGTAGCATGAACTATGAGCTGTGAAATCCCTGGTTCAAATGTCATTTCAGAAAGGGTGATCACAGGCAAGCCATTCTCTCATCAACAGTGATATGTGGACTGTGGAACAAGCCTACTTAACTGGGTTGTTGCAAGCGGCATCAAGTAACTGCTGTCACTTTATGCAGTACTAATGATAGCAGAGTCCAGCATTGAAGCTAAACAGCTGACCTATGAACTAGAAAGTTTGAACCTTTTTTCCTGCAGTGAATTTATCCCATCCTCTTGGGCAGACCACTCTTTCTCTCTCAGACTTAGCCCCTTCTCTCCATTTGCTATATGGGGGTAATAGGACTGGCCATATCATATGAGGTTGTTGTAAAGATTATGGAGAATATGTACATGACACGCTTTAATCACACACACACACCCAATCCAGCTAGAGTTAGTTGAAAGCAATGGAGTAGTCACAATGGAAATAAAGGGCAAGGATGCTAATATTATTACAGGGGACATGGATTTCTCTTTACGCTGCAAGTCAGCCTATTCCCCCACCCTATGTCTCAACTGGTGAAACTTTTTTGTGGGTCCTCATGTACCCAAAGGTCACTGCCCTATGTTTTTCCTGAACATACAGTCCCCATGAGGTGCCACTGGAAAGGAAACCTCACTTCCACTGGTTGATATAACAAAAGTCACCTGGTCTAGTTTTGGTTCTGCCTTGGTACAGGTCCTGATGTGAAGGATCACTACTGCTAAGGGGTAGGACTGTGACTCAGTGGTAGAATACCTGCCTTGCATGCAGAAAGTCCCAGTTTTATCTCCTTATTGTTTCCAGTTAGGTAATAGACGATAAGAAAGACCTCTGAGAGCCAATGCCGTCCTGAGTAGACAGTAATAACCTTGATAGACCAGTGGTCTGACTTGGAATTAGGCAGCTTTATGTGTCCATGTGATCAGGAAGGATCATTAGTCAAAACTGGGCACGCACCTAGAAGTATGAATGCTCTTCATGGTGAAGCATACCCAAAGCAGAAAGTGTGAGGTCCTTTCTCTAATTAAGACAGGGCACAAGTCGCTGTGAAACTCTCCTGCCCAAACACCACTAAAATAAATTTACAAAAGCTGCACAATAGGGCTTGTGCAGGAGAACTTCCTGATGCCCCCTAAGGATTGGATCAGTCTGTCTCTCACTCTGGCACCCCAAATCTGTTCCTTGAAGCTGCCTCATGGTAAGGCAGTTTCTGCTTGCTTGCTGGGGAAACTGAGCCTTCCATATTTCTATGCTGTGTGTCCTTCAGCAACGAGCATGCTCAGTACATGCTTGGAGCTCATATTCCGTGCAGCTCTGCTTCATGAAGACAGCAGTGGCAGCCTGCTCCTTCGCAGCCTGTGTCCTCAGTTGCCCTCAGATGCTCTTCCATCTGTTCCAACCCTTTCCCATGAATGAGCGCGCCAACAAAAGGATTAATGGACGTGATCAATACAGACCTGAACACTGGGTAGCCACAGGGTTTCGGATACCTACATGCTATCAGTAATGAGTAGCCAGGGTGGAAATGAAAGCATGCTGCAACTGAGGGGCTTTCTGCTGTTACTCAGAATTGCCACTCCACTCCTTCCCCCACTCCAAATCGCGCAAACCCAAACCACATTATAGTCTTGCTTCTATTAAGCATTTCCAAATTATACTCAAAAGAATTGCAAATCCTGTGAGCACAGCTCAGTCTGCTCTCACCCCTCCGCCTCCTAGTTCTGCAGTCTTAATTGGTTATGTATATCCAGGCAAATTCTGGCTACAAAAATTGCCTAAGGCAGCACACATGCATGGAATCCCAGGGAGAGCATAATCTGAGATATATTTTCATGCACACATATGATTCTTGTGATACCTGCATGCCTCTTCTGGAGTGGAATGGTTTGGGGAATTTGATGCATGAGCATATGCTCAACACACTGCACATATAATAAATAATCTAAAAAGACCGTCTCTTCCCATATATCCCCGTGTGCCGACTACAGTCCTCAGGCTGCCACCTGCTGGCTGTTCCCTTACTCGAGGTCGCCTGCCTGGCATTAAACAGAGCCTGAGCCTTCTTCCCTGTAGCTCACACTTTGTAGAACAGGCTCCCAGAAGAGAGGGGGCACCATCTTTAGACATTTCAAGAGATGCTGCACTGCAGGGCCATTTTATGTCAGGGTTTTTAAAGGTATAGATTTCAGGCTTCTTTTGGAGAGAAAGTTTTATTCTGTATTTTTTAAAATGGGGGTGTTGTTAATTATGATTTGTAAACTGCCTTGAGCCAGAAAGAAAGACAGGATGTAAACATTTTAATAAATCAGGGAGGGACACTACCCCATTTTAGTAAATCAGGTACCCCATTTTAATAAATCAGTTAGGGAGGGGACACTTACAGTATTGCTAGCATGAACTATGAAACTTACGGTATTGCTAGCATGAACATGAGTGAACTGTCCCAAAGATAAAGCAACTTCTGCAGCCATAATCAGGGCAGAATGTGTGAGCTGGACCTTTCTCTCCAAATCCTTCTGATTGGCTGGAAGGCAGATGGGCATTTCCTGTCTGTAGGAAACATCTGGAATGTCAATTCATACACTCAGCATCATCAAATAGGAAGGCTTTTCTTGCATGCTACCATTCTGGCTGTAATGTATTACCCTGCAACTCCTGTCTTCCCAATCTCTGCATACAGAAAACGAAGTGTGAACAATGATCAAGTTTAAGCTAGCTTGCTTCCTGACAGCCTAATTTGCTATTTGTGAGGAATTTTATCTGATGAGAAGAAAACATGGAAACATGAACTCACTCCCTCCAAAAGCCTAACCTAGTTGAGTCTCAGGAAAAGCAGATGGTATAAAGCAGTTTTTGGTCCTGGCCAGTAGAGATAGAGGTGTGAGAATGGATGCAAATCAATGAGGAGGCTTTGTACATTTGCATATGCAAATTAATAAAGCTTTCAGGATTGTTCAGAGCAGTATGGCAATGCTCCCCAGTGTGGCCAACAAACCTCAGGCAAGAGCAGGTACTGGGGAACATGCTGGGAGGCTGGTCTCCTTTGTGTGGCTACAAATGCTGCCCAAACCAGGGGTGGCTTGCTATGCAAAGAAGAGTTCCTCTTGTGTATTCCATTTCCAAAGTAGTCAGACCTATAGCAACAAAGTGTGGCTAGACAGCTTCCTTTCCTTTCTTCTTCCCTTTCAAGTTGTATCAGGTCCCAGCTTTCTATGGTGATGCTGGTGATCCCTGATCACAACTCCAGATGTATTATTTGGCCTCAAAAGGCACTTGTGGTGCAGTAAAATGCTATCAATCAGAGCAGTGGGATGGAAGGGGAGAATAATTCTTCCTCCCATAGTTTCCCCCATTCACATGCTCCCTTCAGGGGGGAAGAAAGGTAGATTACCCATATTATGCCTCCTGTGTTCCTTTCTGGGACTTAAGGCAGCCAGAGGTGGGGCATTTTTGTTATTGCTTTTAAAAGCAAAATAATGTCTGCCCTTCCAGCCACCAAATGTCTCTTTTGTGTGTAGTTTAGCTGTAAGTGGATTGCAGGATTGCTTACTCCTCTGGCAATGGGGCTAGAGCCATGAAAAGGCTGAGTTTCCATTGCAAGAGAGAAGATGGATACAAGCAGAGGGAGCAGAGGAGAACCTGACACCCTTTTCAATTGGACTAGGTTTGAGGGGCAGCTAATGTTGCTGCTTGAGGTAAAAAGTAAAAACCACTGTGGGAGGATCAAACTGGAAGTGGCTTAGGGGGCATCTGTCAGAAAAGAGCAGGTGGAAACAACAGGTGAAGTTTCTTCCCCTCCCACATACAAACTCCAAAGAAAAGCTAAACATTTCAAGGCTCTGGGGTCCAAACTGGTAATCCAGCAGCAATAGAGCCCATAAAGCAAATTTATAGCAAGACAGACCACAAGACTATACCAGAAGGGGATTTGCTGCTTCAGTCGTGCTCTAAGTAATTTTGTATGGGACTGCACAGAAACCACGAAGAAGATGAGATAATGACAAATTCCCGTGGATTCATTCCCAGAACTCTACAAAATAAGTCTGATCAGCAAGTGCTTACTGCAAATGGATTTACTGACTACAGGTGGCCAGAATGGGGCTTTTACCCAGGATTCAGTGTGTGAACTTTTTAAAGTGTGAATTGATCAACAACTGAACTTGATTTGCTAATGGATGAATTTGTTAATTAATGAACTCATGTATTGATGTGTATTTTGTTGACGTGTTTACTAATGAACTTATGTTTATTAGCTTGTAACCATAAAGATTTTTTGTATGAAACTATTCTCAAATATTTTTGTATTATTAGGGTTAGCATTTTTGCTTCTATGCACTTTATAGTATTTTCATTTAATAGATAAATTTATTTTCATTCAGTTTGGCACTATTGCAGTATTTTCCTCTAATATTATATGGTAGACCACAGGTTCAGCCAGCTCAACATTGTCTGCTTCAGGGGTAAGCAATTTTGGAGGGGCCCAAACAGTGAAAAATGTGAAGTTGTTGGTATGCTAGCAAACAAAATGGGGGTGGGTGGGTTGTTTTGTGTGTGTGTGTGTGTGTGTGGAGATAACGGTTGTACTTGTCCAGACACACTTGGAGCTAGCTAAGCCTATGAGGTCTAGCCAGCATTCAAAGGATTTGCCTTGAACTCTCAGCAAGTAGCTGTGCAAGTCTGGGAAGTGCTGATGGGCCTGAGCCATGTCTGCTGCCATCTCCCACACTGCCTTGAGTGCTTGGGTGGAAATCTGGCCTTGGGTGCCAAGCAAAAGGTCAGTCAGCATGTGTGCTAGGGGTTGCCTACTCCAAATGGCAGCTGCTCTTCTGGGCCTCTTTTACAACGCAAACTACCAAAGAGTTTTGAAAGCAAGATACCAGGGATGAAATCTGACACCTGCAGCATGCAAAGAATGTGTGAATCAGGGCCCTGCCTTAATCAGCTGTTAATAAGCTACCTGAAGCCAAGACCTCCTCTGGGCCTTCCAATCCCGTAGGATCCTGCCTTCCTGACCTTTGCATTCCTTTCTGTATCCTACATGCCTGAAACCCAGCTGAGCCCACTCCCTGTGGAAATGTTCTTGTTTGTGAAAAGGAAACCTAGCTAACATATCCCAGGTGTCAGAGCTGAGCTCACCTTTGGGGGATTTTTCCTGTTGGCAAAAGGTACTATATGCAAACCGATTACAGCAGGCTCTCTCTGCATGAGGCTGGGTGCAGAGATCAATGTTCTGTTTCCCCTCGTCCAGTTGACTGGTACCTGAGGATAGGCTGCCACCTCCTGGCAAATATGCGGGTTAATAAGAATAATATCAGCTGAAATCCTCTGCCCAAATACTTGGGATTAGGCATCACTGAATTTAGTGGGACTTTCTGAGGAAACATGCATAGGATTGGACTCTTAGTCATGTCCACAGAAGTGGATGTAAGAGCAAAGGCATTTTCATGGGTGTCATAGCACGCTCTTCACTCATGGATGGTGTGAGCTCAGATTCACAACTTGTAGTACAAGCAGGCATTTCAGCAAATCAAATGCTGAATCACCTGCTGGTCTTACCCCTCCTCTCAAGCACTGGTGGACTTCTGGCTCTTTTTAACGTGGCAGACATATGCTTACTCTTTAAATGTCTATGCTTCACCTTGAAAAGCGCCCCCCCAAATAAAAAAACCAACTAAAACAGCTGCGCAACTGCTCCGTAGGAGGAGTGTTTGGGTAACATTGCAAGAGGTAGCCAACAGGCATCCTACAGAGTCAGCTTTCCTCCATTTCAGACTGGTCCTGCTGGAAATTTGCACAACTGGTGTTTCAGAGGCCTCCCAGAACAGAAAGGTGTATGTTTTGCTGAACACAGTGAGGAGGTATTGAAACTGGATCCACGACTCTAAATTGTTATACCTCTAACAAAAGGCCGTATACTTTTTAGACAAAGGGCATCTCTTCTGCATTACCCACCTAATCCAATAAAGCTCTACTGAAAAGGGAATAGGATCAAACACTTCCTTAACTCCATTATCTATAGATTCCTTTCTCCCTTTCTGTTTCTTAATCCTAATCAATCCCATTTTCTTTCCACCCAGGAATTACATGCATTGCTTACCCAGTCCTGTTTCTACTAGGCCAACGATAAGGGTCAGTCTCTTATCTCTCAGTGCAATTAGCTGCACCCTTCCCAATTAAGGAAAACAAACCAGCAGACCTACAGCTAAGACAACGCTTTGTTCCTCCAATGATCCATGGGAAATTCAGGGCACAGCCAAGGCCAGCTCCACTGTATGAGCATGCAAAGCAGTTCTAGGGTTGCCAACCTCCAGGTGGTGGCTGGGATTACAACTGATGCCTAGGCAACGGAGATCAGTTCACCTGTAGAAAATGGCCATTTTTGAAGGTGGATTCTATGGTATTATACCCCAGTGAAGTCTCTCCCCAAACCCTGCCCTTCTCAGGCTCTACCCCCAAATCTACAAGCCAGCTGTAGGGGAGTGGCTTATGCAGTGAGCTGGCTATCAGGGAAGAGGGGGTGGGCTCATGCAGCTGTCTCCAAGACTGCTGGACAGGCAAACACTGCCACCCCAAGACAGCTGCAGGAGGATGGGCACATAATGCCACCCCTCAAGGGGCATGAATGTGCAGCAGCAGCAGCAGCAGCCTGTTCTCCTCCCCCTGTTTTTTACCCCTCCATGGAGGGGGTCCATAGGGAGTCAGGGTCCTGACCAGCCCAGGGCAGCTGCCATAGTTGCTCAGTGGTTGAGACCACCCTTGGAAGCCAGAAGTCATAGACAGTGTTCCCTCTAAGCTGAGTTAGTGTGAGCTAGCTCACAGATTTTTAGCCTCCAGCTCACATATTTTTGTCTTAACTCAGGAAGGATGACCACAGAGCACAATAATTTATGCAGTAGCTCACAACTTTAATGCCAGTAGCTCACAAAGTAGGATTTTTGCTCACAAGACTGCAGCTTAGAGGGAACATTGGTCATAGAATGTGTGGCAAGAAGTTAGTCTGACTTAATGGGCTCCCTTTTTTTCACCTGAAAGGATCACTAAGCTTAAACGTAGCTCTGTGGACAATGGAGATTTGTATGGGATCTGTGGGTGGAGGCTCATGCTTGGCAAGAATCAAACACCACCAAGCTTGGCACAAGACATTTTAGGTCCTCAGATAGAAAAACTGCTTTCAGGCAGGGATGATTCCAAAGGCATTTGCAGTAGCAATGAGTGAGTATATGGTATTCCTCACACTCACCATTTTCTCCTCCCCTCACTCCTGAAGTGTTTTTTGCCTTTAAAAAATCAGTAGTAGGTTAATCACAACAATGACATTATGGCATTGATATTATGGCAATATACCAACTACAGTATTTCTTAAAAGCTGGCTAAAAGTCTACTGGGGGGGGGGGGGAATAGGGTAGGCATGATAAGCTATTAATAGAAAATGGTGTCAGGTGTGTGGGTTTCTCCCCCAAAAAACTACACCTTCCCATCCACACTGCAGGCAAAACTGCTATGACTCAGGTTTTTCTGGAACAGCAGCAGCAAAGCAGGTTTGGGGAAGCATCAGGCCAAACCATGGCAGGAAACTGACTGGAGGATAACACACCATGCACACTCTAGAATGAAGGCCAAACTAGAGATGATAGAACCCTTGTCGCTGTCACAGGCACATTGCTGCCATTTTGAAGTGATTTTAAAATACTGTGATCAAGATGAGGCCTGCAGCATTGTACTCATTTCCCCTGCACACACCTTTTCAAGTACTGAAACAGCCGCGGGGGGGAGGGGGGGGACAAGCCCCTTTGGCTGTTTTGGCACTTGACAAGTCACAGGAAAGGGGGGGGGGGCAACAGCATCATTACTGTGGGCCCATTTGGACTTCATGGCATTTTAAACTCACTTTAAAATGACAGTGGTGTCCTTATGGTGGCCATGATGATGTTGTCACATCTAGTTTGGCCCTGAGAACCAGGATAGAACAACTTGTCCATGTGGAAACAGCCAAAGTACAAATATGTGCTTTCCTTCTCCCATTAGTGAATATATGGCAGAAACCAGTACACTTTCATGTGCAAGTCTCATTGAAATGAATGTTGCATTACAATTGGACCCCCTCTGGTGATATCCAGAAAGACACCCCTGTACTGATTCCCAAGCCATGCACCCCTAGAATGTAATATTGCAATGTAACCCTAGAATATTAATATGACACAGCATTGCCCATTTGAATTGGAATGGTCTTTCTTGCGCATAAGGGAGACAAATCCAGTTCCTTCTAGGCCCCAAGCAGGCTGGCATGATGCCAAGTCTGGTTGACAGACTGGGCAAATGTGGTAGCTGTGCTGAAAGGCTAAAGAGCATCTATCTTTCTGCTCCTGGAAATGAAAAATTCCAGGCCCAGAAAGGGACACTTAGTGGGCAGAACTGTAAAACTTCCTTCACTCCTTCTTGGCAACCTTTTAAGTCTCAAAACATAAAAGCAATATAAGGGTTGCAACACAAACAAATGATTTGTATATATGTTCTGTTATTCTTCAGGGCAAGACAGCAGAAACACAAAGGCTAAAAGTTAAGTGGCCATCTTGTGTGAATGTGTGGTATACCTTTAAACTGGTCTCACATTTCTGCCAGGGAATCTGACTTTTAATAGAATTTCTATTTTTCTTTAATTACTACCAAGGCTATCAAAGTCAACCAATCTCCTGAACACTTGATGGATGCCTATCCATGTTGACATTTAGGGCGAAATCTATCACTTTTGGGGAGTTTCAAAGGAATCAGTTTGGAAAAACAGGGCCATAAAAACTCGTTTGGCTAGTGTGATTAAAATTCCTCTATTGGGGTATGGGTCTATGACACAATGATCTCTGATTGGATATTCAACATATGACACCCTGATTTTCCATTGGTGTCTTCCAATGCTTCCTCATTGGGTAACTGAATCGCTTGATGTGACGTAACTGAACCTAGAAAAACAGGCAACCCTACCTGTCAAGATTAGATTTTTCCACCCTCCCCTCCATCCAGGAATTTTCCCAATCTCCATGGCATCTTCCCCTCCCTCCATCCCTTCCTGCCTCCATTCTCCCCCCACCCCTCTTCTCAAGAGAAATCTCCCTCCAGAGGCCTCGTGTTTTCTCTGACTGAGCCTACTCTGCAAGATCTAGGTATTGTATCACTTCTCCCCCATCCACACATTCAGCTAACCACTGTATTCCTCTTGTATGCTTGAAATTGTTTGACTGGGATGTAACTATTTGAAAATCATTTCCTATAATAAAGTCCATTATCTCTGTAAGCATTGACAGAGATCCTTGCTCACCTCACCTCTTGAAGGCCTACCATTTTGAGCTAAGAAATATTAATATTGCCCAATAAAAGGTTAGTTGAGGTGTAACACTGGTGCTCAGTTCCCTACTTGTCTTTGTGGTCATTGATGAAAAGTTCTCTGTACATCTTCAGAGGGACTTGATCACATTTATTCAAATATTCCAGGGCTTCCTTGTGATGCTGAGAAAAAGCTTCTGCTGTTCCCAGTGAAATCTTGCCTCTACACAAAGCTCTTACCAGTAAAACACAAAAGGTGCAAAATTGTCTTAAGCTGTCTTACCAGACATTTTAAAAAGCAGCTGTCCCCCACTCTCCCTTCCTGCATTCTCTGACCAAAATCTGGGCATTAGCATCTCCTATTATCTTCTACCCATATCCCACTAACCATTTTATGGCCTTCAGATACCAAAGCAGGAAAAAACCCCCACCAGAGCTGAGTTTTTTCAACAGGTGGTGAGGGTGGAGGCTGTTGAGCAAGTGGTTTTCCCCCTCCCCACACCTTCCACAGAACAAACTTTCCTCCCATCCCTATGGGGGGGGGGTCTTCTGTTGCTATCACCCCCCCCCCCCCCACTTTGATGCCATGGGATTGCCACAGATGCTGGCCACTCTCCCAGAAGGGCAGGTGCAATGGAATCCTGTGAATGTAGTCTATTGTGTGTGGGTCTCTGGCACGAGTGCAAAATCTGACAGGACGCACAAATTGAATAAGCCTGGAGTTATGCAGGCGGGTTCTGGAAAGCAGGCCAATGTCAGCTGCAGCAAAATCTTGGGGACAGATGGAAGACATCCGTGACAGTTCTTCATCGTTCTCTCCTAGCTCTTGTCTTTATCCAACTCAAGTACAGAATCAGATATTCAGCGAATGTCTGGCAAATATTAACATTTTCAGATTGTAACTGAAAATTATTTGGTGTCATTGTTTGCCCAGGAGAAGCCTGCAAAGCTTTTTGGGAACAAACTAATTTCTGCTAGTATGGGAAACGTCACATGGTGGCCTGCCTGTTCAGTCTGTTTGTTCTTTGCAGATTGCTAGATAGGGTTGCTAGCCTCCAGGCGAGGCCTGGAGATCTCCCACTTTTACAATTGATCTCCAGCTGGTAGAGATCAGCTCCCCTGGAGAAAATGGCTGCATTGAAGGATGGACTCTATGGCATTGTATCATGCTGAGGCTCCTCCCCTCCGCAAACCCTACCCTCTCCCAGATGCACCCCCAAAGTCTCCAAGTATTTTCCAACACTGACCTGGCAACCCTATTGCTAGGTTTCCTTACCATTTGGCCAGTCAGGTGGTAGGATACTGAAAAGGCACCAGGAAAGAATGGTTGCCAGTAATGGTTGCTAATATACAATGGCATCAAGGCACAGGGAAGAGGGCACTAAAAGGGGCACAAAAAACTACTGCTTTCCTTCTGTTTAAAAAAATTGATAAGTAAACAGTTCTGCCTGAATTAGCATTAAATACAACTCCTGCCCTTCAAAACTGCTCAGGAACACATGCCAGTGGACCAGGAATCCCCAATGTGGTGCCCCTGGGCACCATGGCACCTGCTGATACCTTTCCTGGCTCTTGCCAAGTGTTTTTAGGAAGTGGGTGTGGCCAGATGTGGCTTTTGCCTAGCAAGGTTTCTGATTGGCTGGGCAGATTAAAAATTACATTGCTTTGGTAGCAGCTGCTACCACAGCTCAAGGATTTTCACTGCATGCCTGAAGATAAACTATGTGTATGCATGAAAATACTTTAAAACAATATGTTCATTTAAAAAGGCATCCTGTTAAGCAGAGCATCTGCCTGAAATGCTGACGGGTTATCATGCATAGCCTCACACCCTGATGTTTTGTGTGGTTGGCGCTGCCTCCTTTGGCAGCCATTTTGTAGTTCTGCCCACCCTGCCCTGTGTCAGAATCCCAGTGGAGCCCACAGGTTCTGAAAGGTTGGGGATCTCTGCAATGGACAGTGGATTGAAGTCATGGGATTTGGCCTCTGCAATCTGCTTTGGGGGTTCATCCTCTATCTTATTTACACATGCTGATTTATTTAAATATGTTCAAGCAAAAAGGAGAGGCAATAGGCAAGCAAAGACACTGCCACACATCTATGCCTAGCTGGGCTGGGCTCAGATTGGTCCATTCTATTTTTACCTTCCTCAATTTTCCACAGATATCAAGAAAAGTGGTTTGGGTTGACTATGTAATTTGTATTTTGTTTCTGGGTCTCTTTCATTTTTTAGTTCAGTATTTTCAAATACTGTTTTTCAGTTCCAACCCTCTCCCCATCCTCATTTCTTCTTGCAGGTTTACCTATCAGTTTCTTTTACTTTTAAAAAAGAAATGTTCTTATTCTTTTAGGATGGAATATTATGTTTTATGAATACTGGGAGCCACCTCAAGACAGGTTCACGAGCCAAAAGACTGAAACATCCTTTTACAGCTGGGGTGTCAAACTCGTTTGTTATGAGGGCTGGATTTGACACAAATGAGCCTTTGTGGGGCTGAGCCATGCATGTCATAAAATGTAATGCCAGGTAGCAGAGATAGAAACTTTATAAAGAATACAGATAAACACAATTAAATATATTATTTTTTACTTAAAATACAAACATGCTTAAAACTCTTGCAATGTTTTGTTTTAAATGGAATAGTGGGATTTGGCAATGCAATTTTTAAAATAAAACATGAAGAATAAGCACAAGGATCACAACAGAAATTAAAAATATAAAGTGCTCTGAATCTAGGAAACATGAAATGGCTGGACATTGCAGGCTTCTTCCCCACCACACCCCGGGTCTACTCAGATTGACAATAGCTCTCCAGTATAATACCCCCCTTTGGTTGTGGGTTCCCAGGTTAGAGTACTCACTAGGCACCAGTTCTCAGGTCCGTTCAGCATAGACAAGCTGGCTCAAAGCATCAACCCTTTATTTTCAAGCAGCTTCAATTAGCCATAAATGCTGCAAAAAGTAAAATTGCCTTACCTCCACCCCCTGGGTGCAGCTACCTTAATGGAAAGTCCATTCCATGTTTTCCTTGCAGCTGTGCAAGCCCAGAAGCCAGCAAAGACAAGGCAGAAGGAGTTGAAAGATTGTTGTGTTGGCAGCTGGGAGCTTCAAAGGGGGGAGGGGGGAGGAGGGGGAGAAAATTGCCATGGGTGGGTGGGCCAGGTGTGGCCTGTGGGCTGGGAGTTTGACAGCTCTGTATTAGAGGCACCAACCCATCAGGGGGAAGCAATGTGGGAGGAACAAAGAGAGGCTATGCAGAAAATGTCCTCACTCCTGATGGCCTTGGATCCTCTCCAGGAGCAGCAACACAAGAGGAAGTGCACACCTCATTGTGTATGGCTGCTGCTTTGGAATCTCCTGGAGGCAGCATCAAGGAGGCTGGCACAGCCTCTTAGAAGGTTCCAAGGTGGTTTACAGACAGCAAAAATTCCTCCACTGCACCATGCCTTGGACTCAGCAGGGACACACAACATGGGATTAAAGAGTAGAGCACTTGGTATTAGTTATTAGATTGGTCCTGCGACACCTTGGGGCTCTACTTAAAAATCAAATGAATGACATACAGATTATACTGTTTTTACTGCATTGATTCTAGTTTATAATCTGCCTTGAGTCCCGGGTGGGGGGGGGGGGGGAGGCAGAAGTCAAAAAGCATGTTGAGAGAGAGAAAAATCTAACCACCCAGTAGGGATGCCAGGTCTGTGTTGGAAAATACCTAGAGACTTTGGGAGTGGATCTGGGAGAGGGCAGGGTTTAGGGAGGGGAGGGGCCTCAGCATGGTACAATGCCTTAAGAGTCCACTCTTCAAAGCAGCCATTTTCTCTAGGGGACCTGCCAGCTGGAGATCCACTAATGCAGCTGAGGAAACTGACAAACAGCTAACCTGTTGTAATTAATTGAGCACTGGCTCCAGATATTTGAAATAATTGTGTCAGACAAAGGTTGCTACCGAAACACATCAAGATACCTAGGAAGCATGTCATTATTGCTGAAGAAACTTATCAGTACCTTCTTGGATACTTCATGTATTATAGAGCTTGTCTCTTCTATTGTGGACTTTTTGCACCATTCCTTTTGAAATAGGGAATTGGTTGCATTTTTCCAGTTCAATGTTTGTTGTTTATTTTACACTGATGTTATAGTACTGAGTGTTATCAAATTGAACTATTGTGAATCTTGTTGAATTATACAATTCTGATATTAATATGACTAGAAATATGAATATTAGTAGAGTGCATGAAATTGATTTGTTAGTGTATTTGTTTGTGTACACGGTTTTCTCCTGGACCTAAACCTTACCATGTTTTCTCGTTGGTTGCCCCACCTGGAAGCTGGCAATCCTGTTTGTTCAACACCAACTAAACATCTAGATTTTGTACTTTATTGATAATATATTGATACATTGTGATTGTATGGGCGAAAGTGGCTAACTGTGTAATTATATTTTTACTGATTTAACAGCATACTTGTAAAATGAAAAAGTTGTTTGAAAAATTAATAAAAACACTGAGTTACAAAAAAAGAATTGTGCTGGCACATGACACTGGAATTGACAGAGTTGTTGATTTTAAGGTTTTAATGTTGTGTTTTAATAATATTGTGCTGGTGTTTTTAACCTGTTGTAAATCACCCAGAGCCCTGTGCTGTCAGGGATTGGGTGATTCAGAAAATTTAAAATATGACTTAAATAAATATCTTGTATTAAACTTTGTTGGTCTAAAAGGTGCCACTGGATTAAAACTTTGGTTTGCTGCTTCAGATCAACAAGGCTTACCCAAATGAATTTGATAAATATAAAAATATGCTCTCTTTCTTTTCCTTCTAAAATATACGCTGGTCCTTGCAGGAGGGAAGCAATGAAGGCCAGGTTCTATTCTTATGTTTGAATTAATTAATTAATTAATATTATGCTCAGAAGCAATGGGTTCCTAAATGTATGGGTGGCAGGAGGGTGCTGTTATTTAGCTAGCACTTAGTACATTCTTCAAAATACTTTCCCTCCAATTTCTTTTCTCAGTACTGCTACTGAAAACAGACTGCTGAGGTTTTGGCACCAAATAAATCAGGAAGGAGAAGAACAGGCAAGGAGAGCTTATCTATAACAAGAGAAGAGAAAGAAGAAACTTGTTACCGTAAACTCTGGAAGGAAAATGAGTGGATTATAGAGGGAACTGTGTGTGTGTCTGTGTATGAGTGAGAGAGAGAGAACACCTGTGTGTGTGTGCACATGCCTAGGTTGCAGTCTGCTGGTGGGACCTGTGCTTTCTAAAACAAGAGGTGCTGGTGTTTTCATCTGTGTAGAAGATATGCCACTGTTCTGTAAACCTCCTATCTTTATTCTAAACCTATAAAAGTAGAAGAGCTTCTAGATGTTCAGTAGTGAGGGGAAAGCATTCTGCATATACTTAGATTCTTTATTGTTTCTGCTAAGAATTCTGAGCCATGGCCTCACATAACAACAGCCAGTGATATTCAGTGCCTTGAAACCCACTTGTGGATTTTTTACACATTACTTGTGGCTCTTCTGAGCATTGTTTTCTGCCCCATGTTTCAGGAAAGTGGCTAAGCTATTGCCTCCTTGGGTTTGTAGATGGATAATTTCCATCTCAAAACAACTACTGCTGGAGGAATGGTAAGCTGTGATACTCATGCCTAGGAGGGAAGGTGGATCTTTTGGTCAAGGGAAACGGCAAATGTGGCCAGGCCTGTAGCTATTGGGGGGGGGGGGGGCTGTGAGGGCCCTTCCCCCTGGCTTCCTGTTGGGTGACTCCAACCTTCCCTCCCTCACCCCTGCCACCACTGTGGGGGTGAAAGCTGAGAGTCTGGGGGCTGCCCCCATGATTTAAATTGCATGGGAGGGGTACCCAGGAGCAGCTGCTGCCCTTCCCATGGCATTTAAAAGGCCCTCAAGTGGTGGTGATAGCAGGAGGGAAGGTCAGGCACCCTGAACCGGGTGCCCTGAGTGGCGGCTGCAGTCAGGGGAGGGGAGCTGTGCCCCCCTACTTTTTACATGCCCACCCTTTTAAAATCCTGGCTATGGGCCTGAATGTGTCTCTTTATGAGCCACAGAGTGAGCACCATTGGATAGTTACATTGCTGTGCTTCAGTAGCTATACATGAGGACACTGACCTCTGAATACCATGTGTTTGTATAGCACATACCCAGGTTTGTGGAAGAGATCTGAAACAGGGATATTGTGGTTCACAATTCAGTCTATTAGAATGAATACAAATGGGCAACTAAAGCATTGTTCTGGTATATTAGCTTACTATTACTTACAACAATCCTGCCAAGGTAGACCACTAGCATAACAGCACTTAGGATGAAAGAACACTGACTTGCCTAAGATCAGTACATGAGTTGTAGAAATAAGCCATGATTACACAAATGCTCATGGGCCATAATCATTCACCACAGCAATTCACTTTCTTATGAAGTTCAGTATGTTTCCCAAGGAACTGTGAACTACCCTCACTTGGGACTCCATATTTTATGTGATCATTCATTCTGCAATGAAAAGGAGAGTAAGTCAGTCACTGACTTTCAGCTCTTTAACGTTTATTTCTTGAATATGTAAACATATCAGGGGGTCATTAATTTTGCAGAAATGCTTTAGTAAGGGTTCTTAGTGTTCCCTGCTTGCTAGTTGGCCTCGGTTCAAGATCAATGAGATCTTGTGGCTCTGTGGTAGAGTTTCTGCTTTGCAACACATAGGAGGTCCTAAATTCATTCCCTTTTAGTTCCAATTTAAAGGAGCAGGTGATAACTTATGTGAAAAGGCCCGAGATCCCAAATAGCCTCTGCCAAACTGTACAGACTATACTGAAAGACCAGTGCACTGGTTCAGTATAAGGCATCTTCATGGGTTCAATCTGAATCAAGTTTTGCACACAACTAGTTGTTGTCTAAAACTACAGGCCACTGATGATCTAGAAAGTTGGTCTAGTGTACTGGCTGTGTAATTTGGGAAGAGTGGAAGATGAACAGCATGAGGAGGATGGATTCACATCTATAAATTCACAAGATGGTCTTTCAGTAAGCTACTGTCTCTGATCTTCAAATCCAAAATTTGGAATAATACTGATTTGTATTAACTGGGGTTTACCAGATGTCCTCCTTTTAGAAGACATGTCCTCTTTGTGTATGTGTATGTATTACTATTTAAGCTGTGATAATTGCTACAAACTAGGAATATTCTTAACCTTCCTTGTTTTTAAATAACAACAATTGTAATTGATTTATTCATGCTAAATCTCTCTCGGCTTGACTTCGCGAAATCTTCGTTCGCGAAGTCAAGCCGAGAGAGATTTAGCATGAATAAATCAATTACAATTGTTGTTATTTAAAAACAAGGAAGGTTAAGAATATTCCTAGTTTGTAGCAATTATCACAGCTTAAATAGCAGGGGTATTTAAAAAGAGATTTGTCATAATGATCAGTTGTTTGAAGTCGTCAGTTGGGAAATATGTCCTCTTTTTTGCAGTTCAAAATATGGTAACCCTACAGAAAACTGTAGATTGATTTTTATGTTCAAGAACTAATTTGGGGGGAAGGGTTGGGGGGCAGAGGAAGTGTACCTTGGTTAGGATGGCAAAATACTTTGAAACAGCATTGTTTGCATTTTGGCATGCCTACTACATAAAGTATCTTTGAATTGAAAATATATGGTTGCTGCTCCCTCTGGTGGCTGATCCAGACAATAACATAGTTAACATTTATTGGCTGCTGAAACTCAAAGGCTCTTTATCACGTAACCTGTACTTGGAGCAAGGTGTAATGTTGACACCCAGATGGTATATAATAAGCATTTTTAAAAGAAATGTAATTCTCTGGTATCTACATAGAATACCATGTCATGGGGGTATTTTGACGGGTCATGGACTGCACAGATACTAGCATAATCTGGAGTTAATTGGATTTTGAGATATATCAACTGGGTTGCAACTGTTTTTTAATAACTGTTTTCATTGATTTTATGCGTATTTCCTTGTTATACATTGCCTAAAGGCCAGCATTGGCCAGGATGAGGTGATTCTTAAATTTAATAAATAAATAATAATAAATAATGGACAAAGGAGACCCGACAGATGTTGTTTACCTTGACTTCCAGAAAGCTTTTGATAAAGTTCCTCCTCAAAGACTCCATAGAAAGCTTGAGAGTCATGGAGTAAAAGGACAGGTCCTCTTGTGGATCAAAAACTGGCTGAGTAATAGGAAGCAGAAAGTGAGTATAAATGGGCAGTCTTCGCAGTGGAGGACGGTAAGCAGTGGGGTGCCGCAGGGCTCGGTACTGGGTCCCATGCTCTTTAACTTGTTCATAAATGATTTAGAGTTGGGAGTGAGCAGTGAAGTGGCCAAATTTGCAGATGACACTAAATTGTTCAAGGTGGTGAGAACCAGAGAGGATTATGAGGAACTCCAAAGGGATCTGTTGAGACTGCGTGAGTGGGCGTCAATGTGGCAGATGCGGTTCAATGTGGCCAAGTGCAAAGTAATGCACATTGGGGCCAAGAATCCCAGCTACAAATACAAGTTGATGGGGTGTGAACTGGCAGAGACTGACCAAGAGAGAGATCTTGGGGTCGTGGTAGATAACTCACTGAAAATGTCAAGACAGTGTGCGTTTGCAATAAGAAAGGCCAATGCCATGCTGGGAAGGGAATTGAAAACAAATCAGCCAGTATCATAATGCCCCCGTATAAATCGATGGTGTGGTCTCATTTGGAGTACTGTGTGCAGTTCTGGTTGCCGCACCTCAAAAAGAATATTATAGCATTGGAGAAAGTCCAGAAAAGGGCAACTAGAATGATTAAAGTGCTGGAACACTTTCCCTATGAAGAAAGGTTGAAACGCTTGGGACTCCCCATACCAAACCTTTAATGGCATAATATAAAAAATATGGAACGCTTCACGAATTTGCGTGTCATCCTTGCGCAGGGGCCATGCTAATCTTCTCTGTATCGTTCCAATTTTAGTATATGTGCTTGGGACTCTTTAGCTTGGAGAAACGTCGCCTGCGGGGTGACATGATAGAGGTTTACAAGATAATGCATGGGATGGAGAAAGTAGAGAAAGAAGTACTTTTCTCCCTTTCTCACAATACAAGAACTTGTGGGCATTCGATGAAATTGCTGAGCAGACAGGTTAAAATGGATATAAGGAAGTACTTCTTCACCCAAAGGGTGATTAACTTGTGGAATTCACTGCCACAGGAGATGGTGGCGGCCACAAGCATAGCCACCTTCAAGAGGGGTTTAGATAAAAATATGGAGCAGAGGTCCATCAGTGGCTATTAGCCACAGTGTGTGTGTGTGTGTGTGTGTGTGTATATATATAAAATGTTGCCACTGTGTGACACAGAGTGTTGGACTGGATGGGCCATTGGCCTGATCTAACATGGCTTCTCTTATGTTCTAATAATAATAATTTACCTGAGAGAACATAGCTTTACTGGTTGTACTGGCATACTGGTTGGACTGAGTTGTCTGAGATACTGGTAAACACCATGCTGAACATATTTCCTTTGTAGAATAACTGAAATATTAGATGACATATCAGAGTCAGCCCAAGACACTTTGGAGCCTAATGGAAAATCCAAATGGCAAATCTCTGGTCCCATCTGTCAACTTCCATTAAATAGCATAGAGTGCAATCTACTGAGAGTCCTCTTGCTTGAGTGCATGGGCATCTTTTCAGAGGTGCTTGTGTAGGGCAGCCTCACATCCAGCCATGTTCCATGCATCAGATGTCTCTCTCTCCACTCTATGAGTCTTAAAGGTTTGCCAAATCTGCCACTATACATATGAGATAGATGTATAATCAATGTTAAGTTTATAAAATGGTGTGCCATAATGTTCCATTGTGTTCAAGTAAACAAAGCATTTCTTGTCTGAAGACCATAATGGTTTATATGCCCCCCCCCAAAAAAAGATTAGTACAGCATCTGGAAGTCTTTTTGATGTTCTAAGTCATTGTAGTCTCTCTTAACAATATGTGCTACTTTGGTCAATTAATAAAGAAAAACACAAATGAAAGTTGTCAGATGTAGAATTCCACACTAAGATTGTAAGAAGAGCCCTGCAGGATCAGACCAGTGGTCAATATTGTCCAGCATCCTGTCTCACACAGTGGCCAACCAATTACTCTGGAGGGCCAACAACATGGCATAGGGGCTGAGGCCTTTTGTTGTCTGCTGGTACTGGCAATAAGAATTTTACTGCCCCTGAATGTGGAGGATCCCTCCATCAACTTGGCTTTTGCTTTGGACCAGTTACTTCCGTTACAGTTACTTCCTTACAGATACATCCATCCCTGGCACCAGTCTGGTGGAACTCTCTGCCAAATGACATCTGTGCCCTGCAATACCTAATGCAGTTCTGCACAGTCTGTAAGACAGAGATGTTGCACCAGGTGTATGGTTAAAGACAGCAACAGCTGACATCAAGCCTGGCCTCTTTTATCCTTTAATCTTCATCACCCTGCTCCTCGAAAGGGTAGGATATAAATATTTTAACACCATCTTGAATCATTTGATTGTTGTTTACATTTTTGTTTCCATGATTATTTACTGGAATAATAGAATATATTTATTGAATGTTGTGAACTGCCCTGAGCCCTACTTGGGGGAGGGCAGTCTAGAAACCAATCCAATCCATCAATAAAATGCAGAATTTGCTGCCAAACCTATCCCCCATGAATCTGTCTAACCCCCTTTTAAAGCCAAAAACAGAAGCCATGGGATACCTTTTATTAGGAACACCAACCAAAGCAAAATTGTGTTTACTTTTTGTCTTCTTGATGTTCAGCTGTAATCCTGCTTTGATATTTTCTGCTTTAACCTTCATCAGTAGTCATTTCAAGTCTTCATTATTTTCTGCCAGCAATGTGATATCATCTGCATATCTCAAGTTTTTAATGTTCCTTCTGTTAAACCAGTTTTATGATAAATTCTGAATACAAATTGAACAGATAGAGAGATAAAATATATCACTGTCTGACACCTTTGCCAATCAGAAACCATTCTGATTCTCAATATTTTGTCCTGACTTCACTTTCTAAAATCGCAGGTTCATTTTTAAGATTCTTCTTGGAATCAATCTGTCCTCCTTTCATCTCTTCAGTAGAGTTCTTTGGTGTATTGTTCCCATCTTTATTTTTCCCTGTTCAGTTAAAATGCTTCCATGTTGATCTTTCATCACGCCTAACCCTTGGTTTAAATTTGCCTTTTAATTTCTTGGATCTTGTGGAACAGATCTCATTATTCATGCTTTGGATGAAGGAACAGAGGAAATGCTTATTAAATTTGCAGATGATACTAAATTGGGAGGGGTTGCAAACACAGAAGAAGAAAGAAACAGGATACAGGATGACCTTGACAGGCTGGAAAACTGGGCTAAAATCAATAAAATGAATTTTAACAGAGACAAAAGTAAAGTTCTGCATTTAGGTAGGAAAAAATCCAATGCATGGTTATAGAATGGGGAGACTTGTCTTAGCAGTAGTATGTGCAAAAAGGATCTAGGGGTCTTAGTGGATCATATGCTGAACATGAGTCAACAGTGTGATGCGGTGGCTAAAAAGGCAAATGTAATTTTGGGCTGTATCAACAGAAGTATAGTGTCCAGATCATGAGATGTGATGGTATTGCTTTACTCTGCTCTGTTAAGACCCCATCTGGAGTATTGTGTTCAGTTTTGGGTAGCACATTTTAAGGATATAGACAAGCTGGAACGCGTCCAGAGGAGGGCAACGAAGATGGTGAGGGGTCTGGAGACCAAGTCCTATTAGGAAAAGTCAAAGGAGCTGGGGATGTTTAGCCTGGAGAGGAGGCGGCTGAGAGGTGATATGATTACCATCTTCAAGTACTTGAAGGGCTGTCATCTAGACTACAGGATGGTGTGGAATAGTTTTCTGGGCCCCCAGAAGGTAGGACCAGAACCAATGAGTTGAAATTAAATCAAGAGTTTCTGGCTCAACATTAGGAAGAACTTCCTGACCGTTAGAGCGATTCCTCAGCGGAACAGGCTTCCTCAGGAGGTGGTGGGCTCTCCTTCCTTGGAGGTTTTTAAACAGAGGCTAGATGGCCATCTGACAGCAATGAAGATCCTGTGAATTTAGGGGGAGGTGTTTGTGAATTTCCTGCATTGTGCAGGGGTTTGGACTAGATGACCCTGGAGGTCCCTTCCAACTCTATGATTCTATTCCCTTTTTGTTCTCTTCTATTTCTTTACATTGGATACTGTAATAGTTCTTTTTTGTCTCAATGTGTAATGCTGCAATTAGACATCTGATTCCATTTCTATAACCTCTTGGTTCTTATCTATCTTTAGCAATTTTAAGAGTTTGATCAGTCATGAATCAAGCCTTTTTATTTCCTTTGGCTACAGGAAAAATCTTTGTGTATTCTTTCTTGATAATACATCTGGTTTCAACCCATAGTTGTTTTGGTTCATGTTTGCTTTGACTTAGTAAATGTTTTTTTTAATAGAACAAAGTTTGAATCTATTGGCATCTTTAAGGCCAACAAAGTTTTTTCAAAGTATAAGGGTTCATGTGGCTCAGTGGTAGAGCATCTGCTTGGTAAGCAGAAGGTCCCAGGTTTATTCTATAATTTATATTCTATAATTATAGGTTCAATCCCCGGCATCTCCAACGAAAAAGAATCCAGGCAAATAGGCGTGAAAAACCTCAGCTTGAGACCCTGGAGAGCCACTGCCAGTCTGAGTAGACAATACTGACTTTGATGGATAGAGGGTCTGATTCAGTATAAGGCAACTTCATATGTTCATATGTTGTATGTTAACTCCAAAAACCAACATTTTCAGCAGTCTCCTTGGGAATGGCTGTTTTGAGCCATGTTGTCTCTGCTGAATGGACCTGAGAACAGGTGTCTGAGCGAGTACTCTAACCTGGGAACCCACAGCCAAAGCCAAAGAGGAACATTAAACCTGGAGAACCACAAGCACTTTGAGTGGATGGTGGGGGGTGGGGGGGAAGAGAATCTTGCAGTGCCCAGCCATTTCATGTCTTCCTAGGCTCAGAGCATTTTATATTTTTAGTTTATATTTTTAGTTTCTGCTATGATCTTTGTGCTTTTTCTTGCTGTTTTATTTTTTTAAAACTGAATTGCCAAATCCCACTCTTCTCCCACCTCTCCATTTTAGGCAGGCATCTTTTAAGGGGGGTGGAGGCCTGGGACCAACCACAGTTAAAATATAGAGTTCTACAAACTCAAGGAATTTTGCAGTATTACTTTTAACACACACCCTCCTGATATGGGGGTCTAATGCAGAGCAAGTGCTGATGAGAACAACTAAAATTATTATTTCATATTAACCTGTAACACCCTCCCCTCCGAAATCCTGGAGAGCTACAGCCACTCTGAGTAGACCTCCTGGAAGGGGAAGCCTGCAATGCCCAGCCATTTCATATTTTCTTAGGCTCAGAGCATTTTATATTTTTAGCTTATACTTTTGGTTTCTGCTGTGGTGCTTGTGCTTTTTCTTGATGTTTTGTTTAAAAATTGCATTTCCAAATTCTGCTGTTCCCCAACCCTTCCATTTTAGGCAGGCATCTTTTACAGGCAGGTGTCAGTTATCAAGATTATTAAATAAACAAGACATAGCAAGAATGTTATTGTTTTAAGCATGTTTGTATTTTAAGTAAACAAATAATATTTTATTATGTTTGTCTCTGTCCTTTACAAAGTTTATTTCCATGCTGACACTACATTTTATGGAACGTGGCCTAACCCAACAAAGTCCCATTTATGTCAGATCCGTCCCTCATAACAAATGAGTTCAATACCTCTGCTATAGATAGAGGGTAAATTATCATACAACATAATGAAGATGTTTAACAGATTCAAGGAATAACAAGCTTAGTTTATATGTTTGTTTGGGGTGTGACATGATGTGCAAAAAATAAATATGTCAAAATTGGATGAGTGGATATATCTTTATTTGTGGAATGCAGAGAATAATTGAGACTCTGCCATTATACTCAATCCATCTCAAGCATGGAGGCACTTTACAGTATCTTCTTGTGGCCGTTGGCTGAGTAGAGTATCTCCACTGTCACCATACTAGAGAAATACATTCCAATCTACCATCCCAAATTTATTCTAAGTTTCTATATTAACCATTCATGGTCTATACCACAATCTATACCATGGTCTATACCATGTCTTGTTTTAACAGAGGGAGTAGAACTTCAGCTTCTTGATCTTCTGCTTCCAATTATGTAATCTATTTGATTTTTTGTATTGGCCATCCAGTGATGTCCATGTAAACAATTATCTGGTCAGTTGCCTGAAATATGTGTTCACAAGGAAGAATTTGTCTTCACAGAATTCTCCTGTTTTATTTCATGCTCATAGCCCAAATTTTCTTACAATATTTAATTGATTCCCACTTTTGTGTTCCAGGCACCTATGATTAACAGCACATCTTGTTTAGCTGAATGATCAGTTTTTTCCAGGACACTTGCATAAAAGCTTTCAATTTCTTCCTTTGCAGCATCTGTAGTTGGGGTATAAACCTGAATGACGTGTGGATAGGTTTACCATTAAGTTTGACTGATAATATTCAATCAGACTTTGCTTGTGCTATATCTCACCTCATTATTAGAGCAATGCTGTTTCTTCTGTGTTTGTAAATTTCAGAGTAAAACTTTATAATTGACTGAAAATGTCCTAATCCAGTCCATTTAGGCCACATTCCCAGGACTGTAATATTTAAAAGTTCCATTTCTTGTTTTACAATTTCAAGCTTACCTTGATTCATACTTGCCATGTTTCATGTTCCTATTATATGTGTTGAACAGTTTTGGACTTCCCTTTTGCAACCACTCATATAAATAACTGAGCATCCTTTTGGCTTTAATCCAGTTGCATCATTGAGAACTGTCCATTCTCTTCTGCTGATTGGCTATTTATTCCTGAAAGGGATGGATGCGGCTTAGTTTGGTGTCTAACCTCTGACCATTCTGTCTTGATTAACTCTGTTAGGAGTTTAACCTCTTGACAAAGTCTAAATTCCTCACAGTATTGGTTTTAGTTTTGCTGACAGATACAAACCCTCTCACCACATTAAGGTGCGCATCAGCTTAGGTTGTAGTGGCCCGTATATGGTTTGAGACCAACATACCTGCCTACTGCCCTATGAATCTACCTGATTGTTATTGTCAGCTTTTAAGGCCCTCCTGAGATTAGGTAGGTGGTGACCTGGGAGAGGGGGACCTTCTTGATTACAGCCCCAAAACTATGGAACTCTGTCCTCAGAGAGACTTGCCTTCTGCTGCTGTCTTCTGCTAGCAGGTGAAGACTTGTTTTGTCTGGTATTCCTTCAGTGATCCCTCCAATCCTATGTTTTCATTGCTGTTGTTAGGGTTTTGTATGTGCATTTTAGCTTGGTTTTCATCATTTTAATGATGTGTTTTTGTTTGGTTTTAATTGTTTTTATGACATATGCTTTTAATCTATTAGCCACCTTGGTGGCCTTAATGAGGACAGAAAGGCAAATCTTGTAAATAATTGTGGTGTCCTGGCCACTTTTCCAGCTTGGCACTGACTTTCAATAGCTGTCAATGTCCTGTGCCCCCATGAGTTTGCTTAGTCTTCATCTTTTCCATTTAATTTACAAAGACATTTTTTCCTGCATACCTCACTAACTCCCTAAATACGTAACAACTCCTATTTTGTTTGTGGTTGACCTCACCTTGCTGCTTATCCTCACAGATATTTAGCTGGCCACTGAGTATGCTACATTCCTGGACTCAGCTATGGACATATTCAACCAAAGGGACCTCAAGGACTTGCAGGGTGCAGTCTCATTTTCCCCTCCCCCATTGTCTCATTTCCTTTTCTTGAAAGCCTCCATTACTTTCCCCTTTTTCCTGCTTCCTTCCCTACTTTTCTTCCACCATCCAGTCTACCTTTTATGTGCTCCCCATTTTCAACTATAATTATTTACTTCATTTATTCCCCACCTTTCTCCACAACACACCTTACATAATTTTCCTCTTTTCCATTTCATCCTCACAACTACCCTGTGAGGAAAGTTGTGCTGAGTGTGTAACTGTCCCAAGATCACTCAGTGATCTCCCATGGCAGAATGATGTTTTGAACCTTGCTTTCCCAGATCCTAGTCTGAAGTTCTAACCTCTGGACAAAACTGGCTTTCCTGTAGTGGCTGCCCTGTTGAACAGCAGTACTGCCAAGCCTGGATAAGACTAAGAAGATGAATGGTGTCAAGGCAGTGGTTGGAGCCAGTCCTGACCCAGACAAGGGAAAGCAAAAGTCCCCTCTGCAAGCATCAGTCGTTTTCGACTCCGGGGTGACGCTGCTTTCACAACGTTTTCACGGCAGACCTTTTTACGGGGTGGTTTGTCATTGCCTTCCCCAGTCATTACACTCCCCCCCCACCCAAGCTGGGTACTCATTTTACCGACCTCGGAAGGATGGAAGGCTGAGTCAACCTCGAGCCAGCTACCTGAACCAGCTTCCGCTGGAATTGAACTCAGACCGACAAACCGTCCCTTTAAAGCTGTAAAAGCCCTGGAACTAGTGGACTCTGGGACTGACTTTCAAAATTAATTGAGATTGCAAACGATCTCACCAGAGAATCTGGCAATGATCTATGAGATCTCCCTCATAGGGAACAAGGGAATATTAATTTTTATCTGTGTAGACAGTTTTTGGCAGGGCGGGGAAAGTTGAAGCACCTCTTCCAAAAGCTGATAATTGAGAGGGCGTCGAAAAAAACCTATGATTTCCATTAAGGATATCGACGTGATGACAATGAACTACACACGCTAAACGCTCTGCATGAAGATAAGATACTTGCCCCCACCCCGTGAAGTCGCCGACTCCATTTTTTTCCTCCGCGCAAACAAACAAGTGGGGGAGGGGGAGCACAACATGGGCGGGAAACCATCCTTGCTTCGGATTGGTTTAGAGAACTGTTATTTCAATAGCACAGCCTACTACACGGCAGTTTCTTTCTATTACTGGTCAAAAGGCCCGCCACTCCAAACTCTTCCCACCCGCACGAGCAACAGTTTGTCCCGCCTCCCACTTCTCTCGCTCTTACGTGCCGTGTGCAAAGAAAGAGTGGGGGGGCAAAAAACAGCCGTTAAACGGGCCGCGGGGCGGGACTTATCCGAGGAGGTAAGAAGCCGTAATTGGATTGGTCAAGGCGGGAGGTTCAAACTAGCATGGCTTGTTCTGATTGGCTCGCCGTGGCCGCGGCAGGCCAGGCTCCCTCCTCGCGCTCAGGCGGGTTATTGTCTTTCGACTTTCTGAGGCAGCTCTAGCGCGGAATCGGGACCGGACCTTACAGGGCAGCGTCGGAACCATGGTGAGGGCAGAATGATAATGGCGCGCAAGGTGAAGCGTTTGAGAAAATAAGCCCAGACGGTCAAGCAAGTAGTGCTTGCGGGGCTCTCACTTATTTCTAGCACCGGCAGTGAGGGGACGATGTCCAGCACCGCTTGGGGCAGCTGTGTGCTTCTCAGTGCGTAGTCATATCTCTTTCTTGTCTGGATTGAGGTTGAATCTTTTCCTGTCATGAGATGGAGTTGAGTGACCTCGAGCCCCAGCTTGTTAAGGGAGTTGGGTGGAGGTCCGGGAAGTGGCCGGCTGGGACATCCTACCTCTTTACAAGGCGCTATCGAAGCCCCCTTGTCTCGTGGACTTTTTATGTATTCCGCGCTCATGTATTCATTTAAAAAGTAAAGTGTGAATGCGCCAAAACGTGTACCATATGGGTCAGGGAGCCAGGTTTCGGTTGCGGCTTTCCCCTCTGGCAAGCCCTGTTTTAGTCCTGTGTCTAGAGAACCTAGAGCCATAGGGAGTCTTGTGGGGCGGGTGGGAATTGCGCGCGGATAGGTTTTTCCTTGGAAGCTGTGCCCGTATGTCACTGACATGGCAAGGCCTTCAAGCGTCCCCTCTTCTCCCAAAGGGTGGCTTCGAGCGCTGCCAGCAGGCTTGCGCGACGCTTCCTCCGCTGCGAAGAGATTTCCTAGCAACAGAATATGGCATAAATGTCAACTGCTTCCTCACGCGGGCGTCAAGTGAAGTCTGGAGGGTCCCACCAGGAGCAGCTCTCGCTGTGACAGCCTTGCGCCCTATCGCCGCTACTTCGCGCAGTAGCCCTGCCCCCTTTCCGCTGTCAGTTTGCTCTAGGCCGGTTCTCGCGAGTGTCCCGTAAAGATTTGCGCTGCATATTTTCTTGGAAGAATCTTCCACTGGCTTCACTGAGACCTGTTTCCGAGTGACTTAGTGTAGAATTGCGGCTTTATCATTGATCCTGTGCACGTTAACTCAGATCTAAACACACTTCAGTTCACTGAGACTTACTCGCGAGTAAACGTGCACAGGGTTGGTCTGCAAATGGGTATTGCTCTAGTGACTGCCCGTATGCATGGAAAAGGTCTGCCTTTCGTTTTCCATCCCAATTTATCGCCATTCCCAAGAAACACATTCCAGATGACAAACGTATTCTTTACTTATGTCAGGAAAGCATTCTTAATATTGCTGGTTACTGCAGAAATTAAGGGAGTTGGGTGGAGGTCTGGGAAATGGACCATAAACACCATTTCTGACATTTCTGTATTCTATTAAACTGGTGGTTCTTGAGATATCCACTTAAAATTTATTGTCCTTTTGCGTACCCTATGTTAAATGTACTTTAATTTTGGGACCTACTTGCAAAGTAACGTTCATTCTCCCCCAGTGTAGTCTCAAAATTGTTAACACTGAACAAGTGTATAATAGTTGTTACATATATGGCATTACTGTATTTTATGGTCATTCTATGCATTCTGTAAATGCAAACCACATATGTCTCCCACCTCACCTTGTTTCACCTTTGGGCTTGCAGCTCACCTGTAAAAGTTACATGATCAGTACAAGCTACTAAATTAAATAACTTACCTTGCCTGTTTCTTACAATCCCATCCTATACAAAGTTAGAGAAGTTTAAACTCTTGAAATAACTAGGCTTAGATATGCCCAACTTTGTATGGAATTGTAGCCGTAATGAAAATTCATGTGAGATTCAAAAGTGATGTGTTGCCTGAATTTTTCTTTCTCCATGTACAATAAACACAGTTTTTTAAGGTATGAGTTTCACTGAATTCTGAGACATTTCATAATACATGTACTTTTAAAATTGTACCCTGCCATTTCATTAAATGTTTAAAGGTATTTACATAAACAATTTAAACTTGTAGAAATATAAATTGGCAGAAAATGCTTGAAATAGGCATGTCACTTTAAACACTACCCAGTTTAATCTTACTGTAAATTTCAGTGCACAAAACCGCTTTTATTTTCCTAAAAACAGTGAAACATACATTAGATATATATCTGGATATATTATTTAGCAGACATTGTTACTGTTGTGGTGAAATTTATACAAGGGTGCCGCAGCAATAAAGGCCCAGTCCCTGGTAACTACCACCTAATTTCAGGAAATCCATAGTGGTATGGCTTCAGCTCGAGATCTCAGGGAGTGGACAGATTCACACAGAAGAATTTGATTATACTAATGAAAGTGTGTGCTAGTATAATATCTTATTGCTTTATCCAATTGAATGCTTAGGATAAGGTCTACCAACATGTTCCCCTCCCATGACACAAAATACAGTGTTAACAGCAGCAAGGCAGCTTGATCTGTTCATATGCAGGACTGGTAATTTCATGCAACTCAAGATGTTGCATTTGGAACTGTAGTCTGTGTAGTCTAGGAGTGTACTTAACTGTATATTCTGTGTAATGTACCGGTATTTAGCAGAGGGGCTGTGGCTCAGTGGTAGAGCATCTCCTTCTTGTCATGTAGAAGGTCCAGCATCTCCAGTTGAAAGGACCAGATAGCAGGTGATGTAAAAGATCTCTGCCCGCGACCTGGGAGAGCTGCTGCCAGTCTGAGTAGACAGTACTGACCTTGATGGACAAATGGTCTGATTCAGTATAAGGCAGCTTCATATGTTTCATATTCCAGCAATGGCCTATCTGAAAGAACTGACATAGAAAATATATTGAGAGCAAGAAGAACTGAACTTGGCAGCTGGGACAAGTTGTTTCTGTAAACCAAATGTGTCTTCTGACTGTGCAGGACTTGTGCAAAGTAAAATGCATATTTATGAAAGAAAAAGAATATTCATACTTTGATATAGATGTCTTTTGTTGGATAGGGAAAGAACTCTAGAACTGCAGCTAGCTTTCAAAAACTTATTGAAATAAAGTATAATTTGAGAAATATTAGTTGATCATTTGAAATCTTGTGCCAATGATCTGAGAGCTTTGCTTGTCCCATTTTCCTTCTATCTGAATTGTGATAGTAACACTTTGCAAAATCAAATTAGGCTTGTATTTGGTGACAGGCAAGTTTTAAGAATGAGATGCAGCCCTAAGATCATTTATAGGAAGGAAAGCCCCATTGAACTCAGGGATACTTCTTGCAATTAACTTGATTAGGATGAGACTGTAAGCATTTTCTTAGGTGAGAGGTCTTGGACTTCTTCTGTTTTGGTATTTCGTGTGTGTGCGTGTGCACTTGGAAGTCATAGTGACCTCTGGTTACTGACCCTAACTAGGGGCATGGAGGATTCTCAGATAGATAGCTGAATAAAGCCTGCCCCTGGCTCCTAAGTCTGGTATTCCAAGGACATCTCCCATCCAAGTGCTGGACAGAGTTGACCCTGCTTAGCTTCTGAGATCTGACAAGATCAGGCTTTCCTGGGCTATCCAGATCAGGGCAGGTCTTGAACATCTTGAATTGCTGATCAATCTGAAATGGTTCCTAGTGACAGTAGTTTAAATCAGGGGTGTCAAACATGTGGCCAAATCAGGCTACCAGAGGGCTACTATCAGGTCCCTGAGCAACTGGCTGTCATCTGCTTCCTTCTCCTGTCTTGCTTCCTTCTGCATCACAGAATAGCTTACTTTGCCAGGCTCTCTCAATCACACAGCACAGTTACTGAGCCAAGCCTCTCTTCCTTTTATTGGCTGAGGCTCCTCCCCCCCACCTGGTCCCCTGGGGAAGGAAGGAAAGAACCAGAGCTTCCTTTGCTCAGTTCCCTGGCTTGCACAAGACACAGTGAAAGCACCTTTAAGAACAACAAGTGCTAAAGTTTTAAGCATGTTTTATTTTAAACTCTAAAAAAACTTTGTTTGTCTGTATCCTTCATAAAGTTTCTATCTCTACTACCTGGCATTACATTTTATGACACTCATGGCCCAGCCCAACGAGGTCTCATTTATGTCGGATCTGGCCCTCATAACAAATGAGTTCAACATCCCTGATTTGAATCTTATTTTACTAGTATTTCAGCATTCTTTAGCAGACATTGTTACTGTTGTGGTGAAATTTATAATTGAAAACCTCACAGTTCTGTCAAGCTGTTTTGCCCAGTAGTCAGTGTTCTTGTGGTGGTTGCCTTTCTTGCCTCTTAACCTTTAAGGTCCATGGAGATGCAGCATTCACAGTGAATACCTAATGCAAGGCTTCCCTTCCTAGGTCAAACTGATATGAGTGAGCACTTGGTTAATTGCACCTCTGAAAAATCTAGGCAATACTAATAATCCTCTGAAACTGTCAAAACCTTAGCTACATCTGTTGAACTTAATTCTTAAACCTTTCAAGCATGTTTTGTTGTTGGAGGGAATTAGGAAAGTCAGCCTTTGAGTTGTTAAAGCTCTAACTTTGTCCCTAGAAATATGAAGTTTTGTGTGTATGTGTCATATGAGAACACAACATGGAGATGCATATAAGAGATGCTTTCTTTCTGTCTTGACATTATTCAAAACTAGACTTGTATAACATGAATATGAACTTTACAGTTTGATTTTTGTCTGAATGGAGTGAAGGACAGGATACAGTTGCAGTGTAAGTAATGGTGTAAAAGTCTGAATTCCAAAACAATGATTAGGAAAACACCCTCCTCCCAGTTTATGCAAGTGTTTATATGCCATGCCTATCTCTACAGTATTTAGGTAGGTTGCAAGCATTTGTGCAGCATGCTGCTTTTTAGTTATGGTGTAGGTTAAGTCAAGCACTGTATTAAGTTCTGTTGAAGGGAAGTGGTTCCCTTGCTGGTGAAATTGAGTACAGGCCTGTTCCTCCTGATTTGCAAGTAGTCTGAATAGGATGAGATGGTTACTGAAGGGATGATTACTGAATGAGATGGTTACTGAATGCACCTAAGCTGCATGGTGAATATAATAGTTGTGGCATCTTATAAATATAAATCCTGCTGCATGGTGAATATAATAGTTGTGGCATCTTATAAATATAAATCCTGGACACACAACCATGTATCATACAGTATGTCACAGTACACAGTACAGTACACCACCTCACATTTTGTAAATATTTAAGTATATCTTTTCATGTGACAACACTGAAGAAATGACACTTGGCTACAGTGTAAAGTAGTGAGTCTACAGCTTGTATAACAGTGTAAATGTGCGGTCCCCTCAAAATTACGCAATACACAGCCATTAATGTCTAAACAGCTGGCAACAAAAGTGAGTACACCCCTAAGTGATAATGTTCAAATGGGGCCCAAAGTGTCAATATTTTGTGTGGCCACCATTATTTTCCAGCACTGTCTTAACCCTCTTGGGCACAGAGTTCACCAGAGCTTCACAGGTTGCCACTGGAGTCCTCTTCCACTCCTCCATGATGACGTCACATAGCTGGTGGATGTTAGAGACCTTGCATACCTCCACCTTTCATTTCAGGATGCCCCACAGATGCTCAATAGGGTTTAGGTCTGGATACATGCTTGGCCAGTCCATCACTTTTACCCTCAGCTTCTTTAGCAAGGCAGTGGTCGTTTTGGAGGTGTGTTTCGGGTCGTTATCATGTTGGAATACTGCCCTGTGGCCCAGTCTCCGAAGGGAGGGGATCATTCTCTGCTTCAGTATGTCACAGTACATGTTGGCATTCATGGTTCCCTCAATGAACTGTAGCTCCCCAGTGCCAGCAGCACTCATGCAGCCCCAGACCATGACATTCCCACCACCATGCTTGACTGTAGGCAAGACACACTTGTCTTTGTACTCCTCACCTGGTTGCTGCCGCACACGCTTGACACCATCTGAACCAAATGAGTTTATCTTGGTCTCATTGGACCATAGGACATGGTTCCAGAAATCCATGTCCTTAGCCTGCTTGTCTGCAGCAAACCGTTTGCAGGCTTTCTTGTGCATCTTCTTTAGAAGAAGCTTCCTTCTGGGACAACAGCCCTGCAGACCAATTTGATGCAGCGTACGCCGTATGGTCTGAGCACTGACAGGCTGACCCCCCATCCCTTCAACCTCTGTAGCAATGCTGGCAGCACTCATACATCTGTTTCCCAAAGCCAACCTCTGGATGTGACGCTGAGCACAGGCACTCAACTTCTTTGGTCGACCATGGTGAGGACTGTTCTGAGTGAAACTTGTCTTGTTAAACTGCTATATGGCCTTTGCCACTGTGCTGCAGCTGAGTTTCAGGGTCTTGGCAATCTTCTTATAGCCTAGGCCATCTTTATGTAAGAGCAACAATTCATTTTTTCAGATCCTCAGAGTTCATTGCCATGAGGTGCCATGTGGAACTTCCAGTGACCAATATGAGGAAGTGAGAGTGATAACCTGCTCCCCCTTCACACCTGATACCTTGTACCACTAACGAGTCACATGACACCAGGGAGGGAAAAACGGCTACTTGGGCCCCATTTGGACATTATCATTTAGGGGTGTACTCACTTTTGTTGCCAGCAGTTTAGACATTAATGGCTGTGTGCTGCATAATTTTGAGGGGACAGCACATTTACACTGTTATACAAGCTGTAGACTCACTACTTTACATTGTAGCCAAGTGCCATTTCTTCAGTGTTGTCACATGAAAAGATATTTACAAAATGTGAGGGGGTGTACTCACTTCTGTGACATACTGTATAAGGCAGGTTTTATGGTTTCTTCTAATAAAATACATGGTGGCCTATGGTCTTTGTACTACTCCTGTCTGTTTTGCTTCAAAACAGATAAAAAATAGTTACCGATGCTAAACAGATAATGTGAATAGGTCTGTAGGTTTCCTATAAATTGATCTGAGCATCTGGATTGGCATAATAGTGTGTAGTGAGAATTAAAAATTCCAAACACAGATGCAAGGCCACAGCTATCATTGTTAGCCTCAAACACACAAATTTTGCTAAGGGCAGAGAAAAAAAATCAGATACCCATCCAGCCCATGGAATATGTGATGGCCCTCTGAGTATACTAGATGCTAATGTTAACATATAAAGAGCCCCATGGCGCAGAGTGGTAAAGCTGCAGTACTGCAGTCTGAACTCTGCTCACGACCTGAGTTCGATTCCGGCGGAAGCTGGTTTCAGGCAGCCGGTTCAGGTTGACTCAGCCTTCCATCCTTCCGAGGTCAGTAAAATGAGTACCCACCTTGCTGGGGGGAAAGTGTAGATGACTGGGGAAGGCAATAGCAAACCACCCCATAAAAAGTCTGCTGTGAAAACCTTATGAAAGCAACGTCACCCCAGAGTCGGAAACGACTGGTGCTTGCACAGGGGACTACCTTTTTAATATTAACATAATCCCTTGTTTATACTACTGTACCTGAAGCACATCTGTTGGATTGTGCTGCCTGTTACATTTTATAACTACCAAATCAGGGGGCACAGACAGTACAGGACAGAAAAGTAGTAGTAATTGTATACTGTGGTAATATCCATTTTCAACAATGTCAATTGCAACTAAACTCTAGTTATTAAAAAGAATTTCAATGTGTATATTTTCAAACAGCCTAACAATAACACCAGAATACTATAATCATGTTAGTAAGGTACATATCATTGCTCAAACATAGAAACAATTTTATAAAATATGAAAATGTATCTGTAAAAGTCCAATTAATTTCACTCGATACTGTGAAATTCCACTCTCAAAAGTGTGTCATAAGAACTGCTGACAAGAATCCTAGGTCCATTTCTTGTTGAGTAGAATCTTTATCAGAGTATATCTTCTTCAACAGCACAATGACAATTTAAACTGGAACCAACAATTTTACAAAATTTTTCTAAATCCCAGCCAATTATGAACTTCACCAAGAGTAAACTTTGTCTTCTGTCTTGATAAAGTTGGCTATAGGTCCTCATTACAGCAATGAAGTAAGTCAAGGGCAGAAAAGTTAAGGTGGGACACTGGCATGATATGAATAATCGTGTGTAGTTTTATGTCCTGTTACAGCTTACTGTAAGACTGTTATCCAGGCAGCTGGTCATGGCATGAACTGCTCTTGTTAGTTGTTATGGTGTCTTAATATTAGGGTTGTGCTCAGATTTATTGACAGTTTTCAAACTGTATTACAAAACCAAGCAAAATAAAAATCTGTCAACTTCAGAAAACCTCGCAGCACAGTGTATTTCCTTGTATTGCCACATAATCAGTTAGCTCATTTTGTGAGCAGTGTTTTAATTCTGAATTCAATGGTAAATTAAATTCCAATCATTGAGGTTTCAGATTACGAAGTATTCCAATTTTAGTATATGTGCTGCAGAAGGGAGCATATTGTGAAAGATTTGAACTTAATTTTGTTCTAGAAGTTGTGTATGTTCATTTATATCCTACTTTTCTTCCTATTTATGCCCCACATATCTTACTTTTCTTCCAGAAGAGTTCAGGATGGTGCATATGGGTTCTCTTTTCTTATTAAATCAAGATGTCTACATTACAGAAGCATTATATATTAGCTATAGTGTTCCAGCTCATGCATCAGAAAGGACCTCAATGCCTAAATAACTACCATTTAAAAAGGACAAAATTAGATTGAATGTGTACATTTTACTTTTTGTGCAGGAGAATCATTTCTTTAAAATGGGCTAGATCAGGGTTTCCCAAACTTTTTATTTCCTGTGGCCTGGTTATTTTTACACTTCTCCCTCAGAGGTTGTCGGACATCTCTGTGGGTTATTCCTACTATTCCTTCAGGGAGGCAGGAACACTTTTTTCAACTTCCTGTTGGCGCCTTCGGAATAACCCCGCCCTCAGTTTTGTTCCTGCCTCTACAGGGAGCAGCAGCACAAGGCTAGGCTCAGCCTTTTTTCTCTGTTTCTTCTTCTCAATTTCCATTCCATATCCTTTCCTTTCCATATCTACTTATCCCTCCTTTTCCTTCTGCCTTTGCTGATCAAAGACTACCGAGGAAACTTGTTCTGGGTCGTTTTAGAATGGCCTGTAGTAGGGACGGTTTCCTATCGGACGAGGAGGGAGAGTCGCGCGCCGCGCTTCTAGCAGCGCCGACTCACGTCGAAGGAGCCGACCTGCCTTTGCGGCTTGTTCGCGCCCTTCCTGACGCGGCCGCAGACGAGCCAGCTGCCAGCGCCAAGAAACGGCGCGTAATGAAGGCCCAGGCTACGTCCCTCGGGGCGGCAGCAAGCAGCGGCGGCCATTTTGGAAGTGCGGAGCGTAGCTCTCAGACCTTCCAACCCCCAGGAGCAGGCACTCCGGAGACTCGGAACTACCTGCAACCGCGCATCGAAGGCTTCCAGGACGGGGGTAACGTACAAATGGGCAACCCTCTGAATCCAGAGGCTATGCTTTTTATTAGAAGAGCTATGCAGGAGGAAATGGGCTCCTTTTGCGCCCGGCTGGGGCTTCTCCCTCAAGGATCAACCTTTCCTGCAGACCCTCCCCGCTCTTTCTCCTGGCCCACTAAGGCAGCGCGAAAGGCCCCAGTGCAGTCTTCCCAATCCTTAGAGCTCGAGACTATGGCATCTGACTCTGACCAGGAAGACAGGGAAGAGGGGGAATGTTTCTCTGAGGAGGAACAGGAGGAGGTTAAAATTCCTGAACAGGCTAGTCGTTTCTTCCATCAGGAAGATTACCAGTTCCTTCTAGCCAAAACGCTTTCAGCCTTAGAAATTGAGGAGGGCCCTATTGATGAGGAAATCAAGGTAGCTAAATCTAAGAAGTTTAAGTCAAGAACCAGTGGTAATTCTGAGTTCTTGCCCAGGGGGGAAGCTTCTGAACAAGTCTTCCCTTTTCCAGAATACTTTGAAAAGCAGGTTAGAGCAGAATGGGAAAAGCCAGCTTCCCTTAAGCAGTTTCCTCACTTAGTAAAGAAGTTATATGCACTGCCTGCCTATACCAATGAGTTGTTACAAGCTCCAACTGTGGACGGCCCAGTAGCAGCTCTACAGTCTTCGGGACTGGTTTCAGAGCACGGCCAGGGTTCTCTTAGAGATCCCCTGGACAAAAAAGCTGAGGCAACCTTGAAGAGATTGTACGAATCTGTGGCCATGATAGTTAAGGCGTCCTCCGCGGCCTCCCTGGTCTCCAGGGCGTCCATTGTTTGGGTACGTAAGTTACTCCAGATGTTACCAGAGGACAACAGACGCATGTTAGAGGGCGCCTCACGCATCCTTAAGGCAGCGTCATTCACAGCTGACGCAACCTTAGATATACTGACCTTTGCCTCTAAAACAATGGCTTCCGCTACTGTGGCTAGACGCCTCCTGTGGCTTAGGGCTTGGCAAGCTGACTTCCTCTCTAAATCCACAGTGGCAGCTTATCCCTTTCAAGGGGATCGTCTCTTCGGGGACGCTTTGGACAAGATCCTAGTAGAGACTAGGGATAAAAAGAAGGCCATGCCCAAATCCATTCGGAGGAATGAAAAGAGGGGCCCTCAGTCCTTTCGGACCCAACATTCCTTGGCCAGATATCGTTCTGAATCAAAGAAGTTTAATTGGGAAACACCAAAGAATTCCTTCAAAAGAGGCTCATTCGGCTCCAAATTCAATCGTAATAACTTCTCCAAAATGGACAAGCCTGACAGAGAGGGCAAGTCCAAGCAGGCATGACTACGGTCACGTACCGGTGGGAGCTCGACTACTCCACTTTGCAGAAGCCTGGGAGGCCTCTCAGGCAGACCAATGGTCTTTAGAAATTGTAAAAGAGGGGTATTCAATAGAGTTTCACCGCATTCCACCAGACAGATTTGTCAGATCACCTTCCCCCAAGCAGAAGCACAAACGTCTCATCACCTCAAAAGCAATTCAGCATCTTATCGACATTCGAGCAGTCGAACTAGTCCCAGGGTTGGAGAAGGGGAAAGGCGTATACTCCATCCTTTTCACCATACCCAAGAAGAATGGCGACTGGAGGGCCATCTTGGATCTCAAGTTTCTAAATCGCTATGTCAAAGTACGTCACTTCAGAATGGAAACCTTGAGATTCATTATGGACTCTCTATTGTCAGGGGAGTACCTCACTTCCATAGACCTGACCGAAGCTTATCTCCACATCCCTATCCACCCTTCTCATCGTCGTTTTCTAAGGTTCGTGGTACTGAATCAGCACTTCCAATACAGGGCCTTACCCTTTGGCCTGTCAACAGCGCCCAGAGTTTTTTCCAAAATGTTAATTCACCCAATAGCCCAGCTGAGGAAGCAGGGTATTCACATTCACCCCTATCTGGACGACCTCTTGGTCAGATCCAACAGCAAGGAGAAATCCCTTCGGGGGACAACTCTGGCCATTCAGTGTCTTCAGTCTCACGGATTCCTGGTGAACAAGGAAAAGAGTTCACTTCAGCCGAGTCAGAGGTTGGAGCACCTAGGCGCAATGATCGACTCCACTTGCAATTCGCTATTTCTACCTCTGTCCAAGGCCAGGGCCATCAAGGATTTGGCTTCCAGGGTCATCCAGAGCAAATCATCACCTCTGATGTTGCTTGCCAAACTAATGGGACTTTTGATATCGACCATAGACATGATTCAATGGGCCAGATTCCATTCCAGGCCTCTTCAACTGTTCCTACGACCATTTCAACTTCAGATAATGGAGAGAAAGGCCATAAATCTGATAATTCCGTTGTCAGTCAAGAGGAGTTTGCGATGGTGGACGGACTTGTCTCATCTTCGCCAGGGCAAGTTGTTCCATCCTCCCTCATACCTGGAGGTATTCACAGATGCCAGCCTGGGGGGCTGGGGAGCTTCTCTTCAGGACAAGCCAGTCCAAGGCAGGTGGTCTCAGTCCGAGAGTCTGCTTCCCATCAACCTGCTAGAAATCAGAGCCATACGTCTAGCCCTGGTTGCATTCAGGACCCAATTGTTCCAGAAGCATGTGCTTGTCAGAACGGACAATATCACAGCCAAGGCGTATCTGAACAACCAGGGGGGCTCCAGGTCTTCTCAGTTGCACCGGGAAGCATCAAGAATTCTGACATGGGCAGAAAAACATCTGGCCTCTCTAAGGGCGGAACACATCAGAGGCCAGGACAACATACAGGCAGATTGGTTAAGCAGACAGGAAATCTGCGAGGGCGAGTGGGCCCTCAGCTCAGACATATTCGACCTCATATGCCAGCGTTGGGGTCTACCAGAGGTGGATCTTTTCGCTTCAAACACAAATGCGCAACTACCAAGGTACTTCACAAGGTTCTCCCATCCAGAAGCCGAACAGACAGATGCCTTGACAGCCATATGGCCTCCAGGTCTCTTGTATGCGTTTCCTCCGGTCCCTCTAGTTTCTCGAGTACTGCGGAGGGTGAGAGCTCTACAGGCGGAAATCATCATGGTAGCTCCCTATTGGCCACGGCGTCCGTGGTTCTCAATGTTGACAGAGCTATCAATAGACCTTCCAATGTCACTTCCAGTTCCTCCCGACATGCTTCATCAGGGTCCGGTGTGGCACCCCGACCCGGGGTGGTTTCATCTGACCGCGTGGAGATTGAGCGGGAGACATTCAAAAATCTAGGTTACTCTCCGGAGGTGACGGACACTATGCTAGCATCAAGAAGGCCCTCCACAGTTCGCATATACAACACCACCTGGAAGGCCTTTGACCGATGGTGTCGTAGGAAAAAGGTTCCTTCGCTTTCCCCTTCCATTGCGGAGATACTAGCGTTTTTACAGGAGGGCCTGGAGTCCAGGTTAAAACCAGCTACGCTGAGAAGGCAGATAGCTGCCCTGTCCACTGTCTTACCGGTCGTTGGAGGGTATAGGCTATCTCAACATCCACACATCCAATTATTTTTGCAGGGGGCAAAATCGAAATCTCCTCCGACAGTCCATCGCTTTCCGTCTTGGCGGCTCCATACCGTTTTATCAGCGCTTACCAAGAAGCCATTTGAGCCCCTTCGAGAGGTGGACTTAAAATGGGTGCGAATGAAAACTCTCTTCTTAGTAGCCATCACGTCTGCACGTCGAGTCTCGGAACTGGGGGCCTTATCAGTGAAGGCGGGTCTTTGCGTGTTCCACAAAGAAAAGGTGGTTCTGCGCACGGATCCCTCCTTCATTCCTAAGGCTGCTTCTAGGTTCCACCGCTCACAAGAAATCTACTTGCCCACCTTTTGTCCAGAACCCAAACACCCAAAGGAGGTAGTCTGGCATACGTTAGATGTGCGCAGGGCCTTGAAGATTTTCATTCTACGATCTGAGTCAATTAGAAAAACTGAATCCATGTTCATCAACATCTCTCCTCCAAGAGTGGGAGACAAGATGTCTAATTCATCCATCAGTGCAGTGCTGAAGGCCTGTATCAGCGAAGCATATAGGGCATCAGGGTTACAGGTACCTGGAGGAATCACGGCACATTCTCTTAGGAGTGCCTCCACAAACGCGGCACTGCTGAATAGGGCTTCAGTCGAAGAGGTGTGTAGAGCTGCTACTTGGTCCTCTCCGTCTACATTCATAAGACATTATAAGATCCATTCCATGGCATCAGCAGATGCAGCATTTGGGAGAAAGGTATTACTGCATGTTCTGGGGGAGGTCAGCGATGAAGACCCACCCGATTAAAGGGGACTGCTCTGATAGGTCCCACAGAGATGTCCGACAACCTCTGAGGGAGAACGGCCCATTGGACTTACCGTGAGGGGTCCTTCTCCTCAGAGGTTCGGAGGACATCTCGCCACTCCCAGATTCATTTCATCGCTTAGGTTTCTTTCTATAGCCTATCTCCCTTGTACTGTGTTACTTTCAGTATTATCGGAGTTCAAGTTTACAGTTTACATGTTAAAACGAGTTGTTAGTTGTGTTTATAGTCCTTCTAGTTAGAGGGAAGACGACACTGCTTTCGGAGTCCCACAACTGAGGGCGGGGTTATTCCGAAGGCGCCAACAGGAAGTTGAAAAAAGTGTTCCTGCCTCCCTGAAGGAATAGTAGGAATAACCCACAGAGATGTCCTCCGAACCTCTGAGGAGAAGGACCCCTCACGGTAAGTCCAATGGGCCGTTCTCCTTCATGGCCCACTAAAATTTGGGAGTGGAGCTAAGAGACTTTTTGGGGTGGAGCCGGGAGACAGGAATTTCCTGTGGTGTCAAGGGCCCAGTGATGTCACTTCCGGGGCACACTGAATCAAAACTCCACCTTTTCCTGTGATGTCACTTCCAGGGCACTCCCTCAAACATGCCTCTTCTTCTGAAGTAACTTCATTTTCAGAAAAATCTCTCTGAAACTCATGCTGAGCCAAAATGGGGGTGGAAAGTGGGCGGTCCTCTCTTTCCACTCTCACACCTGCATGCACCTAACTGTTCGTGTGTTCTTCTCCAGCTTGCAAGCACTCCTAATGCCCATGTTTAATTGCCTGCACCACCTACACACCCTTCCTCAACAGTACTGGCCAGTGTATGCAGCTGGGAGTGCTGTTGCCATTGCCATCAGGAATGCCAGCACTATGTATCACCCACACTGGGCCCTGGCAGCTGCTCTACCTCAAAATATGCTGAAACATTTAGTAGGCCCTTCCTTCAGCTGCTGCTACTGGAACCCTGACTCAAGCTATAACCAAGCTTGCTTGGTTTCAAGAAAATCATTTGACAGCTATTTTTCATGCTTTTCTTTGGCTGAAACATGGAAATTGCTGTGAAAGGTAACAGAGAATTGTACTGCAATTAAGGAATTAATTTCAAGTTATATGAAGTTCATACAAGCTTTTCTGCAGTTAACGCAAAAAAAGGATATTTATGAGGCATTTGCAGCTTTTTACTGGTTGTGTTTCCCATGCCTTTAAAAGCAACCTGTTTTGCAGATATTTAGCCAGTGAACTTCTTTCATCCTTTTTAATATCTACAGGAGGAGTTTAATTTTGGTGTCAGACAGCTATTAAAAGCAGGACCAGTAAAATGGTGCCAAGTTCATAGTACCATCACTTCCAGTGCTGTTGAGATATACTGCCGTAATCTCCAATAATCTCTTTCTGCCCCACACCTCTCACTCTCACTCACACAGAAATCTCATAGAAAGGCCAGCTGGCTACAACTGGGGGTGTCAGCTTTTTATGGGCAGAGCTCCTATGTCTGCAACAACAGTATGATGAACAGAAAAGTTTCATCCAGTAAAAATGGAAGGAGAGAAAGGGAAAGAATGAAATGGAAGGAGAGGGAAAGAAAGACATGGAAAGAAAGAACATAAGAGGAGCTATGTTGGATCAGACCAGTGGGCTATCCAGTACAAAATTCTCTCATACAATGCTCCAAAAGCACCAGAATGTCCACCAGTGGGGCCAGGGCACTAGAAGCCCTCCCACTGTTGCTTCCCAGCACCAAGAATACAGACAGCATCGCTTGCAGGAAAAGGAAGGAAGGAAGGAGGGGGAACTTCCTCACCATCAGATGATCCCAGCCAGCAACAATTCTCCCCAGGGGTCATTTGGGAAAAAAATAGCTATTGGAATGCCCACTTGCCGCTCAGACCTCCCGGCGAAATCTCCCCAAAAGAGCATACTGCAAGGCACATGAAAGTTCATACCTTGAAGAACACTTCATGGGTCTAAAGTGCCAGTGGACTCCAGCTTTTCTCTTAAACACTGGGAGGAGGGAGAAGGAAGGAGAAGGCAGCCCAGCTCCTCTCTGCACAACACAGAGATGGGGGAAGGAAGGAAGCCAAACAGAGCTTTGCAGCCTATTTCAGTCTTCAAGGCTAGCTTTTCTCTGCACAACTGAGAGGGGAAGGAAGGAAGGAAGCAGACCAGAGGTCATGCTTTGCTGGGGGCGGGGCTAGCTTTGGCTTTTCTTGTGATCTGGTAGTGAGGCTTCCGTGGTCACGACCCTGCAAACAGGCTAGATGAAGTTGCTGTTCATGTAAAATATAACATCTTTATTAACCCTAATGCAGTTTTAAAGATTTTTTTTTCAAGTCACAGTTGTGAAAGAATTGTGGATTAGTTTGCTTAACATAAAACCACCATCTTCAGTTTTAGAAAATGTATTTCAGTTCTAGCTCTAGTAAATCAATATGAGACATTTGCTACACTAGAAAGTGCAGCAGCATAAGAGGCTACAAGTCTAGTTTATGTGTTAAAACTGTTTTAATGTCTCTTTATAAATTATACAGGTGATGATAAAATGGAGCACTCTTAAAAGTATACTTGACTTTAAGATTTGAAATTAGATACTATCAAGTTTTGGAACAGATATACGTTGTTAGTCTTATTTTTTAAGTTCCCCCTGTTTTTATGGCCTTAAAACATGGAAATTGATTATTAAAATAAAACATAGTTTTGGCTGTTGAAATATTGATAGTACTTTAGTATCTGCTTTAAGTAGAATGAATGAAAATGTTTTAATGTTTTTGTACATTAGGTATGTACATTTTTATTTTTTATTTTTATTGGATATATATCACACCCTCCTTGCAAGTGGGCTCATTTTTTAACTCATTTAACTATATCAAAATATTATCTTTGGAATATTTAAACATTAACAAACTTCAACAATGGATAGGAGGTAGGATTGCAGATCCAGGTTGGGAAACTCCTGGAGATTTAGAAATGTAGACTGGGGAGGGCAGGGGTCTCAGTGGGATATAATGCCATAGAGCAGAGGTGGCCAACGGTAGCTCTCCAGATGTTTTTTTGCCTACAACTCCCATCAGCCCCAGCCATTGGCCATGCTGGCTGGGACTGATGGGAGTTGTAGGCAAAAAAACATCTGGAGAGCTACCGTTGGCCACCCCTGCCATAGAGTCCACCCTCTAATCTAAAGCATCCATTATATCTCTGTAGCCTGGAGATGAGCTGTAATTCCATAGGATTCCCAGGTACCCAATGGAGGCTGGCATCCCTAATAGAAGTGGAAGAAACAAGAAATTTCACAGGTGCCCACTGAAGAAACATCAAGGATTTTCTTAAGAGTAAATACTGAGGCCATCACTCAGATATGAAGCAAGTCAGCCTGAGGATTTCAGATTATTGTTTTTAAATGCACACATTAATCTTTGGTTTGAATTTATTTATTGATCTCACACTTAACCAGTTTAGTTCTATGCACAATTATTTGAGAAGAAGCCCACACTTACTTGGGATAAGAAAGCAGCACGTGCAGCAGGTGCACTTTCACTCTGAGCATGTGCATGTCTTCTGTTCCTTTCCTTCCCCACTAAGAGGAGAGCCAATGAGGACCAGGAACTTGCTTAACTATATGTTTAAACATTTACAGTAATATATAAATGATAAACAAATCTTTACTATTTAATCTTTTAGTATTTTGCATCCTTATTGCAAATCAAAGCTCCTCTGCCATTTATTCTCAACATTTAAAAGAAATCACACTCCCTCTTGTTAACTCGAGAAGATGGACAAATGTACATTGCACAGGCACTTTGCAAAAGTGCTTCAACTGAATGCTTGCATATAATACACCACTTGCTTTAAGCTAGAGACAGGGTGGATGAGGGTTTCCAGTTATAATGTCAAGCAACCAATGACAACTCTATAATATCTAAAATTTGAGAACTTTTTTCTTTTAATAATGTGTTATTTATTCTTTTTAATTCACAGAATTTATAAACCCCCCTTTTTGCCTTCATCAGGACCACCAACATGGCTAATACATTAAAAACATACATAATAAAATCACATATTTACATATTAGACTTTAGTTCAGTAATAATGGTGGAATTCTTTATTTATCAAGTGTCAGAAAAGAAATGCTCACGCATAAGTTAAAAAAAAAATCCTGCAAAGAGGATTCATGGTAGGATTCCATTACTTGAGAAGAAAACTTGCCATATCTAAACACCCAAACAAAGTCATCTGTAGATTTAATTCTTGCTCACAGAGTGCTTATCCTTTTCTGCAAGGAAAGTTAGTGCATTTGGGGGAAAGGTGGACCGAGTTGGTGGCCATATGTAACTGTTTGCAGGACTACATTGCAATCCTTAATGGAGTACTAGAAGGGCGTTTAAAAAGTGCATGTAGGTCAGCTTTCATATGTGAACAGGTCACTTATTTTCTCCATGTGAGCATGGGACCCATGCTCTTTAACTTGTTCATAAATGATTTAGAGTTGGGAGTGAGCAGTGAAGTGGCCAAGTTTGCGGATGACACTAAATTGTTCAGGGTGGTGAGAACCAGAGAGGATTGTGAGGAACTCCAAAGGGATCTGTTGAGACTGGGTGAGTGGGCGTCAACGTGGCAGATGCGGTTCAATGTGGCCAAGTGCAAAGTAATGCACACTGGGGCCAAGAATCCCAGCTACAAATACAAGTTGATGGGATGTGAACTGGCAGAGACTGACCAAGAGAGAGATCTTGGGGTCGTGGTAGATAACTCACTGAAAATGTCAAGACAGTGTGCGTTTGCAATAAAAAAGGCCAACGCCATGCTGGGAATTATTAGGAAGGGAATTGAAAACAAATCAGCCAGTATCATAATGCCCCTGTATAAATCGATGGTGCGGTCTCATTTGGAGTACTGTGTGCAGTTCTGGTCGCCGCACCTCAAAAAGGATATTATAGCATTGGAGAAAGTCCAGAAAAGGGCAACTAGAATGATTAAAGGGCTGGAACACTTTCCCTATGAAGAAAGGTTGAAACGCTTGGGACTCTTTAGCTTGGAGAAACGTCGACTGCGGGGTGACATGATAGAGGTTTACAAGATAATGCATAGGATGGAGAAAGTAGAGAAAGAAGTACTTTTCTGGGGGGGCGGAGCGTCGCTGGTGCATGGCAGACGCGTTTTGAAGAGGCTCCTGAGCTTCCCCCCTTATGTCTAATAATTAACGACACCAGACTTTACAGTTGAAGTCCTCCTGATGGGACAGCAAACAAAAAACAGAAAGAGATCATCTTCCAAAGGTGGAAAATCGGTTGCTGACTTCTTTAAAGCAGATAACTCTGAAAAGGTTAGTCTCCCCCGTACTAGATCAGTTTCAAACATGGCCGCCAGCAATCCTCCCTCCCCGAGATTGAGCCAGGAAGACGAAGAAGCGCCTCTATGTAAGAGGGACCTAGATGGCCTGAAGGCTGATATCCATCGTTTCTTCACAGAATCGATGGAAAATTTTCTTAAACCTATTCAGTCCCGTGTGCAGGAACTCTCGGAGGAGCTGTCAGTAACAGCCAAACTGGCTGAGCAATCAGCGGAGGCCGCCATGGGGCTCAAAGAGGACATTAAAGCTATGAAAAAATATGAGTCCTTGCTGGAAAACAGAATTGCGCTGCTGGAAAACCGTTATAGAGCAGCTAACCTCAAATTTCGAGGCATAGAGGAGGGGGAGGAAAAAGGCACAGATCTACCCATATTCATAAATAAATGGCTGACAAAGGCCTTAAAAATGGAGGAGGGGTCTTCCGTCGCAATAGCAAAGGCCCATAGACTTGGTGTAATGGTGGCTGCAAAACGCGGGAGACCACGAGACATCTTAGTGAGTTTTGTTTTCCCAAAAACAAGAGACATGATTCTGAGAGAGGTGAGGCTGAATGGGGCACTTCTCTTTAAAGGAAAAAAAGTGTTGGCTCTACTTGATTTACCCCCTGAAGCCCTGATGAAGCGAAGGAGACTCAAGCCCTTTGTTGCAAAGCTGCACTCAGCAAATGTACGCTTTAGATGGAGTCCGTCGTCGGACATTTTAGTTTTCAAAAATGGCGTGATGCACAAAGCTTACAACGTTGAAACTGGGAAAGAACTAATGAACTCCTTAGCACTAAAACTGTCTCCTGCTGAAGAAGAAGCCCTATCAAATGAGGAAGACTCTGGAGAAAATGCATCAAACGAAATATAACTGACTTAAATTGTACTTTTGTTTTAAAATAACATCAGCAGTCTTTATTTGTTTTTGGCGCCATTTCCGTTAATGTTTGATTTAGGAGAGACGGTACTTTGGCGCCCTTTGAAGCAGCGCGTTCGGCGGCTCAGCACTCATTTTTTTGAATATTTAGTTACATGGTGCCTAATCGGTATATTAGTATAATAGTGGCAGGAGTGCCAGTGATATGTTTGGGCATAAGTAAGAAAGATGTAATATTCCTTACTGGAGTAACTGTAGTGGAGTGCTATGAAGGAGCTTTTTATGTATGGTATTTTTTGATTGCCTGACTGTTTTGGGTCTGAAGTCTGTTTAATTAAAATAGTATTTTGTGGGTGATGTTCTGTGAGAGATGTGCGCGTGGGTGAATTGGTAACTGAGGCTGTTAGGGGGGCGGAAGTGAGAAGGTGTGACTGGCAGGATGGTGTTTATATGTGGTATAAGGTGAGGGAGGGAGTGTAGGATGAGAATGCGTGTACTGAATGAAATGAATAAGTGTGTAGTTGAGTGAGTGAGGGAATTCTTTATGTTAAAATAACTAATGAAATATCTGGGGTGGGATGCTATTAATGAATTGCTCTTTATATCTAGACACTGAGAGGGAAATCTGCTAAGCATATACTGGGTGGAGTTTGAGTGAATGACTATGGTTATGTGTGGCTGGTTTTTATCCTGATGATTGCACTCTAAAATATTCTTTTTAAAGCTTTAACTTTCTACTCTGTATGCTCAGCATCTTTAGAAGCTCCTGGAAGATCTGAGCCAATGTTATTTCTTGGAAGAGAACCTTGAACACTGTTGGATATTGTTTGCTGTTCATAATCTGACCACAATGTCAAAGAAGTTTGGATATGTATTTTTCTTTTCTTTCTCTTTTCATGGGGGGGGGGGGGTGACGGAGCTTTAATACTTAGATTGTGTACGTAAATAGCTATACTTATTGCTCCCCAGTTGGAGTTAAGCAGTTTCACGTTAAGGGAGTACCTTGCGTACTTCTCCCTTGTTCTCCTAACATTGGGGGTTGGTGAAACTACTCCTCTGAAGTGGGGGAGTTGTGTTTCTTGTTATATATATAATTTAACTGTTGGGTGAAGCCCTTTTTATTTGGGTGCATTGCCTGGTTCTTTTAATATTTAGGTGTTGGGTGCTTTTGAACCCAGAATAGAGGGTGAGAGTGTATTTGGACTCATTACTTATTTAACCTCTTTGAAACCCTCTCTATTTAAGTTGGGGGGGGGGGGTAGGGAAAATTTGGAATATTTTTGTGTTTCCCTTTTTGTATTAACTGTTTGTTAAGAGTTGGGCTTTTTGACCCAGGTTAGTTTTGTATGGTTAGATGGCTGGTCACATCAAAATAGCCTCATGGAATTGTAGGGGGTTTAAAAATCCTATAAAACGTAAACGCATCTCTAATTATTTGGAAAAGAAAAAACTCAATATTGTATGTTTACAGGAAACTCACATCAAGGAAAAAAAGATCCATATCCTTAAATCGCGGTGGTTTGTCCAATCCTTCCAGGCTCCAGGTACCTCGAAAGCGAGAGGGGTAGCTATACTAATTTCAAAACACACTCCTTTTGTCTGCTCTCAAACAAAGCTAGACCCTAAGGGAAGATTTTTATTCGTCAAAGGGACACTAGATGGGGTACCTACTACAATCGCCTCAATTTATGCCCCAAATTCTGGACAGATTGACCTTCTTGAGAATGCGTTCTTGGAGCTGCAAAACTTCCAAGAAGGCAATGTACTGATTGGTGGGGACCTTAATTTGGTGATAGATCCTTTATTAGATAAATCAAACCAGCATGGATCTGTCAAGAGACATACCCCCTATTCTCCAGCCCTAGGTACGCTTCTTAGTAAATTTAAGTTAGTTGATACCTGGCGTAATCTACACCCTACGGTGAGAGACTATTCTTTTTTCTCACCGGTACACGACTCTTATTCGAGAATCGACTTCCTACTTGTATCACAGTCAATAATCAATAGTATTGTGAATGCAGATATTGACATTAGGAATATCTCGGATCATTCTTTGGTGGAATGTGAAATACTAGCCCAGGATTCTGATGGGAAGGGACCCAACTGGTCTTTGAATAAACTGTTATTGTCTAATGAAGAGGCTCGTCTGAGGATAGAGAAGCAAATACAGACGTATTTTGACCTCAATGCCAACTGTGGGGTTCCCCAGACGATTGTTTGGGACACTTTCAAAGCGGTTATGAGAGGCAATCTCATTTCCCTTTCCTCAGCATGCAATAAAGCTCGTAGGAAAACCATCACTGACCTGACCTTACGTATTGCAGAGCTCCAAAACAAGCACCAGAAATTTTGGGGGAAAAAAACTTTAAGAAAATTAGATCAAGTAAGGAAGCAATTAGAGCTTCTAGAGTCTTCCTCTGTTCAGAAGAAATGCATGTATCTTAAGCAAAGATATATAACTAAGTCCTCCAAATCAATCAGATTCTTGAAATTCCGTATAGCACAAAATAAATCCTCAAACCCTATTCATGCTATACGTGACTCCAAAGGAGTCCTTCATTCTTCGTTGAAGGAAATTTCAAGGGGTTTTTTTGAATATTACAAAAATCTCTATGAATCTGGAAATCCCAGTTGTCAGAATATTGAAACATTTAAGATCTATTAATTTCAACTCCATTCTTACAACTGATCATGCAGAATTTCTGGACAGACCTTTTAATTTGACGGAGCTGACTGCAGTTCTTTCAAAAGTTAAAAACAATAAAGCCACCGGTAGGGATGGCTTCCCATCAGAATTTTATAAATTGTTTAAATCCTCATTATTGAACCCCCTCCTTGAAACTTGCAATACAGTCTTGAAGGAAGGGAAGCTACCCCCCAGTTGGTTGGAGTCCCGAATGATTCTTATCCCCAAACAGGGCAAGGACAAGCTCAATCCGGCTTCTTATCGCCCCATTTCAGTTCTAAACCACGACTTCAAAATTTTTTCAACTTTATTAGCGGAACGGTTAAAAAAAATCATCACACACTATATACACCCTGACCAAGCAGGATTCATACCTGGCCGTTCCATTACGGACAACATCCGCAAATCTCTAAATTTGATACATTGGGCAAAATTGAACACGTCCCCCTCTTTGATTCTTTCGTTAGACGCCGAGAAGGCATTCGATAAGGTGGAGACTAACTATTTAAAAACTTTATTGCAATTTATGAATTTTGGCCCAGGTTTCCTTAGAGCAATAACTGCAATATACAGTGCCCCATCGACTCAAATACTTACAAACTCCTTCAGATCGGAGGAATTATATTTATTTAGAGGCACCCGTCAGGGATGTCCCTTGTCCCCATTATTATTTGCTCTTTCCGTAGAGCCCTTTGCCTCGCTTATTAGGAACTCCCCAGAAATTTCCGGCATCCAAATTGATAAGTCTGAATACAAAATAAGTCTTTTTGCCGACGATATGGTTTTCTATTTAACTAACCCCCTTTCTTCTTTAAGGCACCTCAGAACTAATTTAGATAAATTTAGTAACCACTCTGGCTTTTCTATTAATTTTACCAAGTCAGAAATTTATCCCATTAACCTCCCCACAAGTCTCCAGGTACAGATTAAAACTTCTCAACCCTTCAAATGGGTAACCAAAACATGGAGACACCTTGGTATTCAGATCCCATTACACTTGGAAAAACTATATCAAGCCAATTATGGTCCCCTTTGCAGCTCTATGGCCGATACTTTAAGAGAATGGTCTAAATTAAACTTTTCATTACTAGAGAAAATTGATCTCCTTAAATCTTTTTTATTACCGCGGTTGCTGTTTTTATTTCAAAACTTACCAATTCCGGTACCCAAAAAAGAACTCTCCAAATGGCAATCGCTCTGGTCATCCTTTCTGTGGAGCAACCGTAAACCTAGAATTGCTCTATCGCTGTTGGCTAAACCCTATAATATGGGAGGTCTGGCTGTTCCACTAGTGGATAAATACTTTTTGGCCGCACAATTGAGAGTTATTGTTTTATATGCTTCCCCATACTCTAACCCGGCATGGGTACAAATTGAAAAGGCTAGCATACCTAACTTACTCTCACATGAGTTCATTTGGTGCTCGAGAGCAGACAGAAGAGAGTATACCATCTCAAACCCTTTTCTGAAGTTCACCCTACAGCTTTGGGACCAATGGAGGAATGTTATCTCTCCAGCTTCATCACCAGTAATGGCATTCCTAGGCCAATCTTGGTTCCCCCCGGGTAGAGACAAGACTCAATTTAGAATTTGGAGGGAGAATAACATTTTTAAACTCACGGATATTACAATCAATGGGAAATTGTGTTCTCACCCTCAATTGGAAAATAAAATCAAGGCCTCTATTCCGTGGTTTCAGTATCTTCAGGTGCACCATGCATTGCATCAAGTAATACCTATTGTAATGCACAACAGACCACTAAACCCGGTTGAGAAACTGATAAAAAAAGGCATCTCCTCTATTAAAGGTGTTATTTCTTTGCTATATACCCTTTTAAATCAAAATATTTGGAACTGCTCCTCCAACCAGCAAAACAATTGGCAAAAAGACTGTCTAATTTCAATAAATGACGACCAATGGAGTAAGCTCTGGTTATCTCCTTTATTTAAATCCAAATCACTTTATTTTCGACTTCAAAATTATAAAATATTCGCAAGATGGTATGCGACTCCCCATAGACTTTTTAAGGGCAAGGCAAAGGCTGATCCATTATGTTGGAAAGGTTGCGGTCAACTGGGTACATTCGTCCACTGTTGGTGGGAATGTCCGATGGTAAATAAATTCTGGAAATCTATCCTGGAAATAATATCGAAAATAATAGGGGTTAGTATTCCATTTACGCCCGCAGTGGTTCTATTAAATCTATGGCCTGACCAGGAGCTTTCTACCTTAAAGCAGGAACTAGTCGCATTACTTTTACTTGCTGGTAAGATAACTATAGCCACTTATTGGAAACAACCTAATTGCCCCCCACTCCAGAATTGGTGTAACAAGGTGTGGGATGTACTAATCCATGACAAGATGATAACAACTATAATATTGCTAGACAATGTAAGGGCGGGTGACTGGTTCTTACAAAAATGGTTTTACTTCCTTGAGTACGTGAATAGTGCTGATACCATATTTGGGAAACTACCGGCTAAATATTTGAACTTTATGATTTATTAACCTTTGACTGTCTGTAACCCTCAGCCTAATGACCTACTGGCATTTATACAGCATTTGTTGTATTTGCATCCAAATGCTAACTAGAAATATCTGATGTGACGGTTCATACAAAGTTTTTGTTGTGATTCCCTATGATAGGGAATGTTATTTGTAAAAAATTCCTTCTTTTTTCAATAAAATTTAAATTATAAAAAAAAAAAGAAGTACTTTTCTCCCTTTCTCACAATACAAGAACTCGTGGGCATTCGATGAAATTGCTGAGCAGACAGGTTAAAACGGATAAAAGGAAGTACTTCTTCACCAAAAGGGTGATTAACATGTGGAATTCACTGCCACAGGAGGTGGTGGCGGCCACAAGCATAGCCACCTTCAAGAGGGGTTTCGATAAAAATATGGAGCAGAGGTCCATCAGTGGCTATTAGCCACAGTGTGTATGTGTGTGTGTGTGTATATATATATATATAATTTTTTGGCCACTGTGTGACACAGAGTGTTGGACTGGATGGGCCATTGGCCTGATCCAACATGGCTTCTCTTATGTTCTTATGTACTGAGTATAAAACCATGTAGATGTGCTGCGTGAACACAGGCTATATGTGTATACAACCAGCAACTGCTATTTACATCATGGCACTGATGTTTCTGTGACTGCCATGATTATGGAAATGATCCTCATGACCTTGTACATGGAAATTAATGCACTTACAAAATAAGCAGTGAACTCATGTGTATGAACCATTTCTAATCACTTTTGTTTGTATTTTTATCACATTACAATGATGAGCTTTTTTGATAAGTATTGTAAGAAATATACAGATCATAGATTTTTGAACATCTTGGTGTTAGCAAGCTAAATTTAACTTGCTAGACAAATTGCATTAGGTAATTTATATGCTGTGAAATTTAGATCCGATTAAAATTCATTAGCAAAATCCTAAAATAGTTTTTTTTAATACATGAAACTGAAGGTGAAATCTATTCTATGGTACAGTTGAAAGTAAACCCTAACATGTATCTATATTCAAGTTATGTACTGCCTGGTTTTGCTGGTAAGTACATATAAATATGTAATGTCTGGGTTCTTTTGAAATAGTCTTGCCTTAATTCTCTTGTTTTGATAAGAAATTTGGGGTACATTCCTTTAAGAGCATTTTTGAATCTGAAATAGTCCCTAAAGACTGCATATGATGATTTCATGTTTTAAGTTTGTAGAAGTGTGGCTGTTAAAATTGAGCAGAATTTTCCCCCTCCCCCCTTACACATTGGATCCTTAGTTTTGGAATGTCTTCTCTGTCTGACTAATGTCTTAACATATAAACTTTGTGTGTGTGTGTGTTTTTAGGCTGGAGGCAAGGCTGGCAAGGACAGTGGAAAGGCCAAGGCGAAAGCAGTGTCTCGCTCACAAAGAGCTGGACTTCAGGTAATACAGTCAGATTTTATTCAAATTTCTTGAGCAGTATTGCTACATTGTTTTTACAACAATTGTAACATTGTATGCTCTGCTTTATATAACTAGAAGTTTGCATAAACAGGAGGTTCTGATTCATAAGTCTTCCTTTAACTCCCAGGTAAATCTGGGAGTTAATAGCAGTGCTCACTGTTATTAGCAGAGTAACAAAACACAGGTTTCTCCATTAAATGGTGGACTCCCCAAGTATGCAAAAAAAAAAGCTTGTAAATAAAAAACATCTATTTTAATGTCAGCTAATAGAAGCATGGAGGGAAAATTGGTCTGCTAAAGTCCCTAGCAGTTGCGGGGGGGGGGGGGTTGATGACATGCATCCCCTAACCTTAATTCACCCTCTCTGCCAGTCGAAGATACTGTAAGCTTCTAAAGACTCTTGCCACTGTGAAACCAAGAATCCCAGTTAAGGAAGTAATTAGGACTGGAGGAAATGTGTTGGGATGGTGTCATGACTGCATACAGTGTTGGGAGGAGCAGGTTCAAATCTGAATCTGCCTTGAGTGACCTTGGGCTCTTCTTTTTCTCCCTATTTTATTCATTTTTCTTTTATTTCAGATTCTTAACCTAAAATACCTTTTACAAGTCGTCATTAAAGGAAAGGAATGGGTGCCTTTTTTCAAGAGGGGTGGGTGGGTGGGTGTGTATGTAGCAACCTCTGAGGAAAGCTACAAAAAGATTACATTGTTTGCTAGCACCCCATGACTTCCAATTGAGATCAGTGCTTGAAAAAAATCCTCATTTTTTGTACAGCTGATAATTGTATGCAGATTTTTTAAAAATTGACTTTATCCAGAAAAAGCCTTATGAATACAAATGTTTCTTTGCTTCTAAAATTTAGCAACTACTATTCTAGCAGCAATGATGCCAGACACTCTCTGTTGTCCTGAATTATGTCTCAGGGTTGTTGTCAGGATCCCATGTACATTGTCATGAAGGAAGGGTAGAATAGTCTGGAGTCAAGCATCTATCTAATTGCAAACACGCACAAAGACTTTTTCAGTTATAAAGAAAGCAGAGCTTTGCTCTTTTGTACTGTTTTAACTGTCTTGCAATCGGGACTGAAAACAAAATTAGGGTGCATGCTGTGAAATTCTGTCTCCCCTCCCTAGCTCCCTATAATGTACTGTTCAAGTCCAGTGCTAGATTAGTTTCCTCCAGCAGTTAGAAGAACTGTTGTTATAATAATATAAGATGGCTGAAGTTCAGGGCCCAGTGAACAAGAAGCAACTTGTGTAGTTGAGCAGTAAATAGTACTGTTGTGCTTCCCCCATCACCACCTTGTGATTCCTGACAGACTTCAATTTGTATTTTATTAGCATACATCAGTGTTTTATAACTAGTTAAATTGTAGTGGGCTTATTCTTTACTGGTCTTAACTATGTTTTTCAGTCAAGAGAAGAATTTCTAGGAAAAAGAGCAGCAACAAATGGCCAATTTCCATGGAAAATTTTCTCTTCTTAGCCAGTTTATTTATTACCTTGAGCTCTCCCAAGCCAGCTTAGTAACAGCTTTTAAAAAAATGAATTGGTAGTTTAAAAAAACCCAAAAAACCAAAGGAATAGCTGAGATGTCTCCTCCTCCCCCCCCCCTTTTCTCTGCTCCCTTTCCATAGTTAGGCATAGTAGGCCAGGCAGTGTTTTGTTTTTATAATACTCCTATTTTGATTGCCCTAGATTTGGGGGAAATTCATGAGGGGTGGTCTGATTGCTTACTGGGGTGTCCAAGCTGCAGCAACTGCCAGACTGCAGGCCTTTTTCATCTGGCCCTTGCAGAAAAGATGCTGGAGCTGGAAGAAGTCAGCCAGGTGTGGAATAGGTTCTAGTGTAGATTAATGCCCATTTAATTTGGGCTGCTACTACTTTAGTGGGCCATATTCACTGGCAGATGTCTGTAGAGCCACAACCTTGCCACCAGTCCATATGTATGGAAAACACTATCAAGTGAACACCTGATCTTCAGCGGATGCAGCTTTTCAAAGGAAGGCACTGTAGGGTGTCCATAATTTGTAACCGTAGTTAGGCTCTTTAAGGACTCTCCATCAGTACAGTAGGTTTTGTAAATTTCAGAGATCCCCCCCTTCCTAGGGAGTTTAGCTTACCGCTGCATTGTGTTGGGGAACTGCCTGATCTACCCATATCATTGGCAGGTACCCTAAAAACCTGGATTGCATCTGGCTTTCTTCAGTGTCTTGAAGGGTCTCCTTAATGCCAGTATCTATTCTCTGTATGGAGAGTGGCTGCTTTTACTTTTCACTGTTAAACTGTTGTTTTCTTTCTTCTATTAGTTTGTGTTAAGGAGTTACTGTTGTTGTTAAAGATTCCTTTGGTTTGTCACAGAAGGAAGTCCTATTCCCCTGGAACAAAGCCTATTGTCCAACTAGGGGACTTCCTTCAGATGTTAAAATTGTCCTGCTCCAGATAAGAATAGAGATGTATAGATAGGTTAACAAAATCCGGATTTTTGCTGAAACACTTTCTTCTTGGGAAGGAATATGTTTATCACATTACAGAAAATGAATAGTGTATCTGTTACTATTCATTATAATTCTCTAAAGACTGCATCAGTATTACTTATTTTCACCAGCTTATGAAACTTCAATAACTACTTGTTGAATTTCATTGGAAATATATTAATTTAACATAGTACGTAGCTCTATGGAAATTATTATGTGCCTTAGAGTAATGGCACACAATCTTTTTTAGCACTGTGATTAATCTCTTAGAGGTCAATGTTGGATTGGCCATCATTATTGATAGCCCTGCTGTCAGGCAACCCTGGGCTCTAAGAAAGACTGAAATTTTTACAGCCATTCTTTTCTGATCTTAGTTTTAGGAAAGCATAGGCAGTAACAACAACAGTGCATCACTTGGCACTGGAGAGCCAGTTTGGTGTAGTGGTTAAGTGTGCGGACTATTATCTGGGAGAACCAGGTTTGATTCCCCACTCCTTCACTTGCACCTGCTGGAATGGCCTTGGGTCAACCATAGCTCTGGCAGAGGTTGTCCTTGAAAGGGCAGCTGCTGTGAGAGCCCTCTCCAGTCCCACCCACCTCACAGGGTGTCGGTTGTGGGGGAGGAAGGTAAAGGAGATTGTGAGCCACTCTGAGATTCAGAGTCTTCTTCATTGACTGGTCTGTAAAAACTATAGTTCAGGTCCTAACTACAAATTACTTATAGGGAAGATTACCATATTAAGTGTATCATTTTCTCTATAAAAGGTTCACAGATTCACTGTTCAGACCTTGTAGTAGGCTCTGACCATAAATGCTGAACAGGTCTGTCTTCTTTCAGTTCCCAGTGGGCCGTATCCATAGACACTTGAAGACTCGCACCACAAGCCATGGACGGGTTGGTGCTACAGCTGCTGTGTACAGTGCTGCAATTCTTGAGTACCTTACTGCTGAGGTAATAATCTGGAGCCCTGCTGGCACTTCAGAAGTTCCATCGTTCAGCTGATCTTTTTTCCTTAAAACCTGGATCAAATAATTGTTTGATCCTTAATAGCTAATAAACTCTAGTATGGGTTGTTTGTATACCTTCTCTTTAATCAGGCTTGATACAAAAGGTAAATGACTCACCAAATATTCCATGAAGCCAACAATGCCATATTGAATTATGACAGTAATCACAACTGCTTGACCTACAACAGAGTGAGGGAAAGCTTTTTTCTGTTTTTCTTTTTTTACTGACCATAACTTCAGGTTTCAAAAACAGGTAGACTTCTGTTTTTTAGCTGCTTTTACTTGCCCCTTCTGGTTTAATCTCATTTTTAGGTTTAAATTAACTTTAATGTTTCTGAATAAAAGTTTTTTTGTAAAACTATTAGGGAATCTTTTCTTTCCATCTGACTAAGTAAACAACTATCATACCTCTCAACAGAATAAACTATCTTGTGCACTTCAGGAGAAGGCAGAACTTCCTTCAGGATCACCAGCCAATTTAACCTAGAGAAGACACTTTACAGTTCTAAGCATAGGATCCATTGTACTATGAGCAGAGCCCTATTATCCAGCCTGTGAAGTCAATCTTTGTCCTCTAAGACCTCTGACATCTTTGGCTATAAAGAAATTCTTTGGGGAAAGGAAAGAAACTTTTTCCCTAGAAAGAAAATAGTTTTTAAAAATTTTTATTCAGAATAACACTGAAGTTAATTTAAACCTAAAAATAAAATTAAATCAGAAGAGGCAAGTAAACCCAAACAGTTACTTAAATGTATCTTATTTATTTTGAAACTAATCATGTTATTTATTGATTAACTTAGGATGTAACTTTTATTTTATAGTGGTACATTCAAGTATTTCATGTTACTAAGTGTCACTAAATAATCAAGTTTTCAATAGGCAGCATTAAGTTTTCTGGGTACCTGTTGGAGCAAAGGAGAAATGTCATTTTAAAACACACACCAGGAAAATTAATTTTATAAAATCATGATATTTAATGTTAAACAGAACATTTATAGTAAATTGTAGTTGTAGATGTATTCTAGTGTATATGTTTTGATTCCAAAAGCCAATAAAAGGACTGAAATAAAAATGCTTTTAGAAGCTATGCTAATTCAGATGTGGGCTGGTGAGGGATGAGATTAATTTTTCCTCCATTGGGTTTTGCCATTCAAAACAAAATCCTCCCCCACTTGTTAGCATCAAAAGGAGAAGAGAGGCAGTTCTGCCTGTCTGTTTTCCTTTAAGGGCTAAAAGTAAAGGGTGGTGGTTTCAGCTGGCAAAACTTCATCAGGCAAAATTTAAACCCCTGTTCTTCTCCTTGCTTTCTCCCCCTGGCATGGTCTCATCTTTGGAACTGTACCGATAGGGAGTAGTACTCAGTATTTGTTCTGTCTAACTGTGTCTTCCATTGCAAATTGTAATGTGTTATTCTGTTGTTTTACTATTTTACTCAATCAGAATCTATTATGCAACAAGCTCACTGCATGGTTAATATGTTTGTAGCAGCTGTAATATATCATCTTGAACCTTTAAGATAGATATTTGTTCTAGAGGCCTAAAATTATTCTAGATATTTGTTCTAGAGGCCTAAAATTATTTTAGTATCTCAGTATAAGAAAGTAGGTCCATGTTTCAAATAGTACAAGATAAGCTTTGTTTTCCAAAAACAGATGAAGTTGTACCCTTTAAACAGCTTCCTATTTCAGTCTCTCCTTTCTCCTGACAGGTTTTGGAATTGGCAGGTAATGCTTCCAAGGATCTCAAGGTAAAGCGTATCACTCCTCGTCACTTGCAGCTTGCTATTCGTGGTGATGAGGAATTGGATTCCCTTATTAAAGCTACAATTGCCGGTGGAGGTATGTAGTCAAAGCATTTCTGAAATGATTAGATTACTGTTGATTACAGATTATCAAATGGAAGTTTTTCACAGTATACTTGTATATACATGGTAAAATGCGAATCTGAAACATCCTGTCAAAAAGTGAGAAGTTAGTTAATTCCTGGATTTTTGTGTATGTTGGGATGTGCATAAAATTCCCCTCATTACTTGACAGAACAGTAGTTGGTTTAGCTGTGAGAAACTGCTCAACTGTGGTAAATGATTGCTGTTTGTATTTGACTGTATGACATAGTTATAAATGGTCATACTTATTAACGTGACTCCAAGTCGCTGCTTCAGATGCAGCTTTGTGACAGAAATGGGTTGAGATGTGTTCTTTGCTGTGAGTTTTTCAAAATATGCTAATATGTTAAACAGCCATTTGTTTCTAAATGGTGTTACTCTTGACAGAAAAATAGAGTCACTCTCATGGTAATGCTTTTTGCATCACCAGTGTCCTGCACATCAATCCTTGAACACCTTTTTACAAAATAATATTATTTTTAATTAGGGCTACCACAGTAGATCAGGGAGTGAGAGATATATTTTCATGATACATCCCTCACAGCCCAGTTGTCTGCATGTCATGAAGAAAACCTAACCTGAGAAGAAAATCTTGTTTTGTTTTGTTTTTTTAAGTTTGTGTAGTAATTCTTCTCAGTTGTGTATTTTCTTTTGACAGAGCCAGATCAGTCCCAAAAACTAACATTAAATGAAAGACAACTGCTTGTTACTTTCTGTGATGTGTTCACACGGGATTTTGGTAGACATTTGCACTGTTGAGAGTATAACTTGAACACCTCAGAGCTTGCAAAATGTGGTGCTTTTAGCTTGTGAAGGGAACTGGAAAAGAAGGTAACAATGTGAATGGCTGCCAAAAGTCAACTGCTAATTCTGATCCATTATTCTCTTTGCAGGTGTAATTCCTCACATCCACAAGTCTCTGATTGGAAAGAAGGGACAGCAGAAAACTGCATAGAGAAGAGTTTTAAACAGCCCTCTTCCTCCCTGTCATTGTACTGTAACTGGGACAGAAGAAATATGGGGATATGTGGAATTTTTTAAAAAATAGTTAAATGGAAGAGCATAGACAATTGACTGTAGACTTAAAACATTTGTATGTTCTTTAGATTCAAAGTTGACAAAAAAAAGTACCTTGTTATGTGGCAGCAATTTGTGTGTTGATTGGCTAGGTTTCTCCCATGTGTTTTATACAAAAATGGAACTGATAAAACCATTTTTTACAAAATTTGTTTTGTGTGTCATTCTGGTGGTGTGACAAGTCAATGTGGTCGAGACTCCATATCTTAGCTATAAAGCTGGTGCCTTCAAATCCTGTTGAGCATTGTTTTTTTAAAAAATAAATCTCTTCCCAATTTGCAGTCTTTAACATTGCCACATTTATGATTGGGTTGCCTTTTTCTTTGACTTAGGTAATTGAGGTAGCCATATGGAATCAACAGCTAGAATTTAATTTAACCTGGAAGAATGTGCAGTTTAATAATAATGCAACACTTTTACAGAGGTATCAGATAGCAAAAGGTATGTTCCAGTACATAACATGTTGGTTTCTGCTTTAGTTAATGCTTAGATGTGCTATAAATTATTTATAGTTCTCAGTTACTCAGTAGTTATAAAGGCACTGGTACATAAATTAAAACCATTAAATGTATCCAAGTTATTACTTCTGCAACAAAATGCTACACTAGTGATGCTGCCATTATAATGGCAACTTTATTGTTATTTGATTACTAGTATTGGGTTTTTCAAAATATGCTAATGTGTTTAACAGCCATTTGTTTCTAAATGGTGTTGATCTCGACAGAAAAACAGAGTTTGAAAAAACCCAATACCAGTATTATAGTGGCAACTTTATTGATATTTGATTACTGGTTTGACCCTACACAGTATAATAACTTTGGGGCAGGGTATACATATTAGCAAACTCTGAATTAATTTTCCTGCAGATGTTGTTAATCTGGCTAGTTCATACAGTACAATTGCAAGCATACTGGTGACACATTATAATGGCAGAATTAGACTTGTTTTATAAATACTTGTGCTCAAGTTCCCCTGGCATGTCAGTGTCTGTCCATAAATAACTGTATCAACTCATGAGTTATTATTTCATATGGAAACTAATGTCCAGAAGCACTTTGACTTAAAACTACTATAAGAGATGCAGTTTTTAAGTTAGAGACTTGTCAGAAGTTTTGGGAAGGAACTTTCTGAATGAATTAGGCCATATAAAGTGGGGCTTTAGCTGCATCTCTGTTGCTCACTATCTTAGATTTCTGTCCACTATCTTCTGTTATAATAATGATCATTTAAAATGTATGCCAGGTTCTGGTCAAGGAGGACTAAGGATATACCTTGTGAATACAGATAAAGATTTCAGAATCAGCAAGCAGAGGCTGGTGGTGGCACTTAAGATGAGAAGAAGTTATATTCTTCCCATGGCCCATTTTTTTATTGGTTTGTACAAGACAACAAAAATGATCACTTTAATCAGTGTTTTCAGAAACTTCTTTTACTAAAAGGTGCAGTGGTATAACAAGATGATAAGATAGAAAAGTGGCATATTCAATTAGGGAAGTGTAGATTGTAAAACGGTATTTATTGACTTGAGTTTCAAGAATGGCACCCTGCGGAACAATAAGCAACTATAAGACAGACAAGACTGCTTGTCTGTCACCAGCCTTCAGTAATAAGCATCCTACTTTCAGTCTGTCTCTGACAGACTGAAAAACAGTGAATTCATTGCTTATTAGGGACTGGTTCTCTAAGAAGTAAACAAGAAAGGAAAACTCATGTTGGTGTGCATCCTTACGAAGAGAAGATTGGTGTGAGGAGTTGTCCTTTATTCTTGTTCTGTGTTGAAGAGCAGAATCCTGTTGCAAGACTTTCTTGTGAGCAGAGTGCTTCAGTCTATGATATTTGACCCACAGAACTGCCAGATCACAAGTGAATTACTTTCCTGTAAGACTGGATTGGTCATAAGCAGTGAAAATGAGTGCCTGTCAGTTTTTCAGGAATAGGTGTGAAGTCTTTCTCTGATGTCTTCTTTACACCTTTATCCTCTGAAGAAATGCACTGTAAAAGCATAAGAATTCTTCAGCAATCACTGGTGCATCTTCAGCTTTCCATTCCCTCTTGTTCTTACCATGTCTTCTTTTTGCAGAAATCATACTTGGTTTCCCACAAACAAAAGTATTGTTTGGCAGGGGTATAGAGCCAAACTGGAAGCAAATGGAGTTCCACAGAAGCAGCTACATCTGCAGTTAAATCCACAGGAGTTCTAGGGTATTCTCTTCCAGTAGTCCGTGTGATTTAGTTCAAGGAAATACTCAAAGCATGCACCTAAAGTTTTAGCTTACTTCTGCCACTTGTGCATGCACAGCATAAATTAGGTATATGGCCTAATTCTGTGAATGCTTTATGCAGTCAAATACAATAGTGTTTACTCCCATGTAATTGTACACAAATTACAGCCTTATTACCATTGAAGAAGACTAGATTTATACCCTACCCTTCTCTCTTAATCAGTCTCAGAGCGGCTTATAATTTCCTTTATGTTGGGACATAAATAGTGGAATGATTCTGTAACCTTCCTGCCCTATTCTTGTTTTCAGCAACAACTGTGTGTCAAAAAAATATAAAGCAATTTGTTCTTTGCCCCGGCTGCAGCAATCTTCAGAGCAGCTGCAGTTGGAACAAGCTTTGGCATTACTAAAAGACAACTTCTGAGGACCAGATAGTTTAATGGTAGGAAGGGCACCGCTGCAAGTTCTTCCTGCCCAGAAAGCTCAGAAGGCACTGGAAGAGGTCATAATCCCATGCACAATCAACATTGGAATAAGCCTCAATTAATTGGACACTTGAGCAAACATGCTGTAGCCAAATCTCTCCCATGTAGTCTTTTCCCTCTCTTCTCAGACTGATGCACGGGCTATTCATGATAGGCTTTGCAGCCACAAATGCAACACAATGGCAATTTTTTATAATAATAGTAATAAATTTATTTTTGTATCCCGCCCTCCCCCGCCAAAGGCAGGCTCAAAAGAAATTATGAGAATTATGATGAGGAATTTGAGCTACCATGTAAAGACTGCCTCAGAGAATCTCTGAATTTGTCAGACCTGTGTCCCAGCTGCAAAAGTCAAGGGGGCTGCAGTTCAGCAGTCATTCTCACTACAGAATATTGTATACTGTTAAGCAGCCCAGATCATACAGAGCAGTATAAATCTTATTGCATGAAGAACTGCTGCCCTCTGTTGAAAGGAAATAGAATAGCTTGATTTCCTGAGGTGAGCATGAAGTGAATAAAGCTGAATGTTGTTTCTTACAGTTGCTTTTGGTATGAGAGAAAAAAGGAGGAAACATTTATTGCATAAACAAAATGGGGTTGTATTTTTTGCTTTTGGCTCATCCCAAAATTGCTGGAAATATACCAGTGAGAGTTGGGTTGAATCTCTGATAACCTACAATGTGGCATCTGAATACCAGATACTGACAAAGAACTCATTGTCTAACTAGCTGTGAGATCTGGAAATAAGAGCTAACTATCATATTAAAAGGCTCTGAACCAATTGGGGTGGATGGATAAAGTCTCTAGTGTATAAGCTATTTCCTGTTGTGCTGTTTTTCTTGCAACTCAGAGACCACTGAATTTCTTCTCCATGGTAGTGGTCCATTTCCAGTTAATTGGAAAGCAAGGGGAATAAACCTCTACCATATAAAGCTTTGTCCAGAGAGGCCTTACTCTACATCCTGTATCAGTCCCTATCTTAAGATCTCATCAAGCTTCAAGGCAGGGCTCAGCACCAGTTGAAGGTCCGTCCCACCATGGCAAAGAAGTTCTCATTATGCTCACTGAAGTATGTGCAGAGTTGTTCCAGCAGTAGTTCATCTATAATAGGATGAGGTCGCCCTTTGGATTGGTCCAGGCAGTGCTGATGCCCTCTGGCCTGCAGGCAGTAGAAGCCCTTAGTTTGGTTGAAATAAAAGTTGTCTGGGCCTAGGTAAGGCTCCAATCCTAAGAAATGCTCTACTTGGCTCATTTCTGAGAGTGGCTCCCGGATCAGGCCACCTCCATCCACTATATGAATCTGGGTCCTGGGAAAGAATTCTAACCATCGAGCCAGGTACACAGCATAGAGGCTACGCTGCATGGCCTTATACTTGGTGTTGAGTTCTCGGCCGTTCTTCAAGAGGATCTGTTCCAAAGACTGGTAGGGCTTGTGCTGTGCCTTGCGGTTGTGGAGGATCTGAGTGTAGTCTGAAACCAGCCTTTCTACAGGGTCCCGGACAATAAGCAGGAGCTTCACAGAGCTGTCCATCGCATGGATCCTTTCTGGGGCCTTGAAGGAAGAGAAATAGCCTGGCGTCTTTTCTATAGTGATTTGCCCAGAGTGTGAAATCGGCATCTGTTGCCTGTACCAACCCAACCCCTTGTTGTAATTTTCATCTAGGTTAAAGAAATGCATTTCTGAATCAGCAGCTGCCACCTGAGGGTGCAGACTCAGCATTTCCAGTAGGGCTCTTGTGCCTCCTTTCCGTACCCCTATAATTATACTTTGGGGTAGGCATTGCTTCCAAACTTCACTTGGGAACTGAGAGTTGTTTCTTTCCCACTGAGGGTCCCCGCTATGATGGCTCCTTGTTTCCTCCTCTGTGTGAATTCCACATGTCTTCAGAAGTAACAGAAGCAGGCAGGCCTTTCCCATCTCTGACACTGTCTTGAGATAGGAAATGGCTGAATATGTGTTGATGTGGATTATGTGTGCCGCCTCTAGTGCAGATGTTCCATCTCTGTGCTTGTTTGCAAGAAGCTCTTCTCACTCTGCTGGATGTGGAAGACTTTCATAAAGTAAATTTTCCTACAGTCCACAGCTTCTTGGGGCTTTCCATCTTAGTGTTACAGTGAGTTCTTGCCAGAAGGGCATCCACTCATCAACAGCCTGGTTCACGACAGCTGTACCTGGAGAAAGAAGAATATTGTGAATGACTGTCACTTTGTTGGTCTTTCAAGCTTCCACAGAGAGAGAGAGAGAAATAGTTATTGGTGATCTGGAGTGGTAGCTGAAGCCAAGGGCTGATGGCTATCTGACGGTCTTGAACATTTCCCTAACCCCATTGCTTTGGAAATGAGTGCATTGTATAATTTATTGAATTTTTGAAATCTCTGTGTTAGTATTAACTATGAAATGGAAAGAAATGGACTGTCAAGGGTTAATGCCTAACAGAGTCTGAGAACCTTTGAATGTTGTCTGTTCAAACAGAATTCTGTGGAGAAAGTCAGTTAAGAAATGGCAGTTGGGCACTGACATTTGAAAAAGAGACAGTTAAACACTGACTGTGGACTGGGGAGGAGGCAAAAGGAGCGAAGTGAGAGGATCCCATTCAGACCAAAAAGGGAAATTGCTTCTAGTTAAGAGAAGGAACTCCTGTCCAACGAAAAGGGAGACAGTCTTTAAAAGAGGAGTGATCCCTTGTTTGGGTATATAGAAGAAGAGATTGGATTTATACCCTTCCCTTCCCTTGGCGTCTCAGAATAGCTTACAACTAGGGGTGTGCATTCGGTTCGTCTGAACCAAATCAACCGTTGATTCACCCCTGATCCGGCTGTATACGGAATTGCATACAGCCGAATCCAATTGGGGCCCATTATGCGGGAGCCGAGTATGGCTCCCCGTATACTTCCATATAGATATTCGGAAGTATACGGAAATCCATGGAAAAGGCGGGAATGGGGCTTCTGCAGCCTCAGGGGAGCTGCTTGCCTTTCCCGCCTTTGGTAGCCTTTTCCCGCCTCTCCCATAGCCTCCCTGGGATCAGGGAGGGGGGGGAGTGGGAAGAGGAGCCTCAGCAGCCAATCCAAAGCATGCATTTGCAAAATGCATTGCAAATGCATGCTTTGCAGGGCTGTTGTGTAGCTGATCCCCCAGCCATCAGCAACATTTTTGATCTTTCCTTACTCGGGTATCCAAGTAAGCACTGTTGTCTAGCCAATCACAGAGCAGTGCTATTTTTTGAAACTGTTATCTGTAGGGCCAGAGAACCTTTTTAAGGAGTCTGCCTGGCTGGACTCCTCCATTGCTGCTGTGTTGGTGTGTATTGGTGTGAGAGAGATTGTGCTGTGCTGGCCCTTGGCCTCAGCTGCTGCTGCTCTCTCTCAGCCTTACCAGACTTGCCTGGAGTAGAGAAGACGTCTAAAGTAAGACAGTCTTGGGGTTCTTGTTTTTATTTTAGTTGGTAAAAGGACTTTTAAAGACTCAGAGTCCCTTTACTTATCCAGATTTGGGTGGTGGGTAGCTTATTTGGGGTTAGGGTTAGGGGGTTCTGCTGGGGGAGGGGGCATGGGGTGGGGTTTTTTTGCCAATTTGCCCATATCTTACTTTAGTGAGAGGACTTTTAAAAGTGCAGTGTCCTTTTACTTTTCCTGATTTGGGTGGCTTGGATTTCTTGGGGTTAGGGTGAAGGGTTTTTTTGGGGGGGAAGGGGTGGTAAAGTTCCTGTATTGTTAAAACTTAAGTTTTTTACTGTTTTAAAAGGATTTTGTGTTTGATTTGCTGCTGCTGTGTTGTGCTGCTGTTGTTCCTTTTCTCTTCTGGTTCTGGTTCTTGGGGGGGGTGCTGTTTGGCCTAATTTTCATTGTTTAAAAGGCCACTTTTTTAACAGTTGAGTTTGTATTGGCCTTCTGTTTGGATCTATTCTCTATTGCTGCAGGTTTTGCATCCGCCTGTCCTGTTGTCCCCCTTTTCCTGGTTCTGGTTTTGGGGGGGGGGGGTGTTGTTGACTGATTTGGCCTGAGGTTTCTTATTGGTGAAAAGGCCACTTTTTTAACAGTTGAGTTTCTTGGCCTTCTCCTGTTGTCCCTTTTCCTGGTTCTGGTTTTTTTTTTGGGGGGGGGGGAGCTGTCACCTGGGTGAGAGACCCAGAACCAGCAGGCTTGTTGTACTTGGCCAGCTCTCCCTGTGTTGTTTGGGGCAGGGCTGGAGAGCTGGCATCTGTAGATTGTGTGTTCTGTGGCAGGGAAGCTGGCACCTGGATGAGAGACCCAGAACCAGCATGCTTGTTGTGCTTGGCCAGCTCTCCCCGTGTTGTTTGGGGCAGGGCTGGAGAGCTGGCATCTGTAGATTGTGTGTTCTGTGGCAGGGAAGCTGGCACCTGGGTGAGAGACCCAGAGCCAGCATGCTTGTTGTGCTTGGCCAGCTCTTCCCGCGTTCTTTGGGGCAGGGCTGGAGAGCTGGCATCTGGGTTTGCTGCAGCCTGGTCTGCAGAGCAGACATTGAGCAGATTGTGTTTTGTGTGGCAGGGTTCATAGAGTAGATAGATGTATATAGTGCATTTGGGTCCTATAGAGATTCTCTGGTGTGAAGTTAGGTTTGGCTTTGGGTGCCCCAGGAATTTTACCCCCTGGCCCAATCTTTTGGGGACTTGGGGGGGTTGTAGGGGAGAGTCCCTTGCAGGTCCCCTGCAAATTTGGGGGCTCTCCCTCAAACCCCCTCCCCTCCAGGCGGCTTCAAATATACCCTATTTGCCATTGATTTCAGTAGCCCATAGGGTATGATGGGGCTGTATATTCAGAAATAGCCATGCATCTACCGTATATACGGCTATTCCAACTACGGAATTCAGAAATATACGGGATTCCGTATTCCCCCCCCCGCCCCCCCGTATATTTCCGAATCCGTGTACTACCGAATTTTTTTTTTGCACATCCCTACTTACAACCTCCTTCCCCTCCTCTCCACACAACAAACACCCTGTGAGGTAGATGGAGCTGAGAGTTCTTTTGAGAACTACACTTGAGAAAACAGCTCTGAGAGAATGGTGAGTAACCCAAGGTCACCCAACAGCTGCATGTGGAGGAATGGGGAATCAAGCCCAGTTCCCCAAATTAGAGTCTGTGCTTCTAACCACAACACCAAACTGACAAAAATTTTGCGAACTTGGTTTTATGTTCCTTGTAGACTTTAAGAATTAGTGGAACTCAGAAATCTATGCTTGAGTGTTTAAGCAGAAACTGAAAAGAAAGCCTCTCTACTCAGTTTTAAAGGCCTTTTTGAGTAGCAGAAACACTTGTTGGCAACAAATTATATGAAGTTAGTGTGATTACAAAGTTACCTCAGTTTTATTATTGGTTCACCTCATATGTCCTACCACGGATTCCACCTAACCTTTTCTCCCTTTAACTTAAAATGAAACATTTTGTTTATTTTGAACTTTCAAAAGCCTCTTGTGTGCCATTTCAGAAATTGAATATAAGAAGGTGATTGTGTCTCTTCCCTCCGTTCCCTGGTTATATTAAAGTGACTGGGTGGGACAGCCATAGACAAACAAATAAGAATATTATAGATATAGGAAATGCTTGGCAAGAAAGCAAGAAAAAAGGAAAAAACTTATGTGTGAGGGAGGGAAGAGGGCGAGATCACCACAGTAACAATTTGAACAATGTACTCTATGTCAAAAGAATAAACAGACTAGATCACATTTAAAAAGCAGTTGTGCATACCAGTACATATACAAAAGGTGCAAAGCCTAGAAATCTATCCAATTCTGAGTAAGTGTTTACATGCTGTTCAAAGGCTGAATGCATAGCTGGGCACCAGGAATGTGTGAGTTGTGGGAGGGTGTGTGTGTGGCAAGTGCTGAAACATCATTTTTCAAGTGCTCACATCATCTTCACTGCAGTGAAGCAGGGCCAATCAACCTGATCTCAAATCCCAGAGATCTTCATGTGTGAGCAGGTGACCCATAACATATTTTGGGCCCAAGCTGTTCAACTCCTAAAGAGCATTTTGAAATGGACATGAAAGCTGACTTGAGAAGCTATGTACACACTGCACGTTTAGCTTCCCTGACCAGACTCTGGTTAGAATCCTATGGAGTAGTTCTCTCAACCATCCTAAAAGGCAGCCCTCATACAGGGGTCTAACCTTTTCCCAAAGCTTTTCCCATGAATGTTGAAGTTGGGAAACCAGCCTTAACTGCTAAAAGGTACTCAGGGCCATCTGCTCATCCATCAGCAGAGATGAGTCTAGCAATACTCCCATGCTACTAGTTTAGGTCCCCTCTAGAAAAGGTTAAGCAGGGTCAGCCCTGGCTAGTATCTGGATGGAAGACCTCCAAGGAATACCAGGGTTGTGACACAGAAGCAGGCAACGGCAAGCCACTTCTAAATGTCTCTTGTCTTGAAAACCTTATGGGGGTTGCCATTAGTCCACTGTGACTTGACAGCACTTTCCACCGCCACCGGAAAATATTATACATTATTGCTGAACTGGATTTTCCCAAATCTCATTAATCTTGTCTGAATTAAATAATTGATCTGCATCCAGGCCCAGACTGACCCCCAAGCACCAGTTCAGGTTTCCACCATTTCCCAGAAAGGAATCTTGGTTGTCAGCATATTGATGAAGTTCCAGAGCCCCTGATGACTCAGTGATTCCATGTAGATGCTACACGGCATAGGAAACCAGAGGAAACAATATGTCACTATGGCCAACCAATGGAGCAGCAGTGACCCAACACTCCCTTCTGAGTCTTACTTTCTAGAAAGAAGCAGGGCTGCTATGCCTCCTAAACAGGGATGCAGCCAGAAAATTTTGGGTGGTGGGGCATTGAGAAATCCTATGGGACAGGGGAGCCAGTTAAAAGAAAGAAAGAGAAATAAGAGAGCTGGAAGCTGCTGACAGAACAACTCCCCTGCCTGCAGCCTGCAGAAGAGGACTTGCCTTCAAAGGGGTGGAAGGCTGCCATCTGCTCCTCCCCATAAGCTGCCCTCATGAATCTTCTGGCTTCCTCATCTACATGAATCAGGAAGGGGGGGGGGTGGAATCTCTGACTCTTTCTTTTGCATTTTGCAATTTAATTTTATTTTTTGCAACTTAATTTTATTCTGCATTGTAAAAAAACCTATTTATTTCCTGCTCGGAAAAAAATAAAAGAAGACTGAAGCCTGGGATATCCTGACTGCTTGGGAAAATTGTGGAAACCTTGTGCACATCTTACATTTTTAAAACATTCTTTATATATTTTAATGTTTTTTATTTTTCAGTTGTCCATGGGGGCATTGCTCCCAAATGCCCCCCTGGCCATGGGCCTGCTCACAACCCCATCTTGGCCGGACACTCAGAAGAATACCCAGATCAGTGGTGCAGAAACTAGAAACAAGAGGAACACTGTCCACCTGTTAGCTGGCCAGCACAAATAATGCAGATTTCAAATATCTACGCATAAAGTTACATTATGCTGCCTCAGGCTGTTAGTCTAGCAAGGTCAGTATTGTCTGTTCTGACTGGCAGCAGCTCTCCAGGGTCTCAGGTAGAGCCTTCCACATCACCTGCTAGTCATCAGATCAGAGTAATCCAGCCAATGCTTGTCCCTTACGTAGTTTGGAAGCCAACTTAAAAGGGATCCAGAAATACCTGGAGCTAAAATGTCATCTCTCTTGGCCATTAGATAAATTTGTAGCAGTTAGGTTTTTTAGCAGCTAATACACCTTTGAAACTATGTTGGGTCTGATCTACACGTGTTGCGCAATCAGCATCCTGCTATGGTACAGTGCACTGTTCCACTTTATACTATGGGTGGGATGCCTTTTTAAAAGTGTTGTCCCATAGGAGGGGAAATCCCTCCCCACCCTAAGCACATCAAGTAGCTGGTAGTCCAACCTACTGATTGCTGTGCTGATTTTCTATTAGGAGGGAAGTTTTTTGCTTGTTTTTATATAAGCAAGTTCTCAAAAGATGTGCTTCCCTAACTGCTGCATCCATTCTGCCACCTCAGAGTCAGGACTCTGTACCTGATTTGTACCACTCTCTACTACACGGGGAAACCAGGCTTAAGATGGGGCTGCTGCCATATCACATGGCAGCAAATCACATATGTTTATAATGCATTTTGTGAATAACTGCTCTTTCACAAGTCGTTAATAACAATAAGGCATTACTAATTTTTTGCCATTCCATAAGCTGACCTGGCCAGCGTGAAGATACAACTGCTGGTGACCAAGACAAATTCTGAAAATTTGGAAGGTGGCAGAGAATAGAGAGAAATTCCACACAAAGTATTTGGAAAACGCATCATTCTGCTGGGAAGGAGCATGGTTCACCAGAACTCCTGGCCCAGGGGAGGACAAATATTTCAGCCTGGAGGGGACAGCTTTATGTCTGTGTTAAAGGGCTCTGAGCTGGATGCCAGCTCTTCCAGTTTATAGTGGTGCTTTATTCTACACAGGAATAGAATCTGAATCTGTGGGTCAGGGTTTGGAAAAGATGGTTTATGGATTAATAAATTGAGAAAGGAAAGGCCATTCACTTATAATACTGCATTCTTGGGGACAGTGGTAGATTAAAGCTTAAGAACTACTACACCACCTAATGTAAAATTCTTGGGATGCTGATTTTGGTGGATTTTTTCTTCTTTTTCTGTCCACCCTGCTGCCCTTGGGTTTCATTGCAGCATACAGACAGCTGCGCCTACAGCCAAGGTGAGCTTTGCCATGAGGCAACAGTTGCAACTTGAGATCTTTTATCAGTGTTTATGTTTCTGTCTTTTATTCTGAGCACAGAATTTAGGTGATGGAAGAGCAGAATGGGGATGAGGTGTGGTAAAGGAATAAAGTAGAAAATAACATGTGCTAAGTTTCTTGCACAGGCAATCCGCTCTCCACAGCAGGCAGTTCAACAAGCCTAGTGCTTATTGCACAACCATTTCAGTTGAATGACTGTTGCCCAGCACCAACAGTGAAACTTGGTGTGTAACTGGCATCTCCTTGGCTCACTGAGCCACCCATTGCTGCAGCTGGGTGGTGTCCCCTGCTGCTTTTCCAGAGAGGAGAACAGTTGTAAGAATGTCAGTGTTGCTATGGTGACACACTCATGCTCAGGCCAGCAGGTCTCCTGAACCATCCTGGAGTGACTCCTGCAGGATGGTCCCATGTGAAATTCATGCACAGGCACCATCTCAGAGATGCCACACACACACAAACACTTCAGGGCAACAGGAGGCTGTATCTGGCTGGAAATTAAGGGGCAAACAAAATAAAGATTCCCCTCCCCATTTACTAGACCTAAGTTGCATGCCAAATTTGCTGCCAAATTTACCCACCTTTCCCTCAAACCAGCATTGCAAATTATGTACCAATAGAAGGACTACATAAGGTTGCTGCTGTGAGCTGATCCAGTCATAATGTCCTCCTCTCTCTCTCCCCACTCCTGCTCCTGTTATTAATGCCCCTTTCCTTTTCTTCCTGCTAAACAAGACTCCAGAGGCCAAAGCCTAGGAGTCTTGCTCTGGGGGTCTGACTAAATTCCTCTCCCGGGACCAGCATGGCGTCACTCAGTGCCACACCGATGCTCTAAACAGTTGACAAACTCTGCGGCAATCCTCTGGGGCTCTTGCATTTCCACGTTAATGCTTTCTCTGAGTTCCGGCAAATTTCACACTGCAGCTGCTAAGATAAGGGGAAGGGGGAAAAGAGAGTTCTTGGATTTTTCTCAACGGAATGCAGAATTACAACTCAGAGAGGCTAATTACTGTGGAGCACGGCCCACTGGAAAAATGCAGCTCTTCCTTTCGATTAGGGATCAGATGGGAGCGCTTTCCAGGTAAATTGCACCCCTGACTTACAACTAGCTGTCTGCCCTGAACAACACCCAGAATCCACACGTCAAGGTAGCCTCCTCACCAGGGCTTCTTTTGTAGAAAAAGCTCAGCAGGAACTCATTTGCATATTAGGCCACACCCCAGTGTTACCATTGTTTCACACAGGGCTTTTTGGGTAGAAAAGGCCCAGCAGGAAATCATTTGCATGTTAGGCCACACCCCTGATGCCAAGCCAGCCGGAACTGCGTTCCTGCTCTTCATGTTGCCTTGTGGCTAGGTCTCCTGTGGCTGCCAGAATGAGCACAATCCACCATCCAGAGCCTGTGTCAGCTCAACTGTGCTTACTGCCATGATCTGTCTCAGTTGGTGGCTGGGGTGGGTACTGAGGCTAGTCACTGGTGGGGCTTGGCTTTTGCTAAAAGTTGTTTTCATTAAGACCTGCTTTGTTATAATGAGACGGATTCATCAGGGGATGCTTGCCACTTCCTAACACTTGCTAATGATGGGGTATGACACGTTTGGGGGTCCCAGGGGTGGGAAGCAGGAGTAGAGGCTGTCACTGAGGTAACAGGAGATGCAAGGGATGCAGGACAGGTCTCTGGGAGTGGAGAATGTAGTTGAGGAAAAACATAGCTGATGATAGAAACGTGGCACTGCTAGGCATGTGGGGTCTTGAGAAAATAAAAGAGATTTTTAAAAATAAGATTTCTAGGTCAGGGTTAGGAGTATGGCAAGCTGTCTTGATGGACAGGGAGGAAAAAGCTGTAAGGCAAAAGCGTCAAAATGCCAGAAGCTCTAAATGCTGTGCAACAAAACTGGAAAAAGGAGGGGGGGTCCAGATGTGAAAGGGGACAAGAGTTCATTTGCTTTTAAAAGATGCATAGAAGTTCAGCAAGAGTTCCATGACAAACAGAACCTGCCAAGATTCTGTCCCCTGCACAACCTTTAAAAGCAGAGGCCTCATCCTCCTACACATCTGATCATCCTGGAGTGACAGAAGTAAAATACAGAGCTTTAAAGGTAAAACTGAGATAGGTAACTGGCAGCCTGGGAGCCCAGTCTGGCCTTGGAGTGCTTTCCATCTGGTGTCCATGTTATGTACCATAGTTGAGTCCAGCACAGCCCTCCCCCCCACATTCCCAGGAACTACTTTCACTGTCTGTCCCATGCACCCGCTGTTGGCAGCACTCACAGGCAACTGGACTCTGCCCCTTCTCAGCAGCTCATCCTGAATAGGAGTAAAAACCAGGAAGCTGGAGTCTCCTTTTCTTATGGGGACAAGGCTCAAAGAGCCCTTTGCACATCCCTGGATGGAGCCATTGCTGGCTTTTCAGCCTTTTCCATCTGGAGCAATAGTTGCAGTGTTGGACATGTGTGAGGAGGTGACTTTACATTGACAGAACAGGAGGAGAAGAGAGGGGTTCAGAACAGATCAATATCTATGGCATGTTTACTGGGTGTGAACAGGAGATTGTTTCTATTCTGCCTACATCAGCTTGTGGCAGAGACTGCTGTTTTTATACCATACACAGAAAGGAAGTGTTGAAGAGAAACCTGCAGTTGAGTCTACTTGTGGATTTTACACATCAGATTAGCATCTGGATTTGGAGCAATATAAGAGCTGCTTTATTCAAACAAAATGCTATCATTCCTTCAAAAAAAAAATCTAATTTCAAGATTCTCAGTGTGCTTGTTTTTGTTCTATAAACACAGAGATAAATATATTTAATGCTTAATATGCCCCCATTTGTGAATAAATCCAGATATTGGAGCCATGAACAGATCAGACAGATTTTTCCACAAACCTGAGAAATTCCCCAGGGTAGAAAAATCTGAAATTAAAAAAAAGATCAAAAATTGGGGAACTACCCCTCCCCTAAATAATAGAGGCAGCTCCTGTCACTTTAAGAAACAAACGCTATCTCAGTGGCCATTGTAGTCATATTGCCAGCCTTCAAGACTTCATTTATGTCAGTAAAAGGCAGGGGGAGGACATAGCCTGTTTTAACCTTTGAAGAAGGACTCATTAGGACCAGGCCTTCCAGCAACCACAAGGCTTAGCATGCAGGTATCAGTTTCAGTCCTGTCAAAAAGAGACCTCTAGGCATGACCCAGCCAAACTTAAGCACATAAGTTCCACTGAGTACAATGGAACTTGTAGTCAGGCTATTGTGCAGCATCTGTTCAGTTCAAGTAAATGTGCAGGAAAACTTCTTGTCATGCCCTAATGGGAAGAGGACCTCTTGGCTTTTCTGCCTAAGTCACCCAGGGTGCCAACTTCTTCTACCAGCCCTTGCTCCAGCACCTTTTATACCTGCTTTGTCTACAGATGCTTGGAGATTATCTTTTCCCCCTTTATACCAGGAAAACCATCTTTTGTAGATCAAGCAGATGTTGAAGCAGAGTGGCAGGTCAGAGCATCCCCCCCATTGGTGTTGGCCTTCTAATGGCAAACAAATACATTGGCCCAGCAATGAGTCCCCTTTTGAACGCAGGAGGAATGGGCCCCACCTCTTGGGGAGGGGGGTCTACCTTCATGAAACTTTGAAAACAAAACAAAAAAGTTTTATCTGGGATTCTGAATTAGGCAATGAGAATGACTCTGCCGAGGGTGGGGGAGGGGGGTATGGAAATTGCCTTTGCAATTACTGTAAGGATGAAGGGATCAGAAAGGTCAACACTGGACCCAATTTGCCTCCCTCATCTCTATTTCAAAGACTAGTTCTCAGCTAGTTCCTCTGTGCTCTGGGACATGATTTCATTACAAGGAATTATGGTTATTATTTCCTAGAGTTGAATATATTGAACACAAAGCTCTCGCTTACAGATATTATCTAGAGATGAGATACACAAAGGAAGGGCAAGAGTAGAAGAAACAAACAGAAGAAATATATGAGATTAGTTAGAGGAAGAAATAAAAATTTAAAATAGTATGTCAGAAAGAAGCCAGATTTCAGGAGTTAAAAAAATCCCAAAATTTAAGTAGCAGCAAAAGAAAACAGATGCAGCCAGGGGACAGAGGATAGAAACTGAGTCACTGGGAAAATGTGGACAGATAAGGGAGAAAGAGTGAGTGAAGACCTAGGAAAGTCAATAGAAGACATTTAAATAAGATACAAGAAAATAAAAGGAAACAATACAAATACAGGCCAACTTTAATCAGGACTAGTACCTCTGTCTTCTGCTTCACACTCAGATGCCAAAAACCATGCCTGTCTAAAGATTACAAGCTTCCATAGCAGGTGCAGTTCAGTTCCCACCAATGCCAACATTGAACTCTGCACATGGCAAATGGCACTCAGACATCACTCTGTGCCATTGCCTCCATGTCTACCACTTATGATGACTACAAATTCAGCTCCAAATCCTTACCTGTCAAATTGCAGGGCTCCAAAATCAGCAACAGTCTAGACAAGCCACTATGCTTTCCCCAGCTGTTTTGCCTGGTGCCAGCGTCTTTGTACCGCTTCTCCTGCCCGCCCACAAGCACATGGTGCTCTCTAAGCAGTAAGTAATCCTTGTCCTACCCTCCCTCTGTGGAGAGAGAGAGAGATTATTGCAGTCTTCAGGGGAAGGTGCTGGAGAGAACAACAAGGTACGAGATGCTCTGAGTCATCAAAGCACAAAGGGTGGAAAAGGGTGAACGAGGTGAATCCAGACAAGTGAATTTGTCAGAGATTGGGGAGAAGGACAGGACAGATCAGTCACAGGCAGTAATGGATGGAACCTGGTGGTACTTCAGATAACTTACAGCGTTGGGTTTGAATCTCATTTAGCCACAGCCCGAGTATACTGTTTCTGTTTGTAGTTCTTGGCTCCTTATTCTCCAGTCCCAGCACAAATATCAGTGATTAAACAATGCAGCCAAATGGAATTTCAGGAGGCAGCCCACTTTGGAGCACCATGCAAAAAAAAAAAAAAAGGTTTGGGGCTTTACACCAGGCATCATGGCCCTTTGTGGAGCACACTGTCCTTATCCCAAGAATGCATGAGCTGGTGGTCAAAAGTTTAGTTTAGGGTGCAGAGCTGTTTCACTGTCAATAATATTTGTGGTCAGTTTTGAGAGAGAGGGAGGAGGGAAACCAAGCTAACCTCATCCATATTAGAAAATACATTGATCTGATAATCTCAACAACCCGACTATGGTATTTTTAGTTTATTTTTTTATTTGCCCTTCCTCCACAAACTCCAGTATCAGACATAGGTCCATCCTTAGTTTTATCCTCACGACAACCTTGTAAGTTAGGCTAAACTGAGAGAAAGCTGCTGGTGCACTGAGCTTCCTGGTAGGTTGAGGATTTGAATCTGGGTCTTCCTGTGCTAAATCCAACAACATTCTATCTCACATTAGTTATTAGTTTAGGATGCAAATCTGATCTACTTTACAAGATTCTTGTGAAAATTATTGAGATGGTGCAGGTAACTAAACAGGAAGCATTAATAATAACATAAGAGACGCCATGTTGGATCAGGCCCATGGCCCATCCAGTCCAACACTCTGTGTCACAAAGTGGCCAAAAGAACCAGGTACCATTAGGAGGTCCATCAGTGGGACCAGGACACTAGAAGCCCTCCCACTGTGCCCCCCCAAGTACCAATATTGCCTTGACCTGCGCTGGAGGGCCCAGGCTGACCCAATCTTGTCAGATCTTAGAAGCTAAGCAGGAATTGACCCTGGTTATTACTTGGATGGGAGACCACCAAGGAAGTCCAAGATCACTACACAGAGCAGGCAATGGCAAACCAAGTCTGAACATCTCTTCCTTGAAAACTCTACAGCAGGGGTGGCCAACACTAGCTCTCCAGATGTTTACAACTCCCATCAGTCCCAGCCATCAGCCATTTTGGCTGGGGCTGATGGGAGTTGTAGGCAAAAAACATCCGGAGAGTTACCGTTGGCCACCCCTGCTCTACAGGGTTGCCATAAGTTGGGCACAACTTGATGACACTTTCCACCACTACAAATAAAATTAAAAAGACAGTGCTACAGTCAAACATGCAAAACTAAACTGTGTTAAGAATTCCTTTAAGGGCTATTCAGGATTAAGCTCTTTACTCCTCAATACCCACCTGCCTGATCAATTTGTGGGCTGACAAAGGAGAGTTGGGCTATGTCCTAATGACCCACAAAGCAGCTTGTGCAGGAGAATTTCCCAGTGGATTTTGGCCCCTCTTCCTGGGAGGGGGGATTTTCTGCCTAAGGCATCAAATTGTCTTGGGAGAAGCATCATGAAGATGTTAGCAGCAGGTTCAACCATAGTTCATAAACTACTGACCTCAAACTCACCCTCCCAGAGGTGCTGACATTTCAGCAGAAGAGTGCTAAATAATTCAAGAAAAAAATGATGTAAAAATTAGTGTCACAAAGATATAATCTGGGTATTCACATGGAACTTCTGCCCCTCCCCATTCTTGTATTTTCAGCTGATTCCCTTAAGTAGTCTACTTTTGACCGCCCCTTATGCTTTCATTGCGGACTTGGGGGCATGTATTATCTTTAAAAGCATAATCTACAGGCCTAGGATATGTCCAACAATGGACCATCATATGATTCAGGAAACCCACAAGCAGGTGAAGAAGGTGATGTTTAGCAGGTGTTCAGAGCTATCCTACCTCTGAACGTGGAGGTTCCATTTAGCTGTTATGGCTGAATACTGTTGCTGTTGAAAACAGTCCTCTAAAACGTGCTTGGAGCCATCCAAACCAGTAACCATCACCATCTTGTGGCCATGAGTTCTGTTAGATGATCATGCAATGACATACTTTCTTTATCTAAATTTACAACTAATCAGTTTCATTGAGGGACCCTGGGTTCAAGAATTATGAAAAAGTTAGAAAGAAATCTCTCTGTCCTGTTTATGATTTTATAGGCCTCTATTGTTTTTCCACTGTAACATCAGATGAGGTTTGTAGGGTCACCACCTTCATCTTGGGAGATTCCTGGATATTTGGGGAGGGAAGGGATGTGATCTTATGGTACATCATAGATTTTGCAACCCCAAAGCTGCCATTTCTTCCAGGTGAACTGATCTTTGAATCATAGAGATAAATTGTAATTCTAGGAGAAATTCCAGATCCGACCTGGAAGTTGGTAACTTTATTTGTGGGACAGGAACTTTGACCACAAGAAGTGAGGATACAACTAATCTTATTGGTCATAAAGATGTAAAAGAGTACAAAGAATAGAGGAAAGCTAATCTCCCCTTTTGATTACATACAGATACACCCCAGGGACCCCGGATGACTGGTTATTTTCCCTTTAGATGGAAGCCAGACCAAGACCCTTTTTGTTGGGTCCAGAGTAAAGCCACACAGATGTTTTTGACAGACTATATTGGGACACTATCAATCAAACACAGGCAATCTTTGCTAATTGCTGATGAAACATTACCTTCTCAGTACCTATGGCACCACACACCACAGGATTTTTTTTTGCTTAGTTCCTTTGTTCTCTGAAAGACTGTTTTCAAGTCACCGATCCCCAACACTGAATTGAAAAGCCTCACACTCTTATACTTTCCCCACAAGAAAGGGGCTTCAACCAGTGTGCCCTCTAAGCTGAGTAGCGTAAGCTAGCTCACAGATTTTTAGCCTCCAGCTCACACATTTTTGTCTTAGCTCAGGGAGGATGACCCCAGAGTGCAATCTATGCAGCAGCTCTCAACTTTAATGCCAGTAGCTCACAAAGTAGAATTTTTGCTCACAAGACTTTGCAGTTTAGAGGGAACATTGGCTCCAATCCTTTGATCATTCAGGTCGCCTTGTTTTGCACCCCTTCAGGCTTTGTAATTCTTGGGGAGGGGCAACCAGAATGATACACACAGTACACAGGAAGTATACTGTTTATAAAAAGGCACTGCAATGCTGGCCCTTTTATTTTCAGTTCTTGCCTTTGCAAGAAAGCACCCTCTGCTGCTTCCCCGTTATTACAAAGCTCAGCTGTCCTGTGTCTAAAAACACACAGACATCCTCCTTGTGGGGCAGCCCCTTCCGCTTGGCTGACCCACTTGTTCTGCTTCTTCGCAGAGAACCGAAAGGAAGGCAAACAGACAGACAAAAAGCAGGGTCAAGGGTGGAGACTTGGTGTCAGATGCCAGTTGAAGTGGCAGGCTTGCTCCACATAGACACACCTTAATCATACAAGGCTGGTTCAGACATGCATATATCACTTGACCATAATTCCAGAGGAGAAGCCTGGTTAGTTTGGAGCAGCAGAGTGAGACAGGAGTCCAGTGACACTCTAAAAACTAACACAATTTACTGCAGTATGACTCAGAGCTTGCTTCATCTTGATGGCTGCAACATGCCATGTTGACTTGTCTGTGAACACCACTGCTGGGCCCTGGCATGCCCAGGCAGACCTTTCACATACACCCCCCTCCCAACATGATGCATAACAGTGGAATCAGCTGACATGGTCAGTTACTAGCAAACAATTATCAGTGCAATCACAAAGACAGAGCCAACAGGGTATAATAGAACACTGGATGAGAACTTGGGAGGGCTGGGATTTGAACGTCCACTTTTCTATGGAAGCTTCAGGTGACCTTGGATTCATCCTGCTCTTTCAGCCTGACAGATCTCACAGAGCTGTAGTTTTGCCAGGATGGATGTGGAGAAGGGGAGAACACTGTGAATGGGCACTTTTGAATCCCCAATAGGGAGAAAAGGGGGATGTATATCAAAATATATACAATTAGATTTACATCCTTCTACCCCTTGACTTCAGTGAAACTGAAAGGTTAGCTCTGCTTAGAACTGCACTGTAAGTCTTGTATATACATGTGTAAATTGACTATTGATGACTGGAACATCAAGCATGTGCTAATGTGAGACCCAGCACCACATACTGATTTTCCACACTGTTTCCATGACAGTGCTTTCCAATGGCATCATCTCATAGATCTGACATTGGATGTAATCAAGACAGCTAATTTGGTGTAGTGCTTAAGCAGTGGACTCTTAATCTGGAGAATGGGTATCCTACTCCTCTATGCAGCTGCTGGGTGACATTGGGTTAGTCACAGATCTCTCAGAGCTCTCTCAGCCCCACCTACCTCACAGGGTGTCTATTGCGGGAAGACAAAGGGAAGGAGATTGTAAGTTGCTCTGAGATGCCAACTGAAGGGCGGGGTATAAATCCAATCTTTTCTTCTTCCATACAGGTGTGTGAATGAGACCACCATGACTGAACCAGAAACAGAGACATATTGTGTGAATGCTTTCCGCCACCTGATACAGGTAGATCTTATTGATGTAATTATGTTTGTTTTTATTTATGTAATTATAGAAATACCTTAACCTGGGTAGCCCAGGATAGACCAATCTTGTTAGATCTTGGAAGCTAAGTGGGATGGGCCCTGGAAAGTATTTGGATGGGAGACCTCCAAGGAATACCAGGCTCATAAAGTGGAGGCAGGCAATGGCAAACCACCTCTGAACATCTCTTGCCTTAAAAACTCTACAGGGTCACCATTAGTCGGTTGTGACTTGACAGCAAAAAACTCCCCAGAAACACTTATCACCAAATACGCTTGACATGCATCTGAGTACAGTTTGACAGGAGGAATGCATGCTGGGAAAACATAGGCTAGCCACCCCCCCCCCCAAAAAAACCAATTGGATTCTGAAGGCAAATAAAGGTGGTGTGAGTACCTTGCACCTACAGAAGTTGCTGATAAAAATGACTATAACATGATTGATATGTTCAACACTGGAATGTTCTGGAAACTACACTGAAGAGTCCTGTAACTGGCACAGATTCAAAAAGTGGTGAGGTTTCACACAAGCAACAGAATATGCCAGTGCCAAGAACTGCGTTACCACCTCAGAGAGATCTATAGAATCATAGAGACATCCAAGCTCAACCCCTTGCACATTCAGGAAATTCACAAATACCTCCCCACCAAATCCTGCCTAAGTTCACATAATGAGCATTGCTGTCAAATGGCCATCTAGCCTCTGTTTAAAAAACTCCAAAGAAGGAGAGCCCACCACCTCCCAAGGAAGCCTGTTCCACTGAGGAATGCTCTGTCAGGAAGTTCTTCCTAATGTTTAGCTGGAAACTCTTCTGATTTAATTTCAACCTGTTGGTTCTGGTCTGACCTTCTAGGGCAACATAAAACAACTCTGCACCATCCTCTATATGACAGCTCTTGATGTACTTGAAGATGGTTATCATATCACTTCTCAGTCATCTCCTCTCCAGACTAAACATACCCAGTTCCTTTAACCTTTCCTCTTAAGACTTGATCTCCAGACCCCTCACCACCTTCGTTGCCCTCCTCTGGAAATGTTCCAACTTATCTATATTATTTTTAAATTGTGGTGCCCAAAACTGAACACCATACCCTAGGTGAGGTCTAACCAGAGCAGAGTAAAGCAATAAGAACATAAGAGAAGCCATGTTAGATCAGGCCAATGGCCCATCCAGTCCAACACTCTGTGTCACATAGTGGCAAAAAAAAATATTATATATATATACATACACACACACACTGTGGCTAATAGCCACTGATGGATCTCTGCTCCATATTTTTATCTAAACCCCTCTTGAAGGTGGCTATGCTTGTGGCCACCATCACCTCCTGTGGCAGTGAATTCAACATGTTAATCACCCTTTGGGTGGAGAAGTATTTCCTTTTATCCGTTTTAACCTGTCTGCTCAGCAATTTCATCACTTTGCATGATTTGGACACTGTGCTTCTGTTGATACAACCCAAAATCTTATTTACCCTTTTAGCTGCTATCACACTGCTAACTCATTTTCAGAGTATGGTCCACTAAGAGCCCTGGATCCTTTTTGCACACACTACTGCCAAGACAAGTCTCCCCCATCCTATAATTATGCATTTGATTTTTCCTACCTAAATGCAAAACTTTACATTCATTCCTGTTAAAATTCATTCTATTTGTTTTAGCCCAGCTTTCCAGTCTCTCAAGATCATCTTGTATCCTGTCTCTGTCTTCTACACTGTATTTGCTACCCCTCCCAATTAAGTATCATCTGCAAATTTAATAAGCATTCCCTCTGTTCCTTCAGCCAAATCATGTATAAAGATATTAAACAAAACAGGTCCGAGGACAGATCAAGGCACTCCACTTGTCACTCCTCTCCAAGCGGATGAGGAAACTTGACATGTAGCCTGATGCTTCTTTGGAGAGATATCAGACTATTCAGTAGGATGTCAGGGTCCCACCATGACTCTCCCATCCTATCAACGATCCCATAGGATGGGCCACTATGGAGTGAATGTGTTAGGGTTGCCAATCCCCAGGTGGGGGCAGGGGATCCTCCGGTTTGGAGGCCCTCCCCCCGCTTCAGGGTCACCAGAAAGCGGGAGAAGGGGAGGGAAATGTCTGCTGGGAACTCTGTTATTCCTTATGGAGATTTATTCCCATAGAAAATCATGGAGAATTGATCTGCGGGTATATGGGGCTCTGGGGGGGGCTATTTTTGGGGTAGAGAAACCAAAATTTCAGTATAGCATCTAGACCCTCTCCCCAAAATACCCCCCAAGTTTCAAAAAGATTGGACTAGGGGGTCCAATTCTATGAGCCCCAAAAGAAGGTGCCCCTATCCTTATTTCCTATGGAAAGGAAGGAATTGAAATAGTGTGCCGTCCCTTTAAATGTGATGGCCAGAATTCCCTTTGGAGTTCAATTATGCTTGTCACAGCCTTGCTTTTGGCTCCACCCCAATGTCTCCTGGCTCCACCCCCAAAGTCCCCAGATATTTCTTGATTTGGACTTGGCAACCCTAGAATGTGTAAGTATGATTGGGTAGGTACCACTCTGAACTGGAAGACATTTTAGAAGTATTTAAAAAGTTAGCACAAATAGTGTAGCCTTCCAAGTAAACCCAGTCTTTATTTGATCCTGAAATTATGACATTATAAATAATAGAACAAGCCATAAAAACAATACTAAAACTATACTAAAAAAATACTAAACAGCCTGAAATTATATTCCTTATACAATCCTCAGGCTAGAAAATCAGGGGGCTTTAGAAAATGAAACACCCATTAGAAGCCTGGATAAAGACAAATATTTTGGCTTCATACCCCAAAGCAAGTAGGCACCAGAGCTAAGCTGAGTTAGTGTGAGCTAGCTCACAGATTTTTGGCCTCCAGCTCACACATTTTTGTCTTAACTCAGGAAAAATGGCTCTGGAGCAAACTTATTTATGCAGTAGCTCACAACTTTAATGCCAGTAACTCACAACTTTTGTTGGTCTTAAAGGTGCAATTGACTCCTATTTTGTTTCACAACTTTAATGCCAGCAGCTCGCAAAGTGGAATTTTTGCTCACAAGACTCCATGGCTTAGAGGAACATTGGTAGGCACCAGGCTAGTCTCATGAAGAAGGGCATTGCAAAGGCAAGGTGCCACCACTGAGAAAGTCCTGTCTCTGGCTACCATCCATCTCACTTCTGCAGGCAGAGGCACAGAGATTAGGATTTAGGAAGAGGCTCCAAACTGGCAAACTGGACGCTACGTACAGATTAAGCTTCCAGTGGCTCCAGTGTTGCTCCAGTGTTGCTCAAATCCTTTGGAGATAGTAGATCCCTAGATTCAGGTTGTGAGCAAAGGTGGCTTTTCAGAAACTTGCAGTCTAAACAGTTACACTTTTCTAAATCCTTTGTCCTCAATGGACCTAGAAGGGCATAATTCTGTACCGGATGGTACTGTTGAAGGCTGCTTTGAAGAATCGCTTTCAGTTACACACTTCTTGCTGTGGCCTAAAAAAAGACACTACAAGCTGCAGAAGTGTAACTAGTATGGCTTTCTGTGTTCTCTTCCGTTTCTCACTCTCTTCCCCACTTTCCTTGATGTGCATCAGATATGAGAATTTGTAAGGGCTCTGCCACTGAGCATATAAAGATGAATATAACAATTTATGAATCTCTTAATATACAGAAACAGCTTTCAAAATTTCTCCCACACACAGCTCAAAGAGGTGCTTTATTATTTTAACTATTCTTCCTGTTAAAGGAAGTACTTCTTCACCCAAAGGGTGATTAACATATGGAATTCACTGCCACAGGAGGTGGTGGCGGCCACAAGTATAGCCACCTTCAAGAGGGGTTTAGATAAAAATATGGAGCACAGGTCCATCAGTGGCTATTAGCCACAGTGTATGTGTGTATATAAAATTTTTTGCCACTGTGTGACACAGAGTGTTGGACTGGATGGGCCGTTGGCCTGATCCAACATAGCTTCTCTTATGTTCTTATGTTCTTGAGTAAATTGGGAGTGATGCAATTATATTAGGAAAGGGGTTCTGAATTGTGTATTGCTCATACCATTGCCCACCATGCAAACAAAGTAATGCACACTGGGGCCAAAAATCCCAGCTACAAATACAAGTTGATGGGATGTGAACTGGCAGAGACTGACCAAGAGAGAGGGGGTCTTGGGGTTGTGGTAGATAACTCACTAAAAATGGCAAGACAGTGTGTGATTGCAATAAAAATTCCATGCTGGGAATTATTAGGAAGGGAATTGAAAACAAATCAGCCAGTATCCTAATGCCCCTGTATAAATCAATGGTGCATTCTCATTTGGAATACTGTGTACAATTCTGGTCACCGCACCTCAAAAAGAATATTATAGCATTGGGAAAAGTCCAGAAAAGGGCAACTAGAATGATTAAAGGTTTGGAACACTTTCCCTATGAAGAAAGGTTAAAACGCTTGGGGCTCTTTAGCTTGGAAAAACGTTGACTGCGGGGTGACATGATAGAGGTTTACAAGATTATGCATAGGATGGAGAAAGTAGAGAAAGAAGTACGGTACTTTTCTCCCTTTCTCACAATACAAGAACTCATGGGCATTCAATGAAATTGCTGAGCAGTAGGGTTAGAATGGATAAAAGGAAGTACTTCTTCACCCAAAGGGTGATTAACATGTGGAATTCACTGCCACAGGAGGTGGCGGCCGCTACAAGCATAGCCACTTCAAGAGGGGTTTGGATAAAAATATAGAGCAGAGGTCCATCAGTGGCTATTAGCCACAGCATATTATTGGAACTGTCTGGTGTAGTGATGCTCTGTATTCTTGGTGCTTGGGGGAGGGGGGGTGGGCAAAGTGGAAGGGCTTCTAGCCCCACTTGTGAACCTCCTTTCTTTTTTGGCCACTGTGTGACACAGAGTGTTGGACTGGATGGGCCATTGGCCTGATCCAACATGGCCTCTCTTATGTTCTTATGTAATCCTTGTTCTACCAGACTAAGCTGTGGCATGGAGTACGTTCAAGGACTGACCACTGACAACACTGTCTTAAAAATAAAGCTCCCTTGCTCTTCTGGATCTAGGATTAAAGGGCAAGACTCCTGACACACAGAAGCTTTCCAGCTTCTTCTGTGATAGCCATGTTAAAAAATTAAAGGTAGTCTCCTGTGCAAGCACCAGTTGTTTCCGACTCTGGGGTGATGTCACATCATGACGTTTTCATGGCAGACTTTTTATGGGGTGGTTTGCCATTACCTTCCCCAGTCATCTACACTTTTACCCCAACAAGCTGGATACTCATTTTATTGACCTCAGAAGGGCTGAAGGCTCAACCTTGAGCCGGCTATCTGAACCCAGCTTCCGCCGGGATCAAACTCAGGTCGTGAGCAGAACTTGGACTGTAGTACTGCAGCTTACCACTCTGCACCACGGGATCTCCAATAGCCATATTAGTTCATAGTAAAATCCATATAATACCTTTTATTAAGACCAGCCCAAACACCATATCCTACAAGCTTTGGGGTTCTCCAGAATTCCTAATCAGGCTCGATTTAAGAGTTCTGGAGAACTCCAAATCTTGCATAATGTGTTGTGTTGGTCTTAATGAAAGTTAATACATGGCTGTTGTTCTTCTCTTGGATCCTAGTCTCCTAATTTCTAGGGCCAGAAACACAGGAGTCTTTATTTTGAATGTACCCTTGAAACACAGAATTGACTCCACAGAACAAGCAACACACAGGAAAAAATGCTTACTGGTCTTGGGCTTTAACTTCGTCACAATAAAGTGTTCCTCAGGTCAGAAAAAAAGGGAAGAATTTAGCAAATTCAATGGTGCATTGTTCAACTGATGTCTACCTAACCATGTCTCCTGTCTGGCAGGACAAAGGAACAGGAAGTTAATAAATGCCAAAAGCAGATTGCAGAGACCGGTTCTGGTGGTATGATTCAAGCGGTAGAGACAAAGCGATTGTTCAACAAATGCATTTCTATAGCAGCAGCCATCAGTAAAAGCATGGATTTAATTCTAGCACCATTCAGGCCTTGTTGTTGTTGTTGTTCAGTCGCACAGTCAAGTCCGACTCTTTGTGTCCCCATGGACAAAGTCACGCCAGGCCCTGTCTTCCACCATCCTCCGAAGTCTGCTCAAATTTGTGTGTTAGTTACATCAGTAATACAGTCCAGCCATCTCATCTTTTGCTGTCCCCTTCTTTTGCCTTCTGTCTTTCCCAGCACATCAGGGTCTTCTCCAGTGAGTGCTCCCTTCTCATATGGTGGCCAAAGTATTTGAGCTTCAGCCTTGCAGAATCCCAAAGCACAGGAAAAACAGAAGATGCAAATATGCTACATCTAACAACTGCCAGCCACAGACACTTTCCATTAAGGTGTCTGTACCAGAAGTGGAATAACATGGAGATATGCTAAGCAGTGGGTTGGGATATTTCAATATCTGTGTTATGCTGATCATTGCCTCTCTGCCCAAGAGAATTGCTATGCCAGTAAAATGCATATGAAAATTTCCCCACATCTGATGCCTTGGGCTCTTTGGAGAAGAGCAGGCTACAGGTGATTTGACAACTAAGGCAGGTCATTCACAAAGTCTACATAGCAGACACATGGATTGACAGACATGGCCTCAGAGGTCTAGACTGAGAATGTAATTCCATTTGCGGGGCATCACCACAAAATGGGCCCCTGAAGCCTTCTTTCCGCAGGTGGGGACAAACACAGCAAGGTGCCTGTTCTTGTCAAACAGGAACATATAGGTGGCGGTGGTGATCTTTCAAGAATTTTAGCTTAAATAGTGGAATATATTCCGTGAGCTTTTAGACAAATGCACAAGAAAGAAATCAATACATGCAATTAATTCTCCTATGCTTTATGATGCATTTCTTCCCTTCCTCCAGCAGTTATCATCGGGCAGGGGTAACAAGAAAGGGACTGGTGAACTTTGTTCACAAACTGCAAGCATGCACAAAAGACTGCCCAGGTTCTCACGTCTGCCAGAAATCCTTGTACAGATAGAAGTCAGAGAGTAGCACAAAGGAAGAATGACCCAAGCTGAGTTCACCTAGGATAATATCTGCTCATCCTCTCAAAGATTGAGCAGTTTCTTTCCCTGCTGATTCCAGTTTCACACTGGGACTAATACCCCACAAACCACTATCAAGCAGGCTTCTTGTCCTCTCTGCACAGACACTATAGGTGTTCTGCTTCAAGGAAAAGTACTGAACTCCAGCTGACCCAGTGGAGAACTTGCTTCCCAATTTCCCCTTCCTCTTGGCTGTGCAAAACACTGCTGTATCCATCAAGGTAATGACACAGTAAAAAGCCCTTTGCCTCTGTCCCATTATCTTGAGTGTGCACTACCATAAATAATCTATTTGGGAGGAGGGGAGTGGGTTATGTCAAAAAGGCCTGGGCACAGGGTCACAGCAGCTGCCACTATGAAATATTCAAGACCCCCCTTGCAGCCTGTGCAGAAGGAGAGTGGCAAACACTTATTGGATCTGACTGGGCAGATGCCCCAGCGGAGGGTGGTGGTGGTGGAGGCACCAGCTTCACTCACGGAAACAGCTATGGCACTGAGGCAGTCAGTCACGCAATGGTGCATTGTCTTCGGCAAGCTTTAGTGGGAATGAACATAGGTGACTTCAGCTCAGGAGATGCAACTCCCGGGAAGAATTCTCCAACACATCTATGGCTCTGCCCTCTACTTCCTGCTCTGTTGACAACACTGTAGCTGGCAAGAGGATGGGGGCAAGGTGTTGTATCTGCTTTGCCCCAGCTAATGGACTGGGCCAGGGGGAAGCATCAGAATCATCTCTCCCCCTGTGCCTGGAGCTGCCTGGCTACAGATGGGATTTTTCTGTATAGGGCTTTCATCAAGGGTAGCCTAGCAGCAGAAGTACAAGCTTAACCAAATGCACTTACGGCATTCCTCTGTAAATGTGCATTCACATATACAGGAGAAAATAGCTTACACTCAAGAATACCATTCCAGAGAGCACATGAACTTTTGTTTGCTCAAGGCATCTGACGTGTTTGTCTGTCTGCAACTTTCTACAACATTCTTTGTGCTTGCATGGTGGATTCCACAGGCCAATGAATGATAGATGGCCCTCCTCTTTGAACATGTTGGACAAAGCCAGCCTGAGATGAAGCTGGAATAAATTGGTAAACCCATGGAATTGGTAGTCTAACTGTTACCACCAGGGTTTAGGTCCAGAGATGCCCAATCCTTTGAGGAAAGGATGCAGAGCTGGTTCCTTGTTCGGGTGACTGCTGGCCAAAGTAATCACTTCCTCATCATTCTCTATTCACAACAGAGTCCCATTTATCATTGCAGTAGCCACTTGTGCAGCAGAAAACGAGTTCTGCAACCTCCCTCCCCACACTTCAGAGAAGACCAGTGTAATCTGTGTTTTCCCCAAGCTCCACTTTTGGTCAAAATCCTGTGATCTATGACCTCAAAAAAAGGTAAAGAGTAAGATGATATCATGGGTGAGGGGAACACAGGAGGAAGAACCAAGCTCCAGCTGTGATAGAGAAGTGGAACTGAGTTGCTGTTTTCTTCTTTGTACAGTTTCTATGCTTTTGACAACTGCATGGTACAGCTTAGGATTTCAGCTTATCATCTCATGTTCTGAAGAGCTTTACCTGCTGAACTTCTGCCTATCATACAGCAGCAGTTGACAGCACAGGAATTCTGCCTGGATGAAAGCCAATAAACCCCAGCTCTGACTGGCAGCAACTCTCAGGCACAGCGCCTTGCAACCCAAGAGAGTTTTTAACTGAAGGTGCCAAAGCCCACCTCTCACCCCCAGCCCTGGCCCACTCTCAGAAACTGACTGTTCAGATCAGCTCCAGCAGTGTCCTTTGGCTCTGCAGAGATTTAGAAAGGTGAGAGTAGCCAGCATAGGATTTTCCCACAGTAGAGAAAAAACTCAGACACAGACAAGGAAGAAACATAGCAAAAAAAGAGGTGAATGTGTATTTCATTCGATTCCCATCAGCATCACAGAAGAATATGTCCAAAGGAACCCTTAGGTGCCTGTCTCCTCACACAGGGAAACAAAGAGCCATGTTCAAACATGCCCTCTTATGACTCAGTGCAAAAGATAACAGGCCTTTTATGCAATTGCAGGAACAGGTGGCTCCAGATCATTCACAGGAAGGTGGGTGGGTGTGGGAAAGTGTAGCTGAGGCACACCTGCTTCTGCTTCGAAGACCATGGAAGTTCAGAAGGACCAAGAAGTTTCCTTCTTTGCACAACAAGTATCAAGCATTTCTCTGCTCTGGAGATATGAAGTCTAATCCTAAATGCTGGAAGATTTCTTCCTCTGAGGCAGCTGACAAAAATATTTTCTGGAAAGGATTTAAAAGAAACAGAAACTGTCACATTTTTAGACCCTTCACCTATCATCCTGCGGTTTTAAAAAAATCTGCTTCTGAATTCTGTGATCTGTCTAAATTAGCTAAGCTAAGCATAGGCATTGTCATTTCATTTCTTTGCATCACCTTCCAAATGGAGGCAGTGAACTTGAAAACCACTGAAGGCACCCTTTGCGGGGCTACTCTTCTTTTGCTTCCTCTGGTTGCATAATCCTGCCTGCCAATTAGGAAGGTTTCTCAGCCCCGCACCCCCAGCTTCTGAGAACTAAACAAGACAATAATTGAGGTTCTCAGTTTAAGAAATCCATTATCAGGTGAGAGAGGGCCCAATCTGAGTTGAGACCATGACACCAGGAAAGGAAGGGTTAAGCTTCCCCCTGCCCTTTTCTGGTTCTGAAAGAGCCCTGGGGAACTGCTATTTGCCTGCTCCATCCCTTTATGCTGTCTGTTCCTAGTTCAAATATGGGCCCTGTATGCCCAACAAATGAATTTTTAGAAACACTGGGGGCTCTGATCAATATCAGGGTTTGACCCTGAGTTTCCAAAGAAATCTCAAAGGACACACACATTCCAAGTTCTGTGAATAGCTTTCAGGGTTAAAAACTTGCTTGCTGAAACCAACAGGCTGCTGAATTATGTGTGTGTGTGTGTGTGTGTGTGTGTGTCACAGCAGCAAAAGCAACAGCTCCAGAACATGAGGTTTCCCAATCAACAGACATTTCCCAACACTCCTCATGGGTGAAACTGATAACCTTTCAGAGCTATCTTTTTAAAATGGCTCTTACAGTGTCAGAATCAGGATGCATCTACTGCATTTTTATCCTGCCCTATCTCCAAGGAACTTTTCGCCTCAAAACCTCGTGGCATAGCTTAGATTCAAAGACTAGATAAAGGTTAACCCAATGACCTTCAAGAATTTGAACCCAGACTACTCAGGCTGCTATGATTTGTGAAACACCAAAAGCTGAACACTGACTGTTGGCAATCTTTTCTGGGAACGTGAATTCTCAACAAGAAAAGAACTTGAAGCTAAAGTCAGAGCGCCTTCCTCCTGAGAAGTCTCCTCAGAAGTCATCTACCTTCTCTGTGTGATAAAGTGCATGACTGTTGAGCACCATTTTCTTCTCACGCTTGGAGAAGCGTCGGAGATCTCGCTCAAAATTCTGAAATGTAGTTGTGGAAAAGGGAGAGAAAAGAAAAGAAGTCAGCTTCTTCTAAGGCAGTAATTCCCAATCTGAGTGTACTAAGAATTAATCCAAGGCTCTAGACACTGAGGATACCCAATTACAAAGAAGGTTGCCTACGGCATCCCTGCATAAGGCACTGTTCTGACCTGGCCTCCTTCCAAACAGGAAACCTGCATTGGATGCAGTCGGATTGTTCAGTTTATTCCCAATATACAAAAGCAAAAGACTCAGGAAAAGCCACATGTCTAAGTAGGTATTCTACAGAGATAAACCAAGTGCAATAACTGCTGAGATCATAAAAGGCATTGATGTCTCCATAGCAAGGGAAAGCAGTGTCATTCCCCAATTAAATCTCTAGGTGGGAGGAAACACAGGGCCGGCCCTCCCAGCAGGTAAACTAGTCATTTGCCTAGGGTGCCTGGCTGGGGAAGCACCAAATTGGGCCCTCCTGGCCCGGAGCCATAGGCAAATGCCCAAATTTTGCTGCCTGGCCTGCATGCAGTCTCTTTATTGCTCCCTGAGCATCCAAGGAGCGATATAGAAACTGTGCACCAGCCAGGAGCCCACCCTGCCCCCCTCTGATGACTGGAATCATCAGAGAGGGGCAGGGAGGGCTTCTGATCAGTGTGCAGTCTCTGTATAGCTCCCCAACCGTGAGGATGGTCAGGGAGTGATACAGAGACTGTGTGTCAGCCAGGAGCCCTCCCCGCCCCTCTCTGATGATTCTGATCATCAGAGAGGGGTGGGGAGGGCTCCTGGCCAGTGTGCAGTTTCTGTATCAGTGGGGGGGAGCACAAGAGGGGAAGGGGCAGCCTGGGTGGCTGGTGCCATGGAGGGGGCAGTGGCTGGCAAGTCTGCCTGGGGCGCCATGCACCCTAGGGTTGGCCCTGGGGAAACATAGATACAGATCATCATTACAGAAGATAATATCCAATAGGATGACAAACTGGCTCAGGCTCTTCTCAGGCTTAAAAAGAAAATCTTGGGATGAACATAATTCCATCCCAATACAAGATCAATTAACAGACTCACCTTTGAACCAGTCCAGCCCAGCAAAGCAAATGCAAATTGACTGTAGGGGGTCACAACCAAGTCAACCCTGACAGCTTTCCTGCAAGGGGCACCTCCAGCGCCATTCAGTTCACAGCCAGGCTCCCAAGACATGGAGCTGAGGCAGAAAATAGAGAAACAACGTTCAAACCGATCCATGGTCGTTGCACTGACTGACAGCTCTTTGTCTTCAAGGGCCTGGAAAGTGTTTCTGTGGGTACTGCAGTACAGCAAGAAGCCCTAAGAAAAAAGGGGAAAGGGAAGGCAAAGGCCTTTTGAGAAAGGCAGCATCTGTAATAATCCCAATCCCAATGCATTATGTTGTTTTAACTAGTCTCTCTGCTGACAGATCCAAATGTTTTGTAATCTGCTTGCTGATTGACTGAATAGCTTTGTTGTGCTAGGAACCTTTACTGTTAGATTCAAAATATTGTTCTCATATTTTGATTTACTGAATAACTATCATACTTGTAATTCACCTTGAGTTCCAATGAGAAAGGCAGACCATAAAAATAAAATATAGTGCCAAGATTCCTAGACTCCAGATAGTTAAGGCATCCTTTTTTCTCTGAAATATAATTAGTTGGTGCAACTCAACTGATGCAACCCACTCATACACCCCCAAAGATATAAGCTTTAGAGAGTTTTATCAGTAAAGATTACCTCCTCTCAGAGGTGCCCACTCTTTGTTTACAAGTCACTGATTTGCCAGTGAAGATGCCTGTCCAGATCCAGGGCAATGGCTGACACAGAGATGCAACAGGCAGCCTCTTCTGAGAGGAGGCAGATCTACTGTGCCTCTAGAGTGGGGTAGAGTGAATGATCCGATCACATCTGAATCATGAGCATATTAACCTGCTCTCAAACAGAAGCTATTTGGAAAAGTTGAACAGGGATTGCATGTCATGTGATGTATACAAATGCTTTTTAAATGATATAATTAAGAGGGGGGTTTTGTGGCACATAGTTAACAAATTACACCAAGAGGTCTCTAGATTGCTTAAGCTCTTCATGAGCACTATCTGACTAATCTCTCCTCCCTTTCCACCACAACCAAATGTTCTTCCATCCCAGGATCTTCCCACAGCTCCTCACTCAAATGCAAATCTGCTCCTACCTGACTATCCAGCCAGCTGACAACTTTGCTCAACAGCCCCATCTCTTGGCCTTCAGTAGGGTGTGTGATGAGCAAGTCCACATCATGCCCAGTTTGTTTTCCCCTATTGGAGAAGCAGAAAAGCAATCATTGATGAAGGAGAAGGAACCAGTGGCTTTCAGCCAACCCCTTCTCCATCATTTACGCAGAACTAGAAGCATCAACATCCTCTTAACCAGTCCAGTGCAGAACTACACATTTTGTGTGGTTTCCCCTTTTCTTTTAGGGACTTTATAAAAAAATGTAGATGCTGAGGCTCTGATTTGAGAGAAGAGAGAGGCACAGAAAGAGATATTTCCTCCAAGTCATTTTTTCTGCTACAAACCACCCTCACCAAGATGCTTCATCCCTGCTGAGAGAAATACACGAGGACCCTGGGACTTGGCCTAACAGGGTTAAAAGCAGCTTCAGCAGAAATAAACGGGGGGGAAGCAAAGAAGGCCCTCTTCCTCTTTACATTGCAGCCTCAACAACTGTATTTTGCAAGGGAAAGGAAATCTGCCCCAAGCCAGATCAATTTCAACTCTAAGTGCAGGAGGTCATATGTGTGTGCATGTGCATGTTAAGTGCTGTCAAGGCACTTCTGACTTATGGCAATGTTATGAATTAACATTCTCCAAAACACCCTATCACTAGTAGCCATTCTCAAGCCTTGCAAACTCAGGGCTGTGACTTCCTTGACTGAGTCAATCCATCCCCTTTTCCTGCGGCCTTCAATTTTTCCTAGCATTACTGTCTTTTCCAGTGAGTCTTGCTTTCTCATAATGCGACCAAAGTATGATAGCCTCAGTTTAGCCATTTTAGCTTCTAGAATCATAGAATCCGATGGAATCTACATCTAGTCCAACCCCCTGCACAATGCAGGAAATTCACAATTACCTCCCCAGTGACCCCTGTTGTATGACCAGAAGATGACAAACACACCCACACACTCACACCCCCTCCAGGATTCCTGGCCAAACCAGCCTGGAGAAAAATTGCTTCCTGACCCAAAGTGTTGATCAGTGTTACCCCAGGCATGAAAAAAAGGGTCATGAGAACTAAGCACTGATGCAACTCTTTCTGCCTTCCTTCTTATTCTCTACCAAAGCTCACAGAATCAGCATTGCTGTCAGATGGCCATCTAGCCTCTGGTTAAAAACCTCCAAAGAATGAGAGCCCACCAAGCCTGTTCCACTGAGGAACTGCTCCGTCAGGAAGCTCTTCCTAATGTTTAGCTGAAAGTTCTTTTGATTTAGTTACAATCCATTGGTTCAGGTCTGACCTTCTGAAGCAACAGAAAATAGCTACATCCTCCATATCAGGGGTTCCCAACCCCTGATCCGGTCTGTGGCCCGTTAGCAACCGGGTCATGAGTTGTATAATTATTTCATTATATATTACAATGTAGTAGTAATAATAATACATTGTATTTATATCCTGCCCTCCACTCAAAATCTCAGAGTAGCTCACAATCTCCTTTATCTTCCTCCCCACAACAGATACCCTGTGAGGTGGGTGAGGCTGAGAAAGCTTTCAAGGACAACTCTGTGAGAGCTATGGCTGTCCCAAGGCCATTCCAGCAGCTGCAAGTGAAGGAGTGGAAAATCAAACCCAGTTCTCCCAGATAAGAGTCCGCACACTTAACCACCACACCAAAATAAAATGCACTATTATATGATCCCAAAACCATTGCCCCCCCCCCCCCCCGCTTGTCTGTGGAAGAACTGTCTTCCACAAAACCGGTCCCTGGTGCCAAAAAGGCTGGGGATTGTTGCTCCATATGACAGCCCTTCAAGTACCTGAAGATGGTTACCATATCACCTCTAAGTTGTCTCCTCTTCAGGCTAAACATACTCCACTCCTTCAGCCTTTCCTTGTAGGACTTGGTCTCCAGACTCCTCCCCATCTTTGTTGCCCTCCTCTGGACACGTTCCAGCTTGTCTATAACTTTCTTAAATTGTGGTGCCCAAAACTGATCACCATACTCTAGGTGGGGTCTAACCAGAGCAGAGTAAAGCAATACCAACATTTCATTTGATCTGGACATTTCACATGATGTATTGAAATCATCAGTTTGGTGATGAGCCAGTTTGGTGTAGTGGTTAAGTGTGCGGACTCTTATCTGGGAGAACCGGGTTTGATTCCCCACTCCTCCACTTGCACCTGCTGGAATGGCCTTGGGTTAGCCATAGCTCTGGCAGAGGTTGTCCTTGAAAGGGCAGCTGCTGTGAGAGCCCTCTCCAGCCCCACCCACCTCACAGGGTGTCTGTTGTGGGGGGGGAAGGTAAAGGAGATTGTGAGCCGCTCTGAGACTCTTCGGAGTGGAGGGCGGGATATAAATCCAATATCATCTTCTTCTTCTTCTTCTTGATAACAGCCCACAATTGAATTTGCCTTTTAGCTACCACATCACACCGCTGACTCATGTTCAGCATATGGTCCACTAAGACCCCTAGATCCTTTTCACACATACTACTGCCACCTTCATCCCCAGTAATTCCAGACTATCATTCAGCTGTCTGCACCAGCTGCCGGCATAGGCTTTGTTCAGGGTTTAAGCTAGAGTTTAACGGGATAGGTTGCCAACACACTGCAAATCTTTGTCTATTTAATGTGGAAAACAATCACACCACTCTTGCTCTCTTGGTGGAAAATGTGCTGGACTGTTAAATACTATAGTAACATTACAGGTTTTTTTTACACATCATCTTACCTACATGGGTGCAAAGACATCAACAGAAAACAACATAGCTGCTTTGTGCCCCCTAACAGGAACCTGCTGATCCCACAATACTTGCCATTCTTCCTGGATCCAAACTAAGGATTAATTCTTACACAAAGTAAATTGGATCAGAGAACACATCTGTGCTATAACATCTCAGGATAATCCCCAGAGATGTTAGCTGGGGGACATAACAGTCAAAATGGGTTTGAAAACTCATTTCCATTAGTCTCCAGAAAGTCAGAGCATTCCTCCATTTTACTGAAGGAGAAAGGGTTCCAGGAATGAGAAAAGCAGATACTAGTGCATTATGGGAGCCAGATATCAAGAGTCCGTTAACTAAATCAGCTCACCTTCTAAAACCTCCTGTCAGAATCACAGATGCTCCATGCAGGAACTGGTTCACTGCTGTTTGCACCACCTGAACAATGGCTTCTGCCTCAGAGCGCTTCACTGGACTGCTGAGGTCCCTGTTATGCAGGAGTCCTGATGGGAAACCAGGTCACACCAAGGAGGAAAGGGATCAGTGCTTCAGGAATAAAACAATAAGAGGAAGCCAAATTTCTGTCTGTTCTGTACTGATGTCTTTCACTTCCCGTTCTTGCTTCAGGGACAATATATACTCCAGTTTTGCCCAGAAGCCCTTGAAAGGCTTTCAAGGTCACTCAGGACAGACTCCTCCAATGCCCCACAAAGCAGTACATAAGCATGGCTCGCCCTTTCCAGCAAGCCAGGTAAGCAGGCCTTCTCAAATTCAGGGCATCATTAAAAGCAGCTGCATAGCTGAAAAAGATCTGACCTACCAATAATCCAATGCCATCCTAAGGAGAGTTACATCCTTCTAAATCCCATTGAAAGGCTATAATTTAAGATGGCACTGACAATCTACTATGATGTTCAATAGTACACAATGCCACAGAAATAAAAGGAAAAATGACAAAACAAAGCTGCAAGTAAACTAGTTAACAGCTAAAAACAGAAACGGAAGTTTAGAAGTCATTACCCAAGGGGTACAGACAAAGCAAACACACACCCTCTAGAACAGGGGTGTCAAACATGCAGTTCAGGGGCCGAATCAGGCCCCTGGAGGGCTATCAAGCCCCCAGACATCTGCTTCCTTTTCCCTCTCTCTTGCTTCCTTCTGCATAACGGCTTGCTTTGCCAGGCTTGCTCAATTGTATAGGAGCTACAGAGCAAAACCTCTATTTTCTCCATTGGTTGAGGCTCACCCCCCCTAGTCCCCTGGGGAAAGGAAAGAGCCAGAACTTCCTTTGCCCAGTTCCCTGGATCCCATGGTAGAAATACAAAGAAAACATCCTTAAGACCAATGAGTGCTAATGTTTTAAGCATGTTTTAAGTTTTTCTTTAAAAATTTGTGTTTGTGTTCTTTATAACATTTATATCTCTGCTACCTAATCTTAAATAGGTACACACATGGCCCCATCCAACATGGCCCACCCCAACCTGACATGGCCCGGCCCCTCAAGGTCTCATTTATGTCAGATCCGGCCCTGCTCTAGAATCACAAACCAACACTATCAAAAACTTGAGTAAAGAAAAATTATTTAATCCATTGTCTAAAACAGGTACTAGGATGGCTGAAAGGGGGCATTCCATAAGCAAAGTATTATTTCCAAAAAAAGGGTCATTTCTCTGGTAGACCCACTTTTCTTCCAAAGGTAGGAGCACCAAAAATAAAAACACTGGGAAGACAGTCCAGCACATTTGGGTGTCAGTGGTCCTTTAAACACCCAGACCACAGAAGGTTTCAAAGGCAACACCACTGCTTTGAGTTGTGCCCAGAAGTGGACAGCCAGCCAGCACAGTTCTTTCAGTACTGGAGGGATGTGCTTCCAATAATACATGTCCATCAGCACTCTGCATGGATTACTCACCGGCTTGCTGTGCATTGGTCAGTTTTGCATGATGCACCTGCAGGTCATCAATGGTCCTCAGTCCTTCCTGATACCATCGGCCAGCAGTTTTCACCCCAACACCAAAGATCTTTGTGAAATGCTGCAAAGCAAAAGCCATTTATTATAGCCTTCTGCTGTATAGTTCCAACAAACATGCATTGTGGTTTTCTCACTTTCCATTTGGAGAGAAGCCTTTCCATATTGACTCATTTGGTGAGGGACTATGGTTTAGGGGCAGAGCATCTGCTTGGTGGTCCCCAGGTTCAATCCCTGGCATCTCCAATTAAAAGGATAAGGTAGTAGATGATATAAAAGTCCTCCACCTGCAATCTTGGAAAGCTACAGCCAGCCTGAGGAGACAGTACTGACTTTGATGATGATATTGGATTTATATTCCGCCCTCCACACTGAAGAGTCTCAGAGCGGCTCACAATCTCCTTTACCTTCCTTCACCACAACAGACACCCTGTGAGGTGGGTGGGGCTGAGAGGGCTCTCACAGCAGCTGCCCTTTCAAGGACAACCTCTGCCAGATCTATGGCTGACCCAAGGCCATTCCAGCAGGTGCAAGTGGAGGAGAGGGGAATCAAACCCGGTTCTCCCAGATAAGAGTCCGCACACTTAACCACTACGCCAAACTGGCTCTACTGATTCGGTATTAGCCAGCTTCATGTGCGTTCATGTATATGTGTTCATTTGGGAAAAAACAACAACTGCCTGCACTGCAAAGGATTCTGGGGTATATCATTGGGTGCCCACTTAGTTCACACAGGGTAGGAGCCAGATCTAAACAGGTTTTGCCATCACTTCACAAAAACCCAAAACACACCCCAGCTTTTTGGTAAGGGTGTGACATCTTCCTTTTAAGCATTTTTATGTGGACAAAGTGTAGTAATGCTAGAAGTAACAGAATCTTTGTGCTTGGGGGTGGTGGTGGTGGTGGTGGTGAGATGGTGGTGAGAGAGAGAGAGAGAGATGTGAAAGAAGCGATGGCCATACAGAGCATTCCATTCCATTCTCACAGAAATCCCAAGAGACAAACTTCATGACTGTTTTATAGAACAATGGCTTATAAAATGCACACAAGTGAAGGCATTTGTAAATATGCACAGGCTACTATTTCTCTGGAGCAATGGGAATGACTTTGGCTTACTACTACTTGTGTTGGCCCTAGACTACACCCTGTATAGAAAGTCTTCCTTCACGTAGGTGGTTCCAAGTGGAGCTAGTATCAACATTGCTGCTTTAACCCTCTCCAAAAACAGAGGAAATAACAGCAGTTTCCAGTTGAAAACATAAGAATCAATAACTGGTATGGCTGACCCAAGGCCATTCCAGCAGCTGCAAGTGGAGGAGTGGGGAATCAAACCTGGTTCTCTCAGATAAGAGTCCGCACACTTAACCACTACACCAAACTGGCTCTACTTGCTTTTTTAGGTTACTCTAAAATAAGCACTTTTATTGAAGGACATCCATCCAGTTAACAATGCAATCCTAAACAGAGTCCCACGCTTCTGAACTCATTGATTAATTCTTCTTAGTAATGCATTGGTAAACTAATACAAACTTAAATACATGTAAACTCCTCTTAACATCAAGGGGTGGAAGAAGAATTGAATTACCCATCATGAAAAGTACCCAATAAGGGCTGACATTGGCTGCATCGAGATGCATGGCTCCATGCAGTGCTGGTCAGACTTCTGGGTTCTCAAGATGCTTTTTTCAAACTACAGCTTACAGAAACAACAGTTTGTGAAACCAATCTGATAATAAAGCATGGCAGGACACAACAAACAAATCCACAGGCCATGAACCATGGAAGACCTATAAATACTGACAGCCACCAGAGGGCAATAAGGATAGGCACACCAGAGAAACAAAGGCATTTTGCAAACAGACAGCCTCCTCCATTTGCACAACTCCTTTCCAAGGCTCCTCTAGCTATAATTCTATATGGAGCTTCAAAGGTCACCCAGTTCAAGAGACGTCTGCATTTACTCTGAATTATTTTTAGCAAAATTTAAATTTTGTACTCAAAAATGGTATTTATTATTTCCATAAATTATGCAAATTCAGCACACTCATATAGACCTATCTACATTTTTGTAATTTATTCGGATTTTGCTAACTACTGGGAGAGGTAAGAATTAAGCAGGCACAGAAACTTTCACCCCTGATTCCCAGACATTTCATTAGCTGGACACCTCTTCTGGGCTCTGGAAATTCCGCCAAGTTTTGTCCCACACTCTTTAAAGTATATCTGCACAATTTAGAAACCTGCTTTCCCCCCTTCAAAGCAAGAAAGAAGATTATCTGGAAGTTAAATTCCACACTCAATGCCACAGGCTAAACTTTACCTCTCCTGGAGCCAAGGCTCCAAGCAAGTATGGGAGATGGGAAACTTGTCAAGTTCCATGGCATTCAGTGGCGACAACCACCCAAGCCACACAACACCTCATCCAAGCACCACTGTACCTTCATAGTCTGGTATCTCTCAGACTGCCTTATATTCTCCACCTCTGCTGATGCACCATCTTCCAGCACTTCCTGTTCAAGAGACACAAACGGGCTGAGATTGCTTAAATTAGCAATGGCTAGCTCAACATCAACATTAGAGCCCCATGGCGCAGAGTGGTAAAGCTGCAGTACTGCAGTCTGAGTTCACGACCTCAGTTCGATCCCGGCAGAAGCTGGGTTCAGGTAGTCGGCTCAAGGTTGACTCAGCCTTCCATCCTTCTGAGGTCGGTAAAATGAGTACCCAGCTTGTTGGGGGGGAAGTGTAGATGACTGGGGAAGGCAATGGCAAACCACCCCATTAAAAGTCTGCCATGAAAACGTTGTGATGTGATGTTACCCCAGAGTCGGAAACAACTGGTGCTTGCACAGGGGACTACCTTTACCTTTTTAGCTTTTTATCTTTGGGGTCCTGAATATTTGATTCCTTTTAGTGGACTTGCTCATATTGAGTACTACTGAATGCTTGATATTATATTGACAGCTTGAGTTTTCTCCAGTTCAGATGCTTGCGCTATCCTTCTAAAATAAACTTGGCTTCACTATACCAAGATTCTCAGGGTTTCATTTAACTTGCCACTTTGTGGAGTATCCCTTACTGTTGTTGGTGTGGGTCCCTGCCCAGAAAGGGGGTATTCCTTTAAGCTAGGCATGCAATGCAAGCCAGGAACTGTCTGAATGGAAGACCGAGGCCGAGGTCAGATGCACATAAACTGATGAGATGGGCATGGATGAAAGCCAGATGCATGTCGGATTTTATGCAGTTGTCCAAACATGGTCATTGGCTCGTTTGTGTCCCGAATTGCCACGACTGAGACGCGGACTTTTTTGATAGTACATTAAATCCGGAATAAGAATGCTTCTGACGACTCCCGCACGTACTTTCTATGTTTGAATGCTCCATTGTAGCCGACTCGTCGCAAGCGCACATCCACTTCCCTGCGAGAGCCCACTCCAAATGATATCATTGGCCAGCAATTGTTGACTCAGCCTTCCATCCTTTCGAGGTCGGTAAAATGAGTACCCAGCTTGCTGGGGGGGGGGGGAGTGTAATGACTGGAGAAGGCAATGGCAAACCACTTCATAAAAGGTCTGCCGTGAAAACTTTGTGAAAGCAGCATCAGCCCAGAGTCGAAAACGACTGGCGCTTGCACAGGGGACCGTTCCTAAATGGGGGGGGGGGGAGCAGATCACCCACATTTGCTGTCTCCCTGCCAGGGGAGGAGGATGACCCACCTTTGCCGTCTCCCCACCAGGCAGAGAGATAGCAAAGAGAGTTGCCGTGTGCCCTCCCCATTTAAACACCACAGAGGGGTATTTAAATGGGGGGGGGGAGATCCCGCATCTTTGCTATCTCCCCGCCAGGCAGAGAGACAGCAAAGAGAGTTGCCGTGCGCCCCCCCCCATTTAAACACCACGGCAGGGTGTTTTAATGGGAGGGGGGGAAGATCCCGCACCTTTGCTATCTCCCCGCCAGGCGGAGAGACAGCAAAGAGAGTTGCCGTGTGCCCCCCCCCCATTTAAACACCACAGCGGGATGTTTTAATGGGGGGGGAGGAAGATCCCGCACCTCTGCTATCTCCCCGCCAGGCGGAGAGATAGCAAAGAGAACTCCTGGGCTTCCCTTTCCTTTCCGGGTGTTTAAATGGGATGGGGGGCAGATCGCCCACCTTTTTTGGCACCTTTTTTTAAAAAAAAGCCAAGCACGATGGTACTGTGCTTGCGTGAGTGTGAAATGCCATCTCAAAAAATGAGGTCCGGTTGAGCACTCTGATTGACCAGCGACGGGACCCACATGGGATAGAACGGTAGCCTGGCTGTTGGCTGATCGGGAAATTGGTTGTGCGGATTATAATAGAGGTGCGTTGCAGATGGATTTAATGGTAAGTGTGACCGCACCCCAAGAGGTGTATGGAAGAGGCTGTTCTTCCTTTCACTCAGGTTACTTCAGTGTGGATTTTAGATTAGGCTGGAAGATGGTCTGCATTCAAAATACATATCTAGTCTTTGTAACTGCACATGGCAGTGGGCTTCACTGCCTTTAATAACTGCAATGAGCAAAAAATTCTGAATCTTCTCCTGGAATGCAGAAAAAGAGCAGGAAGCTGGAAGCAGAGTGTGCTGAGAGAGAATAAGTAGCCTTAGGGTGAAAGTTACCTGGATTATTTTCCTGGAGTGCTCTCCAATGCCAGGAAGGGAACTTAGGTCTTTAACACTTTGGACAGTCCAAGGTAAGGACTTGAGCACTGAGGCAGCCCTGGAAAAGGCCAAGCTGCGTCCTTCACTACCACAGAAGAGTGTCTCTGCAGCCATTGTTTCCAGAGCTTCCTGACAAATGAAGGACAATAAGGAATAACTTCTGGGAGATGCCAAAAGTAGGTTCGAATGCTTAGAAGAGAGCTACACCATCTTAGTTCCACATAAAGGAAACAGTAGGTGTGAATGCAGTCATATATTCCACAGTCTCCTCATAACAAAATCTTCCCGCATGTATAAAGTTAGCAAATACAGGGGAAAACTATGATAAAATCCTCCTCCATAACATGGTAGTTTTGCATAAGAAGAGAGTCCAGATTAGGACTGTCACCTTTTCTCCCATTTTATGGTTCTTTTCTCATGTGCCTATAACAGAAACCTTGTGTACAAGAATGCAGTAGAAGCAGTTAGGGCCCAAAAGGGCAAACAGCATTCCCCATTTCAGCTCATGAAAATGGGAGAGGGGGGGAGGAAAAGAGGCCATGACATGGATCAGGGAACCCTGACTCAGCTCATTTATTTTTTTAAAAAATGCACTGTGTTGTTCGTTACTTAATCTTCATCTGCTGCTTTTCTTCCTTTTTTTTTTTAAACACTGCATTCTTGGAAGATGTTTAGAGTACAGTGGCTGAGCCAGCAAATGAGACACTCCTATTTCTGAACTGGGGCAGATTCAAATGAAAAATCCTCCTTTCACATGCACATACTGGAGGCAGACAGTCCTGCCAAGTTGTACTGTATACCCAGTCCCGGAGTCTGAATCAGCTTCAATGCAGCCACTGACATAGCAGGGATCTTCCGTGACTCCCCTTCATTTCAATGAAGCTGGTACAGGAAAATTTCCAAGTGACTTATTTCCCTGTAGTCACAGGGATCAAAGACGGGGCACCACCTGGCCTCATCACCTTGGCTACCAATATGCTTTCTGTAGGCTCTGACCCTGCCACTATTTCTATTTCAGTTCCCCGATTCAATGCCTTCCAGTTACCAGATTTAGTCAAATTACCGTGAGCAGCTGATTCTTGTGGGCAAGTGGAGTTTGGCGTTGGCAGGCATAAGCAGCCACCTGACATCTGTTCTCAAGTGTTTCTGCATGGACGGTCACCTGAAGAGGAGGAAGCAGAAGATGTAGTCCCATGATTTGTAACCTGTCCCCTTCCAAATGGTCAAGGTAAGCATTTACTTATTTTTCAGGGGTGAGTGGGGAAGAAAAACTGGCCCTTGAAAAGGGACCCACTCTCTGCCCTCCAAAAAAGGAGGGAGAGGCAACCTGCTTGCCCAGTTAGCCAATGGCCTACCCAGGGCTTTTTTTGTAGCAGGAACTCCTTTGCATATTAGGCCATACACCCCTGATATAGCCAATCCTTCTGGAGCTTACAGTAGGCCCTGTACCAAGAGCCCTGTAAGCTCCAGAACGATTGACTACACCAGGGAAAAGTCTAATTGATCACAACAGACCTCCCACTCTCACTATTTAAATACAATAGCCAGTTCCCAATATTCTGTCTGTTGTGCTAGAGAAGTCATACTCACCTTCCTGACAAAGGAGGAAAAAAAAGAGAAACAGAAGCTGGGAAACTGTTCATAGGGCACATGGTATGCAAACTCTCAGAATGGCATTCCCAAACCTCTTTTTCTGAAGCAATTTTGTGGGTTGTTGTGGCAATTAGTGACATACAAGATTGTACTCTATTCTTCATTCTACCCATATAGATGAAAGTTTAATACGGTCAAAGACCAATCAATTAAATACAAATAACTTAATAAGATACAGTCAGGCAATACTATAATGGGAATAAAACATACACAGTATAAAATATAATTAGGCAATACTATAATGAGAATAAAACATAGACAGTATAAAATATAATTTCCTCCCCAAAAACACTGATTATAGGTTAGAGGACATCAGAAGGGCATGCAAAGACCAAGAGAGATTGAAATGCAGTGAAGCTCTTTCTCTGTGCAAGCACCAATAGTGGGTCACACAAGAAACAGCCTCTCTGGATGCAAACACCAAATAAGAGCACAGCAAACCTAGCTGCTGCCTTGTCACTCTTTCACAGCAGCTTCCATCTCCATGCCAGAAAAAAAGAGCTTCACATTCTAAACACCTGCATGTAACATTGCTAATCTGGAAACAGGAGGAGGACAAAAACTTGGGGCCTATCTTCCATGGTCCACATGCCTCCTAGTAAAACAGAGACTAATTCAAATATCAAGGTGTCCCTTTGACAGATAAGCTTGACTCACCCCCAGACAGTGCCTGCGTTCAATCTCCACAGGCTGTCCAGCACTCATGCTCTCTGTGAACCAGCTGAGATCAAGCAGAGCCAGGTCACTTCCTGCAGCACCCACAGAGCGGCTCCCATTCCTCTTCATCCACTCAACCACCTCATCTCCAGAGTTGCCTTCTGATACTACATGAGTTACTCTGTCACTAGGGAGGTAAAGAAGAAAGGGCTCAACTTGCAGGCCCAAACAACACAGCTCCAGCCAGCCAGCCTTGTACTGTACAGTACACATGGTTCAGAGAGATGGAATAGGCTGAGGCCTAGTCCAAGACAGCCAAAGTCATTTTGGTGCCAGAGATGAAATTGAACAATCCAGCCCTTCACATACTCTGTCATGATCCTGGGCCTAGTGATGCCTATAGGCTTCAGAGAAAAGCCTAAAAGTTATTACAGAAAGCCTACATTTTCCAGGATCCCTTCTGTCACTCTGATGGGGTGGCAAGGTTTTGGAGGGAAACTAGCCCAGAGTGAGGTGGGATCTGGGAGGAAAGCATAAAAGGGCCAAGCACAGGCAGGGTGTGTTCTTTCCTGAAGAGGCTGTAGGCAGGGAGGTTCTTTCCTGGTAGGCTGAGCTGGAGGCAGGCTGTAATCTAGAGAGCTTGCAGCAGGGAAGATCCCTCACCCAAGGGAGGTGGCAGGTTTTGGTATTAGAGCAAGGAATGTCTAGCTAAACACATCAGGGCATCTGTTTATTTGCACCCACCTTTACTGTATATATATTTGACTAATTTTACCCACATTATTTGAGCACTGTAAATAAACTGTTGTTGTTTGCGGTGGGTCATCTCCTTGGTTAAGAGGTATTGACTAATAAGGAAGACACAGGGTTGGGTGCTCTGGGCCCTCTCATGCAGACCCTTACCAGAGTGGTGGCAGCCAGTAAAAGGCCCTCCTAAGCCCCTGCTGTGTGACACACCCAAATTAAAAGGACACAATTCATTAGGAAGTCTTCATGCAAATACCCCATGAGTTGTAACTCTTGTCAAATTCAAAAGGGCCTACAGGAGAAAACTCCTCAACAGACCGTGGCTGTTATCTAGGGTTACCAGTTTTGGGTTGGGAAATTATTGGAGAGTTTGGGGATGCAGAATGGGAAGGGGAGGGACCTCAGCAATGTACAATGTCACAGAGTCCACTCACCAAAGCAGCCATTTTTTCCAGGGGACCTTACTCTAACAATCACTTTCCTTCTCTTTGAAGACGACAAGGGAAACCCACTGCCTGAGGTAGACGCTTCACATTGCCCCATAGCAGGACTTCTCTGGAAACAGTCCCTCTGGGTCCTGCCAGTTGTAGTCCATGGCTGATTTATACAATCCTGAAAGAGGCCTGAGATGCGGACTGAAACTATTTGGGCCAAATCTGGACACAACAGTCAATGTGCTAACACAACTGATAATTCCACTTAACTTATGGAATGCACTGCCACAAATGCAGTGACTGCCACTGATTACAGAGATTTTAAAAGAGGAATTAGACAAATTCATGGAGGTCTACTGGCATCTATAAGCCACAACTGTTAAATGGCACCTCCAAGCTCAAACATAGTTACTGATGACAAAGAATTTGCCTGTCTACTGTGAGAAAGAGGATGCTTCATTAAACAAATTCATAGCCTGATCCAGCACAGTTCTACTTGTGTTCTCAAATCAAGCCCCATTTTTTTTAACACCAGCAGAGAATTCATGGCTCAACCATTAAAGCCTTCAAGAGTTTCAGATAAAATGCCCTCTTGAACTAAATAAACAGACAGCAACATTAATACTAATGCTTTATTTATTGACACCTGACACCTGCTCTGACTTGGCCCAGCTGCTTTTTACCTATTGGCACCTTCCACGCAGAATCCTTTGCGGCGCGCCAGAGTAGTGAGGAAAGCCTTACGACTGGCACCCATCCTCTTCTCCACCAGACAGAGTACCACACCTGGGAAACAAACATGATCTTCTGGGTTGGCTGGCAGAGTGGGCTCAGACTGGCGTTGACGCTTTTTTTTCACAGGAAGCTGTGACATCATTGGCTCAGTGGAAGAAGACCTTTCTGCCCAAACACAGCCAATAGAGCTGAAGATTATGGCTCTGGCATTTCAAGGAAGGAGAGGACCTGGAAACACAAAAAATGAAAGATACCTTTCCTGGGGGCTTAGCAGGACACTCTGCTGTTGCCAGGTTTCTTATTGAGCAGAGAACCACTGTCTTTACCCAGCACATCAGAGCAGATGAAGCATCTCCATCATTGGAAGAACCAGTCTACTACAGAGTGAAACAAGCCGATGTAATTAAGAGTGCCAACTTCTTATTTGGTCCCAGCTCTTACACTCTTAACAGCAGACTTCTCTGTATGTATTAACTCCTAATAACATGAACAGCTTGAACTCCAGAACACACTGCCTAATGGAAAATATTTACATTGCATATTGTTATGTTTGGAGGTTTTAAGTATTTGGTTTCCTTAGTAATTATATTGTAAGGATCTCAAGCTCATGATAAAGAGAGATATTGAAATGACCCATATTGATAGATTGTTTGGCTATCTAAATCCTATTGATGTTGCTACATATTTTGCTGAAGAGAAGTTCAGTCAGACTTGTATTACATACAACAGAGAGACTTTACATATGCTGCACACTCCGTTTTAGGGCTCTTTAAAATTGCATTTGGGATGGGCTTTAGGATAATTTCTTATGCCTATAGTTGAGGTATTTACTAACATTGTGCAGACTTTGTGGTAGTTGTTGTTCAACAACTCTTTGTAATTTTGTATAACTGTCTCCATAGTATTTTGTATTTCTTTGTCTTGGGCTCTTATTAGCAGACTTTTCTGTATGTCTTAACTGTTAATAATATGAACAGCTTCACCTCCAGATCAAGATGCATTTGAAAGCACAGAAGAAGGCCAGACAAGTACAGTGCTAGGAACTACAGTCTATAGTTCACAACTTAACTCTTACCACAATCACTAGGCAGTCTTTGGAAAGCCTACTCAAACTCAGCCTCCCATCTGCAATACAGGAAAAATACTGTGCTATCTTGAAATGTGATATTGGAAAGAGAGTTTTACAGACTCCATTGACCACCAAAAGGGCAAATAACACTCCCTAGAAGCTAAAATGACTAGACCATGGGCAGGGCATATTTCTAGGATGGAAAACCACCGCCTTCCCAAGATTGCTCTGTATGGCGAACTTTCCACCGGCCATCGAAATAGAGGGGCACCAAAGAAGAGGTACAAGGACTCCTTGAAGAAATCCCTTGGCACCTGTCGCATCAGTCATCACCAGTGGTCTGACCTAGCCTCAGATCGCAAAGCATGGAGGCACACCATCCACCAGGCTGTCTCTTCCTTTGAGAACACACGCATAGCTGGTCTTGAGGACAAAAGGAGATTGAGGAAGAATCGCACTGCTACAGCACCAACCCCAAATCAGACTTTTCCCTGCAGCCACTGTGGCCGGATCTGCCTGTCCCGCATTGGTCTTGTCAGCCACCAGCGAGCCTGCAGCAGACGTGGACTACTGCACCCTTCTTAAATCTTCGTTCGCGAAGTCAAGCCGAGAGAGAGAGAGAGAGAGAGAGGCTATTGTTCTATGGCCATGTTATGATAAAGCAGGACTCAATGAAAAAGACAATTATGCCAGAAAAAGCTGAAGGCAGCTGGAAAAGAACCAACATAAGGCAGATTGACTCTATCAAGAAAACCACATGGCCCTCAGTTTGCAAGTCCTGCACAGAGGATGAATGAGAGGACATTTTGGAAATAATTAATTTACAGCATCATCTTAAGTCATAGTTAATTTGCTTGACAGAACTCAACACACATGTATACCTTACCAGGATATTACGTAGAATATTGTAATAATACTCATAAAATTCTGAGCACTTGACATGCGCTATGGAAATTATTTACTTATACTGCTGCTAAAATTCTTTCTTCCCTCTACACATCTATTGAAAGTACTGGCAGACCTAGATATAATGGGGGTGGGGGATTCTACTTCAGCATTCTGGAAAACCAGCACAAACACAAAGCAGATGTTCTACTAACCAAGTCATAGATTCTTCCCTAGCAGCAAGGACAGACAACAATTTGTAAAAGGACTGAGAAACGCTGAGGGCATCATCAACAAAACCCAGACTAGGCCCTGGGAGAATCAGGTTCAAACCCACATGCAGCCAGAAAATGTACAGGATAATCTTGCACCAACCACTCAGTTCCAAACAACCGACCTGACAAAACTGTTGTAAGAATAAAACTTATCCACCATTCACAGCAAGTTCCCATGGCAGAGCAGGGATTATAACCTGTATCTCCCAGATCGTAATCTTGACACCCTAGCCACTTCATCAGGTACACCGCCCTAAAAGGCGCGCAAAACACAAGACAGATTTGGCGGGGGAAGGAAGGCGAAACATCCCATTACTGGTAATACAACTGATACTGCAATTCGACGCACGAGGATTCACGCATAAATCCAACTGAGCTCAATACAATTTCCTTACAAGTCAACACTCACAAGATGATGATGCCCCAGTACCAGAATCACTCGCACACACTTAAATTACTGAATAAAAAGGCATGGAGAACTAGCAATCAGTACTCATCCCCCAGTTTTGAAAAAAGCACCAGCAGCAGCCCGGCCTGCGCAAAACGCAGCACCCACTCTCAGGCCACTCCCTTTAGGAAAACAAGCCCCTCCTGGGGGTGGTCCTTAATCACACAAAACCCCACCCACCTACCCACCCACTACTAGTGACCCTCTCACTGTGCGCTTAGAAATACTTGCAAAAACAGCGCGAGCTGCAACCCAACTGGCGTGGTTGGCTAGTAGTGAAACTGAAGGCTCTGCCGACCAGCGCAGCCTTGGGGGTGGGGGGAGCACGAGAGAGGCAGGTGGAGTTTGTGCGCATCATATGATCAAGTAGAAAGTTGCACTTCCTGAAACTCTGCAAGTGTGAGCTTGGCTGCTAGGAGTAGCCTTTGCTCGGGCGGGTGAGGGTATGCCAGTCCTTCCCATGGGGAGCTTCTTAAGCGGTGGCACTCTCTTATGTCTCTTAACTGCTTGCCTGCTGGCCGTGGGGGCAGTGGTAGAGGCAGGAGGTGGAAGGAGGGAGAGGCACAACATACTGCTAATCCTGACAGATGACCAAGACCTAGTGCTCGGGGGCATGGTAAGTAACCCAGGTCCGTCTGCTATGGGAGTCCTCCCTCCCCCCCTCCCTTGCAACATGGTTGTTGAAAGTTTTGCAGTCTTAACCCGAAGTGACAAGACTGAAGGAAGTGCTTTTGGAGCTTGCTATGTGCCAGGGCTCCGGTGTGAAATCCATGACAGAGCATATAAAGAGACCATTTGCCTTACCATTTTCCTTCAGGAGATGCTGCTTCTAAGCAAATATGAACTCTTGTTTCAGTTATTTGTTTTTAAGAGGCCACACAGGTGTGATTGTATGTGAGTACTCACACAATGTTGCAAGCAGGGAGATTTCTTTAGTGTTATGTTACAAAAGACTAAATAAGTGAGAAATCTGAAAAGTAATAAGTACCTGGCAGAGTAACTAGCTATTAAAAAGATCCCTGGCTGCAGACTTCTACAAGCTTACCTTGTACTAGATTTTCACTGGGGTAATGTAGTCCATGTATGTGTGTTTAATCACATTCTGCATCTCTGCATGTTGATATGGAAATTTTGGAATCTAGTTTATTTCCTTTGGACTTGCTCTGGAGTGACAGCATAGTGCAGTCAATAAAACTTTGCTAGTTTTTAAGGAGTTGCAAGTTGTAAAGGGCTCTTTTGGCTACTAAATGTTAGTTTGCAGCAGGGGGAAAAAAGCAGATTTCTAACCCAGAGGATTGTGTACTAAGCTTCCACATTTCCATATCCTGAGGCATAATTGGTGGTTAAAAAGCAGAGAATAATGTGGTTCCTGGTTCTGGAAGTCATAGTTCAAAGCAGCTTTCAAGCCAAGCAACCCAAAGGAATTATTTGCTCTCAAGTCAGGGTGTTCTGGGTGCTGTTTTAGCATGTACCGTTCTCACCCCCCCCCCCCCCAGTGGCTAATGGAACTTCATTGAAGACTGTCCAGAAGCATGTCATGGTGGCAAGGCCTTCTAAAGATTCCAGGTCAGGATGACTCTTTAGGCAAGGTGACTAAGCTTGCTTTGCCCTGCTTGACTGACCTTGGATAATAAGGTGGTGTGAGGCCAAGTAAATGTGACTTCTACCATGCTGTAGCATGTGCTGCTGAATACTTTATAAAACGATGCTACGCAAGACGGAAATGTTAACACAAGAAAATTCCTTCTAATATTGGGTGCCTGTTTACAACAAGGGCACTCAAAATGGCCTCTGTTCTATATTTCAGTTACTTGCTGAGAGCAAGTAACTACCCAGTGCTTGATGCCTCTGTCTTTGGCTGGAAGTGATGCAATGGGAGGAGGGCTTAGTTCTATGAAAGATGCTCTGCTGTAGAAAAATAGTTAAATTAGATGTTGGTCTCTGAAAATTGACTTTCCGAAACTGGGGAATAAATAATATTACATTTCTTGAGCCTTTGTCTGAAGGGTCTTGGTACTTTAATTTATGCAGTAGGATTTAAGACTACATGAAATAAGAGATTATTGGGGGGCTGTGATTAATATATAATAGTGTTCAAAACCAATTGAAGTGTTTGCTGATGACTTTGATGCTGAATTCTGATGTTGAATCACAATAAACTTGACTAATGTTCAAAAGGAGACACACTAAGCTATATAAATAGTATGGAAGTATAAAGCATATGTCAGTTGCCTTGCAGGACTAGATAAAATGCTTCCAACTGTTTCAGGCCAAGGAAAAAAATTCCCTGCCAAGTTTTGTATTATTACTAACTTCTTGAACAGATTCCTCCCCTGTAAACAAAGTGTTAATTCTGGATAGCAGTAGAAGGCAAGGGCCAGATGGCACCAGAGTGTTACCTTAGCAACATGTAACTGTAAGGTCAGATGCATTCACCGCAGAACTTTCCTACAGCTTGTACCAGGTGAAGATTAATTGTTTTGGACTCAAGCAACCCTCCCATTCCCCACTTTGAAGACTTTTCTTATAGAGAATGTAATGTACTGAAGTCGGAGACGTCCAGATGGCAACATGCTTTATTAGCGAGTACATCACAAAGACAACATGGCGGGGCCGGGTCCCCTCTTACATTTCCCGGAACAACCTTATTCCTGATCAGGTCCAATCCTGGCCAGTTAAATTTCCCGCCACTGATCGTCATAGGCGGGCTGCGTTTGTCCCTTCCAGGCACCGCCCACAGGTGCGCTGTGCTGTACTTTCCAGGACAAATGCCAGACACAACAGAGAAGATATTAAAGAGCTAAACTCACTTCTGCCTCAGCAGTAGATAGCCAAGGACACCAAATGAAGCAGGCTAATCTGTTGGCATGCCAGTTCTCGGCTGTCCTACAAGAACAATCCATCTCATTTTCTGTTCTTTCGTCTGAAATGAGGAAGTGCTGTGGATTTTGATGATGCATGACTTCTCTCTGGATCATGGGATTGTGGTGGGTGACTGAGGTGGTGGAAATCATTGCAGTGGCGCAAGCTTGAAAGATTGCCCACCAAAGCGAAAGATAACTTGAGAAAGATTGCCTACCATAGAGTTCTTCAGTAGCTAGCTAGGTAGTTGTCCAGAGATTATCTTCTAATTTGCAGAAGCTTCTGGCACCATCTTGACTTTAATAAAGGTCACCAGCTACTTGAACTGCAATTTGCAACACATGGCCTGCTCTTCATTTTAATGGTGTAATGTCCATTTCTCCCTCTCCTTTCACATTTTAAAAATGTAAATAGGATTGATTAATTTTGGGTTTGAACCATCTGATAAAGACCCATGGTTCAAGCTATTATTGAGCCACAGGTGGCCAAGGTTAGCAGTTTAAGTAGGGGCTAGGGGAGAGAAAGATTTCAGGTTATGATAAGCAAATGTTCCGTATTATTCCTCCTCCCATTTGTACTTAATATTTTTGTCAAAAGCTTCAGCTTTGTGTAGTTCTGTAGTTTCATTTTCCTTGTGTGCATATGTGCATTTTAGATGCACAGTGTATAATATATTTGCAAATACATGTTTATGTGCATAATGCATGTATAATTTGGATTTATTAATACACAAATATTGAAAAATGCTTACATTTTATGTGGGAAATTTGGTTCAAGGGAACAAAATTATGCAAAAGTAACCTCTGGTTCAGCTTGTGCAACAGAGGAACAAAATAAAAAAAGGTTTTTTCAGGTTAAAAGAGTACGAATGAGAAACTTAATTAACCCTTATTTCAAAGAGTAATGCCTCACAGCAAGATTCCAAGTCTTGCTCACAGAGTTACTTGTTGGGGGGGAGATTTCAATGTATTTTAATAACCTCTCAGGTTACTTTTGAAAGTCCTGTAGAATGTAATCTTGTGCTTTCATATACCAGGTGAGTGCCCCCCCCGCCCTTTGCCATCATTTAAATGCTGCCACTTGACATGATTCTCATAATGATGTATGTGCAGATGAGATAGGATGCATATTAGATATACATTAGATAATATAAATCAATGCAATCAATCTATATATAATCTATATAATCCTATTGATTGCATTGATTTACATTGTATGGAATATGAATAACATAAACTAAAATTTAACATTTTTATATAAGTTCTTGTAGGCTCATCTTCAAGGTGTAGGCCATGACTGGACTGTTTGTTTTGATTTCCAGACTCCCATGAAGAAGACCCAAATGTTGATTGGTCAGTCAGGAGCCTCCTTCGCCAATGCTGTAAGTATCCCACTAATGTCACTTAGGATTGCTCTTTTGACTTATATTCAGCAATAAACAAAGTGTTTAAAATACCCAATGTTAATTCTATCTTCCAATAGCAACAGATTGATTGTACTGTAATATTTATTGGAACACTCTGTCTGGGGCTCTATATTCTTGGTGCCTGGAGGGGGCACACAGTGGGAGGGCTTCTAGTGTCCTGACCCCACTGATGGACCTCCTGATGACGCCTGGGGTTTTTTTGGCCACTGTGTGACACAGAGTGTTGGATTGGATGGGCCATTGGTCTGATCCCACATGGATTCTCTTATGTTCTCGTTTAAGAAAACAATAAATCCAATACAGCTTCAATGTTACATACAAACAAATTCAAAGCTTTATGAGGAAGTTATTTTTAAGAGATCAGCTGGTAAAAAACTTAAAAGTGGTCTTGCATATGCTTCTTACATTGTTTAAATTTCAGAACCCTGCCTAAGGTACTAGAAGCTGTTGACACACAAATTTTATCACACCCAAAGAACTGTGCATGATATGTTGCAGATATCACTACACATCTCACAATTTCAACAGAATTTGACATCCATGGAAGCTCACTGTCACTCTCCATGGCATCACTTGCCTTACTTGTTGGTTCTGTATCAGACTGATGATGATTATCTTACACCTTGGGAGAGGATTACCTGACCTGCCCAACCAATCACGTGAACTTGATTTTTTACATTTGGATTGAACATATATGAACATATGAAGCTGCCTTATACTGAATTAGACCCTTGGTCTATCAAAGTTAGTATTGTCAGACTGGCAGCGGCTCTCCATGGTCTCAAGCTGAGGTTTTTCACACCTATTTGCCTAGACCCTTTTTTGGAGATGCCGGGGATTGAACCTGGGACCTTCTGCTTACCAAGCAGATGCTCTACCACTGAGCCACTGTCCCTCCCATTGTGATTAGGTACTTGTTGTTCTGTTTCTCTTTCCTTGCCCAAGTTAATAAATTATACACAGGATCTCACTCAACTTGTAGGGTTAATCACTCAAACTTCATTCACATTTTATTATATTTATTTTATTCAGTTTGTAGCCCACTCTCCCCGAATCTGGCTCAGAGCAGGTGATAACATCCTATAAATATACAATTAAAACTTTCTAAATATATAATTACACAAAACCCATAAAAGCAGTAAAATAAATATGACAATTTCTGTACAAAATCAAAATGGCATAAAAAATTCATACAGGGTGTGCAGAATGACTAGGAAGGGGGGAGAAGAGAAGGTGAAGAAGGGACAGTGGGGGAGGCGAGACTTTAGTTTAGTCTATTGGCTAGGAGTCTGGTACTGACCTCAAACATAGGCCCGGCAGAACAACTCAGTTTTATAGGCTCTGCAGAATTGTACCAGGTCCCCTAGGGTCCTGATCTCTCCTCGAAGAGTGTTCCATTAGGGGCCAAAAAGGCCCTGGCCAGGGACAGTTAGACATACTGTGAGACAGGGACCACCAGCAGATTTTGATTACCTGAGCGTAACACGCTATATGAGACGTGACAGGATGGGTGGTCCCAAAGGTATGCTGGTCCCTGACTGTTGAGAGCTTTAAAAGTCAGCACCATAACCTTGAACTTGATCAGTCCTCAATCTGAAACCAGTGCAGCGGATAAAGCACTAGTTGGATATGCGCTGTAAAGGGTGTTCCTGTCAACATCCTTGCAGCTGCATTCTGGACCAATTGCATTTTCTGGATCAGCTTTAAAGGAAACCCTACATAGAATGAGTTACAGTAATCCAGCCTGGAGATGACCATTACATGAATCAGTGTGGCTAGATCAAAGAGTGACAGGTATGGGGCCAGCTGTTTAATCCGATGAAGGTGGTAGAATGGCAGCTTAACTACCTTTGTGACCTGGGCCTCCATTGAAAGGCACAGCCAGGATCACTCCCAGGCTCTTGACGGACAGTTCTGCTGTCAATGGCACCCTGTCAAGAGAGGGCAGTTGTTCCAGCCCCCACCACCTCCACAGGGCCTTCATCTTCAGTGGATTTAGTTTCAGTCAGCTCTGTTTTAACCAACTAACCACAGCCTCCAAACCCATGGCCAGATGTTCTGAAGTGGTCCGCAGCCAACCACATCAACAGATAGAGCTGGGTATCATCAGTATACTGGTGACACCCCAGCTCATGATTCCATGCCAGCTGGGCAAATGGGGTGTATAAAGTTGTTGAATAACACTGGGGATAGGATAGCCCTTAATGTGCTTGGGGCTTTTATAAGGTCAAACCCAACACTTTGAATTTGGCCTTGAGACAAACTGAGATGCAATGCAATTGACTTAAGAACAAAATTTTAGTATTATGAAGAAAAAGTGCCTGTTTCCACTCTTCCTGTGCATTCATAATTTCACATACTGCTAGATTGTAGCTTCATCTTACTTTGGTAAACTAAAGAACAGCAAAAACTTGTAGAGATGAAAACAATACATCTATTGTGGTTTCCCCACTAGTTCTACACTGGCCGACTAAGGTGGGACTAAGGTGATGCTTTGAACAGCCCTCATGGAGGGGGGGGATGGATGTCACAGTGGAGGGTGGAGAAGGTGGTAGGAACAGATAGTATGGATTAAAATGTCTGCCTTCAGTTTGCAGTCACTCCACTGTGCTGTCCCAGCCGCAGCAGCATCTTGACTGGCTGCTATCCTCACAACCACCTGGTGAGAAACAATTCCTTGGATGGCAACTGTAGCAGTCAAGCCTGGCAGAAGTTTCAGGAGCCATTTACCTTCCCAGTGTATCTGCAAAAGCAAGGCTACCAAACTTTCTACGCTGGCAAATATCTCAATCAGGTAAGGCTGGTACACTTTGTTCACATGCCCCAAAGGGTTTGAATCACAGCTCATGTTGTTTAGTAGCATATTTCCCAGCACACCTCCCTTTTGAAATCACACTCCTTGCCTTTAACTGGGGATTCCTCTTTGCTTTTTGTAGTACGGCGATCCCAAAGCAGGAGGTGTTCAGCATATCCCTGTGGGCTGGGACTACTGGCTAGGCCTGGTGAGTCTGTGACATTCTTCTTCTCCCTGAATTTTGCAGCTGAGAGGGTGGTGCGTTAGGTAGGCTGGTGGTTGTGGAGGACCTGGGATGTGTTCTCATTCAACTGGGAAGCTTGTTAGGCTGATACATAACAGCCACATTCAGACTTAGTGACAAATTGCCATTTGTTCTGTGAAGCATACAAACGCAGATGCTCCCATGCTCTTGTCCCTCCTTGTACACAGAATGCAATTGAAGGCATCCTGATTTGGGAAGCCTTCAATCAAACTCTAAAGTCCAAATGTTGGTGCATAAGCAAATAAAATTTTGCATCCTGGGTTTCATCCCAGTCTAGAATCTTGGTTTGTGGGAAGGAAATAAGCTCTGGTTTGTACCAGTGGCAGTATTTAAATGTTGCAGTGGACTGGCATTTAATTGAAGGCTTCCTTAAGAGGAAAACATTTGGTGGCCCATGTGAGGAGGGAGGGAAAGCACCAGTGTTGTTGTGCCCATCATAGATAAGCAGAACAAGGCAACATGTAGTCTTCTTTCCCATAAGGATCTTGAGAGAAGAGAAAACAGAAAACAGAAGAAGACTGTATTGCAGTATTAGAACCTTGGAATATTGTGTAGGGGGGAAGGAAATGGAACTTGGCTAGGAAATGGCTAGGACTTGGTTGGCTAAACTTGAAAGAAGCTTGCTTGTGAATAACTTTGGTGCATATGCCCAACAGGTGGGGAATTCCAAGTATTATAACTACACCCTTTCAGCCAATGGCCGTGAGGAGAAACATGGAGACCACTATGAAGAAGATTACCTCACTGACCTCCTTGTGAGTCTCTCCACATCTCCTTCCTGTGTTCCCACTGCCTGCAGCCCTCTGAGGCCTGAGTAATTCATGACCCTCTCCCACTCTCAACCTCTCTTTCTCTCCATCCATCCCCATCCCCTCCCTGCCACAGACAAACAGGAGCCTGGAATTCCTGCAAAAAACCTCTCGCTGTCCCTTTCTCATGGTGCTAGCCACACCTGCCTCACACTCTCCCTGGACTGCAGCCCCCCACTACAAGTCAGCCTACAGTACCATCAAAGCACCACGTACTGGAAGCTTCAATGTCCATGGCAAGGTGAGTGACAAAGCAGTGGAAGTGGGCAGTGGTCTTATATGGCTTGTAAGCAAGGCACTGTTAAGGCAAGGCAGGCCACCAAGGGCTTGTGGCATCCACGCTGTGACTGGGGATAACATGGTGAAAGTTACATCCCTTCTGTGGCATCCATGCTGCCCCATGTGAGGAGGGACTGCTCAGAATTCATGTTTCTGGGGATTGCTCAGAATTCTAGTTATAACCTGTAATTAGTAAATGGCTTAGAATCATAGAGTTGGAAGGTACCTCAAGGATCATCTAGTCCAACCCCCTGCACAATGCAGGAGTTTCACAAATACCTCTCCAACACATATATCCCCTGCTCCATTCCCAGGAGATGGCAAAATTCCATGCCTAACTGGTGTCCAGGATTCCTTGCCTAACTGGCGTGGAGAGAAATTGCTGACTGACCCCAAAGTGGCAAACAGCAGTTCCCTGGTGTGTAAGAAGGGGCCCCAAGAACTAAGCATTGATGCAACCCTTCCCGCCCCCCTTTCATGATCTGCCTGATTTGCAGAATTAGCATTGCTTAGGCCCCCCCAACATGTTGGCAGACATAAAATGAGAGGCAAGCTGTTAAAATCCACCAAGGATACTGGCAGTGCATCAGGTTCTGCCAGCAAGGAAGATGCTTAGCCTGTGGCACCTCTCCCCTCCCCCCCATCCCATGCAACTTCTCAGTGCAGGCTCTTCTAAGGTCACACCTGAGCAAGCTCAAGAACCAGTTATAAGACCCACTTCTTTGGAATGGCTTTTAGAGATCAGGATGAAATTAGGAAAAGGTGGTCCAATTCTGTTCTGGTTTAAATTTGTGTCCTGCTGTGGACAGGAGAGAGTGCTTCTGTTACAAGCTATAATTTTTTAAAGTTACCATCACATTATCTTTCTGCTGTACGCTGGTCTTTAATATGAGAATGTAAAGAATTTAAGTAACTTATGCAAGGTATTGTGAACACTTTGGCGTATACTATATATATGAAAAGTATGTAGGTGGCTGTGGAGATGTGAGGAGACAATGGTGGTGGTGTCTCTGACTGTGAAGAGGAGTCATGCCATAGTGGTGGAACACACCTTCTGCTTGTAGAGTATCTCAGGCATCTCCAGGTAAAGGATCTCTGATACCAAGCACTGGGATGGGGAAAACCTTTCTGTGCCTTGGGTCTTCCAGTCAAGAGTAGACAGTACTGCATGAGATGGACAGTGGTCCAAGTATAAGGCAATTTTGTGCATCTTGTAGCACCTCATGACATTTTCTGGCTGTGAAGAAAACATCTCTAATCATGATCTTGTTTGGCAGGACAAGCATTGGCTGGTGAGGCAAGCAAAGACTCCTATGTCAAACACATCCATTGAGTTCCTGGACAATGCCTACAGGAAGCGGTAAGAATGGATTCAGGATATTTAGGGTGCTCTTTTTTGGAACAAAAGGCCAGCCCAGCTATACCAGCAAATGAGGGCAGCAGACACCAAATTAGACAGAAGTGGATTTCTTTTACCCACTTAAAGATATATCAATATATCTGATTTTTCCTCTATATTGGATATATATATGAACTCCTGGGGTGCCAAAAACTTTTGAGCCAGCCCTATTGGAGCAACAGAGAGACAAAGTTAGTGGGAGCATAATATGCACAAAGAGATAAGGAGAGGATCAGAGACAGTGTCCTTTTGGCTACTGTTTAAAGAATTTGGGTAGAAAGAGGTTATAACTGATACCCCTTTAAAAACTTTTTAAAGTTTTAACACCCAAAAAAGCTTTGTTAAGTTTTTAACACTCATGAAACTGTAACGGAAAGTAAAGCCACAGTGTCAGGCCTAATATGGCAACCTGAACAATTCTAGACAAGGTTGCCACCTGTATCTGTGGCCAGACAAGACTAAGTATTGGACTTGGACACAAGAGACTCAGGCTGAAATCCTCGCTTGGCCTTAAAATTTGCAGGGAGACCCAGGGGCAGTCACTTTCAGAAATATCTGGATGCTTAAACAGGGTGCCCGTTCCGTGCATGCAGTCGGAAACTTCTTGCAAGAAAGGCAGGATGCAAATATAGTTCATTTTACAGTTTATATAGTACTTTGACTGGGAGAATTTCCTCTCGGTCCCATTTTGTAGGTGGAGACAGAGGCTGAGAAAGAATGACTTAGAAAAGGCCACACAGGGAGTTCAAAGGGCAGATGTGGAGCCTAGGCTCAGGTCAAGTCCAGTGTTCTCATTGTCTTAAAAAATGAAACACCAGAGTAGTGGTCACTTGGCTTGGATCCAAGAACAAATAATGAACAGATGGACATTGGTCTGACCCAGCAAGGCAATGCTTGGTACTATATCTAATTCTGCAGTGTTGGCCCATGTGCAAATAGTAAGTCACTACAGTGGGGCCAAGATGAAGGGGGATGAGTCTGCACATCTGGGAGAACCCCTTAGCTTCCCTTCTCCTTAAGCCCCACATTGGGATCAAATAAACCTTTAAAGGGCCTGCTGTGCATCTGGCGTACACTGTAGGCTGGTAGGTTGTAAAATTCAAGCATAATATTGCCTGAAGTTTTGCAAGACTTAGGGCACACTTTTGGGTTGCCCTAGCAACCTGACTAAATCCTGAAGCTTTAAAGATCTGCCCTCAAGAGTACAGAACCTTCTGCCAAGGCCCAGTGCTTGGCCGAGGGCAGTGCATTCTGCAGGTAAGCCCCATTGTCGGAGGGCTGTCATTTTGGGATGCAACAGCAAACAGTCATCAAGGTCTAGCAACATGATCTTAAAAGCCTTTGGCTGTCATTTTTTTTTAGGTTGCCTCAGCAACCAAGCAAATGCCAAGGACAGTTACGAAGAGGGGGAAGGGAAGAGGAGCCTCACCCATGCAGTTTGTCATGAATCATCTACTTGTTTTGTTATTTTTGTTACTGTGGGAGCATGGAATAAGCAATATGACCACACAGCTGCCAAATACGTGTGAATGCCATATAAGCAGTGTTCAGACTGTCTGGGTTGGGAAAAGAGGAGTGGGTCAAAATATCCTGTTAATGTAATGTGTGAGTAAATCTATACTGAGGCAGATAGCTATGTGTGTCTCTCTGGTTGCAGGTGGCAGACTCTGCTGTCTGTGGATGACATGGTGGCAGCAGTGGTGGGTCAGTTGGAGTCTCTGGGCTTGATGAGCAGCACATACGTGTTCTATACCTCCGACCATGGTTACCATGTTGGTGAGCTGCAAACTACTCCTATCTAGATATCCTCTAGCAGGTGGTGTGTGTGCATCTATGAGGAATGGTAGCATTAGAGAAGAAAAAGCTTTCTCTCTTTTTCATTAGGGAACTGGTGGGACATCAGTCATGCAGTTGTAATGTGAAGTGCAGCAGCATGTAAATGGAAAGTTTTAAGTGCTTTTAAAACCCGCTAGTCTGAGTGGAAAGTAAGGATGTACTTTATTCTCGCATTAAAATCTATGGGATTTAAAAGTACATACTTCTGGCTGGCTCATACCCAAGTGGTTCAAGTAAGCTTTAACCCAAATGTAATGTAGTTAAATGTGAAGCACATGCCAAATCATGCTGGTGCCTTTTTACTCATTGGCTGCAACTCTGCAAATTGGGAGCAGGTTGCATTCTTAGTAAATACTCTGCGTGGTTTTCATTTTACCTGTGTAAATAAAGGGGGCTTACTTGGGTGTGCAGTTAAATCAAAGCTTAAAAATTAAGGAAAGCATCCTGGAATATGATAAGGTGGCAGAAAGCCCCTAAATTCTCACCCATAATTGCCCTCTCATAGGTTGGGTAGAACTGGTTCTGGGCATCTGGGGCTAAGTAAAGAGCCAAAGAAAGTTGCTGAGTGGAAAATCCATATATGAGAATTAGGAGTATGTATTAAATATATATATATATATATATATATATATATTTCCAAGCATCCTGACCATCTTTCCATTGATGTTACCTTTGGAGGTAAAAATCAACAAGGACTTACTTGACTTTGCAGGTCAGTTTTCCCTGCCCATCGACAAGCGGCAGCTTTATGAGTTTGACATCCGGATACCATTGCTTGTGCGAGGCCCAGGCATCAAACCAAATCAGACCCGTCTGGTAAGTGTATCACTTCTCATCTCTTCCCAACCCCTCCTTACCTTGGGCTAAAGGTCTCAGTTGGAGGTGTCAATAGCTTTTCATGAAGAAGTTCCCAGTCTGGATCCTCAGGACTCCCTGTTAAAATGATTTCCAGCGGCCCGGTGGAAAAACCCTTTTTCAAACCAAGGCCAGTTGGAATAGACAACAATGGGTGAGAAGGAACCTGTGATCTGCCTTTGTATAAGACAGCTTCATATGCCTGTATGAATGTAAAGGATGTCTTCCAAATCTCTGATTGGCCTTCTTCAGTGATGCACATACGCTGAATGGTTATTACAAACATGATCTTTATCTCTGCTACTGTGAATGTTTTATGAGCAAAACTAAGGTAGGTTTTGTAGTGATAAGCTGGAAGCTTACAGATGCTAAGATTGATGCCTTATGAGCTAGTGAAAACTTGTATTAGAATTCTTAAGCCTGATATGTCAGCTTTCTGCAGGAGCTGTTGCCATGAGGAAAAGCCTTCAGTTGTGTTTTATCAAGAAGGATTTTTTATATTGAGTTGAATGGTCTGTGTTATTCTGTAATTTTTCCTCTCCAGGAGCCCATCCTCAATATTGACCTCGGTCCAACCTTCCTGGATATTGCAGGAATCAATATCTCTCAGACTCACATGGATGGACAGTCCTTCCTGCCCCTGCTGGTAATAACTTTCCCATGACTTCATTCTAGAATGTTCTGGGCAGCAAACAAGAGAGTCATTGTTAGGAAACCTATAGACTTGTGGTTTTCAAATTTTACGCTTTCTAAGGGACTGTTCTCAAAATAATCCTACATGTCTGTTTGGGCAGAATCTGTTTGGGAATAATGCTTAGGAGTTCAGAGAACAATGATGTAGGTTTTCTTTAACTGGTTAAAGAATGGTGTCTGAGAGGGAGGGATAGACTATAAGAGGTTAAAGGCAGAATTGTCATGGCAGAATTCTGCCCTTTAGTGAGAATGGGGAAAGAAGCTAGAATTCTGTTTTAAAATGTTGTATGTCACTTGGAGGATATTATGGTCAAAATTAAATACAAATATAACAATTTTTTGTGCTGTTGCACCACCTGCCATGGAATCCCTGTGTGTTGTGAGAAGGTATTGGGCAGTAATATAGTTGGATGTAAGTTTGTCTATCATCACTGAATTTCCAGGGACAAAGTCTGAAAAGCTCTGCTGTAGATTCAACTCTCAAACAGGCAGTTACTTGCTAGAGAATATTCTTCCTTATCGCTACCAGTCCTGTTCTTAAGGGTGCATGGATTGGGCCAGAACTTCTCACATAGATTAAACTGTAGGATGGCAAGTTTGGGATGTCATGGTGGAAAGCAAGGGAAGGGCAATGTTACAGCTGGGATGCTTCTTCATGCACATGTCTCCTTTGCTGTAGGTGAACAAGACACACAACAGTAGCTGGCGATCTGATTTCCTGGTGGAGTACACTGGAGAGGGCAGTGATGGCAGAGACCCCCATTGTCCTAGTTTAGGAGCAGGGGTATCGGTGAGTATTCCTACTGTTAATTCACAGGGCTGCATTTACTCTTCGTTTGGGGAAAAACAGAGCTTCTGCGATGATAAAAACTGGATTATTTATTTATATCCTGCCTTTCTCTCCAATGGGACCCAAAGTAGCTTCCATCATTCTCTCTTCCATTTTAGCCTCACAGTAACCCTGTGAGATTGATTAGGCAGACAGTGTGATTCGCCCAAAGTCACCCAGCAAACTTTTATGGCAGGATTTGAACTTGAGTGTTCCAGATCCTAGTCCAACACTCTTAATCACTATTGTGAGGGTATTATTATGAGGATAAAATGGAAGAGTTGAGAGTGATGTAAGCTCTTTTGGGTCCTCATTAGGGAGAAAGATGGGGTATAAATGAATGAAATAAATAAACACATTGTTACCAAGAGCTCAGTGCCAGATGTTTACAAAGCTTTTAGAGTTTTTATAGAGTTCCAGTAGCTGATTATATAGCATAAGGAGCTACCCCTTAAAGCTACCCTATAACATGTTCTCAACAGTTAAACTTCTCAGAGTCAGCCTGTTCCTCAGTTTTGTTTTCTGTTGGCTTAGGTAGCCTCAGTTCAGAAGTAAAATTAGGCTTTGTTTATAAAAAGGATGGTTTGGGTCAGGAACCACCCACATATCTCCAGCCATCCCTTTAATTAATATAACCTTGTTTTTCCAAACAAAAACGTTGTGCCTGTAGAACATGCAAACCCTAATATTTTCTTTCCGCCACTCTGTCATCAGGGGTTTTACTCTAAGGACTCACTAGGTTTAACATTTGCCTATGCAAAGTGGAGTTTGTTCCCAGCCCTTCCTGTAATTTTCATACATGCCAAGCTAGCCTTCCCAGTTGGCAGACGCTATGCTCTTGGCCTCTTTTCTGTCAGTGTCTTGTACCCTTGTAAATTTATAGTATACCAAGGAAATAAAACAGATGCAATTACCCCAGATCATCTCCCACTCTGTGTTCCACACACTCTCATGCCAGTGCAATTAAAGTTTTTGTTTTGTGTTATTTATTTAACGTATATTCAGCTGTTTCCTCATCAAGTAGTGCTCAGGGTGGCTAGGGAAGGAAATCTCTCCTCTTTTGTATTAATCCAGATATCTTCCAAACATTTTGAAAAGGGATTAGAGGGATGATGTTTCAGCCCTCTGGGTGGGACTAGGCAAGTCATGTGATTTTTTTTCAACCAATGGTTGAGCTAAGTCCAGTGTTTGTGAGCAAGGGTCCAGGGGTGGGGAGTCTTTACCTAGGGTCGTTTGGGAAACACTTGTTGACAAGGATGTTTTAGGGTGTTTCAAATTCTTGGCTAGATGCTAGTTTTTTGTATAAACTGTTTTGCTCTTTTTTTCTACTCTAGCATTGCTTTCCGGACTGTGTGTGTGAGGATGCCTTCAATAACACCTATGCCTGTGTGCGCACATTGAGCCCCGTCAGTTTGCAGTATTGTGAGTTTGCAGATACTCAGGTGAGCTTGGCCACCTTCTGCATACCCCCCTTTCCTTCTTAATGGAGGTTTTAATGAGCTAGGAATTCTGTACTGCAGTTGACACATTAGCAGTCAGGCAGTCTTTCAGAGCTGTCCATCTTGAAGGAATCTGTTTTCCCATCATCCCAACCAATCACAAAGTAGTGAGCTAGCTTACATATTTCCCCAGAATTCTTCATCAGGCTGGATGTTCTATAGGGAAAAAAAGTGAACTGGAGGCGGGCAGAGAGAAAATATTTCTGGTCATAACGAAAAAGCCCCATTTCATAGCAGTCTTAAAATGGAAGACATCTTAGTACCAAAGTGAGCTTCAGTTTAACTCCATGTATCTGAAGTGCTATCAAGTCATAGCCAACTTACGGCAACCCACTAGGGTTTTTAAGAAAAGACACAGAGGTACTTTGCCATTGCATGCCTCTGTATAGTGACCCTGGGCTACATGTCTGCTTGGCTTCTGAAAGCTGATGAGACTGGGCTAGCCTGGGCCATCCAGGTCAGGGCCAGTGAACTACTAGCTTTGACAAATTAATGCATAGGGGGGGTTATTTATTTTGCTTTTCTGTCCTGACAGCCTTTGGTGCAACTTAAAAGATATGTGTGTTGTCCCCAGCACCATTTCATCTTAGGGTTGCAGAAATCTCCCCCCCTCCTTTTTTTCATCATTACAGTTTTGTAATTGTGAAAATATTGTCCTAAGTGGGAGAGTTAATGAAGTACAGGAAAGGAAAAAAGGAGTAATTAAATTCCCTTCCCCAGAAGAAAGAACATGATTAAGCAACCCTTCACCAGTGCCCAGAATAAGCAGCAAGTTAATTAAGCATGAATAGAAGCTGCTTTCTTTTTTTAAAAAAGCAACTCTAATTTCATTCTTGCCTTGAAATGCCCCCACAGAAAGCTTCAGTAATGCTTTGCCAGCCTGTGGTGCAATTGCATTTCAAGTGGTGGTGGGGGAATTGCTCCATCACATCTGAAAAGTCAAATAAAAACACTAGAACATAATAAATGTGACAATGATGTAATCTGGATTTTTCTTTTAAAACAACTGGATGAACACCTATTCCAGAATAGATAGCTTGTGTGGAAGCATCCATGCTCTCCAACACTCTTCCACTTGTCCATTTTAAGATGCTACCAATAGCAAGTTTGGCTTTTCTGTCATCTCCAGGAACTGTTTTTCTTTTTTTATTCCTAACTCTACATCCAGCCTGATCAAGAGTTGGGAACCTGAGAGATTTATCATTTTTTTTGCAGGGAGGGGGGAGAGTTGGGAGTAGAAAGCACCATAAAGTCACAGCTGATTTATGGCAACCCCATTGGGGGGTGGAGTTCAAGGCAAGAGATGCTTGGGGGTGGTTTGCCATTGCCTGCCTCCACATCATGACTCTGGTATTCCTTGGAGGTCTCCCATCCAAATACTAGCCAGGTCTGACCTTGCTTAGTGTCCAAGATCTGATGAGACTGGGCTTAATTGATCATAATAAAAGGCTTTATATGAGAAATGGATTTTGGATCCCCTCCTATAGAATAGAATACCATGGCTACTTGCTTTTTCAGTTTGTCTGCTAGAGGTTTCCTGCTCTCAAGCATTCTGGAGGATATTCTAGGATTCCCTCAGAGTGCTGAATAAGCCCACTGGTCCTTGTCTTCTGTCTTGTGTGAAAATAACCCTTTCCTCTAACTCATTGTAATGACTATATGAAGCTTCAGTGAAGTCAGACTATTGGTTAATTGAGTTCAGTATTGCTTACTTTGATTGGCAGCCCCTAAGATCCTTTTTTAGTTAGACAGCAGAAAGGGAGCTTGGGTCTTTCAGCATGCAAAACATGTGCTCTGTTACTGAACTGTGGTCTCCTTAATTTTGTGTGTGTGTGTGTGTGAAGATCTGTTTGGAAAACTTGTCAGTATTTACTGATCACTACTTTGCTGGCATTTTGAAGAAGATAAGAAAATATTGGATGTATACCATGCCCTACACAATGAATCTCAGAGTGGCTTACAATCTCCTTTACCTTCCTCCCCCCCACAACAGACTGGGGCTGAGAGAGCTCTCCTGGAAGCTGCCCTTTCAAGGACAGCTCTGCGATAGCTATGGCTGACGCAAGGTCATTCCAGCAGGTGCAAGTGGAAGAGTGTGGAATCAAACCCGGTTCTCCCAGATAAGAGTCCGCACACTTAAACACTACACCAAACTGGATCTCTTGAGAAGACTGATAATTGCTAGAGTTCAGTTAGTCCATTCCATGGGGAAGCTTAATTCAGCAACACATAAGCATTGATCTCCAGAAAACATGATTTTAGAAAAGCTGCTTCATATAGGTATGTACTGGGCTTGGTTTTTCAACCCATGCAACTTCTTTGGGCTAGTACATTGATTTAGGTGAAAAAGAAGCTTGACCACATGAAGTTGCCTTATACTGAGTGAGATTACTGGTCTATCAAACGTTGTAGTGTCTGTTCTAAGTGGCAGTAATAGTTCTCTGGGGTCTTAGGTAGAAGTCTTCAACACCCACTACCTGATCCTTTTAACTGGAGATGCTGGGGGCTGAACATGGTACCTTCTGCATGCTAAGCAGGTGGTGTATCACTGGGCCACAGCCCACCCCCTGCAATGGAGTGAGCATGAATGAGTGCCACAGCCCCTCTTTGATGCTGAAGCTCTCCCTGTATTTTGACCATGACAAACAGGAACTTCATTTATGAAATTAGTACTTCCTTGGATGGGCATCGCCATGATCTTTGCTTGCTATTCTGTATTTGTTCAAAACCATCTTTCTTTCTTCACCTCCATCCCTGAAGGTTGTTTGTGGTGAGACTGTAGCTTCCATTTGGGGAGGAAATCCTGACTCATGTCCTCTTTTGCAGGCTTTTGTAGAAGTTTATAATCTGACTTCAGACCCACATCAGCTCCTCAATATAGCCAAGACTGTGGACCCCTCACTGCTGGAGCAGATGAACCAGAGGCTGATCAAGTTCCAGGCTTGCTCCGGGGCCAGCTGCCGCTCCTAGGGAGCCTCCATGATGCTCTCACTCAATGACTGTGCCAAGAAACCTGAGAAATCTCTATTCTTTAGCTGACTTTGTGCTGGCTTTATGTTGTGGATTTCTTGGGTAGCAAGCCCAGGTCAGCTGACAGTTTTGTTGATGAGACTTGATACCAAGAGGATGGGGTGGTGAGCTGGATGAGTGAGTGGAAAGTTCTGTGCCTTGTTTCCCCCTGGACCTGATGTCATTTCCTGTTGCCACTTGTTCCGCTGCTCATCCACATCCTTTTTTTGCATCTGGGACTGGCAGGCCAAACAGCTCCATTCAGTGGACTAGATATGATCCAATAATCATCCGTTGCTGATCCTTACTCTAAACAGTAATTCATAGCCAGATAACTGAAGGATAGCCTTACCCTTCTTTCCACAGGATGAGGATAGGTTCATTTTCTCATTTAACCAATAAATCCAGTTCCCAATAGTTACTGGATTATTACCACCACCACTGTATTTTCTTCTCTTTTCCTAAGATCTGAGTGTCCTTTCTCAGTTGTTTGGTCCTGCCTTTCCTCTGTCCTTAAAAGTTTTGATTCAAATGCTGTATAGCCTATGGTGGCTCAGGAAGCTGCTATTTGATCCCACCTGTGACTTTCTGTGTTAGTGCTGTGAAAATAAATGGAATAAAGAACTTTTTATTAGGAATGAATCTTTCTTTAACATTTGCTGAACCAGCTTCTGCTCTGAACACAAGAAAACAAAAGCCAGACATGATTTCTTCTACTAAAAACTGAAGATCTGCCAAAGTCTCTTCTCTATGTTCTGCCTGTGATCTAAGGATGTAAGATAATTTTCATAGGGACAACATGTTTCATCCCTGTTTCCACTGTTAACACCCCTAAGGAAAGGGATAAAGACTGCCATGTTTAACAGACTTGTAAACAAAAAATAAAGAATGAATGTTAGAGCGTACAGGGGAGCAGCAGTTGATAAAGGACTACCAATCGACCGTGTATTGTTTGGGAAGCATAAATATTTGGGAAGCAAGGTTTGAAGAATATGGAGGACAAAACTGGTCATTATAGAAAGTCTCTCTGGTTTCCGAGCCACATTTCAATGCACATTCCTCAGTGACTGCTATAAATTAATCTACATCTTAGTAGTAGCGTCTCTTTGCTTCTGTCCATTTGAAATATTTGGAATCCAAATAGCCCATGAGGTGTAACCAATGTGGTGTAGTTAACAGTGTAATACTAGTACCTGGGAGACCTGGATTTGAATTCCCACTTGAGCCATGCTCACTGGGTGAACTGTTGGTCATGCAGTCACTCTTAGACTAATCTACCTCATAGGGTTGTTGTGAGGATAAAATGGAGGAGAGGAGAACAAAGTAAGCTAGTTCGGATTCCCATTGGGGAGAAAGGCGGGGTATAGATGAATAAAATAATTTAAATTCATTATTTAATGAATAAAAGGGATCATTTTCTTGAGAACTGATAAAGGCATTTTGTTGGGCCATGGTACATTCACATTATGCTACTTGCAATCAAAAATGCAGGCCGACTGGCTAGATCTGTGTTAGGTATCAGGCAGTTATGCCTGAAAAGATGTTTTTCCTTAGTTCCCTATCCCATTTAATATAAGATTGCAACAACGTAAAATAAAAGGCAATATGAGTATGCAAGAAAATACATAACTGCTTACACACTGTAGATCCAGGTGGGTGGCCATGTTGTTTAAAGCAGTAGAACCAAGTTAAGAGTCCAATGGCACCTTTAAGACCAATAAAAGTTTATCCAAGGTATGAGCTTTTGTGTGCAGGCACACTTCCACTGATGCATAGAAGTGGAAGTTAGCAGTTCACATATATAAGCAGATGCCTATATGCTATATAAGAGTACTTTTATATATTAGTTTTCTAATTTGACATATTTATTGCTCCGTTGTTTTCCTCTGTAATTAAATCCAAACATATTGTGAACAATAACCTTAGCTTGTTATTACTATTCAGCCTTTGCATATGTCAAAACATCTTCATTAAGTTGTATGCTAATTTGCTGTTCACCTATGTAGAGGCATCTGCCTATACACAGTATAGTAAGCAAAACAAAAATTACACATTTCTACCCCCCTGGAAGCTTGTGGGGGGAGACATCAGATTAACAGGAGAAGCAGGCAAGGCAATGGTAAAATGAAATTTTGTAAATGTTACTGATGTAAAAATTCACTGCAACTCAAGAAAAATGAAAATTCTTACAAAATATCCATCCTTCCTGTAACTACCTGACCATAAAACATGTATATAAGCATTTTTGAAAAATGCTGAAACTGGGACTTTAGTAAGTCCTTCAAGTGGGAACGTTTCAGTTGGGCATTACCTATCTTGAGATAAGACAAACATGCCATAGTTAGGATTTGCTAAACTGATTGGCACTGACAATATGTTTGATCATGTGGGGGAATCAGATGTGCCCATAATTACTATATGGTCCCCATGGGTCCACACTCTAGTTTATAGGGTTGTGAATTTTAAAATGGTTGATCTGTGGTGAGTGTGTTAGTAGACAGAACCATCTGGGTAACAAGTGGGGCTTAATTGGTCAGTGTGAGGGATCCATGGATGAGGAAGTAATTTCTCCAGCTCAAAATGCCAACTTAATAACATATAATATGAAACTCAAGTACATTGTGAGCTGGTAAAATAATTGTTGACACTCCTCATCCATTATCTCTGCAATCTATATGCCTGACTTTCTGTTATTTACAGTGGAAGGTTTTAGGATGTGGAAAGATGCTTGCCACTGTGTTATTGATGAAACTACGAGCACATGATGCTTATGAAGCATTTATTTGTTGTATTGTTGCATGGCTTTTCAATGCCAGTGTTTTCTAAGTTGTGTGTGAAACCCAAAATAAATCATAAAATGACAAAGGCTGGAGAAAAGGCATGATAAAGACGTGCCTGGCCACCTCTTCTCCTCCTCCCACCTTCTCTAATAGAATCCCAGATCTAAATTGACTGAGCTGGTTCTCTGGATACACTTAAGCATCACTGTGTTTTTGTTTTTAAAAAGCAGGTAAGACTTCTGAAGCTTACTCATTTGGGCAGCATACATTCCTCTAAAATCTTTCTGGAATACCAGTATAATATTTATAAGCTTGAGAAGACTAATGTATCTGTATTTACATGAAAGAAAGATGACCCTGAATGTAAGATAACCTTCTGTATGTAAGATAAAGCTGTTATACCCAAATATATATGTTGCATGGTATATTAAGGGGTGTCATTCCTTCAGAGATTTTTGCATACTTATCAATTATCCCCGTATGACAGAGTTAGCCACTATTGAGTTTGTGTAAGCTGAGGTAACAGTGGAACTCAGGATCTCACAGCTCATGTTTTTAGTGCCTTAAGGCAGCATCTTATTGCTGTTTCTTCTCACTTTGTCCTTTCTGCTGTCACATAATCCTAGCATCTGAGACGGATTTTATCAGCTTTTCTGCTGGACCAAGGAGAAAGGACAATCTCAGGAGACTGCCCTCCTCACTGTGATTGCCATCCTTCTAGTGAGTCAAAGGGGTCATAGTGTTGTAAAGTGTTCAAAACATTTTACTTGTCAATAATTTACTTTGTCAATAATCCAGCCTGGTACAGTAAAAAAAAAAAAGTGTTGCTGCACCTGTACTGAACATCGAGGGCTGAGAGAGAATTGTGTGCTTAGGGCCTAGCTCATAGCATTGGAGAGAGTAGCCTTAGCCACTTCCTGGTTCACAGCTGAGCCATTCACCAGGTTTCTTGAGCATTGTAAGAGAATGGGGTGGGTAAAGTGGCAATGTTGGTCTCTTCATATTCCTCTGTACTCTTTCCCTCATCCTCACTTTCTGCTGTTTCTGTTTGACACATCCGTATAGGATATGCAAATCCAAAGTACAGTGGAGTTTTGTGCTTGCCCCACAATCCCAGGCCACCATTTGCATGGGAGCTGGCACCAAGGTGGTAGAGTGAAGCTGTGTTTCTTCTCCCAAGATGGTAAGGTTGCCGTTATTCCACTTTCTGCTATTATTTTGTGAATTTGTCCTGAGAAGAAAGACGCAGAACAGAGAGAGAACTTGCTGATGGGAAACAGTTATAGAAGGGTTGCCAATCCCCAGGTAGGGGCAGGGGATCCCCTGGTTTGGAGGCCCTCCCCCCGCTTCAGGGCCATCAGAAAGCGGGGTGGGGGGTTATCTGCTGGGCACTTATTCCCTATGGAGACCGATTCCTATAGGGAATAATGGAGAATTGATCCATGGATATCTGGGGCTTGGACTGTTTTTTGAGGTAGAGGCACCATATCAGCAGCATAGCTGCCAGTGTCTTTCCTACAAACACCCTCCAAGTTTCAAAAAGATTGGACCAGGGGGTCCAATTCTATCAGCCCCCCCAAAAGCTGATGAATTATTTCCAATGCAGGGAAGGCATTTAAAAGGTGTGTGGTACCTTTAAATGTGATGGCCAGAACTCCCTTTGGAGTTCAAGTATGCTTGTCACAACCTTTCTCCTGGCTCCACCCCCAAAATCCCCAGATATTTCTTGAATTGGATTTGGCAACCCAAGGTTATAGCTAGCAAGAGATTCTGCTGTGAACACATCTGTGTAGGGATGGGATCCATCCTGGCCTGCATTATATTAATTGATTGGTAACTCATTCTCAAATGTACACTACAGAGCTCTTTCAAGTAGTCTGTAAATAACTGCACAAGTGTACATTCAGGACTGACATGACAAATTTAATCCCAGCAAGATTTTAAAAAGTCCTTTAGCCATGCAGAAACTGTTTTCTGTACTGCGGTGTTGGTTTATACTAGTGCTAGAATTGTTTTTACACAGAGAAGTACATATTCTGTCAGTTTGCGTAGGCACTGATCGAGCTTGATATTAAGAGAGAACTGTGATAGGTCTCATGTCACAACTGTTAAGTGTTGAGGACTTGCAAAAATGCCCATCATTATGATCATAGATTCAGGTGGATAACTGTGTTGGTCTGAAGCAACAGAACAAGGTTTCAGTCCAGGGGCACCTTTAAGTCTAACAAAAGTTTAATTCTGGATATAAGCTTTTGTGTGCATGCACGCTGCCCATGAACATGAAAGCTTATACCCAGAATTAAACTTTGTTGGTCTTAAAGGTGCCGCTGGACTCAAACTTTGTTCCATCGTTCTGATGACTGGAGTGTGTATGGAAGGAGTGTTTGCATATTGCTCGAAGCTCTGGATGTTAATGCATTTCTGCAAACTCCAGAAAGAGTCATATCACAGCGCGTTTGTGAAATTTCTACCTGTAAGGACCAAAGGCAACTAACATCAGTGTTGGACAGTTGGTGGGGGGCTTTCTGTGGGCTAATTTAAGACAATTTCAAAAAATGCACTTTCCTTTTCTCGTTGGTAGGGTGACCATAATGTCTGAAGGCCAGCCACAAACACTGGGGAAGGGGGGGGGGTGCGTGCGCGCGGAGCGCGCGCCCGCCGCCGGAAACAGGAAGTGACGTCACTTCCGGTGACGTCACTTCCGGTGATGTCATGCCACCACCGGAAACAGGAAGTGGCGTCACTTCCTGTGACATCATTTCCCCCGCGTCACCTGCCGGAAACAGGAAGTGACTTCACAGCACTTCCTGTGACGTCCCCAAAAATCCCCCAAATATCACCGCCGGAAACAATTTTGTTCTTAAATCCTGTATATACTTCATCAGTATATGGGATAAGGCACTTTCTCAACTGTGCTGCATAATGCAGCCTATTTATTTTGTCCTGTTGGCTCTGTTGGCTCTATGAAGTAAATACAGGATCTGAGAACAAAATTGCACTAGAAGACACAAACACAAAGCTCCCTTACACTGAATCAGTGCTTGGGTCCACCAAAGTCAGTATTGTCTACTCCAGTCACAAACACAAAGCTCCCTTACACTGAATCAGTGCTTGGGTCCACCAAAGTCAGTATTGTCACATAAGAGAAGCCCTGTTGGATCAGGCCAGTGGCCCATCCAGTCCAACACTCTGCGTCACATAAGAACATAAGAGAAGCCCTGTTGGATCAGGCCAGTGGCCCATCCAGTCCAACACTCTGTGTCACATAAGAACATAAGAGAAGCCCTGTTGGATCAGGCCAGTGGCCCATCCAGTCCAACACTCTGTGTCACATAAGAACATAAGAGAAGCCCTGTTGGATCAGGCCAGTGGCCCATCCAGTCCAACACTCTGCGTCACATAACAACATAAGAGAAGCCCTGTTGGATCAGGCCAGTGGCCCATCCAGTCCAACACTCTGCGTCACATAACAACATAAGAGAAGCCCTGTTGGATCAGGCCAGTGGCCCATCCAGTCCAACACTCTGCGTCACATAAGAACATAAAAGAAGCCCTGTTGGATCAGGCCAGTGGCCCATCCAGTCCAACACTCTGTGTCACATAAGAACATAAGGAGGGAGGGAGGGAAGGAAGGAAGGGAGAAAGGGAGGGAGGGAAGAAGGGAAGAAAGGAAGGAGGGAAGGAAGGAAGGGAGGGAGGAAGGGAGGGAAGGAAGGAAGGAAGGAAGGAAGGAAGGAAGGAAGGAAGGAAGGAAGGAAGGAAGGAAGGAAGGGGGAGGGAGGGAGGGAAGGAAGGAAGGGAGGGGGGAGGGAGGGAGGGAAGGAAGGAAGAAAGGAAGGAAGGGAGGAGGGAGGGAAGGAAGGAAGGCAAGGGAGTGAGGGAAGGAAGGAAGAAAGGAAGGGAGGGAGGAGGGAGGGAAGGAAGGAAGGGAAGGGAGTGAGGGAAGGAAGGAAGAAAGGAAGGAAGGGAGGAGGGAGGGAAGGAAGGAAGGGAAGGGAGTGAGGGAAGGAAGGAAGGAAGGAAGGAAGAAAGAAAGGAAGGAAGGGAGGGAGGGAGGAGGGAGGGAAGAAAGGAAGGCCGCCCCCCGCCCCCCCCCGCTTTCGGCCCCCTTACCTTATTCCAGGGCGGCGGAGTCCAGCGGCGGCGGGGAGTCCTGCGGCGGCGGCCTCGCGGCGAGGGAGGGAGGGAGCTGCCGGCGCTGGCCTCTGGAGGCCTCCAGGGACCAGCGCCGGCTGCTCCGCGGCTTCCCCGCGGCCTCCGCTGGTCCCTGGAGGCCCTCCAGAGACTCTGGAGGGCCTCCAGGGACCAGCGGAGGCCGCGGGGAAGCCTTCGCTGGCCGGCGCTGGTCCCGGAAGGCCTTCCAGAGGCTCTGGAAGGCCTTCCGGGACCAGCGCCGGGTGCCCCGCGGCCTCCGCTGGTCCCTGGAGGCCCTCCAGAGACTCTGGAGGGCCTCCAGGGACCAGCGGAGGCCGCGGGGAAGCCTTCGCTGGCCGGCGCTGGTCCCGGAAGGCCTTCCAGAGCCTCTGGAAGGCCTTCCGGGACCAGCGCCGGGTGCCCCGCGGCCTCCGCTGGTCCCTGGAGGCCCTCCAGAGACTCTGGAGGGCCTCCAGGGACCAGCGGAGGCCGCGGGGAAGCCTTCGCTGGCCGGCGCTGGTCCCGGAAGGCCTTCCAGAGGCTCTGGAAGGCCTTCCGGGACCAGCGCCGGGTGCCCCGCGGCCTCCCCGCGGCCTCCGCTGGTCCCTGGAGGCCCTCCAGAGACTCTGGAGGGCCTCCAGGGACCAGCGGAGGCCGCGGGGAAGCCTTCGCTGGCCGGCGCTGGTCCCCGAAGGCCTTCCAGAGGCTCTGGAAGGCCTTCTGGGACCAGCGCCGGGTGCCCCGCGGCCTCCCCGCGGCCTCCGCTGGTCCCTGGAGGCCCTCCAGAGACTCTGGAGGGCCTCCAGGGACCAGCAGAGGCCGCGGGGAAGCCTTCGCTGGCTGGCGCTGGTCCCCGAAGGCCTTCCAGAGGCTCTGGAAGGCCTTCCGGGACCAGCGCCGGGTGCCCCGCGGCCTCTCCGCGGCCTCCGCTGGTCGCTGGAGGCCCTCCAGAGTCTCTGGAGGGCTTCCAGCGACCAGCGGAGGCCACGGAGAGGCCTCCACCACTGCCGCCGGGCCCCGCGCGCGGGCGGGGAAGGCGGCGAGTGAGGGAGGGAGCGTCCCTGCGCGTGCGCAGGGACGCTCCCTCCCTCACTCGCCGCCTTCCCCGCCGGCGCCCGCGGCCCACCGGCTCCGGGGCTGCGTAAACCGGGACCTTTAATGGTCCCGGTATAGGCAGCCCGGGAGCCGGGATTGGGTGGCCAGAACCGGGAATGTCCCGGGAGACCGGGACGGTCTGGCCACCCTACTCGTTGGTGACCTGAGGTATTATAGAGTCCTGGACTAGGGTCTGGGAAACCAAGGCTCAAATCTCCACTCTGCCATGAAAGCTTGCTGAATGACTTGGGGCCACTTACACATACTTAGCCAAACCTACCACATAAGGTTGTTTGGAGCAGGGTTTTTTTTTTCTGCTGGAGCCCACAGGAGCAGAGCTCTGCTGGGCTGGCTAGGGCTCCGATTGGCCAAACCCACCATGCGGCAGCCACATGCTCCTAGGCCAGGCGGTGTGGCTTAATATGCAAATAACCTACTGGTGAGATTTTCTACCAAAAACCCCCTGGTTTGGAGGATTAAATAGAGGAGATGAGAATGATATAAGCTCTTTTAGGTCCTCACTGAGGAAAAGGGGAGGGCATAAGTGTGGATTATCACTGCTCCCAGCTCCTGGGGACCTCAGTGGTTAAAGACTCAAACCTGCTTCTATAGTTGTATCTCCATCCTAGGTTCCTTGCTTTGGTCAAGCTACAAGGTGACAATTGAAAACTGGCTTGCATGTGCAGTAGAGGTAGCTCTTGTCATAGTTATCGGTTGTTACAGAGGATGATTTTTTTCATCAGCTCAAATCCGCTAATTCTCTCCGCTTTTATTTATTTATTGCAGAACATATTTGGGAAGAACAAGAACCCGTGAGTAGTTTATTCTTATTAGATCTTGTGCTGTATACTAAAAAAATTAAAAAGAGATTACAGGAAAATGGATCTGAGTGGAATGTGAATGGAACTCTTTTGACTAAGGATGTTGGATCTTCATTAATCAAAACCTGAAACAAATAGTCCCATTCTATAATAGATTTTGCTATAACTCATCCAAACTGAAAAATTAACGACCAGCAGCAATATTAGGAAACTTTCAGATCTGGCTGTTGTTCTGGAATCTTGTTTTGAGTTGAAGAGGTTCAGAGGGTGGGGGAGAATGATAGATACGTGACTAGTCAACATAGTTAACAAGACAGATATTGCCACCAAAGAGAACTGCACGAAGTCTACCTTTCCACAGTGCTGTTTGCACATATCACATTGCTGGTCCATGTGCTCAGGGGTACAGTAGGCTTCTTCTTGCTTGTTGTCTCATTCTTTTTTTTTACTCCTAATTTTTTATAATTGTTAATTGATTTTAACTACAAAAAGAAAAAGCAGAAGCATAGATACATAAAAGGGGGAAAGGGCATATACAGAATGGGAAAAAAAGAAAAAAAGAAAAATACAAATATATCAGTTACAATTCTACCTCCAAATAAAATACCCAGTTCGTTCTACCTGCAAGTATAGAGTTCTCCATATATTTTACCATCTTTGACTTTCATTATAACAAACATTTTACTGAACTACTACTTGTAATACAAGTCTAAATGATCCTTCTTCAACACAAAGAAGTATAAAAAAACGAGCAATCTCAACACGGAACTGGCAGATTTAGCTTACCAAGTTGAAAGCACATACTAATTTGTAAGTTTAACAATATCTTCATTAACATAAACACATAAAATTCATATCTTTATCCTTAACAAGCTAAAAAAATACTACATAGTAATTTGTCTATCTCAATATAAACAGTTTCTCCAGAGAGGCGTATTAAAAGCAAATCTGCCAGATTACAAAATAATTGTGCTGTCTATCTTTGACAATTAATCCAACTCTCATGTCCCTATTGCTCTGGAAAAAACAACTTAATATAACCCAAAAATCTTACTTAACCTTTAAAAGTAACATATCAGTTCTTATCAAGAGGTCCATACCCAACTACCTACAAAGATAGAAACAGTTCAATTTATTTTATTATTTATTATTTATTACATTTGACTTATATCCTGCCCTCTCCGCAAGCGGACTCAGGGCGGCTCACAGTATCATTTACACAGTTAAACTAATAAAATATATAAAACCATAATTTACAATTCACAGTTTAAAAACATATTACAATTTTTAAAAACCATTATATAGTGCTGAATCCATACATTATAAGCGGCATTAAAATTCCAAACAGTGATCACCGGCAATCTGTGTTCAAGAGACCCTTCTTTCTAAAAAGAAATCTATCTTCTAATTTATAACTAAAATGCACCTTCTCTCTCCTTAATACAGTCTGAGACAAGGTATCTTTATCCTTAACAGGCTAGAAATAGAACACAATCATTTATCTGTCTCATTATAGACAATTTCTTTTAACAAACATATTAGCAGGAGATCTACTAATTTACAAAATATGATATCTGCCTTCTTAACAATTACAGACTAGCTTGTAGGTTTACCCATACTGATAGCAAACATAAAAAGCTAATATCATTATAAAGACAAGTTTACCAAATTACAAAATAATTATGCTGTCTGCCTTCTTAAAAGTTGATTTAAGTTAACTATTTTTACATAAAATTCTTTTCAAAAACTTTTCAGTACTTTAGCTTTTATGTCCATATTACTCTAGACAAGATAACTTATTGTAGCCCAAGGGGAAAAAAAATCTCATTTAGCCTTTTAATATCACATATCTTATTTTCTTGCAAAGTCCATATCCAACTATCCACGGAGAGAGATCTAGTTCAAGAAGCCCTTCTTCCTGAAAGAATTCCACATCATGATTTTCTGATTAAAATGCACCCTCATGCTCCTTAATGCAGTCATCCCTCTTGAAGAAAGTGGGGAAAATTCCACAACCTTTGTTCCTCTCGGCATAGCTTCAGTCACTCTCCATTTCCGGTCTTCTTTTTTAATTGCACCATAGGGTTCCATTTTGATTTTCTTTTGTTAATTTCCCAACGAGTCACTCTCCCATTTCAATTCCACAGACATCACCAGGTTCTCTTTAGCACTTTGCTCATATAGATTTGAGATTTCGCTAGCTTTCAGCACAAAAGCTCCCATTTGTTTCTTAATCAACTCTGTTAATAAGCCAAGATCCTGCCTCAGAGATCCTGCTTAAAATATCTTTTTTGTAGAAGATTTCACTTAGCAAAGCCATTTTTCTCTGTCAGCAAACTCAGTCTATTAATCCAAGTTGAAAAGTAGCTCAGAGTCCCAGATAGTCCGTCCTTCCCAATTTCCTCCACCCGGAGTTTTGAGTGTTAGCATTTCAATTCCAATCAGACAACAAGGAGAGATCTCTCTAACAAATATCTTGTTTTGTTCAGACCGTATTGCAGCCAAATAATTGTCTCTTTAACAAATATCCAATTATAATCCGGGTTGGTTTAAGTATCCATATTCAGGTTAATTCAAATTATTTCCAGTACTTAAAAATGTTCTTTAGCTTTTCGAGGCCTCATTCACAGGGAAATTGGAGATATCGATCTCTTTTTCTTCCTTTGAACTAGCCATTTGTTGAAATGTAAAACACCCCATTAGCCAGTGGTATTGACAACAGGCTTACTTGCCACGTAGAATTGTCATGCTTGAGGCAGAGAAGCGATAGATCAAAAGCTTATTGAAAAGAAGAGAAGCAAGCAATGGGGCGTTCACCTCTTTCTGCTGTAATGGCGATCACGACGGGGAGAGCTTCGGGGCATACAGGGAGAACAGGAACAGCTGCAGCTGCACCCCTGTCTTGCTGTAAAAGCCCCCTACTGAAAGACCCCTTCAGGGTCTCTTTGGGGGTGTCACATCCGTGGCACCCCTCCACCTGCCTGATTCAGAGGAGTCACAGGCAGGAGAACCCACGGACCCTGCTGAGCTCAAGGCAACGTAGCCCGGGAAGTCCTTGTCTCATTCTTTCAGGACTTCCACCTGCTAGATGCACACACAAGCAAATATGTTTATTGCTCTGCAGACTGGTAGGGGGAGAGGAAGTAAGTGGTACACTTGCGCTTTCCCCACCAACAAACAACATAAGCAGTGCCTTTTCTCTCAGCCTGCACAGGAATCAGTAACGCAGGATGCTTTGGGGCCAAACCAAAAGGGAAATCAGTTATCAGGAACGTATCAGAAGAACTAACCTGCCTCTCAGAGCTATGTGGAAGCTTCATTCAGAATGGGAGTTCAGCATGTGAGAAAAAGCATCCCCCCCCAGTTTCCTCATCTTGAAATGGCCCAAGGAAAAGCCCATTTGTTCAGTTTCGGTAACCTTCACCTTATAACAGCTCCCAAGTGCTGTTTCAGGTCAGGAAAATGGTGTGTGGGGGGAAGATGCTTAATCCCATTCTCCCCACATGCTGTGTTCCCAGTCTACATTTAGCCTGCACAAGCCTGGGAATTAAATTCTGACCACATAATTCCCAGAGCGCATCTGCCCAACAGGACTGAGAGAGACACATGGGGAGGAGGGGAATGTGTGGAGTTTGCAAAATATAGGTTGGTTGCAGAAAAAATACTCAGGAGTCTTGTGGTCCTTTAAGCTGTCACAAGACTCATGTTTATCTGTTCTGAATCAATAAATGCATTTCAGATACTAACAATTCAGAAATGCTACAGTGCCTATAAGCACTGGAGTTCTAGGAATGTCCAAAGTCTCTGAGAAGACTCCCTTTCTTTGAAGCCCTACTAGGAGATAGAGCAGTTTTACCTAGCAAAGAATGCTGTCATTGCGCTGTCTACTTTGCTGCTCCTTGCCCGCTTGCCCAGTATTTATCATCATCTATAGGCATTGGGTATGAGCCCCTTGGCGCAGAGTGGTAAGCTGCAGTACTGCAGTCCAAGCTCTGCTCACGACCTGAGTTTGATCCTGGCAGAAGCTGGGTTCAGGTAGCCGGCTCAAGGTTGACTCAGCCTTCCATCCTTCCGAAGTCAGTAAAATGAGTACCCAGCTTACTGGGGGTAAAGTGTAGATGACTGGAGAAGGCAACAGCAAACCACCCCATAAAAAGTCTGCTGTGAAAACATTGTGATGCGGCGTCACCCCAAAGTTGGAAACGACTGGTGCTTGCACCTTTACCTTTTATAGGCATTGGGGCACACATTATGTAGAGACCTTTCTAGGGAGCACTCGTTAATTTGCCTGACTGCCATCTTGTGAATTGCTTTGGCTGAGGTTTTGTATAGGTTTTGATCTTGTGTAAATATGTTTTAATTGTCCTAAATTTATTGCTTGTATTTATTCTTGTCATTCACCCTGAGCCCTGCTCTGCAGGGGAGGGAGGCCTAGAAATCTAATTAAATAAATCAAATATAAATAAATAAATGCTACCTACAGCTCTTCTGATGAACTGCTCCTGGATATTCCCAACGCCCCAAGGCCCTCATTAGACAAGCTGATGAGAGCCAGTTTGGTGTAGTGGTTAAGTGTGGTGTAGTGGTTAAGTCTCTCTTGTCTGAGAGAACCGGGTTTGATTCCCCAATCCTCCACTTGCACCTGCTGGAATGGCCTTGGGTTAGCCTTAGCTATCGCAGGAGTTGTCCTTGAAAGGGCATCTGCTGTGAGACCCCTCTCAGTCCCACCCACCTCACAGGGTGTCTGTTGTGGAGGGAGAGAAGAAGATAATGGAGACTGTAAGCCGCTCTGAGTCTCTGATTCAGAGTATAGGGCAGGGTATAAATCTGCTATTCTTCTTCTTCTGATGTGGAGAGAAGGCAGACACTTTGAAAGCCACTAGTTTAAAGCATCTCCAACAAAAAACATCCAACTTTTTCTAGAAAATCTCCACATAAAGAAGAATATGCCATTTTTCATTGCACAATGTAAAGGGAAATGGGTGAATACAGCATCACCTGAGGATTTATTATAATATATTCTTCTTTATTTTGTTGGTAAAGGCCCCAGGCCCCACCATCTCCTCCAAGCCGACCAGGTAAGTGGGGTGCCTGTGATGGGCCTTGCTTTCCATTAACTTAGAGGACTTCATGCAGCAGATCAGTGAATGGGGTGGGCCTGACCATGCTGTTGCTCAAAGGGATCCACTCTGCCTAGAATAGATATATTCATGCTAACTTCCTCCTGAGAGTCAGTTTGGTGTAGTGGTTAAGTGCATGGACTCTTATCTGGGAGAACCAGGTTTGATTCCCACTCCTCTGCTTGCAGCTGCTGGAATGGCCTTGGGTCAGCCATAGCTCTGGCAGAGCTGTCCTTGAAAGGGCAGCTTCTGTAAGAGCTCTCTTAGCCCCACCTAACTCACAGGCTGTGTGTTGTGGGGGAGGAAGGACTGGGCCTTTGCAGCAGTTTTAAATCACTTTTAAATGGTGGTGGTGGTGTCCCGATGGATGTCATCAAGTCTATTTTGGCCCTAAATGACTCCAAAGTATGATTAACAAACAGGACTGAGCACTGGTACCTTCCAGTTTTTAAAATAGTTTTTAGAAATTATTGTTTGTAGGAAATTTTGGTAACTTTTGGTAACTGGGCCTTGCTTTTTCTTCTTTATTAATACTTATCTTCTGGGGTTGACATTGGCATTCATTTTTGTTTAAGGGTGTTAGTGTCCAAATCAAAGTATCTTTCTGCTTCCCCTTACCCCATCCTGAATTTAGGGTTGCCATCCTGGGATTACAACTGTTCCCCAGGTGATAGAGATCTGTTCACTTGGAAAAAACTGATTGCTTTGGAAAGTGCCAGTGGACTCCATAGCATTATAGTGAACTGAAGTCTCTCCCATCCCCAAACCCCATTCTCATCTGGCTCCATCCCCCAACACCTCCAAATATTTCCCTACCTGGAACTGGCAGCCGTATGAATCACTGGTATAATGAACTGGTGAATCATTGTACCAGTGGAACTCAAATTATTGTCTATTACTCACACAAATTCCTCTGTGTATTTCCAGAGAATTTTGAGCCAGCGGTAAGTAATCTGAACCCCTAACCATATCCCCCATCATCATCTCCCTGGTTCTTATGTCACAGCCTCCTATTCTTCCCCAGTACTTCTGGTACTCCTAAACTTCACCCTCAGAGAATCCAACCTCTTAAATTCAATGTCATCCACTGATTCAGAGTGTGCTTCAAGATCACTTGTACAGTGGTTACTTCAAGTCTTCAAAGAACCTTTTACCTTGTATATTTTGTTGTTAGGGTGGGAAGCAGGTAGATCTGTTCCACCCTTTTAGCAAATGCCTATAAATGAAGCACCCTGGTGATTATAAACAGAGGAATAGTAATTATTTCAGATCAATCATTTGATTCAGACATGCATTAGTTATCCTCCTCTCCACATTGGTTTAAAAAAAAAAAAGTAAAATTGTGGGTTCTATTCCCATCCACTACCAGAGTGTGAAATGTCCGTCATACTGATGATTTCAAAAATAGAACCCATGTTGGTAGTTATTCTAGAATAAGAGATTGTATTGAGGCACCTCTCAGTTACTCCTCCCCAAGATATCTTTTTGCTATACATGCTGTATTTAACCAGTAGCAGCGCTTTTACCCATGTGGTATAAATACACATGGCTTGGGTATTCACTTAGTGGACATGTGACATACAGTAAGTAAACAGATCACTCTGAAGTCTCACTGAGAAAGCAGGGTTTCAGTGCTGCAGTGTCACATAGTAAAGCTTCAACTACCTACAACAAAAGTACATGCAGCTGACAGACTATAACAGTTTTGACAGCAAGCTTTGTAAAATCATACCATGGAAGTGTAGCATAAGCAAATTCTAACATGGTGCCACAATTGGACTCAAAATGGCTGCTGCCTTAGGTTTCAGTTCTGATGGTGTTTCCTGGAATGGCCTTCTCCCAGCATCCACTCACAAAATTTGTTGGTTCCTCCCATTGTTACACATTGCCTTCCTTTGAAGTTCCACTGCTGTATGTCAGGCCTAAAATTTCATTTTGCTTCAAAAAGTTCTGACAGATTTCCTGTGCCCCTCCCCCATGAATGACACTGCATTATACTATGTACATGTACAATACATCTTGGAATACATCCAACTTTCCCCGATGTTGTGCATTGGTGGACAAGTTCAGTAACTGCAGGCTTAGTAGTCTTTCTGGGAAGATTTGCAGCCATTAATTGTCTTCTGTTTGAGGAATCCTGATAAGATTCCCTGCAACACAGTTTGAGTGCTGGCCAGCCAGAGTTCTACCCAGATTGCTCTGGACATTTCTCAGGCTCACATTGACACAGAGGAAGAGGAGAAGGAGAAAGAAGACGATGACGACCAACATACATACGAGGTTCCACCAAATGAAAGCCATAACAAGAGACTGGCTCCAGCCAAGCAGCAGGAGGCTGCAGAGGATGTGTATCTTGGTAAGGGCGAAAGTATGCATAAGAATCCAGGAAGCTGATGATCGTTTAGAAGATGGTGGAGGAATTTTTATAGACAGGGGATTCCATGTGTGCTCATGCCATGAAGCAAGATGAGGTAGCTACTGCTCCCCCCAAACCCTCAATGCAAATAAAAATGAGCACAAAAAAGAGAAATAGTCTAACCCAGAGGTGTTGAACTCATTTGTTACAAGGGATGGATTTGACATAAATGTCATTTTGTTGGACTGGGCCATGTGCACCATAAAATGTAATATGAGGTACCAGAGATCTAAACTTTATTATAATGGTGATTTAAGATGCCGAATGGCAATAGCAGGCCTGATTGGATATGCAGGGGGGTAGTAGGCATGGAGATAACAGCATTAGAAATGAGACAGCAAACCTAGGTTTCAATTCCACCCAGGAGGCTTCATTCCAGGAGGATGCAAAGAATAAATGGACATAAGTCTGACATTAGAAATCACAAGATTTGGTTGCTGACTTAAGAGTGGCAGTGCTCTTACAAAGGAATCCCGAAGGAAGATTAGAGACTGCTGAATTGCAATTGATAATGAAACTCAAGACAATGCACCCTTCTGGACTGAATTGACCTAGTTTTCCTGTCTTGTTACCAATGTGTGCTATTATCATTGGGCATCTGAAATCACTCCACTCTCCAAGATACAAGGACTAATCCAGGCATTCAAATTCCTAATCACAGTCTTTTTGAAAGAAAATAACAGAGAAATCAAATCTTTTTAAAACAACTTTTCAGAATAAGTCAAAGTAATTTCCTCAATGTACAAATGCTTGTCAGAAGAATCCACCTACCCACCCTCTGAAGAAGCGCAAAAAAGCTTATACCTGGAATAAAATTGGGGGAGGGAGAGAGATTTGCCTTTGTATCTCTTCCACACTAAATGGCCACAGAGCTTTCTGGGTGCCTGTGTTCCTGAGAGAAAGAGAGGGAGGGAAGAGGGAGGCAGGAAACAGGAAGCAGCCGCTCATGGAGGTGGGGGGAAAGCAAGCTATGGTTTCGCCACTGCAGCAACCCAGGTAAAGGAAGCAGAAGGAAATTGTTTTGGGTCAGATTTGAACCCTGCATGAGCCAGATTCAGCCCGCAGGATGCATGTTTGACACTCCCCAAGTCTAACCATTTCCACCAATATTTACTTGCCGCATTGGGTCTGTATTTGCAGGTGCTGGTAATGGGGAGATTTCAAAATGTGGTTGTCCACCAGCAGCCTGAAATGGTGCAACCTATTATACCACCTGTATATTGCCTTAGAATTCTTCTTCATGTGTAAACTAGGTCTAAAAGTAGCAGACAGGTAGACAAGGGACACAATTCATCCAGAATATGCACCTGTGCTACAAATGTTTTGGGCTGAACGTGTTTGTTGGGATTTTCACTGCTCCTTCCAATAATTTGTGGTGGGTAGGGATGCTACCATAATGACCAAGTAAGTAGCCCAATAAACTTAGGAGCACCTCTTTAGTGTTTTGGGAAAGGTCGGCATGGGTTATGAACTACTGGGGAAGATGAAGTTGGATGGATTGACCAGGGAGAAGAAGGGCATAGTTGAAAGGTGATTGGGAGGATGTTACAGATGGCTCTTGTGAACTTTGCCACCCCTTCTGGCTGTTTCTTTGCCCTCAGATCAACCAGTCCTGAGGCGCTTCTCTGAGCCAAACAATTTCCTGCAGCCAAAGCCTCATCTGGTAAGTGATGTGTTTGGATATGGGGAAGAGCTACACTGAGACTCAAGTTAATAGCAGGCCAGAATTCATCTGATTTTTCTGATTTGGGGATGGGTCATGATTCAGTGTTAGTGCATTTTCATCCCAGGTTTAATACTCTGCACCTCCTAAAAGGATCAGATAGGAGGAGATGTGAAAGTCCTCTGTCTGAGAACACGCAGTGCTGCTGCCATTCAGAGCAGACTGAACTAACCTAAGGCCTGGGAAATACCCGGAGAAGTTGGGGATGGAGCCTGAGGAGTGCAGGGACTTCAATGGGGTATAATGCCACAGAGTCCACCTTCCAAAGCTGTCATTTTCTCCAGGTTAATTGATCTCTCTGGCCTGGAGATCAGTTTTAATAGCAATGGATTTCCAGCTACTACCTGGAGGCTGGCAACCCTAGCTGACTTTGAAAGGCCCAAAGGTCTGACACAGTAGTTTTGTATGTTCATCAAGTGCCATAAAAAGAGAATGTAAAAGCCAAGGGTGGAGTGGGATAGGAAATGTATTGTGGTTATTTTAGATATGAACAAATCCAGTTACCCTAAGTATGGTAATCTTTCCTCTTTCTCTTCCACTGTTTCTCTTGCTCTTCCTTTTCTACCCTGTTGTGCACCTCCGGCCCCCTCCCCCCTTCCTCTTCCCTTATCTTATAATTTAGTATCCTTAAGCAGGTGTATTGTGAATTACTCAACATGCATATAAAGAAAAATCAAGTATACATTGTCAGCCTGTTCACATGTTACATTGACTTTACAAGGGACTAGTACCTGGATAAATATGATCATCCATTCAACTGTATGTGTGTTGAATGTTACATAAGAAGTACTCAACACTTATATAAAGAAAAATCATGTGTATGCTGTACACAGATTGTGCATGTGTTCATTGTAACTTGTAAACAGGGCTACTGTCCTGAGGATTACATAACATTACTGTTGCAATCAAAAAGGTCATTTACAAAATCTCTTCACTGCCGAGTCTTCTTCTTCTTTTTTTTTTGCAGTATTTCCTTATAGAATATTCACCCATGTCACACTTACTTCTGCCATCTGTGGGAATTTTTAGACAATCCAGAAAACAGAGATAGTATATCATAAAAGCACCAATTTATATCCTGCATAATAATCTGTGCCAGCCTAATCAAAGGTTTAAAAACATATCTGTCAAATTTATACTGATAATAAAAGATGATGGTGTATAATATAAAAAGGTAGGTCCAAAGTATACAAACAATAATACTTTACATACCTTTATTAATAACTCCTTGCCTTTCATGCCCTGCAGCACCTGTCAAAGCATGGGGCCGAAGGCAGCAATGAGGAAGCAATAACCAGGCTCTGGGCAACAGAGAAAGGTGAGAGAAGAGGCTAGGGACTGGGCAAGTGGATGGGTGGTTGTGGATGGGGTAGTACTAAGGGAGGAGGATTCACTAAAAAATGGTCAGCTTTGAACAGCATGTAATAATTTATCTTTGGGCCCTGGAATTTCAGGCTGAGGAAGAACTATGGTGATGATAGGCAAGTGTCAAACATTATGAATCCAGTCTTTGAGTATGTCTGTGCTAGAGCCCAAGTCAACTCCCATATGGGAGAGTAAGAGTGCAATCCAGAGGGGGGTGGGTGGGCAGAAAGTCTTTTGGGAGCAGATGAGCCGCTACATGAGTGCAGAAAGGGTTTGCGTCGACGTACAACCAGCGCCGCCACAGCGAAGGGGAGTTCTGTGGGTGGGGGGCTGCCTGAGTGCCCCTCTGTCTGGCAGCGGTGCCTGAGGGCTGTGCCCAAGCGTGGGCAGAAGTGAGGCGGAGCGTGGTGTTCAGGCAGAGGAGGGGGTGGAGTTGGGGGCACGGCCAGGCTTAGGCAGCTTCCTGAGCAGTTTGGCCCATGACACGCCCCCCCCCCCCCGAGAGACACAACTTTATGCCTGCAAAAACACCGGTGTGCCCCATAGGCACTCGTTGAAACGAAAAACAAAGGTTGCCTCCGCCGCTGCGGAAGCTCAGAAACCCCTCAGGGAGCGGCGTGATTGCCTCGCCAATCCCCTCGTGCCTCAGGCTGACAAGCCCCCTCCCCAGCACCCAATCGCGGTCTCCTCCCTCCTAGAAATACTTCCGCTCTGGCCTCGCACAACTCAGTTGTTAGGGAGAGGAGCGCATGGCGGGAAGCTCTGCCGGCGAGCTCCCGGCCATACAGACATAGAGTGAGGGACAGGCAGGCACGTTGGTGACGGGTTTTGCACCTCGCTGTTGCTTTGACAGTATCTGTGACTTGCGAGGGGGAGAGAGAGGTCTCTCCCCTCGGGCTAACTGCTCTTGTTTCCAGGTCTCCACAGGTTCCAGGCTTCCAGAGTCTCTGCATGCGAGAACTGTCGCCCATGGCTGGGTAAGTTCCACAGTCCCCCCCCCCCGCCTCCCCCTCCCCTCGCTCTCGACCACTCGGTGTGCAAGCATCTCTGTCACTTGAACCGGGTAGTGGGCTTCGGCAGAGGGCATCTGCTGACCTCGCTCCCCTGTGCTGCCGCCTGCTCCCTTCCCTTGGTCTGCCCTCTGCCGCGTTCCCAACCCCTAGCAGGGCACAGGGTGTGTGTGTGTGGCAGCTGCCCTGTTGCGAGGAGGTGGGTCAAAGACTGTCCCTTTAAGAGAGCGCCCGGCTGAAACGCAGCCTGCTCTTCCAGCCGCCACCCCTGCTGGTGCTCTTGATCTCTGTCTCCGTTTTTCAGGTTGGACTCCAACACAGAGGCTTCTGCATGTGCCGCTCCACCGCCCCCCCACTCCCTCAGCTACTTCTGCCCGCCACTCAGAGCAGAACCCCGCCCACAGCGAGACTGCCAAGTGCGCACCAGAGAAACTGCTGCACTCTGTTCCAGAAAAATAAAGTCTGAGCTGTGCCCTCTGTTGTTTCTCCTGCTTGGCATATGCTGCACGTTCCCGGGGCAACCCCCCCGTCAGTGGCCTCTCCAAGGGAGTGCCTGGGAGGGTGGGCAGACTTGGTTCTTGGGGGCGGGGAATGGGCTATGAGCCGCCATGCTGCCCCCCACATGGCTGGACAGCGGAGGGGGGGTGCCGCCCCTCAGCCTGCCCAGGCTAACAGCCTACCCGACCGCACAAGGCTGCTGTGTGCTGGGCACTTGGGGGGGGGTTGCTGAAGTGCATGCATGCCCAGCGGCTCGCACTCCCGAGTTCTGCGGCCCCCAGGGAATCTGTTCCTTGCACATAGTGGGGGGCGGCAGCAGGGCAACACCGGGAGTGGGGGGCTCCAGATGGTGATGTCTTTTGGACTTGGTCTGGCTGTTTCCAGAGACACATTCTAGCCGCTGTCTAGGACAGGGAACTCCTGCACTTGGCACTTCCTGCTTGTCTACGCATGCCCCTGGCTGCCAGCCTGCTATTGGCAAAGTCTCTGACAGTAGGAGGGAGTGGGGGGATTGACGGCCTCTCAGGCGTGGGCTTTCCATCCCATTGCCTGGTCACGCGCAACGGGCTGGCCAATCCTGTGGTCCCGCGCGAACGTGCACCTCCCCCACCCCCGCCTCGGCAGTGGGCCAATGGTGTGCGCCTGGGTGAACTCACCATGGTGATGGGTTCTCTCTTGCTCGTCGGGCCCCTCTTCCCTCTCCCAGCATGGCGTACCGTCTCCCCTTTGGAAGCCAACAAGCAGCGCTGTAGATCCACCCACACCCATGCGGCCGCCCGCCATGTATGTCTAGATTGCCCATGTTTATTTTGTGGTGTAGTGAGCATATATATAAACATATGAAGTTGCCTTATACTGAATCAGACCCTTGGTCCATCAAAGTCAGTATTGTCTACTCAGACTGGGAGCGGCTCTCAGGGCTCTCCAGCAGCTCTCAAGCTGAGATTTTTCACACCTATTTGCCTGGACCCTTTTTAGCTGGAGATGCCAGGGGTTGAACCGGGGACCTTCTGCTTACCAAGCAGATGCTGTACCACTGAGCCAAGAAGATCCATGATCAGATCTCCACAGCATTTTTATGCCCGTTGGAGGGTCCCAATTCTTATAAAAACCACAGAATAAAAAGCCACATGCTGTTTTATCATTGATCATTGTCACAATAATAGAAATAGCCTGCAGCAAAAGGAAAGGGGACCTATTTACTACCCATTCCATTTTCCAGACTGAAAATGCCTAGGCTATTTTAAGCCCCTTTAGGGAACAGCCTGTCTCCCTCATTTCTCCCAGTGGCTTAAAGCAACCATGGAAAAGGGGGGAGGGAGTTAAACCTCTCCCCAACACAGCAGTCCTGATCCATGTTTCATAAAGGGCCAAATTACATATAACCAACTCCAACATCACATGTAGTTTGGGCTTCAGACTAATGAGTTTCCATGGCAATGTGATGTGGGCCATGGCTGGATGTGTTTGAAACGCATTGTTTTTGAGCTGGATGTGTTTTTGTTGCATTGAACACTAGACAGAGTAAGGATTTAGAGCTTATCAGGTAGTTTTTGGCAGAAAGAATGGGGCACTCTCCACATGCTCTGATGATCTCAGTACTGGTATTTATTTTTGAGCCACTTCCTGTTAAAATGGAAAGGCAATTGACTCATTTCTTTTCTCAAAGGCTCTGTGCCCCTAGTTACACACTATTAAAAACAGTGCCATTCCCCTCTTAATGGAAAGGCATCTCGCATGTGCTCTGTGGCACTTAGCCTTTAGGAGCCAAAGCTTTTTAAAACTGCCAGCTCTTTTGGTGGCCTGTGCAGTACCTAATGTAGCTTTGACAACAGTATGATATAAATGGGTTCTTCGAGGGTTTGTCTTCCATATTGTTGATTCTTCCAGTATCACTTGGCCTCCCACAACTTAATGCAATCTTTTCTTTCCAGCTCTGAAAACAGGAAAAACAAAACCTCCCCCACCTCCTCCTCTTCCACTCTCTGCCCGTCGAGTATCCCTGCCAGTGCTGAGTTCCTCTGGGCAACAAATGAAAACTTCCACGAACAGAGGTATGTCACAGGATTGCAGTTTGGACTGTGTTTAGCTAACTGCTGGGCAAATTTGAATTGGCAGTTCAAAATGTCCTTGGTTAAGCTCCTTTTAAAATTATGAGTATTTCTGCAGCCAAGGAATCACATGGAAATATCTCTGTATTTTCCCTTTATTTCCCCTTGTGCCTCTCATTTCACCCACCTACTCTGCATCCTTTCTGTAATGATCTTGCCTGAAGGCTATCTCTTCTTTAGCTTACCAAGCAGATGCTCTACCACTGAGCCAAGAAGATTCCCCACTTCTTGAGGCCTCTTCCCCACAGTCTGTTCTGCAAAGCTACTCCTGGAGATTTGGGGATGAAGCCTGGGGAGAACAGGGACGTCCGTGGGGTACAATACCATAGAGTGCACCCTCCAAAACATCCTTTTTCTGTGGGGTAACTGTTCTCTATGGTTTGAAGATGAACTGTAGTTCCAGGTGATCCCTAGGTCCCACCTGGAGGCTAGCATCCCTGTTTCCCAGAGGCAGGCAGTTTTGTTCTCAGAGCAGTTGTAATGATTGTGAATGTTTTGTGGCCATTACACCAGCTCAGCCAATTAGTTTCAGAGGCTTCACTACCACAAGCACAATGGGATGTAGATCAAAGCTTGCAGCCAAACTAATTTGCCAATTCATGATTTGTCTTTCTACTGTGTATTGATTTGCTGTAATCTACAAGCTCTCTTGGGGAAAACTGCATTGGCTCTTGGGAAAAATTACACTGGGAAAAGTTGCATTATTGTGTTTCCCAGCCAAAGCTCCTGAACAGATTGCATTCAATTATGCATATAGTCAATACTCTCACTGTCAATACTCTCACTATAAAACTTTTATTTTTACCTTGGCCTATCCAGAAACCTGAGAGCAGCTTACAAAAATGTTCACTGTGTTGCATATAATTCAGTACAACCAAAACCTCAACCACCCCTAACACTAACCTTTCTTTCCAAAGCTTCCCATCATTTCTGTCTTCCCCTTACTCCTGTGTCCTTTCATCCTTGTTAGATCCTCCTATCCTTCTTGGCCATCCTATATCTGGTCTGAAACCTATGCCCTCATTTATCAATGAAGCACGTTTCATTTCAGCCCCCATGGAATTAGAACAAAATTAACATGTTTGTGTACTACATAAAACTTGAATACTGCTATTTGTAATATCAGTTATGCAAATAAGCATATGTGTGTAATTTATCTTAATTTGCATACTAGGTTTGGTTTTGCTAGCCATGGGTAAGCAGTTTTCTATAATTTTTGTAGGAGTTACACACATTTTTTAAGCACACCGTAACTATAAGGAATATAAACTTAATTTTTAAAACCAACCCTGAGATTTTCGAGAAACTGCATCTGTAACACAACTTTGCTGCTTTCTTGGAAGTTCTGCATCTTTTTAGATGACAAGGATCCAGCTGATGCCACATATGAAAAAGGGTAGGGAGACTAGCTATGTTCAGAATAGGAATGGGCTAATAGGACTAGCTCTAAGCTGCTGTTTCTTGCCCAATCTTTGCATCTCTTTGCAGATCCTTTCCCAGCCCTGAAAGATGACGAGGTAAGCACTGATGCATTCAATTCATGAGGAGCATCTGCTATTCTACAGTATTTGCTCCTTGTGACCATTTGCAATGAAGTAAGTTTTCATGGTAGTGACTGGATACAAGAAGTCAGTGGGGAGCAAGCTGTGGGCTTCTCAGGTATCTAAGATCTCTCTCCCTTTCCCAGGAGGAGTCCATCTACTTGATATGTGAGCCCAGCACAGGTGAGGGTCCTTCATCTAGACTCTGACATCTTCTGTTGGTATGTTGTGGTAGCACTGATGATGCTAGGTATCTACTTATTTTGTTCGTCTCTCAGCTTTCTTCCAAGGAACTCAGAGCAACATACACCAGAATCCTAGACAGTCTCTCATAGTTAGGGTGGCTGCATCATGCCTTGAGACCATGCCCTGGGAGGTGTTTGTGTTCATCTGGAACTAACCAACCCTAAACTCATACAAAGAGAGTCCAGCCTACCACATTTCTCCTTAGTCTGATTTTTTCCCTGTTCCTTACAGACTCAATACCCTGCAGGCTACCCCCCTGTCCAATCTCCACTCCTTTGAAGCAACTTAGGTGAGTGTGCATCCCATACATACACATTCAAAGCCAGGTTGGAGGGAAGAAAAGTCCCCTCCCAGCAATCTCTGTAAAATCTTTAAAACAGGGACTTGGGGTTTCATTGGCCTGGCAGGTGCAGTTTAGATGACCAGATACACTGTTTGTATGCATCCTGTTCCCCTAGGAGATGTGAGTTGTTTAAGCTGTGCTAGATCCCTACTGATCCCCTTTTCACTGCACAGACAAAAAAGGAAAGGTGTATTTCTGTAGCCAAAAGAGCTAGACACATTTTAATGGATTCAGAGGAAATAATACACTATGGCAGCAAACTATTAATGTTATAATGATATAATAATTGAACAATTATCTTTTTAAAAAAAGAAGAAAAGTCCTACTGTGGTATGTAGAAAGTGGTGGCTGTAGGAAGGGAAGAAGAGGCAAGGAACATGGTGCTGATGTGGGAGAGATCTTCAAAAATACAAACCTTACGTGTCCAAATGTGCTTTGACTGCAGTCTTTCCAAAAAGGTAGTATCAAATCAGGTTTGGGAAATCTTGGACCAAAGCAGGAAAAACTTGGAAAATGGATGATTAGGAGATGTTGCTGCGTGGGTACTTCGAGAAAACTTATCCAAGTTCAGGTGCCAAACCAGAAGAAAACTTTGTTGTAGAAGCAACCCTAGGCCTATGTTCTCAGATGGGGTCTCAAACCTGTACATCATGGGATTTTCCCACTAGTCCCATCCTAGTCTCATTATTTCTCTCTCTCTCACACATAGGGCAAAGATCTTCCAGTCTGGACCACGACCAGTGAGTGCAAAGCAGAGAAAGCATTGCTAGGGTGGCCAGTTCTGGGTTGGGAGATTTCAGGGGTGGGGCCTTAGGAGGGCGGGGCTTGGGGAGGGAGGGACTTAAATGGGGTATAATACCATACAGTCCACCTTCCAAAGCAGCTGCTTTCTCTAAGTGAACTGATATTTATTGCTTGGAGATAAATGGTGAGATTTCCAATGATTACCTGGAGGTCAGCAACCCTAAGCATTGCAGGATGTAGGGATCACTAGAAAGGTTTCAGGCAGTCAGCATTTCAGGATGTAACTTCAGAGTAGGGCTGCCAACTCTAGTTTGGAAAATTCCTGGAGATTTTGGGGGAGGGGGGGGGCCTCAGCAGGATATAAGGTGTATTTCTGTAGCCAAAAGAGCTAGACACATTCCAAAACAGCCATTTCCCCCAGGGAAAGTTATCTCTGTTGTCTGTAGATCAGCTGTAATTTCAAATCTCTGGGCTCTACCTGGAGATTGGACACCCTGCTACAGGGGCCCCTGCTGATTGGTGTAGGTGTGTTTTGCTTAGGGTTGGAAGCCCCCAGGCCCAAGTGGGGGATTCCCTGCCCCCAAACAGTGACATCCCCGTGTGATGTCACCAACACAGTAACACCAAGTGGGAGTGATGTCAACATGCTGGAGATGTTCTGGTTTGAGGGTAAAACTCTATGGTCTGAGGGTAATTTTACCACAGAGTTTTGCCCTCAAACCAGAGCGTCTCCTGCAACACCCTTCCTCCCCCCACTGGCAAGAGGTAAGGACCTGCCAACCCTAGTTTTGTTTTAATGACCCAACAGCCATATATGGTGGCCTGCCACATATTTTTGTGTTTGCCATCCCAAGTAGGCAACCAACATGAAATGTTTCTGAAGCCCTCAGTGGGACACACACAGGGCTGCATTTGGCTTTGGGGTTTGCGAGTTGTGCAGCCTTGTGCTGTGCAGAAAGGTTCTGGGGAAGTGGAGAGACGTGTGTGGGGAATTGGTGGAGATGTTTAATGCATAGGGCCAGGAACCGAAAGCACTCTGCCCTCTCCCTCTTTCCAGGGCCTTACAGAGAACTCACCTCAGGGTAAGTGCCACATGGGAAAGTATTTACATTCAGCCTGTCATCTCTTCTTTACTATACAATATGAGGAACAGCAAGAGTCACTTTTGACCTCTCGACATCTCATCTCTCTCCAGCCTCTGTCAGTGCACCTCAAGCAAGGTATTGAGCCTGACCCAGTCCCACATCGCTATTCTAGTCTCATTTCCCTGATCTGAAGCCACTCTGTGGCATCCTGAAAGCAAATGCATGTGCTCAAATCTGTGCTGGGCAACCTGACATGAAAAGGGGAGTGTCTGCATGCACATGTGCAGGGCAGGGTTGGTGAGATGGAAGGGGGCATTAGCCCATGCTGCCTCCCCATTTTCTCTCCAGCTGGGCTTAGTTCTGGGTTTGCAGGATGGCTAGGAGAAAGTAAGTAAAAAATGGACATAAATGGACACAAATGAGGGTAAAGAGAAAAGGGTCGATGAGGGTCTCCCATCATTCCTCCCCTGCCCTGTGAGGTCACAACAGCATTTGCCGAGAATGAGCATTGGCTTACTCTTTTGCACGCTCACAGGTTCTCCCTTGTAAGCAGTCTCCTCCTGGGCTATTGTCCCTACAGATTGGGCAGAAGACAGGAGAAGATGGGGTGGGAGGGTGGGAGGTAGGGAAGGACATCCCCTCCTCCCATCTGATTCTTCTCTGCAAATGCTCTCAGCAATCCCATGTTTCCTGCAGAGGGGAATGTTCTATCCTGAGACTGAGTAATTATCATGCTCCTAAAACTATGCTGTGTGCTATTTCTCTTTCAGGAGAGGGTCTGAAGAGTGGATCCCTACCAGAGGTGAGCACAAAACCCTTGCCTGGGGTTCACTGCTTTCACTATCAGGTTGTTTTTTCAAAGAGTGTCAGGCCACAGGAAGAGAAAATAGTGCTTCAGAGGGACACGGTGCTCTTCCCTTACTTCCTGACAGCACCAACATGTCTGCAACTGATTAAATTGTACTTGTATCACTCACCCTGTTAGGAAATACAGGATTTGTGAGGAGGGAAACCCCTCTCTCTATACCACCCTTTACCCTCATTTGTACAACCACTGATGAGAGGGATTCAGAAGGGATACCATAAAAATCAAACCATAAGGAGGACCTGTTGGGGCTCAGGCCTTGCCCTCTGAGGTAGCTCTGAGCCCCGCAATAGAAACAAAACATACCAAATACATCGGGGGGGGGGGGTTTGTTGTTTTTAATTGGTGTTTAATATTTAAACTATCCCAGAATGAACCTTGAAGCCTTTCAAGTTAATTTGCTCTTCTGTCTTGCTGTTCCTTCAAGGTGCTCAGAGGGAACAATTTATGGGCCCCATTGCATGGAATGGAATGGTGGGGGGATGTGGTCAACTAGGCCCATCCATTTGGTACATGTGTTCCATTTATTTAGGTGTCCCCCCAACTGACTCCTGCATTTTGTATTCTACCCATCCCTGCTGCCCTTCCTCAGGATTCCAGTGTGCAGAACAAGGTCTGGTATGCAGGCAGCTGTGATCGGCGCACAGCAGAGGCTGCGCTCCTCCGATTTAATAAGGTATGGGTGTGTGCCCCAAAATTGTCCTGCATGGTGGTTGATCTTATATTTTGCAGCTGAAAAGCATAATATTTGCATTAAGTTTGTCCTCCAGCTCGGCTGGCTGAAGCTGACTACATTTCGGATCTAGCAGTAGTATCTGAATTTTTTAATAGATTGCTACATGTCACTAGGATCTCTTTACACAGAGGCTTTCCTGGAGTTTGGGTGCTACGCTTGTTTTTTTCTCTGAGTATCCTCGTATCACTGTTTCCCACTTGTCATTTTTCTGTGTTTTTCTGTGTTTTCTCAAATCATTTGAGAAAGCCTAGAGAAATGATGAAGAGAATACAGAGCGACAACAAGTGGAACACTATGAAGTAGGAAGATCAGAGGGGGGAAATGCTGCAGTTTAGCACCCAAACTTCTGTGTGAAAAGGATCTAGGTCAGAGATGGCCGTGCCATGAGGCAGGATGGGGTCATCTGTGAGACACATTTTGGTAGACAGAACTGGAGGGACAGATCTGATGTACTGGGCACGATCTGTGAATACATTCTCTGGCAAATCACCTCTGATGATATTAACAGAATTGTTCCAAGTGGCAAGTGGTGTGAAAGGGTGTGGTATTTGGATTTTTTGCCTCAGGCATCAAAATGTCTTGTGCCAGATCTCAATGCCCCACCACTATTGAGAAAAGGTCTTGTACTTTGGTCAGGTCCCCACTGTATCACATTTTAACTAGAGATTAATCATGCCTGGACTAGGTCTCAACTGGGGGAATGTTTCATTTATGTTATGGGTTTAAAATATTTTGCCTCCAAAATCTTCCTCAAGGCAAAGGTATATAAGGGAGAGAGAGAACTGATTCTAACTGTAAAACCTAGATTTTCAAGTACATTAGATTGTTTGGCCAAGCATGAAAAGAAAATATTTGGGAATAGTAGTCATGGTGGTTGTGAGTGTTGAAACCTTGTTGTTGTTGGAAATCATGGCTGAATGTTAATTTGTGAAGCAAAATCCCAATATGGAAAGAGTTGGAATTGCCCCCAGCCCTTGGTTGTCTCTCTATGGTCTTGTCTGGCACTGGTTAGACTTTGTGTGGCAGCCCAGTCCGTGGTGCTGGAGAGCCCTACTGGTATGTGCCCCTTCTCTCCCCACTTTCTTCCTGTAAAGTTGCCCCTCTTCTCCTTTTCTCCTATGGCAGGACAGCGCCTACCTGGTGAGACGGAGCTCAGGACATGGCTGGAATCAGCCCTACACTTTAGTTGTGCTGTACAAGAACCGTGTCTACAATATCCCCATCCGCTACTTGGAGAACAGCCACCAGTACACTCTCGGCAAGGATGGCAAGAACCAAGAAGAGGTGTGTACTAGAGCCCCTCTAGGGCATGAGGGACTTCTCTCCAGAAATATACCTGTTCTGTGTGAAAAAGACAAATTTTAAAATTTCATGCAAAAGTAATCCAAATTCTGCACCCACCAAGGGGAAAAAAACCCTTGCCCTTTTGTAACAGGTATAAATGAAATAATGTAAATAATTCATGATAACTTTTCAGTGGGGAGAACTTCAGGGGAATTTCTCTCCTGTGTTTTATTTCTAGAAGGACAGATCAGGGGCTTAGGACTGTCTGGAATCGCTTGCTCTTGTCTAGAAACCCTTTACTCATTTGCTTCAGAGGTGAAGCACATGCACGTGGCTCTTATGTTCATACTTTGTATATTCCATGGTTAAGTCCAGGCACCAAAAGCAAATGCTGTGTCTGAGCCTTGGCATGGATTCAGCCCTGCAACCTGGTGGACTGTACCCTCTGGGCCAGACCTTTCTATCTCCCTTTCTGCCACAATTTGAGGGAAACTAGTCTCAAATCTTACAAAGGGGGCTGCTGAGCAAACAGGTTAGCCAATTAGTTTTGGTTGACCCTTGTCCCAACTCTCCCCTGTTCTGTTCCATCTCTTGCCAGATCTTTGACAACATATCCAGCATCATCCAGAGTTACATGGAGCGCCCGCTAGTGCTGATTGATGGCACCACTTCCGCCAAGGAACAGACTTGCTTGTTGTTTCCCGTGAAGCCATGAGCCAGGTTCCTGGAGAGCAGGCCTATCTGGGGAGGGATTTGGCACCAGGCACTGAACTCTTCTGTTTCCTGGCAAGTTTGATGTAATGCCAAAGTACTGAAGCTTGGTGTTGGAGTGTCCTGATATCTTGCAGAATGAATGCTATTTCCAGCTATCCTTCCAGAGTCAATTAAGAGAATGCTTGATCTGTGATATTCCTTTGGTGTTGAAGGGACTTAACTTCTTCAGTTAAGGAGATGCTGGTGCAGTGAGCAAAGTTTAAATGGGATTCCCTTTTCAGGGCATCAGCTTTGCCCAGCTGCAGGAAAGTTATGCTGTCCTCTTTTGTTTCTTTAAAATTCCTATAAAGCATTGAGAGTTGTATTGGGTTAGTTATACATTTTAGTTAATCTCAGTTTAAATATATTGCTACTACATCTTGTTATGTTATATTACTTTTCTGAAAATAGGTTTGCATTTCTCTCACATAAACCGTTTTAGCTCCACAGAAGGACTGGCAGCTGTTTTCCCTCCAAAGACAGATGTGATTTTGTTCCCTGTGTTAAACACACATATGACCTCACCTGACATCTAGATTGAACTGGATTGAAAAGTGTGCGCTGTCTACAGAGCCGCAGCTTCTTCTCTCACATGTACCACTGAATGGCACTGATGTTGTATTTTCCAGGAACACACTTGCAATGCAGTTCTAAGAGTTCTACTCTTCTAAGCCCAGTGGCTTCAGTGGACTTAGAAGAGTATAACTCTTCTTAGGATATTGCAATTTTTGCAGACTTATGATTTCCAGTAGTATCCACCTTCCCAATTTCCATGGAGTGACGGAGTTGAAGTCTGAAACTGATTGTGTTCAGAGCTCCTTTATGTGCCCACACAGTGTTTATGTGCCCAAACCCATAGACTCAAATAAGTCCCTTTTTACTAGGGACAATTCCTGTTTTCTCTCTAGTAAATCACTATTTTTATTTTGTCTGGGTTTTGCTCCTAGGGAAAATGTTTGGGAATACCTTTTTAAGGATTTTGTTAGAGTGGGGTACACATGTTATCACTACTGGAGATTTCAGATTTCTCATTTCTGTATTTATTTAGAGATTTGTGCTCTGCCTCTACTGCACTTAAGATGGCTTACAGTATATAAAGATGCCAAATGGAATAAAGTTAAAAATGAATAAATAAAACGAACCATTAATAATAGAAAGCCAGTGTGCTTACAAGAGGTACAGGGTTGCACTAGGATCTGGGAGATCTAAATTCAAATCCTTCCTCTACCATGAAAGCTTGCTAATCTCAGGCCAGTCACTCTCTCCCAACCTAATCTTCCTCACAGGATTATTGTGAAGAGAAAAATGGATATTATGAGAACCATGTAAACTGGTTTGAGTGCCCATTGGGGAGAAAGGCAGGGTATAACTGAAATAAATAATAGTACAGATCTGCATTAAAGCATCTGTCATAAAAATCACTCATCCCTCCTGTCAGACGTTAAAAGGTAGGCCTCTGTGAAATCTGTAAGGTTGCCTTCCTCATCTTCTTGGGCAAGCTGTTCCCAAGGCAAAAATGCCTTGTTTGTTACCATCGCAAACTTGACTAGACAGTTGAATGCATCACCCACTGTGGCTGTTGGTAAGGTGGGCGGACCCATATATTGAAAGAGGCTGTCCTTCAGATGTCCTGAGCTTCTAGAAGTTGGTGGCGTTGCATCAAGTTGAATACAAAGGCTATGATAGTTAGTACATGTGCACAAACACAAAGGCACCCTCTAGTAAGAGAAGACAATGAGAGAAACCCTGCTGTTCAGCATCCTGTTTCCAACAATTTCAGATGTTTCCAAGAGGACTGTGAGCCAGTTAATACACTGCCACTGATGATGTTTCGTTTGAATGACAAAATATGAGAACATACTGTAGGCCAGCTAGGTTTATTTGACCAAAAGAATTGATCCCTTCTTTGGTTTTTAATCAATACAGGACTGACTCCTGCAAAATTAATACAGAAGGCAGAAAAGTGCTTACAGCAGTATAAAATAGAGTGGGATATTCAGTAGCGATAATAATACTTAGCATTTATATAGAGCTTTCACTGTTCAATCGGGCAAAGAACATGTGTGTGAGAATCCAGGTCTTAAAGGTACACAAGTTAAATAGTATGCAAACCATCATGACAAACATGCCCTGGCTCAATTCTTTAAATCTTTTAGTGATTTCCCCATAATACTTACTGGCAGCCATTCCTGCACACAGTAGGAAAAGACCAGGCTATTTTGACTGTTAGATCCATTCTGTACTGAGAATGGTAGTCTTTCTCCTTTATTTATTCTCAGCTATTTTACAACCTATGGAACCTCTGGGCTTTGATTTTTGAAATGTAACTTGTGTTAATATTAAAGGGCTTCAATAAACCTCCTAGAGCTTTTGCCTTTTTGTTTCCCAGCGTCTGTCATTAACTGCCCAAAGGGTATGATTACTATGGTGGCACAGCTCCAGTTTAATTCAGTGGCATGCTCTGGAGAGATTCTTGGTGCATGCCCTTTAGGAAAATGATATGATCTGGACAAGGGCTGCGAAAAGGGGTGAGGTTTTCTAGCAGAGGTAGGAAGCCCTGCCAGGGGTCAGAACGGAGCATGCAGGTGGGGGACCCTGAATCCCTTTTGTCTGTTTTCCCCAGGCACTTTCTTCTCTGCTAGGCACTGATGGGAGAAAGGAGCTTTGCTGGCAAAAAGGTACTGGGGGAGGGTAACGCAAAGTGAGCAGCAAGCAGGTGGAGGGGCCAACTGTATTCCATGTACACTTTTTACTCTCAAGAATCAGTTTGCACTTCCCTCCCTCCTTTAGACACTGTTTAAAACCAGTAAGTTTGAGACTTGTCATTTGAGCCTGAGTTAGGGTGACTAGACCCAGTAGAGGACAGGGCTCCTTTACCTTTCATAAATTGCAGAGGAGGGAATTGGAGCATATCATGGGAAGCTGTAATCTCCTGCTGGCAAAGCTGTACTTTCCATTTTGCTCCTGCAACTTCTTGTTTCCTTTGGTAAGAGCCAGTTTGGTATAGTGGTTAAGTGCAGACTCTTACCTGGGAGAACCAGGTTTGATTCCCCACTCCTCCACATGTACCTGCTGACAAGTTTTCTCAAGGCTGTTCTGCTCAAGAGCAGTTCTAGGAGAGATCTCTCAGCACCACCTACCTCACAGGGTGTCTGTTGTGGGGAAGGAGATTGTAAGCCACTCTGAGACTCCTTTGGGTAGTGAAGAGCGGGGTATAAATCCATCTCTTCTCTTCCTCTTCTTTGCTTTCCTTATACCATAGCTCCACAAAGGGGAAATCTTCACAATGCAAATGGCTGCCATGTTGTGTGGCCACAAAAGACATAGAGCATCCATCCCTATGGAAGGATGTTTAACCACTTATTGCCCACTAAAAGAAGCAAGTTTGCCCATCTTAGCCTCTTGGATATACTTTAGGAATGACTACAACAAGATATAAGAGGTATGTCCCATTTTTATGTGCAACAAAGATCAATACAAGATCCCATCGGAGCGGGTGTTGCTCACTGATAATAAAGTAGCATTATGAGAAAGTACTCAATAACAGCTGCTGTGGGAAAAATTGCTTTTTGAGGACAGAAAGCCATTCGCTGGGGTGTTGTTGTAAGTGGTAGTACATCCAAAGGCCCACCAGGTGTCCTCAATCTCCAACAAGCCAGAGGAGCAACCCTCTCCACACACCAGGCGTCAAAGCCACACAATGTTATGTGTTTTCTTAGGGCAAAAGGAGACACTGCAAGAGACTCAGAATAAGGGTGGCAGCTGCTGTAGCGCTCTCTCTCCTCCCCCTTCTACCTCATAATATCGAATAGAACAAAGTGTGATGTGAAGTTGCCATGCTGTATGTTTCCCCACTTCTGGCTCCAGAAAATAATGTGTGAGTTGAGGGCAGGGGGAACACAGCACCCCATTGATGTCTTTAGATTAGATTACTAGTAGAGACAGGAAAAAGGCAGTCAGCCAGGGAGGGCTGCAGCTCAGTGGCAGAGCATCTACTTTGTGTGCCGAAGGTCCTAGAGAGTGGGTGATTTGAAAAACTGTGACCTAAGCCTCTGAGAACTGCTGGTGGCTGCCAGTCAGAATAGGCAATACTGGCAATCAATACCTTGACAGCCCAATCATCTGATGCAGGGTAATGTGGGTTCATGTGCAGCAGCTTCAGATCTTCTTCGTGGTCATCTGTGCAGTCACACACATGGGTTTTCCCGTCAGGACGAACCCTACCTCGGAGATTTTAAAAGCTAGCCTAGGCGTTATTTTTGGCGCGCACTCCCTTTCGCTCTGGGGAGCAGGCATCCACTGCGCATGCCTGGAGCGAGAGGGAGGCGCCCCACCCACTCAGTTTCTTTCCAACCGCCGCCCGGGATAGTCTTACCTCGCTGCGCTCCTCGTTTACCTCAAACGTCTAGCCTCCGTTTTTCTTCACTTTTCCCCTTTATTCTTATACTCTCTAAAAAAAAAAAAAAAAAAAAGCATAAATATCTTCCCCGCTTTTACCTCAGACCTCCCTTCCCCCACCCCCCCCCCCCCCCCGGGCGTATGGAAGGAAGAGACAGTAAAATAACCTTTAAAAGGTGTTCGCGTTGTAGGGCGAAAATCCCTACCTCAGACGGACATTCGCTTTGCCTATTCTGCTTGGGAGAAACCCATAAAGTGGACGCCTGTGCGCATTGCCTTCAATTTGGCAAACAGGCGCGCAAAAACAGAGCCGCTAGACTAAGAAGCCATCTTATGGAGTCTGTGCTTCACCCTGAAATGTCTCAATCTTCTTCTGTGAGTAAGTCGCCTCCCCTCCTGACTCCCCAAGGAGACGGCGCACGGTCGGCAGCTTCAGTGGCCATTGTTCCCAGCAAGCATAAGCCCGGCGATGCCGCGAAAGTCGGCGACGGCGCGATAACGTCAGAGCTAACGGCCGCGTCTACTAAAACGAAAAGTGGGAAGCACACTAAGAAACACAAGCACTCCGATCCGAAGGGCCAGAAGGATTCGAGGAAACCTACCGATCCGAAGGACCCGAAAAAATCTACCGACCCGAAGGACTCGAGAAAACCTACCGACTCGAACAAATCTTCGGAACAACAAACAGCCCACGAGCCTGACAGACAATGTGAGCCCTCCACACCTGGAACCGATACCCAGGAAGTGACCACTCCGATTACGGAATCACCGCATCAGCAGACGGAAGAGGTTATTCCGATTCCGTCCCGATCCCCTTCTCTACAAGGATCCATACCAGACCCTTCGCTGGAGAAGATCCGAGACCCGCTGCAGTGGACTCAACAGCACATCAATCCTAGATCGTTCCGCGATATGTCGAATCCCATCCAATACAGACATGACGCTTATAGGTACTTTGATACCCATCGGTTCCCAGCCAGGTCTCCCAGCATCGAGAGACATCGGTACCATCGTACGCGTTTCCCGGAGAGATCCCCTAGTAGGGGGAGGGACCGCTATCGCTACAACCCGAGGTCTCGGTCTCCATCTATGTCCCCGAGACGACGCCACTACGCTTCGAGGTCTCCATCAATGGATTCCCATGCTTGTTGCGGCTACCACCACTCTCGGTACCGTACCGATTACCACAGGAACCAATCCAAGGAAGTGACTCCTGTCCAACGGAGTAAGCAACTAACAAAACAGCCATCTCCGACTCCTTCCACTTCGACTTCTAAGCTTAAAGGCACGAGTCCAACCAGACCTAAAAGCACGACTCCAACCAGACCGGACCCACCGGCACCCGAACCTGACTCGGATGCCGAATCCGACGCACAATCATCGGACTCGATACAATCAATGTCCCCTGGATCCCCTGCCTCGGATATCGCCAAGCCCGCGGATTTGTCACCTTCCGAAGGGGCAAAGACATACTTGGACTTGATTGCCAACATGGCCTCTGCACTTAACGTTACCCTCACCTCAGATGCACCCAAGGTAACAGACGTGGTACACGACTTGGTGCACTCAGATTTACCTGCTGGGTCCTTTCTGCCGATGTTACCGGTACACCTAGAGGCCATCAAAGAAGCTTGGGACAACCCAGCATCTATTCCCCCGACTTCAAAACGAATTGAATCTCTTTACAGGATCCAAGCAATGGAGTCGAAATTTCTATTTAGCCATCCAGCCCCGAACTCTCTGATAGTTCATTCTTCTTCTAAATCGAAACAGACTCGTCACCCTGTACCTCCTGAGAAGGAAGGCAGGAAATTAGACACCCTGGGAAGGAAAATGTATTCAATTTCTACGGCAAATGCCAAAATCAACAATTATTTAGCATACTTCGCCGCGTATACCCACAATATCTCCTCCCAACTAAATACGCTCGTCTCTGCCCTACCTGAACCTTCCCAGAAACAAGCCTGCAAGCTGCTACAGGAGCTCAACAGGGTTTCAAAGCAACAGATAAATACTATCCGCCACTCTGTGGGGTGCACTTCAAAGGCGATGGCTGCCTCAATTGCCCTAAGACGACACGCTTGGCTTCGGTCCTCTTCGTTGCAACCTGATCTTAAGTTTAAAATCGAAGACCTTCCCTTCGACGGCCAAGGTCTCTTTAATGCAACGACAGACGATATATTGACCACCGTGGACGACAGCCGCAAACGAGCAAAAAGGCTCGGAGTAGCGCAACAACAACAACAGCAGAGCTATAAGCCCAGACCATGGAAACCAACGCCGTTTAAACGTTCCAGATCTCCTCGACAATCTGAATACTGGAAACGTAAGGCTCCTCCTCCGAAGCAATCTTTTAACCAGAGACAGCAGAGACCACAACCACCTAAAAAGGCTGCGTCTTCATCAAAGCAGTCTCTTTGACTTCCTACCTTTACCAATTCAACACATTTCCAGACTTCTTCCATTTCACGAGAACTGGCAACAAATAACCACGGACAAATGGGTTTTAAACATCATTTTGAGAGGCTACTCGATAGAGTTTCAAACACCACCAACAAAACATCATTTTGTCTCAACTCCACCATCCCCTTCCCTTCAGGAAGAAATACACACCTTAACTGCCAAAGCGGCTATAGAGCCTGTCCCAGACCAGTACCTTCGGACCGGATTTTATTCCCGGTACTTTCTAGTTCCCAAAAGGGATGGGGGACAGCGTCCGATTCTGGATCTAAGAGCCCTAAACAAATTCATCCGTCACAGAAAATTCAGAATGATCACCTTACAATCGATTCTGCCCTTAATCCCCCGAAACTCTTGGATGGCACTGGTAGATTTACAGGACGCATACTTCCACCTGACAATACACCAATGCCACAGAAAGTTCCTGCGTTTCGCCGTGGGCAGCAACCACTACCAGTTCCGAGCCCTACCCTTCGGACTCTCCACAGCACCACGGACATTCACGAAATGTATGGCGGTAATTGCGGCATACCTCAGACAACGCGGAATTGCAACCTACCCATACATAGACGATTGGCTCCTCGTGGGAACTTCAAAGGCACAGTTGATGAAGGACATTTCTATGACACTTGCGCTCTTAGCAGAACTGGGCCTCCAGGTCAATCATCAAAAGTCACACCTGACCCCAACTCAAGACATCCATTTTATAGGGGCTCGCTTGTGCACCACGGACCACAAGGCATACCTTCCTGTAGACAGGATATCTTCCATTCAGACACTGGCCACACAAATAATACAACAACCCAAACAAACGGCCTTCAACATTCAGCGCATGTTAGGACTTATGGCAGCGACGACTGCAGTTTTAACACACGCGAGACTACGCATGCGAACCCTGCAAATCTGGTTCGTCCGTGCGTTTCGGCCCCAACGCCAGTCTCAAAGAACCATCCTCACTGTTCCAAACCACATCCTCCCCTCACTCGAATGGTGGACAGTACGAGCTCACCTGCTTGCAGGAATGCCATTTTTAAGGCCAAGCCCATCAGCAGTAGTTACAACAGATGCCTCGAGGTGGGGCTGGGGAGCCCATCTCGACATACTCACTGTCCAGGGGCAATGGACACCGTACGAACAGTCGCTCCACATCAATTGTTTAGAGCTTCTAGCTGTTCACAGAGCTTTAAAATCGTTTCTCCCATCTCTTCAAGGCCGGCATGTACAAATTGCCTCAGACAATGTGGCGACGGTTTTTTATATAAACAGGCAAGGAGGGACTGCTTCCACCCGTCTTTGCAAAAGAGCAATGCACCTTTGGCACTGGAGTATTGCTCACCAGATCCATCTCACTGCGGTACATCTTCCTGGCGTCCAGAATGCTCAAGCGGACAGGCTGAGCAGATATCTCATCAACGACCACGAGTGGTCCCTCCAAAGGTCATATCTTCTGCCAGTATTCCGGAAATTCGGAACCCCCTCAATAGATGCGTTTGCTGCACCAGACAATGCACAGTGTGCTATCTTTTTTATGAGAGGTCCGCCCTCACAACAGTCTGCAGGGGATGCCTTCATACAGACATGGACCGGTCCACTACACTTCCTCTTCCCACCCTTCCCACTGATAACACGATGCATACAGAAAATTCAACTAGACAACACAGATTGCATTTTAGTGACGCCATGGTGGCCACGCCAGCCATGGTTCACAACCCTCCTCTTTCTGTCGAAAAATACTTACCATCACTTTCCTCCAGCACAGAACCTCCTGTCTCAGCAGAACGGCAGGGTTCTCCATCACGACCCGAACAGGCTTCGCTTAACGGCTTGGAGGATATGTTCTCAGACTTTCCTGAAGGAGTAAGACATGTTCTCTTAAATGCGAGGAAACCATCAACGAGAAAGTCATACTCCATGAAATGGAAAAGATTTTCCATCTATGCTACCAAGCATAACTTCAGACCTTTATCGGCTTCCATACCTCAAATCTTGGCATATACACTGCATTTGTCAGAAAAGGGCCTTACGTACTCATCTTTAAAGGTGCACCTTGCAGCAATCTCAGCTTTTCACCCGCATGTACAGGGTCGGACTGTCTTTTCACACCCTGCTGCGAAATCCTTCTTAAAAGGAATCTTACATTTGCACCCACCATTGCGGCAAATGTATCCTAGCTGGAGTTTATCGCTAGTGCTAAGCCAACTAGTAAAACCGCCTTTCGAACCTATGGCTACGATACCGCTTCACCTTCTCTCATGGAAAACGGCACTATTAGTCGCACTCACCTCTGCTAAGAGAGCAAGTGATATTTGTGCGTTCAGAGCAGACTCACCTTACACCATTTTTCACCACGATAGGGTGGTGTTGCGGCCAGACCCTGCCTTCTTACCCAAGGTAGTTTCCGCATTTCATTTACACAGAATCACAACCTTACCTGCCTTTTTCCAACGTCCTACGGACAAGGGGCAAGAAGCTCTACACTGTCTAGATGTTAGAAGAGCACTCGCTTACTATATAGATAGAACAGCATCGTTCCGTACGGACTCCAGACTTTTTGTGGCCTACGGCCGCCTTAATAAGGGCAAAAAGATATCTACACAGAGACTGTCAAAATGGTTGGTTGCTGCTATAGAGCTGTGCTACAAACTCGCAAAGCAACCAGTCCCATCTGCCATACGAGCTCATTCCACAAGAGCTTTGTCAACGTCATCTGCCCTTGCCAGGGGTGTATCCATGGAGGACATTTGCGCCGCTGCCGCCTGGTCTTCCCCTTCGACCTTCGCCACGCACTACGCTTTGGACGTTCGTGCTAGGCGAGATGCATCCTTCGGACAGGCAGTGCTCCGCTCCATCTTTGACTAAGGAGGCGGTCTCGGCTTGGTGAGTAATTGCTTGCCTTGTAGCCTGTTATGTGCTGACTGTGTTGCACTAACCTTTGTGTTATTCTTTTCTCCAACTCTAGTGCCAGCACCCACCACCTTGCAGGTCAGCTTATCAGTCACCCATGTGTGGGACTGCACAGAGACCACGAAGAAGATAAACAGGTTACTCACCTGTAATTGATGATCTTCGAGTGGTCATCTGTGCAGTCACACACGCCCGCCCAGCCGTCCCCGCTGCTGGCTACTGGTCCTATACTACCGCTCATCTACTATGTCAGCGGCGGGGAAAGAAACTGAGTGGGTGGGGCGCCTCCCTCTCGCTCCAGGCATGCGCAGTGGATGCCTGCTCCCCAGAGCGAAAGGGAGTGCGCGCCAAAAATAACGCCTAGGCTAGCTTTTAAAATCTCCGAGGTAGGGTTCGTCCTGACGGGAAAACCCATGTGTGTGACTGCACAGATGACCACTCGAAGATCATCAATTACAGGTGAGTAACCTGTTTTTCTCTGTCTCTTGTAGCATCCATTTCTACCTTTAAACCTCCTAAATCTTCAAAATTGTTTCAGAGGGTCACCATGATGGTCTGGAGTAGAACTGTTAGATTTGAGTCCAGGAGCATCTTAAAGACCCATAAAATTTTCAGATAATAGGCTTTTGAGAGTCAAAGCCCTCTTTGACAGATGAAGAGAGGTTTTTGACTCTCAAAAGCTTGTACCCTGAAAATCTTGTTAGTTGCTAAAGTGTAGCTGGACTGGAATCTAAATTGAAAACTGCTACTCTCTTTCTGTTGACCACAAGAAAGGGCAAACACTAGAGTTGCCAGCTTTGGTTGGGAAATACTGAGAGATTTTGGGAAATGGAGCTTGAATAGATTTGTGGAGGGACCTCAGCAGTATATAATGCCATAGAGCAGGGGTGGCCAACGGTAGCTCTCCAGATGATTTTTGCCTACAACTCCCATCAGCCCCAGCCAGCATGGCCAATGGCTTGGGCTGATGGGAGTTGTAGACAAAAAAACATCTGGAGAGCTACCGTTAGCCACCCCTGCCATAGAGTCCATCCTCCAAAGCAGCCATTTTCTCCAAGGGAACTGATCTTGGTCACCTGGAGATCAATTCCAATAGCAGGAGATCTCCAGGTGACATCTGGAAGCTGGCAACCCCAGCAAACACATGAGAGTGAGGCATTGATGTAATTGCAGGCTGGGCCCAGCTGCTGAAGCCATTGGAAGGGATATTTTCAGAGGTGTGAGTGAAGCAGTGCAACCAGACAGGTGTAGTCCAAAAGAGAGCTGTGAAGGGTGCTGGAGGTGGGTTTTTAAAATTATTATTACCAGCAGCCAGATGAGGGTCAGAGGAACATAGTTTATAATGGATTCAACCAAAGCTTTACCCACCACATACTTTAAAAAATTCCCAGCTCACAGAAAAAGAGCCAGCACTCATCTTGCATTATTGACACACGTTCAATCCAAACCAGTGCATTAAGTGCTGCTGACTGGAAGGAGAAACATAAATGACACCCATAGCAGAGAGAGAGGTAATCAGAGACCTAAAAGAGAACTGTAAACATTCAAGTCTGAAATCCAGAGATTCTGAGAACTCAACAGACTGAGCACAGGCAGTGATTCTCTGCAACCATGAGAGATGGGAACTTATTAATATAAAAACATAGTAATAGCCCTAGGAAAAAGTCTTTCCTTGATGCTGGTTGAAACTGAATTAGTGAGGCTCCAGCAAGCTGAACATACACATTTCTGAGTTATTCTCTGCAACCTTTAGAATTAGAGCCCTTTTAAAAAGCAATATCAGAAAAAAGCACATGATGTTCTGGTCTGTTGTCATAACTTGTTCTGTCATTAAGCTAGTTCAGACTGTGAGAATTTGCATCAGGGAAGCATTAATGTGGGTAGTACACACATTATTTGTGGGCTTTGTGGCCTGGGACTCCTGGCACCCAAGCCTTTGCCAGAGACATCTTGCTGGTGATTGTAATCTTACCAAAGGAACATGTGCCAAGGCTGCGAAATCAGCAGCACCCTCCCTACCCTTTCTCTGTCTTGTTAGCTTGGCAAAAGCACCAGCTGCATCAGTTGGCTCCAGGGCCGTAGCCAGGATTTCATGTTTGGTGGGGCCCACAGCAGGATTTGTTGTTTGGAAGGGCCGGAAGGGCACCCGGTTTGGTGGCCCTGGAGTCTAGGCACTGTAAGCTGCCTTGATTTCCACAAGCTAAGCCCCCTTCGCCTGGGCAGGCACAACAGCTCCACTCCCCCCACCCCTTTCTTATGCACCCCTCTCTCAGAGAGACAGAGATCTCTAGAACTGAAGCTGGGTGCTCAGAAGGCTGGTTGCAAGAAGACGCTCCCCCCACCCCGCGCTCTGCATGCTGCGTTAGGGAAGTGGAGAGCAAAAAATGAAAAGACCAGAAGCAATGCTACTACTTGTTCAGGTGGTAAGCAAAGAAAACAGATTGGGGCCCTCCAATGGAGGGGCCATACAGGTTGGGGGGGGGGGGGGGTTTGAAATGATGGGCCTGCATCCCCGCCAGGCCCCACTGTGGCTACAGGCTTGGTTGGCTCTCTCCAGAAGATCTGGTGTGTCCCATGACACTGAGGCTGTGAGTGGGCTCTCCTCAGTGGAATTTCCTTGTGCAGAGTGGTCAAGCCCAGCATTACAGACACTGCAATTTTCTACAGATGACTAGAAGAATTCCCTTGGGGGGCTGATTGGTCTTTAAAGTACTGGAAATTACAGTATGTTAATAGTTTGGTTTGCTTTTTACAGAGGACAGCCCTCCTTTTAAGTCTTCTTTCCTGTGTTCCATACCAAAATGCTAACAGATAATCATGAATGCAGTGTTGTTGGCAGGATTGCCAGCCTCGAGGCAGGGCCTGGAGAGCTCCTCCTTTTACAACTATCTCCAGCTGGCAGAGATCAGGTCCCTTGGAGAAAATGGCTGCTTTGAAGAGTGGTCTCTATGTGAGACCACATATGGCATTATACCATGCTGAGGCTCCTCCCCAAACCCCACCCTCCCCCAAAGTCTCCAGGTATTTTGCAACACAGACCTGGCAACTCTAGTTGTTGGGAATCTATGGGGCTTCTGCTAGAGTTGCCAACTTCACGGTGGGGCCTGGTGTTCTCCCAGAATTATAACCAATCTTTGAACTACAGAAATCAGTTTCCTTGGAGAAAATGGCTGCTTTGGAGGGTGTGCTCTATGACATTGTACCACGCTGAGGACCCTCCCCTCCCCAAGCCCACTCTCTTCAGGCTCCACCCCTAAAATCTCTAGGAACTTCCCAGCCTACAGATGCAGCTAAACAGCATTTTGCCCCCAAAAATCTCTATTCTAGAAGCTTAGAGAGCTCCCTCTACATAATATCCCCCTTTGGCTATGAGTTTCCTGGCTAGAGTACTCACTCAGGTACCTATTCTCAGGTCCATTCAACAGAGACAAGCTGGCTCAAAACATCGGTTGTTTATTGGCAAGGAGACAACTCCAACCACCAATATCTTCAGCTAACATACAAAACTGGAAACTGAATCAAACGTTCTACCCAATTGGACCAAACTAAATCACACAGATATTAGGGGAGGAGCAGACCATTTCATTACATGCACAGATATATACAATAAATACGATATACCACACTCTGTAAGCACAGGCCTCAGTAAAGGGCCAGCTCCACTGACTTCAGCTGTCCCACCTGAGAAGCATAGTTGTGGATGCCTATGCTGCACTCTTCTTGCAGAAAGGGGAGGGCTTCTTGCTTCAGACACCCTGCTAGGTGAGTTCACCAAAAGAGGTACCTGTTGCAGAAAGGGAGAAGCTGGAGAATGGCTTGTCTGTATTTTGGATAACGCAGACACATATTTTCCTCTCCTTAAGAGGCTCCCTAGTTAGTGGTGTGTGTTTTAAGTATTCTTTAGAATGGCTAGTTTAAACTACAAGCCACCAGGTTGTTAGTTATAAAGAAAGGGTGGTTAATGTATTGCCGCAGTGCATGTTTATGTAATTATAGTACAAATTGCAAAACAGGAGTACTGTCTGCACTCTGCAAGGTGCTCAATGAGCTCATAGTTGAGCTCACCCAGAGAGGCACTGACTGGGCAGTGAGAGGAGAGAAGGAGGAAAGAAGGAAGGAAGCCCCCTGACCTGCCAGGAAAACAAGTTTTAGTAAAGCCTTGATTACATTTCAAGTGTTACACACATCTAGTATCATTGTGGTGCAACAGGAAGAACTGTAAAAAGAAAAAAACAGCTATTTCAAGCATTGTGTAGGCAATTTTTTTTCCTTTGTGGGAGGTGTGTTTTTGGACATCTCATTTAAAAAGTTATAAGAACTTTACTTGGCAATTCTTGGGGTGAGGGAGAATGGCGATAAAGCATATGAAGCCTACAAGTAGAAATTATGGTGGTCAAGACCATAGTTTTGATAATTAGTTGTTTAAATGGACAAGCAACAGGAAACACCATAGAAGCTAAGCTAAAAACAAAGAGAAATATGGCCCAGGGCACACATGCAGCAGAATATGGGCCTGCCAACCTCCAGGTGGGTTATAGTGATGACAAATAACTATGTAATAAGCAATTAACAATACAATAAAGTCCCATCCTTTAACAACAGATACAGGTGTAATTGATCAAGCTTTTAACATACAGCAGAGGCTAGTGTGAGCCACCATAGAGAAGTGGTGAGTGTGAGCCGCCATAGAGAAAACATACTGGAGACTTTGTGTCCCTTAGAATTTATTTCTAGTAGTTTGATTTTGAGTATCATTGTGAGTATGTTTAATGGTATATGGTAATTGGGTTCTTAGCTTTTTTTGAGGGGAGGGGGTCTGTTTTATTTATGTAATATTTTTATCTTTGTAGTGAAATGTGAAATATCCCTTATCAATAAAGGAATTGAAACAGGTGTGGCAGAAAACGACCTGCCCAGGGAATTTCGTTTTGCTGTTACACACACAGTGGATACAGTGATACGAATAGAATTTTTTCCTTCTCATTGCATGAAGACATCTGTTTACAAGTTCCTTTGTGATCTGGTTTTATTGCAGCAGTGCCTGCAAATTCTTTAAGAACAAGAACAGTATGGACTTCCTTTTTGTAATTTGAATAATAAGAAGAGACTGTGATTTTGGATGGGACTATTGTATTGTTAATTGCTTACTACATAGTTATTTGTCACTATAACCTGTAGGTTGTGTTTTGTATTGCAACCTCCAGGTGAGGCCTGGAGTTCTTGCAGAATTCACAACTGATCCACAGAGATCAGTTCCCCTGGAGAAAATGGCAGCTTTGGAAGATGGGATGTGTGATATCACATTCCCTCTGAGCTTCCTTACCTCCCCAAACTCTACCCTCCCAGGATCTGTCCCAAATTTCTAGAAATGTCCTAACCCAGATTTGCAGCCCTAAGTGGAGAAATTCTGAGGTGGTAGAATAGGTTCAGACTGTAAGTGAAGAGAGCTACTTGTGTGCTACTCTCCCATGTAAAAACTCCTGCATACTAAATTAGTGGGGTTTTTCCTAGGCTAGCTCTTTGCATCACATGCTAGTTTTTTGTTTTCCAAGGAATTATCAACATAGTAAAGGGACTATGAACAATGTAATGTCTCAGTGAATTGGCATAGTTAGGAATGGATTAGCCATTATGGACACCTGGAAAAGTCCTAGTGGGCCAAAGACCTTGGGGGGCACCTTTTTTGTGCACGTTTTCCCTTGCAATTCAGAAAGAAAGAGACAAAATACTTACTTTTTAAATAATTAAAACTAGGAATTAGGAGACTGTGGCAATAAATCATCAGGCAGTTAGTATGCAATAGTGATTTGGCAGTGCCCCCTTTTTAAAGTCCTGTGGTTAGGGTGTGGTGGGAATGGTGGCCTCAGAGGATAGGGTTGCCAAGTCAAATTCAAGAAATATTTGGGGACTTTGGGGGTGGAGACAGGAGACATTAGGGGTGGAGCCAAGATCAAGGCTGTGACAAGCATAATTGAACTCCAAAGGGAGTTCTGGCCATCGCATTTAAAGGGACAGCACACCTTTTCAATTCCTTCCTTCCATAGGAAATACCGTAATAAAAGATAGGGGCACCTTCTTTGGGGGCTCATAGAATTGGACCCCCTGGTCCAATCTTTTTGAAACTTGGTGGGTATTTTGGGGAGAGGCACTAAATGCTATACTGAAAATTTGGTGCCTCTACCCCAAAAAACAGCCCCTGCAGAGTCCCAGATACCCGCGGATCAATTCTCCATGATTTTCTATGGGAATAAATCTCCATAGGGAATAATAGAGTTCCCAGCAGACATTTCCCTCCCCTCCCCCCGTTTTCTGATGACCCTGAAGCGGGGGGAGGGTCTCCAAACCAGGGGATCCCCTGCCCCCACCTGGGGATTGGCAACCCTATCAGAGGACAATAGGGAAAAATCCATGATGCTATGGGGGAAGCTGGAAGAAACCTCACATCCTAACAGCATCCAAGCCACAGCAAATATCCTATGTATCTGTGACCAGGGATTGACCAGGAAGTGGCCTCAGAAAACCAGGACCTGTCTCGTTCTGCTGCTGGCAGAGAGGACACAGCCTTCAGCAGAGCGAAGGCTCAAAGACAGGCCTCTGTTTGCCAGCTTCTCTTTTGTATCATTGTAACTGTGATTCTTTAAGCAGTGTTGAGTATACTGAATGAAAGATTGGATACTAATAGGATGAAAAGCAAGAGGGATAAAACAGCATTACAGCTGCCTCAGATCTACCACCCAGAGTAAAGGCTTTGCCTCTACTCAAGGCCGAACTGATTCTGATTCCTCCTCCCGCTGCTCATACACACACAATATCGTGCAAAGGGCTATTTATACTGAGTCCATATGAAAAGGGAAGGAAGGAGCAGGGCAGGTATAAGTGAAACCTTCTAAGTCATTGTGATAGTCACTATCTTGCTTCCTGCCAGCCCAAATGAACTCCAGGCAGGGATCCGGCTGCTAAATCACCTAATGCTCAACTGCCATGTTGCCTTGGCAACTACAAATGAGAACATGGGAAAGGAGGGCAGGTCTCAGCACAGCAGACAGAGTGACGGATGGGGTGGGAAAACTGGGTGGAATAGAGACAGGTCTTGGCCCCTTTCTGCCTGGAGAAACCACTTATTCAGATATTGTTTATGGAGGCTTAAAAATATAGGTGAATTGGCTGGAGAGGGGGCACAGAAAGACTTTCCTCCCTCTTTCATTATAACAGATCTAAACAGTCATCCATCAAAGTAGTCAGGACAGACAAAAAAAAAACCTTTGCATAATATTTCTGTTTCTGCAAGTGATGGTTGATGGCTTCAGATCAATTCATGGAGCAGAAGACTATCAGCGGTTGTCAGCTGGGACTAGTTCATTAGACCCTCCGTGTACAGAGGCCTTAGAATATCAGATGTGGGGGTGGGATAAGCAATAGGGGTAGGCTCCATGCCTTTCTTGCGAGCTGCTCAGAGGCATCTGGCTGGCTACTAATGGAAACTGAATACTGGATGAGCGAGATCTTCCACCTGATTAAATAGGCCTTTTCTTATGGCGTTAAGAGGCAGTTCCAGTCCAAGCAGGTGTTGCTTACAGCACAAGTACATATTGCAAAGCAAACATGGGGTTCCTGCACTGAAGGTTGCTTTGTAATAATGTAGAAAGAGGGTGAAGGGGAGGCATCTTATGCAAATCAACCTTCCCTCCGCAATGTCTTTTTACCTAACCCATGTTTCCCCTAGCTGGATCTGGAGACTGGAAATAGCCCAAAAGAAAGAAAAATGCTTGGGGTGGGTGGGTGACAGGCTTAGAAAAGATCAAACACACCCTGTGACAGTTCTTCTCCACAAATCCCCACCTGCTTGCATTATCTTTGCAAAGGTTGGTTTTGGAATACGAGTTGCTGAGGTCACATGCCTTTCTGCCCACAGAAAGCAGACTCTGGGATTCTCAGCAACACCCCAGCCGTAGAAAGGTACCACATGATAACTAATGTTGGTACCCATCGGAGCCATGGATCATTGCCTTTACCTTTGCTTTCCTGTGCCATCCATAAACTTCCTGCACCTCTGACCTCTTTCAGATAAATTGTTGAAACAAACCCCAAGCAAAAGATGTTCACAGCTATCAAAACAAAACACCACATTATACTCTGCTTGAGAATCAAACCCACACATCAGCCACATGAAATTGACCATGCTGTTAGGTACAAACTTTGTCTTTTCTGCTCTTCATGAGAAATGCTAATCACTAGTGTGTGTTTGTATGTGTTAATTATATAAATACACCAGTAAAAAATAGAAGCTGGGACTTGGCTTCTGGAAGACCTATCTAAGGTTGCCACACAAGGTGGTCTCCTTAAGCAAGTATCTCCCCAACTGAACAGCTTCTCCTCCCAAAAGTAGATATAACAGAACTTCCTAGTGAAACCTTGCTCCCTGACTGGTGAGGTCACTTTGCACATGCTCAGAGGCACTAACTTCTTTAGCCAAATGGCAGATGTTTGGGAAATGAATTCCAGTTTCTGATTCATATGAGAGCTAAGTGAGGTGAACAGATAGCCCCATGCAACTTTTGATTCATCAGTCTAAATGCACCCTAGTATGTGTGTGGTAGATATCCCAAAGGGGTTTTCTGCACCTGTCTTTCACTGAATGCCTGTGATTACATGTGAGTGTTTGCAGGATCTAGTAGGCTATAATGTATGGTAGCAGTGGAGGGCTGTACTGAGTTAAGGACTGCTGGGTTAAGAGGGCCTCAGATAAGGGCAAGTATTGGTCTATGACATATAACCAGAGGCAGGGCACTGGAGAGCCCTGAATTAAATGCAGCACTGACGTAAGTTTCTCTGCCTCCCTATTCACACCTCCTGGATCTGTTAGCTGAACTGCTGATAGCCAGGGAAGTGAAAAGTACAGTAGTAGATGTAACTCAGGCCTGACAGATTCCTGGAGAGCTGCCCACGTTATCTCTCCAGGAATTCATCCTGAACTTTTTGCTGTGTGCCATGCAGCTGTTTCAGGCTGATGTTATGTGTAAGTGGATCTAACCATGAAGTATCCAAGTACAGGAAAGGAAGGTTTATTTATAAAGGCAGGTGCTGCAGTTGCTACAAATGTGCTTGGCAGAGCTCCCTGCCATATTGATTTTAGCTGTGAGTACAGCATGGGCAGAGCATTTATCTAGATCTAGTGCAAGATTTAGCTTCCAGCCAAACCCAGCATTTTTCATGGAATTTTCTAGTCCCTGTGGAAAAAACATATGAGCATTAGCCAGCACTTAATTTTGCAAGTGAAGGTGCTGGGTTTGGGGAATTACACCCTCTGTCTGTCCTCTGAACCCCAGTCGCAGTTAGTTGCTGTACCCGGGGTGTCAAGCTCATGTAGGCAGGAAAGCCAATTCACCCAACTCAGAAGAAACACAGAGGCCAGCCCCATAATTTTTCACTGGGGGAAAGAGTCACCCTTTGTGGGCTGCTAGCTCCTCTCTCCTCATTTTGTAGGGCGTAAACTCTTCCCCCATGTTCCCTTCTGGCCACCCCCTCACCACCCAGTCGAGAACCCTTGCCAGTGTTTTGTTCCTCCCTGTAGCCTTTGCGACCTCCGCAGCGTGGAGGGGCTGTTCCGGGAGGGATTCGACCAACATGACCAGGTGTGCGGGGGCTGGGTCAGGCTCTGTGACGGGTAGAGGCAAACGGCTGAGCGCGTCCGCGTGGCCCATAGCCTTGCCGGCCCGGTGGACCAGTGTGTACATGTATGAGTTGAGGAATTGGTTCCACCTCAACACACGCTGTGAGAGTATTTGGGGGGTTTGGCGGTCTGGGGCCAACAGACCTAAGAGCGGCTTATGGTCCGTAGCTATCGTGAACCTCCGCCCATACAGATAATCATGGAACTTGCGGACCCCCGCCACAATTGCCAGAGCCTCCTTGTCTATCTGCGCGTAATTGCGCTCGGCCGGTGCGGGAGTAGTATGCTACCGGTACCTCCCTCCCGTCCGGGAGTTGGTGCCCCAGGACTGCTCCCAACCCATAAGGCGACGCATCGCAAGCCAGGATGACGGGGAGGCCCTCGTCAAAATGGTGGAGCACCGCATTGGACACCAGGACGTCCTTGACCGCCTGAAACGCGGCGGCTTGTTGTTTGCCCCAAACCCAAGGGGCTTTTTTGTCCAGCAACCGGTGTAGGGGTTCTGCTAGGGCTGCCTTGTGGGGGAGGAATGAATGGTAAAAATTAAGCACCCCCAAGAAGCTTTGTAGCTCCGCTTTGCAGGTGGGGGCCGGGGCTTGCACGATGGCTCGGGTCTTTTCTTCCGTTGGGTGGATTCCTGCTGCGTCTACAGCGAAACCCAGGAACTCCACCCGTGGGACCCCCAGCAAGCATTTCTCCCTCTTGACCTTGAGCCCCGCTGCCTGGAACCGGCAGAGCACCTCTCTCAGGCAGTTGGCGAATTCTTCGGAGTCCGGGGCGGCGATTAAAACGTCATCGAAGAACGGTTGAACTCCGGGGATCCCTTTAAGGAGAGCGTCCATTATACTTTGGAAAATCCCCAGAGCCACGCTAACCCCGAACTGTAGCCTCCGCACTCTGAAGGCCCCCCTGTGTGTCACAATAGTCTGGGCCTCCTCCGTTTTAGTATCTACCGGGAGCTGTTGGTAGGCCTGTGCCAGATCCAGCTTCCCGAAGATCTTAGACTACAGCTTTAATTCCCATACTCAGTCTGATCAAGTTGTTGAAAACTCCATTTTGAAATTAAATAAACACATGCATACAAGGCTCTTCCTTGTTATTTGTCAGACCTGTTTATGGATACACACAGTGTGGAATTTCTTGAGAGCTCTAGCACCCTAAGTGATAATCTAGAAATCCTAGATCAATTGATAAGCTTACTGAATGTGTGTTGAAGCTGCAGAAAGAATGTCCTTCCTACCTAGCTGGAAATGGGCTGTAACAGCTGCTCATCAATGATACATCAAATATCCACAGAGGTTTGCTGTGAAATTACTTTCTGGTACTATATTCCTTCAGACTGGCTGTCTCAGTTTTCTCTCAGTAGCTACAAAGAAATGCTTACCAGTCGACCAAAATGATTTCTGTCTATGGCTATATCTGCATGGTGATTTCCTGTGTTCCTTCTGCTGGCGCTGAGAATGCAGAGGCATCTGCAGCAGCAACTGTGTCCGCTTGGTAGTTTTCACCCCACATTCCTTACTCCAGCCTCTCAGCCCCTAGCTCATCAGGAGGTTTATTTTTGAAATAATAGTAATTGAAATATTGCTATTGATCTTACCCATTTGGTGGTGGAACTTTCAGAAGCCTGCTGCTCAGCTGTCCCAGTGGAGCATATCAGGACTGACAGTGCTTTAGATATGAGGGCCCTAGGTTGTGATGATGGGTTTGAACCTAGAAACTATTTGGTAACCAATGAAACAACAGCAGGGCAGGTATAATACACATAGAGAATCACAGGAATCACAATCAAATATGCAAGATTTTTTAATTTTCCAATCTTAAACTTTTTTGACCATATTACCAAGATATTTTCTTCAAAGATGCTTGATCATCCATTACTCTGGTTCACAGCTTGTTCACCTGCTCTGAACAGAGCAATTGGACATTCAACCAGAGTTTCCCACAGCTTTCTTCTTTCTGCCACTCCATCTGCTGACACAACTCCCTCTCCTTTGGCTTAGGCTTGCCAAGTACTCCCTGGCCTTTGGTGAGGTGGGTGGGGGTCTGCCAGCTCCAGGTTGAGAAATTCCTGTAGAGCTGGGTGGGTGCTGTCATGAGCCCTGATGAGGAGGAGCTGGAAGGGTTAACAGACCTGGAAGAGTTGCCAGCCAGTTCCTCTGCTGAACAAACAGCAGCTGGCCCATCAATCACTCTCCAGGCACCAGTGTCAGCTGCTGACGATCAATCTCCTCCCAGCTCTCCTCCTCCCATCTCAAGAGTTCAAAGCAGGCTCTGGAAAGAACTTTCAGAGCGAAGACATGAGGCATGCTGTTGCTTCAGATCCCTCAGCCTCAAGTTCTAGCAGAGTCATTGCTACCCAGGGAGCAGGCTGATTGAGACTCCCATATACCTCCCACCCAGGACCTGGTAACCTTGTGGAAGCAATGTCTATTCTCTGACTTGCATTCACGCTCCTTCCTGATTCCTGATCCTGACCTGCTTGATTTCCTTGGCACCCTGACTTTTTGGCTTTTGGACATTGACTTCTGATTCCAGTTTGTGATTCTGCATTGGTGACTTGACTCCTGCTTGACTTCCTGGACTTTGACCTTGGACTGGCTTTGGACTCCCATCTGCCTGCACCCTGAGAACGTGACAGGAGCCTGGAGAGGACAGGGATCTCAGTGGAGTACAATACCATAGAGTCCACCCTCCAAAGCATCTATTTTCTCCATGGGAACTGATCTCTGCACTCTAGAGATAAACTGAAATCCCAGGAGATGTCCAACCCCTCTCCCAGAGGCTGGCATTTTTGCTTGAAAAGTTTGGCTCATCATATTCTTTAAACATATAAAATATTAACATTTATTAACAGTGACTCATAATTGCAAGATATCTCCCTGTGTCCCTTCTTACTGCATAATTCTGTGACTGTTAGTGGCAAAAAGGCAAGAAAACTGTCCAGATTTGGGTCAATTTACAATGCTCATTCTCACACTGCCTCATGGGAATTGTAGTTATTTATTTTTTTAAATCCACTTCCCTTATCTCAAAAATATTTTCTGGCAGAGCAAAAGTGGTCTATACTCCCTTGGGATTATATGTTTTATCTTTTGTCTGGATCTTACTTTCATATATACTCTGCGTAATTATGTTATATCTCTCTTTCTTTGATTGTTTGATCTCTTAGCCTCATTTTGTAACCCAGTCTCCCACTCCATCCTTCTTGTGTTTGTACTGTGTGTGTGCGTGCGCATATGTGTGGCTCATGTCAACGACTGCAAAATCAGGCCACATACAAGCAACAGTAAATAACAACATGACTCCAAGCCCTACAAACAGCCAATCACTCAGACCAAAGTAGGAGTCCAGTAGCATCTTTAAGACCAACAAAGTTTTATTCAGAATATCAGCTTTCGTGTGCATGCCAATCACTTAAGTTTTTGCAGCAGGGACTGCCCTCACAACAAGTCTTTCTGCCCAGCAGCCTCTTGGAGAAATCCACAGCTCCTTTCTCCTCACAATGCACAAGCTCCCCTGTATCGGGCCAAGAAGTCACTACAGCCCACACTACTCACCCTCCCTTGCCATAGGCTGGGGAGCAGACCAAGCTATACCAAACCCTCCTCTCCACCAAAACACAGTTACCTGTGGTCTGCTGATATCTTCCCCCCACAGCTTGCTGCAGTTTATTCTATGAGGCCCTTTAGCTTGGGCAATGCGCGCTCTCTCTCTCTCCTGTCCTGTTTACCCTCTTCCCTGCCTGATTCACACACATGACAAAAGGGAAAGGGGGTGGGGGCAGAGTTGTGCTGCTGCCGGCAAAGAGCAGCCCCAGAGTCTCAGCCTGCTGCTGCTAAATCCCCAGAGCCAATGCAGAGGAGGTGCTGAGGAAGTAGCTCTGCTTTTGGCTAGCTGCTCTTGCAGGCTACAGCTGCTCTATGGAAGCCAGCAGAGCAGGCGGCTGGCAGCTACAGCCCCAAGGGCCACTATGTCAGGTCCGGCCGCAGGGGAGGGCAGCTGACATGCTTTCCCTGCCCCCACCAGTCCCCACAGCACTACAGGAGGGCAGAGAGGAACATGCCGGCTATGAAAATGGGGGGAGGGGAAGCTGCCCCAGCGCCCCTGACGTTGCGGGGTCCACAGGCAGGTGCCCAGTTTGCCTTATTGTTAATCCGGCCCTGTCCAGCATGGTTTCCCACCCCCCACCCCGCCCCCACAATCCAAAGTTTATTTAAAATATTTATATGCCTGCTGTTCTTCTGACTCTGAGCATTTCAAGGCCTAAGGTAGGGTCATGTTTCAGTTCAAAACCAATAAAATCCATGCAGTACCTTAAAGTGCCTATCACAATGGTAGCAAGACAGAACCACCTGCAGACAGGAATTGGAGGGCCATGGTTGTGTCTCCAACCATCTGGTGGAATTCACTATAGCTCTGTTGTTGGCGGATGGAGATGGGACTTGCTGAGCAAAAAACTTTACCAACATCCACCCTATCAGCAATGCTGGGGGGAAATTTCCCCATAGCATTGCAAACCAAATAATTCAGGTTCAGGAATTCTTCAAGCCATAACCCTGGAAATTTGACTGCAGAACTGCTATTGGAAGGGCATTCCAGCACCATAGGGCAATTTTCCCTATGGGATCAACTTCCCAGCTTCAATTTTAAACAGTCATGTTTAAACTAGGATCATCATCAAGCTAGGGTTGCCAACCTCTAGGCAGAGCCGAAAGATCTCCTGGAATAACAACTTATTTCCAGATGACAGAAATCAGTTCCTTTGGAGAAAATGGCTGTTTCAGAAGGCAGACTCTATGGCATTACACCCTGCTGAAGTGCCCAAATCTCTAGCAATTTCCCCACCTGGAGCTGGCAACACTACTTGAGGCCCTGAAGCTACGAAATGCAGACGTGCAGGGAAATTGTCCTATTGAACTGGGGTTGGAGGGGAAGGGAGGAATCAGTTTAAAACAGAGGGCAATAGAATGTTGCAGGCTGCCACTTGTATACAGATGTATCTGTCAACTTCAGGCATCTGATGACATGGATTCTGGCTCATTAAAACTTATGCCACAATCAGTGCATTAGTCTTTAAAATGCCATAGAAGTGTTTGTTCTTTTGCTTGCACCAGAATAACACAGTTACCTCTAGCATATGTTTATTTACTTAGAAGGGAGTTCCATGTTACTTACAGGTAAGGGCAGTCATACATTCCCAAAGGACAAGTCAAGAGTCTCCTGCAGTCGGTGAAAACAGAGCTGCCAATCCTCAGGTGGGTGCAGGGGATCCCCAGTTTGGAGGCCCTCCCCCCACTTCAGGGTTATCAGAAAGTGCGAGATGAGGGGGAGGGAAATGTCTGCTGGGCACTCCATTATTTCTTATGGAGACCAGTTCCCATAGGGTATAATGGAAAATTGATTCATTAGTATCTGGGACTCAGGGAGGGTGTTTTTTGAGGTAGAGGCACCACATTTTCAGCATAGCATCTGGTGACTCTCCTCAAAACAGATTGGACCAGGGGGTCCAATTCTATGATCCCCTAAAGAAGGTGCTCTATCCTTCATTATTCCAGATGGAGGAAAGGCATTTAAAAAGAGTGTGGTCCCTTTAAATGTGATGGCCAGAACTCCCTTCAGAGTTCAATTGTGCTTGCCACACCTTGATCATGGCTGCACCCCCAAAGTTTCCTGGCTCCACCTCCAGAGTCCCCAGATGTTTCTTGAGTTGGACTTGGCAACCCTAGGTGAAAACAACTTGTGTAATGGGCCCTTTTTTTGTGCACCAGACTGGTGCAGATGCCTTAAATTAAACTGTTCAATGCCTTCACGAGCCAGTCTGGATAGGAAGAGATGTGCTGTTGTGCTGACATCACATTACTCCTCCACATGAAACCTGCTGAATGACCTTGGGCCAGTCACAGTTCTCAGAACTCTCTCAGCCCCACCTTCTTCATAAGGTGGCTGTTGTGGGGAGAGGAAGGGAAGACAATTGTAAGCTGCTTGAGACTCCTTTGGGTAGAAAGAAACAGGGTATAAAAACCAACTCTTCTTCTTTTCTACATTAACATGGCACTAATTGTGAGAAGTAGGCAGAGGGGCTTCAGCTGTTTTGCATCCCTGAACAGAGGAGGCGGTATTTACAGTCCTGGATCCTTTCTCTCTCCTGCCCTTTGTAAAAAATAGTTATGCCTTTGCTGTGATGCTTGTCAGCTATGACTCAGTAGAAAATAGGTGATGCTTGCCAGCTATTACTCAGCAGAAAATAGTTTAAAAAGGTGAGTGAGAAGAGAGAGAGAATAGGAAGGAATTTTCAGGAATTATTACTCATGTGCTGCTTGTACAGGGTCCTGCTTCAGTGTGGATCTTTGTGCCTATTCTCACTTCAAATGCTTTGTCCAAGATGGCCTTTTGCTATTAGGGGGGGGGGAGAGGAGGTCATATCCCTTGAATAGTTGTCTAGGGAGTGAAAATAGCCAGTTGAACTTTCCATAGCATGATGTTAAATACATGATCTGATAAGTACTAGCAAATCAAACTGATATTAAACGGCCAGCTAAGGGTGAGCAGCTTAAAAATGGGCAAGGCTACCTTTGCAAGTATACCTCATGTCCCCAGTCAGTCAGCAACTAGAATATGCAGAGGGTTTTTTAAAAAAGAAAGTGGGAGGAGACTGTAGGCTAGACCAGCAATCCCAGAAATTTGTTATACTTGTGGCAGTATATTATTGCCTTTGCTGCTGGGTGAGCAACAGGTCCTCAGGGAGCCAGATTTAGGCCACAGTTGCTGGTTACCTAACACTGTTAGGTAATACACTGTTAAATGGAGGCATATCATTCTACCCATTACAGTCCCAGTAGTCAAAAACTATGGCAAGGAATTTTGGGAAGGGAGATTTAACTGGGGAATGAATGCTTCTTGAGTGCACCGTGCAGTGCAGCCTGCCATTTCGCATGCTGCAGCTGCTGAGATATTTTGAACTCTTGCTGTTGCAGAGCGGTCAACAGCATGCCAGCCATGCCCTCTTTACATCCAGGTTAGATTGCTACAATGTGCTCCTTGAAGACTGACCAAAAGCCTCAACTGGTTTGAAATGCAGCACTAAGGCTTCTGGCAGGTGTTAACAGTAACAGGAATAATGAGCAAACTTCTTCCCACAAATTCCTTGCAAAGTAGGGAGGTAAGCATGATCATGCACCACCCCCCTCCCCCAGGCAGTCAATCCTAATCCACGCATAATCAGCATGCCAATTCTCATCTGGGATGACTCTGGCTGCACTGTGAATCAACTCATATCCACCGAAGAAAGAATGACACATTATCTCGGCACATGGAGAGCCAAGGAGAGACTTGAAAGACGATCCAAACAGGAGCGCAACAGTAGCGCAATAGGGAGTGGGGGTGGATTTCTTTCTAAAGGATGAGGAAAGGAAAGGTCCCCTTGTGCAAGCACCAGTCATTTTCGACTCTGGGGTGATGCTGCTTTCACAACGTTTTCACGGCAGACCTTTTATGGGGTGGTTTGCCATTGCCTTCCCCGGTCATTACACTTTCCCCCCAGCAAGCTGGGTACTCATTTTACCAATCTCAAAAGGATGGAAGGCTGAGTCAACCTCGAGCCGGTTACCTGAACCAGCTTCCGCTGGAATCGAACTCAGGTCGTGAGCAGAGGGTTCCGACTGCAGTACTGCAGCTTTACCACTCTGCGACAAGGACCAACACAGTAGCAAATTTCCATCTAGTGAAGTTGAAGGATAGGGTTGCCAGCTTGGGTTAGAAAGTGTGTTTGTGTGTGTGGGAGGGGTGAAGCTTTGGGAGGAGAGGGACCTCTGCAGGGTAGGATGCCATAGAGTCTGCACTCTAAATCAGCCATTTGCCCCAGGGGAGCTGATCTTGGTCGTCTGGAAATAATTGTAATAGTGGGAGAGTTCCAGATGCGACCTGGATGTTGGCAACTCTTGGAAGTAGCTTTTGCTGGCAAATAAAAAAATCCAAATGGGATCCTTTTCCTTGCTAAATAACATGGGACCCAGTCTGTCAGGAAGCTCTGCTGACTGCTGTGCAAGCCTAATTTAAATGGTTGGAAACTGCATAACAGCAGTGTCAGGAAGCTTGTTAACCAGGGTTGCCAGGTATGTGTTGGGAAATACCTGGAGACTTTGGGAGTGGATCCAGGAGATGGTGGGGTTTGGGGAGGGGAGGGGCCTCAGCACGGTACAATGCTATAGAGTCTACCCTTGAAAGCAGCCTTTTTCTTCAGGGGAGCTGATCTCTGCCAGCTGGAGATCAGTTGTAAAAGTGAAGGCCCCGCCTGGAGGCTGGCAACCCTATTAAATATTCTCTCTCAATCACCTACAGACCAAACAAATGCTGCCTTAGACTACATATGATATCTAGCAGAAGAATAACTGACTACAGTATGGCAACAGCAATCTGTTCAAACATACTGTGACCTAACCTCTCTTTTGGTTTAGTATTGTTACATGTCTCCCTTCTCTGAGAGGTGAGAAATTCCAGATCAATGCAGAAGGATTTGGCATGCAAGAGAAAGAAAAAGTGAGTAGAGGAAACGTATGTGTTTTTACTGATCTATGAGTAGAATCTACTGGGTGCAAATGTCCTATTTGATATATTTTGTCCTAAATACAGGTAGGGAAAAAATGAATAATCAGATAGCAATGATGTGGATCCTCACAGGCTTCCAGGCTGTTTAGTTTATTTGATTTCTATCCCACTCCATTTCCTGCTAGCAGAACTCGTGGCAGCGTACAACATATACGATACTTTTTCTACTAAAAAGCCCAGCAGGAACTCACTTGCATATTAGGCCACACCCCCTGACATCACCATCGTTATGCTTTTTGTAGAAAAGGCCCTGCAGAAACTCATTTGCATACCAGGCCACACCCTCTGACACCAAACCAGCGAGAACTGCGTTCCTGCTCAAAAAAATACCCTGCTGTACATCAATACATAGTAAGATACATACAATACAGTTATACTCTAATACTGTCCAATGATTTAATCTACTGTTGGATGGCACCACATATCTATTCCACAAATAGCTGAGGTGGGTAACACATCTATTTCACAGATAGCTGAAGGGGCTTCTACAATTCATATTCCAACCATAGGGAGGATCTTAAACATAAAAGAATGAAGGAGTGGGGAATTCCAGCTAAACTCAATCTTCTGTCATTACCTAAATACAAACTGTAAAACAGGTTCCAAATTGTTTTTTTCTGCCCCCATACTCAGGAGAGTGTGACCTACTTTGCCAAATTATGATAGGTGCAGTATTCTAACAGATAAAGTCATACTTATCAAACAATATTTTGCTGCCATCCCACCTCTGTTTTGTTGGACTCACCCATCCTTTATCCATCTTTTTCTCTGTCAATCACACGAAACCCAATAAATAATTTTTGAGACATCCTCAATTCAAAGGTCAAAAAGGCACAATTCAGCATCTCCTCATGTCCACTGGGAATGGCAGCAGTCTCAGAAAGAAATAAGTCTTTTTATTTAGCTAGCCCTCAGACCATTAATCTGGACAACTAAGGAATACTTTAGTACAAAGGATCTGGCTGCCTTGGGAAGAACTAAAGCATTTCCACTTAAGAGGTTCTCAGTCCAGTGTGATGTAATTTGGACTGAGTAACTCAACATACCCCAGAGTAGAGAGGTAACTCAGCACAACCACACTGGATTTTCCCTGAAACCAGTATGGGATAGGTAGCTATAACCAGTTATTCTGTCTCCTTCCATGCTATCATTTGGCATTCTGCTTCCCCTTCTTGAGTAATACTAATTGAACATGGTGGGTGGATGCTTGGAATATCCGTGTCTTGATGTAGCTATTCTAGCATTTGGCATTCCTACTATATACTTGAAATTAATGTGCCAGTAAACAGTCTGTAATGTGGCTGTCCATTCACAGTAGTCAAGGCACTGGAACTCAAAACTGGATTTCTAATGGTTGTGCAACAGTGGTGGCAGCTGCCAGATGCTGCTTTTATCCTGTCCTATCCTGGAGAGAAGACAGCCATGATTCCAACACTTAGGGGGCATTCACACTACTACACTAAATAATGCATTTTGCAACTGGATTTTAACTGTATGAAAACAGCAAAATCCAGTTGCAAAATGCATTTTTTAGTGTAGTGTGAACACACCCTTAGTCAAGTGAACTATCATCACTGTTGAGGTTACAGAGTTTAATAATACTTTACTGTGGAATAAACTAATCTCAGTTTATTACAATGACTGCATTCAAACATTCCACCAAAGTAGAGCAAATTGAAGACTTCTGTTCTCAGTCTTGACGTACTGCACAATGGGAGGGGGGGTGTTTCTGTAAATCAAGCAATGAACTGGATGCATACCCATTGGAAACAAACAGGATTAATTTTATCTGAAGTATTGTTGCTGGTTTTCTACTTTGGGCTTGTTCTCTTTTTTATGCTTTTTGTGTCTGTGTGGGCAAATTATTGGTGAGAACAATATATAAATTCATTGAATAAATATATTATTAAAGCTCACAGGAGAGAGTACCTTGCTAGTAGTGTCATAGCATGTCCATGAACCATAAGGCATCATGCAGTGCATACCCTCCCATTTTACAGCCAAAGAGCATAGTTTGAACTGTTTTATAACCTGCTGTGGGATAATCAGGTTTTTCTAGTATATCTTTAACAACCCCCCCCCTTCCTAGTGGAAAATAGTGATTGCAAAGCAAACAAATGCAACATATAAAAGGGGGGGGGGGATAGTGACTTAGAGCTTGAGTGGTGATTCTTAGTATGAGCACCTGAGTATTATGAGCATGTCCCTATTTTCTTCTGTTAAATGTCAAAGATCTTGTGATAGCATATGGATGGAACTTTTGCTTTCCAACAAATGTCCTTTGTTCACAAGTATAATAAAGGATGAGAGAAGAATGGAGGATCTAGTTCGATAAAACTTCAAGCCTAGTTATAAGATAAAGAGTTGCCAATTGCTTGGAGGAAAATGTCCTGTCCCTTTGATAAAGGCTTAATGGATACTATTTACCAGCTGATGTTGGGTAGGGAGAGAACATGGCTCAGTGATGAAGCATCTGCTTGGCAGAAGATCCCAGCCAGGTTCAACCCCTGACATCTCCTGTTAATAGGCTCAGGCAGTAAGTGATGGGAAAGACCTCAACCTGAGACTCTTGAGAGCTACTTGCAGACAAAGTAGACAAACCTAAACAAGTGGTCTGACTCAGTATAAAGCAGCTTCATGTGTATCTCCATGCCATGAAAAGATTCAGCGGCTGATTATTAGTATTAAAGGGACAAGACTTTCCCCCCCATGTTTGTTTGGAACCCTAGAGAAGAAGAAGATTGGATTTATACCCCACCCTTCACTACCTAAAGGAGTCTCAGAGTGGCTTACAATCTCCTTTCCCTTCCCCTCTCTACAACAGACATCCTCTGAGATAGGTGGAGCTGAGTGAGCACTGACAGAAACTGCTCTTGAAAGGAACAGCTCTGTGAGAACTTGTGACTGACTCAAGGTCACATCAGCGGTGCATGTGGAGGAGTGTGGAATCAAACCTGGTTCTCCCAGATAAGAGTTTGCACTCTTAACCACTATACCAAACTGGCTTTTATCTGCGAGACAACAGTTTTGGTTGTGCTGGTAGACAACCTCTATTTACAGGAAGATAGTGGATATTTGACCTCAACTATACTTGCTTTGTAAGACATGTATGATATGTTCAATTATACTATCCTGTATACTGTCTGGAACCTGGTTTAGGAGTTTCAGGATGGTTTGGGTCCTTTTTGTCCAATATGATGCAGATAATTATCATGGAGGATATTGAATCATCCCTGATTTAGGGTGCTGCAGGTTTTGGTGATAATTGGAGGTGACCCATCTACTAGGCAGCCCTAGGCAGTTGCCTAGGGGAGGGTGCTGTAGTTCAATGCCTGTAGATACTTTCCCCAAGATAACAGCTCCCACATTTTGACAGAACACAGTACCTTGCAGCCTGCTTGAAATTTATGACATGATATAAAGCAGATACAAATTGAAAACAGGAATGATGTATATTTACAAATAATTCTAGGTAATTAAAAAAAATCAAATGCTTCTAGAATCTGCTGTATTCCCTTAACAATGGACAGGTGCCAAGTTTTAATAGTGCCTTGGAGGTTTAGCTTTTAGTGCGTCACCACGAAAACCTGCAGGGAAATTAGTATTTTTCTTCCCGTCTCCAATGTAATTTATTTTGCAGTTTCTAATAAGATTAACCAAAGGCCATCTTCAGGAGATTAAAAAATGACCTACACCATAATGCCCTGGCTGGCAGGAGGAGTGAGAAATGACAAAAGGCCAGCCTTTGCATACTTACTTTCTCCCCCTCCTTCCTGCTCTTTCAATGCTGCTTCAGTAAGCTCACTCCAAGATGGTATTTCAAATCACTGGTTGCCATGGCAACTTGTTCAGGCCTAGCCAGCCCTGTGCTGTTCTGAAGCCTGAGATGGACGGCAAGCCAGCGTGTTAGAACCTGCAGGCTGAAGAGCAGAAAGAGCCCTCAGGTGCGTGCATCAGCTGCTCTGACTAAACCTGGACATACACAAATAGATTGGAAGAGGAGAGGAAGGGTCACTTTCATCTGCTGGTGGGAACTATAATTTAGAATCTTTGAATGATGGAAGGGACAACATCACAGTGTAAAATTACCAGATTCTACATTCTATGTATAAGAGGTTTAGTGCTAAACATTTCTGGATACCCTTATGGCTGGAGGTAACATTACAAAACAAAATAATTCCTACCCTTCATTCAAATATAATTCCTATGAATTTATTGAGCAAGGAAGGTTTGTTTGTTGTTTTTGCTATCACAAGCTATAATAACATAATATGCTTTCACATCAACAGTATGATGCTAAATTGGCCTGTTCAAAATAACAAGTCGCGTTTACGAAGCAAAATTTTGAAAGCAGATCTTTTTCAGCTTGCCAAGATAACATGACCATTATTTGTTTTAGATGATCATGGCAAATTCTACTTTTTTGAATGAGATTTCATTTTATTTATGTATTTATTATGTTTTAAATTAAATTGTTCAATAGTGGAAATTGACCATACCGAATAGAAGTTAATACAAGCATCAGCATTTGAATTAGATAAAAAATTTTTGAAAGCTCGTAGAAGCGAATGAAAAATGTGGGATAAAGTACTGCCACACTGCAGATCACTTCCTGTGCCTTGCTGTACAGAAGAGAAACTTTTTGGAGCATTGTTCTCTGTGAAAGACTTCCCTGTTGGAATATAAATTTTGAGAGATACTGGACATTTTACTTGTTTCTGAATGACTTTGGGTGAGGCTATATGTTCCTTCTATACTCTTATTGTTATACAGATTATTTGTAATAATTTTGAATATTTTTGAATAATTAATAAAGTGTATGATTTGTGTATAACTTTGGAGGCTGGTTTTCATGGAGGTTTTTTCTAACCTTGTTTCTCTGCTCTTTGTTCCTGATCTGCGTAGCTCTTTGCTTGTTGCTCAATCCCCAGTTGTGGGCAGGGGATCCCCCTCTTCCTACTTCAGGGTTATCAGAAAACAGGGGTGGAGGAGGGAAATGTCTGCTGGGCACTCCATTATACCCTATGGAGACCAGTCCTTATAGAGTATAATAGATAATCAATCTGTGAGTATCTGGGGCTCTGGGGGGCTGTTTTTTGAGGCAAAGGCACCAAATTTTAAGCTTAGCATCTGGTGCTTCTTCTCAAAATACCCCCCCCCCAAGTTTCAGTAATGAAGGATGGGGGCACCTTATTTTGGGGATCATAGAATTGGACCCCCTGGTCCAATCCTATGAGCCACAAAGAAGGCGCCCCAATTCTTCATTATTTCCAAATGGAGGGAAGGCATGTGGTCCCTTTAACTGTAATGGCCAGAACTCCCTTCAGAGTTCAATTGTGTTTGTCATACCCTTGCTCCTGGCTTACATCCCCAAAGTCTCCTGGCTCCATCCCCAAAGTCCCAGATATTTCCTGAGTTTGACCTGGCAACCCTAGTGAATTGGTAGGCTTTTATGTGCTCATGCACACATAACATTCACCCCTCACAAAGCAATATTATCCTTCATGGGAACTCCTGACTATGATTCTGAGCAATGCCTATAAGCACCTGGTCATCAGTATAACTCTCAACATGACCAAATCTGTGGATACTTAAATCCAGAGACTGGAGCCATGAACAGACAGGATAGATCTTTTGACAAACACGGAAAGACTCCAGGTTTGCAGAAAAATCTGAAATCTATAAAAAGGTGTGTGTGTGGGGGGGGCATGTGTGTTAAACTGCCCCAAATTACAGAAGCAGTGCCTGTAGCTTTCAGAAACAAATGTTCTCTGAGTGGTTGTTGTGTGTGTTGCTAGGCAATCAGTTTGGGCTGGGCCAAGAGGCAAGAACTCGGTGACTTGCACCATGCACCTTGCATGACTCACCCAGGCTCGGCTGTTTACCCTGAAAACAGTGCCAGCTGATGTGGTGGAAAAGGGGAAATGCCCTGGGCTCCACTAATTTGGCTTATCCAGTTTTACCCACCAATCCCCACAATGGATCTATATCTAATTAATTACTATAGCAAGATATTTAGAGGGGATTAGGGATAACGTATTTGAGGAGATGTTTCTAAAGTTAAATACTCAAAATCTGTTGTTCAGCTTACACATTTCCAAATAGAATATGTCCCAAGTGTCTTTATTTGCCATGGACAGTTCCTTTTGGTTTTGGTGGATGTTCCAGATAAATCACTATCCATACTTTGAGGGTTGTTTTTATTTTTTGATGGGGGATCCTTTTTTAAAAAAATGCTGTTAGTATGACAAGATACAGTTCTTCAGGATTCAACTCCTTCCTTAAGGTCTGTGGAAGTTAAAATTTTGAGTGAAATGATGGTTAAATTCATTTTGATTGTACTTTCGCTTTCTTGTGGAGAAACCATGTGGTGCACAGCCTTCTATTTTAACCTGCTTCAGCTGGCTAAACCTTGCAGAAGCAACTAGGTTTGGTTAGTGACTGGGTGGGAGCCTGTTTTGAATCCTTATGCATGCTTTCCAGAATTTCACAGGTTAAAAATACAGCTAAAGTTGTAACCCCTCTATTTTCATAGCTAATATTCCTATTAGAGGTCCTTACCTCCATACCACACATTGCTGAAAAGTCTTTGCTTGTTATATGCTGTATTTTAGTTACTTTTTAAAATGGATTTAAAAGTCAAGATGGTTACAGGTATACTAGAAAAATGTAATTATCCTACTACATTTCAAAATGTATACCCCTCTGCAAGGTTGCCAGCCTCCAAGTGGGGCCTGGATATCTCCCAGAAGATGACAGAGGTCAGCACCCCTAAAGAAAATGGCTGTTTTCGAGGGTGGCACTATACCCTGCTGAGTTCCCTCCTCAAACCTTGCCCTTCACAGGCTCTGCTCCCAAAATCTCCAGGAATTTTCTAACAGAGCTGGCAACCCTTCCCTCAGGTCCCATTTTGCAATATGGAAAATGGGGTAACCGTATAGACCTACCTTGCAGGATTGTTAGAACTTCTTAGATAGTTGTGAAGTATGTTGCTTACTGTAAAGCACTTTATGATTGCCATTATTTGGATACAAGTAGCTCCTTTAGGCTGTAGCTCCTAAACTGTAAAACATCCTTCCAGTGGTTAGTAAACCCATTTCTTTTATTGTTTTGAACTGGGCTTTTTTTGAGCAGGAACACAGTTCCAACTGGCGTGGAATCAGGGAGTGTGACCTAATATGCAAATGAGTCCCTACTGGGCTTTTTCTACAAAAAGCCGTGTGGAACAATGGTGACATCAGGGGGTGTGGCATAATGTGCAAATGAGTTTCTGCTGGACTTTTTCTACCAAAAAAGCCCTGGCTTTGAAAATGTTCTAAGACCTTTTTTTTACAGCAAGTATTTGGTTAATCTTGGCTCTGAGCTGTTCTAGAAATGTGGTATGTATGAAAATTATACACACACACGGCTCTATGAAAAAGCCCAGCAGGAATTAATTTGCATATTAAACCACACACCCTGACACCAAACCAGCTGGAACTGCATTCCTGCACATTCCTTCTAAAAAAAAAAGCTCTGAATATAATTGTGGAATAAATATTGCACAATTCCTAGTAAAAAGTCGGGAAATATTGCTCCAAGGGTGAAATTAAGTTGGCGTTTCCCCTGCCATAGTTAAGGAACTGTCATTCTCAGCTGCTCATTGCATTCTTACTCCAGATGGCTTGGGACAAGACCAAGGTGAGTGGTGACATTTTAAATTAGACTCTGCTCTCAGAGTGGTGTTGTGGGTGGCACTTCCTTTTTTGATCCTTAGAAAAGAGATCTGCATGATCCTCCATGCTATGTCCTGGGAATTTTCAGTGCTGATGACAGGCCTGAAGTTGTTGGTAAACAGGGCTTTTTTTCTGGGGGAACATGATGGAATGGAGTTCCATAACCTCTTTGTGAAAACAAAATTTTCAAAAAATGTTTAAATGTTCATGTGGGGCACCCATGTGTTTCTCCTTCATTTCACACTTGAGAGTTCTGGCACCTCTCCAGAAAAAAAGCCCTGTTGGTAACTGAGTATTTTTTTCATCACTATGAATTTGTGCAGAAGAGTTTTTCTTGGTTGTAGAATGGTCCTTTAATGAAGGGACTCGGATTAAAGATAAAAGTATGTGTGTGTGAGAGAGAGACGGAGATGTTGAATAGCTATACGTGAGGGATGGGTCACAACAACAATTGTTAACTTTGAAATCATCTCCCCTCTAGCTGACTAATTAACAGCAGTTTGATGTGCATGTCCATTGGGCAATAAGCAGGCAATATCTCTCTTCCTGCCAGGAAAGCTTCACTTGCTTAGGGATTTGTGTTTATTAAATGAGCAGTTCTCTATTGGGACAAGGTTGAGACCCAGGGGAAATCGTGTTTATTTAGCCCTTTCCCCTGCACATTTCCAACTTGAAGTGAACCCATACAGCTGTTATTCACCCTGTTGGAGTAAGCTTCCAGGCATCAAAGGGACAAATATCATCTCATTCTGTGGGGTCATTTCAAGTCATGAAAATAATGCTGGCAAAAGGATTCAGCCCATTCCCTGCTCTGTGGTCTCAGACTAGAGTACCAAGTGGCTACTATTTGTACTTGGAAGTTCTAAACATGGAACTCCCATCTTGGAGGGAAGGCTAAACTTGTTTTTTCCTGACAATTTTAAAAATGAAATTACTTATTAGAACATGTGTATCCACTTCTCATTGTCAAGGGCTCCAAGTGATATTTGGTATCATAGTGCCAAAACACTAAGAACAGCAGCACCTGCAGGAGTTTGTTTTTACTTGCTCCACTCCATAAATAGAAATTATGCTGATATAAAGCTCCCTGGTTGAATTAATTGTTTTACTCTGTTTCAGCTCATTCTTGGCACTTAAGCAATTTATAGAGATTCTTAAACTTCTGGCTTCAAATAACAAAACTTTGTTCAGTACCCATAGTCTGTTCTTATTTCTTCAGGGTCAAAGCTCTGCCTGCCGATACAGTTTCTTCCACATCTCCTATCTCTTCTTTTCCCTTGAGCTAACAAAACAAAATGCTATATTGGCAGAAAAGATCTGATTGGCTGAGAGTCTGGGTGGATGCAATGGCTCCTTCTGCTCACCACGATGAATAGCAGTACCAGTTTAATTCTGATATAAAAATAGTTTTATAGATTGTAGTGCACTTTAAATGAGAGAGTCTGTGTCTCAGCTGCCTGCCCTTTTGTACTCTATGGTTTTGCATCTGATAAATGCAAGGTTGGGTACAAAACGTCAGTTACTTAGTAAAATCTCTGCCAATAATTGTTAAGCTTTACTAACCAGACTTTGCTTCACTCGTCTGCTTAGCAAAACTGTTTGGTAGACGTTAATCAGCATTAGTTGACTCCATTTAGCCCTGATAACTAAATGGAATCTCTAGATTTGGGGCTACTAAGTCTCTGAATAACAGTTCCAACTCAGGGTAAGGTATGTGGGTTTTTTTGCTTTCATGCTCTGCTCCTACGTTTCTTTGGGGCATGAAGTGGTCACAATGGAGAACAAATGTAGTTTGGTGTAGATTCAAGCAAGACTCTTACACTCTTAGTCTGAGATCTACCGAACACAGATTCGATGGAGGGGAACAGATTCCTAATCCGATAATCTCCACCCTAACTCCACGTCTGCTGAACCAGGTCCTGATGAACACTTTTGACTTGCTAAATTCTATCCTCATTTTCAGGGACCCACAACCTATGGCTCTAGAGCCAAATATGGCTTTAGCCTGGAACCAAATATGGCTTTTAAAAATAAAATGAAATAATTAAGCTAAGATATATTGTCAGGGTAGGCAGGATACTAAAACAGTATGTGAGGAGTAAAGCAGGAAAAGATTTTGTGAAGGATTTATTAGAGATACTGTATAGAAAGGGAAATTATAGAGGTAAAGAACAGATAGGGTTGCCAACCTCCAGGTGATGGCAGGAGATCTCCTGGGACTACAACTGACCTCCAGGTGATAAAAATCAGTTCTCCTGGAAAAAAATTGCTGGTTTTGAAGGTGGACTTTATAGCATTATACCTCACTGAAGTCCCTCCCCTTCCCAAACTACACCCTCCTTGGGCTCCATACCCAAAATCTCCAGGTATTTCTCAATCTCAGGGTTGGCAATTGTAAGTGACTTATGGACAGATTTATGCCAATGCACTAATAAAACTCTGCAATGTGCTCCTGTACATATTTATTACTTATTGTGAGATTTCATCTCTGCTGCTTTCTAATAAAAGATTCACAACAGTCAGTTTTTGGACCATAGAAACTTTATGGATTATCAATCAACATGTGAATTATCAGTAATCTTAAACTGTTGATCTCTTGCTCTGAATGTTGATGCAGTTTTTGGCTGTATGATTATAAAAGGCTGCAGACCCCTTTCATTCTGTTTTTTCTAGTTTCCGTCCGTGATTCATCTTTGCTTTCGCCCCCCCCCCCCCTTGGCACTTCCTTGGTGAAACAGGAGTTTTGAAATAAAGAAGCTGACAGCTGCATCTGTTGAAATCTTCTGATGCTTTGATTACATCAACTGTGTTATTTGTCGCCATATAGTTTATCTATGGAGTCTTTGAGGATCTACAGGGGATGGTATTCTGGGAATAAAAAGTATAGCATGAATTAAGGGACCAGTGTTTAGCAATTAGAATATAAGGCTATGATACTGAAGATCCATGCTCATATCTCTGCTGTGCCATTAAACTCTTTGGGTGACACTGAGCCAGTTATATTTTGTCAACCTCACAAGGTAGCTGAATGGATAAAATGTAGAAGAGAGAACTATGTATGCCACACTGAGCTCCTTGAGGGGAATGTGGGATAAAAATGATTGCAGTAGATAAATAATGCTCCTTAATTACCATTTCCTTCAAGGTTAGTAAACTCACTGTGGATGTTTCCTGTAAGGCAGGGATGAGTTTTGGTTGCATCAGCTTTCTGCATATGGCCACAAGGAATTCCTCTCCTGAAAAGGTTTCTAAATCACACAAGATTGTAAAATGAGGCTTGGTTTGAATGGACTAAATGACTCCATAACAGGATGTCCTATATTTAAAAGTATTTTATGACCATGCAGAGCCAGAAGATGATCTTCCTTCTTTCTCATACTTTAAAAACTAATTACGCTTAAGCACTGATGCAAGTCTATTGAGTTCTTCATCAACCTGACCATGGATCGGTCTATACAACAGGTACGTTTCCTGGTCACCAACAAGCAGCTACAATGATGGATGAATAAGCACCATCATATGCTGGATACCAGGAGAAGACTGCCCTCAAATGTGCTATTAATCAGGGAATTGGGTTATGTACGCATGGTTTTTTAATATAATCACTACAACCATGTTATCAATAAGGTCAAACATTCACCCTTTTTAAAGCAAAGGGATTTTAACTTTTGATGTGCATCGCTGTATCTTCAGCATTTAACAGATGGAAATAAGAGCATGCTTGAAAGGCTGCTATTCCCACTTGCCAGTTCCCACCTGGCTGCAAAAGCCTGTCCAGCACTGTCTTGAAAGATAGGGGAGGGACGGTGGCTCAGTGGTAGAGCATCTGCTTGGGAAGCAGAAGGTCCCAGGTTCAATCCCTGGCATCTCCAAAAAAGGGTCCAGGCAAATAGGTGGGAAAAACCTCAGCTTGAGACCCTGGAGAGCCGCTGCCAGTCTGAGAAGACAATATTGACTTTGATGGACCAAGGGTCTGATTCAGTATAAGGCAGCTTCATATGTTCATATGGTGGGGTGTCATTCTTTGGATTAAAGCTGTGTCAGGGAAACATAATTATTTTATACTACATATCTGACACATCAAAATCAGCTTTTCCAGCTGCAGAGTGTAACATGACAGCTTGTAAATAGCATCTATGCTATAGTCAAAATGCATTCATACACATATGAATACCCAGAAGACTCAACTGTTTTTGGGAGGAAGAACAACTTGCACAAACAATGTTTTAACAAGACCTCTTCAAGCAGGTTTGAGTTCCTTTGACTCAAAATGCAGGATGAATACATGTGTAGATTAAACAGAAGGCAAATATAGGGACAAAATGGAGACAATGATTTACCAGGGGCCATGGCTGGAAAATAGAAAATATCCCTGGTAAATGAGGAATGCATGCATAGCTAGGGGCCAGACCCATTAATTGTTTAACAAATTACTCATTGCACAGCAGAATTGACTGGCCAGAACCAGAGGTGCTTCTGAAGAATAATTTTACATGATCTGAAAATCAGGCACATCTGGAGCTTCCAAACCTTCCTATGGAGTGTTTTCTTGCAGCTAGCTGTGGTGTTTATTATTGACATAAAGGTATTGAAACAAATAGTAAACCTTGGAATGGGAGATCATTCAGTAAATGTACTTCTGGCCACCCTTAGGGCTTTGAACCATTTCCTACTTCCCTGCTTTTTTTTTTCTTCCCACTGTGAAACATTAAACTCTCAGAAACCTGAGTCTTTGAGCTTATGTGCATCAAAAGTATTTTCTGCACAGGCAGCCACATAACTAATTTCTTAATACCACATCTGCCAAGTATTAATTTGAAGCATTTTTGGTGGTTACCTACTGTGTTTAAATAATATGTATACTAAATCTCTGTTTACTGAAGCCTTCTTTAGTAAGTAAAAAGCAAGATTAAGCATTTCTTGTAAAAACAAATACTATTCCTAGCACTCTTTAATTGCTGTTAGCTATTTCTTTATGTTTCCTTACTGCTCTTCTGTTCCTTCATCTTTAACAGCAGCCTCAAATGCAAAAACTAGGCATGGCATGGCAAATATTTTTCTATTTCCTCGTGTCCAAACTAACATTGCCAGGGCATAGCCCTTTGGGGTTATTTTGTTTTCTTCCATTTTACAATATGTTTTTACTGTAAACTGCTTTGACATGGGATGAGAAGCAGGCTATATTAAAAACAACACTGCAATAAATGCATAATTGAAGCAGGAAGTGATATAGAGGCTGTTTCTCCTGGCCATTCCCCCTGTACTCCCTTACATCCACTACACACCAACCCTTAGAGCGAGCTGTGCGCTCCATAGTGGAAAGGAAAGGTAGACAAAAAGGGTGGGGGAATGGCATGAAAAGCATAGCTGTCATGCCATCCAATTCACTGGTAAATTTAAAGTAAAGATAATGAGCTGGTATCTTATCCCTAGAAAAGTGTACATTGCTGTCTAGGGTTGCTAACTTTAAATTGGTCCCTCTCTAGCTGTCCCTTTTATTAACCATTCAATCTGCAGCAAATACTAGAGGATGTTATTTCTGTGCCTTCATGTCGCCGTAATAATAGGAGTATCTTGTACCTATCTGTTGTAGACTGTAGGTTTAAAAGAACAGGTATCAGCCCCGTGACGCAGAGTGGTAAAGCTGCAGTACTGCAGTCCTAAGCTCTGCTCACGACCTGAGTTCAATCCCGGCAGAAGCTGGGTTCAGGTAGCCTGCTCAAGGCTGACTCAGCCTTCCATCCTTCCGAGGTTGGTAAAATGAGTACACAGCTTGCTGGGGGTGTGGGGGGGAATTTAGATGACTGGGGAAGACAATGGCAAATCACCCCATAAAAAGTCTGCCATGAAAACGTTGTGATGTGACGTCAGCCCAGTGTCGAAAACGACTGGTGCTTGTACAGGGGACTACCTTTACCTTTTTATCAGTCTCACAAGCTGCTCCTTGGCTTTTGGAGAGGGAACAGTACGGAAGAAGCCCAGATAAAGACAAAACATATGCAAACACTCTTGTACATACAGAGTGCATGTGGAGGACCAAACCACTTCTCTGTTATAAAAACAAGACTCTGCAAACTGTAAGCAGAGTAAGCAGATCAGGCGGGCAAAAAGGGACTATGAGCATATTGCAAAAAACATAAAGACCAACAATAAAAATTTCTTCAAATATATTAGAAGCAGGAAAACAGCCAGGGAGGCAGTGGGGCCCTTGGATGACCAAGGGGTCAAAGGATTACTGAAGGAGGATAGGGAAATGGCTGAGAAGCTGAATGCATTTTTTGCCTCCATCTTCACTGTGGAAGACGAGAAGTGTTTGCCCACTCCAGAACCACTAATTTTGGAAGGGGTGTTGAAAGATTGAGGGGACAAGAGAGGAGGTCCTACAACTGATTGACGAATTAAAAACTAATAAGTCGCCAGGTCCGGATAGCATACATCCAAGAATTCTGAAAGAACTCAAAGTTGAACTTGTGGATCTCCTGACAAAAATATGTAATCTTTCATTGAAATCTGCCTCCGTTCCTGAGGACTGGAAGGTAGCAAATGTCACCCCCATCTTTAAAAAGGGTTCCAGAGGAGATCTGGGAAATTACAGGCCAGCCAGTCTGACTTCAATACCAGGAAAGTTGGTAGAAGCCATTATCAAAGACAGAATGGGTAGGCACACTGATGAACACAAGTTATTGAGGAAGACTCAGCATGGGTTCTGTAAGGGAAGATCTTGCCTCACTAACCTGTTACAGTTCTTTGAGGGGGTGAACAAGCATGTGGACAAAAGGGACCTAATAGATGTTGTTTACCTTGACTTCCAGAAAGCTTTTGATAAAGTTCCTCATCAAAGGCTCCTTAGTAAGCTCGAGAGTCATGGAGTAAAAGGACAGGTCCTCTTGTGGATCAAAAACTGGCTAATTAATAGGAAGCAGAGAGTGAGTATAAATGGGCAGTCTTTGCAGTGGAGTACAGTAAGCAGTGCGGTGCCACAGTGCTCAGCACTGGGTCCCATGCTCTTTAACTTGTTCATAAATGATTTGGAGTTGGGAGTGAGCAGTGAAGTGGCCAAGTTTGCAGATGACACTAAATTGTTCAGGGTGGTGAGAACCAGAGAGGATTGTGAGGAACTCCAAAGGGATCTGTTGAGGCTGGGTGAGTGGCACCCTGTCAACATGGCAGATGAGGTTCACTGTGTGATACAGACTGTTGGACTGGATGGGCCATTGGCCTGATCCAACATGGCTTCTCTTATGTTCTTATGTAAGCAAGGGAGAATGAGGCTGTGCTTCAGATGAGGACTCCTTGGTTTCCTTCATTCCTCTCTGACAAGAAATGCTTGTGCAGTGCTTTCAAAAACTCATGGTCACAGAGTGTCCCATTCACTCCTCTGAAATCAGGGGTGATTGCGTTCTGGCTAAAGAATCTCAGCAGGTTTGAGCACAGAGAAGATAAGTGTACACTGAATAGAAAGAGGGCCTCTGTTGGCCATAAATCCCCAAATCCTGCTAAGTTCCCACCATGACTGGGAGGGACAACAGAAAGCACAGCCACTTCTTGTTGTTGTGCCACAGTTTGCTATTAGAACAGTTTGCTTCAATGATGCTATTAGAACTCACTCGCTAGCTGATGATGTTCAGCAAAAGCTGCGATATTTCCAGCTGTGCCTGATGGTTAGAGAGTCAGTTTGGTGTAGTGGTTAAGTGCACAGACTCTTATCTGGGAGAACTGGGTTTTATTCCCCACTTCTCCACTTGCACCTGATGGAATGGCTTTGGATCAGCCATAGCTTTCACAGGAGTTGTCCTTGAAAGGGCAGCTGCTATAAGAAGCTCTCTCAGTCCCACCTACCTCACAGGGTGTCTTTTGTGTGTGTGTGTGTGGGGGGGGAGGTAGAGGAGATTGTGACCGCTCTGAGACTTTGAGATTCATAGTATAGGGTGGGATATAAATCTAATATCTTCTTCATCTTCTTAGGAACATCATACACTATTTGTGATTCACCTGAGTTGTCATGATGAGAAGGTACATGAATATTAATATAATATAGTCTTCTTTGCTGTTAAATTGATACAGAACCAACCAAAGCAAGACCAATGTAATCTTCCATTACCTTTATGATTGCTTCCAGCTCTTTGGACCAGACGCATGGTCCAAAAACATCTGCCTGCTCCCATCTCAGTCAAGAGGTCTGTTCAGCTCAGCATCCCAAGGAAAAGAGAGCCCACCTTCCCCTTGCAAGGCTGTTTAAACAAATCTGTGTCTCCTCCCCCTTGACCCTGGTCAAGGCTTCTTTTCCTGTCATCTCCTGGAAGCTCCTTCCTGTAACCTGTCTACCAATGACCACCTCCACTTCTATTCCCTGCTTGGAGAAAAGGGGTGAGAAGGTGTGTGTGGGGGGGGGAGGCTTATCTGTCCCATTGTCTTTCTTGCTGGAGTCATTAGCATTTGTAAGGAAGCGAGCTGATGTGCCAGCAAAAAGACTTCCTCCTCTGACTAGAAAGAAAAAAGCCTGGCAAAACACACAGTGAAACCCTGCTGATTGCTAACCTACCAGGAGACTAGGCATTTCTCCACATCCCATGTCCTTAGTCACCAACTCCACCAATCTGCAACCAGTAGCATCTTTGTTTTGTCAGATTTAAGTTTCAATTTGTTGTTGTGAGATACTAGTCAGTGTAGAATTGTATAGTCTGTGTAAGCATACAGCTTTGGTAATCAAATATGAGTGTTTTGAAAAATGGATGTCGTAACATCACACCTGTAGAAATGAAAGCAAAGATGCCTAATTATGTCCATGTGGTTATGTCCATCACTTCTAATAACCAAGGTGTTACTTGCTCAGTAGCAACTACTGAAATAGATGTTATGCTGTTCAGAAACAACCCAGTTATATATTTCAGACTTGTAAATGCTCATTTGCACTTCTCTTGTGGTGAGGAAAAGTTGCCTTCAGACAACCAGTCAGAGAAGTGCTTCTCAGTAGTAAAATAACTGCTTCCTGCCCTCTTCCTTTTTGACTGTTGATGTGTCACAATATCTAGCATACATATGTGTCAGCAGATTTATTCACCATGCATAATAAATCTCAAGGCCTCCCAAGTATTGTAGGTGCCTAACATGGAAAATAGGGTTGTGGATGGAACCATGGCTCAGTTGTAGAACATCTGCTTTTGAATCCAGAAGGTCACAGGTTCAATTCCTCCCTGGCATCTCTAGTTTTAACTTAAATAATTGAATGCTATGTGATCTGAAAGACCTTTTATTGAGATCCTGGAGAGTGGCTAGCAGTCAGAGGAGACAGTACTGACCTTAATAGGCCAATGGTCTAACAGTATAAGGTAGATTCATATGTTCAAGATATCAGTTCCCTTTCCACTAATTCATATAAGAAACAGGCAATAGGGTGGCTTTGTACTTAATGATTCCCAAAGTTACTTGGATAAATTATTAGGGACCATGGTCCATACTACCGTATTTAACTTGCTGAACTACGACCCTATCCTACTGTGTCATCTTTGCATCATCGAATGTGTCATGTTAATATTTACACCTTGCTTCAGTTCTGTTTTGAGATCTCTGGTTGATTCCCTAATTCTGTGGTATTATTTATTGAATGTCCTTTCCTGTCAGTTATATTAACTGTGTAATCTACCTTGAATCCAAGTGATAAAGGCAGACTATAGGTAACATAAATAAATATAGCAGAGCAGCTGGCAAGACTAGATTTGGTTTTTTTAAAACTTCATCCCTAGCTTCTCAACAAAGCTAGACCCCCTTTGAAATTGTTCATAAGGTCTACCTTACAAAGGCAAGCTGTTAGGGACAGGCACACAGCATGCTTTTGAAACTTGCTTGTCATTCAAAGTGGGACTAAGTGTAACTTTTATTCAATTGGTAATGTTTAAATATGTATTGTAATTCCTTCCATTTGGGAGTTCCATACTCCTGAACTCTATCCCAAGAGATGCCCACAGAGATGTCCAGTATGCCACTTAGTTGTTCACCTTTCACTGATCAGTTAAAGCTTTTTAAATTAACGTTTTAATAATGTTTGTGCTGCTGTTTTTAAATAGAATTTCATGATGGTTTTTTACCATTTGCAAGAACAATGTTCCCTATTTCACCAGCTGATTCAACTGTGTTTGTGAAGAAGAGAGTGCCAGCTGTATGTTCTTTTAAGAGACCCAGCTGATACGCCTCCCCTACCATTGGTGGGGTAGGTGGGTTGACCTGATCCTGGTGCCTCAGCCACTAAGGACCAAGCCAGGTCTTCTTTCTGCAGTCTGCAGAGTTCCATCCTGTTTCTTGGTAACAGGAGTATGACAAAAGGTTGTGGATTTGTTTATAGATGTATTCCCATTATTCTGATGTTTATGTATTTATTTAGAACTTCCTTTTTTGTAGCAGGAACTCCTTTGCATATTAGGCCACCCCCCACCCCCCCTGTAGCCAATCCTCCTGAAGCTTACAGTAGGCCCTGTACTAAGAGACCTGTAAGCTCTTGGAGGATTGGCTACAGGGGTGTGTGGCCTAATATGCAAAGGAGTTCCTGCTACAAAAAAAGCTCTGAGAACTTCTATAGTTCTTTCCCATAAAAATGCACAAAGCAGCCCATGTATTGTATATTTCAGGAGAAGGCAACCTTTTTTGTCTGAATGCCCTATGACACAGGTAGCCAATGGTAGCTCTCCAGATGTTTTTTGCCTACAACTCCCATCAGCCCCAACCAGCATAGCCAATGGCTGGGGCTGATGGGAGTTGTAGACAAAAAACATCTGGAGAGCTACCGTTGGCCACCCCTGCCCTATGAAATGCAAAGTATATCTGTGAAAATATTGGTGTGCCAAAAAAAAAAAAAAAGGAGTGAGAACACATGGAAGTTGTGCTGGACACAGAGATGGCTTCACCATGGCAGGGGTGGAGGGGAGAGCGATGGCTTCTGCTCTTCAGAGAGGTGGTGGCTTTATACATGCAGCTGGCAACTTTCCATACCTGCTACAGAACTTGAGCATGATGTGCAGAACAGAACAGCACCAAACACTGAGGCTAGCACTTAATGGGACAGAGAGGGAAGCAGCTCTGGTTGATGACATCACCTCTCTGAGACCAATATTCATTTGTTTGGATATTTATAAATCAATTTTCTTCTCAATGGGGATTCAAAGCAGCTTCCATCAAGACAAGAAACTACCTTCTACTGATTGGGACTATTGTTCTTTCAACATCAGTTCTGTCTACTCAGACTGGCAACATCCAGTAGAGGCCTTTCACATCACCTACTACTTTATGCTTTTTACATGGAAATGCCAGGGAGGTATTCTACCATTGAGCCAAATTTTGCCCTCCTGTATTTTATCCTGGTATGCAAGAGAGTGACTGGCCGAAGGTCACTCAGCAAGCTTCTGTGACAGAGCAGGGATTCAAACCTATGTGTCCCAAAATCCTAGTCCAGCATTCTAACCACCATACCATGCAGGCTGCCAGAAAGTCTTAGAGCTGAACTTAAACCTGGCTCAACTATACTACTGTCCTCAGGATGGACCAAGGGTGCTGCCAGGCCAAGCAAAACTTAGCATAAATGTTTGGATGCCCCTCCACTCTTTCTTTTTCCTTGCTAATCATGGATGGGTTGCCAACTATTTTTAACAGAGTCTATATTTCACACACATCTAGCTGATGAAGCTTCCCTATCACTTCATTCCATGCTGGAAAAAGATGTTAAATATTCATTGTTAAAAGTCCAGAAATAGGGCAAGTAGGAAAAAAGCAACAAATATATGGTAGCATTTCACATAGCTAAACTGAAAACCTCTATCGTCTTGGAACCGGGCTCTGAACAAGACTCTTGCTGTCGTGCATTGCCATTGTGTAGCACCAGCTGCCTTGTCTTACATCAGCCCATTGTAAAAGATGGATTGCCTAAAGGTGTCCAATATTCCTAATCTGCCTGTCAGCATCAGAGCAGGTATTTCGGCTTGCGAGCCTGCAAACTGTGGCTTAAAAATCAGTAGGATTAGAGCACAAGTTATTGCTTTAAGGATGTAGACATACAAATATGTGAGTTGCTCTGACCTAGTTTGCTTTGAAGACAATGATACAACCTTTCTCAAACCTAGGGAGATATCCCTTTCTAAGATTACATTCTTGAGACCCTGAACACATGAAGCTGCCTTATACTTCCAGACCCCCTGTCTATCAATGTCCGTATTGTCTATTCAGGCTGGCAGTGGCTGTTGAGAGTCTCAGGTGGAGGTTTTTTAAATCACCTATCTGATCCTGTGAACTGCATATGCCAGGGATTGAATTTGGGACATTCGCCATGCCTAGCAAATGCTCTAACACTGAACTGCAGCCCTTTCCTAGCATCAGTTACATGTGGCACAATGCTGAGATCCTTGCACACAACTGTGTGCCTACAGCCTGAGGATTACCAGCTCTGCTTTGGGAAATTCCTGAAGATTGGGGATGGTTCCTGGGGAGGATGGAGTTTCAGGAGAGGAAGGAGCAGGGATGTAATGCCATAGAGCTGACCCTGTGGAACCACAATTTTCTCAGGGAGAATTGATGTTTAAGAAGATCAATTGTGATTCTGGGAGAATTCCAGCTCTTACTTGGAAGTTGGCAACTATACTGCCACCACAGTTGAGAATCTAGACAGAAGTGGATTTTATTTTATAATTTATTAATTAGATTTTCCATCCTTCTTTCAAGCAGCTCAGGGTGATCTTGCCTCATTTTTTTCTTCATAGCAATTTTGGAGAGTATACGTGAGGTTGAGAGAATACGATTAGCTCAAGATCACCTATAGTCATTGGTGAACTGGGTCTAAAAATATTGGTTGCCAGGAGACATGGGGGGCCCACCCACAACTGTAAGGCTAACATTTAATTTGCATAAGAAATAAATAAAAATTTCAAAAAATACATAAGAGGAAAAAAGATACAATTAAAACATTTGCAATATATATATTTAGTAATCACAGTGTACATATATTGTACATATTATTGGCAGTATAGAGTAGATACTGAATGTAAATACAGATTGCATTTTCTCCAGGGGAGCTGAGCTCTGGCAGCTGGAGATCAGTTGTAAAAGCAGGAGATCCCCAGGTCCCACCTGGAGACTGGCAACCCTAAATACAACATAAATTTTAGTTGCATTACAGTAATAATATTGGAATGTCTGTTATATTTTCAAGCTACTAACAGGTCATTAACGTTTTTAACATATTGTCTAAAGTTTAATGGGGGCCCACTTCATCAGGGGCCCAATTGCCATCGGGCAAGCTGACACCCTGGCCAGTCCGCCACTGCCTGTAGTGCATTCCTAATCAGAACTACTGATATCCACAATGGCTCGCTTCTAATGCATGTCTTGATTGGTGTCTTTCATACTGGGTTTATGGAGCATAGCTGGTGTTCAACATTGCAACTTGTGGTAGAACTTTCAGCAATGGTTGTGCTTGATTGTATTTAGCTTTTGTTTCTACAGCTTTGTGCTGTTCTTGACTCTGTTGCTGGGAGCATGAGAACTGCAAGTTCATTACTCCAGTATTAGCAAGGGTGTAGCAGCCACTGGCGCAGCTAACCTGGAGCTCAATGCCTTAGGCCTTTATCACAACATAACAGGTCTTTTGGGTGCCAAGTTTCCTGCTGAAACATAAAACAAAAATGAATTCAGCTATCTTTGTCCTCTTCTCTATGCTCAAGATATGTTCAGTTTCAGCATGGTGAATGCAAAAGCAGAAAATGGAGAGGTGAGCATGACAACAGAGATAAAGAATGGAGGCAAGGGGAAGAAGGGGCTAGGTCAGCAATGCTAATACAAATGTTTCAGGCTTTGCGGAAGAAGGAAGCAAGCAGCTTTCAGAACTATTCAAACTTTGGCAGCCATTTCAGTCATCAAAGTTCCCATTTGCAACACTGCCACTTTGCTTCAACCATGATCCAGGGGAGTCACCACCATCTGGTCATGTAAGACAAAATTCAGCCTTCACCAGCCTTCAAACTTTCTCAGCAGATCAAGGCTGTGATCCTGTGTACAAATGTACAAACTTCAGAGTACACTGAACATACTGAGACTTGGTTCCTTTAAACTATTTTCCCCTAATTGCTTCCAGAGTAAGCAATTTAAAAATAATTTAAATTCAAAGTAATGTAAAAATACATTGGACATTATTAATCATTATGATTTCCTCCCTTCTTTCCAAACTCTCTTTCTCCCAATTATTAACTGTATTACCCCACCTGTGCCCATTCATTTCCCTCATTTAACATTCCCATACAATCCTGCCCTGTTCCCAGTCTTCCTTTATACTTTCAAAGAATATTTGAAAGTACTTACCCATTATGTTTTCCCAAATACATTTCTCTCACCTCCTCTGTAGTTTAGCTTGATTTGAACCCCATACTAAAGTTCCCCCAACAAGCTTTAACTACTGTTTACTTAACAACCAGCCTGCCTTCTTTATGCATAGACTCTCCATCTATTAGCTGTCTGGATTCCATTATGATTTTTTCATAGCTTGTTGTTGGGTTCCATCAATAGCCATCCATTATGCAAGGTAGGCGCTCTTCACAGACCTATCAGTTCCCTTTTTGCTATGCCACTCAAGCAACATATGAATCAGACCACAATGGGAATGGTTTGCTAAACATTTTTCTTATATTCAAGGTTCCTTTGAAGCAAAGCATCCTTTAATTTTAACATGGCAGATATCTGTTAATTTAGGATTCGCATTGCATTCCCTGTTTCCTCTAGATAATGGCATTGGAGGAGATAGTGGGTAATAGCCATTGGGTCTATCAACCACAAGAGTGCCCTGCGATAAACCAGGAGGTGAAATCTTTTCCGCTTGCCATTTCCTGCTGAAGCCCTGTATCTTCAATGAGGCAGATGTGCCTCAAATCAAGATAAGTGAAGTTCAGGTAGTAGAGCAAAGAGAGCTGTGACAAGAAACAGGTGCATGCTGGAAGCAGCAATATACTTTAAAAAGGCAGACTGGAAGAGTTATGACATATACCAGTTTGGGAAAGAGAACAAATCTAAGGAGATGGGAAGGGGCCAGTTAGAAAAAAGAATGTGTTCTTTACAATATGGCTATAGAGATGTTTCAGCAAGTAGTGAATTCCCCATATTGATTTTAACCAGTCACTGCCTCTTTTTATTCGCATTGGTCCTATAGCCTTCAAAACTCTTTTTCCTGTCCATTCCTTAGGAGGTGTGTACTCCTTTAACTGTAGGGCAGAAGAGGGAGGTATAGGTGAAAGCTACATCTATTAAAATACTTTGGCATAAGTAATCTACACCCAAAACTCCATCCTTTTTGGCATCCAGTGGCCCTGGTTCCAGCTGCCCCACCTGCTGTGGTAAAGCCAAATACTTGGTTTGGCTCGAACAAGAACAGCAAGTCATTTTAAGAGATTGTATTTTCCAGTCTTTTTATGTTACTAGCCTCTGGCATGAACAAGGAGGGATTGGCTGGCTCCCTCTTTAAAATTAATCAAGTCACGCTAATAAGTTACAGTAATAACAAAGTAAGCCTGGCATGTGATGGGAGAGATAATGGATCAGAAAAGTGTCTGTATTTGTTTATAGGAGGTGGTATGACCTCTAGGACATGTCAGACTGCTCTGCATGATGCAACAGAGCCTAAACCTTAGCACAGCGGTTCTTCTAACAGTACAACAGACCGTGCTTTGGCCAGGCACGTGCAAGGTTCCAGGGAAGGATTTTAAGGCAAAGTATTTTCTTCTTTTATCAGCAAATCCCTGGATTAATCAAATGCTCCATGGGACTGGACTCTTATTGATTCACACTGGATTTCCAGGAGTGAGTGGACTCTTAATGCTCTGCTAATCTGATTAGGGAAAAGGAGCACTAAAACACTGTTTTGTTTAGTTAATATCTCCCAGTGACTAGTTTGAAGTGGGAAGAGGTCCACAGATCATGCCCCAGTAATGTATACTGTTTAAAGCATCAGAATGTGATCAGGTAGAGAATGACTCAAAACTCCAGCTTGGCTATGAAGCTCACTAGCAGCACAATCCTAAAGAAAGGGTGTGGTCAGACTGGTGGGTTGCTGCAGCAGTAACTCAGTTTTAAATACACTGTGTGAATTTGGGCTGGTTTATTATGCCCCGAAGCTGGCATAATAGCATTGTGGGCCCATGGCTGGTTGTCCACATTGCTAACGTGCTGCAGCCATGGACTCACAGCTGGGTTGAATTCCTACTGTCCATGCACAGAAGCAGGCAAGCACACACACGCTCCTGGCCGGTTCTATGGCGACTCTGAAGTGCATGTTAGAGTGAGGCTGAGGGAGGAAAGGGTGCACTGGAAATGGAGTGGAACAATCACACTACTCATGCACTTCCATGGCTTGCCAGAGTGATCAGATGGCTGGAAATCCGCCATAGAAGTGCTTCATTGGGGAAACCACTGGAATTAGTGGGAGGGACGGTGGCTCAGTGGTAGAGCATCTGCTTGGGAAGCAGAAGGTCCCAGGTTCAATCCCCGGCATCTCCACCTAAAAAGGGTCCAGGCAAATAGGTGTGAAAAACCTCAGCTTGAGACCCTGGAGAGCCGCTGCCAGTCTGAGAAGACAATACTGACTTTGATGGACCAAGGGTCTGATTCAGTATAAGGCAGCTTCATATGTTCTTCATATGTTCATATGTTCAAGACCATGGCCAACAGCCTGGAAAATCTACCACAACTAAAGAGCTATTCCTCCATGAATCTGTCTGATCCCCTTTGGGGAGGGACGGTGGCTCAGTGGTAGAGCATCTGCTTGGGAAGCAGAAGGTCCCAGGTTCAATCCCTGGCATCTCCAAAAAAGGGTCCAGGCAAATATGTGTGAAAAAACTCAGCTTGAGACCCTGGAGAGCCGCTGCCAGTCTGAGAAGACAATACTGACTTTGATGGACCAAAGGTCTGATTCAGTATAAGGCAGCTACATATGTTCATATGTTCATGCCAGTAGCTATTTAATCCATGTTGGAGTCATTTTAGTGTAAGGATAAGTGGGGCATGGGGGACAGATGTGCACGTGTGATCACACCAATTTAATCTGGAGGGGAGGGGTGGATATGTTGGGCCAAACTTCTCATGTAATCGCACCCAAAGTTACCACCTTCCAAATTCATTGAAGTCAATGGTGACCCTATTCAGTATATAGCAGTAGGCAAAGGTGGGGACAAGAGTCAATAAGTCTTTGAAATTTCATGTTCATTCATGCTCCAGTGGGCAAGGTCATTGTCAAAACTCAATGCAGTGTAGTGGCAAACTTTCTCCACTCCTTTCACTGTCAAGAAGTGAGCTTCCCAGTGGGAACTTCAGTGAAATTCTCCTTATGTATTGGGTTCCTGGTGGGCATTTGTTTGTGTTAAGTGCTTCCTTTGTGCATCACCAAGTTTCGCATTTGTACCCACAATTCTTTCAATATGGGACAAAACACTGTGGTTCCTTTGCTATATGTGATCAGTGTTTCCTGCCCTGGCTGGTGATGTGATTGGCTGCATAGTTGGTTGGAATCTTATCCACTATTGAGGTTGAGTGTTTGTGTTGGGGTGGGGTGGGGGGGAGTCCTTCTGGCTTTACAGTGAGTTAAGTGACAGTGTCTTAATACAGACCACCTCTTTAATTTAATTTTTAGATTTATATCCCGCCCTATCCCACAAACGGGCTCAAGGCAGCTTACAACAATAAAATAACAGAGTTAAAATAATATAAAAACAGACATTATGAAACAGGAGCAGCACAGTAAACAATCTTACAGACATAGGTGGTAAACAGCATGTGACTGATGGCTAACAGCATAACATAACACCATAATGATGAAATTTACCTTTGGGGGAGGTGGGTCGATACCCTTACCAAGCATAGGATTTTGATTAAGACCCACTTATGCCATGACATGCCCTAGGACTGTCCAGTTTCCCCCTACTACTTTGCACAACTGCTGTTCTGACAGCAATGGATGCCGCATCAGCACTACGTTGGTGCTATCCAACACAGTTCCCTGTGCTGACATCATCAGGCTACATTTATATAAATGAAACTTAGGAACAATTTTAGTTTTCCATGCGTTCAGAATGTTCGAACTGACAACACAATTGTTTGTTGCTCTTTTAAAACTTATTAAGGTAGCCTATACCATTTCCCCCACAAAGATAATGGTAGTGCCTTTTCAGAAGAAGAGATTGGATTTATACCCCCCCCCCCGCCCCTCACTACCCGAAGGAGTCTCAGAGCAGCTTACTTTCCTCTCCACTCAACAGACAACCTGTGAGGTAGGGAGAGCTGAGAGAGCTCTGACAGAAACTGTTCTTGAGAGGAACAGTTCTGCAAGAACTTGTGGCTGACTCAATCAACCAATCAATAATTTATTACGGTACCAAGCCAGACAGTATACATGACTACAAAAGTTATAAAACAGAATAAATAAAATAAATATATCCAATATTAATAAAAGTATACAATATATACCGATTTTCCTTAGAAATATATACTGAAATTTCCTTAGAAATGTTTACAGATTTAGCTGTACCTTTCTAATGTAATAGCATGCCGCCCAAAATTTAGCCCCAGATTTAGTGATGGCATGATTTTCATCAGAGAGTAATTTATTACAACAGGCTGAGTCTGAGTGACCTGGCTTTTGCTTTACAAATGGTATAATGAATTTACTTTGGACCTCATTGTACCACTTGCATCTAAACATATGTTCAGTGGTTTCTACTTCCCCAGAACCAGATAAGCAGAATCTCTGGTCAAAAGAAACCCTTCTATATTTACCCTCAAGCACTGCAGAGGGGAATGCCTCACATCTGGCCAATGTAAAGGCTTTCCTAAACTTATAAATGTCAAGATGTGTTAAATATGCTATAGGAGCCAAACTGTATCTGGTTTAATCAGACGCTCTAAAAATTAAGATCCACTAAGATCTGCTTGCCTCTCCACATCTATCGCTCTCCGTTTTAGAACTAACTTTGCCTGGTCCCAGGGCATATCCAAAATTGCTTTGGGGAGAAACCAAGTAGATATAGGCTTTGCCCATTAATGGAACCTGGTGCCTTGAGAGACAGGACTGTCAGCTGGAGCTAGATCCAAGCATGATGCAGCAGTGTCTGCTTGTTTACTGCTTCCCCCCCTTTATGGTTACATCAACGTTAATTGGAAGCCATGTAGCTGTGTAATGGCTGCATGGTCTGATGCTTTCTCTGTAGAACTGCTGGAGAAGTTGTCCATAGATATATGTGTATTGTTGAAGGATGCAGTCAGTTGCTTTTGGACTCTGCTGGCATTGTGTTATTTGTTAGGGCTGCTTGTTTTGTCTTGGAAAATCCCTGGAGATTTGGGGGTGGAGCCTGGGGACAGCAGGGTTTGGGGTGGGTGAAGGGACCTCAGCAGGTATAATCCCATATAGTGCTCCTATGGATTGGAGATCAATTGTAATTCCAGGATGTCTTCAGAGCCCACCTGGAGCTTGGCATTTGTTTGGCTGTATCATTTTAATGTTACCAGAGTTTGGGGGCAAACAATAGCATTACAGTGGCAATTCCAGAAAGATCACTGGATTAAGCTGTAGAACTGTATGAGTTCTTTATGTCTGTACCCCCCTTTTCAGCCAACCATAGCTTTTCATGCTGGTTTGAAATAAAATGCTAACATGACACAATAGTAAAAACTAAATAAAAAATAATGCATTAGTACACATATGATGAAAATTGTCATAGAATCAATGTTATTCCAAAACAAAATTTAAAAGGAATTTTAATGTAAGACTTACTGTGCCCTAACTGCAACAATGGTTTTAGTTTGTTTCTAGTAACTACTCCAAATGGAACTGTGACTGGAACTAGGGTTGCCAACCTCCAGATGGGGCCTGGATTTCTCCCAGAATTCCAGCTGATCTCCAGACTACAGAGGCCCAAGGGAAGGAGACTCCCCAGGCTTCACCCCCAAATCTTCAGGAATTTCCCAGTCCAGGGTAAACAACCCTACCTCCATCGTTAAGAGATGAAAGCAGGAACATTATTGCATATTGTGAATGTTATGCATTTTTCCTGACGCTCTGTATTTATTCCAAAAGAAGTCCCATTATGTTCACTGAGTTTACTCCCAAGCACTGCAATGAGGCAACCTGATCCTATGAGTACTTGTTCCCAAATAAGAAGGCACAGGAATTCCCAGTGAGACTTACTCTCAGGCATACATAGGACTACAGTTTTACAGTACTGCCAATTTGGAGAGGACCCGGTGTGTCTGGATTTGGTGCGTGTTGAGCATGATGCTCAGGCCCCGGCGTTTCAGTACGGATATTTGTCTCGTTTTTGAAAGCCGCACTAATAAATTTTGATTGTTATTGTATGAATGAGCTTTGGGAGATAGCAAAAGGAAACAAAAACGGAACCAACATGGCCGTCGTGGCTATGCAAGGTATCCCAAAGAACCACGCGCTCCCCCCTCCTTCTCAAGAAAGAGAACGCAAGCTTTCAGGGCCCTTGCGCGCCGCGCCCGCACATATTAGCAGTTACACTTACAGCCCCAATTTAGGCATATTTTCTTAAAAACAAGTCCCGTTTACTCCCCAGTAAGTGAAACAGGGAGTACAGATAGGTCGGGTTCTTAAAAGAGGCGCTTTCACTGCCATACCAAGGCGGGAAAATTATGAGTACCGCTGCGCCTCTCGCAGGCCACAGATTGAGTCGATTAGAGGAAGCCAGGCACATGCGCGGGTGGGGTGGGGGGAGTAGCAGGGAGAAGTGCGGCTACTAATTATTATTATTATTTTTGCCTTGGTCACAATAATTATATAAATAGGAGTTGCACACACGTAGTCCTTTATTTAATAGGGGGGAAATGTCATTCACTAAAGGACGGAAATGAGCGAAGCGGACTTTTTTCAAAATATGCAATTATCCTGCCTAAACGGCGTGATGGACGCCGAGATAGTGCTCGCGCAGTCTTTTCCAGGCCTCGCCTAGGTTATAGCAGGAGAATAAGGGGCGGGCCTTACGGGAGGTGGGTGTGGCCTAGTTCTATAAATACCCACGTTAAGCGGCTGCCGCTCTCATTCCTTTGAGGCGCCAGCTTTGGGGAAAAAGGTTTTAGGACGTCTGTTGTGTTCGTTTGTATAGTTTGCCTTTCTCCCCTCAGCCATTTTTTTTGTTCTCTCGTATCCGTGTTCCGTTTTTGTTGCTTTCCCCCATTTTAAGCTTCTTCGTTTCGCCATGAACGGATTTCGCGACAGCAGAATCGAGGAGGGAAGCTTCCTTTTCACCTCAGAGTCGGTGGGGGAGGGGCACCCAGGTGAGTGAAAGAAAGACTTCGCTGTGGAGAAGACGGAGGATGACAGGCTGGCTGACGTGGTTGGGGGAGAGACACCCGAGGCTTGTTTCGGGCTGACGGGCTGGTGATGAGGAAGGTGTGGGACCGCGTGCGCCCACCCCCGGGAATCCGATTCAGTCGCGCTGGATTGTGGGGCGGGGGGAGACGCGCGCGCCCTTTCTGTCGCTCTCCCCCCCCCCCCTTCGTGCAATCACGGGAATGGGCGAAAAAAAATGACGAGACCGGCTTCTTGTATGGGCGCGCGCTCCCGCCGGCTCGTGTGCCGGCGTGGACGCGCCCCCGCATTGCGGACGACTCTGGCGCTGACCACGTGGTATCCGCATGGAGAGTTCTTGGGGAAGAGGATGGGGACGCGGGGGGGGGGTGGGAGAGAGAAGATTCGAGGCATCCATTTTAAAACATCGTTTTTGAGGTGGTGTGAGGAAGGAGGAAAACGAGGGAGATGCCCAGACTTACAAGGCTTAAAAAAGAGATGATGAACAGGATGGGTGCTAGACTTCATTAAGAAAGGGCGGGTTATAGCTAGCCCTCAACCGGCATTTTTCCCCCCAAATCACTAGTGCGGGTATGGGGAAAAGGGACGATAAAAAGTGGTTTGAAAATGCTTGGTTTGATTAATCTGAAGGGGGAGTAGTGGTTCCTGTGTCGAACTGCTTGGGAAGGAGGTGCTTTTTTTCCTCCGCCATGACGGTTGGGTAGTCTCCAGCGCTGACGGGGGGGGGGGCGAGATGACTGGGTAGAGCCGTTTTCGGGTCTAGGGGTGTGTGCTTTTGTATAGGGAACGATTGTCTCTACAGAATTTTCGGGTGGTCCGTATGCTTATGTGTAGAGTCCTTGATGCAGAACCAGCACAAAATAAAGTCAGCAGTGCCACTGTGAGTCTTCTGCTGCAGGAAATCAGCAGCAGTTACACTATAGACATGTGGCTTGGCCTCATTAAGCCATGTGGCATCTCAGAGCAGTTATGCTGTCTGGGTGGTGTACAAAGACCTGCACAAGAAAATCTATGCAAATTTCAGTGGTTTTATTCTGTTTTTAAACCCACAGATGCATCAGTAACATGTTTTTTCCTTGATAAGTACGTTGTGACCACGTCTTTTTTCTTTCTATACTTGATAGATCTTTGTTCCCCATGAATTCCAGATTCTTGTATCACAGCTATCTTGGTTTTGCCATCATGAACGATTTTTAGAAGAACAAAGTTTGAGTCCAGTGGCACCTTTAAGACCAACGAAGTTTTGTTCAAGGCATAACCATGCACATGAAATCTTATACCCTGAGTAGAACTTTGTTCGTCTTAAAAGTGCCACTGGACTCAAATTTGTTTTGCTGCTTCAGACCAATGCATCTACCTATCTGAATGTAGATTTTTAGAATGTTGTTCTGCTCTGCTTAAATCTTATATTTGGGAAGAAAGGTTAGTTGTTCTGTGATTGTACACTATATTTTGTTGTGATAGAAAATCTAGCAAGTAACTTTTTGATAAGTACATCTGTAGTTTACCTTGAACACTATAACATAATCTGACTTTATAATTAGAGCTGCTGCTGTGACTTCAGAGCTTCAGGATTTAATCATGTGAACAGTGGCAGATGCATATGTTCATTCCCTGCCTGTTGGATATGTTTGGTGTAATGATTTCTTCTAGTTGCTAAGTTGATTAGATGTCAGAGGGTGTTACTGGAAATGACATTTATGGCCTTTTATGTACACAGTGTTGTAGGCTATTCTTGGCTTAGTGGCATACTTAATAGTGGATGGTAGTACTCAAAGTTGGAACTAAAATATAATAGACATTCCTGGTGAGGAGACACTTCCTTTGGTATTGTGGGCCTTCTTTGGTGGAAACTAGACTGCTTCTATTAATCTGGTTGTGGTTCAGTCCCCATCATTGTGTTCTGGAGAACTGTGTTGTATAGAACTGTTGGTGTTATTCTCTGTCCTTGCACTGCTCTGAAAGGTCTGTCATGGTCATCTGCTACAAGGAGTAGTTTGTCAGGGTTACAGGGCATACCACCCGTGGAACATCTTGGGCATAAAAGCAGTGGACTTAAGCATTGGGAAGGAAAGGGAGAAAAGAAAATAAATTGTAAAGGTACCGTAAATCCCTGGGAAGGAGCGTTGTAATCAGAAAGCAGGTTATAAATCCAGAAGTCTCTATATGATGCCAGCTTTAGTTGTAGCATCCTAAGGCTTGGAATCATATTATGTATAATTAGATGAAATTACCTACACAGAGTGGTCCCCATCTGCTTAAAGTGTGTCACAGTGCAGGCAATACATTGGATGTGATTTTAATGTCATAACTCTTGTGGGGCAAATGAAGACAGTAAAGTTAAAGTCTAGATGTATATTTTAGGTTCTAATTGAACTTGGCAACATGATGTCTGAAAAGAATCAAGAATGGCAAAAAAATGGATGCAAGCCTAATTGGCTCAACTAAACCTTTAACTGGTGGGGTGGGAGGTTGGACTCTCCTGTACAGTTCAGAAGATATTTGGGTTCTGCTGTCTTGAAGTTTATCTGTGTGTTGGGATTTTAAGGGTTGTCTATGAGTGGTGGTTTTTAGTTCCCCTGTTTGGCATCAGAAATATAGTTTGCCATATGGTTTAGTAATATGTCATTTTTTTAAAAAAATCAAACAGTTATGCAGTCTGGGAATAACTAGTATATGCTAGATTTAATTTTCCTATTGTATGACATTACTGGTGTTTCTAAACGATTAAGATTGCTAATTTACTGAACTTTTAAAGCTTTGGAATAGTAGCAACCTGATGTCTAGAAAATAATGTGAACTTTCTGATTTCAGATAAGATTTGTGACCAAATTAGTGATGCTGTCCTTGATGCACATCTTAGACAAGATCCAGATGCCAAAGTAGCATGTGGTGAGTGAACTCTTCTGTAAAGAAAACAGCACATGTTTGGAGTGTGGCTAGTGAGATCAGCAGTCCTTCTTTTGGAACTCACACCAGTACAATTTTCTTTTGTAGAAGCTGCTGCTAAGACTGGAATGATTCTCCTGGCTGGTGAAATAACATCCAGAGCTGCGGTTGACTATCAGAATATAGTTCGTGAAACAATCAAACACATTGGGTATGATGATTCCTCAAAAGGTAGGTGGTCCATATGAGATGAGCCTTTTCTGGCTGTGAATGGAAATGTTTGGTTATTAATACTTAATTACTTTTGTGGCTCCTAGGTTTTGACTACAAGACGTGCAATGTATTGGTTGCTCTGGAGCAGCAGTCCCCTGATATAGCTCAGGGAGTTCATCTTGACAGAAATGAAGAAGACATTGGTGCTGGAGATCAGGTTGGTGTTCACAAACTACACAGAACATGATAGCATTCTTAAGGCTGTCTTGGAGACTGGTGTTCCAAATCTCTGTTTGTTACAGGGCTTGATGTTTGGCTACGCTACTGATGAGACTGAAGAGTGCATGCCCTTGACACTTATCATAGCACACAAGCTGAATGCTAAACTGGCAGAACTCCGTCGTAATGGTACTTTGCCCTGGCTGCGACCAGATTCAAAAACTCAGGTAAATGGCTTGTTGGTGTAACTCTAGTGAGAGAAATGTGGATGAAAGCTAGCCTATGCAAGTAAATGCTTCAAAGCAGCAGGTGAACTCCATTGGGCTGCTTCACATAGGTAAATGCATAGAATGTTTCTTTGTTAGAAGAGGCCAGGTAGTTAGCTGCTTAGTTGTAACAGTTTGCCAGAATCTGAAGGTATGGAGAACATATAAAATACTATTTTTTCATCTTGGTTTTGTTTTCAGGTGACTGTGCTGTACAGGCAGGATCGAGGTGCTGTCATCCCCATTAGAGTCCATACAATTGTTATCTCTGTTCAACATGATGATAAAATTTGTCTGGATGAAATGCGAGATGCCCTGAAAGAGAAAGTGGTCAAAGCTGTTGTGCCTGCAAAGTACCTGGATGATAGCACAGTTTATCACTTGCAGCCTAGTGGCCGTTTTGTAATTGGTGGACCCCAGGTATGAGGGAAAGTTTTTTCGCTTTTTGTCTGTTGCCTGTTCAACACAAATGTAATTTTTTCAGAGGCTGCAGATGATAGCCTAATTGCTGTTATCAGTAGCTTAGTTCTATTTATGTATATGAAAATTAATTTAAGTGGAATTGGACAGATTGCCTTGATAATGTAAAATGTCAGTCATGGTGTATGTGTGAAAGATAACTGTTCTTTACTGCCCTTTCTTCAACAGTTTTGTCTTGTGAAGGTGGCAGCTGTGTCCATCTGGACTTTAAAAGAAGGCTAAATGATTTAATTGAGTATTGTTAATTGCAGGGTGATGCTGGTTTGACTGGCCGGAAGATAATTGTTGACACTTATGGTGGCTGGGGAGCTCATGGAGGTGGTGCTTTCTCTGGTAAAGACTACACAAAGGTCGACCGTTCAGCTTCTTACGCTGCTCGCTGGGTAGCAAAATCCCTTGTAATGTCTGGTCTGTGTCGGAGAGTACTTGTACAGGTATAGTCACCCTGCTTTTTCTGTGCTGAAAGATTGGGGGGGCGGGAATGGGGAAGAGGAGAATGATAACACAGTTAAGTTGCGGTTAGCTTACAGTACTGGTTTCTGGAGATGGAACCGTCAGGCACCCTTATATTGACAATTGTCCAATCAGAAAAACTGCAGAATACAAGCTAATTGTTTGGGACAAAGGTGGTTAGGTAGATGGCTAAACAAGGCACAGTGGCTTTAAGTGATTAAGTATAAGTTGGTAATGTGGTCTGGAAGAATTTTCAGAATGGTAGATATATGGCACTTGGTAGGTCTCAATATCAGGAAAGGAAAGGTCCCCTGTGCAAGCACCAGTCGTTTCTGACTCTGGGGTGACGTTTCTTTCACAACATTTTCATGGCAGACTTTTTACAGGGTGGTTTGCCATTGCCGTCCCCAGTCGTTTACACTTTCCCCCCAGCTGAGTCAACCTTGGGCCGGCTACCTGAACCAGCTTTCGTTGGGATAGATCTCTGGTCGTGAGCAGAGAGTTCAGATCACAGTATTGCTGCTTTACCACTCTGCGCCAGGGGGCCTCAGCATCAGACTTACACACAAATAGTGATCTTTTATGTTATTTATTTCCATAGATTTATAGGCCACCCTTTCCCATAGTGAGCTCAGGGCAGCTTCCAACACAATAAAACAATTAAAACAGTTTAAAATAAGACAATTAAGCCACAGCTCACATTAGGTGGGGCAGCAAAGATGGTATTAACAGATTGATTAGGCTTACTTGTCCCAACCCAGGTGCTCAAATTCCGGCTATATTGGTTTCAAGGAATCAGTACAGTGCAATCAGTGCAGGGAGGCCCAGTTTAAATGATAGGATCCCCGTCTGCCTCAGCCATAGGCCTGATGGAACAGCTCTGTCTTACAGGCCCTCCGGAATGGTAACAAATCCTGGAGGGCCCGAACCTCCACCGGGAGGTGATTCCACCAGGTCGGGGCCAGGGCTGAAAAAGAGCCTCTCCTCTAGCATAAGTAGTGTTAGTTACGTAGTAAACATTAGTAACCATTTTTAAAAGTTAGTTTAGGAACTAACCTAGGTTATATGGTAGCTCAAGAGTCAAATGCAGGCAGAGACATGTCTGGAGGGATAGAAACCAGTGGTCCTACAGGATGTCGGACGTTACAGCATACTTTAATACTTGTGGTTTATGTTAATTTTGCTTTCAGGTTTCCTATGCTATTGGTGTGGCCGACCCGTTATCAGTCTCTATTTTCCATTATGGCACTTCTCAAAAGAGTGAACATGAGCTGCTAGAAATTGTGAAGAAGAACTTTGACCTCCGCCCAGGGGTCATTGTCAGGTAAAAAAACACGGTCAGAATAAGCATGCACAGATAAATACAAACAAGGTAATAAGGATGGGACTAGACTGCAAATGTACAAGACCCAGCCTGTGGTCAACTGCCTTGAATGTACAACGTTTTCATATTGCTCCCATTATGTGACACTCCCCCATCTACTGTAAATGGGCAAAAAGAAGCAGTTCATGAGGAATTCAGCCTGCTGGTCTAATGATAAAGGAAGTGGCTGCAAGCTGCATCTGAGGTTAGATCACCTGGACACTACAGGGAATCCAGGGCTCTACTTGCAGAGGGATCTCTGTTCAGTGTTTATTTCAAAAACATGATGAAAACAAGGTGGTGCAACTGACCAGGAAACAGTCTGTAAGGGCTTCATATAAGTAGTGATTGCCTTAAGGCTAAGCCAGTTTCTGTAGTAAGGCTGTTCTTTGGATAAATACTGATCTTTAAGGTAGTGTTAGATTGACTGATGCTCAAGACTCTATAGCCTTGGTGTCAGTTATTAAATGCACCCCCATGGGGGTGACTCCACTGCAGTAGCTCTACAAACATTGTTGTGTTGCTGCCTATGTCCTTAAGAATGTGCTCTGGAAGTGGATAGGTCTGATTAGAAAAAGCTGGTTATTCAAATAGTGTCAACCCCACTGGAGAACCATATGGTGATTTGCAGTTGGATGTAGCAACTCTCAAAGGCTGGTAAGTACTATGCAATGCCAATTGAGCCCAGAGGCTTAGTGCTTTAGGACATACTTTGTGCTGTTGCCTGCATTTCCCAAAATGGGAGCAAATGGGTTACTGCAAGTTGTACAAGGCAGCCATTGATCTGTTTGGGGCCTGCATCATTGAGCATCCCGCATACAAGTTGATCCTTCAGGGGTAGCTGCTTTTTGCTTTGTTTGGTGAATGCCTTGTATTGAGTTACGGACTTGTATATTCCAGGGATCTGGATCTGAAGAAGCCTATTTATCAGAAGACTGCAGCCTATGGCCACTTTGGTAGGGACAGCTTCCCATGGGAAGTACCAAAAAAACTTAAATACTGAATATGTCGAGCTTCTTTCCCCAGACCTGTTGGTGTAATTACAGAGAAACTTTCAGGCTCTGTGGGAAAGAGCTCTCTTCCCTAAACTGGTCCTGTCCTTCTTTGCTCTTAACTTGGTGCACACTGTCCATTGCCAGGCATATTAATTCCTATGGGGACCACAAATTGCACTGTGCTTTTCCCTCTTTCTTGACATACAAGTAGAGCCAGCTGAACATAGGAGTTGTCAATATAATGTAGAGAGGAACAGGTTGTAATCAACAGTGCTTCAGTCTAATATTTTTGTTCTCCCAAAACCTAACAGGACTCCTTTCCTTAAAACAGTGAAAAAGAAACTTCCACTGTAACATGCACAGTCTGTGGTTCCACATAGTCTCTGTTCAAATATATAGACCAGTATGATGCAATGACTTGGCTCCACTGAGAATGTAAAGCCCACTTTCCTCCAGCTAAGTAGTTCTCATGTGAGCCATCTTCCTACCAGATAGCCTTGCATGCAGCACAAGTTCCATCTGGAGCTCCAGTATGGTGTGGTTTTTATACAGAGGCAGATCTGGTTTGACAACCCATGGTATTATGCTCTTAAGTCAGCACCATATTTTAATCATTTCCCTACTCTGTCTTCTTGGAGGATGTACGTAATAAGGTTTTAAAAGAGATCCTATGCATGGTTTTAGCACTAGCCAAACCTCACCAACTTTTATCAGAACAGGCACTTGGCCAACCTCGTGATGTATTACAGAGAAATCACAGGGATGTATCCAAGGTCTGTAGGCTGCATACTTTGGCACCTGGAATTATTTTTCTTCAGAAAAGCCAAGGAATCCATGTTGCACAAAACTCCCAGGGTTTAAGTTTTCAAATCAGGTCCAAATTGCATTCTGAAGTTAGTGGTGTAGCTACAGAGAAACCAGCTTTCTTCAGAACACAAGTGCATTTGGAAAGGAAGCGGGGAGAAACCCTACATACTTGAAGTTTTTTTTATAATTGCTTATTTATTGTGTTTGGGACAGGGTGTGAGTACAGAGAAGCCCTTGTCTCAAATGGCAGCTTTTAAACTTTCTTTTTGACACCACAAATTCCTTGAGTTTCCAGTATTCCCTGCTAGGCCAAGGTGTCCTACAGAAAAGCCTTGGGTCACAACCTACAGGGGGTCTGGCTTGTGTAAAACAGGGGAGGGCAAGTGCTAAGGTGGCTGACCTTGGGAGGGCTAACTTGGCTGGTGTTGTACAGAGAAGCTAGCTTGTTTACCTGCCCATCCCATGGTCAGTGTCCTAAGCAGGAAGTGCCTTTTGCGATCCACTTCTGGGTGTTTATTACGTATGTCTGGTTCATGAAATTCCAAGTTGATTGAAGATCTCAATAAAGTGGTAGGTTCTATCTCAACTTTGTCTGTATGTTCTGTGTTTGGCAAGTGAGGGTCAGAAAAATGGCCACTGACTTGAACAAAGGTGTGTGGGGAGCCTTTTTTAAGAAGGCCAGTACAGGAAGATGAAGCAATGCGGATCAGTAGGATTCTATAGATGCAGACTGCACTCTACATCCTGGCCCAAAGCCAGGTCAGTTGGGCAGAGCTTTTTGGAGATGGTTTCAGGCTGCTCAAAATTTTGACTCCTAGAGAACAGGTCATTCATAAATACTACGAGAACATTATGTCTAAAAGCAATTATAAATTAAGTGGGTTGTTACTGTACTTGGCAGCCTTTAAAAATATGTAGTGAGGAATGCTGCTAGATTTCATTTACCAAGTTCATAGCTGGAAGCTGTATTGTGCAAGTGTTTTAACTGTAGATGGCTCTGCCTTCGTATAGGAACAAGGAAACATCTGCTGATACAACGACTTGAACGACTAGTGCAAAGTTTCCAAGCTTGCCTACTGAAGACCCTCCTATATGGTGTGGAGGGTTGAGGCATGTTTTATGGCATGTCTCCAGGGTCCCTGTTTCAGTCTGTCAGGAACTAAGAGCACCTTAAGACTGCAATACAGTGAAGCATTCTAGCAGAATATTGACAGTTATAGGCAGGATGCCCTTTAAACCTTGTTTGTAGATACTAATCTCATGATACCGTCCCTTATAAGCTCAGAGGGTGCCTTGGAGACTTCTGGAGGGGTAGGGTGCTGTGGTGACAAAATCCCATAACACCATAAGCTTGGGGTGCTGGTAGCTGGCTATGAATTTAGTGGGCCTGTTTTTGAGAAGTGACTTTGGCCCAGTCAATATGTTGCTTATTTAGAGGCCACATACACTTCTTGAGCTTACTGGAGAAAGGTTACAATACAAATGTGAGGGCTGGAATGGGAAAAGTGCACGTGACGATGTGTTTTATTATATTAATGGTAAGTTGTGGGTTTGTTTTTGTATGATTGGGCTGCGGGAGGGGCCGTCCTCAAGACTCCTTTGACTAGGAGCCATTGGTAATTCTCTATCCTTGCTTCCTTCTTGGACAATTGAAATCTCTGGACTATGTCCTACAGACTTATAGTTGAAGCAGAACCAGCATTACAGTATGGAACAACATTGGAACAGATCTGTCTTTTATGTCTGTCAGGTGGAGCTGAGCACTTAACTACCTGGCAGATTTCTGAAGCCTGCTTTTGGGAGGGGGTTAGCCTGACACAGATTGCAGACCCCAGCCTCTTGTTCTAATGAGCTGCAACCTGTGTAATGAGCCCCTTTTCTGAAGCTTTTAAGCAGCTTTTGCAGAAGTTGTCTTGACTGGCCAAACATATATATGACACTTTCTCTGGTGTAGTATTTGGCCTAGATTGGACCTTTCATTAGGACTGCTACTCTGATTTAGTGTGAAACCATACTTGTAAAGCCTAGCTTCGCAGCTTTGCCCCTGTGCTTGTTAACCTGCCATTTGAACACACATGGATCAGCAGCACTCTTGCTGGTATTAACTGAAAGTGCCTGTAGCCGTGCTGCATGCTTTAAGCCTGAGGTGTGTTAGAATTGTCTGGGGCAACTTCCCACTCATTTGTCTTTCTAGGTCCATTACTGAAGTCAGTTCACATAATTTTTCAGTATGTATAAGCACTGAAATCTGCACACCTCTTCTAGCCTCCTGCACAAAACAAGAATTGCATATCTAAAAACTGCATTAAAGTTCAAGTTCTGGGCTGAGGCAGCAATGCTATGTATACTTATTTGGCAACCATTGTGCAGGTAAGACAGTTTGTCAGGTTAAAAAAGAATGTATTAATGTTGGAATGGCTTTACCTTCCAAGTTAGGCAAATGAGGACACAGCAAAGCTGCGTTCATTGATCTCAATGGATGGAGAGGAAAGAGGTCCTAAAATAGGCTGTAGGTCTTCAGTGATTGTGGTGGACTGGGAAAGGCTGCCATTTTGCCATTATTAACTAGTTACACCGGCATCTGCAAAGATGAGGTTCAGATTCAATTTGATGACTTCCCATACCAAGGTAGGTGTATTATCCTGATCTGGATGGCTCAGGCTAGCCTGATCCCAGAAACTAAGCAGCATTGGATCTGGTTAGTGTTTGGATGTGAGACTGCCAGGGATGTTCAGGGTTGCTATGCAGAGGCAGGCACTGACAAACTTTGAATGTCTCTTCCCTTGAAATCCCATAGGAATGCCATAGGTTGGCTGCCACTTGATGGTACTTTCTATCACCTTCCAGCAGGTCTCTGGCTTGTTGAAGGGTATTGTGCTGTCCTCTGGTGCTGAGAAGCAGCAGCATTCAAAACAGTCTACTTTTCAGGAGAACCCCCCTATTCTGGGGGGCGGGGGGGCAAACTATGGCTTGGGAGGCACATGTGACTCACATATATTGTGTGGCTCTTGAAGCCCCTGCCACCCCTTTGCCCAATTTAGAGAAGGCGTTTGTCTCTTTAAATCACTTCTCCAAGTCAGCTGGAGGCTTGGAAAATGCATTTAAAGTTGCTTGCTTTCCCCCATCTATTTGCCTGCCTGCCTTTCTTTCCTTCAAACATCTGACGTGTGGCTGTCACATTAAGCAAGTTTGGCCACCCCTGCCTTAGTCCAATAGCGTAAAAGACTAACAAATTGTGGCTCGGTATGTACTTTAGGAGTCAAACTGAAGAAACGAGCAGTGACTCGAAGGTTCATACTTGGCACATATGTTTTTAGTCTTTTAAGGCGCTATCAGATTCCTGCTGCCACAGAAAGACTACTAACCAAATAAAGTGTACACAAGTATACCTAGCATTGCTGCCTCAGTCCAAAATTTGATACTCTCTAGGACTTTGCAGACCTACAGCTGGCAAGCTTAGCAGCCCTTAGAAACTACATAGCATGGAACTTCAAATTGGGACAAGGCAGGAAGGTGGGGACCAGTGGTGGTCTCAAACATGGAAATATATAGAGGCATTCCTGCAGACTTGTCTAGGGAAGCAGGTGAGCATATACCACATCTGATAAGCGCATAAGCATATGTTCAAGTAATCAGATCAATGTGACATGTTTGCAGGCCTGGTGTAAAAATATCTCCCCCCCCCCGCCCCCAAATCTGAAGCAGTACATAGCCCATTCTGCCTCTTGAACATTTCATTATGTGTTCCAGACTGGTTTACTACAAGGCTCTCCAAGCACTCCTGCCTGTTAGCTATCAAGAATACCAAGCAGTCTGTTACTATATCCAAAATAGTGCAAAGGAGTGAATGACAACTGAGTGCTGTCTTCCTTATGGACATGAGTTGTCATCTCAAAATCTGTTCCTTATTTGGTTTTATCGGAGTAATTCTTCCAATGCAATCCACTGATACATGTTGACTTTCACAGATGTAATTGCATTTGTCATTGCAGATAGGGTATTTGGGAGGCTATTGACAGCTTAGAGAATTTAGTTCTAATCTATGAACACTGATGCTGGAATAAAATTTGAAGTGGCACTAGACCTCTGCCTATGCAATGATAACTGTGCTGCATGGGCCTTACACAGGGAGTACAAGGATTCAGTACTGGGCTTCTGAAGTATTAAAATGCCAGCTTCGTAATGAGTACATGACAGTTGCTGGGTGCACAGTCCCAAGTTTTGCACCTGTAATTGACAGATTTGACAATAAATGGGGTGGGCGGGAAGATCCTTGAAAACAAGATCCCACCCCCGACTGGATAGCAGCATCTTCATTGGACAGAATATCTTAGTCATGGAGATCTTTCTTTGTGAGTGTCTTTTTTAAAAAAAACATTGCATTTATTTGGAATATATAGCTGAAATACAGTATATAAAATATTTTATCCATTTAGTTAAAAGTATATCCTAGGTTTCTGCCAAGAGAGCTGACACAAATGGGAGAGACAAATTTGATTATTATTAGTATTTCATATCAAACAGATTTAGGTGAGGGCGGAGTGAAAATTGGTGGAAGAAATATTAATTTGAGATATGCAAATGACACCATATTCCTGGCAGAAAATAGTGAAGACCTGAAACAACTGATAAAAAGTTAAAGCAGTACATCAAGAGAAAAAAGTAATGGCCACTGGGAAATTATGCAACTTTAAGGTTGGTGATGAAAAAAGTTGAAATTGTTCAAGACTTATTCCTTTGCTCCATCAGCCAAAAGGTAGACTGCAACCAAGAAGGATTGATATTGGAGGGTAGCCATGAAGGAACTAGAAAGGATCCTTAAGTGTAAGGATGTGTCACTGCTGGTGACCAAGATCAAGGTAACTCATACTTGTATTCTGCATTACTATGGATGGTAATGAACAAACAACCGGAAGAAAGTTGATTGATTTGAAATGTCTTGGAAGAGTTTTTTTAATACTGTGGACCACCAAAAAAAGTGCGTTCTACATCAAATCAAGCCTGACCTCTTTAAAAGCTAAAATGAAGCTGAGGCTATTGTATTTGGGTTACATTAGGAGAAAACAAGTCACTGGGAAAGACAATAATACTAGGAAAAGTTGAAGGTAGTAGGAAAAGGGGAGGGATCAACATGAGATGGCTTGACTCAAGGAAGCCATGGTCCTCAGTATACAAGACCCCAGCAAGGCTGTTAGCAATAGGATGCTTTGGAAGTTATTCATAGGGTCACCAAAAGTTGGAAGCAACTTGACAGTACTTAGGAAAAGGAAAGGTGCCCTGTGCAAGCACCAGTCGTTTCCAACAGGGGTGACGTTGCTTTCACAACATTTTCACGACAGACTTTATGGGGTGGTTTGCCATTGTCTTCCCCAGTCATCTACACTTCCCCCCCAGGAAGCTGGGCACTCATTTTACCAACCCCAGAAGGATGGAAGGCTGAGTCAACCTGGAGCCGGCTACCTGAAAACTCAGCTTCTGCTGGGGATCGAACTCTGGTCGTGAGCAGAGTTTAGGACTGCAGTACTGCAGCTTTAACACTGCGCCATGGGGGACAGCACTTAACACACACACTTTGTTTCTGTTGCTGTTGGCAGCTTGAAAAACTGGCTACCATTAAAACAATACTTTTTAAACTTTTTCAAATAAACTATTGAAATATACTGAACAGTTACAAAGCATCAAGAGCTGTAAAAGTACATAAACAGCTTAAATTTGTATTGCTAATATTTCATAATGTTTAACGCTTTAAGAAGGGAATAACTTCAGAATAAACAAAAAGCTGTTGACTTAAGTGCCAAAATTCAGAATTCCTCAAGAACTAGAATGGAAGAAACAATAGAGAACAATACAAATTCTGTCCATATCTTATCTAGAATAAGACAATTATTCAAATATTCCAGTACTTTCTTAGTTCATAATACTATCAGAAACCTTATCAATATATTGTGTTCTGATTAAAACAATACTGGATGGTACCAATTTACTAGTTCACCCTCCACGAAATCATTTAAAAAATTGCAGATCACTTTTTCTCTCTACTATATAACACCACTTATGTTATTAATGTAGAACCAGTATAGTCATTTTACAAAGCCAAAGTTAATATAAGGCACTGTAAGGAGGATTTTGGATCAGTGACAGAGCATTGTGTTATATACAGAAGATTGTGGTTCAGTCCCTGACAAACCTAGTTGTAAGGATCCCAAACAACAGAATGGCCTTTTTTTGTGCCTGAGTCTCCAAGAGCTACCAGTCGGAGAAGACAACAGTGAATTAAAATGGACCAATAGCCTGATCAAATAATGCTCTGTACATATAATCATAATGAGAATTTCATGAGTCATCCCCTACTGCTTGGCATCTGTACCTCATTCCTTGTTTGAAGAAGTGTGCATGCATACGAAAGCTTACATTCTGAATAAAACTTTGTTGATCTTAAAGGTGCTACTGGACTCCTACTTCGTTCTATTGCTTTAGACCAACAGGGCTGCCCATCTGGATCTACCTTTTGAATCCATTGTTAATATTTTATTAAGCATGCCTGATTGGGGTAATTCTTCAAGGACTCATTTCCCACGATTCTAGAAGTTATCCTGCAATCCTGTGCATACTTAGGAGTAAAACCCTGTTCAACTCAGTATACTTAATTGTACTGCACATTTTTGCTTGGAATATGTATTTGTCTAATCTGTGTAAATTCATGCACCTGAACTGGCAGAGACTGACCAAGAGAGAGATCTTGGGGTCGTGGTAGATAACTCACTGAAAATGTCAAGACAGTGTGCGTTTGCAATAAAAAAGGCCAATGCCATGCTGGGAATTATTAGGAAGGGAATTGAAAACAAATCAGCCAGTATCATAATGCCCCTGTATAAATCAATGGTGCGGTCTCATTTGGAGTACTGTGTGCAGTTCTGGTCGCCGCACCTCAAAAAGGATATTATAGCATTGGAGAAAGTCCAGAGAAGGGCAACTAGAATGATTAAAGGGCTGGAGCACTTTCCCTATGAAGAAACGCTTGGGGCTCTTTAGCTTGGAGAAACGTGGACTGCGGGGTGACATGATAGAGGTTTACAAGATAATGCATGGGATGGAGAAAGTAGAGAAAGAAGTACTTTTCTCCCTTTCTCACAATACAAGAACTCGTGGGCATTCGATGAAATTGCTGAGCAGACAGGTTAAAACGGATAAAAGGAAGTACTTCTTCACCCAAAGGGTGATTAACATGTGGAATTCACTGCCACAAGAGGTGGTGGCGGCCACAAGTATAGCCACCTTCAAGAGGGGTTTAGATAAAAATATGGAGCACAGGTCCATCAGTGGCTATTAGCCACAGTGTGTGTGTATATATAAATTTTTTTGCCACTGTGTGACACAGTGTTGGACTGGATGGGCCGTTGGCCTGATCCAACATGGCTTCTCTTATGTTCTTATGTTCTCTTATGCACCTAAACACTAGGGGCATCATGCAGCACAGACTGCCATTGCAGGTATATATTCAACAGCTGATATTCTGTCCTAGTAAACCAATTCAATTTTTTGCACTGGGAACGCAAACGCCCTCATGGTTTTTAAACTGGTGGAAGAGTTGATAGCAAAGTACACTCAGCTTACAAAAAAGGAATTTCAACTTCGACTTTTTGCTATGGTGGAGGAAGAAGATATTGGATTTATATCCTGCCCTATAATCTGAATCTCAAAGCAGTCACAGTCTCCTTTACCTTCTCCCCCCCCCCCCCACAGCCCCGCAACAGGCACCCTGTGAGGTAGGTGGGGATTGAGAGAGCTCTTACAGCAGTTGTCCTTTCAAGGACAAGGAGAACTATGGTTGACTCAAGGCCACTCCAGCAGCTGCAAGTGGAGGAGTGGGGAATCAAACCCGGTTATCCCAGATAAGAGTGCACACTTAACCACTACACCATACCGGCTCTCTACCCTTACATACACACGTGTAGCGCCCCGGTTCTTTTTCCGTTTGAATGATTCCAATATTGCAATACCCTTGAAATAGGAAATGGAGTGTTACAAGCATTTTTTGTCAAAGGTACTCCCCACCCCCTGCCTTTGTTCTACTGTCGGGTAGACGGTGTCATTGGGTTAAGTCTCCCATCTAGGCATCGACCAGACTCAACAAGGGTGGTGTATCATGGGCCTTCCAGCCGCGCCCTAAAACACTGAAGAATGCGCTGCTTGTCCACACGATCTTTTCTTAGCAGTACACGCCAAGCGTCACGATCTTGGGATCACTTTAATGGATTTTTACTACAGCATGAATTTAATCCTCTGCACGTTTCCTCCGAAGCGGAGATCTGTGTTAGAAAGCCACCCGACTCCCAACACCACAACCCTTTTGTTGCAGCAGACTAACGGGTCCTGCCGGGCTTGACGATTAACATACAACAGTAGGGAAGAGGAGAACCTCATCAACAAGCCTGCGTGACGGCAGGGGGGGGGGAGGGGGAGCGGTGGTTGTCGAATGATGCGCGCGCCTGCGCCCTGCGGGCCATTCTGGAAAAGAAGGGGCGGGGCTGGAGCGAGACCCTTGAGCGTTACGCCTGCGTGGAAACGGAGCAGGCGAGACCTTCAGCTTGACAAGAAGGGACAGAAGAGGCCTCGTCGTCGGTGGCCTTGAGGTGCGGGAGGCGGTCTTGAGGAGCAGAAGGGAGGAGAGCCGTTTCGTGTGCCTCTTCCCTTCGGTGGCGACCGGGGGAGGGGGAAGCTGGCCTAGATGGGGGCTGGGAAGGTCCCTGGGGAGAAGCCTAGGCGAGGAGCCTTTTCCCCGGCGCTGGCTGAAAGATGCTTTATTTGCCTTTCGCATCTCTGTCCCGCCGTAAGGCGGCGCGGGAGCCATTCTGCTTTCACAACAACCCTGTAAAGTGGGCCGCACTGAGTTGTTCCCCTGGGCTACGTTCATCTCCCTTCGCTGATGGAAATGAGTTGCCGCAGAGTGGGCTTCCTCAGACTGGCCCTTTTGCTTGCCTGAGGGTTGTTGCCAAGGTCTCAAGTCACAGAGGTTTCTAGGAGGGAGGGCATTTGTATGTGTGATGGGGGCTGGAGGCGATGGGGGCATCGGCGGGGGCACAAGTGTTGGGTGTTTCACCAGCCACAAAGCAAGGTAGTGACCAGCTCAAGAGGCCCTAACCGGTGCGTAGACTGTAAGGTGAAGTTTTTAATGGTCTCTTTCGGGTTATTCTGCTGCGGACACGTGTGAGTGATCTCTTATCTGAATGTTTTGTCTGGGTTTCTTAAGGCTTGGCATTTTGAGAATCAGTGGGGCAAATTCTTTTAAAAGTATTTTTTATTGTTGCAGAGAAAACCTCCATATCTTGTCTTGAACTGACAACGATTGTTCACATGTGCAGGTTGCTGCTTTTAGTGCTTTGATCAGTAAGTGGTGAAGTTGTATCTGTGAACTAGTTCTTAGTTGCTTCTAAAGGGTATGGGTGTGCTAAACGATTGCTGAGAGATTTATTAATGCCATTTGTGTTGCGATTCTTTCCCCAAGGAACTTGGTGTAATATGCAAGGGGGGGTTGTTGTTCCGCATCTTATTCTCTCAACAATCCCAAGAGGTGGGTTAGACTTTGTATGACTAGCCCAGTGTTGCTACCCCAAAGACACTTCACGACTAAAAGCTGGTTTCAGTTTGGATCCCCCCTAATCTGATTCCTTAGCCGCTCCCTTACATTGGTGGGATGGATTTGTTTAAACTACTTCAGCCCTTGAAAACCATTGCAAGATAAAGCCATGGTTTTGAAATCTGAGATGAGTGAGAAGTGAATGAGCATTCACAGATTGCCATTTTATCATTAAATAGCTGTAGCCAGTCTTTACTGTTAAAATGCTACTTGTGTGATGTTAAGGGACTTCATCATTTGTGAAAAAAGGCTCCACTTTTACGTTTGTTCAGATAGCCTGCATGAGAGACCTGGGAAGTCACAGAAGAGTTGTGAAGTCAGCAGAGCTGTCACAGTCCACACAAGAAAAGGATGTGCAAACCCCAGGGCAGTTTGGTATCATGGCAACTGAGTGTCTAACAGTTCTTTTTTAAAGTGGTACTACTGCCTTTTCTAAACAACAGAGCCTTGAAGCATCTTAAAGATGAACAGATTTAACGTGGTATAAAGCCTCAATACTTGCTCTTACATTTCTGATTTTGTAGTAAGATGCAGAACTAGCAGTACAGGAAGTTGCCATTTCCTGAAAAGTGCTGTGACCCCTTCCTACTTCTGGGGTGTTGTTGTTTTTTAAACACATTCTGAAATGTGTACAAACTCCAGAATACATTTTTCCCCATTCTGTTTATTTTCATTTTAAATTTATAACATTTTTTCAATGCATTATATAATATCAAATAGTACATGTTCCTTTAACTCAACCCCCCAATCAAAGAAATAAGCAACCATCCCCTAAGTATACAATGAGACAAAAACATTCCTAGGATCAAGATTTCGTATAGCAGAATATGTTTTTTAAAATGGTGCCAGTTTGGGTTACAGGAGGGTGCGATAGGGCATGAGTATACTTTTTGTATCTCCCTGTGGCTGGGTTTACGATGTAAGCTTACTGGTGGGCCACATCCAAGAATACCGGTTAATATTCTTCCACAGGAGTACATCTATATACTGAGTCAAGTGTGTGAACTTTTTAAAGTATACAGACAAGTTTGTTTTCCCCACTCCTCCACTGCCACCTTTGTTGCACAAATCATCTCTCAGGAGGATGCTGATATTGGAGAAGGAAGGGACTCGTCTGATTTTGCTGTCGTGGTTTTGATCCTCTCAGAAAGCCCAGTGTTACTCACCTCCTTTCAGAATCTCAGCCTTAGTTGATGAGATGCATGCAAAGGGGACTTGGACTACAGAGCAAGCTAGATTGCACTGAAGTAATAGAACTTAGATGGAGTGCCACTTCAGTCAGATACGCTCAACTTTCACTAGTGCTGTGATTAATTCTGCTTTTCTGATAAATGTTGAGACCAATGGATGTAGAGACATGTACTAGACATAGAGGTCATAGTTTCAGGTGAGTAGCCATATTGGTCTGCATGTTGGAGGTATCTGATGAAGGGAGCTTTGTAGGAAGCTTTTTAAAAGCTTATGCCCCAAAAATCTTGTTGGCCTCTAAGGTGCTACTGGACCCTGATCTAGCTCTTATATGGTGGTCGTAGTCTCATTATTGCATTCAGTGTGCATCACTGGTACCTTTCAAAGCCAGCATCTGTTAAGATCTTGTAGCAGTGGAAATTCTTGTGGTTTCTTGTCCAGGGTATGCTCAAAGTGCTGAGGTGGCATATAGTGAGGCCCAAACCAGATATTACCTCTGACATGAATAGCATTCAGATTCCCCCAATCCCTTCTGTGTTCCTTTTAATTGTGGCATTGGGGAACTGACTTCTCAAACACATGGGAACTCTATTCAGCTTGGGAGCAAGTGGTGGCGGGGAGGATGGGCCTTGACTAGTGTCCCATGTAATGTTTTGTGTAGATTGAAGTAGCTATCTTTCACTAGGCCGATTTATTGAAACAAGTGAAGAGGAAAATAATTATTTTGACAATGTACCATTCATTCAGCCTGAGTTAGTCAGTGCAAGGTATAAAGTTGTACCTTAAGGGGTGGGATGCTGATTGGGATGGATTAGAACAGCAGAGAAATTTTCTCATTGAAGAGCAGAATTAGGTAGTAGCCAAGGGAGGATAAATAGTCCATTTAGGGACTGCTCCTAGCCCGCTTTCAATTTTGTCCTTTTTTGGGATAGCAAACCACATCAAAATAGTTGCAGATCTGAAAAAGTGGTACATGAATGAAACACACTAGTCTAGTCAGAAGGACAGGCAAATGACATGGTCACCTCTAAGAAGCAAAACATGACATGTGACTTGAAATGTTCTTGAACAACTATATTGTTAAAACATCTTATAAAGAGTGATGAGGCTTGGGATGATTCTATGAAAGTGCTGATTTGCAGGCTGGTTTAGGTAAGTTGTATTATTGTGTATCAGTCTGTATTATTGTGGAGAGCCAGTTTGGGGGTAGTGGTTAAGTATGAGGACTCTTATCTGGGAGAACCGGGTTTGATTCCCCACTCCTCCACTTACACCTGCTAGCATGGCCTTGGGTCAGCCATAGCTCTGGCAGAGGTTGTCCTTGAAAGGGCAGCTGCTGTGAGAGCCCTCTCCAGCCCCACCCACCTCACAGGGTGTCTGTTGTGGGGGAGGAAGGTAAAGGAGATTGTGAGCCGCTCTGAGACTCTTCGGAGTGGAGGGCGGGATATAAATCCAATATCATCTTCTTCTTCTGTGGCTCATAGTTACAAAAGCTGCCTGCATACTGTTAATTACCTCACCTCTGTTCCTAGCATATTAGTGTAGATTTGTATTTTTCAATGTATTCCATAGTTGACACTGGAAATCAGTAGAATCTTTCTACTGTTCCCAGTTCAACAATTAACTACTTAAACCATGGGATATGGTTCCCCTTCTCTTGTGCCTTATACTATAGGCTGAAGTCTGTTCTGGAGCATTGAGTATGTGCCATACAATCTGTTGTGTCCAGAAGGAGAAGTGTGTGTTGACTGTTTTGCACACACCAGTTTATGTGGATATAGGAAGTAGTACATGTGACTTCTTGTGTCATGTGTACGTGTGTTCGGGAAACTGCTAGGTCACAATCTGTGTATAAATGGCAAAATAGGGACATGGATGACTGCACATTGGATATGGCGTATATGGATTTTTCCCTGAGACTCTGTGTTAGAAGTGTTATTATCAAAGTGACCCATTCTGTATACCTCTCATTTGGGAGTGCAGTCAGTGGGAGAATGATTTTAACTCACTTTATTTCCTGGTTTTGCACATGCTTCCACCTCTCTGCCTTGAAAATAGAACAGAGTATATACTCCTGTGATCCATGTGCCACATTTAGAAGGAATAGGCTAAGTACTTTTCAAAGACTTCTAAGAAACATTATAAACAAAGAGTAGTAATTCCAGAAAGGCTCATTTAGGTCCTTTCAGAATGACGGTGTTGAGGTTGTAGTACAGAGAGAAAATAATTTTAATATGGCTGTTGCCAGCAAGCATGAGTTATATTTTGAACTTAAAGTTTGAACTGTATGAGGAACTATTTAGAAATAATTTAAATGGCATTTATAAACCAACATCACTAATTGGGTTTACCTCTAAAAAACTGGCACCAGATATGTTTCTTTTGGGGAAAAATTCTAATAATGAGTTTAAGAGATCAAATCTGGGATTAGATAATACAGTTTTGAGAATTATGTAATTATATTTAAAAATTAAAGTTGATATGATACTGTAGTCATATAGTCATAGAAAATTAGCCTTTTCTGGTATAGTTTCCAACACAAGTAACATGGTATTTATCTCTAATGTTGCATGCATTTTCCCCGTGTATTTGACAGGTCTATATAAGAGCTAGAGAAGAGCCCTTCTGTAGGTTCACATTTGAGAAGTAAATGATTTAGGAGCATAGTTGTCATATAAGAAGTCTGCAACCATGTTCAGCTGTTCTCCTACTACTTCTAGAGCCCCAGGTATTGTATTCTTACAGAAGTTCAGATGGTAAAGGTAAATTGTTAGAAACTAGACATGTTAAGATAATATGTACACTATAAAGAGGTAAAATACCCAGCCATACACAGCTGGTTTGATAACTTGCTTCACAGTAGAGCTGTGCAGATCAGTTCTGTGTTTGACTAGGGTTGCCCTTTGAGAAGTGATGTTAGAAAACAGATGTGTTAAGATAATATGTACCCTGCAAAGAAGTAAAATACCCAGCCATACACAACTGGCTTGCTAACATGCTTCACAGTAGAGATGTGCAAATCAGTTCTGTGTTTGAGTAGTTGCCCTTTGAGAAGTGATGATAGAAACAGTATTAAGAAGACTAGACATTTTGTCGAGCAATTGTCAGAAGAGTACCCACTTGGCTTCCAGAGGCAGAAAAGAAGCTTTGCAATAGTAATAAAGCCACTGTAAAGCCATATTTCTTTGTAGTGCCAGAGACATAAGAATTTTGTCACTGGAAAACCAAAGGTCAATTTAGTGTGACTTTTTATTACCGGTATTTTAATCTAGTGTCCTGAAGTTAGAATATTGCAAGAAAACTACTGTTCAGAATAGTAAGGCAACACAGTGCCATTAAATGAAGTAGCCATGATCACTAAATATGAACAGAAAAAACTGCCTTATACTCAGGGGTGGAATTCTAGCAGGAGCTCCTTTGCATATTAAGCCACACACCCCTGATGTAGCCAATTCTCCAAGAGTTTACAGGGCTCTTATTCCAGGGTCTACTGTAAACTCTTGGAGGATTGGCTACATGAGGTGTGTGGCCTTATATGCAAAGGAGCTCCTGTTAGACTTTCACCCTTATACTGAATCAGACCATTGGCCTATCACAGTCAATATTTATTTATTTGCTTACTTTGGATTTATATGCCGCCCACCCCGCGAGCGGACTCTGGGCAGCTAACAGTCATAGTAAAAACAATGCAAATTATAAAAGCATAAAACACATATAAACAATTTAAAACTACATTATTAGGTGCAATATTAGGTAGATATTATTGTCTACTCAGATTGGCAAAGGCTGGCAAGGGTCAAAGGTGGAAGCCTCTTAATTGGAGATATGACAGGAATTGGACCTGAGACCTTCTGTATGCCAAACAGATGGTCTTCTGCTGAGCCCTGGCTCCTCCCAAATGGAGCTTCTCTGTTCTGAAGCAGTAGATCTCTAAATACCAGATCTGCAGGAAAGGCAGCACCCATGGCCTTCGTGCTCAGTTTATAGGCTTCTGGTTGGCCACTTAATGGAACAGTGTACTGAATTAAATGGATTATTGATCTGATCCAGCTGGCTGTTCTTACATTCTCGTTCCTTTAGTATATTCAGCTGCCAGAGGCCTGGAAACTCCAACCCAAGAGAATTGGGATCAAAAGTATTTACAGTTGATGGAGGGAGTAGTTATTGTCACAAAGGAGGAAATCTGTTATTCTTGGAACTGTACACTAGCTTTAGATGTGTGTAGTGTTCTGGTATAACAGATTGTCCCTTAGAACAAATATTGCTGAAGTCCCTTTCCACTAATGAAGTCACCTTCCACCCAGTGTATTTTGGGTTACGTTGCTTTCCCCCCTAATACTGTTCTTCCTGGAAGGAAGAACTCTAAATACAGGTTTTTTATTCTTCATTATGCATTACATCTAAGGTGGTTGTAAGTTGATTGCCATTCCATTTGTGAACTGTCTACATTCATGTTTTTGAATGAATAGTTACTTCTAAATCTCTGCTGTCTTTTTCAGACCCCATGGCTATCCCACCACCTTACTGTGACCTGGGGAAAGCTGCCAGGGATGTATTCAACAAAGGATATGGTATGTAGTGTAATGACCACACAATCTTCTGCTTTATGCTATCTCAGCACTACATTGGCTGACCATATTGGTTATAAATTATAAAGTAGCATCTTTATAGTGGTATTTATCCTTGAGAGTTATGTGGGTGTGTTGACTAGAGATGCAATGTTTATGGAACTGCTAAAGTTGCAGGCAATAACTGATTTTTTTTGAAAAAATTACAATACATGTAATACTTATAGGACCTAAACATTACTTTTAAAAACAATTAGATGCACTCAGTTAACAACATAAACAATTGGATTGTTTGGTATATTTATGAAATATAAATGTATAATGTTATTCAAAGAGTAATTACAACTGTGCCATGCACCCTAAGGTAATGATGTATATTCTATTTTATGCCAGTTGGGAAGATGTGAAAATTCGTTTAGAAGCTTTGAGCACTCAGTTGAATCTGCTGACAGCTGCAGTGAAGAGTAGGAACCAGGCAGAATTGCTGTCCCTGGGCTCTTGCACCTGTGAAGCTGCCTCAACTGATGGAAACCTTTCATTGTTGAAAGTGGGGTGATTTCAGCATGATTAATAGGAAACCCATGTTTGGCAATTTCAGGGTTCGGAATGGTCAAATTAGACTTGAAGACCAAGTCTTCCACTGGAGTGGTAAGTAACAATACATGTTGACATTGCTGTGAGAAGAGAGAGCTGGTGCCATATAAGTCCTAACTTGATAGCACTGAAGTGACCCATGGGCATCATTGACTTCCATAATTTTTCCATCTTTCAGAAATTTGATGACTAAACAGGTAGCCTCAGTATACTACTGACTGTGTGTTAAGACTCAGTCCTTGAATAACTTAGCATCCTATAGACTAGTTTTATGTGAAACGTGAAGCTGATTGTCAGTGGGTGGTCCTCTTGACTGCCATGTTTGAGATAGTAGAGTAGGAGAGACATGGCTATTTAAAACAAAACAGAGTTCTACTGACAAGGGAAAGGATCTGGCTTTGCAAGTGGAAATGGTAACATATGAATGAATATCCCTTACTGATGGATTAAAGGTGTTAATTACTAACATGTTTTCTCCCTTTTCCATGCAACACTGGGGCTTGATGTTTATTCAGCTGGTAAGAATATAGTGTTTGCTTTTGTGTTCCTTGTATGTTTTTCCTTAGTGTTCATATACTTGCATAATGGCCCACCGCCATGCCTGATTGAGCAGTGGGACCGGTAATTAGGCATGAAGTACTGCAGTTGAGCATAATTTGGTTGTGCTGCAGCATTGGTACTGGAATTGGCTGCCAAAGTACTGGGGATAGGGGTGTAGTCAAATTAGAAGGTTACATCTCTGGCCAGTCTCATACCACAATATTATTTATTCCAAAGCTTTCTCTAGATTAAAAACAAGTTCTCTAGGAGTAAGGCAAGTTAGGGAGGTTTTAGGAGTTTGTACATGCCTTCTGGCAGGCCCCTTCATCCGCATCTTTGGTAAACAAAGCAGGTCAGAATCCCAAGTTTTGGGGTTTAACTCATTTAGCTTTTAGCTGAGCAGCTTGAAAATATGTGGGTGAAATACAAAGGTCCAAAGTACAGAGAGCCGTGTGGATGGTTTTAGTGTGGGCATTTAAGGGAGTCTTCTCTGCCTTCTAAATTGGGCTGAATTGTTGTATCAGATACATTTTTGCAAATGATCCAATCTGTGTAGTTTCACTGCTGAGCTTGGGACTGGTTTATTGCTTGCTCCAGGCACTACTGAGCCCTTTTTCTAGTTAGCTTATTATTTGTGCCAAGGCTGAAGCCTGAGATACTACTTTTGCCTTTCCCCTTTCATCTCTGTTAGTTGTTGCCAAAGCTTTGAATTGTGACATGTGTGATTTACTGAGTATCATCTCTGTGTTGCCTTCGTGTGGTGAACTGAAATGTCAGAAGCGGAATTTTCTTAGATCTGCCCCAAGTTCACCAATGAGTGTCCCTTGTGTTTAGCCTCATTCATCTGGCTCCCTCTGGAAATTAGAATGTTTTTCTTATTGCCCCGCCAGGTGGGATCTCTTTCCAAAGCCACATGCATGGCCCCTTCTCCTTCAGAAGTGCTTGCAAAGCACTATTTTTCTAGAAGACTTCCTTTTGATTGTTTCGGCTGCTGTTAATATTGCTTTGGGACCATTTTTTGCCAGGCTGGGCCTGGTTAGTGCTGTTCAATATTGACGTATTGTGATATGCTTGAAAGAAAGCAAACAAGCATGTTGTTAGTTGCCTTGTGCTATCTATGGAAAGATGGGATATACATTTTTGTAATTTAATTGGGGTCTAGTTCAGACTAGCAAAGCTGCATTCAGGAGGCAGAGGGTATTAGTGATGATCCTATCATTACATTGCTCATGACTGTTGTCAAATTAATAGTAACACATGTTAGATGCACTCTTTTCGCACCCTGAGGGAAGAAGTCTTGTTTCAGCTGCCGGAGAAGCCTTTTTGATCACATGACAAGGTTCTTTTTCTTCTGTGTATAGCAAAGGAGATTTAAGAAATTTCTCCTATTTTTCTGTCTTTTCAGCCACCAAAATATGAGATGGAAGTTATTTTTAAATAACGGATCATGGTTTGAAATTCTCATATTTTAAATGTTACAAAAATGGCGTGTCACAGACATTCCCACTCTTGTATGCTGAAGGAAAAGCAGCATTTTGAAGCTAATTCAATTTTCCCATCTATAACTTTATTTCTGTTTTCTGTTCCTTCTGGGTTGGTTTCTTGTTTTAGGACAGTAAACTTGTCAGGAACTTGTTTTAAGTAGGACCTGTTGGGCAACATTACAACTAACACCTACAAACTAAGTTCTGTACAAGAATAAATTGAGACAGACGTGGACCTCACAATATAGCTGTAGGACAGTTATCAGGCTTATAAATAGCTACTTGCCTGGGTGCCTTTGAAAGAAAAGAATTGTCTTCAACCAGCCACAGAAAGCTGGTATTGTCTCTCCCCTCTACCCCCCCCTCTTGAGGATCAAACTAGAGATGATGTTTTTACATTAGTCAGACCTATGCTAGCTGGAACAGACTCCCTTTCCTGATAGTTACATGGAAGCTTGCAGGGAACTAATTTTTAAAAGTACTGCAGGGGTTCTCATTTGGATTGAGAACATGGAACCATTTCTTTTTGGGAAAATGGCAGGGGCGGGGAGGGAAAGGTAGAAGCCCCTCCTTTCCCCTATGCTATTGTCCCAATCTGACACCACCCCCTGCAGTGCTTTAAAACTTCCCTGCAGTTGCTGTATGACTGCAGGGAAAGCAAATTGGGTCCCAGAAATCCAGACCTGGTTTTGCTGAAAATGCCTTATTTACTTTTATCCTATGTGACTAACACAGACACGTTGTAGGCAAGCTTTTCAGTAAGAATTGTTGCTTGCCAGCAGTGTTTATCTGTCTTGCAAACAGTACTAAGGTGTTCACCTTGTCTCTTAGTAGAACCGCCCCCCCCCAGCTTTATGGGTGTTCTGAAGTGCCAGTGGAACTCTGGTACAAATCAGCTGCTATTTTCCATTGATGAGAGGAGTGAAGGCAGCTACATTTATGCAAGGGGGAGCTTGCCAGGAACAAGCCTTTCTGCTGTTAAGGGCAGTAGAGCCTAGTGGGTCATGTAAATAAATGTTATTTAAATGTGCCTGGTTACTGTAACCCATGTTGAGGCAGAGTTAAGCTTGCATGATTCGTCAGAATCACATTTTTTAAATTAAAAAAGATCAGATATACGCATTTTAATTAAAATGTGGTGTATTTACAGGAATTTACCACCGCTGGCTCTTCCAACACAGACACAGGCAAGGCTACAGGCAGCCTAGAGACCAAATATAAAATAAAGAACTATGGTCTTACATTCACCCAGAAATGGAACACAGACAACACCCTGGGGACACAAGTGACCATGGAGGATAAGGTAAGAAGAGATGGCATCTGACAGTAGTGCTTTTTTTAACAAGACTGATACTAATTTTAAGATTGAGGGAAAAGGAGGAGGCACCAGAATGAGGCCACTAGTAATAGGCAACTGAAATAAGTAAACTGTAATAACAATGAAGATAAAGGGAAATGATGGTACATCAAACCAGTAAAGGGGATGTACAGCAGCAGAGTGCAATTTAAAAAAATACATGCCATCATAGATTTAATTGTATATGGGACTGAGCCTTGTGTTTAAAGAAACTTGAAGAAACTTTGGATTCCACAGGTCAACTGTGCTAATTGTGGTGCTTTCTGCCTGCAGAAGAGCCCTTTGCTTCAGTGAAAAAGTCCCTTGTGCTATAGGAAGGTACTTCTATTAGTTAGATGGATCTCTGGGCTCCATCCCTTTGATTTGCTAGAATCTCCATCATATGTTCTTCTTGGTGCACATAAATCATGACCTTAGTTATATAGCAAGAGTGAAAAAAGCTGAGTAGTAGTTGAAGTAGGCGAAAATACAACTTATCCCTTTGTATATTAAAGAGAAACCCAATACAATCTCTCTCTTTCAGTTGCTTGACGGTCTGAAGCTGGACCTTGAAACTATATTTGTACCGAACACAGGGTAAGTATCCATCCTTTGTAAGATGGCATTCTTTAACTGCGTGTGTTCCCTGATGTGTGAGGAGTGTATCACCTGCAGCCGACTCTTACGCTCGTAGAGAACATTGGGAGGGTATTTCCCCTCCATGTGTTTATTTGCAAATGATTGCATCACAGTGTTCAGATTTATCTTCATGAGATCAAGTAGTCCACAGAGATATGTCACTGCCAAATTCTTCTAAGCTTTCTTGGTTTAAGGTTAGAAATGTTGTCGAGTATCAATTAACCAAGGTATTCAATTTGTTCCCTCTTCAGGAAGAAGAGTGGGAAGTTGAAGACAGCCTACAAACGGGAGTATCTAAACATAGGGTGCAATGTCGATATTGACCTTTCTGGGCCCACTGTCTATGGCTGGGCTGTGTTGGGCTACCAAGGCTGGCTTGGTGGCTACCAGATGGCTTTTGACACAGCCAAGTCTAAATTGTCACAGTATAACTTTGCTTTGGGATACAAGGCAGCAGACTTCCAGCTGCACACAAACGTGTGAGTATTGCTTTGAGCTCATAGAACCAGGCTGTGAATAGTAACAGAGACTCTTCCTTTGGCAGGTGCTGCTTTTGGGCTAAAGGAACTGAGTCGTTCCCCCTCCCCTCCGCCTTTAGATATTCAGAGGTAGATTCCCTGTGTCCTGAAGCTCTGGTTAGGAAGCATTTGTAGTCATCATAGTCTGCTTAAAATTTACCTTACTATTTGGAGGAAATATGTTGAAGGGTTTCTGGGATGAAAGCTTGGAAGCACAGAGTTGCCTCGACAGGTTATTATCCCCCCGCCTTTTTCTGATGGAGTTTGTGTAAATATCCTATGCAGGCCTCAGATTCAGCAGGAGCTCACAGGAGCATAGCTCCTGAACCTTTCTGATGGTTCCTCCTCTTCCTCCCCACCTACCCTGTCCATTGAATAGTAGGTGAAGCTGCATAACTATCCCTGGATCAGGAGAGCAGCCAGCCAGCCACCAGGGACTTTGCCACATCCCTAGTAACTCTCATTAACCCCTGGAGAAGCCCACACCACCCTTTATTCACTTCTTATGTGATTTTGGGCAGCGGGTGGCTTGCTGGCCTTTTGACAGGAGAGCCCCAGGCGAGCGAGGTCTACTTGGGCTGGCTGGATCTCTCGCCAATTCAAGCAGGCCTCACTCGCCCAGGGCTCTCCTTTCTTGCATCAGGTCGTGCTGAGCTCCACCACCTCTTTTTCTACAAAACAACCCCTGATCCTATGAACTTTTCAGTATTTGGGGGTTCGATCAAGCCACCTTGAGTCTTTGTAGAATGGGCAGGATATAAATCTAATGTAATAAATAATAAATAAATATCCAGGAGCTCATTGCACAAACACAATCCTCCAAGATAACTTCACAGTCCTCCACCATCTTATAGTCATGGCAGGAGGCTGAATGTTTGGGAGCCACAATATAATAATTGTATTACTTCTAAGCTGCTTTCTTTGATGAAGGCTCCTTTCCCCATTCACCTGTTCCTGCACCAAGCTCACAATAGCACAGTTTAGTTTGCTCGGCACATCTGCTTTGTCTTTCATGGTGGCTTTTCTCTGGGAAAGGAAAGCTCGCTTCTGTGACCATCCCAAATCATACTGTGTTTCAGCAGCTGCTGCTATATCTTCATATGTAAGGTGAAAACTAGTTAATAAATATATATATAATGGAATGGTGAAATATCTGTGCAAGAAAGGAATATATTTACTATATTTAAAGCTGCTGTTATTCATGAAGAGATATCTCTGTAAGAAGAGCTAGAGCTTAGTACTGTGGTAGGGTAGGGGGATGTTGGGAGAGAGAGTGTGGCTGGTGGAAGTGGGAGCTGTCAGTACCAAACTGACCCTTCATGTGATTTCTTACAAACAGGAATGACGGAACTGAATTTGGGGGTTCAATCTATCAGAAGGTCAGTGACAAGGTTGAAACAGCTGTAAATCTTGCTTGGACTGCTGGCAGTAATAACACTCGGTTCAGTATCGCCTCCAAGTACCAGCTGGACGATAAAACTTCTGTCTCAGTAAGGATGTTACCTTTGTCAAAGTATATTGTGAATGTTACTTGCTAGCTGTGTGTCATTGTCTCTCCATTTTTTCTTGCATTGTGGCCATCTTGTAGAGGTATCTTCATGACTATGGAAGTGCTCTGTGTTACTTCTGTAAGACAATGTAATGTTGAAGGGTTGGGAGCCAGCTGGTGCAAACTTCAGCATATACCAGCATCTTTTAGAAATGCATTCCCTTTAGCTTTCAATATGCTAACTATGAACTGTCTGTCAAGAAGCTACTGGAAAATGAGAAAGAATTCACTGGGGTTTCACTTAGGCCTGGTCTTCACATATAACAGAACATATCATTTCGGGCTGTTGGTGGTAAGGCCTCATTTTAATGCTTCCCCATGTAATAACTTCCTGCAAATAAAAACCATCTACATTAGGGAGAAAGGTTCTAGTCTAGCCCTTCATTAATGTAGGGGAACTTTGAAACCTGTAACACTGCCCCTGCAGCCTTAAGTACTGCAGCTCATTTTATCACCCTAGCCCTCTTCACCCTGATTGTTCCCTCATTCTGCTGCATCTCTTGTCTGGGCCTGAATATTATGCTGTGAGATGCTTTGACATTGTTGATAACTGAAAACTAGTTATTAAAGTGAACCTGTTTGAGCTGTGCCATTTCAGGACATAGGAGAGGGCTGTCGTTACTGAATGCACTTCCATGCAGAAAGCTAGATGGTGAGAAGGGTTTTAGCCTAGCTTGAAACATTAGATCTTTGTTGTAATCTCTGTGCATCACAACTGTGGGAGACAGGCATTTGCACCTGATTCAGTTGGTAAACTTGGCAAAACCTTTGCCTTCAGTCTGCCCCCAAGGCATGCCCAGGAGCTCCACTGCGCATGCCTACCGGTGGGGGGGAGGCGCTCGGGTATCCTGCCAGTCCTCTTCTGATTGCCACGTTGATCAGTCATTTTCCAGTTTGATTGGTAAACCTTTGCCTTACTGCATTGTTTTGGAGACTTCTTCACCTCTCCAGCTAAGCCATTCCCTTCTTTCTCTACTTTTCTGCAAAAACAAAACACCTCAGAAGAGGAGACTTTACTTTGTTCCTCATCCACTCTTCTTCTTCCTCCCCTTTTCCCTCTTCTCTGCCTTTCTGCTACTTCCCTGCCTGCAGAAAAACTTTGGGGATTTTTCAAGCATTGCGGCCGCTGTGGGAGTAAGCTTGCCCCCCCCTCCAAGACAGACACTCTCAATGCCTCCTTGGCTTGGGAGAGAGCCATCAGACAGACTCCTGTGCCCACTATTCAAAATTCTTTAGACAGACCGGGAAGAATATAGTGGCAAGACTCTCGGCAGCCCTCGTAGAATCTGCCCTGTCTCCCACCCCGATGGCTTCCACTTCATTTTCTCATCAGGGATGCTCCAAACTGACCCCAATGCTGATGGCATACCTGTCTCCCTCAAGCCAGGCTCTGATTAGCTCGAAACCGTCTTGATACCAACCACTCAACATCAAAATCTGAGTCCTCTACTCCTGCTAAAAGATGCAAGGAGGAAAAGAGCAACAAGATGAGCAAAATGACTAAGACTAAGTTGGACTCCAAACACAAGCTTGGCTCGAGCCTCCTGTGCACTACCCCACCGAAGCAACTGTCACTGGCGCCAACTTAAGTCACAGAGATGCCACCAATCCAACTGCTCAACTCTCCTATCTGTTGATCGAGCTCACTGGGCAGCACTTCCACCATCACCCTTTTTTTCAGCATCCAGCACCCTCAGAGACCTTGACAACAGATGCCTCCATGTGAGGTTGGGGTGCACACATGAGAGGACTCTGTGTAGGTGCCATATGAAGCATTCAACACCAGCATTATCACAAACTTTCTGGAGCTACTGGCAATCAAAATTTGCTCTCTAGTAGTTCCATGCAGGGAAGGTGGTCTCTGTCCTCATGGACAACACCACAGGCCTCAGCTACATAAGCCATCGAGGGGCACTGTACCTCAGAGTCTTTACTCACTTGCACTGTATCTCTAGTTCATTTGCATTAGTCATGGGATTTTTCTTGTAGCCACTCAGTTGCCTGGGATATAGAATATTCAGGCAGACCTCCTGAGCGGGCGTGGTGGGTGGTGGGGAGGTGGCTCTTCACGAATGGGAACTCAATGGGATCTGTTTCCAGTGTTTGAATGGTGGAGTCTCCCCACTGTGGACGTTTTGGCTACAAGACTTAACCAAAAGTGCCAGATATTCTGCCGCAGGGGAGACAATGGGCCCACTATTGTTGGGCGACAGACTTCTATATCCTTGAACAGGAAAATTCCTGTACCTCTTTCTGCTGCTACCACTCTTTACAAGAGTAGTCGACAAACTGGTGAGGGAGAAGCCCAGTTGCGTCCTAGTCACACTATGGTGGTTCCGACAAGGGTGGTTCCCTGTTCTCTGAAGGCTGCCCAGGAGGAACACTTACAGTTTTCCATCAGCCGCCAGTTTCCTTCTCACTCTCGGAGGCCAGATGCTGTATTATGACTTCCCTCACCTGAAACTCACAGCTTGGCAGATCATGTTCAGTCCTTTACTGCAAGAGAGAGAGAAGTCATAGTCTATAGCAGAAAGCTTTCAACTTGGAAGTCTACAACTTCACCTGAATGAACTGGCCTTCTGTCTGTCTTTGATTTTCTGCTTTCCCTGGTTGACTCAGGGCTATGTCATTCTTTGGTAAGGATTTATTTGGCCACAGTTTCGGTGTAGCACCAGAGAGCCAGTTTGGTGTAGTGATTAAGTGCGCGGAGACTCTTATCTGGGAGAACCGGGTTTGATTCCCCACTCCTTCAAATGCATCTGCTGATGTGACCTTGGGTCAGCTCCAAGTTCTCTCAAAGCTGTTCTGCTTAAGGCAGTTCTAGGAGAGCTCTCTCAGCCCCACCTCCCTCACAGGGTGTCTGTTGTGGGGAGGGGAAGGGAAAGGCGAGTGTAAGCTGCTCTGTGACTCCTTCAGGTAGTAAAGGGCGGGGTATAAATCCAATCTCTTCTCTATTCATGCACCCTGACACTAAGAGGTTTCTCAAGGGCCTATTACATATGTCCCCTTCAGTTGAGCTCCCAGTACCAGCATGGGACCTTCCTCTGGTATTGACAGACAGGCCATTTGAATCTGTGGCCTCCCGTGAACCACGGCTCCTTGCCTGGAAACTGCATCTCTGGTTGCCATCATGCCAGCCAGGCAAGTGTGTGAACTCATGGCTTTACAACATGATCCCCTTTGCTTACAGATCTGCAGTGACAGCATTGTCCTGAAACCAAACATTGAGTTCTTACCTAAGGTGGTGTCAGAGTTCCGCCTTCACTCTGGCATCACACTCCCAGACTTCTTTGCTAACCTCCAAGGATGATGCAGAACAGCTCCTGCATTCTCTTGATGTGAAACGTGCTGTTCTGCTCTACCTACATAGAACTAAACTGAACCACGAGGACCCAAACCTTGTTTCTTATGTGACACACAGAAAGGGCCACAGAATTTTGGCACAAAGACTGTCCAGATGGACTGTTGAGACAGTCAAGCTGTGTTACTTTCTGGCAAAACAGCATCTACCAGGACCAATTAGGGCACGTTCTACCAGGGAAATGGCTGCTTCTACTGCCTTCCTCAAGGGCATCCCATTGCAAGACATTTGCCAAGTGGCCACATGGGTGACCCAGCGCCTTCATCAGACGCCATACCCTGGACATCTGGATCCAGTGGGTTGTCTTCATGTGATTGAGTAGCTGCTGGCTGCTCCTACAGGTGTGATGCGCAGAGACCACAACAAGGATAAACAGATTGCTTACCTGTAACTGATTATCTTTGAGTGGTCATCCGTGCATTCACATCACCCACTCAGCCTTTCCCTCTGCTGTCAGCCTTCTCTTTTAATCTGGGGGTTGTTTCAGTGGTCAGAAGGAACTGGCAGGATACCTGAGCCCTACCCTGGTAGACATGCATGGTGCAGCTCCTGGGCATGCCTCGGGGGGTGGAGCATGGGAAAAAGCTTTGCTGAGCTTTGCAGAGTTTACTGATTGAATCAGGTGCAGGCACCTGTTTCCCACAGGAGTGTTGCACAGATGACCACTCGAAGATCATCAGTTACATGTAAGCAACCTGTTCTTTTCTATGTCAAGGAATTATCTTTTTTTGTGGTGAAAAGTATTCAGTCATGTTAGTCCCTCTTGCAGTCTGAAGGACACATAAGAACCTGTCCTTGCTAAGTTTAAAGAGCATTTCTGGGTTGGAAATTGCACAACTATTATCAGTGTTCTCAGTCTTCCATTCCTGTGTGGGTAGCTCTAGTTTACCAACTATCTCCTGGGGAAAATGCTTATGTGTACTTTCATTGAAAAGGAAGTAAAAATCTGTATCTCATTCCTGTTTCTAATTTTTTAAGGCCAAAGTTAATAACGCCAGCCTCATTGGACTTGGTTACACTCAAACCCTACGACATGGTATGTAGACTGCTGAATATATTAAATACTTAAGTTCCTTAATATTGCTTATATTTCACCTGTAGATCAGGATGTGCAGATATAAGGAAAAGTTTAGGTATGGCCAGAGTTATTACACCAAATAAATGCAGGAGAAACAAGATACATGTTTGATGATAATTACAGAATCTTGGCTTAATAAAGGTTAAGCAACTTTCTAGTCATCCTGGACTAGAATCTACAGGGGCAGTGCATGGTGAAACTTCAGGAGTCAGAGGAGTGACAGAGGATTACTGTTAAATAAGCAAATATTTGCTATTCAAACCAAGTGTGGCCTGCAATGCTTTTTACTGGTGATGGTTTTCAGAAAAGAAATTGCGGGTGGTGGGGTGGGGGTGGAATAGAAGTCATAGCAAACAGAGAGCAGGCATTGAGAGAATTGATCAGCTAGTGGACAGTCTTTCCTAAGACTAATTTTGTAACTGAGTCCAGGACCACTTTGTTTTATCACTGTCTTATTGGGTCTTATGCTTGACTTTTCCTTGTTATGCTTTCCTTACTGGAATGATGATGATCTGCTGTATTTTCTAACACTATTTCTGCCAGGTGTGAAGTTGACTCTCTCAGCTCTGATTGATGGCAAGAACTTCAGTTCTGGCGGTCATAAAATTGGGCTGGGATTTGAGCTTGAAGCTTAATGCAGGTTTTGATGAAGTATTAGATCTTTATTTGGAAGATGAAGGAGAAACAAACCCCACATGTTCTGGCCTTAAACTCTTCTGTGAAACTTCAAAAAGTGTGAACTTGATATTCTTCCAAAGAATTGTTATAATCCCAAACATTGAAGTCTGGAGAGTGCAAACCACCAAGAAGGGCAATACTTGAAGGCATGCATGGAAGTTGTAATGGTTGTGCTACATTTCAGTTCAGTTCACAGTTACTTTAAAATGTGTTCCTCAGACGACAGCATAGCATCTGGTGAAAGACACCCCCCTCATCCCTTCTTTGTTAACATGTCACATCCTGCATGTTCTACACCTCATGACTGGTCTCTGTGCTGTAGTGAAAACTTTGGTTTTGCATCAAAGTGGAATAAATCAAATCACATTTGGAACCTATCTTGTGTGTGCTTACTAGTACTGATGTTTCTTCAGCAACAAAATGCTTGTGCTAAGGGCCAAGCTAGCAAACTAAGAAAAACAGGTGCAGCATAAAATGCAAGTCTATAAATGTTGAGTCTCTTCAGTGAATTGAGAGTAACCAGTTAAGGGTTATTTGTCCCATCTGTGTTGTAGGGTATTGCATAACTCTGAGCAAGTATCCATCCCAGCAGATAATCACTCCTAATTGTAGATGATCACCCCTAATTACAGAAGGTTGAAACTTTGTTGCCCTGGCCTGGATAGCCCAGGCAAGCCTGATCTCATCAGATCTCTGGAAGCTAAGCAGGGCTGACCCTGGCAAGTATTTGGATGGGAGACCTCCAAGGAATACCAGGATCAGAGAGCAGAGGCAAGCTATCAAGCCATTTCTATGAACATCTTCCATGCCCCAGTAGGAGTCACCAGGGGTAGTCATGACTTCCAGGCATGGGGACATACACAGGCATGCACAATGCAAAAATAAATAAATGAAAAGAAAATGTAACTTTGTTTTTGGAATCCAGCTTATATGGCAAGTTAAGAACTCCCTCATGCAGTTTAGGCTGTGGCAGAAACAAGGGGCATCTTTGCAGCAGAGGGTGGTTTATCTGACAGAACACTAATAGCCTCTTCAAGCTCTAGAAAGGGTACTGTTCCCTTGGGAATAAAAAACACTAATGCCTTAAAATTTTATGACTACTTAAACTTGGTTAAAGGGGCCTGTTAGTCTGGAAACAGATGCTTCAAGGTCTCCAGTTTGGTGTAGTGGTTAAGTGCGCAGACTCTTATCTGGGAGAACCACGTTTGATTCCCCACTCCTCCACTTGCAGCCACTGGAATGGCCTTGGGGCAGCCATAGCTCTGGCAGAGGTTGTCCTTGAAAGGGCAGCTGCTGTGAGAGCCCTCTCAGCCCCACCCACCTCACAGAGGAAGATAAAGGAGATTGTGAGCCGCTCTGAGACTCTGAAATTCAGAGTGGAGGGCAGGATATAAATCCAATATCATCATCATCTTCCACTCAAAATTGGAGGGCAACAAGTCAAATCCCTTCAGGGTGCCTTAAAGGAGGCGCACAGGCTGTGGCAAAACCAAAGTAAGTTATTATTTATTAGATTTATATCCCACCCTCCCTGCCGAAGCAGGCTCAGCTGAAACGCATGAGAACCAAATTGTTGAACACTGAGTATATTTTCACTAAATCAGAAGCTGGAAAGCAGCCAGGGGCTCATGAGAATAATGCGTGAAAGGATAGCAAGACAGGGAAGCTGAATGCATTCTTTGAAGCTGTTATGATAAATGCGGAGCTGTCTTTTTCACAAAACAATCAAGGTCAGAAATTGAATTTTATGGTTGCTGGATAAACTAAAACTTCGTTAAGTCAAACATACACCTATGTATCGGTAAGGAAGCAAAATATGACATTGTTGGTCTAATAGATATTAAAATTGCTGCTAAATTTGCCTCTGCAGGAGAAGATAGTAAATACAATACAGATTTTTAAAAGGATCTAATATAAATTCAGGAAACAAAATAAGGTCTATTCCAGGTAAATTGGTAGAAATTTAAAGATAGGAAGAATCACAGGAAATCCTGTCTCACCAACTTTTTGGAGTTCTGAGAGTTACACATATGGATAAGAACAATCCAACAGACATGGACTTCCAAAAAAGAATCCCTCAAAGGCTTCTTAGTAAGGCTAGCAGTTGTGCAGTAAGATGACCTCTTGTAGATTAGAGTCTATTAAAGGACAGGAAGCAAAGAAAAGGGAAAAGGAAGTAGGCAGTTAGATTTCACAAGAATTGGTTTGAGGACTAGTTAATTTATGAAGAAATAATCTGGGTGGAAACAACAGAGTAGCTCAGTTTGCAGATAATAAAACTTATTTAGGATTGTAGTATAAAGTCTGAATTCAGTGGCACCTGTAAGACCAACAAAATTTGATTCAAGGTATAAGATTTTGTGTGCAAGCACACTTCTTCAGATAGTGAAACTCAGGATTGTGGCTGTGGATTGTTAAAAGCTCTTCAGGCTGGGCATGTAGGTGTCTGCACATCAAATGAGTATCTATGGAAGAAGATACACTGGTCAAGGTAAATAACCTCAGAATTGTCGACTCAATATACAAAAGCAGAAAAAAGCAAATTCTGTGTTAAGACATTAGGAAAAGTACTGAATGCAGTGTTAGGTACTGTATTTACCATGTATAAATTAGTGATATAGCTACATTTGGAATACTAAGCACACAATCTCAAAAACAGCGAGACTGTAAGAAATGAAGAAAAACAACTAAGTGATCATAATTATTTGCATAGCCCTGCCCATGTGACAAGTAGGAGGCATAAGTCTCTTAGGGATTTGTAACATGAGGAAGGTAAATTAGACCCCTATGTAAGCATTGAGTCATTACTGACCCATGGGATGACCTCACATCATGATGTTTTCTTGGAAGACTTTTTGTTATGGGGTGGTTTGTCATTGCCTTCCTCAGTCTACACTTTACCTCCAGCAAGCTGGGTACTCATCTTACTGACCTTGGAAGGATGGAAGGCTGAGTCCATCTTGAGCTGGCTACCTGAACTCAGCTTCCACTGGGATTGAACATAAGCAGAGCTTGGACTGCAGTATTGCAGCTTTCACTCTGTGAAAGGCTGCCATTTTCGAGTACTGGACCCCTCCAAGTCCACTTGCAGTGAGTCAAAAGTGCCCACTGGACCTTAAATGAAAACAGTCTATATTCATTATGGTAGCTTAAAAATACTAGAAGGCAGGAAGACACGTCACTCAAAGCAGTACAGAAAATCAGTTTTATATACAGATCCTTAAGAGATTCTCAGGTAGCTATAAATCTTTATGCAACCATACGCCAAGGTTTCCCATTGTCAGAATGGCCTGTAGTAGCAGTTCCCTCATAGGAGGAACACACTGAGTGTTTAAAAACACTGCTCAGTGAATGTTTTTCACATCTGAGTTTGTTCTGGGTTCTCTCGTTCTTCTACTTGAAGTTTCAGCCAGCTCCAGTCCAAAGCCTAAAAATAAATCAGATACCAACAGTTAAATGCATCTCACCTATAACCTACCTGTCCCTCTTCTCTGATTCTAAATATGCTGCTCCCTTTGCTAAGAACTTTTGTTTGGCGCAAGGTATCAAGAGGAATAGTTAAACGTTTGGCTATAGGTAGAGGAAGGTGATGTAAATATTATTGAAGATTAACCATGCCTGTTTCTTTACTCTTCTGTGCCTCTTTCCTTCCCCTGCCCTAGTTACTAAGCATATAATAACATATTTAGAAGAGAACTAAACATGGACTTAGGTAAGTGGGAACTAATTACTCTTTTTGTGCCTCCTTCCTTTAACCTCAGTGCTTTACAGTTAAAAAAACCCTAGAGGTATTACCATAAAACTGAGGTCTTGATCCTTCATTGTGTCAAGCATCACGTTCTCTAGTTGGCTGCAGAGGCTTTGAGATTCCATCAAGAGCACTTCACTTTAAGAGACAAATTACAAAAGATTGGTGTAAAAGAGTGCCATGCAAGTATAGAAAAAGTATTTGTTATAGAGAAATTCCACTTGCTGATGCACATTTTTTGCTAAGATCTGAAGAGCTACTTAAGCTCCCCTGAGAATCATGCTGAATATGCTTTTAACTCTCCTTGGTTTCAGAACTGCCCATGTTGAAGGCTGTTTTCCGAGGAGAATGTCTGATAACCCCAAAGGTTCTTTGGTTTGTTTCTGTTAAAAAATCCAACAGGTTTAATAAAAACAGGTACTTGAAGGGAAACTTCTGGTCCTGTTGCAGAAAGCAAATTCATTAACTGACTTGAGAAAAAAAACAGCTACAGTCCAGTGTCTGGGCAGATGTCAGAAGCTAGTATTTATCTGCAGGCATTACAGTGTACATGCTTTTTAATGTAATGAGGGTAGACTATCAGGTATAAGATAGGTAAAAATACAACATGGAAAACAAACACACCGCAAAAACAAAAATGATCTCTATTCTTTTGCTACATTTTCTAAATTATGCATTCATTCACTTTAAAGGAGAGGTTTAGAATTTCTCTGTTTCTGATAAACTCACTAATGTCATTAGTCAGTCCTAATGAGCTGGAAACACACACCATGGACTAAATCAAACCAAAGTAAGAACAACGTGTATAGAAGCATTAACACTGCAGATTTCCATTGCCACAACTTCAGAAGCCTCCCTACCCAAGATATTTGCTAGTACCTTTGTGTTTACATGTGAGAAGGCTGTGGTCAAAAGTTGCCTCCTAGTAATAGGCTATTAATGTTTTAACCACACCGAATGATTTCCATTCCTCACCTAGATGTGAGGTATTTTGAATAGCTCTTCCCCATATCTGTGCTTTGTTGCATTTCTTTGTATGAATAAAAGCAGGGCCGGCCCTAGACTGTCTGTCACCCTTGGCAAGACTAACGTCTGGTGCCCCCGCACTGATAATGTCATCGAGTCACATGGGGAATGCCCAATTTGGTGCCCCCAAAAGACCAGCACCCTAAGCAATCACCTAGTTTGCCTAGTGGCAGAGCCCGCCCTGAATAAAAGACAATGAGCGACATAAAGGACCAGGTTACCTTTGTCCCAACCCCACTTTTTTTTAGGGGTGATAGAGAATTGGTATATACCTGAAGCAGTGGCTAATCTAAAGGATGCATTTTGCCTAAATGTAGCCGTTATTATTGTTAAGAAACAGACTACACACACACACAAAGAGAAACGTGATAAGAAATTACACAAGCTGCTCTGAAGGGGAAAGATGCTGATAGGGACACAGAAAGGGTAGCACAGCATTTTATGAAACCAAGAAAGGCTTGATTGTATCAAGTGGGTAACTGTGCTGGTCTGCAGTACAAGAGCTAGCACAACAGCACCTCCGAGACCAACAAGATTCCCAGAGTATAAGCTTTTGAGAGTCAAAGCTCCCTTTGTTGGACATGAAATTATATCTGACAAAGAGCTTTGAATCTCGAAAACCTGTACTCTGGAAATCTTGTTGGTCTTCCAAGGTGCCACTGGACTCGAGTCTTACTCTGAAGGGACTCAATCATAACTTTAGAGGAGCAACTGCAGAACTTGATCACAGAGGAGGGAGACAGCCCTCACTCACAATTAAGAAATTGTAACTGCTTTGTTAGAAGTATATAAAATGTTCCTCCTTTGCTGACATTTTCCAGTGGTTTAGGAAAAGCTTTGTGTGTTATGTGATTTTTTTCAAAGAATCCTGCACCCGGTGGCATGAATTTACCTAAGGCAGACCTGTGCTGCTGTTGACACAGCGGCCCCCTCCCTTTCTGTGAGCAAGCTCTATCCATTCTTCTGGTAACGATAAAATGCTAGATACAAATATTATTACTCCCCCCCCCTTTCTTGTCCTCCACACTGACATTAAAGGTTTTCAGAGTTTGACTACCCCAAAGCCAGAGGGGTAGTTGTTTAAACTATCCTGTGGCTCTTCTTGTACTTTAAAACTTGTTAAACTTCAGAGTGCCATGAGACTCCAATTAGAGTTAGTATTTATGTTCTGCTTATCATAAAGTTATCTTTCAACCAGCCAAGTGGAGTATTGTGAGACTGCAGATGAAGTCATTCAAGCACCCCACAACAAACCTTCAGAGAAGAATTATTTACAGAGACATCATTACAGAGAACCTGTCCGGAAATCTGAACAATCACTTTAAACATTACCTTTTAAGCATGGGGTCTTGTAAATTGCCATTGGGGGCTGAGCCCTGCAAGGACAGCTGACCGGGATTACTAAAACGTGATGTATTCATGCTATCTGGGCTGCCACTGACAGGGCCACGCACCTTACTCTGCAAGGAAGGAAAAGACAAATTACATTTTCTGTGCACAGCAAAGTGGAGAAATAAATTGCTATAATTCAGTGGGAAGTGTTGCTGCCACCATCCTTCCAGGAACTGGGAAGGAAGAAGGGTGTGTTAGTGCAACATTGGCAAGATTTTAAAAGTCCAGTTAAGGCTGTGGTTTTCACAGTGAGTTCTGGGGAGTCCTTAGTTTCCTCAATGGGAAAAACAAGGAATAGCAGCAAAAAAATTTTCCCCAAACATCCCCTGCAGTGTTTAGCCCTACAACAGTGATGGGAGTGGTCAATGGCACTTTCCTAATTAAAGCAAAGTTCTACCAGAGTCGCAGATACTAAAGTATGATTGAGAACATAATCCATTTCTACAACACATGGAGATTTTGTGGCAGATGTGCAGAGATGCCTCAGCTGAGAGCATTTGTGCCTAGACAGAAAACTTTTACAAGTTGCTTGATTAAGGGATGGAAAAGCAGATTCAGATATGCAACCTAATCTCTCAATGGGAGAAAAAATATTTTTCCACCGCACTCACACAGGCAATTTTCAGCAAGTTCCACAGTTCTTTCTGCCGTTTCTCCTGGAGCCCGATAACCTTTTTTTCATCTTCATTCATCAGCCGCATCACTTCATCCACTTTAGGAAACAGTTTTAGTGCATTTTGTTTGCACACAACTGTGTTGCTGAAAAATAACAGTCTAGTCACTAGTCAGCAGCTGACTCCTGAAGCCAGGAGCAGATGAGAGAGAGAATACATTGCTCACTAGTAGGGCATGACGCCATCGCTAGCCTGCAATAGTCTGTGCATTGTGTGGCATTCTGCCTGTTCCCACTCTATTCCAAGTCGTCAACATAACCTTCCCCCTTACAACATGTGGTTTGGGATCCTACCTGAGCTGCGCATAAAGAAGGCAGACTTTCTTTTCAAAGGTCTGAATTGCCTGCAACAGCAGTCGTACCACATCCTGGCAATCTCCACTAGTCCTTTGATCTAGCGAAAGACATATTAGATACCAAAAATCAGGGTGAGGAGAAATCATTTTAAAAAGCATGAGCAAATAATTTCATATTGGTCTTAGCTCTTTTCAGGAAGGGATAGAGCTTGGGCAGCAAGTGACAGCAGTAAAGATCACACCTGCAGTATAATGAAACAAACACCATCTCTTGTTTTTGTCATGGCTACAAATGAAGATATGAATAATATTATTTGGGACACATTCTCAAATACTACTTAATGTAAATTAGAGCCAATCGTTATCGTCATTTTAGGACTATCAATATTGAGATGAAGCTTACAGGAGAGGGAGAGTTGAATGCATGAAAGTGGTTGTTAGATCGCTTTACTCTGTTGTCAGACTCAAACTCTTTGGCACTACAAGTCTTCCCATCCTAGGCTTTCCAGTGGTACAGCAGTTTGCAGTGAGACTACTGCATGAATAATCCATGCATCAAATGAAATTTTCATGCAAATCAACCCTTAAACACTGGCATCCCCTCCCCATTTTTTGTTCACACACCACCAAGTCAGTTACTGAACATTAAAAGTTGATATGTTATTAATTATTATTTGTATTATTTATACACCACCATAATCATGCATAGAGCTTTACAGAGTAATGATAAAGAACATCCCTGCCCCAAGGAACTTAAAAACTGAAGTTCAATATAGAGGAAACAACAAGGAAATGAGACTGAGGCGGCAAGAAAGAAGTGGAGAAAGTGCATTCCTCCCACAATTTTAGGAAGGAGTTGTGCTGGAGGTTTTACAGAAGATGTGGGGTTTAGAGAAGGCTTTGAGGAAAGTGAGTATGATAGCATCACACAGTGTTCAAGGGGGGAAAACCCAGATGTAAGTGGGAGGAAGGAATAATCTGGGGATGCAGGAGACCTAAAGCACAGTGTAGTGGAACTCATGCTGCACCCAACAGCAGATAGAAAAAGGTTGGCATCCACACATTGTTGGATATTGTGCTATTGTCGAACTATTAACTGGATTGGACTAGGTTGTCCACAGAGGACAGTTAAAAATCATTGTTATAGCACAAGGATAGCACAATTACCAATGGTGTTTGGGTGCTGCCAGTACAGTAAAGAGAGGGCACCGCATGGTCAGAAAAATGAAGAATGAATTATTTTAATGATGGGCTGCTAGAAAGAAATGAGAGGGACTTCAATGGGACACCAAAGAGGAATCAAGACAAGACCCTCTTCCTTTTCAGCTTGTGTTTATGAAAACTCAATTTCTTTATTTTTTACAAATTTCTATGCCACCTTTCCACCAAAATTGGGTCCCCAAGACAACAAACATCAAAACATTGCACCAATAAGCATTAAAATGCCATTTAAAAGAGAACATTATAAAATATTTAAACTATTCAATCAAAACATATAAGCACATACTACACACCATGCACCACTAGGGAGGAAGGCCAATAACAGCGGAGAAAACAAAAAATCTTCACCTGCTGGCAGAAGACAGTGATAGAAGGAGACAAAAAAATCTCCCTGGAGCAGGAGTTCCAAAATTTTGGCTCCACAATTAAAAGAAGTTCTTTCTTCACATGCCACCCATCAAGCCTTAGCTGGCAGGGGCACCCAAAGCAAGGCCTCCAAAGATGACAGGAGAGAAGATGGTCCTTAAGGTATCCTGACCCCAAGCCATTCAGGGCTTTAAACTTCACTACCAGCACCTTGAATTGCACATGGAAGCAAATAGCCACTGAAGATGGAACAAGAGGGGTGTATAGAGGGGCGTATAGTGTGAATTGGAAACTAAAAAACTGTCAGCCAGCTCACTAAGTCAGCTTAGTGGCAACACTGGTCCAAGGGTGTAAAGGAATAAAGGAGAAGTAACTAGGTTTGTAAATCAGTATCTGCGTAACACTATAAAGTTACACTGGGGCCCTGTAGGGCAGGCTGGGGAACAGAGGCATGAGAAAGAGCTCCCGACAGTCAGTCTTACATCCCTTCCCTCTTCTTCCACTTGGGCTCCTTTGGAAGAAAACATGCTGCAGCAATATTGCAAAGCTATTAAACCTTTTACCTCTTGGCTTTTCCCTCAGTCTTCGGTACAGGTCCTTGGCTTGCTCCTCTCTGCAAAAGCATCAAGAAACACAACACCACCCTGAAAAATCTGGATTTGAAATAAGTCTTGCATAGTTCAAGAAACAGAATTATCCTGGAGACAAACTATAGGTTTCTGAGTAGCTGAGTGTGATGTGTTTCTTTATCTGTTTTGCCAAGTGGGTCAGAGAAAAACCTATCATACTTCCTTCTCTTTTGTCCTAAAGCAGTCTTACATTCACTGCCTGTTTTTAACAGGAAGAAGTGGGGAAAATAGGAGGCAGGTGGCTATGCTGTAAGCAGGGTGACAAGGTTCAAGACCCTTTGCATAGCCTCTCTCAGCCTCACTCCTCCACCTGTAAAAGAAATACTGGAGAATGTATGTATGTTTTGTTTTGTTTGTATTTTGTATATATATTTATATTTTGTTTTCTGTTGGTATGCTATACTTATACACAAAGAATGATTGCAGATACAGTCATTGATTGCTCTATTTGTATGTTTATTAAATTCAATAAAAAAGTTTTTGGACAAAAAAAGAAGAAAAAAAAAGAAATACTGGTAACTCACCTCACAGGGCAAAAGTTAACAAAATAAAAAGACTGTAAACAGCTTTTAATCTGCTACTATGCACCTTGCCCTTGTGAATTGCTACCCTCCCCTCATTTCTCTTCTCTGGCCACAGTCTCCATCTTTTTCTGCTGACATGGCTTCCACTACAAAGAGCCTCCACTGCCTTCGCGGTATCACCTCTTTTCTGGACAATGACAGCCAGAGTCTTAGGATGCTTTGGACCAGGGAGAGCTTCATGCAAAACACTAAATTCTGACCCTTGCAGCATCTGAATCTATGCAAGCAAATACAAATTTTTGGTTATTTACTGACCTAAAATTTAAATTCCTCATATTTCACAATTCAAGATGGCTAACATCAGTTAAACATGAACAAGACCAACTACATATCCAAAGAAGTTTCATTTAGAATACAACTTTTCATTTGTATTCTAAATGGGGTGAGAATTAAACCTAGTTTGTACACCCAGCATGCTGGAAAGCTGAACAGTATCACATCAGTTTGAAAAGGTGGGGGGCATGTAGTAGGTTTTTCCTATTCTTCTCTGGCTAAGAAAGTCCTTGCATGTACAGAAGTAGAATTCAATCAACCAACCTCACCTGCAATAAGTAATTATATAGCCCAGGAAAAGCTTTACTACTTGACTATGTTGAATGTATAAATGGGCTTTTACTGTTTGTCAGAATAAGAATTAGATTACCAACTGTCCTTTTTAATCCTGGGTAAATCTTTTAGAGAGGCCTTGAGAAACCCAAACAAATAAAGCCCTGTTCACTGCATTATATATACTGCCACTTAAACTCTTGCCCAGGCTGTCAAAGGAGGACCATTTTCAGTCCCACCAAGCTGATGAACACTAGGGAAAATAATCTCTTTTGGAAAAAGTATTAAAACCATAGTAGCATCCCTTACAGATCATCCAAGGAGCTCCCCTGTTTGCGGCCCTGTGGGATCCTCTGTAGGTCCACAATCTCTGTCTGCAGAGCCATTGTCTTCTTCACCAGCTCCTCAACTTCCTCCTCCTGACAAAGAGAAAAAGACAGACATGGGAGCAACAGCAGCTTGGGAACCATCCTGTAAATTGTCAAGAAACTATCTCCAACCAGTTTCAGCTTAGTGTTGATTAATCTTGGATGTCTTTGCAGCACTGAAGCTCAATCTTGTCTCCCTAATCAGTCTTCTGCTTTTGCTTCTTTTTCTCTACCTCTTCTCTCCCCTACCTACCACTCTGTAGCTTGAGCTTGACTCTGTTCTTCCTTTTCATCCTTTCATTAATGCCAGATCTAAGTATTACTGATTTCTGCTCATTAAAATTTAAAAAGTGCACTAATTTTTGCTGTTGATATATTTTAAATATTAGTTTATTCCCGTATTTCTTCTAAACTTGATGCTTGCAACAATTTATGTTGATTCCCCTTATCTAAACTACCATTTCAATTCCACTCTCCACCTCCACTTTTCTATACATAGTTTTGTCTCTCTGCGATTCTCTCTTCAATGGCTTTCACTCCCTTGTTGTAGTCACCTATTTTTGCTGATAAATGCTGACATATGATTAGTCCTCTCAGGGCTTTTTTGTAGCAGGAACTTCTTTGCATATTAGGCCACACACCCCATGATGTAGCCAATTGTTTAAGCGCTTACAGGGCTCTTATTACAGGGCCTACTGTAACCTCTTGGAGGATTGGCTACATCACAGGTGTGTGGCCTAAAATTCAAAGGAGTTCCTGCTACAAAAAGAGCCTTTGTCCTCATTATATTTATTTTATTTCTTTAAAGTACCCACAGTGCCTACAAACCTCGTGCTTTTCCACTCTCTAAACCAAAATGGTCATTTTCACTCAGGAATGCTGTACCAATAAGCCTCAGGCATGCCACTCTGCACAGTTTTTTAAAGCTTTTGCTTAGTTGAGCATTTACCACTTTATTCTCCTCCCCTCTGTCTTAATTCCCAATTTTCCCTTATTTTATTATACTCTGTATAGCACATGTTTTATATTATGTTTCACATAGTGTATAGATTTTGTAAGGTGCTTTATAGACAACAAATATTGCTACATTATTCTAAAAGAAGGGAAATAAGAAGAAATGTACTGCTCATCAGTCCTTACACCACTAATCTGCACCTTTCCCCTAAAGTCTAGCACTACAGACCAAGCTCTCTGCTTACCAAAAATCATTCCCTTTCTCTTACCAATTTATGGGCTCTGGCTTGCTAACTCAGATTGCAAAGGAGATATTCAGTGAAGCAATTAATGCTAAAAAGTTGGAGACATACTTGCCCACAGAGTTCTACATCCTGCTCCATTTCCTTCCAGGCAAGTAGTAATTTCTCAGAGGCTGTGAAGGGAACATAACAATGTTTTTCAAACTTTGAACCAAATTAATCTTCCTAAACCAGAAAAATATCCGCTTGAGTCTTTTTAAGGGTAACAAAGATCAACAGAGATTACTAATTGGCTGGCGAAGCCAAGGTCTGGTAATACAAGACAGGGATTTAAGGCAATTTTGGCCCAGCGCACACTTTACAGTTTACAAAGATGATATCACAGGGTTCTGGCTAGCAATTAATCCTTAACAGACCAAGGACTGAAGGGCCAGTGAAGCCTCCATTATTGGTTGCACTGGGAAGGTAAAGGCAGAGAATATCTATCAGAATGCTAGTGCATTCAAGGACGTAACACACATTCTATTTAATGAGTTGATTCTATGAGTGATTCCTCACCAGCATTCACTTCGCCCCCCCGCACTTCTCCTTGCATTGGCACAAGCCATTGATTTCCCACCAATCGCTCCCCAGCACCTCTTGCTTTGGGGCTACTTCCGATTTCCGTAGCGACAACTGGAACTCCAAAAAACCAGCATCATGTTGCTATGACGGTAATAGGAAGTAGCTGCAATGTAAGAGGCACCCATGGAGCAACCACTGGGGAATCTATCGTTTGAGCTGACGCAGGGAGAAGAGCAGGGCGGAGCAAATACCAGTGAAGAATCATTCTATATATTTTCTCTTTTATGAAAGAAAAAACTGATGAGAAAGTACTGTTGAGAGATTTTAGCACAGATGAATATTCAGGCCTGCAATCCCTTACCTGCATTCCAGCAAAAGCTGCAGCGCATAATTCTGTTGACCAAGCAGTTTGGTAAATAATACAAGGAAAAGATCAACAGCCTCTTTGAGCAATTGCTTGTACTTGAGGCTCAGTGCTGGCTAAGGTTTGGGATATATATTTTTAGGAAAAACTTTCCCATTGCAATTTAGGTAAGTGCAAACTGTGGGGCCTTCATGGAATATGATTTGTTGATTCCGTGGCTAAACCAGATTCACATACTGCAAGGTCAACCCAATTTTGTTTGGTGATGATTGATCACTGATAATCTGGCTTCGACGATGTCTTTATCTAGTCTTAGGGAATTTTATCTAGTGTTAAGGAATCTGATCTCCAATTTTGTTAATATAAAGGTCTTCATGTTTTTCTTTTGATCTCTGCCTTACAGGAGACCCACATGTGGGCCTCATTTAGAGAAATCTGCGTAACTGTTGCCTTTGACAGATGCAAAGGAATGCCCTATTTTTCTCCTCCTTTGTCCCAGTAACTTGATGCAACTTGACAAGCACCATCTATAGCAATCTCATTTCATTTGCAGTACATCCTAAACCCAGGTGGCAGCTGCAGTCTTCATAACAGGGTCCCACAGAAGTCCCTTCACTTTTAAGAATGTCACTATCTGGGTCTGAGACTTACCACTCCACAACTACGGAACTGTCTCCTGGAAGTATACCTTACTCTAGAGGAGGTGGAGGAGGAGATGATGATTTACACCCTGCCCTTCAGCTTATAATCATTTTCCCTTCCTCTCCCTATAACAGACACTCTGTGAGGTAGGTAGGGCTGAGAGAGCTGCTCTTGAGAGAACAGCTCTGAGAGAACTATGACTGACTCAAGGACACCCGGCTAGCTGCATGTGGAGACGTGGGGAACCAAACCCATTCTCCAGATTACAGTTCACTATTAACCACTACACAAAACTGGCTAGATGAGGCATTAAAACTGATTGTAAGACAGCTTATGGGACAAGATGTGGGCCCCACTAACATGTCTGCTCTGAGAGTGAGACTCACTGATTCCAAACTCAGTTTGCTCATTGTACTTCTCCAGGTCAATCTGGATACTGGTTTTGAAGAAGTCTAGCTTTGCCTTCAGCTGCTGGGACAGGGAAGCCATTGAGTTCTTCATCTTGGAAAGTGTGCTGTTATGCCGCAGCAAGTTCCTCCTGCAAGGCCACGGAGGGTGGAAGGGGGAAAGAGAGATTCTTAGTTGAGTCTCAGCATACTAAGCAATGAGTTGTGCATCTGTGTTCTCCCATATTTGCCTTCCATCCCCATACAATGTCAACACAATAAAATAACCCAAAACTTCTTAAAGTCTTGAAGTCCTTTTAGTGCCCCATGAGACACATTCTCAGTGTGTGTATGCCATGTAGTTATTATCATCTTGCATAAACAAAGAACTTGGTCCCAGGTACAGAATTTTGCATCTTGAAAATTCCTGCATTCTGAAATTTCAGAAGCCAAAAGGCAACTCAGCAGGGCTTCCAGACAAGGAAGTGTACTGATTAGGTCCCAGCTTCTTCCCTCTGATAAGCAAGAGAAGAATCAATTGGGCAAATAAAAATCTATGTTTCTATTGCCAGAGAATTCAAAGAGGGGGTACAGAGTTCACATCTGTCTGTCTAAAATACAGCTTAGCAGCCAGCTCAGTTCTATTCACTAAGGTATAGTCCTCCCTTCCACAAGGAACTCCATCACATACATGGCTGCTCGCTGACCATGCTGAAGTTGGTTAAAGTCACGATTCAGCTTCTGGATCGAATGCCAGACTTGACCCCACATCTTGCGGAGTTGGAAGAAAGAGAGGGTTTTCTTCGGATCCTGAACTGCATAAGAAAGAGGAGAAAGATTTTCATCAAAAGCGACAGGAGAACTGGACCAAAACTGGATGTGGGGTGGAGGGAGAAAATGCTTCAGAGATTGTGAAGCTTAACACTGACTGTGAAATACTGGCTTCCATGAAACAACAATTAGGTTTGTCTGGGCTTTATGGGCTTTCCCAGGCTTGGATTCATTCCTAGCAGTGTTACTTGATTGGCTGGAAGTTATGTAGAATACTTCTCATGGTCAAATCAAATCCTAAATCCTTGATCCTCAATGCTGTTGGCAACCACAACCAACAAGGCAGGACGATTTGCACTCCTTGGCCTTCCTCATTCCCAGCACACCAGGTTTGAGAAAGATCACATAAAAGATGGAAACCCTGGGAGGTGCACAAATGTACCATGATGTTGTGGGAAAGCAGGAAAAAACCCACTCCCCAATAGCATTGAACCTGGGACTGATAACCCATGTGGAAATGGCCTAAGATTTCCAATAACTAGACCTGAGACTTCAAGATATGCATTGCTCATTGCCAGTTTGTTGGGGGTTTTTAGAAAAATCCCAGCAGGAGCTCACTTGCATATTAGGCCACACCACCTGGCCTGGGAGCACGTGGTTGCTGCATGGCGAGTTGGGCCAGCTGAAGCCCTGGCCAACCCAGGTGGAGCTCCGTTCCTGCAGGCTCCAGCAGAAGAAAAGCCCTGCTCATTGCTCTTTCTCATGACAATCAGAAACAGAAGTTTATGTTCTTACGAATGTAGTTGATGCTTTCCGGATGAGGCTGCAGAGAGATCTGAGGTTCATAGGTATCTTTTCTGTTGTCAAATAGGAAGAAGAGGTCTGCATCAGCAGCTGCAACATCAATTAACTGCAAGATATACCGTAAATAACATTAATTCCACTACAGCAATGTATCTCAGTAATGGAGACATTATTTAGTCATGTCTATAATCCTGCCCTGTTCAAATGACTCAGACTGCCAAACAGCAGTAGCACATGGTCAAGCCTCATTATTCGCCCCAAATAATTCTCTGTTGTGCCTTTCCTTAAGAGGGAACACACAGGAAACAGATGCAGCATTTTTAATATAATAGGACAAACGTATCTCTTTTATTTTGCAGTCTCAATCCTTTCCACTGGGGTTCTTTCAGCAAGCACTACAGTAGGTTTTTGAAAGACTCTCTGGTTAAGAAAGAAAAAGTTGTATCTGGCTAAGTATGCCATCATCAACAGAAGGTGCCTTAGTGCCTGACTGAGGAAAAATGTTCTTGAACCTACCTTGCTGTCAGCAAGATACTGGATGTCTGGTTTCTCAGGAAACAACGCTAAGCCCCCTTCTTGCAGCAACTCCTGGTCCTGCTCTGGGATGCCAGTATCAGCCTGGATCCTGGCTTTCAAATTCTGCAAGGTCTCATCCTCTGCAAGACTGTACACGTGAATGACACCTGTTACCATATTCAGGATATGAACTAGCTGCAAAGGGAAAGGCACAAGCAGCAGGGAAAACAAACCTGCATTATTCGGTACAGAATGCCTCACCTACTCCTAAAAGAAAGCAATAAGTGGAGCTCACCCATCAGTAAAACCACCCTCTTGTTTTCTCTGCCAGAATGGTTACAGGAAGGAATGGTGTCTTTTGTGCCCACAGAATCCTGCTTTTAAGGCAAACCAAACTCTGTGACTGACACACAAGCTTTAAATAGACAGTGACATTTTAGCATGAAGATGCAGACAATTTCTCTCACATGTGTTCTGAAATGGTACAGTCTAGAGATAGAGGCCCAGGAAAAAAATGGGAAATTTGAAAAAAAAAACCCTGTACCCCCAGACTACTCACTTGCTCACCATGGAAAAGAAATTTTGGGGAACACACACATTTAAAAAACCCTCTTATTTCGGAATGAGTGGAAGACAAAATAGGATTCTTTCAAAATGTACAGTGTGAATTTTTAATGTAAAATAGCACTATTATTATTATTATACCACCCTTTCCCGAAGGGCTCAGAACGGTGCAAAACAGGTTAATATATACAAAATAATTAATTTTCGTTTACAATAAACTCAACAAGACTTAATAATGGCATGAAATTATACCTCGCTCCTTCCCTCGAGTGGATCAAGGATTGGCCATGGAGATAATATAACGAAAGTCACATTAAAGGCTGATACTTCCTGCCTATACTGTACAGACAATATCTTCAAGCATATATTTATTGTTTAAATGTGGCTAATTCAGTCAACAATTAATATCCTACAAGATAATATATTATTGACAAATTCACCCATGAAGTTAAAATATTTTAAATCAATCAATCTGGAATCTGGTCACTGTACATCCCAGGCACCATATGCCAATCTTTTATGTCTTCCCTCCAAACAGAACTTACTTTAATATTCAGGATGTCATCCAAGGCCTTGAAAGAGCCATTGGGGCCATATGTGGGGTCAGTGCCTCTCTGCCGTGGGTTCCACTTGAGCATCATCTGTAGCCATTTCTCCAGTCGATCAGCCAACACACTGCAATCACACATGCATGAGGGAAACAGTGGCCAGCAGCATGCCAGAAGGATTCTTAAAAGTGGTAGACTGAACAAAGCACCCTCCTTTCTATACACAGAAGGCACTCAAATGCCTGTGGGAGGTAAGGGCTTGTGTACACATTACAGCTGCCCAATTCCCAAGGCCTCCATTTACTGTACACCCAGCAGGTACTATAAGCCAAATCCATTTCTCCCTAATTTCCCCCTCTCATCTGTCTCCTCTTATGTGAAAAAGGACTATAAACTCCTCAGTGCTAAGACCTTTCTGTTTTCTGAAATTCTGCAATGAAGCTATAATAATAATACTGGTGATGATGACGATGACACAGTGATGAGAATCATGGAGCTTGGTTGTGGGAAAACCCAAATCCCCACTTGGTTCTGGAGTATGATGGACGGCTATGGGCAAAATACCCCATGCTCAGAGGGTTACCGTGAGTATAAAGTGACAAGGTAGATTAACAGAAAAAATTTCATTCTCCTTGCAAGAAACGTAGGATTAAAATGTAATGAATGAACTGGCAAATAAGACATTTAAAAAAAAAATAAAAATCAATTTTTTCCTCTAGTTTTTCCTAACCTAGATTTAGCAGCTATAAAGTAAGCAAGGAAAAAAAATACTGAGCAGTGCTATTTGCATACATGATTGCCCTTTCATAACTGGTGTGGAGATGCAGAACTAGTGACACTGACAGCCCAGGCAACCATAGAAGCAACTTGCTTTTTCTGACTGCACAATTATTTCCTTACCAGTTCAGATTATTGGGCTGCGGCAATTTGCTAGAAAACTTCACTTCTCCAGACAAGTCTTCATAGACAACAATATCCAGCTCACTTTTCTGCCTCACTTTTGCATGCCTAAAAGAACCAAGGTAAATTTAGGGGACTCTTTTTTCCAGAGAAAGTCTCTTCATATGCTTAACAGTTAATAAGGTTGTAGGATAAGCTTTTGTGAACTTGAGCTTTGAAAATGTCAGAGGTTTTAGTCTCAGAAGGCATATGTACACATGGATGGAAGGAAAACAGTGGGGGCAAAAAACCAAGATGCAAATAGCTAGAGTAGGTGTGCAGCATTACTATGCATTGACCAAAATGTATCTCAGATATGAACAGAAGGACTCATTCACAAGAATAGTGTTAATAAAGCCTTCTTGGCTTCCACCTTGGGCTTTGT